>NC_135316.1:66316017-68816017 GCF_048772815.1 Callospermophilus lateralis
TCAACATGGACAATTTAATTTATATTGAAATTATGCCTACTGCTTGAGTCCATACCAGAGATATAAAAAATTACAGATATGACAGTAAACATTGCAGTTTTAATACTCACTTGCTACAATGCGTCTTCCATCTGATAGAATCATTTCTCCATTTTCTACTAGAGTTTTCAAAATACAGGTGACATTTGTTGGGGCTTTGTCTGCTTCATCTATAACCAGAACATGACCCATCTTTATTGCTTTAACCTTCGAAGACAGAAAACTTATCGTAAACAAACACAAATAAATAAAAGTAAGCATTATTAAAGCTTTATCACTTAGTGCTTTGGATTTATAATAGCTAGTATTAAGTTATGGCTACACACTACCATACACACTCAAAATCTGCAGCACAGCTAAAAACAAAATTTATGTATCTCCACCAGAATCTTCATATAGTCACTATTTTACTGACTTCACAGGAATCCTTTCATTTACCTTCAGTTTAGAATTATTCCTATGATAATGATACCAAATAATATTTCATACCTAGAATAGGGGAGATGTACAACAAGTATAATAAATAGAGAAATCAAAGTTCCATGGAATTTAAGAGGAATTGAGACACCATAAGCAATTGTATCAGAATATTGCATTTGTTCTAGCTCTTAAAAAGAGTGTAATATTTTAATATTGTAATAGATCAGAATGCATGGTGCTGGAGATGTGGTATTCAAAACAAAAAAGCAAACTAATGGTCAAACTCCTGGAGCATATTTATTGAAGAGTGAATATGAGTAGTTTATATTAACTGAAATAGAAGTCAAATCTAAGAAAAGAGAAAAAAGGCACTAGAAGAGTAGATTGGGTTTCTACTACTAAGGAATTTGTTTGCCAGACCCATAAATACATACTTTCCCTCATTAAATAATGGGATATAATTTAATATTTGTGAGTTCACACATGATGGAAAAAAACTGTGGAGGTACACTTTAGGATATTTAATCTGGCAGCCACATGCAGAATAAACTAAAAGGGGATTACTGTAACAATTTGTTTAAAAGAGTTTGTTTGGGAACCTGATTGGGCATCAGCATTAGAAAACAGAAATAAAAAGTGTTAGACTAATCTGAGGAGTTCAGCAGAGGTAGAAACTCGAGGTTGGGCAACCATTTGAATAGTAAGAGGGGAAAAGAAAAATAAGAGTCCTAGGACTTGAGTGACTGTGTGAATGGTGACATCATTAAATAAAGATAAAAGCTAAAAACTCTTAAAACTCTTTCCCCCAGGGGGAGTAGGAGAAAATACTCAATGAATTTAAATGTAAAGACTGTTTTTAAATAGCAAGAAATACAACATTATGAACTATAAGTTTTTCTGACTGCACAATTGTGATGAATGATTTTAAGGAAATAACACATCATTAAATAGGTGGTTTCTTTTACCACAAATATTTTATAAAGAATTGATAAGAGATTAAAAAAACCATTAAGGGTTATAAGTAAATTTTAGGGTAGAAAAAGAAAACATGGAGCTTTTATCCTCAACCCCATCTCTGCACAGAGAAAAGGAAAGTTGGGCCCAACACAAATGACTTGAGGCAGGAGATCCTAGACTCACATCTCTGGGTCTGGACCACAGAGGTCCCATGATGGCTTATTGGTGCTGCAGTTGTGCAGGAGTTTGCTGCACAGGGTCACATGCCTGGCAGGCTGGGATTTCCCTGGGTCTCAGATGGGAAGCTGAGGACTGGATCCCCCCAGCTTCCTAAAACATTAATATTTGATTAGATAAAACCACTTTATTAGAATAAACCACCAAAAGAAAAAAAACTTTTCTAGAAATATTACCTAATTTCAAACTATACACGTTTGGAAACAATAGCAACCTTAAAAAAATTTTTAGAAGAGAAATCAGTAAAGGACTTTTGTCATTCCCTAAATTTATGTCTCTCTCTCTCCCCACCCCTTCTCTCTGAAAAGAGAATATAATTTTAGAAATAATATTTCCCAATAATTTACATTTAAATATCTGTCCCTAAAATAACACCTGAACAAGTGCATTCTAGTTAGTCTAAAAAACATTAGAATCTATGGGAGATTTCTCTACTTATTCAAAGGATGAAACACAGCTATCATTTAAAATATTCATATAATTGGATTACTAACCAAAGGTGAGTCTTCATACACAATCAGTCCATCTTTAACTGAAGGCTGAAGAGTAAGCGTTTGTACTGTGGTGTCCCTAAGGTGAAACCAACATGTTTTATAGTTAATAAGGAAATAAACCAATGTTTGATTACAAATAAAATACCACACAAGAGAAGTTCTTTTAAAATTTTGTTTCACCATCCTGCTTTTCTGAATAAAAATAAAAATAACAAGTGAAATTTCATCCAGCAACAGTATGTTGTTAAATTAATATAAATTGCAAGGGTTTGGGAATTAATCTAGGTTTATAGATTAATCAGGTTCTTCTTTTTCTTTTCTCCTTTATGATTATTTCATATCTCAGAATTACCTCATGAGGATGAAATAGAGAAATTTCAAAAAATGTTTTATATTATATATATAATATTTATGTTACTTAGAAGTAATCTCAGCCAGGTGCTGTGGTGCATGCTATAATCCCAGCAATCCAGAGGCCAAGGCAGGAGGATGACAAGATGGAGGCCAGCCTGGGAAACTTCACAAGACCCTGTCTCAAAATTTAAAAATAAAATTTAAATGTAGCTACATTTAGGTTCATTCCCAGCACAGAAAAAAAAATTATAATAATAGGATGAGCAAGTTTGGTAATAATTAGCATGTTGACATGGTCAAATAAATAAAGCAAGTCTACAAATTATATGATATAGCCCAATTAGCTATCACTAGGTACTAAAGCATGACTCACACCACTTCCAAGAACACTGAAGAATTACTTAATTGGATTTTAAACATTTTTGCTGGGTTTACAGCAATCCAATTTATTTTCTTAAGCCACTTTTTCCTATTTATCAAATGCTCCTTTAATTGAGAATCTTCAAAAGTATTGATAGTGAGTTATCTTGGTGTTGTAAGCCTCTTTCCTGATGAGCTATAAAGTCTGTATTACTTATGGATATTTTTGTTAAACATGCACAGAAGCTGTAGGTATTAGGCAGGTTCAAAGACTTGAGGGAATCAATTTAATATCATCTCCTTCTATATATACTGTATTAAATATAAGAAAGTTGTACTTTTGTGGATTGGTTTCTGTATCCTCTATTCTGTACCATTGGTCCACCTGCCTGTTTTGGTACCAGTACCGCGCTGTTTTTGTTACTATTGCTTTATAAAGGGGCTAAAAGCATACAATGGAGGAAGGATAGCATCTTCAACAAATGGTGCTTGGAAAACTGGATATCCATATGCAACAAAATGAAACTGAATCCCTTTCTCTCGCCATGCACAAAAGTTAACTCAAAATGGATCAAGGACCTAGATATCAAATCAGAGACGCTGCATCTGATAGAAGAAAAAGTTGGCTACGATCTACATACTGTGGGGTCGGGCTCCAAATTCCTTAATAGGACGCCCATAGCCCAAGAGTTAATAACAAGAATAAACAAATGGGACTTACTTAAACTAAAAAGTTTTTCCACAGCAAGAGAAACAATAAGAGAGGTAAATAGAGAGCCTACATCCTGGGAACAAATTTTTACTCCTCACACTTCAGATAGAGCCCTAATATCCAGAATATACAAAGAACTAAAAAAATTAAACAATAAGATAACAAATAACCCAATCAACAAATGGGCCAAGGACCTGAACAGGCACTTCACAAAGGAGGACATACAATCAATCAACAAGTACATGAAAAAATGCTCACCATCTCTACAGTCAGAGAAATGCAAATTAAAACCACCCTAAGATACCATCTCACTCCAGTAAGAGTGGCAGCCATTATGAAGTCAAACAACAATAAGTGTTGGCGAGGATGTGGGGAAAAGGGTACACTTGTACGCTGCTGGTGGGACTGCAAATTGGTGAGGCCAATTTGGAAAGCAGTATGGAGATTCCTGGGAAAGCTGGGAATGGATCCACCATTTGACCCAGCTATTGCCCTTCTCGGACTATTCCCTGAGGATCTTAAAAGAGCGTACTATAGGGATACTGCCACATCAATGATCATAGCGGCACAATTCACAATAGCTAGACTGTGGAACCAACCTAGATGCCCTTCAGTAGATGAATGGATAAAAAAAATGTAGCATCTATACACAATGGAGTATTACGCAGCACTGAAAAATGACAAAATCATAGAATTTGCAGGGAAATGGATGGCATTAGAACAGATTATGCTAAGCAAAGCTAGCCAACTCTTAAAAAACAAATGTCAAATGTCTTCTTTGATATAAAGAGAGCAACTAAGAACAGAACAGGGAGGAAGAGCATGAGGAAAAGATTAACATTAAACAGAGACGAGTGGGGGGAGAGAAAGGGAGAGAAAAGGGAAAGCATATGGAAATGGTAGGAGACCCTCAATGTAACACAAAATTATATATAAGAGGTTGTGAGGGGAAGGGGGGGAACAAGGGAGAGAATTGAACAACAGCAGATGAGGTAGAGAGGGAAGATGGGAGGGGAGGGGATGGGGGATATTAGGGGATAGGAAAGGCAGCAGAATACAACAGTCACTAATATGGCATTATGTAAACATTGCGAATATGTAACTGATGTGATTCCACAATTTGTATTTGGGGTAAAAATGGGAGTTCATAACTCACTTGAATCAAATGTATGAAAGATGATATGTCATGAGCTTTGTAATGTTTTGAACAACCAATAAAAAATATACATATGTGTATATATATATATATATATATATATATATATATATATATATATATATATATATACTGTATTTTTTAAAAATAAAATACTACAGCCAGCTGGATTAAGTACCAGAGAATTAGAACTACTATTAAAATGTGAGTGATGCCTTTCTTTGGAATGGTTCAAAGTTGTCTTTTCAAATGACCCTACCATTTAGTTAAAATAAAATGTGAAGTTGAAATTGTATGTGTAAGACATTACTTGGAATGTGAACTTCAAAACTTGGTGCTATAATATGCATGTGAAACTCACACCCAAATGCCAAATTTTACTACCATCTGTGAAAATTGTAAAATGTGTATCTATTTTTTTTTAAAAAAGTAATATCACACATCAATCAAAACCAAAGCAAATTTAACATAGCACTCAAATTTTTTTTTGAAGCAAAACAAATTCAATCGCAATTAGTTAATGGCTTTGAGAGGCAGTTGGGGTAGCAGAAAGAGGACTCTAGAGTTAGAATAATCAGTAAATTTTCCTTCTGGCTACTTGTTAGTAATGTGACCTTGGATAAGTAATAAGATCTGCCGAGGAAAATTGCTGAGGGAATGCTTGGAAAGTCTGTGGCATAGCATGTGGGAGGCAGCAGGAGTATAATGACATGCCAGCTTTAGTCATTGGTTGTTATTGTTATGGCTCTTGAAGTGACTGAGATTTCCTGGCCCAACTTCTACTTGATCTTTAGGCTTTTAGTATTAACAATACTTCTTCAAAGTCTCTTCCCTGACTCTTTGAAGATCAGAGTATGTGCTCTTGTTGTGTATTCCCTTTGACCCTTGATCTCTCCTATTTCAATCCTTAATATACTATATTGCAATTATTTATTTCAAGATTTATTTTTCTACACTGGCTAGAAGATCTAAAATATAGAACATCTATATTATCCCACTTCTGTCCCCAGTATCTAGATGTCTGGCTTATGAAAGGAATTAAATAAATATTTGCTGAACAAATAAAATAAAATATGATAAAAAGTAAAAAAAATGAAACCTTACATTTTGATTTATAGTGCAGAATACAAATTTATTGGATGATGAAACTTTTAAAAAAATAAATAAATAAAACCTGGAACCCGCTCTAGTAAATGCTGGGTTATATTAAGGCTGATTCTCTTAGAGGAAAGGAAGGGTCCTAATTCACCTCTATTAGAAAGCACAGCAATGTTCAGAAGGTATACTTGGGCTTGATCAGCCATGGAACTGAGAGTAGATGGTTTAATGTCTATCCTGTCCTCCAGTTGAGTTGAATTTTAGACTTACTAATGTAGTGGGTAACTATTTTTTTTTTTTTTAACCAGGGATTGAATCCAGGGGAACTTAACCACTGAGCCACATCTCCAGCCCTTTTCATTCTACTTTTAAAATTTTGAGACACGGTCTCACTAAGTTGCTTAGGGCCTCACTAAATTGCTGAGGCTGGCTCTGAACAGGTGATCCTCCTGCCTCACTGTCCTGAGCGCTGGGATTTCAGATATGCCACCACACCTAGCTAGTGGGTATTTTTCACTTCAAAGTCCTTAATTATTAGGATCTAGTTTGGGATGTTGACAATATAATTATTGACATTTACAATTTCTAGATTACCTGCTTTGTTTATACCTAGCTTGAAAGGATTTTTCCTCTAACTTGAAAAAATGGTGATTGGTTTCTTTTGTTTATTCTCTTGGGATCTGGCCTACTGCTATTCCTGAACCTTCTTCCAAGCTGCTAACCTCATGACACCAGCCCTCAGGGTACTTAGCACCTGTCCCCATGATAAATTGCTTCATATGCTTTACCAAAAATCCATTCCAAAGAATTATTCTTTTATCGTCCCTAAAAAATCAAATTAAAATATATCTAAACTAAAGCCCTGGGAAATGTTAAGGAAAGTGAAAGTATGTTGTGACAATTTATCAACTTTTGGTATGTATTAAATATTTCTAGGACAATGTTATGATATACAAACATCCATTTTCTGTACATTAATATTTATAAATTTACTATTGGACATCTTGTATACTGCCTTTTGTTAACATATTAATTTTTAGAGTTTTGAACTAATGAAGAATAGAGCTTAATTAACTCACTTAAATTCACTGTTAATATTCTAGCAATGGAGAAGGGGGTGGGTAATGAAAGGAAAAAGATGTGTTCACACAGATTTTTATAGCAATATAGTGAATTTCTCACCTCAATTCTCATATATTTAATGGGTAACAACATGATACCTTCCAGGACCAAAAAAGAAAAAGAAACTCTTGCATCATTGTCAGTAGGAAGGAAATTCAGTGTTACATTAATAATTATAGTGCTTTACAGCAGATTAAGAACAGTAAATTCAAACTAAATTCTAATTTTAAAGAGGCAAATGAAACTGCTCTATAACACTTGGATTCTGATAGCATACGACTTGTCAAATTAGATTTCTCAAAAGACTTTTGTGCTAGAAATAAAAACCATATGTTTGAGGGAACAAGCACAAATCAGATGATTTCCATAAAAGACTAAAATGAAGATAAATACAAATAGGAAACATGGTTTTCAGTGGAAAAGTCAGCAAGAAAGAGGAACTTATGGAATAAGAGTGGATTTGTTCTCTTCTTATTACTGATCATTTCATCTGGCACATCAAAGAAAAGGCAAAGACTAGTAACATATGTGAAATGATACTGAGCTTAAAATTGGTTGGCCTGCATTTTGGATAGTTACCCTGATTATATAAGGGTGAAAAACAATATACTACCTTCTGCATAGTATATAATACAAGAAAAAAGACATCTTATAAACTATAAACTTCAATTTAATAAGGGATAAGGTGTTTACTGTTGTTGTAGATAGCATATGCATAGACTCTTAAAGACACTGTGATAATTCTTTTTAAAAAGTATTTCATTAAAATCATTGTTTTGCATTCATCAGCATCTTTAATAAAATATATTAATTCTCCACACAAAAAGCAATGACCTTAGGAAAATATTTTACTGCAAATTTTAATTCTATTTTGACTTGTTTCTCTCAAAAACATCTTTGAAATGCTGGCTAATAAAAATTTAGTCAATAATTTCAACTAAACTAAGGAGAAAAAAGGTTGAAACCCACCTTTGTCATATTTTTTTAGCCTAAGGTTTAATAAAGAGATGGTTTTCAGTTACCAGTAGTACTCAATGAATTAATTAGCTAATAGTTGACACTTAAGCTATTATCAATTGTTCCTATTTCTTATGGTATTACAAACCACAGATGTCCATCAATTAAAGCCTGTGTCAATAAAGGACTGCTCAAAGAAATGTCACATTAAACTCAAAAAGCTAAACACCCAAAAAACAAATAACCAAATCAATAAATGGGCCGAGGAACTGAACAGATACTTCTCAGAAGATGATGTACAATCAATCAACAAATACATGAAAAAATGTACACTAGCAATTAGAGAAATGCAAATCAAAACCACTCTAAGATTTCATCTCACTCCAGTCAGAATGGCAGCTATTAGGTATACAACCAACAATAAGTGTTGGCGAGGATGTGGGGGGAAAGGTACTCTCATATACTGCTGGTGGGACTGCAAATTGGTACAGCCAATATGGAAAGCAGTATGAGATTTCTTGGAAAATTGGGAATGGAACCACCATTTGATCCAGCTGTCCCTCTCCTCAGTCTATACCCAAAGGACTTAAAAACAGCACACTACAGGGACACAGCCACATCAATGTATATAACAGCACAATTCATAATAGCTAAACTGTGGAATCAACCTAAATGCCCTTCAATAGATGAATGGATAAAAATGTCACATATATACACAATGGAATATTACTCAGCAATAAAATAGAATAAAATCATGGCATTTGCAGATAAATAGACGGAATTTGAGAAGATAATGCTAAGTGAAGTTAGCCAATCCCCAAAAACCAAATGTCAAATGTTTTCTTTGATATAAGGAGGCTGATTCATAATGGGATAGTGAGCAGGAACATGAGAGAAATAGATGACCTCTAGTATATAGGGTAGAGGGATTGGAGGGGAAGGAAGGGGGCATGGGATAATTAATGATGGTTCACTGCTATCCAAAGTACATGTATGAAGACATGAATTGGTGTGAATATACTATATATACACCAAGAGATATAAAATTAATGCTCTATGTATGTAATAAGAATTGTAATGCATTCTGCTGTCATATATAAATAAAAATTTGCATAATAAAAAAAGAAATGTCACATTAAACTCTGTTTTCCTTTTAACCTTGTGATTTTAGTTTTTTAAAAAATTGGAGTTACTGATGTTCAATAGTAACTCACAATGATTCCAGACGCAATTAAAGTATGTAAAGACCAAGTTTTTGTTAAAATAAGGAAATAAAATTAGCCTCTAGAGAGCAAGCACAATCTGTTCTGAAATGTTGCTTGTAAAGTTACTTTAAATTAATATCTTCTAATTTACGAAGAAGGAAAAGTTCTCAAAATAGTGTTTATTTTGAATATTATATTTTAATGAGTTATATTTTAATAGATGGATGTTTTTATTTCTTTTAGGAAGAAAATTAATAGATAAACTTAAGAGTAAAGGAAGATACAAGAGTTTCAAATAGCCAACACAAATCTCCTTTATAATCTTCATTAAAATAAAGATGGCTATAAGAGCACTCCATTCAATAATGAATCAAACATGAGAAAAGACAGAAGAATATAGATCAAAAGAGGCACCAGATATTTGCTTATTATTTTAAACAAAGGGGTGATTATAAAAATAGAACTAAATGATACTTTTAGCAAATAAGATATAAGCATAATATATCTTATTATTGAGAAGTAAACACTTCTTATTGAGTAGTAAATACTTATCAAGAAGTAATATTGTCAAAAAGTAGTTTTTCAAATGAAGAAGAGTTCATGACATCATCAAAATATTGTTTTAACAATGCTCATTAAAAATAAGTTGAAATAAATGTAAAGAACACTAATAATCATTAATAAAACAGTGTGTGGTACTTAAGACAAAGGTGATACAAACAAGTTTAAGAATTAATTATTTACAAACATTCTGGTTTCTGTGCTGAATAGGGGAACATAACAATACCCTCTACCTGCAAATGACAAATTGATTTTTTTCCCGAAAACAGGAAGAAACTTCCTTAGAACCTCAAACAGATACAGTCCTTGTTATGAGCAGTGCTGCCAACCAACTCAGAAAAAAAGAAGACACAAAATAAGACTATGGTTACTGTCGTGTTAGTTAAAAAACCAGCAGTGGGCTAAATTTGAATACTTTTGGTTTGATCAATCACTTACCCTCTCAAAGCCCAAGAGCTCACCTCTACCAAGGGAAATAACATAGAATATATGAAAGAATATTATGGTGAAAAGTAAGAAACATAAAAGGAAAAGGAAAAGAATGAAAGGGGAAAAGAGTATTATATATACACAGTGCTTTGAATGTTTTGAATGCTTTGAGGAAAAAGTTCTTTTAGAAAGATAAGCAAAATATTTTTTTCTGGTAAAGTGCCTGAAAAAACTCCAGTTTTTAAAAAAGTTGTTTTGGAGACACATAGTAGTTTATTTAGTAGTCAATCACTCATCGCTAACAAGACAAAATGCAAAAAATCCTAACAAACTACAAAGGAAAGAAAGACGTTAAAGGATAATATTTATGGAAGGAAGTCTACTGGGATGCAACACTTTGCATTTCAGAGGTAGGTTGTTGCTGTAGAAATTAGCTACAGCAAAACAATCACGTTAATCATTTGAAAACATGCTTAGTTTTCAAAATCTATTTATCTCTACCATGTCTCCTTAGGACTATTTTATTAACACTATTTTAAGAGAAATTCAATATTCAAAGCCATGATGATAAATCTTTTCTTGAATTTCTCTGAAAATCTTATCAGTTATTAAGTTTTTAGAAATAAAAACAAATCTACAAAAATGGTAAAAAGAAAATTGTACTTTTTACTGTTACTCTGAAAACTAGCTTTCTGCTGGGTTAAGTTTCAGGGACTCAATATGATCTAATTTCTTTGAAGGAACTTTTCTATTTTCCAGAAAAAAATAAAAGGCAGTTTATAGGTCCTTTATCTGAATAGAAAAATGAGTATTTTAATTAGTTTTTAAAAGAGAATAGAAGAATAAATACAGAAATACAAAGTTGTGTACACAGAGGCCATCAAAGGTGAGTTTGATGAATATTTTGTCCTTTGAATACATCTTTTCTTTTGGCTGGGTGAGGAGGATTGTCAGGGATTGAACCTAGAAGCACTCCACCACTGAGCCACATCCCCAGCCCTATTTTATTTTATTATTTGTATTTTTATTTAGAGATGGTCACGTTGAGTCAGATGCTTAGGGTCTCGCCATTGCTGAGGCTGGCTTTGAACTCGTGATCCCTCTGCCTCAGCTTCCTGAGCAACTAGGATTACAAGTGTGCACCACCACACCTGGCTGGATAAATCTTTATTAGAAAATATACCACATAATAATTTATAAATTGAGTAACAAGATAAAAATGTAATAAAACATAAAAATTAGTAAATGACCATTTTTTATATCATGATATTCCATAGTCTTTCATAAAACAAATAATATTGAACATATAGTAATGGGGATTGCTTTAGATACTGGAGGACTATCTGTGAACAAAACAGATAAAAATTCCTTCCTGCAATGAACTTACATTCATACAGCATTTAAAGGAACTTATCATGTTAATAACGTATTACTTTGAATTACAGAATGAACTATATTTTGCATATTAAGTGCTAAAAGATATTTTACAACAGGCAATTAAATTGAAAGAATAAAATTAAAACACATTTTTAAACATTTTTTTAGTTGTAGATGGACACCATATCTTTGTTTTCTTTATTTATTATGTGGTGCTGAGGATCGAACCCAGCGTCTCATGCATGAGAGTCAAGCTCTCAACCACTGAGATACAACCCCAGCCCAAAATTAAAACACATTTTTAATCATTAAGACAAATAATACATGATCCTGCTGCCATTAATGTCTACCAGAAGAGAAGTGCTCTCCACAAAGCTAGTTAAGCATGTCTCTTGGTTAATAACCCAATATATATATTTGGTGTAATAAATATTGACTAAAACTTACAATATAAGTTGAATTTTTACATAATATTATTTGATATACTATAATCCATTCTTTTATCTTCATTTGCTTGTTTATCAACCTGGAAAAATTTACAATGCTATGGTTTTAAATTAACCAGACTTTAGCCACCCCAGTCAAATAAAAACAGTGTATAAATAAGTGAGTACATTTTTTACAAAATCTATAAAGAAAATGTGGCTTTAATTTTTTATAATTTTCCTATTAGGTTTTTATAACAGATTCTCTCTTTTTTTCAGATTTATTTTTTAAATTTAATTATTTATTCTAATTTGTTATACATAATGGCAGAATGCAATTCATTTCATATTATACATATAGAGCACAATTTTTCAAGTCATTGATTGCACACAAAGTATTTTCACACCATTCGTGTCTTCATACATGTACTTAGGGTAATGATGTCTAACTCATTCCACCATCATTCCTACCCCATTGCCCCCTCCCTTCCTCTCTCTCTCCCCTTTGCCCTATCTAAAGTTCCTCCATTCCTCCCATGTTCCCTCCACCATCGCCATTATGAGTCAGCATTCTCATATCAAAGAAAACATTTGCCCTTTGTTTTTTTGGGATTGGCTTACTTCATTCACTTCATATTATATTCTCCAATTCCATCCATTTACCTGCAAATGCCATGATTTTATTCTCTTTTAATAATGAGTAATGTTCCATTGTGTATATATCCAAAATATTCTTATCCATTCATCTACTAAAGGGTGTCTGGGTTGGTTCTGCAATTTAGCTATTGTGATGTGTGCTGCTATAAACATTGATATGGCTGTGTCCCTGTAGTATGCTGTTTTTAAGTCCTTTGGGTATAAACCAAGGAGTGGGACAGCTGGATCAAATGGTAGTTCCATTCCAAGTTTTCCAAAGAATCTCCATACTGCTTTCCAGATTGGCTGCACCAATTTGCAGTCCCACCAGCAATGTATGAGTGTGCCTGTTTCCCCACCTCCTCGACAACACTTATTGTTGTTTGTATTCTTGATAGCTGCCATTCTGACTGCAGTGAGATGAAATCTTAGAGTGGTTTTGATTTGCATTTCCCTAATTGCTAGAAATGTTGAACATTTTTTCATATGTTTGTTGATTGATTGTATATCGTCTTCTGAAAAGTGTCTTTTCAGTTCCTTAGCCCATTTATTAATTGAGTTATTTGGTTTTTTGGTGTTAAGGTTTTTGAGTGCTTTATATATCCTACAGATTAGTGCTCTACCTGATGTGCTTGTGGTAAATAGAGATTTGCTCCATTCTGTAGACTCTCTATTCACCTCACTGATTGCTTCTTTTGATGAGAAGCTTTTTAGTTTTTAGGGTTTTTTTTAGATTCTCTTTTAAAACAGAACTACTGCATCATAGGAAAGACAATATATGCTGCTTTTAGCACCAAAATTTAGAGTTCACTTCAATCCTAGTATCTCTTCAAGACTAATTTTAATCAAAGAAGGAAAAGTACATGGGTTGGGGTTGTGGCTTGTGGTACAGCGCTCGCCTAGCACTTGTGAGTTCCTCAGCACCACATAAAAATAAATAAATAAAGGTATGTCCAACTACATATTTAAAAATATATATTAAAAAAAAAGAAAAGTTACAGCTATGTGAGGAATTAGAAGGCAGAGAACTAAAGCAGACCCTAAACACATTTCCTTGTCATCTTGCGTTTTACCTTAAAATTTGATGTAGGTTTTAAAAGCTATTCCATAATATATCCAATTTGTTTCAATATAAAAACATTTAAGTCACCACTGAGGTTACAGCAACAAGAAGCTGTGGTTGTGAGCCAACACCTTCTGGAAATTTGAATGAACTGAAGATAGCTGACACTGCATAGAAAGTTCAGCATCTGGATGCTTTTTCTGTTCTCGTATCTATCACATTATTTCATGAACCCTGATTAAATGAGCGATTATACACAGCAATCATTTTTCATTGATTTATGAACTATGTCAGGGTAATCACTGTGGCCAGTCTCCAGAATAATGCTGAAAAGATGGTATGTGCAGCATTTTCTGACTTCTACTGGTAGACATTTCAACAACTGCACCTTTTAAAGTTTTCACATAGTTTATGACATACTGAGATGGAAAAGTTCTTATTTCCTGAGCCATCTCTTATAATATCTCAGAATGAACCTAAGGATATTGTTCATTTGTCCTGTTCTCTTGTTTGAATTTAGGTATTACTGCTGTTCATTTAAGTAAACCAGAACATCTTTAAAACCACTCCAAAAAAGAGGTAAAGAAGTAAGAAATACTTAATATATTGATGAAACAAACAAGGCATGTTTATAGGGGCAAAAAACAAGAAATAGTTTACTGCACAATGCTATTGAAATACCAGTTCTCTCAATGAGGCCTTCCCTGGCCAATCTATTTAAAATTGTTAGCCCCTGGCTCCCTTCCTGCTTTATTTTTTTTATCAATATCTGACATAGAACATATTTCATTATCTCATTATCTCTCTCTCTCTTGCCAGCAACTAGAGCATAACATGAATGTTGCTTTTGTTCCCTGGTCAATCACTCAAGCTTAGAAAAGTAACCAGAGTATAGTACATATTTAATAATGCTGCTCAGATAGGTGCATTTCAGTTCCTTCAATCATATACCCTAAGGCCAAACTGTGTTATTAAAAGTTCCTTAAGCATCAAGTATATCTTTCCTCTTTTCTGAAGTTTTTTCTTCCTTTTTCTCATTGCCTGACATACTTATAAGGTCCATTCCTTTTATGCTCAGATCAAATGTTCCTGACTCTTAGAAGCACCCCTTACTTTTCACTTCTACCCTACCAGTTGAACTAATAATTGTTCCATAGAAAGTACTCTACACTTAAGATGAACTTTAGCTGTTCATATGATTGTCTCTCTTGCTAGGCATAGCTGTTATAGACAAGAGTACAATAACATAATTTTTTATGCACCTAGTGCCTATCACCATGTTGTGTACCTTGTAGGCAGCAAAAACTGTTTGCTCAAAGAAGGAATGAATGCATGAGTGTATTAAATAACATTAATTATGTACTTCTAATGTATAAAGCAGATTATTAGGCACAAAGTATTATACATGAATAATTCAGAGACTGCTCTTCAGGAAGTACACATGACAGATAGGAAGATAGATATAAGATAATTAAATCTAGTTCATGTCAGAAGTGATAAGGGTTATAAAAACAAAGATATCAAAATAAAGTTCAATGTGAACTCAGAGGAGACGGTAACCAATTCTGACTGAAGAAGACATGATTCTAACAATAAAATCTGATTTTATCTGCCAGTGATGCATAGAAGATACATCCAGGCAGAGCATCAGTCAAATGTGGAGTAGTCTGGAGATACGAGAAGTTTTAGGGAACATCTAGTTACCCAACATGTCTAGAACATAGTTATGTGAAGGGGAGAGAGCTGGATAGGCAGGGTAAGTCCAGAATGTATGGGGTCTTAAACTTCATAGTTTAGTCTGACTTTCATTTCATGGAAAACATGAAGCCATTGGAGGACCAACCATCTATAAATTTCAGAGGGAAGACTTTCTGAATGGATGTCTGAAAGGTGGAAGAAAAAGGAAAAGACATTGTATTTATTCATTTGTTTAGCAAATGTTTATGAAACATTGGCTATATTCTAGACATCACAGTTGAAGACATATCCCTGCCCATAAGGGGGGGCAAGCTACCTACTGAGGAGGACAGAGATAGGAACATGCAACTGTGATAAAGACAGATATACTAGCAGAGCCTGTTCTATGTCAATAGCCCTAACCTTAACCATTAATAAAAGTCCTTTTGGAAAAGAAACATTCTAAAACTTATAAATATGGAAACCAAAAAAAATGACCTAACAGTGAAAAACAATATCTTAGTTTTTATTTGGTACTAATAAAAAAAACTTCTTGTTCTCATTAAAAATTAAAGAAGACTATTGGGGAGAAAGCAATGTGATTGATTCACTTTATTATTTTTGTGATTTAAAGTTCTAGCCCTAAATTCAATTGATTTCTATAGCTGAAAAACAGCTCACAAGGACACCTACATAGAACCAAATGGCAGAAGGGCAAAACTGACTGCACTACCTAGAGCTCAACATGCAATTTTTCAATCTCATTTACCAAACACAGAAAGCTTTCTTTGCTCCCCACTTGCAAAACGTTTTACAAAAACAGTAACACAAAGAAAGGAAGCATCTGCTTGTGAAAGAATGAGAAGGAAAGGTCTAAGAATTTTTCCTATTGGAAAAGACTTTGATTTACATTTTGAAGAAAAAGGTAGGAGTTTTCCAGGTAGACTTGATAGGGAATTCCAAACTGCGTATGTTAAGTTATGGAGCCATGAATATGTATGCAGAGCCACAGGCAGTGGATGAAACGTAAGTGTGTGGGAGAGAACAGGTGGAAGCAAGATGAGTGAAACAGATGGTGTTCAAACTCAGGAGTATGGACCTGATGCTGCTGGTAATGGGAGTCACTGAAGGCTTCTGAGCAGGACAACAAGTGATCAACTTTTTTTTTTTTTTTTTGGAACAATGTGGGGACATGGAAAGGAGATGAGGGTTAAGGTCTTAACCAAGAGGCTACTGCAATAGTCCAGAGTAGAGATGAGGAAAGGATTAATTCCTATTACTACCAAGCTGATACTAATGATTCTATTCCCACAGAGTTAAATCTAGCTAGTTCTGGTAATTTGAACTATTTACTAGGATCCTATTCAAAACTATCATTAGCCCAAGTTCTCACAACTCTCTAGTTATTTTGATCTGAAGATCTGTTTATTATTTCTGTTACAGATCCATCTTACATATTGGATCAGTAGCCCTGCTGAGTCTCTAGAAAAGATAGTTGTTGAAATGCCAGAATGTTGCACTGCAAATCCCACCACAATTATATAAATAGTCATTACTGCCAAACTTAGCAATGTTTGAGCTCTATTTCTCAATTAATTTCCCATTTACTCTCTATCACATTACCCTTTAAAGTCTTGTACATCATTTTCTTTTCTTTTCAAAATGGGAATTGAACCCAGGGGTACTTTACCACTGAGCTACATCCTGAACCCTGTTTGTTTGTTTGTTTGTTTTTGAGATAGGTTTTTACTAAATTGCTTAGGTCCTCATTAAGTTGCTGAGGCTGGCCTCAAACTAATAATCCTCTGCCTCAGTACCCCCCACCCCTGCAAATCAGTGGGATTATGGGCATGGACAACTGTACCTAGCTATCATTTTCATTTTAGCATTTTTTTTCTATTGGTTACATTATTTTTTATTGTACACCTTCTCTCTACTAGATAGAAATCTTCATGGCAGCTGTGACCTTTGTCTATCCTATTCATTGTTAAGTTCTCCAATTCTAAAACAGTGCTAAGGACATAACAGAAATTCAATATAGGGTTACTATAGTAGATGCTGTTGGTACTCTACCAAGATCTCCTTTATCAGTAAATGCACTCATCCTCCAGTTATTACAGCATTGACCTTTAAATGCTTACAGCTAAACTCTTCTTCCCTCCACCTTGGGAGCTACCTCTTGGAGAAATACTAATTACAAGTGCTTCCTGCCCTCTTTCCTAGGGTGCAGCCCTTAACCAGTGACTTACTGATATGGGAGCTAAAACTATTGGCTCTCTTGCTTCTAGGTGAGATAATGGAGTAGTACCATTCACACTCCAGAGCTCCCTATGAAGAGGCTGAGACCAGGTTATATCTAGAACCACCTCATTTGTCCAAACTTATCCTGACTTCTTTACTTTCCAATAGTTCTCACCTAAAATCTCTCCTTTTCAAATCACTTATACAAGCATCCTGATTTCTGGCTCAAGAGAACTGTTTCAAGATAACCCTACCTAAGATACTTGTTGACTGACTGACTGACTGATGAATGAATAAATGAATGACTAAAGGCAAATGCAGAAATAATTCTTAGGTTTTTCAACAAGGCTCTTAATTTATCCTGCATAAATCATTATAGATACATCTCAATTAACAGAAGATTCATAACAGAATTGTGAACTGAGCAATCACCTTATACACCAGTTTATTTACTAATTTGAAGCACCTTGGGCTGTTCCGTCTGCTTATTTTGTCATTGTTGCCACCATTTGGAGAATCTGACTAGAGCAATATGTATCTTATAAGAACAACATTATTTTAATATAAACAAATAAAAAGGCATTTTGGAAGTATTGGATATTAGACCAAGACACTTTTTCATTCTTTCTGCTCATCTAAGGACAGTGCAGCTGATGCCAGCTAGGAAGGCCCAAGTGGGGCACCAGATTTAAGTGGTAGGGACATGATGTTAAGCCTGTCCAGATGATCTGAGATTTGAACAATTCTAATATTGAGCTTATTCCATATTTTTATAAGGAATTTTATAATGAGAATCAGTGTGAAATTTTTTAACCAAAATTGTCCTGTGAGGGGGGAAAAAGGACTAGAATTTATAAAGTAAATTTATAATAGCGATTGAATTGAGGAAGGTGATATGATTTTGGAAGTAGCAGTTAAAAGAAATGTTAGCTATAATTATAGTATTTAATTTCTGGAAAAGGAATCAAATTTGGAAAAATATGAACAGTTAAATCTGGGTGATAAATTTGGCTTTGTGTTACGTATTTGTATTTACATTTTGGGGATTTTTAAAAGTTTTTCTCAAACTAAAAATGCACATAACACTTGAAAGGAATGTAGTAGGCTCTAGTGGCAAGGGATATAACAAAACAAAGAAAAAACACTGTTTTAGTGGTTCTCAAGCTTCTTAAGCTTGTGATTCAGGAAATAAAAAATGAAAACGAATCCCACAGACTCCTCATTGTTTCCAGTTGTCTTTTCCAGAACAGCCTAGAACATGCCACTTGCTGCTATCTACAGTTTCAGGAATTTGTCTATAGTTCTGACTCACCAGCCTCTGTAACCCACAAATTAGAAGCCATAATAAAACAACTTTTTGGTGGGCATGCTTCAAGGAAGGACATCAATGGAGTAGTGTCCACTTGGGAGGAATATTCCTTAATAAACCACAATAATTAATTAATGTTTTTATGAATCTCCTGGGTGAACAGAAAAAAAAAAAACAGTGCCATTAAGTTTGCTGATGACACAGTTCAGAGGAGGAGATGTGACTGGGAGTAAAAGTAAATTTAGGGACTGGGGATATAGTAGAGCACTTGCCTTGTATGCACAAGGCCCTGGGTTCAATCCCCAGCACCACAAATAAATCATTATCGATATAGATACAAAAAAATAAGTTTAATGATCCAGAGAAATAGTAAAGAGAAGAAAATGAAATAAGGATATTATTATTAGCCGAAAATATAAAACTATGAATTAATTAGCCAAAGAAAATAATGCAGAAAAGACTCAACAGGACTTAGGAACATAAGGCTAGAATTTAACACAACAAGTTAATAATACATAGACTGAGGTACAGAATAAAAAAGATGGTTGATCGACAGTTCTGTCACACAGGTTAAAACCATAGAAAAGTACTTACTATCCTCCCTACTCTACTGTCTGAATCAGCACAATGAAGTCAAGGAACAGCATCAAGCAGTAGTTAGAGCACAGGGCTGAAGCCAGAATGTATGAAGCCAGCTGTGTAACTTTAGCCAAGTTCTTTAACCTCTCTGTGCCTCAGTGGCTTCATCTGCAAAACAGAGATAGTAATGATATGGATCTTATACACTTGTAGTTAGCAGTAATAAGTTATAATTTGAAATCAGCTTAGAACAGTGCCTAGCACATAACAGCTGCCATGTAAATGTTTGTTAAATAAAAAGAAAAATACAGAAATTTAAATGTATTTGGAGGTCAACCAGAGAAGAGTCAATTATTATAAACCTAAAGCATGAGGTAGTGGCATAACTCATTTTTTTTTTTAAAAAGAGGCAGTATAAGGCATTCTTACTAGGAGAACTACTGTCCAACTGCTGATAAAACAGCTTTTTCAAATTCATAATACGGAAGAAGACACAGGAAGAGGACCCTGGATGTTTTGTGTGGCAGCTGCCATTTGACATATCATCAGGCCCCTATTACTCCAATCAGGGCTAAGGATATTGTAATGACTCAATAATAATGTTTTCCATGAGACTTAAGAAAAGCTTTGACTTTTTCTGTTTTCTACCAGATAGTTCTGCCTGCTGGGATTTTTTGAATTTCAAAATTTTGTGCTGTCACACTCAGTTTTCTTCAGCCTAAGGAGAGCCTGGTGTGTTGATTATGCTGTGCTTTGAAAAGCATGTCATCATTTACTCCAGGATATGTGATTTTAAGATGGGCAAGAGAAGAGTTTTGCATTCAATTTGCCACATATTTTACTTCATCTGGTTTCACAAAGGGAGAATAATATAAAAATATGATAGATAAAAAGCAAATGTTTTAACAATAACCTTCCAATATGCAATTTTTAACTACCTCAGCTGGTTGGAGCACTTACATAACAGTCACTGGTCGAACCCATACATATATGAGGAACCTAGCTCCACAATGAAGTAGCCTGTGGTGCCTCTAGATAAGGATGGCTATCAGAGGGGACCTTGAGCTGCAAGTTCCAGATGAAATTAGCTCATACCAAGTCATTTCAACAAATACTTAGTGGCATCCACTGTATATTGAGAATCACACAAAGTACTTGCCTTATGATAAGGGAGGCAACTTCTCTTAACAACTTCTTCACTTCTCTTTTCCCTTCTCCCTCCATAGACTTATCAACAATTGTAAAATCAGCCATTTATAACTATCTCAATATATCCATTCTTTCCATTCTCATCACCAATATTTTTGGTTAGTCCCAATAATTTTATCTGGATTCCTAATATCACTTCCTAGTATTCTATGTGATTCAAGATCCATATGACTTTGAGCAGCCCACAAACTATGGTCAATATCATCTTTCTTGCTTTCATTATACCTCATTGCAGTCAGGATTCAATCCAGCCTCAGCAGGAACTATGACGCCTCTGTAAGCCCATGCCTGCCTCTTGCCATTAATTCTTACATCTACACACATACATCCCAAACTCACCACACTGACTTGTTATTTACATGGCCTGTTTCCAATCACCATGCCAGATGTGGTGGTGCTGACCTATAATCCCAGTGAACAGGGAATCTGAGGCAGGAGGATCGCAAGTTCAAGATTAGCCTCAGTAACTGAATGTGACTTTTTCTCAAAAAATAAATAAATAAATAAATAAATAAATAAATAAATAAATGAATGAATAAATAAATAAATAAGTGATGGAAATGTAGCTCAATGGTTATGGGAATGGGAATATTTGCATAAATTTTACCAATTGAGCATCTTTAATTCAAAAATTAAAACGTGAAATGCTCCAAAAGCCAAAACTTTATAAGCATCATGTCAGTGTTCAAAAAGTTTCAGACTTTGAAGCATGTTGAATATTGGATTAGGGATGTTCCACCTGTCTCATTCAAATCAGAGATAGAAAAGAAAGAAAGTTATGTGATGAGAAACTAATACTTAGTAGCTTGTCTAAAAATGCCTGACACTGGCTGGGTCCATTTCACATATTCTGTCATTTAGTCTTCACCCTAGGAAGGGCATACTTCAATTTGATAAGTCAGGAAATTAAGACTGAAGGAGTTCAAAATCACACAAAAGTTAGTGAAGACAGGATTCAATCTCTAGAACCTGTATTCTTTCTATCACATTGGTACAAATTCAGCTTCTCAGAGGTTGAGAGGTGGGAACAGCCACACCCAGAATGAAACAAGAGAGGTCACCAATGGATGAAACTTTGAAGTCTTGGTGGAGAAATGGGATGCATTTTTAGATGAAGGAATACAGACAGGAATGGGTTAAACTTCAAAATTTGTGAATAGAGCATAGAATGATCCTGGAATAAGCTGAGCATTTGCGAGGAAAATTCACCGTAAGAAAAAGTTGAGGCTATAGTAGGGGATGTGGGAACTCTATTTCCAGTAGGTATCTCTATTAGAAAAATAACAAGAGCATATATCATACTAATGATTAGGCCTGAGCTATCTTTATATCTGAAGAGTAGCAAATAAAAAAAACTGGTAATATAAGTATTTCAAAGCCATTAGATTATTATGATTTTAATACAGACATGTACTTTTATCCAAGGAAGCAATATAACTACAGAAGTTGCAAGTGTCCTTCATGCCAAATTAACATCATAGAAGAAACAAGTAAATAGATACATTTCACAAATGTAAGGCATAAGTGATTGCATCTATTAATTTTTAAATTATTTACATCATATTCTTCAGACATACTTTTGATTTTAACTAAGTACATGAATTGCCCAACTTGTTCATTTTGAGAAGTCTGATAATCAAAACACAAGATAGCCATACATAAAAGCATTGTGGTTGTTTTATTCATGTGTGTTTGGTGATGGTTTTATTTATCAAGATTATGTTTCAAATGACTCTTATAACTAATTGTGTTCCAATGACTAAATTAAATTGAGACTGACTGATCATTTAGATGATAACATCACAAATCTATCAGGAGTCTAAAATGAAGACAAGGCCTTACACAGATCATCTACAGATCAAAGAAGTCCTAAACATATTTTTAAGACCACTATTTTTAAGTCTTTTGGACATAGGTTTCCCTTAAAGCAATTTTATGAGCTTAAATTTTATGGCAAATACAACCTTAAAGCTGTATAAAAAAGAAAAAAATCCCCTACATTGAAATTAGTGGGGATATTGGTCTAATTAGTGAAAATTCTTTAATGGCATTTATCGCAAACTGAGCTTTTGGACTTCCACTTTTACATAATAAGTTAATATCCAATATTGTCAAACAGAGATACCTAGGGCCCCTGTTAAATGAATAAATATAATTTTATTTGACATACTATTATCAATTAATAATACAGCAACAGGTGCTATAAAATATAAGTATTTGGCTTTGAAATTTTTCCTACTTTTTAAATTTAGAAAATTAATCATAGATAATATATCTACACATTTATCTAACCAATGTCAGAATTACTACAGAATGTAAATTAGCAGGATTCATCTTTTCACTATTTTATGGACCATTTCTTATTTTAGGACAAGAGGTTGATGGGCCAGACAGGAAGTAAGGCATGCTCTCTCTAATCCTCTAAACCTTTTAAAGAACCTCAAATACCATATTCTTCTTGAAGACTCAAAGACATTCAAATATAGAGCGAAAAGTGATATTATAAATGACCCTTGTCTGTTCCTCTTACATAGAGATGAACAGAGACCCAAGAGAGACAAAAATAGATGGTTTTTGAATGCATATATGATAAATTAAGGGTCAAAAATCAATGATTAAGAAGGCATTCCCATCAAAAAGTTTAAAAAAGAACAATACACTGAGTCTGGAGAAAATAAAAGGGTATAATAAAGACAAAAGCAGGAATTATTGAAATGAAAAAGAAACATAAGAAAAGAAAAGGGTAACAATTCCAGAAGTTGGTTATTTGAATAATAATAATAACATCCTAGCAGAACTGATGGAGAACATAGACAATCAATGCCAGGTGTAAGAATGAAGATATTATTACCTTACATTCCTGGGATAAAATCTACTTGGTTGACATATTATACTTCTATATTTCCTTGAATATGATTTGTTAATACTTGTTAAGAATTTTCACATCTGTATTCTTAGCTTTTGTCTGAAAATGTCTTTTATATTTGAAGAGTATTTATGCTGAATGTACTATCCTACTTTTTGCTTGTTGCTTTAAAAGTAACCATTTCATTGAATTATGTTTTATATTTATTCTCCATGAAAAGTCAGTAGTAATTTTTATCACTGCTATACTGTATGTATTATGGCTTTCATTCCCTCTGGTGGTTTTAAAGATACTTCTATTAGTTTTCAGCAATTTGACATGATGTGCCATGCTGTGGCTTCCTGTGTGTTCTGCTGACATTCCTAGAACTTCTTAGACTGATGACTTTGTTCTTCATTAAATTTGGGAGTTTTCCCATTATATCTCTTATAATATATACTCTGTCCCGTTTTTTTCCTATAATCTTTGAGACTCCAGTTGCTGATATGTGAAGCTGCATTTTTTAAAGTTGTCTTTTCTATACTGAGGATTTCTATTCCCTCATTATTCTCATTTCCCCTCTTGTAATGCTTAAAAATGTTTATGGCAACAGTTTTATAGTTCTTGCCTGCTAATTCTACCATTTTTTTAGCTTTTTAGTCCATTTCTATTGACCAATTTTCCTGTTTCTTTGTATATCTAGTAATTTTCTACTGAAGTCTTGACATCATTTAATGGCATGCTGTGAAGTGTTTAGATTTTTCAGTCTTTCTTAGTTGAGTGTTCAGTTTTGTTCCTATCTTTTCCTGTCTACTCAAAATCCATTCTTTTTATTTTTAAAGCCATTTTGTATGAGAAAGAACTTCTAAAACAGAAGCACCTTTAATTTTTTTGAGACTTATTGTTAAACTTTTTAAGGATGATTTTATAGTAACTTTAATTAGAGATAGACTAATTCTACTTCTAAAGCATAAGCTTTATAAGATATTTTCTGGAAAACAGAGGGTTTAATGAAGGCTGCCAATCATGCAGGAGTTCTGATAGTTGTTCAGACCGCAGATCTCTGGTGGTTATTCTTTTCCCAGTGTTTATGAATTTTTTCCAGGTTTATAGTTGTTTATTGTGGTAGCGCTAATCTGGTACATTAGTCTGCCATAGCCAGAAGTATATATCCCCATGAAGGAGTTTTTAGCCATATCTCAACTTTCCTTTGATCCTTTTTTCTTTGTCTTTTGACATAGTAATTGCCTTCTACTTTCCTATAATTCTCTAAGAACTCATAATTATTTAGCAAAAGACCCAAACCAGAAATTAATTCTCAAAATTCAATCCAACGGGCCTGGGCGTGATGGCACAAGCCTGTAATTCCAGTGGTCAGGAGGATGAGAAAGGAGAATTAGAAGTCTGAGGCCAGCTTTAGCAACTAACCTGAACCCTAAGCAACTTAGCAAAACCCTGTCTCCAAAAAAAAAAAAAAAAAAAAAAAAAAAAAAAAAAAAAGGGCTCAGTGGTTAAGTGCCCCTGGGTTTAATCTCTAGTACTATGAAAAAAAAAGTCAATCCAATGTTCTTGTCACTGTACAATGTCTTTTGTTTCCTGGAAGTAAAATAACATTCTAAACTAGTTTAAAGTTGCTCAAAACTTGATATATTTCTCTCCCTCTCTCTCCCCCTTCCTCTTTCCCTCCCTACTATTCTGTCTCATTTTTCTGTTTTGAATAGATCTGCTGGTTATATTTTTTTAAAATATGGAACAGGTTCACTAATACAGCTAAAAAATGATCTATGCTGAGAAAATTTGCTTAAAAGCTATTACTGAATGAGTACTCTGACCACACAAAACTAAACAATTCAAAAAGTGTTTTAAGAAAAAACACTACTAACATACTTCTTCCACATGTCTGTGTTCTTCATTTCCTACCTGAGAGCCATATAGTTTGCTCTTCTTCCCTGTGAGCTATTTTAGCTTCTCGTTAGATGAATAGACTTAGGCTCCACTTACTTTTCTTCTAATTTAAGTGCCTCAATGTTGATGAGATCTGCTCCTAGAATGTAATGTTCATCACTCTGTCCACAAAAGATCTATTAATTCATATTTATAAAGTATTAGTCACTTTAAAAATAAATATAGTATGGTTTTATTACCTTTTAAGGAGAAGATAGATAACAGCAGAGGAACAGGAATGAAACTAGTTTATAAAATGGGCCTTTAAGAAAGTATATTTAGGCCTGGTGTGGTGGTACATGCCTATAATCCCAAATAATTGGCAGGCTGAAGTGGGAGGATAGTAAGTTCAAGGACAGTCTGGGCAAGTTAGCAAGATTGCCTCAAAATAAAAAACTAAAAAGGGATGAAGATGTATCTCAGTGGTAGAGAGAATGCCTAGCATGGACAAGGCCCTGGGTTCAGCAATATGGGGGATGGAATGGAAGGGAGGTATGTTTAAATTGCACTAGGTAAAAGATGAATAATTTAATCAGATTTTAAGAAGTGGTGGGTCTAATACTCTTACCTGTGAAGTTGGATATATTCTCGTGGTCTGTTGAGCAGGTGAAGAAATCTGTCAACAATCTTATTTTTTCCTACACCCTGTAATTACACAGATAGTATTATACAAAAAGGAACTTTTGTTTTGTTTGATTCTTCTGCCAAACCAGAAGAATCTTTTATAAAAACCTATTTTCCCAAAGTTGTACTGTTTTAGTTTATTATTAATGAAAACCAAACTAGCAAAAACATACAGCACAATTCTCATATGAAATAAGGTTTCTGTCAAAAATTTACTTCTAGATATATTAATTCTAAGCTCTAAGTTAGTCTCCTACATATTAATTGTTTTGTTCTACAATTTTACAATGAAGTTCAGACATTACAGCAGAATATTTATTCCAGATTTGAAGAATGACATTAGAGTGAAATCATTTATGTAGGAAAAAAATGGTTTTTCTAATCAGTTCTTTAGAAATATGGTTCTCAGTTACAGGAAGACAACCAATACTATACATTTTCTGCTTTAATCAAACACTCACTTATCCTTTTATCCTATTTTCTACTCCTTTAAAACCCTAGAAACCTAAAATTATAACCAAGATATATTAATAAAACTCAACTCTATTTGATCTCCTCGGAAATGCCCTCATTTCTTTGCCACTTACTCATCCCAGGAGTCGATGTCCTTTCTAGAAGACATACTACTAAAAATGGAATCTGCTCTGGTATAATTTCCCTATTTTAAAGTTTTCAGTTAGAGGTGGAATACAAATGAACCTTTTAACAATTAGGTTGTATGTAAAAAGTAGAAGTCACTAAAATTAGCAGTTTTATATCATAGGTGACAGCAATAATGTATTAATTTCTTATACTGTGCTAGTATTTTTCACATTATTTCATTTAATCATTACACTGAGACAGTCCCGTGAAAGAAGATTATTCTTATTTCACAAATCAAGAAACCAATGCAACAGAGGAAAGATAGTAGAAGTGAGCTAGGCAGCAAGTCCCAATCACCTCACAACACAGAAAGGAGGCAGCAAAGGAAAAGCATGACTGAGAGGTGAGTGACAAAATAAATGCTCGATACTACATATTCTGGGACCTGGAGAGACTGGATGATAGGTTACCAGAGAAGAAAATAAACTCAGAGTGCCCTAACCCTATCCCAAACCTGTGGATAAGGAAAAGGGGCAACAGAGAAAGAAGGGTTTGTGGGGGTAGGGGAGACATTCTCTTAAGTTCTACCATTTAAAAACTGTTGGAAAGAAGAAGAAAAAAATATTTAAAGCACAACAGTAACAGACAGGTCTCTAAAACAGCTCAAAGAGCTTAAAAGAAAACTGAGCCAAGGGGTGGCAGCCATCTTGTGGAGCCCTCAGCCAACCAGTTAACCCCTTAAATCAGCAGGTTGTCTTCTCATACCCAGACAGCTGTAAATTACACCAGAAGGAAGTCCCCTGCAGTAGGCTGAACAGAAGGAAGATTGGCTCAGAAGTGACTAGAGTAAATACATGACATGTTTTTAAATGGTGCTGATATTTCTATCAGCAAAGGTCATACATTCACTTAAAACATAATTATTTGGATGTTCACCCAACCCAGGGCTCTTATGAAAAATACTCTCACAAAGTAGTTTGTTACTTGAAAGAATTCAGAACTATACTGATAGATGGATAGACACAAAAACAATATGAAAAAGCATCAACAACAGACCTTCAAACAACCATAACACTGGACACTTCGGTAGAAGAACTGTCTGAGAAAGACATTAGAAAGTTTGTAGTTAAACTGTTCTATGAGCTAAAATAAGACGTAAGGTATAAAATTAGAGAGAAAATACAGGAAGTGAAAGATTATGTCAATGAAGAAAAAGAGATACTGAAAAAGAACCAGGTAAAAATCCTCAAATGAAGGAACCAATAAACAAAATTAAAAATTTAGTGGAAAGCATTACCAATAGGTTAGACCACTTTGAAGACAGATTTTTCAGGCCTCAAAAACATACTATATAACCTTGAAAATAAAGTCAACTATAGAGAAAACATGTGAAGAGACCATGAAAGAATATTTAAGAACTCTGAGACAACATTAAAAGGCCAATTTTAATATACATTGGGATAGATGAAAGCTTTGAAATATAAACTAAAGGAATGCACAATCTTTTCAATAAAACAATATTGAAAAATTTCCCAAAACTTAAGAATGAAATGGAAATTACAATACAGAAGGCATATAGGACTCCAAATATACAAAATCATAAAAAAGTCACTCCAAGAAACATTATTATGAAAATGCCTAACATACATAATGAGGATTTATTTTAAAAGCTACAAGAGACAAATAGTTAATAATGCTCACATTTAGAGGGAAACCAATACAGATCTTATGATTTCCAACCTAGACTCTAAAAACTAGGAGGTCTTGAAATAATATATACCAACCTCCAAAAGAAAATGAATGCCAACCAAGTATATCAACCCAGCAAAATTAAGCTTCATATTTGAAGGTGAAATAAAAATCTTCCATGATAAACAAAAGTTAAAACAATTAACAACTAAAAAAACTGTACTGTAAACATACTCAATAATATATTTTCATGAAAAATACAAATTAAAACTAGCATAGGAAGGAAATACACTAGAAAAATACTCAACTAAAGGAGAATTAAATCCAACTTAAACACCAGAAATAAATCAAATGATATGAAATAAAACTCATCTCTTTTGGGCTAGGGTTGTAGCTCAGTGGTAGAGCACTTGTCTACCATGTGTGAAGCACTGGATTCAATTCTTAGCACTGCATATAAAATAAGTTAAATAAAGACCCATCAACAACTAAAAACTATTTTTTAAAAAAACTCATGTCTCAAAAATAACACTGAATATGAATGATCCAAACTCTGCAATCAAAGACAAAAGTTGGCAGATTGAACTTAAAAACAAGACCCAAAATACACTGTCTGCAAGAGACTCACCTCACAGTCAAGGATACAAAGACGGAAGGTAAAAAAATGGGAAAAAAAACATACAACTCACGTGAATTTCATTAATAAGCATGGGTTACTAGTCTCATATCACATAAAGTGAACTGCAAGCCAAATTTAATCAGGAGAAACAAAGAAGGTCATTTCATACTGTTGAAAGGAATCATATATCAACAAGATATAACAATCATAAATATCTATGTCCCAAACAATGGACCACCTACATACATCAAACAAGCCCTTCTCAATATCAAGAATCAAATAGACAACAATACATTAATTCTGGGTGACTTAAACATGCTTCTCTCATCACTGGTTATGTCTTCAAAACAAAAACTAAGTAAAGAGATTATAGAATTAAAAAATACAATTAATAATTTGCAATTAACAGACATGTATAGAACATTTCATCCATCAATGACTGAATTCATTTTCTTCTCAGGAGCACATGAAACATTTTTTAAAATAGACCATATTTTAGGTCACAAAGAAAATCTTAGCAAAGATAAAATAAAAGGAGAAAAAACCTTGTATTCTATTAGATCATAATGGAATAAAATTAGAAATAAATGATAAAATAAAAAAAGAGATTAAATAATACACTTCTGAATGATGATACAATAATCATTTGAAAGAGATTAAATAATACACTTCTGAATGATGATAATTAAATAATTAACTTCTGAAAGAGATTAAATAATACACTTCTGAACTATGAATGGATGGCAGAAGAAATCAGGGGTGAAATAAAAAATTCCTAGAAACAAATGACTACAGTGATACAATATGTCAAAATCTCTGCAACAGTAAAAAGGAAATTCTAAGAGAAAAGTTTATAGCATTGAGTTCATTCATTTAAAAAAAAAAGATAAAAAATAAATAATCTAACATTACATTTCAAGGCCATATAAAAAGAGCAAACCAACACCCAAACCAGTAAAAGACAGGAAATAATTAAAATAAGAGCTGAAATCAATGAAACTAACATTTAAAAAACATTACAAATGATCAATGAAACCGAGTTGGTTTTTTGAACAAATAAACAAATCAATAAACCTTTAGCCACACTAACCAAAGGAAAGAGGAGAAAAATGCAAATTATAAAAATCCAAGATGAGAAAGTAAATATCATCACAAACACTACTGAACTCCCAGAGACTCATCAGAAACTATTTTGAGAATTTATACTCAAATTGATTAGAAAAACTTGACAATATAGACAAATTCCTAGAGACATATGATCTCAAAAGAGTGAACCAGATGGATATAGAAAACTTAAACAGATCAATTTCAAGTGATGAAATTGAAGCAGCCATCAAAAGTCTTTCAACAAACAAAATCTCAGGATTGGGTGAATGATTTGCCAAGTATTACCAGACCTGTGAAGAAGAACTAATAATATCCTCCTCAAATTATTCCATGATATATAAAAGGAGGAAACTCTAACAAATTTAGTCTACAAAGCTAGACAAAGACATGAAACCAGACAATAACACATCAAGGAAAGAAAACTTTAGACCAATATCAATCATTAACATAAATGCAAAAATTCTTAATAAGGAACAGCCTGCATACAAAAATAAATTAAAAAGCGCATCATAATTGACTAGGGTTCATTCCATCGATGCAAAGTTAATTCAAAATAAGGATATCAATAAATGTAATTTACCAAATAAATAAAGACAATAATCATATGATTATCTAAAGAGATGCAGAAAAAGCATTTGGCATTCATGTTCCACTCATGTTCAAAACACTAGAAAAACAGGGACAAACCCAAGGTTAACTTATTCTGCATGGAGGAAAAACTGAAAGCATTTCCTCAAAAACAGAAACAAAATAAGGATGCCCACTTTCACCACTTCTATTCAACATAGTCTTTGAAATTCTAGCCAGAGCAATTAGACAAGAGAAGAAAATTAAAGAGGTATGAATAGGAAAAAAAGAGCTCAAACTATTTCTATTTGCTGATAACATGATCCTACAATTAGAAGACTGACATAACTCCAAGAAGACTTGTAGGCCTCATAAATGAATTTAGCAAAGTGGCAGGACACAACATCAACACCTATAAATCAACTGTGTTCCTATATTCCAATAATGAATCTGGTGAAAAAGAAATTAGGAAAACTATCCCATTCAAAATAGCCCTAAAGAAAAAAAAATATTTGGAATAATTTTAACAAAGAGGTGAAGGACCTCTATCATAAAAACTATAGAACACTAAAGAAAGAAATTAAAGAAGACCTTAGAAGATGGGAGGACCTTCCATGTTCTTGGAAAGGCAGAAGTAATATTGCCAAAATAGCCATACAACCAAAAGTGCAATACAAATTCAATGTATTTTCTATCAAAACTCCAATAACATTCTTCACAGAAATAGAAAAAGCAGTTATAAAATGCATTAGTGTTATGGTTTTGATGTGAGGTATCCTCCAAAAGCTCACGTGTGAGGTGATGCAAGAAGGTTCAGAAGAGGAATGATTAGGTTGTGAGAGTCTTAACCCAATCAGTAAATTAATCCCCAGATAAGGATTAACTGAATGGTAACTAAAGGTAGGTAGGGTGTGGCTGGAGAAGATGGGCATTGGGGGCTGTGGCTTTGGGGTATATGTCTTGTATCTGGAGAGTGGAGTCACTCTTTCTTTGCTTCCTGATCATCATGTGAACTACTTCTCTCGGCCACACTCTTCTGCCATAATGTTCTGCCTCATCCAGAGCCCCAAGGAATGGAGCCAGCTGTCTATTGACTGAGACCTCTGAAATCAAGTGTCTCTAAATAAACTTTTCCTCCTGCACAATCGTTCTGGTCAAGTCTTTTACTCACAGTAGCGCAAAAGGTGACTAAAACAGTTTGTGTAATGAATGGGTCATGGACATTTGTACATATACATATTTGTCTCACTTTTCTCCTTTCTAGCATTTTTTAAATTTTTTTAAAATTTTTATTGTTGGTTGTTCAAAACATTACATAGTTCTTGATATATCATATTTCACACTTTGATTCAAGTGGGTTATGAACTCCCATTTTTACCCCGTATACAGATTGCAGAATCACATCGGTTACACATCCATTGATTTACATATTGCCATACTAGCGTCTGTTGTATTCTGCTGCCTTTCCTATCCTCTACTATTCCCCCTCCCCGCCTCCCCTCCCCTTTTCTCTCTCTACCCCCTCTACTGTAATTCATTTCTCCCCCTTGTATTTTTTTTCCCTTTCCCCTCACTTCCTCTTGTATGTAATTTTGTATACCCCTGAGGGTCTCCTTCCATTTTCATGCAATTTCCCTTCTCTCTCCCTTTCCCTCCCACCTCTCATCCCTGTTTAATGTTAATCTTCTTATGCTCTTTGTTCCTACTCTGTTCTTAGTTACTCTCCTTATATCAAAGAAGACATTGGGCATTTGTTTTTAGGGATTGGCTAGCTTCACTTAGCATAATCTGCTCTAATGCCATCCATTTCCCTGCAAAGTCTATGATTTTGTCATTTTTTAATGCAGAGTAATACTCCATTGTGTATAAATGCCACATTTTTTTTTTATCCATTCGTCTATTGAAGGGCATCTAGGTTGGTTCCACAGTCTAGCTATTGTGAATTGTGCTGCTATGAACATCGATGTAGCAGTGTCCCTGTAGTATGCTCTTTTTAGGTCTTTAGGGAATAGACCGAGAAGGGGAATAGATGGGTCAAATGGTGGTTCCATTCCCAGCTTTCCAAGAAATCTCCATACTGCTTTCCAAATTGGCCACATTTTTTGAAGGTAGTTATTTTTCACAACTGTCTTTTGAGGGATAGAGTTTCAGATTACTATATTTTGTTTTATTATTGTATTATTTTTCACTTGCTTATTTCTTTTTCTCTTTTCTTTTGCTAATAGCCAAATTCTATTGTTCTCTTTTTCAGTCTTACTTTATTTTTTTACTTCTACTTTCTCTCCTTCTCCTGCATAATTGTCACATCCTACATCTTTTCTGCATTTTCCCAGTTCACCTTTTGAAATAGCAAACCCTTTTGCAAACTTACTCCTTTTACTATTGGCAACTGCTAAACATACCATTTCTGTTTATTGTGCCAATTAACATATTGATATCAAATTAAAAACTAAGTATTGAGTTTAGTGCTGTATGTTGTTTGTATTGTTTGTTATTATTTGGTCTCCCCATAAAATGTAAGACACTGGTAATCTTCAAGGACACGAAGTCCTCAGAGCAGAAACTCTATTGTCTCAGTCCTGTATGGTTAAATGGGGAGACATACAAATAACATGAAAAGCAAGAAAACAAACCACCCCAAACAAACCCCCAAATTCAAGAACAGAATCCATCAACATCAGAGTGGAAGAAATATCAGAGAAGGAGTTTAGAAAGTTCATATTCAAATTGATCTGCAAAGTAATGGATGATGTAAGGAGTGAAATCAGAGAGAAAATACAAGAAATGAAAGATCACTATAAGAAAGAGAGAGAGATTGGTGGAAAAATCAAATGGAAATTCTCAAAATAAAGGAATCAATAAAGAAAGTTACAAATTCAAAAAAAGCATCACCAGCAGAATAGACCACTTGGAAAATAGTGTCAGACTACGAAGACAAGAAGTATAATCTTGAAAACAAAGTGGACCATAGAGAAAAGATGTTAAGAGACCATAAATAGAACCCCCAAGAAATATGGCATGACATGAAAAGATCATACATAAGATCTATCAGGATATGAAAAGATCATATATAAGATCTATCAGGATAGATGAAGGCTATAAACCAAATATATGCATAAAATAGATATAAACCAAAGAAATGCATAGTCTTTTCAATAAAATAATATTGGAAAATTTCCCAAACCTTAAGAATTAAATGGAAAAATCAAATATAGGAGGCTTACAAGAACACAAATATACAAAAACAATAGACCCACACCAAAGCACATTATTATGAAAATGCCTAACATACAGAATAAGAATGAAACTTTAGGGCTGGGGATGTGGCTCAAGCGGTAGCGCACTCGCCTGGCATGCATGCGGCCCGGGTTCGATCCTCAGCACCACATACAGACAAAGATGTTATATCCGCCAAATACTAAAAAATAAATATTAAAATTCTCTCTCTCTCTCCCTCTTTCTCACTCTCTCTCACTCTTTCTTTAAAAAAAAAAAAAGAATGAAACTTTAAAGTCTATGAATAACAGGTCATATTTAGAGGGAAACAAATCCAGATCTCAGATAATTTCTTAACCCACGCTCTAAAAGGTCTTGGAATAATATTTACCAAGCTCTGAAAAAAAATAAATACCAGCCAAGAATACTATACCCAGCAAACTTAAGCTTCAGAATTGACAATGGAAAAAAAAAAAAAAAAACCTTCCATGATAAACAAAAGGTGGAAAAATTCAAAACTAGAAATCCCGTACTACAAAACATAGTCAATGAAATATTTCATGAAGAAGAAAGGAGAGATAAAATTGAAAACCAACTAAGGGAAGAATAGAAGTATAATCAATCAAAGGAGAAACTAATTCAAATTAAAAAACAGAAATAAATCAAAATGACAGGGAATAAGAATCCTTTCTTAATAATAACATTGAATGTAAATGGAATAAACTCATCAATCAAAACACACAGATTGGAGAACTGGATCAAAAAGTAAGACTGAAAAATATGCTAACTTTTTTATGATTTACCTCATAAGCAAATACATCCATAGACTGAAGGTAATAGAATGGGAAAAATCATATGATTCACATAGACCTGATAAACAAGCAGGGGTTTCTATCCTCATATTAAAGTAGACTTCAAGCCAAAGTTAATCAGAAGGGAACAAGAAGGTCATTTCATGTTGCTTAAATGAATTATACATCAACAAGGTATAACAATTGTAAATATTTATGCCCTAAACAATGGAGTATCTATGTAAATCAAACAAGCCCTTCTCCATTTCAAGAATCAAATAGACCACAACACAATAGTATTGGGTGACTTTAACACACCTCTCTCATCACTGGATAATCTTCCAAACAAAAAGTAAATTACGAAGCTACAAGACCACAAAATAAATTAATAATTTAGATTAACAGACATAGAATATCTCAACCATAAATGACTGAACACATTTTCTTCTCAGAATTACATGGATGATTTTCTAAAATAGACCACATCTTAGGAGACAAAACAACTCAGCAAATAAAAAAAACAAAGATAATACCTTTCATTCTATCAGATCACAATGGAATGAAATTAGAAGTCAACTATTAAATAAAAATTAGAAGCTACTTTAACAACTGTAGATAAAATAAAATGCTATTGAATGACCAATAAACAGCAGGAGAAATCAAAGGTGAAATAAAAAAAAAACATGTAGAGGTAAATGAAAATAGCGACACAACATATCAAAATCTCTGGGACACTATGAAGGAGTTCTAAGAGAAAAGGTCATAGCACTGAGCTCATTCATTAAACAAATAGAAAGTCATCAAATAAATTACCTAAGATTACATATCAAGGCCATAAAAAAAGAAGAAGAAATCAACTCCAAAAGCAGAAGAAATTATTAAACTCAGATCCAAAATCAATAACATTGAAACCAAAAAATTTTCAAAAAAACAAAAAGTTGGTTCTTTGGAAAAATAAATGAAATCAATAAAGTCTTAGCCATGTTATCCATGAGAAAGAGGGGAAAAACTCAAATTACTAAAATTCATGATGGAAAAGAACATGTCACCATGGACACTAATGAAAAACAGAGGATAATCAGAAAGTATTTTGAAAATTTATACTCCAATAAAAGAGAAAATCTTTAAGACTTCAACCAATTTTTAGAGACATATGACCTATCTAAATTGAACCAGGAGGACATAGAAAATTAAAACAGATCAATTTCAAGCAACAAAATTAAAGAAGTCATCAAAAGCCCACCAACAAAGAAAAAACCCCAGGACCACAGGGATTCTCAGCCGAGTTCTACAAGACCTTCAAAGAACTAACACGATTCCTCCTCAAAACTATTCTGTGAAATAGAAAAGGAAGAAACCCTTCCAAACTCAGTCTACAAAGCTAGTATCACCTGGATTCTGAAAGACAAAGATAGAGCAAGGAAATAAAACTTGAGACCTATATCCCTGATGAACATAGATGCAAAAATTCTTAATTTTTATTAAAATTAATTTTTATTAAAATTAAATTAAATTTTTATTAAAATTAATTTTTATTAAAATGGTAAATCGCATACAAAAACTTATTAAAAAGATAGTGCGTCATGATCAGTAGGTTTCATCCCAGGGATGCAAGGATGGTTCCACATATGGAAATCAATAAACTTAATTCACTAAATCAATAGACCTAAAGACAAGAATCATGTGATTATCTCAATAGATGCAGAAAAAGCATTTGACAAACTACAGCATTGGTTCATGTTCAAAACAGTAGAAAACTAGAGATAGTAGGAACATATCTCAGTACTTTAAAAGGTATATACATTAAACCCAAGGCCAATATCATTCTAAATGGAGAATAATTGAGAGTCTTATTCTTTAAAAACTGGAACAAGACAGGGATGCCCTCTTTCACCACTTTTATTCAACGTATTGAAACTCCAGCCAGAGCCATTAGGCAAAAGAAAGAAATTAAGAGGATATGAACAGGAAGATCTCAAAGTATCTCTATTTGCCAATGACATGATCCTAAATATAGAAGATCCCCAAAACTCCACCAGAAAACTTATAAAACTAAAAAACAAATTCAGCAAAATACCAGGATATAAAATTAACGTCCATATCAATTGCATTCCTACATACCAATGATGAACCAATTGACAAAGAAATTAGATAAATTATCCTATTCACAATAGCCTAAAAAAAATACTTGGGATTCTATCTAACAAAAGAGGTGAAATAAAAAAAAATAAACAAATTATTATTTGGTCTCCCCATAAAATGTAAGACACTGGTAATAGAGGTGATATACCTCTATACTGAATACTACAAAACACTACAGAAAGACATTAAAGAAGACCTTAGAAGACGGAAAAATCTCCCATGTTCTTGGACAGGGGGGAATTAATATTGTTAAAATGGCCATATCCCCAAAAAGTGCTATACAGATTTAATGCAATTCCTATTAAAATTCCAATGACATTCTTCATAGAAATATAAAAGCAGTCATGAAATTCATTTGGAAAACCAAGAAGAGCAGAATAGCTAAAGCAATCTTTAGCAAGAAAAGTGAAGGCATCACAATAACAGATCTCATAAATTATACTACAGAGCATAGTATTAGCACCAAAACATACATGAAAACTAATAGAATAGAATAGAATACAGAGAGACAACCCCACATAAACACAGTTATCTCAGACTAGACAAAGGCATTATTAACATATACTGAAGAAAAGATAGCCTCTTCAACAAATGCTGCTTGGAAAACTGGAAATCCATATGTAGAATAATTAAATTGAACCCCTGTCTCTCACCTTGCACAAAATTCAACTTGAAGTAGATCAAGGACCTAGGCATTAGACCAGAGACCCTGCTCCTACTAGAAGAAAATGTAAGTTAAACTCTCCATCATGTCGGCTTAGGAAATGACTTGCTCAACAAGATTCCCAAAGCACAGAAGTAAAATCAAAGAATCAATAAATAGAAGGGTATCAAACTAAAAAACTTGTTCACAGCAAAGGAAACAAAAGCATGAAGAGAGAGCCTATAGAATGGGAAAAATCTTTACCACCCACACCTCAGGTAGAGCATTAATCTCCAGGATAAAACAGCATACTACAGGGACACAGCCACATCAATGTTTATAGCAGCACAATTCACAATAGCCCAACTGTGGAGCCAACCCAGATGCGCTTCAGTGGATGAATGGATAAAAAAAAAAAAAAAAAATGTGGCATCTATACACAATGGAATTTTACCCAGCAATAAAAGAGAATAAAATCATGGCATTTGCAGGTAAATGGATGGCACTGGAGAAGATAATGCTAAGTGAAGTTAGCCAATCCCCCAAAAAACAAATGCGGAATGTTTTCTCTGATATAAGGAGGCTGACTCATAGTAGGTTAGGTAGGGAGGGAGGAATAGATGAATTCTAGGTAGGGCAGAGGGGTGGGAGGGAAAGGAAGGGGGCAGGGGATTAGCAAGGATGGTGGAATGTGATGAACATCATTATCCAAAGTCATGTATGAAGACACAAATTGGTTTGAACACACTTTATATACAACCAGAGATATGAGAAATTGTGCTGTATACTCGCAATAAGAATTGTAATGCATTCTGCTGTCGATTCAAAAAATTTAACTCCAAAAAAACATTAACCCTATCAATGAATGCTCAAATGAACTGAACATGCAGTTCACTAAGAAGAAATACATTTGGTCAACAAATATATGAAAAAATGTTCAATATCTCTAGCAATTAGAGAAATGCAAATTAAAACTACACTGAGATTTCACTTCGCTCTAGTCAGAACGATGATTATCAGAATACAAGTAACAATAAATATCAGAGAGGATGTGGAGAAAAGGGTATCCTCATACATTGTTGGTAGACCTGAAAAACTGGTGCAACCACTCTAGAAAGTAGTATGGATATTCCTCAAAAAACTGGAAACAGAACCCCACATGACCCATCTATCACATTCCTTGGTATGTATCTAGAGGATTTAAAATCAACATACTATAGTGACACAGTCACTTGATTGTTCATAGCAACATAATTCACAACAGCTAAATTCTGGAGCCATCCTAAGTACTCTTCAACAGATGAATGGATAAAGTAAATATTACACACACACACACACACAACAGAGTATTACTCAGCCATAAAGATGAATGACTTTATGGCATTTGCCAGTAAATGGATACAACTGAGGATTATCATGCTAAGTGAAATAAGCCAGTTCCAAAAAGTCAAAGGTCAAAAGTTTTCTATAATTTGGGAAAGCTAATCCAAAATAAGGGAGGCTCTGGGAAGAAGGAGAAGGAAGAAGAGGTGGGGGGGAGGAAGAGGAGGAGGAGGCAGGGGGGAAGAGGAGGAGGAGGAAGAAAAGGAGGAAGAAGAAGAGAAAAGGGAGGAGGAGGAGACGGAGAAGGAGAAGAAGAAGAAGAGGAGGAGGAGGAGGGGAAGAAAAATCAGTGGAGTAAACAAAGGGGAATGAAGGGAAGGAAGTAGGGTTGAAAGACAAAGACAATGGACAATGAATATGACCCAACTTTCATATATATATATATCTCACCATCATGTACATGCCCAAGACACTAATTAAAAAAAAATGTAAATAGCCCAAAGATCAGTAGAGGGAAGAAAAAAAGGGGAAGAGAAGAGAAATCAGGAGAGGAGAGAGGAAGAGAAAATAGTGGGGTCTAAATTAGAACCAATTTTACAAATTATATTCCATGCTTTTATAATTATGTCAAAATTAATCCTACTTTGGTGTATAACTAAAATAACAAAAATAATAATAAAAAGTCATGAAATCTCATAGAAGTTAAGTAACATGTACACAGTCACACAGCTAATTTGAGTTCTGAGCCAGAACTCAAATCCATGTGTGTATGATTCTGAAGCTCATGTTCTTAGCTTCTACATTATGGGTTATATTAATTTTTCAGTGATAAATTTATTAAAGGAAATATGAGCCTTAAATTATTTCTTTCTTCAATTCTATGATCCATTCTAAAAAAATAATTAGTTACATCAGAGCAATGCATGGTACCTAGTAGTAATAACAAAAGTCAAATCGAGAGGCAAGCATTATTAGAGTTATTTTAAGTACATACTAAACATCTTATGGAAAAAAGTATTTTATGAGCACCAAGCTGGAAATTCAAATCAATTAAGCAGGATTCATGGAGATTTATAGGAGAGAAGGACTTATGCCTGCTTGGTTTATCACTATATTCCCAGACCCCAGGGAGCACCTGATACTAATAATGCACTCAGTAAATATTAATTATCTAATGATCATGTTAATAAGAACATTTAATAATGGAATCTGTGTTATTTATAAATTTTAAAAAGCTGGACAATTTGTGAATGATTCAATTTATTTCTCCTACAAAACTTTAAGGTTGTATCAGAGCAGAATGCCAAACAGAAAGATTCACTAAAGCAGGAATAATGGGTCATTTCATCTTCTAGGGAATCTTTTCAGTATCTAACTGGATTTCACCCAAAATAATTTCAAGCTTAGCACAGAAGCACAAAGACAGAAAATCACATTTGCACATTTGCATGTCAATTACAACAGCTATGTAAGCTTTAAATGGCATGCTGCAATAAACATCAAATTTTAAATAGATAAAATCGGGTAAGTAAAATGTCTGTGTTAATTATTCAGCTCTGTTAAATTCAGTGATCCTACAGAGAAGCAAACATCATAAATGCATTAGCATGTCAGAAATAGGAAGGATTTCCTGAAAGCAATGAATCATGAAAAGCTACTATCAAGGAGTTCCTCCTCCCTTACCAACTGCAAAGTTACTGGATCAGTCATGCTTTTCCAAAGTTCTCTTGAGCAATGCACCATTTAGGAGCTCACAGTTCCCACAGATGTAGGATGAGATCCTCAGCTACTACTAAGGAATTTTTTTGCTGTGTTTCTTTAAGTATCAGGATCTGCAGAACTCCAACCTCAGCTGTCTTCTTGTTCCACATACTCTCTAGGAGGTCTCACCCACTCCCATGACCTCAGTCATCACATATGGCTCACACTTCTTTCCTAAGCTCCATTGGAGACCTCTTACTCTGACAACTTAACTTCTGTACCAGATGTTCATACCAAATTCATTAGGATTCTAGTCAAACTACCCATCTTTTCTTTTAACTCCAATATATTAGTATTGCTCTGTGTCTTGCCACTAAGTGAAGAAATCTTAGAATACTTTTTATATTTGGTGGTATTTTACCCCATTTTCCCCCAAACGCCATTCAAAATGTCACTAGGCTCTTTGCAGTCCCTATCAATAAAACCTGGAGTTTTCTTTACCTCCCACTCCTTTTTTCCATCCTTCTCTTTTTTCTCTTCCTCCTTCCCTTCCTCCTTTTCCCTCCTCATCCCTTCTTTCTTGTCTAATTCATCAACTATATGAGCACATAGAGTTACAGCACCTTCCTAGTAGTGCTAGATATGGTGGTAAATTTAAAACAAGAAATAAAAACAATAGCTTCTGGCCACACTCATGACTTACAGTCTACTAGGGAACACAGGCAACTAAGCAAATGTTACAGATATACAGGATGATCTAGAGTCATCATATGAAGCATCTGAGACAGTTAAGATTTAACTTAAGGCTTAGAAAGACCCACTGCAAACAGTGATATTTCCATTGAGATATCAAGCAGTCAGAGGGTACAGGGAAGGAGGAGAGAGAAGTGTGTGGAAAAACTTGTGGGCAACAGTGAACTGGGGAGCTGTGAAGGTGAATTCAAATGCTACATTAAGGGTAAGGAAGGGAGCAGTAAGAAAGTAGAAAGGGAGGTGGGGTCTAACTCTCGCAAAGACTTAGAAGCTGAGAGTTTGCACTGTTCACTGAGAACACAGAAAAGCAGAGGGGTAAAAAGAACAGATTTTCTGCTTTGGAAGATAACTCTGATGGAATGATCTGAGAGACAGACAGAGAAAAAAGAAAACTGATAGCAAAGGAAAGCAGTTTGAAGACTTAAAAAATTCAAGAAGGAGATGATAGTGGCCTAATTATAAGGTAAAGAGAACTGGATGAACTTAGAAGCTATTTAGGAAAAAGAACTAAAAGGACTTTGTGATGGACTGAAAGGAGATACAGAAATCAAGGTTTCTATCTTGGGCAGCAGGGTAGTAGGTCAGACACTTTACTGAGAAAGAAATAGGGGAGAAGTGAACTTGCTGGTGGGGGAGGAGTTTTTTAAATGCAATTTAATTTTGGACATGTTTACTTTGAAGTGTCTGCTTCCATATCTGTTCCTTCCTCTCCAGCTTACTGTCTCAGCTCATGAGTAGCTCATCTCCCTCTGGACTCCTGGAAAGGGTCCAATTTGCTTTGCTACCTCAAGACTCATGATGGGCCAGTCCCATCATAAATCCCCAAATAAATTTGTTTAGTTATTTTTCTACATCAGAGATCTCATCAGGTCACTTCCTACTTCATTTTAGGAAGCTCTGGTAGTTCCTTCGAGGAAATGCTGAAAGAATAATCTAGGAAGGAATTTCTGTAAATATCCTGAACAAAATGAAACAGTTTAGCAGTTTTTCCGTCCAATCATAGTTTCTGCCTAGAACAGAAAATCCTCAGGATTACGTTAATTGAATAAATACATAAACAACATTTCATTTTTCCACTATAAAAATACATATACTCATACTCCTCACTAGGAAATTTAAAAAACAAAACATCACTTCATGCACAACTGCTTAACACTCTGTTAACATTTTCATTTTATTCCCGTGCATATCTATCTTTACTTGCTAGCCATTATTATCCTGTATATACAATTTATATCCTTTAATAAAAATTAAAATAAAATAAATTGTTACATCTTGGATATGAGGTGTCCACCTAAAGCGCTGTGTTTCTGCAGGAATATTGAGAGGTGGAATGATCAAACTGTGAGAGCTATAAGTAATCAGCCCTTCCTTGTTGCATGGACTGGGTGAAAACTATAGGCAGGTGGGGCACAGCTGGAGAAGTTAGGTCATCTGAGAGGTGCCCTAGAAGGATACATCCTTCCTAGAATCCCATCCCCTTCTCCTCCCACCTCTGCTTCCTGATCTTGCCATGAGCTGAGCAGCTCTCCTGGGCTGGGTCCTTCTACCATAAAGAGCTGCCTTAGCACAGGCCTAGAGCAACAGAGTCAGTCATCAATCTACTGAGACCTCTGATACCATGAGCCAAAATAAACTTTTCCTCCTATAAATTGTTCTTATCAGGTATTTTGATCACAGTAACACAAGAACTAATTAAAACAATCATTATTTACTTGTGGTAAGGATAATATTTAGTTAATAAAATTTTTAAAAAGGGATCTGTGGGGTGAAAGATGCTAAAAAATACCAACTATCTCATAAGAATGCCCCTTATTTTTATCATTACTTTCTTGTCCTATTGAGTTCTTCATGACAATGTACTGGAAAGAGGGACCATTAAATACAGAGTTAAGTAGGAAATTTGTGAAATCCTGTAGATAGGAATCAAACTGAGGGCAGAAAATAAGCATGCCTCCAGTTTCTGTGAGAGAAAAGCTTTGGGAACATGACTTGTAAGAACTAAGGAGGATTATAGGGTTCTTTTAATCTTTTCTGTTTTTTATTGTAGTTATCCTATTTCTTCAAAGAGATCAGCCATAAAATCCTTCAGGGGCTTCCGAGAGTCGAACAAGAATTGAATACAGAGCTTAGGAAACTCTATCCATGTTCTGTCAAGGGGGAGAAGGAGAATGAAAAAGAGTGGGAGAAAAGGACTATAGAGGACTGGAAGTAGGCAAAGGAAAACTAGTCTAGGAATGAGATGTGGACCAAGAATGATTCTCCTGGGACATTAACATTGAAGAAACAGTAACAAGTCTTGGAGGAGCCCCACAACAATAGATTAACTCGCAAGCTTGCTCTGCCACCCTCTGCCATTCTCACACATGCTCCTATCAGTGGACCATTTCCTGAACAAGTATCTCCATACTTCCACATCTTTCATCATGTCGTTTCTTCTGATTAAAATAGCTCATCCTTCCCTGTTTGTCATCTTCTACTCACTCCTTAGTATTATGATGAATTGTCTTCACTTCTCTGTAGCTTTTCCTGACTGTCCATTTGGTTCTCTTCTTCAGTGTTAAGATCCAGAATGACATCCTCCTTTTGGTTCCTAAGCTGCTCTCTCTCTCTCTGCATACTGTACTCTATCTAGTATTATGCCAGGTGCCTTGATAAGTAGACACACTCCTTGAGATAAGACAAGATTTCCTATTTATGTCTCTATCACCACTGACTCACATATAATCTACAGATACTCTATTAAACTTTGAGCAAAAGAGGGAAGAAAAGGAAAAGGAAGTCATGTGATCTGCTTTTACTAAAGAGGGTAGAAACCTCTTTCGGGAATCTTCCACTCCCTTTGTGAAAATAAAGAGGAAGAAGGTAACATTTATAGAGACCTATTATGGTTTGGATATGAGATGTTCTCTGAAAGTTCACATATGAGATAATGCAAGAATGTTTAGATGTGAAATGACTAGATTATGAGAGCTGTAACCTAATTAGTGCATTAATCCATTTGATGGGTTGACAATCTGAAAGGACTGCTGGGTTGTAACTAGGCAGGTAGGGTGTGCCTTTGGGATTCATATTTTGTCTCTGGTGCATCACACTTTCTCTGTTCCTAGACTGCCATGAGTTGAAGAGCTTCTTTCTGCCATGCCCTTCCACTGTGATATTCTGCCTTACCTCAGGCTCAGAGCAATGGAACCAGCCCACCACGGACTGAACTTTTGAAAGCATAAGCCAAAATAAACTTATCCTCTTCTAAGTTGTTCTAGTCAGGTATTTTGGTCACAGAGATGAAAAGCTGACTAACACAAGCCCTTTGGTACATGCATAAATGCCCTTCCAGTGCACTTAAATCCTTATACCAGAGGAGGAAATGCTTTGGAGAGAGGCAAATTTAAGTTTTAAGAAGTTAAGAACCTTGTACACAAGGGATTCTGAACACAAATCCATACTGACTAAAGAAATTGGACTGTATTTTCCATTTCATCATGGAAAAGGTAAGTCAAGAGGTAGCCTCCTTAAACTGACATGCGTGTTTATTTCTTGATGTCACAGAGTCAAAGATCTCTACTAGAAGGCCATAAAATAACCTAAAGCAAGTAACAATCACCCATCATGAGGCTGGGACTTCTTGCATAGAATTTAAGGACCATGAGGGTGAATAGGGAGGGGTAATTCCAGATCTTATTTTCTGCAGTAATATTTTAAATAGCCTGCAAGAGAGTGTGTGCCACTTCCAATGCTCAGATTTCCCTCATACTCTAAAACATTGTTTCTTTGAGTCTCTCTTCCAAACCAGTTGGGTCAAACCAGTTGCCCCAATTCCTTAATAATTTTCACAAAGTTGGTTCAGTTCATGTAATATTTTTATTACATGGTACCCTATGTTCCTTTACATTGTTCCCTATGTTCCTTTGTAGAAAAGTTACTATATAAATGTCATTAACAAATATCAAACACAATGAAAAAGAACAAAAGAAACTGATATCACAGTAAATCAAGAAAAAAATTTCAGCTGCTTTTTTTAACTTTAAAATTTCCATCAAATGTTGAACCTTTGAATTTTTTTGCATAAAATGGCTAAAAGTATATTATACTAGGCATTGGGACACTTGGACTATACTCCCTGTGAAATTCCTCTCAGATGGAGGTGTCTGCCACCACCTGAGCCTAGGCATGCTCATTTGAATATGCAGAATATGGAGGGCCTAGACAAACCAATCTCTAAATAATATCATATAATGATGCTATTTAATCCTATAACCAAATAAGAGATTGATACTATATGATCACTAGTAATTTCTTATTTTTCAAAATTATCTCAATAAATACATATTACTTATGTAATCAGAAAAAATACTTTAACTACATAGCAAATAACCCTAAACATTCACACACACACACACACACACACACACACACACACACACACAGGGTTCCCTGTATAAAAGCCAACAAAGACTACTCAGAAGTCAAATGAGAGAAGCCAAATGAGAAGTCAAATTAATTGCACCTCTAGTTTCCATGACTGTAACTTCTCTTTACACATACATAATAAAAGCTATATTTCTACGATTCCCCTCTGAAATGTTTTGTTGCTATAAAGGGCAAAGAGAAACTTTTGGGTAGTATGGTCAGCCATTAGTTGCCACCAAAGCAATCCTGATAAATACTTCAGGGGGGAAAAAATAAATGTGTCTGCAAGAACAATATACAAATTCAAAATAAGTGAGAACAAAAGATTCACTAAGAAACACTGGATAGGGCTGGGAGTATAACTCAGTGGTAGAATACATGCTTAGTATATGTGAGACCCTGGGTTCCAACCTCAGCACCAAAAAATAAAAAATAAAACAAAAAAACCTACTATATAGACTATCTAAATTGGCAGAGAGCATGTGAAAAAAAATGACATTTATTTCCAGACTATAATTTAGGCAACTTCACTAACCAAGGGATTGGGGAAGGGACAGAATATATATTATAGAGAGAGATGAGTATCACTATATTTGATGAAAACATGCATTTCAAAGTCTTAGGATTCCTCCCCAACCCCCACTACTGGAGCTAGTAGAAGCACAGCACACTCAGTTATCAAAAGCCCTGCTGCCACTACCAGCTGGAAACACAGGAAAATCTCTGGACAAACTGTTCAGCCTCTCTACAGATTTCAGACAATTGCTCTGGCATAGCAACACAGTATATTTCTGATGGTACACAGTAACAACCTGCCAGGACTCAGTTCAAATTAATTAGCAAATTCACACATTCTTTAATTTTGGCAATAAAATATGCACAGTATCTCAATATTAATTAATTCAAGTAAACATTTGCTAAGCTTCTATCCATAAAAAAATAAAGTCCCTGATTACAGTAAAGTTATAATTAATATAGAGAGAAGGTACAAAGAATTATATAGTAACAATGTACACAGAGTTCTATTTAGTTGACCCTAAGTACATATTCACTGATTTCATAATGTATAAAAAAATTTTAAAATCAGTGCTATGAAAATTAAGAAAAGAAAGAAGTTATTTCAAGCCTGGAAAAATAAGTATCATAATCTTGTGATATAAATTAATTAAGAAATTAAATTGGCTTAATGAACCTTACTCTTGAAGATATTTTACCAATAGAAACTCATTAATTAGTATAATTTTGAATAAAATGTTTATACTAATAAAAATGGGCCATCTTTATTTTGAAGAGACTTGGAAGCTGTATCAGCTAAATGCAATGGCCAGGCTTTATTTGGAGGATGACTGGAATAAGACTGCTATAAAATAACATTTCAAGATAAATGAGAAAACTGAAAATAGATGGAATATCACATTAAGAGATCATTACTAATAGGTATAATAATTAAATTGTGGTTATATTATAAATAAATACCGAAGTACCTGAAAGAAGGATAATTTATTAAAAGATGAGATAAAATAAGTGTTAGGGGGATAAATAAAACAAAATGGCAAAAAGAACTTTTAACTGTAGCAGCTGGTTGCTAGGTTCAAGGGGATTTGTTACATATCTGCTATTTATAGTATACTAATTTTTCCATAAAAAATTTTTAAATGTCCTTTACTCTGTATGTTCAGGCTCTTATTATATCCTATTAAAACTACTCAACAAGTTACTTATCATGTTGTTTTTGTTGCTACTACTACTATAACTACTACTATAAGAATGAGTGTAGAATGAGGAGACCAAAGATGGAAGATTAGAGAAGGGTGCGCTTTCCAGTTGCTTGATGGCTTGAGATGCTGCTTCTCAGTAAGGTGAGTAACAAAGGGAATTCACTGAAATTCATACTGGACAGTCAGAGAGTCACAGAGACCCAGAAATTTGGTTGCTTTGAACAGAGGACAAGAAAGAGTACATTGAAGCCAAGATAGAGGTGGCAGAGGCACCAGTTCACTGCAGAGAGAAGGGATACACAAAGGAGGGAGTAAGAGGGGGGGGAAACAGAAGATAAATTTGACACAGGAAAATCCTTGCTCATAAACTTCTAATTCAATTAGAGATGAAATCAAATACATAGCAAAACAATTTCAAAGAAAATGTGATCAAAATAGTGAGAAAATCCTATAAAAGTTCAAAGGATAACAAGACTATTTCTATTTGGGGGAGATGAAGAAAAGCTTCATAGAGGAAAACAACATCTGAGTTGTTGAAATGGCATGATTTTCACACGAAGAGGGAAGGGAAAGAGACCTTACAAAGTATATACCACAAAAAAATGACTCAGGCAGAATTCTGAGCATGGAAGGGGTGGACACTATACTTTGGAAGAATTATAAAAGGAGTTTGGAGCCAGACTGTCTATCATTAGGGGTATCTCTCTATAAAGGACATTTTGCTTTTTAGGCAAGTAGGTTCATCTTTAACTTTTCACAGGAAATAGGTAAGAGATGCTTTCTTGGATTGTCTCACTGCTATTAGGTCAGACATTGCCATGCAACTGTGAAGAGTGCCCACAGAATCAGTCATGTAAAAACAAAAACATGAACAGAAGAGATACAGAAGACATCCTATATAAAAATCTTCCAGAGTTGGTTTTTTATTTGTTAAAGAATTCTGTTACATACAGAATTTTGGTAAGGGCAAAAAAATATGAACATGGAACAAAAGGAGATTTTAAATAGAAAAACATCAGCAGACTGCCATTATTTGATAAAATGATACACAAAGCTGGCTTAAAATCAAAAAGACAAAATGTTGACAAACCCTAGCAAATGATTTTATTGGGCTATATTCATGCAGAAGTAATTGTGAATAATTAATTGTGCCTCATTAAATATAAATTAAATTTTGATGACTTGCTTTGAAATGTTGTCTAGTTCTAGAAACAACCAAGTGACATTATTTTATGTAACTGATTAAATTTTCATTTCTAAAAAAATGAAACACTGCAGATTTTAAAGATAATTCTTATGTAAGGGTATCTAAGCAGTTTATAGCATCACATTGCAAAATTTTTTTCCCTTAAAATATCTAATAAAATATAACTATCTCTGAAAATTCAAGCATTTTTACCCCTAAACATAAGTTTATTCTTTGGGATATTTTAAACAAAAAGAAATGATGTGCCTCTAGGGTGATTCTATAACCTCCATTGTCATTATAAATTTTTGTGTATCAAATTTAATAAGACTACAAATTAAAAGTAAAGCCAGTATGGGAAGATGCAGAAGGCAGGAAGCTTATTCTTAACCTAAAGCCAGGACCAAACAAAAGCATCACTCATTAGAAAACAAATTGTCATCTCTCTTTGTTATGTAGAAAATTGTGCTATGATAATAATAATAGTAATACCATAATGGAACTCTTAATTGCATGATAGATATATATAATATGATAATTATAATATGCAGAAAATAATGCGTGTGACAGCACACTTAGCAGTTCCATGATATGGAGTACTGTATCCAATGTGACCATCAAGCATATGATTTCAGTGTTCCCCATCTTATTTGGCTGAAAGACAGCAATTCTGCTTCATTTACTGGAAAGGCGATGTGTTATGCCACAAAATCCCACATAGAAAATATAAAGGATAAACAAGTCTATTTTATTTCACCAAAATAAAGATGCAAGTTATTTTCTTTTGCTATGACAAGTGGTGTTTTATGTGACTGTTTTTAGCTTCCCAAGAAACATGAAATTTTGTCTAATACTATAGATTCTTAGAAAAGATAATACTATCTACAAAAAAAAAGTAGGATTGGGCAAAATAAAGGTGATGAATCTTGAGATGCCTCAGAATCAACACCTATTCAATTTAATTTCTTCATTTGTAAAAACTGCCAGAAAAACAGTCTTCTGAAATAGCTCCAGTTATAATTTCAATTGTTGAAGTTTCTTTCATGAACTTCAGCCAGTATCTAGTTTGCAAACAGAAAGCTATGTAGACATCTCTCTATAGGTGTTTGTGGAAGAAACATTCATTAAGTTTTTTATCACATATTTATGCCAACTCACTGTTGGGTTCTTTGTCAATATTTAATCTCTATGTTTCACTTTTAATTAACTTTTATTGGGGGTGGTACTGGAGATTGAATCCATGGGCACATAACCACTGAGCCATATCCCTGTCCCTTCTCTGTATTTTATTTAGAGGAAGGGTCTCACTAAGTTGCTTAGGGCCTTGCTAAATTGCTGAGGCTGCCTTTGAACTCCAATTCCTCCTGCCTCAGCCTCCTAAATCACTAGGATTATAGCCATGCATCACTGTGCCTCAGTTTACCTTTTTTTGAGTAGTCATTGCTTAATGCTTTAGAAAGAGAAAGGTAGGAGTCTGCTCAGTTGCTACAAATGGTTTAATTGGTTTCAAAATAAATCATGTGATTTAAATGGGCATTTTCCCAGATGGCTGTCACTTTGCATTTGAGGGAAAACACCAATTACAGTATTGCATGAAAGCTGAGAGTCAATAGTCCCCAAACTATCACCTATATCTTCACTTGCTTGTCTCTTTATTTTTTCATTGTCATGTTTCAGAAGGTGGATATGAGGTGAAGGTGAGAAAGTACATGAAATATTAACAGAGGTTTCAAATACCTTTGATGGATGAAATATGGCATTTTCAAAGCTACAGAAGAAGGACCTGAGTTACTGTGGCTGCAAAGGCATACATTCCTGAAGAGAGAACTCTTCTAAATGACCAAGATGCAGAGAGCACACAGAAAGAAAAAAAATCTCTGTACCTGTACTTAGACAAGCACAGCAAGATATGCAATCTGCAAGTAACACTACAGGTGGCTTTGCATGTCCTCACACCTTCCAGGAGGCAGTCAAAAGTCTAACCATAGAATCTTACTTGGTTCTAAACACAGACATTAGCTATTGAAAAAAGCTTGAAAAAAAAAAAAAGAAGTTTGCTAAAGTATATGAATGTATTATTTAGATTTTGAAGACAATCTAAATAAATGAATATAATTTCCATTCCCCAACCTATAAAATGTAAGCCTAGGTAGTTATACCTCATCTAATTTTCTTAGTACTACTCAGCTAATTATTATGAAATTTTAAAATAATAAGTTTTTATTAGTCAATTCTAGTGATAACACTGCCAGTCTCTAATCCTATCATGGAATCATACCTAGTTGAGGGGGCCATTTAACTATTTACTCTCTTCAAAGAAGAGTTCTTAGATTATATCTAATCCATTTGTATTTTTAATTCAGCAGCTGCAAGCTTACAGAAGAAAAAATACAGTCAATCATTTTCAGAATTTCCTAAAAATAATACAATTTGAAATTTAAAATTCATATTATTTCTAAATCATTTTACCTACTCATTAGGAATTTATATTATTATAGTCCTCTAAAATCTAGTGTTTATTTAACATCTAGTATATACAAGGCATTGGGAAGAAAGCAAAATTAATGAAGACTCTTCTTGAGGGGCTCATTCTTTTCAGTAGAGACAGAACAGGCAGATGCATAAATCAAGGAAATCTATATTGACCCACTATTATAGAATATTAGAGCTATGAGCAACCTTAGAAAACATCCAATTCCAATCATTATTTTATGGATATGAGAGGGGGGGCAGGGAGGGAGAGAGGAAAGAAAAAGCCTATTTAGGAGATTAGGAATTTACTCCATATCATACACACAGTTTAAAAACCTGAACACAGAAGTAGGCCTTCAGATTCCCAGTTTACTTCATTCCCATTATACTACGTTGCCACTCTGAGTTGGAAAGCATTTGAATAAGCAAGGATGGAGGAAAGAAGACAGTATGGTGGCAAACATAGGTTGAAATATAACACTGATAAAAAAAAGTTTATTTGGAACACAGACCATTTAATTTCTCTGAGAACAAGAGCTTGAGGGGAGAAATGAGATGGTAGGCAGAAAACAATAGAGGGTATCAAATGGCAGTCTAAGAGAGTTAGACTTTCTCATTAAACAATTTAATGGACACAGGTAGCAGAAATTACTTACACACCTAATACTTTCTTTAACATTTGTACTATAATAGAACACTGACAATCTCAGAGTTTTATAATGAAAGAAGAGAAATGTCTTCCAATATGAAAAAGGCCAATGACACATAGCACACTTTTAATGAACATAATCTCCCTTTGTTAATTCTTCTTTCTCTTAAGTGGAGGGTGGTAGAATAGGGATATAAGAAAGCAAGATGTAAAATGTGATGGAACTGACAAGTTTGTGATACCCTATACCTCCTGCCTTGCCCCGGAGTATCTTCAACCCTGTACAGCTGGTTCCTGAACCAACCCTAGACAGGTTTGAATCATCCATCTTCACAGATGCTAGGGACTAACCACATGCCTATAGAACTGTAGCTGCTCTTCCCTCCACCACACCTACCCTGTTGCCTAGCCCTTGTTCTAGCGTCATTCCCTTCCTTGGGACTTGAAACAGATGAGAGGAGGCAAGGCAAATTTTACACCAATATTAGTATAGCACTCCAGAATAATTTCAAAATACTTTCACATATTCTTTTTAATTTCTCATAAAGCAGAAGCAAACCTCCATTCCATCTTACCCCTCACCCTGCATAGCTCCCCTCATTCCTCCAGAGGTTAGAATATGCTCCCCATCTCTGGTTACTAGTAAGACTCTAACATTGACATTAATGTAAATGATTGTCCTGAAATCCTGATTCTATTAATAGCTTAATAGTAAAAACTATCTTTGCTGAGAAACTGCATTCCACTCAACAAACCTTAGCACATCAATATCAATGAATGCTTCAAAAACACCTGGACCCCATGCCTTGAACTCCAAGGACCTTCCTTTTCCAAGCCTGCTACTTAGAAAAGTTGCCCCTTGAGCCCAGCTCGGTATGTTCTCAGTCTACTCTCCTCTATAGGCTTGTCTGCTGCTGGTGAGAGGCCATCAGTTTCTGTGTTGAGGATATTCATGTGATGGAAGAAGTTTTGAAAAGGAAACACTGAGTGCCATGGTTAAATTGATAAAAAGTCTGTGAAGCACTCTGGGCTATATAAGACTTAACAGTCCACAGACTCACTGTTTTTCAAAGTAAGACGACAACTTGACTTATGGTTTTCGATATCAAGGAACAAATACCGTCAACTGATCTTCATCCTTTCACCTCAGGTATACAGAAAAATGATTTTTCAGGAAAGAAAAGAAGGTGGGGCTTTTATGGAAAAAACTGCCACGAATAATTTATTGTTCTACTTTTTTAATTCTCGTTTAGAAAACATGAAACAAGATACATTAAAGTACTTTTTAAATTTTACAGTGATTTTATTTTTAGCTGGCAGAATAGAGCACAGTGTGAGGTACTTTCCATGCATTATATCATGTTATCCTTACATTAGCCCAGTAGAATACAAACTATTTTTATTCCCAGGTTAGACATCAGGAAATAGTCTAAGATAAGCAATTTCCCAAAGTCACACACCATTATGTAGGAACACTGCTATTGGATCTCTAGCCAGCTAACCCTCAAGCCTATGCCTCAGCCAGTAAAACACTCATTTGGCCCATTTTTATTTTTAAACAGCACTTTAAAATTGTCAGTTTGAGGGGCTAAATATATTAAGAATATGTACTATTTTTATAAGTACAAAAAAGAAAAAATAAAGGACAAACTTCTGAAAGCTTTTCACCATTAATTTAAGACTAATTAAAAATGAGACCCAAAGTGCCATTTACTGTGGGTATGATAATTCAACTAAGGAAAATTATCAGAACCCTCTAACTACAGAATATCTATTCATTTCCTCCATAAACATATATTGAATATCTATAGCAGTACTGGGCTAGGAACCAAGGACCGAGATGAATAAGACAAACAAGGTCTCTGCCCTCCAAGAGCTTCCAGACAAGTTGGGAAGAGTCATTCATGGGTAAATACAATACCATATAACTTGTGTGATGAAGGAGACAGAGGGAGGAGGTCAGGAGAACTTAACTGAGCTAGGGAGAAGGGAAAACCTCCCTCCTAGGAGTTAGGGCAGGGCATGATATAAAGAGACAGGGAGTGTTCCATGTAGGGAAAAAAAAAAAAAAAAAAAACCATGCACTAAGGACCAGAACGGAAATAAGAAACTAATGGAAGTTCTGAGAAGCTCAAGCTGCCATCCAGAGCAAAGAAGAGCCAAAGCTTGGACCAGATAGGTGGGCAAAGGCTGAATTCTACAGGCCTGTCAAGCATACTAGAGACTTAGGACCATACCTGAGGGCAATGGAGAGACAATTCAAGCACAAAAGAGAAACTTAATCACATTTTAGTTGTACAAGTATCAATCTGATTGCAGAGTGAAGACAAGTTTATAGTGTATTTGGTGGGAAATTATTGCCTTAATGCAGGAGATAGGTGACGGTGAGCAGGGTTGGAATAACAGATATGAGCAAGAAGAGTGCACACTTGTGGAGTAGAATGGGGTCTGATTTAAGCCTTGAAGTAAGTCTAAGGTTAAGTCTAAGGTAGACATTCAACTTTTAATTAAATGAGTCATTTTACTGGGAGAAAAAGGGAGCAATTCCAAAAACTTAATTCCAACAACAAAAAAACTTACTGCTTTGAAACTATTACTGTAATTTACTTGCTAGAACTTGGGTTTCACCCATAACTTACCTGGTTACCAACCAATAATAAGTGTTCTCCAAGGAGAAAGTCTTTGAGCATGTCTTCCATCACTATCATGTGCTAGAGAAAAACAGGACCACAGACAGGTTAACTGTGTTTTAAGTTAACTCTATAGATATCTTCTTGGAAGTTAAGACATCCTTTATGATAGAATACTCAAGTAATTTAACTTTTAAGAAAACAAAATTAATGAGTTAGATATAAGTAAACTACATAACCAATTGGGTCACTGATACTGAAAACTTAAAACAGCCCATTAGAGCAAGTACAACCAATTGACCAGTTCAAGTTATTTTTATAATTCAAGTATTTTTATTTAAACTACGTAGCATTGTCTTGAAATTTAATATATATTTAAATTGACACTTGCTAATGTAAATATATAATGGCTTCCAAAAATAATCAGCAATTTTTATGAAACTTTTTAGACTGACATCATCTTAACCATTACCTTCAAAACTATATATAGCTTTGAAATTAAATATATTATTTAACTTCCACAATATTTTATTTGAATTATGACACAATATAATAAAAGAACAAGATTAAGGTTGTTCACAATAGCTACAGAGAAAGTTACATTGCTCTTTTGTATCTTAAAAAATAGGCCACCTATAAGTAGGTTACAAAAGCTCATTGGGGGTCAGGAAATGAACTACATCCTAGCACAGTTAATATCCCTATTACTTTCTCTTGGTTTTCTGTATCAAATCAAATAACAGCCTCATAAGTACTAAACTTATTGAAGTTCCCTATTTTTTAAAAAAGGCAAATTAACCTTTTGCATTAATCTTTTATATTAACATTTTATATATATATAGATATTTATCTGGTATGTCAATTGCTTTTCTTTTTTTAAATTAGTTTTTAGAGAGCCAGGAAATTTTCCTTTCATTTGTCAAATTTAGTATACTTTCATTCTGTCTGTTTCTTAGAAAGGAAAACTAAGAAAGCATTTTCCTACCTTGAGAACAAATGAGTAGCCCCTGATGTTTATCTTGATAGTTTTTGTTTTTTAAAATTAGATACATTAGGGAGCTAAAGTTTTAACAAGGCATGAAATAAAATGAGCATATTTACTTATTGTCATTCTGGCACATTTTTAAAATAAAGAGCCAGTCATTCATTGTTAATAATTATGCTGGGTCACAATAGGTACAAACTATCTTTTTTTTTTTTTTTTTTTTTTTTTTTTTTGTGATGCTAAGGATTGAACCCAGTGGACTTGTGTATGCTAGGCAAGCACTATGCCAACTGAACTACATTCCCAGCCTAAATTGAGACTGTCTTAAAAGCAAACTAAGATAAACTGAGATGTATGATTTCCCTATAAAAGTGAGTCCTAGAAAATAATTTAAAACTGAGTTCTGTGGTAATATACGCCAGAGATCTTTACATTTTAATTCAGATGAAAAGTCAATACCAATTTCCATAAAACACTAAATTCTTCCTGAAATAAATAGGCTAATCTGCATGAGGAATGGATAGAAAAGTTGCAAGGAGCACCTTGATGGCTGCATAATAATGAAAATGAATGCAAACTATATTTGAATTCTTATCTGTATTGTTTATTCTAAATCTTCCTACTTCATATGCTCATTACATTTAACTAGATTATTCAAATCCACAAACACTAACAAGGCTAAGGTCACAACCAACATAATTCTTGTCTTGCCTTCTTTTTTACTTGGCACTGCAGATGATTTCTTAAGTCTATGCTTTCAGTTAGGTGTCTTTCTCTCCTGATTTTTCCCTGCCTTTAATAATTTTTCTCCATAGTCTTCTGGACTAGATCATCTTGTTGAAGCAATTCTTTCCATATGATTTTCCCCTGGTTCCTTTGTTTGTTCTCTCCATTAACTTTTTACTTGCTTTCTTTGGGGTCTCAGTATGAGGTAGAACAAGTCATGCCTATCTGTACACAGTCACCCACCTAAGATCCAAGTGAGGGCTATGTGCAGAGTTGGTACCCACACATCAGTGCTAGAAAAGTTACCTATGACCTTATACTACCTAAATTCTCTCATCCATCTCATGGCTGCAGCTAACCCTGATCTTCAAACATCAAGATTTCTCAGTGATGACTAATAATAACACCCCCTGATTAGTGCCCAGTTTCCTAAATTCAGCATACTCAAATCCAAAACTTGGCTTACTACATTATCTTCAACAACTTCATTCTTCCTTTTCTTTTCATAATTAATACCATCATTTTCTATTGCCTGATCAAATGATCATCATTATCATAATCAGCCTGCCCACCTTGCTTCTCTTTTATCAAGATAAAAAAAAAATCCAAGACCACCAACTCCCAAAAAAAAGATCAACAGTATTCATTATTTCTTTACTATTTCCACAGTTTGAATTTAGGGTATTATTATCTCTGGCCTATATATATAGACAGGTAGGTAGATATAATTTTTAAGCTAATTTAGCTTCTGAAACTTCATCGTTTCTCTGAGTCAATATGTTCTCTATAATTCTCATACAATCACTTCTTTGTTCAAAATCTTGCCAATTCATTTTTCAAAACTCTTTAAGTGACTCAATACTTTAGAAACAAAGGTACTTCTCATGTTTCTGATTTAATCTCAGGTTCATCCCCTACCACTCTCCTTCTTTCACACAATGTTCCAGGGATGGGAAGAATCTAGAATCATTTTCTACTTACTCTTCAGTTTACTTTTCCACCACACTGTGTGCTCCCTGAGGCAGAATCTTTGTTTTAAACAAACACAAAGTTCCAAGGACTCTACCTTCTAAATAGCCCTGTGAGGTGTCCACTCTACTCTGTCCCTACTCTCACTACCTCATTTCAGGTCCTTCTTAACTTTCACCCAGAATGTTAGAATAACTCTAAACTAGTTTCTCTTTGCCTTGGTTCTAACTCTTAGACAACATTCAAGAGTGAATGCAAAGTTAGCAAATGTGCTTAAAGTCTTTCATCGATGAGGAAACCAATGAAAGAAATCCCAGCTCCTTAATTTGAGAAGCTCAGATGATCTGATCCTTTCCTAACTCATCAGGCTCATCTCTTAAACTTTTCTATTTGCAACCTCAGCTCTGTGCTACTCTGTGCTAAATGAGCTACTCTTTCGTATAAGCAAGTCTCTACAAATGCTAGTCTCTGAGAGACTTGCCCAGCTTTGTCTTGTTAACGAATTTTCTATGATCTTTATCATCAGGGATGATCACCTCACAAAGGTAAGCACAATAACTTGTATATACTTCCATCACACTGTGAAGTAACCATGTGTATTTGCCTGTTTTTCCATTAGATTAAGAGCAATTTGAGCTCTAAAGATGCATTTGCTCAAGTGACTATTTTAATCTCTTTATCTCAAGATCTTAGGACAAGGTCTGACCCACAATAAATATTTAAGATTTTTTTTTTCAGATCTAAAGCTTATTAAGAGACTATTAATTTTCCTTCCCTCAAATCTCTCCTCCTTACTGATACAAGTCTAATATTTCTTAATGAGTGGCTGGATGAAAAAAATATTCCTTAGCATGAACACTCAGAATCTTATTTATCCTTTTATTAATCCCCTCACCACTTATATACTTAGCAATTGCTATGCACCAGGCACTTTGTTATTTGCTAGAGATACAAAATAAAGAAAACACAGGGCTTCGCCCTATGATATATAAGAACACATTTTCAAAACCATTCTCAATGCAATGTGGTAAAGGAACAACAGGGCATAAAACAAGATGGTACCTCAATCTGCAAAAGACTATGAAGCATACTGCTTCAAAGCTGAAGTGCAGCAAAAACAGAATCAGTAATACATAGCAAAAGCAAATTTAATCAAGCCACTTTCCCTAGAATTGGTACAGCTAAAACTTTTTCATTAGTGGTTAATTCATAATGCTTTTAGAGGAGGAGGTACATTTGGAGACAGGTTATAAGAAGTCCCTCAGGGGCTCTGTGTAAAGTTCACAGCAGCCCTGCAGCCCTCCAAGTCTATATCATAAACACCTTGGCAACAGACACTATGTTCAAGAGCACAATGATCCTCTTTCCTACTGAATTTCCTATATTGTTATACACTCTGAAATCTTTTCAACCCTTGCTGCTGTAGAGCTTTTCAATTAAATGTTACTTATAACAGTACCCTGATTTCTTGTTTTCTTTGTTCATTACATGGACAGAGGGTGATACCATCAATTTTTTAGAAATAGTATATCAAGTTTTTGTCTTTATTTATTAGGTAAGAGTTTTTTCCCTCCTCTGTCTTACAATTTAATTTTCTGTTTATTTGTGTACTGATTATGCAAGAACACTAATGTTTCTGAAGAAAAATATAATCTACATTAATTAACTGATTCTTAATAATTAAAATCAAATCAGGGTTATGCCTTTGCTATGCCAAAAATAATTAGTGTAGTTTGGACAGATTTCAAAATTTTAAGCCAGTATTTTTATTAAGAAAGAAGAATTTGCCTGGATACCTTCTATATTGTTATTATAATTTAGTGATTTAAATTATGATATTTGAACAAAAAACAGAATTGCAGAATGTCAGATTAAAAAATAAATTTAACTTCAATTTTGCTAATGCCTTAACATAGCAAAAATAGTAAGAAGTTCTAACATAATTTGTAAATTAAATGTACTATTTACATGCAGAATAATAATGAAGCATTAGAGAAAATTTTACGTACTTTTTCATTATAAAAGAAATACATAGCCTAGCATAGAGCCATACACTTATAATTTTAGCAACTCGGGAAGCTGAGGCAGCAGTATTACAAATTCAAGGCTAGCCTCAGGAACTTAGGAAGACCCTGTCTCAAAATAAAAAATAAAAAGGGGTAGAGATGTAGTTTGGTGGTAGAGTGTCCCTAGGTTCAATCACACAAAATTGAAAAGGCTGGCAGGAAGGACCGAAGGACCACTTCATGGAAAACTTGGAAAAGAAAACTGTTATATTCAGAGTATTTTCCCTGAAAATAATCTAATTGAATTGAATATCTACAATATGGCTTTCTAGGTATAAACTTATATCTGAATCTTAGTGGAAAGTCCATAATTATTGGTTAGTTTGTAAGATGAAAATTCTCCATCACACTCCCTTAAAAAAAAAAGAAAGAAAAGAAAAAGAAAAATACTGGAATTGTAGGATGTATGAGATACACTTTCTTTGAATTACTGAAATGATTTCACTAAGAAGAAAATAAAGAGAATGAGAAGTTCTGTTTGTTTTTAATTTAATAATGGGTTTACTTTATCAACCTGAAGTACAGCCATACAATATTTGTTTATGTGTGCATATAAAATTTATAACCCTAATGATAACAGCAACTCCTCCAATTTTCAAGTACCTTTGGAAGGGGGAGCATGGGAGGAATAGATGAATTCTAGATAGGGAAGAGGGGTAGGAGGGAAAGGCAGGGGGCAGGGGATTAGCAAGGATGGTGAAATGTGTGATAGACATCACGTATGAAGACAAGAATTGGTGTCAACATACTTTATATACAACCAGAAATGTGAAACATTGTGCTGTATAAGTGTAATAAGAATTGTAATGCATTCCGCTGTCATTTATTTTTTTAAAAAATCAATTAAAAAAAAAAAGAAAACAAAATCTCACCAGAGGAGAAAAAAAAAGAATTTTAAAGTTTTTAATACTTTAATAAAAGATGTTTCAACACGTCATATTGCATCATCTACATTTAATTTAGAAAATTACATATATAATTAAACATAAGTATCATTTCTCAGAGCTAATTACCACAATAAGTGGTTATTTATGTAAGTAAATAAAGTGATGCTCTTACCTGAATGTTGTTATAGAAAAGAACATCAGGCACTTTCATTTTCTCATGGGTATTATATATTGGTGCACTAATAGTACCAATCCTCAGTGATCCAGATACCACTTCACCTGAATGTTTTACACAAGACAGAGAATTAGTCATAACTACATCCTACAAATAATATCCAAAGATGATAAGTCCATCCAACATAAAATGTAGGATAGCTTCTGTAACACCTTGAGCTCTTCAGGGATTTTAATTTAACATCTAAAGAAATAAGCTTGAAGATGGTAATTAAACACTACAGTTCTATATACAGCTTATAATGTTCTAAAATGTAATAATTTTAAAGCAATAAATTTAGCAAATAGTATATAGATAAAATTGAGAAATAAAAAAAAAAACCCAGAACATAGCCAAGCCACATTCATAAATTTATCTGGTCAGGATTATAATATACACATAAGCCAAGTACACATTCAAAAGCTTTCAAGTACCCTGAATATCATCTTTAGGAAGCACCTAATGAAAAACTCCACAAGAAAATCCCTGAGAGGTCTAGTAAAAAATACAGATGAACCAAACCCTTGGACCTCTTGAACTATTATTTTCAGAAATAGTTCAGAAGATCTATATTTTCAAATAAATATCCAGGTGATTCTGATAGAATAGTATCAGAAATATTCTCATTTGAAGTAGGAACTGGGAACCTTTGCCATACAGTTATTCAGTAATAACTTTTATTGTATTGTTCTCTTTTTGCTTTAAAGAGATCTTTAAATACAGGAATTTAATAATAATAAATTTCTTGAAGTCAGGAACCTATCTTATATATTCCCTGTAGTAATCAGATATTCAAGCTCATTGACATTTTCCAATAATAACAATAGCATTCATACTAATAGTGTTATAATATTAATGATCACAATAATAAAAGCTGTCATTTATTAAGGACCTTTTCATGTGCCAGATCACATACTATGAGATTTATATTTTTCCTTATATAATTTCAAGTAACTTAACAATGAGACGAGAATTATGAGGAAACCAAGAACATAATTTAAATAATTTATTTAAAATCACCTAGCTAGTAAAAGTGGAGCTTAAAATAGAACTTAAACTAATCTGACATTCTTTCTATCAAATCAAGTATTTTTAATCCTTTGACTCCTAGTAATATTCCATCCTATGAAAATAACCCAGCAAGCAGATACACAATTACAGTGCCTTAAGTAATCCACCTATCTTTTGTTTTCCTACTTCAAATAAGAATATTTCAAATTGTTTATCTTTTAAAATGCTATTTTCAATATGTTAAGGCATATTTTAAGACAATATGGGGGAAAGCACTTGCTTCTGTAGAGTACTCTGAACAATTTTAAACTAAAAATAATTACACTGTCACATGTTTAAGTACCACTGGGTACTACACATTTGCCAGAGCACAACAGATCTTTACCATTTTCCTTTTTCAAAAGTTCTACAGGGAAGGAAAGCCAAGAGCCATCACACTAAATATTTAGTATTTATTTACTACCACCAGACCTTGAAATAGACCCAATATAAAACTATAAAGGGACAGAGCCAGAATATGGCAGTGAATCAACTCTGATACTTGTATGCTGAGATGACACTTGTAATTTCAGGTTCAAACAGCATCTGATAGCATCTACAATTTAGTTTGTGGAACATGTCCTTTAGCTTTAGGACAATTGAATTTACACAATCAATGTTGATAAGTAGAAAGGGGATATGAACTCAGAGAATGATGTTGCTAGTACATTTCTGGGAGAAAGCTGGCTAGCTATCTTGTAAGTAATTTCACAGGATGACATTATTTTGGTAAATTTATCACGTTCCTCAAAATCTAGTAGGCTCAAACTTAATTTTATAATCAGAACTGAGGGTAAATCTAACTTTCAGGAGAATATTAAACACATTCTGACTAAGAAAATAAAATTGCAAAATATTACATCACAATGGAAACTGCAACTTTCATATCAACTATATACACTGTTTGCCATAAAAGCTTATTATTTGGAGTGGGACCTGCATGGAAAGCCATGTTCTCAAGAAGGTTGTTTGGTGCATGGACTCTAACAAGGAAAGTAAATTAATGAATTCTCTATAGGACAGATGATTTTTAAAATGAATGGTATTAGTCAATTTGAAAAGTCACATCACTTAGGTCCCTTATATTCTACAAGAGGGTCACTGCTAACAAGGGCCTGTCTGAAATGACAGTCTTTCTTTGGATATATCAGTAGATTCAATCAAATAACACTCTGAATCTTCAAGGCCCAGAGTTATTCTGTCTCTTTTGAGTTGACTCTGAATTTCTATTCAGATCTATCAGTATATTAAATTTATAATCTGACTCGAAAAATGTCATCTAATTTTCTTAATACCAAATTCTTGGTTCAGGGTAACCTCCATTATTTAAAAAAAAAAGTCTACTACAAAGAGAATCACAGTAGTCTATTTTAGAAAATGGTCATACATTAAATGTTTTGATAAAACAGTTAATTACAGGGGCTGGGGTTGTGGCTCAGCAGTAGAGTGCTCATTTAGCACGGATGAGGACCTAGGTTGGATCCTCAGCACCACATAAAAATAAATAAATAAAATCAAGGTACTGTGTCCAACTACAATGAAAAAATTAAAAATAAATTTTAAAAAACAGGCAATTACATTTAAAAATGAGAAAACTTTCGCTGTGCTCTAACTGAAGAATAGCAAACTTTTATGAATAATTCTCCTCAAAATTCAAATTTATACTTATGGCTACTCAGAAAAAAAAAGCAGCACAAACAACAGGTGGAAATGGAAGGAGTACGAAGGCATAAGATGTTATTCTGAATATTAGTTTAGTCTGAATCAAGCTAAAAAAGTTGCCTAAACATGTCCCATAGTGGTCTTTAATATTTAAATGTTGTGCAAAGAAAGCAGAATTTTAGATACATCATGAAACATATTTGAAAAAAAATATATTGTCAAAATTATACAAGTTAATTACAAAATGGATTCTCAGAGCCTTTAATATGTTAGTATCAACTGTGACTCTTGAAGGCCAGGGAGAACCATCAAGAATGTACTGCAATGCAGTAAATATTCTAAGGTTTAACTTATAAATAGCATTCACATTTCTAAAAAACAGATTCTTCAACTCAGTACATAAACAAAATGCATTAAAACATTTATATTGAAATTAAAATAATAGCATCAAATGTTTGATAATTATTTTTTCACTTAAAACAAAAACAAATTAAATACTTACATTTGTAATCCTCCAGGTCTGGTTCCAGATTATCATTGGTAGTTATTTCTATTGCAGCATCTGCCAGATTTTTCTCTAAAGCTGACCTAGCAAGGCTTGGTAAGAACCTGGCAGAGAATGGGGGAATGGAATGATAAAGTCAAAGTTTTCTGTGATTCTCAAATATCTTTTTTGGAGGGTACTGAGAATTGAACTCAGGGACACTCGACCACTGAGTCACATCTCCAGCCCTATTTTGTATTTTATTTAGAGACAGGGTCTCACTGAGTTGCTTAGTGTCTTGCCATTGCTGAGGCTGGCTTTGAACTCTCAATCCTCCTGTCTCAGCCTCCTGAGCCTCTGGGATTACAGGCATGCGCCACCGCATTAGGCTTCTCAAATATCTTTAAATGCACACGGGTGCACGTGTACAAACACACACAACTTTAGTATTTACTACCTATTATGGAGATTGGTCTGGATCTATGAGATTCGAAGCCTACAAAATTTTTAGAATATATAAGTATAAAGTATATACTTTATAAAGTAAAGGATGTTTGCGGGATCTCCTTTAATAATTAAATAAAGCTCATTTGTACTTAGCCATACTCACGAACAACATATTACAGAATAAAAATTGAAATAATTTGCTTTTTAAGTGGATTTAATATACTTCATAAATATTGTTTGTTATTGGTTTATCAAATTTTTATTAAATAGATATTATAGCAATACTTTGGACTGCTCTAAGTTTACAGTCACAAATTCAAATCAATGGAGGTGAATTAGTCTTAACAAATTACTGAATGAATAATTATCAATCTTGGATCTTCCTTACATTAAAAAATATATACCTCCAGGGATAGGAATTCAACTTATTATCAAAGCACTGCCTAGCATGCATGAAGTCCTGGGTGTGATTCCCAGTATTGCAGCATAAATAAATAAATACGAAAGTGTATCTCCATATCTATTTTATAACTGTGTTGTCAATTTGGTGAGTGACAGAGGCATTCTTCAATTATAAACATATTGTGAGCAATTATAAACATATCATGTGCTGGGAACATGAAACATAGATTCCCACCCACACAAATAAAGTTATACTAGTTTGGTCCCAAGTGAGCCCACAGAAATAATCTTTAATCCATGATTATCTGTACCATACTTTTATAAACTAACCACTAGTAAATACAGTGTTTCAAATAAATACACTAAGAACATACTACTTATAATTTAGATCTTACACAGCTCTAAAACTTTGACAATGGTTCCAACATGTTTGAGAATAATTTTAATAATGGAGTGGTATGTGCCAGAGGCAACAGATTTCCATAAAGGGATTGTTATAGAATAATCCCTGTCCTTATAGCATTCCAATCCTAGATTTTAGCTACTGTTTCATTTTGGTCCTAGGCAATGTAAGGGAATTCATAGACCTCTGTGCCAATAGTTCATCAGTTCAGCATGAAGTCAGACTTACCTGTTACAATGCTGACCTTTTATCATAACTCTTAGATCATTTGCCTTTTTCAAAACCATGTGCTCATTTTAACTCCCAGACCCAATAACTGAGCTTTTGTTCTATTTTTTGAGCCCTGGTCCTAGTACCCCATCAATCTTCCTTTCACCATTCTCCCAGACTTAGATGGTAGTAGTGACTGTATCTGTGCACCCTGTGGTTGCATCTCCATTACTTCCTATCAGACCACCTCAATTGGCACTGCCCACTTACAAACTAGACTTGTTTGCTATTTCCAGTCATCCCTGACATCACCGTGGTCTGTCAACACATCCTCAAATTGACCATGAATTGGAAACTTTCTAGATTGCCTGGAAAGCCAGTGGAGTCTAGCAAATATGGGAGGAGAGGTATAAATAAGAGTGAGGAAAAAAACAGAGGCTCAGTGTATTCAAGCAGTCTTACTTAGAAGGTGTAACAAATTAATTTATTTGTTATTAAATTTATAATTTTAATTCTTAAATTTACAAATAGTAACTTAAGATAACATGATTTATCCTACTTACAAATATAGTTTGAAATAGTTAAACAGAAAATTATTAATGCAGGTTTAAATGTTTAAAGATATTTAATTTAGCCAAGTTTTATAAATGGAACCAAACATTTTCTAAAGGCCCTTAAAAATGATTAAGATCTCTTAGTTAGATGAATGAACAGAAAACCACAAAAGACTTAGAATTTTTAAAATTATAGCCTTAAAAAATTGAATCAGCTTTTAAAGCCAAAAATAAATTCTAAACAGTCTCCTAAAGTAAATATTTAAGAAATAAAATTACAAGAAAATAAGCATAATTTTAATAAATTTAATGTTCAATAATTTTAGGTTAGGTAGTTTATTTACCTTTTTGTCTGCTTAATAAAATACCTTATGAATATAAATTAGGTTAATTTTTGTTTTAAAAATTTCAACAAAATTCAATTCTGTTTCACTGCCTCAAAATGAAATGAAGTCACTGAAGAATACAAAAACCGAAACAAACAAACAAACAAAAAGACCCCCACACTTTATCACCAATAATTTTTTGGTACATTCCTGACATTATGCTATCCTTGGGAGAAGGTTAGTACAAAGACTTCTAACTGTAGCTTTGCTAAAGTCAACAGATGACGCAAAAAACAAGATAAACTGTCATTTCTATTTCCAAAAGGTCATAAGGTGAGAAGAAAATGGAGTTTTATTGTGGTCAGCTGTTAACACCAGAAAAATTAGCTACTTCATGCAGTGAAGTACTTACAAGAACAAAAAGTAAACATTTTTAAACTCTGAAATATTTTAGTAGTTCAGAAAATTGCAGAGATATTACAGAAAATGTTTTTACAAGTATAAAAAGGTAGCTGATTTTCATTTGAAATTTCATTTCCCTCATTAGTAATGAGGTTGAATATCCTTTCATATGTTTATTAGCTATTTGAATTACTCCTTCTTCTCATGAATGCCTATTCATCCTTTGCCCATTCAGGGTTGATTTTCTTTCCTTAATATTTGTAGTCCCTTGAATACCAATATTTTCTTGACTATAAATCTTGTAAAACATCTTTTCCTAGTTTATTCTAATAGTCTATTTGTCTTCCCTTACACGAATACAAAATAAATATGAAGAATACGGTTTAACAATGGATGTTATTATCTGATAGAGTAAGTATACCCTGCTCAAACTTCGAAATTAACTACACTGTTTTTGGAATTTGATTCTTACATGTCAACTTTGGGATCAAAGCTTTCAAATGCACTATAACCTTGTGGGATTTTCATTAAATTATATCTGTATTTCAGTTCTGGGGGAAACAGTTTTAAACTAATGAATCCTTCCTTTCATGTAGGTACTTTTCTCCATAGAAGCATTACATGCTCAATGACTAGATTTATTCATAGGTGCTAGAGTACAGGAATGTTACTGAGTACAGTACATAAGTAGCCTCACTAAACTTTATTTGTTCAAATAATTTACATGTATTATCTTTGGATTTTTTTGTGTAGTCAATGATATAATCCTGGGCAAATGCACATACTAAAAATATAGAAAGATGATATTCTTGCTCTGTTTCTAATTCTAAAGAAAACATGCCAAGTGTTTTGCCAAAAGAATCAACTATAAATTTCTGGTACAAATTCTTTATCAGATTAAAGACTTTCCCAACTATTCATGATTTACTAAAAATAAGCCTGGTTTACTAAGTGATGTTTGGTTTTGCTTTGGTTTCATTTTGGATTTGGCTATTTGAGTTTATGAAATACTTTTTTCTTTATCAAAATAGTATCTTTTCTCAATAATATGTTTTAACAGTGAAGTAAGAATAGAATTTTGGACCTTCTTCCCATTCTTGAGATAATTCTGAATTTTTCATAAGTTTTAGAAGTGTACATTTTAGATAAATCAAAAACAGGTACATTTTAATAATAGCGAAGTGAAAAGAGAAAACCTCAGAAATAACATCAATCTTTTTGCTATAACTGAAAATTTTTGTCCCTTCTAAAATTCACATGTCAATACCCTAAACTCCAACAGTGAATTTGTGCTAACTTCTAGCTGGGAACACCTGTAATCCAAAGCTACTTGGGAGGCTCAAGTAGGAATACAGCCTGGCAATACAGTAAGACCCTGTCTCAAAATTTAAAATAAAAATGGCTGGGGATGACATGCTCAGTGGCAGAACACCCATGGATTCAAACTCCTCCCCCACCACCCAGTGCAGGAGGAAAGAAGGAAGGAAGGGAGGAGGAAGGAAGAAATTGTTTAACTTTAAACATTATCTCATGTTTATTTTTTATGCTGATTTTTTCTTTCATTTCTACCTATATTGTATTAATATCAGTTTTTCTCCGTTTGTTCATTCTAATCCCATAAGATCTATTTCCATACTTTTTTGTGGTCACCCAAAATTTATGCTTGCATACTTGAATTACCAACTACCAAGTGATTTGATACTTCTATTCTCTTCCTAAAAAATAGAACTAAGGGCTGGGGTTGTGGCTTAGCAGGAGTGTGCTCGCCTAGTACATCGAAAGGGTCTGGGTTCAATCCTCAGCACCACATAAAAATAAACAAATAAAGTAAAGATATTTTTAAAAAAAGAAAATAGAACTAAGATATTCATCTTTTTCCAGTTTCCATAGTCTCTTGTTTACTATTGGTTTCACCTTGTTGTTAAAAATTTCCCTATATTATTAATATTCATTTTTATTTCTTTATTTTTCAAAATACATTTAAATTTCCCATAAAAAAATTCCCTATATTATTAGTATTCATTTTTATTTCTTTACTTTTGATAATACATTTAAATTTCCCATAAAAAATGTCCCTATATTATTAGTATTCATTTTTATTTCTTTACTTTTCATAATACATTTAAATTTCCCATAAAAAATTTCCCTATATTATTAGTATTCATTTTTATTTCTTTACTTTTCATAATACATTTAAATTTCCCATATATTTACCTATTTCTTTCCTCAATATTCTTTTTAAAAATTTGTTCTTTTTAGTTTTACATGACAATAGAAAGTATTTTGACATATCATATGTACATGAAATACAACTTCCCATTTTTGTAGTTGTACATGAAGTGGAGTTACACTGAACGTATATTCATTTGTGAACATAGGAAAGTTATGTCCAATTCAAATCTACTGTGTATTTCCATTTTTCAGCCAATACGAATAATATTGCTAGGAACATATATGTACAAGTTTTTGTATGGACATTTTAAAATTTCTCTTGGCTAAAAATCCAGGAACAGAATTGCTAGGTCCCATGGCAACCTCAAGCTTATTTCATTTCTTATACCTGAATTGTGATATTTTCTTCCTTTCAAGTTTAAATAAGAAAAAATTATTATTTTTTATTATATTCTTTCACAATTTCTAATTTGGCAGAGTGAACAGAGAATATTTACCTCAGTTTATCTTGCTTATGTTTTTCAATGGCTTCTACACTCTTTAATTCAACATGTTTTAAAAATATTAGTATTTTAAAAGAGATCCTTTAAGTTTTCTGTCTCATATAAAAGGAAAAATATGGAATCACTCTGAAATTACTTCTTTTAATGTTCTCAAATATCTATCCAAATAACACATCTGATGAAAATCAATTCCTTAATTCTTTCTCACCTTTATTAAAAATTTTCTCACATTTTCTATGTAGACTGTATGACTATTAGTAATAAGTTAAATTTTGCCAGTTATCAACATCCTCAGATGCTTTATTTTATTTATTTATTTTTGACAGTACTGGAAATTGAACTCAGAGATTTGTGTACGCTAGACTCAAAGCTCTACCACTGAGCTATATTCAGCTCTCTCAGATGCTTTAAGATAATTGATATTAGTTCTCCAAATTTTGATCACTGTTGTTTATTTACTAAACCAGTTTTCATTACTGGATTTACTCTTGTATTTTTTTAAATAAAGAAAACCGAAAGTTGATTTGATTGCCCACCTATATCTTACAGGTCATAGAATTTTGGAGGTGTGGCTAGTTCATTCTAACATATTCATACTACTGTTTTTCCTTGAGCTTCAAAGTTGTTTACACTGCTTAGTACTCAGTGTCAACCTCTATTATCTCATATTTATAACAAATCCTATCTAAGACAAAATATTGTTTAGGTAATTACACTATCTATATTTTCTTCAGTTTATAACTCAAAAATAGGTGACTGAAGACTTTTTTCAAATTTTCGTTGGAAATCTCATATTCTAGTTAAAGGAAAGGAGTCATTTTTGTTATGTCTCAAAAAATTACTCTAAAGTCACTGGAGAGTCTCAGTTTAGCTGGATACACCACAGGAAAAACAAATTCAAGTTGCAACATTAAGGAGTTTAATTTAACTAAAAGAAAAATTGTCTATTACATTAAAGAGTTACAAAGGACCATTTCATATTATCCTAAGCCATAAATAGATTGATTCTCTTTTAATTCCTCTAATCAAGGAATAATGGACAATATGCATAACTATCATAAAAATCACAGGAATAGAATTTGAAGGATGAAAATATTAGAACATATGAAAAGGGTCTAAAAGAACACTCTGGGCCTACTGGGATTGGTGTTTTGTTTTTTTTTTAATTTTATGTGTGAACTATGTGCACTGGAGCTATAACAGGTCTGGCACTGTGCGCTGATTGGGCTATAAGTGTTCCTTTCCTCTGTTCTGCCTGTGATCCCACACAGCACCTGAGATGGGTGTGATTTGCCAAGATGTCAATCAATCTGCTGACCACAAGACATCACAAAGCAAGGCTCCACCTTTGAAATATTATCCCCTGCTTTATATTGTTGTATACAAAGTATATATATTCACACCATTCATGTCTTCATATTCATATCTGTAAAATACTTCTTAAAATTGTTTAAAATTTGGTGCTGGGGTTGTGGTTCACTGGTGGAACACTCACCTAGCACGTGCAAGGCCCTGGGTTTGATCCTCAGCACCACATTAAAATAAAGGTATTTTGTTCAACTACTACTAAAAAACAAATATAAAAAATTGTTTAAAATTTTGTATTATTATTATTATTTTGTTTTATTTTTTGGTGCTAGGAATTAAAACCAGGGCTTCATAACTGCTAAGCTTATACTCTACCACTGAGCTACACCCCCAGTCTTGTAATTGTTTTCATGCCAAATAACATAATATATTATACTAAGTAAATTCTAATGACTGATGACTAGGCTGAAATATTCATATATTCAGACCAATACTTTTTATGAACCTGTGAATGTAGACTATCAATTAAATTTATGTTGTGTTTTAGCAAAGATCCAAAGACTTGAAGTCAGTGTGAAAGAAGAGTATGGTTACCTGGAAAGACAAGCTTTTGTAATAGCATTGTGAAGATTTTCATTTGGATACTGTGACAACCGACGAGATATCCGCAACAATTGTCGAGTAGAAAGTGATGCTGCCAAGGACTGTGCCTATCAAAAAGGTAAGGAAAGTCTGTTAAGAGACCTGCTTCAACTTATTAAATAACCTTTAAATGGTTATCACAGCAGAATTCATTACTCCTGAAGGATAAGGTCCAGTTTAAATTAAATATGCACTGTTAATGAATTACAAATAAAAATAAACACATCAACTTGCATTTTAAATATCTGTAAAGGCAATTTTTTCAATATAAAAAGTATCAATTCAATTCAAGTTATTTAATTGTGCTAAGTGCTATATTCACATATTGGGGTAGAGGAGAGTGAATAGGTGAAGGGTATTATACAACACAGGTCATACCTGTCTTAAAAATAATTCCTATGTACAAATGACTATTTGTTTCTCTTTTTTTCCCCCTAATTTGTTAAGGTATTCTAAAAATTCCTAGAACTTTAAGGAAATCTCTTGTTTCTGAACCAGAGAAAAGGAGTTGTGGAATATTTTAGGGTGCTGACCACAGATGTGTAAATCAGTTTGTTGTCTTGTGTGGCAGCTTGATGTTTGAAATCCTTCCCCTCTACTGTCAGAATAATTTCTTTTTCTTTTTGTACTTTCTCAGATTCCACTCACAGAGTTGCTCCTGTTGAACCTAGGACATGGTAAGTGCTCAATAAACATTTGCTGACTTGAACTTGAAATTCTCTTGGCAGATACCATAATATCATGATAAAGTTTATAGGCTTTAAGTTTGATAAATCAGACTCTTCATTAACTGTATGAACTTCACCAAATTATTTAACCTTTCCAAGCCTCAGTTTCCTCATTTTTGAAATGGCAATGATAATACACTTACCTTTAAGGTTGTTTTGAGAATTACATTAGAAAAAGATTTTGAAGCATTTAGTACAGGTCGGAAAAATATGAGTGCTCAACAGGTGGCAGAGATCATTAAAATAGTTACCCTCTTCACAATGAAAAAAATCAGATAGATGAAAGGGATGAGACATTACCATAATTTTAATGAGCCAGATTGTTAATGGCCTAATTCTCAACTCAGATCAGCAATGTTAGGAAAACAGTGATTTCCACTGAAAACCAGAGAAGGATTTTTGAAGCAACTGGACCTTTGGGAGGGCACACCAAAGACAAGAGTGAAATGTAGTAGGTGACAGGAGCACTAACATGGCTCAAAGGGCCTAATAAAGGAGATTCTATAAAATTAACAAAGGTTCAAAATAGATAAGGGAAGAACACCAAAGACACATTTCACATTCATTTTCTTGTTCAAAGTTTTCACCTAAGGTCATCTCTGTAAGTCCCAAAGAAGAAAAATTTATTGACTATTTCCTTCCTCACGAACTTCAGCTTCATAAGATATTGATCTACTGTTATTAGTACATATCCTCTATTAAACAACATGTTCTAAATTTCAAAGAACTCAGTCACAAGCAAACATTTGGTGCATCCTTGTTTTCAATAAATTTGCATTTTAGACATAGAGACAATATTTAAAGATAAGAAACCATAAATTTCAATTCCAAATAGCATGTAATTTAATGCTAAAATAAGTGGAACAGTTGACAACCGCTACAGTGGCTTAAAATGTTCCAGTAGGCAGGAGAACTGCTACAAACAAAGGCATGAAAGCAAATGGAACACAAATTCATGTAAGCTGTGAGGACATCAGCACAGCTCTACTATAGAGCCCTGCTGAAAGGCTTGTTCTCAAATATCAAAGACACTCTGAGGAGTTTGACCTTATTCCTAAACGAAAGGGATCTTTGTGCAAAGAAGTACCTTGATTTTAGAATCAAATTATCTGGCTTAATTCCCGACTTAAATCAGCAGCCACATGTAAAGTAGTTGAAGGACAGAGAGACTACAATCAGGAAACAGAAAGTTACTTCTTAATCTGCCTATGAAAAGATAAAATCCTATAGTCTAATTATGGCAGCAAACATGAAGAGAAAGGATGCAACAAGTATCTCAAAGGACTTTCCAACTGAGAGGAACTAAGGATAAGATTCAGCCAGTATGGCTGAAAGTATCAGAGGCTAGAAATAACTTAGAAATCCCCATCCTTAATATCTAGCATGATGAAATTTTCCTATTTTAATCAAGAAAAAAGTTTAAACTCCCAATAGAGGCTTCTGATGACAAGAGTCTTATTAAACCCTCAGGTAACTTTCTAGGATATAACATTTTAATCTCATTCTAAGCATAACACTGAGTTCAGACTTCACATTTAATTCTAGTGATCAGTGAGGATTTCTCATGAATTTGAAGAATAACAACTCCTTCAGTTGATGGAACCAAAATGTTTTGCAATAATATACAGTGTTGAAAAAAATCAGAACTAAGCTATCTGTTGAGCCATATACGTGTTGAATAGAGAGTATAGTAATTTCTGTTCTCATATTTTTGATTAAAAATTGAGAGTATACTTTAATTTAAAATTCCTAATGTATTTAACATTCATAATATCAAATTTCTAACTACAGTTTTATCTGTAGAAAATAGGATGAGAATGAGAAGCATTAGTTACCATGATTATGCAATTTAAAAGCACACCAAAAAGGGTTTTATATATTAACATGATTATTAGTACCCAGCTTAAAAAAATAAAAGATCTTATCAGAAATTATTAAAATAACCTTTCTTTCTCCTAAAGAATTATTTCTTTCCTAAAACTTAACAGTTGAGATCACAAGTCAAGAGAAAAATGTAGGGGTGATCAGCTAATAAGTAATTACTTAACAAATTCATTGATTCATTCATTCATCAAAGATTTAAGTGTCTACTATGTACCAGGTACCAACCAGCCTGGAAATAAGAATAAAAGAATAAACAAGACCCAGACTCAAAAAGTTCAAATATTAATTGGGGATATAAAAATAGTTTAATACAATGGCAATGTCTCATTATGAGAAGTATACACCAAGTATCATGAAAGCAGATGAGAGACAGAAGTTACTTCTGCCTAGGGAGGATGAGAGACCTGACAGAATAGAGAATCTGAGGGACAAGTGGATGGGAAGAAAGCATATTTCAGACATAATACAGAGCAGAGTAGTGGTAGAGTCAAAAAAAAAAAAAAACAAAAAAACAAAAAATAGGAAGAAGCCATTTGTGAACAGAGCTGAGGGGGCTTCAAAAGAGGTTATAGGAAATGAGACTGGGAAAAAGGGGTTGTCTTTAATCTGTGGACAAAGAGAATGAATCTCCTAATAGTTTTAAAGAAAGGGAAGAACTCCATAAATGGATTGAGAAAGTTCATTCCAAGGACAATAAAGAAGACTCATTCATTCATTTATGTAACAGATACCTGTTGAGTACCTACTGTGCTGCAGGCAAAGTTCCAGATTCTGGAAATACCACAGAGAATAAAACAAACAAAAGCCAATGCTGCTGTGAATAAAAATCGAAGTGAGGGAAAACAGAGAACAAAAAATATGTGACTAAAACATGTGTATTGTGTCCAAAGGTCATATAAGTCCTCTGAAAAACCTTAAGGTAGACAGAGAGATAGGAATAAAATAGAGAAGAAATTTAAGAAAGCTTTACTTAAAAAGTAACACCTGAGAGAATATGACATTTAAAAAGTAACACCTGAGAGAATCTGAAAGGTGTGAAGGAGTAAATGTGCAGCCAACCGGGAAAGAGACACATGGGCAGAGAAAATGTCAAGTAGCAAAGGCCTCGAGGCAGGTACTACTGTGTTCATGGAATAGCAAAGAGATCAATACAGCTAGCTGAAGAATGAGTAGGGGGGAAAGAAGTTGGAGATGAGGCCCTAGATGTTAAATAACAGGAAACATGTGACATCTAGAAAATGGTCCAGGGTCCCCCAACCCTAAGCCCTTCCACACATAATCTCTGGAATATGTTAAAGTCACTTTTTATGACAGTTTTCTTTGCAGACAGGATAGGATTTTGAAATAAGGAGATAATTATTTGAGTGAGCCCTAAATGAAATCTTATGTAAGAGGGAAACAGAGGGAAATTTGGCACAAATACACAGACAAGGTGACAAAAAATGGAGGCAGAACTGACATGATGAGATCACAAGTCAAGGGGTGCTGGAAGCCAACAAAACCCAGAAGAAGCAAGGAAGATATTCTCCCAGGGAGCTTCCCAGGGTACAGCTCATTGATGCTTTGATTTTGGATGACACTGATTTTTAAATTTTGTTGTCCACCAGACAAATTTCTGTTCTCTTAAGCCACCAACTTATGATAATTTGTTATAACAGCTATAGGAAACTAACAGACAACCCCTTGATGAATGAATTGTTGGTAAAGAGAGCAGTAGAGAGGAAATAACAATATCCCAGGAGAAAGACTATGAAATCTGATATGAAACAATTATTGACAATAGATCAAAGAAGAGATATGACATTTAAAGATGCTAAATTGGTGAAATTTACTTTCCTATTAAAAGAAGACATAAGAAATGCAAGGAATTAAAAATGTCAAGCTTTCTAACTTGGGTAATTTGGTAGATAATTAAAGGAAATTAAATTGGGAACACAATTTCAAGGGGAAAGATAGCTTAGTTGTACTAGATAATTTATAGTAATCTCAAAGTTATCTAGTTGAAAAGTAAAGAAACTGACATTTTTAAAGCAGTTACTAAAGAGGAGATTCTTTACATAAATTTTAATGTTTAATCACTGCAACCTTCTTCTGAGATAAATGGAAATTTTGCCATTTTACAGATGAGAACATACAGTTACAGAGTTAGAAAGTGATAGGACTTTATGTTTCCAACATGCCATCCTGGGATAGAAATACAAATAGAGGGGGTTGGGTGTGGTTAGAAACAGGACACAGCTATAAGAATAGATGCTGCTGCTCAGTGAAAGATATGAAGGGAATAAAGTAGAACCCCAAGAGTCCCAAATATTCCCATAAAGTAAAAAATTATATTCTCTACATGAGCCACAAAGATCTGGAAAAAAATGTTAAAATCACTGAAATCGTAGTTAAACATATGTACAGGAGAAACCAAAGATAAAGGCTAAAAATGCCAATTTAACAACAGATTTTAAAACAACAGCATGTCAACAAGAGAACATCCTTTGGCAAAGCCCAGACTTACCGTTGGATCCCGGGTCTCTCTGAGTTTGTGTGTAAATGATAACAATTTATTCAAGGCTTCCTGAGGAATATTTGGGACCTATTTTATGAGAGAATTGAGGAAAATCAGAAAAAATAATTAGGATATCTGTTCAATTGGCCAGAAATGATAACTATTTAGCAAATAATATTAGAATTACATTTATAGAAAGTACATGATTATTAATTACATACATAGTTCATGAATCAGTATGAAGCTACTCTTCTCCATATACAATTTAATCACCAGCATAAAACAAAACAATTAATGCAATTAAAAACTGACATAGTGTAACCATTAAACGTTTTCATTTCTGGTTTTGTTAGTTTCATTGTGAATTTTAAACTCTGATTTAGGCATTTTCATTACTGAAACAAAATTGCTTTATATGTGTGTGTCTGTCTACTAAGTACGATAAGATACTATTGTGTAAAGAATGCTCAAGGTATCCTTTTTTCTCAAAAAATTTTAATCCTCATACTTGAGGGCCATAATCAATTCAGGAGAGCAGCTGCTCAAATAAAAGACATTAATTGCTTTTAACTATTATAAACCTTAATGTAACTAAATATCTAATTTAAACTCTAAGAATTTAATCAATAACTTTCAATTTTTAATTTAAAAGGAATAGAACTGATGTTACAATGATGATTGGCATAATATGACCATTTTGAAAGTACACTGCTCAGGGTGTCTTGGGTCACTTAAGTAAATGGAAGTTTTTAGAATTTTAATTCTATTCCTTACATACTTTACCTTATTTATTCTTTAAATAAATCCTATGGTGTAAGATGTAGTATTATCCCTATTTTCAGGTAAGGAAACTGTGATTGAGTAATTTATCCAAGATCTAGAAGCTAATATGTAGTAGATTTGACATTTAAGAGTCAAGTTGCTGAACCCTAAAGCCTATACCCTTGTACACAACCATGCTCACAATACCTAAAATTAACCATTTCATTCTGGTATTTCAAAGGAAATGAATCCATTTATGTAAAATGTTCATTTTTAATGATCTAAAACAGCACTCTCCAATAGAAGTTTCTATGATGATGGAAATTTTCTTTATTTGTGCTAATACAGTAGTCAACACATCCCACATAGCTACCGAGTACTTGAAAGGTGACTAAGAAACTAAGTTTAAAATTTTTTGTTTAGTGTGGCTAATGCTATCACATTGAATAGCGCAGTTCTAGAACTACAAAGTGGTAAACACAATGCTTGGTTAGGGCAAACACTTCAATAATGGATCACCCACATATCAGAAACTATCAATTGACTAGGCAGGTAAGAGTAAGATTATAGTCCTGAGGGAACTACTTAGTATTTTCTCTAAAATCTAAGGAACTAACTATATATCTGGCCTTTTCTTACAGTAGGAAGTTAAAATAGTCACTTCTGACTGAATATAAACAGAAAGGAATTGCAAAACTCTGCATAAGATAGGGGAAAGGTGGCCTCAACCTGTGGTTCTCAAAGTGTGGTCCTCAAACCAGTAGCATCAACTATCACCTGAGAACCAGTCAGAAATACAAATTGTCACATACCATCTCAAATCTACTGACTCAAAAAACAGAGATGGAGCTCAAAAATCTGTGTTTTATCGAACCCTTCAAATAATTCTGAAAAATGTTAAGAGGTTAAGAACCATTGACTTATACTATTATATGAAAATATTTGGAAATAAATGTGAAGGAAAAGACAAAATGCCCCATTCTGCCCCAGCATGTATTAGGGTACATTAGAAAGAGAACAGCTATAGACATTAGGCTATCACTGGCCTTACTCTTACCATTTCCTTAATCACTTGGATTTCTTCACTTTTGACAAGGGGTTTCATGTAATGGAAAAAGAACATGGTCAAGAATTCTGGTCCCAGCCACTGCTGTGTTGTGCTTCCAATAACAGGGGGCTCTGCCAAGGCAATGATTCTAAAGGAAGGGTGTATAGGAAAAATGGATCTAAAAAGGAAAAATAACAAGAAAACATAACCTTTCACATTAGAGATTAGGTCATGGTAATTGGAGTCTAAGCAATGATAACCCTATCATACTATTAATGTCCAAATTGTTATTCAAAGAATGAGTTTGGGAAAAAAAAAAAGTCAGGGTATCCCAAGATCCTAAGATTAAGAAAAATAACGTAATTACTAATACTAATAAATGTTGTACAATGTCTATTTACGAAACCCCAGTCCTAACACAAATCACTGCTTGTAACGTGTTGTTATGCCTTCAAAAAACTTTCCCTGAAGTCCCTTAAACTAAAATCCCATTCAGTTCATATTAATTATCTTTATCACATTTATATTAATCATACTCATTCTCTTTCTTTATTTAAAATCTCCTCAAAATCTTCTGTCTTGCAAGGAGGCCACTCTATGTCAATCAAAGAAAGACCAAAAAGCATGATTCAGGATAGGAAGACTTTTCAAATACAAAAAATTAAAGCAGCTGAAGGGGGTTAGATTAAATTTAAACTTTAGATCAGCAAGAGAATACTTAGGTCTTAAAAAGGTAAAGAAAAATAAAAAGGAGGAAAAGGGAAGATACTGGGGAATGAAAAAGACCAAAGTAAATTGTTATATTGTGTGCATGTTATGAACATATAAACATGAATCCCACTGTTATGTATAATTATAATGCACAAAAAAATGTTTAGAAAAAAGCAAAGAGAACCAAAGCTTAACATAATCCATTCTTTTGGCATCATTATAGAAATGTTACAATTTTTAAAGTGATGTTCTTAAAAAATCTCTCTTAGGAAAATTGAGAAGGCATATAAACATTTTAGTACACATAGAAGAAAAAGATAAGACTTCCCATGGTTAGTGAAATAACTTGAGTTGGTTGTAGATGAGAGATAGGAAACCACTTATTACAATCTAAGCATGTGGGAAATATTGTCAGGTTTCATCAATTCTACTCAAAAACCCATCAGAAATATTGCTTTTAGAGGGTAATATAGTTAATGCTGAGGAAAAGTAACTAAAAAGTGAAATACTTGTCAAGATTTTCAGAAAAAAACAAAAAAAAATCAGTATATAACTATATTTCAACATTAACTATTTCACTGGTACCTGAATTAAGTAATTAGGTTGCCAGACTACTGGGAGGTAGGACATGTAAAAAGAATCAGATGAGTACTTTGAAGAGTTCAAATAAGAGGAAGTCATATCAATACAGTGGGTATGTCTACCAAGTCCTTCACTACACGATCTGTAATTTTAGAGTACGTAAATCACCTAATAATTTTAGAGAGCATAATTTTTAAACCAGAGAAAAGCAATTTTAGAAATGGCCATATAGAAGACCTGGATGGATTCATAAAAACTACCTGATATCCTTTCATTTATCTAGGTTAAAAAAAAAAAAAAAAAAAGATGTTCCAGCAGGGTCTGAGGAATGATCTGTCCCAAAAAGTTGTTCTGGGAAAACAGGGAAGGATAACAACATGGATAGTGCCTGAAAGTCCTGAGGACAGCATGGTCATTCAGGATTGCTAGTAATTAATAATATACCAGAAAATGGGCATGGGACATCCTGAGATCAGAAAGCTAAAGAGGCAAGTTATTTCATTTTCTATTTTAGCTAAGTAGTTTGTTATAATTCAGATCACTCTGCCTCGAGGCCCATCAAGATAACATCCTTGATCCTTCTGACTCCTAATAGGGACCAAAAAAAGATGGGAGACACAAAGCCTGGTTTGGATGCACAAAATTAAAGCTGTAGATGTAGATTTTTACCTAAGATAGTGGGGGATAGCAAATCAGGGAGTAAACAGAGTCAAGATTCAACAGGTAGCCAGGCATGGTATTGTGCACACATAATCCCAGAGACTCGGGAGGTTGAGGTAGGAGGACTGCAAGTTTGAGGCCAATCTCAGCAACTTTGTAAGGACCCTGTCTCCAGATAAAATAAAGAAAGGGCTGGGTTACTGGGGTTAAATCCCCAGTACTGCCCCCCCCCCCAAAAAAAAAGGAAATCAACAGGCAAGGCAAAAAGGAAAGCCCAATTTATATCATTAAACTAAGAGATTAGGAAGCAAGTAGTATGAGAACAAGGGAGGTGGCCTGAATCTAAATAAGGTGATAGAGCCATTGCCTGAGATATTTACTGTCTGTGGCTTGCTCTTTAATTTTGATTCTCACAAGGTACTTCAGGAAGATGGCCAGATTTGGAGGGGGCATTTCTGAGACAGCTGATGTGTCGGGCATAGAAGGCTATTCTGACAATAAAAACAACCACCACACTACTGAATAACAGGATGAGAAGAACCTTTTTGTTTTTCTAGGCTCTCCCCACAAAACTTCCTTACATACAAATAGGTTACATAGAGAGTTATTTCCTGAGTTAGATTCCCCAAGTCTGAAAGTTAGAGAGCAGCGGTTTTACCATGGACTTCAGAGTGACTTGACAAACCACTGGTAATACTAAGTCTGAAGAAACTGGTTCATAATTGAAAATAAGGAAACAAGCACCATGAAAATTTAAAATCAAAGTTAGGTTTAATTTTACTAGAATCTAACAATGACAAAAACAAAACAACAAATAAAACAAAAAAGATGCTTACTTTCACATGGACATTATTTCCTAAGGATTAAAGATTTAAACAGAAAAATGTATTTTAAGAGGATTTTTAAAGATTGAAAATATTGGGGTCAACATTTGAAATATTGGGGTCAATATGTTTGTAGGCAGAGGTGTTTCTTTAATTTTTTTTTTTTTCTGGTACTGGGGTTTGAACCTAGGGGCACAATATCACCTAAGCCACACTACCAGCCTTTTTATCTTTCTTTTTTTTTCTTTTAAAAATATTTCTTTTAGATGTTGATGTATGTTTATTTTATTCATTTATTTATACATGGTGTTGAGAATCAAACCCAGCACCTCACACATGCCAGGCAAGAGTTCTACCACTGAGCTAAAACCCCAGCCCCTTAATTTTCTAATTTTGAGACAAGGAAGACAGAAAGTTGTCAATACTGGCCTCCAACTTTCAATTCTCCTGAGTCTCTGTGATTGTCGGTGTGTGCTACCATGCTCGGCATAAATGTTTGTAGAGACTAAAATACTTATATAATTATAGTTTCTCAGCAATAAAACGAAGCAAACTACTGATACACAACATGGATGATCACAAATAATTAAGTTGGGTAAAAGAAACCAGACAAAAAAGAATATATACTGTGTGATACCATTTACATAAACTCTAGAAAATACAAGCTATATATAGTGACCAGAAGAAGATCCCTGGGGATGGCAGAAGACAGTAAGAATGGGCAGGAGGGAGGAATTACACAGGGGTCTGAAGAAACTTTGGAGATTATATATGCACTCAATATCTTGATTGTGGCAATAGTTTTGCAAGTATATATAAATATCAATAATGATCTCCTATATTACCCGTATCAAACTGTATACTTTAAATAAAGTTTATGACATGTCAATGATCCCTCAACAAAGATTTTAATAAATAAAAAAGGCACTGATAAGCTCCCATCTTTTGAAAGACATTATATGGCATATTTTTGCTGAATTTACATATTAAAGCACTTGAAAGAATAATACAGAAGGTTTCTATAATGACATCAGTCATGGGCTGGAAAAGGATTTTTAAGTTGGCCTTTCATGCTGTTATACTTATGGTTCCATTTCAGAACCTAGAAGTTGCATAGTTCCATACATAGCTCATATTTCATTTTTTTCTGTGCAACAAAGCAAGTTCCATAGACACATTTCTAATGTTTCCTTATACCATACAAGATCTAAGGTAACACCTGGAAGAAAGCAGATGCCAAACAAATAAGTGACAATATAAATTATTGTCAATTACCAGTACTACAAGAAACTTTTTTTGGGAGGGGGGGAGTGCCAGAGATTGAAATCAGGGCCACTCGACCAGTGAGCCGCATCAATAGCTTTATTTAGTATTTTATTTAGAAATAGGATCTCACTGAGTTGCTTAGCATCTCACTTTAGCTGAGGCTGGCTTTGAACTCATGTTCCTCCTGCCTCAGCCTCTAGAGCTGCTGGGATTATTGGCATGCACCACCATGCCTGGCTACAAGAAACTTTTTGAAGATCTTTGTGACAAAAAAAACCAAAGTGATAAGAACTGAAAATAATGATCTCCTATATTACCCGTATCAAAAGGACAAACTGAGAAAATACATAGCAAATAATTATACCTACATAGGCATAAGTTTTCAAAATTATTCCTTGTCCATTAAAAAATATACAGGATTATTTTCAAAATAAAAGTTTCTAATGCTCTTTTTTTTTTTTTTTTTGGTATAAAATCCTGGATCCATATTGAATTTGGTTAAAAATTTACACAGACAAATTTGCTAGCAAAAAAAGATGCTAAAATTTCTGGGACACAGGAGAATGCTTAGGTCCTAACTATCTTCAAACATGGGTAAGAGTAAAAGCAAAAGGGTAGAGAGAACCTAATTCATTAAGGACTGTGCTCAAATGTCCAATTACATTTCATCAGTAATCAATGAAGACAGAGAGGTTGTAAGCTGGTTTTAATGTTCAATAACAAAAAATAACTGTAAAATATTCAATGAAAATACAAAAATATTGGAGCACATCTAAATACAACCAAGGCAAGGCCACAATCTGAATTGCTTCCCTGAGATAACCAGAAGCCCTTTCCTGGTGAAATGAACTATTAACTCATCTCTCTCATCCATGCTCTGGCTATCAGCAGGAAGGGACACATTTAGCAGCTGGTAGTATTTAGCAGCTTGTAGTATCTGTACTCCCTCCTTCCCCAAAATAAGTTTCTCTCATGAAAGGAAACAGTTCTATGGGGGTTCTTATTTCCTGCAAGCAGTGCAGGTGGGACTGATATCTAATGTATGTGGCTATCACTGTTTTTCTAACCACCATATCCAGAGAATTCCTAGGATCTTGCAACAAGAGTTCCTAACATTTCTAAAGGTTGTTAGGCATATAATTACCTGCTAAGAATGTAAAAGGTTGTAGAACATTCTGGAAATGATCAAAGTGTATGATCCTAGGTATAAACTATTAAACAATGATGGTTTGCAAAGGAGTCAAATATAATTATTTAGAAAGTGGGTTTCATGCTATGAAATTGAAAAGGATTGGTAGCACACAGCCAGCAGCTCTTAATTATGGAATACTATGCTATCAGACTTGTCATCAAAGGGCACCAAAATATTCCTAATTAGTAGGTTTATGTGAGGAAATGTTGCTAGCACACAAGGCCACCCAAAATTTTGTTAACAGAATTAACTTTACCTATGTTTTCTAAACTTTATTCCAGGTTAAGATTTACTCATTCATTCAAAATTACTCACCAAATAGTCTACTTTGTGCCACATATTTTGACATGAGAAACAAAAGGAGAGGTATAGAAGCAAGACAGAAAGTCCTGATTACATTAAAGTCCCAGGTTCAGGTTATTTCTTCAGTTTCTACTGCATCTTTGCCTTTCATTTTACCATATGAGGTACTAATAAATTCCCTTTTGCAACAGTTTGAATTTTTTGCTACTTGTAACTAAGGAAATCTTGCCAAACACAATATTGGAAACTGTTCCTATCTTGAAGCAGAACCATGTATCTAAATTTACCACATTATGCCTAAAAGCAAAGATGCTCTTAAACCTGCATTGGTCTAGGAAAGAGTTACAGTAATATCCCAGAAGGCTTCACAGTGGAGGTGAGTCTTAACAGGAGTAACAGAAATTGGCTACGCTGGTCCTGAGAGGTGAAGGATAAAGCAGCATAGAAGGCATATATAGATGTTGGCCCTGGGCACTGCAGGTGATGAAAACTACTGAAGGATTTAAAGAGTGATGTAATCAAATTAATTGCTGGGTACTGTACACATCTAGGCTAGGTGTACGGAGAGGAAGTGGCTCTGTCCACTAAGGTCAAGAATTCTAGAGGAATAGTAGGTTGGTAGAAATAAATTCAGATTTTCTCCACAACACCTCAGGAAAGACATTTAGTAGTCTTAGGACAGACAACTAAATTGTAAAGAGATTTTGAGGAAAGCTCACTGTACCAACAACAGGTAAGGATATAAGAGTGACTGGGACTATCCAAAGAAAAGGTTTAGGAGAAAACCCTGGGAAATGCCAACTTAAACAGCACTTGAAGACTTCCCGAACCTATCAAGGCAGTTTCTAGTCACTCCCTCTCCTGTGTTCATGGCCCCTTGTACAGACCTCTACTCTAATATTTAAAAGCTACATTAAATTTGTTTGCATATCTGTCTGTCTTCATATGTGGTGTAATACAACAGGAAGTGACTATATCATCTTAGAGCTGGCATTCAATAAATATTTAACCAGAAAGAGTGAAGTAATGCCAATAACCAATAACAAAACCTTATAATCTCCAAATAAGTCCTACCAAATCATTAGTCTGGGTATTATTCTAATCACCTGAGTACCCAGAGAGTACTGACTCTAGAGATTGCCTCTATGATATTCTTGTTCAACAAAATTACCCAATACTGTAGTTGGAACAAAAGCTTTAAAGTTAGGAGTTATTGCTCCACAGATTAGTAGAAGTTGTTCTTAGAATCCTGATCCCCAGAGGTAGATTTATTTTTATGCAAGACTATGGAAGCTTAGACAACTGCAACTGACATACCATCCCAGAACACCCTCCCCATCTCTCCAAAACCCTTCCCCTTTAAGAAACAAAACAAAAATTTTCTTGTCATTCTACTTTTGACCTTTTTCTCTATCTTAAAATCTCCCATAAGGAAACACAACATTAATAAAAATAAAATAAAGGTTGAGTTTGTTTAAATATTATAAAAATAGTATTCACATTGCTGAAATTTAGTTCTGTGAATAAGTACAGAAGTGAAATGATAGACAATTCAAGTCATGAGTTTCTAATTTGTAGCCAAGAGTGACATATTAGATATGGACAGCATATAAGATCAACTTATACTAGATAACAGATTGTGTTACTCACAAGAACAATTCATGATGTAAATTAATTTGCTGAGTATAAATTTCTTTGTTTTTATACCATACTATGTCCTTCTAGTCAAGCTGTTAGGCAATAAACACAGTTATAATAAGCTGTTATATAATAAATACAGTCCTGAAAGAAATACTGCCAACTGACTTATAAGAAATGTTGTAATTGTAAAATGTTATAATTGTAAAAGAGAATGTATTTATTCAAAGAAAGGCAAAAATAGTTTACCAAATTAAATCAAGGTTAACCAGGAAAAGGCAAAGAATTTTTCTAGTATCCCAAACCATCAGAATGAAGCAGATTCTGTAACATGGCAATGTTTAACAACAAAATAAAGAGATAACATTTTAATATCATAAGAAAATATTGTTTCTTGGATACAAAGGAGGAGTATTGATGAGGAATGAATAAGTTGGTAGAGTGCTTGCCTCACATGTACAAGGCCCTGTGTTCAATCCCCAGCACCATAGGAAAAAAAAAAAAAAAAAGAATAACTCCAGATAAGTGCCTGTCGAAATACTCTGTTGGAGAAAGGTGAATCTGATAGAAGATGTAATTGATAAATATAGGACGTACCTCAATATTCTGAGAGATTTTGACATCAGAGGAAGTGTTTGAGATGAAAAAGTGAGACATACATAAAAAGAGGGTTTAGATGTGAGATGTCTTCCAAAAGCTCATGTGTGAGACAATGTAAGAAAGTTCACAATGAAATGATTGTGTTATGAGAGCCTTAACCTAATCAGAGCATTAATCCCCTTATAGGGATTAACTGAGTGGTAACCGTAGGCAAACAGGGTATGGCTGAAGAAGGTGAGTCACTGGGGACATGCCTTTGGGATATATATTTTGTCCTTGGAGGGTGGAGCACTCTCCCCACATACACACACACAAACACACCCCTTCATGTCTTGTTCCCAGCTGCTTTCCTCCACCAGACACTCCCAACATGATGTTCTGCCCTACCTAAGCCCTGAGGAATGGAACTAACCATCTGTGGATGGAGACCTCTGAAACTGTAAGCTTCAAAATATATTTTTCCTCCTCTAAACTTGTTCTTGTTGGATCAAAAAAGTGAAAAAGCTGACTAAAACACTTTTTTAAATTTTTTTATGAAAAAATACTTGTCTCCCCACTCAGTGCTCCCAAAGTACTATTGTACAAATCTCTATTCTAACATGCAAAACTGGATTGCAATTATTTATATCTCTCTACACATGCAAATAATTACTAATTTTAGGAAAAAAAGAGGTATGTATAGAGGAGAAATGATTATAGTATACTAAATGAATCAGGTGTATATACTCTTATGCTGTCATAATTGTGTAAAAATTAGACAAAGTTCTAAACAAAATTATATAACTCTTTAGGAAGAATGGGTGGATAGAAAGACACAAAAGAGACAGTGAAAGAGCTAAACATTAATTACCTATGCAGAAAATCAATATATAATTGACAACACTAAAGAATAAATCAAGAAATATCAGTGGAACTATTTTGAAGTCTAAGGCAGGAGGATTCCATGCTTGAAGCCAGCCTTAGCAACTTACTGAGACCCTGTCTTAAAATAAAAAGTAAAAAGGTCTGGGATGTAGCTCATTTGTAGAGCACCCCTGGGTTCAATCCCCAGTACTTCAAGAATAAAAATAAAGAAAAGAAAGAGATACCAATGGAAGCATATTGCTTAGTGACAGAGGTAAATACCAAAACGAAGAGTTGAAAGTGGTGGCCTTTAGGAAGTGAATAGAGGGAAATGAGAGACTTTCATAGAATCAATGACAGGGGACAAGCATTTTTCATAAAACACTATCAGGTTCTAGTTTCAGTGTCTGGTTAACACTAGTAAATAGTTAAACAAAAAAATTTTAATGAAAGAAAGCAAGTTTTGCTATGATTTCTCTCTACTTTCCCTCCTCTGGAGATAGAGGTGAGCAGGATTACGTTTGTGAAAGAGAAAAAACTGAACAACACAGGTAGAAAATTTTGAGAAAGAAGTACTACTGTGGAATGTGAGCCAAACCCAGCATGTGATGCTCAGGGCCACTTTGTTCCTTGTTTTTATTTGTAAAACTGCTGTGACCATAAAGGAGAACGTGGGTTCTTTTCAGAGAAAAGAATTGTCATTTCCTGGACATTTGGTGTCAAGTATAATGATCAGTGAACCTGATGTCTTAAGGGAAACTTCCAGGCAGGCTTGCTGTGAGCTATTGCCCAGTTGCTTTTATTTATTTCTCTAAAAATATGAGTTCTTTCCTGACTTGTGACTCACATGCAAATAATATACAAACGTCAAATGTTATCAATCAAAAGTATGAAATGTTGGGCTGGGGATGTGGCTCAAGCGGTAGCGCGCTCGCCTGGCATGCGTGCGGCCCGGGTTCGATCCTCAGTACCACATACAAACAAAAATGTTGTGTCCGCCGAAAGCTAAAAAAAAATAAATATTAAAATTCTCTCTGTCTCTCTCTCTTTAAAAAAAAAAAAAGTATGAAATAAGAAGGATTTTAGAACTTAAACCCTCAACTGGACCATTTTCTGGGCTACAGAAATTTGATAATGTTTGCCCTAGAAGCATAAGCAGCTGTATAATCAAGTGAGATGTTTAAAAACTTATACAAAGATAGTAAGGAATTCAACACTTCCCCCTAAGAAAACATTGCAAGGAAATTTTAAAGCAAAATTTCACTAAAAACATAAACTCAATAATAAATACACTTCATTATTTTTTGTAAGGTTTTCTTGTTTAAAATGTGGCAGCAAGCCCTGTGGGGGCTTATGATATCTTTCACTTAGATTTTTTTTCAGTTATTAAGATTTTATCACATTTGTATTCTCTCTCTCACTTATCTTTCTCTTTTCTCTCTCTGGTGTGTGTGTTTGTATACATACATACACACATGTATCTATTTTTTTTTCTTTTTTTTCCCCCATGAAACATTTTGAAGTAAGTTTTATATATATTTTACTTTATCTCTAAAAATCTCAGATAGCAAATCCTAAAAATGGTAATATTCTCTTATATAACCACAATATCATTGGGATACTTATGAAAATTAATATGAATTTAACATCATGTAATATATACACAGTTGATATTTAACCTTTCCTACTTGTCTTTTATAGCTGCTTTCATTTTGTTTTCTGTTCCAGGATCCAATCAAGTCTCACCCATCGTATTTATTTGTCACATCCCTGGAAGAAGACTTAGATAAGCCACACTGGGTTAACACTGTTATCAGTTGGCATCCTTCTTGGGTAAAACTGAAGACTTCCTAGGAGAATGGATCCAGTTACTTGTGGGTCCAGCTTTTGTTTTGCTGAGGGAATACACAGAATGAGACCAAACTGAATTGGTAAGACAAAGAGGGGGCATTACTTTGTTAACATTGTAACAGTGGTCCACTTTGTGCTTTGGGTACAGCCCTTGCTACTCTGCCACTGTGACTTATTTTCTTTCTCTTCCTTTCTCCCTACTCCTTCCTGATCTCTCCACCTCCCTAATCTCATGGTGGTTGGGGGTGGTGGTCTGCTGTTCTTTCCCATCCTAAGCAGAGTTGTCTGTCCTTGAGCACATATCCACAAAGTCATTCAGACTTGGGATTGTACCACAAGATCTCAAAAATGACTATCTCCCAAATTAACAAGTGAATCACAACTCCAACAGAGAATCCTGGAATGTAGCCTTTGAATCACCTCTTTAAAAGCTCCCTGCTGCCCTTGATGGGCAGAATCACAGCCTCCTGGGCAGGAATCCCCTGTATTTCTCTTTTGCTAGCAAAGCATTAAAAGTTCTTTTTCCTTTTTCTCAAGTTAGTGTCCTCATTACGGGATTGACATTGGGGACAAGGATAGAGCTTTCGGTAACAAAACCAAAGTTTAGGCATTTAGTTAAAAGAAGCTTGAGAAGACAAAGCATGTGTGAGTGTGCATGTGTGTGTGTGTGTGTGTGTGTGTGTGTGTGTGTGTGTGTATGTATCCTGGATAGCAACGGCAAGTTTTAGGGAGTGCCAAACTTTTATCATGCTCAGAACACCAAATAATTAAGCTTTTCAAAGACATTTTGGTTTGACCCTAGGTTTAGGAAAAAAATAAACATTATTTTATTTAGCAATAAATTACCAATAACAATAGGGCACTCAAAATTACCTCTTCTGTAGCTGCTCATCAGACATTTGCAGCTCTTGTTTCAAACGCATATATCTGTCTTTCCTCAGCAGCCTAGAACCATCATAGAGGCTAAGCTCTCGGTCATGGATCAACCTAGTGGGATAAAGGGAATGTCAGAAAACAAACTAGCCAATTCTGAACAGTGATGTTATTAGAAATAGAAGCACTCGATCGACATTTTAATCATGTCTATTATAGGTTGTACTTGAATCAAATTATTTCATTAGATGGATTTTTCAAGATTTCAAGGTGGCTAGTGCTGTTATATTTGGCAAAACTTATTTTCTGTACTGGAGAACTACGGTCATAAATACTAGATGTAGTCAGTAAGGGGGAGGGAGAGGAGAAGGAGGAGGAAGAGTGGCAAGGAGGTGGAGAAGAGGGACAAAAAGAAACAGTTGAATGAGTGTCTCAGAATTACCATGGGGTATATATTACTGAGCAAGGCAGTTGGCACATACACTTGAATCTGATCTAACTCTTTGAAGGAAAGTATTATCAAAATATTTCTATCTTTGGAATTAGATGATTTTAAATATGAAAAATCTTCATAATGAAATAACTACACTGCTATTTGTTTTAAGTATTTATTTATTTATTTATTTATAGTTATAGTTGGACACAATGCCCCTATTTCATTTGTTTTTATGTGGTGCTGAGGATCGAACCCAGTGTCTCACACATGAAAGGCAGGCACTCTATCACTTAGCTACAGCCCCAACCCCACTACACTGATATTTCATATGCCAATTCTGATGCTGGCCTAGACATCTACACCAGAAACAGCACTGTCTTCCAGGTGCTGCAAAAGTCAAAAAACACTAACCACTAAGTCTGATGACACCCATGTTAGGAGCTGCCACACAGTCTCCATTCTATGGGTCTATAATGCAGAGGTTATGGGCATGGGCAGTGGACTCAGCCAGACCTGGGTTCAACTCTAGCTTGACATTTTACTCCCTGAATGAGAGGGAGTAACATCTCTACATTTTTATCTTTTACAAAATTAAGGCAATAACTTTACAACCTCACAGAGTTTCTATGAAAATTGAATAATATAAAAAATGATTAACAGAGTTGCTCTCAATCTTTATTGTACATTAAGTTCTTCTGGGAAGTGCTTAAAAATGCCAATGTTCAAGCCTCAGCCTGAACCAATTAACATCAGAATTTGTGAGGGTGGAACCCAGGCATTGGTAATTTTAAATTCCCAACCTGCAAGGCAATTCCAAGGTTGAAAACCTGAGAAGCACTGTCTTAAAATAATGTCCAGCACAGAGTAAGTACTCAGTTAATGATAGCTGCTGCTGCTGCTATTCCTGCTTAGCTGAACATTCAGGAGACAGTAAATAAAAGGTGACTTTATTTTATTTTTTGTCTACACATTTTTCTCCTTGGAAGATAAAAATATTTATGGTAAATCACTGAAAGTTTGTGATAGTATTTTTAAATGTGTTCAAATCTAATTAGAATTAATACATTTGGGATCTTTAATATACTATCTGCATTTTGTCAAGGACAAAAACTTTTTGAATAGTTAGTTGGGGAAATGGCTTATTGCACTTATTTGATTCTTTCCTATAATTCAAAGTTGACAATCAATGTCCACAAATCATAGAACCAAGAAGAATAAAAAATATCACTAATTACTTTTCTAAAATGACACAGAGTAGAAATATTTTCCACAAAAATTACACATGAAGAGGCTTCTCTCAACACTAAATTCTACAGAAGTTTTAAGAATATGTAAATATTTTTCTCCATCTAAACTAAAATAATTTTTTTAAAAAATGGTGACATAAATTTTCAAGTTTATTACTGCAAAGTCAGCTTTTCTAATCTCTATACAATATAATCAAATAGCTAAAACATTTTATATTAAAGCTCCATTTTTCTCTTTCTCAAAAACAAAGATTCCAACAAAATTAACCAATAATGTAGATCCAGATCAATATGGAATTTGTAACTAGTGAAGTTATAACTCTAAAAAAATACAGAAACTCCAGCTGTGTAATTTGTTGCATATGTAAATCTGCAAATATAAAGTCCTTCAAAATTATTGAGAAATTTTTTTTCAGCTATGAAAAAAAAATGTTATGACTATGGCATTTCCCAAAATGTTCATTATTTGTATTTGTGCTGTAATATATCTGTAAAAATAAGTAATCTCACATTCTACTCGGACACGGAAATATGAGCTTTTCAAGATGTAGAAACCCAGTTTAAAAAAAATTGGGAGCAATCCATGTCTACTGCTTAAGTCAACATGGTTTGTGTCTGCATATTTGTGTGTTTGGGGTTTTTTGTGTATGAGTGTGTGACTCATACAAACCTCTGCAATACAGCAAGTGTGCCAGCATTGACCCGGTGAATGCCATCCAACAAGACCAGCTTGCCTTCCAGAGCAGCATTCACAAGGGGTGAGGATCTCCAGGCAGTGTCTCCATTTGGAAGTGTGTATCTCTGCTGGAGCAGATCACGAGCTGTCATATCCTAAAACCAATTCCAGAAATCACAAAAAAAGTTAATTTTTAAGACATGGATTTGGCCCTCTTTCTGTACATAATACTTCATATAACAACTGGGAAGTCATCTTCTCAAATTCACCAAAAAGAAAGATTTTCAGAAAGCTTAAAGTTTTCCTCCTATTATCTGTTAGCATTACATAGTAAGAGTGAGGATTTGTTCCCCCTTCTCCTTTCATTGAGCATTTCCTTCTCTTTTAAAATGTTCATTTAGATAATAGCAATAATTTAATGGAATTTAACTCAGTTCTACTCCTGCAGGGAGTAAAATGCACTGATTCCATTTTAAAATGAGAGACTATGCAAAATCAACCTTCAGAGATCCTTATCAAGAATGTGCATTTTCTTGCAGTTGATGAGTTCTCCTGAAAAGCCACTACAGCCCATCACAGTGACTAATTATATTTGAAAGAGGCTTGATAATGGAGGAAATCTTGGAGGACAGTCATCAGATGAGGTACAGGAATTCAGAAACAATAGCATGGCACTTACAAGCAAATTTTTAAGGTACACACACATTATGCTAGCACTAAAATAGTGTAACAGACTTAAACAAACTATTAATATTTATGATATATAAAAATCTACTGTAAAAGATTTAGTGCCATATAACATGAACAATTTTTTTACATGTATTAAGATTGAAGGCAATAATTTCTTTACTGTTAGCAACTTCAGATACATTTTATGCCACATACATCAAACAAGCTGAACTTTTACAGTCAATATTATACAAAAATTTAAAGTCTTTTATAAATTCTTTGATAATCACTGAAACTTTTAAGTAGATAAAACATTGATGAATTTTCTTATATTTACAATGGTAACAGGTCTGTTCTGAACTCAAGATTAAAACACAAGTCTTACTATGTCCATGTTCACACTATAAAAAGATATTAACTTAAAAATGTAATATGCTCGTGCTGAATCAAAGACACTTAATAAATAACATTCAAATTCAGCAAGTCCTTCTAACACATTATTAAAATTTGGCCAAAGTCTTTTAACAATTTTATTTAATTCTTCAACTATGAATTTTAAATCTTATGTAAACTGGATGAATAGTATCAACATACGCTGCCCATGACAGTTAGAACAGCCAACATTAAACACATCACTATCACTAGTATTTAGCAGGATGGTGCATAGTGGCAATGAGCTCATTCCTAGTTGGTATAGAATAGCAAATAGATTGCTCTGCAAGAAAAATATGACAATATTCAAAATAAAAGTGCTTGTGAGTCATTTCACAATTTTTTAAAAAAATCAAGTATATATTTACATGTGTGTGTATACACACACACATACAAAATCTCTTTAAAGTTAGTATTAAAACAAAGTAAACTTAAAACTCTTAGTACTTAATATTCCATAAAAATATTCACCATGGAGATAGGCACATACTGTCCTAGATAATCAAACTGAAAACATGCTTATAATAATGATTCAAAATTAAAGGTACATATCAGAAACAGCTGGGGAACTTTTGGAAAACACAAAGCTTAGACCCCACCAGTTTTAAGATTCTGATAAAATACATTCATTCTACCTATCTTTTTTTTATTAACATTATGTAGATAATTCTGATATACCTCCCAGGCAGGATGCACTGCTCTATAAGACATTAAGCTAATGTGAATCTTTGTCTCATTTCTTATATGCCTTACTTTTTTCAAATAGGATTTACGATATTCCTCAACTATACAAAAACTATACAATGTACAACAAAATAGCATAGAATAAAGAAGAAAGAATGAAAGAAACAAAAGCAAAAGATAAGGCTTGTTTCCTTCCTATTGGAATTCAGAGAGTAGGTGGCATGACCAAAGGATATCCTGATACCCTATTTGCAAGAAATGGCTGGGTGTTAACTTTGAAAATCTCAACTGCAGAATGAAAACACATGAGCCCAATTCTGCTCAGAAATCTTCTGTTTGGGCCCAGGAAAAGGAAAATGAGGAAGGTGACTCTGATGCAGAAGTTTAGAGTTCTAAGGAGCTGAGGCTAACAATGGTTGAACATTTTTTATTATTTTAATTTTAGTAGAATTCCTCATTCCTGAACCACAATTCTGCATGACATTAAAAAAAAAAAGTACAATTTCATTTGGTCATGATTCCAAAGTATTTAATCTTATTAGTTCACACAATGCTTATAGTGCTTGTTCATTCAAGTAAAATTTATCAATAGAAATGATGAGAATTCAGCTTCTCTTTCCAAATGAGCAAAGACTCCCTTACATTTACTGAAGTAAAACAAAATAATTATTTCTTGCCACATAACAAGCTATAACAGATCAACATAGTCCAATGCTGTTAATGCTAACAACAAGTACAGATCAGAAATATTCTTCCTTTTTTCAGTCATTTAAATGTTTAAGGTTAGCTTTAAAACAAAGTAGTGAAAAATGGAAAATATTTGACATTTCTTACAAGACTACCTCAGTTCAAGTTTTATCACCTAAACTCTCTGCATACTTTCATGTTAGAAAGAATCATTCTTCATTTCTAATATATCTTTGCATTAAAATAAAAACCATCCTCAGAAGAAAAAATAGCATTCCATTTATATAAGCTGTCAGTTTTATAAATAACATGCTACATTTAAAGATAAAAATCCCAGCCTTTTCTTAACAAAAATAGTTGCCCTTATTTTTCTCAATATTAATTAAAATCCAAAGTTATTTCCAATTGTGAGAGGATGCAAGAATATCAAACTAAGCCTTCACAGAATAATAGGACCTAATAAAAACAAACTAACAGAAAAATTCTGGTATAATCTAAATGGGTCAATTACTTGAATTAATTTTAGGTAATAGTTTATCGTTAAAACAGTAAAACCATTTCAAATGTTTCTGTCTATAAAGGAATCAATTTTTAGCACCCTAAAATTAACATTTCAATATTTTATTTATCTTAACATATATTATGTATACATATATATACACATATTTATAATTTCATATATCTCTATATAATTTCATATATATGATTTCCTTATTCTTCCTGCCTACCTGTACCTCTTTGTTGGAAAGTTAAAATGTGCTCTTTTTTTAATGGACATCTTGAAAGCACACTAATAAAAACTCAAAAAAGATGAATGTCCTCATTTTTACATATATTGTTCTTATCCCTAGAACCTTTGAACTGAAGAGAATAAAAATAGCACTAATGATATCATAAGCCTGAACCATTTCCTCTTTCTGCATTTCCTTAAAAATTTGAAAACAACAGGACATGAAATCTAGTTCCTTTCAAGCTACCATTGTCTAACCTTCGTCACCTCACCTTCATTCAGATCCCTGGAAAACATCCATATAGTTCCTAAGATCCTGTTTCATAATAGTTCCTAAGATCCTGTTTCATAATAAATTATGCTCTTTTCTTTTGCAACAGAGAAACTGAATGAAAAATTAAAGTGTCCTAATAAAATGAGAAGAAAAACTGTATGAAATATATCAAAGGATATAAATTTGAAACTTAAAGCAATTATATGCCTTAAATATTTATAGGACTTTTGAAATAGTCTAAGCTAATTTTTTAATGAGTTTCTTGAGAAATACACATATAAGTCATTAGCTCAATAAAATAACTGTATAAAAGGTGGTTATGTATGGAGGGGCTAGAATTAGATAGAATTATTTTCAAATTATAATATTATTTGGAAAGATACGTATTTTCAGTATATAAAGAAATTTTAACTATATCTCTTAAATATAATATGTAAGTAAAATTATGATATTGATAGAACATAAAATTTTATATTATAATACATATGTAATTTTTCTAATAAGGAACTAAAATGATTATGACAAAAAGTAGGATATCAAACTGTATAAATAACTTGATTGCAACTCAGCTTAAAACAATACACATTTTTACCTTGTATATGAACCTAGAAGAGTTTCAGAAAGTATTTAACTTGACTTGCAAAAATGTGTTTAAGATATTATGAAAATTAATCCAATTGAGTCAAATGTATGAAAGATGATTTATCATGAGCTTTGTAATGTTTTGAACAACCAATAAAAAAAGATATTATGAAATTAAACATAAGTGAATAAATAAAACTAAACAAAGGAACATGAAACCAAGAAAGGAAAAGATAGTAAACAAAATGCACACTGTAAGAATAACTAAAATCTGAATCCAATCTTTCTAATGCCCAACATAAAAGTTGACACACAGTCATAATAACCACAATATTGACACCAAATCAGAAGCAGCACAATTCTTGAAAATGAGACAGAAAAAAATGGGTCCCATTAATCAAGTCGTCACAGGAATAGCTATGTTAAAGAATTTAAAACATAAGTAAAAATTATAGCAACTAAATAACTTTGAAAAGCTCACTAGGCACTAAGAACTTTACATATATTAACTCATGTAATCCTTCCAACTTTAAAGGATAGGTACAATTATTGTCTTCTTTTTACAGATGAGAAAACCAAGGTACAAAAAGGTTAAAGTTTACCCAATCAAGAACACACAATAAATAAGAAGAGCTGGGTTGTCCTCAAGGATATAATAAATTGGGCAACAAAAAAAAAAAAAGAACTAGTTTGGATTAATTAATCCATGGGTAGATTAACAGTTAACAGAGGAATATACCAATTATATACCTCTCAGGCTTGCTTCACAAACAGATTAATTTCTTATTATAGTCTCAATCAACTTTTTTGAGAGGAGTCTAAAAGTAGTGATTAGTTGTAGGCAACAAAGAATATCTCTAGGTGGATTTGATTTTTCATTCTCTTACTTAAAAATAGATGTTAGGCATTTAATATTTTTGATAAGGGTAAATAAGCATTATCATTTTGTTTTAAAAAAGAAACTAGTTGGAATTCTGTTGGCTTTCCACAAAAATTCCCGTATATATTATATGAGATGTGTGTGTGTGGGGGGGGGGGTGGCTGTCTGTGTGTCATCAATCATATGAACACTTAAGAAAAACTAGGATTTAAATGAATAAAATACGCTAAGATTAACTGATTTAAGCTATTAAATTTGCATTAAATATTAATTATGTCCATACCTATTAGCATAATACTGCATAAATATTGTCCAAACACAGAATGTGAATAACTTTTAGGTCTTAGAATAGAAACAAAGACATTTACAGAGCCTAAGCACGCTCAGGGAGCAGAACACAGGGCATGAGGCCAACATTCTTTAGTGTCATTTATGTTTGATCTTAAAAAGGCCTCTCGTTATACATATATTGTAAAATTATTTGTAAACTCTCCCATGCCTCTTCCTCAAGTTCTTTTAAAGAACTATTTTTAACCTGTCACATATAAAATAAACGTTCCCTTTTATGTATATGATAAGATACTGATGTTACAAGCCTATGTTACTCTGCTATTGATAGGAAGTTGATTTTGAATCTAGCTAAAGATTTATTTTATTAACATAAAGCAAAATTCTCTGCTTGAAGCTAACCAGTAATAAAATCCACTATCTTACTAACAACCAATTCAACTAAAGATCTTAAAATAATACAGAAAGCCAAGGTCAGGGTAGGTGTGAATAAAGCATTATATATATATATATATATATATATATATATATATATATATATATATATATATATATATAAATATAAAATTAAGATAAGCAACCAAATGTCATTCTACTCTCTCTCCTATTTTATATATTATATATATATATATATATATATTAGAAAACTAGAAACATTGTTTCATAATGCCTTTGCAACTAGTGATTTGTGAAAATGCTTTGAAGCAGAGAGAAACTAGACAGATTTAAAGGACTAAAAGTAGCCAGTGAGACTGATACATCAACAACTGAGTGTGTAGCATGGAGGGAGAAGTTTGAAAAGGCAATCATGGGACAGTTCACACCGGGCAGTGGTTCTCAACCCTGCTTTGATTTTTTAATTAAAATTTAAAAACACTGAAGTCCAGATCTCATATTATGCCAATTACTTCAGACTCTTTGAAGGTAGGGCTTGGACAGGGACATTTTTCAAATATCCTTGAATGATTCTAATAGGTAACTTCATTGGTGGAGGTCTCAGAAGTCCAAATAAAGAGTTTTTTGGCCAGGCATAGCAGTGCTCACTTATAATCACAATGACTCGGGAGGCTGAGATAGGAGGATTGTCAGTTCAAACCCAGCCTCAGCAACTTAGCAAGGCTGTAAGCAACTCAGCAAAACTCTGTATCTAAATAAAATATAAAGAAGGGTTCGGGATATGGCTCAGTGGTCAAGTGCCCCTGGGTTCAATTCCAATTACCAAAAATAGGAGTTCTTTTATTTTATTCTAAGGATAATGAAAAGCCATTCATGTATTCTAAGTAGGGAAATGACATAATCCTATTTATATTCTTAAAAAGTCACTCTTACTACTCCCTAATGAATGGATTATGGAATGCAACATATTCTAATTAGATATCTACAAATGTAAAAGTGAGACAAATGATGTGTTCTTTATAACTATAAAGTAAAATTCCTTAAGACAAATGTGTTTTGCACCAAAGCCTCAATAATGGGTCCAGGGATGATGGACTGGAGTCACAGGAAATGTCTGTAGTTACCCTGAATTCTACAAAAAGCAAGTAATGTAAGACTGGTAATTGGTGTGAAGAGGGTGGAGAAAGTCTTACGAAGTGTGCCATGGCTTTAGTACTTGATAACTCTTTTGACTGATTTAATGTATCCCTTTTGTCACCATCCTTACAAAACAAAAAACTGCTTTCTTAAACTGCTCCTCCATGGGAGACATTGTGTAGCAGGAAGCCAAACACCTGCTTACTAGGCGGGAAAATTGGAAAGTGCTAATGGATTTGGGAGTCATTAAAGAAGAGTCTCTTGTCTGAGGCAGCACAGATAATAAGCTTCCGAAGATTTAAAAAACAAAATCCTTGCACTTAAAGGAAAAACTTTATAATCTGTCCACCTTTCCACTTATGTGACAGCACAGTGGGCACCAATCCTCCCCAAAGCAAGGATGCCCGCCTACAGCCACCTAAATCTGGGAGCGTTTAAGAAAACCACAGGAAATGAACAGAAAGCACCACAGGAGCTGAGCTGTCTAAGGTCATTCTTCAAGTTATTACCTTTTAACAGGAGTCAATAGAGCATAAAACTGAGATTTTAGCAGCTTCTACCACCTCAAATCACATGATACTTCAACTACAAGTCTGGAGACATGAGTTCAGTTCTATTAAACAGTGCTCTTTCCCTTCTATGTCCTTTTGGCTCTATCACTATGATTCCCACCAAAGGCTTGCACTTCAAACAGTTCAGAAAGCCTTGCCTCTACTATAAGACCAACTTGAAAATCATTAGTAATGTTCTATTTAGAAAGTGGTATGGATCCTGAATAAAAGATTTTTATAATAAGAGGGAAATTTAAAAAAGCATGTAGGACTCATACAAGGCAACAAGGTGACTTAACTGAAAAGCACACATTTACTTCTTATTTTCAAAAATGGAATGTATACATAAATATATGGCATTTAAAAAACACAAATTTTTAAATATAAGTTATATACTTAATTATTTTCTTTTTTAGAAAAGATGAATGTTTATACATATATAACTTCATCATTAATCTTACTAATCTTTGGGAACTCCTCATTCTTATAGCAGTCTTAAATAACTATGAAATTCTTAGTCTCTTAAAAGGTTTCCCTAAGACCTCTAATGGGAATTATTGTAAAGTACAATTAATACAAAATTTCAAGGGTGATGATCAAGCATACCAGTTTGTTGTTACCAATATCACTACAACTTCATTATACTATGCCCTTATCCTTGGAATTAATCCATAGAGAATTCCCAAATTCGAAATTCTTTCCTTCTCAAAGATTATGGACCATCAGGAATGGTAAAAGAAATACCTTTCAAACTAGAGTTCCTTATTTAGTAGGATTTCTTGGTAATTTTTCTTCTGTTTTCTCCCTTGGGCTAATGGACTTGGCTTTGTTTATAATGTTTATTTTTGTACACATGCCAAAGCCCTCCTAGTGAGCTTTTACAAAACTAATAAATATCTCATGGTAACTAAATTTGTTAAGATAACACAAAGATATCCATTTACCCCCACCTCCACCCCCACAAAAAGTATATTGCTTCAATTAAGTAAGAAGTCAAGTATAGACTTTAAAAGGAATTTAGGCCATCAAGGGCCCTGGCATCAGATAGAACCCATGGATTTAAGATCAGGTCCATTCCCATGAACCCAGATGCTAGGGCTGCCCCATTGACAAGTTAGGTCCTATAGACTCAGGCTCAAGGCCTGCCAAGATCAGGTCAGCTCTCATGGACCTAGGATCCAGACCTACCCACCCATTGACTACTGACTCAAAGATTCAACAGCAAGACCATCCAAAACCCCACTAGATTGCCCAAAGAGTCTCCATTACAGAAGGGCTTTTCCTACCAAAGTTGTCTACAAAGATATAAAACTCCCCTTAGTCTTAAAGACACACATAGGCTGAATGTCAAAGAGAAAGGTGGGGGGAAGGTAAATTGCAAATTGCACATGGTAAGCAAAAGAGAGCAGCAATGACTACACTTATATCAGGGGGGAAAAAATCACCTTTAAATCTAAAACTCCTAAGAGACAAACAAAGTCATCATACAATGATAAAGGAGTCAATTTATCAAGTGGATATAGCAACTGTAAATATATGTACACCATACATGGGAGAACCTAAATTTATAAAGCAAATATTAATTAGACCTAAAAAGAGAAAAAGGCAGCAAAACAATAATAGTAGGAAATTTCAATATCTCACTTTAAAAGACTGATATATCATATAGACAGAAAATCAAGGTGGAAACTGCAGATCTGAAAAACATTACAGACCAAATAGACTTAATAGACATATACAGAACTTTCAATTCAACAAGTAAACATATATTGTTTTCAAGCACACATGAATCATTCTCTGATATGGATCATATGTTAGTCCACAAAATTAGTTTCAACAAATTTAAGAAGACTGAAATATTAACTATCTTTCCTAAACACTATGTTATGAAACTAGAAATAACTAAGAGAAACTTTTTTGAAAAATACTAGAAATTAAATGTGGTCCTACACAACCAGTACTCACATACATACACACACACACACACACACACACACACACACACTTAGTTGGATGCATCTTAGGAAATCAGAAAGTAAAGACATACTAAAAGCAAACAATAGAAAAAAGGCAAATTTAAAAAATCATAGTGATGGTAGGACACAGAAACCTATTGAGAGAGTTCCTAATAGTTGAACCACAAAAGCAATATCAGATTATAGCTCAAATTGTAAAATAGACATATGAGTAAACAAATAAAAGAAAAAGAACAAACTAAAAGATAATAGAAGAAATGAAATTATAAAGATCACATCAGAAATAAATATATTAGAGAACAGAACAGAAAACAATAGAAAATACAAATGTAACTACAGTTGATACTTTTAAAAAATAAAATTGACAAACCTTCAGTTAGATCAACTAAGAAAAAAGGAGCAGAGACTCAAATAAATAAAATTGTAAACAAAAGAGGAGGTACCACAAATGTTACCACAGAAAAAGAATCATAAAAAGCTACTATGTAATGACAAATTAGGTAACCTAGAAAAACAAATTCCTAGAAATCTACAACCTACTAGGACTGAATCATGAAAAAATAAAAAATCATAACAAATCAATAATGGGTAAAGAGATTAATTCTGTAACCAAAAACCTGCCAACAGAAAAAGCCCAGCCCCTGAAGGCTTAAATGACAAATTCTTACAAACATTTAAAGAAAAATTAAATTGATTAAGTTATATTATGTGTATGTATCAATATGGCATAATGAACCCCAATATTATGTATAATACTAATGCACCAATAAAATTTTTTTAAAAACAAGAATTAACACCAAATACTTCTCAAGCACTTCCAAAAAATTGAAGTACAGGGAGTACTTCCAAATTAATTTCACAAAGCCAGCATAATTCTGACAACAAAATCAGATAAGAATATTACAAGAAAAGAAAATTACAGGCCAATATCCCTGATGAAAATAAGTACAAATATCCTCAATAAAATACTTTGCTAGTTTAGTTTGCTACTAAATTCAACATCACATTAAAATGATTATACAATGTAATCAAGATGAATTTATCCCTGGGATGTAAAAATGTCCCAAAATAAACAGATCAATAAATATGACACACCATATTAATAGAATGAAGGATAAAGTCATAGAACCATCTCAAAAGATGCTAAAAACACAGTGGGAGAAAAAGTCAACATTCTTTCATGACAAAAACTCTCAAAAACTAGGTATAAAACCCATATATTCCAGAATAAAGGCCACATATGACCTAACCTCATACTCAATGGCAAAACCTGGAATTTCAGGAACAAAATAAGGAATTCTGTTCTCAACAATGTATTCAATAAAGTACTAGAAGTCCTAGATCAATTAGGAAAAAAAAGAAATAAAAGGTATCCAAATTTAAATGGAAGAAGATTACCTCTTTCTAGATGACATATCTAATACTTAGAAATACTTAGATTCTACACACAAACACACACACCAAAAAAAATTGTTGGAACTAATAGATTCACTAAAGTTGCAGGATACAAATCAACATTAAAAAGCCAGAATTTCTATGTACTGATGTTAAATTATATAAAAATAATCCCATTTTCCCATTTATAATAGCATCAAAAGGTATGGCAAGAATAAATTTAAATGAGGAGGTAAAAGATCAATACATGAAAATTATAAAGCACTGAAAAAAGAAACTGAAGGAGAAACACACAAAAAGGAAAGATATACTATGTTCATGAATTGAAAGAATTAATGTTGTTAAACTGTTGACAGTACCCAAATTGATCTACAGATTCAATCCAATTCCTTACAAAATTCTAGTGACATTTTTCATAGGAGAAAGCACAATCCAGAAATTCATATAGAATAATAAAAGACTGTAAATAGCAAAAGCAATCTTGAGCAAAAACAAAACTAAAGGCATCATACTAGCTAGTATGATAGAAGCTTCAGGTCTACAGCCATCTGATATTTGACCAAGGTGCCAAAAATATATTTTAGAAAAAGCACAGCCTTTTTAGCAAATGGTGCTGGGAAAACTAGATAGCTATATATAGAAAAATGAAACTAGACTTCTATTTCTCACCCTGCACAAAACTCAAATCAAAATGGAGAATATCATGCTAAGTAAAATAAGCCACACTCAGAATTCTACCCAAAGGTCGACAAAGAGGAATGAAGGGAATAGGAGTAGGGATAGGAATAGGAAAGATAGTGGAATGAATGTGACATAAATTTCCTAGTCCATATTAGAAAATACCTAAGTGAATTATATCATCATTTACACCCACAAGAATGGGGTCCTAATTAGAAATGGATATAATATATGCTTCTATAGTTTTATCAAAATGGATTCTATTGTCATGTATAACTAAAAAGAACCAATTCTTTTAAAAAAGAAAATCAAGGGTCAAATATTTCCTCTCATACATGGAAGCTATAGTAAAATAAAGAAAAGTGAGAGAGAAGGATATGATAATATAAAAAGAAAAAGAAAATCAGTAATATAGACGAATCAAGAGACAGAGTGAAGGGATAGGTAAGGGGAGGCAATGCAAAATGAATTCTTGAAAATCATATTATATGCATATATAAATATATGACAGTTTCTGCACAGCAAAGGAAACTTCATTTTTATTCATAGATAGAAAGAACCAATCATATAAATTAATAGATAAGTAAAAGGAACTCTAATAGAGTAGAGGAAGTAGAATCAGAGAGGAGAAAGGACAGGAGGGAAACGGGGGAAAGAGGAGGGTGTCATGAACAGAAATCGAATTCTATGCATGTATGAATTTGTCAGGATGAAGTGAATTACTATATATAAAACTATAAAGCTGTAATAAAGGTGCTGGGGCTGTAGTTCAGTGGCAGACCACTTGCCTAACACATGTGAGGCAATGAATTCAATCCTTAGCACCACATAAAATTAAACAAATAAAATAAAGGCATGCTGTCCATCTACAAATACGAAAAAAAAAATTTGTAAAAGCTTTACTAAAAAATATAACAAAAAGTACATAGGTAAATCATGATATTACATAACATTAATTATTGAATTACCATGAGATATCAAATTTTAAAGATGAAGCAATATGGAAATATTTATATATAAAATTAGGGGAAACTACAAGCAAAATGAAACATGTGCCTTCATTTTCATAATAAATATGTAAAACATGTTAGTTTATATGTAAAACTGGAAGAGAATATTCAAAATTGAAGCCAGCTGTTGCATTATAGTGTTGTATTAAGGGTGATTTATCTTTTCTTCAAAATTCCTTTCTGCTATTATCATGATATTTATAAAACTTTTAAAAAGGCACACAGAACAAAAAAAATGTAATTCTGCTATTAAAAATTCTAATTATATTGAATATGCAGTCCTAAAGGGAAGAAAATGGAAGATTAACTTTACTAACCCTAATGAATACAATGAATAAACTGCAATGAACTGCCACAGAAAAAATAAATAAATAGTGATTTAAAGCCCTAGAATCCTGGAGAAGCTGTTTGAAGTCTGGAGCAGTGTTGTACGCCTATAATGCCAGTGACTCAGAAGGCTGAAGCAGGAGGATTACAAATTCAAAGCCAGTCTCAGCAACTTAGCAAAGCCTTGTCTCAAAATCTTAAAAAACAGGCTCGGGGTATAGCTAAATGGTTAAGAGCCTCTAGGTTCAATCCCCAATATCAAGAAAGAAAAAAAAATGTTTTAAAAGCTGTTCTATGTACATTATCCAGGTGTACCGGCACCCAGACTTGGGAGGCTGAGCTAAGAAGATCACAAATTCTGAGACTACTTTCAACAATTTAGAAAGACTCTGTCTCAAATTTTTTTGAAAAATAAAATTAAAATTACCAGTGATGTTGCTCATTGGTAAAGCATCCCTGAATTCAGTCCCTAGTACCCCCACACCAAAAAAAGTGTTCAATATGTAAAAGATTTGAATATCAAATTGGAATTGTTTTACAAAAGCAAATATAAAATTTGCTGACTTACAAATGACAAATTTATGCAACAGAAGAGTTTCTTTAAAATGAACTTTTATAACGTTCTATCAAAATTAATCTTTAAGACACATTTTGCATCTTTAGAATATATAATATCTATAAGTTTAAACGAGTATAAAGTTAAATCAAATATCCTGTCTTTTCAATACATAACTTCTGTGCTATGTCCTTTCACATGTAGTCCAAGCAGTCTACCAAATAGCTTAAAATAAAATGTGCCATTACACTCACCTTTTGATATTATCTCTCAAGATGAAAGACCAAGATGTTTTACAAAGTTTCAGTAATAAAAATAATATACTCATGAGATGGAATTGTATCATTTCAAAACAATCTTTAATTTATGGAAATTCCATCAATCTTCTGTTCTATTGTTTTGGTTTCTAAAGGCAAGCAAATATGAAAACAGACCATACTAAAGAACAAACTGTGATGCAAAAAGAACGGTAGCATTCTAAAGCAAATCAAGCTAACTTGAAGGATAGCATTCCAAATCAAACAGATGGTACTTCAAGAGCCTCAACCCAGTTAGTGCCAACCTCGCAGTGAGGCTCTCTGCTGCTGTTTTTAAAGATGTATAATCTAGCAGGCAAGAAAATGTCTTGAAAATTAATAAGTTCTGTGCTGTATTATAAGCTTTGACCTTAATCTACAGCTTAATCTTTCTTACCCTTCATTTTGAAAGTCAAAATATTTCATTTTACTGGCCTATTTTGAAGAATTAATGAGTTAATTAATTAATTACCTTTTAGTAAAAAACTTTGATCACTTCAAAGTAATCGCCAAAAAAATTATTATTAAATTATCACAAAACTATTTTTGAAAAACGTACGGAAAAATATTATAATTTGAGAATGACATGAGTCTATCTCAAAGTAGGGCCTCCTGCTTAGTCCTGTAAGAACTGGTTAGTTCTCAAAAGTCAAGAATTGATGATGATATTGTCAAAATAGCCATACTTAGAAATACTATACATATTTAATGCAATTCCTATTAAAATTCTAATGACATAGAAATGCAAAAAGAGTCATAACATTCATTTGGAAAAATAAGAGACCCAGAATAGCCAAAACAATTCTCAGTGATAAAAGTAAAGCAGGAGGCATCACAATACCAGATCTCAAATTATACTAAGGAGCAATAGAAACAAAAACGGCATGGTATTGGCAAAAAAACAGACATAAAGACCAATGGTACAGAATAGAAGACACAGAGACAAACCCAGATAACTACAGTTATCTTAGACTAGACAAAGGTGCCATAAACATACATTGGAGAAAAGATAGCCTCTTCAACAAATGGTGCTGGGAAAACTGGAAATTCACATGCAACAAAATGAAAATGGACCCCTATCTCTCACCCTGCACAAAATTCAACTCAAAGTGGATCAAGGACCTAGGCATTAGACCAGAAACACTGCTTCTACCAGAAGAAAAAGTAGGCCCAAAATTCCATCATGTCAGCTTAGAAATCAACTTCCTCAACAAGATTCCTAAAGCACAAGAAGTAAAATAAAGAATCCTTCTTCACAGCAAGGAAACAATCATGAAGGTGAAGAGAGAGAATACAGAATGGGAGAAAATCTTTGCTTCAGATAGAGCATTAATTTCCAGAATATATCAAGAACTAGAAAAATTTAACAACAAAAGAACAACCCAATCAATAAATGGGAAAAGGAACTGAATAGGCACTTCACAGAAGAAGAAATATGATCAATCAACAAATATAGGAAAAAATATCCAACATCACTAGCAATTAGAGAAATGTAAATTAAAACTACACTGAGATTTCATCTCACTCCAGGCAAAATGGCAATTATCAAGAATACAAGCAACAATAAACGTTGGTGAGAATGTGAGGAAAAAGGTACACTCAAACATTGCTGATGGGACTGCAAATTGGTGCAACCACTTTGAAAAGCAGTAGGAAAACTCCTCAGAAAACTTGAAATGGAACCACCATTTGATCCAGTTATCCCATTCCTCAGCATGTACCCAAAAGACTTAAAATAGCATATGATAGTGATGTGGCCACATCAATGTTTACAGCAGTTCAATTCACAATAGCTAAGCTACAGAACTAACCTAGATGCCCTTCAATGAATGAATAGATAAATAAAACGTGGTACATATATACAATGAAATATTATTCAGCCATAAAGAAGAATGAAATTATGACATTTGCTGGTAAATGGATGGAACTGGAGACTACCATGTTAAGTGAAATTAGCCAATCCCAGCAAAGCACCATGGTGCACACCTGTAATCCCAGTGGCTGAGGAGGCTGAGACAAGAAGATCCCAGGTTCAAAGCCAGCCTCAGCAACTTAGCAAGGCCCTAAGTAACTCAGCGAGACTCTGTCTCTAAACACAATGCTAAAAAGGGCTGCAAATGTGGCTCAGTGGTTAAGTGCCCCTGGGTTCAATCAAAGGAAGGAAGGGAGGGAGGAAGGAAAAAAGAAAGAAAGTGAATAGCCATGGGCCAAATGTTCTCTCTGATATGTGGATGGTGACTCACACACACTAGATTTGTGTTGGCAGGGGGAGTTCACCAGATAGGACAGGGGGAATGGAGGAAAGGGAGAGAAGACAGGAATGAAGAAGACAGTAGAATGAATCAGAATTAACTTTCCTATGCTCATGTATTCACACGACCAGTGTAACTCCACATCATGTACAACCAAAAAAAATGGGAAGTTACAGTCAACGTATGTATGATATGTCAAAATGCGTTCTACTGTCATGAATAACTAAAGAACAAATAAATTTTTAAAAAATCAGGAATTGATCAAAACAATTATTCAGCTTTTGTAAATTATGGAATGTTTTAAATGAAGAAGCTACTAAATATTTCTTATGAGAAAGTTGATATAACTGCTGGAATAATCATATCTATTTGATAAATATAAAAGTATATGACCTACTTAAAATATTTAAGATTTACCATATCTCCAAGATGGTATATACTCAACAGAGTATCTTCTTCATACCAAACACTAGGCTGTGGTCTAGCCCAATGGTTCTCAACTCTGATAGAGCCAATATCCTCATTTTATAAAGAATATTTCATAATATTTGCCTTACAACACTTATCATCTCAGAAAAAAAATCCATAGACATAAAATGAATTTTCTACACACATAATTTCAAATAAAAATTCAAGATAATGTGTAAACTTTAGTACAGGGAAAATAACTCATTAAGAAATAATTCAATTATTCTTGTTTGTATTCTTAATAGCCTCAATTCTGACTGAGTGAGATGAAATCTTAGAGTAGTTTTGATTTGCATTTCTCTAATTTCTGGAGATAATAAACATTTTTTTATATATTTGTTGATTGATTGCATATCATCTTCTGAGACGTGTCTGTTCAGTTCCCTTACCTAGTTATTGATTGGGTCCTTTTGTGTGTGTGTGTGTGTGTGTGTGTGTGTGTGTGTAAAGATTTTTTTAGTTCTTTTTATATCCTAGAGATTCATGTTCTATATGATGTGCATGTGGTAAAAATTTGCTTCCAAAATGTAGGCTCTCCTATTCACCTCACTGATTGTTTCTTTTGTTGAGAAGAAGCTTTGAATCTATCCCATTTATTGATTTTTTATTTTAATTCTTGCACTATAGGAGTCCTATTAAGGAAGTCTGGACCTAAACTGATATGATAGCTATTTGGGCCTACTTTTTCTTCTAATAGGCGCAGAACCTCTGGTTTAATTCCGAGGTGAGGTTCTTGATCCACTTTGAGTTTTGTTTATGGTGAGAGATAGGGGTTTAAATTCATTTTGTTACATATGAATTTCCAATTTTCCCAGTACAATTTGTTGAAGAGGCTATCTTTTCTCCAATATAAGTTTTTGGTGCCTTTGTCTAATATAAGATAACTGTAATCATGTGGGGTTTGTCTCTGTGTCCTCTATTCTGTACCACTGGTCTACAAGTCTATTTTGATGCCAATACCATGCTGTTTTTATTACTATTGCTCTGTAGTACAGTTTAAAGTCTGGTATACTGATGTTACCTGCTTCACTCCTCTTGCTAAGGATTACTTTAACTACTCTGGGTCTCTTATTTTTCCAGATGAATTTCATGACTGCTCTTTCTATATCTATGAGGAATGTCATTGGGATTTTGATTGGAATTGCATTAAATCTGTATAATAGTATGGTCATTATGACTATTAATACTGCCTCTCCAAGAACAAGGGAGATCTTTCCATCTTCTAAGGTCTTCTTTAATTTCTTTCTTTAGCATTCTGTAGTTTTCATTGTAGAGGTCTTTCACCTCTTTTGTTGATTCACAAGTTTTGTTTTGTTTTATTTTTGTTTTTGTTTTTTGATGCTATTGTAAATAGTATAGTTTTCCTCTTTCCCTTTCAAAGGATTTGTCACTGATATACAGAAATGCCTTTGATTCATGGGTATTGATTTTATATCCTGTTACTTTTCTGGATTGATTTGTTATTTCTAGAAGTTTTCTGTTAGAATTTTTTGGGTCTTCTAGGTATAGAATTATATTATCAGCAAATAGTGCTAATTTGAGTTCTCTACCTATCCATGTCTCTTTAAATTCTTTCATCTAATTGCTCTGGCTAGTGTTCCAAGAACTATGTTAAATAGAAGTAGTGAAAGAGGCATCCCTGTCTTGCTCCCATTTTAGAAGGAATGCTTTCAATTTTTCCCCATTTAGAATGATGTTGGCCTTGTGCTTAACATAGATAGCTTTTAAAAGGCACACTCATACATTGCAAATTGGTGCAGCCAATATGGAAAACAGTATGGAGAATCCTTGGAAAACTGAAAATGGAACCACCATTTGACTCAGCTATCCCACTCCTCGGTCTATTACCAAAGGACTTAAAAATGGCATACTACAGGGACACAGCCACATCAATGTTTACAGCAGCACAATTCACAGTAGCTAGATGCCCTTCAGTAGATGAATGAATAAAGAAAATGTGGCATATATACACAATGGAATATTACTCATCATTAAAAGAGAATAAAATCATGGCATTTGCAGGCAAATGGATAGAGTTGAAGAATATAATGCTAAGTGAAGTAAGCCAATCCCAAAAAAATAAATGATGAATGTTTTCTCTAATATAAGGAAGCTGATTCAAAATGGGTAAGGAGGTGTAGCATGGGAGGATTAGATGAAATCTAGATAAGGCAAATGGAAGGGAAGGGAGCGGAATGGGGGTAGTAAAGGAAGTGGAATGAGATGGACAGTATTACTCTAAGTACATGTATGAAGACATTAATGGTGTGACTCTATGTTCTATACAACCAGAGGTATGAAAAATTGAACTATACATGTTTAATATGAATTGAAATGCATTCTGCTGTGATATATAACAAATTAAAATTAATTCAAATATATATATATATATATATATCCATATATATATGGATATATATAATAAAAAGTGAAAAAAAGAAATAATTCCACAAATATATGGACACAGTTAAACCAATAAACATAATGAAGTCAGATGTTCATAGCTAAATGTAGCTAAATGTAGAATTGAAATTAATATAAATATTATACAGATTGATACAGGTGTCTTTTATCAATACTATTTCAGTGATCTGATCTTTCAAAATGATCAATATGGTGGGCAGATAAATAGTGTCCCCAACTCACAGTAATAGCCATATCCCAAAACCCAGAGCCTATGAATATGTTATCTTATATCACAAAAGGAACATTGCAGATGTGATATATTAAGGATCTTAAAACAGGGAAGACTATCCCATGTTATCCATGTGGACCCAATCTTATATAATGTGAGTCTTTAAAATAGGAGGACTTTTTCCAGCTGTGAGCAGAAAGATAAGAGATTGAGGACTGAAACAATTAGAGCGGGGTCAGTCTAGAAGTTTGGCAAAGGCAGAGGGAATTCTTCCATAACTTGGGTGTAAGGAAGGACCATCTAACCATGACTTAAAATCTAGATTCAATGAAAGAAAGAATTCAATCTAACTGTAAACATCTTTCTAATTTTACAGTGCAAAAAACAATAATCATAAATAAAGTCAAAAGGCAACTGACAAATTGAGAGAAAATAAGAGGCAAGTATCCCTAAAATATTAAGAACTCAAAAGTTAAAGGAAAATGATGAAAACTTAATAGAAAAAAATGGGCAAAAGACAAGACAATTATAAAAAAAAAGATACAATAATAGCCCTTAAAATCAGATCCTATGCTATGAATTTTATCTTCATAAAGCTCTCATAAAGTAAAAACACAGAAAAAGATGTTCAACTTTCCACCAAAGAAATGAAAAATTACTCTGAGATAACATTTCTAACTATCAGATTGACAAAACATTAAAAATTTTGACAGCCTACTCTGTTGGCATTGTTGGATAGAATGTTGTTGGCATTGTTGTACAAAAATTGGCACAATGCTTATAGAGAAAAAATTAACAAAATTTGACAAAACTAAGCATATCTATTAACCCAGCAATCCTACTCCTAGGAATTTATCCTGAATATATGCTCCTAATAACATGAAATTATATACACATAAGTTTATTTATTGCAATTTAATGTGTAATTACAAAGTATTATAACCCAATATTCCAGACAGAGGCTATTGATTGAATACCCTCTGGTTTGTTCACATGATAAAATAATATGTAGCTATAAAAAAAACAAATGAGAAAGATCTCTATGAAAACAACAACAAAAATAACTGCCTTGGTTTACAATTATATTACAAAATGGCTAGAGACCATAGCATTTGAAAACTTCATATTTTAGCTAGCCATCTATTAGGTGTCCATGAAGGGAACAAAGAGTTAACTGAATAGCACATGTCACTGCTGTTAACTTGTATAGGTCAAGGCCTTGGAGGGGAGAAGCAAAAGAGCACTGTGTGCTAAATAACAGAACTTCAATTTTAACTTGCAAACTATGAAAAGTGATTTAAAAATATAAAGCAAGGGGGAAATTAGAAAGAACAAAAAATAAGAATAGGAAAGATAAATTGGACAAAACCCAGGCTGAAAGTGGCTGGAAAGCTTAGGAAGCTATTGTTGATAAAGTTTATGAAAACAGCCAACTTTGGAAGTAAAGTTCCTATGAAATAAACAAAAACACTGACATAAACACAAATAAAAATGTGATAAAGTCTTTGGCAGTTAAAAGCAGCAGACTACTATCTTTGATAAAATAAAGAATTGGAGATGCACATTAGATGGGAGAAGGAAAAAATATATTTGGTTTCAGTTTAGCAATAAAAAAAAAAAAAAAAACTTAGCTAAGGAGCCAAAGATGACCCTAAGACTTCAGCATGTTTTAGACCTTGATTACTTACATTAAAAGACCCATAAGCTTACTTACTCTTAAAATTTTGATTGGATTTGATTTAGATTTTAATCTAAATAGTTAAGGAGATCTCAGAGACAGTGTATTTATGATGGTCTCAAAAGGAATCTGGAAATATGCCCTTTTCTGGTTGTGAAGGAAAGAATAATAACTTGTATTTCTTTATAACTATGAAATCACTGGCTTCAACACTAAAAAAAGAATAATCAGTTAAAAGAATCTGACCTAACACTTAAGTCAAATGATTGAAGATTTTTATAGCCTATTATAAAACTTATTTTACGTACTGCCACAAATTTGTGTTAAAGCTCTGTTTTCCTTCTGCTTCATATGAAATCCAGTTCTAAAAATAGTTAAGTCTAAAAATAAGGCAAAACCCACAGATTAAGTGTAGCTTTATGCACGTACAAATAACAAGGAAGTCTCCACATCTTCTAGGAAAACAGATGGTGGATCACTTATTCCCACTAAATTCTCTACATTGGATTAAACCTCTGGAATACTTTCATTAATGTAGACAACATTATTATTAAAACCAAATTCATTCTTTAATTTTTTTCAATTCCATTGTCCCAGGGAAATCAATGAGCTTTACCAAAAATATGTAAGCGCAAGCAAAAACGTCTTACATTTGATCTCACAATATAAACCCAGTTGATAATTCAAATCACAAAATCTGCAAATGTCAATTCAAGGCCCAACATTTGCTTTGACTCATTTGTGGAAAGAAGCAATAAAGAGAAAAAAAATCACATCCAGACCATGTTACAATTATTATATTTCTCTAATCCATTCCAAGGTCTATACTTAATTATTTTTCTCTAAACATTTTCTCTGAAGAGTAATGAACATGAAAGCAAAGTGGAAAAAGAGGATTGTTCAGAATATTCTATTAGTTTGCTTATCTCTCTACTGTTTCTCTGATTCTTATAAGACATCTATAAAGCCAACAGGGTATGTGCAAAGGGCAGACAAAATATTCCCATGGAAAACTTATGTGCCTTTCAATTATCATCATCCATGTTTTCTAGAGACAGAAGATTGCTAAGATATAATTAAGTGACCTTATTTTGTGATACAAACTAGAAGAAACTGATTTTATGAGTCAGAAGTGTATCAGGAAACAGAATAGCCTGATATCAACTTGTATCTTCCTGGTCATCCATCCATCAACAGACTGAATAGGAGAGCAAAAAAAAACCAAAACATTAAAATAATTTTTGTGAACTCATTGTCATTCTTAAAAAGTATGTAAAAAAGGGCCTGGGGTTGTGGCTGAGAGGTAGAGTGCTTGCCTAGCATGCGTGAGGCACTGGATTCAATCCTCAGCACCACATAAAAATAAAATAAAGGTACTGTGTCCACTTATAGCTAAAAAACATAAATATAAAAAAAGCATGTAAAAAAGAAATCTGTTCTTCAGACTCTCAAACTAAGCCTTTCACATATTAAGATAACATCCTCAATGGAAGGGTACATTGAGTGTTTTTTTTTTTTGTTTGTTTTTTGTTTTTCAGTGTAGTTAAGAGATTCTGAATTTCTGAATGATCAGATACACTTCACATACATTTTTCCTTGGTTCATTCCCCCATCCCCCAGCCCCGGGGATTCAACCCAGGGCCTTGAGCATGTTAGGCAAATGCTCTAGCACTGAGCTACATTCCCAACCCCTTCTTTTTTTTTTTTTAATGAACAGCAGGGTGAGGTAAACAAACATTTCACAGCTCAAGCATATAGTATAAAAATCACCATAAACTGATTATAGAAACCCAGCACAGGAACAGTACTGTTTGAAAAAACTGATAAGGTATATAGACTATTTCCAGCTTTCATTAGAATGAAAGTTTTATTTTAATGTGAAGAAAATATTCATGTTCATAAATTTACAAATAATACTAAGCTATATTGGAATCAAAGAGAAAAGAAGTATTTTCTTCAAAATGTCTTGTCCATATAAGTTCAAAGCAATGGCACCTGAAGGTAAATTAGACTCTATTATTTAAAATCTTAATTTGTTTTGCAAAATATACTGATGATCAAAGTTTTCCCCATTGATGTTTGGCAGAAAAACATTGTTATTGGATATCAGAAAGTTGACAGGGAATAGGTTGGTGAAAAGAGAAAGTGCTGTCCTCATATTATTTCTGACATGAACTATGGAAGGGGAAATAAAGATGAGTGAGCATACAAAGACAACTTTCTTATCTTATGATCTCTGCCAAAGAAGCATGATTATATAAAAGGTCAAGGTATTTATCATGGCATCTTCCATAGATTTATTAAGAGATATATCCCCTCAAATATCCTTACTTCCTATTTTAAAAAATCTAGGTGACCTAGAATCAATTTATAAAAGCTCATTTAAAGAGACCTGCGACTCACCAGCAGATTAGGCCCAGCAACCCACGGAGCGGCAGAGCCACCCCTGGGCCTGCAAGGTAGGCACACTTGCCACCCACCGGCAGGTCAGGCCCAGCAACTCTCGGAGGGACACAGCTGCTCCACGCGTGTGCAAGGTAGGCGAGACCGTGACCACCGACAAAACAGGCCCAGTGGCCTGCCAGACACATTGCCCCGGTTGGGGGAGGGGCAGAGCCACCAGGCGCCTGCAAGGTAGGCGGACCCGCCACCCACCAGCAGAACAGGCACAGCAATCCGCAGAGCAGCAGAGCTACCCCCCGAGCCTGCAAGGTAGGCAGACCTGCGACCCACAGGCAGGTCAGGCCCAACAACCTGCGGAGGGGCACAGCTGCCCCACGCGCCTGCAAGGTAGGCAGAACCGTGACCACCAACAGAACAGGCCCAGCGGCCGGGCAGACACATCGCCCCACCCCGGTTGGGGGAGGGGCAGAGCCGCCGGGCACCTGCAAGGTAGGCAGATCTGCGACTCACCAGCACATCAGGCCCAGCGACCCGCGGAGCGGCAGAGCCACCCCCGCACCTCCAAGGTAGGCGTACCTGCCACCCACCGGCAGGTCAAGCCCAGCAACTCTCGGAGGGACACAGCTGCTCCACGCGTGTGCAAGGTAGGCAGAACTGTGACCACCGACAAAACAGGCCCAGTGGCCCGCCAGACACATCGCCCCATCCCGGTTGGGGGAGGGTAGAGCCGCCGGGCGCCTACAAGGTAGGCGGACCCGCGACCCACCAGCAGAACAGGCACAGCAATCCGCAGAGCGGCAGAGCTACCCCCCGAGCCTGCAAGGTAGGCAGACCTGCAACCCACCGGCAGGTCAGGCCCAACAACCTGCGGAGGGGCACAGCTGCCCCACGCGCCTGCTAGGTAGGCAGAACCGTGACCACCGACAGAAAAGGCCCAGCGGCCGGCCAGACACATCGCCCCACCCCGGTTGGGGGAGGGGCAGAGTGGCCGGGCGCCTGCAAGGTAGGCAGGCCTGCGACTCACCAGCAGATCAGGCCCAGCGACCCACAGAGCGGCAGAGCCAGCCCCGCGCCTGCAAGGTAGGTGTATCTGAAACCCACCGGCAGGTCAGGCCCAGCAACTCTCGGAGGGACACAGCTGCTGCACGCGTGCAAGGTAGGCGGAACCGTGACCACCGTCAAAACAGGCCCAGTGGCCCGCCAGACACATCGCCCCGGTTGGGGGAGGGGCAGAGCCGCCAGGCGCCTGCAAGGTAGGCGGACCCGCCACCCACCAGCAGAACAGGCACAGCAATCCGCAGAGCGGCAGAGCCACCCCCCGAGCCTGCAAGGTAGGCAGACCTGCGACCCACCGGCAGGTCAGGCCCAGCAACCTGCGGAGGGGCACAGCTACCCCACGCGCCTGCAAGGTAGGCGGAACCGTGACCACTGACAAAAAGGCCCAGTGGCCCGCCAGACACATCACCCCATTTGGGGGAGGGGCAGAGCCGCCACCAGCGCCTGTTAGGTAGACAGACCTGCAACCGACAGACAGAACAGGCCTAGCAGCCAGCGGAGGGGCAGAGCCGCTGCTCACGCCTGCAAGGTAGGCGGACCTGTGACCACCGAAAGAACAGGCCCACCGAAAGTACAGGCCCAGCGGCCTGCCGGCGTGGTAGGCACATTGCCCCAATTGGAGGAGGGGCAGAACCACCGCCAAAGCCTGCGAGGGAGACTTTGCAACTATACAAGAGCAACATAAATATATAGGGGGAAAAATCAATAACACAACAGTTTCACCAAGCAGAAAGAAACGCGATCAGTATGAAAAGACAAGGAAAGAAAGGAACACAAACGATGCAGGTCAACTCAACTTTAGAAGAGGTAATATCTGCAGCAGATGGAATGTCAGATAAAGAATTCAGGATATACATGCTTCAGATGATCTGGAGTCTCAAGGAAGACATTAGACAGCAAAATCAGACAATGAAAGACCACTTCGACCACTTCGACAATGAATTACATAAACAAATCCAAGAAGCAAAAGATCAATTATACAGGGAGATAGAGGTTATAAAAAACAAACAAAGAGAAATCCTGGAAATGCAGGAAACAATAAACCAACTTAAAAACTCAATTGAGAATACTACCAGCAGAGTAGAACACTTAGAAGATAGAACATCAGACAATGAAGACAAAGTATTTCAACTGGAGAAGAACATAGACAGATCAGCAAAGCTGTTAAGAAACCATGAGCAGAACATTCAAAAAATATGGGATAACATAAAGAGACCAAACTTAAGAGTCATTGGGATACAGAAAGGTATAGAGGTCCAAACCAAAGGAATGAGCAATCTATTCAACGAAATAATACGACAAAACTTCCCAGACTTGAAGAATGAGACAGAATCCCAAATCCTAGAAGCCTACAGGACGCCGAATGTGCAAAATCATAAGAGATCCACACCTAGACACATTATAATGAAGATGCCCAACATACAGAATAAGGAGAGAATTTTAAAAGCTACAAGAGAAAGGAAGCAGATTACATTTAGGGGTAAACCAATCAGGATAACAGCTGATCTTTCAACACAGACTCTGAAAACTAGAAGATTCTAGAATAACATATTTCAAACACTGAAAGAAAATGGGTTCCAACCAAGAATTGTGTATCCAGCAAAATTAAGCTTCAGGATGGAAGATGAAATTAAAACCTTCCACGATAAACAAAAGTTAAAAGAATTTGCAGCTAGAAAACCATCTCTTCAAAACATCCTCGGCAAAATATTACAGGAAGAGGAAATGGAAAATATCAATGAAAACCAACAGCGGGAGGTAGTACAGTAAAGGGTGGGGGATAATCAAAGAGGAAAACAAACCATGTTTAGTAACATAAATAAACAAATATGGCTGGAAGAACAACCCATATCTCAATAATAACCCTAAATGTTAATGGCTTAAACTCACCAATTAAGAGACACAGGCTAGTAGAATGGATCACAAAACAAGACCCAACAATATGCTGCCTTCAGGAGACGCATTTGATAGGAAAAGACATACATAGACTGAAGGTGAAAGGTTGGGAAAAATCATATCACTCATATGGACTTCGGAAACAAGCAGGAGTGTCCATACTCATATCAAATAAAATAGATTTCAAGCCAAAGTTAATCAAAAGGGATGAAGAGGGACACTACATACTGCTCAAGGGAACCATACGCCAACAAGACATAACAATCATAAATATATATGCCCCAAACAATGGTGCAGCTATGTTCATCAAGCAAACTCTTCTCAAGTTCAAGAGTCTAATAGACCACCATACAATAATCATGGGAGACTTCAACACACCTCTCTCACCACTGGACAGATCTTCCAAACAAAAGTTGAATAAGGAAACTATAGAACTCAATAACATAATTAATAACCTAGACTTAATTGACATATATAGAATATACCACCCAACATCAAGCAGTTACACTTTTTTCTCAGCAGCACATGGATCCTTCTCAAAAATAGATCATATATTATGTCACAGGGCAACTCTTAGACAATATAAAGGAGTAGAGATAATACCATGCATCTTATCTGATCATAATGGAATGAAATTGAAAATCAACGATAAAAGAAGTAAGGAAAAATCATGCATCAGTTGGAGAATGAACAATAGGTTACTGAATGATCAATGGGTTATAGAAGACATCAAGGAGGAAATTAAAAAATTCTTAGAGATAAATGAAAACACAGACACAACATATCGGAATCTATGGGACACATTGAAAGCAGTTCTAAGAGGAAAATTTATTGCTTGGAGTTCATTCCTTAAAAAAAGAAAAAACCAACAAATAAATGATCTAATACTTCAATTCAAAATCCTAGAAAAAGAAGAGCAAAACAACAGCAAAAGAAGTAGAAGACAAGAAATAATTAAAATCAGAGCTGAAATCAATGAAATCGAAACAAAAGAAACAATTGAAAAAATTGACAAAACTAAAAGTTGGTTCTTTGAAAAAATAAATAAAATTGACAGACCCTTAGCCACGCTAACGAATAGAAGAAGAGAGAGAACTCAAATTACTAGCATACGGGATGAAAAAGGCAATATCACAACCGACACTTCAGAAATACAGAAGATTATCAGAAATTATTTTGAATCCTTATACTCCAATAAAATAGAAGTAGTGAAGGCATCGATAAATTTCTTAAGTCATATGATTTGCCCAGATTGAGTCAGGAGGATATTGACAACCTAAACAGACCAATATCAATTGAAGAAATAGAAGAAACCAACAAAAGACTACCAACTAAGAAAAGCCCAGGACCGGATGGGTATACAGCAGAGTTTTACAAAACCTTTAAAGAGGAACTAATACCAATACTTTTCAAGCTCTTTCAGGAAATAGAAAAAGAGGGAGAATTTCCAAATTCATTCTATGAGGCCAACATCACCCTGATTCCTAAACCAGACAAAGACACTTCAAAGAAAGAAAACTACAGACCAATATCTCTAATGAACCTAGATGCAAAAATCCTCAATAAACTTCTGGCGAACCGGATACAAAAACATATCAAAAAAATTGTGCACCATGATCAGGTAGGATTTATCCCTGGGATGCAAGGTTGGTATGGAGATTTCTTGGAAAGCTGGGAATGGAACCACCATTTGATCCAGCTATTCCCCTACTCGGTCTATTCCCTAAAGACCTAAAAAGAGCACACTATAGGGACACTGCTACATCCATGTTCATAGCAGCACAATTCACAATAGCAAGACTGTGGAACCAACCTAGAAGCCCTTCAATAGATGAATGGATAAAAAAAAAATGTGGCATTTATACACAATGGAGTATTACTCTGCATTAAAAATGACAAAATCATAGAATTTGCAGGGAAATGGATGGCATTAGAGCAGATTATGCTAAGTGAAGCTAGCCAATCCCTCAAAAACAAATGCCAAATGTCTTCTTTGATATAAGGAGGGTAACTAAGAACAGAGTAGGGACGAAGAGCATGAGAAGAAGATTAACATTAAACAGGGATGAGAGGTGGGAGGGAAAGGGAGAGAGAAGGGAAATTGCATGGAAATGGAAGGAGACCCTCAGGGTTATACAAACTTACATACAAGAGGAAGTGAGGGGAAAGGAGGAAAAATATAAGGGGGGAGAAATGAATTACAGTAGAGGGGGTAGAGAGAGAAGAGGGGAGGGGATGGGGGAGGGGGGATAGTAGAGGATAGGAAAGGCAGCAGAATACAACAGACACCAGAATGGCAATATGTAAATCAATGGTTGTGCAACTGATGTGATTCTGCAATCTGTATATGGGGTAAAAATGGGAGTTCATATCCCACTTGAATCAAAGTGTGAAATATAATATATCAAGAACTATGTAATGTTTTGAACAACCTACAATAAAAATTAATAAAAAAAAATCCTCTAATGTCCCCAAAGTGTCTAAAACATACATTTTATTTAGTTTTTGGGAAAAAGATAGTAGAATGTTTATATTTGGCGTGACTGCCTAATAAAAACTAAAAATGTTGAAAAAAAAATAAAAATAAAAGCTCATTTAAAAATATATTTTGGGGGATCCTCAAACTCACAACCTATTATAGAATCTAAAAATATATTTTCTTTTTTCCTATACTTTACTTTAAACATACATGGGGTCCCTGATAGTTTAAATCTCTTTGCCTTAACTCATTCTTATTGATTTCATCACCTTCACATATGATTCTTCACAGACTTCATCTTTTAAGATCATAGTGATTCTTAGTAAATATTTGAAACTTTTTAAGTCCTTCAATCAGTTGATTATTTTAACGACCATAACCTCCTTTTTATGCTTTTGTATTTATTGAAATATAATAGTGAAAACTATATAAAATAGTAGAGGTATGGATTCACCACAGCTTTATAAAGAGACAGGGTACTTTCTCTTTTGTTTTCCAAACTGTTTTCAATGCAAGTCAAAATCCTAAATGGTACTTGATGCTCAGAATGGGTTAAATTAAGCAAAGGAAAGGATTAATTTTAGGAAGAATCCTTACATGGACCTTTATAACATATTTCTGTACTTACAGCCCCAAAGTTAGTAGTATCATGTAACTACAATTCCATCTAAACTCTGGCCAATTTAGTAAGTAGGCACAAACTACCTTAAAGTCATATGAAAGGAATATTCTCAGAATAATTTGAAATATGAGCAATAAAAAAAAATTCTGATTTAATGCCACAAAAACTAACTAGTTTCAATATTATTTTTCAGAAACAATATTTTTAATATAAATATACTTAATGTCAGAAACAATTCAAAAGAATAACCTAATGACTAAAGAATAACCTAAAAACACAAAAGGTATCCTAAAATGTAAATAAATAGTATCACATTCACTTTCAAAATCTTTCAAAGAATAAAATTAAACTCTGCTTTAAGTAAGAAGCTACCACAATCAGCCAAAAATTGACTTACAGCATCAAAAAATTAGCAGGATAAAAATATGTTAGGAGAGATCATCACAAAAAAATATATGTCGGAAAACTTCACTCTGTAAGAATACCAGCTGTAGGCTTGCTTTTTCTCCATACTATGTGCAACATGTACATCCACCAAAATAATCTATTCAAAAATACCCTGGAATAAATGTAACCAAGGAGACAAAAGATGTATACACTGAAAACTGAAAAACTTTTGCTGAAAGATATGAAATAAGATAAAAATAAATGAAAAGACAACTATATTCACTGATTGAAAGACTAAGCTATTAAAATGACAATATTATCCAAAAAGAGTTACAGACTGAATACAACTTCTCTCAAAATATCAATGGCATTTATTTTTACAGAAATAAAATAAAACATCTCATAAAATTTATATGGAATCTCAAGGGACCCTGAATAGTCAAAACAATCTGGGAAAGAAATAACATAAGTAGAGGTCTGACACTTTCTGATTTCAAAACTTAACTATAAAACTACAGTAATTAAAACAGTGTGGTATTGGCATAGGATAGACACACAGACCAATGGAATACAAAGCTTGGAAATAAAATCTTATATTTATACTCAACTGATTCTTAACAAGAGTGCCAGGAATTCCAATGGAAGAAGAACAATCTTTTCAATATTGGTGCTAGGAAAACTGGATATCCAAATAATAAAAAATTAAAGGTAGACACTTGTCTTACATACTATACAAAAATTAATTCAAAATAGATCAGAAATCTAAATGTACTACAGAAAACAGTAAACCTGTTAGAATATAAGGGGAAATCCCGGCCATTGAGCTGAATTTATTGAAAATAACACTAAAAACATAGGTATCAAAAGAAAAATGACAAACTGAACTTCAATAAAGTTAAAAACTTTTGTGAATCAAAGAACACTGTCAAGATGATCAAAAGACAACCAGCAGAATGAAAAAAAATTTGCAAATCATATATTTGAGAATGGATTCTATTTTTAGAATGTATAAGGCTGGAGATGTGGCTCAGTGGCACACTGCTTGCTTAGCATCTGTGAGGCACTGGGTTCAATCCTCGGAACCACATATAAATAAATAAAATAAAAAGGCCCATCAACAACTGAAAAAAATATATATATATATGTATACACATACACACACACACACACACACACACACATACACACACACATACACACATACACACACACACAAACACACACACATATAAAGAATGTATAAAAAACTCCAATAGCTCAACAAAAAAAAAATCAACCCAATTAAAATGTGGGCAAAAACCTTAACAAGAATAAACATTTCTCATGAATTACAGTAGATGGGGTAGAGAGAGAAGAGGGGAGGGGAGGAGAGGGGAGGGGAGATAGCAGAGGATAGGAAAGGCAGCAGAATACAACAGACATTAGTATGGCAATATGTAAATCAGTGATGTGTAACCGATGTGATTCTGCAATCTGTATACGGGATAAAAATGGGAGTTCATAACCCACTTGAATCAATGTTTTGAATAAACAACAATAAAAATTTAAAAAAAAAGAATAAGCATTTCTCCAAAATATACAAATAGCCAATATATATACATAAAAATATGCACAACATCATTATTCCTATGTAAATACAAATAAAATCCACAATGTGCTATCACCTCACCCTCGCTAGAATGACTATTATAAAACAAAAACAAAAGCTGAATATAGGTGTCGAGGATGTCATGCATTGTTGGTCAAATATAAAATGGTACAGAAAATGTGGAAAACCACTTATTGGTGCCTCAAAAAGTTAAACAGAATTACTATATGCTCCAGCAATTATATTCTGAAGCATAAACTAAAGGAATTCAAAGCACGAACTCAAGCACATTTTTGTACACAATCATTTATAATAGAACTATTCATAATAGCCATTAGATAGAAATAAGCCAATGTTTTATCAAGAGATGAATGCATAACAAAAAGTGGTAGATATATCCAACAGAATATTATTAAGCCATAAGAAGATCATAATTCTTAAACATACTATACCACAGAGAATTGTTGAAAATATATATATAAACTAGACCAAAAGAACAAAAATTTTGATTACTTATATGAGGCACCTAAAATAAACAAATTTATAGGAACAGAAAGTAAAATAGAGGCTAACAGGATCTGGGAGAGGTGTAGGGTGTCGGGAGCTATTGTTTATTGAATATAAAGTTTCTGCTTGGGATGATAAAGTTCTAGAAAAGAAAGTGGCAATTATTACATGACATTGTCAATGTACTTAATGCCAGTTAACTGTACATATATAAAAATGACTAAAATGGCAAATTTTAGAGAGTTATCCCTCTCCTCAGTCTATACCCAAAGACTACATGACACAGCCACATCAATGTTTATAGCAGCACAATTCACAATAGCTAAACTGTGGAGCCAATCTAGATGCCCTTCAGTGGATGAATGGATAAAAAAAAAATGTGGCATATATATACACAATGGAATTTTACTCAGCAATAAAAGAGAATAAAATCATGGCATTTGCAGGTATATGGATGGCATTGGAGAAGTTAATGCTAAGTGAAGTTAGCCAATCCCAAAAAAACAAATGCCAAATGTTTTCTCTGATATAAGGAGGCTGACATAGTGGGGTAGGGAGGGAAAGCATGGGAGTAATAGACGAATTCTAGATAGGGCATAGGGGTGGGAGGGAAAGGGAAGAGGCAGGGGATTAGCAAGGATGGTGGAATGTGATAGACATCATTATCCAAAGTACATGTATGAAAACATGAATTGATGTCAATGTACATTTATCCAACCAGAGATATGAAAAATTGTGTGTACACATGGAATAAGAATTGTAATGTAGTCTGCTGTCATTTATTTTTTTAAAAAATCAATTTAAAAAAGATCAATGTGGTTGGATCTTGTTTTTGGAAATCCATTCAACCACTTGGTCTTTTTATTGGAAAATTTAAAATATAAAAAATAAATAAATAAACAAAATGGCCAATTTTATGTTATATACATTTTATGACAATAAAAATTATAATAATCCACTCAGTAAATACCTAATTTTCTTCCAAAGCAGCCCAAACCAACTTCATTTATTTCCAAATAACTAGTAAATGACTCTGTGTATGTGTATGCATACACATAAAATGAATTTTTAAAAAAACAGATCTCTGGTATGTTACACAAAACAAGTATCTTAGAATGTACTTTCAAAAGCGCCAAAGAAGTATAATTATACCCTAACTTGATTGCTATTTTAGTTATTTATCTATATGAATATTCAAAATAGGTAACAACTACTAATAGACCAAACATACATGTTTATAGTTCAAATGGTAAAGATGAATATTATACCTGATATAGCATAATGGGTTCTATGTTGTATCCTAAGGTATCAGCAAAGTTCTTGGCAATGACTGTTTTTCCACAACCCTATAAATGGAAACACATCATTCAAAGGATGAATCAAAACAAGAAAAGCCAGGAAATAAAAGTTTGCAAAAAATCTGCCATTCTTACCTTTCCCCCAATTAAACATATGTCCTTAACCATATGAGACTGCATCATTTCAGCCAGTAGCTGCTTATGACTTAAAGTCCTTATAAATTGGTCTGATGCACAAGATTGACCAAATGGTCTGGTCCCAGCTGGCACCTGCAATTTAAAAAGGGGTAGACAAAATATTCATATGCTTTTCTCAAAATATTAGCAACCTAAAGGACATAAGTAGCTGCCACATAAAAGCTCCCACATACACTTAATTCCTTCCTCAATTCAAAGTTTGTTTTATTTTTTTGTCTTTTCAATACCAGGGATTGAACCCAGGGGTATTAAAGTACTAAAACATATCCCAACCCCTTTTATTTTTTATTTTGAGAAAAGGTCTTAATAGGTTGCTTAGGACCTCACTAAGTAGCTGTGGCTGACTCTGAACTTAAGATCCTCCTGTCAAATAGAAAAAGAGGGAGAACTTCCAAATTCATTCTACGAGGCCAACATCACCCTGATTCCTAAACCAGACAAAGACACTTCAAAGAAAGAAAACTACAGACCAATATCTCTAATGAACCTAGATGCAAAAATCCTCAATAAAATTCTGGCGAACCGGATACAAAAACATATCAAAAAAATTGTGCACCATGATCAGGTAGGATTTATCCCTGGGATGCAAGGCTGGTTCAATATACGGAAATCAATAAATGTTATTCACCACATCAATAGGCTTAAAAATAAGAACCATATGATCATCTCAATAGATGCAGAAAAAGCATTTGACAAAGTACAGCATCCCTTTATGTTCAAAACTCTAGAAAAACTAGGGATAACAGGAACATACCTCAATATTGTAAAAGCAATCTATGCTAAGCCTCAGGCTAGCATCATTCTGAATGGAGAAAAACTGAAGGCATTCCCTCTAAAAGCTGGAACAAGACAGGGATGCCCTCTCTCACCACTTCTGTTCAACATAATTCTCGAATCACTGGCCAGAGCAATTAGACAGACGAAAGAAATTAAAGGCATAAAAATAGGAAAAGAAGAACTCAAATTATCACTATTTGCAGGTGACATGATTCTATACCTAGCAGACACAAAAGGGTCTACAAAGAAACTATTAGAGCTAATAAATGAATTCAGCAAAGTGGCAGGATATAAAATCAACACGCATAAATCAAAGGCATTCCTGTATATCAGCGACAAATCCTCTGAAATGGAAATGAGGACAACCACTCCATTCACAATATCCTCAAAAAAAATAAAATACTTGGGAATCAACCTAACAAAAGAGGTGAAAGACTTATACAATGAAAACTACAGAACCCTAAAGAGAGAAATAGAAGAAGATCTTAGAAGATGGAAAAATATACCCTGTTCATGGATAGGTAGAACTAACATCATCAAAATGGCGATATTACCAAAAGTTCTCTATAGGTTTAATGCAATGCCAATCAAAATCCCAACGGCATTTCTTGTAGAAATAGAGAAAGCAATCATGAAATTCATATGGAAAAATAAAAGAGCCAGAATAGCAAAAGCAATTCTAAGCAGGAAGTGCGAATCAGGTGGAATAGCGATACCGGATTTCAAACTATATTACACAGCAATAGTTACAAAGACAGCATGGTACTGGTACCAAAACAGGCGGGTGGACCAATGGTACAGAATAGAGGACACAGAGACCAACCCACAAAGTTACAACTATCTTATATTTGATAAAGGGGCTAAAAGCATGCAATGGAGGAAGGATAGCATCTTCAACAAATGGTATTGGGAAAACTGGAAATCCATATGCAACAAAATGAAACTGAACCCCCTCCTCTCACCATGCACAAAAGTTAACTCAAAATGGATCAAGGACCTTGATATCAAATCAGAGACACGGCGTCTGATAGAAGAAAAACTTGGCTACGATCTACATATAGTGGGGTCATGCTCCAAATTCCTCAATAGGACACCCATAGCACAAGAGTTAATAACTAGAATCAACAAATGGGACTTACTCAAACTAAAAAGTTTTTTCTCAGCAAAAGAAACAATAAGAGAGGTCAATAGGGAGCCTACATCATGGGAACAAATCTACTCCTCACACTTCAGACAGAGCCCTAATATCCAGAATATAAAAAGAACTCAAAAAATTAGACAATAAGATAACAAATAACCCAATCAACAAATGGGCCAAGGACCTGAACAGACATTTCTCAGAGGAGGACATACAATCAATCAACAAGTACATGAAAAAATGCTCACCATCTCTAGCAGTCAGAGAAATGCAAATCAAAACCACCCTAAGATACCATCTCACTCCAGTAAGATTGGCAGCCATTAGGAAGTCAAACAACAAGTGCTGGCGAGGATGTGGGGAAAAGGGTTCACTTGTACATTGCTGGTGGGACTGCAAACTGGTGCTGCCAATTTGGAAAGCAGTATGGAGATTTCTTGGAAAGCTGGGAATGGAACCACCATTTGACCCAGCTATTCCCCTTCTCGGTCTATTCCCTAAAGACCTAAAAAGAGCATACTACAGGGACACTGCTACATCCATGTTCATAGCAGCACAATTCACAATAGCAAGACTGTGGAACCAACCTAGATGCCCTTCAATAGACGAATGGATAAAAAAAATGTGGCATTTATACACAACGGAGTATTACTCTGCATTAAAAAATGACAAAATCATAGAATTTGCAGGGAAATGGATGGCATTAGAGCAGATTATGCTAAGTGAAGCTAGCCAATCCCTTAAAAACAAATGCCAAATGTCTTCTTTGATATAAGGAGAGTAACTAAGAACAGAGTAGGGACCAAGAGCATGAGAAGATTAACATTAAACAGGGATGAGAGGTGGGAGGGAAAGGGAGAGAGAAGGGAAATTGCATGGAAATGGAAGGAGACCCTCAGGGGTATACAAAATTACATACAAGAGGAAGTGAGGGGAAAGGGAAAAAATATAAGGGGGAGAAATGAATTACAGTAGAGGGGGTAGAGAGAGAAGAGGGGAGGGGAGGGGGGGAGGGGGGATAGTAGAGGATAGGAAAGGCAGCAGAATACAACAGACACCAGTATGGCAATATGTAAATCAATGGATGTGTAACTGATGTGATTCTGCAATCTGTATACAGGGTAAAAATGGGAGTTCATATCCCACTTGAATCAAAGTGTGAAATATGATATATCAAGAACTATGTAATGTTTTGAACAACCAACAATAAAAATTTAAAAAAAAAAAAAAGATCCTCCTGTCTCAGCCTCCTGAGATGCTGGGATTACACTTAGTTATAGCAGCTATTGATATTTTGGAATTTTACTCAGCAATAAAAGAGAATAAAATCATGGCATTTGCAGGTAAATGGATGACACTGGAGAAGATAATGCTAAGCGAAGTTAGCCAATCCCAAAAAAAACAAATGCCAAATGTTTTCTCTGATATAAGGATATAGAGCAGCAATTAATTTCCCATTCAGAGATCTGATGATCTTATTATCCAACACCCAAATTAACCATTCCTCTAAAATTAAAGTCCCATGCTGTCACATATGTACATAAGAATCATGTCATTTTCTTGCCTTTATAACTCATAAAAAAATCTCTAGTGGGGAATGAACCTTTTTTCAAATTGCAGACATGATATGGAATTTAAAATCAGCTCATGTCAAAATCTCCAACTCACCACTAACCTCCTGATTTCCAAAACCCATGTCCACAAATTCTTTTTACTCTTATCTTTGTTTACCCTCAGAAGCATCTATTCAAAAAAACCTCTCCTCCCATGCTTCCCACCTACTTTTCCTTTTATTTTTTTTTAGCTTTTATTTCTATACTTATTCTTTGTGGTCTCAATTCATTTTGTTTTCATCTTTGATTGCTCTTTCATTCCCTAGGGAACTTTCTTAAAAATTAAATTTATTATTAACTGATACATAAAACATAAAAATTATACATATTAATGGATTACTATATGATGTTTCAATGAACTATAAATTGTATAATAGTTAAATCAAGTTAAATATATCTATCTCCTTAAACATTTATTATTTCTTTATGATTAAAACCTCAAAAAATCTTCCTCCTCACTTTTAGTAGATTATCAGTATCTATTGTCACCCTACTATACAATAGCACATCAGAAAATTCTTACTCCTGTCTAACTGTAATGTAGTTTTCACTGATCAACATCTCCCTGTTCCTCTCTCCCCCTTTCTCCAACCTCTAGTAGTAACTATTCTGCTATCAACTTCTGAGATCAACTTTTTTAGATCCTATATGAGTAAGAGTATGATCTTCTTTTATTTTTTTATCCTCTTCCTTATCATTATCCTGGGTGTCATGTTCTTCTAAGGACTTGGGACTTGATCAGACATATATAACATGAACCCTAAATAATTTTAAGTTTGGAAACAATATCAAATTTGCATTTAAGAAAGATCATCCTGGTACTAACATGAAAAGTTAACAAAAGGTACAGGAGTCAACAAAGTTAGTGAACCCTTACCAAAGTCAAGCAAATAATGAAGATTGGCTCATACCTCATGACTTTGAACATTCTGTTTAAACTTCCCAATGTCCTATCACCTTTCTATCCCTGGGCTATGGGGAAAATTCTATGTCATTCTTCAAAACTTAGCTCAAGTTTCACCTCATCTCTGAAGCTTTCCTTACTTCTCCAGAATTCCTGTATTACTTCCCTCTCTAGCTCCCTATTGCCATTCATTCCAATGTAGTCCTTATTCATCTGCTTCTACCATAGATTATCATTTGAAGAAGACAGAAGAGTGTAGTGCAAAGTGACCTTGTCTAGAATTACCAGCAGTGCCACCTCCTAGATTATAACCATGGATGAATCCACTAATCAAGGTACATCTCAGTTGTCTAACCTATAAAATGGTGATAATAACATTTACGTTCAAGATTATTGGGGGATTTAAATAGTATAATATATATCAAGGAGACACAGTAAATAGTATAAACAATAAATCCTAATACAGAAAGGAGATACAGTGACATAGATGTGTTGCTACAGAGCCAAATAAGATTTATGAGAGGGTCATATGCCTAATTTAGGCCATATTAACCAGGTGCATCTTAAAATGAAGAAATTGTGATTCATTACCTTAATGGTAACCTCTTGTCCTGCAATTTGAATAGTCACACAAGCATGGGAGACATGGTTTTCAGTCATTCTCTCCACTTTAACAATCTCTTTAGGAAGCAGAGAGCTTCCTGAATCTTGGAGTTCAAAATGCTGTAAAATTACAAGAAAATAATGTAAAAGTCATGGAATTTATTTTTGTTTGTTTGTTTGTTTGCAGTACCTGGGATCCAACCCAGCACCCCATGCATGCTAAGCAAGTGTTTACCCCTGAGCTCTATCTCCAGCCCTAAAATTTACATTTGATTTTAGTATCAATGTTGGATATCTAGAAGATTCATCTAATTAGAACCAAAACTTTTCAATTCTATAAAAATAGAAGTAAAAAAAATTAATGAGAACTTTTTCTACTTTCTAATAATACCATTCTACTTAAACCAAGTATACAGGTGATAGATACTAAAATCATCCTTAAAATTTATAAAATGACAGGAAATAGTATGCTTTTACCCCAGTTATAATAATGTCATTATAAGTTGATACAGGATTGATGTTAGAGCACTCATATTCCTGAAATAAATACAAATGCAAAGAATCATTTACTACATTGGTTATATCTTTATAAATAATTAAGCTAAATAAGCTAGTGGAATAGAAATAGGCTAGATTCAACTTGAATAGTAAAAGATCTCAAGTTGCAAGATGAATTATCATTTGCTGACATAAGAAATTTAGAGGAACTATTAATCAGAAAAGTAATAAAGGAGTACAAGAGGAATATAAAATCTTTCAGACTACATGCTAGTAATATGTAGAAAATAAGCATTTATTTACTACTTTATGGGCTTTTCCTATGAATTCTTTAATTTCAATTAAACAGAACTAACATTTCTAACTAACTTTCTTTGGTATTATATTATTTATATTGTGATTTATAATTATACAGAATGAAATGTAAATCACATAGATGTTAGTAATAAGGCAATGGCATTCATTCTCATAATTCCCAATCCTGACCCACTATGCTGCACCTTCTTCCTACATTTTTCTAGGCTATTGAGCAGCAAAAGAGAAATTATCCAGACCATGCTGATTAGCAACTAAATAAATATGTGGCTCCAATCTTTCCTGGGCTATTTTCCCAAAGCACCTCAGCAACTAATACAAACCATTACTTGCCTCCTAAGAAGTCAGTTTAAGCCCTCTATCCCAATTTTTGGCAGGCAATCTAGATTTTTCTCCCACCTACAACAGTGCCTTAGACTTCTCTACTCCTTACTAGAATGTAAGTCTCTTTAGAGAACTATTCAATCTATTTGGCTCTCTCCAAAATCTCTACAACCTACAATTACCCTAGTCACTAGTCATGTAAGGTTTGTTAAATGAGAAAAATAAAATGAAAATATTTTTTCTTTAATCCTCAAAATCATCCATAATTTCATCAATATTTTTATTCTTTTCCCATTTTCTCAGTAAAAAGGACTTCTGCTTTAAGTGACAGTAGATGGAAAGCCACCAGTCTTTCTCAATTTCAAATTAAAGCAATCCCATCAGTACAGTTTCTGGATAGAAAATAAGTTCTTATATCATTTTAAATCAAGTACAATGGTGCTCTGGAAATGTCCTTTCTCACCTCACCCAAGCCATATTTACATGTACTCAACAAATGTCATCCCTACTTCCAAAAAACATGTTTATTTTTCCCATTCCAAGAAACAGTCATTTCTTCACTTGACATCATCCTTTTTTTTATTATAAATATCAAGTAATGATAACTGTACAAATCAATGGGTTTTACTGTAACAATTCCATGCATGCATGCATTGTGCTTTAATAGTCTCCCCCTCTCTACCACCATCTTCCCCATCCCTCTACATCATCCTTCAGCAACCCATCAACTTCTTACTTCTGCTCACCATTGCTTATTTTACAAGTAATTTATAATCACTGCTTCATCTTTCTTATTCTTATGCCCACAAATTTCTGGCTTATATTCCCACTTTACTAACATTGTTCTCAATAATTCTACCAATAATATCATATTTGCCAAATTTAATAAATTAATTTTCTTCCTATTTCATTGATTCCTCCTTCTTGGTCTCTTTTGTGACTTCTCCTTTATCTTCCTAACCAGTGCATATTAGAGTACTTCAGGAATGGATCATTTGATAGATATCATTAACTGATTTAAAAAAATAGGGCAGGTTGAGGGGCTGTGAAAGAAAGTGAGAAGTCAAGAGTGTTTATGAGTTCTAGCTTGGAAAAGTGAAAAGATAGTGATGCCATTAATGAGAGGAAGTAGAAAGAAGAAACACATTTGGAGTGGATACTAAATAACTCCATACAGTAGAATCCTTTGAATTTGAGGTTTCCAAGTGGGTTTAGATGTAGTTTTTATCTATATTTACTTTTTCAATACTCTCATCCAGTCATGATTTTACAAACCATCTATATGTTCATGACTCCTTGTTTTCTCTTTCCAGTCTCTCTCCTGAGTTCCTAACTGGCATATGCAAACTTCCCTCTTATTATCTCCCCTCAGATAGCTAATAGGTATCCCCAATTAAACATGTCCAACATTCAGGTCTTTAACCTTCCCCCCATTTTCTCTCTCTCCAACTTCATCATTCCAATTCCTCAGTCCAAAGACTTTGAAATTATCCTTGACTTCCTGTCTTAACCCTACATCCAACCCTTCAGCAGATATGTTAACTCTACCTTGAAAATATAATCCAAATCCAACTACCTCTTACCAACTCATAACTGGTCAAAATCACCATAATCTCTCAACTGAATTATTATAACAATCTGCTAACTGGTTTTTCTCTGCTTTTGCCCTTACCCTTCACAGTCTATTCACTACTTAGCAACCAAAACAGGGCTGCTGAATGATCAGTCATATAAGACATTCCTCAAAACCTCCTAATGGTCCAGGCATGGTGGTGCACACCTATAATCCCAGCAACTTGGGAGGCTGAAGCAGGAGGATCACAAGTTTAAGGCCAGTCTCAGCAACTTAGCAAGGCCCTAAGCAACTTAGACCTTATCTCCAAGTAAAAAATTTTAAAAAGGGATGGAGATATAGCTCAGTGGTAAAGTATCCCTGGGTTCAATCCCCAAGACTGCCAAAAAAATTTAAAAATTCCTAATGGTATTCCATCATACTCAGACTGAAAGCAGAAATCTCCTTGATGGCCCACAGAACCTTACATGATCTGAGCTCCCCTACCTTCTAACTTCATCTCCTACTTACCTCTCCTTCACTTACTCTGCACCATCACACTATCCTATGCTGATGCTAGAATGCCCCAGGTATGTTCCTGCTCAGGGCTTATGTACTAGTGATTTCTGAAGTGCTTTCATCCATAGGACTTCTCTCCTTCAGATCTTTATCTAAGTGTTGCCTTCTTGGTGAACACATGTATTCCTCAATTGACATATAGCATCATTTACTTAACTAATTGACTTTTTTAACCAAAAATCAACCTCTATGAAGGCAGGGACTTTTGTCTGTTTTGTTTACTGCTACATTTTCAGCATAATAGTGCTTGGTTAAGTGTTCCTCTGGAAGGATGGTTGGAATGAATAATTTTTTGAATGAATAATCTAAAAGTCTTGTTTAAATAAGATATCTCTGCAGCACTGGAAACTATTAACATTTTCCTCTTAAAACATGACTCCTAATGTTTCATCAGAATATTCTTTCTGTTCTACTTCTCTCTGACCATTCTACTTCTGCCTAATTTGCATGTTCTTTCCCCAATGTCCATACCTTAAATGTTGGTGTTTCCAAGGTTCAGCATTTGGCCAGTTTTTCTTCTCACTCTACTTGCTCCCCTGAGTTCTTTCAAACAACTCCCACACATTAACAACTCTCAAGTATTTATCTTTAATAACAAAACAGTTCCAGAGCCAGATTTGTATTTCATGTCTGCTGGATAAACCTCCCTGGAAAACTCAAATTCAAAAAAGATCCTACCATACAGAATTATTTAGCCTACACCCCAATTGTGCTTCTTCCTTGCATGTTCTCATATTAACTAATGGCAACTGTAACTACTCGTTTGTCCAAGTTAGTATCCATGGACATTCTTGATTTCTCAAGTTTTCTCACAGTCCCCAACCCAACCCACATTTTATCAGTTAGTAACATCTAAGACATTACTGCATCTAAGATATTTCTCACATCCATTTAATTCCTATTTTCACTGGGCTACTTCATGTTTGACCAGAGCTATTCATCATTATGGTAAGTTCCTCAGAAACAGGGATCAAATAGCATCCATTTCTATATCTCTAGATTTCTATAGACATATAATCATTTGTCAAATAATGAATGTTCAACTAATGTTTGTTGAACTGAGTGAAAATATTAAATTCAAGACCCTTCCAAATTTCTCTTGCAAAAATTCAGATTATATTATCAATGAACAAGCGGTAGCATATCCTTTCTAAATCACCTAGGGAATATACTAATTTAACACTTATTATGATGGAGTTCTACTTAGTAGAACTGAGAGCTGAGACATACTGAGAAAAGCCTGGATATATTTGTTACTAAACTGTGATAAAGGATGCCAACTCTCAAAGTGTGGTAGATTCAGAATGAATCTTTAAGGCATCTTTAACTAAAAGCTAGAAGTAATTTCATGACTATAAAAATGTTTTTAGAATATGAACATCACATAATAAGCACCATCTGGGGAATAAAAATTATTCTAGTCATTTTTATAGCTAGTTCAAAAAAAGAAAGGTGCTCTGATTTTTAGCTGACTACATTTTCAGTGAGTAATAATTTTTCCTTTAAAAATGCAACACAATTAAGTGAATACACTAAAATTCAGGGAGATATGTAACTCAAAGACAACTATTCATTCATTTCTATAGCAATCTGAGAAAATAATTATCCCTTATGAAGAAAAAGTTATTGACTAGCTCTATTATAATACACATTTCTATTCCTTAATTAAACATTTTTCCAAATTCAACAAAGTACTTTAATTTTCACCATTCTTATCAAAATTGTTTGAAGATAGATAATATTTCATTCATCTGTGAGTATTGGCTTCAAATAATGCTTTGGGAAAACAATGTAAAAATTTAAATAAGAAACAGGCCACACAGAGTGCCCCAGAACAGATAACAAAAAACTATACCAATGAATAGACGGTTCCACTCCCTGCACATGTGTGTGCATACACACACACACACACACACCAACTGGAGACTGAACCCAGGAGTGGTTTACCATTGACCTATGGTCCCAGCCCTTTTGATTTTGAGATAGTGTCTTGCTAAATTTCCCACACTGGCCTTGAACTTCAAGTCCTCCTGTGTTAGCATCCTGAGTAGCAGGGATTAAGGCATGTACCACCATTCAGGGCACAACCCACTCTTAAGGAAAGATATTTTACACCTTATGTGTATATTTATATATATATATATCAGTGTATAATAATCTTACCAAAAGAAAATTCTTCATTAGTTTCAGACAAGAGAAATCTGTGCATTAATTAGCACTTCAGGTAATTAAGGTGAGAAAAGACAGTTACACTTTTATCTGATTAATGCCAGTACCTTTTTCCATTTTTTAAATTCTCTACAATCAAATTAAAAATGATTTGTTTGTAATATAAACCTTTCATCATCATGTTCCCCTTAAGAGGTTAAAATTAAGGGCAAACAAAATGATACTATTTTCTTCAGAAAATTCAACTCATTAAACATATTTTCCAGAGCCAGTGTTGTGGCTCAGTGGTAGAGTGCTTGCCTAGCATGCTTGAGGCACTGGGTTCAATCCCTGGCACCATATTAAAATAAAATAAAGGTATTTTTTTAAAGTATTTTCTACAATTTTATATAATTTATATAAGTAGTTTTAAAAATTAGAGACCAGAAACACATCAAAGTGGTTTCTTTGTAAAGATATAGACCTTTGTTCATAACGGATCTATCTAGATACTGAACATCTTTCTCAGTTGTGTCACAGAGTAACTCTGCATTGCTTCATTTTATCAGTACTTCCTCTGGGACTTTCTTCTTCCCTGAGTATGCCCCCTTGTTCCCAAGGCACAGGTATTGTGCTGAGGGCACTAGGGAAGCTCATCTGGAATTGAGGAAGCCTTTGATCTTGAATACTAGATGTTCTGTTTCAGTGACCAATGCCAATTTAGCTCAGATGTTGATTGAACCAAAGATAAGTTCCAGTTCTCTTTTTTTTTTTTTTTCAGTACCTAGAATAAACCTAAAAGTGAACTACATAGTCAGAAAATGGCAGTTTCCTGAACGTATGACTTTCCTCATTTTCTAATGGTTTTTAATATCCTCACCTTCTCCTTCTCCTTCTCCTTTTTTCCCCTCTCTTCCTCTCTCAAACACACACACACACACACACACACACACACACACACAGCACACAGAGCAGACCTCTTTTTTTCTCTTTCATCAGTGACTACTATTTTACCACTTCTATTCTCTTGCTTTCTTCTACATTCCTTTGCCTCTTTATCGACCATTATTAACTCCTTGCTTCCTTATGCTTTTCTTTAGGTTCCATTCATAATTGTACTTCTCATTATCTATGAGAAATAGCTTTCTATGATTTTATTGTTATTACTATTAAACATAATTAATCAATAAAAACATTATTTCTTAGGTTCTGTGGCTAGCTGATCTATTGAAAAAAAAAAAATCTTACTGAAACAACTAGAATCTCCTATGCCACTCTCCTGCTTTCTCATTTCTATTACTAGATGAATACAGAGTGCTTCAATACTTCCAAAGACTACATGTGGGTTTGAGAATAAGGGAGAAACAAACATCCCAAATGCTCAAGAGCGTCAAACTATAGCCCAGAAAATGAAGGTCCTGTATACATAGCCACTATAGCTTAGTGTTAACATTCTATCTACTCCTTAGAAATCTGTACCTTAACCAGACTGTATTAGAAGAAACAAAAATTAAACACACAAATAAGTATTGATTTTTTTTCTGATTATTAGATAACAAGCAGCAGACATGATGTCACACACCCTTAAACATTCTGGTTCATACTTTCTGGAACAAGAACTCTAGCCAATCTAATCACCACATAAACTTCCAGAACAGGAAATTAATTTAATAAAATACTATCCAATGCACAGATCTTTCTTACAAAGTGCACCAACAATGTTATTTGTTCCTATCTGGTTCAAGATCCAGTGCAGGAACATTTAGCTCATGGCACTTCAGTCTCTTCAACATGGAACACTGTCTGAACAGTTTTAAAGAACATAGGCCTTCATTCTGTAAGATGGCCTTCAACCTAGGACTAGGCCTTACTTACATCCTCAATTCTTAGTAGGAACTCCCCAAGAATGATGCTCTTCAAAGCCCATCATTCAGGAGATACATCATGTCAATTTGTTCCAGCTGGTCAAGCTCATGTTTACTGTAAAAATACTACTTTCTGCCAAACACAGTGGCACACACCGGTAATCCTAGTGGCCTGGGAAGCTAAGGCAAGAGGATCACAAATTCAAAGCCAGCCTCAACTTAGCAAGGCCCTAAGCAACTTACAAGACTCTGTCTCAAAATAAAAATAAAAAGGACTGGGAATGTGGCACCCTGGGTTCAATCCCCAATACAAAATTTTATATAATGGGCAATTGAGTATTTTGTACAGAGTAGAGAGATATTCAGAAATTGTATTCATATCCGAAGATCAATCCACCAGCTTTAAATCCCTTGGTGACACCTTCCTAAATCAACCACCATTCTGATGAATGCCAAATGGTGATTTTTCTAGTTACATTATTCCTTATTTATCAGTAAGCATTTCACATTAAAAGATTTTTCTTTCTCTACCATATTTTTATAATTTATTCATATCATAGAGATCTGTGGATTCCCATTTTATGAAACGAGTTCTATGAATTTTTATCATTATTGATTTTTAATGGTCAAATTTTCAAGCTGACTCCTCTGTCATTTTGAAATGTCAATATCATTTGTTAAACATTTCCTTACTCTCTGGAACATTAAGAAATTCAATGCTCATCTTGTATGTTTTATGGCTCAATCCTTGAGTCAACCCTATTTCCAAGGAGTTTTGATTTCTTTTAGTAATCAGTGTCTAGGCATATGGCATGATCATACAATTTTTTGGCTGTTTTAAGAGAGCTATATATATTATATATATGTGGTGTGTGTGTGTGTGTGTGTGTGTGTGTATAATATTATATATACTATATATAATACTATATGTAGTATAAAATACTATAATGTAATACTATATTATCTATTTGTTCATATGTATCAAAAACATAAATCATATATCCAATTTCAATTCAATACCTCATTCAATACCTCATTACCCCTTTCCTTGTTTATAAATCCCTTCTCCAACAGCTCTCATTATCTCAATATCCTTATCATAGTCACTCATGTGCTTAATGTATTTATTTTCTCAATCTCTCCACACCAGTCCCTCTGTGCTTCTTTCCCCATTACTGCTTTCTTGTTGCTGGCATCCAATGCCTTCATGACTAGAAAGGAAGACAAGGGATGGTGAAAAAAGATGAAAGGAGACTAGAGAAAACTAGAAGAGATGGAAAAAGAGAAATGGGAAGATGTAAAGGAAAGGGAAGACAAACGAAGGGAAAATTGGAATGTAAGGGAAAGGAAAGAAAGGGAAACAGATACTCACTTTTAAAACACCTTCAACAGCCATCTTCCCTTCATGTCCTAATAAAATAGTGTATGGATAAAGCCACTGGATTGCGTGTTTAATTGACATCATAGGAAAGGAATCCTATTTAGGAGCACAAATACATAGGAATAAGCAACATCTAAAATAACCACAGAAAATGTATCTTAAATGTATATGCGCCATTAAAATTGCCCTATAAAAATAACCAATAATTTTCCAGAAGTATAAAAAAATAAAATATTCTTTCCTCTCCTCTTCCTGTTCCTATTCATTTCTAAGTGAACTCACTCCTACCTTTCATCTATGTGTCAATGGCTCCTGTGCTTCTATGTCTAATCATGCTTTTCCTTGAGCTCTAGACCTGAATCTTCAATTTTTCATTACATGTGACTACAGTATGTAGTCACATACTGTAAATTTTCATATGTAAACTTTTACATCTGAAACTATTCACATTTGCATACTTTACTCATCCCAAAGCACATGTTCCTCCTTTATTCATAATCTGAGTTCATCTGATCTACATTAACTTAGCTTCATAGCTATAAGTGCAAAGTAAAGAAAGTGTTCATTTTCCTCAAATCCTTCACCCCAAATCAAATTGCACTTTCAATTTTGTTTACACAATAAAGAGTCTACTGAGAGGGACCAACACAAAAATTTCAATATGGATTATCTATTAGATGATATTACAGAATTAATGTTAATATGGTAAAGTGTGATAACAGTATTCTCATTATGCAGAAAAATGCTCTAATTCTTAGAAGTCATATTCTTAAATATTTAATAGAATACTACAATTTATTTCTAAATGGTTCGGGGGGGAAGAGGGGTCAAGCAAATGTGGCAATATGTTAGTAATTGGTGCTTCTAGGTGAAGGAATTATGAATGTTTGACTATTTTCCAGTTTGTTGAGATATGACACTCTTCAAAGCACAAAGTTCTGAGCAAAAACAAAAACAAAAGTGCAAAATTGGATAAACAGAAGAAATGCCTTTCTGGATATGTAGAGCAATGTAAAAACTACCCTTCCTGTCTAAATAGAAATAATTCAAAAAAACAATTAACATTCAAAAATGAGTTCCTTGACTAAAGAAAGCAGTATTGCTACTACTTCAGATGGACCTCCTTGGCAGGGTCTCACTAAATGTTAGAACAAGCCTTTGAATATCTTTGGCATCCAGGTTCTCCCCAACCTCCTTGATGCCAACACCAAAGGAGGTGTTTTCCTATAACCTAAATCTGATCACCTAATGTTCTACCTATTTCAAAATGTCTTACAGGCCATTTCTTCATCATAAACTCCAGGCAACTTCACTCCCCATGAAATATTTCAAAATCAAGTTCGAACATCTCTCTCACCATACATGCTTTCTCTAGGGATACAACTTATTCTCACTCTCCTACCAGGTTCTTTTGTGACTGAACACCTATGAATGTGTCCTCTGCCTACAAGGCCTTTAACTGCCATGCACTTTTCTAAAGTGTAGTGGACAACAGCTGTTGTCCACCCTATCCCCTTAGGTTTCTTTATATCCTTTCTTTGTGCATCTCAGGTCTCCCTTCCCACAGCCAGCTGCTGCAGATCTTATTTTTTTTAAATATTTTTTAATTTGTCAACGGACCTATATTTTATTAATTTATTTATATGTGTGCTGAGAAGTGAACCCAGTGCCTCATACATGCTAGGCAAGCACTCCACCACTGAGCCATAACACCAGCCCTGCAAGTCTTTTTAAGAAGACTGCCCTTCAGCTCCTAGAACCAGCTTTGCTCACAAGCTGGGAGAGACGGTAATGACTTGCAATGTGCATCCCCTGGGACAACTATTAACCAATGACTAATGGGTGCTAGAATAAGAAAGCCCAGCTCTACTGCCCCAGGTGGGGCAACTTTGAGGCCTAACTCACCACAGTACACCTCTTCTTTGATACGGCTGAAGCTTTCCCTTCCACCTTTATACTTTACTTACATCTCATGTCTACCTCCTCCTTCTCCAAAGCTAGGAGTTCTTTAGAAACTCAGAACACGTCCTTGGGCTCTGTATAGTTTACTATACTGCACAACAAATCAACCTTAGGCCTTTTACAGAAGAATATGATAAGAAAACCCAAAGTGATTAATTCCCAAGGATTAACTTTTAAATTTGCTTTGCTATATTTGGGTTCACCAGTCATTAATTTGGTTTATACATACCAGGATTTGAACTGCAGCTGGTAAACTATCTAAAGGAAAATCTGGAAGTCCAAGAGCAAAAGATTCTTGGGAACAGACAGTTGTTGCAAAAGACAAAAGCTGAGAAACTCTGGGGGAAAAAATCATATTAAATTTTATTCTAATAGTTTTGAAATAAGTATAAGTATGTTAAATAGCAAATAGCTGGGCCAATTTAATTAATCTAAAATGATCCCTACTGTTAATTCTTGAAGAACAGTGACTCCCGTATCCCAATGTTCCATTTAAAACTCAGAAGCTGATTAGCTAGACACATGAATTTCCTAAACCCATCAAGATAGGTGAGGTTTTCACAACCTGATCTAAATCTACCCTGCCAGCTTTATCTCCTCTCAATCTCAAATCGAAACTCTAGACAGCAGATTTTTATAGCCTTAAGAACAAAGCATAAACTCTCATATCTCATGCTTTTAGAAAAGTCCTTTGTAATACTTTCATTCCATTCTCTATCTGGCAAAAGTCTACACATTCTTTAGGACTCACTTCAAACATCAATGTTTTTGTGAAGCCTTCACAAGGTCTCAACCACAAATAGCCCCAGTATTTTGAAATTGTTGCATGTAACTACACTGGGTTAAACTAAGCTACTTGTATGTCTTTCAGTTCTACTAGATCTTAATTCCGCTTCTTACCATCAATGATCTATTTTATTGATTTTATCACCAGCATATACCAAACCTTGCAATACTAAAAAAATTCTTAAAAGAATAGTCATGGAATAAATATATCAATCAATGAACAGGCAAAACAAATTCAATGTTAAGTGACCAGTATTTATAAAAGTACACTTACTTCTCTGCTGAAACATTGGCTCCAACTGAATATAATACATTAAGTTGATCCTAAAATGACATAGAAATATATCAAATTAATAAAAACTGGAACAGATTAAATGGAAAAGTTTATAGATACAAACAAACCTTTTAATTAGGCACACACCAAGAAATTCATAGGAAAAAATAATTTCTTGTTACATTTCATTTTATAAAAATCTTTTAAAAATCTTTCAAACAAATAATGCCACAAAAATTTTTCATCCTACTTCCCAGAGATTTTTCCTTATCCCATATCTTTTTCCCTGTCCATTAACTACTGAAGAGGAATTGAATTTCTTGTTGTGAACAAAAATCTATTTTAAAGACTTAATCAATCTTGGTCATAATTACCTTGAAGGGTAGAAAATAAATATCTCTGGCTTGAAATCGAGAACGAAGAGGGGGATCTAATGGATTCCCAGAATATCTGGGCACTGGCAAGCCCAAGGCAATCACTCGGAAATTTTCACTAACTCGGACAATCTTCCAAGCATCCAACTCTGCTTTAGTATGATCCTAAGAAAGGGAGAGATCAAAAATTACAGCACAAATGAAACAGATTACAACTGCAAGAGCTGCCAGGCCAAGACACCTAAGCCTTGCCTGTTAAGAGAACTGAATTTGAAAACACTTTCAGTCAAGGAAGGAAGCAAAGCAAAATCCAGATCCAGGGAAAGCTTGCAACATGAATACCAGTCTTGGAAACAAAAGTCCCTCATACACGAAGGAACCAAGAAAAGCTGAGTCACATCTCCAAGCCCCACTCAATAATACAGAGGAAGAAAGTCAGGAAAATAAGGAAAAGACATGATGATCAAGAGGACAGACAAACCATCCAGAGTGGAGATCACCCACAGAGCCTAAATAGATAATTATGTTTACAGAAATATTTCTAGAAAAACATACTGCTAATAACAACTAACATGTTTGAAAATTTACAGGGTAGGCATTTTCCATGATTTTTTCTCATTTAACTTGCACCGGAATCCAATCTCCTTACGATCTGAATGAAAAACCTTAAGTTCAAAGGAGTTATATAACTTATCCATGGTCACTGGAGGCACTGAAAGAACGTAAACTGCATGGTTTTGAAGTCACGAACCCTGGCTCAACTACCTGATACATGCATGTTCTACTTAAATTATCAAGGTTATATTATTTACTGTTGGAACCTCAGTCCTCATCTATAAAACAGAAATAATATCATCTACATTATTATGACTGCTATGAAAACTAAGTGTGAGAATGTATGTATGTAGCAGGCACATGTTACAAATCATTTCCTTCCTTCCTTCCTTCTCTTCCTTAATGGCTCTTCACAGCCTTAAACAATAGTATCCATGGTATATAAAGTTTATATAAATGTGCATATGTACATTTTGAGGGAAAGGTCAACGCTTTCAGCAGATCCTCAGAGGGCAATGCCCACACTGACAGTATAAAAACTTCTCATTGCCTTTCCTGGCAAGATTTGTATCTCATTCTCCCAGTCTCAGCAATCCAACCTTCTAAAACTCTGTTTCAACCCATCATACTACTGTTATTTTCCAAAAATGGAGCTTCAGCAACACTGCTCCATTTTCAGTGAAACACCTTTTTCACTTTGTACAGCATAAAAACAAGTATCATTCAAATCTTAGTACATACTACAGCTTCATAAAAACAGGTCCTTTTCTGATCCTTTCCCCCTTTAGAACCACTTTTATACCCCTTCATTAAATCTTTTACAAGCTTCTATCTTTATACATTTGTGTAGCTACTTCTTTTTTTTTAAGTAAATAACTTATTTATTTTGCTCTCCTTCCCCACCCACATCCAAAAAAAAAAAAAAAAATTTATAAAATACACAGGTTGTTGTGAGCCCGTTTTTTAGTGACTTTTCACTTGGATTTTGTCTTGTTTTGTTTTTGCAATGCTGGGGCTGGAACGCAGGGCCTCCATGCTACATGACTGTGCAGCTACTTCTAGGCAAGACTGCCTCATGCTAATCCAACCTCATAAGAGGACTTATTATTGCTTGTAGAACATAAGAATCCAAAAGTCTGTGGATAGATTGCATGAGTTAATTTTTAAAAAATAAAAAAATGATTATTTCAATGATAATAAAAAGATCACAATTCATAAATTAACCGAGTAATACTATGTTACATATGAGTAACACTATGTTACATACATTAGAAAACAAGAGTTTGGATCCAGCCCTATCTGAGAAACCAACAAGACAACCTCCAGAGAATCAAATATTTCTGTTTTTCATTTACCTAAAAGTGATAATTAGAATACATATAAAGTTTATACAGACTGATTATTTCTATAATAACAAAATTCAACAACCATTACCTCTGTGAAAAAATACAATTTTTGTGATATTAAAACTCAGTATATTGAGTCTAGTTAGAAATAAGTGGGACTTAAATTATGGTGTTGGAATCTGTTTACCATAGAAATTGCCTTAAGATGTAAAAGTTTCATGAAGAGATCTTGCCTATATTCTGTGATATTCTCATGAGATAGATCTCATGTGAGTACAGAATTAACATTTACCAATAAAAATTATGTATTTATACTAATATCTTCTTTGAGGGGAAAAAAAGATCTTTCTCTTTTAATTATAAGCATTCCCTACATAACTGAACCCTTTTGACTCCCATGTTGCAAGTTTTTACCCAAAATAAAAGGTTCAATAATTTTGTGCAGAATTCTACTCTAAGAATAAAGAATATATCAAACTTTTTGTTGTGAAGTGATGCTTTTGCTTTTAAAACATACAATTCCACATTCTAAGTAGTATTCTTTTCCAAATAATGTCCTAAAAGGTTGAATAGTATCATTTTTAGGAGAAAACAATTATTTTGAAATTTAAAAGTGTCTAAAGAGAAAGTGACCTGCATGTTTTCACCTTCTTTTACAGACAAATAATTTTTTTTTTAAAAAAAAGGTCTTCCTTTCAGTACGTGAACTATAGCAAAATGAAGGAATAAAAATTTAGCTCTTCTTGGAGACCCTCAGGGGTATACAAAATTACATACAAGAGGAAGTGAGGGGAAAGGGGGAAAATATAAGGGGGAGAAATGAATTACAGTAGAGGGGGTAGAGAGAGAAGAGGGAAGGGGAGGGGGGAGGGGGGATAGTAGAGGATAGGAAAGGCAGCAGAATACAACAGACACTAGTATGGCAATATGTAAATCAATGGAGGTGCAACTGATGTGATTCTGCAATCTGTATATGGGGTAAAAATGGGAGTTCATATCCCACTTGAATCAAAGTGTGAAATATGATATATCAAGAACTATGTAATGTTTTGAACAACCAACAATAAAAAATAATTTAAAAAAAACATGCAGTATTTAAGCAAATACTATTTGATAAGTAATTTACAAAACTCTAGAAATACAATTAATTATATAACTAAAACAGATGATTCTAAGTTTAATTATTTTGTAGTTAACCTACTATTTCAAAAAATTATGTTACTATGTAATCAATATAAAAATATTAGCAAGCTATTTTATGTTCTCCTTTTATATTAAGTCATCAAAGTATGGTGTATATTTTACATTTATGGTACATGTCAATTTGAACCAGTTACATTTCAACTACTCAATAGCCACTTACTTTGCTTTGTGAAACAATATAGGTCTAAACAATTTCCAATTTGGGAAAAGATCCTGAGTGAAATATTGTATTTTTTGTGTGTTTATAATAAACAAGATTCTAAATACATATCTTTAAAAAAATTAGCTCTTCTTATTGATTAAAACCTCCATTATCCCTTTCTAATTGTATGAGAATTAGATTAACTTTGGATAGATCTAGATGGAAATTACTATACTGCGTGAGAAAAACACCATCAAAAAACTCTCACAGACAGGAAAGAAACCCACTACTAAAAGGGTTGCAAGACTGATTATAGAGACACAGCTTTGGGCAGCAGGGATCAGAAAAAGATGCTCCTGGTTCTACCAGCCATGGAACATCAGTTCAATCAGACCCTCTGGCATCAACATCTATTATTTAGTGCCTCATGTGTTCAGGACTTGTATTTGCACCCCGAGAGCAGGATCAAGAAATATAAGAAACGGGTCTTGCTCTTGAGTGATTGGCCAATAAGATTAGCATATATGTATATGCACAGAAAAGGTGTGAGAAAGCCTAGAATGACGATGCAGAACAATCAGTCACAAAAGGCTATTAGCACATACAGCTCCAATTCGGTACAGCCTGAGCTAAATGAATAAGGACTAAGCATCTTCTTGAAATTTATGACATTAAATGACACATCCAAAGCCTTTTGAAGAGCCCCATATCCTGTACTTGTTGCACAGCATTAATTTTACTTATTTATTTATCCATCCAACAAATAGTTAATGAACACCCACTACATTGTTCAAGGAATTTGAGAAACAACATTAGTAAAAAGAAATCCCTGTACTTGCAAAACTTATATTCTAGTACAAGGAGACAGATAATAGTAAACAAGTTATATAGGATATTAGAAAACAACATGGAAAAACAAAACAGAGTAGGGTTAGGATGTATAGAAGCAGAGGGCAAATTACAATTTTAAATAGGGGGGTCAGGGCAAGCTTCACTGACAATGTAACATTTGAACACTTGATTAAGTTAGAGGAGCAAGCCAAGTAAATGCCTGGGGAAATAAACATTTCAGGAAGAGGTAAGTACCTGTGCAAAGGCTTGAAAATAGAATGCCTACTTAGCAGATTTAAGGTAAAGAGAATACTAGCAGCTGGAGTGAAGTAAAAGAGGTAGAGGACAGAAGGACAAGAGGCAGGAGATAGTAAGGGCCCAGATCATATAGAGCATTCAATTCCATTATAAAGATTTTAGATTTTACCCTGAGTAGAAGAGCAAGCCCGTAAGGTCAAGCACAGGAGTGACCCAATCTGGTGCAATCTGATGCATGTTTTAAAGCAATCATTAGCTGCTGTATGAAGGAATAAGAATTGAACAGGGAATCCAGTTAGAAGCCAGGCATGAGATGCCCTGGCTTGGACCATCAGGGTATCTTTTAAATATCGTATTCATTTTGATCAATACCTGTTGGGGTTTGAGGTTCAGGAGGCTAAGAACTGAACTTTATTCAGCTTTGTATCCCTGATGCCAGGAAGCATGAATTCAATCAAAACCACTGGCATCAAAAGTTATTGAGCACTGTCTAAAAGTCATTAGAATTTTAATAAACATTGTTGAGTAAAGAAAAGGGGGAAAGAGGAGAAAAATGTGTTAAGAGAGAAAACAGTTATTAAACTGACAAAAAAGAAACTGTAGAAATCTCAGAGGTCTCTGACATGGTCTGCAAAAGTACAGCCTTGTAAAACTGCAAACTCATTTGCCAAAGATAAGGGCCATCTGAATGAAAACTTGTCCTGATTCCAAGAGAACTGTGTTTTATATGACATGCTACCCACAGTTGACACTACCCACAGTTTGACAACAAAGACAAAGCAGGAGGATTTTTCTTCTCTTACTTGCAGAAGTTTGTCATAATGCTCAGCAGACATCAGGAAGCGTCCATCTTCAAGCTGCATCTCCCTGTTTTCCAATAAGTTGTTCAACACAGGCAGAACATTCCTCTCGGCCTTTTCCAAGCCTTCCAAAATGAGAATTCTGCCTTCTGTGGCAGCACGAACTGCACACTATTTCCAAAACACATAAGAGCAAAATGAGAATATTAAAGATAGCAGAGGGCCTTGACCTAATTTTACATATACTGCAAACTATACTTGCATTTCTTGTTATAGGGACAGGGAATCAGGAACGCTAAGTTCCAATCTTAGTTTTTTCTGTCCATGCGATCTTAGGCAAGCGATTTTACCTATTTGTGCCTGTTTATTCACTTGTAAAAAAAAAGACATTGAAAGAGATGTTCTCTAGGGTTCCTTTTGGCATTAACATCTTAGATTATGTACCCAAAGGAATAGAAACTAAGTGCTATCTATGAACTTGTAAGATAATTAAACAAGGGAGCAGATTTCTTAAATTAGAAGAGGCAACAAAGAAAGTAATCTGCCCTAAATGTTCTGCAAGCTTCTTGTGAAGATCAAGTAAACTAGGTAAGAAGGCTTGAAGACCATAATGTTTATAAATGAGTCATCCTCAAAAGAATTCAGGTCGAACCTGAAGCTAGATGGAGGTTTTACTGTAGCCTACAATACACTGACTTAGCCAGTATTGTAAGTATTTTAATAAACTTAAGAAAATTCATAGTAGAGAAAAGTGAGAAATAAAAGACTCCCAAATGGTGAGACACAGGAAAACTATAATATCAATAAATTACTGAAGATGTGTGTGTGTGTATGTGTGTGTGTGTGTGTGTGTGTGTGTGTATTTTCTCCTTTAACTTGCAGGTCCTGAACAATGTAGAATAAAAACAAAATATGAATTAAAACTTCTTCATAAAAAATCCTTGGAAATCAGCTTTAAAAAGGAAACCTTCAATCATGTTTCTTTTGCACACTGAACAACAGACAAGATTAATGGTGCTAAATTTATTTGACCACTCCTTCCTTAAAAGGCTTTTTCTTTGGCCTCATGACATTACATGCTCTTAGAAAAAGTCTCTCTTTTTCTGTCTGTCCATTAAATGAAGGTGATGTTCAGAACTATATCCTTAATCCACAGCACTTCTTACTCTACAAGGTACTTCCTTATTAATCTGAATTACACAGTTCCAAACATCACTTCTATGCTAATGATTTCCCAATCTCCAGAACCCAAACTGCAGACCATATGGTTCTATCACATGATGGCTCCATTCAGACCCTACAAGCTCTTCAGCTCAATACTGAGCACATCCTTCCCCCTCCTTAAAAATCTGCTTCTCTTCTATTTAAGATGGGAAAACCATTCACCCATGATAGGACCTTTGATTCCTATCTTACCTCTTACATTTATCTACATGTTCTGACGATTTAACCTCCTTAATATCTCTTGAACTCATCTCTTTCTACTACACCCCAAGCTCAGGTCCTCCTTACCTCTCAGATCTCCTCCATAGTAGTCCAAGCTCCTTAATTGGTCAGATAAGCCTATCATACTACGGGATCCCCAGTGTCACTTCCTGACATTAGTTGCTTCACATGTGGTACTTTTGTGACAATGAACTGCATGTGATTTCTCCCATCCATGTACATATCATATTGCTTTACTAGAAAAATCTGTGTTTAATTAAAGTGACCTCTTTACTCAAAATTTAATTTCCCTTTAGTAATTATAATCAGCCCATAAAGGGAGCTAAACTTGTGAAAGGGGGAAAACATATCCCTACTTTCTCCTCCTCCTCCTCCTCCTCCTCCTCCTCCTCCTCCTCCTCCCCTCCTCCTCCTCCTCCTCCTCCTCCTCCTCTCCTCCTCCTCCTCCTCCTCCTCCTCCTCTTCCTCCTCCTCCTCCTTCTTCTTCTTCTTCTTCATACCCAAGGAAATTTCTGAACCAGTAAAGTATTGATTTTTCAAGATTAGAGGAGCAAATAAGCACTGTTTAATCAAGCTTGCAGGCTGCTTCCTTTTAATAAACCACTGGATTTTACACAGTATAATAGGGCTTAGTTTATTTCAGGTGTCTGTGGTATTATAAAAGAATCAGATTTTAATAAATCATATTAGTCTAAAATCATCCCATTTTAAGAATAAGAACAATTCATGGAATCCTTCAAATCTACCATTACTCTATATATTTTAATTCTCTTCTGTAGCTTTATTAATTTTTAAATGCATGGATAGAGATGATTTAGAAGTTCCTAAGAAACAAACAAACAAAACTAAGAATCTCATTTTGCTAGCTATATAAAAGACAAAACTTCTGGGATATTAAAAAATCAAATACAAATTACTTTTTTATAAAAATTCATGTTTCAGGTAAGGTCTCAATTAAGCTTTCTTTCCCAAAAATTTATTTACTCAAAGAAAGCATAGCTCAGAATTAAAAAAAAAAAAAAAAAAGAAAGACAGAAAGAAAAAGAAACTAATTAGGTTATCATAACCTGGGCAATATTATTTTTTAAAAACCTGAAGGGTTTTTTTTTTATCAATCTTTGTATACAATAGACTAAATACTGTATTGGACTTTTTAAAACTTCATAAGTTTTAAAACTCATGTTCACTGAGATAAAATTAGAACTACCAATCAAAATTCAGTGGTTAGCCAACTGTGGGGCCTGAGAAAACAAAGGCTGGAGAACACAGAACAACAACAAACACTGCAGCTCTGCTTTTATGCACCTCAGGTAGACTCTGGTCTACTACTCACTGAATATTTTCAGGATAAGCCTTGTAGAGGGATCAGAAACAGGAGCCAAATATACAAAGGCATTCTTTCGTCTACTCTAATGGAGGTATTGTGACCACAAAGTTGAGAAAAGATAATACCATGTAATGTCCTCTTGAAAACCTGATCCATATTTCTTGCACCTCTTCTCTAGAGTAAAATGCATACAGGTACATTTACACAGTAGAGGTCACATACTAGACTTCTAATATGAAATAAACCTATCACTTCTATAGTAGTCGTACTAAAACTGCATAATTATAAATCATGAGGAAACACCAAGACCCAAACTGAGCAACATTCCAAAGATAATTCCCCATGAAGAAGAGAAGGAAGAAGCTTACTGCAAAAGAAGAGTTAGGAACAATATGAGTGGTAGAGGCCAGTGTTTGAATGATTCAAAGATATGGATATGTTCAAATGATGTTAAGTAGGAGGGGGAGATAGCAGAGGGCCACAGAAAGAGAATGCATAAGATTGAAATAAAACTAAGAAAGTTGCTACTTGATGTTGGACCAAACCATCTATAAGGTACTTTTTTAGCAATAAGATCCATGAGTATAGGACTTGCCTCATCTTTACTAAGAATATCTTTAAAGTTAAAACAATAAATCTTCCCAAACTTTCTTTCTTATTAATATAACATTAACTATTTCTTAAATTTACACATAATTTTCATCACAATGAGAATGAATGTATTAGTCCAACTGGATCCAAAGATGAAAATATAAAGAGAGAATTACAAATCCAAAAGAATGGTAAATTTTTAAGAGGGAAAAAGAAGGAAAAATGATAAGCAAAGGATCACCAAAGAATTTTAACTTTCTTCCCTAGTTGCCCTTTGGTTGCATGGTTGGAGACCAGAACATGTGAAAATTAAAATTTTTAAATGTAGGCAGAAATACATTTAAGAGAAAACCTTAAGTAGATGATCTTTGGTAACAAAGTTTGAACACTCAAATTTATAGAACTAATAACATCTATTTACTACTTTAGTATCAACTTGCTTCCTAATTCTTCCTTAAAATAGTCTATAAAATAAGCTAAATGCTTTAATCAGTACTTCCAAACTTTACTACTGTAATACAGTTTGCATTTGTAGAGAAGAAAATAAAATTTAAAAATAAGTAACTGACTAAAGCAAATACAAAGTACATTATGTATTCTATCAAAATTATTATGTTACACATAAATCTCAATTGGAGAGAAAAAAAATTGTTATTCCTGATAGAGGCCTAAGCATCTTACCCTCCCTGCACTAATGCCCCACCCCCTTCACCCTCTGTTTGTTCAGCATTTAAGATTGGAGGATCAACAGGACACTTGCACTGTTCTCTCACATCTTAGTAGGATTCAGAAGTCTTCAAAGGATGAGAACCCCATGTTTTAAGTATACCAGTATAAAACTAGCTCACAGCAGGCTATTAACATTTATGGAATAAAAATGCAGCCATTCAGTTAAAAGATGTTGTTATGTAAGTTTAGAAAGAATTTTTATATGAAGGATGACAGTTATCTATGCCTACACTTGTTATGAGAACAGAATAGAATAAGCTCAAGCATGAGAGACTTCGTTTAGATATTTTGAAATTTTTCTACATAGATTGCTCAGTAATTGTAGTAAAAGATTTCTGAAATTGTATAAGAAAACAAAGGAGCAATGCACATACATTTTTAAGAGGAATGACTAGTTATGATCGTTCCTTAAAATAGAAATTAGGCCAATTTTAAGGATACCTTTTGTCCTTCAAGCCACAAAACTTCCAGAGACCTAATTTTTTCAAATGTAAATTGCAAAAAGATTCTTTTAGCCCAGCCATCTCATATCACAGCTTTAACAACTCAACACATGGACATGAAAAATTTCAAAACAAAAGTAAGTACATGACCTAAAATCAAAAACTATCCAAGCCCCTATTCTAGATTTGCTTCTGATTTGATATAAGACCTTAGGCAGACAATTAATCTGGACATCTGTGTCCTCATTTTTACTAAATGAAAATATCCTCAAGAGGTATTGTGCAACTTCTGAATCAAAGTAGTACTAGAAAAAATTTAAAGCTGAATTGGTTAAAATGCAAGTTATTGTTAATGTAACTATTATTTCACAAAAATGATCCCAAACAAATTCATACTTCCTCAAAAAGACTACAATGTAAAAGTACTGAGAAGACAAAGAAAAAGTTTAAAAACTACATTTTAAGTTCTTTATTTTAAAATATCTTAATAGATTTAGATAGAGCAATAATTTAAATATGTTCCCCAAAGTTCATGTATTGGAAACTTAATCCCTATCATAACAGTATTAAGAGGTAGACCTTAAGAGGTAATTAGGACATGAAGGTTCTGCCCTCATGAATAGATTTATGTCATAACTTGGCAGAAGTTTACTTACTCTGATAAATTCCTGATAATTGGATGAGTTTGGCCTGACTCCTCACTCTCCTCTTGTCTGTCTGTCTCTCTCTCTCTCTCTCTCTCTCCCTCACCCTCACCCTCTCCCTTTTACTCTTCCACTCCATCTCTCCCTTCTCCTTCTTCCTCCTCTCTCTCATCCTGCTCCATACTCTATTACTCTTCTACCCTTCAGCCATAGGATAATACAGCAAGGAAGTCCTTCTCAGACAGACACTTGACCTTGGACTTCCCAGTCCCCAGAACTATGAGACAATACATTTTTGTTCATTATATATTACCCAGTCTCAGGTATTTTGTTACAGCAACACAAGAGACTACAGCAGTTGTTACACCACTTACTTGCTATCCAGGATTTAGCTTAGTCATTTTATCTCCCTAAACCTCCATTTGTTTCTGAATGTAGACTCATTATAATGCTTATCACAGAGACTGTGTTAAAGACTGAATAATTTCTGGCACATGGTAAACTGTCAAAAAACAATCAACACAATGGAATACTATCCTGTCATTTTCTGGAACATTATGTTAAGTCAAATAAGCTAAGCACAGAAAGACAAATATTTCATGATCTCACTCATGTGGAATCTAAAAAAGTTAATCTCCTAGAAATAAAGAGTAGAATGGTGGTTACCAGTGTCTAGGAAGACTTTCAGGGAAGAAGGGATGGGGAAAACAATAAGAAATACTATGTTACATTTTGGAGCAAGTTCAACTGTATAATTGCACAGTAGGTCAACTGTAGATAACAGTGCTGTACTGCACATTTCAAAAAGAAAGAAGGACTCTGAATGTTTTCACTATAAAGAAGTACATGGGATTTTATTTGTTCTATACATGGCTGTATTTCTGGTGCCTAAAACAGGATTGTGCAAACAATGGACACCATTAATATTTGTTTATTGAATAAAATTCTTCCTTTAAAAAAAACCCAATAAAGGTAGGGACAGTTTGCAGCAGGAATGTCTCCCAGTACAATATTAGTTTGCTCATGTATGAAACCTATAGACTTAGCCTCATTAGAATTATGACCCAACCAAGCAAGCTAATTGGCCTATTTTTGCAAATATAAATCGCATTATATTTTGCCATGATTATAACATCTGACCCAAATAAACTGTGAATACATAATATATGGCATTGACAACTGATTATAGTTGTCATTTATTTGGGAAAACAAAGAACAATCTAATTTTCTTTTTTAAAAATACCTGCTGTCATTATAAATATTACCATAATTGTCACTGGTTACTGTAGTCATCCATGTGATCATCATGATCACAATCATTTTATAGGGAAGTAGCATAATTTGGTGGAAAGAATATGAGGCTTGGAATTTTACAGAGCTGGTTCAAATCCCACTTCTGCTATTTTTCTGACCATCGCCAATAAGCTTCAGTTACTTCACCTATTAAACCAGAAAGTCATTTTTTGTAGATTAAAATGCAATGACATAAAACACCTAGCATGACATACATCTTCTCCAACAAAAGTTTCCTTTTATCTCCCTTGATATTTTTAGAGTTATATAAATCTGCGAAACAGTTAACATTAATAAGTAGATAAGAGCTGTTCAGACTATGATAGTAACATAATAAGAAGCAAGGGCTGAGCTCTGTCTAACATAGAGGTCAAAGTAAACAGAGAGAGTTCTTCCCCAGCTGAATAAGAGATACTTAAGACACACAGCAGTGCAGTTCAAATGGTCTGGTGCAAGTACAAAATGTATTCTAAATTCTAAATATTTCATTTGTGAATGAACTTCTGAAATCCAACTTTGAAATTTTAACACTGGTTACATGGAGAAAGTAATTTTAACGTCCACAAATGAGGTATAATTTACAAGTAATGCTTTGCTTATTTGCTAAAGTAAATAAATGACATCTAGACAAGATAAAAACCTTATTTTTTGATTGATGGTATTTATTATTCAATTAAGAGTTACTTTTAATAATAAGTAGCAGTAAACCATGTGGTATTTTTGAAGTCTTAAAGGGGTTTAGTAATAATGAAGGAATTCAGAATAATCCAAAATAGAATATATTAAAATATAACTATTTAATTATATTTTAATTATATTTTATATTAATAACAGAAACTTTCCAGAAATAAAAAAGGAAACGGATATACAAATTGTAGATGCATACAGAACACCGAGCACACAAAATCACAGTAGACCAACGCCAAGACACATTGTTATGAAGATAGCCAATATACAGAACAAAGAGAAAATATTAAAAGCTACAAGAGAAAGGAGGCAGATTACATTCAGGGGTAAACCAATAAGGTTAACAACGGATTTTTCATCAAAGACACTGAAAGCGAGAAGATCCTGGAATATCGTATTTCAAACACTGAAAGACAATGGATGCTAACCAAGAATTCTGTATCCAGCAAAATTAAGCTTCAGGTATGACAACGAAATAAAAATCTTTCATGATAAACAAAAGCTAAAAGAATTTGCAGCCAGAAAACCAGCATTGCAAAGTGTCTTGAGCAAAGCCCTACACGAGGAAGAAATGAAAAATAACAACCAAAACCATCAGTGGGAAGTGCCTCGGTAAAGACAGAGGGCAGGGGGGAAAGCTAATCATGGAGAAACAAACTAAATTAAAAAAAAAAAAAGATAAATAATCAAACATGGCTGACAGTACAAACCATATATCAATAGTAACTCTAAACGTTAATGGCTTAAACTCTCCAATAAAGCGACATAAGCTGGTAACATGGATTAAAAAAACAAGTAAAACAATATGTTGCCTCCAGGAGACACAGCTGATTGGAAAAGACATACACAGGCTGAAGGTGAAAGGGTGGGGAAAAAGATACCACGCACACGGTCCTCGGAAGCAAGCAGGGGTGGCCATCCTCATATCGAATAAAATCGACTTCAAGACTAAGTTAATCCAAAGGGATAAGGAAGGACATTATATACTGTTAAAAGGATCCATTCACCAACAAGACATAACAATTATCAATATTTATGCACCAAATAATGGTGCTGCGACGTTCATAAAACAAATTCTCCTCAAGTGCAAGAATCAAATAGACCACAACACAATAATTATGGGTGACTTCAACACACCTCTCTCACCATTGGACAGATCCTCCAAACAAAAGTTGAATAAAGAAACTATAGAACTCAATATCACAATCAATAACCTAGACTTAACTGACATATATAGAATATATCAACCATCATCAAGTGGATATACTTTTTTCTCAGCAGCACATGGATCCTTCTCAAAAATAGACCATATATTATGCCATAGGGCAACCCTCAGTAAATATAAAGGGGTGGAGATAATACCATGCATTTTATCGGATCATAATGGAATGAAACTGGAAATCAATGATAAAAGAAGGAAGGAAAAATCCTACATCACATGGAAAATAAAAAATATGTTACTGAATGATCAATGGGTTACAGAAGACATAAAGGAGGAAATCAAAAAATTCTTAGAGATAAATGAAAATACAGACACAACATATAGGAATCTATGGGACACAATGAAAGCAGTTTTAAGAGGGAAATTCATCGCCTGGAGGTCATTGCTCAAAAAAAGAAAAAACCAACAAATAAATGAGCTCATACTTCATCTCAAAGCCCTAGAAAAGGAAGAGCAAAGCAACAGCAAATGTAGCAGAAGGCAAGAAATAATTAAAATCAGAGCGGAAATTAACGATATTGAAACAAAAGAAACCATTGAAAAAATTAACAAAACTAAAAGTTGGTTCTTTGAAAAAATAAATAAGATCGACAGACCCTTAGCCATGCTAACGAAGAGAAGAAGAGAGAGAACTCAAATTACTAACATACGGGATGAAAAAGGCAATATCACAACAGATGCTACAGAAATACAGAAGACAATTAGAAATTATTTTGAAAACCTATATTCCAATAAAATTTGCCCAGACTGAGTCAGGAGGATACACACAATTTAAACAGACCAATTTCAATGGATGAAATAGAAAAAGCAATCAAAAGACTACCAACCAAGAAAAGCCCAGGACCGGATGGGTATACAGCGGAGTTTTACAAAACCTTTAAAGACGAATTAATACCAATACTGCTAAGGTCTGTAAACAAGTCAGGATGGCACCTGGTATATTGACAGAGAATTGTTAGAGTCTGTAAACAAGTCTGCATGGCGCCTGGCAAAATGCCAGAGGGAGTGGTTTGTGAAGTAACAAAAGCGAGCCATTAAGTGTGGAGATTCCTGATTGGTTGACTGCTGTATCTATTTTATGCTAATTAAGATAAGCTGTGCAAAATGTATAAATACCTCTGTTATCCTACAATAAAGGGCTCCTATTCCTGCTGCATCAACGTACACAAGTTATTCGTCACCCCCCGGATATTTTGCCCAGCCAGCCGGGCTGTGGCAGATGGTGGCCTGTTACGGGGAGCCCCGGGACACTCGGGGGTAAGTGACGAAAAAAGCTGCCCATCCATAGATAGGACGGGAGCAATCTGCTCGTCCCTAGGCAGATAGGGTGAGAGGAAAAATGGCCATTTCGAGAAAATGGGGAAGATTGATACAGTATGTTTGTGTCTTGTTTTGTCTTGAAATGTTGTATTGTCTTTGTGATGAAAATATGGAAGGGGTGAGAAGTAAATTGATAAGGGAAAAAGGCACCCCAGTGGAACCAAGAATAATTAGGGCATGTGTTGATAAAAGCCCAGAAACTCTAGTCAAAAAGAAAAAGAAAGTTCAGAAGAAGAAGGATTATCAAGAAAAAAGTTGCAGCAAAAGGCTATTACTGATTACTTTTCGTTACCGGAGGGTGCGTGAATCGGAATCGGGGCAGCGGTTGCCACGTGCGCAAGCCAATCATGGCGCAGCAAGAATTTTTCAAGCAGCAGTTGCCGGCTCTTCCCCGCCCCCCTGCCCGGGGGAGCGGATCGCCACTGTGAGCCCAAATCTAGACCTGACCTGGAGGCACAGTCTCGCAGGCTTTTGCTCCCTGTGCCCGAAAACAGTTTGAGTCTGGGACTCTCCCCAGGGCCACCTGGGGCTGCCCGGGATGCTACAGCTGGCAGAAGACGCTACTGGCGTCCCTGAAGTTTGATCATTTTCAAGGCCAGTAACTACAATGGGTCTCCCACACCTGGAGGCTGATGAGTAATGAGCACTATTAAGGCTTATTTCAAATGTAAAAAACCTTGAGATATATACTAAATTGTTCAGAAGGTTGTTTTCTTAGTGAAATGCTACAGGATTTTCTTTAGCCATCCGGAGTTCCTGCCTTCATCCCAGTGCCAGTGAAAACAAAGGTGAAAGAATTTACAGTGTTGCTGAGAGCCGGAGGAAACTTCGGCTGAGAACTGAAAGAAACTTCGGCTAAGAAACAGACGAGACTTCGGAACTGTTGCTGTTTCTGCTGCTACAACTTAAGCTAGCTGCCTGCAGAACTTACCTGGACTGTGATTTACCTGGACTGTGAGTTAATCTATTGAGACACTGCTTTACCTGGACTGAGACAACAAACTGTAATCTACAACAAATTATAACTCAATATCTTTGCTAATGGTGTCATTGCTGGTATAATTTTTCCAAGGGCTTCTTGCATGGAGCCATCAATTGCCTTGGTATTGTAACATTTTGTATCCTCCCTTTCTGTTTCTAGCAGGTTATTTATGGTGTTTCTGTAAAAAACACTATGGTCGTTATTTAAATTAAACAAAAGGGGGAAATGCTAAGGTCTGTAAACAAGTCAGGATGGCACCTGGTATATTGACAGAGAATTGTTAGAGTCTGTAAACAAGTCTGCATGGCGCCTGGCAAAATGCCAGAGGGAGTGGTTTGTGAAGTAACAAAAGCAAGCCATTAAGTGTGGAGATTCCTGATTGGTTGACTGCTGTATCTAGTTTATGCTAATTAAGATAAGCTGTGCAAAATGTAAAAATACCTCTGTTATCCTACAATAAAGGGCTCCTATTCCTGCTGCATCAACGTACACAAGTCATTCGTCACCCCCCCGGTTATTCTGCTGCTGCCGGACTGCGGCAAATACTTTTCAAGTTATTTCAGGAAATAGAAAAAGAGGGAGCTCTGCCAAATTCATTCTATGAGTCCAACATCACCCTGATTCCAAAACCAGACAAAGACACTTCAAAGAAAGAAAACTACAGACCAATATCTCTGATGAACCTAGGTGCAAAAATCCTCAATAAAATTCTGGCGAATCGGATACAAAGGCACATCAAAAAAATTGTGCACCATGATCAAGTAGAATTCATCCCTGGGATGCAAGGATGGTTCAATATACGGAAATCAATAAATGTTATTCACCACATCAATAGACTTAAAGTAAGAACCATATGATCATCTCGATAGATGCAGAAAAAGCATTCGACAAAGTACAGCATCCCTTTATGTTCAAAACATTAGAAAAACTAGGGATAACAGTAACTTTCCTTGACATTGTAAAAGCTATCTATGCTAAGCCTCAGGCTAGCATCATTCTGAATGGAGAAAAATTGAAGGCATTCCCTCTAAAATCTGGAACAAGACAGGGATGCCCTCTATCTCCACTTCTATTCAATATAGTTCTCAAAACACTGGCCAGAGCAATTAAACGAAAGAAATTAAAGGCATAAAAATAGGAAAAGAAGAACTTAAATTATCACTGTTTGCAGGTGACATGATTCTATACCTAGAAGACCCAAAAGGGTCTACAAAAAAACTACTAGAACTAATAAATGAATTCAGCAAAGTGGCAGAATATAAAATCAACATGCATAAATCAAAGGCATTTCTGTATATCAGCAACAAAACTTCTGAAACGGAAATGAGGAAAAACACTCCATTCACAATATCCTCAAAAAAAAAATAAAATACTTGGGAATCAACCTAACAAAAGAGGTGAAAGATTTATACAATGAAAACTACAGAACCCTAAAAAGAGAAGTAGAAGAAGATCTTAGAAGATGGAAAAATATACCCTGTTCATGAATAGGCAGAACTAACATCATCAAAATGGCGATATTACCAAAAGCTCTCTATAGGTTTAATACAATGCCAATCAAAATCCCAAAGGCATTTCTTGTAGAAATAGATAAAGCAATCATGAAATTCATATGGAAAAATAAAAGACCCAGAATAGCAAAAGCAATTCTAGGCAGGAAATGTGAATCAGGTGGTATAGCAATACCAGATTTCAAACTATATTACAGAGCAATAGTAACAAAAACAGCATGGTACTGGTACCAAAACAGGCGGGTGGACCAATGGTACAGAATAGAGGACACAGAGACTAATCCACAAAGCTACAACTATCTTACATTTGATATCTCCACTTGGCCAGGCAGAAAATCAGACTGTAATTTATTCATAGTATAGGTAAGTTGTATTGGTTTATACTTGAGTAGTATAAGAAATTACATTTTTATTTAAAAGTCTCCTTTTCCCAGCTCTTTGGAATCACAAGAATGTAAACGGAACATGACTATATCAACATACAAAAATAAAGATAGTAATAGATTTTTAAGGTTACAATGACTTAGGACTTTTTTAGGTTACTTTATCTTCTAGGGCAAATGAAAGTTCATGTGACAGCAAAATATCTAGGTTAGTCTCCTTATTTCTCCTTGGGTGTTAAATATACTAATATATGTTCATATTTTCATTATTTAAATAATTCTTATTTTTAAAAGCTTACCTTATAAACTACATAGCAAAGGAATTCCACAAAAAGTAATAAAAGTATGTTCATAACAAGTGGATAAGTTATGGCAAATATTTACATAGATAAGAAGATATAAATTATATTTTTATAGGCTATAATTTCTTTTATCAGTATGTCTTTTCCACCCATATAAGTCCACTTACTGACATCTTATACGAAATAGCCAATAAGTATTTAAAAAGACACACCTACTTAATAATTTTCAATATAAATTAAAGCCCATCAATTTGCCAAAGTATATAGATACACTCAATATATATACCATGAGACAATGATTCAAAGGATTAGAGAAGAGTGTGATGGGTATACCCTTTTTAGAAAGAGGCTTAACAATAAATAATAAGACTTTTAAAACTTTCTAGACCTTTTAATTAGTGAGAATACCTCTAGGATTTCAGTCAAAAAAATTCATCAGAGATAATAACATGATACAATGATATTCATCAAACATTATTTGTAATAGTGAAAGAACCTGAATGACTAACAATGTGGGAAGGTAGACAAAATGAGAATGTTAGACAACAGTATTCTATTTGATAAAATATTGTACAAACACTAAAAATCATATTTTTGAGAAATAGCTAAGTCACAGAGAGATGCTGCCAATAAAAATGTCAGGTATAAAAAAAACTTTTATATATGTGGTATACCATTTTTGTAAAAATAATTCATGACACATAATAAAGAAATACGCATATAGACAAAAATACAGAAAAACATTCACATTTTTGGTCTTTGAGGGGAACATTTCAAGTAATTTTAAAATACTACCCTATGCTATTTACAATTTTTCCTATTATACGATCCTTTGTTTTCTTTGTTTTCCCTACTAAAACACAAGCTCTATAATGACAGAAATGCTTGGGGTTTTCTTTATTCACTGCAATTAGATAGCACCTGGAACATATCATTCACTACATATTGTTAATAAATAAATATAAATACATGCACATATATAGTGAATATTTATGACTTTAACAATCAGAAAAATAAATTTACTTTGAAAAAATATAAATTCCCTATTTCTTATTTTATTAATTTCATTCAGGAATTCAAAGGTAGCAATTAAGTTCCAATTTCTCTCTTCCTCATCAACCATCCTTAGTACAGCCTGAGAATGAGTAAAGAAACCAATGGCTATGACCTCTAACTCGGGATTTGGAAGTTTTGCCAAGGTTTCCAGCTGAAACACCCATTCTTGATCATGGAGACATCAGACATAGGCACATATAATACTAACCACACTGGAAACCCCAGGCTCAATACCTACCTGACAGCCACAGGTATTTTTCACCTATGTTGACCCACCTAGGTTATCAGTCATCACCTGACGGTGAATAAAGATAGTGACTCTCCAGTCTAGACATCAGATTCAATGGTTAAAAATACTAAAGAAATAAAAGGAATTTCTAACTAAATGTAAAGGTCTTTTGGTCTAATAAACATATGACTAGCTGGTAGTCAATTGGCGACTTCATAAATCTAGAACTCAATTGAGAATTATCCATTTTGATGATTCAAAAATACATGCAAGAAGATCAACATATTAATCATAGGAAAGCCAATGGAACATCCAGAACAAATTTATTCGTAATTTACTAAAGATTTTCTCAAGGTAAATTATTTAAAGATGAAATCAATAATCAAACATGAGTATCAGTTATGATCTATATAATTTTTAGGTGCCAGAAGTGAGCAAGTCAGTTATAGTCTAGTGGGGAACACAGACAATTAATGTGGAAGGCAAGAAGTAATTAGGTAACTTCAGATGGTGATTAATGCTCTGAAGATTATATTGTGTAATACGATAGCATGGTTCAGTACAATATATGTGGAAAAGGGGTAGAATTAGGGAAAGGCAGGATTATAAAGTATTGGAAGATCACACCAAGCAGAGAAAATGTAAGGACAAAGAAAGGCAACTGTGGTTAGAGCCTAGAAGGCATAAGAAAAAGTTTAAGGAGATGAGATGGACAAAGATTTGATCCTATAGGATATTGTAGGTCATATTACAGGGTCCGGATTTTATTCTGTATGTGATGGCATGCCTTTAAATAAGCAGCTGAGAGAATCTGATTATAAATGGCACAAGAAGGAAATACTAACTACCAGAAAATGAAGTGGAAGAAAAAAAAAAAAGAAAACGAAATAAAACCTCAAAAAAAATCTGAGGCAATTCAGATTTATTAATTGATATTCATTGAGAGTAGAATTCATCAGGAATATATAAAATTGTAAAATACTGCCATGTATGTATATGGTACTCTAAATATTTTATAAACTGAAAAAAATTGCAATATATATAAATATATAATATATGAAAAGTCAAAGTTTTAAAATAATAAACACATAAAAATTCACTATAGTTTTGAAAAGTTATGTGGAAAATATCTAATAATACCTGTTACCTATTGGCATTTATAGGTAATGTGCATGAGCATAAACAACTCTCAAATAAAATAAATTCATTTATGATTCATTCACAAAAGTACTGTTTAATTGTGGGAAATTTTAACTACTCAGGTTTCCCCACAAGATGATGCTAAATTTGACCACCATCATTAGAGATGGTGATGCCAAATATTTCCATTTTAAGTATATTTTTTCTTTTCTCATTGATAAGTAATTTATGAGACAATGTGAATATCTCATTACCCCAAAAGCTCTGCCCAGTATTTTTCTTTTTAATTATATTTTTTTAATCATAAAGTAAGAGTGTATCCAAGGTAAAGCTTCAAATTAAAAAAAAAAAAACAATGAAAATCCTTTCTCTATCCCATGCCATACTCCATGTCATACTACTGCAACACATTTTATGTATGCTTGATTAACTACTTCTTGTGCATCCTTCTGGAACTTTTCAAAGTATACACAAATGTGTATATACTTCTTTTCTTCCTTTTATCATAAATGGTATCGTACTATATATATGGCCTTACAACTTTATTTTTTTTATTTACCATAGCCAGGACTCTTTTATAGATTCATCTCATTCTTTTTAATGGCTAAAAGAATTCTACTTACCATTTTTTATCTCATTAATCTCTTAAATATACATCATTGCTATGTTCACTTGCAGTTTTATGTGATTACAAACAGCGCTACAATAAACATCCTTATAAACATAAGTTTATGTGTTTTATAATATATTTGGAAGAAAGATTGCTAGATGTCCTGAATTCAAATATGTGCACATGGACCAAGCTTCAGGGCTGGGGCACCAGTGGCTGCCTCCCAAGAACTGGCTCCCCAAGGCCCAGACAGTAAAACAAAAGAGGAAGGGGTGGTGCCGCTATCAGGAAGCAAATGGCAGATCATGGACTCATCATCTATTAAAACAAGAGGTCTACTAACCTCCCATGCATTTTAAAGATCAATAAATTAGGCTGGACTTCTTTACTGTTTCATGAGATGAGCTAATATAACAGTGATGAAAAGTTGACTATCAGAAAATATGTACCAAGAAGAGGAGTCATTGCTGTGACTGTGCCTACCCCTGTGGTTAAGAAGCCTTTGGAAGTGATTTTCCGGAGAAATCTGGAAAGGAAGACTTTGCAACTATACAAGAGCAATACAAATATACAGGGGAAAAATTCAATAACACAACAGTTTCACAAAGCAGAAAAAAACGTGAGCAGTCTGAAAAGACAAGGAAAGAAAGGACCACAAGCAATGCAGGTCAACTCAACTTTAGAAGACGTAATACCTGCAACAGATGGAATGTCAGATAAAGAATTCAGGATATACATGCTTCAGATGATCTGGAGTCTCAAGGAAGACATTAGACAGCAAAATCAGACAATGAAAGATCACTTTGACAATGAATTACAAAAACAAATCCAAGAAGCAAAAGATCAACTATACAGGGAGATAGAGGTTATAAAAAACAAACAAACGTAAATCCTAGAAAAGCAGGAAGCAATAAACCAAATTAAAAACTCAAATGAGAGTACTACCAGCAGAGTAGAACACTTAGAAGATAGAATATCAGACAATGAAGACAAAGTATTTCAACTTGAAAAGAACATAGACAGCTCAGCAAGACTGTTAAGAAACCAAGAGCAGAACATCCAAGAAATATGAGATAACATAAAGAGACCAAACTTAAGAGTCATTGGGATACAGGAAGGTATAGAGGTCCAAATCAAAGGAACGAGCAATCTGTTTAAGCAAATCATACGAGAAAACTTCCCAGACTTGAAGAATGAAACAGAATCCAAAATCCTAGAAGCCTACAGGACGCTGAATGTACAAAATCGTAGGAGGTCCACACCTAGACACATTATAATGAAGATGCCCAACATACAGAATAAGGAGAGAATTTTAAAAGCTACAAGAGAAAGGAAGCAGATTACATTTAGGGGTAAACCAATCAGGATAACAGCTGACCTTTCAACACAGACTCTGAAAGCTAGAAGATCCTGGAACAACATATTTCAAACGCTGAAAGAAAATGGGTTCCAACCAAGAATTGTGTATCCAGTGAAATTAAGCTTCAGGATGGAAAATGAAATTAAAACCTTCCACGATAAACAAAAGTTAAAAGAATTTACAGCTAGAAAACCAGTTCTTCAAAACATCCTCGGCAAAACATTACAGAAAGAGGAAATGGAAAATAACAATGAAAACCAACAGCGGGAGGTAGTACAGTAAAGGGAAAAAATAATGAAAGAGGAAAAACAAACCATGTTAAGTAACATAAATAAACAAACATGGCGGGAAGTACAATCCATATCTCAATAATAACCCTAAATGTTAATGGCTTAAACTCACCAATCAAGAGACACAGGCTAGTAGAATGGATTTCAAAAAAAAGATCCAACAATATGCTGCCTACAGGAGACGCATTTGATAGGAAAAGACATACATAGACTGAAGGTGAAAGGTTGGGAAAAATCATATCACTCATATGGACCTCGGAAACAAGCAAGAGTGTCTATATTCATATCAAATAAAATAGACATCAAGCCAAAGTTAATCAAAAGAAATAAAGAAGGACACTACATACTGCTCAAGGGAACCATACACCACCAAGACATAACAATCATAAATATATATGCCCCAAACAATGGTGCAGCTATGTTCATCAAACAAACTCTTCTCAAGTTCAAGAGTCTAATAGACCACCATACAATAATCATGGGAGACTTCAACACACCTGTCTCACCACTGGACAGATGTTCCAAACAAAAGTTGAATAAAGAAACTATAGAACTCAATAACATAATTAATAACCTAGACTTAATTGACATATATAGAATATACCACCCAACATCAAGCAGTTACACTTTTTTCTCAGCAGCACATGGATCCTTCTCAAAAATAGATCATATATTATGTCACAGGGCAACTCGTAGACAGTATAAAGGAGTAGAGATAATACCATGCATCTTATCTGATCATAATGGAATGAAACTGAAAATCAACGATAAAAGAAGGAAGGAAAAATCATGCATCACTTGGAGAATGAACAATAGGTTACTGAATGATCAATGGGTTATAGAAGACATCAAGGAGGAAATTAAAAAATTCTTAGAGATAAATGAAAACACAGACACAACATATCGGAATCTATGGGACACATTGAAAGCAGTTCTAAGAGGAAAATTCATTGCTTGGAGTTCATTCCTTAAAAAAAAGAAAAAACCAACAAATAAATGACCTAATACTTCATCTCAAAATCCTAGAAAAAGAAGAGCAAAACAACAGCAAAAGAAGTAGAAGGCAAGAAATAATTAAAATCAGAGCTGAAATTAATGAAATCGAAACAAAAGAAAGTTGGCTACAATCTACATACTGTGGGGTCGGGCTCCAAATTCCTTAATAGGACGCCCATAATCTAAGAGTTAATAACAAGAATAAACAAATGGGACTTATTTAAACTAAAAAGTTTTTTTCTCAGCAAGAGAAGTAATAAGAGAGGTAAATAGAGAGCCTACATCATGGGAACAAATATTTACTCCTCACACTTCAGATAGAGCCCTAATATCCAGAGTATACAAAGAACTCAAAAAATTAAACAATAAGAAAACAAATAACCCAATCAACAAATGGGCCAAAGACCTGAACAGACACTACTCAGAGGAGGACATACAATCAATCAACAAGTACATGAAAAAATGCTCACCATCTCTAGCAGTCAGAGAAATGCAAATCAAAACCACCCTAAGATACCATCTCACTCCAGTAAGATTGGCAGCCATTAGGAAGTCAAACAACAACAAGTGCTGGAGAGGATGTGGGGAAAAGGGTACTCCTGTACATTGCTGGTGGGACTGCAAACTGGTATGGCCAATCTGGAAAGCAGCATGGAGATTCCTGGGAAAGCTGGGAATGGAACCACCATTTGACCCAGCTATTGCCCTTCTCGGACTATTCCCTGAAGACCTTAAAATAGCGTACTACAGGAATACTGCTACATCGATGTTCATAGCAGCACAATTCACAATTGCTAGACTGTGGAACCAACCTAGTTGCCCTTCAATAGATGAATGGATAAAAAAATGTGGCATTTATACACCATGGAGTATTACGCAGCACTAAAAAATGACAAAATCATGGAATTTGCAGGGAAATGGATGGCACTAGAGCAGATTATGCTTAGTGAAGCTAGCCAATTCCTAAAAACCAAATACCAAATGTCTTCTTTGATATAAGGAGAACAACTAAGAACAGAGCAGGGAGGAAGAACATGAGAAGAAGATTAATATTAAACAGGGACGAGAGGTGGGAGGGAAAGGGAGAGAGAAGGGAAATTGCATGGAAATGGAAGGAAACCCTCATTGTTACACAAAATTACATATAAGAGGTTGTGAGGGGAATGGAAAAAAAACAAGGAGAGAAATGAATTTCAGTAGATTGGGAACAAAGAGAAGATGGGAGGGGAGGAGAGGGGGGATAGTAGAGGATAGGAAAGGTAGCAGAATACAACAGTTACTAATATGGCATTATGTAAAAATGTGGATGTGTAACCGATGCGATTCTGCAATTTGTATACGGGGTAAAAATGGGAGTTCATAACCCACTTGAATCAAAGTGTGAAATATGATATATCAAGAACTATGTAATGTTTTGAACAACCAATAAAAAAAATCAAATATGTGCACATTGTTTTCTTTTGATATACTGTCAAATTCTCTTTTAAAAACTGCATTGACCATTCCCAAAAGGGAAGATGGCGGAATAGAGGAAGTCCTGTATCTGGCTGCTCTGTGACAGGAAACCAAGAAAGCAGGCAGGCAGCTTCTCCACAAGGTCTCGCTCAGACAGAATACAACATCTCAGAGAGTACAACAAGAACCCTATACAATGGATTTTTGCAGAAATCACCAGCACTGTGACCACCGGTGCAGAAATCAGAGCCTCTGTGCTCTAGTAAGTCTCCGGGCACCAGACCCAAAGCCCACAGTTCTAGGTCGTGCACAGCTCACAAGCGGCTTAGCAGAACCACCTATTAGCTCCTCCGCAGAACTCCAGACTGCGCTCCGCTCCCACACAGGTCACTGGACTGCAACCTATCCACAGCACAAGGCCATCGCCCAGCTCCCCCCACATCACGAGACACCCTGGGGCTGGAAGCAGACCAATTCCATCTTGGAAAACCTCCTCACCATTTTGTGGTAGCGTGGCTATCAGATCGGATCGCCATTTGAGCAGGAGAGATCTTGAAACCCTATAAGAGCACTACAAATCTATAGGGTAAAAACAATAACACACCAGATCCACAGAGCTGGAGAGGAAGACACATGAGCAACATGAAAAGACAAGGGCAGAAAGTACCACAAACAAATCAAGACAACATTTCATTAGGAGCTTGGAAGCTATAGCAGAAAAAAAGAGAAAGATTTCAGGATATACATGGTTAAAATGTTTTGGGATCTCAAAGAAGATATAAGAGAACAAATACAGGCAGTGAAAGATCACTTCGACAATGAGCTACATAAACAAACCCAAGAAGCAAAAGATCACCTTAACAGGGAGATATAAGTTCTACAAAAAAAAAAAAAAAAAAACAAACAAACAGAAATCCTTGAAATAAAAGAAAGAATAAACAAAATTAAAAGCTCAAATGAAAGTATCACCAACAGAGTAGACCACTTAGAAGATAAGATACCAGACAATGAAGATCACATAAATCATCATGAAAAGAACATAGACCACAAAGTGAAAAGTATAAGAAACCACAAGCAGAACATTCAAGAAATATGGGATAGCATAAAAAGATCAAATTTAAGAGTTATTGGGATAGAGGAAGGCATAGAGGTCCAAACCAAAGGTATAAACAATCTATTCAATGAAATAATGTTAGAAAACTTTCCAAACATGAAAAATGAATTGGAAATCCAAAATCAAGAAGCTTACAGGACATCAAAGGTACAAAATCATAATAGATCTACACAAAGGCACATTATAATGAAAATTCCCAACATACAATATAAGGAGAGAATTTTAAAAAGCCTCAAAAGAAAACAATCAGATTATATACAAGGGAAAACCAATTAGGATAATGGCAGATTTTTCAACACAGACCCTGAAAGCTAGAAAATTCTGGAACAACATATATCAACCACTGAAAGATAATGATTGCCAACCAAGAATCTTGTATCCAGCAAAATTAAGCTTTAGATTTGAAGATGAAATAAAAACCTTCCGTGATAAACAAAAGTTAAAAGAATTTATAGGTAGAAAACTGGCACTACAAAACATCCTTGGCAAAATATTTCATGAAGAGGAAATGAAAAACAGCAATGAAAATCAGCAGAAGGAAGGAGTACACTAAAGGAAAAACTAATCAAAGAGGAAAACCAATTCAAGTAAAATAATAAAAATAAACAAATATGGCTGGAAATACAAACCATGTCTCAATAGTAATTCTAAATGTTAATGACTTAAACTCACCAATCAAAAAACATAGGCCATCAGATTGGATTTAAAAAAACGACCCAACAATATGCTGTCTCTAGGAGACTCATCTGATAGGAAAAGACATATACAGACTGAAGGTGAAAGGCTGGGAAAAATCATACCACTCACATGGACTGCAGAAGCAAGCAGGGGGTTTCTATACTCATATCAAATAAAGTAGATTTCAAGCCAACATTAATCAAAAAGGATAACGATGGATATTACATACTGCTCAAGGGAACCTACACCAACAAGACATAAGAATCATAAACATATATGCCCCAAACAATGGTGTAGCTATATTCATCAAACAAACTCTTCTCAAGTTCAAGAGTCAAATTGACCACAATATAATAATCTTGGGTGACTTTAACACACCTCTCTCACTACTGGATAGATCTTCCAAACGAAAGTTGAATAAAGAAACTATAGAACTCAATAACATAATCAATAACTTAGACTTAATTGATATATATAGAATATTTCAACCTGCATCAAGCAAATAAATTCTCTTCTCAGCAGCACATTGAACCTTCTCTAAAATAGACCACATACTATGCCACAAAGCAAGTCTTAGCAAATAAAATAAAGTAGAGATACTACCATACATTTTATCAGATCATAATGAAATTGGAAATCAATGACATTATAAAAAATAAAAATTTCTTCATCACTTGGAGACTAAAAAATATGCTACTGAATGAACAATGGGTCACAGAAGACATCAAGGAGGAGATTAAAAAAATCTTAGAGATAAATGAGAACATAGACACAACATATCAAAATTTCTGGGACACTATAAGAGGAAAATTGATTGCATGGAGTTCATTCCTTAAAAGAAAAAGTCAACAAATAAATGACGTCACACTACATCTCAAAACCCTAGAAAAAGAAGAACAAATCAGCAGCAAGAGCACTAGAAGGCAAGAAATAATTAAAATTAGAGATGAAATCAAAACAAAAGAAACAATGGGAAAAACAATTGACAAAACAAAAAGTTAGTTCGTTGAAAAATAAATAAAATTGAGAGACCCTTAGCCATGCTAACTAAGAGAAGTAGAGAGAGAACTCAAATTGCCAGCATATGTGATGAAAAAGGTAATCTCACAACAGATACTACAGAAATACAGAGTATAATTAGAAATTATTTTGAAATCTTATACTCCAATAAAATAGAAGAAATTGAAGGCATCAGCAAATTTCTTAAGTCATATGATTTGCCCAGATTGATTCAGGAAGATATACACAATTTAAACAGACTAATATCAAGTGAGGAAATAGAAGAAGAAATCAAAAGCTTACCAACCAAGAAAAGCCCAGGACAGGATGGATACACAGCTGAGTTCTACAAGACCTTTAAAGAAGAACTAATACAAATATTCTTCAATTTATTTCAGGAAATAAAAAAAAAAAGAGGCAGTAATTCCAAACTCATTCTATGAAGCCAATATCACCCTGATCCCAAAACCAGGCAAAGACACATCAAAGAAAGAAAATGTCAGACCAATATATCTAATGAACATAGATAAAAATTCTCAATAAAATTCTGGCAAATCAAATACAAAAACATATCAAAAAGATTGTGCACCATGATCAAGTGGGGATTCATCCCAAGGATGCAAAGTTGGTTCAACATAGGGACATCAATAAATGTAATTCATCACATCAATGGACTTAAAGATAAGTATCATATGATCATCTCAATAGACACAGAAAAAGCATTTGACAAAATACAGCATCCCTTTATGTTCAAAACACTAGAAAAACTAGAACTAACAGGAACATATCTCAACATCATAAAGGCTATGTACGCTAAGCCTCAGGTCAACACCATTCTAAATGGAGAAAAATTGAAGGCATTCCCTCTGGAACAAGACAGGGATGCCCTCTTTCACCACTTCTGTTGAACAGAGTTCTTGAAACACTAAGCAGAGCAATTAGACAAAAGAAATCAAAGGGATAGGAAAGAAGAACTTAAATTAGCACTATTTGCTGACAATATGATTCTATACCTAGAAGACCCAAAAAACTCCACCAGAAAACTTCTATAAATAGTAAATGAATTCAGCAAAGTAGCAGGATATAAAATCAACACCCTTAAATCAAAGGCATTTATGCATATCAGTGACAAAGCCTCTGAAAAGAAAATGAGAAAAACTACCCCATTCACAATAACTTCAAAAAAATAAGATACTTGGGAATCAACTTAACAAAAGAGGTGAAAGATCTATACAGTGAAAACTATAGAACCCTAAAGACAGAAATCAAAGAAGACCTTAGAAGATAAAAAGATCTACCTTGCTCTTGGATAGGCAGGATTAATATTATCAAAATGACCATACTACTAAAAGCACTATACAGATTTAATGCAATTCCGATCAAAATCCCAATGGCAATCCTCATAGAAATAGAAAATACAATCATGAAATTCGTCTGGAAAAATAAGAGACCCAAAATAGCTAAAGCAATCTTTACTAGGAAGAGTGAAGCAGGTGGCATCACTATACCAGACCTTAAATTATACTACAGAGCTATATTAACAATAACAGCATGGTATTGGCACCAAAACAGACTGGTAGACCAATGGTACAAAAAAAAGGATTCAGAGACTAATCCACAAAATTACAATTATCTTACATTAGACAAAGGGGCCAAAAACATGCACTGGAGAAAAGATAACATCTTCAACTAATGGTGCTGGGAAAACTGGAAATCCATATGCAACAAAATGAAATTAAACCCATATCTCTTACCATGCACAAAACTTAACTCAAAATGGATCAAGGACCTAGGAATTAAAACAGAGACTCTGCATCTAACAGAATAAAAAGTAGACCCTAATCTTCATCATGTGGGATTAGGCCCCAACTTTCTTAATAAGACTCCTATAGCATAAGAATTAAAACCAAGAATCAATAAATGGGATGGAATCAAACTAAAAAGTTTCTTCTCAGCAAAAGAAACAATCTGTGAGGTGAACAGACAGCCAACATAGAATCTAATTTTTACCCCTCATACATCAGATAGAGCACTAATCTCTAGGGTATATAAAGAACTCAAAAAGCTGCACTGAAAAAACAAATCACCCAATCAACAAATGGCCTAAGGACCTGAACAGACACTTCTCAGAAAAGGATATACTAGCAATCAACAAATATATTATAAAATGCTCATCATCTCTAGCAATCAGAGAAATGCAAATCAAAACTACTCTAAAATATCATCTCACTCCAGTCAGAATGGCAGCTATTATGAAGACAAACAACAATAAGTGTTGGTGAGGATATGGGGAAAAAAGTATGCTCATACATTGCTGGTGGGACTGCAAGTTGGTACAGCCAATATGGAAAACAATATGGAAGATTCCTTGGAAACCTGGGAATGTAACCACCATTTGACCCAGCTATATAACTCCTTTATAACTTCATCTATATAACTCCAGCTATATAACCCAAAGGACTTAAAAACAGCATACTACAGGGACACAGCAACATCAATGTTTATAGCAGCACAATTCACAATAGCTCAACTTGGAGCCAACCTAGATGCTCTTCAGTGGATGAATGGATAAAAAAAAAAATGTGGCCCATATAAATAATAGAATTTTACTCAGCAATAAAAGAGAATAAAATCACGGCATTTGCAGGTAAATGGATGGCATTGGAGAAGATAATGCTAAGTGAAATTAGCCAAAACCAAAAAAAAAAATGCTGAATGTTTTCTCTGATATAAGGAGGCTGACTCATAGTGAGGTAGGGAGTGGGAACATGGGAGTAATAGATTAATTCTAGATAGGGAAGAGGGGAGGGAGGGAAAGGGAAGAGGCAGGGGATTAGCAAGGATGGTGGAATGTTATGAACAACATTATTGAAAGTACATGTATGAAGACACAAATTGGGTGTCAACCAACTTTATATACAAACAGAGATATGAAAAATTGAGGTATATATGTGTAATAAGAATTGTAATGCAAAAAAAACCAAATACATGAATTGGCGTGAGATACTTTATATACAAAGATATGAAAAACTGTGCTTTATATGTGTAATAAGAATTGTAATGCATTCTGCTGTCATGTATTTAAAAAAATAAAATCAATTCTTCTCTGATATAAGGGGGTGACTCAAAATGGGGTTGGGAGGGAGAGCAAGGGAGAAAGATTACCTCTAGATAGGGAATAGGGGTGTAAGGGAAAGGAAGGGAGAAGGGGAATAGTATGGATGGTGGAAAGAGACCCTCATCATTATACAAAATACATGTATGAAGATGTGAATTTGGTGTCAACATACCTTATATACAAACAGAGATATGATAAATTGTGGTATAAAGGTGTATTAAGAATTGTAATGTTGGGCTGGGGATGCAGCTCAAGAGATAACGCGCTCACCTGGCATGCGCGGGGCGCTGGGTTCAATTCTCAGCACCACATAAAATAAAAATTAAAGATGTTGTGTCCACCGAAAACTGAAAAATAAATATTAAAAAATTCTCTCTCCCTCCCTCCCTCCCTCTCTCTCTCTCTCTCTCTCCCCTCTCTTTAAAAAAATTGTAATGCAAAAAAAAAAGAGAGCTCATGTATAATGGCATAATTTGACGTAAACATACTTTATATACAGAGATATGAAAAATTGTGCTGTGAATGGATAATTATGATTGTAATGTATTCCACTATAGTCATGTATGTAAGAAATAAAAATAAATAAATAATAAATAATAAATAAATACTGCATTATTTCTGTTGCCATCAACAGCAATGCTGCTTCTTCATCCCTTATTCCTCATCAACACTGAACCTTAGTAAATTCCTCGCTCTTCCCCATTTTGAGAGGTGAAAATAAAACAGCAGTACATTAGTGTTTTAATTTTATTTTTATAAACAAAAAGTTCAATCATATTTCCATGAATTTATTGTATATTTGAAATCACTTCTCTATAAATTGATTATTTATAGTCTCTACACTACTTGCTATAAGGTATTCCTAAGAACAACATTTAATATTTTAAGTAATATATTTGAGAAATATTTAATCAGCATCATTATAATATTAGAATATTATAAAATATTATAATAATAAGAGAAGATTATTTTAGTTGGCAATCTATACCTAAGACACCCCTCAAGAAAAGCTAAAGTCATAGCAGTAAATATTTAATTTCATTCCCTCTAATACACCTTTACCCAATTATCCTTCATTCATACTTAAATAAGTATGCTAGTGAATTTCCTATAATAAAATTTCCTTAATTCTTGTTTTTAAATAATCAAATATTTATAGGTAAAAACTAGGAAGAAATTGAAAATTAAATAACTACCATGCATGCCTATAATCCGAGTGGCTCAGAGGTAGAGACAGGAGGATTCCAAGTTCAAACTCAGCCTCAGCAACTTAGGAAGGCCCTAAGAAACTTGGTGAGACCATGTCTCAAACTAAAAAATTAAAAAAGAGATGGAGATTTGGCTTGAGTGGTTGAGCACCTCTGGGTTCAATCCCCAGTACCAAAGGGAAAAATTAAAAGAAAGAAATTGGCATGCTGATCATTAGCTGACAATTTGGAACCATTAATTTCATCTAGTGTTTCTCATTTAGTACTAAACCAAGGAGACATTTCCAATAATGAGAAAACCTAAAATATAAATTAAATCTGTCTAGAGAGGGCATAGTATATCTATCTTTCACTGTTATATGAACCACTCTCTTTCTACTTTAAAAATCAATTTCATACAGTCCTGGAGTAACCATTCACAGGTTGGAGTGGAATAAGAACTTGCCTGATCAATGTAAAAAGCCGTGCCTGCACGGATCTCTCTTCGCTGTTTGAGATCAGTTTCAGTGGTGTCCCTTGACAGGGCAATGTATTCAACCTCCCGTTTGGTTAGCTCCTGTAGGATAGAGAGTTAAGTTATTCCAGAACTAAAATCAAACTACCAGGAAATGATTTGGAAAAACTTATTTGACAATGAGAATACCCTCGAGAAGAACATTTAAATGAAATTCTGGATGAAAATCTTTTGAGTCTCAGCTTTGAGAAAAATACAACCTATTGAATACTAATCAAAATGCATGTATCTCTTAGTGCTCTCTTTCTACTGCACTCAGTCCCACTAGGGCAATAATTTATCAAAATTAGATCCTGTAAACCTTAATTTCTTCTGTAGAATTCTTTTCAAATATCATGAATAATAATGTGGCAATATTCCTATTTGGTACTCACAAATTATAACAATTTCTATAAGTAAAGTTCATGTAATTTTAAACGTGATTTAAATTATTTCATCCCATTGACCAATGTTTACCAAATATATACAGTAAGTTAGATAATCTGCCAAGAATTAAAGTAAGGTAAATGTCAAGTCAGGTCAACAGAGAGGAGACACACAAGCACAGCTGAAGGAGATGAAAAAAGAAGGAGGAAGAAGAGGAAAAGGAGGAGGAGAGAGGAGAGAAGGAGAGGAATGAGCGAGCGGGGGGAATCATTTTACCAAAACATCATGTGATTGAAGGGAAAACCATCCAGAATACATTTCTTTCCAAATAATTTATCCATTCAAACTCATTATGTCTGATATAGAACATCAAGATTTAAAAAAACCTCTAACATTATCCTTGAATTAAAAACAATGATATTTTCCAGTCAAATAAGAGATTTAATAACTCTTTACTAAACAGAGAAAACAAATTAATTTACCAGAGAATAGAGGAAAAAGTTGAATGAACATGTCACTGATGGCATAAAGGGTTACTACCACAGAAAGTAACTTTTTCTCTCCATCCTATTTTTATTTTATATTAGCAAAAAAAAATACATCATTATTTTCATTCCATTTTTAAAGTATGCTTGTTCCCATGTTGCTATAACTTTAAGTATGTATGGAAAAGAGGAAACATTTTAAAGCATAGAATACATACAGCACAGTGATAAAGATGTGGTGTTACCAAACAACATTTTCCTAAATATAAATGAATTGTCTGTGAGATCCAATTTTGGAGGAAAGTACCAGTTTCTCTTTTTAGCAGATAACCTCCTTCCTGTTTCTGGAACACATCACTACTACCTTCGTATCTGCTTCTTTCATTGGCTGAATGTGATCCCCTTCACTGAAAACCCTGTCATTCACAATGGTTGACAAGGCTATGTATGCCTCTGATTGTTAAATTGCACCACAGTTAAACCTTGAACTGCCACACTGAGGACAATGTTATCATTATCCTCAGTCTCAACAGCTTCCTGGGACAGCCATGACAAGCACTACAGTCTCTTCAGGTGCTTCTTTGTGACAGTAGACCGAGTAAGCCACAACAGTACTAGGAAGAGGTAGCAGTGGTCTGCTGAGTGTTTTGTTTGGGGGCTTTTGTTTTGCTTTATTTTGTTTGTTTGTTTTTAAATCTACAAACCTTGTATGAGTTAAATATCACATAAAGACAATTATCAACTTATTTCTCTTTGGTTCTTCAGGTTTGCCCCCAAATTTCTGCCTCTAAAGATATTATCTACTCTGGGCATGACTAAATAAAGGCTCTTATACCTACTGACAATAGTACTCACTGCACAGTTTGCAGGGTGGCTTAAGCTAGTATTGAATTTTCAAATGTGTATTTCCACATCATATGGCTGCCTCAGCTGTATTTCACAATTTAAAGTTTGGTTGTGGTTGTTTTCAAACATACAGGCTTTACAGTGACAGACTTATGTTGCATTTTGAACCAACAACCCCCCTAAAATCTCCTTGTCCTTCTCATTCCACAATCCCAACAAGCTTCAAAGCCTTGCCAGAATCAAAATCTCAATGAGATTGTCTTTGAAAAAAGCAAGGGAGAGAGTGTACATCTAAAAATTAAAGAGGTAAATAATGTCTTTAGAGGCAGAAATTTCGAGGGATTCTTAGTAGCTGATTCCCTGTTCTTAGACAAAACAATTTCATCATGTGTGTTAATAAAGAGACTATCAGGGGCTGTGGTCGTAGCTCAGTACCAGAATGTTTACCTAACAATGTGCGAGGCACTGGGTTCAATACTCAGCGCCACATAAAAATTAATAAAATAAAGTTATAAAAATACAATAACATCATTAAAAAAGACATAATAATGCTATAAAGGCATGTTATGCCTCACACACTGGATCTAGGAATAAGTAAGATACAAAAGGTAAGGGTAGTGAGAATTAGGTTCTGACCTATCCATTGTATGGGGATTGAACTGGGGGTCCTATACCATTGAGCTACACTTCCAGTCTTTTTTATACTTTGAGACAAGGTCTCTTTAAGTTGCCTTCCTCAAACATGTGATCCTTCTAAATAGCTGTTTGTAGGTATGTACCACTGTTGCCCAGCTTGTCCAATATATTTTTTAACATTTTTTTTAGTTGTAAATGGACACAATATCTTTGTTTTTATTCATTTATTTTTTTATGTGGTGCTGAGGATCAAACCCAGTGCCTCACACATGCCAGGCAAGCACTCAACCACTGAGCTACAACCCCAGCCCATCCAATGTATTTTTATCATTCCTTCCTCACATGCTTTTTGAAGTACCAAAGTAAATTCACCACTGAAATAAAATTAAGTATATGTTGTAGAATTCAATAGCATAGAAACCAATCCTTTAATACCAAATAATACAAAGAAGTTTTGAACAATGGTTTTCCCTTCATCCTAAAAACTATTGTTAGAGCACAACTTCATTTGATGGCATTCTTCCTTGATTCAGTATAGCAATGCCAATCGATTAACATTGATAAAACAGTAGAAAAGTCTTATAAAACTTTATTTGGGTTGATATTCAAACATTTCAATTCTATTAAAATTTTCAAAGAACCTCTAGCATTGGATAACATGTCAAAAAGGGGAAGCAATATGAGATTTAAAGTCAAGCTCCATCATTTATTATTGGATAAAGATAGAATGTGCTAGTTAAGTTCTGATAATTTGTTTTCTTGTCTAGTTAAAGAAAAAAAAAGAAAGCATATAACACAATAGAAATGATTTACAAACCTTTACATTTCCTCCAAAGACTATCATTTCATCAATTCAAGCAAACTGGGTTTTTAAGCTATAAACCTGAGATAAGGAAAGTTCACTGGGTAGTTTAAAACTAAAGTGTGTTTGTTGTTTGTTTGCTGGTTCTATCCACTACTAGTCTGGGTTTATATTTCTTTTCTATTTAAAGTGGAGGACTTTCTAGTTACAGAAAAATCTGCTAAAGCCATTCATAGTAGATGTGTACTTTCTTCCCAAATAACTTTTGCCAAACGTTTATATATTACCCTTTGATACTGGTATTTCAAGAAGTCATTAATTCTGATATTTTTATAAATCTTAATGCTTACTTACTTTATTACATAGCTTATCAAAATTAAGACCTTTATGAATTGACAAGAATTGATTGCTCACCAAGTATTGCATGGCAATAGAGCGTCGAAGAGGTCCAGGTGGTCCTATCAGAAAAACATCTTGCCCCAAAAGATCCTTCTGCATTATCCATCTTAGATGCTGAACTACAGATTGAGTCGGAGGGTCTGAAACTTGTAAGTAGGAAAAAAAAGAAAATGAAATGCAAATTGGACTAATATCTTTAGTACAAATCTATGAGCAATACAGACTGTATATTTTAAAATATACGTGTGTGTGTGTGTGTGTGTGTGTGTGTGTGTGTATGAGACGAGAGATGAGACTGAGACTATAGAGATACCTGGTGAATTTTTACTCTTTCACAATAAAACTATTATTATCAATGCTAAAACAGCACAAAGTCTTTGATATCACAAAAAGTCACATACCCTACATGTGAAAACATATAAGGACATTTGAATAATCAACTATAAGTTTCCCTAAAGAAATGAAAGTAATTTTCAAGGATAACTTGAGGAACTGGTATCATTATTTTACCACAATTCCACAGCCTAACCCTTTTGTTCCAAAAGGGAGATACAAACAATCACCTCAATTAATGATTATCACAAACTTGAAAATTTGGAGACAAGTAAGTATAACTTAAGTTAGCAATGTTTTTAAGGTTTCCCAAACTCCACAACTAGAAAGTCTGATGTAGATTTAAAACTACTTTGGAATTTATAATTTAAATCTATTCTTCTATACAAACTCTTTTGGGAACAGAAGACTACTCCATACAATGCCCTTCTAAGTCTGCTACTAAATAAGCTCCAATGTGCTTATCTTCTACCTCAACATGTTCTAAAATGTTTAAATTAATACAGATAAATTGTGTTTGTTCATGTGTAAACTACCCAATGACTCAAAGAGTCCATCTCTAGGTATATAGGAAAATCTCTTGCCCTTGTACAACTAAAAGACATGTAGAATACTCTGAGCAACATTGTTCAAAATAAAATAAAACTGGGGAAAGGAAAATGATAAAATACACATGATGGAAAATTTTCAAAAGAACAAAAACAGAATAAATTATCGCCTACTTTGAAAAAATCTGAAATCTAAATGCTCCAAAATGTGAAATTTTTGAGTGCCTAAATAACACCACAAGTGAAAAATTTCACATGTGATCTCATGTGACAGGCTATAGTCAAAATGGAAATGGACTATGTTGTTTGGAATTATCTTCAGGCAATGTGTATAATGTATATATGCAATATAAGTGAATTTCATGTTTAGACATGAATCTCATCTCTAAGATGTAAACAAATATTCCAAAATAATATTCCACATTTTTAAAAAATGTGAAATCCAAAATACTCCTGGTTCCAAGCATTTCAGATAAGGGAAAATGCCAACAAATGCTGAACCTTAAAAATATCATATCGAGTGAAAAACTGCCACAAAATAAATCATTTGAACTATTGTAATAAAGTTCAACAAACTAGAAAATGAATTCTTTTGAGATAACATGACAAAACAATGCTCAAAAAGCAAAGGAATGATAAATTCAAGAAACTGGATGCATGGGGATGTGAGGTGGGCATGGAATCACAGAGATTCTCATGGAACGCTACATTGGTATGAGTAGTAGTCTAGTTTTTAAATTGGATATGGGCTACAGTGTTTGCTTTATTATGCTGCATTTTATATATACATAAAATGAGAAACGTATATTATATACTCTTTTGCATATATTGAATATCCATGCTTTTTTTAACTTTCTTTAATCATCCAACGAATTCATGAAATAATTTAAACATCCAACTAAGAAAGCTTGCAAAAGAGTGCAAGTGGTTTTGTTTTGTTTTGTTGTGCTCTGACAGCACAACATTATTAGCCCCTCACTCCCAAAGAAAACTAATCGCTAGAAAAGGTAATTTTCTGGTTTTCTTTATCCTGGTAGAAAGATCAAGGGAAAGGTTTTGGGTAGATTGGTTGGTTTATTACATCACTGGAGTAAACTAAAACATCTTGTAATTTCCCCAAAACAAACTCCTCTATGTCTGAAAATCAACCCAAGTGGAGGTACTTGGCTTCTCTTTTGTCTTATCAATCCTCTAAGACATGGATGGGGGCATACATCTTCAGGGGAAGCTACTGGAAGAGAGTTTGAGAAAAAAAATCTTAGATATTACAATGTCTTGTGGTCCTCTAAAAGGAGGACCTTTACATAAATGGTTATACAACATCTCTGTGGTATTAAAATTTCATGGAATTGGAGAAGAAAATTGAGATGGAGAAGAATGTCCTTAGAAGAACCATAATAAAAAACTGATTGAAAAACACTGCTCTAATATTTATACTTCTGAGAACTCTTTCAAGTAGTTTCTTGGTATTAGGATTCAATTCACCTGGGTCTACAGAGTTAACCTCACATATAACTAACAGATGTCCTTATAACTATTTTTTTCCTATCCATCTTTGTGATAAACAGTCTAATCTTATTTCAAAATAAGTCAGTCTCCCTGTTGTTTAAGGACAAAATAAATAAAAATTAAGAAACCCTAAATTCTTTATCAGTAATATGACACAATTTTCCCTATGCTGCAGAGCTACTACTTCTTCTTACTCTAATATCAAATAAATTGTTAAAAACATTTGGGGTATTTTTTTCCTACCTTACAAACCTTGGCTTATTCTGGCCACAGGCTTTCTTACCCTACTCTCACAGTTTCATGTTACTCTTTGTGTTCAACTTTGGCAATGTGCCTGATATTCCATTATCTAGACTTGACTACTGAAAATCTAAAGCTTGCCAAGTTCTAAAAGGTAAAGCCAAGTTGGTATCTTCAGCTTCCTCCCACCTTTTATTATTTATAACTATTGGTAACTATTCATAATTACAGTCTTATTTTAGTTCTAGATAGTTCCAGTCTATTTAAATGTCTTGATCTTGGAACTATATTCATTTTCAAGGTTGTTTTAAATCCAAGGCAGCAGTTCTCAATCAAATGTAGAAAGGCATGGAGTTATTTAAAGTTAGAAACCTAGGAATTGTGTATAGACCTGTGAATGCTCATGAGAGTGTCCTCCATTTCATGTGTGTTGAGAACCACTGGCTTAAGAAATATCTGACAGGGGCTGGGGACGTGGCTCAAGCGGTAGCGCGCTCGCCTGGCATGCGTGTGGCCCGGGTTCGATCCTCAACACCACATACAAACAAAGATGTTGTGTCCGCCGATAACTAAAAAATAAGTATTAAAAAAAAATTCTCTCTCTCTCTCCCTCTCTCACTCCCTCTTTAAAAAAAAAAAAGAAAAAGAAAAATCTGACAATTTTCAGCAACCACTTCCCTTATTCTTAGCACTCAACAGTGGTTTTCAACCAATGGTAGTACTGCCATAGCCCAATACCTGCAGAAGGCATCTGGAAATGTCTCAGGATACTTTTAATTGTTGCAAAGCTTCAGGCAATGAGGAATAATTTGGTTTACTACCAATATTTAGTGATGCTAAATGAAATGTCCAAGATAGTCCCATACAGCCAAAAGGTTAATAGCATCCTAATTGAGAAATGCTATATAGACTTTTTTTTTCCTCAATTGCCTCCATTGCCAGCACATTGCTAAGGAGTTGTAATTAGTCACAATTAAGCCCAAAGAAAGCATTCCTCTCAGTTCCCCTACCTGTTGCAAGATGACATTGTTAGGGATGCAAATCAGTAGCAAGTTCTTCCTTTATGCAGGCCTGGAGGAGATGTCAGGATATCTAAGGCTTTCATCATCACTTTCAATTCTAAGTAGCTTCTTAATCTAGTTGCAGATCTTATAGGCTATGGTGTATCTTACAATGACCATATTTTTCCCTACTTTCTTCTTTCCCCCCCCAAAAAAATAGCCCTAATAACCATAAATTATTGCATTCTTATCCTGTGCTAGATAAAAATACAAATGATCTTCTATAGTGTAGAAAATAATTTAGATCTCACAATAACCCTATAAGGCAACAGACTACATCTGTGTAAGGACACAGACCTGAGCCACACTGTCTGGATTCAAATTGTAAATCTACTATTTACTAGCTGTGTAACCTTAATCCAGGTATTTAATCTGTGTGCAGTTTCCCCATCTGTATAAGGGACCTAAAAATTGTACTCACAGAGCTAGAACATGGTCCAGTAAGTGCTATGTGTTTGTTAAATACTCATTATTTCTTATAATAAGAAAATCAAAGTTGAAAAGGCAATATCATTTGTTCAGTTGGTAAGTCCTTAAGCCAATATTAGACCCAAGTTGTTCCAATCTAAAGCCTGCATTCTAGTCATTATGTCCTCTAGGTTCAAGACTTTCCCTACAAGTGCAGACCCACAGGGATACATCAAAAATTTTAGTGGACTCAATGTTCTGTCCATTAGTTCTATTTCTCTTATTTTTGGTGATATCAATAATATATTCTATTCTTTCTATTAAAATGTCAGTCATTCTGTTATGTACATTATATTATCACAGGACTCACTTCTCCATAAAAAATTCTACTTTCTTTATTCCTTTTTTAGGATAGTATATTTTGAAAAACAAACAAACAAATCCCATATTTAATTTGTTAGGAAATTTCATTAAAATGCTAAAAGAAAGCATTATATAGTGCTATGTGATGCTTGTGGTGTATTTACATTAATGATTGAAACTAGCTGTATTTTTAGGATGGCCTCAAGAAAGCATGAGTCATACTTAAAAGCATACCAGAAATAGAAATAAGATTTAAGACTGTACATTATAAACATCTGCAAAATAAACTGCCATGCTGTCGTGCATAACCTAATATAAACATGGCCCAGCACATGAGAGAAATCCCCAACTTGTTTTCAGGCACAAAATGCTACCTTTCAGGAGTCTACTAATAATAAGTTTACTTATTATTAGTAGACTCCTGATACTACTAATAATAAGTAGTACCATATTCTGATTCCCTTTCTATGTAGAAATAAAATACCTGGCTCGTGTTGGGCTAATTATTGTTTCAATTCTTGTCAATATTTGCTTCAAAAAAATTTGCCTTTTTTTAAGCATAGTATTATTTTATTTTTTATTGATTTTTTTAAAAAAATAAATATTTAAAAATTGCTATTTTTGATCAGTCATATTCAAGGGCTTTAAAATAATTTTATTAGAGTAATCTAAATTTTAATTTTCTTCCTTTACAGACTCCAATTTGTCATAAAAGTAAAAATTAGAATTCCAGAAAATTAAACATAGTTCAAATTCTCTTATAATAAATTCTTCAAAACTAGTGATGTTGCTTAGTATCCCAAGAGACAATATAATAGAAAGAAAAAAAACTTTGATGCCAAACAAAACTATAGTTAAAAACTACAGTTGTGATTTTGACACTTTCCTTTACCAGTCATTTATCAGTGTTCTTGGACAAGAATTTGCCTATTCTAAGTTTCCTTATTTTCAAAAAAAAGGGTAATAATACTTATCAGGTATGGTTATTATGAGGATTATGGCTAAAGTACTTTGTCCAGTCCCTCAGTCAATGAGATCCAGGTAGGGAAAGACCTATCTTCACCTGAAAAGTCCCTTCCCTTGATGTGTGGCCTGGACAACAGGCTGCACAGTGTAAACTAGGTGGATATGAATGGACTCTTGGGTTTACACTAAAATTATCCTCTGGGCCTAGAACCCACCCTGAAAAAATGAGAGAGAAAGGAACCCAGTATTTACACATCCTAATCAATAGAGCCTGAGTTGGTACTCTCTCATATCTACTGCTGCACTCTACCCTTTGGGGACAAGCTATCATGGTACCATGTCATCCGCCACAGTCATCCCACAAAATCACTCAGAGATATTTAACTCACATCCATCACACTCCCCTAAATTTTTTTCTATCCATATTACAGTGCAAGATTTCAAAAGAAGCACAACTAATCTCCTCACTGTAATTGCATGCTCTTCTACTAAACCATCATGTATCTACTGTGTATCATTTGTAAGTGGATGTAGTGGACATCAAGGAGGGAAATGAAGGCAGGGGACACAATACACTGTGTTTAGAACCAAAGCCCTCATTATTTACAACATGGGTTAACTGAACTAAAAAGCTCAAGTATTTACACAGGTCCATTTATTGAAATCTATATGCTTATCATCAAGAACACAAAGTACAAGAATGTCCTTGAAGATGTTATCAGAAAATAATACACATATAAGATCTCAGTTTATATAAAGTCACTATCTATTAAATGAACTGATGAGTTTTCATGTGATATGGCTGTAACAAAAACTAAATGAAAACCATAACATTGGCCAGCACAGATCTTAGCACAGAGAAGGTATTTAGTTTTTCTTAAAATTAGAAAAACTGGTAAATATAGAGTAAATAAATTATAGTATATTCACATACAATGACTAAGTGTCCCACTGTACACTTTTGGGGTAAAGGTTGTATATTTGCTTGTGTTTGCATGATAAATACAAAATGAATATCCTTGAAACTAATACTGTAAGAATAATGTGAAAGGAAATGGGTGGAAATATTTCTCAATATGTATTTTTACATTGTTTTGATTTTTTGAGCCAAAAATTCTACCCCAAAAAAATGTTGTTTTAGGTTGAGCTTTAAAAAATGTTTGCTAAAAAAAAAAAACTTTCCAGAATATATTGCTTTGTTAAAATGGTCACAAAACAGTACTTCTAGAATATTTTTATATGGAAGGCATATATTATCACAGTTTTAAATATTAGGAACATTTAAATATTAGGAACATCACCAAGGAACATTATAAGGATTCAAGTATACAAAGTATGTTCTCTGCCCCTTACTAAATTGGAAATTAATAATGGAAAGATCTTCAGAAAGTCTCCAAACATTTAGAAACTAAATAGCACATATCTAAATAAGAAATGAGATCACTGCCAAGTGATATCAGAAAAATGGCTAAGCAGAAGTTCTCAGTGATCTCCCCTAAAAAAAAAAAAAAAAAATCACAAAACAGAAAATAAACATCTATAGTTCAACCAAAATAACTAAAGGAAAGCAGCCAAGGGAGCTCCCAAGAGTCCACATAATGCTACCCGCAGAGAAGAAACCAACAGTGCCTTGTCCATCCCCAATTCCATACCCACTCACAACTTCACCCCACACCCCTGGCTCAAGCTACTATTTAACTATCCTATCAGGGAACCAGAGCCACTGCTAGAGTACACCTTACTCCAGGGACAAATAGCCATGGAATCCCTCAATACTACAGGCTTTGACACTACTGCACCAATTCTACTAGTAGTCCATCATTCCTGAGCTTAGAAACTGCTACATTCTACCCTCTGGGACAAGCTTTCATGTGCATGTCACACACACCCCTATCCCAATAATTGGTACAGCCCACATTCAGGGCCTTAGCTGAAATGGCACAATTCTCTCTACCAGCCGTGAACTACCACAGCAACTTCAAATTCTGGTCCCCAAGCCAACATGGAGCCCTCTCCCTTGGGAGGGGTAAATCCCAACCATCTGACACACTAATGCAGTTGTACCCCCTAGAGCCACAGCTGACACAGCACCGTGACCTGAAGAATCGAAGCCTCATTTGACCTATGTATTTATGTTTTCTGGGGCTAAACTGAAGCAGCAACTTGTACTGTAAGTAATCAAAGGCCTGGATGAGCTTAGCTACCCTGCCATCTAGGTTGAATAACCACAAGGCTCCATCTCCCAGGAACTGAAGTAAGCACCCAGAATATGATCTGTTGAGGCACCCAAATCCGGGCATCTTCATTGCACCGGTGCTTATTTACCAGGGCCCAAGCCACAGCTATGCCTTGCCTCTCCTAGGTTCTTGCTACTGCTGCTACTGCTGCAGCACCTGGCCACACAGAGCATGGCTGTGTCATTCCCACCATTTGGGGGTCTACAGTCACCAATGCATGGTACCTCTCATGTGCCAGGGCCCATGCTGCCACTATGTCCTGTGGGTTCTAAGGTCCAAATTGCAGATGTGCCCTGTTTTCCAGGGCACAAGCCCCCAAAGCACTTCTTCCCCATAGCCATGCCAGTGCTGTGCCCTTCCCTCCAAGATCTAAGTCACATCCACACATCCCTGCCCTGTGGTCCCAGTGTACTGCCTCAGAGAAACAGACCCAACTTTGTGGGAGAAATGTATCCACCTATGCCTTTGAAAATGAACCAAACTGAGTGTGGTGGCATATACCTATAATCCAGGCAGCTTGGGAGGCTAAGGCAGGAGGATCACCAAGTTAAAAGTCTGCCTCAGCAATTTAGCAGAAATTAAACAATTTAGCAAGAACCTATCTCAAAATAAAAAATAAAAAGGATGTGGCTCAGAGTTTAAGTGCCCCTGGGTTCAAGGAGTGGCACACCAAAACAAAAAAAAAAAAAAAGAAAGAAAGATAGAGAACCAATTCTTCAGGTTTCATTCTTACAAAGCTACAATAGTCTCAAAAGTCCCTAAGCCCAGAACCATAGTTCCAAAGCCACACCAAGCACTTACACCCTGGACCCCAGTGACACTATCACTGTCTTTGGACAATATCTGACTGGACAACCATGACAAATCCCTCAGCTAAAAATGCCCACTGTGGGGAAGACAAACACAGCAAGATTTCTAAAGAGATCCTTACCACTGAGGACCCCAATAACCTGTTACCACCCTGCTACAAACTCTTGCACCCTAGACCACTGAGACACCTGGACTCATCAGTGATGATGATCACAACTAAAGATGCTGCACAGAGTCTACATCATCGCACCTACCCAGAGCTACTGTGACCAGCACCTTTAGGCCCACCTATAGGTGAAAGTCTTCCTCTGTGAGGTTTGGGAGAGGTAAAAGTTTTACCAGATGGACAGAAATCAATGCAGGGACACAAGAGACATGAAAAAGTAAGGAAACACGATATCACCAATTCTTTAGTAACAGACCACAAAGAAATGGAAATTTATGAATTTTCTGAAAAGAAATTTAAAATAACCATGTTAAAGGAACTCAGTAAGACACAAGAAAATACAGACAAAATTTAATGAAATTAGGAAGGCAATTCATGATCTGAATGAGAAATTCAACAGAGATGGGCATCATTAAAAAAAAAGAGGAAACAAATCCTTGAGGCTGATATTTCAATGAAATAAAAAAATATAATACAGAACTTCAACAACAAACTAGATCAATCAGAAGAAAGATCTGTAAATATAAAAACAGGTCTTTGAAATAACTCAGGCAGAGGGGTATAAAAAGTGAAGAAAAGCCACAGGAGTATGGGAAACCTTAAGCAAACAAATATTCATATTATGGGAGTTCCAGAAGGAAAAGAGAGAAAGGGACAGAAAACTTATTTAATACAATAGCTGCTAATGACTTCCCGTGTCTTGAAAGACATGGACATCCAAACTGATAAACCTCCAAGGTCCACAAATACATTCAACCCACACAAGTGGCACATTATACTTTCATTATCAAAGAATCTATAAAAAAAAAAAAAACAGAAAATACCACAATGGTGGTAGAAAGTCCTTACCTAATAATAATAATCTTGAAATTAAATGGATGAAATTCTTCAATCAAAAGACATAGAATGGCAGGATGGCACACCTGTAATCCCAACAACTTGGGAGCCTGAGGCAGAAGGATCAAAAGTTCAAGGACAGCCTTTGTAACTTAGCAAGACCCAGTCTCAAAAAATAAAAAAGGGCTGGTGAGATAGTCAGTACCCAGTGCCTTCCCACACACCCAGAGTGGATGAATGGATTTAAAAAAAAAAAAAGAAGAAGAAGATCTAACTATGCTGCCTACAAGAAATCCACTTCAGCTTAAAAAACACACATAGGCCAGGCATAGTGGCACACGTCTATAACCCCAGAAGCTCAGGAGGCTGAGGCAAAAGGATCATGAGTACAAAGCCAGGTTCAGCAACAATGAGGCACTAAGCAACTCAGTGAGACCCTGTCTCTAAATAAAATACAAAACAGGGCTAGGGACAAGACTCAGTGGTTGAGTGTACCTGAGTTCAATTGTGGGTACCCCTCACCAAAAAAGAAGAATGGGGTGACTACACTAATATCTAAGAAACTAAACTTCAAATAAAAAGCTACTACAAAAGACAAGGTATGCATTCATAAGTATGTAACCACCCAACACTATTAAACCTATATACATAAAACAAATACAAGGCAGAAATAGGTAACAATAAAATAATAGCAGGAGACTTCAATATAATATTTCCAATAATAAATAGAACAAGCAGAAAATTAAAATGGAATACTGTATCTGAATTGCATTCAGACAAAATAAACTTTAAAACATCTATAGCCAGGAGGAGTGGCACATGCCTGTAATGCAGCAGCTCAGGAGTCTGAAGCTGAGGATCAGAAAATTTGAGCCAGTCTAACTAAGTAAGACCCTATCTCAAAGAAAGAAATTAAAGAGATACAAATAGGAAAAGAAGAACTCAAACTATCCCTATTTGCTAACAACATGATTCTATATTCAGAAGACCCAAAAATTTCATCAGAAAAATTCTACAACTCATAAATTAATTCAGTAAAGTAGCAGAATACAAAATTAACACCCATAAATCAATTGCGCTCCTATATATCAGTGATAAGTCAACTGAAAGAGAAACTAGGAAAACTATGCCATTCACAATAGCCTCAAAAAAATGGGGAAATCAATCTAACAAAGAGGTGAAAGACCACTACAACAAAAACTACAGAACACTAAAGAAAGAAATTGAAGAAGACCTTAGAAAATGGAAAAATCTCCCATGTTCTTGGATAGGCAGAATTAATATTTTCAAAATGGCCACACTACCAAAAGCACTATTCAGATTTAATGCAATTTCTATTTAAATTCTAATAACATTCTTCATAGAAATAGAAAAAAGCAGTTTTGAAATTCATTTGGAAAAAGAAAAAGCAGGAAGCATCACAATACCAGAACTTAAATTATACTAAGAAGCAATAGTAACAAAAACGGCACGGTATTGGCACAAAAACAGACATAAAGACCAATGGTACAGAATAGAAGACACAGAGACAAACCCACATAAATACAGTTATCTCATACTAGACAAAGGTACCATAAACATACATTGAAGAAAAGATAGCCTCTTCAACAAATGGTACTCAGAAAACTGGAAATCCATATATAGCAAAATGAAATTAAATGCCTATTTCTCACACTACACAAAACTCAACTCAAAGAGGATCAAGGACTTAGGCATTAGACAAGAGATACTGCACCTACTAGATGAAAAAGTAGGCCCAGTCTCTGTCATGTCTTGCTTAAGAACCAAATTCCTCAACAAGACTCCTAAAGCACAAGAAGTAAAATCAAGAATCAATACATCGGATGGTATCAAACTAAAAAGCTTCTTCATAGCAAAAGAAACAATCAAGAAGGTAAGAGAGCACCTACAGAATGGGAGAAAATCTTTGCCACCTGCACTTCAGATAGAGCATTAATTTCTAGGATATATAAAGAACTCAGAAAACAAAACACTAAAAAAACAAATAACCCAATCAATAAATGAGCAAAGGAATAGAACAGGCACTTCACAGAATAAGAAATATGATCAGTCAACAAATATTTGAAAAAATATTCAACATCTCTAGCAATTAGAGAAATGCAATTTAAAACTATACTGAGACTTCATTTCACTCCAGTCAAAATGGCAATGATGAACAATACAAGCAACAATAAATGTTGCTGAGGATGGGGAAAAGGTCCACTCATAAATTGCCGGTGGGCCTGCAAATTGGTGCAACCACTCTGGAAAGTAGTATGGCGAGTCCTCAGAAAACTTGGAATGGAACCACCATTTGACCCAGCTATCCCACTCCTCCATCTATACCCAAAGGACTTAAAAACAGCATACTGCAAGGACACAGCCACATCAATGAAAGGAGGAATGGGAAAAGGAAGAATAGTCAAACGAATCTGACTGACCTTTTGTATGTACACACATAAATAAGGCACAGTAAATCCCAGCATCAAGTATATACACAAGACAGTAATTAAAAAATAACTATCAATAAATTGCTGAAAGATCATTAGAGTAAAGGGAGAGGTACAGGGGGAGGGAGAGGAAGGAGGGAGTGCTGGGTCTGAATTAGAGCATATTATATTCCTTACTTTTGTGATTAAGTCAAAATGTATCTTAATGTCTCTTATATAACTAAAAAGAATCAATAAAAAAGTTAAAAAAAAGAATACTAAACTTGAATAGCACTTCAGACAAAATGGACATAAAAACACCTACAGAGGACTGAGGTTATGGCTCAGTGGTAGTGTGCTTGCCTACCCTGTGTGAGACACTGGGTTCAATTCTCAGCACCACATATAAGTTAATAAATAAATAAATAAAGGTCCATCAACAACTAAAAAAAAATTTTTTTTAAATCTACAGAATTTGCCATTCAACAGTGACAGAATACACATTTTTTTTTCTAACTTGGAGAGAAAAAGAGAGAAGACTTGAATAAGTAAAATAAAAAAATGAAAGCAAAGACATTATAACAGATGCATCAGAAATAAAAAGGATCATAAAGGACTATTATGAACAAGTCTATGCCAACAAAGTAAATATCCTAGAGGAAATGGATAAGTTCTAAGATAAACACAACCCACCAAGAATGAATCAGAAAGAAACAGAAAGTCTGAACAGGTCAACAACAACTAAAGAAGTTGAAGAAGTAATTTAAACCTTCCAACAAAGAAAAGCTCAGGACCAGATGGCTTCATGGCTGAATTCTATCAAACACTCAAAGAAGAATTAAATAAAATTCTTCTTAAACTTTCCAAAATATCAAGATAGAAAACTTCCTAACTCATTTTATGAAGTCAGCATTACCCTGATACATAAGCCAGATAAGACATCACAAGAAAACAAAATAGGCCAAATTAATGTAAAAATCATCAATAAAATATTAGCAAACTGAATTCAACAACACATTCAAAAAGTTATACATCATTACCAAGTAGGTCATGCAAGATTCATTTAACACATGCAAATCAATCAATTGTGATACACTACATTAACAAAATGAGATTTAAAAAGCACATGATTATCTCCATCAATATACAAGAAAACATTCAACAAAGGCAAACATCCTTTCTTGACAGGAATTCTCAACAGGTTAGGAATAGACATAAAGTTCCTCAACATAGTTAAGGCCATTTATGAAAACCCACACCTAACATTACAATCAATGGGGGAAAACAGATTTTCTACTAAGATCCAGCACAATGCAAGAATGTACACACTCATTTCTTTTCAACATAGAATTATTCTCAAGAACAATCATAGACAAGAAAAAGAAATAAGGGCATCCAAATCAGAAAGGAAGAAGTAAAATAATCTCTATTTTAGATGACATAGTACATAACGTAGCAACCACGAAGATTTTACACACACACACACATACATACACACACAACCATTAATAAGTGAATTCAATAAATTTGCAGGGTACAAAATCAACATTAAAAAGTTGGTAGCATTTATACATAAATAATGATCTAGCTGAAAAAAAAACACAAGAAAATGATCCTATTCGATAGAACCAAATAAAAACACTTGGGAATAAATTTAAATGAGGAGGTAAAAGATCTATATACTGAAAACTAAAAATATTGATGAAAGAAATTGAAGATAGCACAAATATGTGAAAATATACCTCATAAAAATGGATCATAAGAATTGGTGAATAATTAAAATGTCTATTTTACCCATATTGATATATAGATTCAATATAATCACTACTAAAATCCCAATAACATTCTTCACAGAAAAAAACTATCCCAAAACCCTCTGGAAACCACAAAATATCCTGAATAGCCAAAACAATTCCAAGAAGAAGATGGAAGCATCATACTTCTTATTTTGAAATTTTATTACAGAGCTATAATAATCAAAATCATATGGTACTGCTACAAAAACAGACACTTAGCCCAGTAGAATAGAATGGAGAACACAGAAAAAAAATCTAAACATATACAGTCAACTACGTTTTTTGTTTGTTTTTAGTTGTAGTTGAACACAATACCTTTATTTTATTTATTTGCATGTGGTGCTGAGGCTCAAACCCAGGGGCTCACACATACTAGGCAAGCATTCTACTACTGAGCCACAACCCCAACACTTGGTCAACTACTTTTGACAAAGATACCAAGAAGACATACTTAGAGAAAGGATAATCTTTCCAGTAAATGGTACAGGAAAACTGGATTTCCACATGCAAAAAAAAAAGTGGGACCTTTAACTTACATGATATACAAAAATCAACTCAAATTAATCAAAGACCTAAATGCTGTATCTGAAACAACGAAACTCCTAGAGGAAAATATGGATGAAAAACTCCTGAACATTGATGTTAGCAATGATTTTTTTTATTATTATTATCAAAACTTGGGCCACAAAAGCAAATATAAATAATCCAGACAATATCAAACTAAAAATCTTAGGTATAGCAAAAGAAACAACCAACAAAATGAAAATTTGAGGGAAATTTTGCAAGTCATATATACAAATGGTTAATATCCAAAATTCATTAAGAACTCAGATGACTCAATAGAAAAATATTATATGATTGAAAAATAAGCAAAAGATCTGAATAGACATTTCTCCAAAGACATAAAAATGGTCACCTAGTATATAAAAAGATGTTAACATCATTAACCATCAGGAAATGCTAATCAAAACTACTGAGATACTAACTAACTCACACCCATTAGAATAGACATTATGAAAAAATAACAAATGTTGCTGAGCTTGTGGAGAAAGGAAATGTGAACTAGAACAACCATAATGAGAAAAAGTATGGTGGTTTCTAAAGAAATTAAAAATAGAACTACCACATGACCCAGCAATTCCTCTTCTGGTCATATACCCAAAGGAAATAAATTGACTTCTCATCAATAAATCTGTACTCTTGTGTTCAATGCAGCATTATTCATGTTAGCAAAGGTAGGGAAACAACTAAGTGTTTATGAATGGATGAATGGATAAGAAAATTGTGGTGTATAGCTATGCATGCAATGGCATATTACTCAGACTTAAAAAAGAAAATCTTACAATTTGTCACCATATGGATGAACATGGGGGACGTTATACTAAAAAAAACATTGCATGATATTCTTATATTTGAAAACCAATGGGGTATGAGGATCAAATACACAATGAATGAGAATAAAACAGAGATTATCAGGGATGGTGGGTGGGGAGGATAATAAATGTGAAGATGTAAGTCAAGAGGACACAAAGTAGTAGCAGGATAAACAAGTCTGGAAATCTAATTTACAACGTGAGAACTAAATATAATAAAACTATCATGGATTTATGATGCTTCTAAATGAAATTTATAGATTTTCTTGCCATAAATAAAAACAAAAAATGTATCACTATGTAAGATGATGGATATGTTGATTTGCTTCACTATAATAACTATTTCATTTTATACATATATATATATATATGTATATATATATGTATTCCACAACTTAAATTATATACCATAAATATAAACACAAAAAATTATTTTTAAAAAAATTACATGGGGGCCTGGGGCTGGGGCTCAGCAGCAGCGCACTTGCCTGGCATGTGTGAGGCACTGAATTCAATTCTCAGCACCACATACAAATAATACAATAAAGGTCTTTCAACAACAAAAAAGAAAATTAAAAAATAAAACACATGAGTTGTGCCAGGAATGGTGGCACATACCTATAATCCCTGTGGCTCAGGAGGTTGAGGCAGGAGGATCGTGAGTTCCAAAGCCAGCCTCAGTAATTTAGCAAGGCCCTAAGCAACTTAAAAAGTACTTGTATCAAAATGAAAAATTAAGAAAAAAGGGCTGGGGATGTGGGTCAGTGGTTAAGTACCTCTGGGTTCAACCCCTGGTACAAAAACAAAACAACAACAACAACAACAAAGAAAATATGGGTCAAAAGAGAAATAAGGGAATTACAATGCTTTTAAAGCTGAATGAAAAGGATATCATAATGTATAAAAATTTTTGGCATGCCACTCACTCACTGCCTCATGAGAAATTATATAGCACTAACTGCCTATATTGAGATAAAGGGAGTATTTAAAATTAGGGGTCTCAGTTGTCCTTTAACAGAGTGGTAAAAGAAGATCAAATGAAGCCCAAAGAACGGAAATTATAGGGCTGGGGCTGTAGCTCAGTGGCAGATCACTTGCCTAGCATGTGTGAGGCACGGGGGTTCAATCCTTAGCACTACATAAAAATAAAACAAGTAAAATATTCTGTCCATCTACAACAACCAAAAAAGTTTTAATTAAAAAAAGAATGGAAATTTTATTGATTAGAGCTTAAAAATCAATGAAATAGGAACCAGAAAAATCAAGAAAAGCAACAAAACTGAATTTTTTAAGAATAACAATAAAATTGACAAATCTCTAGACATACTGATCCAAAAAGAGGAAAAAAGAAGAAAAAAGAAGATACACATTACTAACATCAGAAATAACAAAGAGACATAAAGGAACACATACATCAAAAAGTAAAAAAATGAGCATGGATGTGGGGAAAAAGTTACACTCATACACTGCTAGTGGGACTGCAAATTGGTGCAGCCAATATGGAAAGCAGTAAGGAGAATCCTCGGAAAACTTGGGAATGGAACCACCATTTGACCCAGCTATCCCAGTCATCGGTTTATACCCAAAGTACGTAAAAACAGCATACTACAGGAACACAGCCACATCAGTGTTTATAGCAGCACAATTCACAGTAGCTAAACTGTGGAACCAACCCAGATGCTCTTCAGTAGATGAATGGATAAAGAAAATGTGGTATATATATACAATGGAATATTACTCAGCATTAAAAGAGAATAAAATCATGGTATTTGCAGATAAATTGATGGAATTGCAGAATTTAATGCTAAGTGAAGTTAGCCAATCTCAAAAACCCAATTGCCAAATGTTTTCTCTGATTTAAGGATGCTGATTCATAATGGGGATGAGGAAGGGACATGGGAGGGTTAGATGATCTCTAGATAGGGCAAAGGAAAGGGAGTATGGGGGTAGAAAAGATGGTAGAATGAGATAGACATCATTACTCTAAGAATATGTATGAAGACATGAATGATGTGACTCTATGTTATGTACAACCAGAGATATGAAAAATTGTGCTTTATATGTATAATATGAACTGTAATGCATTCTGCTGCCATATATAACAAATTGAAAATTTAAAAAAGTAAAATAATGAGATATTGTGAAAAATTTTATGCTAATACATTTCACAACTTGGATGAAATGAACAAATTCCTGAAAAGAAAAGTTTCTTAAAAGAGCTGGGTCTTCTGACACAAGAAGAGATAAACAGCCATATGTATGAAAGAATTTGAACTTACCATTAAAAATCCTCCCACATACACACACACAAAAATAAATAAATAAAAAATAACTCCTAATCAAGATAATTTCACTGGTTTTACCAAACATTTAGGGGGACATATAAATTTTATACAAATGTATTCAGAAAACTGAAGAGGCAAAAACACTTTCAAATTCATTCTAAAGCTAGCACTACCCTGATATTGACATCTGACAAAAACATAACAAGAAAACAAAGCTACAGATCAATATATTTCATAAATATAGATGCACAAATTCTAAATATAATTTTAGCAAATAGTCTAACAATATGTAAAAAGAATAATACATCAGCACTAATTGGGATATATCCTGGGAACAAAGTTAGTTTAACATCTGAAAATCAATCAGTGTAATTCACCATATTAACAAACTAAAAAAGAAAAAGAAAACTGTCAAATAACACAGAAAAAGCACTCAACAAAATCTGACATTTCTTCCTAATTAAAAAAATCAATCAGGTGTGGTGACATACACATGTAATCCCAGCAGCTCAGAAGGCTGAGGCAGGAGGATTACAAATTCAAAGCAAGCCTTTTGCTTTGCAAAAGCAAGACACTGAGCAACTCAGTGAGATCCTGTCTCTAGATAAAATACAAAATAGGGCTGGGGATGTGGCTCAGTGGTCAAGTGCTCCTGAGTTCAATCCCCAGTACCAAAAAAAAAAAAAAAGAAAAAACTATACCTATTTTACATAAGGGAGAAAGGTTGAATTCTTTCCCCATAATATCAGGACAATGTTTTCTCTCATAGCTTGTATTAAACATTACACTGAAGGTTCTAATAAATGCAATAAGGCAAACAAATAAAAGAAACAAGAAAAAAAATATTTTAAAGAAAAGAAATAAGAAGCATCCAGATTGGGGAAAAAAGTAGCAGAGCTGTCTTCGTTTATTGACAACATGATTGTTTATGTAGAAAATGTGATGCAATCTACAAAAACAAACTCTTGAACTAAAAAGTGACTTTAGCAAGGTACCAAGAAACAAGATCAATATACAATAATTAATTGTACTTCTATATTACAGTTGAAAAATAATACTATTCAAAATAACATCAAAATATGTAAAATACTCCAAGGATAAGGTTGACAAAATATGTATAAGACCTATACACTGAAAACAGTAAAACACCACTGAAAGAAATTACAGAAGACCTAAATAGAAAGATGTGAATTGTTCATAGATTGGAAAGTTCAGTATTATGAAGATATCCCCAAAATCATCCATAAAATCATCTACACATTCAAAGCAATCCCAATCCAAAATCTTGGCAGGCTTTTTTAATATAGAAATTGACACGCTGATTACAAAATCACATATAGATGCAAAGGACCTAAAATATGCAAAACAACTTTGTAAAAAAGATAAAAATGAGTAACTTTACCTCATTTCAATATTATTATAAAGCTACAATAGTCAAGACAGTAAGGCACTGGTGTCAAGAGAGATAAACAAACGGAACAGAACAGAGTCTAGTAATGGACACGGAATATACATTGACAAAAGAACAAAAACAATTCAGTGAAGAAAGGATAGATTTTTTTTCGGCAAATGGTGCTGAAACAATTGAATATCCATATGTAAAATAAATGAACTTTGGCCCATACCTTATACCATTTACAAAAATTCATGTAAAAAGAATGATAGACATAAATAAAAACATCTAGATAAAAATTTAGGGGAAAAAAGTCTGTATGGAATTCAGTTAAAGATTTCTTACATTTCTCAGGTGACTACCAAAGCACAATCTATCAAAGCAAAAACAAAGTTAAAAAACTGATATGCTATAGACTTCATTAAAATTTACAACTTTCACTCTTCAAAGAACAGAAGAGAACAAAAAGATAAGTCACAGACAGGAAGAAAATATTTCAAAACTTACATCTGATACCGAGGATGTATAGCGAAATGGCAGGGGTGGGTTTGTAGAGAAAGAAATAGCAAAACTCAAAAAAAGAACATAAACAATTCTCCCCCCAAAAAAAATAGGTGAAAGATTTGAACAAACACTGCAACTAATGCCACTAAGAAACACAAATTAATTCACTGTGAAATATCATTACGCATACATTAAAATGGTTAAATTCAAAAGATTGGCCAGGCACAGTGTCACATGCCTGTAATACTGGTGGCTCGGAAGTTGAGGTAGGAGGTTTGTGAGTTCAAAGCCACAGCAAAAATGAGATTCTAAGCAACTCTGTTAGACCCTGTCTCTAAAGAAAATACAAAATAGGGCGGGGGATGTGCTCAGTGGTCAAGTGTCCCTGAGTTCAATCCCTGGTACCTCCCCCAATAAAAACAAATCAAAAAGACTGGCCATGCTCAAGAGCTGACAAAAATATGAAGGAACTGGAACTCCGCGTTGTTGGTGGAAATGTAAAATGATACAATCACTTTAGGAAACAGAATGGGAGTTCCTTAAAAAAAATTAACAAACACCGTGTAATATAGCATATATATATGAAAAGAAAGCATATGTCCAGAGACTTGTGCATGAATGTTGAGAGCAGCTTTATTGTAAGAGCCTCAAAATGTTAATGGGCTGAATAATCACTGACAGGTAGATGGATAAACAAATTTTAATAGTAAATATAGTAAAATGCTGTTCTCACAAAAAAAAAAAAAAAGGAAGGAGGAGGAGAATAATCCTTTTGAATGTTGCAACATGGAAGAATTTCAAAGTAATTATGCTAAGTAAAGAAGCTAAACGAAAATAATTTCTATAGTATGATTGCATTTATATACAATTCTAGAAAATCTTGGTAAGTCTATAAAGCAAATCAGTGATTTCAAGATGATGGAGGAACCAAGGAAACATCACAAAGGGTCACAAGTAAGCTTTTGGGGTGATAAATTTATTTGATCAGTATTCTAACTATAGTTATGTTTCCTGGTTATAGGACATATCAAAACTTACCAAAGTGTACATTTTAAATATATAAATATGTACAGTTTTGTGTTTAAATTATTCCTAGCAATCTTTTAAATACTAAAATGACACATATTAAAATGATAACAATGATTATAATTCAATTTATGAATGATTTGGTTTTTAAACTTGGTGTTTTTTATATTACTTTCTAAAGAAGTCATAAGAATTCATACATCTACCAACAAAATATGAGAACGCCATTGCCCTAAAACTCTATAGGTACTTGATGTTCCAATACTTTTTTGTTGTTGTTGCAATACTTTTTAATTTCAGCCCAATAATGTATAAAAATTGCTAACTTATCATATAATTTGCATATCTCTAACTATAAAACAGATATAGAATATATGTTTATACACTTACTGGCCACTAGATTTCCTCTTCTGTGTCACAGCTATTGAAATCCTTTCCTTACTGTCTATTGAATCACATGATTTTTATTATCAATTTGTAAGATATATTTATATATTAAGCATTTAGTCCTCTATCACATGTGTTGTATATGCATTAAAATGATTTTTAATTTAGGCAATTACTATTTGAATTAATTTTCTCATATAAACAATGTCATTCATTGTAGCCAAATTGCCAGGTACATCCAAAGAAGCCTATTTAACATATTTCATAGCTCAAAAATTGTGTATCTGGTGGCAGAAGGCATTGGAAAGATGTTGGTGGGAGGACATAAAATTTCAATTAGACAGGAGGAAAAAGTTCAGATCTATTATACAACAGGCTGACTATAGTTAATAATGATGTATCGTATACTTACAAAAAGAATCAATTCTCAATGTTATCACAAAATTAATAGATGAGGTAAAAGATTTGTTAAGCAACTTGACTTAGTCATTCTATAATTTTGAAACATCATGTTATGTACCATAAAATTTTGTCAATTAAAAAATAATTTTAAAAAAATTGTACATCTGCAATGAAATTTGTAGAAGGCAACAAGGGCAATTAGATGGAAAATAAAAAGTAATAAAATATATCAAAAAAATTTACTTTATTCTATAATTTTGAAACATCATGTCATGTACCATAAAATTTTGTCAATTAAAAAATAATTTTTAAAAAATTGTACATCTGCAATGAAATTTGTAGAAAGCAACAAGGGCAATTAAATGGAAAATAAAAAGTAATAAAATATATCAAAAAAAATTTACTCTGCATACAGTTCCTAAGAGAAAGAAGATTAAAGAAAAATTAGGAACTGGATAAAGATTACTATAAAGATTCCAGGACAGACTGTGGGACACATTCAAGGACTTAAAAGTTGATGAATTCTTCCTTCTGAGAACTCTTCTTAAAAATACATCTAAAGGGGGCTGGGGCTGGGGCTCAGTGGCATAGCACTCACCTAGCACGTATGAGGCACTAGGTTCAATCCTCAGTACCACAAAAAAATAAATAAAATAAAGATATTGTGTCCATCTACAACCTAAAAAAATTTTTTTAAATCCATCTAAAGAAAACCAAAGGTACTTCTTACAATAAATTATTTCATAATGAGATGCAATTAGTGCAACTATTAAAAATTAAATTAAAAATAATTTTAATGCATATACAACACATGTGATAGAGGACTAAATGCTTAATATACAAATATATCTTACAAACTGATAAGAAAAATCATGTGATTCAGTAGACAATAAGTAAAGGATTTAAATTGCTGTGACACAGAAGAGGAAATCTAGTGGCCAGTAAGTATATAAACATATGTTCTATATCTGTTTTATAGTTAGAGGTATGCAAATGATACAATAAGCAATTTTTATACATAACTGAGCTGAAATTAAAAAAGTATTACAACAAATTAAGGCAGATCTTAAGTATTAGAAGCCCTATTTCTCTTATGTTTTCTGGGTTTTGTTTGGTTGGTTGGTTAGTTGTTTTTTAAGCTTTGACTATGTAGTAAGAGAATCTTGGGTAATCCAGAGACCTTTTTGCATAACTTGTCACTAATTCATTAAAATTGACACATAAGGGCTGGGGTTGTGGCTCAGCAGTAGAGCACTCACCTAGCACATGTGAGGCCCTGGGTTCAAACCTCACCACATAAAAATAAATAAATAAATAAATAAATAAATAAATAAATAAAAGTACTGTGTCCAACCACAACTAAAAAATAAACATTAAAAAGAAGCTGACACATAGCTGCAATAATTATTCTGCATTACTGATATTTACACAAGAATTCTATTTTCCCCATGCTATTCTATCATTTATGATGTTGATGAATTTCTCAAACCTCAAAATTATTTATAAACTAAAGAAAAAAATCCTCTCATCCTGTGATCCATTTTAAGAACACAATGTTGTAATTCTTGCAGAAAATCTTTGTGAGCTCTCACAGCTCTGATAAAAGTTCAGAGTCCAGTAAACCTTAAATGACCTCATGTATAATTAGTCTGCTCATTGCAACAAGAATATTATGTAAGGATGCAGAATATAACTCTCAGGTCAGGTTTAAAGTTATCTATTGAAAACTATCTAACCTGGAACATCACCTCATAAGGCAAACCCTGGAAGAAATAACCTTCTTTGATACAAGATAGTTTAACTTCAAGCAAAAAAATATGAAAGAATCTCCCTTTTTAAAAAAACTGCCAATTTCACCTAAGCCTTAAGATTCACTTTCACACAAAAAGGCAAAAGACACTTATAGTCTATCATGATAGACTAAGATGATAAATGGAAATTACAATGGTTAAGGCAGGAGATGACAAGAGATAGTTTATTTAAAAAAAAAAAAAAAACTAAAGAGCAATACAACTCCTGTTTCTATGATGTGCCAGGCACTAAGATGGGTGCTAAAACTAGAAAGATGTCCTGCTTTGCTGCTTTGCTCAACACTATGAAAACAGAAAAAGTTCAAAAGAAAAGCTGACAAATGAGTATAGAATGTAAGCATTCATTATCTCAGGTGTTCAGTGAATTAAGCAATCTTACTTTGATAATACTGTTTTCATGTGGTTTTTCATCAAATCTTAGACTTCCACTTAAGAACATTTCTAGTCCATAGCAAATACCAGTTAGCAGGATTCTACCGTTGTATTAAACACATGTTTGCAGGGTTCATATCTCAATGGTGTGATTTTTATTTCTTCATTTCTATAACACTATAACAATGGTGTGATTTCCAGTGCTCTGACAACTTTGATAAAGATAGAAATAAAATATCATGCCACGCTTCAAGTAATTCAGCATTTTTAAATAATCTTTTATACTTTTAAATCTAAAAGGAAATTTTCTAACATATCATTCTACTTTCCATTCCAGAATTAATTCTACAGAAAATCAAGAGTAGCTCATAAATAGCTAGAAACTGTGGCAGGCTGCAAAAGGAAAACCAAACTGAAGTGAGAAAATCTAGGCTTTCCTAATTAGTCTTCTGACCTTTTTCTTGTAGTCCTAATTTCCTGACTATGAAATAGAGTTTTAGAGAGAATAATAATTACTAAAGTTCCTTTCTTCAACAAAAGTCTATCATTTTGCCAGGCTCACACCTGTAATGCCAGCGACTCGGGAGGCTGATACAGGAGGATCTCAAGTTTAAAGCCAGATTCAGCAATGGTGAGGTACTCAACAACTCAGTGAGACCCTGTCTGTAATAAAATACAAAATTGGGCTGGGATTGTGACTCAGTAGTTGAGTGCCTCTGAGTTCAATCCCTGGAACCCCACCCCCACCAAAAAAAAGTCTATCAGTCTATGTTTTATTTGAAAATATTAAATATCCAAAAGGCTAAAGCTCAACTGAGGCAAAAATACAGGAATGAAAGTAACAGGGTATCAAACTTCAACCTAACTTCATTTCCAAAATATTTTAGAATATTTTAAAACTTAAAAAAAAAGAAAGCATCAAAATTCCCTGAGAACCAAAACTCATAATCTTCAATCATGCAATAACATCAAAAAAGCCAAATTTTCCCATTTTATAAATATTCCCTGAGAAAGAAAAAGTTCAACAAATAGAATATTTTAATACAATACAATCAATGGATGCACAAAAACTTGTATAATATAATATATTTTATCTTTCCAATCCATACGTGGCAACCATGTGATGCTTTTGTGGATACTGAAGACTTTGGTTGACTCAGCTACTTCTCCTATATTAAGCTAAACTCCTAAATCTTTTTCTTACAAATGGACACAGTCTCTCATAAGTACTGTCAATGTAGCAATTTGCTACTGAGTAAAGCATATGCTATAATCATCTTGATAGGAGAAAGACAAAAGATAACGATATTGTGACTGTGGAAAGAAAAATGATCAATGGATAACAAGAACAAGAAAACACAAATTAGGATCCATAGACTATTCTCAACATAAACTATCTTGAAAAAAAATTTAAAGAATAAGCTACTAATAGTTAAACATAAAAGAAATGAAAAAATTGATTACATAAAGGATTCATGAAAACAGTTTTTAAAAGTATATAAGCAAGGGGCTGGAATTGTGTTCAGAGGTAGAGAGCTCGCCTACCGTGCATGAGGCACTGGGTTCGATCCTCAGCACCACATAAATATAAAATAAAGACATTGTGTCCATCTATAACTAAAAAATAAATATTAAAAGAAGTATATAAGCAAGAAAATGTACTGGTTGTTTTGTTGTTATTTTTGTTTTGGTTTTTGTGGGGTTTGCTGGTCACCATTTCTGATAGTTTTGCTACATTTTAGAAGCCTTTATACTCTGGGGCTTGACCTCAACCAGCTACTATATTGCCCTGTGGTCATTTGTAAGATATGAAAATACATTTATTCAAAGGCTATAATTCATAAGTTTTGTAAAACACATTATTACTAAAATAAGAATGGAATTCTTAAAACTAGTACAGATATTCTTATGGATTCTTTCACTCAGTAAGACTTATGAAATGATTAAGCATTTGTGAATATGACAAAATGTTTCAGCCAACCTCATATGGGAGATTACAGTATCTTTGATATCAAAAGAAGAAATGGGTAGTGCTATCCTATTGAAAACTGTCAGGCACTGACTATACTTCCTGTCTTCCTGTTGAAAAGGTAAGCATCTTGCCACATTGTAAACATGGCAAATTTTATCTCTGAAGGAAACTGAAGCTATTTGAAGGGCCTACAGCCACTGGTAATCCTGCAAACAACCTGGCTGAAGGCAAATTCAAAATCAAATCTAGATGAAATGTACCAGATTAATTGTTTAAAGGAAAATACAGAATTAAGACTAAAGCATTTTTAGTATAGAACGACAGTTTTCCTTAATAATCCTCATATTCAACTATGTCATTCACAGGTATAAAATAATGGGAAATGAAAGAGAACAAGAATTAGAAGACCAAGGGAATGGTTTCCTGGCGACTCTTTTATTGAACACTAAGTGCCAGGCACTATTCTACACATTTGTCTTAGGCTATTTGATTCAATCCTTAAAATATACCTGTGAGGTTGTAACAATCATCCCCGTGTAACCAAAGAGAGTCCAGCAGTTAAACAACCTAGAGAAAAATCATGCAACTAGAAAGTAGTACGGACAAATTTTTAAATATAATTTCCACCCCCAGCAGTCTTTTCCCTACAGACATCGAATTAAATAAATTTTTCCTATTGTCTATCAAGAGACAATATTATTCCTCATTCTGAAGTTTACTATAAAAATGTAATTACACTCATAATAAGAAAAGACACAGAAATCATGAAAAATGTCCATTTTTTCCCAATTATCTCATTACAAATCTATTTTGTTAATATTTCCCCAGACAAGTATAAGAACTTGTTGAGAATTTATGTCACTAGTCTTACCCCAAGAAAAGAAAACCTGTCTACTACAATAATATGCTCACACATAAGCATTCAATAATGAATATTAAAAATAAATGTTCTCTCAACTCCCACTTCTAGTTAGGATGAAGAGAATTTCACTTTGAACATAACAACTAGAACAAATCACTTAATCTATAAAAATCACAGTTTTTCAAAACTTATCATAGAAGTAAGATTACAAAGAAACCCAAATGAACTAAAATCTAGAAAGTAATAAGCCCTTTAAGGAGAGGAAAAGACTCATAGCTAACTTTCATTCCTGGTAGAATCCCAGGCAGGAAGACAAAGAACCTGCCATAGATATGAGAGGAGAAACATACTGAGTTTTTTATTTACTTACTTACTTACTTACTTACTTATTTATTTTTGCTGTTGGATTCCATTTGCTAGCATCTTTTTTTAATTTATTTTTTCAATTTTAATTTGTTATATGTGGCAGCAGAATGCATTACAATTCATATTACACATATAGAGCACAATTTTTCATATCTCTGATTGCACACAAAGTAGAGTCACACCATTCATGTCTTCATACATGTACTTAGGGTAGTGATGTCTATTCATTCCACCTTCTTTCCCACTCACATGCGCCTCTCTTGCTCTCCCTCCCCTTTGCCCTATCTACAGATCATCTCATCCTCCCATTCCCCCCCCCCAACTCCCAACTCCATTAAGAATCAGCATCCTTAAATCAGAGAAAATATTTGGAATTTGGCTAACTTAGGATTGGCTAACTTCACTTAGCATTACATTCTCCAATTCCATCCATTTACCAGTAAATGCCATGATTTTATTCTCTTTTAATGCTGGATAATATACCATTGTATGTGTATACATACACACACACACACACACACATATATTCACATACACACAATGGAATATATATATGTCACATTTTCTTTATCCATTCATATACTGAAGGGCATCTAGGTTGGTTCCACAGTTTAGCTAATGTGAATGGTGCTGCTATAAACATTGATGGGCTGTGTCCCTGTAGTATGCATGTATGTATGTAGTCCTTTGAGTACAGACCGAGGAGTTAGATAGCTGGATCAAATGGTGATTCTAATCCAAGTTTTCCAAGGATTCTCCATACTGCTTTCTAGTGGCACCAATTTGCAGTCCCACCAGCAATGTATGAGTGTGCCTTTTCCCCCACATCCTCATCAACACTTACTATTGTTTATATTCTTTTTTATATTGGTTGCTCAAAACATTACAATGATCTTGACATATCATATTTCATACAGTTGATTCAAGTGGGGTATGAATTCTTATTTTTACCATGTGTACAGATTGCAGGATCACATTGGTTACACATTCACGTTTATATTCTTCATAGCTGCCATTCTGACTAGAGTAAGATGAAATCTTAGAGTAGTTTTGATTTGTACTTCTCTAATTGCTAGAGATGTTGAATATTTTTTCATATAATTATTGTCTGATTGTATATCATCTTCTGAGAAGGGTCTGTCATGCAATTCCAATCAAAATCCCAATGACATTCCTCATAGAAATAGAAAAAACAGTCATGAAATTCATCTGAAAAATAAGAGACCCAGAATAGCTAAAGCAATCCTTTGCAAGAAGAGTGAAGCAGGTGGTATCACTGTACCAGACCTTACACTATACTACAGAGCAACAGTAACAAAAACAGCATGGTATTGGCACCAAAACAGACTGGTAGACTAATGGTACAGAATAGAGGATACAGAGACAAACTCACATAAATACAGTGATCTTATATTAGACAAAGGCTACAAAAACATACATTGGAGAAAAGTATTGGAGAAAAATACTTCAACAAATAGTGCTGGGAAAACTGGAAATCCATATGCAACAAAATGAGATTAAATCCATATTTCTCACCATGCACAAAATTCAACTCAAAGTGGATGAGGGACCTAGGAATTAAACCAGAGACTCTGCCTATTAGAAGAAAAAGCAGGCCCAAATCTACATCATGTCAGATTAGGCCCCAACTTCTTTAATAAGATTCCTATAGCACAAGAATTAAAATCAAGAATCAATAAATAGAATGGATCCAAACTAAAAAGCTTGGAGGTAAATACAGAGCCTACTTTTGGGGAGCAAATTTTTACCACATGCATATCAGATAGAGCACTAATCTCTAGAATATATAAAGAACTCAAAAATCTTAACACCAAAAAAAAAAAAAAAACAAATAACCCAATCAATAAATGGGCCAAGCAACTGAATATACTGAACTTTTGACAAACTTAAAATGGCCACACATGAGCTGGCATGATGAATTAGTAAACTGAATCATCCCAGCCACAAAGAAAACCTGCAACTAACTACCCATCTATTCTTTCCCACCAGCTCTTACCAAGTGAAGGTACGTAGGAGTGCACACTATAAGCCAAACAGAGCAGAAGCTGAGAGATACCCTCTCTGAAGTATGTTGGACCTTTTATTAATGCAAGGAAACAACCCATTGACACCAGGGGTGGGATAGAAGACATGACAGAAATTCCACACGGACACTAGGGTCTTTATCCAGTGCAAAGGAGAAGTTCCTGAAGGATGATTCTGGGCTAGTACACATAAATTTTTTTGAGGTTTTCTTTTTCTTCAGTGAAATGGCCTCTAGAGGCAAGGCAATAGGACAAGAGAAATATAAATTGTAGAATGCAAAATACAGGACCGGATGGCAAAGAGAGCTCCCCAGCAATTCAAAAATCTGGTAGATATATAGCTAAGAGAGATTAACTATGTTTGCTGTGGGTTTTGAAGCTGGAGTTAGAATAAAAACTGAATATGTAAAAATAAGGAAATATTAAGAATGGAAATAAATGAAACAACAATAGAGAAAATCAACAAAGTATTTCTTTAAAAAGTCAATATCATTGATAAACTCTAGTAAGATTTATACTATTAAAAAGTATAAATACAAATTTCCAATATGAGGAATAAAAGAATATCACTGGAGATTCTACAAATATTTAAAGAATAATGAAGGCTTTAATATTAAAAAAATTATGCCAATGAGTTTACAAACTGAGATGAAAACACACTTATCTTTTTACTGAGTAAAAATAACTCAGTAGCTTGACTGAATAGGAGAGTCATTAGTTGTTTTACATTTGCTGAAATTTAGACAGTTAATGGTTACAGCGCATTTGTTACACACAGGACTACCAACATTAGTTTAAAATTTTAAAAAATAGGTATAATTTTAAAATAACAAAAACTGACAATGTGTAAATTTAAATAATCTTTGCAGACTTTCACAAATTCATCTACAACCAGTTCAGTGACAACTAGTTTGACCAATAGATCAGGCATTACATTGATTTGCCATCCTTAGACTTCATTTCTCCAAAGTTTGAAAGTTTTAACTTTCTTGTTGCTGTTACTTATAAATATAATTGCATTTCATGACACCAAAATTAACTATAAACTTCTTGGAAAGGGAAAAAAAGACTGTCTTTATAATCTTGGAGTAGACTAAGATTTCTAAAATACAAAGAGTATTAATTGTAAATGAAGTAAATAAATAATAAATCAAATGCAGCTAAAATGTCTGCGAACCCAGATACCAATGAGAAAGTGACTAAGCAAATAGACTAGGAATAGCATTTATAATGCATATAGATGACAAAGGAGGATATCCATAATATATAATGCATAATATATGAAAACATCTTATAAATCAATAATAAAAAGGCAAAGAACTCAATATTTTTAAATAGGTAAATGATGTAGACATTTCACAAGTGAAGATATACAAATGGCCAGCAAGTATAGGAAAATGTCTTGACCATCATCCCTCATCAGGGGAAAAGCAAATTAAAACCACAAGAGCACAGGTATTGCTGGAATAGCAGGGAAAGGACCTCTGAAATTCATTTCTCCATTAAAAAAAAAAAGAACACTTGCAAAAATTGTCAATAACTTTTTTAGAACTCTACAAATTAATGAAAGGCTTTGAATAGTCTAGCAAGCATTTATCCAAGAAAAAAAGAGATGAATTTCAGTAAGAATAGCAAGTTCTGTGTGTAACTTGCCCTAATTCCATCCCTAATTTTTCAGCTCTATGATTGTCTTGAAAACCAACCACCCATTACCACAGTAAAAACCACCATTACCTGGCAACCACTTCAATGGAACAGTACAGTTTGGAGTGCTCCAAAAGCCCCTTTCCTACAGAATTGTCCCTTCTTGGTCAGTCTGGCAGCTCCCTGAAAAATATCTCCTCTTAAAATTTGTCTTTATTTAACCTACTCAGAGCTCATTGTGTGTAAATAGCATGACACCAGGGCATGTGTTCAAAAAATAAATAAACAAAATCAACTACAATTATTTAATGTCACAGCTGCATGAGGCACTAATACCAACTGGAACTAACAAAAGGAGGGGCAAAAAAATTGAAACACTAGGAATGAGATATTCATAGAAGGCTTCAGCAACTCTACTATATGCCTAGAAATCTAGAAGGCCACGCACAGTAAGGCCTAATTGCTTATCTCTGGCTGACCCTTGAGGGTTTACACAAACAGAAGTAAAGTTAAAACATGATTATAAGCTGTTTGTGACAATGAAATCATATCCCAATGTAGAGGTAAAAAAGACCCTTAGCAATGGTCAAGAGAATTATTAGTTCAACGCATTTAAGAAATCTCTTGTTTAATCATTAGCTTACTACTGAACCAACCGAGCAGAAACTTAAAGCACGGCACATGACAAAGAATTTGGAATTTAAAGAAATAGCTTACAAAAGCAAATAAACAAGGAGAAACAAGAAATCCTGGGAAAGGCAGAATCTGATTTCCAGAGCTGCCACGTTATACTATTTTAAATATAAAAAATATGGTTCATAGGAAAAAAAAGAGTTAATAAAAAACTGCCTCTGAGGAAGCCAGACATTTGACTTGGTAGACAAACACTTTAAATCAATCATTACAAATAAATTCTAGAATAAAATGAAATCATGTCTAAAGAATTAAAAGATAATGTGAGGATGACATCTCAATAAAGAATATCAATAAAAATAGAAATTATTTCAAAAATCCAAATAAAAATTATGAACTTGAAAACTATAATAAGTGAAATGAAAAAATTCACTAGAGAAACTCAAAAACAAATGTGAACAGGTAAAGAATCATTAACTTTAAAGATAGATAAGTAAGTGATCAGAGAGAGGAAAGAATTAGCAAACTTGAAAACAGGCCAACTCAGAGTATCTAGTCTCAGTAACAGAAAGAAAAATGAAGTTTCTGAGACCAGTAGGATATCATCAAGCTTATCAACATACAAATAAAGGAGTACTAGAAAGAGATAGATAGAAGAGAAAAAATAATGGCTAAAAAATTGCCAAACTAATGAAAACCATTAAATCTAAGTATCCAAGAAACTCAACAAACTTCAAATAGGATGAACTCAGAAATTAGCACTGTTAATGTATTAGTCTGTTTTCCATTGTTATAACAAAATACCTGAGATAAAATAATTATAAATAAAATAGATTTATTTAGCCCACAGATTGGGAGACTGAAGATCCAAGATCAGGTGGCCCTATCTTTTCAGCATTTGATAAGAGCACCCTTGACTGTGCCATAACATGATAGAGGGATTCATGGTAGGAACATTAGAAGAGAAATTCAAAAAGGAGGGTCCAGTCTTACTCTTTCTATAACAAACCATCCTCCAGGAAATTCATTCCAAAAGGCCAGAATTAATCTCCCTTCCAAAAGCAGTTCCCCAGTGACCTAATTATCACTCACTGGGACCCTTAAAGGTTCGACCATCCTCCAGCACTCCCATTCTAGGCACAAGGTTCTAGGACATGAACCTTTGGGGGACAAACCACATCCAAACCATAGTACCTGTTATGGCTGGATGTGAGGTGTCCCCAAAAGCTCAGAGACAATGAAAGAGGCTTAAGGAAAAATGATTGAGTTATGAGAGCCCTAACGCAATCTGTGAATTGATCCCCTGACAAAATTAATTGAGTGATAACTGAAGGAGGGTATGGTGTGGCTGAAAGAGGTGGGTCCCTGAGGAAATTCCTTGGGGGGGAGGGTGACTTATTTGGTATCTGGTGAGTGGAGTCTCTCTCTGCTTCCTGATCATCATGTGAGCTATTTCTCTCCACCACACTCTTTTGCAATTATTATGTCCTGCCTCCTCTCGAGCGCTGAGGAATGGAGCCTGCTATCTATAGACTGAGAACTCTGAAACTGTGAGCCCCTAAATAAACTTTTCCTCCTTCACAATTGTTTCAGGTTATTCTTTTAGTCACAGCATTGAAAAAGCTTACTAAAACAGTACACACCCTAATCAAACTATCAAAAGCCAAAATGAGAATCTTCACAGCAGAGAGAAAATTAACTCATTACATAGAGGATCCTTGATAAGATTAATAACTGACTTCTCATCAGAAAGTACGGAGGCCAAAGGCAATATGGTGACATATTCAAAGTGCTCAAAAGAACCGTCAACCAAGAACTGTATACCCAGTAAAATTATCCTTCAAAATACAAAGAAGAAATTATGATATTTCCAGATCAACAAAAACAGAGAATTCTTTACTGGCTGACTTCCCCTATAAGAAATACTAAAGTCCTTCTTTCAGGCTGAAATGAAAGCATAATAAATAGTAAATCAAGTCTACACAAAGAAATTAAGACTGGTAAAGAAAATAATACAAGCAAATATAAAGACAGTATAAACATGTTTTTGTCCATTCTTTTCTTCTCCTATTTAACTTAAAAGACAACTTCATAAAGCAAAAATTACAAAACTATATACTTTTTTTTTGAGAGAGAGAGAGAGAGAGAGAGGAAGAGAGAGATAATTTTTAATATTTATTTTTTAGTTTTTGGCAGACACAACATCTTTGTTGGTATGTGGTGCTGAGGATCGAACCCGGGCCGCATGCACGCCAGGCGAGCGCACTACCGCTTGAGCCACATCCCCAGCCCAAAACTGTAGACTTTTAATGTATAAAGATAAAAGTTGTATAACAATAATAACACAAAGGGGGCTGTGGCTCAGTGGTAGAGCCCTCACCTAGCATGTGCGAGGCCCTGGGTTTGATCCTCAGCACCACATAAAAATCAATAAATAAAGGTATTATGTCCAACTACAACTAAAAAAATAAACATTAAATAATAATAATAATAACAACAACACAAAGGAAGTGGGAGAGAACAGACCTACATATACTGAAGCAAAGTTTTTTATAATATTAAAATTAAAGTTAGTATTAGCCTGAAAAATTGCTTTAGGTGTTAACTGTAATCCCTATGATGACCACTAAGGAAATATAATTAAAAAGAAAAAACCTAAAACATAGTAAAATAAAGGGGGGACAGAGTAGAGAAGATAGATGGCAAAGCCATTTAGAAGGTAGAGTCAATGTAATTTTGCATTAGATGAAAATAAGATTTCTTTCCTAAAGAGCACATAGTCTAGTGAAAAAATCTAAAGAGTAAAAAAAAAAAAACATGTTCTATATTGTGTTCAATCACTGAAACACAGAACAAAAGAGAGTGGAAAGATTAGGCTAAGTCTAGATCAAAATAGCTAAGGATTTATCTTTGTTCCCAAGGTATAAGAAAGATGTTTTAAATTCTTGAGAAAAGAAGTAAAATGATTTTGAGCAAAGAAATGGCAAGTCATTAGGAATAGTCAAATCAAAAGCACAATAGCACAATAAAATACCACTTCACATGCATAAGGATGGCTACAGTCAAAATGATGGACAGTAAAAAGCAGTGATGATATTGAGAAATGAGAACCCTTATTCATTGCTGATGGGGATGTAAAATGGTACAGCTGCTTTGGAAACCATTTTGGTAATTGCTCAAAATGTTACAAAGGATTACCATATGACCTAGCAATTTCTCTCCTGGGTACATATGTAAGAAAATTGAAAATATATGTCCGTATAAAAACTTCTACAACAGTATTACTCATAACAGACCAAAAGTGGAAACCAAATATCCATCAACTGATAAATGCATATACAAATTGTAAAATATTCATACAATGGAATATAATTCATCCATAGTAATACATACTATGACAACAATGAGCCTTGAAAACATGTTAAGTGAAATAAGCCAAATACAGAGGCCACATATTGTATGATTCCATTTATATAACATGTCCTGAATAGACAAACCCATAAAAACATAATGTGTAGTGCTTACCAAGGGTTGAGGTTGAAAAGGAAAAAATGGGGAGTGACTATTAATATGTAACTTTTCAGGGATAATTACAATGTTCTAAAGTTAGTGGTGTGGCTGTACAACTCCTTGAATATGCTACTAATCAATAAACTATACACTTTAAAAAAGTGAATTTTATGGTATATGAATTACATCTGAACAAAACTTATAAACAAAAACCACAATGTGTTACTATTTCATACCTAATAGAATAAGACACCAATGTTGGTAAGGATGTAGAATATCATTGTTAAAAGTAAATGGTACAGCCAAGTGTAGTGATGCATGCCTGTAATCCCAGTGGCTCTGGAGGCTGAGGCAGAAGGATCACAAGTTCAAAGCCAAACTCAGCAATTCAGTGAGTCCCACAGCACAGCAAGACCCTGTCTCAAAAACAAAGAACTGGGGACACTGCTCAGTAATTAAGTACCCCTGGGTTCAATCCCTGGTACAAAAAAAAATGGAAATAGTACAACTGATCAATTGATTTGGAGAATTATTTCCAGTGTGTTATAAACAGATATCTATCCTATAATACATCAATTCAATTCCTAGTTTTCTACTCAAAAGAAGTGAAAATTTATGATCACAAGACTTGTACACAAATTTTCATAGTGCCTTATTTATGACAATCTAAAAATGGAAGTTATCCAAATATCTATCAACAGAAGAATGGATGAACACACTGTGGTATTTTTTACAATAAACTACTATTCGGCAATCAAAACAAACAGATAGGTGCAGCCACATGGATGAACCTTAAATTTATTCTCTTGATGTAAAGAACTTAGATACACACACACAATCATACTGCATGAGTCTACTTTTAAAAAGCTAAGGAGTAGGTAAAACTAATCTATCACGGCAGAAAAGACAACAGTGGTTTCCAAGTCAGGATAAAGGCAAAGAGAACATTTGGAGGTTGTTACAGTTTGAATCTGGAATATCCTCCAAAGGTTTATGTGTTGAAGACATGGTCCCCAGCTGGTGGCATTCTTGGGAGTTAGTAGAAACTTTAGGAGTAAAGCCTAGTTGGAGGAAGTAGGTCACTGAGGATATATCTTGTTCTAGGCTGTATCCCTCTGCATCCCAGCCACCATAAAGTGGGTACCTTCACTCTGCCACACTTATGTTCTGCCTTGCCATGGGCCCAAAGCAATGGAGCTATCCAACCATAAAATGAAACCTCTGAAATCATGAGCCAAATAAATCTTTCCTCCTTTAATCTGAGTTTATGTCAGGTATGTTGTCACAGAGATGGAAACCAATACAGACGTAATAAAAGTAATCCTGGTGGTTATATAGGTTTATAAAATTGTCGAAACTAACCAAATGAACATTTAAAATCTATGCATTTTAATAGATGTAAACTTTATCCCAAGTTTTTTTTTAAGGGTAGTGAGAAAAACTAATGTTTCTACTAAATAGTCATGAATAAAGAAAGTAATAGGATGTCTTGGATAGGTTTTAAATACTCCAGAACAAAAAAAAAAAAGAGGTTCAGGTTAAAGATTGGCATAATATTAATAAACTAGATCATACACTTTTTAAAATATTCTCTCTAGGTTGTGTTTGTTTTAAAATTCCCATTAAAAAAGTTTAAAATGTATTAATTCATAAATAAATATTTCTTACTGTAGTTCTGTGGCACAAGTTCTGGGTTCTTAGGAGTTCTCAACTTATAGGATACATCCCCAATATTAACAGTATCACCTAAAAAGAGAATAAAGAAAACACACATTACAAGGGACAAGTGACATATACCATGCCTTTATCAACAATGATTCTCCTGACCTAAAAGAGGAGATCACAGAAATGTACTGCACATATGACTATGTTAAAGGCAGTGCATTCAAAAACTTCTGTCCACAGTATAAGTTATATCAGGGAGAAATGAAGTATTATTAAAATTCACATTTCAAATTTGGGTTAGAAAAAAAAGATGAAGCACAATACAATATTAACCATCTTTGTTTTTTCATTAATAGTAATGCTAACATAGGCAATAATAATACAGAAGGTGTATGTTATTTAAGAGTATCCAAAGCATGACTAGTTGAATTTTTAACACATATCCTCAACCTTTTTATATCTTTATACATCCTTATTTTACTACGTACAATTTCAGGTTCTCTAGCAATCCACCCCAAAATTTAATATTTCTAGATCCATATTAAAAGAACAAAACTCTAAGTGACATAAATGCCAAGAACCTCAACATGAAACAAGTAGAAAAAGAACTACAAAAGTTCTCAGTAACTTCTATACTTTCAATTTTTTAAACTAACATTAATTTATGACTGATTTTCTAAAGTGCAGGACTAAACCAAATAATCGCTCTCTGCTTTGTCCTAACAGCAAGTTAGGCATACTGACACCATCTGCACCTGGAACTTTGGACACGGTTCAAAGACACTCAAAATGTAGTTGTGGAAAATTCATATTTCAGAATGGCCAGTTTATAACTAGTCAGATACCCTAGAGACTAAGAACTTAAATCATGGTGATAATAACAACCATCTTCAGTTTCTGGTCTTCACACTTTCAAAGACCAATAGCAACATCATCACCTGAAAATTATTAAAAATGCAAATATTCAGACCCCCCAGAACACTGAATCAGAAACTCTAGAGTATTGTCCAACAATCTGCTTCAGCAAGCCCTCCTGGTCATTTTTAATGCAACTTTGAGAACCACTGGTCTTTAAATTCTAATATTCTCAAAAATGTAGTGGTCAGTAGAGTCTCACAGTACAACCTTAACTACTTCCAGGCATTGGCTGATAGATTATGCTACCCTATTTTTCTTAGTACAAAGAAAACATAAATTAGCTACTTTCTAAAGTATCTGTTTTTAAAGTATAACCTTCCTTACAAATATAAGAGAGATACTTACTGCCTTTTATTACAGAATAGTTATAAAGAATTATAGCTGTGTCATTTTCAAATGAGAATCCTTCATAAATGTTATTTCAATTCTTAAAAAGACTATAATTATCTGGCAGCTCATTTTCCCCTTTAACCATGTGAAGATAGAGGTAAAAGGTGTCAACATGAACCAAAAAGTTGGCCCTCACTAAAACATCTCATCAGTTGGCACCTTGATTTTGGAATTTCCAAACCCCAAACTGTGAGAAATATATTTCTGTTGTTTGTGAATAATCCAGTTTATGAAATTTGTTATAGCAGCCCAAGCAGACTAAGACATCTCTTGATATGTTTTTTGCAAAAAAAATTTTAACTTAACATTAAATAACAGGGGAATCACAAAATAAAACATGGTATATCTATAACTTTTTTACTGAGGTTTTTTTAAGTAGTAAAATTTTTCCTCAGTATTTAGAACTGCACTTTTGATCTTCCCATCAAAAAGCTCAACTCAGTATTCCCATTCTGCTAATGGCTACTTCTTCCTTCTAGCAGTTCAGACCACAAAGCTTGAAATCAAGAAATTCTTAATTTTTCTCTTTTATACCCTAATCCATGGTAGTCCAAAAAGCCTTCTCTCACATATCTTGACAGATTTTCTGTTTCAACCCTTGCTCCACTACAGTCTAGTCTCAATAGAGTACCTACAGTGATCCTAATAAAATATGCATCAATACCAATCCTCTGGTCAATCCTCCATTCTTTGCAATAGCCTACAGGCATATTTTTAATCTAGCTCCCCCAGTTTCCTCGCTGACTTCATCTCCTATAATTTTTCTCTGCACTCATCCTACTCCAGCCACAACTGGTCTCCTCCCTATTTCTTGTTTCTGCGCTGGACTTTTCTACTAACTAAAATGCCTTACCAAGCATATTGATTTGTCAATCAGAGACCTTGAAAGAAACAGATGGGATATTGTTACATTTAAATTGAGTAACTGAAAAGAGTATGATCAAGAAACGATTAACAAAGGTGAGGGCAGAAAAATAATAAGTATAATGCAATATCCTAGGACTAGCCATAACAGAAAACCATGACCACCTCTAGGCCTAAAAAGCCAGAAGAGCAAGCAAGGAAAGAAGGAAACTAGATAAAGCAACATCCTAACCTCTTTCTCTGTGAAAGAAAACAGCAAAACCATGGTGATGACCTGGGCAACAAGGAGCTAGAGAATAAATATGAAGGAAAAAGAAGAAAAAAAAACTTGACAGAAAAGTAGAAATAGATAAATTCACAATCATCTAAATAATTTAATGTATTTCTCCAGAAATTGATGGAAGGAACAGGGGGAGAAAGGAATACAGAAGTTAGGACAATTGCTTCTTAGTCTTTTGGCTAAGATTAAGTATCAAAGATAAGGGCAGAGAAGAGTATTGATCTGAAATCACCTGACCTACAAAACCTTTTTGGAACATTACACCCAATGACAGCATATTACAAGTTCTTTTTAAATGTACATGGAAAATTCACCCAAGTATATCATAAACTGGACCATGAAGCAAGTCTTGATAAATTTCAAAGGACTAAAATCATAGAGTATGCTTTCTGGCCACAGTGAAATTAAACTAGAAATCAAATCAAAAAGGTATCTGAAAATCCCCAAACATTAGAGCATCAAGCAAGAGGCTTCTAAAAATGTAAATCAACTTAGTAAACTAGTTGAAAACCTAACTTAATATACTTTTATATTAACTGAGTCTTAGCCAGTCACACCAAGCCCAGCTTCAGTCAACACAGGTTGCCAACTGATCAAACCATGGGCAAATAAGGCAAACAGTGAACTATAATCCATCAAGTTCTTTCTGAACTGCACTTGTTTCTTGTCCATAAGTGCTGCTTGCCCTCATTGCTATGTGAACCTCTCTGAAACTTTTCTGGTTCTAGAGCTATCTGATTTGCCAATCATTCATTGCTCAGTTAAACTCTTAAATTTGATTTGTATGAAGTTTTTAACAAGCTTTGACAAAGAAGTTGGTTTAGTTCATGGTTTCTCAAACGTGGCACTATTGACATTTTGGATAGATACTTCTTCATTGTGACAGTGTTATAGTTTAGATATTAAGTGACCCAAAAGCTCATGTGTGAGACAATGCAAGAAAGTTTAGAGGTGAAATGATTGGGTTATGAAAACCTTAACAGAGTCCATGAATTAATCCTCTCATAGGGATTAACTTGGTGGCAACTGTAAGCAGGTAAGGTGTGTCTAGAGAAAGTAGGTCATAGGGGGCATGCCTTTGGGATATATATTTTGTTCCAAGAGAGTGGAGCTGTCTCTTTCCTGGTGGGGGTGTTTTCCTCTACCACATTATTCTGCCAAGATGTCCTGCCTTATCTTTGGACCAGAGCAATGGAGTTGGCCATCTAGAAACAGCCATCTATGTTCAGAGACCTCGGAAACTGTGAGCACCAAATAAACTCTTCCTCTCTAAAATTGTTCTTGTCAGGTCTTTTGGTCACAGCAGCAAAAAAGCTCACTAAAACAGAGGAGCTGTCCTGTGTATTATAGAATGTTTAGCAGTATCACTGGCCTCCACACACAAAATGACAGTAGTAGTCCTCCCTCATGGTTCTGACAACCAAAAACCATCTCCAGACCTCGCCAAATGTCCCCTGGGGGAGGGGAATCACCTCGGGTTAAGAACCAATGGGTCAGTGGCACCGTTTTTTAATACACAAAACTGAGACCCAAGAGAAAACCAAATATATCAATTTCCACCTTGGTCTTTGTGTTCCTGGTATGGGTCTTCCTAATGATTTGTACGTTTACAACTCTTCTGGAATATTTCTGTTAAATTCTTTAATATATAAACACTATCATAAGATCCTCAGAGTCAAAATATCCTATTGCAGGGTCAAAATAGTTAATAATTTCCCAAGGTTCAATACCAAGTCAATATAGAATTAAGACCTAAACCAAAGTATAGTTCTTTTCCCTTTATACTGGATTTCTCAGTTTAAGCCAGAGTTATTTATTTTCCCTCCCCTGTGTCATTTATTACTATTTCTATTATAGCCCAAAGGTATAATCTCAAAATCACAAAAATGTTTATAAATGGACATTTATTTCACTGTTTATATGTTTTAAAATAGACAATCTACATATCCAAGAATGAGAAACCAGTAAGATAAATTATGTGGATAAATACATTAATTTAATAATTTCTATTTTAAATGATCATGCATGGCAATATTATGTTGATATATTCACAACAATGTGTCATAAAACACATATCCCATTTTTCAAACGATGTTTTTGCATAAATGTTTTATCTATTATAGTGAGATCAATAAAACTTGATAGGATTAAGGGCAAAAAAGTGACAATTAGAGCTTGGATTATGGCTCAGTGTTAGAGTGCTTGCCTAGCATGTGTGAGGCACTGGGTTCAATTCTCAGCACCACATATAAAAAAAACAAAATAAAATCCATTAACATAACAACTAAAGAAATATTTTTAAAAAGTTGACAATTATAAATTTGGGTAAGAGGAATATTTAGGGGATTTGTATTTTCCAGTTTTCTATAATGAATATAGATTGATTGTGCAAAAGTATTTTAAAGTATTTCTATAAACATTTAATTCATACACAGGAGTCATAAAGAAAAAGCTGTGAATCCATTAATAATGGTATTGAAAGAGAACACTAAATGTCATAGTAGATTTACATAGTTGTGTTTCTGAGTTTCTCATTTTATCTCCAGTATATTTGAATCCATTTCACATCAGAGTCCTACTGAACGAACTTACTTGGCTCTATCTGTGAAAACACTACAATACTCTTTATTGAAAACTCTGCAGTAGATAACCACCTTGTTAACTAACCCGTTTCTAAAACCAAGAGACACTATTACTAATAGAAGTGTAAATGGATAAAGAATTTACAAATTGAAGATACTTACACTATCTACAAACAAAGAATAAAAAACAGTGGCTTTGGGATTTTGTGTTGTTTTGTTTTTCCATAAATGACCTATCTTTCTTCTTATCAGGCTTAGTAAAGTTTCTATCTTGAGAGCCAACAACACAATCACAGCTTCTCACACTGGTTCTCTGATCTTTAACCTAGTAAGCCACTGAAGGCTTATTAAGTACAATGTGTTGGCAGGCCCCAAAGCAACATAATGATAAATAAGACATAAAGTCCAGGGGAAAGAAGAATATGTTGTTTATGTACTTTGCTGTGTACTTTTTTTCCCCAAACTGCTAAGGAAGCAATGTCAATTATAGAGAAGAGTTAGTAAGTTACTGGTCACATGTATCAGCGCAGCTCAGAGCCTCTTTTCCTCTTTTCACTCTTTTCATTATAAACATGAATCCATTATGAACTACTGCTGTTTTTTTGTTTGTTTGTTTGTTTGTTTGTTTACATTTGTCAATGTATGACCTCTGGTTCCAAATAGGCCACTCCAACCTGGAAGGCCTTGCCCTAACATGTCAGAATAGCCAAGAACTTCCTTCTGTTTCCCTGGCTCATAACTTTTCTTACTTGAGCCCAGATCTCTGGTAAGTTTACAGGTGCATTAATCCACATGCCTCAAATCTTCAGCATTACAAATCTTTGTAGCAGAAGGCAAGTTAGGTCAACATAATGTACTTCTTGTGTTCTGATTCTGCCAGAGTCAATGGCTGAGTCTAAGAAGTTAAACTGTTATTCTCATGTCTGTGACTTGCATTTGAAACAAAGCCTATACTTTGAATTGTTGAATATAACACAAATTTGAGGGCATTTACCACCATCTATATAATACAGACTTAAAATTTACATTCACATGCATTTCTAATATTTTTACAATCAACAAGTATTATTCAGGTATATAGAGAGTAACTTCTATTTTTAAAAATGTGTCAATTATCTCTACTCCATCTGCCTATCCAGATACTTCTGAACCTAAAAGTAACTGGTTTCATTTCTTCTAAAGCCACTGAAGCAGAATAACTTTCACCTAGCTAAGAATGTATAATACTAATAATATATGTACTGTATTGCAAGTTGAATCCTCACAACAACCCAATCTTCTTAACCTCATTTTACAGTTAAAATTGGAACACAAGTAAACTACCTTCAAGTCCTCATGGCTAGATAGTAGTCCAGAAGTGGATTCCAACCAAGACTGTTTAGCTCCAAAACCCAAGGTATAGATTATGCTACATGCCTGACCTTGACCTCTGCCTTTAGGATAGAGGAGCAACAAACAAACAAATAACATAACAAATAAAAACAAAACAAATATTCTAGACACCACAACTGGGGAAAGGCAAACTCTGAATTTCAGTTCTGCGGGAAGCATTTGTTCAATGAATGAATGAATGAATGGATGGGAGGTAAAACTGACTCATTTCTTGGGAAGAAAAAGTATTAGTTGAAGAGAGAAAGCAAGAGGAATAATGGAATCTACAATTTCATAGTGAAAACCTCCATCATTCTAAGCAACAATTAAATTGACAAAATTTTTCCTAGAAATCACTTAGACATTGAAGAACAACAACATACATCTCTTCCCTTAATCATCACTAACACTCAAACTCCAATATAAAACAAAGAGGATTCTGAAACCACCTTAAGTAGAGACAAAAAAAAAAAAAAAAATGCCAATTTAGAAATCAGAGCATATAGTTCTAGTGTAGTCTCTAGTTGTGTGATCTGTAGCAAATCACAACACCACACACACACACACACACACACACACACACACACACTTAGTGTTTAGGCTAAATGAACCTGTGATTTTCAGCTCTAAGATTATGTGGAACTTGGAAAGACTAGTGTAGATCTCGAAGAAAAGACTTGTGGAGATATATCACACCGTCAACTATGGGTTCTTTGACCAGAATGTATGCTTTTACTCAATGTCAAGCCCTGCAGGGAATATGGCATAGCTATATGGCATAGCACTATGGCTTCCAGGCCCAAGCCTTTGGGGCACTCAGAAAGCAAGGTCAATTCCAGCTTTCAAAAACTTGCAAGGCTGCTGCATTAACCTCTACATGTACTATAATTCAAGTCAGATTTCTGGGGGTAAACGCGCCAGTGGAGGAGGAGAACAGGTCATCAGGATCTTTAGTCCAGACCCTCAAGTTACAGAATGAAGCCCAGAGAGTGCCAGCGCTTTGCCCCACATTACGCAGCAGTTAGCAGAGAGATCGGACGAGAACTTAGATCTCTTAGCAACCGTGACAGCAAGCGCTCCAGCCGAGTGCCGCGAGGCAGCAGCCGGCAGAGGCCCGGACCCAGCGCAGGCTGCAAGGAGCACGGCGGGGGCGCCTGGGTTACCTGTGTCTGCCCCCGCCCCGGCGTGCAGCAGTCTGACCTCCGGCCGCTGCCCATCGCTGCCCGGCCTGGCCCGCACCACCTGCCGCAGGAGCAGTCGCACACGCCGCGAGGGTGAGGCCCCGCGGCCGCCAGGCGCTCCGAGAAGCAGGAGGCGGGATTGCATGGAGCCGGGGTCCTGCCAGGGACAGCTAAGGGTCCCAGGCCCAACCGCGTCCCGGGACCACAGCGAGAACCGGTGCGGCAAGAGGGACAGGAAGCGACACCACGCTGAGTCCGCCGGAAACTCCTTCCCCCGGCTCGGCCGGCTCAGCCCTCTCGGCCCGGCCCACCGGGGCGGAGAGAGCCCGGGGAGCCTTCTTTGGCCCCCGGCTGCCGGACCTCCGCTCCTGCGCACCTCGCCTCCCCAGCGACCCCTCGCCTGGATTCTCCAGGCCTGCCTCCCTGTCACCCCATAAACTCTGGGGAGTTCAGAAAATGCTGAAGGGTTTTAGGAGCATCGGAATTCAGATAACTCGCACTGTCTTCATTTCTTGGTCTTATTGTAATGCGCTTTACCCGTGTGTTGCTTCAAATCCTTTTTGGGAATTGAGAAAACATGCATGAGATTATGGGAACTTTCACCCATGTTGATTCGTTGTAACTGTACCAGTGTTTCCATCCATTAACTGAAAGCCTTAACCTTTGGAGGTTTTGTTGTTTCTGTTTCTGTATGTTTTATTATCCCTTCCTAAAATCCGAGTGAAAATTTTACATTGTGATGGTATATACTGCTAAACTATCAGAAAGGATCCAAATCAAGCTCTTTTCAGTCATGCAGCAATACAAGAGTTATATAAACATAACTTGTATCTCTAGTAGGAGAAAAGTAGGGCACTGGCTAAGGCAGCCTCCTTTTCATGCATTCCAAAAGCAGAAATAGTTCTATCACAAAGCAGAGGAAGCCTAATGTAATTATACTACATCACCAAAATGTCAGGAGTGAATTGACCAAGGCAAACAGTTTGAATCAAGTTCTACAAACAAACATCCAACAAAGAGAGCAGGCCTCACTTTTAGCTAAAGGCCTTGCTAATTCTAAAGCTGCCACTATCTTTAAATACATATTGAACACCTATACACCTATCTCACAAGCATATAAATCCATGATAGATGCTGAGAAGAAAGTGATTGAGATGAGGCTGTAAAATAGAAGCTGGGCTGAGTAAAGAAGACTTTATGCATCCTGCTCAAGGACTGGGACTTGAGTAATGAAGGCTGACACAGGCTTCTAACTTAGGGAGATGGTGAAAATAAAGGTAATAAATACTCATTTAATGTATCACAACGTGGTTTCATTAGTATCTTATTTATTCTTCACAACCACCTTAGGAAACTGCTAGAAGATATGACATAGATGTAGGTAGGATACAAGCTTATAAAATACTTTGCTCATTTTGAGCACACACTATGTGCCAAAGATTGTGTTAAGCACTTTAATGAATTATTTCACAGAATGCTTTTATTGAGGTACTATTTAATCCCCCTTTTACAGATGAAGAAACTGAGGCTGAAAGAGTTAGATACACTTGGTCAAGACATCTATGTTTAATGTCAACAGAACCCAGTACACATCTGAAAGAATGGAGAAAAAAACTAAGGCAGTTAGCAAAATGATTGCTATAAGCACCAAGAGCTCTTAGAGATAATGGGGAGAGGGGGGACAATGAGGAGATTGATATGGGTTTGAGCACCCAGTCATTCAACCACATTTATTAAACAACTATTGTATAAACAGGACCTTGCTAGGTACTGTGAAATAAAGGGCTTGCATGAAGTATAGAAGACAGACATACAAATAAAGAATTACATAATACAATGAGACATGTGTAGGAGATTTAGCCTCAAGATACTCTAAGGCACAGTGTCACTCCTAGGAAAGGTCAGTGAGGGTTTTCAGAGTAGGTGATGTTCGAGATGGTTCTTAAAGGATATACATGAGTAGATCAACCGAACAACTTGTCCCTCAGATGTTTTCAACTGAAGGATTTGCTCCTGGATATTTGTACTAAAACTAGGGTCTCACTAAATTGCCAAGGCCAGCCTTGAACTTGGAATCCTCCTGCTCAGCCTTTCAAGTAGCAGAAATTATAGGCATGTGCCACCATGCCCACCTATCACCATATACTCTTGCATTATGTTTATTTATTACTTTTCTCAACTGAGTCACCTATTTTTATTTTTTAAATTAAATATATTTATCAACAAACGTAAAACCATAAGAATTTTACATATCAATGGGATACCATGTGATTGGAGGGCGGGGAGGGCTGGTCAAGTACCAGGGATTGAACTCAGGGGCACTCAACCACTAAGCCACATCCCCAGATCTATTTTGTATTTTATTTAGAGACGGGGTTTCACTGAGTTGCTTAGTGCCTCACTTTTGCTGAGGCTGGCTTTGAACTCACAATCCTCCTGTCTCAGCCTCAGGAGCCTCTGGGATTACAGGCATGTGCCACTGAGTCCAGCCACATGATATTTTGATACATCACAGCTATCCTATTTTTAAAAGTGAGGAGCAATAAGTCTAGGTGCATTGATTTAAAATGATATTTAGGACATATTATAAAGTTACCAAAGCAAGCAGAGTACTGGGCATGATAGAACTAATAGCAAAAGGCATAACAATAAAAATAGGCATGAGGGCTGGGGTTGTAGCTCAGTAGTAGATCACTTGCCTTGCAGGCATGTGTCAGTCACTGGGGTTGATTTGCAGCACAACATTAAAAAAAAAAAAAAAAAAAAAAAAAGTCTCATCAACAAGTAAAAAATAAATTTAAAAAAAGTCTAAAGAAAGAATAGCCATAATAGTAAAAGGAAAAGTGCCGCAGTCTGCCTACGGCTTTGGCCCTCAACAGAAAAGAAATGTAATGTATGTCCCCTTTCATGCCTATGTTGATATGCATTGTGTAAGTGTACAGAACAGTGTGGCGCATCATGCAGAGGAGTGTTATCATTGTTACCTCAGCAGGGTGAAGGAAGGCATAAGAAAAACTTTGATTTCCTTCAGTGTTATATTAAATTACAAAAATAACACATTTGTTGTAATGAATGCAAGTTCAAACAAGTGTCTATTATTTCTGTAATTTAAAAAAGAAGGAAGAGAAGCCACTGTATCAATGGGCAGTACACCCCTTAGAAAATGCCTAATAACACAAATATTATTGCCCAACTTAAGATGAAAAAAAATGTTTGTGAATATCAGACAGGCAGCAATGTTTAAAAAGAGACTTGATAAGAAAGATGAAAATCATCTTAAATATTGCTGAGGATGAAGGTGAAAACTGGTACAGTTATTCTGGGATATAATATGACAACTTGTATCAGGGACCTAGATACACCCCTCTAGGACTCTAGCTTACTAAAATAGATGTTACTGTAGTCTTGGGATGAGGAAGTTTTCTGAAGCATTATTTATGATACTAAAATATTGAAAAGTAATTACTCAATAGGAACAGTTAACTGAATTATAACTTTGCAGTCATGAAATCTTTATACTTAGTGTTTAAAAATATAAAAACCAAAATTATACATCCAACATGATTCTAATTTTTATAAGGACATAAAATATAGAAAAATATCATTGGGGTGATCAATTCATGGGTAAACAAAAATTTTTTGAACCTTTTTGTTTTAAATATTTCTTCCATAAACATATTAATTTCAGTATTGGGGAAAATAACAAAATGAAAGGGAAAAAAAATGTTAGCTCCATTTCCACACCAAGAGAATGAACTCTCCTTGACACACTTAACTCCATGAATTTAGGACAACCTATTATCTGACCAATGTCAAGTAATTGAATAGTCTGTTTCTGAATTCACACATCTCCCAAAGGTCTTAAGATGTACCTCTTTAGCTACCAAGAAGCCATTACTCCCAGAAAAAAAAAAGAAAAGAAAAGAAAAGAAAACCCATAAACAAAAGTAAAATCATATCTCCTTCCTCTCTCATTTTTCCTTTTCTCATGAGAAATTCCTCTGTACATACAAGAATTGGACAACAGTTTGTGCCCCTTTATGAATTTAAAGAACTGGCACCATGAATGGGATCCCGAAAAGAATGTGTGGAAAAGAACAGATGGAATGTAAATATCACCCTGAATGGAATTGGTCCTCATCTTGTCAAACCAACCTGGCTGTTGATTACTTGAGTCTAGAGCTCAGGAGGTGTGGGCTGAGATGTAAGTATGAGTATTATTAGCATATGCATGACAGTTGAAACCATGGGAGCAATCTCCATCTAAATCAGTGATTCTCAGCAAGCAATAGTTTCATCCCTCCCTCATCCTTAGTCCCTTGGGGAACATTTGGCAATGTCTGGAGTCATTTTTTATTTTCATGACTCACTAGGGGTCAGGTGCTTCTGGCATCTAGCAGGTTGAGATTAGGGATGCTGCTAAACATCCTTCAAGAAAAGGAGAACCTCTTATAACAAAGAATTACCTGGCCCAAAATGTCAATAGTGCCTACATTGAATAATCCCAATCTAAAGAGTTTACGAGTAATTTAAACTCAAAATTGAATTCATCCCTTCTTCATTAAACTTGTTTCTCCTCATATGTCCCTGAATCTATAGTAACTCATATCGATTTGTTAAGCTAAGTAGAAACCGTGGGGCTTCCTTCAACCTTTTTATATCTTCACTTCTTATATCCAAATAAACAAATCTCATCTAATTTACCTTTTTCATAGCCATCTAATCCTTTCCTTCTTTTCTGTCTTTCTGTCTTGCCCTAGTTTAGACCTTAATCATAATTTGCTCGCTACAGGAACCTCCCAACTTATCACTCTTTAATCTCTTCTCCACACCATTTCCGGGATGAACTTTCTAATGTGCAAATCTAATTGTCATTTATAACACGAAACCCTTGACTAATTTCCCTTTACCCTCAAGATTAATTGAAAACTCCCTATTAATTACATGAGTACCTTCATGATCCAAACTTCTCCCACCAGTCACTCTACAATATTATTAAAAAAAAAAAATCTTCTTTTAGTATTCTGCCTCCCGCTAATAGAATTCGGACATCCTAAGAGTAGGATCAGTGTCTCATTCCTGGACCTCCCATGACTTGCACACACCTAATTTCTGTTTGTTGGACTAATGAAAGAGATCACTCTGAGAATGTGCAGGAGCAAGAGGATCAAAGAAGCTAGGACAGAATCCTGAAGAGCACACTTTAAGGATAGGCAGATGAAATCAGGAGGCTGAAAAGAGGGTGAGAGATGTAGAACCAGGAAATCGTAGTGTCAACAAAACCAAGAGCAGACTAGACCATCTGAAGGAAAACAGGATTATCAGATGCCACAAAAAGAAGTCAGTTAAAAGGGAAACTAAAAATAGTAAAACATATCAGAAAACATGGCAGTCGTTTGCAACCTTTCCCAGGGTTGTTTTAATGACTTATGAGCACATAGCCAAATACATGGTGCTGAGTTTGGGATCACTGCTCAACAATAGCACCAGAAGTTGGGAAAATTGGACACAGAAGGAGAATGAGCACAAAGTGAAACTGCTGTTTACCTCTGTTTCTGTCTATCAGCATGTCTGACCATCAGAGTCTTTCAAGATTAATGGATTCTGCTTTATTTCTGCATTCCATAGTTCTTGTTTCAGGCAACCCTAACCTAGAACCACACAGCAAAAGGAATTCCAAGAAAGGTAGCCTCAAATGGGAGTGGTGGTTCCAAGTTGACCACACAAAATCCAGCACACATCCCTTTGCTTAAAAATTTTAAGAAAACACTCATTTATATTTACCCACATGTTTACCATTTTCAGCACATTGCATCCCATCCTATGAATCTGTATTTCCATTAAGTAATATTTTCCCTCAGCATGAAGAACTTTAGTTAGCTTTTCTGCTAGTGCAAGTCTACTGGCAATGAATCGCTTGATTTGTGTGTACCTGAGACATTAATGTCTTCTTTCTTTCTGAAAAACATTTTCAGAATACAGAATTTTCTTTTTTTTTTTTTCTTTTGGTCCTTTATAAGTGTCATCATAGCTGGGTATGGTGGCTCGTGTGTATGTCTGAATGTGTGTGTGTGTGTGTGTGTGTGTGTGTGTGTGTGTTAGAAAGAGAAGCAGAGACTGAGAGTTTTTTGGGGTGATTTTTTTTGGGGGGGGCTGCTTTTGAGCTTTTCTCTTTATCTATATTTTTATAAGTTGAACCATAATGTGCTTAGGTGTGGTTTTCTTTATAGAGTTTCTAAGATTCCTGATCTGTGGTTGATCTTTTTTTAAGTTGAACAAGGGAAAATGTTGGCATAAATATACCAAATATATATTTATGTGATATGATATTATTCATATCCTGGGATAATTTCCAATTCCTAGGGAAGTCTTCAATGACTTTTCTAAATCAATTTCTCAATTATGTTATCTGACAGTACCATCTATCCCTCCTTTGTAATATTAAGCATGGTCACAATGTTACATTTGTCTCTGTGCTTATCTGGCTGGTAAATGTCTTCTGAGCAAAGTGTGAACTCCATGAAGGTAAAAATCCTGTCTTTGTAGTTATTGCATTGCATTATATTCCCAGCATCTATAGCAGTGACTGGTACCTACTGGAAATTCAGTAAATATTTGTTGAATGATTAATTCCTGAATAAAATAAATAAGATACTGAAAAACTATTAACATCATACTTTGATTTGTAATAAGACATCAGTAAATATTGGCTACTATTTATAATTAAAATTCCCAAATGCATTATCATAAAATTGCTTGTTTTATATCATGAAACTACTATTTTTAAAATGATTTTGAAAATTCTGGTACAGACTATTTTTCAAGGATTCAGACTGTGAAAGAAAGAGGTAGGGTGGAGTTAGATAAAGATACCGAATCAATGAAGTGAGCTGAGGATGTAGCTCAGTGGTAGAGCATTTGCCTAGCATGTGTTAGGTCCACAAAAAACACAGAATCAACGAAGTCCTTTGGTTTCCTGATGGGAATGGCTTGGGGAATCAAGATGAAACAGCACAGTTCCAAGACGTTTATCTCCAAATTATTTCCTCTCTATCTAGAATGACTTTTGAAATAAATAAGGTAAAAGTACAGCTTATTAAATGCCCTGTATATTCTCTTAATTTCCCCTGGCTTCAGGAGTGTTCTGTTAGGGTTTCTCCATGTTACAGCTGGGAGTAGCATAGATCACATACCCTAACCATCAGGAGAAGTTGGAGTTGCTACTACGCAATGGCAGCTGGGTGGAGTGTGTGGTGTTCAGGTAATCCATGGAAATAACTCTTCATTCTCAGTTGCCTAGTTTGAATGGCAAATCAACAAACAGAAGCTGCAGGTTCATGGTAACCAGGGGCTCTGACCCCACAAGAATGAGATCCTTGGTTATTGCAAAGTGAATATAGAAAGGCAGTTGCAGCCTCCGGATCCATTGTGAAGCAGTGGGGGCTTGAGTCCTTCCTAATAATCTTTTATTTATTTATTTATTTGGTATGTTTCCCAAGAAAAATGTTACATTTTAAAATTACATTTTAAACATATTACATATTAAAATTACATTTTTAATTAAATATGAGGAGAAGCTATTTCCAAATTAAATGAACTTAGTATAAAAAAGCATGTGGATATGAGTGATGCAGAGTGGACAGTAGTGGATACCATAGAATTATGCTCAGATACTCTCTTCAGGGACTAACTACTTATACCTGGGGTGCTGGGACTATCAGCTGCTAATGGTTCACAATTGTGTCCCTTACAGGAACATACTCTCCACCACAGAGTGGTTATGCTAATTTCTAAAGAGCATCTTATAGCCAATGACTGGCAATGGCAGAATACAAAGGTCCTGCCGGCTTGGTTCAATATAAGATAAATACCAAAGGACCATCTTCCCTCCAGATTTTTTTTTTTTATTACTAGGGATTAAACTCAGGGGCACTCAACCACTGAGCCACAGCCCCCGACCTATTTTGTATTTTATTTAGAGACAGGGTCTCACAGAGTTGCTTAGTGCCTCGTCTTTGCTGAGGATGGCTTTGAACTCATGATCCTGCCTCTATATTCAAACTGTCTTCCTTATTTCCTTACAGGTGTACCTCCTGAGAGCATTCCCTCAAAGAAACTTTTACAGACCAATTCTCCATCTCAGAGTCTATTTCCAAGGAATCCAGTCTAAGAAAGGGATATTTGGAAGTTTCATGGACTTCAACATTTTGGGTATCTATTCTGGGGATGAACACCATTTATTGTGGCACTAAGAAGAATCTCCAAATGACTCTACAATTAGAGGACAGGATAACCTTGTAGATGCTCAGAAATATATGAAGAGTATTTACAAAGGAGACAGTATATTGAATCGGCAGTGACACTAAGATAAGAAAAAGGTTCATTGTTAATATTTATGAGACCTCATTTGCTGGAAGACGATGGTGAAGTCTAATGGAAACCTAGGTTATATTTCTAAGTCAACAATTACTACGTGTGTGTCTTTTTTCAAACTAGACAGTAATGTGATGTACTGAAATAGCTCTATCTTGAGAAAAGACTTTCTCAAAATGTGGTTTGGGACTATCTGAGGACTTGTTGAAGATGCAAATTCTAGGGACTGACATCACCTTTACTAAATTATAAGCTCTGAGACTTGGTAATCCACAGGTTCAACAAGGTTTTAAAATAAATATTTTCAGGCCACTTAATGGAAATGGGGTTTCTTTTGCTGGTGATAAAAAGCTAGAATGAAGTTGGGCGTGGTGGCTCAGACCTGTAATCCTAGCAACTCAAGAGGCAGGAAGATCATGATTTCAAAGCCAGCCTTAGCAATTTAGCAAGCTCCTAAGTAACTTAGTGAGACCTTGCCTCAAAATAAAAAATTTTAGGGGCTGGGGATGTGGCTCAAGCGGTAACGCGCTCGCCTGGCAGGCGCAGGGCGCTGGGTTCGATCCTCAGCACCACATAAAAATAAAATAAAGATGTTGTGTCCACCGAAAACTGAAAAATAAATATTAAAAAATTCTCTCTCTCTCTCTTCTCTCTCTCTCTCTCTTTTAAAAAAAAATAAAATAAATAAAAAAAATAAAAAATTTTAAACAGGCTGAGGATGTGACTCAATGGTAAGTACCCTTGGGTTAAATCCCCAGTAACAAAAAAAAAAAAATCTAGAATTAGATTAATGGTGATGCCTGCACATCATAATCAGGTAGTCCGTCCCACACCTGCTTTCTGAAATTATTTTCTCTGTCCTGTGGGAGGGTTTTGTCATTCTATTTTTCTTACCTTTTATTTTTCAGCCAGACCATTCCATTGAGTGAAACCCCATTTCCATCACCTGCACAGCATGCAGGGAAGAAAGGATCATGTGGTAATTTTGACAGGAGATGAAATTTTGTATATCTTGATTTTGTTGGTGGTTACATACAATGGCCATTACTCAAAGAACTATATACCTAAAAAGGAAATATTTACTGTATATAACTTATTTCTCAACAAATCTGACTAAATACATATGTATGTTCATATGTATATATGTACATATATATGTACATCTAAATACATATATATCTAAATACATGTATATGTACATCTCTAACCTCTAAGAGACTCTTAAACAACCTAAAGTTTGTGAAGTCCTGATGTGAATCAATGATCCCCAAAGTGGGGACACATATCACCAGGGTTCCTGAAGACAAACCACTGGGGTATAAGAAGGAATTAATAGCAATACTATTTACATTTTTAATTAACTATGAGGAGGAAGTTACAACTGTTTTCCTAAGAGTTGGAAATCCATTTGAAAATCTTAACTCATATTTATGTATAGAATGCCATTGGTGCTCCTACGCCATCTATGTCAGTCATATCAGGAACACAAGATGTCCTGGGGAAAGACTGAGAATTGCTTATTGAATTTGTTGACCTTTATAATCTCATTCATTCACTGGCTTTCAGCATGTTACTACATACTACAGTTTACACGGATTATAATATCTAGTTTTAAATAAGCTAATCCTCCCAAATTGACAATTTTTAAAAATCTTTGCAAAGAAGCTACTGATTGAAGATAATACTAATAATACCCATCAAAGGAACAGGAAACATCAGAACAGAAATTCTAGAAAGAGTCCAGTCATCAGACATTGAAGGAAGAAACTTTTACATTCCTCCTAATTTCAGATCTGAACTACAGAACTGGGGATTGAACCCAGGGCCTTATGCATGCTAGGCAAGTATTTATTCTACCACTGAACAATATCCCCAGTCCAAAAGTATTATGATGATGATGATGATGATAATGATGCCAGGAATTGAACCCAGCGGCACTTAACCACTGGGCCACATCCCTAACCCATTTTTGTTTTTTATTTAGAGACAGGGTCTCAGTGAGTTGCTAAGTGTCTCAATAAGTTGTTGAGGCTGGCTTTGAACTTGCAATCCTCCTGCCTCAGCCTTCAGAGTCACTGGGATTCTAGGTGTTCACCACCATACCTAGCCCAAAAGTATTAATTTTAAAAATTTTCCTGGAAGAAAATGATTTCTAGATGAAAGGAGGCCCTCCAATGGGAAAAAAAACTTAATTTATACTCCTTGATAATCATTTGCAATAGGAGTTGTTTCAAAATTGAATATATACATATATTCAGAATGTTTTATACATATAATTAATTTAGCCAAGTATTATATGATGTTTCCATTATAAAGATTGTACTGCAAAAAAAAACTCTTTTAAAAAGCAAATTATATACTTATCACTCATTTTCAATAGAGTTTATGAGACTCAAATATTAGAGTCACAACACAGTTTTAGTATTTGTTTTTGTTTCTGCTGTAATCTATTTTAAAAAGAGTACGGGGAGTTCCTGGCTTACTTGTACCCTGTTTAGTCCCACTTCCTTGCCAGCGGTCTAATAGGCTGCTGTAAACTGTCTTGCATCAGATGCAGAGAATTTTCCTCTTCACTTGAGGTCCCTTTTCCTGGTGCTGGTGCAGACTTCTGCACCTATGGAGACAAACTTCTTTCATATGTGCTGCTGTTGTACACTCTTGTAATTCCACTCACTCTTTGCCTTGTTCCAGCAGGGCCTCTTGTCCTTGTGGCCAAAACTAGTGATGAGTTGGACTTAATTCTGCAGTGCCAGACTACAGATGAAAGACTTAATCTGCACATAAAGAGTTTGTCTGCACTCAAGGTGCTTATAGTTTGATAAGAGAAATGGTAACTAAAACTGCTAAGTTAGATGTATGCACTGAGGGAGCCCAAAGGAGGCCTGCCCAAGCCAGGCAGAGGGTCCAGAAAGGAATCAATCAGTTCAAACTGATAGAGAAGTAGCAAGGAGATAAGGCTCAAGAGGTAGGCAGGAGCCAAACATAAGGGGTTTAGATTTAATCTCCAAAGTATTGGGGTTTTTAGTTAGGATATAATATAATTAGATTTGTCTTATAGGATAGAGAATGAATGGTAGGCATAAGATCAGAGGCAGGAAAATCATGTGGGTTGCAGGTGAAAGATGGTGAGAGTCCCATCCAGCCAATAGCCAAAGATTCCAAAGAAGGTGAAAGAAATGGCATAAGAAATAATGGTGGGGCTGGGGTTGTGGCTCAGTGGTAGAGAGCTTGCCTAGCATGTGTGAGGCACTGGGTTCAATTCTCAGCACCGCATATAAATAAAATATATAAAATATATAAAATATATATAATTTATATATATATAAATTATATATATATATATATATATATATATATATAAATACACACTCACATATTTAAAGAATATGGCTCAGGGAAGGTGTTCAAAAGAAGAAGAGAGAGGAGTGAGGAGAACATGGAGAAATAAAATGGAGACAAGAAACTGGAGAATGGAGGAAAGGGGAAGGGAGAAAAGATGGAAAATTTCCATTACTGCTCTTCCCACCACTCCCACTAGCCTGAGTTTGTGTTTGCAAGGTAATTGAGAGTGAATGGGGAATGAGAAAAGCCAGAAGAAATAAAATTGGTAAGAAGGAGGTAAGGAACTTGTCTAAATGTCCCCCTAATATCCACTCTTCAAGCCCCTGGTCTCTCCTACTTTTTGAGTTTTTGTTCCCATTTGAGGGGTTATTTTTTATATGTTAAATAGCAAACTGAATTATAGAATGAAGGAAGGTGAACAAGCTGCTTATTTAAGTGTTATGATTAAATAATATTTCTATGTATATCTTATATAGAAGAAAAAATAACTCTTTATATTCTGTGAGTTATTCTCTATCGTTTGTGAGTTGACCCAGGAAAGTAAAAAATGCCATTGTTCCAGTGAGAAACATGATTTAAGATTTCAAATAAATGTATTCTAATTAATTTCTAGACAATAAAAAATCTGTACTTAAGCTCTGTATTAACCATATCAGAATATGCTATGAAAAGGAAAATCAGAAAGTGCTTTGAATGTTCTCTTAAAGTTCAGCTTGTTCCTGCTGATTACTCACTATTTGAAATTACATGATAGTTATATTTAGAAGGAAAGTGAGAAATTCAGTCAAGAATGTTTTCATACATCTGTAAATATTTGGCATTACAAAGACAATATCTTGCATTTATATAGCAAATGAGTCTTAAAGTCCTTTTACATATATTGTTCTTTTAATAAAGTGCTCTTGGATGCAACTAAATTCTAAGATCATGACACCCTTGAAAACAAAAAGACTAATAAGAATCTTTATTGAGTTTGGCAGAGTGCCATTTGTATTAGTCATTGATAGGCTACATGTGGTATTTTTCAAAATAGGATAACCCATATTGGGGAAATATATGGCTATTAGACTTTTGTGTGATTTTTTTTATGAGGGCCATATGTCAGACCACACTCTTGTGAGTGGCAGGAGCATTTTCTTTGAATGGAATGAATATTCACACTGTCAGTCATGGGGAAGGATATGAGAATACAAAAATCAGGCCTTAGATTTTCTCTTTCCTCTATAGTCAAAGTCAGGTTGGCATTACTCGGGGGAAAGTAATGCTGAGACCTGTCGATTTTCAATGGGTATGTAGAGTTGTGTAGCAGACATGGGGATATGCATTGCTCAGAACCTCCTTCAAAAAAGAATGTAAGGGGGCTGAGGCTGTGGCTCAGTGGCAGAGCACTTGCCTAGAAAGTGAGGCACTGTGTTTGATCCTTAGCACCACATACAAAAATAAATAAAATAAAGGCATGCTGTCCCTCTACAACTACAAAAACATTAAAAAAAATTGTAAGAGGGATGGGGACATAGGTGAATTGGTAGAGTGCTTGCCACATGTATAAGGCCCTGGTTTCAATCCCCAGCACCACAAAATAACAACAACAAAAGACTGCAAGGGTTGATGCTAATCCATAATGGGGGGGGGGGATGAGCATGGGATGAGTGGAGGAACTTTGGGCTGGGCAAAGGGGAGGGAAAAGAGGGGAGGGGACATGGGGGTAGGAAAGATAGTGGAATAAGACAGACATCATTACCTTAGGTCCCTGGGTACATGTGTGATTGCATGAATGATGTGATCCTACTTCATATACAAGCAGAGAATTGAAAATTTGTGCTCCATTTGTGTACAATGAATCAAAGAGCATTCTGCGGTCATATATAACTGATAACTGATTAGAAAAACAACAACAAAAATTAGCAAAAAAAACAAAAAAGACTCTAGGGAATATGCTTAGCTGACAGCCTCCAGCTATTTAGACCTCAGTCCACCTCAGCTTTTGAATCAAGGTCATGTTTTTCTTGCTCTTCAAGCAAGACTGTAATACATGGACCTACCCTTTCTGCCCAAATATGGGTCCCCGCCAAAGACAGACTTTGCTCTGGAGCTCCCATTAAACAGGAGAGACTTTGTTTGGGTCTGCATCCCAGTTTGATGGCCCATTTCCTCCCTTTTATTTCCATGGGTCTTATTTCCCAATGAATCTTTGGCCCTTCAAACTGCATTCCCACTGCCTCCACTGATACACACTGCCACAAGGAGGCAGGCTAGGAGAGAGGTTGGGAATGGTCACTCTAGGTCACTGTAAGGTATGTCTGGACTTGCACAGTAGGTACAAGTTGTTCTTGGTGTCACACTTGTTTTTCTAATATTCTTCAAATGTCAGAAAATCTCCATTGAAGCCCTGCACTAGTACCCACCATGTTGTGGAGAAGTAAGGGGAAGTTGTTCACCACCTGGAGAGCAGAGAAGACCCCTGCAGCAGCACAGTGTGACAAGATTAGAATGGAGGACCAAAAGGACCAGAATCCAAACACACCTAGGCTAAAAGACCTCCGGCGCCTCTCAGAAAGTGCTGGGATCACTCTGATTGCTTATTCTTGGTTATCATCCCAGAGATTGCTTAGGCTATCAATCCTGGGTTGCAGTTCACTGGATTTGAACCATAAGAACCCAGAATACATATAGAGTTCACTATCCCTATTTCCCAAATGAAAAATTGAGGCATCATCCTAGAAGTTACATTTTATTTCCACTATTCTATAACTGACCCTACTCCCCTTGCCCTCTAGACACAGTGTAGCTGTGTGATCACCATTTCCTCTTAAATAATTGAGTTTAACATAGAAGGGCATCTTCTCATTCTGAAGTAATTTAATGCTTCAGATGTGGGAGCCAGTCCTCCAGAGAGCAATACTAGTACTCTTTCACCAATTAGACACCTTTACTGTTTCCAGGAGGCTCATTTGTTTGTTTAAATGAGACCACAGTAAGTTTTATGGGGGATATGAGAGTATGTGTTAGAATAAAAATAAGTACATACTTTCCCCTAATTTTATTCCTGACTCTCACTCATTTTATTACAGGACCTTTTTGCTGAAAAACCTAAATGAGCAGGGATTTTTCTACTATTGTGACTCTTTAAAAGAAATTTAAGGTTAAAATCATTTTTTTTCCTGCTAATTCTAAACTTTTTTAACACAATTATTTGTGCTCCTTTTTTGATTCATGTAATCCCTTTTCTTCTGCTATCTGGGTTTTCTTCTTGGAATTAGCATATCCTAAAAGTATTTTCTTACATGTAATGTTCCTTTAGCCTTTTTCCTCTCTGGTCCATTCATTTTCATTATTGCTCCATTTGGTTCTCATTTTCAAATGCTTTTGCACTACCATGCAAGCCTTCTTGCTAACTTCTTTCTCTTACTATCCCCAGGCTTCTTGTTGTGCATCTTAACATACATGGTGAATCTCCTTTCTTCTGAGCTATGGTAATGGTCTGTACCCTAGTAACTAATGCTCTGTTTTTTGTCCTTAAAAGTTGTATCTTCTTTTCTTTCCTATTAAGTGCCTCTGGGATTTTAATTTTTCCTGTCCCCACATCTTATACAAAAGCAAAAATAAATTTAAAACCAATCTTTGCTTTTATTTCAACCAGTCAATCCATCCCATAAGAGTAAAAGTCAGAATTCCTTATTATTCATTCATCTGGTACAAATTCTCAACTGCCCTGGGCAAGTGCCTGTGTGGTTATTGCTAAGCTGCTTTATAGCAGAAAGAAAAATTATCCTTGGAGTTCTTTTTCATGCTCAATTTTTTTCCTGGACTTTATTTCTGGGCTTCGTGTATGTTTTCCAAGGGAAATGAACAGTGATTTTATAGACCTTTATTGTGCTTTGAGTTCTTTATATAAAGCTGTGTCTGAAGGAATTTTTCTTTTATTCTCTGCTTGAAGGACCAGGAAATTTATTTGTTTATTTATTGGTGGCACTATGAAATGAACCCCAGACCTCACACATGCTAGATAAGTGCTCTACTACTGAGCTGTATCTCCAGACCTACAGGAAGAATTTTAATTAATGTTCTCTAGAACTTTTATTCTCTGGCTGTAATGCTGTATGAACAATTTCGCAATTTCCTTTTACCTGTGGTGACCACAGCAGGAGAATGGAAGCAATAGGTCAAAGAAACACTCCTTGTCTTCTTTTAGCAACTGTCTCTCTACCTAGAATCAAACCACTCTCTATCATCCTTGTTTCTCAGCCCCAGTCCTTGAGCCATCCTAACCAACACACTGCTTCTCCTTCTATTTTAGTCAGCAGCAATTTGGATGTTTTAAATTCTGTCTTTACATCTGGTGTGAGCCCAGGTGTATGAACCATTTCTGCCAACACAGAACACAAAGGCATGAGGAGGGCCTCCTGTTAACTACAATTAATTGCTACTGGTGAATTTTTATTGAGCACCAACTATGTTCTTGATATTTTGCTAAGTACGTCATTATATTATGTCAATTAATCCTAAACTTCATGAAGCAAGATCTATTATGTTGATTTTACAAATATTAATAAGCAATTTTGAAAAGGTCTCTCACATAGGTGGGAGAAACCTGGGTTTTACCCTCAAACCTATGCGTTTCAATCCAAGCTTTGGTTGGTAGTTCCTGTGCTATTGCCACTTTTCCTTGTTAGAACGCTTTGAAACCTTCGGTTCTACACCAGTATATTCTGGAGGTGCTAAAATATGCATAACACTAAATTTACCATGATAACCATTGTTATGTGTATAATTCAGTGTTCTGTCATTAAGTATATTTACAATGTTGCACAATCATCACTATGACCCCTTTGCTGAACTTTTTCATTTCCCCAAATGGAAAGTCTGTATCCATTAAATAGTAACTTCTCACCCCTCTCCCCCAGTCCCTATAAACTCTCTTCTACTTTCTGTCTCTATAAATTTGCATACAATATGTACCTTACATATGTGAAATCAGAGCATATTTGTTATTTTGTTGCAGTTATATTTTTTCAAAAAAAATTGAAATGAATAGTCTCAGTATACTTAATACATTTGAAAATTCCTGGCCATTCCCATCATTTACTGAATATTTAGCCTTCCTGATTTTCGGAATCCAGCTAATACTTCCAATCCTGAGGATTTCTCTGGCCTTGGCCATGGCCTTTCTGATATGCTACCTGCCAGGACCCTCCAGCACTGCTCTACATTTTGGCTTCTTTTGTTTTGGCCCACACTGTTCATATGTCACCATGCTATGCGCATATAGTACAACAATGAACATACGTTGTTTGTAAAGCACTTTATTAAACATATACCTCATTTCTTCCTCACATTATTCTTATGAAGTAGACAGTGCAATATTTTACAAACAAGGAAACTAAGTGTGGAAGGTAGTGTGAGTTACCCACAATCAAACAGCTGGCAAACGAATAACCAAGAGTCTAGAGGACCTGAGCTTCTTTATGTAGCTGTTCATCCAAAGTTTTTCCTCTTGTTCCTTTTTTTTGTTTTTAGTTGAACATGGACACAATACCTTTGTTTTACTTATTTGTTTATTTTATGTGGTGCTAAGGATTGAACCCAGTACCTCACATATGCAAGGTAAGAGCTCTACCACTGAGCCACAACTCCAGTCCCCTCTTATTCCTTTTAAAGAAGCTTAATCTTGGGGCTGGGGTTGTGGCTCAGCAGTAGACCGCTCCCCTAGCATGTGCGAGGCCCTGGGTTCGATCCTCAGAATCACATATAAATAAATAAAAGGATTGTGTCCCACTACAATTAAAAAATTAAAGAGGAAAAAAAAAAAGCTTAACCTCTAGGTAGGGCAGAAGGATGCACAGTTACACTGTCACACACACATAAATTAGATAGGGTTGGGAGGAAGGAGAGACAATTTCAGTTTTGCTTCCATTTAGGTTCTGAGTTTATATTTTTGTTTCCCCAATAATTCAGTTTAGGTGAATCTGGAGCCTGTCTATTGCCTGTTTCTGTGTTATGGTTTATCAGAACTAGAATACAGGGAATTATTCCAGCCCCAAACATACTTTTCTGAGGTTTCTTTCCTGCATTTACTACCTTTCCCATTGTGGGAAAAGTTGGAGAACACAGACAGATACCTTAACAGTCAGTGAATCCTCTTCCTAAGCCTGAGGCCAGCTCTGAACAGTCCAATCCTCAATTCCACTCTCTTTGACCTTACCCTGTTTTCTCTTCAAATTCTAGAATCAAAGATATTACCTCAGATGGCACATACAGCCTTGTCTTCTTCTGCAAGAAAGAAACACGAGAGAGTGGGGGTGATTTTGTAATCCTGTCACTTGCACAGCCAACTCTTTTAGCCCTCAGCTCTATAGACCCCTTCCCTTTAGAGGCTGATATTAAGCGGTAAAACCTCAGAATGTGGCTAACACTTCTGCACAGTCTGTTATACAAATGACCTCAAGTCTATATGTTTAGATGGAGTTATGCTAATAGAATTTACCCATTTGTCCCTTCAACTCACCTGTGAGTCCCACTGCAAAGATTTCTCTAAATATTTCTGAAAGTTCCTCCAAGAAAATAAGAGTTCTTTCTCCACTGGGTACCACCCTCTCACACTTGGCAGCCACATTTCCTAGAGCATCAGAACCTCCAAAGCAGCTGACACACCAAGATTTTGAGATGCCACGTTGTTGTACTGTTCTGTTGCAAAGCAGGGAAGGTGACCTCTTAATGTGGGATACTCTTAGAGGGGGCAAAAGATGAGCTTGCCTTGTGAGGTTATTAAAAAGTAAGTATCTCCTTTAATTTTTTCTTTAAAGAACCACTCCTCCAGTCGCTTAGCATGTGCGAGGTGCTGGGTTTGATCACATAAAAATAAATAAAATAAAAGTATCGTGTCGAACTACAACAAAAAATACGTTTTTTAAAAAAGAAGAACCACTCCTCTGACTTACCCAATATAAGTCCAATGAGTTCTTGATAAGGAAGCAAATTTGAATACCAGAATTTGACATTTCAGATTGATATTTGAATATCAGTGCTATTTCTATAATGCTCCCTCCTCCTCTGACTACCAAAGCTTTCTTGCTCTGTGCAGCTCTTACAATGTTTAGCATCTGTTTCTACAGGATGAGTCTTCCCAAAGGGCTTTTCAGGGCTCAGGCAACTCTGCTTCTGGAAGGCTCATCCCACTGTTTTGTCAAGGATGTTCAGACACATCTGATTTTCGGTCTACCTGCTACACACGAGTATTATTTCCACAGTGGCCCTTTCCCGATAGAGACAGAGGATTTGTGCCATTAAGAAAGTGTTCCACATGAAGCCTGACTAATGGTAGCTTAAACAAAGAGTTTCATTTGTGTCTCATAACAAGACATTCAGAGGAAAGCAGTCCAGGGCCAGTGCAGTGGCTCAAGAAGACTGAGGGGACCCAGGCTTTCTCTCAGTACTCTTATCCTTCCATCCTTAGCCCATCAACTTTTGTTCTCATGTTTATTTCATGGTCACCACATGGCTGCTGTACATCCCACCTGCAGGTCATTGCATGCAGAAGAAGGAAGAGAAAAGATATACCAGCAGGCTTCCACTACGTCTCACCCACCACTCTGCTGAATTCACACTGCCACAACTGGCGTATGTGTTGTATGTTTGATCCAAGCTGAAAGCAGTCTCTTCATTATGTGTGACAATGTCACCTGCTATTTGGTCTCATTAGACTTTGGGGCAGCAGCCCTTGTAGTTGGCTCTATTCACTTTGCGCTCCACATCTAGACTGGGCCACACACCTTCAGATCTTACCCATTTTTGTCCAAATAATAACACGAAGTCACTAATTAAATGGACAATGCAGTATTTCAAGGCAATTTAATGAAGTTTTTCATTATGGCTCCTTGAAAACCACTAAAATGTTTTAGGACATTATTTAATTAACTTTATACCATGTCAGATTATTCTCTAGGTAAATTCATCTGCTCTTCTAATATATCTCAAAGTGTGCTTTATGAAACATCAGTCCTACTAGGTGCTCTGAAACATGCACACACATGTTGGAAATGCTGCATACCACATCTGACACTGAGAACATACGGTATTTTGGCATTTAAAAAGTTCTCAAAAGTCATACTGGAAATAAGCTTACTTTGTTTAATTCACCAATTTCTGAATTTTTTGGATAAAAGAACCCTTTAAAGCATAAAGACTATGAACATTTTATGGAAATGGGGTTCTATGGAACCCCAATTGGAGAATGATGATCTTTTTTATTTCCTACATTGACAAGCTATGTTATCCAACCAAGCTCATCAGGTTGAGTTGTCAAGTGTGAAATGTCAATAATGTAACACACAATACCATGTAAGCAGTTTAACATGCTTTTAATAATGTATATTAAGGAAAATGTTTTAATTTTAATATATTGCAGAGTTTTTAAAATCAGGAACAGTTTGGTTTCTTTAAAAAGAGGAAGATGTTGAGCTGGATTTGGTGGTGTATTGCCACAATCCCAGCAACTCAGGAGGATGAAGCCAGGAGAATCATAAGTTCAAGGGCAGCCTGAGCAACTCAGGGACACCCTATCTCAAAATAACAAATAAGAAGGCTGGGGATGCAGCTCAGTAGTAAAGTACCCTGAGGTTCAACCCCAGTGCAAAAAAAAAAAAGAGCCAGGTGCAGTAGTGCATGCATAAAATCCCAGAAAGACCCTACCTCTAATAAAACATTTTTTAAAAAAGGGATGGGAATATGGCTCAGGGGTTAAGCACCCTGGGTTCAATCCCCAGTAAAATAAATAAATAAATAAATAAATAAATAAATAAATAAATAAGAAAGGAAGATAATGTTGAATATATTTAAGAAAATATCATGAAAAAATAAGCAGTAACGTATAGAAGACATTAATATATACATATATGACACACGAGGACAGGAAATAACCAGACCATAATATTATGGTCACCAATAAGAACTAAAAAGAAACCAGTAGCTCAGGTATATAGATAACCAAGGGGAGAAAAATAATAATAATTAAAAAAAAAAAACTACTGCATTGTAACTGCCGACAACATTCCACAAAGATAAACAATTTTAAAAAGTCAAATAATGGAACAGAACCTAAATTCAGATTTTATGCTTCAGTAAAAGTGTGGCCAGTGAACAGCACATTCTCAAGTGCCTCCAGCCAGGGTGACTTTTCTGTCATGTCCACACATAGACATGCAGAGCATGGTGATGAAACACTCAACAGAGATAACAGCCAAGTGCAGCCGCCTCATGATGATGTTGAAGCCCTGCAAGCTGTGGCCTTGAAAGCCACAATGTAAACCCATGGGTGGTGACAAGCTAGGCACACAATGGGGACACCTCTGCTAATGCTGTTACTGTTTTACAAATAACCACACAATTATATTAACTCCTAGAAGGCAGTCTCTTGGGCTTAAGGGTGGAGATTCAATAGCTTCTAAGTCAGGATTAGATATAAAACTAAATAATTAGTTAAGAAAATGAATGACTAATGCCTACCTCAGGAACAAATAGGTGTCATCTTTTATATATGTACATGTAATTGAATTTTGGTAGATATTTTATACTAGATTCCCCAGGGAAGACTGCAAAATTTTACTTATGCTCATTATTAGACTTGCTTGTTATTTGTAACAAAATCCTGATACTGTTTTGTTGCTATTAAAGAACAGAAACTTGGGCTGGGGTTGTGGCTTAGTGATAGAGTGCTCCTCCAACATGCCATTGTCGGCACCACATAATATTGTGTCCACCTTAAAAAAAAAAAAAAAAAAAAAAATATATATATATATATATATATATATATATATATATATATATATAAATAAATAAACAGAAACTTTTTAAAAATAGAAAACATGCAATCCAATGAAATAAAACTTCACTGAATGAGCTTTCTAAGCATTCCAAGGAAAGTTTCTAAGCATCCCAAGCAGCATGAGGGAAATTTTAGTATGTGTACTTAAATGGCTTCTGCAAGAATAAAGCCTCAAATACTATGCTAGTGTCAAATTTAAAAATTGTTCCAAGAAGTAGACTTTTAAAATATAATATTACATATGAAAGTTTAAGGAAGAAGGGCTTGTAGAAATAAGAAATTAACCTATAGTTTGTAGAGAATAAAATAGGGGCTTTTCCAGAAATGGAAATAATAATGAGCATTGTAAGTACAAGAACGTTAGCTTCTAGATGGGTCTTGATCATGTTTGACATTCAGCTCTTGCCAGGTCTATATTTAGAACAAGGCAAACTTAGCACCCAGACATGAATATAGAGGCAGGTGGAATGTGGCTCTCTGATGTGATATTTATTTATCTGTACATAGAGAAAGAAGAGGGCCTATTATAGGTAATCTACAAACACTCTTTGAAGAATTGCCTATATAAAACAAGCTCTGGCGATTGTTTTCTTTGTATATCACAATCTAGTCAGGAGGCCATTTAACAATCTGAACCAGAAAATAAAAATAAATTAATTAAAATATCCTATATTCTATGGGCTGCAGTTATAGCTCAGTGGTAGAGGGCTTGCCTAACATGTGTGAGGCAGTGAGGCACTGGGTTCAAACCTCAGCACCACATAAAAAATAAATAAAGGCATAAAAAAACACAAAAACATTATAAAAATATATTTTTAAAAAAACTCCTATATTCTATGGGCTGGGGTTATGGTTCAGTTGTAGAGCACTTGCCTAGCATGTCTGAGGCGCTAAGTTTGATCCTCAGTACTGCATAGAAAGAAAGAAAGGAAGGAAGAAAGGAAGAAAGAAAGAAAGGTGTTGTGTCCATCTTCAATATATATATATAAACACACACATAAGTATATGTATATATATATATATATATTTTAAGAATCCTATATAATAAAAAGCATGCCTGTTTCCAATATGTGGGCCTGTGACTGAAACTATTGAGTTCTTAAAATCATTAAGCTGAGTTGGGGAATGTTTTCCTAGGAACGTCCTTTAGTTGTTTGAGGGTACTGTATTCCTAGGAGAGAAATTTACTGACAAACTGTCATACATTTCCAATGATATAATATTCCTTTAAATTTTTTAAAATTGTGGTAAAATATTCTTAACACAAAATTTTCCATCTTAACCATGTGTAAGGATAGTGTGTCAGTGGCATCAAATATATTCATGTTGTTATCCACCATCACTATTCAACTCCAGAAGTTTTTTTATGTTGCATAGCTGAAACTCTGTACTCCTTAAACACTAATTTCCCATTCCCCACTCTTCTTGTCTGTCCCTGGCAATGACCATTCCTACTTTTTGTCCTTGAATTTGACTACTTTATATACCCTATATAAGCAGAATTGTACAGTATTTGTCTTTTTGCAACTGGTTTATTTTACTTAGTATGATGTCTTCAGAGTTCATTCATGTTATACCATGTGTCTACAATCTCCTCTTTTAGTGATTGAACAAGAAAGCAGCCTCAGCCACTTAATCTTTTTACATCCATATAATATTTTACTTTAAACTTGATAGAGAATCTGCCCAGGATCTGATTTGAGTCCCTTTATGAGAAATCCAAAAGAACAAAGCAGTAATACTGGAGGTGGTGGAAGTGGTGGTGATAGGTTCAATATATAACCAACAGAAGGAGGTTTGAAAGAAGAGGCAATTTTTACTCTAGGGTGAGGATCATCTGTTCTACTCCCAGAGATTCTGCATCCATAAATCTGAGTAAGGTTCAAGAACAATATTTTCAGGGCTGAGGTTGTGGCTCAGTGGTAGAGCACTTGCCTTGCACATGTGAGGCACTGGGTTCAATCCTCAGCACCACATAAAATAAATAAATAAATAAAATAAAGGTACTGTGTTCGTGTTCACCCCCCCCCAAAAAAAGAAACAATATTTTCTAAGAGTCTTTTGGAAAACCATAAAGAATTTAAAGACTACAAGTTCGTCTTTGCATTGTTTTGCACTGGTCTTATCTGTGACTTCCACCCATTGTGAGTTACAACATACACGAAGCAAATCTATCATCTTTGTCAGTATTTGAAAATTTGAATTTGTCTCCTATTCTTGAAGCAAAGCACCTCAATTTTGTTTATGTAAGAGACTTTATTTCATGGAATTTCCAGTCCTTAACATCCACTTTGCTTTCCTTCAGGCTTCCATTCTAAACGAAACATCCAGAACAGCTTCTTGTGTCATTTCTCAAGATTCTACCTGTGGTAGGTAGAATTCGAAGAGGGTGGATGGAATGCAGGTTGCTAACCAATTGACAGTAATCAAGGAAAAATTTCCAGGTTAGCCTAACCTAATCACACCAGCCCTTTGAAAGCAGAATGTTTGCCCCTGCTGGTTGCATTAATAAAAGCCAGAGAGATTCAAACAGAGAGAGATCACCTGAAAGGAGCTTCTCCATCGTTGAAATGGAGGATGCCACATAACATGGACCTGAGAGCAACCTCTAGGAGATGAGGGAAGTCCCAGGCTGAGAGCCAGCAAGAAAATGGGGACCTCAGTCCTACAAATACAAGTCCTACAATAGTTAACAATTGAAAGGAGCCTGGGAACAGATCTTTCCTTAGTTACACCTCCAAGTGAGGTTGCAGCAGCAGATATCTTGATTCCAGACTCTTGAGACCCTCAGTAGAGGACCCAGCTGCTTTGTGGCAGACCCTGAAGTCCAGAAACTATGAGCTAATTAATAGCTATTGTTTTAAGCCACAAAATGTGTGGTAACTCATATGTAACTATATACACTGCCCCTTCTGTTTTATGTCCCAACACTTATTTACCTGCAGTTCCTGAACCTGGCATGCTTTGCTGGACTTGCATAATTTTGTATATAACATTTTCTTGCCTGAAATATCACTTCTTACCTGGTCAGATGAACAAACTCCATTCCTTCTGCCGAGGACACATCTCAGGCATTACTGCCACCAGAAAATACTACCATCTTCCTTGGGGAAACTTCCTGGTATAATCCCTTTTGACTGGAGGAATTAGAGAGACTTTGGAGAAATTCCACTGGTGGGAATTTTCAATCATCAACTTCTGTAAAAAAAAAAAAATTTTTTTTTAGAAACTTTTTATTCTTCCTAATGAGTAAATTTAAATTAATTAGTTAATTAATAATTAATCAACTGTGGTGCTGGGAATCAAACTCAAGGTCTTATGCATGGTAGGTAAGGGATCTACCATTGAGCTATATCCCCAGTCCATTAATCAACCTTAAGATATTTATGAAAAATAACATTACAAGAACTGAATTTGGGAATGAACGTATAAATGTCCTCACAAATATTTTTACCTTTCCTAAAATAACACAAGCAGTTTATCATGTAATGATGGTAACTATGACATTCTGTACATCATATTGGCAATAATTGGCAGTCTTCTTGTATTTTCCTACCCTTTGCTACGTAAGTAATTTAAAGAATTTCCTTCTGAAGTTTTAGTGAGATGCTTGTAAAATCCTCCTCTTTTGTTCCAGAGGCACATGTATTTGCCTGTGTGCCTAGGTATACATGTGCATACTGTGTGTGCATATGGGCATGTGTGTGTAGTCTCTAAATATTCTGCAATTTTTATAACTTTTAACAGTGAGGTTTGACTCTTCTTCCTGTATAACTTGGGTTTCTGGTATGAGGAACAGGAGCCAACCTCAGTTTATCAGAGTAGGTGTTTCTCAAGCACCTCTATAGTAACAAAAGGTTATAATCTTCTTGATAACTTCATATCAAACCAATGGCCTTCCTACACTCCTTAATCCTCTATATTAGAGGTCTCCCTTCCCCTATTCTAGTGCTAAAACCAGGATACGAACTCAATCAAGTTGATTTATGTGGCCCTTGGGACCTATTTCTGCTCTTCTGTTTACCTCCTTTTCTATCCTAATCCTAAACTCCTTTTTCTAATTACAGTATATCCTTTGCCTTAACAAGGACTATATCCTCTAATCCTCAGTAATCCTCAGATGCACAAGAACATCAGAGCATATATCAAACTCCTATCATGAGACAGGCTTGGATCTACCAAGAGGAATCATATGCAACTCATGTTTTCAAGAAGTTCATCTTCAGATACAAATAATACGGTTTAGAGCTGGGCACAGTGGTGCATACTTATTAAGTCCAGCAACTTGGGAGGCTGAGGCAGGAGGATCACAAGTTCAAGGCCAGTCTCAGCAATTTAAAAAGACCCTAACCAACTTAGCAAGACCCTCTTTCAAAATTTAAAAAACTAAAAGGTATGGGCATGTGGTTTAGTGGTTAAGTGCCCCTGGCTGTAATTCCTAGTACAAAAACAAACAGATTAGTAGATAAAACAGTATCCAGAAATTCAGGCAACGAATGGAAGTTGATACAAAGAATATCAATGGGATTCAATTTCTTAATATGTAGACAAAGCATTGGCATTATAACTAGATACAGAAACTATTTCAAGACCCAAGCAGACATCAGAGAAGTCTGTTAGGCGGTGTCAAGGTAGCAGTAAAACTGGAAAGAGGTTCAGTTGCAGAATTTTCATCTCTGATAGAGAACTGAAGAGAGCAAAGTCAAGTCTCAGTTCTTTAGAGACTGTAGCACTGATAAGAGAAAGACGGGGACTTCCACATGGAAAATAAAATCTGTGACCCAATTACCAGAAGTAGGCCACAAGGCAGGGGCTGGGTCTTCAATACAATTTTAAAAACTGGAGCAAACCAGAAATTCCATGTCATTCTACAAATCTATTTATTTGAACAAGCATAACAATACACACGCAAGCTTGTTCATTGCAACTTGAAAAAAAACAACAACAATGACATGCCCATTAGTGGGTTCTTAGTTACATAAACAAGGAAGCTAGCTCCTATGATATGGAAAGCTTTCCAAAATATGCTATTAACTGAGGGAAAAAATAACACTAAGATTCAGCACAATATGAGTTGTTTGATTATCACCAGTGCAAAAATTGAAGTCCACATTTGCTGTGGTGGTGGTGCTGCTGCTGCAGCTGGAGGAGCTGTCCAGAATAAATCCTAAGTACTCCAGGTCCCAAGCATGACCTTCCCTTTATATGTTTTCTTTTAGGTTCCTATTAGGCTGAGGGATGATCTTAAAATGACAGTTTATGATTATACTATTCAACATTTTATAGAAATAATAAATTAACCCGGCGCGGTGACTCACACCTGTAATCCCAGCAACTCAGGAGGCTGAGGCAGGAGGATCATGAGTTCAATGCCAGCCTCAGCAAAAGTGAGGCACTCAGCAACTCAGTGAGACCCTGTCTCTAAATAAAATACAAAATAAGGCAGGGGGTGTGGCTCAGTGGCCGAGTGCTCCTGAGTTCAATCCCGATAGCCCCCACCCAAAAAAAAAAAAAAGAAAGAAAGAAAAGAAATAATAAATTGTTTCCAGAGGAAGGATCTTATATCAATTCTTTGGGAGTTTTTATTTTTAGATACACTTCTCCCATTTTGTAAATGTTGAATAGAATTGTGCTTAACTAATTAGGGAAGTGCGTGAGAGGAGGTTGGAGAAGGCAGCCTGATATACTATTAAACACATTAAAGCCATGGTATTTACAACAATCGTCCACAAATGGTTTTATTTTAACCTGTCTGGAAAGAGGAGTCTATTCTGAACTGAGAACAGTGTTAGGTTTTTTAGATTGAGTTTCTAAGTAGAAATGTATAATATATTTTAAGATGTGTAAATATAGTATATATTTTTTTCAAATGTGCAATACATTTAAATATGGAATCTATTTTGACAAGCATGTAACTTCTTCATGAGAAAATGAAGTCAATTTCATCACGAAGGCACAAGTGCCCTGTAACTGATGGATGCTTCTCGGCCACCACTTCATATTTTCTGGGCCTCACCTGTGACTTGTTCCAGCTCCTCTCATACCCAGTTTGTGCAGGCTCCAGTTTCCTGCAAACACAGACAGCATCTGTCATCTGCACATACGGGTATTATGCTTTCCCGCCCAGGGCTTCTCTGTTGACAACGTGGAGGGGATGTAGTCGAAATTCCCTGGCAAGCAACAACCCACAACTCTTGAGGGGTTGGAGCTTATCAATAAAACCTTTTCCCACTTTTTACCTTGGTTGGCATCCCTGAGTTTCACAAAGCAGTCAGCAGGTCTGTGAGAAGGTGTAAGCAACTAGGAATGCATCTTTGTATTTTCTCTCCCTCTCCCCTGCTGCACTCCCCTGCCTTTCACTCCTCCTTCCTGAGTCACACTCCTCAAGAAAGTACTTAAGTGTTTGTTTCAGTCTGTGCTTTGTGGGGAAACCAGGCTAAGATAGTTTACAATATTTAACACTAGGATTCTAATGAAGGTTCAATTTGGAGAAAAATGCACTGGGAATATTATCTTCTGATGTTACGAGGCCAAGACCAGAGCTGGATGATTTTGTTAGGATACAGCAAAATGGAAAAATCCACAGGTAGGAGGAACAACTGGAACCAGATTCAAATGCTGTCAGGACTTTCTCTGTATCTCTTATCTGCTTTGTTTCTGGCTCTTTCGTCTCTGCAGAGTTTCACCTGCTTCTCTAGTTCACATGGAAGGAAAATGCCAAGGATGAGCAGAAGGAGCTCTTATCCCTTTTCCTCTTGTTTCCCTGAGGAGGCATTTCCATTAGGGAACAACTCCTGCTTTCTCTGCACCCCTGTTCCCCCAAGTTCTCTGCAGGTAAGGATGGTTTATCTGATTTGTGTGTTTGGGGAAAAGGACTGAATATATGTAGTTCGGCTCCATTCTTTCTCCTCTTCTTGAGATCTGTCTACCAGCAGGCCTGTATCCACATGATGCTAGAAGGGCTTAAAGAACTATAAGGTCTACAGAATTTCTAAGAGAATCCTCACCATTGGCTTATTTCCCCATCCTCTGACATTATAGAATGATTTTGAAAAATAAATTATATGGGAGAGTATATGTAGGTCATATGCAAATTCCATACCATTTTATATAAAGGACCTGCACATCTGCAGACTTGGTATTCCTGAGGGATTCTGGAACCAATCCCTCATGGGTATGAAACAAAAATAACAGGAATTTTACATATTGTCCTTCATTAAACCCTACAGCCACCAACATTCTCCATGTTTTTTTATCTTAAAATTCTTATACTCAAAGACAGTTGGTTTTCTTTTCACTTGTATTTCCAATGTTCTTGGGAAAGGACTGTCATTAACACAGAATGAACTCTGACTAGAAAGGTAAGAAAATAACATTGTCTAAACTTAGGTCAGATGTCCATTGAGGACCAAAACCCTGTGATCAGAAGATGAAGTCACTTTGTAATATGGCATCTCTGCTGTGCCCCCACCAGCCATGTGCAGGTTATTAAGCAGGTCACAGTCACCAAGGTTCTGAGAAGGTTCTGTCTTCCCAGAACACTGCCTGAAGGTGTATGTGAGATTCATGGACTTGATGAGCTATATTCTCATCCACAATGTGTAAGTCCCCTAGTGGGAGGGCAACACACTCAACCCATTCGGGTCAGAATCAAGGCTCACACATTGCTCAGAATCTACTGCTTAGTCCTGGATAAGTCAATCGTTTGGTCCATGGAATGATCCATGATTGTTAAGTAAAGCATTTTTATTTTATGGGGAAAAACCATAACATGGCAGATCCAGTAGATGCATGTGCCTGGGTAGATGGCATGGGATTGGGACAACTTTCAGAAGCAGAGAGTCTTTGAGGTCTCAGCCTTTGGGATGTCCCATTCTTCTCTCTGAAGTTATTGTGAAGTTTCATCTCTGCCATTAGTCTCCCTACCATATCTCCATATTGCCTTTCTTTGCCTCGAATTAGAAATTTAATGTCTTAGAGAAAACAGAGGCTGATTTGAATTAAGCAACTTTCTACAATTTCACCCAACATCTGCTCCCACTGAGCTCTTACTTTCTTTTTTTTTTAATTTTGTAGTTGTAGATGAACAGAATGCTTTTATTTTATTTGTTTATTTTTATATGGTGCTGAGGATTGAACTCAGTGCCTTACACATGCGAGGCAAGTGCTCTGCCACTGAGCTACAGCCCCAGCCCTCTTACCTTCTTTTTTCTTGTCTACATGGAAGAGGTATACTTTTTCCTAGTCAGGGGATCTATGAGAAAGTATAGCTGCTATGGACTGAAGACTAGAGAACCTGTGTACCTCTCCCAACCCAATTCATATGTTAAAACTTAATCCCCAGTTTGAGGGTATTTGGACTTTTGAGAGGTGACTAGGTCTTAGGAGTAGAGCCTTTGAGAAATGAGATTAGTGTCCTTATTAAAGAGACCCCAGAGACTTTTCTTGCCCTTTCTACTATGTAAGGAAATATTGAAACTCAAAGTACTGGTAATAAGTCAGTCTGGGATGGTTAAATAAGAGTAGACACAAAGCACCCAGAGTTGGTGTGGAATAGGAAGAGCAACTTCTCACTGTGCTATCATCACTAACAAATTCCCCGTCACTAAATGCCTTTTCCTTGACCTCTTTACAGTGGCTGACATTGTTGACCTCAATTTGACATTTTCTTTTTTTCTTGGTTTCCATTTTACTACTTTCTTCTACTCCTCTAACAATAGATTACCAATATCCATCGTGAAGTTCTTTTTCTTTGCCTACTTTTCAGACATCAAAGCTCTAACCTCCACTCTTTTGTCTCTGTATGGTACATACTACCACACCTAATGCACCTTTGCCTGCATTCCTGAGTAACCCCTTAGGGTGGATGTATGTAAATCTATATTTCTAGACCTTACCTCTCTCCTAAACCCTACAGTATCTAATGCATGGCCAGATGGATCCAATGCTTTATATACGTGGCTCAGAGTACTTTTATAAATGTAATAAGGGCAGGTATCTAATGGCTCATGACATCCAATTATCTACAGAATTTGCCCACCTGTCCATTCTACAGGCACCTTGGACATTCCATGTGCATAGTCCTCACCCCATAAATGAGTTCTCCATCCTTTTTCTTATATCCACCAACTTTATTACCCCAATCAAAAATTTTTTTTCTTCCCATTTCTCCCACTAAAATACCATTGACCCTTAACAAGTCCTTTTAATCTGCCTCCTAAATTCCCCCTTGGATTCATCTCATTCTCCCTATTTTCACATCCCAAATAAACACACATTTTTCCAAATGTTCTATTGTCCTCTCTTGCTCATGCTCTTTCATACATTATAATGCCTTTTCTCCTGGCCTAAATCGTCCCTTTCTCTTAGATTTAGCTTGGAAATTATTTCCTTTAGGAAACCTACTATTCCCCCCACTCCCATGATCAAATTAGGAGCCTCTTGATTCTTTTTGTAGCCAATACTTGTGATAAGCCGGGTCACAGTTTCTTGGCCAATCTAGGAAGGGTCCTAAGTACTTTGCCTACTCCTCACTTCAAGTCTTCTCTAAAGTATACCTGTGCTCTGCTGCCTGGACACTTGTCCCAGAATCCCATGGGAAGCTGCTCAGCTTAGTTGCAGAAGTTAATATAGCAGTGTAGGGGAAGCTGCTACCCACAGAGGCAACTGCCAAGTAATAGAGGATCAGAATCAGTGGAGCCTTCATTGGGATGATTCTGAAGTTCATTCTACATAGTTCCTCAGAGGGCCTCCAGTGGTATTGTACCCCTGAGGCCTATGGTTGCTCATTGATATCTTTTATTAACTTTTCTCCCTCTTTCTATTACTCTCCACACTTCTCACTCTACTTCCTGGAATAATCACCCAAACAAACTCCCTGTACCTAAGTATTTTCTTTAGGCTTCAATTGAGGTGGTTGAGGGTGCCCAAACTAAAATCATATTGAAATGGTCTCTATACTGCAGTATTTATTATGTTGCATTATCGTTGCCGCTTCATCTTATTTGTGATTACATCTTTAATATCCAGTGCACTGAAGTAGGGCCTGATTGAAGAAGATATTATATAAAATATGTAAAAGAGAGATGGGGAAGAGGGAAAAGTGGGAGACAGACCTGGCCAGTATCACTTTTATTTAATGTTGACTATTCCTACTGCTAGACTTTTCACTTGATGATGGTATAAAATCTGAAAAGTGTTGTGCAAATACAGGATATTATTGGAAAATTACCTGTGAAGTAAGATATAGGGTACGTTTTTTTGTTTGTTCATTCACAAGATGACAATGAGACTAAGCTACCTCACATTGTTTTACATCACATTGTAAATTTCATGCACATAACAGAATACTGTGGTACAGTCTCTCAGATTCACTGTGAACTAACAGGTAACAATAAAACAACCTTGGTTCTTTGGTAGATGCCATTAGATATTGGAGGTAAAGACAATGATAAAGTCAGAGAAGCAGAAGCACAATCACTGAACTTTCAGCTTCCTCAGGAAGTTGGTAAGCAAGATGGAATACCAGAGGTGAGAGTCAGAGTAGTCTGAGGTTCAGGGGTGCCCCAAAAAACTGATGAAACTTTTACTGGAATTTCACAGACGAATTTTTTTTTTCAAAACAGCTTTTAAGGCAAGTATGTTTCCCTAGTGAATAATGCAATACTCTGGCACATAATTATTTTTGAAGTTCTCATCACAGTGGCACCTGAATACTTCAGAGATAGTTGATGCATGGCCTAGATGCACCCATGGCTTTATTGGACTCGGGGAACATTCTTAAATGTAATAAAAGCAGATGGCTAATGGATTTACAGGGGAAAAAACTCCACTGCCAAGTCACTTTCACAGATTCAATTGCTTCTTCCTACCCAAATGAATGCTAACCTCGGGAGAAACACTTGTAATAGAGCATAAATAAGTGGGCTAGAAGTTTTTGGTCTCAAAAGGGGATTGGTGCTGGGAAATAAAATAGTAATTTAGGAGAATAAAAATTAGTCATAACAGACTGTTGTATCTCTTTTTTGATTTTTTCGCCTCCCATGTCAGTGTTTTTTATTCTCCCATTCTTCCCCCAGACGTTTTTTTGTTTACATTCAGAAAAATTCAGATTGCCAGGAATCCTTGGTGCAAATCATTTCTCTTAAAGAGATCTGGGTGGTTTCTGAAATTCCTTTCCTAGTCTATTTCACTAAGGAATAGAGTATCTATAGAGGAGGATTTTCACACAAACTGAATGTTTTAAAAACTTAAAACAAAGCTATATTTAGATCCGTGAGCTATAAACAGCAGGAAACCTGCAAGATTCTAAAACCTGCTATTCCCCCCTTATTGTCTCTATTTTACAAGCTCTGTGTGTTCCATCTTCTGATGCTAGCTGGGTTCCTCCAGTTCAAGAAAATTTACCTTTAACATAGTGTGCAGCCTCTGGATTTTTCTGACTTTACCCGCAGATGTCACCCCAGAAATGATGCATACCACTCAGTTCAATTTGCATCGTTACACAAAAGGGACTCTCCTTGGAAACCTTTTATGCACTTCTAACACATAATAGCATTTCAAAGAAATGTGTTCTTTTTAAGATAATAACTGCTGTTAACTCCCCCACTAGTCTTGCTGAAGTATTTGACAATTAACCCAGCTTACCACTGGCTTGGAATGATTTGACAATGATTTAACTCTTTTGGGAAGTGCTTTTCTTTAACTTACTTCTAAGCATTTTTCCCCCTTTCAATGCATTTTAGGACATTTAAATTTCATCTCTATTCCTCTTCTACATTTATCCCTTGAAATACAAATTCATTTGTGGTTATGTATGTAAGGGATCTTTGTGCTAAAGTCTGAATTGTATGGCCCCAAATTCATATATTGATGCCCTAACTTCCAGCAGCTCTGAATGTGACTGTATTTGGAGGCAGAGCCTTTAAAGAGGTGGTTTTGTTAACATGAGGCTCTAATTCAATATGATGGGATCCTTATATGAAGCAATTTGGACACACGGAGACCTCAAGGATCCATGTGACTGGGGAAGACCTTGTGGAGACAAAATGAGAAGACAATCACCTACAAGACGAGAAACCTCCGGAGTAATATCTTCACCTCCAGAACTGTGAGAAAATAGCTTTCTGTTGCTTAAGCCACTCAGTCTGTGGTATTCTGTTACTGCAGCCCAAGAAGACTAATACATAGAATTATTAGCTCTCTGCTGTATCCCTTCCAAGGGGTTACTCCAGCCCTGGATTGAAGTGGCCTCAGTATCAGGGAATGTGCCCATTCCCACTCCCTGTTCCATCTTAGCCAGTGTTTGCTTCTGTTTGAGGTTTGCTGTGATTCTACTGCCTGATACATCATGATGCTCACAGGGCTGCCCCCGATCTCTGTAGGAGCCCAGGCTTTCAAAATAAAATAACAGTAAATTAATTTAAAATAGCCTTAAATGATTGGTTGTCCAGGCAGGGCCTCTAAACTATATTTCACCATCCACATAGTCTTTGTTGCTAAACCCAGACTCCTCTGCCTCCACCACATGGTTCAAGAGGCTGTTCCCTTCCCCATTCTCTTATTTTCTGTGGCCTTAACTGTCATCTTGCTGATTTTCCTGCCCAGACTTTCAGTAATTACTACCAGAAAGAGGTTATTTTATGAACACTGGAGGAGTAAAATATGCTGTAGGCTAATCACCCACCTGTCACCATTCTGACTTTTTTATTTGGTAGAGATTAAATTATACTGAACAATAAAACCTCCCTTTTAAAAACAGGAACAAGATACCCAAGAGCAGTTTAGGTGCACCATATGGGGAGAACAAACCCTTTGCCTTGTTCATGATGTCTGTTGTGCCTCCACAGTCACTCAAACCGTGGCAGCCTGGCGGTGACTTTAAATACTGAATCATATTTGCACAGTTCTTCTTGGGCCCCCTCCAGCCCTGGCTTTCCATCTGACTCAGAGCAAAACTGAGTCCCCATAGCCCTGGGAAGGATTTCATGCCTAGATCCCCTGGAGCTCTTGGGTATCCTGGGAGCTTTCTGACATCCACCATGGGCCTCAGTGGCCTTCCTGCTCTCCTCAAATGCCCCAGCCTTCCACACTGTGGCTTCCTTTTTCTACTCTCAGCATGAAATGCAGATATTTGTCTGAATGTTGCTCAAATAACGTATTTTATTTTTTATTCCACCGTTTCCCAGTCCCACCAATAGTAATATTAGTAATAGTAGCAATAGGAATAGGAAAAAAATGTGGTTTTACTTTGTTTAAACTTTTACCAGGATCTCTACATTTAGGTCTCTGGGAAGTGGTACAATTTAAACAATGTAAAGTGCAGTAGTTGAGCAAGTAGATGTCCTTTACTGTCTCACATGTACCACCCTGAGGAACTCAGGCACTAGAAAGTATTTTAAAGATATGCATCAATTTTTGGGTACTCACTTGCAAAGCGAGTTGCAATCAGATTTTTTTTTTTAAGAAGGTACCCTTTCATGCTCAATTCACAATAACTAAATTACGGAACCAACCTAGACGCCATTCAACATTTGAAAGAAATGTGGTATATATACACAATGGAATATTACTCATGAATGAAATTATGGTATTTGCAGATAAATGGATTGAATTGGAGAATTCATGCTAAGTGAAATAAGCCAAACCAAAAAAAAAAAAAAAAAAAAGCCAAATGTTTTCTCTGATAAATGAATGCTGATCCATAATGGGGGTAGCAGGGTAGGGAAGAATAAAGAATCTTTGGATTAGGCAGAGGGGAGTGAGTGGAGGGGAAGGGGTGTGGGGGTAGAAAGGATGGTGGAATGAGACAGATATTATTACCCTATATACATGTATGATGTAGGATTACACAACCTGTGTGACTCTGCACCAGGTACAGCCAGAGGAATGAGAAGTTGTGTGCTCCATTTGTGTGCCATGTGTCAAAATATATTCTACTATTTAGACCAATTTTTTTTAAAAAAGTTATACTTTCAGGTCTTTGCATGGACTAATGCAGAGGAAAGAGTGTTCAATGCCTATTTCTTTTCTTCCTGGATCTAGGTCAAAAATTTAGTTTTAGCTTTCTGGCTTCTTCCTGATAAAAAGGGTCACTCATATTCCAGGGATACTCTTCCCCTGTGGACTGAGTCCTCAGGTAACAATTGAGATAATCCTAAACAAGGATTCTCTTAGTGGACACTATACCTCCCAATAGGCTAGGGGTCCTTGATGACTCATCTGAGCTCTCATGTGGTCACCTCTAAGGATCATTTGTTCTGCTTCACTTGTGACATTTAATTGGGGAACATATCATACTCTAAGTTATTTCCTTATCTGTCTGTCCTACTTCATATTCTCTGAGGTCTTTAAGGACAAGGTCTTTAGCAATTATTTTAAAGTTAATCATGCTGAAAAATTCAAAGTGCACAAGTGAAAAGTCTTTAGGTCCCCTATCTCTTCACTTCTACCCCCAGGGATGTTCTCTGTTACATTTCTGAATTACCTCCCTAATGTCTCTATTTATAAACAAGTACATATCTATGCATAGCAGTCATGATGATTTTCAGGATGCCACATTCAGGAGTGCAAAAACACAACTTTTTTAAAAATAACAACTTGGTATCTATTTTGAGCACCAGTTCTGTCGAGAGGGGAAAAACGTAATGTTTGTCAATGCAAAGGAAACAGTCATTTCAGGAGTTCTCAGTCAGTGGGGAACTGCTCTTCTGCTCTGTCCTTCTGCCCTTGCTTATAGTTGTGGCTGTTGTTCTAGATTCTGGGGGTTGGCAAAGAGGCATGTGGAAGAGGTGGGCAGCCATGAGTGAGATCTAAACACTCTGACATCTACTGTGATGCCCATGGTTGAATCTAGTGCTGAGCTGCTGCTCCCCCTCCATTTCCATATTGGCATCTGGTGCAAACCAGGTGGTGACACTGTATCAGCTGATATATTGCCTTCTGCTCACCCAGAGGTTGCAATAAGCTCCTGATTCTTTACAGGAAACCAAACCTTCTTCCCAGGATCCAGCCAGCAAAGGTGCTCCTGGCTCAACTGCATGGCACACCTTATGTTTGTCTCACTTCCGTGCTCTTGTTCCTTGAAGGTGAAGGGAACTTTGTCAGGGGTCCCTAATCTGGAAACTGGGTCTCATTCTCTTGGGCTTCCAGACCATCTGAAGCTCAGCCCCCAGGTGGGCAGATCCCAGTACTTTATTTTTCCCACTAATTCTCCTGGAATATTTTTATCTCACCTAAAGCAGGAAAACTGGCTCTTAGATCAACATTCATTCTTTTCAAAGCTATTGTTTAACCTATTATCTCTGCCAGGAGTTTCATAAGTCTATTTTGAAACTAAAAAAGCTGAGAATTAATTCTTTTGTTCTCTGTTTAATTGTGGCCCTGATCCCCTGAGGCCTGGGATGCCCTGTTTACTGCCTGCAGTCGGTTGGGGGGGGCGCGCGGGTATGGAACGGTGACTTGGAAGTTGGTAATGGTGGTGGGAAGAAGAGACGCATAGTAAACATTTCAAAGGCTCTTCCCACCACATTATAATTTCTTGGGTTTTTTTCCCCCACAAGTCTTTTTGTGCCTACTGTTCTAAAATTTGCTTTTGCACTCAATAAAATATCATAGATCTCTTTCCAAATTAGTATACCTTGCCTCCACATACTTCTTTATAGTTGCATAATATACCATTGACTCCATATACTATTTTTATTTCATCAGTCACTATTAGTGGGCATTTAGATTGCTTCAGGTTTCTGCTTTTTTCAAACAAAGCAGCAATAATGAGCATCCTTTAGTAGACACATTTGCTTTTCATGTGAAATAGCTATAGTACCCTTGGCTAGAAAGAATTGCTGTATCACCAATTGCTGTCACCTCCTCCTCTTTCCCCAATATTTCTGATTATCATTTCTTTTACAAAGGAAGCAAATGGGATATATGTTTGTCTTTAAGTGGGTCTGGTGAGGTGAGGAAACCAAAGCAAATGACTCCAGTTGTCCTTCTATCCTCCCAAAGGCTGGGAGCTCCTATGAGTGGCTTCAAATGGATGAGCCCCAGAGAGGCCATGTGCTTCAAATCCTTGAGTGATCCTCCCACTTCAGCCTTCTGAGGAACTTGGACTACAGGTGCACGACGCTACGCCCAGCTCACTGACACTTTTTGAGCTGAGTGAGCAGGTGGTGATGTTTCTCAAGAGAGCTAGTAAGCCCCAAATTCAACTTCACAGTAAACTCCAAACCCACAAAATTAATATGTATTTAAAAGTTAAGTGGAATGTTTGAAGAGGAGAAGAGCTGTGGGAAATAGGCAAAGCAGAGTAGGGCTTCACAAATCTGGGAGGAGGGGCAGGGTGCACTTTTACATCAGATCAAGCAAAGAATACTTCCATGAGAAGTTGACATTTGAGCAAAGATTTGGAAGAGGAGAGGTCATGAGTTGTGATAGTTTCTGAGTGAAGAATATTCCTGGCAAGGGAGTCAGCCCAGGTGAAGGTCTAAAGGTGGGGTGTGCCTGGCACACTTAAGGCACAGCAAGGAGAACAGCCAAAGTGTACATGGGGTAGAAGGAGAAAAGACCAGAGAAGTAAGGAGTGCAGATGGTTGCAGATCCCGGGGGACCTCAAAGGCCTACTTTCAAATTTTGGAGCCAGTACACCTTATTTTTATGTTTTTTCTTTATTGTTCAAATAACTAAATAATCCAAATAGCACTAAGATAATTCATATAAGCAACTTATGCAGAGTTAAATTGACAATTATTATTTTCCCCAAAAAAACTAGGCTGGATATTTACATCAAAATAATCCAACTATATTACAATACAACATATAGTTATATATACAGTTGTTCCTGAGAATTGGTTCTAGGACCTCCTGTGGATACTAAAATCTGCAGAAGCTCAAGTCCCTGACACACAAAGGCATAGTATTTGCATACAAATTATAGTATTTGCATACACTTCCTTTTGTATACTTTAAGTCCTCTTGAGATTATTTATAATGTCTAATGCAATGTAAATGCTATGTAAATAATTGTTATACTGTATTATTTAGGGAATAATGACAAGAAAACCAGGCCTATACATGTTCAGGACAGATTTAACTTTTGTTTTCCTAATATTTTCAATTGCACTTGGTTTAAATCACTGATGTGGAAATCACAGATACAAAAGGTCAACTGTATACATAAAATATGTTTATGTACACATTAAATATATAAACTAATATATACACATGCTATGCATATATTTAACATATGAATGAATAAATTTGTTATTTTACAAACAATTCAAATGAGTTTATACTCATAATATAATTCAATGAAATATAATTTCAATGAATAATTCTGTTATATAATAAACTCACTAGGTTAAATCCATTAAAATCAAAACTACTTTTCAAAATTCTAAACAAATTATTTAGCGTGGAGGAAAGAAATGGGTGAGAAAGAAAAAATCAAGTTGGACATGCTTTTTCTTGACTTCTTTTCTACAAAAAAAACAAATAAGCAAATTAAAACAGAAACAAGGAAATAACAAGAAACAATGCCTGCAAGCATTTTGTCACTTCCCCGGGAATTTTTATTTGCTTATTACTTGAAGAGGCACTATTGTCTCTGATCAGAGTTTAGAAACAGGAGTCTGGCTTGTCTCAATGTCACTGACCAGCGGATTTTTAAAATTTTAACTTATTGTGTAGCTTTCAGTGCATGGCTTCACTTCCAGTTTTTGGCTTCCTCTTCAGAGGGGCAGGGGAAACAGGGCGGGGAGAACAGTAATATGAAATGAATTCTTTGGGAGAAAGTGCTTAAACATTGATGGTCTAAAAATGTTCTGCTGAAAGATCTAAGAAAACTAAGAAAAACAGTAGCTCACACAAGTCTGTCTAATCATCAATGCTGATTTAATTTATTCAGTATCTATTTGTTAAAAGTATAAGGACTTATGGAGAGCCTAAGAAGGGATGAACTGAATAGGCAGAAAACCTGTGAAGCTAATCCAGGAGACAGTTTCAGAAAAAAGCAAAGTCCCTACAATGTTAAAAACTGCAAAGAAACTATCCAGTGAATTTGGTCTTTGAGTTTACTGGTGACTTTATTAAGGAAAGTATCTATTGTGAATATGTATACTAGGGCTGTAAAGCAGTCTCACATGCATTTGATGCCTGCATTAAGTCATAGCTGTTGAAGTACCTAGAGTGATTTCTCATTCCTCCTTGGATTCTTACTAACACACATGGCGTATCAGCTAGATCACAGTCAATATCAGAATTCATTGGTAGATGAAAGTAGGTGGTACTTACTATGTCTATCCATCCCTGCTTAAATTTTAAGGGTAGGATTTGTGATGAGAGCTCATAAATTGCTAGAAGACTATGGACCCTCTGGCAGAGAGAACAGCATAAAATTAGGATTCAGACACCAAAAAGGTCTGAAAGTGAAGAGAGACCAACTTGTGGTCAAAATGTATGAACAAATCTCAACCAAAGTAGGTAGTTTTCCCCCATAGGTACATAAAGCTGTGTGTAAGCCAAAAGAAGGACCTTAATAAACTCTGAAACACCTCTGCACCCAGATACATTTGCTGTGTCATCATCTTACAGTCATTACTTAGGTGAAGCAGAACCATTCACTAGAGTGTGGCAATTTGTAATAATGTCATGAGCTTCAAGAAGATCTGCATCTTGGAAGAACAAGAGCACGTTCATCAACTCAGCCTCAGCTTGGCAGACATGTGCAACTGCCTGGGTTGTGAAGTGAGACAATAAGCAAAGTCGAGGACACACTGGACTGATGGCAGGTTAATAAGTACCTTCTAGGAACCCCAGAGACTTTGGGAGAGCCGAGGGATACTTTCTTTCCGATAGTTGGAAGTTTCTGACTGATTGGATGGAGGCAATCAACACATTACCTAGAGAGGGAAAGATTTTTCTGAGATTTGAAATAAGAGAAGATTCCCAAGTTTTGTTTTCTGTTTCATATTCTGTCAGTTTTATACTTGGAATTTTTGCTTAGGTTTAAAAATGAGTATACAAATTGTATAAGATAGTTTCTAATCACTTTTTCATATACTTCTTCTAGATCTTTCCCTATTTTAGTTTTTTTAAAAAATTGGTTTCTCTCTTTTTTTTTTTTTTTTTGCACGGGGGGGTTCAGTTATGCTGGTGTCCAACAATTTTTGGTTAAACCTACAAGAAACCATCGCTTGCTTCAGTTTAAAAATAAAATTGTTTGCTAACACTTATCTGTCCTTATGTTTTATAAAGTCTAGTTTCGTACACCTCTCCTTTGTTTCTGTGTGCTTTTGTGAAAGATTTCGGTATAGGAAAGGAAGGAAATGAACCCTTATTGTGCTCCCCATTATATATCAAGTTTTAATTGGGTTAATTTTTTTATCTTTTAGCATTATTTTAAATATCTTAAATTTTGTTCAGAAACAATGTTCATACTGTTATCTTTTGGAGTTCTAGAGTTCATAACAATAATTCTTTAACATAGGTACTTAATTACCTTTGCTGTAAGAGTCATCCTAATCACTTATATTTATTCTCCACTCTACAGCCCAATCCTTCATAGTTTTTTCTTGTTTGATGCAATTATGGCAAAATAATCTTTCAGGTTCTGTGTTTGCAAAAATCCTTCTGCCTCAAACACAAACAAGCAGCAACCCAAAATCTAAACAAGGTAAGTAATACCCCAAAAACCAGTGAGATGATATAATGTGGATTTATAGTGGGAATCAAGTATTTTGGGGGGATCTATAATAATTTTATCTTTAGGGCCTGCTTATGCTCTTTCTTTTGTATGAGTTTAAAAATCTTTTTGTCTTTGAATCTTTGAATAATAGCTTTGTCTCCTTCTGATCCATTTCCATTAAATATAACGTGTCTTTACAGTTCTAGAATGTGACAGGTAGATATCTAAGATAGTCTTTCAGTCATTCTAGAAAGTTTTGTTGTTTTTTCTTAACTGAGGATAAATTGTCTTTGATGATTCCATCAGTGTGATTTATGTAATTTTCTTCTCTTTTTCAATGGCAGCACCATTCACAGACTGAATAAAAGAAATCTGTATTTTCAGGTCTATGGATGTTTTAAACATCTCTCTCAGGGCTTGATTTTTACTATTGTTGAACTTTTAAAGACACCTGCTGATCTTGGGGGTTTAAGATAGATGTGGCACCGCATTTGTTCATTTCTTCTTCACAGAGTAATTCAGTAGAGCTCAAAATGGCCACATGTCAGTGTCAGCTCTCAGGTCCACAGAAGAGCATTGTTGAGGGTTTCAAAGGAACTGCCTGGAGAACTATGATCTAACCCAGCAACACCTAAAGTTTCAGAGCTTGGAAACAAACATTTATGAGTGATTCTTATCCGTGGTAGTGAGAAGAGGGACTTCTATTTTCACACTTCAATTTCTGGGGTTGGTTAAACCTATTCTGGCTGTGAGAGAAACACCACCAGATATTGATCACTTTGGCCACTAATTCAAGAATGTACTCAATCCTATAGGAAAGTACTCCAACCTCAAACCAGTTTAGCATTCAGATGGCGGCGTAGATGATGGGGACTTGGTAAGATTGGTGAATTCTGTGGGCATGAGAACACTGCTCCTTTTCGTTTACAGTAAAATTATCTCCTTGATCAGAAGCAGTTCCAAAGCTTGTTATTTTCTTTCAACATATTCAACTTATCAGAATTTATGTTGGTATATTGTAAGAAGTCTGATTTTAAATATGTATTTGCTTATACTAAAAGCTGCTTTCCATCATTAATCATCGGGGAAATGCAAACCAACCACAACGAGATATCAACTCATACCTGTTAACATGGGTACTCTCAAAAAGACAAGAGATAGCAAGTGTTGGTGGTATGTGTATACTGTGGGTGGGAAATGTAAATTGGTAGAGCCATTATTATGGGAAACTGTAGAGGAAAGGGAACTCTTGAATACTGTGGGTGGGAATGTAAATTGCTATAGTCATTAAGAAAACAGTGTGGAGGTTCCTCCAATTTTTTTTTTTTTTTAAAGAACTATCGTGACTCAGAAGTTAAAGTTCTGGGTATATATACAAAGGAAATGATATCAGTATCTTGAAGAGACATTTTCCATGTTCTCTGCAGCATTATTTACAATAGTTCAGATAAGGAAACAACCTAAGTAAGTGTCCATCAACAGATAAATGGGTAAAGAAAATATGCTATACTCTAAAATGGAATATCATTCAACCATAAAAAAAGGAAATCCATTATGAGTGGAAAAAGCCAGACACAGAAAGACAAATACCATATGATCTCACATAGATGTGGAACCTAAAAATGTTCCCTTTCCTCCCTTTCCTCTCTACACTCATAGGTGCAGAGAGTAGAGAGGAGGTTTCTAGCAGCTAGGAAGTAGAGAAAATGGGAAAATGTTGGTTAAACAAACTTCCGATTATAAATAGTCCCAGGAATCTACTGTACAACAGATGAGTATGTTGTTGGCTTGAAATTTGCTAAGATTGTAGATCTTGAATGTCCTCATCCCCTATTATAAAATGGTAACTATACGGTGTTGGGTATGTTAATTAATTTGATTGTAGTAACCATTTCACAATGTATATCAAATCCTCACGTTATACACCTCTGATATATACAATTTTATATGTCATCCATACCTCACTAAATCTGGGGAAATTTTGAAAAATAAACATTCACTAATACTGTACCAGAGAAAAATGACCTCATGTATGCTCAATTCCATTTCTTTTTTGTCATCATGTCAAAACAAAACTACAAACAACAAAGGAGATGACAAAGAAGTATGAAATGCTCTGCTTTTATCATAAGGAGAGTGGTGGTCTTTTTCCCAATTAAAACTTACTCACCAGCTGGGGTTGTGGCTCAGTGGTAGAGCACTTGCCTAGCATGCGTGAGGCATTGGGTTCGATCCTTACACCACCTAAAAATAAATAAAATAAATGTCCATCCACAACTTAAAAAAAAACTTACTCACTTGCCTAAAAGGTATTAAACTTATTAGCTAAATAATCCTCAAAATATTCAAGAATATAAACCTTTAAGAATTGTCAAGCTGGGCACAGTGGTGCACACCTGTAATACCAGCGGCTGGGAGACTGAGGCAGGAGGATGGCAAGTTCAAAGAGCCTCAGCAACTTAGTGATGCTCTAAGCAATTTAGTGAGTCCCTGTCTTAAAATAAAAATAATAAAAATAAATAAATAAAAGGGAGCTGGGGTTGTGGCTCAGTGGCAGAGTACTGGCCTAACATGCATGAGGCACTGGGTTCATTCCCCAGCACCACATAAAAAAAATACTAAACAAAGGTATTGTGTCCATCTACAACTAAAAAAAATAAAATGTTTAAAAAAAATAAAAAGGCTGGGGAGTGACTCAGTGGTTAATGGCCCATAGGTTCAATCTCGGGTACTAGAAAAAAAAAAAAAAAGTCAAAAACAGCTTCTGCTTTTGTAAGTATTATGAAGTGAGTATTAGATAAATATTAAATTTTTTTAAAGAGAGAGAGAATGTGCTTACATTGATTGGCTACATAAACATAGAATTTTTTTCTTCAAATAAAATTCTGGTGATAGTGCATGCAACTTTCCAAAAATTATGATGGATATTTAAGATAGTTTTGATAAACACTATATTCAAGCTGGGGAAATTCCCTTCTTTTCCTCTCATAGGCAGGTTTTTATTTGTTTTTGTTTTTAACTTGAGAATTGGTGTTAACTTTTATTAAGTTCTTCTTGAGGGTTTCTATTGAGATGGTTCTTGGACTATTTCTCTTAAGGAACTCGAATATGAAAATCTGACACCAGTTTCAATCATTATCTTTTGGATCTTCATATTAGTAGTGTAAAATCACCAGTTTTATAAAATTATCATATTTATTGAAGAAGGCCTTTATAATCACTTTGGGAAATCTTAAAATTAAAGCTAGTAATGTGTTAATAACACCTGTTGGTGAGCTGTACCTATCGTTTGAGTTTATTGTATTGAATTGATGTATACTAGTCAGTTGAAGCATATAGAAGTAAAACTGAGAAAAGAAAACAGTGAAATGGAATGAAGACAGATTGTTTCTATGTTTCTTCCAACAAATGGTAAAGCCACTTATAAATTCATGTACAAATTAAGAACAGCTTTATGATCTTTACACAGCATCTGCCAAAGTAAATTATAAATACTCACACTTTGAAATGATATTGGAAAATATCATATTTATGCACTGTGGTTGACAAAGATGAAAAAATTTTGAGAGTATATAAACACTTCTAAACTAGATATAAATAAAGTTCCAGCTCCAAATTCAAGTATGAAAGGAAAGAAGGTGTGACCCACAAATAATGATAAATGTTTGAAGGAATAGATATACCAATTACCCTGCTTTGATCACTGTGCAATGGACACAAGAACTGAAACACCACACTGTACCCCATAATCTGTACAATTATTATGTGTCCATCAAATATGGAACAATTCTTTAGAAGTGTTTTTATTTAAGGGGAAAAATGAATAAAAGATGCATTTAAGGAAAATTTGGTACTGAAAAGAAAGCCAGGTATATGCACTAGAATTTTTTTTTTTTAAGTTGCAAGTAACATTAGTGAAGCAAGCACAAAACAAAACGAATAAAAAAATGTCACTGGGGGAAAAAGTTGTGGCATGTGTAGAAAATAGCTACGAGGACTAAATGAGATGGTCTGCAAATACCTGACCTGAGACTAAAGCCAGTTCAACACACTATGCTCTGTCCCACATCATCCCTTTGAGATAGATTTCTCTGAGTTTGGGAATCATAGTGAATGAATAATAATTTGAAAAAGGAACATGAGAATAGTTAAACTATTTTTGAGGTTCTTGCAACCACATAAATGAGCTTGAACTTAGTTTGTAGTAACAGTCTGTTCTTGAAGGAACAGGGGAATATCTCTGGAGTGCCAATTTATGCCTAGAACCCATGAAGAGGAGATAAGAAATAATGTTATCTATTTCCACAGGCAAAGTGAAAATCCTGTCCTCTGGTGTTTGTTTGCCTGTTTGTTTTCTCCAAATTCATCTGTCTTGCCTGCACTTTGACTACTGCTGGCATCTATGATATGATAAAGGTCATGTTATAAAGAGCCCTGGTAATAAAGAAGAAGAAGAGATGACCACACCATATTGGTGAAATTCAATATGGTCACTGTAGCTACTCTGATAGTTTGGATCTTAAATGTTCCCTAAATACCCATGTGCTAAAGATTTGTTCCTCAAAGTTGAACTATGAGGAGGCTATAGAAACTTTAAGATTTTAAGGTCCAGAGAGAAGCCTTTGGTCATTGGGGTATGCCTTGGAAGGTGAATGTGGAACTTCAATCTCTTCCTTTTGTTCTTTTGCATTCCAGCCAGTCGGTGAGCAGTTTTGTCCACCAGCTGCTTCTTCTATCATGTGTTACCACAAGCCCAAAGCAACAGAGCTACTTGGTTTTGAAACAAAACCTCCAAAACTGTGAGCCAAAATAAATCTTTTCTCTTCATAAGTTGATTATCTCAGATATTTGTTACTGACTAATACAGCTACCCTCAGGTAAATAATCACCACATATGAGAATGGCAGGTTTTTAATTTTAATTTGTTAGTTCTAGATTGGTTGCCCCAGGTCATGCTTCTTTTTCTAAATGCATCTTGCTGTTTTCCTATCTTTGCCAACATTTTAGACTGATGGATGACTCAGAGAAGAGCCCAAGTGGTATTCCACTGTGGGATTCCTGGTGGCTATCAGCAGTCTGAATTCTCTACTGTGAGCTCCAGGTTAATTCTTGTTGTCATCTTTTACTGTCTATGAGTCTGTGGGAAAGTAGTCAGAGAGGTAAGTCCAGGCATAGTGATTGGTATGGCTTGACAGCAGGACTCCTAGAGGTCCCCAGGGATGATAGATAAGCCTAGATTGTGGCTACTATTGCAGGGTCCCAGAGAGGTAAAGTACAGTAAAAAAAAAGTAAAAGTACAGATAATGAGGAATGGATGGACCAGCCACATAACAAAAGTCATTCCTTCTTGGGTAGAGGCAAAACTAAATTAAATCATTAGAATCTAAACATTAACAACTTTGATAAACACACACATACACACACACACACACACACACACGTCAACATACCTGTACCTAAAAGGCCTTGACAGGTTGATTCAGAAACAGTAGGATGTCTGGTTGACCATCTGAGTGACACAGGGTGTTACAGATGAACAGACAGCCCAGGAAGCAGTCTTAGTTTTATACATGATTATAGAAGCTGAAGGAGAAAAGGATTCAGACAGATGGGGGCTCAAGGTCTTAAGAGGTCAGAACAGAGCCCCAGGAAAGAGGAAAGAGCATGTACCTGGATCTAATCCCAGAATTTCAGGAGGGGCCTGGGAAGTGCAAGGGAGTTTGGCATTTAGGTTCAGGGCTGGTGGCTGGAATCAATATGATTAGATGAAGGAAAAGGAAGCACTGTCAGGGGTCACAGGGCCTGGGAAGGACAGAAAGCGCTGTCTGAACACTGTGGTTGAATAGACAAAACAAGACCACAGAGGAACCTCAAAGGGCTGAGGTCTCCTGCTATGGTCTGAATGTTTTTATCTCCTTAAAACTCATATGTTGACATCCAGTTTCCAACGAGAAGGGATTAGGGAGTCATTGCAAGGAGTAGCTCATGAATGGAATGAGTTCCCTCATAGAAGAGACCCTAGGGAACTCTGAAGGCTTTGATGCCACGTGGATACCATCTGAGGAAGTGGGTCGTCACCAGACCCCATAAAGCTAGAGACTTTATCTTGGATTTCCCAGCCTCCAGAATGTAAGAAATAAGTTTCTGTCGTTTATAAACCACCCAGTTTATGGTATTTTGTTGTAGCAGGCTGAATGGACTTAGACACCCCACAACTCATCAGTGCTGGGGGGATAGATCTGTGTTAAAGGTACATGTACACAGTGGCCTTTTGAAGGTATGGGCAGACCTCATCCAGGGTTGTACTGACCTCTTCTCTCATTGGTCACTTTTTAAAAAAAATATCTTTATTTTATTTGTTTATTTTTATGTGGTGCTGAAGATCATACCCAGTGCCTCACACATGCTAGGCAAGCACTCTACTACTGAGATACAGCCCCAGCCCCTGATCATTTTCTTTTTTTGGCATAATTATTTTTAACTTTTTTTTTATTTATGTATGTTGGCAGAATGCATTATAATTTTTATTACACATATAGACTGATTTTTTTTTTGATTGAACAAGAATCAGGGAATGTTGGCTCTTATTCTGTTATTCTCCCTCCTCAGTGGGGTGGGGTGTGCCGAAGAAGATGGACATACATAATCCCAAGAACTCAGGATGTTTTATTAAAGCACAATTAGAGTGATTGGAGCATTTCATTAAGACAAGCAATAGCCATAAGGTAAGTCAATTAAGGGTTGTTTTTCTCTTGTCTCAGCCTCTGGGATTACAGGTGTGCCCAGCGGTTTGTTTTTTCTTTAACACAGTCTGAAGCTCTTCCTGCTTCCCCTAAGATTTTTCTCTCCCTCAAGGGTGTCAGGGTTGACAGGCCTGAGGATTCTTTCCTAGGAAGGTTGGAAATTGGTAGTTTAAACCAGAGCTTTGGATCTGGACTGCCTCAGATGAAACCCCAGCTCTGCCACTAACTCTAAGTGCTGCATTTACTCATCTATTAAAAATAAATCAGATATAATACAATGTAACACCAGAGTTACCTTGTTATTTAAATTAAGGAATATATGTAAAGGTATATTAAAGGCTTTAGGTCATAGCAGGTGTTGTATAGGTATTAGCTTTGAAATAATGGGACAAAGTACTCATTCAACAACAATTGATTGAGCATGCACTATGTGTCAGGCACTTAAGCACTGGGAATAAAGCAATGAACAAGACCTGGTCTCTGCTGACATGATGCTTACATTGTATAGTGGAGGCAGTTAGTAATCCAATGAACAAGTAAAAGACAAGATAATATTAGGTAGTGACAAGTTCTATGAAGACTATAAAACAAGGAGAAATGATAGAAAGTATCTGGGGAGCTACTTTAGTTTGGTAGGGACAGTCTCTGAGAGAGGTGGCACTGGATAAAAAGGTACCAGTCAATGGAAGACTAGGGAAGGAGTGTCCCAAACAGAAGGAGCAGCTTGGTAAAGTCTCCAAGGCAGAGAGATTGCTTAGCATGTTTGAACCTAAAGGACAATGTAACTAGAGTATAGACAATGAAGTGTATGTCAGGAGGTCAGAGAAGTAGGTAGGGGACAGATAGCTTGAGTGGTCTGTGAAGCAGACAATTTACATGACCTGATAACTGCTTTTTAAAAAGTTACTCTTCTGCCATATTGAACAAGGATGGTACAGGCAGAGTAATAGTGGACGGAGCGAGCCCAGTTAGGAGATAGGGGTAACAGCCAGGGAAGAGATCATGGTGACTTGCACTGAGATGGAAACTGTGAAACTTTGAAGTGGACAGATAGACACTTTGGGGGTAAAGGTGATCAAACTTGCTGATGTATTGGACACAAGGGTTGAGGTTGAAAGAGGATTCATTCTAGGTCTTTATATTGATCTACTGTGTGAATATTGGTACTTTTTGTCAGTATGGGGGAAATTGAGAAACAGATTGAGGGGGCATCTATTTAGGATGTGTTAAATTTAATATGCTGATTACCTATCTTAATAGAGATGTCAAGTCTGCAGGTGAATATATGAGCATAGAGTATGGAGGAAGAGTCAGGGTTGAAAACACAAATACAGATGTTCTCTGCATATAATTGTTGTTCATAGCCATGAGATGGAATGAGAGTCCCTGGGAAGAAGTATAAGAAGAGGAGACAAAGGGCCCTAAATGGGAGCCCTGGAAAATATTAACATACAGAGGTTGAATTGGGCAGGAGGAGGCAGCCACAGAGGCTGAGGAGTGGCCAGTGAGGCAGGAAGAAAGCAAAATGAGGGTAATAGCACAGTTCTGTGTAAACATACCCAAGAGAAGGAAGTATTTCAAAAAGTAGGGAGTGGTTATCTGTGTTGTAAGGGCAACCACTGTCGAAAGTTTAAGTTAGTTGAGGACTGAAAAGCGTCCACTGGATTTGGCAACCTGGAAGTGGCTGGTAAATTTGGTGGGGAGGGATGGAAACTGAACCAGAAATGCAATAAGCAGAGATTGGGGGATGGGAAAGTGCAGTCGGTGAAAAATTCTTTGGGCTGCTCTTTCTTTACCTTAGGAAAAGTAAAGGGAGAAGGCAAGGAAAGGCCAGTCTGTTTTTCTGGGCAGAAAAAGCAGCAGGGCGTGGTGCTAGTCCAGATCAGCTCAGCCCAGGTAGGGGCTGCACCCTGTTTGAGACAGAGCCTCCTAGCAATTCCAAAGTTCACTGCCCTTTTCTGCACTTTCTTCATCTCCTAAGAATCCAAGGGAGGGTTGGCCATGCATGTCACAATCTATCTGTTTCTCTGTTCATTGAGAAACATAACATACCACTATTGTTAAACTGAAAAGAAACAATTATTATATTAATTTCATTAATCAACATGTCATTTTGGGGAGGTGGGTGGGTAGAGGTGTCTGATGCTAGTGACCTCTTGCATTCAGTACCAGCTTTTGGAACCCTTTTAATCTTTTAATCTGGTTAATAATATGCTTCTATAAATCAAACAACATGACTAATTCTATGGTCTAGTCACTAATTCTAACAAGAAATTTCTCTTTCGGAAAGTTCACTCAGTAGGTACATTCATCTGATGTCTTGTCATACATCAGGTGTTTTTTTTTTTTTTTGATGAGGCAAGAATATCATATTTTAATAATAAGTTGAAACTGCGATTGTTTATTCACTTTGATTTCCTTCTCCAAAGCAGTGCTTTAAAAATGAAATGGTAAGAGCCCTGTGTCTGAATTAGGTTTCCAGCCTCCCCCGCCCCCTCCCCAAAGGGTAAAGCCTGCTCCAGCTTGTAGTCTATGCTCCACCCTGGAGGAACTGTTAATTTGTAGATCTTTTAAGATGCCAAACTGGTTAGTCAGAGGATTTCTAAGCTTGTCCAAAATGCCTTCCCTTCTTCAATCATCAGTCCTGTGATTCCCAACCCCCCTTCTATGGAAAGAGAGAGAGAAAGAAAGGGAGGGAGAAAGAATAAAAGGAAGGTCTTTTAAAATTTGTGCCTGTGCTTCCCAGTTTTTAAGACATAATATAAGGGAATTTAAGGTGGAAAATAATAAGTTATTATAATCAAACTTCACTTGCCTTCTAAGATTTATAAAGATTAATTAATCAGGGCTGTGGTTGTGGCTCAGTGGTAGAGTGCTTGCCTAGCATGTGTGAGGCACTGGGTTCGAGGCTCAGCACCACATAAAAAAATAAACAAATAAAATAAAGGTATTGTGTCCAGATTTTTAAAAAGATTAGTTATTCAATGAGCTCAATTCTTGCTATTTTACTATGTTAAAGATGTGAGCACAGTTAAGTCTTGGCTGCTGTATTAGGACCTTCATGATCCATTCTCTGTTCCTTTCTTTGGTCTCATCTTTTATTCACTACCTCATACTGCAATAAATAGTCATATTGCAATTCTATTCAGAAATTGAACCAACCAGCAGGGTTCTCTTTTGCCACTTGGCCTTTTTTAAAGAAGTAGGGTTTTGTCCCACTCGGCCCCCAGCCCCCTGGGAATACTTGTCTTTTGTTCTTCCCTTCCCTGTCCAATTTGGTATAGTTAATAAGAGTTAGTTGCTTCCTCCAGGGACTTTTCTTAACCCTCCAAGTTAACCCATCCCTTCTTCATGCCTGCCACTTATTGTACCATAGCACTTACAATACCCAATTGTAAAGGCCCCGTTATCTGTCATAGATGTCTCCCTGGTGTGTGTAGCCTCAGATGTAATAGGTGCTTGATAGAGATTTGTTGAGCAAATAAATTAAATAACTATGATTTTGCAAGTAATGCATCTAAAAATTTTCCCTTAGAAAACATGAAATGGATGTTCACTTTAACTTCTGTCTGACAAAACTTCGGTTTGTCAAATTCTTAAAGTTCCACCTACATCTTATGGTCAGAGATGTTTAACTAATGGGATGTTTCACATGATTTCTAGACAAGCCAAAGTTAATGATTTGCACAAAGTAGGTGTTCAATAACTGCTTGTTGGTGAAAAAATTAGACTTGAAGATGGTGAGATACTGTCCCCCAGAGATCTAGTTAGATGGTTCTCACCTCCAACTCAGCAGCACCACAGTGTCCTTTCTGACTTGTTGCCATGCCTCCACCGTAAGGATGGGACACAAACAGCACCATTCTTCCAATCCCCCAAACTCCCTCTGGGCCTAAGTCTTCAGCCACTACTCTTGAGATCTCTAGCCTGCAGCCAGTCTCACCAGGTGCACTATCCACGTGATTGTCCATGGGAGTGAAGGTTGCACAAGAGGAGAGGCAGGACGGGGCAGTCAGAATGGTATGCAGCTTGTTCTGGGCTTCCATACAGCTGGAACCCACTTGTGGCAGAGGTGTGAGGCAAAGCCAGCTGGGTCAGGTCAAGATCTTGACGTCCTTCCCCATCTGTGGCCTTCCAGGTTGCTATCAGGTTTAAAAGGCAGAGAAATGTAGGAGAGGAAGGGGCACCTCAAGAGACTGGCCAGGCCCCCAGTGAATGGGAAGTCAAGTGGTGCAGGAAGTAGAATCAAAGGAAAACTCTGAAAGGAGATGGTCTAGGAAAGGGGGGGTTTGTGTACTTGAGGCTGGTGAAAAGGACAGACTGAACCCAGCCTGCTTAAGACCTTTGTACTGAAGGCAGCTGCTGTATCCTGGGGCAACGGGACAGAAAACGCTTTAAACCTGGATTCCAGTCCAGGTCATAACAACAGTTAACATTTATGGTGTGTCTCTTCCTTGCCTTTCTATTTTAGGCTCTGAAAAAGCAGATTTCGTTAAAACTTCTTCCTCCATCTGAACATCAGATCTCTCCCATCAACTAGTCCTCTCTTTGGCATTGAAGTCCTTTTCCCTCTACTGGCTCCTTCTCATTTGCCTAAACACACAAGTATTTCCCTATGCTACCAAACAACAATAATCTCCCAGTAAAGATTTCACCACCCAAGTTCTTGCAACATAGTCTATCCTCCTTCTCCCTCCTTCATGTGCACCTCTCTTTCCTGCTTCCAAAAAGCCCTTCTTAACAGAAAGTTCTCTGCATGCTGAGGACTCCACAAATCAGTGCTACTTCTGTGCTGTGACCTTGGGCAAATTGTTTGATCCCTGAACCTCGGTCTTCTCACCTGCAAAGTAGGAATAATAACAACTTCATATGGTTGATCTGAAGATTACAACCAAAGTGTCACTCATTTTAAAGGGAGTTTAAAATCCCAATATATGCAAAATTTTGTCAAAGCTATGGTTTTCTAATTCCAGTAGCCACTTGTTTCAAAAACTATGACTTCTGTCATAGTAATGGAAAGCAATGCTCTCCAACAAATTCATCTTACAAAAAATGAATAGTCCTTCTTTTTCTCTTTCTGTTGGAACTTTTATGTTTGGAGAGAGCACCTGTATTATGCCAGGTATGTTTAGTACAGAATTTCACCTGGCCCTCTAAGAGATATTGACATTATTACATTCATTTTCAAAAGGAGAAAATAAATTGTTCAAGGTCTTAAGATTGTTAAATAGAAAGCAGGAGTTTGGGCACAGTTCTCTTTAACAGAAAATGTCATGCTCTCTCCACAAAAATGTTAGGGTACCTCAAAAGGCCAAGTCCCAAACCTCATTCTTGTGGCATTTACTTCTCCCTTGTATAGTTTTCTAAAAGAAAGTTTACTAGCTATCCCTGAGAAGAAAGACACGGCATAAACATTAATCTTTTTTTAATGATTTTATTTTTTTAAATACATAACAGCAGAATGCGTTACAATTCTTATTACACATATAGAGCACATTTTTTTCATATCTTTCTATATAAAATATGTTCATGCCAATTCATGCCTTTATACATGTACTTTTTTGCATTACAATTCTTGTTACACATATATACCACAATTTTTCATATCTCTGTGTATAAAGCATGTTGACACCCAATTCGAGTCTTCATACATGTACTTTGGATAATGATGTCCATCATATTCCACCGTCCTTGCTAATCCCCTGCCCCCTCCCTAACATTAATCTGTTAACCTGGGGTACTTTTGCTCAAGTAAGGGCCCTGTCCCTGTACCTAGATCCTGAAGGCCACTACTGATCACTATTCCCACTATACTTTATAGCCTCCTAGACTCCAAATCCTTAAGTTCCCCATGGGCACTGTGCTTGTAGCTGAGGCGTGTGGGTTGGATATCCCTCCATGCCTATCCCTGGATCCCAGCACTTGGCTTTGGCTTAATTCCCACTGCTCAGTTCCTGATAGCCTGGAGAGCTCTGACCTTGATCTAAGGTGACCGGAGCACGGTCACTGCCCAGATGAAGTCTGCTAAATATACTTTTAGGGATCACAGAAACTAGATTCCCATCTTTTTGAAGTGCTTACTTGGCAAGAACCCCCCCCCCCATATTGTTCCATTGCTTGAATCACAACTAAAACAGTAACATTTTATCTGAACTCTAGACCCAAATCTTCACTCTTGTCCCATCCAGAGAAGAAACCTTAGCCACCTGTTATTTCCCCTTTACTCTGACTCATTACTTCCTCAGTCCCACTGTTGTCTTTTAAATTATTATTATTATTTTTTTTATTCAGGGACTTATATATATTTTTTTAATTTTTGGTACTATGGATAGAACTTGGGGACACTCAACCACTGAGCCACATCCTCAGCCCTATTTTGTATTTTATTAAGAGACAGGTTCTCACTGAGTTGCCTAGTACCTTGCTCTGCTGAGGCTGGCTTTGAATTCATGATCCTCCTGCCTCAGCCTCTTAAGCTGCTGGTATTACAGATGTGCACCACTGCACCCAGCTCAGATTTGTATTTTCATAAATTTGTGCTGAGAGCCACAGCCGAGTTGGTATGGACCCTAGCATTTTGCCAACAGTATTGATCGACAGGCAAGGCATTACTATCTGCCTCAGCTGCTACTTTTGAGTTCTCCTGCTAGTTTGGAGTTCTCATGGGGATTCCCGGGGATTCCCCGAGAGTTCCCATTGGTTGGGGAAGTGCAGGAGGAGGGATTTCCGGAGGAGATATTTCCAGTGGCTGTTCGCATGGCGTTCGGGAGGAGTTGCTGGTGGAGTTCAAAAATAAAGTTTGTTCCTGCTTCAGTGGCTTGTGATTTGTGCCCAGCCAGACTGCGGCAAATTTGTTCTGTGTTGATCTCTTTGCTAACCTAATTATGAGCAATTCTTTTCTCACAAACAACAAATGCTTATTGCACGTGTGTGGAGGAAGATCATCCATAATCCTACCACACATGAAACAAAAACAAGAAAGAAGTACATTGAAATTATGGAATCTTACTGACAATCAATAATCACCAACCACATTGGGAATATAGTCTGCCAAATTTCTTAATTCATATTTGTATAATATTTATATTTTTTTTACATTCTCTATTTTAAAAATCTGCCTTCTTACTATATTTTTAGCATTTTTACAAGTCAATACTTATAGTCAACATATTTTTAATGATTTTTAAGTGCCCTCCCCCACTCTATATTGTGTCATACAAGCACATTAGAGTAAGATAAACTCATTTGTAGAACTTGCACACTCGAGTTGTAGTTATAAAAAACAACATAGCACTGCATTCATTACAGAAGGACCATGAAGCCCATTCTCATTAAAACAGCAAGGGATAATCTTAGCCAAAATGATGAAAGGATAGTTTTGTTTGCTATGGGACCCTCTTTTTGTGTGTTTCATTCCTATTACTATTACAAAGGGAGCAGAGACTGGAATTTCCAATTCTTGTTTTAGATGCATTGTTACTAAGATATAATTTTCTTATGAATTTGTTTCAAGTGTAATTCTCATGTGGAAAGCCTTTGTCAAATTATTTCTATGGAAAAATTTGCTAGACTCCAATCTGGTCCATGAGAGTTTTGGCTGTAATAGAAGCAACAGGTCTTTGCTACTCCAAATGTGAGAACCATATGCTTGTATTTTGGTGGGCTGCTTTCCCTATAATCTATGTTCTCCTGATGCTATGTCAGAGGGAAGAAGTATCCCATACTTATAATCTGTACAGAAAATAGACTTCTGATTGCCCAGAAGCATAAATACCAAAATTTACTGAAAAACACTATTGTGATAGATTGTTTCTAAAATGGCTGTGCTTGTATATATATCTCTAATTCCATATGTTATTCTTTCAATTTTTCTGGCACTCTTCCTGTGAGAGGTGGAGGTCTATGTTTTATACCCTTCAATCTAGATAGGGTTTTGTGACAGTTCCAACTAAATGATTTGGGGACAGTGATGCTACATGACTTCTCTGGTGAGCTTATAAAAAGGATACAACATTCACATAGCTCTCTCTTTCAACATACATCTTGGGACACCTGATCCTACACATAAGATGTCAACTACCCTGAAGCTACCCATGCCGGAATGAGTAGTGGCAAGGCCTCTTAGAGAGATATCCAAGAAGTCCCAGGTATACTAGCCCGTAGCTGTTTGAGTCTTTGGCATCAGCTGCCAGAAACGTAAGTGAACCAAAGAAATCTGTGGTCCCTGGCTGATTCAAAATAAGACCCTTCCAGGTAGTCACTCCATAGGGTATGCATTATTCCCATGGAAAAACAACAGGAAAATGTTACAAAGTATGCAAGGAAACAAGTCAACACAAGCAAGACTCAGCAAATGCAACAAATGGAAGAATTTACATTCCAACAACAATATAGAACAGAGCAATGTGAAAGGAACTTCTAAATAAATGTGTTTAAAATGTTTAAAGAGATAAAGGAAAGGATAGCCTGACAAATTAAGATCCTATTTAAAAAAGAATAAATAAATTTAAAAAATGAAATTAAATTCTAGAAATGTGAATGAATAAAAATGCAATGGATACATCAAAAAGGAGACTAAATACAGTTTCAAAGAGAATTAGGGAATTGTGCCATAACTTGAGAAAATTACCAAAGTCCAACAAAGGGAAGTAAAAACATGGAAAAATATAAAAGAAACATTAAGACTTGGAAGATAAAATGAAAGACCCCAACCCATATCTAGCAGAAGTTCTAGAAATATAAATTAGAGAAAAATGCATGCTACAGGGGTAGGGAGAAGCAATATCTGACAACATAACGGCTGAAATTTTTCTAGAATTAAAATATAGTGGTACACGTCTGTAATCCCAGCAACTTGAGAACATGAAGAGAAAGATTACAAGTTCTAAGCCAGCCTCAGCCACACAGTGAGGCCCTGAGCAACTTAGCAAGACCCTGTCTGAAAATAAAATATAAAAAGGGCTGGAGATGTGGTTCAGTGGTTAGGCGCCTTTGGGTTCATTCTCTGGTACAGAAGAAGGAGAAGAAGGGGAAAGAGAAGAAGAAGGAAAAGGAAAAGGAGGAGAAGGAGAATAAGAAGGAGGAGAGGGAGAATCAGAATTTAGATCCTCAGGTTAAAATGCATACTAAATCCTGAATGATATATCCAAATACAAAACCCACCTGGACACAAAGCAATAATGCAATTATCAACTCAAAACAGGAAAATATTAAGATTTAGTAGAGAGAAAAATATCTATATAGCGATAATAAGATCAACTGCAGACTTCTAATTAACCAGCAGTAAATGCCAAAAGGTAATGCAATAGTCACTTCAACAACGGATTGGTGTCAATAATTGTCAACTTAGAATTCCATAGCCAGGGGCTGGGGTTATGGCTCAGTAGTAGAATACTTGCCTAGCATGTGTGAGGCCCTGGGTTCAATCCTTAGCACCATACAAAAATGAAATAAAGATAATTGTGTCTACCTACAACTAAAACATTAAAAAAATTAAAAAAGAATTCCATAGCCAGTGAAATTATGATTTAAGAGTATGAGGGAAAACAGAATGAGAGATATAAAGAGAAAGAAAAAATTTCACCTAGACCTTTGGTGAATGAAACCAAAAACAACACACTTCACTAAGTCAGGAATTCAGCCCAAAAGGAAAGAACAGAATACAAAAGACAAACAATAAGAAAAAACTATGGTAAAATATTTTGGTAAATTTAATGAGATAACTATGAATGTAGTAACAATGATGAGTATTAGAGCACTTAAAAGTAATGGCTAGGGGTGGGAGAACAACTTGGTGCTAAAGCACTTGCCTAGCATGTGCAAGGTCCTGGGTTCCATCCTCGGCACTGCAAAAAGAGAAAAATAAATAAATAAACTAATTAATTAATAAGAGGGAATTAAAAAGCACAAGAGATCAATGTGTAGTTTATAGAAAGGGAACTTGAGAGTTAGAGTGATTCATTTTATCATTATTTTTTAAAATTTAAGGTTATATTGATAGGAGGAGGTACAGATAGTGACTAACTTTGGATATTAAATATAAATGTTAATATTTTAATATTTTCAGGATAACTTCAAAAAGTTGAATTAGAAAGTATACATTTCTTTCTTTCTTTCTTTCTTTTTGTGGGGGTAGGGGATGGCTTACTAGGGATTAAACCTAGGTGCACTTACCACATTCCCAAAATATTTATTTATTTATTGAGATAGGGTCTCAATAAGTTGCTGAGGCTGGCCTCAAACTTGCCATTCTTCTGTCTCAGCATCCCAAGTCACTGGGATTACGGGCATGCTCCATTGTAACTGGCTAGAAGGAATACATTTCAAATCAGTAGAAACGTTTGGAGAAAGGGAACACACTAAAGAAAATTCAACTAAAAACAAAACAAAACAAACAAACAACATCAACAACAACAACAAAAACCACTAGAAGGCAAGAAGCAAGGAAGAAAAAGCAAAAGAAAGTTAAATAAATACAAGATGAGATGGTGCTAATAAATCCAAAAGATAGTCATCATAATGTGACAGAGTGTGCTTGTTTTCAACAAAATCTGTTTGTCCTCCGTTGTAATATAGCTGTGGTTGGTCTATGACCACAAAGCTAGTGGTCTCATGTTTCTGCTCTTTTGCTGCTAAGTGTGGTCATGTAAGTTCTGGCCAATGGTATATAAGCAGGTGACATGTGTATCACTTCTTGTGGTAGGCCTTCAGAACTTGGGTTAGTGCTCCTTCACATTCTCTTCTTCCTTCTATAAACTGAAGCTCCCTTACCAGCTTCTACCATGTGGATAAAAATTTAAGAAGATGGAACTGCAATACAGTACAAAGGAGCCTTCCCAGCAACTGGTCCATTTATCCCGCACTGCTCCAAGAGAAGGAAATAAACACTAGGTGTGGGAAGGCAGGAAGAAGGATCTGCTTCTTACAACAAGTTTTTACTCTGATTAATATATGTGGTAAATGAAAACAGATTTAAAAAGACTCCTAAAAGGCAGACTGGTACAATGGGACAGTAATGTCAAAATGCAACTCTTATTTACAAGACACACTTAAAATGCAATGAATGACTTAAAATGGTTGAAAATAAAGAGGGGCTAACCTGGGCAATCATTAAAAGCAAAGAAAGCTATCAAATCATACAAAACAGAATTAAGTGAAAAGAGAATGGATAGGCATCTTAGTCTGTTCAGTCTGCTATAACACAGTATTATAGTTTATTGGTTTATAAATAATAAAAAAAATATTTCTCACAGTTTCAGAGGCTGGAAAGTCCAGTCCAAGGCTTTGGCAGATTTGGCATCTGGTGAGGGCCTGCTTCTTCATAGTCTGCCTTATTCTTGCTATAACCTCACATGGCAGAAGGGGATGGGGGGACTCTTTTATAATGTACTAATCCCATTCATGAGAACTCTGCATCAATGACTTAATCACCTTTCTAAGTCCTTACTTCCTAACACCATTATTTGGTGGGGGAGGGTGAGGATTTTACCATATGGATTTGGAAAAGATATAAACATTTAGACCACAGAAATAGGAAAACATGTAATGAACTTAACTAGGCAAACTTGGTTATCTTACTCTGTGATTTATACAGCAGAACCATGAGCAAATTACTCTATCCTTTTCTAGCTTCAGTGTCCGATAAAAGCTGACAATAATATCTTTTATGGAGAATTATAAGAATGAGATGAGCTAAGCATGGGACACTAATTTTCAAGAGCCATAAAAACATGTCTTGAACTATGTCACATAATTAATTTTTTCATCAAACATTTACCGAGCACCTACTATGTGTGAGGAACTGAACTGGGAACTAGGAAAATGGAGATAAGTCAATCATCACACGTGCCATTGGGGAGACTAAATGTAAAAACTGAGTTAGGCAAAGTCTGCTAAGTATTATGGTTGGGAATGGAGAGAGAAGATATTTAGTCACTCAGTGTAGAGAGAAAGGCTAGTTTTAACCTGCAGCAGAGTTGGGAATGAATGATTTCATAAGAAAGGTGACTCTTTGGGTGAATGGTGAAAGATGAGCAGGTGTTTGGACTGACTGAATAAGAGGAAGGACATTCCATAAGAGAGCACAGCATAAAAATAAGTGACCTGATAGGGAACTGAATGCAAGGAACTCAAAGTGTTTGACAAGATTGGCAAAGTAGGCACTGGCTAAGATAGTGGAATTCTACCCTCTAGGCTTTGGGGAGCTATTGGCAAGGGTTACTCAGGGAATGATTTGCTCAGTTTTGTACTTTACAGGGCTTGCTTAAGTCAATGTACTAGAGATAAACAGTGGAGGTGCAACCAGCTTAGAGGCAGCTAAATTAATAAGGAAAAGTAATGCAAAGTTTCAGGAACTTGAAACAAAAGACTTGAAACCAGGGAACAGCAGTGAATGAAGGGAAGGTGATGGACAGGAACCATGGGGTGTGGGGAACAATGGAAGGAGGAGGGGCCTGGGGTAATTTTCAGGTTTCTCCTTTTGTTGTCTAGGTAAATTATGGCATTTACCGAGAATGAGACAGGAGAGAAAAGTCACTGTTAGGGAAGCTAACTTCTGTGTTAGTCAGGCTAGTTCAAGGGGGACATCTGAGTAGAGATTTTCTGCTAAGAAGTTGGCTTTATAGAACTGGAGATCTGAGATAGGGATGGTAATTTAAGAGTTATCAGCAGTTGGCAGTTCAAATCAAGGCAGGGGAAGGTCTGATAGACGGCTCATTGTTTCCTGGGTAGCAAAACAGTCCAAGGGCAAAGTATTTAAGTTCCCCAACATATAAGAGGTAGCAGAGCAAGAAATGCTCAGGCAGCATCACTACTCAATCATCAAGGAGCCAAGGGAAAGGATAGACTCAAGAATCAAAACCTATTCAACAGTGACAAATGCTTCAGGTAAATCAATTAAGATGAGAATTGAAGAACATCAAATGTTTTTGGGAATCTTCAAAGCCATTGGGTGACCTTTGTCAGTGTAGTCTCAGTGGAATGGCAGGCATAACAGACGGAATCAAGTAAATGTTTTTGACTTTCCGGTTTTGAAAACCTGTGAATACATTTGATATAAAGGCCGTGAGAAGATGTAGACGGAAGGCTTCTGAAAGTTCAGGAGAGGCAACAACCTGTGTAAAGTCAGTCACTCTTGAATTAGAACTAGATGGAAACTACATCCAGTGCCAAGGAGATGATCTGAAATGCTATTTGTAACATTTTTTTCCTTCCCACGAAGGACGGGAGGAGGCGACTTGCTGCTTAATGAGCGCTCGCGGCGTGCCAGCCCCTTCCCCTAATTTCAGTGTGGTGCTAAAACTGGAGCGCAGATGGTCTCAGCCCATCACGACTTTCTTTCCACGAAACCGGTAATCATTAAAAGAGAATAAAAGCAGCACTTCTCAAGCTTAACCTCTCTTGCAGATGGTAACCCATCTGTAGCTTTCTTAACATCACAAAGCAGAAACCATCCCCGGCTCCGTGTGTTCTGGAGCGGTTCGGGAGTGCGAAGGTCTCCCTCGCTCTGTTGAAGCCGGCTACTGTCCAATGTGATTTCCTTCAAGCCTCGGCACCCAGAGGCGGGGAGGCGCCTACAGCTCGGGCAGCCAGCTTTTGGACAGAGGCGGGCGCGAGCTGCAGACTCCCGGTAGACAGCGAGAGAGGGAGAGGGGCGCTGACAGGCGTCTCCTGTACTCGGGGCCACCGCTGCTATGATCGCCAACACGGCGGCCGCCGGGCCCGTGCTTTCCCGGCTGCTCCCTGAGCGCCCGCCCGCAGCTCCGCGCCGGGCCCCCGGGGAGGCCGCTCCTTTCAGCGCGGTCGCCCGGTGCCCGTGACCACCCGGCGGCCGCTTTCGGTTCCGTGCCTTATAAGGCCCGACAGGGGGTCACGTGCGTCCCGGGCCGCCCGCCGGGAGGAGGGGGCTGCGGGGGGAGGGGCGGGAAGCGGGGAGGAAAAGGGGAGGGAGCCGGGGGCGGAGGAAGGAGCGAGGGGTGGATTCTGCGGCCGTGGGAGGCGGCGGCGGCAGCAGCAGCCGGGAGCGGACCGCTCGGAGCCGCGCAAGGGAGCGGGACCCAAGAGGAGAAGGAGGAGGCGGCGGCGGCGGAGGAAGGGACCGGCGCGGGGGCGGGAGAGAGCGGCGCGGCGGAAGCCAGAGACGGCGGGAGGGCCGGTGGCTGCCCCCGGGCGGGAGCCGGGGCGGCGGCGGCGGCGGCGGCCGAGAGGGACCGCGACGAGGGAATCGCATCCAGCGGCCCCGGCGGCGGTGGGGGCCGGGGTCCGCGCGCCTGGGTGGCCAGCCGCGGGCCAGCGCGATGGAGCCGCAGCACGTGCGCCCCGCGAGTGGCGCCCGCAGCCCGACCTGGGAGGAACCGGTGGGTACCGCGCCCGCGCCCACCCCCCTCCCGCTTCTACTCTGTCCCCCCCGCCCGGGCCGGGTTCCGTTCAGGAAATGGCCAGGGATGAGGTCCCCAGCTGCTTCCCAGCCGGGGCAGCGCTTCCTCCGCCGCCCGCGCGCCGCCCGGATCGCCTTTGTCCGGCCGGCTGAGGCTTTCCCGGAGGGGCCATTGGCGACCCACTGGTGACGGTCCTTAGAGGACCGCTTCCGTGCTTCATCGACTTTCCAACTTTTCACTTGATTTTCGAGCGTGGAGTGTAGGCAGAGGGACCGGAGAAAGCCAGGCTGTGCGGTCAGCGTGTGGGGCTGGGACGAGGTGGGTCTTCCCTCCTGAGACTGCTCCCTCGCAATCACCTGGGCGCACAGGTTTTTAAGGACCGCCGCCTGGGGAGGCCGATCGCTGCTGGAAGCCCAGAACCACGCCTCCGACTCTTGTCGGCCGCTGCAGCCACAGGCTTTTCCAGGGGTCAAGGGGTTTTGCCGGGATGAAGCCAGAAGCTAACTTCGCTTTCGCCTGGGATTTCGCTGCACACGCAACACGGAGGTTGAGTAATTTTAGGCGCCGAGAGTAGTGTGTGCATGTGTCTTTTGTGTGCGAGGATAAGGAAGAGAAGACCAAGGGTCTTTGGATTTATTTCCCCAGACCCCTTCGACTTATTTTTTACAACTTAAAACAGAACCATCTCGCATCCCTCCGGGGATTCTACCTAGGAATCCCGGTGCCACTCAGACCTCAGTAATCCAGTGTGGGCTGCTTTTTTCCTTGGCATCCAATTTTGACTCTCCACGCCCTGCCTGGATGTTTGGTACTCCGTCTCGGTTGAAATTCTGAACTGGTCAGAAAAGCTTCTGTTCTCACCCGCGTTGCGGACTATAAGTTCGAATGCTATTTTCCCAGGGACTCCGCGAGTTTGGTCGGGCCGGCCTCAGCCTGTTGAGAGCTTCTAGGTCAGGTGCCAGGGTTGGTTCTCCTTTTTCTTTTCTAATATGTACACTCCAGCTCCCTTGCTCAGGGTACGTTTCTCTGCCTCCTGTTTCCTGACCTTTCAAAAGTGTCCTTGGACTCTGATCCATCTGCATCTGCAGCTGTTTTTGCTTTTGTGAATTTGAACATGTTGTTAGGTCGCCCATCTGCTCATATTTCTTCTATTGTGGTTATCACTGGGGAGTAAGTTGTACTTGAAATTAAAAATACAATTTAATTTTGACGTTTAAACTAAAGATCATTGAGAATTAAATCCCAGTGACCTGATTTACTCCTATACTTTTGTATTTGAAGTCTTTTCAGAACCTGGATACTTTAAGCCCATGCCACTCACAATGGGAAACACCTGGTCATATGTAGTGTTTCTTTAGGGTAGTGATGTCAACTACTTTGCGCCCACCAAATTAGAGAACCCCGATTCTTTTCCTCTTTTGAGGTGTTGGGGAGTGAACCCAGGAGTGCTCTACCACTGAGCAATATCCTTAACCCTTTTTATTTTGTATTCTGAGAGTGGGACTGGCTATATTGCTCAGCCTAGTCTTGAATTTAGGATCCTCCTGCCTCAGCTTCCCAAATTGCAGGGATTTACAGACATTTGCCACCTTGCCCAGCCTCTTTACTTCTCAGAAGTGACAAGAACAAAACCACTCATTTATTTTCTACAGAAAATATTCAGTACCAGTTTCACCACCAGAATCTTTAAAACTAGAGCCCTAACAAAAATGTGTGCGTGAACTGTGACACTATCCAGAATGTAGAACTTGGTTTAAAAAATTAGGTTCATTTTCTTTAAACATGAAAGGCCTTTGTATTTGCTCAGCAAATGTTTTGGTCCAGCACCTATCATGTTCTGGAACTGTTGGATAGCGTTTAACAACCCAGACACAAATCATTGTCCTCAGAAAGCTTGCATTCTTAATTCAACAGAATGTTTGGTTCCATGTATGTTAATGATTTCCATTCAGAGAGTCCAAAAAACATGTTCAGGAGAGCTTAGATATGTGATATAAATGTTATTTCTGATGAGTTTGAAATTTTGTGGTCATACATGTTATGACCACAAAGGTCTATTTTAGGACTAATAAAGGAAATTCTTATTTAAATTCTTAAAAAAAAAAACAAACCCTCAAGTTATCCAAATTACTTAAAAGGGGCATGTACATGGGGATGGAGTTGTAGCTCAGCGGTAGAGGGTTTGCTTAGCACATATGAGACCCTGAGTTCGATCCTCAGCACCACATAAAGATAAACAAATAAAATAAAGGTATCTTTCTACAATTACAAAAAAATTTGAAAAGGTGGGGAGGCATATACAATAAAAAGGAGGAATTTATTAGAAAAAAAAGTGTTTAAATGTTAAATATTTCAGGCTTGTGGAGCAAAAGAGGAAGAATCAGCTTAATCTAAATGTATTGAAGGAACACAAATCCATCAAAATTGGATTCTTGACCTTTGGGTCAGTGATCTCTTTAAGAATCTGATTAAAGCAATGGACTTTCTTCTTCAGAAATGCACCTAAATAATACACTGTCATGGTCTTTTGCAGTCATTTGCTTAACAATAGAACAAATTTTGAGAAATGCATTTGTCATTGTGCAAACATTGTTTAGTGTACTTATGCAAATTAAGATGGCTATAACATCACTAGTGGATATAATCTTATGGAACCACCCTCTTACATACATTTTAACACAATTTCAAGGGAATCAGATTTTATGAAAACCAACTTGTGGACCCTCAAAGAGCTCAATTAAGAACACCTATTTTCACTTGGACTCCATTTTTAAGTTATTTAAAAATCTACTTTTTAAATTTAAATATTGGCAGCTTTGCTTTACCATGAAAGTATGCTCATTTACATTTAAAAAAGGACTATCCAGTAGCAAATAAATGATATTAATATCACACTTATCCTGTTGCATTATCCCTTATGGCATATAACAAGCAATATTCCCATTCTTTTTTTGGGGGGAGGGGTGTACTGGGGATTCAACTCGGGCACTTGAATACTGAGCTACATCCCCAGCCCTATTTTGTATTTTATTTAGAGACAGGGTCTCACCGAGTTGCTTAGTGCCTTGCTTTTGCTGAGGTTGGCTTTGAACTTGTGATCCTCCTGCCTCAGCCTCCTGAATCATGAGGATTACAGGTGTGTGCCATGGCACCTGGCCTTATTCTTTTTTTTTTTTTGGTTATTATTATTTTTAGTTGTTGATAGGCCTTTATTCTATTTATTTATATGTGGTGCTGAGAATCGAACCCAGTGCCTCACACATGTCAGGCAAGTGCACTACCACTGAGCCATAGTCCTAGCCCTCATTCTTTTTTGATGTGATCTAAAATGTGATAATGAGTCTACTCTTCAGGCAGAAGAGTGAATGAACTATCAGGAATGGATGCTAGCTAACTGTAAAGGAAACATAATTTCTTTTCTTTTTTCTTGTTTTTTTTTTTTTTTTTTTTTTGTGTTGGGGATCAAAACTAGGCCTCGAACTTGCTTGACAAGGGCTCTACCACTGAGCTATATCCCAGCCTAGAGAATATACTTCTTGTCAAAAATTCACTCATGTCTGCAGCTGACAAGCAGTTGCTGGGACTTTATGACATTCTTTGTTATTTAAATGGGAACATTTAAATTAGCTAGTAGTCCCTCTACTCTGGCTGGGACATTGGGCCTAAAGATGATAGTGTTAGCATTTAAGTTTCTGTGTATTTTCATTAATGCTAGCTTTGGAATATAATCAAGTCTCAGTGGAAATATAGGTATTACCTAAATTTATAATCAATTAAAAGTATTTTGGTTGTGGGTATGGATTGTCAGGAAGATGTTTAGCCAAGCAATCCTTACTCAGTAATATCTTGGAGGAGGGGGTAAGTAGAATTCAAGCCAAAATTTACAAAATGTAGGACTATTTACAAAGTAATTAATTCATTCTTTCTTTTTTTTTCTTTCTTTCTTTCTTTTTTTTTTTTTGGTACTGGGGAGTGAATCCAGGGGCACTTAACCACTGAGCTAAATCCCCAGCCAGTTTTTGTATTTTATTTAGAGACAGGGTCTCACTGAGTTACTTAGAACCTCGCTAAGTTGCTGAGGCTGACTTTGAACTCCTGATCCTCCTGCCTTAGCCTGTGGAGCCACTGGGATTACAGGCATGTAGAAAGTAGTTCTTACTGGAAGGGTATTGGAGTACATTTCACCTACTACATTTTGTTTATATTTCCAAATGATATAATACCAGTTAGTGTCTGTAAAACAATCCAAATTTATAAAAAAAATTAGGAAGGAAAGAGTTTCAAAGGAATAGGATCAGACTAGAAATGAGAGATAACTAATGTAGTACTGCATTATATTTAGATAATGAAAGATTTTTGCCTTAGTTACAAGGGTGACCACATGTATGTGCAATTGATAATCACAATTGATCTCAAATCTTTTTCATTCAGATAATAACTAAGGAAATTTTAATAAGATAAAGTCTTGAATATTAAATTATGAATGTGTAAGAAAAGCGTGCCATGGAAATTGTTCTAAAGTTTTAGTGAAAACAGTCTTCTAGGCATGTACTTGGTCAACTGGCAAAGTTCCTTGAACATGTGTTCCTTACTGATCAGGAATAGGAGTCCTAGAATATGAATTTTTAAATGTGCACACTTGTCTTCAGGATATAAAATGTAGCATTCAGCCAGTTTATGCTATCATATTTAATATTAAACCACAGAATGTATGGGATTTAAAAGTTGTTAATGGTATTCTGTTTTGTTATGAGTAGTGATTGATAAGAATATAATTCAGATTACATCTATAGATAGTTGTATGTTAATATTCATAAAATTGGTATGAGCATGATATTTGGCTATGATTTATGCATCTTCATATATGTGTGTGTGTGTGTGTGTATATATATATATATATATATATATATATATATTTAAATGATGCAGGAAACCTCAGAGATCTCAAAGTAACAATAATAAAGGTATCTTAAATTAGGGATTCCGCAAAAGTCTCTCAGAAGAGATGGTTGAAAAGAATTTTGATGAGCTTCCTTTCTTGGGAAGTGAGGTGGCATTTATTTATTTGCCTACACCATATTTTCTGAGTTAAGATTTTTGGTTTTTTTTTTTTTTTTTTGGTACCAGGGATTGAATCCAGGGGTGCTTAACCACTGAGTCACATTCCCAGCCTTTTTAGAGATAGGGTCTCTCTGCAGTTGCTCAGGGCCTTGCTAAGTTGCTGAGGCTGGCTTTGAAATTGTGATCCTCCTGCCTCAGTCTGAGATTATAGGTGTGGACCACCACACTGGGCTCACCCTGAATTTTCTACAGGGTAGAGAAATTATAGAGCTGACTGTGAGGTTAAATCTTTAGAAGTAAGAAATACATTTACTTTGAGGTATTAATTTCCCAGTTCCTGGATGTAAAAGTGCTTTAAAGTATCTTTAAGCAATCAGTGTTTGAAACAAAGAATAAAAATGTAATCCAAGCAGGGTGTGGTGGTGCATGCCTGTAATCCCCGTGGTTTGGGAGACTGAGGCAGGAGGATCAAGAGTTCAAAGCCAGCCTCAGCAATTTAGCAAGGCCCTAAGCAACATGGTGAGACCCTGTCTTTAAATTAAACACAAACAAAGGCTGGGATGTCACTCTGTGGTTAAGTGCCCCTGAGTCCAATCCTTGGTCACTCCCCCCCAAATGTAATCCATACTATTCCTTTTGGATCACACAGTAGGCGTAGGCATTAAAAAAGACTTTCCATTTAACCACCCCTTCCCTGAATTCTGGAAAATATTGCTATATAAAACTTGAAAGCATAATGTGTGAATAGAAGTAAATGATAGAGGACAAATTTATTTTTGTTATTTAATATGATAAAGTGAATAGAACATTTGAATAGTAATCACAATTTTGATTTTGGTCCCAGTTTGTGCTTTTATACCTCAGTTTCTTTACATTAAAAGAGGGCAGAATTAAACTTATTCTTTCAAAAGACCCTTTACTGGGTATCTTTTACTACGTTGCTAAGTCATAGACTTGTCAGTGACTAAATGTCAGATGAGGATAAAGACCATTATTTTGCTTATTTTTCTCTTAAAGAATTTCCAGTGATATATGTGTTTCTAGATATAAAATTATGTGTTTATAGGGCCAGAAGAACTCTTCAAGTTCATTTTGCTGGCTCCTTCTTTTCCTAAACAGTAGCTGAAGCTAGAGAAGTCATCTCTGTAAGCATTACGTGGCAGCAGTCTCCTTGTCTTGGAGGATAGAAACTAGTCAGTGCATTTTACATTTTCATGAATTTAATCTACAGTGTTAGGATTTGCATACTCTTTCTTAAAACTTGTTAGAACTGTCAGCCCCTAACACATAAATCAGATTATTGTTGGAAGTTGTATTGCAACTAGGAGGGGAAAACCCAGAATCTTAGTTATAATTAAAAAGTTGCATGTGTTGTTTTTAATATTAAAAAAATGCATATATAAGTTACATATATACATATATGTTGTTATATGGAGGAATGTTAAAGATCAAGTCAACCAATAAATAAATAAATAAAATTAAAAAGGAATGTGTATAGAATGGTAAGGACATGTTACAGAGACTAAATGCTTTATCCAGGTGAAGAGACCCTATGGTCTGTCAAGGACTTTGTACCCTATTTAAAAATATAGCTAACAATAGTTTGAAGTTCTCTTTGGATGACAAGAAGAATCTGTCATTTTAGTATTTTCTCTTCAAGCTGTTCCAGACCTACAAGGGACCTTTGAATATTGAGTGTGCATGACCTGCAGCAAGGCTGCTGTTCTCAAGCACCCACACAACTAGCTTGCAAGGGGCGAGTTTTGAGCGGTGACTACAGCCTGTTGATCCCATTTCCTCCCGCTCCAGTCCTGGCTAGGGAGTGGCTCTCCCAGGACTTCCCAGTGTGTGTACGTGTGGGTTTTTTTCCCCCCTCTCCTTTTTAACACCCCGCCCCAACCGCCCTGTGTTCGGGTACTGGTGTTCACGTAGCTTGAATGCCTTGTTTTTTTTTCAGGCAGTCTCGGTTAGCGCTTCAATTAAGACATTTATTTCACACTCTGTCGTCTTGGGCTGCGTGTCCTCTCTGGTTTCTGCGCTCTCTCTACGCCCTTTCCAGTTTCCTGTTAGCCAAAGGGGATCCCTCTTTCTGAACGAAAAGTTCTCAGAGCAGAGCTAAACCTCCCGGAAAATGCCCTTCACTTCCTCGTGCGCCTGATGGGGGTGGGGGTGGGGGTGGGGGTGGACCAAAACCTAAACCCCACCACAGTGGAGACAGCTCTAAGGGCCGGCACTTCCAGGCGGAGGAGGGAGAGGTATGGTCCCCAGAGTGGGGCTGAGGGTCGTGAGACAAACACGGGGCAGAGGGGACTTTTATTCTGCTGGAACCATGCAACGAGGCCCAAGTGTCTGCAGAGATTCGGGGTCCAGTAGGTGGTGGGATGCCCTCTAGGGAGTCGGGAGGTAGATCCAAGTACCTTTCCTGAGAGGGGCCATTCTTACCCTTGCTGCCCATAACCAAGGGAGAGAGCACCGCCCCTGCCTGACCTGTGGCGGGATTGACTACTACCCAGGATTTCTGCCGTCCTGCCTTCTAGTCCATCCTGAGGACCCCAGACCCTAGAAGAAGTAGGAGGGTGTTTGGCCTATCCCTTTGTCATCCCGTCCTCTCAACCTGCGCTGGTCTTATTCTGAGGTTGGGTACACAGGGGTCTTAGTCGGGAAAGGGTTCTGTGTCTACAGTGCTTCATTACACAGAAATTCGGGCGGGAATGGAGCAGAAAAGCCTGTCCAGTCCCTGACTGCCGGGCATCTGGTCCCCAATGATCCTTTCCCCGTGGGGGTGGCTAGGGTAAGGGTAACCGAAGATGGCGGCATCAGCTGGGCGCGGGGTTCCGGGGCATTGCCAGGGTAGAGCCCACCCTCTGATCTCTGCCACCGCCCCGCGCCGGGCGGTGCTCTGTCCCTGCAGGAGTCGGAGAGGATGGCGGGGGCCAGTGGCCAGCACCACCCTCTGGGTGCCGCGGGAGGAGCTGCTGCCGGGACTGGCACTGTGGTCACCCCCTCCGCTGCTTCAGCGGGGCCCGGAGAGGATTCATCTGACAGCGAAGTAGAGCAAGAGGGACCCCAGAAACTGATCCGAAAAGTGTCCACCTCAGGGCAGATCCGGACCAAGGTGAGGCGGGTAGGAGGGCTGCGGGAGCCTGGAGATTGGGAGGCGGAGGAGTTGGGAGGTGGAGAGGGCGCCTGGGGCGCAGCAAACGCGCTGGGTGATTCCAGGAACTCGAGGGAAAAGGGTCGGGGGCGGGGCCTGGAGTGTGGGGCGGGGTCTGGGGGAGGGGAGGGGCCAAAGGTGCGGACTGACCACCCCGCAGCCTGGGATTCCAGGCCTGGGAGTTCCAAGGCTTTCCTGGTGGGATCCTGAGATTCTGTCAGGCCAGGCTGGAGGAACTGGGAACTAGCCGCTTGGCAGGAGCGTGAGAAAAGCTGAAAAGCCTTTTCGAGTGCCCAGTTAGGGAACTTAAAAGAAGTGTCTTAGTTTTTCCTCCTTGTGGTGGCATGGTTCGGTAGCATGTGCGCTGTGTGTGTAGGCCAACCAGCCAGACCAAGGTGCGCCCGCCACTTTCCTTCCAGTGGGCAGAAGGCTGCTCCTCTCTTGGCTCAATCTGGGAGGGTTGGTGGGAGGTGACACCTGGCATCCTGTCCTCCTCCTGTGGCTGTCTGGTAAGCAGAAGCTATGAGCCTACGCCAGTGGTAAATGGACGGTGCTCCTTGTTCGAGCACTCACCGTGTGTCCAACAGAAAGCTGGCCAGGTTTTCGTTTTGCGAGTTCCTGCAAAGTTAGAGTTGAGACCCTACATCCACGGGTTGTTTTTGATAATTAAAAAGTTGCATATATGTTGCATATATACATATATGTTATATGGAGGTTATGTTACTCGTTTATGGAGCTTCTGCTCTCCCAGCCTGTGAGGTTCAAAAGTTGTCTTAATTTGATCATAAACACAAAGCAAATGATTATGGATATTAAAAGATTATTCGTGTATTTTAATGTTCATCTTTAAAAATCCACAGTGAGAGTTTGTTGTCAATGGACAACTTTCATGAGGAATTCGAAAAGGGAACCAGTAAAATTATTGGGTTTGGCTGTCCTCTTAAAAAATAAATTTGCTACTAGGGGCAGTGGCACATGCCTGTAATCCCAGAGATTTGGGGGTGAGCAGGAGGATCACATGTTCAAGTTTAGCTTCAGCAACTTTGTGAGACCCTAAGCAACTTAGTGAACCTCTTTTCGAAATAAAAAATAAAAAGGGCTGGGAATGTAGCTCAGTGGCAAATGCCCTTGGGTTCAATCCCCAATACAAAAAGTGAACATTTAAAAAAAACTTGCAAAAGTCATTCTACAACTATTTTCATGAGAATTGGTTTCCTAAGGTCAGTGAACTTGTGGTAATAGCTAAGATTATACTCTTTAATTTTATTGTTATCTATGGTTTGGGGTAAAGCAAGTTTATGGAGACTAAAGTGAAAAAGCATATTTATTTTTGGTTTCTGTTTGACTTTCTAATAAAGATATTGAGCATATTTTGCTATGAATATAGATAATTATTATCATTGAATAGAATGTTTGAATTTCAAAAAATGTATTGAATATGAAAAATTCTTCATTTTACACTTGCTCATATATGTTAGGGTTCACATGAATTCATCAGCTATTCATAAGTGAACACCTTAGATCAGGACTTTAGATTGCTGAGACCAGTGAGCCTCAATCTCACATTCCACATCTCACAATCCGGAATGTTTATATATTCTACAAGCTTCATGAATTACAGTCCTTCTTTCCCTGCTTTGTGGGTGTATGTGTGTGTGTTACTGGGAATTGAACCTAGGAACACTGTACAAGGAACTGTATCTTTAGCCCTTTGTATTTTTTATTTTGAGGTAGGGTCTTGCTAAACTGTGGAGCCTGGCCTTGTGCAATCTTCCTGCTTTAATCTGACTTGCCTTAGTCTCCCAAGTCATTGAGATTACAGGCCTGTACCTCTGTGCCCAACCCAAGTATCTCTCGTCATAAATGTTGATTGTCAGGGAAGAAGATGAGGGTGGTGAGGGAATGTATAGATTGAGAATTGCTAAATTTAACTGTTGATTCTCAGACTTCAGTTATAATTCAGGTAAGAATTAAGGGAAGAATCTTTAGAAAAAGGTAGTCTCTTGATCCTTTCTGCTGGTGTGTAAGATGAAAAAGCTTGGTGGACATGAGGCTCCAGGACTAGCTCAAAGCCCAGTCACATGTAAGATAACACTAGTAGTTCCTGCTTATACATTTGGAAGATGCACCAAAAGACCACTTGGTCTGGCAGATTGGGTTTACTAGTGGTGGCTTCAATCCTGGGAACACATATGTAAACTATATACATACATATGCACATGCTTGTGTATATGTGCTTTCTTTATCAAGCATTTATCTGTAGATGAGCCCAGGGCTTAAAGAAGAGTATATTGTACATAGAGGGCAAAAATATTTCTTGAAGGACTATATATTACATACTTACATATAATGCTTCTGATATATGAATATTATTAACACAGGTGTAGTAATTTTAATTCCCTCTAAGATTAGGGTTGTAAAGCTATTTAGAATGGAGTTTAGATTTAGGGTGAAAAAAGGCTGCTAACTGAAGAAATTACCTTATTTAAAGTGTTCTTTGTAACATTTTAAATGATTTGGATATTAGTGAAGGTCATTAAATTACTGGTGACATTTGAAAAAAATGTTCAGACTTTTTCTTAACAGAAAAAGTAATACATGCATATGTTAAAATGTTCAGACAGTAGTAGAGGTAGATGTTACATGTTAATAGAAAGGTATTGAATAAAAAGTAATTTCCCTCTTACTCCAGACCTCTGGTCTCCTTTTCATAGGCAGACACTTTTCTTTTTCTTTTTCTTTTTTTTGGGTGGTGCTAAGAATTGAACCTGGGACCTTTGGAATGCTAGGCAAGTTCCTTGTCATTCACTATACGCTCTACCCCCAGCCCTAGTGGTGACATTTTCTTGGTGTGCTTCCAGAAAATTTCTATGTACATACGTGTGTGCGTGCGTGTGTGTGTGTGTGTGTGTGTGTGTGTGTACACATATATATCTTGAAAAATATATATTATACATACATATACATTTTTATACATATAAATATATATATTTTAGAAATACATACTGTATAAATGGACATCGTTATCTTAAAAATACCGATAGGAATGTTTTATAAACATGTTTTCTTTGAGATATAATATGGAGATTATTTTTGTAGTGGCTTTTATACATACCTCATATGTATATAACTGTTCTTAATGATGGAAATACATTCCATGATGGAGACATATTCCAATATATTAGATTGAGCTATGTGAAATTGTCTTATTAGCAGGTCAAAATTGGTGAAAAATATGGAATTTCATATGGTTCAACCTAACAAGACACATTATTTAATGAATCAGTTCTATATGGAAGGAAATAAGGGTTATTCTAGGACAACACATTAATCTCAGCTTTTGGGTGGTGAACATGTTGACTTTTTAAAGTAAAGAATAGGACTGATATGCTTTCAAAATCAGTGTGGCAGGGCTGGGGTTGTAGCTCAGTGGTTGAGCACTTGCCTTGCATATGTGAGGAACTGGGTTTGATCCTCAGCACCACATAAAATAAATAAATAAATAAAATAAAGATATTGTGTCCATCTACAACTAAAAACAATTCTAAAAAAAATCAGTGTGGCTTAATAAAATCCTCATGTAGGTCTTACTGCCCTCCTCCCATGCCTACCTACATTGTAGATTTTTGTTCCCCTTTTCATTTTCCATTCCCTCCTTGGTTTCTTTGTAGGTCTTACTGCCTCTTTACTATTTTTTCCCCCTTTTTCTCTTTTTATTGTTTTTCTTTTCTGTATCGGCTGAGTGGAATTTCACATGTTAAAAACTAGGTAATTTTAGGGCTGCCTTTATTTCCCCAAGGCAAAAAGTCATACAAAAATGAAAATGGTTCTGATATGGAAAGCCCAGTGGGAGCAGAATACTGATCTTTTTACTTCCTTTTCTTTGCCTTTCCCTAATATTCCTGAATTTGTGGATTTTGTGTTCTCTGCAACCTAGAGAATAACACAGGTATATACTGAGAATGAGATTTTGAAAGAACAGTAACACAAACTCCTACCAGTTGGGTTTTGAACAGGAGTGTGAAGGAGGCTTTACATGCTTTCTGTTGGCTCATGAATACTGTAATCTTTAATTTTTGCAGGAATGGCCAGAGGAATCTCAGACAGCTTGCAGGCTAGATTGTTCAACTGTCATAAACAAATGGGAACTATCTCAATGACTTTTTCGGCCATTGAGTCATCTTGGCTAAGGTCATGAAACTTGTGTGTCAAAAATACCTCCTGATTAGGTTCATTGTGTCCTCATTACTTTTGATATTTATATGTAGTTTTATGGTTAATTTTTTTTGAGGTGGTCACTGGGGATTGAACCCAAGAGCACTTTACCACTGAGCTACATCCCCAGGCCTTTTGAAAACTTTTTGTTTTGAGACAGGGTCTTGCTAAATTGCTGAGGCTGGCCTTGAACTTGTGGTCCTCCTGCCTTATCCTCCTGAGATGCTGGGATTATAGGCATGGGCCACCATGCCCAGCATTTTATGGTTAATTTTGGATGGCCATAATTGAGTCTTTAAATTTAGAGAAGACATAACTAAATACTGTAAAGATATTCAGAACTTTGGGACAGTGTTATGTGTGGATTAAGAAATCTCTTTACACCGAGTAGGAAAAGAATAATGGTCACATTCTTCAATTAGTATGTTGGCTTTAATTTAACATGAAAGATGTATAAATAAACTTCTGTGCTTTGATGATAAAGCAAAATATAAAAATGCTGTTTATAATTTTCTGTGCTTTATGAAATGTAATTTACGCAGGTAAGACATCATTTTTTTACCATTCACCCTGGGTAGAGTAGACTAGGGAAGACTTGCTCAGTGTTTTCCATAGTGTAGGTGGCAGCGTGTTAGTAGGTGACGATGGTTTACGTGCGGTGTTTAAAACCCAAACAGAATAAATTGGAAAATATTATTTAAAACTATTAGCTGCAGTTCTGGATGGAAACATTTTAATTAGGCAATGATCCAAATAGGATGAGAAACAGAAACATGGCCAGAAAGTGTTAAGAAATGAGAATAAGGGCTGAGGGTGTGGCTCAGTGGTAGAGCACTCACCTAGCATGTGTAAGGCACTGGGTTTGATCCTCAGCACCACATACAAATAAATAAACAAATTAAAGGTCTTGTGGCCATCTACAACGAAGAAACAACAAACAAACAAACAAAAAGAGAAAAGAGAATAATGTGATACTGACAGGTTTATTGTTCAGAAACTGAATATAAAATGAATGGCAAGTAGGAATTTCTACATGTTGATCAGTGATGAGCAGTAAGAGATCTCAAACAATAATCAATGTTCATCTATGGCAGAAGTTGGCCAGCTTTCTATAAGGGACCACGTAGTAAATATTTTAAATTTTGTAGGCCATGAAATCTCTGTCAAAATTACTCATTTCTGAGAATGATGGTTACCAGGCAGGGGCCCGAAGGAGGGGTGCAATGACGTTGGTCAAAAGGTATATTATTAGATAGACAGGACAAATGGGTTCTGGACCTTATTCTGGACAATAGGCTGAGTTCTGTTGTAACTACAGAGTGCTTACCATCCTTAATAATGTATTAAAAAAATGTATTGAAAATTGCCAAGAGAGATCTCAAATGTTCTCACCATAGAAAAGTATGAGAGGTGATAAATATACTAATTAGTCTGTTTTAAGTATTTTGTAATGTATACATGTATCAAAATATGATGTCACACACTAGAAATATAGACAACTATTATTTGTCAATTCTACCTTAATTAAAAAAGAAAGGAAGAAAGAAAAAAATATTTACCTAACTGCCATTGTAGTGTAAAGCAACTATGGACAATACTTACGTGTGACTGTGTTCCAATTAAACTTTATTTAAGGACAGTGGCATTCAAATTTTACATAATTTTCTCCTATTTAAATGAATCTGTTTAAACATAAAAATCACTTGTTGACTATATAAAAGCAGGTGATCAGCAGGTGTGGCCCATGAATAGGGTCTGAGGGCTGTAGTTGACTGACCTGTTCTAGAAGGTGGAAAATGGTATAGTTGGCTTTGCAAAGCACTGCAGAGTTAAGGTGCTGCTAAATACAACCGGCACTTAAGGAACCAAATAAAGCTAGATTTCAATCCATTTTAAAAATTCATCTTTGTAGAACATTTTATTTTTAGCTTGGTTTGCGTCTTTGCTTCCATTTTAATGTGAACTAAATATAGACTGGAAACTCTGACTCTCGGTTCAGTAATATATGGTATAACAGCTTTCTTTCCATTTTGATTACAAGTTAAACATGATATCCCATTATTAAAGATAAGAGACATGATAAATAATTTACCAAACCTTTACATATGACTTAAGATGCATTATTTGAGGCTATCTAAATTTAGAAAGCTGTCACGAAGTTTAAGGTTGCGTGTTTACTGCCTGGTGGGAATGGTGAAAGGTTATAGGAAACCACTGTTATAAAGGACCTGGGGTTTCTTTCTGTTTCCAGGGTGCAGGGTTGCACTTATTGGATTTGTTAGGCTTTACTTACTCAGGAAATGTGTTTATAAGCAAAGGTTTTAATTAAAGAGAGTTTGTTTTACATCTAAGAATAGACCTTTGGAAAAGACTGTAGCATGTTAGTACATTGCAGTTTCCCTGGGCAAATTTGTTTGGTTTTGTTGGGTATTGAGAATTAGACTCTGTGACTATTTAGTCACTTTAAATACATTCATATTTTTGATTTGGTCAAGTGGCTTAATGTGGTCAAAGGCTATTATTGATAACAGCTTTAATTTAGAATTCAGTGTGTTTCCATTTTTATATAGTTGCTTCCCCCTCCCCCCCCACCAATGAAAATGGATAGTAATAACTCCCTCCTTTCTGCTTTTCCTTATGCGGGTATTTGGAGAACTGTAAGGCTCTTGTTTTACATCAAGGAAATATGATTAATTTTATCATGTGTGGAACTGGAATCTCTAACCTTCTCAGGAGCCATTTGAGTACCAGGAATTTTTCAAACCACCAGAACGTAATTTGGTATCGTGAATTCTTTAAATGTTAGTTTGATGTGTTTATTTCAGATTTCCTGTTTCTTTTTTTTTTAAATTAAAAAAAATATTTTTTTAAAGAGGCGGGGTCTTGTTCTGTGGACCAGGTTGGCCGCACACTTCTGAGATCAAGCAGTCCTCCTACCTCAGCATCACCAGTAGCTGGGACCATTCGTACACCACTGTGGTCCACAGCATGCAGACACGTGTGCAGGCAGCCTCTCTTGCTTCTCCTGGCCTCTACTTCTCCTTCCTTTTCCTCTCTCTTCTCCCTGAAATTCCTCTCCTCTCCCTTCTGCTTCCTCTTTCTTCTTGCCCCTGTTTCTTAATTTGCTTAATCTGTGAGCATCTCTCTTATCCATGTTTTAGGTTTCAAAAATGCCTTTTGGCTCTTGAATTCTGTGTTTTGAGTGACAAGCCTAAGAGTAAACATTTGAAATGAGAGTTTTGGAATTAAAAGTTTTAGCTGAAATGTACATTAATTTTAACTAAAATGAACAAAAATATTGTTTTTAAAGACATCTTCAAAAGAACTAATATAGAAGAAAATGTTTCTTGGTACCTAACTCTTCAGATGGGTTTTCAGAAAAAACAGTTTCACTTTTATAAGGTAACATAGTATTTTTAAAAGGTCATGATCTACCTTTTAAAAAGGGGAAAGATTTATATGATCTGAAGGGAAACTAGAATATGATGATATAGCTTTAAAAGTAATTTTTTATTTGATTTATTGAGAGAGAGTTGAGGAACAAATGTGAGTAAATTTATTTTTAACTGGCGAAGAAATGAAAATGACAATTTCTTTTTTCTTTTTTGGTCCAGTTTTCTATATCTATCTATTTTTTTTTTTGGGGGGGGGAGGTCTTGAGGATTGAACCCAGGGAAGCTTTACCACTGAGCCATACCCCAACCCTTTTTATTTTATTTTTTTATTTTGAGACAGGGTCTCCCTAAGTTGTCCAGACTGACCTTGAAGTTGGCCACCTTCTTCCTTTAGCTTCACCAGTAGCTGGAATTATAAGCATGTGTCACCACACCCAGCTAGCCATCTATTTTATGTAGAAAAGAAAATGGCAGGAATGTATATGTGAGCAGATATACCATTTTGATTTGGATTATTCACCCAAGCTCTTGTATTACTTTGAAATTGTGTAATATCATAGTATTTGATACATACCTAAGTATGTAGGCTATCTCTGCAGTTTGTGAAGCACAGTGGGAAATGGACACCAAGGCATCCAGCTTCAGAGTGAGAACACTTTCAATAGTATACATCTATCTGTGTGGGCTTTCCTTTATTTTACTCCTTTGCCCCTCAATTCACACATTCGAAAAATATTTATAGTGTTTCCAGCACTGCTATGGGTGCCAGAGATAGAACAGTAAGCAAAATAAACAAAACCTCTGCTCTCCTGAAGCTCACATTTTAATGCAGGGAAAATTTATGAACTCATAAATATGTAAATTGTGTGGCATATGAGAAGGTGAGAAGTGCTATAAAAAGTGAGAAGTGCTATCCCAGAAAACAAAGCTTGGATGTCAGTGGGGGTGGAGTGGGAAGGGGTTGCAGAGGAGAAGCTGTCCCTGAGAAGGTGATATTTGAGCCACAATCTCAAGGGAATGAGCTAGGTGGCCCTCTGTGGGAAGAGCAGTCTAAGATGAAACAGCACTTGCAAAGATAAGAGACCAGAGCCACAAGGAGGAGAGCAGTGGAGCTGAAAGGACTATGAAGAAAGCAGGTAGAATGCTGGGATGCGTCAAAAGTAAGAGATTATAGAAAAGAGTTCTTAGTCGGAGTCCCATGCATCAGTAGTTAGTTTGGTTTTTTGTCTATGTGCCTGTATCTCAGGAGGCTAAAACTATTGATTTGTAAAAGGAAATTGTAGGGCAGAAAATAAAAGATAGAAAGCATACATTTATACACCTACAATACTAGTCTATGGTACTATTGATCGAACCCTTGGAATATAAACCATCTGTTGTCATTGTCATTTGGAGAAATGCTAAAATCGGGGATTTAGTGAAATCAAATGAGCAGCTACACAGAATATCAAGGTTCTTCAGGACAATTAGAAAGTGCTGTGTTCGCTCCTTAGCTCTGTCATGTATTGTTAGGTGACTTGAACATGCTACTGTGGCAAAGAATGCTGTGCCCCTCCATATCTGTGTTTCTCTTATTCTTTGAGACCCACCATTTGACTTTGTTTCTCACTTGCAGACTGGTGGATTATGTGACTGTGTTTCTGGCCAGTACAATACTTGTGAGAATGACGTCTCACTTGGCCTCTAAAGCTCTTTGGGGGATAATCTGCACTGTCTCTTCCTTCATCTGCCAGATAGATACAGATTATCTAGTGGAAGGTTCCTGAATTCCTGAATGACTTAATGGAGCAGAGGCCTGTGTATTACTACTCATTCCACTTCCACTAGCCACAGTAGATTGGGACAAAAGGGAGAAATATACCTTTATTGTGTTAAAGCTCTGAGATTTGGACTTTGTTTGCTCTAGCAGCTAGCATACTCTGACCTGGACTCTTCATTTCTCTGGATTGTGAATTTCTAATTTGTGATTTATATTATTTAGGGTAGTAATTATGACTAAAGAAACACAGGGCTTTTGTACCCATAATTATAATTGTTTTTAAAAATTGGTATAAAATCTAAATAACTCAATGACTCCTGATATATGTGTCTTTGAAGTAATTTGATCAATAAAATATATTGACTGCTGTATTTTTGACTATTTAAAGGGCTTGATGCACCTATCATATTTTTTACAGGTCATTATTTAATAATTATAAAATATTTTCTATGGTAAAAGACCCATGGGATATAAAAACAATCCGTACTGCAGGAGCAGTGAAGATAGCCTTGCTCCACTTGATGAGTTTAACTAGGGTCAACCTTGTTTCTGGAGTAATGTATATCACAAGAATCTTATGAAAAAATTCTTTTTGATTTTTTTTTTTTTTTAGGTTGAATTGGAATCCAGGCTTCATGCATGCTAGACAAGCACTCTCCACTGAGCTACATCCCCAACCCCTTTTATTTTATTTTGAGACACTAAGTTGCCTAGGATGGTCTCTAATTTGCCATCCTTCCTCAGCCCCCCAACCCCCATAGTAGCTGAGCTACTATGCCTGGTGAATGTTTAATAGGAGCAACCACCTGGATGTGATAGTGGAAGTTAGTGGCCTGGTCAGATTTTGGTGGTACCATGGCCCGATCCACTGTATCTTTATTGATCTTTGAATCTTGTCTCCCTTCTTCAACTCCTATTTACCCCTCAGCCCACTGCCATCTAGCATTGGACCACCAACTACTTCATGAAACTTCTTTTGCAAAGCCCCCTTAATTGAATTGCTCAAATCTAATGGTCTTGCCTTAGTTTTCACTCAGTTGTATTTGTTTCCAAATTTGGATGCCGTTGACCATTCTCTTCTCACATCTTCTCCTTTCATAATTTCAAGTTCTCTTCTCTATCTTATTACCATTTTTACTGCTTCTCAGTCTCTCTCTGTGATACCTTTTCCTAATGCTAAGTTTTTTCATTTCCTAGGGGAGCTATTTTAGCTCTATTTGCATCTTCCTTAGTTGACCTGTTCAACTAAGTTAGGATTTGACTTCAACTCCATTGTTCTTCCTCTAGCATATACTTCTTTTGACATCTGGTTCCTTTTTTCTTTTACCTAGTAGACATCCCCTGTAGTGGATCCCACCACCGGGTTCTCCTCAAGATTGTCCAACTGAGCAGATTTGGACACAGTCTCCCCACCTCTGATCAAATTTATCTTCACTACTTGTTTTATCCTATAGAAGAGATTTCCCTGTGGTTAACTTCTTTTCTGGTTAATCATCTTCATTAATTCCTTTGCTTTCAACAAATATGCATTCAGTGCCAGCTATGATTCAGCAGAGTATAGGTGTCAGTGATATAACAGTGTCTGAAACATAGTTCCTGACATCATAGAACTTACCACCTGTCACTGGTCACCGGATTTAATCTGTTCTCTATTTTAATGCATTATCTCATTTAATCTTCATGATAAAACTATGAGGGCGGTAAGTATAATTATTCTTCCCACTTTAGAAATGGGGAAACCAAGGATTAGAAAGTAACTTGCCCAAGGTTACACAGCTGTCAGGTGATCTGTTTGATTCCTGCTTTCATTATTATGATATAGTATCTCCTTCTTCACTGTATGTGTCTCTCGTGAATTCATTTTTCTTTTCTGCCTTCATTTAACTTTTACAATCCATCCCTTTTTTTCTTTGTGCATGGATTTCCTTTCTGGTGTATTTTCTACTCCACTGCCAGAGTTATCTTTATAAAAGAGAAGTATGATGCATAATACATTTGTAGAAGCTCTTAGACATTGCCTGTTATTAGTGGGATAAAGTCTTAAATTCCTTAGCGTGGTTTAATAGGTTTTTTCAATTTGATGCTAAACTACCTTACTATTCATTCAATTAATATTCTTTGGCTACTATTTATTCTAGGTGCTGGGCTGGTAAAATAACATAAAAAGTTCTGTTGTTGCAGAACTGGTATTCTATTGAGGGAGAAGTTAATAACCATAGGAGCAGACAAATTTATATAACACGTAGGGTAGGTGTTCATAAGCATAATGAAAGAAAATAAAACAAGGTAAAGAGAGAACAATGGAGTGGTGTGTATGTATGTGTGCACGGAGGGTATTTTGGTTGAATTCATCTAGGGTGGATTTTCTTAATAAGGTGATACTTGAACAGAAGTCCTAATGAAGTATCATGAACTGTACAGACCCTGGGCTCACAGCACCCCAGGCAGAATCAATGCCCTGACATTCCAGTTGTGTTTTCTGCCACTGTTACCCTCTGGCCAGTCATGCCAAGATCTCCTCTGCTCCCAATGTAAGGCAAGCATTTTCTCCATCTGTTTGCATATGTTATTTTGTCCACTTGAAATGTCCCTCTTTCCTGATTTCTCTCTGATTTGTCTTTATATACCATTACTTTCTCACATTCTATACTGTGTAGCAAGCTTTGGTAAAATGTGAATAGAGAGGACTAAGAGAGTAAGAAGAAGGTTAGTAGGTTAATACATAGAGCAGGAGTCATGTTCGGTTTAAAGATGAATTACAAATTTGGTCTCAAGCTTCCTGGCAGCTGAAGTAATAATAACACTTTCAGAAATTTCCTGTCAGTGGCAAAAATGCCCTCTAGATTTTAATGGGAAAGAGAACTTTCCAGCTCTTCTTGGCAGGACAAGAAATGTGTTCTATTGGACTTTCACTGATGGTGCGGAGGGACAAAGTAGCTGTTCCCATCACCTACATCAAAACACAAACTCAGAAGGCAACCTTCTGAGTTATACCATCCTCTCTCATAAGGTCCAGATGTCATCCAAACTTCAGTTTTGTGACAGCAATTCTTTGGGGGCATTTAAGTAAGGCATTTTTAGTTATGGCTAACTCCAGGCATAAAGTCCAAATTATTTTTGAAGATTGAATAAACGTCATGAACTTGAAACAGTCCTTCCATTAAAGTGGATGTTGGCTGGAATATTTTTAAAGTGTTGTAGATCTCAGGTTATCTGCGTTTTTTGTTTATTTTTTTCAAGTACAACTGTAAAGAGAGGTTGAGTGTCATGTTCTCAGCTAGTATGAAAAGGAAAATCTGGTGTTTCTTGATGATGCTCAAACAAAAAATGATGAAATTATTCTACAGCCACATTTTAGAAAATATGTTTGTAGAGTTTCACGAGCACATTGCAGATTATTAAGAGGGGTATACATTTTAGGATTGTTTTGAAAATAGTGTTGACTCCATGGACCCCACATAAATTCTTAGGGACACTTAGAGAACTGTGTTAGTGGAGTGTATTTGGACTTAACTGATTTGAAGAGAGTTCCATGAGTGTATCTGGATGAAGAGGTAGAGCAAGCAAAAAGAACAGCAAATGGAAAGGCCCTGAGGTAGACACACTTGACATATTCCCAGAATATTGGAGCATAGTGAGTGAAGGGAGACTGACTAGGAGGGAAAAAAATCAGAGAGGTCAGGGGGTGGGGCCGAGTGGTGCTGTAACAATTGCCTGACAATTTTGCATATTGGTGAGTACATAATTAGCACATAGATGCTATTTATCATATCAATATCGAAGGAGTATGGTTGCTGGCCCAGAGTAGATTTAATCTTAAAAATAAAACTAGTATCTAAAACAAAATTTTTTTTTAAAAGATGGATTGAAATGAAGCTGTAGCTGGAGAGGGATCCAGAGGTCCAGCGAGAGCTTTTAAAAAGTGAAATAATATTTTAAGAGGAAAGAATATGTTTTTGGCCTAAGAAAAGTCATACAGTTGAAAGGGAAGATTAGATACAGAAAAGAGAAAAAAAATTGCAAGAGCCATGTCCTTGTATGTGAGAGGTAGGATGGGGTAATATGAGAAGCCTGTCTTCCCTTGGAGCAGCTCAGTTCATCCACAGAATGTGATAGATGCATGGGTAGAAACTTCTGGAAGTTCTTTTCTGACTGTTTTGATTTTTGCAATGTACTAGGAAGCTAGGTCATCAGGTGAGAATTAAGATGAAGGAGAAAGTATTAGAGATCTGAGGAGAGAAGAAGAGTAAAAAACATTCTTGAGCAGGGGAATGAGAAAATGGGCCAGAGAAATGAGGTATAAATACCAAGTTGCATTTAAGGCACCGCTGAGGACAGTGACCATGAAATTAAAGTAAGTACTGTCAGCCTAGTTGTGGGACCGTGTTGATGGTGGAGTAATTGGAGAACTGGGTTCAACCATGGATGCAGTTTGTCTTAAGTATGGCCAGGCAAGAGGAGACAAGGAGATGGGAGGTGGATACAAAGGGGAGGTGACAGTGACAAGCTTTGGAATTTATGTTGGGCTTGAGTCAGAGTCTAGGGAATAACCGTGGGATCACGAAGCTAAGATGGATGGAGCAGAAGATGGTTAACAAAGATCAGCTCCAAGAAGGAAACTTTATTCAAATTTTAAAATGAAGGAAAAGAAAGGCTATGAAAACAAACTATATATTTTTAATTATTTTTAAATGTGCTTTAGAGAGGCATTAATAATGGGTTTTGCTGGGAAAATCTCTAGATCATATATGCACAGCTGCTCACCCCCCTTTAGTAAAATACAAATATTTTACTTAGAACATGAAAAGGAAGTTCCCCAAATGGATAAATAAATCTATTTTGGAATTTAAAAAGCACATATACAGAAAGCCCTGAAATGTGTTAACTAACACAAGTCCCAATTACAATTCTTATTGGGTAAGTTACAAAACCTCTGAAAGCCTCAGTTTCTTCTTAGGTAAACCCCGGAAAGCTGTTGTGAGGATTAAGAAGATAAAGACCATCTTGAGGTGAATGGCACTCTTTCCAATAGGGTAGCCTGTTCTTGAAAGGATGCAAGCCAGGAAGGTGCTAATGAAATCTTGCAGTCATAGGGAAAGAATTCCCATGTCTGTCTTGCCTCTGGCAAGCCAGAAACCAGAGCTTTTTGATTGTAAACTTTTTGTAGATTGGGTCTCATCTGAGAAGTAGACAGCAATTTTATCATAGATCTAGTTAAGATTCTGCAGTAGAATGGGAAGAATGTTGAAGGAGATCCAACTTTCTGTAATAAACACTTCTACCTTATCATCATCCATTTATGTGACAACAATTCTAAATTATTACCATAAGAGTATTCATGTTCTTGCTCCTCCTCCTCTTAAAGAAGAAGCACTCTGCTTGGTGGATCAACTCTTTCCTTCTCCTTTGTTATGGATAGGCAAAAGGATATAATGAAAGGAGGGGGAAGAAAACCATCCCGTGGCATTATTACCTTAAGGTCCCTGTGGGTATGGAGCAATTGAGAGGCTGGAATAACCAGGCAACTCAAGTTCTTGACTTTCCTGTACAATAAGAAGGCAGGCAAATCTGAGCATTATGTGAGCCATTCCCTGGGAAATATTTGGGCGAGGGAGGAGGACTGGGGTTCCATACTTAATAGGTCAGAGAAATAGCCAGTAAAGTATGGATTATGGTCACGATTATGACCCCATGTTTACATATAGGCTGATGAAGCCTGAGGAGCTTGGTGTACTTTTTCATTAACCATCTATATGGTACAACGTGAGCACATGATCTGCAAAACATTATGAAGCAGTTGTAAGTCATGCTCACAGCAGCATTATTTACAAGGGCCAAACAATGGAAGCAATTCAAGCACTCTTTGATGGATGAATACATAAGCAAGATGTGGTGGATACATATAATGAGAAATTATTCAGACTCATATAGGAAGAAAATTTTGACACATGTTACAATGTAGATGAATCTTGAGAACATTATGCTAAGTGAAATAATCCAACATCAAAGGACAACTACTCTATTACTTAACATGTGTGAGGTATCTAGAGTAGTCAAATTCATAGAGACAAAGAATGGTAGTTGCCACTAGTTGGGAGAAGGTAGAATGGGGAGTAATGTTGAATGGATTTGGAGTTTTCAGACTTAAGGAGTTCTGTGAGCTCACAACATGAAAATCAATGTACCACCACAATGCATTAGACATGCATGGATACTTACTGATTTTGCAAAGCTAAAGAAGCTCTTGGTCTCTCCAGTTAGTTGGATGAATCTGCAAATGAAAGGTTCCTAAAACAAGCTTTTGTTAATGAAAGTCAGCATCTCTTGTTATACATGGAAAAATCGCAATTGTTTGGTGCAGAACTGGCAAAAGCTTAAAAACAAGTTTAATTCAGACTTGGAAAAATGAAGGGAAATGGGAGTGGGCCACCAGGTTGACTATTTTAACGAGCTGCTGTTGGATCAAAGAGAAGTGGTAATTATTTAGTCACTTTGGAGAACTGACCATGTAGCAAAGAGGGATTTAAGCCAGCATTTAATAAAATAATGAGTTGCTGGGAATAAGAAAGTTCTCTGGATGAATCGTGGTGGTAGTAGCACAATAGTGTGGATGTACATAAAACCACTGAAATGGACATTTAAGAATGGTTAGGATGGTAAATTTTATGTGTACTTTATCACTTTTAAGACACTATAAAACAGACTTTCAAAAATAAACTCTAAGAACTCAAATAATATTACAAGAATTTCTTTGAGTATATAAGGTAAAAGTGAAAAACTTAGGAAGTGTGCAAAATATCACAAAAACTATGAAATTTTGCTAAGGGACAAAAAGAATTTGGTTGCTGTATATATATTGTGCAGTTCATCTGTAATTTTAATATAATTACAACTGTGATTGGAAATGATGTGAAAGATTAGAAAAAAATAGTTATATATTGAAAAAGAAGAATAATGAAGAAGTCCTTAGCCAGTCAGATGTAGTGAAATTTAGCTACAAAACTACAAAACCCCCCAAAAATTAATTTGGCCCAAATATGGAAATAAACAGAAAGATCAATACAACAGAATAAAATTTAGAACTGTGTCTACAAATATATGCAAGAATGCAATAAAGACATTATTTCAAACCTGAGGGGAAAAAGATGGATTACTCAATAATTCCTCTTGAGGCAAATGGCTTACCATTTAGTTAAAAATTTTGAAGCTCAATCCCTATCTCTCCATAAGTACTGCATAATTTCCAGGTGAGTTAAAGATCAAAATTATAAATAAATCATAAAAGTACTTGCCTAAATATAGATAAATATTTTTATTATAACAAAGGCTTAAATATTTGTGATAAAATCAATAGACTTTCAAAGATATTGTTAAAAATTTGCCCGATAGATATTTATAAATCATCTGACTTGTAAACTGAACTTACTTTAGATTGACCTAGGTTTTTAAATGTCTTTAATAATTCAATATGAACTCTTAAGATTGATAATAGACAGCTATGGCTATTGGTCACACTTAAAAAAACTGAACAAAAATGCTTTGCAAATGATAATGTATTGACAGAATATTAATAGTAACTCATTTGATAAAATGTACTTTTTGGTAAAAAATTCTTTTTTTCAGCAGAGTGTAAATGTAGAAAGAATGATTTACATACACAAACCAGAGAAATTTTTTGACTTTACAAAATACATGACCCAGATCAATATATTAGGGAAAGGGTGCCTTTTCATAACTGATTATTTTTAAACATTTAAAATTTGAAGATGGAACACAGAATTACTCATTGTCTCCACATAAAAAACATATTTTGTTTTGAGGTAATCTGTTCATGTTGTAGAAAAATGGCTGCTATCTCAGATAATAAAGGCTTGAAATGACAAGTATATATCATTGTGTGTGCTAACTAACTAACACTTTACATTATTTCTTAGCCATTGAGTTTAATTATTGCTACAAAATTGACCTTATGGTCAATAATACATTTCTAGCTTCTATGTTGGTTTAATTTTAAAGGAATGACTATAAGACTAGAGATATTCTTAGAGACAGAAGGATGTGGTTTACTTTTGTTTTTATTGGTACATTTTATTTTCTTTTTCCTATCTTAATGCCCCTCCTGGCATCACTACTTGTGGTGCTTATATAATAGATTCCTAAGATGATCTTTAAAAATAGGGGCTGTATTTTGCTTCTGTCAGTTCAGATTGCTTAATGTTTGTACTATAAGAAAAACTTTTGTTAAAACTTATGAGTTCTCCTTCTACATAAAGTTTGTATTTCAATGGTTAATAAGTGGGTATATTAAAATGCTGTATGACATTGCTGCTCTTAACCTTTGAGGCAATAGAAGGTTATGGTTCAATGGATGAGCTCTGCTATTTGAGAAAGGCCTGATCTTAAATCCCAGCAGTCTTACTTTCCATCTAACTGACTTTGGAAAAGTGTTTTAATCTCTCTAAGCCGGGCTTATCTCTAAAATTGGGATCATAACTGTACCTGCCTTGTAAGAGTTTTTGTGAGAATTTAAGTGAGATAGCATGCCTATTTAGAATAGTGTCTGGAACATACTTTGGTACTTAAAACAGGTCTGTTATTATGTTGCTATTAGAATATAGAAGATAAACTATAGTAAATTTGATGTTTAAAATTTACTTGGCATCTAAAGCAAACTTTAATTGTGACTATCAAGAAAACAAATGGTTACCTTGCAAAGAATATAGATCTGAGCAGGGTGTGGTGGCGCATCCCTGTAATCCCATTCACTCAGGGGCTAAAGCAGGAGGATCACAAGTTCAAAGCCAGCCTCAGCAATTTACCGAGGTCTTATACAACTTAGTGAGACCCTGTCTCAAAATAAAATGGAAAAAGTGCTGGGGGTGTGGCTCAGTGGTAAAGCACCCCTTAAATCCCCAATATATAAAAGACAAAAACACTCATAGAAAAAAAGAAAAAAGAAATATAGATCTGCCTATTGTCAACAGACAATAGATTCCATTAGTTCTGTTTTAGATAGTTTCTAAATTTATTAGTTTGTGAAATCTCATTATGAAGGCAGGCAGAGAAATGCAAGTGGAGTTTTGTTTATAATTAATGTCTTGTAGAACATGTTTTTACCCATGAGTTTTTAAACAAAGGAAAAATTATGTTCATCTAATAAAACTCCTTCCCTTGCCTCAGGAGAGACCTACCCAGGCAGTACAACCACAGTTTCAGCCCCAACCTGCAACTTGGTATGCTCCACCTTCTCTTCCTGCTTTACTTTTCCCCATAGCATTTGTCACCATTGTTATACTAGGTAGTGTATTTATTTTCTCTCATGTCCATCTTCCAATACTAGATAGAAACTCCATGGGGACAGGGTTCTCGTTCTCTTTTGTTCCCTGCCCTATCTCCAATGCTTACAACACTACCTGCCACTTAGTAGTTGCTTAAAAAAAAGTTAAATGAATGGAAAATAGTTCTAGTTTTGAGAAGTTCTTCTTATTTGTTTTAGCATTTGTGGTAACGTTCAACTTTCTCTTTGGTAATGTATGTGGAAAGAGTAACTAAATGTTAGTGTCTTGCTTGGTACATGTTCCATATATTATAACAGAGTATGCAGCATATTAAAAACTTTTTGTCTGGCATTTATTAAAGGTTTGTTCTATGCTGGAAATATATAAAATCATAATGCAGTCCCTTCTTGTAGTAGCTAAGGTATGTATACAAATATATATGGTAACGGATGCATGCTGTAACGGAGGCAGAAAAGGTCATACTGGACTGAGTCTTAAAGGATAACAGAAGTGAAGGCATCTAGTAAGACTAAACTGCACAATGGCTTTTTTTTTTTTTTCTGGTATTGTGCTGTGAGCACTTTGTTATCCTTACCTGCACACACTTAATTTAGTATCCACTGAATTCATGAACCCTTTTTTGAGAAGTTCTTATAGAAATTACCATGGTGATTTTGTGAGACTGTCTACAACAGGAAAGATGAACTAGAAAATTAACTGAGTTCTGTTTACATTCTTATTATGATTGAATATGTGTTTTGAATTAAATATTTTTTTTCATTGTAGTCCTCATGATCTTAAGATACATAGTAGAAAACTCAGTAACAGTTGAACGAAAGGGATTTTTGGCATTTTGGTGTTTTGGATGCATAGATTATTATCGGGTAATTTTGTGTGCATGTATGTGTGTGTGTGTGTATGTGTATGTGTGTGTGTTTGTAAAAAGTGACTTAGTATAGGTCTATTAAGTCATGCTTCAGAATATGTTTTTTTTTTTTTGCAACTTTAAACATGATTATTATTATAGTTTCATGTATCCTGTCAGGTTTCCACATCACTTATCAAAATCTCTATCCTGAGGTTGATGAAAGTTCAGGTCTTTCCCTCAAAATCAGATATGAAAAGCACCCAGAGTTCATCTTTCTATTTTCTTTTGAATAAATTAGGGAAATATCTGCAAAGTTTTTGTTTATCAGTGCCATACTAAAATAATCAAGTTATCACTTGAAACAATCCACATTATAAAAATGGAGTCCTTGCTCTATCTTGGCACATGGGCCAAAACACATCTATATATTTACTAATGCAGATGATGTTTCAGCACAGGCCACTGTCAGGTTTCTCTACCCTCCCCCACCCCATTCAGTCACTCACATCTTGAACATGTGTTTCACTTATGTGCTAAAATCACAAAGATTAATAAAACACATCTACATTTTAGTTGCTTACTCTCTGATATGGTATAAAAACAGGAGATGTGCTTCTAATAAATGTATAGTTTTATTTAACAAAACAATTTTTTAGAAGAATCAAATATTTGAAAGTATTACCCCTCTGGATAGAGTATTAGCTGGTGCTTTGCCTCACATTCGGCAGGAGAGCAGCAATCAGTGGTAACAGATAGTGTTTGAGTGTTTAAGGCAAATAGGCCTTTCTGCCTCTTGTACTTAGTAATTTATGGTAGGAGGTGAGTTATTTAACATCCTCAAGCTTCAGTTTCCTAATTTTAAAGTCAAGATGATTAGATTCATCTCGTTGGATAGTTTTTCAGATTAAAGAAGATAAGTACAAGGGAGCTTCAATCTTACTGTCTCTTTTCATACTTTTTCCTGCTTTAGGTTATGTTTCTGCAATTTGTTAAGTTCATGTGTAAATCGACTAGTGGTGTTGGAAGGTGTACTAATCCCTCCAACTTGACAGTATGTTTAGAATATTAATTTTGGGCAGGCAGATTTGTGGTGGTCATGCTGCTGCATAGTTTCTCACTGATCTAAAGTGAAAGAACTTTATAACTAAAATATTTACTTCATCGTCAAAGTGTGTCTTTTGGGACCAAGGACATGAACGGATATGAGAACTGAGTGTAAAAGTGTAATACATCTTTGGCTCAACTTCCACCATCATTATTTTTGCACCATTGTTAATCTGTAAAGGAAATACTGTCTTTCTCTTCCCCTAATTTGCAAATCTTTCAAAAGTCTCTCCAAAATTTAGCCCTTAACAGATTGGTGGAGTAGTCTCTGTTACTTGTTTAGTCTACTTAAATGTAATTTATTAGTGTTTATGGGTTGCTGGACCCACTAATTAAAATCTGAAGGTTCCGGTAGGGACTCTCCCGCCTCATGCTATGATGTTCGTCTGGTTATCCTGGTTACCATGGCAAGCGCTGGCTGCTACCTGTTTCAGCAGCTTCCTCCTACTCCTTCCTATTTTCAGACTGCTGTCTACATTTCACAAACTCAGCATCACCTCCATTCCACCAGTGTTCTCTAATACCATTCTTGATTTCTGTGCTCTTAGTTGATACTTCTTATTTTTATTTTGAAGGAACTATGTCTTAGGAACAATCTTAAACAACACTTTAAAATCTCACGCAGTCAACAGCCTTTTCCTCTTAATAAGAGCTCAGGCTCAGTGTGTTTTCAACTTCCATTCTGAATCATGGCATGCAAGCCTCTTAGAGCCTTTTTCTGATAATTTCCAATGGTGTTTGCAAATATAGCATAAGTGGCTCTTATAAATAAAATTTTCAAAACTTAATGTATGATTTTGAAAGAACTAAGTCTCTAGGCATCAAGAGTTAAAATAAGTTTTAAAAAATTACTTGACCAGTAGAATAGCAGGTATAACTGACTCCTGTGTTAGAAAACAGTTCAATTTCTTACTGGCCTAATTTATATATGTAAAAAATTTCATATGTGGTATATTTTAATGTGTGATCAACTTAAGGGAACCCACTGTGCTGGCCTTGAGGACAAAGACGAGTTGGAGAGAGAAAAGAAAGTCAACTTCCAACATAAAGCTGGAAAAGAATATATTTATATCAGTAAAGTGTCTTCTGAGAAAACATTATTAACCACCCCCTGCCGACACTTTTACTGTCCATTTTGCAGAAATCCTACAGCTATTCCAGTCTAGGTTAACCATTTTTTTCTTTATAGTTGTCTGTATTTTGTTTCTGTTTTCTGTGACCATAAAGTTTTCACATATAATATTGAGAACTTAAATTATTTTTTTCACAGGTAATTTGTGACTTTTTCAAGAATATGTTAGCAAGACAATATTGATTTTTTTTGAAAAAAAAAAAAACAAGCTGTTTAGATTTTTTTCCCTGCAGATTTGATCACACAGTTTATCCAAGGGAAGCTGCTAATTAAAGTGATTTGATATACTCCAATTTCTAAAATATTGAAAAAACAAGTTATAGGTTATTAATTTTTTAAATTTTAAGTTGTAGATGGACACCATACCTTTATTTTTTAAATTTTATTTTTTTGTGGTACTGAGGATTGAACCCCAGTGCCTCACATGTTCTAGGCAAGAACTTTACCACTGAGCTACAATCCCAGCCCCTTAAATATTTTTTAATGTGTTTTAAAATATGCCTTCCCTCTGTGTATATATTTTTCTTTTTGTAGCTTGTAACTAAGACTTCTATTCTTTTCAAACAAGAGTCCTCAAAGTTTTGCTTTATTAACTTTTATAGAACATAAAACCACACATTGCTTTTTCTTCATGTTTATTCATTCTCTTTTGGTTTAGACATTCTTTTTGGTGCCTTTGACTCGCTCATATTTGTAATAATCCCTCCACTCGATCATTTAATAAATTCTGTAGCATAGCCCCTGAGTGATGGATAGTATGTAGAAAGGCTAAAAGATGCTTTATTATTCTGTCCATTTTATGAATTTAACCACATTTCTGAAAATATCAGTCTTCCTTTTTTTTTTCTGATGTGGTTTAGATCTCCATCTTATTAATACTTTAAAGGATGATGTTGCAAACTTCAGAGCAGAAATATATCATTAGTGAAAGCCTGCTGTAAGAGTATTGGAAAGCTTCATGAGGCTTTGCTGGTGGCACTTGGCTTAGCTGCAAACCAAGAAATAAAGTCATTTACCCAAGAAATGTAAAAAAGGATTAATCATATGTTCATGCAAGGAATGACAAGTACAGTGTTCTGAATATCTTTCCTGTGAAACCAGAAAGTAGCTTTTACTGTCCTTGTCCCTGGCCTTGACCTTTTATCTGTTTAATGGAAACGTTAGGGTGATTTAAGTCAGCCTATTTAGAGATGTCTTAGACTAGTTTGGCTTTTGGTTCAAGGCACTCCTCTTCTTCTCCATCTAAAGTAGAGAGAAGGTAGTGCTGACCATATGGATTTAAATGTTGTCCACTTCCATTTCAGCCAAATAGAATTAGGATAAAAATATCCAGCTAAAACGTGGACTGCAAGGGGAGTTTGGGATTATAACATCAGCATTCTGAGTGTTTTTCCTGATTCCAGCCATGCTTCTTTCCAGTCCTGTCTCCACAGCTAAAGCGATCTTCTTATTTCTTTAGAAGAGAAATATTTTTGGAAAAAAGTGTAGGAAAGTAAAAAGAAGATAATAGCCTTTCATTTCCCCACCATCCAGAATTAAACACCACGAACATCTTGTCATATTTGCTTCCATTCTTTTTTTTTTATTTTCTTAAACAGAAATTACTGTTTTTGCAAATGTAAATATGACACATGCAATTGTGAAGAAGCGAAATAAATGCAGTAAAGTACTGTATCGGTGAGGCTTTCATTTCGGGAACCAAAATATTTTAGGTATTTTAAGCAGAAAGGGATTTAACTCAGGCAATTGGGTCCATACAAAATTCTGAGGGGTGGTGATGAGTACAGATCAGAGGTCACCATTGGGTCAGGTGCCATGCAGAGATCAGGAAGCTGCTGCTGTTGCTAGGGCACCACCTGCCACTGCCAAAGCTGTCTCATTTCATTTCTGTGGGGCTAGTGTTTAGACTGGAGACTGTGAATTCTTCTCACTGCAGATACATACTTCTGGACTGTGCTTATTGGCTGTCCCAACAGCTAAAAGGTGGTTTTGTTTTATATTCATCTTCCAAATCTAGTACATCAAACTGGCAGAACCTAAATCACCTGAACATAAAGGAGTCTGGGGATGTAGTTTTTAGCTTTCCAGCTCCTGTGCCCTGAGGAGTCAGGAGGACGCAGGGTGTGCACATGGATGCCATCTGCCAACAGAAAACACCTGACTCACACATAAAAACGGATATTCAAAAAAAATCTTGAAATCCACTCTATAGAAATAACCATAATTAACATTATGTACCTCACTCCAGACGTATGTTCTCTTCATATATAAACATGGACAAAAACAGTTTAATAAATGGTGTTACACAAGAGGTGGTATTTTAAATTAAGTGATTCATTTCACTTGAATTAACATTCTGGCAGAATGTTTGAACTTCACATTTTTTTTTTCCCTAAAAGAGGTACATTCTTAAAGAACCCTCTAAATTTACAAAAAAAAAAAAAAAAAAAAAGTAAGAAAAGCATTTCAGTTGCTTCGGTCAGTGATGTTGTCTCACCATTCCCTTGTAGGAATAGGTGTTTCTTTGACCTCCAGCTGTGAAAGGTGGACTCTTTGCTCTGTCCCAGTTCACCCTGTCCCCCCACCAACTGCATTAACTTCTACACTTGCATGTTGATCGTGTCCACCTTTTGTGTTGCAACCATAATGCATGCTTGCTTTTTAAAATTACTTGTTTGAATTCATTCAGTGTTCCCAAGTCATTTTTCCCACTGTTTGTACACTTCTCAGTTATTTTGACTCAGTTCTTAATTACTTGTCAAGTAGTACTTTTAAGAAGGGTTCATGGGTATTTTTAAAGCTCTTTGGGGTTTCAAAATGTCTGCCTAATGTCTTTATACATGAATAATAACTTGGCTGAATATAATCTTCTTGGGTCCTGTTTTTCTTCCTTTTGAATTTTGTTCCATTATCCGTTGACTTTTTTATTGTGGAAAAACCTGAGGTCAGCCTGATTTTCTCACATTGCTTTTTCTCTCTGGATACATGAATTCTTTCTTTTATCTTTGAAGTTCAGTAATTTAATGCCTTACTTTTTATTATACTCAAATAGGAAAATTAAATCCCTGTTTAACACCATGATTTAAATTTCTCCATCCTCATATATTGCTGCCTTTTTGCTTTATTATTTCTGTTATGGCATATAATAACTCATGGTTTTTAGACCAAATGTAAAAGCATCACAGAAGGCATGTAAGTTTTCAGTTCTAGGTTGTTCTCCCTATGTCTGCACCTTACAAAGTGCTAATTTCCTACCATATCAGTCAGTGAGTGCTTGTCTTTATGAGATGGGTTTTTGCCCTCTGGGATGGAGGGTTGAAATAGGAACCTCTTAGTTCCCCCAAAGCTCTGATCTCCAGAATGAGCATACTGTGACTTCCATTATAAGCCCACATTTAGGCAATATTCTAATGAAATCCTTTGAGTGACAATTACATGTGATGTAATGATATGGATGAACAGTTTCCACTTCATGATAATGATCTCTTGAAACTCATCTCTCAGAAGTCTTCCTCTAAGAGTTTTAGATTCTGTGAAGGTTTCTAAATTTGACTATTTGTAAATCAAGAAAAAGCAGCTCTACAATATTAAGTTATAACAATCTTTTACGACCATTTCTTTTCCCATCCTACTTTCTTCTTTTTTTTCCTTGAAATTCATAAGCTCCAGTTTTAATAATTTCTAGTAAGTATACCCATTTTAGTTAAAATTTTTTCCTCAGAAAATTTTATCCCAGGTTGTTTATCTGACTTTTAAATAGTGTAGCTTCGTGTAAGATTTTATTTGTTTAAATAAAAAGCTTTATTTTGTTCTCTTTTATTGCTAAGTAAAATTCCATTGTGTACATATATGCCACAATTTTTTTTATCCATGCACCAATGAAAGGCATCTAGATTGGCTCCACAGTTTAGCTATTGTGAATTGTGCTGCTATAAACATTGATGTGGCTGAGTCCTTGTAGTATGCTGTTTTTAAGTCTTTTGGGTATAGACCAAGGAGAGGGATAGCTGGGCGAAAAGGCATTGGAGAAGATAATGCTAAGTGAAGTAGCCAATCCTCAAAAAACAAATGCCGAAAGTTTTCTCAATATAGGAGGCTATCTCATATTGGGGTAGGGAGGGGGAGCATGGAAGGAATAGATGAATTCTAGATAAGGCAGAGGGGTGAGAGGGAAGAGAAGGGGCAGGGGATTAGCAAGGATGGTGGAATGTGATAGACATCATTATCCAAAGTATATATATGAAGACACGAATTGGTGTCAACATACTTTATATGCAACCAGAGATATGAAAAATTGTGCTGTATATGGGTAATAAGAATTGTAATGCATTCTGCTCGTTTATTTTTTTAAAAAAATCAATTTAAAAAAAGATTTAAAAAAAGCTTTATTGGATGTAACACATTGGAATCAAGAATCTAAGTTCATGTCAGTTTTTTTAGGTGAGAAAACTGAGAAGTAAGTGATCTGACCCAGCCCTGAGAGTAGGTCAGAGAGCTACTCTGATTCCTAATTTTTATGCTTTTTTTTTTTTTTTTTTTAACCACACAGTGCTAGGAAACAAAAGCTTGGAACATTTTACATTCAGAATTTACCATCTTATATAATATTTTCGAGGGGGGATTTTTATTTTTTTATAGTTTTTTTATTTGTGCATCGTAATTATACATGATAATGAGATCCACTGTGACATAGTCATACACATACATAACAATTAGGTCAATTTCATTCCTCAGTACCTTTCCACATTGGAATTTCACTATTTTGTAATCATAAATGAATAAATGGCTCTAGGCAGTGAATGACAGTGGACATTATCATCACAAATAGAGCAACAATCAAATATCATGAGGAATTTTTTGTGTGTGTGATGCCGGGGATTGAACCCAGGACCTCAAGTATGCTAGAGAATCACTCTACCACTGAGCTACCCCTCAGTCCTATAAAGAGTAAATACTATAGATAAATCTAACTTTGAAATAATTACTATCATGGGTGCCAAATGAATTTTCTAGTTTCATTATTCTATATTTTTGTTTATTTAGTTACTATCCTACTAAGGAAAGCTTTCTCTTCTATTTTAAAATTTATTTTTGTGCAGAGCATCATGGACTTATGGATTCCTGTTTTTATTCAGTGAGTTATAAGCCATTAATATAATTATTTCTTTGGATACCTGAATTGTCTCAGGCCATCAGTAGGAGACCTCTCAGACTAGTTTTTCATATCTTCTGATACATCCCTATCATTCTTAAATACCCGACTCTGGTAAAATGAGACATTCCCAAGTTCATTTTCTTTTTTCCTTCACTCTAGCTTTGTAATAAGCTCCTTTATCCAAGAAGCCCTGCTTCCTTTTCATGGGTAATAGTATTTAGAAACTAGAATATAAGCATTAGGTGTGCTCATTGCTATTGAGGTATCCCAGTTTCTGGGCTCTTTCTGGGCCCTCTCAGTAAACAGAGTTGTACAGATATTTACTTCTGTAGCATATCTATTTCTTCATCAATTCTTATTAAAAAACCAGGAGTCCACCCTGGGATCTTTGATTCCAACCCAGCTCCACAAGGTTCATTCACGTTTTCTCTTTTAGGACAGTGAGAAATATGGCTTCCTTTATCCTCCCTATATTTACTTACAGATCAATTACCCTCATGAGAAACCAGCCCCGCAGTTGCTATCCTTGCCCCACTCAGCTTCCACATTTCATGGTGGGCTTTACAATACCCTCCTCATTCCTCTCAGCTCTGGCATTCACACTGGGCCATATGGAAATCTTCATTACCTCTCTAGGCCTCTTATACCCCACACTTGCCTACATCGCTCAGCCCCATCTAATGGCTTTTGGACTAAGTGATTAAAGAATGAAAGAAAAATACATTGCATTTTTATTGGTAATAAAGCTACTTTTTGAAACATTTTTCTGGACATCCCAATTTATTTTTTTGACATTTTTTATGTTCTTAGGACTTCACATTCCTTAGTATTTATTCACATATCATTTGCTTTATTATTTCAAATTATGTTTAGCCATTGTTCCTGTTTTCATTGTACTTTTTTCCCCAGTGTTAATACATTTCTGAGGCAGAGGCCCAATTTTTAAACTTTATGGTTTAGTGACATTGTTTGAGGTCATGCATTATTGAATCTCATTGTCCTGTGGCAGAATTATTGTTTATAAAATGATGCTAGTTTGTAACAAGCAGTCATTAATATTTTCAAATAATGGTTTTTACCTGGTTCTAGAAAGCTTTCTGTTTAATTTATTGAGAGATGAGCACACTCCACGTTTAAGACTCTTAGGGTTAGATGCCCCTCCTTATGGACATCAATACCTAACTCTGTATTCTCCTTTTCTTTACATTTACAAACTGTATAGTCAATTTATATTTGTTTCTCCTCTAAAGCCTTCAAGCCTTGCTTGCTGGGTTTCAATATCCTTGTGGCCTAGCACAAGGCTTCTTAAATTTTTTTTGAAATAAAGTGCATAGACAGAGTAGCAAGTTCTAGATCTTTGGGACAATATAGAGCCAAGAGTGTTTATGCTAGAGGCTCTTACACAAAGAAATTCTCTCTCTTTTTTGGTACCAGTGATTGAACTCAGGGGCACTTGACCACTGAGCCATATCCCCAGCCCTTTTTGTATTTTATTTAGAGACAGTGTCTCACTGAGTTGCTTAGTGCCTCACTTTTGCTGAGGCTGGCTTTGAACTCAAGATCCTCCCACCTCAGCCTCCCAAGCTGCTGGGATTACAAGCATGCACCACTGTGCCTGGCTAAGATTCTCTATTTTTCATCTCTAGGAAAAGAGCTTAGGAAATTCTATGTTAGCTAGAGTTACACTTATCATTAACTTAATATGTAGTACTTCTGGACTCTGTAAAAACAAGAACTGTTAAGATCATATGGATTTTAGAGATTAATAAAATGTAAATAATAACATTATATTTTAATGATGGCACTATTAGTAAGTATCCTGATAGTTGTCAGCATTTAAAAATGTTTGAGAGGCAAAGAAACAAAACAAAACATCCCCCCAAGCCCCAAACCAAAATATTAACAGCAAAAACAACAACCAACCAATAAGGGAGAGATTTTCTTCTTACCCTAAAGAACCTGCAACTTACATGAAGTAGCTGAAAGACATGGAGAGGTCACTAACCTTTTTTTCCTTTAGTAAAATGCTAACATGCCATCCTTCTTTTCTGTTTTTTATTCAAATGTGATAATCAAACGGAGAAAACACAAAATGCTGTGCAAATGCAGTTTGAGTTACTTGACTGTTATAATTACAGGGAGATAAGGGTACACCCTGAATTCACAGTGACACCTCACTGGTGCTGCTGGCAGGGGGCGCGTTGGGCGGGGCGGGGGGGGGGGGAGGGGGGGGGAGAACTGGGAGCATGGCGCAGCCAGACCATGGGGCGCGGGTGGTTTAACTGGGAACTGTTTGACTGGCTCACTAACCCACCCCTCTTATTTCCTGACCCCATTTCCTTTCCTCATTAAATCCTTTTCCTCCTGTCGTTGCCTTGGGCTCTGTTTTCCAGGGAGTCTAAACTACTAAAGACATCTCTCTTTAAAAGATTAGAAGATATACTGAAAAAACGCCAGTCCTCCCTGCTCCCCAAGAAAAAGAAAGTACCCCAGAAACCAAGCGTGTGTGTGTGTGTGTGTGTGTGTGTGTGTGTGTGTGTGTATATATATATATATATATTTTTTTAAAGAATTATACGAAGTTACAAATGTAAGTGGAGTTGGTGATAAACCCAGTATTAAAAAGCTGGAGAGAGAAAAGGAGGGACCCCCTGGGCTTTCCAGATGGCGAGAGTAATCAAATATGATAACAGATTAAGGTGAAGCCATAAATAGAAACTGAACTTTATTTTAAATATTTTTAGATGTAGATGGACACAGTATTTTATTTTATTTATTTTTTTATGTGGTCCTGAGGATTGAATCCAGTGCCTCACACATGTGAGGCAAGCGCTCAACCACTGAGCTACAACCCCAGCCCAACTAAACTTTATTTACAATCTAGATGTAATTAAAAAGAGCTCCTAGTCATCCATATTCACATAAATATTAAATATACAGTATGAAGGACAATATAGATGTGTATACATATGTGTACCTTACATGTTTACTGATGTTTGCCCCATAAAGTGATTAAAAAAAAAATCCTTGCCATGTTTACTCACAGGTATCTCTTGGAAGTTCCTTGCTGTTCATGTTATGGCTGTCCAAACAGAAATAGTACAATCTGTTCTTTTTTTTTTCTTTGATACTACATCATAGGAAATGATCCCATCTGCTATTCAGTGTTGTGTATAAGTGTGCTTGTGTGTTTTTAGTTTAGGTGTAAATATTTAAAACTACCAGATTTTTTCAGGAAGTTATTCACAATAGCCTCATTCATCTTAAAGAGTTTTACAATTAAAATTGACACTAAGGTTAACTTTACATAAACATAAGAAGCAGTTACCTAAAAATGTATTTTAATGTATTTAAGCTTTAACATGACAGAGCATTGATTTTTTTCAGTCTCAACACATATTAAAATAGCCTCAGTGATTATATTTTACCCAGCCATTTTATTTTTAGAATATGATTTTATAGTTAACTATATCCTGTGTAGGTTGTAGGGGTTAGCTGAGAATTAGGATTTCTTTTCCCCAGACTAGTAGTGTAAACGTGCTAGATTTCTGTTTCCTGTAATATAACTATAATAGTTTGGGTTGGCAGTGTTCTGGCACAGTGACAAGGGCTTTGTAGTTGCCTAGGTTCTGAGTGTAACTGAGATATATAACAAATTTGGAAAACAGATGTTAGTGGTTAAATTAATCTTGCTTTATTAACTCAGTGAAAAATTTCATAATGATTATTTCTAGTTAAAAAGAATCCTTAATCCAATAAATGAATATTGTGTGTGCACCTCTAGATTACTGTTTACTGTTTTTGCTTATGGTAATTTATATTTCTATTTTTCTACTTTTTTTTTTTTTTTTTGCAGTGTGGTGGATTGAACCCAGGGCCTTGTGCATACTAGGCAAGTGCTTTACCACCAAGCACATCCCCATTCTTTTTAATTTTTTTTTAAAATATATTTTTTAGTTGTAGATGGACACAATATCTTTGTTTTATTTACTTATGTGGTGCTGAGGATCAAACCCAGGGCTTCATGCATGCCAGGCAAGCGCTCTACCACTGACGCTCAACCCCAGCCCCTAATTTTTTTTTTTTAATATTTTTTTAGTTGTAGATGGACACAATACCTTTATTTTGTTTATTTTTATGTGGTGCCAGGATCAAACCCAGTGCCCCACGCAAGTACTCTACTACTGAGCCACAACCCCAGCCCCCCTAAAATTTTTTTAATATTTATTTTTGGTTGTAACTGGACACAATATCTTCATTTTATTTATTTATTTTTATGTCGAGCTGAGGATCGAACCCAGGACCTCGCACATAGGTCTCTACCACTGAGCCACAATCCCAGGCCCTCACATCCCCATTCTTTATCCCCAATCTTAAACATCAAGCAATCATCTTTTTTTTTTTTTTTAAAGGACAATGAGTGTTTTTTTTTTTTTTTTTTTAAAGGACAATAAGTCTTTTACAAATATGGAATGGATTGTTCTGGGGGAAAGTGTGAAATAGAACCAAAATTTTCAAAGAGAACAAAACAAGGCCCAAGTGTGAATCTCAGCTTTTTGCTTGAGTCTAGTGTAGTTGGAATTTTAAAATTTAAATAATGGCTCTTCAAAAAATTATTTCAGCTCTTGGATAATCCAGGTCTATTTAAAGTTCATAGGCTGAGTGATCTCTTTCCTCTGTGAATTTGTCACACTTAAGAAATACCTTTCTAATGATATTTACTACCTGCTGATATGTATCTGTCATGTCTATATTTTTATATCACCTATTAGACTTTAAATTTCTTGTGAGAACAATATGAACAGATCTTTCATGCATCTTTAAAACAAAGTCAATCTTGGTGCCTAAAGCTTGCCTGAGATATAAAAAGTTTTTCAATAAGTGTTTATTAATGAATGAAGTAGTCAAGTCTCCCTTGCCATCTCTTACTTCACAGTCTCCACAATTTTTGGTATAACGACAGGCCTGAAAACTATAATACTTTTATTGTTCGACACAGTCATCCTGGAGATTGTTTACTTTCTTTTCTATCATTTTTTCCCCTGTGGCAAAAATTATTCTAACATACATACTTCCAACTACATTTTTTCCCTTCAACAGACAATAAGCATTTGTTACAGTGGGTTTTCCTTAAACTGATATAAAATAGATTTTTAGAGAAATGAAACAAATTTTAATTTATAATAAAAAAAAATTTACCACTGGCCATCATGGAGTAACAGTGACTTTCTGTTAAATAATGTTTTTTAGACAACAGGCAGAACATGATAGTAATTCTTTACAGAAAGAGAGAAAACCAACCAAAACAACCAACCAAATGTGAACCCTCTTACTACCCTAACTTAGTACCTGGAGAATTTCCTGACCACAATGCTGGATGAGAAACCCAATAAATGCCCTGTGGTCTTGCTGAGTTGAAGAAACAAAATTCAGATTTTGAGGAGGTGAGAGTTTGTGGGGGAGAATTCCAAACAGATGTTAGATGCCCACAGGGAAAGCTCTAGTGTGACCTGCTGTGTCCCTTCAGTCTTTGGCCAAGAACTGTTCTGCATATGCTTGGGTGTGTGGGGGAAAATTATCAGAGGAAAGAAGTATGGGGGACGGGGAAATGAAGCTACAGAAAGGAGTAGGCAAAACAATCCTCAGAGGTAGGAATAGTTTGTGTTACCACCAGACAGTGGAAAAACCCCATAATACACAGAGATCAGGTAGAATCCTGCTAAGGGCATTGCCTCAGTAATGGAGACAAATTACCCCTAGCCTAAAAGCTGTCTTGGTATGTCATAACATAGCCTAAAAGTAATCTTTAAACCAATTATGTGTATTAACAAGCTTCCCATTGCTACTATAAAGTACCTGAGATAATTAACTTGTAAAGAGAAGAGTTTAATTTTGACTTATAGTTTTGGAGATTCTAGTCAAATATTTGTTGACCACATTGTTCTGTCCCTATGATGAGGCAGCACATCATGGCAGGAGTATGTGGTGAAGAAAAAAAATAATCAATAGAAACCACTAAAAATTAAGGAGATAATAGAACTTGATGAAAACTGATTATAAATCTCATTTATTTGCTCAAAAAGAAGAAATCACGAATATGACAAGACTCAAAAAAGGACTCCCATTCAACTCTGGAGATAAAAGTACAATATCTGATATGAAAAAATACTCTGAATGGATATATAACAAAGTAGATTCTGTAGAAGGAAAGATAAGAATTTGAGGACATTTACTTTTAAAATATCCAATATAAAACAGAGTAAAAAGTTGATACTATGTTAATTTTCTTCAGAAAGTTGTGGTATAATATTAAGCTTCTTACATGTTTATATAATAGAGGACAAAGAAGAGGAAGAGATAGAAAAAGTATTTGAAGAACTAATGGCCACAAATTTTCCAAATTTAATGACAACTGTAAATGCAGCAACAACCCTAACTTGCTGAAAACCAATAGTAAGGAAAAATTCTAAATGAAGCTGGAGAAATGAAGATATATTCCGTATAAAACAAAGATAAGAATAACAGCAGACTTTGGGAAAGAAAGTATGCTTGACAGGAGACGATGAAGTGACCATTTAAAAATGCCATTAGCCTAGAAATATATGGTCAGCAAAAAATATCTTCCAAGAGTGAAGTAAAATGAGAACTTTCAGTTAAACAAAACCTGAGAGAATTCATCATCAGCAGATGTTCTCTGAAATAAATATTAAGGGAAATTCTTTAGGTTAAAAAAAAAAAATCATAGCCAGGCACTCTGGTGTGTGCCTGTAATCCCAGTGGCTTGGGAGGCTGAGGGAGGAGGATCGCAAGTTCAAAGCCAGCCTTAGCAAAAGTGAGGTGCTAAGCAATTCAGTGAGACCCTGTCTCTAGATAAAATACAAAATAGAGCTGGGGATGTGGCTCAGTAGCCAAGTGCCCCTGGGTTTAATCCCTGGTACCCGGTCTCCTCCCCCTCCCCACAAAAATCATAGTACCAGATGGAAATTTGGAAGTACAGAGAGGAATGCAGAGCATCAAAAATAATCAGAATGTAGTTACACAAGAGACTTTCTCTGATTATTTTCAAAATTAAAGGATAATAAACTTTTTATAGCAAAACTAATAATGTAGGGCTTATAAACAAGTAGAAATAAAATGAAGATAGCAGTAGAACAAAGGATGGGGGGAGTTGGAGAAATGGATGTTTATCATTGTAAGATTCTTACACAGTTTGTGATGAGAGAGTGTTTATTGTGTATACAATACAGTGGGGAAAACTAAAGATGGGTTTGGTTAACCATTGGGGAACCACTTTAAAATACAGAAACCAGTTAACCAGAAACATAACCAATAAGCCAGTAATGGAGAATAAAATTGAATTCCCCAACATATTGAGTTAGCTGGGAGAAGTGGTGCATGCCTGTAATACCAACAACATGGGAGGCTAAGGCAGGAGGATTGCAAATTTGACGACAGCATGGGCCACATAGTTAGACCCTATCTCAAAATGAAAATAAAAAAGAATTGGGGATGTAGCTCAGTGATAGAGCAGCCTTATTTTCAATTCTCAGTACTTCAAAAACAAACTAACAAAAAACCACAACCCTGAGTTGATTCAAAAGAAAGTAAGAAAAAAAAAAAAAAAAGGAACAAAGTACAGGTGAGAACAATATAAAACAAATAGCAAAATGGTAGATTTAAAGCTAATTATATTGATAGTCACATTAATTGTGTGTGGTCAGAATACTCCCTTTTGAATGAATTGTTAGGCTGGGGGAGTGAGTACACCTAATTATTTGCTGTATGTGGAAAACCAATTTTAAACAGAAAGATAAAGATGTGTTAAATGTAAAATGATAGGAAAAGATATACTATGCAAATATTAATCAAAAGAAAGCTAAGGTTGTTATGTTATTATCAGACAGAATAGAACAAGGACTGCTATCAGAGAAAATGAGGGATATTACACATGACAGAGGGCGCATTCATCAAGAAGACCCAAGAATCCTAAGTGTGCATGCCCCTTATAACACCTTTAAAATTCATGAAGAAAAACTGATAGATCTGAAAGGAGAAACAGACAAATTTCCAGTCATATTTTGAAATTTCAACAGCTTCTTTCCAATAATTTGATCAAGTTAGAAAATCAGTAAGGATAATAAGACTTGTATATCATTATTCACCAACTTGACCTAATTGATATTTGCATAGTACTCCACCCATTAATAGCAGAATCAACATTCACTTTAAGTGTATTACCCAATAGAGACTATATCCTGTGTAGTAAATGTCTCAATAAATTTAATGTCTTCGGGTTTTTTGTTTTTTTTTTTATGACTGTGGCAATGGATCACCACAAAGTTACTGACTTAACACAAATTTATTTATCTTACAGTTTTAGAGGTCTGAAGCCTAGAGTGGGTCTCATTGGGCTAAATTAAGGTATCAGCAAAACACTTCTTTCTGGAGGCTTAATGGAGGGAATCTGTGTCCTTGCCTTTTCCAGGGGGCCACTCACATTCCTGATTGGGAGTCCCACTCATCCATCTTCAATAGCAGCAATGTGTGGCTGAGCTTTTCTTACATAGCAGTTGGTTTTGTTTTCTCTCACCAGTCCCACTGGGGTAATCCAAGATACTTTCTCCCTCTCAGTTCTTTCTGGAATCCTGATTTCCCTTTTCCCTATAAGGAAACATACTCCTAGGTTATAAAAATTAAGACACGGACCCTTTGTGGGCCCATTATCCTGCTGTCTTGATTTAAAATGATTGAAATCACATGTGTATTCTCTGACCACAAAAAGATAATAAGAAAAAATCAGAATAGTATTTGGAAAACCCCAAATCAAACATACTTCTAAGGTCAAGGAGGAAATTATGAGCCTAATTTCAAGATACTTGGAATAGTGAGGTAGAATCCCAGAGGAACTGATTGGAAAAAAAAAGGCTTACAGTTTTGGCATCAGAGAACATGCAGGGTGAGGGCAATTAATTTTATTTCCCCTACTGCAACCTGGAAAAACAATCACCTTATCTACCTCTCAAGTAGCAGCTAACTACTGTTGGTTGGTCATTTCCATCTCCATGCTATGAAGTCTAGAGAAGGTCATGTGGACATGAAGAGTCCAGAGCTATTCTGTGCCTAATGCTGATAACAGGCGCTCCTACATTTAAACCTCATGGTCTAGCATAACTTTTTTTTAATCTAATAACAATTCATTTGCTTTTCCTGTAGCTCCAGGAGTCTGAGGTATTCCTCTGCCTATGAGGCTTAAGTGAGCCAATGCCACTGTGATACAAATCAAGTTGAACAGTAAATCTTAAACTGGAGTTTGTTGAGCTCCTTTATGTTTTGTGTTTATCTGTAGGGGACAGCGGACCATGTAATGTTTCTCCTTTGGGTACAGAGGTTGCTTTTAGACTCATCTATTGTCTTCTGTAATTGTTGATATTACAAAAATACAGATCATTTTGAATTCCATATATATAGGTTGTAATGGGTAGTAGACTGCCCTGTCCTGAGACTACATCCTGGTGTCCTAAATAAAACCTGCTTCTCATCCCTTCCCCCAAGACTTACCTACATTTGACTCAGTCTTGGAACCTGGAAGGTATAGTTCTGATTGATAGAGCAGTTGGCCTCATCCTGCTGCTTGGAGTCCCATTGATAGTAGCTTTCATTAAATGAGGCAAATTAAACAGATTTTGTACCAGCCTCTGTCCATCAGATTAATTAGAATGGCCAGCCAAGTGGCATGCTCATGTGAACATTTGCCAAAAATCAAGATGGTTAAAGGAAAAAAAAAGAAGGTAAATTGTTGAGAGAGACAGTCCATGTGTCTCCTGTGATCTTTTATATCCTGTTGGAATGCCAGGAATGCAGTACCCTGAACACTTCTTCTCTGGGCCATTTCTCAGTGCTTTTGCAGGGAACCACCATGAGGGATAAGATAATGTCTCTCTCTGGGATAGAACAGGCTTCTTTACTGTTTGCTATAAAGCAGTGGATTCTCAAAGCGCCTTGTTCTGTTGTAATGCAATCTTCTGCATGCACAGGCATCTATCTGTGCCAATCTGTGTCACCTGGGAGAGTTAGGGGCAAAAGAAACAGATGCAGTCATGCTTATTTTGCTGGCTGTGTCAAGAGTAATAAAGTTCTTTTTCTCTGACTCTGGAGTCTTATGTCTTCTGTCAGCATCTGTGCAATATTTAACAGGCTAACTTATTGGTGAGAGCCTAAATGATGAATCGCTGAGACAGAATTAAGACAAGGATGTCTATTCTTATTATTTTTATTCAACATCATACTGGAGGTTGTAGCCAGTGCAGTGTAAAGGAAATAAAAGGCATGCAGTATGCAAAGTAAGAAATAAAGCTACCTTTATTCAGAGACAATTATCTATATGGAAAATGTGAAAGATCTGCAAAATTGTTTACCAGAAGTAGTTAGTACATTGAATAAGGTCATAGAGTTCAACGTCAAGTATATGAAAATCCAAAGTATTCCTATTTGTCAGTGAGAAACAAGTGGAAGTTAAAACTAAAATATTACATAAAAATAGCACCAGAATTATGAAATACCTAGTGATACACTTAAAAACTATATGGAAAAACTGTGTACTGAATATTATAGAACACAAACAAATGGAAGGATATCTTGTGTTCATAGGTCGGGAAAGTTAATATTGTTGAGATGTTAATACTAAACTAAGTGATCTACACATTCAGTACAATCCCTGTCCAAAATTCCAGTGGCATCTTTAGTAGACATGGAACAATCTCTTCTAGAGGGGGGGAATACACACACACACACACACACACACACACACATACATATACACACATATATAAATGACTTGGAAGAGATAATAATCTTGAAAAAGAAGAACAAAGCTGCTAGAGATCTCATGTGTTCAGATATTAAAACTTATTATAAAGCCACAGTAATCAAAGCAGTGTAATACTGGCATAAAAGCAGGTATATAGACCTCAGGCATAGAATATAGAGAGCCCAGAAATGAACCTCTACATAGTCAAGTGATGATTACCAAGGTTGCCAGGGTCATTCAATAGCCAAGACCATCTCAACAAAACGTGCTGAGAAAGCTAAGATATGTACATACCGAAGCATGAAGTTGTAGCCTTGCCTTACACAGTATTTAAAAATTAACTAAAAATCTAAAGGACCTAAATGTAAGAGCTAAAACTATAAAACTCTTGGAAGAAAACAGGTAAAAAGCCCCGTGACATTGAATTTGGCATTTATTTCATGAATATAACACTAAAAGCACAGAAAATAAAAGTAAAAAGAGATAAACTACATCAAAATTAAAAACTTTGTCAAAAGATACAACCATCAGAGTGAAAAAACAACCATAGAATGGGAGAGACTATTTGTAAGTCATAGATTTGATGAGGGGTTAGCTCACAGAATATATAAGAAATTCATATGACTCAACAACAAAAATACAAACTGATTAAAAATTGGGCAAAGGACTTGAACAGAAAGATTTTTCTAAAGGAGATGTGCAAATTATCATCAAGCGTATGGAAAGATGCTCAACATCATTGATCATTAGGGAAATGCAAATTAAAACCACAGTAAGATATCCCCTCACAACCATTAGGATAGTTGTCTTCTGTAATTGTTGATATTACAAAAATACAGATCATTTTGAATTCCATATATATAGGTTGTAATGGGTAGTAGACTGCCCTGTCCTGAGACTACATCCTGGTGTCCTAAATAAAACCTGCTTCATAAGTGTTGATGAGGGTATGGGAAGATTCTAACCCTGGTGTACTGAAGGTGAGAATATAAAATAGTGCAGATACTATGGAAAATAGTGTGGTGGTTCCTCAAAAAAATTAAAAATAGAATTACCATATGATCCAGCATTCTACTTCTAGGTGTATGACCCAAAGAATTGAATTCAGGGTCTCAAAAGTAATATCTGTACATCCACATCACAGCATTATTATTCACAGTAGGCAGTGAGTGGAAAACAATGCAAAATGTTGTGAACAAATGGCTGAAGATATTAAAAAAAATATGGAGTGTAATAATATAGTGAAATATTATTGAGAAGCCTGAAGTAGGAAGTAGGTTCTGACATGTGCTACCACATGGAATCTTGAGGACATCGTGATAAGTGAAATAAGCCAGCACCAAAAGGATAGATAGTTAGACAGATAGATAGATAAATAAATAAATAAATCCATTTATATGAGCTACCTAGAATGATTAAATTCATAGAGACATAAAGTAGAACATGGTTGCCAAGAACTCAGGGAAGAGTTGTTCAACAGGTATAGAGTTCTGCAAGATGAAGAATTCTGGAGATTGTTGTCCAACATTGTAAATGGACTTAACAGTACTGAACTCTAAAATTGGTTAAGATGGCAAACTTTATGTTTCATGTATTTTACCATTAAAAAAAACTTGCAGAAACTCTACAAAGGTGATGTTAAAATAGTCCTTGGCAACTATTGATCAGATCTGTTTATACTTCTAGATTTTTAAACAACTTTAAAAAGCACACTTTGACTCAGAATTATTAGCATTATTTTCATCTTTAAATATACATTTTCCAATCATAAATTAGAATTGGGTTTGGGGGAAATATTAGAATTTAGCGTGGGTCTGTTAAAAAACATCTGAAAGTTCAAAGAGATTGGTCTTGTTATCTGTGCAGTCATGCTTTGTTTGATTTTTCATGCTTCACATGAATAATCCTATTTTTTAGCTTCCTATTTCTCACATAGATATGCATAATGAACTGAGCATTATCAGTTGGATAGAGTTAAGAGCAAAATGTACAACACTACACAATTTACAAATTTTATTTGAAAAGATGATTCAAATTTTTATATAGTCAAATTTTCTGCCAAGAGAGAGATTCAGAATTAGTTTTTGTTTATGCAAAGCCCATATGTTGTTTTGTACAGTCTCAGAAAGACATGCAAATTGACAGATTCCTACATCTGTATCTCACAGGGTACATATGTATCATAGTTACCACTCACTCATTTCTTGCAAGGGTTTTAATAATTGTGTTTTAAAAGAAAATACGTAGAAAGGGAGGAGAAAACAAATGGAGAATTTGATGCATATTATCTGGTTCCCTGACTACAGAAACCCTTGAAATAAGATAGAAAATCTGGTAACATGGGGAAGGGAATAGAGGATTGGGAACTAGACCGGAAGGGACCCTGGAAGGACAAATGGACTCTCCTGAGACACTTTATCTGCTTTACAACGTCTTCCTATTATACTTACGAAAGATATTGCTAAAATGCTATCTTAAGTATAGCAGCTACTCAATAAATGTTTGACCACTTTCAATGAGCATTTATTACCTCTTGGAAGAAGAAATTAAATTTTGGAGTTAGGAATTGTGTTCTTAGCATTGTTCATTAACTTCTAACTTGAAGATGACATGATCATTAGTAATGTTTTTGTTCCTCTCAATTTTCTTCTCGTATTCTTCCCTTCAGAGAAAAGATAAAGAAACCTATTGTGTTTTTAAAGTGATTAGAAATTTACCATCTCTATTTAAATATATGAATGTATATGGATATAAATATATATATATATACACACACACACACACATATTTACATTTATAAATCCCTCTTCTATAATACAGCATGTGATTTGGTATCTGTGGATAAATATTAACCTAATATTGCCATTGTTAACACAGTTTAATTAAGGCTATAACTTGACATTTCACTAACTGACTGGTTAGTGAGTGAACTGTGCATCTTTGGTATTCTGGTTTTAAAACATCATGTTTGATAGAAACAAATCTCTATCTAAATTTAGAGAAAAGACATACTTGCAAATGACTGTTTATTTTGAATTCATATGGTTTCTATGGTATTGCTTGTTGTTTCCTTGATAGAGTATTTTGACTTTTGTGATTATGTTTTTATTTTTGTCAATTATATTGAGTAGTTTGGGGTCACAAGTGATTTTTGAGGGGCTCTAAATTCAGTTCAGATCCTATTTGTGTGGCAGACTTGTCACAGTCACTCTAGACTTCCTGTTCCTTTCATTAATGAATTTCAGTAACTTTTACTCATGCACTGCACATTTCTGCAAGGCTGAGTGGGATGTGAAAACATGAATAAAACTGCTGCCCTATTTGGAGAGAATTTTCCTGTTACCTGGCTGAGGATTATTTTAAGGTGGAGGTGTCATCTGAGATTCCCTCAGCTTCCCCTCATATGCCACTTCCACCCTATGTGAGAAAGGAAAATGTGCAAAGATGACTTAGGGACCAATGATTTTTGTCATGGAGGAAGAGCGTGTCCTACATATATGGGCTTCAATGTCTGAAGATAATTCTATTTTTCTCTCTGATTGATTCTGATTGATGTCAATTGGGTTTAGAATTTTTTTCTTTTCTTTCTTTTTTTTTTTTTTTTTTTTTGCATACCGGGGATTAAACTCTGGGGCACTAAACCACTGAGCCACATCTCCAGCCCTATTTTGTATTTTATCTAGAGACAGTCTCAATGAATTCCTTAGTGCCTTGCTTTTGCTGAGGCTGATTTTGAATTTGCTATCCTCCTGCCTCAGCCTCCTCAGCTGCTGGGATTACAGGTGCGCCACTGCACCCGGTTTAGAATGTTTTTCTTTAAATAACATTTTCTTATTGGCTCTTATACTTGTGTATGACAGCAGAATCCATTTTGATATAATTATATAAGCATGGAATATCTCTAGTTAGAGTCTCATTCTTATGGATAGGCATGGTGGTGGGATTCACTGTGTTGTTTTCATATATGTACATGGGAAAACTATGTCAGATTCATTGCCCTGTCTTTCCTTTGCTTATTCCCCCTCCCTTCCCTCCATTCCCCATTGTCTAATCTACTGCACTTCTATGCTTCTATTTTTCCCTGGGTTTAGAATTTGAGGTAGACAACAATTTTCCTTCAGAACACTGAAGACGTTACTCCACTGTTTTCCTGCTTCCAGAACTGAGTATTTCTTTACAATCTGGATCTTTGATCCTTTGTATAATACGTTTCCCGCCCCCTTCTCTCTGGAAGCTTTCAGTATCTTCTCTTTTCCTCTGGGATATGAAACTTCACAGTGAAATGTGTGTGGGTTTATTTTCATCCATTGTGTGGGCTTTAAAGATTCCCATTCAGTCTTCAGTGCTGGGAAATTGTCTTGAATTATCTTTTCCTTCTGTTTTTCCATTCTTTCTTTTTAGCATCATTTGTATTTGGATGTTGGTCCTCTTCTAATTGCCTAATCTCAACTTCCCTTTTTCCATCTTTGCATTCAGGGTTCTGAGAGACTTCTCAAGTTTATTTTCTACCTCTTCTATTTAATTTTTCATTTTTTTATGCATAGATAATTACGTATATACTTGTGTATGTGTATGTGTGTGTATTTATGTATACAGTTGTCTTTCAGTATCACTGGGGGTTTGGTTCTGGCACTCCTTGAGGATACCAAAATCTGCAGAAGCTCAAGTCCTTTATATAGTGTATATATGTTTGCATGTAACAGATATACAGAATTCTGTGTACTTTTAAGCATTTCTATATTACTTATAATGTCTAATACAATGTAAATGCTGTGCAAATAGTCATTATACTGTGTTGTTTAGAGAAAAGGACAAAAAAAAAAAGTCTGTTTATGATCAGTGCAGATGCAATTTTTTTCCAGGTACTTTCTGTCCAAGGTTGGTTGAAACATACACACACACACACACACACACACACACACACACACGATAACAACAGCCCCCTGAAGCTGAGTGGAAGCTCTGTGTCTGTTTAGGACTTGTCAACCGTGTGCATTGCCCTAACCCAGCTAGCCATTTTGTTGCTATCAGTACTTTTAAGACTTCTCTTTGTTGGATCCCTAGGGAAGACCCTTCCACTATAAAGCTGTAGCCCTGGCTATCAGCAGCTGAGAGGCCCACTGGGCAGGAAATCTAGAAAGTTGTCAGTATTTGGCTTGTAAACTTTTGTGCAGCACTTCTCTTTTCAGTAATTCAGTTGTTCCTTGGTTTTCTATTCTAGACAATCTCTACTTGACCTTCTCCCAGCCTCATTCCAGGGCTGGGAGGGCAGTTGGAAGCCATCCAGGTTGAGCAAACTGAGAGTGGGGATGGTGGGAGTGGGTGGAGGGAAAGGGAGCTTAGTGATTTTAAAACAGATTTGCAACCAATTCTTTTTTGCTTCATCTTTACACTGGTATCCAGAGGAGCCTGGTATTGCCAGTTCTTGAGCCACTTGAGGACTGTTTGTTCAAGTGGCTTGATATGCAGCTACTCCCCACAACTGCCTTGTGGTTGCGCTAAGTCAGTCTTAATTCGTCCGTCTGCTTCATAGCATACAGAGTTTTGCAATGTTTGTCTTCTTCCATTATGTCTCCCCTCATCGTTTTTTGCCTTTTTAGAAATCTCCTTACTGTAATTTTGAAATAATGGGAATAAATAAGCTAAAAAGCATGTGTTCAGTCAGCTGTTTTTAATTGGGAATTTAGGAAATTAAAACTTTACCCATGATAAAAATTAATAGCATGATTTAAAAATTGATAGTTAAAAGCCTGTTAATGTATAGTGGCCCTTTATCTTAAGAGCTGATCCTTTTGATGACACTCCCAAAAAATATCACAAGACTCTGAAGTGTGATTCTTGCAGTTTTCATTTTCTTTACATTTTCAGTGTGATGCTGTTCTCTCTGTGATATAAATGTTGCAGTGAAGACTTCAACAGTGTAATTTATTCCTAATCCTTTTTAGTAGTTCCTAAAGTGAATTATGTAAAAAATCTGTTTATTTAACAAGTATTTGAGTGCATATATGTGCTGGTGCTTTAGATCATTGTAATCTTAAGGTAGAGAGTCAGAGCTGCTTACTGTTCCTTGAAAAATAATTTTTAACGTGAAAGGACACATCCCAGAAGTGTACTAAAGTGCATAGAGTTACACAAGAGGTTTTTGTTGTTGTTGAAAGAATTACAAACTTACAGGGAACGACTACATGGTAAATTTTATGTTAGTCTTAAGTGTTACTGATGCTGACTGTAGATAAAGATCATTGTGAGCTGGGATAGCTTTTTTTCTGCCGGGGTAGTCTTTAGTCACAAATGTATATTTAAAATTGAGCTCCTCTCCAAGCATGATGGTGCACACCTGTAATCCCAGCAACTCAGGAGGCTGAGGCAGGAAGATCAGAAGTTCAAAGCCAGCCTCAGCAACTTAGTGAGATCCTAAGCAACTTAGCAAGACCTTGTCTCAAAATAAAAAAATAAAAAGGTCTGGGGATGTGGCTCAGTGGTTCAGCTCCTCTGGGTTCAGTACTTGTTACCCAAACAAACAAATAACAACACACAAACAGAAACACCCCCCCGCGAAAAAAAGCAAATCAAAAATAAAATTGAGCTCCTTATCTTCAGTTCACAGAGTCACAAGCTTGCAAGTAACCATAAAGGTTTTTTCTTCTGGCTGATTTCATCCCATCCTGCCTATGTTTCTTTATGAGTCAAGAATTAGGGCTCATTGATTCTTCCTTTGTAATTTGTTTCCAATTTGTCCATTCAATTCTAGAATCTCAACATTTTATTCAAGTGCCTTCTATGTGCCAGGTATCACACAGAGTGTTGGGGCAAGTAAGGCCCCTGAAGGAGTTGACATTTCTTCATGGGCACATTAGACATGAACAAGGATAATTTCAGGGAGAAATGGGATATGTTAGGAAGGTGTTTGCAAAGGATCTTATGGCAGCTTAGAAAATTAGTGCTGAACCCACCAGGGAGAAGACCTGAAATAGCAGAGGGGATTGGCCATGGCTTAGTGTTGCTGACATGTTAAGTGGCAGGGCTGAAGGCAATTTCACTGCTTGTGAGGCAGTACTGGTTGGAAGGGTGGAGACTCAAGATACTTTATTCATTCAACAAATAAATACTTATTGAGTGCCAACTACATGCCAGGCAGGTGTTTAATAACTGAAGGCAGCAATGAACAAAACATGAAAATCCCTGCCTTTGTGGGCAGAGACCACAGTATGATAAATAAGTTGATTGTGTAGTATAATCAAAGATGGTCAGTGCTCAGGAAAATGATAAAGCAGGGTGATGGAATTGGGAATCTTGTATCCTAATCTGGGATTGAACGATTTTTACCCTACATTCTGCAGAACTCTGGGGGCTGCAGGTCTGCTGTAGGGGACCTATAAGCATTTGTTTTGAATCTTATGTTGTAGTATGCTTTAAAATAGTTCTAAAAAAGTAATGAAACACAGCATGGGCAAACATATACATCACATATAAAAACTCACAACACTGGGTACCACCAACGCAGAGAATTTGCTCATTCCCCAGCGGTAGCTCATGTTTGGGAAAAGGCCAAAATGCAACTTTGTTTGTATTGATTGACTTTAAAATACATAATTTTATCCCACTTAACTCTAAAGATGAATTTACTTTAATAAAACATCTCACATGTTTTATAGATTGAGAATCCACTGCTAAATGTACTTGAAAATCACTTTGTAGGAATTCAACCCACCCTGACTCTTGAATCACCATCATTGCTTTCAGCATCTTTTAACTTTCACCTTTCCAAACTCTCTTGCATAACATTGCCAGAGTTCTTTTCTTAAACCACCGAAGTCTGCCTAAATCCTTAAAGGCCTAACCCTATTATAGGGGAAAGTAGAACTGGATATTAGATATAGCTTTGCCACAAAGTTATCTGTGATATTAAACAAGCCTTTGTTTCTTCAGCTCTAAGTACCTTCTTTACTCTAAATTTCTATAACTATAAAAATTTCTATAACTATAAATTTCGGTAACTATAAATTGATTTAACTCCTATAATTCTCTTCCTATCTCTTGTGATCTGTCTCTAGCTTGTTCACCCAGTTTTCTTCTTCACTAATCCCTGCCCTTATCCTCTGCTCTGGTCTGATCATGGTCTTCACTTCCATCTCCTTTTCCATAAAACACAGCATTTGTGGGTTAATTTTGTGTTACATAGCCCATGTTGTTTTCTCAGCCCAGACTGGCCTCTTTACTCATTGATTTAATATTGCACATTCTTTAAATCTAGTCTTCTGAAACTGGCGGGTCAACAAAATTTCTTGGAGGAACAATAGCAGTAGCAAGTGATAGAGCATTAGGGTAGGCTGAGAACGGGGAACAAGCCATTTGATTTGTGGAGACCTTTGTTGTTAGAACAGTAGCCACTGGCCATGTGTGGCTATTTAAACGAAAATCAATTAAAATTACATACAAGGAAAATTCAGACTCTCAGTCACACTATTCACACGTAGCCGGTGGCTGCTTGGTCAGACAGTGCAGATATAGAACATTTCCATCACTGATCTGTTGGAAAGTGTTTATCACAGGTGAGTTGAGAGTTCTGTTTCAGGGATTCTGGAAGAGAAATATATGGGTAGATGGTTCAGAAGGAATTTCTGATGAAGAAACAGGTGATGACTGGAGACAATTGATTCTAGAGGTCTGACAGTGGCAAGAAGAAGAGACATGGAGAAAAAGATAATACCCAAGTGAAAAGAGCTGGGATGGGGATGGGTGGGGCAGAACCATTCAGAAAGAGAATGGAAAAAGAGCATTCTTGAAAGCAAAGAGAAAAGCTGTGGTGATGGAAAGACTGAAGCCATCCTAGCTATTGGAGGAGGGTATGTAGGAGGACGTAGACATAGTGGATGTTGGGAAAAACAAGTAAAACAGGATGTTGAAATAGGTTTCATTCTGTCTCAGTTTTGGCCAAGGTCCCAACACACTGCAAACACAACAATAAGTGGCAAAGACACCCACATTCCTTTGTGAAGGTTTGCAACACTTAGCTGGACATCTTGAAGGTATGATCAAGCCTGAAGAGGCCAAGACAGGACCCAAGAAGGCAGCAAGGAAAGAGATGATCCCATCTCACCTCAAACTGAGTGAAGGGGTTGGAATAAGGCCCCTTGGCTGTCTTGACTCGTCAGTTTATGTACTCTGGAGTCTTTGGAGACACTGAACTTGGACTTTAAACATTTTGAGGTCAAACACTTGTTGAAGCTATACCTGCCTGGCTGGCTTCAGAACAAGGAGAGGCAGCTGCACAGGGATCCCAGAGCTGTGCTTTCATTCATAAAAGGCAACTGGGTCTGACTTCCATGGACCAGGAGAGGACCAGATGGTCTTACAATTTGACTGTGCCCATGAGTCCTTCCTGCTAGGGATAGTGAGCCCTTCACAGCAGAGGCACAAGATATGTTACCAGAGGCAGATGTCCCAGGTAGGCAGTATTCTGATCATTGGGAGAGGAGATTGCCTGAGCTCTAATAACTGCAGAAGACTGTTTCCAGTAACACAATCTCTGAAGAACTGATGAAGAGTTCTCATTTGAGGAAACACTGGCTTATGAATGGAAGGATGCAGCTGGCAGATCCAAGAGAAACCGGCTGTGCTTGGAGAAGCCTGGAGGTGGGGGTTGGGGAGAATAAAGTTTGGAGTTTGGGGCTGGATGTTTTTGCTGAAATGAAAATTGTTTTTATGACTAAAGGTGACCAAAGGACTTCTGATTTTTTTTTTTTTTAATGAATGATGGGAAAGCCTTGGAACAGAAGATTTCCTGCAGGACTAGAAATGAATGGGCTTCTGAATGAGTTTAAAGCCTCTTAGAGAAAGAATAAAGGTTGTTGCCACTTGTTCTCTGTGGAGTCCTATGTTTTGGTGAAGTGGCTGTACAATATGATGAGAGTATGGAATGTCTAGAAAAGCTCTAAGTACTAAGTACTAAGAAGTCAAAGAATAACAACCCACGGCGTGGCCAGTTGCAGAGAAGCAGCAGAAGTGAAGTGGACCAAGTAAATGGGACTTTGGCCTCCTCTCCAGGAATAAACTTCAGCCTGACATAAGAAGTAGATTGTTACATATTTCTCTTGATTTTATAGTTTTGGAAATCTGAAGCCTCCTAGTCCTGTGGATTGCCATTATAAAGTAAGAATAAAGTAAATGGAGAATGTTATTTTCACATACCTGGGTTTCTTCAGTGTAGTGGTTCCAATGACCTTGGATATCATTAGGATGATAGTACTTACAGACGTTTCTTCCATTTTTTTAATGATTAATATGGGAGTAGTATATTCTGATTGAGATGGGGTAGTATATTATTTTCATTTCTAGAAACAGCTTATTTATTTATTTATTTAGTACCAGGAATTGAACTCAGGGGCACTCCACCACTGAACCATATCCCCAGCCCTGTTTTGTATTTTATTTAGAGACAGGCTCACTGAGTTGCTTAGCACCTTGCTTTTGTTGAGGCTGGCTTTGAACTCACAATCCTCCTGCTTTAGTATCCTGAACCGCTGGGATTACAGGTGTACCTGCCCTAGAATTGGCTTATTTGTTATGTACATTGTATGAGGCCTCTTATCATACTCCATTAGTTAGGGTGCTATCTGCTATGGGTGACCAAAACCCTAAATTGTATTGATGGGAACACTTGGAGTAGGGATGGACTCTTACTCATCTCTCCCTGTGAGTCTCAAGGCCTTGCTCTCCTCTCTGGCTTAACTATAGCCTCTATAAAGTACCTGAATCAATTCCAGGTGCCATGAAAGAGCCAGAAAATAGGCTCTTTCTGCTGGCATACCCGAAACAGTCTCTCTTGGAGCCCTCCATCTATATCTTCTTGACTGGAATTGGATAACATCTCACCTCTGAACTAATTGCTGATGGCAAGGGGAAAGAATCCTCCTGAGCAATTTATTAAATTAGTTAATGTGTAAGTGCTAGAGCTAGGAATAGAGTCAGCATGTCCCAAGCACCTGATTTATGGAGAAAGAGTAGATACCTATACTGTTTTTGGGTTCTGTTAGGAATGAGGAAAGAAGACATGGTTGTTGTGTGGTCTTGCACCTATTCCTAGAATTATATATAATGACTAATGTATTAAAAAATGACTAACTATAGATTAGATAGTAAGAACATAGTATATGTAGATTAACATGCTGTGACAAAACCCAAAGTATAGTGATTTAAATAATATAAGGGCTGCTTTCTTACCAGTGATAGATAGTTCAGAGGCAGGTGGTCTGGGGTGAGTGGGGGTGGCTTAAACATAGCTTGAATATTAGAGTTGCCAAATTCAAGATCAAGAGGCCAGCATCTGGGAGGAGGGCCTGTAGCAACATCATTCCAGGACAGAAGGCAGACAGAAGGAGGAAGGGAGACGGGAAGAAGACTAGGAAGGAGGGAGGTAGAGAGACAGATACAAGAGGGGGCCCGAAATGGTCTGTTTGTAGGAAACTCTCCCTTTAAACTCACACATCTTAACACTGCTACATTGGGGATTAAGTTTCTAGCACATGAACTTTGGGGGACACCTTCAAACCACAGTAATGACCTAAGGTTTGACTAAAAATCAACAACAGGGCTTGGGATATAGTTCAGTTGGTAGAGTGCTTGCCTTGTATGCACAAGGCCCTGGGTTCAAGCCCCAGCACCACACACACACACACACACACACACACACACACACAAAGACATCAACCAGAAACAAAAAACAGACATGTTTTTGGTAGTGAGTGATAATTTTCTTCTCAAAGCTTGTTTGGATTTTGATTCTGCTACTCTGATGTAGCTCCTTGTTTTCTCATCTGGAAAACCATTCTTGGAGTAGTCCTACAAAGTCCCAAACTACATGCCACTTTCAGATTTTTTATTTTTAAATTTTTTCTTAGTCATACCTACAAACTAGTAAGACCTGTACGTAGATGACATGTACTTTTATATGTAGGCAAAATGAAATCAGATGTTAAATCCTTTCGAGAATCTTAACTGTGGCCTCTGCTATATCATTAGCTCAATGTGGGAGACAGGCATTTGTATCTGTTTGCTTTACTGCTGTAGATCCAGTGCTCACTGCAGTTTCTGGCTTGTAGTAGATATCAATAAATGTGTATTTAATGAATGAGTAGAGCTGTAAAACACAATAATGTGAATAATCAAATCTGATTTTTTTTAACCTCAGCACTTATGGATCTATATATATATATTTTTAGGCATCTGTTGAAGTAATCTTTATTTGCCTCACCTTTCAGAGGAAAAGTGCAGCATTTCCCTTGATGTGTATAACCTCAGTAGACTCTATATAATCCCAGCGGATAAGTACTGTGTATGCAGAAAACTGCACAGACGGCAACCATGTGTGATATGGACAGCGCAGGCATCCAGGATGCAGGGATTTGTGAACTGGAGAGACAGAAAGGAAATATTTCATTCCTTCCCAAGAACAACAAAAACACCCACTTATTTCCAGGCAGCTGTTTTCAAGTGGAGTGGAGTCTGGGTAGGATGAGGAAGAAATAAAATAATCTGGATCCTGGGGGATTAGGGGAAAAAGGCTGGACCAGTTTCTAAAGACTGGGTGTGTAACACGACCTGTTTGTGATTTATATTCTCTTTATACCATAATATAGATATGGATTTCAGAATTCATGTACCACAGAAAATATTGGAGAGAAAAGGGGAGGACTTTTTAGAGTAAACATAATCTTAGCACATCACTGACCTGTGGGAATCTGTTACTTTTTACAAATTGGGCTCTGTGAGGACCAGGAGCATGGCATTGCAAATGAGCGAGCTCTGCTTGAGTGACATTTGGAAAAGTGGGCAGTTAAGGGCAAGTCAATGGGATGGAAGGTCTTGGGGAAGAGTATTCTGGATGTATGGAAAGACACTTCAAGTGCCCAAGATAGGAGTATGTATGTCTCACTTGGCCAGTGGCAGTTAGAGAGAAAGGTCAGGAGCATACACTGCAGGGAGAGTAGGGGTGGAAGCTCCCGCTGGAGGGACTCCAGGGAGGTAGAGACAAGGACCTTCAATGCAGAATGAAGGGGTTTGGGTTTATTGTGTGGCTTGTGTACAACCAACAAAGATTCTGAACATGGGAGTGACCAGATGAGATCTTTTTTTTTTTTTTTTTTTTTTAAATATTTTTTGTTGGAGATAGACCCAATACCTTTTTTTAAAAATTTGTTATGTGGTGCTGAGGATCAAATCCAGTGCCTCACATGTGCGAGGCAAGCTCTCTTGCCACTGAGCCACAACCCCAGCCCCAAGACCTGTGTCTTTAGGAAACAATTCTCGGGGGAGGGAATATGGAGGACTGACGGGGGCTAATGGGCTAGTGTGAAGAATTAAGGTTTCTTTCATGTTATGCCCACAGGCATAGTGGCTTTTGTGGGGTCCTGCTACTCCAGTGAGGCCTGCCTGAGTAAGGCAGCGTCCCCAGGGTAGAAGCAGGAATTGCTAGGACAAGTGTAAATGGCTTAGCATGGGGGTTCAGCTTCTTGGGTGTGCTGTGAAGACCTTGAGGGTGGTGTGCTCCTTAGCTGTAGGGAACGTGGTGCGACGTGGGGCTGAGAAAGGAAGGTCCTGGGGTCCTTCTTCGTGCTCACAGGTGCTGACAAGAGGGATTTTTTTTTTCTGTTGTCTAAAATGGTGCTCTCTGGTGACCTTCCTTTAGCTATGGCCCTCGAGTAAAATCTTGTTTTTATTCTGTCTTGTCTTTCCTTATGTACACAGTGGGAAACTAGTAAGCCACAAAAAGTATGAAATCCTGGCATTTTTAACAACATGGATGGAACTGCAGATCATTCCGTTACGTGAAATAAGCCAGGCACAGAAAGACTAGTACCTTGCTCTCACTCGTTGCGGAATTTTAAAAAGTTGATCTTGCAGAAGGTGACAGGAGGACAGTGTTGGCCAGAGGCTGAGGAGAGCAGGGGGAGGGAATAATGGGGAAAGATTGATCAGTGGATTCTAATTTGCAGTGGGAGAGGAGCAAGAAGCTCTTGGGTGCTATTGCACAGTGAGGGGACTCTAGATAATGACAGTGGGTGAATATTTCAGAAAGCTAGAAGAAAGGATTTTGAATGTTTTCACAATAATAAATGTGTGAGGGGATAGATATGTTTAACCTGATTTAAGCATTAGTATGTATATATGTATTGAAACATCACATGGTACCCCATAAATATATAAAATTTTTAATGTTATGTATCAGTTTAAAAACGCACTTAAAAAAAAAAGTAAAAGTTTTAGGTCAAAGTTTAAGGAGAAGCAGTATCCTCCCCATGAAAGGTTAGTGCTGATGGTGGGATGGGTAGTGGTTGTTCTCTGCTCCCCATAAGGAAGTTCTTCTTTGAGTGCTGGTTCTGGAAGCATCTCTGCAACGAGGCCATGGCCAGAGTCTAAGTAAGAAACAAGAAATCTACAAGAGTTGGTGCACTGGCAATAGAAGCAACATTTTGATAGCAGAGTAAGTAAAGTGACAAGCAAAGATAAAAGGTAGTTTGGAAGTTTTGGTATTGTGTGCTTTGGAAAATGCTACCACTGCTAACAGAAGAGTCACAGGAAGAGGAGTGGGAAAGTGCTGAAATTCATTTTAAGTTCCATTCAGGGTAAGAGAAAGCAAGTGACTTTTTCCTGGAGTCACTTACTAGAAGTTTACAGTTAGAATCTGTTTCCTGAAGCCAGGCCAGTGTTTTTTTTTTACTGCTGCACTGAGGGCATATTATATGAAATAAAGTGTCCTTGTTGAGTTTCAGGTGAACAATTAAGATATTTTGACAGCATCTCCAGGTAGAGATGTCAAGGACATAGTACTAAGTGGAGCTGGAATGAAAAATTGAGAATAAATGTAGAAATTTATTTTAGGATATATATATATATATATATATATATATATATATATATATATATATATATAGTGAAATATTGGAACTATGGAAAGGAGTTCACTCAGAGATTTGCATGCAGGCTATAACTAGAAATAGCTAAGGGGCAGTTTTCTTTAAAAGGAAAGAGGGAAAACTGTCTTGCAGCAGTAAGGCAGAAGCCAAGGAAGGAGGCAGCAGGAGTATGGTACGTTTTAAAAGAAGTTTGGAATCATGGGGAGGAAAGCATAGCTTGTAGCCTGGGATGTAGTCAAGAAGTGAAAAAAGTTTTTACCTCTCTTCATGCCAAGGCTGGGAGAATAGATGGAGAGAGAACAATTAGGTAAGATAGGAAAGTTCTGTTTAGTTTGACAAATAAGTTTTAAGTGCCACTGAGGTGCTAGGCATAGTGCTAGGACCGGGGATGCAAAAATGAAGGAAGCATGTGATTTAAGCATTAGTATGTTTACATGTATTGAAACATCACATGGTTTCAACATCCGGATCCTCACTCTGGAAGTTGCTTGTCCAGTAAAGGAGAGGAGCAAGAATAACACAGGAGCAACTAATAATCACAGAGCACTGTGTGTCCAGAACTGTTGCAAATACTTCATGTGCATTGACCCATTTAGCCCTCACAATACCCCAGTGAGCTAGTTGTTAGTTGTTGTTATCCATAAAGAAGAAGAAACTGAGGCACAGGAAGATGAAACAATTTGCTCAAGGTTTTCAACAGTTAACCAGCCACATGGCTAAGATTAGAACCCAGGCCATAGCTCTGTACCCATGTGCATTATGTAGACAAATTATTGCGCTGTGATACAGACACAGAAGTAAGGACAATGTGCAGGAGTAGCATGAGGGAGTGAGGGGTTACATTTTTCTGGCCAGGGATGGAGTTATATAGGGAAGATCTCAGAGAAGGAATAAATGGAAGACTAGAGATGGATCCAGATGAAGCAACACACTGTCAGGACCCGAGGCTAGAGCCCATGTTGGTGTGTGTGTGTGTGTGTGTGTGTGTGTGTGTGTGTGTGTGTGTTTTGCTGCTATCTAACCATTTGCACAGACTTTATCTCTGACTGCATTTCATCTGCTTCATCGTAATCACAGAAGACCATCAAATTTTATTCTGTTTTTTTTGGTGAACAATTAAGATATTTTTAAAACCTGGATTATCTTTTTAAGGGTATCAGCTTATCAAAACCATCACTGGAGTAGAATTTATGATTTTAAATAATAATGTATATGTGTGCCTCTTTGTAAGTCTGCTTATCAGGTGCCCAGCTGATTTCTAAGTGAGAATTGCCTATGTAATCAGGACCCAGGTGGTATCTGGGGGAAGAACTATAAAACTTGAAAGCAAAATATTGAAAATTTGATTAAAATTACAGAAAATAAGCTGATTCTTTTAATGGCCCTTTCTGAGATAAAATATACAAGGTAATGATGACTCTTGGATTTATGTGATTATGCTGTCAGTTCCCTGCCCATCCTTGACCACACAATTACCTCCTCTAATTCCTCCCTTATCCCTGGCCTGCATCCTGAAATTGAGAGCCCTGGGTGTGTGGTAGCATCATGAGTCTCAGGAATGGTGTGAGCTTATCTGTTTTGCACTTTAGTTACTGGATAAAAAAATAATAAATTTAATGGTTAATAGTTATTTTGGGCCACATCAAGATGCCCCTACATCAAAATAGTTGTATCATTCTGGCCATGTGGGAAAGTGGTTCCATCAAAATGTCATGTGTGGGCAAAGAGATTATTCTTGGGAGTTGGGGCGTTTGATAAAGGAAGAAGTTAATTCAGAATTGGAAGGATAGTTTTTTAAATTTTTTTTAAACCTCTTTACAACATAGTTACTTATATGCCACTCATGAATTACGGGCAAGGATTTATGTAACTCTAGGGAAAAAAAAAAAAAAAAAGGCCCAACTGTTCACAGCACTACAAGAAAATCCTGAGCATTAGTATAACGCCACTGCCACCTTGTGGAAAGATTGTAGTTTGTTGTACTTATAAAAAAAAGGCTGATATTACATTTATACACTGCTAATATTTTAAACCTTCTTAGTATAATAGCACTTTACGAAACCATGTATTTTTATCTCTCTAATATTAATTAGAAAATTATACTCAGAAACCTCTGTAAAGAAGGTACATATTAAGAATGGAGAGGGAGTTTATTTTTAGGAATTAAAAATATTCACAAAATGACTAGAGTCTCAAAAGGTAATTTTATCTTAATAGCTTTTCTCAAGAAAAACTATAAACCTCTACAATGGACAAAGCACTCTCCAATGAGAGAGTTTATTGGTATAAAGGATAACCAGAATATGTTGGATAATCTCCATTGTTTTGCTTTAGAATGCATTAATTTATACTTAAACATAAGTATCCTAGATATTGGATTTTATGGTATTTTAAACAAAATTATGAAGATATTGTGAATATATCCAGAGGTCTTTAGACTAGTTCTGTATGCATGGGGAAACCATTGCTTCCTCATTACATTTCATGTGTTTCCTCCGGTTTCTCAAGGGGTAGACCTAACCAGGGCTATGGAGCATGCAGCTTCACTGGCTTTTGTTTGGAAAATTGAATTTTTTTCTTCTTAAATAGGGAATTGTGGTATTGAGGCTTTTCTGCTATTGGGTTATGTATGAAAAATTGGATGAAAAACTGCAGAGCCACAGACCTATTCAGAGTTTCATAGCCTGACTTAACAGCCACTGGCATTTGCAGTGTGAGAGGGGACAAGCTGCCAGGGAACGGTGGGTGGTCAGAAGACAGCGTTCTGTCACCACATATATCTCAGACAATACGGCCAGAAAGTGTCCATCTGGGAGTGTGTGCTTTATGTGTAAAAGTGAGCAATTACTTCTAGGAAAACTATAAAATAAATAGTGGTTGCTTATTTTTCTGAGAAAGAGAACAAATGAAACTATTATACAAACTTCCAGAATATCACATATCTGCAATATTAAATGTCTCGTGGTTTTTGAACTAGATTTCACAGAGCTGTAAAATTCCCCCATTACCCCCTAGTAGGGAGGCTGAGTTGGTTAGGTTCTGGATTTTCCTCTGCAAAGTGCCTGCTGGAATATATTTGAGAAAACCTCCTCAGATTATTCCGAAACACAAAAGTGCTTGAGAACATGGCTCCAATGGCAGCTTTTATAAAGGGAACTGTTTGTGATGTTGTAAGTCACAAAGCACCATTATTGCATTTTCAATAAATATTGGTTCTAGAAACTTCTCCTATCTCCATTCTTCTATAAATAGGGATTCACTCACTTAAATTTGTCCTCATTTTTCCCCTGGACAGTTCCACTCCAGCCTTTGCTTTCCTGGCTGGGATAGACTGGTGCCAGTGCTGACTTTGGGTGGCAGTATGGATCTAGAGACATATTTGGAAAGGGGGATAAGGGACCAGAGCCACACCTCTCCACTCCCTGCTGGCAGGTCCCAGCACCTGATGGTGGCCAGCTAGCTCCCACTACAGCTCTTATTTCCTCAGTCACAGATCTTATTCTAGTCTTCATCTGCTATGAAATCTGGTTTAAATCTAAATTATAGTCTGTTGTAAGTTGGTTTCTTGTGAGCAGCTGACTCTCAAGAGGGAAGAGCTTGAATGAGCATGCTCAGTTATTAAACTCAAGTCATCTCCACACTCTGGGTGGGGGGCATAGGAATGGAGCTCCCACAAAAGGAAAGAAACATTTTTTGAGTGGAGAGATGCAATATTTTACTATATGTGTCTTTTAGGAAGTTTCTGACATCAAATTTTTTTTTTTTAAATTCTGAGAGTCCAGTAAGAGTAAATGGCTATATTGAATGATGTTAATTAAAGATGAATGAAAAGAAGGACTCAAAGTGCTACTGAAAGCAGAAATATCAGTAGAACCAGAGGGAAGGGAACACCGGGAGAGTGCCGGGCGAATGCTCTACCTCTGAGCCACAATCCCAGCCCGAGCAGGGTACGAGTTGGGAGAGGAAAGAGTGATAGAGAGAAGGCACAAAGGGTCTGGATTCAGAAGGAATGGGTGGGAAGTTTTGGAGGCTGAGAGAAAAGCCAGGCTTGAAGCAGTTTCACATGTGGCTGATGAAAGAGTTCGACAGCCTGAATCGGAATCAACGGCTCACCTTCCAGAGCATGAGCAGCATTGCCCATCCAGAATCGAGCTCTGGCATGTTGCAGGGGGAGATAGTTCTTATTTTATATTCATACAAAAAAAAAAAATCCATAAGGACTCAGAAAAGAAAAAGAGCCACATTATGACACAAGACATAGTACATTAAAGTGGGGCTTTGTGGTTTGCATTTGACTGCCTGCCAACCAAAATTATGTAAGTGTTAACTGTTGGATAAATACAGAAGGACAGAAAAATCTACTATCCCTTTAATTTCACTATCTACTGATATAAATACTTCATAAATGGGATCTCTTCTGTATTCCACCTGAACGAAGACAATATTAATGCTGACAAGATAGATGACCTCCCTTGATAATGACGGAATGACAGCGAATAAAAAGAAAATGACTTTTAATTTTGGGGTTAAAAAAAAAACAATCCCAGAATAGTCAACAGTCAAATGCTTATATTTGTCATAGGGGCATTTGCAGATAAGTAAGATGGCTGGCCACAAGGGCATCTCTGGATCTCGTTCTCAGAATGCTGCTGGGTTTCCTGCCTAGGCTGTCCCTTCAAGAGCTCTTAGAGTTGGTCTGCTGTTCCAGATTCCACCGAATGACTATTTCAGTGGCTTTGTCTGCATGCCAGTGTTCACTGATTCACTTGTTCAATGAATAACGATTGAGAGGTATTATCAGGGCCAAGAACCGGTGAAGAGTGCTGGTTCTACAGTGGTAAACAAGGTAGGCACGGTCCCTGCTCTTGCTGAGCTCCCAGGCAGGGCAAGGGACAGATATGTCAGTTTGGGGCTGCTTGACTTTTGAAGAACCAGCGGTGTGCAGTGGAGCAGTAGCAGCACTAGTCATTTCCTAATTCTTACTAAAAAAATTAAGATCAGTGCTCTAAGAAGTAAAAGAGTAATGTAGCATGTTGTAAACTCTTCTCCATTACTATGTCAAATACAATTTCATGATTGATTTCCATTTTCATACTTAAACCAGGAAGCCTTATACATTTGAGGATTGGATCCTTGGTGTGATTAAACACAGGTTTTGTGTGACACTTTCTCTGAATAGAAGCAATAGGCCCTGTTCAGAACGGTTATCTCTTTATTTAAAACACTCTTTCCCAGGGGCTGGGGATGTGGCTCAAGCAATAGCGTGCTCGCCTGGCATGCGTGTGTCCTGGGTTCGATCCTTAGCACCACATATAAACAAAGATGTTGTGTCTGCCGAAAACTAAAAAAAAAAATATTAAAATTCTCAAAAAACAAAAAACAAAAACAAAATAAACAAAAAAAACACCCTTTCCCAAAAGTATGGCATGCTAAAATAGTACCTCACTTAAGATACTTTGTATTTACATAGCATTTGAGAGTTTATGAGGCATTTGTATGTCATTTTGTTTGATCCTAAAACCTCTGAGGAATACAGAGCAGGTGATATGTATCCCCACTTTCCAGAAGGGGAGACTTAGGTTCAAAGTTGCTATTACTTATTTGAGGTCACAGAGCTAGGGCTATTTTCAGCAGTCAGATCTATTTCTTTTTTACTTTTTGCCAGTATGTTGACTTGGATGGAAAGAAAAATTTTAATATATTCCCCCATTTGGTTCCTTCAGTTCCTGTCAGTCAAAATAAAATCTGTGAATTACTTTTTTTCCTGAGTATTCGATGAATCAATTAACATGTAGTAATTATTTCCCAAATATCAGATAATTGCTGTATGTGGGATGGAAAAATAAATGAGATAAAGTTTCTGTCCTTTAAAAATCTCAGTCTTATAGGAGAGAAATACACATTTGAAAAGCTCCTGTGCAGCATGATTTATGCAGTAAATAGTACTCTGGGTGCACCAAGGACCTGATGGTAGCCTGAGCCAAGGAGAGATGATAGATGAGGTGGGGGTTTAGAAGAGAAGCAGAAGACAATGTGGAGTAGAAAGAAGAACTCATAAACATGCTTGGACATTGGGAAGTGTGGCTTATTGTTCACCTTCTATTAGGTGAACTTAGAGGGGGATTGCTGATGATGAGGCTGTTAAATAAGGTGAGTTATTGTGGAAATAAATCTTGTATACCCAGCTTAGAAATCTGGAATTATAGAGATGTTGAGAATATATTTTTGCTGAATGAAGAGGCCATTTTGAAAAGAAGAAGAAGAAGAAGAAGAAGAAGCCGCCGCCGCCGCCGCCGCCGCCGCCGCCTTGTATTATTCTGTGGGTGTTGGAAAACCATTGAACATACTAAACCAGAGTTTGGTGGAATCACATCTTTATTTGAGTAATTCTGTCTACAGTGGGAAAAATGGACTCATGGCGGGAAAAATCGACAGCATGGAGAACATTTAGGGGAGTGCTGAGTTCAAGGGCGTTAGAGGAGCTTTGTCTAGGGCAGTGGCAGGAAGAGTGGAAAAGGATGGATTTAAGAAATGAAAGCTTTTCAGTGATGCACACCTGTAATCACAGCAGCTGGGAGGCTGAGGCAGGAAGTTTGCAAGTTCAAGGCCAGCCTCATCAATTTATGAGGCCCTAAGCAACTTAGAGCCTATCTCAAAATTAAAAATAAAAAGGGCTGGGAATATGGATCAGTGGTTAGGTGCCCCTGGATTCAATCCCTGGTACCAAACAAACAAACAAACATGCTGTTCCACAAAGCAATGCTTATGGTGAGAACCAATGTGGATGATGATTTTGTAACATACTACCTTTTAAAAGAATTATCTCTTTTTTCTTATCCATTGCCTCACACATCATCATAACATGTAGTGATATGCAGTTATCAAGATACCATTCCCATTTCAGAGATTAAGAGGTTCACCATTAAAGATGGACAAACAGACCCATGATGTCAATAGGTTCTGTACAGCTTCCCAGGAAGGCATAACAGCCTCCCTGGAGCTTATATGATAAATGAATAAGGAAACATAGAGGGCAAAGAAAAATTCTCTGGGAGGATAGAATAGGCCATAGTCAGAAAAGATAGGGAGAAAGTGAGATATGTGTAAAATGTAGAGTATTGAAAATCCCCTGACCATTGCTCTCATCACACCAAATTCCATTCCCTAAAAAAGAAGTGAAAGGTCCTGCTGGGGCAAGACCAGTGGGAGCTAGAGATTTTTCTGGAATTTTTGAAGGCATCTGTAAAAATTATGAATCATACTGACCTTTGCACTTTACCACACCTATTTAATGTTCTCATCCAAAGCCAATAAATTGAAATTTACACTAATTAGATAAATCAGACAGTAACTGATTTTTCAAAGATTTTTAGCTACACAAAAGGCTTCAAATGACTCTTTTTAAAGTTCATTCTCCTCGGGTCTTCAGAGTAGTAGTAGTATTCCATTTAGGCAACTTCAACCTGTGACACGTAAGCATTTCTGAAAATTTAGATGAAGTCCCTGAGTGCTCACGTATGTGTGACTTAAAAGAGAAATTACTTTTATTTGCTCTAAACAAGGACCATAAAGTGAACAATTTCACAGCTTTAAGACATTGAACTACAGATGGTCTCAGAAAAGTAGCTGATGAGTTCTTTCAACTCTTAAAGCCATTTAAGTTTATTATTTAAACTAAGCACTTAAAGCTTAATTTTTGAGGGCAAAAAAAAAAAAGCCAAATTTATTTACTTTTTTGTTTTTAGCGTTTGGAAACTGAGTTATTGGATTGCAGTTAGTATCTCTATGGCTTTATTGATTTTTTTGAAAGGATCAGATAGTACTAAGCCAATATCTTCCAGGTTATATGACTAATTGTCCATTACATGTAAATGTTTCTAAGCCCATTTGTGGGGGGAGAGGTGAATTTATCCATCATCCTGGAAATTGTGAGGGAAGCAATATTAAAATATAAGACTTATTTTTTTTAACAGATTCTAAATAATAACTTCCTGATCATAACTATAATTTGTTAATAGCTCTAAGTTGTTATTCTAGTTGACCACTAATGTTGAATATAATGTTGTGATTTGAAACAATAATTCATTGTTTCTTCATTTGGTGTACTTATTTTGAAATTTGTGGAACCCCATTTTCCCCCATGTTTTTTACTTAACCACACTTTAATTACATGATTGCATGTGCTAGAGCTGTGACAAATTAATAATTTTTGTTATGCTTCTTTTATAAAAAGTATTTGTTTAGAGCTGGGGTTGTAGCTCAGTGGTAGAGCGCTTCCTAGCACGCGTGAGGCCCTGGGTTCAATCCTCAGCATCATAAATGAATAAAATAAAAGGCATGTGTCTATCTACAACTAAGAATATTTTTAAAAAACTATATTTTTTTAAAAAACTATTTGTTTAGCCATTTATAAACAGTAGTTTTATTTTAAGGATTAACTTTCATGTGAATCTTTTACATCACATTCCTTAGAGGAAAGCAAGAACATTCTTTCTCTTTTTCTTTTCTTTTTTTCAACATTTAAGATTAATGGTTCGTATGTTATAACACAGAGAAGTTTGTAAATCCACAAAGACAAGGACTCTGTCTTGCACATCTTCATATTCCCCATGCAATCTTCACACATTGCAGAAGATTGATCCATGCTTATACAAGATGAAAAAGGAACCTAAGAGTTGTGTAGAAAAAACAAATTATTTGCCCTGAAAGTGACGACTTAAGGGACATCTCTGAATGAGCCATGCTCTTAAAATCAGTGCAGACAGACATATTCTGTCCCTTTGTCTGTCTTTCCCTAGCTTTTCCCCCAGGACACACCCCTCAGGAGCACATGCAAAATTGTATACTGCTTCAGCTGCTGTTTTACACCTGGAAAGAAACAAGCTCCCTGCTCGAAACTGCTGAACCTAGAAACCTTAATATCACCTCTAGTCACCATTTCTTGTTTACTCACCGATAAAACTTCCCCTCAATCGGGTGCCCATGCTTTCTTGTTTTCTGATTTTTTTCCTTTTTTAAAAAATCAGTTTCTTTTTTTTTCTTTTTTACGAACACAGTGCCTTTATTATTTTTTTTTTAATGTGGTGCTGAGGATGGAACCCAGCGCCTTTCACAAGGCGAGCACTCTACCACTGGGCTATAATCACAGCCCCAAATTCAGTTTTTTTTTTTAAATTTTTTTAAATATATTTTTTTTAGTTGTCAATGGAGCTTTATTTATTTATTTTTATGTGGTGCTGATAATGGAACCCAGTGCCTCACACAGGCTAGGCAAGTGCTCTACCACTGAGCCACAACCCCAGCCCCCCAAAATTCAATTTCTTTACAGATCATCTTACACTATCACTCAAAGTTGTTAAGTTCAACTCCACAGCTTTATTCTGGGAGCCCCTGTGATGTGTCTCCTAATGTGTTAGATGGTGTTGGTTTAAAAATGGGTTGGACACAGTCCTTATGAAGGCCACAGCCTCCTGCAGTCATAAACATGTAAAAGGATGTAATTTGGTGTCTTAGGTGCTATTCCACAGATACAGAAGGGAGTGCTTTAGAGGGGTGAAGGTGGGAGGGGCTGCTTCTTCCTGGAGCTCAGCTGGGACCCTTTACAGGTCCTGGAAAAGAGTTGAGATGACTAGGAGATTTCAAGACAGAGAAACTGAGGAGAGAGAAAGGGGCAGAGAAAGCAGCATGGAGAGAGGCAGGCAGTGGAAAGCATCCTGTTCCTTCTTCTGTGATACCAGTGGGACTTGAGGCTGAAGGCAAAAGAGAACCAATGGCTTTGAGCAGTGCACAATATAATCAAGCTTTTATTTTAGAAAATTACCTTAATAACCACATGGAGAATGAAGTGGGTTATTTGTGCTTTCTCCTAACAATGCTTGTGATAACATACATAGACCAAACATTAACTTTTCTACTTCATTGCCTCAGACAGAACTTTACAAAAATTTCAATACACACACTTCTATCAGTTGAGTTTCCAAATGATTTATTCTTTGGGTAAGTAGGTTTTCACAACATTTCAACACTCTGCCTTTAAGGATCCTAGGTTCTCTACTCTGGGTAACCTCAGATGCTCTAGCACTTTGGCAATGTCACTCACTCACTGTGTGACTCTTCCAAGGCCGCCCTGGCAGTTACAAGAGGATTTTCCTGTATCTCTCCTCCAAGAGTCTTGAAGTGAAACTGTATTGAGCAGGCATGTCTGTTTGGATATCTTAAACATTATCAGGGGGAAAATAAAGAATTCACGTGTGAATGAATCTGAGCAAATATTTGACAGAAGTGAAACTGATTTATAGGAATAAAAGCTTAGTACTGTGTAACATGACGAAGTTCAAAGTTGCTCCTTGAGTCAAGGCCAAGGTGAGCCTTCATATGACCTTGGTGATCACCTACAGTTGGGTCCAAAAAGCAGCCCTGCTGTAGGTGCCAGGTGGAAGTTCACTTCTCAACCTAGCAAGACAATTCCTCTGGGATATTCAGTGTTGTTTTCTTTTCTCTCTTGTTACTAACTTCTCCAGATTAAATGATACTGATACTGCTCCCTTTTAAAAGAGTTTTTAGCCTCTATTCCAAGGACCTTCTGGACTATTTAGCTGTGTCTTAGAATCTTTTTATTGTGGTTTAAAACATAACATTCACCATCCTAAGCATTTATAAAGGAACATTTCAGTAGTGTAAACTATAGTTACCTTGCTGTTTGATGTGATCAATCTATCTGTCTAGGTACTAGGGATTTAACCCAGGGGCATTTAACCTCTGAACCACATTCCTAGCCCTTTTTATTTTTTATTGTGAGACAGTGTCTCACTAAGTTGCTTAGAGCCTCGATAAACTGCTGAGGCTGACCTTGAACTTATGATCCTTCTGTCTCAGCCTCATGAGCCTCTAGTAATTCAGAGGATGCCAAGGCATCCAGCTAATCTTTTTATTTTTAAATTAACATTTCATATTACTTTCTGATCAGGTGAATAATTATTTTTATTTAATGTATCAAGTCTCAATTTTCACCCTCTTATTTTCTTTCAACATTCTCTTTTTAATCATAAAAGTTTTTTTTAATCAAGATTTTTTCTTTTAAAAAAGAACAACACTCTGAAAGCACTCATTGGTACTTTAATAATACAATCTTTGATACTTCCTACTGCAGTTTCTTTGTATTTCTTCCCATGTTCTCTTTTAACCTCTCTATGTACTGCCCTTTTATGAGTCACAAGAGTACACTTTAGGAAGCAACAAACCATGAAACTAGATAGGACACGGAGACACTAAACTGCCATTTGGTTATTTGAGGGAGTCGAGGTGTAGGTGATAAGAGCTTCCTCAGTTACAGAGTGAAAATAACATGTCGCCCTGAGGTTTGCACATCTGTAGTCATGGAAGATAAACTAGGACAAAACAAAGTCACAGGATGAAAATATTATATTTTCAAATGTGTTGAAGGAATTAGTATTTTAATTCAAATTAATTTTTCTTGGGGCAAGGTTTTCATTGTCATAAAACAACATTTTTCTTTAATGCTACTGCAAAGAATAACAACTACATATGACTAGGTAGTATGTCTTTAAATATCACATTTCCAAAATGTACAAATAAGCATATTTAAATGTTCAAGTCAGGTAATACCTGTGTATTTTAGAATATGTTTGATTATGAGAAGTAATAATTAACTACTTCTAAGATCCCAACAGAAAATTGGAACCCAAAACATTTTAGTTGTTGCTCCCTAACGTCTTAAATAATATTAAATCATGCTGTTTCAAATGCTATTAAAAACTATTAAGCTAACTGGAGAGAAAGTTAAAGAAATTAGTGTTTTCTACTCATACCTATATTAAGGCCTGATTTATTAAAAAGAAAAAAACAAAAACAACTAATAATTCAGCCTGATGTGTGAAGGTCATCATTTTTAGTTATGGTGAATTCAGGAAATTCATGAAACCTTTAAAATTGTATGTAATTTGTAGTGTGTAAGTGTGTGAATTCTGGAGAGGTAATTTTCATAACTTTCATTAGATCCTGAGAAGACTTCTTGATCCAACTAAAGTTACAAGCCATTGTTTCAGAGGTTACTTTGCCTGTTTGCATGCAGACCCCAGCTCACAACTAGCTTTTGTTCCAGAAATAGTTTGTTTATGACCTGGTTATTTGGAACTTAGACCACATTTTTTTCCATGAAAGAAATATAGAAAGTACCTTGGGTTCAAATAGTGTCTCTAAATATTATAGAACCTTCATGATGGAAATGCAAATGAGGCAGATCCAGACTGCAAGTGGTTTACAATCCAGTCTGGGGTGAAGGCAATATATAACTGATCCTCAATTGAGATTAAATTCCTAATTTTCCCATTACCTTCTCATTCAATTTTTTTGTACCTATATTAGGATTAATTCCCTTTTGCCATTACAGCTTCAGTTTACAAGTAGGGGAGAAGGGAGCCCTTTGCTGTCAGAGTTTCAGTAAGAAAGAGGACAAGAGTGTATTCTCTCAGTAGGAAGGCATGACCAGGACATCCATGGAAAGGCTGGTATTCTTAGAATTTGAACAAATATTGATCATGTGGTTCCTTTCTTTCTTTTCTAGTTTTGGTATTGTGGATTGAATTCAGGGGTGCTGTACCAATGAACTACATCCCCAGACCTTTTTACTTTTTTTTTTTTTTTTTGAGACCTAATTTTACTGAGATGCTGAGGCCAGCCATGAACCTGCTTGTATCTTGCATCACCCTCTGGAGTTGTTGGGATTACAGGCATGTGCCACCATGCCTGGCATATGATGTGGTTTCCATGTAAAAATGTATTCCTAATTCTTTTTTTTTTTTTTTTTTTTTACTGGAGATTGAACCCAAGGGTGGTTAACCACTGAGCAACACCCCCAGTATTTTATTTAGAGGCAGGGTCTTGCTGAGTTGTGTAGGCCCTTGCTAAGTTGCTGAAGCTGTCTTTGAACTTACAGTTCTCCTGCCTTAGCCTTCTTACTTGGTACCCAGGTTCCTGGGACTCAGAACTTCAGTCCTTAGAGCTTCATTAATGGCCTCTGTGACTGGCAATGAATGGAGATTCCACAGCAGGGACACTACCTCTGAGAAGTCCTTTTCCTAAGTAGCCAGAATAGCCAGAATAAGGACCTTTCTATGGTGACAACCATGTGTGTTTGAAGTGTTTATGTATCAGACTTTTCTTTCTGAGGTATAGCATGAAAATTAGGTTCTTGATGAGAGCCATGATAATTCTTTCTGGCTAGGCTGTATGATTTCTAGCAGAAATTTCATGTCGTTTTGTTGACTGAAGGGAGAAGCTAAGTGGTGGAAGCAGAATGAGGAGGGTGAGTGCTGCAAGATGTCATCCTGTGAGATTCGGCATCTTATCATGCTACTTCAAAAATAACTGTCTTTTCCATAATTCTTTTTTTTTTTAAAGAGAGAGAGAGAGAGAAATTTTTAATATTTTTTTTTTTTTTTAGTTTTCAGTGGACACAACATCTTTATTTTATTTTTATGTGGTGCTGGGGATTGAACCCAGTGCCCCGAGCATGCCAGGCAAGCGCGCTACCGCTTGAGCCACATCCCCAGCCCTTTCCATAATTCTTAACATGTTATCCAGCTCCGGGGAGAGCTTTGGAGATTAGCCTACTAGCGTACACTGTAGCATACACTGTTATGTACAGTGTGGGAACATGGCTTAAGAATGCATCCACTTTTGTGCTTTTTTTTTTTAGGGGGGGGGGTATGTTGGACTCAGGGGCACTCAACCACTGAGCCACATCCCCACCCCTATTTTGTATTTTATTTAGAAACAAGGTCTCAGTTACTTAGTGCCTTGCTATTTGCTGAGGCTGGCTTTGAACTCGCAATCCTCCTGCTTCAGCCTCCTGAGCTGTTGGGATTGTAGGCATATGCCACTATGCCTGGCTGCATCCACTTTTATAAGGATAAATAGGGGTTACTTTGAATTCAGAGAATATAACAAAGACTAAGTATATTTTGGGAATAAATTTGAATTTACAGTAAGAATTATAATTACTTTAGCCAAGTAATTTTTAAAGATATCTTTTTTATAGCATCTTTATTTATTTTTGGGAAGATATCTTTTGATTGACTCAAATGTGTCTGACTCAAGACCATATAAAATAGCATAGTATTTGCATATAATGGATGTATATTCTCCCACATACTTTAAATCATTTCTAGATCATTTACACAATATAATGCAGTGCAAATGTTATGTAAATAGTTGTATTTTTAAGGAAATAATGGCAAAAGTTTATACATGTTCAGTATATGTGCAATTTTTTCCAAATGCTTTTCATCTGTGGTTGGTTGAATCCAAAGATAGGTAAGCCATAAATACAGGATTCCAACTGTAATTGATTGAGATGATGTGCAGTTAAACTCTACACTAGCTGTGGTTCTCCATAATGGCTAACATGAGAATTACCTGAAGCATTCCAAAATTCCTGATACCTGGTTTGCACCTCAGACTAATCAAATCAGAATCTCTGGGAGTGGCACCCAGCAATCAGTACTTTTAAAACTTCTGATAATTTGGATTTATATTCAAGGTGAGAATAAATTTGGGAATAAATTTGAATTTACAGTAAGTAAAATGTTCCCTGCCCCAGACTATTCTTACTCCTTGTGCCTTGATCTCTTTTATGGGTACAATGTGAAGATCCACGACGAGGTTCCTTTCCCCTGGGGAATTTCCTATTGTCTTTCCTTAAACTTTTCAAGAACCTAAGTCCCATTGTGTAATTTAACTCTAGACATCCCCACCGTCTTAAAAAGTATTCCTGAACTTTCTAGTCAAACATAGGGCAGGAAGGAGGGACATGCACAGCAACCTTTGACTTATGCCTCTCTTAAAACATTTTGCACTATGATTAGTTATTTGGAAACAAATAGCTCTGATGTGGCAGCATCTGAGATATGACTGCACAATTTCATCATAAAATGAAATTAGGAGCACTTGTGTGTTTCTCCCTGGGTTTTTAGAGGTGGAGTTTTGGGGGCCTAGATCTTCAGCCCCCCTCCCTGGTACACCACTGGGAAGATATTAACATGTGGCCTGGTAGCAGTTGAGTAGGTTAGTGCATGGTTCCCACTTGCCTGGGATTTCAGAATGAGGGCTTCTGTGATTGGGTTAAAAGTGTTCCCAGGAGGCTGTCACTGCAAATGGACTCATTTTTTCACCAGCTTGCTCTAGTTTATGTCAGTCTTCCTCTTCATTGTACTATTTAAAGAGCATGAATCTTGAACCAGGATTTTTATTGCTCAAACTGTTTACCTTCCCTAACAGTCCCTTTCTCAACCCAGTCTTTTGCATCTGGTTGTTCCAGCCAAGTGCATATGGATGTTTTTCTCTGTTTTTTTTTCCTCCTCTCTTTTGTCCTTCATGTATATTGGCATGCCAAGTGGATGCTGCCTCTATTTCTCTCCATCTCAATCCAACCCCACTACCACCCAACCCCAATGTGTGTCTGTTGTCTCTCCCCTGCCCTTCTATAGCAAACTCCTAATTGTTCTTCTACTTCTTTTCACACCCATTTCCCCATTGTTGCTCCTGCTTCAAATGTTTCACTAGCGTTTTGCACTTAGGATAAAAAGCAGATGCCTGTCGTGGCTAGCATACCCTGGCTCTTGTCTCCTATAACATCATCTCTTGATACTCTCCATCTACTGTAACTGTTATTTGCCTTGACAATGGCCTGTGAACACTTATTTACTTCTTCCAAGAAGCTCTTATAATTTGATGCCTGGGAAATACTCCCTGAACTTAATAGCCTAATGATATCACAATAATAACACTCTCTGCCACTTATTGAATGTTTTCTGTAACCCAGACAGTGTGCTAAGTGCTCCACAGACATTATCTTATCATGAAATTAGATGCAACAAGCTTGTGAAGTTGGTATCTGTCTTCCCAATTTTTGCAGAGGAAACTGGGGCAGAGAATTGGAGTGACTTGCCTAGGTTCATACTGTTAGCATGTGGGGGAGCCTGACTGGAAGCCTGACTATCTGATTCTAAATTAGCTTGTTGGTTCTAAAGTGTCAGAAGTATTTTATTACCATTAAACTTGCAATGATTTCACGATTCTTGGAGGACAGTCTTAGAGCAAACTCTAGAAGAAATCTCTCATTGAATTTGGGAGGAAACCTTAAAATATAAGTTAATTACTTTATTGGAGACAACAAACTTCTCAATATTTTATGTCTTACTGACAATAAGAGACAGGAGGGTGTGAAAGTTGCAAATAAACTCTGTAATCAAACAGATGGCATTTAATCTCAGCATCTGCCATTCATTCATCTAGATCTTGTCATATGTGCTAGCTAGACAATGTTCTTGGCACTTGAGGTACATCAGTGCTCGATCCATTGGGATGATTTGAAACTTTGTTTCTATCAGCTGTTTTGGTCTTGGAGGCTCACTATAGCATTATTATTCTTTTATTGAATTCACTATAAATCTGAGCCATCTTGGACCCCGACCAAATGGGGAATGTTTGAGCTAGTCTTGTGACACATCCCTTAAGGACACTCTTACAGGAAGGCTCTAGTGTAGTTTGCTTTCTTCCTTCTTCCCTTTCCCCTTTTCTTCCAATTAAAATGAAACATTAAATTTAACTTTATTAGATGTAATAAACTCAGGGACTTTATATTCTAATAGGGATAGTACAATAAACATAATAAATGAGTAAATTACATTATACTTCAGAAGATGGAAAGTACTTTGTGGGGGTGGATAATAAGATCAGGATGGGGAGATATAGAGCACAAGAGCAATTGCAGCATTAAACCGGCGGTCAGTGAGATGGGTCTCAATGAGAAGGTCCAGACTGGAAGGAGGTGAAGGAATTAGCCAGGTAGATATTGGAGGGAAGAGCAGAACAGGAGGAGAGAGGGCCTAGTGCCCAGGCCTAAGGAAGAGCATGCATGCCCATTTCAAAGTGGCCATTTTGGATGGAGAGGATTGAGAAAGTGTGGGACTAGATGAGGTCAGGGAAGTTCCAGGTATTTCATTGGTGACAATGAAGAGAACTGACATTTTAAAAAACACTTAGCAGGATCCTGCCTAGTCACAGAGCCCTGCCTACCTCTTTGAGCAGTATGTCCTGCTGTTCCCCCCTGTAGACAGTTGGCTGCATTTCTAATAGGGAGTTCCTTAAAGAATCGCCAATGTCCAGGCTGTTTTAAGCTTTTTACTTTTGCACACACCTAGAATGCCCTTCCCTTTCCCATTTTTATTGTGACACACTCTTTCAAGATGCAAGGTGGAGCCTTTCTCTGGGAGGATCTCTTTGACTCCTTCTGAGGTTAGCTGATGCTCCCCTCTCTGGGCCACCATGCCTAGTATTTGTATGCACATTTGTTGTGATAACTAATAGTTAATGAACACTTTCGATATGTCATGGACTAAGTCATTACATGTTAGTTAATTATTTCCTGCGCCAACCTTGTAAGGTATGTCCTGCTGACATCCCTATTTTATCGATGAGTAAATATAAACATGGAAAAGTTTAGTAAGTTGCCTAACAAGATCCAGCTACCTGTGATGATAGGAATTAAACACAAGTTTTCTGGCTCCAGAGCCCATGTACTTTCCTAATCATTATATATACTACACCTCTACCATACTTACTATATACTAGACAGCATGTGTATCACACTATATTACAAATGTTGGTTTGTGTGCCTGTGTCTTTTCATTACCATTTGTGAATTCTTTGAGGGAAGAGAACCATGTTGAATTCATTATTGCTCTTTGGGGCTTTGCTCATATGCTCCCTTGATTCAACTGTGATGAAAGAAACATTCTCCTGTAATTTGTAAGACATGAAAAATATTATTCAAAACATGAAAAATATTATTCAAAATGTTAATGATTTTGCATTATTGATTCAGAATTGCATTTGGTTTTAGTTTTCATTTTAATTGTGCCATTGTGCTTCTCTTTCCACCCAGACCAGTATCAAAGAAGGACAGCTATTGAAGCAAACCAGTTCTTTCCAAAGATGGAAAAAGCGTTACTTCAAACTTCGAGGCCGGACACTTTATTATGCAAAGGACTCAAAGGTAATTCAACTGAATACTAGTTTTAAGGAATTGAGATTGTGGATGGATTTAAAAATTTGATTGTATAAGCTGTTTTTGTCTTGTAGCCTCATGGTAGCATGAGCTTACTTTTGTATGGTGTTGGTAAAAATGTGATCCATCTTGAACCTCATCCCTAAGAGGTCAATTTCAGTCAGCCCTATACATATCCCTGAGAATCATCTTATAGGAAAGTTGTAGTATAGTTAATCTGTCCTTGCCCTTCCATTCCTTCCTTCCAATTAAAGTAAAATATTAAATATAATTTATTAGCTATAATAAACTCAAATTGTTGATTTATCTCCTTTTCTTTTACTTTTTACTTTTAAATCTTTTTCTGCCCATGAAGAGAGTTGTTAACAGTTGCTTCTCATTGTTGAGAACAGGCTTCATGGTGATAATGCAAATCAAGTGCATATATGATACTTGGCACAAAATAATTACTCTAGTATAGTAGCAAGAAGAATGAAAATCATATTGAAATAAAATCAAGACAACATAAATTTTATGTGATAGTTGAGTTAAATAATAATGCATTCTTGGAAGAAAAATTTGTAGTAAAATGTCCCCATTAAAACTGAAATTTTAGTATTATTTAAAAAATAAACATTAAGATTTTTTGCTACTGTGCCAGTTGGATAATCCCATTTAAAAAAACAAAAACAAAAACAAAAAAAAAACATGTTCCTGATAAAGTTATATACCAGGAGATAAAAACACACAAACCCAATACTTAGCTTATGCAACTATAATAGAATAAACAAATACTTATGTAGGACTAACCAAATAAAATAATCTTATTTTTAAAGTCAGGATATTCAAGGTCGTCCCTGACCTGGCTCTATCCTGACTTCCTGTTTGTCTCTAGAGGCACTCCTTGACAGCCTTCAACCTTTGGGCCTATGTTTTCTATCTACAGAATGATTCTCCCCTTTCTCCCCTTGATGAAACCCTCTGTTTTCTTTATTGTCTCCCTCAAATAGGCCTTATCCCATTATTCATTCAATTTTTTTTTCCCCTGGAGAACCCAATTTTATTGTATCTTTTCTCTTCCACTTTTAACAATATCTCTTACATTATAATTGGTTTTGTCTGTTTCGTCTCCTGTGCTAGATTGTAAATGTCTGCCAGTCAGTGAGCATTTTAGAGTTAGAATGATTGAATGGGAGCAGAGTAGTATAACCCTGTGGAAATTGGGGATGGGGAGTGGAAGCTATCAGAGAAGAGCGACCCTTAGGGCTGCATGTATGTGTAGCTCAGTGGTAGAGGGCTTTGCCTAGATGCATGAGGCCCTGGGTTTAGTCCCCAATACCACAAAAAGGATTGGGGGTTACTTTTTTCCCCCAATGAATAGATGTGCACTGTTATGCCATCCTTGCATCCTTCTTCATTCTGAAAAACAGAATGAGTTTGAACAGTGACTAACTCATTTTGAATCGGTTCATTGCTCTTTTCTATGGAGCTTTTGCCACTTAAAACTGGTTAAAATGGTGTTTAAGAGTGTAAAAGAAACACATCTTCTTGCAGAGCACATTCCCTATCTTATTTGGACACACATTATAAATGAGGAAAATAAGATTCAGAATGTTCAGTTAATCATCATGACCTCAAGCCAAGATTAGTTCTCAGTTCTCACTTAGCAGACCTGGGAGCAATGATTTGGCCTTTGCCTGCCTGGCAGTGTTGTTACAAGCTTGTGAATGTATGTCTTTATGTGAGTACACAGCAAACTCCATAGGTTCCCTATAAGTGGTAGCTATTGTGCTTTCAGGGAGTCCGGAGAATTTGCACTGGAAGATTGTCCTGGGGGTTCTCTAAAGTTCTTTCCAGTTTAGGATTTATGGCTCAGTTATACTTTATGGTTTCACTCATCCATCCTTAGAAGAAATTGCAAGATATCACTCACTTAATTTTTTCTTCATTTTCTGGTCCTAATTCTTGACGTAGCTTTCATAGTCATGACCTGATAGTAAAAATGTATGGAAGAGCACGGGGCTAAGTTTTACTTAATATGTTTGTCTTCTTTTTTCATTAACAGTCTCTGATATTTGACGAAGTTGACCTCTCAGATGCCAGTGTAGCTGAAGCAAGCACAAAAAATGCTAACAACAGCTTCACGGTATGGACATATTCTATTAACTCCCTATGCGAAGGGTGTAAAATGGTCTTTCCTGAGTTTATACAGATGCCCAGTTCAGTTATCAACAGTGTGTCAACTTATGTGTGTTGGGGTTCTTATTAAAACAAGAAAATCTGATAAGTACATTGTACATTCTAATACTAAGTTTCATTGTACATTCTAATACTCAGTATTATTCATGATCAATTAGCCCAATAAACTTGGGTTTAAATGTTTTTTTGTTGTTGTTTCAATTTGTACTTCTTAATTTTAGCGCTTTAAATTAATACTTTGTCATTTGAATATGTAAAAACTTTGTTACTCATCAACAATCTTAAAAATAATATTTTCTCCTTCTCTCCCATTTTTACTCCTGTTGCTGTTGTTCAGGAAATTGCCACAGTTCAGGCCTTCATTTCTTCTCACTTAGTTAATTCATTCAAGAGCTGTTTAAGAGGTGTCTTCTGTTCCCGTTTCTTCTTTTCCAATCACAAATGACTTCTTTTTAAAAAAACCTAACTTGCTCCCCATTGCATATATAGTACAACCCCAACTCAGAGGTAAAGCCCTGTAATATCCTGCCTCAGCCTCACAGAGTTCCTGACATTATTGGTCCTTATGCATCCCACCCCTGGGGCACTTCTGCCTGAGCTTTTCCTATTCCCCTGAGTTGAATGATTCCTCTTCCATCTGCAGCTGTTGAAATCCTATCAGTTCTTCAGACTTATTCCAGGTATCCCATTCTTCTTTTACTTCTTTAATTCACAAAATATAAACTGAGTGGCTACTGTGTGCCAGGCACTAATGCTAAACACAAGAAATTCGGAGATGTATGTATATGCATCTGTCTATAATTTCCCTTCAGATCTTCACAGTTCAGCAAAGCTCATGTGGGGTCCCATTTATAACTGCACATTCCTTAGCTCCCCTAAGATGCTTTACTTCTGTCACACTCCCAATCCCCGCTCTGAGAAGCCACTACCACTGCTGACACTAGTGGACTGTGTCCATCCTCTGGGCATACCAAGTCAGGGGGGGACAGCTAGATAAACAAATACAGGGAGTTCTGTAGAGGGAGAGGTGAGGAATGGAGGTGAGCGCTGGTAGAGGGAAGGGTGAGGGAGGAAGCAAACAAATTCAGATTTAGTCTTATTGATTTATGGGCATGAGGGATAATTCGTAGTGTAAATATTCCTCTCCCTCTCCCCCTTCCCCAGGGAGAGTTTAGTTTAAGAAGAGGAAAGCCCAGAATAGAATCCTGGGAAAATGTTAAAATGTAAGATCTGAGCAGTGGAGACTGAGAGCTTTCTTAAGTAAAGGAGAGCTGGGAAGGAGTGATGTTGTAAAAACCCAAAGCGGGGACCGTTTCAAGATGGAAGTTGTAGAGGGTCAAGTCAAAGAACTGAAAAGTGGTGGTTGAATTTGCGTTGTTGGTGAACTCATTTGCCTTGTTGACGTGAGTTGCTTTGGTGGAGGGGTAGCACCTACTTGGCTACTCTAGGAATGCAAAGTAAAAAGGCAGACAGAGCTAGCTTTTTTCTAAAGCTTGGCTGTTAAAAGGATGACAGGTACAGCTAGAAGAATGTCTAGGGTAGAAGAGAGTTGTGGTTTTGTTGTTCTTTTGCTTTGTTTTTAAAGTGGGTTTTGAAGAGAGGAAAAAACTGGTGGAACCAAGTGTCAAAGACTCAGGACAGAGAGAGACTAATTAATTGATAGAGCAAAGTCACCAAGTAAGGTGAAGGGTGCAGGCCTCAGAGCACAGGTTAAGAGCTAGCACTGAACAGGGCAGGAAGGCTTGTGGAGGCCGGAGGCTCTTGTACGTCAATCCCAAATACTACCCTGTTCTCAGTGAAATTGAAGACTAAGGGTATCTGCTGTGAGAGTTCAGGAAGGTCTGGAATGGCTTCTACAGAGCATTGAAAATGAACAGAGATTACTAAGTAGTCAATAGAGTCCTGCAAAGATTAAAGAACCCTTTTTGTAATGTTCCTAATCCCTATGCTTATTAAATATTCTTTAAATGACATTAGAGAACAATGGAATTGATCCAAGTTGGTGGTTTATAGGTCATTTTGGATAGAAAGAGAAAGGGATTGCTGGGTGTTTGGGGGAATGAATAATTCATTCATCTTTCCCCCCTCTGCATTCTCAGCTTTGGAGAATAAAATACAAGGTAGTCAGATACTACTTTGTTGTTTCTAGTTCCTATTGAATTCAGGGCTTCTCAAAAATTGTTGGAGGCCTAAGGTGGAAATGTGGCTCATTCCTCCTTCCTCCCCGGTGAAGGAATGGGAGGGTGGAGGAAAGAACCTCGAAGCCCTACCGTCTAGATCAGCCACTTGTTTCCCCTGGGGAGGAAACAGTAGTTCTGTCCTCTATAGAGACTTGTGGAGGTGGGGACAGGGTTCCCCCTAACAGGGAACCAGAGTTAATCTGAAAGAGGGTTTCAAATTTGAAGAATGGGATAATTTTAGGTGAAGACAAGGTCTAGGGCTTGGATTGAAGGCAAAGGGAACTGAAGAAGCTGGGTTTGGGGAGGTTTTCATATTTTTTCTACATACAGCTCTTTCTTGTCCTCTAACTATGTGTGGTCTCTCCTGTTATATGTTTCTTATAGAATCTACATATTATGCTTTATGCTTAGCTAAGCATAAAGCATAATATGTATATGCATCTGTCTATATTACAAGCTCTGCTAGACCTTATTCATAAACATTGTTGATTTTAATTAATAAGTTGAGAGTTCTTTTTTTAGGCTTGGGAAGACTTGTTTTGTTGAAATATTTTCAAGAAGTTTCTTCATTCAGCCAAATGTTATTTCTGAAGTTTGCCCTCCTAGAAATGTAGGAAATAATACTTTTTGCAGATTGCTTAGGGTTTTTACAGCAAATGGATCTGATAAAACATTCAGGGGTGTAAAATGGAGAAAAAGGCATGTTCTCAGCTGATAATTGGCTATATTCCCTGTCTTTAAATATTTAAATATCCTGCCTTTCTAGATTATGGTGCTGTTATTTTAGCTATTGTAGGTCAGAGGTTAATGTTGAGGCGTGATAGTGTCATGTCTGAAGAATCTAGGGATGGCCAAATCCTGCTTCTTTATAGCTGTCCCTCTTCTGCTCGAAGTCCCTCAGGATGAGATACTGATGAGGATAGTAGGATGTGGAAAATCTATAAATAGTAAGTAGAAAATAGACAACTTATGTTTTGCCTGAAAACCCATTGCTGAACTCTATAAAATGGGTTCCAGGGAGCAGGGTAGCAACTGGCCTAACCCGGTAGCTGCTTAGAATTATCTACTGCTTTTGATTGGTATGAGCAAATCACTGAGGCTGGTCCCACTGCGAGTGGAAGGGACTTAGACAACAAGACAGTAGTGTCACAGGATTTGTAGGCATGATTTAAAATGTATATACAGCATGACTTATTTTCCTTTCTTCCATAGTCTCCCTCTCCCAACTCGAGTTAATAATTGTCTTGTTTTTCAGTTGTCTAAATCATCTTGAGTATTGTATTAGTTTTCTATGACTATAATAAACTACTACAAACATAGTGGCTTATAACAAAGCTCATTTATTTCAAAATTTCTGTAGGTTACACAGCATAGTCAGGTTTCTCTTCTCCAGATCTTACAATATTGAAATAATTGCATATAATAAATTCAAACATATACACACACAAATACAAACCAGTTTTTAACTGTCTTCAATTAGGCTACTTTTGATCACAGTTTAATTTTGTGGTTTTGAGGATCTTCTGCAGTAGGTAACAACAAACTTGCTAACATTTAAGGCATTTGTGACATTAGCTGGCATTGATGGGAGTAGGGAATAGAAAGGGACAATCCCTACTCTCCTTATGGTCATTTTACGAGTATTTAGGTTTATGTTCATTAATTTACTTGTAGTTTAAGTTCTACCATGACATTTTCTATGATTGTGAGGGTCTTTATATATTATTCTTTTTTGTTACGCATTACAAATTATTTTCCTTTTAGTTGAATGATATCTATATGGTGTTTTGGAGTTTTCGTTTTCATTATAACATTTTCTCATTAACACCCCTATGCTGTATGTGAATGTTTTCTTTTATAATCACCTGGAAAGAATTGAGTTCCCCTTGGTGACACTGGTGCCACCTGGGAAAGGACTCCAGACTTCCCGATGGCCAATGTAGGGCCCTTACCTATCACGCAGCATTCCTTCCACCTTATACTATGATTTTTACATCTGCTTTTCTTTTTTCTCTCTTTTCTCCCTCTCTCTCTCTCTTTTTAATTTATTGGCTTTTATTTATTTTTATTTGTTCTTTTTAGATACAATTATAGTAGAATATATTTTAACATAGTATACATATATGGAGTATAACTTATTCTATTTAGGATCCCATCGTGTGGTTGTACATGATGTGGAGATTCACTGGTGGTGTATTCATATATGAACCAGGAAAGTTATGTCCAGTTCATTCCACTATCTTTCCTATTCTGTTCCCCATCTCTTCCTTTCATTACCCTTTATTTAAACCACTGAACTTCTTTCCTTCCACACCCTGAGCTCTCTTTGTCTTTTTCTTGCTAATCAGGAGTGTATATGCCCATTTTTTAAAATTTATTAAATTGCAGAGGATAGGAACTCAGATTATGAAGTCAAATAGCCTCGATTTGGATCTTGGCTCAGCCAGTTTTGTGGCCTTGTACATATTTATTAGCACTTTAAATTCAAGTTTCTCACTTGTATTGAGGATAACAATAGTATCTGCTCCTTAGGGTTATGAGGATCAAATCAGTTGTGAGAACACACTAAACTACTTAGTGTGGTGATCAGCACATGCAGTTTAACAAATGCTCGTGGCTATTACTATCCTGATTGTGTCATCCTATTTCCTTCACAAGTGGCACCATGTTACCAAATTCTAAAAGTTTGGGAATTTTGAAGGAATGTGTGGATGAACTTTCTTTTTCAAAAATTCTTTTATTCTAATTTGTTATATATGACAGCGAAATGCATTACAATTCATATTACACATATAGAGCACAATTTTTCATATCTCTGTTTATATACAAAGTATCTTCACACCATTCCTGTCTTCATACATGTACTTTGGATAATGATGTCCATCTCATTCCACCATCATTTCTAACCCATCCCGCCTCTCTTCCCCTCCCACCCCTCTGCCCTATCTAGAGTTTGTCTATTCCTCCCATGCTCCCCCTCCCTACCCCACTATGAGTGAGCCTCCTTATATCAGAGAAAATATTCAGCATTTGTTTTTTTGGGATTGGCTAACTTCACTTAGCATTATCTTCTCCAACTCTATCCATTTACCTGCAAATGCCCTGATTCTATTCTCTTTTATTGCTGAGTAATATTCCATTGTGTGTGTGTGTGTGTGTGTGTGTGTGTGTGTGTGTGTATATACACACACATATACATACATACCACATTTTTAAAAATCCATTCATCTCCTTGGTCTATACCCAAAGGACTTAAAAACAGCAGGGACACAGGCAATCAATGTTTATAGCAGCACGATTCACAATAGCTAAATTGTGGAACCAACCTAGGCAACCTGGATGAAGTTCCTTTTGAGAAAACATTTCATCTTGCCTGTCTTTCAGAGTCACAGTTAAGATCTATTTTCGTGTTCATCTCTTATTTAAAAAGTATTATTGGGAACAACAATCTTTCAGTAATGAGTGAAATAATTGTACCTTATTAGGTAAATGTTTTTTGTTAAAGAAGAGCTTTTCAGTGATTTGAATGGCACCACAGGCTATGTGTTCAACTTCGAAACCTGCTGTTCAAATAGCTGTTTTCCTTAATTTTTTTTCCCTTAACTTTTAGTGGAGATTAAACTAAACTTTAAACAAAAGAGTCATTTTAAAGGAAGTATTGTATTGGCATTGTTAAAACTTCTCATGGAAGTTTGCAGAGAAAGTAGCATGTGTATTTTGTGTGTTTGTTTAACTAAGAAAGAATCATAGGTCATTTATTTAACCATCCTTAGTACTTTCAGTGTGCAGGCTGCAGGGGTATATATGTGAAATTTCAGTTACTGCACATCTGCACTCTGAGGGATGTGCAGTAACATGCAGGCACTATGTGGGAGTTCTTATTTTTAAATCTAAATGAGCACTGGAACCAAGAGCCATTTCAGTTCAGGGGTCACCTGCCCCAACAGATATAATGAAAATTGATTAGCATTTGATTATGATTCTTCCTCAGAGGTTTTAAAAGAACTTAAAAGGAAGCCAATAAGCAAAGAGAACATACTCTTCCCACACATAACATGCCAGAAATTATGCATTCATAGTATCATTTAAGTGAAAAGGCTGGGTATTAATGGGACTGAAGAAAATGTTCTTAAGAATTTGTTTCTTTAATGGTTACTTCTGTTTATTCTATTTTTCCTTTTAGTTTCCTCTCAGTTGACATAGTTCAGTTCATCTCTCTGAAGAGGGACATCGAATCCTTTGAACCCAAGAAAGTGTCAGTTTGCTTTTATCCATTAATAGCTCAATATTTAGTTTCAAAGGAAGTAACTAAAAGTTATTTTCTTTTCATATTATTTGTCACTGCACATCACTCAAAAGGTATTTGTCACCCAAATAAATGATTACTTAGAATAACAAGTTGCCTATCTTATTTAGTAATATTTGTTGGAACTACCATGTTCCTGTTCTAACTGCTTTATACCTGATAATTAATCTAATGCTTTATTATCAGTCCTATAAAGTAAGAACTACTATAATTTCCATTTGATAGATGTTTTTGCTGCTGTGACCAAGAGACCTGACAAGAACAATTTTAGAGGAGGAAAGTTTCTTTGGGGGCTTGCAGTTTCAGGGGTCTCAATCAATAGACAGCTGTCTCCATTTGGGGCTCAAGGTCAGACAGAACATCATGGTGGAAGAGTGTGGCAGATGGTACCAGCTCAAGACATCACACCAGGAAGCATAGATTCCACTCAGATACAAAAAATATACCCCAAAGCCACGCCTCCAGTGCCCACCTGCTCCAGCCACACTCTACCTGCCTTCAGTTACTGCTCAGTTAATCCCATTAGGGGATTAGTTCACTGATTGGGTGAAGGCTTTTATAACCCAATCATTTCACCTCTGAATGTTCTTGCATTATCTCACACATGAGTTTTTGAGGGACACCTAATACCTAAACCATAACAATAGAAACAGAGAGGCTAACAGCTAATATGTGGAATAACTGAAATCTGACCCATCTAGGTCATGTGCCCTCAATCCTTACTCTTGACCACTCTGCTACCCTGCCTCTTTATTCTGAAGTTTGAAATAAATGTGGTTCTGATAATATTGCATTAATTGTTTTTTTCCTGGTTTCTTTGTCTTTTCTGCTTCAAAACAATGATAATCTTAGACTGCATTATCAGATTTATCAAAAGCACTTGCTGGTCTGACCACAAATCTATAATATTATATTATATTCTTGGCACTGTATCTTATAGAAAAATATTGGCTAAAGAGCTCACAGAGGAAGGTAACCAATATTATAAAAAGGTCTGGGAATTATGGAATCCATTGGCATTATAGGACACTTTTTATTTTAAAGGTTTGGGAAAATGTGACAAGTATCTTTTTAATATTCGGGGAATTGCCTTGTATGAGAAGCAGTAGATTGGTTTTGTGTTACTGCCACATGCAGTACAAAGACCTGAGGTTGAATCCACGAGAGGGACAATTTCAGCTCAACGTAAAGAACTTTCTAACTTACACCATCTGATAGAACAGGCCCCTTGTGAGGTAATGACCCTGCCTATTATTAGAAATCTCTGGTCATCTTCTTCTCTGTCAGCTGAAAGGGACTTCATGGGAGAGCTCTGAGAGCAGGCTCAAGTTCAAAAGTGCTGAGATGAATTCCTCAAGGTTGGATGGCTAATAGCTGTGCACAATTAATACCAAATTGAAGGCTCTTGGTGTTTGTTGGGGTAGGCAAGGAGGAGTAGGTTTAGAGATTGCTGGGCAGTATTCCAGACCCTTTACACAGGCTGCCCCACTAAACTACTTAGCAAGAGATAAATAACCATTCTTCCTGATCTGTCAGAGACATCTTGATATGGGGTTTGTATGAGGGAATGGTGAGAAGAGTTGGTGGAGACTGAAATTTCCTTGTAGATCCAAAGACTGTACCTTCACCGGATCCCCAAGGCTAACACACAGTGTTTAGAATACAGAAGAAAGCCAATTGTTATTTGATGAATAAATGAAAGAAGTTCTTGTTGAATGAATGAGTGATATTTGTAAACTCTAGTTTTTCTTTGGACCAAACAGTATCATTTCATGTTTTAGTCCAGAGCACAGTTTTCTAATCTTTTCCCTTGATATTGGTTTTACATAATATACTCCTGAAGTTTTTTTATAATGTCACAGACTATTTTTATGCCAACAAGACTTTAAAAAGCACAATTCTTGCCTCTAATTAATCATTGCTGTGGTATCACCTTTACTTATATATTTATTAGATGCCTGGTAGCAGTAAACCTCATATTTTTATCTCTATGTTGCTTATAATATTTTATAACACCCTAAAATGATACCATATGATGCATTTTAAGTGCTTGTTGTTTTGCCTTTCAAAATTGATTTATATACAATGCAGGTGGCTTTCTACTATGAAAGCTGATAATTTATGAGTTTAACTTGAAATTTGTATTCCTATTTCTGTATCTTAGACATTAGGGACTTTTAAAAATGACATGTCTTGTCATTTTCTTTGTAGGCTTCTCATATGTGTCTTTTCATTTAGTCCCAGGGCATTAAGAAATCATCGGTCCTTTTTTAGCTAGACTGAAGTTTTGGGGTGAAGATAAGTTGTAGGTGGAAGAACAGTGCCCTTGTCTCCATCTTCACTAGAAACCATCCATAAATCTTTGCAGTAATTTCCTGAATTCTCCACCTCTCTAGTCGTCTAACATAAATCTTCCAAATGGGCTTTCTGTAAAGTAAGGCAAGACCCAGTGAGCATGCCTTGAGAATTCTGCCAGCTTTGGGGCTCTTGGAATCTTGGGCTTGTTTGCAAAAGTCAGATCATGGAAATGAATCTCAGAATATAGATCAGCGTCATCAAAGGATCTGACAGATCTGAATATACACTATGAAAAGGTTGGCAGAGGGGGCTAAAGAGCTGTGTCACTGGAGGTCCGGGCAGGGTATCACTGCAAGTTGCTTTGCTTGGCATTATTTTTCCCCTGTGCTGTGCCTGGTCTTGCTAAAGGTCTATGACTAAGGAAGAACATGGTGCTCCTGATCAGGAACCTTCAACTTGCTGCCTCCAGCTCTTTTCCTATCTTCACAGGCTGGTGCATTTCCCACCCCATCCTCCACTACTTCCAGGACTTTTTAGAACTCGTTTGTTTAGAAAAGATGTAATGGGAATTTACTGTATATCTCAGACATTGTGTTAGATTCTGAATATTCAGTGGTGATTAAAAAGAACTAGCAATTGAGCAGCAAGTTCTAAAAAAAGATTTAACTTGAATGAAAATAAATCTAGAAGGAGATGGTGCCTGCCTTTGGGAACATGGCCCTGTCCATAAAGTATCCTCGGATACAAAAGCCAAGGAGTCACCTCCCAACTGGTACTGGAAACTGACATTACAGGGGCTCATGCCATAGGAAAGAGAGGCAATTATATAGTCTCCTAAACCTGAGGCCCAGCCTACTCAGGACTCCATCGTCAGACTCCTTGGGACCTCTTTGTCTGTTCTTCACAAACATGCTCCTTGCCAGTATTTCCGAGACCAAAATATGGCAACCAGACAAAACTTCTTATCCCTGGCCTGGATGAGATGAGTTGATTCCCTGTGAGACTTTTAGCCTTAAGCCCCTTGTGCACGGCCAATAGAGAACTGCTGTCCAGATGAAAAGTTGATCCAGTGTTAGCCTTGTATCTTGGAGGATTGACTTTTCTAGTGCGTCTGCATATTACAGCTCCCACATAAACAGCCACATGCCACACAGCCTACTGGTCTTGGAACAAGTTATAAATTGTATTTCCTGCATAGATTCAATGTATAAGGCTTTTCACAAGTGCCAAATGGACATTTCTGAGCTGGTGCTGTCACTGTCAACATGATCCTGCAGTACTTATAGCTATGTGGCATTGAACTTCCATTTTGTCCCTGAGAGATTCTATGTGAAAAACTGGCCAATATGTCTTAAATTTTGAACCAAGCAGCCCCAGTCCCACCAACCATCCTGCCAAGCACAGGCTTCTAAGTTGTGCAGAGTACAATGAAATTTTATTCACTTATTGCCAGACTGATTCATCCACTGATGCACCATGCACTGCTTGAAGAAGTCCTACTGGATTTACTTGAACTTCATTGTGGTCTTTATATGGTTGAAGTTTTAGTGAAGGCTTTTTAGTCCCACATTCATTTAGAGTGACCCTGATTTCTGATAACCATTTGTGGTATAGACTGAAGCTTCAGACTCTATAAAAGATAAAATCTTGTCTTACGTAAGTACCTGGAATAGGGACTTAATATGGGAAAGTGAACTACTGGCAATAATAAAAAAATTTTAAAATAAAACACTATATGAATATTAGCTAAAGAGTATCTGATCCCAACGACCATCTGAACAAGCTCAGAATGGGTTTATTATCTTGGAATTCTGCATTTAGCTATGATGGTGTTGTTTCGTAAGAATTTTGAAGTTTCAAATCTTCTAAGAAGCCAGAATCTTTGGTGCTCTGTTAAGAAATTAGAAATATTAGAAAACGACAGTGCTTAAATTCTCCAGAAAAATCCCAAAGATGTTTGCAACCTTCTGTTTTGTGAGCAATCTGAGCCTGGTAGAGTCTTAAATGACCTGATGAGGCCTAAGTTATGTGTTCCCAGGAAAGGGCCTCTGTGTCCCTCATACCGTGTTCTCATTGGTGACTCTCACATGGGCCTTGCCTCCCATATGAGATACTCTAAAAATGAGAATGCATTGTTATACCTCTCAGATTTTGGCTTTATTGGGCAATGTAAAAGCATCAACATCTTAAAAAAAGACATTAAAATAATTTTAGGTTAGCTTTGAGTATTAATAAATATTAAAATAGTACCAAGGAAAGCCTACTATTCTATAAGGTTTTTAAGAATTAAGATGTACTTGAAATTTAGATGAAAAAAAAATGAGTCTTCATTTGTTCCTAAATCCTTTGTTATAGCCTATAATGAGGAGTAATGAGTACATTTTATATCTTATTTCATTATCTTAATAAACCAATGAAGTATCTTTCCTTTCATTCAACAGATGAAGGAGGTGATGTTCAGAGAGCTTAATTTGTGTAAACTTATGTAAAGGAGCATAGTTAATATTTTAAGCTCTGTGCTCTTTCCATGAGAATGAGTGGCATATTAGAATTTTCAGGCTCCTGTGATTAAGAATATAATCACAGTAAACAGATAAGGGAGGGCCTACCATTTTTAATAGGTTGGGTTGTAGTCTGGCCAATCCTGGTGAATCCTCATTACCTACAAGCAAGAGGAAAGTTTTTGTTGAACAGTGTGACAGCTAGCAAGGATTAGGCTCCTCGCTTATTGTAGAGTATTGATTTTCATGGTCATTAGGCTAATCATCTTTATGGAGCAAGAAAGATGTAACAATTTTAGTTTTCCTCAGTGGTCTTCCTTGATGTCAGGTAAGAATTTAATTTCCTGATGAGAAAGTTATTAAGTTAATTGTTGGCAAAAAGAGGCTTTTATTTCAGTAGTTTCTGTCTTACACATTTTTATAGTCTCTGAACCCAGTTTAAACTTGGCCTAGACCAAATCTCAGTATATGAAGATAAATTTAGGTTTGTACTTATGGAGAACAAATTGTTGTGTAGTCTACAGCAAACTGGTGAAGTCAGAAGCATGATCTTTTTATTGACAGCAGGTAAGTTGAGTGTTATCCAGTTGGATATTTTTATTTGTATATATTTTCTTTTTAGTCTTGCTGTTTACACAGGTTGAGACCTGCTGGCAGCAGATCTGAAGGATTTTGGACAGTTATGGACCTCAGGTTATGTTAGCTCAGGGTTGGAGAGGAGGTCAACCAGCTATCTTTCTCAGAAGCATCTGGAAAGCTGCCCATACTGGTGTGGAACTCAATGCAGAGTTAAAGAGAGTAGCGAGTAGAAGTTATGGCACTGACCCTTGCCATCAGGACTTGATGACCCCTTCCAGCAAGACTGAGTGATGGCCTGCATTGCTCCAGACCCTAGGCACTGCCCAGTGACATAGTCTGGGTGGTAGGGATTCTTGCCTTTGCTGATGGGACCCTTTTACACATTCTATTGATGCTCTATGATAATCTAGCATAGTACTATTTGGTACAAAGGTCTGACGGTAGGTACTACTGGATGAGTAACCAAAAGTCACATAGGCCTGCCACTAATATTTAGCAGGAAGAGTCAAAGCACTCTATGTATTGTAGATCTCATGTTTATAGGAATAATGGGCTGAGGTTTTGGCCTCTGTGGTCTGGTTTCTGCACAAATGTTAGGCCTTTTTTATTCCCTTTTTTTTTTCTGGAATCTTACCAATAAATAAAAATTAATAATTTTTTTTTCCCAGTTGTTCAACAAAACTACTAGATCTTCTCTGTTTATTGGGCCTACGGTGTGAGAAAAGCTGTCAGGTCAAAGCAGCTTCTTCCTTTGGAGCCCTTGAAAGAATTGTGGTTTGGTTTTGTTTGTCCAGATGAAGTGTTCATATAAACAAATACGTTTTTTGAGAATAAGTGGCTTATGGGGATGGGTAGAAGCATCCCCATCAGCAAGGACTGATGTTACTATCTTCAAAACCATTATAGAAAAAAAATCTCTTAACACAATGTAAACAAATTACCCACTTCACAGAATAAGTTTTTAAAGAGAGATTTTCAAGTCTTCAGCAGAGCCTTCACTACACTCATGATCCGGAGTTGGGGTTGGGCGTATTGAAATGTCCTGTTTATATGTGCAAAGACATATGTAAAAGGGTATTGTGTATACATTACAATATCAAATGATTCAAAACAACCCAAATGTGAAAATTGCAGCTGAATTGGACTGAATTATGAAATATATCACTCAATGTAATACTATGCAAGCATGATAAAGGATGATTCAGTTCTAAGTGTGACAATATATACTTGACTTCAAGTTTTATTTAGTGGGAAACTCGTACGTGGAACAGTTGAATTTATAAAATGTTACTCTGTATGCACACACATTTCTGTGTCTTTAAACCTCAAGAATGCACATAGTTATTATACATAAGTAGACTATCTCTGGAGAGATAAAACAAAGAAGCTGATAATTTGCCTTCAGGAAGGGAAGTTGGTACCTGGGGCAGGTTTAAGAGGGAGACATACATTTAACTCTAAATACAATTTGAATTTCATAACACAAATATGTATTACCTATTCAGAGATTTTTGAAATGCTCCATGGGAACCCTTTCTGGCACCTTCCTATTAGATGCATTTGACAAGAGTGACAGATTTGGCTTGAAGACCATTTTGGATAGTGCCACAGTGTCCTAGGAAACCATAATAAGGAAGGAGTGAGATTGTGTGCAATGAGAGGGAAGGAAGGAATGGATATGGGGTTTTCTGCAGAAAGACCAGGGAACTGTGGCCAAAGGGAGGGGAGAAAGAGCAGAGGAAGCTAATGTAATGGGTTTGGGAGGGGGGTTATACAAACAGTGCCTTTAATTCAGGGTAGAAAATGGGAATAAAACATACTGCAGGGCAAGACTTCATTTCTGGACCTTGGGAATGCAAAGTGATGGTAAAATCTGAGGATAGCTAGCAGGCAATTGGGAGGGGTGCTTTCACTATTAAAAAATGGCTTAAAGTACTTTTGTGGTGTTTTCTTGGCTCTAAGTTTTTGGCATATTCAAGTATTTTCTCTGCTCCTGATGTTTGACTATGGAATAGTGGAAAATTTAGGTTTTGGCAATATTTTAGTTTTGTAGAGACCAATATAAAACAAGATATTTTATTTTGAAGTTTCTCATTACATATGTGTTCTGTACAAAGGCATTTGCGGTCATAAACCAACACACTTGTGCCAAGGGAATGAGACTAATGCATTGTTGCAATCTCGGATACAGCCTGGAAATATTAAATGAATGGTAGAACTTTTAATGTGCCCATTAACTAATACCTCTAATTTACAGTGGGAGTGTATGTGACAGCCTACATAAATAATTTCTGAACTCATTGTGATTTTTGCTATTATAATTAATTTTAAAAACTTCTCCATTTCTTGTATACAATGTAAAACTTCCAAATCTGATGCAATGTATGGTTATACAGCTTATAAATATTTTGTTCATTGAAGGTGCCTGATTTGCTGAGACCTATGCATGTTAGTAAATGAAATTATTGTTAGTATTATTATTTTTATTATTTATTAGTACCATTGCAGCCCCTCTCTCTCTTACCTTTAAAGAATACACAAGTTGGTATGGAATCGAGATATAACTGTGCAGTGGACCCAATTATTATTTTTAAGGAAAATTAAGTGAGCAGCACATGCAGTCTTTTCTGCCTGCCCTTCCAGGATGATATCAGAAATTCTTTGACATTATTTTCTATAGTTGATGGCTGGGAAGGCAGGAAAAATTTAATCTCAAATCCTACTGTGCTTTGTGACCTTGGACAAGTCACAAACATTTCTGAGCTTTAAGGTCCTCTGAGGAAAAATAAGATTACTACTTTTTAAAGTTGTATGGGTAAACTGAGATTATATACCCGGTCTGCTAATAATCCGTAAATGGTAGCTCATAGAATTTGAACTTCTAACATGACTATAATTCCAAAGGTGCATGCTGGTGTTATCTAAATTCCTCACAACCAGTTCCCATGAATCTGCCTCCTAAGAAGCTATTAATTCCTTTTCATCTCTGTCTTCTGCTCAGATCCTCATGGACTGAGTGCCCCCATGCACAGTGGCCTCTCCACACCTCATTTCATGTCCTTTCATGCATTCCCGTAGTTTAGTAAGAGTTTCCTACCAGGTCTTCCCTCAGGCTGTCTACACTGATGCTCTGCCAGATATCTGGTTCTTAACTCTTTCTCAAAGAGTCGTGTCAATCCATACCCCTTGGCATAGTTAAAAGGTTTTTCATGATTTCCCCTATAGCTTTATTTTCCATTTTCAGTCTGTGGTTGTCACATTGCACTTTCTGTGATACCCAGCTCTTGCCTCTAAATCTCTCTTTCATGCAATTGTGTGTCTCTCAGTTTGCAGTAACTATGATTCCTTCTCCTTCCCCTCAGTTTTGGTTTGAAATCATACTTGCCCTTTGTCCTTCCTTGAATCTCATCTTCCCCCACAAAGCACCCCCTGACCCTTTAGTCTGAGGTTAGTCGCACGTTCATTGTGTTCTCTGGGCACCCAGAGTACTGAGCGTATAGACAAAGTTCACATCTTGAAGGATGTCACAAACTGTAAGCTGTACCAAGTGGTTCAGAAGGTGATAGGAACTTACTGCCCAGAAATGAGGTTTACGTACCTATATTTCCTCTTGTACTCTGAGTTCCGTCAGTGAAAGGACTGGGTATTTCACCTCTCTGTACCATGGGCTGCAACACTGCTTAGCAGAAAGTAAGTATGTTTTTATATTCTAATGGATGAGAGGATAGATCCAAGTGGAGAGAGTAAGTTTTAATCTATCATAAATGGTCACCTTCAGTATGTTCTTTAGAATCTCGTATCTAACCCACCATCTTTGCCCATCACTGGAAACATTAATATACTTTTATTCCAGAACTGTGTTTGGCTTTTAGAATGGACTCATGAAACAGACACAAAGTGGACAGAGTCAGACAATAATCAGATGTTAATATGTAATTGGAGAAAAATGCTATAAAGTGAAGAATAATATTTTGTGATAGAGAATAAATGGACTCTCCTCTTCTTAGGTAAGGTTATTAGGGAAACCAGTAAATTCTGTTTTTCTACCACCTGGGTGTTTAACTCAAAGAAAGCTTGTAAGTTTGCAAACACTAAGCAAACTACATACAATTCATAGTTGATTTGTGTATCAGTTTGAATTCTTTTATTTTATTTTGATAGTTGTAGAATATGCTTACTATATATTAGCAATCTAAATATTAATTGATTTTACCTGTTCTAGAAGGTTAAGTAATTTTTAGTATCTTTTTTTTTTTTTACCAATTTTGGTGAACCAGGTATATTTTTTAAAATAAGACATATTTATGACTATTTTTTATATAGATATATTATAGCTTAAGTGTTCTGAAAATTTTCACAGGGAAAATAATGTTGTTATTGCAATTGGAAACTTTTTAATCTGTTCATTTCTACTGAAATGATTGTTTTGATAACATTCAATTTCTTACATATATCTACATATATCAGATTATAGCAAAATGTACTGTAGGCAGTGTTCTGTGGTCTATATGAAGGAACTTCAGGCATAGACCCTACTTGTGATGAAGCTATGATTCCTTCGTACAGAAGCAGATTTTATGAGTATGGAATTAAACTGACCTCATCTTAAGCTTGAGGCTCAAGAATGATGGAAGTAAGACCTGATAGCTCTTGAGCTCAGCCCATCCCACCCCATCTCAATCAGAAATCCATTAACTTCTGTGGATATTATGGGCCACTGGAGCGAGGAAATTGCATTATTTATCTAATTTGAGTTGGATGTGGGGGAGGGAGGTGGGAGGTCAGAGACTTGGGTCCTGGTGGATGTGTTCAACCACCTGAGTTCAGTGCCAAGAGCTGAACCCTTCACTGGTCCTTGTGCAGAAGGAAACTAGGACACCTAGGCCTCTCACCTGCTTGGTCCCTTAAAGAGCTTTGGGTAGGGTTCTCAAATGTGCAGGTCAAAGGTTGGGAATGTGGCTCAGTGGTAGAGTGTTTTCTGGCATGCATGAGGCCTTGGGTTTGATTCCCATCACCCCAGAAAGTTAAAAAGAAAAAAAAAATATGGGGTCAAATGTGTAGGTCCTTTTTTAAAAAATTAGGACAAATTTAAAACATATACAAACTCAGGATAATTCTGTAATGGACCCCACAGTTCCATTGCCCAAATCTCGGTATTATCTAAATTTTGTCACTCTTGCTTTACCTGTTGTCTCTTTTCCCTATTTTATCTGCAGTGTTTGATAGTAAATCTTTCACATCACTGCACTTCACCCCTTATTCTTTAGTAGACATTCCTAAAAAAATACAGTGGCTAGGCTTTGACTCATTCTCTTTTCACCTTTCTTCTCAAATACTGCTTAGGTACATGTGAGCTGGGAAAGAGAAAGGTTGACTGACTTGAGTGCAGTTTTGCAGCTCAGTGTACTACAGGGAAGGGATGATTTTTTTTTCTTTCCTGTAACAATGTTATTATGTTTTTGTTAACTTATCATATAAGAAATGTATTAACAAACTGTGGACAGGTCACTTAGTGTTTATGTTTTTTTTTTTTTTCTCATCAATATGTTGTAATGAAATTAACTCATTCTTAATTTATAGAGATAATGGAAGGATCAATGAGCGTTGCCTTTTTGCCCTAAGTTAGTGGTCAGGTATTCCTGCAGAAAAGGAGAAAGACATTCTCTTGGCAGAGATGTTCTCCTATTGTCCAGAGGTCCTTTTCCTTCTCTGTCATTCACTGATTTCACTGATTGGGATATGTACTTCCACAAATTTTCCATCAGAAAATATTTTTTAATATTTGCACTCTTTTTGTAGAACCTGTCACAAATGAGCGAGGAGTTCATATTCTCAATGATTTATGCCAACTTATATAGTAACACTTGATTTGTAATTTGATTTTTGAAGTAAATATTATGTTCAGCAAATACATAGCTTATCCTAGACAGATAGGCAAGAACATTGGTGCACTGTCCTTATATTCCTGACAACTGCCTCCCTCATTAGTTTGAGTCCATAGACAGGCATTTTGAAGTTTGAATCCTCCTAGTTGACATGCACAGTTGCCCGCTGAGGTCAATAAGTTGTCATTCAGCCAAAGTTGCTGAACAGTGAAAAGGATGGGCAGCCCAAAACCAAAGCATTGGGTGACTTTTAACAATCATCGTTGACTCTCGGTGGAGGGTGGGTATGTGTGTTTATGTACAAATCTAAACATTCTATGTAGACATTTCAGAAGATTTTTAGATCTTGTGAAAGGAATGGGAAAAATATTAGTCCAGCTACCAGACCATGCCATGTAGGATCCTGTTTGCCTGGCATTCTGTCTGCATAGTAGAATTTCTTTGTAAGTTTCAGCTCAGGTTAATAATGAAGTCCTTGCATGTATGTGAATTACTGGATGACTTCAGTTTTATCATTAGTCTATTACATGAGTTATTTTGTCTCATCTTGGTCATTGCAAAATTTGCATTCCAGGGCTTCATGGAACTATCACTTTCTTTCTTCTTGAGCACTCAGTGCAGATTCCACAGAGTTTGCATCTATAAAATGAACATGTATGGTATTACAACAGCATGATAAAGTCTCTTCTTAGTAAAAAAAAAAAATTGTTTTTCTATTCATTTAAATTATACTATTTGTTGAAAGTATCTGTGGTGCTTTCTTTGGTCATGGTGCCAGAAATGCATTGGTTGTGACATTATACTTCCGTTATATATACAATGTAGTTAAATACTTACATTATCCTTTATGGTTTGATAAACAGGAGTGTGCATCATAATCCCCTTAGGAACTTTGCCAAAATACATCCAACATTATCCTCACCTCCCCCAAAACCAAGATTTGGGTTTTGCAAGTCCAGTTTGGAGCTTCGTTGGGTGTGTTTTGGTTTGGGTGTGCTTGTGCAGTTGCAGATCTGTGCTCTTGGGTGGGAGAGGTTCCCGGCTAACTCTTTGAAGTATGGGAGTATCTCAGCTCCCCAAATAGTCACTTAAGATGCATGATTACATTGCAGCTTGGCACATTTAAGTTGTCAAAGTGAATTATTTCACTCCATAAAAAAAAAGAATGAGAAAAAAGCAACATACATAATTAAAGAGTTGGCTATAGATTTTATAAGAAAAGATGGGAGAGGTAGATTAAGACTGAGCAGTTGGCAACTTCAGGAATAGCAAAGTTAGTATGAAAAAGGCTCATACTTATACTTTTTATAATAAAAGTCAAATTAGAGCCCTAAATTTTAATAAACATAGGTAATACAAATTGCTAGAGCACAATTATATTTCCTGTGTATCCTACTTTTCCATAAGGGCTTCTTACTACATATGAATTTTTATTTCAGTGAGGGCAGTTCAGGACTTTTTACTAAAGACGCAGGGAGTCCTGCAGTAGGGCAGAAGTGATTGGTTTGTTAGAAAGAACTTTAGGTTAGAAATAAGAATCTCTTGATAGAGAGATTGTTTGGCATTTAAAATAACCAGAGAAAGTTATAGAATTTCCTTCATTGCGCAACCAAAAAAATCTGAGTTAAAACAAACAGCCACCTATCTTGAAGAGTTTAGGCACCGTGCTTACTAGAAATGGCACACTGAATTCTTTCATGAGCTGTATAGGGACTCTGAAACTTTCCAGTTAGGGAGAGTCATTTGTTTTTCCTAATTTGTTGGTTGATATTTTTTAATATCTTTTAAGAAGGAGGTCAGGAGGTCATTATCATTATCCCTCTGTTCACAGTTTACTGGTCAGTAACTGTTTTGTTGGCAGATTGTCTCCATTTTTTACTTCAGCTCATTATGCTTTCATCTTGGATCACAAATTACACAAGAAGTATATATATATGAAAGAAGAAATGTGTAAATGAATATGCAGTTTCTGTCACGGCTAAGAAAAATTGTGATGCTAATACTGGCTAAGCTTTGACCCAGCTTTCATACTGTGCTAACTGCTTTACCTGGCTTATAAATTAACACTCTTCACAGTGCTGTGAATTATTGCTCTGTCCCCCCTTAGCAGAGGAGAGACTGAGGCTCAGAGAGCCTAAGAAAGGTGTCCACAGTCGCGTAGGTACCCAAGGATGAGGGTGGGATTTGGTCTAGGTCAGTTTGACTCTAGAGTTAGGCACTGAATCACTCTGCTTTTGTTATTAGACTAATAATTCTCTCAAATTGACTTCTCTTTAGAAACATTTTATTTTTTGAATTCTAACATTGCTGTGAGTAGCAATAAATTATCATTTGACACTGGGTCTTGAACTTGGCTACACTTTGGAATCATCTGTAGTTTTTTTTTTAAAAAAAAAAAAAACAGTATTTGTGGCTGAGTTCTCAGATGTTCTGAGTCCATGGTATGTGGAGCCTGGACATTAGAATTAGGAAACTGAGTTGGATGTCCCTTCTTTGTACCTTAGTCTTATACGGCAGTTTTCCAGACAAGTAAATTCTTGGTCTGCTTCTTGTCTCCCTTATAGATTCTTTTTTTTTTTTTTAGAGAGAGAGAGAGAATTTTTTAAAATATTTATTTCTTAGTTTTCGGCGGACACAACATCTTTGTTTGTATGTGGTGCTGAGGATCGAACCCGGGCCGCACGCATGCCAGGCGAGTGCATTACTGCTTGAGCCATATCCCCAGCCCCCTTATAGATTCTTAAGGCAAAGCCAGTATGGTTTTCTTGTAGCTCTGGCATTCAGCAGATGCTTAGTAAATGCTGGGATGCATGAATAGATTTCAGGTGCAATTAATGAAGATCCAAAGCTGAATGGTTGGTGACCCTTATTTGTCTGAATAATGCTTATGCCAGGAAATGAGGGGTGTGTGTGTGCATGCACATGCACACACATAGTTTGAAAAAAAAATTAACTACTGAAGTAAGTTCAGAGGTGCCTGAAAAAAATTATTTGTTGGCATGATAGAAAAAGAAGGTAAGAGGAGGGTTTAGATATGGATAGGGACTAGGGAGTTTACCATAGGTAAGCTTCAGATCCTTCAAGAAAGGTAACAAATCCTCTGGTTTCAGAAACTTCCTGGACTTGGCCTCCAAAAGGTTCCATTTTCCCTGGGGAATCAGCCTCCCTTCCCCCAATATTGGTGTAGAAACTCATCTGAGCTTTTCATCTCTCCACCCCACTCATGTCATAATAAAGAGGCAGATTTTTTCGGATATATTTTCGGATATATTCTCAGAGTAAGGACCAAGGAATCTTCAGAATTTGCTCTTCCCCAAATTGTTTCCTAATAAGAATTTGAATGAGAGACTGCTGCAGTGTAATGGAGTTCAGTTGTTTATGGCCAGAGTTCAGTTGAGTATGGTCTGTCAGTCAGCAACTGTGAATGTCAGATTCTTTCCTACAAAGGTCATGAGGAGGGGACTCAGCACCAAAGTCCTACTCAGGGATGGCTTAGGAGGGAAAAGGCCAATTTGGGAAATACATAAGTTTCTCTAGATGAGCTAGACTTGTGTTCAGATAGCCAGAGTTGTTTTGGACACTGTACTTACAAAGCCAGGCATCTTTGCATTGACTTATGAAGGATTTTTTTCTTACAGACTTAACAATCAGTAAAATTTTAATCGTGACTAATCACAAGGTTCAAACATCAAAATGACTTCCATTTCTTTTAGCCTCTGATAAATTTAACTTTTGATTAAAAATATGCTAGTGATCTTTACTTTCTCACTATTGTTAATTTTAAAACAAGTTTTTATTAGGAGAAATTGCTAATGTATGCATTTAACTTCATTAGTGGATAAGGTACATGTGTAACTATGTTATATTGTTTTTCTGTAATTTAGAATTGAGGCATTTGTATGATTCCGAAAACCCCAAGAAATATTAGATGCTATTCTCTATCCTTCATTCTCCCATTTTTGTTGCATTCATGATGACTTTTAAGCACTTTTAATGTAAAGGCATTAAAGATAGATAAAATCGACCACCATCAGTCTCTTTACTGAGAATTCAACAAAGAACAAAATCAAAGTATGAAATAGCAAGCTTATTTTTATTTGTATGAATAATACTTGTCTCGGTAAAATCATAATGAAAGAGGAATCTTTATAGATAAATCAAATAGAAAAGAATAAATAAATGCTCAACATAATATTTATTTGGGTAACATCAGCAAGTCAGTGAAACTGAGATTTCTGGAATGTGCTGGCCTTTGGAGCCAAGAGTATATTATGATTTAATGGTACCTCTCTGCTGCATTTGATGAGCTGTCCTAGAAAAACATTTTGAAGCAATAACACATCCATTTGGCTCCTAAGTAATGAGGGAGGCATTGCTCTTTGCATTAACTATTTATTCAGGAAGAGAAGTGACCAACTGCTAATAAGTTTTATCCAAAGAGGGTCATTTAGAACAGAAGAAAATGCAAAAGTGAGGCTCTCTTCGATTTCATATGCAATTAACAAAAACCCAGAGCTGAGTGGTTGATGCCCTTGTGCCATGTGACTTGGATGGCTGTATTTAAATATGAGTGCCTGTCAGATCTAGTAAAGACTCTGTGGCTTATGGAAGCAGAGTGTAGCTTAAGCCAGTGACACAGGAGAAGGCAGTGACTGGTGAGTGGCTAAGATTGAGTTGATCTCTCTATTGTTTGGAATCACAGGCTTGTTTTCTAAAATCAGTAATAATGATTTAGGTTCACTAGTGTCCTCCTTGTGGGAAGTATTCCTCTTTTTTTTTCTCTTTTCAGATAATTTTTTTTTTATTACTTGTGGAGTCTGCTCTATAATACAGTATTGCTTTTAGATTTAATGCTCAATCAAAAGATTTACACCTGGAGAATTTTATATTTGTTATGCAAATAAATCTGTAATATTTTATTCAGAAATAGTTTCCAGTGTTTTGCTTCTTCTGCAAGTACATAAATGGTCCCTTCTTTGCAATAAATGCTTAGGATTTAGTAGCTTTAAGATTGTAACCATAATATTGCATTCATGTGCAAATAGGGTTTTCCCCCAATCATTTCAGAATCTTCCTTTGAAGCATTTTGATGGTGTAACAGCTTGAAGTTTTCATTCTACTTGAATCAGGTTCTCAGCCAATTAATATTGCCTTTTATTTTTAGTGACATAAAAGATGATGAAAGTCACACTTATTTTTTTTCCCTCAAGACAACTAACAGATTTTTATACCAATTCTTCCTTTCTGCTCTGACAAAAAAGTAATACAGTGGATTTCTACACAATGGGCAGGAAAAATACTTCATATAAATTATATCCAAACAGGCTGTAGAAATGATATATAAACTCTGTTAAATGTTAACAAAAATTTTTTGGATACCATAGTGAATCAATGATGAAATCATTTAATATTACGTTTTTTCAATTTTCAATTTAAAAAATATTTTCCATATTGAAAACCATCTATCTATTAGTTCTACACGTACTCTGAATTACTTTGGAGTATATTTAAAGTCAGTTTTTAAGATATAATCTGTGAAATAAGAAATAAGAATGCATTGTTTATTTTATAGCCTTTAGAAAAGTGCTAAAAAAGCCTGATAAGTATGTAACAGCAGGATCAAAGACAAGAAAAGACTGCTGAGAATTGTCCTGTCCTGGGGCACGTTGTATCATACCCAGGGAACAAAACTCATCTGTGTTACAGGGATTTATTTTCTTTATCATGGAAATAAAGACTGAGTTTAGAAATGGAATTGCCTCTTAAGATTTGGGTTTTGCAATAATCCCTCTTGTTGATTATTATCAATCATTAGATTGAATTATTCCTTTCAGATAATTACTCCATTCAGAAGGCTAATGCTATGTGCCGAGAACAGAAAAGAGATGGAGGATTGGATCAGTTCACTGAAGTCTGTACAAACCAGAGAGTCTTATGAGGTAAAATAGCGCATATCCCTGATATTTTGTGTTCTTAGAGCATGGATGTTAACTAAAGAGCTAAAGCTATGCTCTGCAACTTGTTTAAGCCAGATTTTTTTTTTTAACTTAAAGCAATGTGCTTTAGTGTTAAAAGTGACAGATTTGAAATTTTGATCAGAACTACAGTATGTACATTTCCAAGTAGTCCAGTGTCTGCGGTCTTGTTCTCTTATTTGGCAAATCTGTTCAAATGTCTCATTTCTAGGTGGCCCAGTTTAACGTGGAACATTTCTCAGGGATGCATAACTGGTACGCCTGCTCCCATGCCCGCCCCACCTTCTGTAACGTATGCAGAGAAAGTCTTTCTGGAGTTACCTCCCATGGCCTGTCCTGTGAAGGTACTGTAGCATTGAGCCCAGTCCTCTCCCAATTTTAAAGGTACAATAGACACACCACATTGGGAAAGCTGTAGCTGGGGAGATCTAAGCTGGAATACAGTGTTTAAGGTTGGTTGGAGTTTAATCTTGAGTGTTGTACACATAGTACTAATTTGGGAAATATTCTTACTCTGGAAAAGATAACATAATATTGTCTGAAAGGAAACATAAATCAAAATATAGCATTTCACTCTTAAGGACCTAGGAACTAGAATCTAAAAATTTAGCTTTGTATAACATTCTAGTGTTCTCAATTCTGATTATGAAACACAAAATGTTTTATCAGGACAATATATATTCTTTGACAGAATTCCTAATTGTTAGTAGTATTGCCTTACTTGAAACTTTTTAAAAAATTGTAGTAATAGGGATTGAAACCAGGGTTTCATGCATTGTTAAGCAAGTGCTGTACCATGAAACATTTTTAAAGTAATTTATTAGGAATTAATTTTTTATTAGTTAATTAATTTTTCAGTTAACTGATGATTAATGTTTGCAGTGCTGGGGATTGAACCCAGGGCCACATGCATGCTAGGTGAGCATTCTACCTCTGAGTTAAAGCCTCAGCCCTGATGTCATCTTTTTTTTTTTTTTAATTTAATTGATTTTATTTTTTAAATACACGACAGTGGAATGCATTACAAGTCTTATTACACATATAAAGCACAATTTTTCATATCTTTGTATGTAAAGTGTGTTCATGCCAATACATGTCTTTATACATGTAGTTTGTGTCATCTTTTTAAACTTCTTTAAAGTTTTCTAAAAATAAGGACTATGCTGCTGTTTTCATTACAGGATTAGTGAGGTTCTCTTTTTGGTATTGTTGTTTGCAGAGCCAGGGGATTGAACCAGGGCTTCGAACATGCTAGGCAAGTGCATTATGTGAAGTATTTTTTAATTTAAGTACAGCGATTACCAGAAACAAGTATTTTAGTGATTACCAAGAGAGAACTGATAAGATCTTTAGATTGATTTAATTTCATAATTCAGTGATGAGGTATGAAAAGTGTTATACTGCTTTTTGAAATATATCTAATGCCAATACCAGTGTTTTTCTCTGATAAGACACTATCACAGATAATTTTGAATATAGCTAATTATGATTAAATAATAAAATAATGACAGAGCCACAGTTTTAATTGATGTTAAATTTATGATTAACAATAAATAAATAAGATCAATAACTCTTGGGCTGGGTGATGGATCAGTGGTAGAGTGCTTGTCTAGCACGTGCGAGGTCCTGGGTTTGAGCCTCAGCCCCACATATAAAATAATTAAAATAAGATATTGTGTCCAACTACAACTAAAATAAATAAATATCTAAAAATATCAATAACTCTTGTTTCAGCTATTTACTACGATGCATAGCAATACATGCACAATGGTAAGGAATAGAGCTCAGCCATTAAACCCCTTCTCATAGCCACCATTACAAACTGTTACCGGAAGTAGTTTAACACAATTAGATTGTTCTCATCTGTCAAATGGGGATAATAGTCATTTATACCTCAGCACTATGAAGATTAAATGAGGGAATGCATGCAAACTGCTTTTCTTATTAAATACATCATAGGAAATTGTCACTGTGCTCTGTAAGGAATTGATCCAGTAAGTAGTTCCAAATTGGATCAGAGGCCTGACACATTCAAGTTCATGAAGGTGAAAATTTGGAGAAGCAATTAAACTTTATTCTTTAGATTTAAAGAATTTCAGACAAAGATATAATTGGCCTTTCTGTCTTTACTAATACAGAAGGGTTTATGTGGGTCTGAATAACTCATTCTAGATCTGTAACATTATGTGGTGCTGTTCTGAAGATCCTTTAACTGTTACCTGATAGATTCTATTTCCAAAATGGCTTAAAAATGATAACCAGGTTTAAGATACTCTGTGAAACCCCTGTGACTTGAAATTTATCTGCTAAGTATATTTGATTATTTAGTAATTGAGTCAATAGTGGAATGATTGAACATTTTTCTAAGCATTTTAAAAGAAAATGAAAATCACTTCAGTTGGTGAGACTAAGAAACTTAAAAGTCTTTAAATACATTCGTTATATCCTTCTATAAAAGACATACTCTTTCTACCCTTTTAAAAAAAGTCTTCCATGCTTATATAATTATGTCAAAATGGATTCTACTGTCATGTATAACTAAAGAGAACCAGAAAAAAAGTCTCAATTATTGGATTAAAAATTTCTTCAAAAGATTATGCATTAATATTTCTTTTCTCTGCTGGTAAAAATTTAAATCTGCAGTATTTTGTCTATTCATATTTTTAAAATGGTAGGAGAAGCTTTCAAAATCCCAAATGTTTTATTCTATGAGAATATGGCCATCCTGGATATCTTATCAACTCAAAATTAAACTTTTGAGACCCCCCCCTCCCATTAAATGTGAATATACTACTTACATATTAAACCTAAAAACATAGGGATAAACAGGCTTTACAAGTTATAATGGAGATGCAAATATAATAAAAATTCGTTTAATAGTGAAGATTAACAACTTTATATTAGAGTGAAATTCAGCTTTTGGTGTATAAGGCCATCAATAAATTCACTTGACCTTTAGGTTCTCGTTTTTCACCATAAAATGAGACTGTACTGATTTGTCTTCTAGACTTGTATTAAATTATAAGTAAACTTATTATTTTAAAGTATTGCACATGTAAAATACTATATGAATGAAAAATGGAAGACAGCAAATAATTTTCATTAAAAAATCTTAAGTTATTTGAGAGTGTAAATTATCATAATTAGAATATAATTGTCCTTCATAGTTACTTCAATAGTAACTTGGCCAAAAATGTTAAACAGTCATTTTCTTTTCAATCAACAGTATCAAATATGTCAACATGGCTATCTATGAAATTTCGTCTTAACTATTGTTTACCACAAAGATTCAGTCTGATAAAGATGAAATATTACAGTAAAAATAATTTTGCCACCTGACAGTATATTTATTAAGTTCTGTGGTTTTAAAGAATGGCTTTATAGGTCAGGGGAAAGTGCTTTATTCTAGAATAATTTGGAGAAATATAATTGTCACCTAACAAAGTTAAGGTGTCCATTTTTATTTCCATTTCTTAGTGACCATAACAACAGTCTGGCTTGTTTATTACTATTGTTTTATGTTATATTAAGCAGCTTTGTCATTCTCAAGGCTCAGTGTATGAAGCACTTAGTTATTATAAAAAGTGTGATTTTTATTGTTTTTAATTTTTTTAGTTGTAGATGGACACAGTTTAATTTTTATGTGGTGCTGAGGATTGAACCCAGTGCCTCACATGTGTAAGGCAGGCGTTGATTTTTATTTTTAATAAACTGCTTGATTTTTCATGGCAAAAATTTTAAAAAGCCATGAAATTGTACCATTGCTCTCTTTTATGTTCTTCTTTTCCCTGCTTGAAAAGCAAGCATTGAGGGCTAGGGATGTGGCTCAAGTGGTAATGCGCTCGCCTGGCATGCGCGGGGTGCTGGGTTCGATCCTCAGCACCACATAAAAATAAAATAAAAAATGTTGTGTCCACCGAAAACTGAAAAATAAATATTAAAAAAATTCCCTCTCTCTCTCTCTCTCTCTCTCTCTCTCTCTCTCTCTTCTCTCTCTTTAAAAGAAGAAAAGCAAGCACTGATTGTTTATATCAAGTGCTTTTTTTTGCTTATAAAGCACCCTGGGGACTCTGGTATAGACCATTTTAGGACCTCACTTTATTTTGTTTTGGTTTTTAATTTTATTTTTTTTAAATTTTGAGACAGGGTCTTACTAAGTTGCGTAGGCTGACCTAAAACTTCTGATCCTCTTGCAGCAGGCTCCCAAATAGCAGGGATTGATGACAGGAGGGTACTGCTGCATTTGGCTAGAACCCCATTTTGGGGAAATAGTTTTACAGAGGAAAAGACCTGGAGGTACTAAACAATTGTAGTTCAAAGTAGTTACTGCCTATGGTTCTGTGTCTTCACATTTACTATCAGCAACAAAATTTAATTGAAAGATTATTGCATTCTACATGAAGTCGCTTATAACAGTAATAGTATTATTGCTAAAAAGAATTTTTCAAGGTATACAAAAGAAAGGTAAGTGAAACATCTCCAATATGTGTAGACCAGTGTTTTTCAAGAACAGATCACTAAGTAGCCATTTATATATTGGCTTGTTGACACCTAAAGCACGTTGAACATTTTTTAAAAATATTTATTGTTTAGTTGTAGTTGAACACAATATGTTTATTTTATTTATTTATTTTTTAAATGTGGTGCTGAGGATTAAACCCAGGGCCTTGCCCGTGCTAGGTGAGCGCTCTACCGCTGAGCCACAACCCCAGCCCCATGTTGAACATCTGATAACAGACATCTTGGGTATTTTATCCAGACCTTTCATTTCAATGTACATCAAATTAGGACAGTTCAAAGATAATAAGTAGTATGTAACACATTTACAAATGTTTAACAATTGATAGTGAAAAAAATCATATGAGAAAAAGCCAACTTACATTTAAATTTAGCAGCAGCCACCTTATTAATTTCCACTGAAATGATCTCTACTTTTAACTAGTTATCTGAAAACTTAGGAACTGTTATACCTTTGGCATCCACACGTGCTTGGATAATTTGTATTACTGGGAGGATAAATGTATTTAGTAGTAGTCAAGTTCCAATTTTCATAAACGCGTTTAATTTTTCAAATAACCTGTGGTTTACTTGTTTTCCCAAATATGTGCTGCTTCTTTCCTAGTTGTTTTATCTTATTTTTCTTTTATAAACTTCTTTATGATAGTATAGCTGGGAAGAAATAATGAAGAGTAGTGGTGACATTATTTTATCATTCCTTTCTTCTACATTTATAATATAAGTCATCCCAACATAATATTTTTAAAAGATGGTACCATCTTATGACCCTCTCAGCCTATTTCCCATGATGACTTATTATTTTATCAGATAATTTTTGTGTGTGTGTGTGCTTAGGATTGAACTTAGGGATGTTTTACTACTGAGCCACATCCCCCTAGTTCTTTTTTTGTTTCTTTTTTAAATTTCAAGACAGGGTCTCACTGTGTTGTGGAGGCTGGCCTTGAACTTGGGGTCCTCCTGCTTCAGCCTCCTGAGTTGCTGGGATTCCAGGCATGTGCCACCACACCTGTCTTGTACTTGCATTTTAAAACTCCTTTGAATTTTCTTGATCTTATTGATGTTTTCAAACCTATTAATATAAGTAAATATATTAGGTACAGAGAACAATGCAAATATCAGAAATGTGTGCATCTCAATGAATTTTCTTAAATTCATTCATATAATTAGCACTTAGATTAAGAAATAGGATGTAATCAGTATCCTTGTTACTGAATTTTATTTGCTTGTGCATCTGTGTGTGTCAGTCTCCCTTCTCAAGAACGAATTATTTTCTATTTATTTCATTTTTGTTTATCCATGTAGTAATTGATCTGTAACTCTATATGTGATTCATAAATGCCAGTCTGTATTAGTTTTTTAGAATACAATTAGTATCACTGGAGATTAGTTTAAATTTTTAAAAATCTTTGTTTTCTTTTTCTCTCCTTTCTACCCCTTTTAAAAATTTCATGCTATGATGACTTTTAGTGCTGGTGCAAAAGTACTTTAAAATGGTTAACTTATTTTATTTTCCTTTTTAGTGTGTAAATTCAAGGCTCACAAAAGATGTGCAGTGAGGGCAACTAATAACTGTAAATGGACAACCCTGGCCTCCATTGGAAAGGACATCATAGAGGACGAAGACGGAGTAAGCGGCTGTCTGCCCTTGGTCTCTTCCTGGTGCCTCCTCTCTTATTTTCTGCTCTTAGGGGGAATACTAATAGTTTAAGTGGGAGTGTTTATCATCAGGATGAAATAGGTTTTAGTTGATTGTGATTTTTTATTTTTAATTCATTACTTTATAGCTTTCCCTCGCTCTTGGATTTTGAGGGAACTCTGTTAAGATTAGGGCTTAGGAATGACTGCTGGACCTGGCTGGTGTAACAGAAGGTCACACTCTGTGATCTGTAAGGTTTAGAGGAGGTTTATTCTGCAGACTCTGGGGTTTCCTCTCTGCAATACCCCTCCCTTAAAAAACGTCTCCTGCATTGCACCGCATAGGTGAATCTCTGACAGCCTTTAGTGGGCCATGTATCATGACCCTTTGTCTTTTCTCCTCAGCTAGACTTGCACCTGAATCCCAAAGTGGCAGGCCTTTCGTCTTATTTACTTTGTCTCCCTACAGGTTTAGGCATAATAGATGCTCAATAAATCTGGGATACATGAGTGCCATGCAGGATGCCTGTTATTAACTCCATAGAGTAAGAAATCATTCAGTACCTTCCCAAGGGTAAGAACAGTGTTCTCCACAGTCTTCACTTTGGCTGCCCTTTCTTCCTGCCCCACAGCTCGCTATGCCTCACCAATGGCTTGAGGGCAACTTGCCTGTGAGTGCCAAGTGTGCTGTCTGTGACAAAACGTGTGGCAGTGTTCTCCGTCTACAGGATTGGAAATGTCTTTGGTGTAAAACAATGGTGAGGATTTGCAAACATTTCATACCTTTTCACTATCTTATTTGCTTACCGTGGACATCTGTGTGGTTCAGAAGCAAAGCAAAGACCTTCATGGCAGAGCCTGACAGCATAGCCCATTGTGGCATTCATGGCTAGTTAAATGGTGTTTTCATTCCAGTTCCACATTTTCCACCCCCTAACCCCATTCCTGGTCATTTTTCAAATGCCCCGTTTGTAATATTTTCCCTTATTCATATATTTCCTGTGTCTCAGAATCTCTTTCCTACAGATCTATTGTTTTCCATTTTGCTTCCACTGCACAGTGATCTGCTGTTTTCTGTGTTTTAACCTTGTGCACATAGAAAGTCCTTTTCTGTGCTGCCAGATTTGGGTAACATACAAAGTGTGATTTTGCTGCAGTACCATGTGTGTCTTCTGACAGACAGAATGCCAAGTTCAATGGGCTATGCACTGATGTAATTTAAATGATATAAATTTAGGTCATATAATAAATAGCTTTAAACTTCTCTGCATGTGCAGGAAAGAAGTAAAAAGTTCACCCAGCATCATGTGAATCATCAGCAAAGAACAGTCTCATTTATGCCAGATTTCATACAGTCAGGGCTCCTGGACTGCATGAGGACATTCATAGAGAAGGGAAGTCATGCCGACAGTGGCATAGGGCTCAAAGACCACAGGCCCATGAAGCCACAGCCGGGCATGCTTCTCTCACCTCTGGGTGCTGCTGTCCCAGGATGATAGTCCCTTGTGTTGGGGCTGACTCATTTGTTGGTGATTTGCATCTTATGGTCTTTTAAAAAACTTGCTATCCAAATTTAGAAGTTGGACCCAAATTTTATAGCGTAGAAAATCCATTGCTTTTGGGAAGTCTGGTGTAGATCAGCATAAGATGTGATAATATGTGCTGGTTTCTTATGAGATTGACTCCATAGGCCCCAGAAGAAAAAAAGCCCTATGACTTTTTAGTCAGGCCCATAGGTAATCTGTGATTCCTGTTAATTTTTAAACCTACTAAGATTTCCTTTTTCATTTTTCATCAGTTGCCTCTTTAATTTGCCACAGGCTTGTGTGTGTGTGTATGTGTGTGTGTGTGTGTGTGTGTGTGTGTGTGTCTGTGTGTTTTGCTGAGGACCGAACCCAGGGTCTTGTACATGCAAGGCAAGCACTCTACCAACTGAGCTATATCCCCAGCCCAGAGGCTTATTTTTGTTTTTTTACTTCTCTTATTTCACTGTCATATAACGTACAGACTGTGATGGGTGCCTTTCTGTGGACTCCTGGTACAGCCCTGACCTCCTAAAGCCCTCTTATGCCATCCTTATTTTAAATGAGTGCTACCCATAAAAAAGATTTTAAATCGTCATTCCACATAAGATTTCTTTTGGAGGGAATGATCACTGATAGTATTTCCTGCCAACACATCTCATGTGTGATGGATCATTTTAGAAGGATTTTGTGTAAATTGTCTTTACCTGCAGAATATATGTCTTTACTTTTATTTGGTCCGTATTTTTTAAACACTAATAATCTTCAAGGTAGGAGTTAATTAGGTTTCATTCTTGTTCCTTTTACTCATCCCCAACTTTAAAAAGTTTCACAAATAGAAGAGCAACATTATCTTGGGAAAACAACTGAAATTTAATAGCGATTTTAAATGGGGTGCATGGGGACCATTCTGAAATGGAACCATTCTAGAGTGTCTTTTTTCTCTTTTTTCTTGCCCCACCCTGGGTAAGTTACACCTGTTGATTTCTGGCACCATCACCTCTGTAATGCCTCTCTTAGCCTCGAATTTCTTGTGCACTATTATTTATCTGTTTATATATTACTTTACCTGTAAAATGTGAATTTCTTTCTTTTTTAAAAAACTATTTTTTAGTTATAGATAGACACAATACCTTTATTTATTTTTATGTGATGCTGAGGATGGAACCCAGTGCCTCACATTTGCTAGGCAAGTGCTCTACCGCTGAGCTACAACCCAGCCCCTAGAATGTGAATTTCTAACAGCAGGCTATCTACGGCTGAAAACATAGTCATCTAGGGAAAACAAATGAACAAAACAAAGCAAAAAAAACCCTGCCAAATCCCAAAGCCCATAGTTCCATAACCCTGAAGGTTTAAGTCATAATTTTAAAATCAATGAATATATAATTTTATCTTCTGCTTTTCTCACTTAGATTATTATAAATATCTTCCCGTTTTGCTCCATGATTCTCATGTATTTTTATATTCCTTTTACAACTATCCATGTATAATGGTTTTTATAAAATGCATTTTGGTTGTTAATTATTATAAATCCTAATCAACTGCCCCAAAACAGTTGCTATTAAATTTGCTAAAAACTGCTATTAAATCTCACTTACTTCTGAAGAGTGTTGATAGAGGTTTAGTCAGTGTGCCAGTTTTCTTAAAGCACTAATGATATAAAGCCCTATTAAATAAATGGTTTATGAAGCATCTGCTTTTACTAGCCAAAACATTTTAAAGGGTCTCTAGGTAAATACACAAAGTATTCTAAGTGGCCTGGCTCCTACTTTTTAGGTTAGCCTGCTTTGTTCTCAGTAGTATCTTCACTGACCTTGAAACTATGTTTCTTCAGTGAGCATTTACCACAGGCTTGTGATGTGAATCCCTCTCCCTTTTCCTTACAGATCTAGCTAGCAGTCTAGCTGAGAAAGTAGGCATGGATGTGCTGATAGTGATGATAATTTTAACACATGATAAAAGAAATGCGAATAGAAAGTTATAGGAGCACGGCAGGAAGAGCAGGCACATGGCAGGTTTCATTTTCATTAAGTCTGTAAGAATTTTTATATGGTAGATGTCATCAATTTGTTTTATGGGCATAATATTGACATACTGGAACTCTTCCCTCCTTTCTCCCTCTCTTCCCTTTTTCTTTTTCTCCTTCCCTTTCTCCCTCTGCATTCCCTCCCTTTTCTTACTCTTTCCTTGCCTTCAGCATTCATTGACCATATCCCTTGTTTGAGACCATCACAGAAATAGGCCACGTGGACCAAAATTATATCCTCGTCACTAAAATGCTTGGTCTATTCCTTAGAAATATAGATACTGTGCCATTAAAGTAACTTGAGAATTACTGAATATTTTGTGATGATGTTGATCTTAAATGATCATTTCTGTAGATGTAATTTATGACATAGAAAAATGATTTGTTTTTATGATTTACAAAGCTTTATTTGTTTATCATTAGGTACATACTGCCTGCAAAGATTATTATTTTCCTGTATGTCCACTTGGCCAGTGCAAAGTATCTATCATACCTCCAATTGCACTAAATAGCACTGATTCTGATGGTATGTAATAGTAGTGTGAGTATGTGTATTTCTGGTATATTTAATATTGATATGTACATTTCTTTTCCTAAAATAAATAGAACTTAAATTGGTTATTTTGGTAAATTTTTATATAATAATTCCATTTAAATTTCTGAATGGCATATTTAATTTGTAAAAGAATCTTTTAAAATGAAAGTTGTAATATAGCTATTAGCTTATTGGTAAAATTACCATGTATGAGACTTTTAGATTTTACATTTAAGTAAATAAAATAAGATCATTATCCTGTACTGAAGCATAATCTGAACAGGCTAATTTTTATAAGTGTTTTTTTCCACCATAATTGAAATTGCTCATTAGCATGGCTGTTATTAAAATTTGTTTTCTTATAATTTCATTGCAGAAATTTATATCCTATAAATGCATTCACTTTTTCCAGAATCTTACAACTTAATTGTAAGTGCTGAGGAAACTTTTCACAACACTGGTTTCAGGATAGCATACTAATAACTTCCTTCTAAGCAAGTTGTATTACAAAAGGCTTTTACTATGTACTGTTGTTAATGTCTGGCATTTATAATGTGCTTTATGCCTTCTGAAATTTTAAGTAAATTAAGCCAGTAAATATTTTAGATATAAAGATATAAAGCTTAAATAATATGATTTTTAAAACTTGTGCTATTGATTGCCTCCCTATCTCTGACGTATCTAGGTTTTTTTATTTATTATAAATTTTAATATTTTCTCAGGCCTTATCAAAGAACAGTTAAATCATTTTAAAATAGTAAAAATGATCATATGAATTCTTTACAAATGTGAATCTATGGACTTTGCTTAGTTTTTCTTATAATTATATTGTTAAGACAGATGGTATATCTCAAATTATCTGTGGTTAATACTTTTCTTGTCTTTATTATCATTTTTTATTATAGAACATATTTTTAAATGAGAAGTCCTATGTTCTTAGTATTTAATAGTAAACCTCCACTTGTGAGTCTACATTATACCTGAATGTTCTAGTAATAAGCAAGATTTTTTATTTTTATGAATTTATCTTCCTTTCTGTGAATGTTCAGTATAATTTAAAAAGGAAAATAATACCTATTGATCTTATGCTGTATGTGTATTTTTTTTTACAGGTTTCTGTAGAGCAACATTTTCATTCTGTGTTAGTCCTTTATTGGTTTTTGTCAATTCTAAGAGTGGAGATAATCAGGGAGTCAAGTTTCTTCGTCGTTTTAAACAATTGCTAAATCCGGCTCAGGTGTTTGATTTAATGAACGGAGGTCCTCATTTGGGGTAATTCGTTATTGATAAATATTATTTGAATGAAATATAGTACTAGGCATGAAATGTGTCTGGCTTTTCATCTCATGAAAATTGATTCCACTTGATCTCCTATGTTGGTCTTCCCTCCTTCTCCCTTATTTAAAGCTTTCATTATTTAAAGTTTTAATATAAGCTTTTTGACAGTTATATAAATCTGTTGTATAAATTCCCTATTTTTACCAAAATTTCCAAATTTCAAATTTATTAAGAAAAATTTATATATATATATATATATATATATATATATATATATATATATATATATATAATATCAAACACTACTATCAATTTGTTTAGCTCCAAGAAGGATCAATTTCCATAAATATAAAATAAAAGCTAATATTAGAAAAATTATTTTCAAGGAAGGCTAGTATTAACTTATATATAATGTACATAATCAGTGATTTCACCAAGTTACAGATGTTATCATGGATCTCAAGGACAGTTCCTCAAGAATTTGACTTAGGGGCTAGGGTTGTGGCTCAGTGGTAGAGTGCTTGCCTAGCATGAATGAGATACTGGGTTCAATCCCTAGCATCACATAAAAAAACTAAATCAACAAAAATAAATATATTGTGTTCATCTACAACTAAAAATATTTAAAAAAAAAGAATTTGATTTTCACATAAATGACAACAAAATACTTTGGCTGACTCCCCCCCCCCCCACCTCCCAGTTTTCTAGTATGTTATGTAACTTAAAATCTGAAAAAAATTAAATAGTATTTTTACTGAGGGGCGATATGCCTTGAGACACATTTACAGTGTTTGCATATGATTTTTCTTAAAGAGGATGCTGTATCTTCTGATGGAGGGCTCTTTAATCTCTGTGTGATTTGCAAAGGTTACTTAGCTTTTCCTGAGGATTTCCCTATGACCTTCAAGTATGAACACAGAAGTAGCAATGGGAATTTTATTTTATTTTACTGCAGTCCTGGGTATTGAACCCAAGGCCTTGTACATACTAGGCAAGTACTCTACTATAAAGCTAGATCCCAAGGCCAGAAATTGGGATTTTTGATACCAGTGCCTGAGAAGCACTCATTTACAAACTGGCACTTTCCTCTGTCTTCTCTGTTTCTCTCCTGTTTCTCTTTGTGTCTCTTGTCACTTTTGTCCCTTCAAGGTCTTCTGTCCTTTTTGCACTGCCTTTCTCTTTCTGAGTCTCGGGTCCTCTGTTCTACACGGACACTAGTTGTCTTCATTTATACCCTACCCCTTCCCTAACTGTACGTCTCTCTCTTGCCCCTGATTGGATCCCAGCATTTTCTCAGATGTCCTCTCACCTTCTTTGTGTCTTCTGTTCTTTGATAATTTCATTCTCTTTTCTGACATGTCTATTTTTTATAACTCTCCATACTTCTGTTAATTAATTAATTTAGGAATTTGTATAGGTGTATATTTATTTTTGGTGCTAGGGATTGAGCCCAGGGCCTCATACATTTGAAGCATGTCCACTACCACCAAACTACTGCTTCATCTGCTCTCTTATACTCGTGATATTTATTTTTCCCATTTATTAAGCCCCCAAGGATCTATCTTTGTGAAGTTTCCTGGGGTTGTTCTTATGATATATTTTCCAGATTTCCCACTATACTTGAGTTTTACAAAGGTACATTTAGGAGGTAAAATGTGTGGAAAGTTGATATAAAGGCTGGGGTTGTGGCTCAGTGGCAGAGCGCTTGCCTAGCATGTGTGAGGCACTGGGTTTGATCCTCAGCACCACGTATAAATAAACAAATAAAATAAAGGTATTCTGTCCATCTACAGACAGACAGACACACACGCACGCACACACACACAAATTAAAAAAAAAGAAAAAAGGAAAAAAAAGTTGAGATGAAGGGAGATAGAAGTGAAAGAATTGGCCTGAGACTAAGAGGAGAGGAGAAAAGGTGGGCCGACTGTACTTACGGCCGCATGTTGGCAAGGTTTGGTAAGTGTCTTTTAAGAATTGCTTCGGTGCCACTTACTGGCATCCCATCCTCGATTCCCCCTGGTTTATAATTCTTAAGGATATAATATATCCTTCTTGTTAAAATAGAAAAGCCACCACTTTCACAATTTCATGTTTACCTGTAGTTCTTTCCTGGTTCTGCTTCGATTTTGTTTCCTTATTTCTTGCTCCCTTTTCCTCCATTTCTGCTTGTAGTTCCCTTTCATCCTTTTGATTCAGAGATTTTTTTGAATTAAAAATTGCAATCAATAATTTTTATAGTATAATTAGTAGATAAATGAGAGCTTTTATATTTTATCTGAACTTAATACCAATGCATGCAAGAATGACAAAGAATTAGAAAAAGTGATTTTTATTTATTTTTACTAAAATGAAATAATTTTTACTTTTAGTTTAAGATTATTTCAGAAGTTTGACAATTTCCGGATTCTTGTTTGTGGAGGAGATGGAAGTGTAGGTTGGGTTTTGTCAGAAATCGATAAGCTCAACTTGAATAAACAGGCAAGTGCTAATTCTTTTCCTTGCTAGTTGACGTGAATGTATACTAACATTATTTTCCAGAGAGGTGCAGAAATGTAATGGTCCTTATTTCTCAACTTTTCTGAAAGCCTCACTCTTGCACTCTCTCGTAGTGTCAACTGGGAGTATTACCTTTGGGAACAGGCAATGACCTGGCTCGAGTTCTTGGCTGGGGAGGTTCATATGACGATGACACGCAACTTCCTCAGATACTAGAGAAGCTGGAACGAGCCAGTACCAAAATGTTAGACAGGTAAGAGAAAATTCTCTACTAATCTTAGACTGAAAATGGCATACAGAAATCATTTTTTGATAAGTTAAATTTTACTGACTATACACCCATGAAGGCAGAGATTTCCTGGACTTGTCGACCATTTGCTCCCTGAGATTGAGAACCAGGCCTTGAACAGAGTTGATACTCAATTAAGATATTTTCTGAATGAATGAATTTTTTGTAAAACTGAGGGGAAACACATCGTATTCCAATGAATCCATTGTTCTAAAGTGTAGATTGATACATAGGATATAACTACTTTTAATCACTGTTCAAGTAGGATAAATAAAATAGTTAATTTGGTGTGTAGTGGGGGGTTGGTGAGTATGAAAAGTAGGACCCCCATCATCATGTGGCTTCAGAAAAGCAAAGACAAACTTTTTGTTTGTTAGAATATCTCTCCTTAATTATACACATTACAAACAAATTGTTCCAACAAGGAACTGAATTTTTAAAAAAGATAAAGCATCCTGTCCCCAGAACAGGGAAGTGTTAGGAAGACAGCTTTGAATGAAGGGCTTATCACTATATTTATGCTGTCCCTGCTCACATCCCATACCCACTTTCCCTCTGAGTAGCCCACATGTAAAACAGAAATCACAGTATATAGCTAAGTGGTGTGCAGGAGGTGTTTAGAATTTGGGTATAGGGAATAACAGGATTTAGTAAGCAGCAATTACCCCACCCCCATGAGTAGAAGACAAATGTCAAAATATCATTATAGACGTGAGGTAGCATGACTCAAAACAACGTTGATAGGATTAGCCATCTGTGGAAGTCGTCCCGAAAACAACAAATCTCATCAGGGAGCCACCAATCTAAAATGTAATTACTCTAAGATGAGCTGTAACCAAATTAATTGTAACCTTGTCTGTCATAAGGTAATACTGTAATGCATGATTTTTTTGCTGACAGACTATTTGAAAAGAGAGCTGCACAATAGAATATTTGTCTATATTTATCCAAAATTGTATGAGAAACACTCCTATAGTTTGACTGCATAGTCTAGGGTGAAGCTGGATTCAGTTTCTAATTCTTAAAAAAGCTTAGAGGTTTTCTTTAAAAAAAAAATAATAATAGGAACCATGTGAAGAGATGGAAAAGTTAATTGGCTTGATGTATAAATCAAAATATCAAATTATACACCTTAAATATATATACACATAGTTTTTATTTGTTGGTTATACCTGGGGGGAATTGGAAATAAATAAATAAATAAAATCACCATTATTTATAAAAGAGCTTGGAGGTGATTTACTGAACAACTGTCCGATTCTGTGCTTTCCAAATAACATGAAATATTTTAAATACTTTCTTCATTAAAGATTTGAAGAGCACTGCTTCCTGTTGCATCCTAGGAAGTGTTATTGGATGTTTCCTCTACCCTGGATATGTGTTTTTCCATGGTATTCTAGAAATTCACTTTTTAATTAGCTGAGAAATAGCATCTTTATAGTGAAACTCCTGCTTCATACCAACAAGCCTGGGGAAAACACAAGGAAAAAATAAAAATCAAAAGAGACTCAAAAACCTAGGAAATAAGAAAAATGGAATCCAATGTTATTGCTAGAAACAAAAGAATATTTTGTTCCCTTTTTCCCCTAATTTACTATTTGCAAAGATGTAAAGAAAAAAATCACTGTATTCCAAATCATATGTATCTATTCGCTCCAATTATAAATTTATAGGATGGATTAGGGAAGCATTATGATGACTATTTTATTAAAACATAAAATTGAAGCTTCTGCAGACAATGGGAATAAAAATAACTAGTATTTTCTGTCTGCCTGGCACTGCCAATCATTTTACTCCTCAATCATCAGTGCTCCTAAAGAGAACCAATATTGTCATCTCCATTTTCCTGGTAAAACGAAGGTTTTTACATGATCAAAATTGCGTAGCTAGAAAGTACTAGAACTTGCAGTTTAGAGTTCCATCAGTAGTTCCTAGGGTCTTTCTTCAACATTTCACTCTCCTGTCCTTAAACATATAGTCAGCAGAGAAGTTCTAGCTTTCTGGCCTCTGACTCTGCTAGCTGTTACTTCTGCCTTACTCTTTCCTCTCTTGCTGCCACTTTCTCCTGCTTCTTCAGCTCCAACCATTTTCTATGTAGGAGGGAGGTACGGCAAGGAAGGTATAGACATTGGATGGGTTTCTTTCCCTTTTTTTAAATCACTCTTTTGACCAGAGAAGTATTTCCAGCTATACAGAACTTGACTTTTATGTTTCCAATTGTGATTTTCTCTGTTAGATACTTGCAAATTTAATTGTTTTGTTTACTTATACTATCCCTGTTTTCTGAGGTAGAATATACATTAGGAAAGCATTCTTCACTCTTGTGTTTTTAGACTCTGTTACTTTGAGATGTTCAATATATATCTGTTGCACAAATGGATGGGTGGATGGTTATATGAATGAATGAATGGCTTTCAGCACTCAAATATATATTTCTTCATAATATTTTCATGTTAAGAGTAGAATAGTAGCTTCAAATAACTATTCAGTTTATATAACCTAACACATAATGTATGTTTATTGGAGGAATTCCTGGGAATTTGGGTTTTTATGCAAAGATTTATTCTCATTAGTCTGATACACCAAGCTCAGTTTAAATAACGACCTTGGGATTTGCCTCTAGGTTGTATCATTGGATTCCATTTTTCTTAAAAGTCATGTATTATACTACTATTTTTATAATGCTTTGTTTCTGTGTAAAATCTTCATCTTACATTTTGTAGTCTACAATAATGCCATGACCCAATATTTCTTTTCAGTTTTGGAAATTATTATTTTAGTTAGAAGGCTTGAATTATCCTAAGTTGATTGCTTTTCTCTAATACCAATGATTCAATGTTTGCTTTGAAATTAATATTAATAGTTAATTGAAATAAATTTGTTTGAATTAAGTATCATTTCTATTAACATTTCTCCCTCAATCCTATGCTTAAATTTATTCTTTCTTAAATTAGGAGTTCACCTATTTTGTTTCACGTATGTATGTGTAAGTTGCTTTGGCAAGAATGGTCGGTACATGGGAATATTGTGTTTTTCATAGGCGGTATACATTTATTTAATCTAGGACACTGTTTTGGAATTCTTGGTTGTGATGCATCAATAACTTGTAATATACTTAATAATTTACAGTAATCATAATTTTAAAAGAATTGAATAAAAAAGTCACAATGCATTACACCTAATGAAGAATGAGAAGTCTTGTTACATTTGAACATTTCTTACTATGGGCACGCTCTTAAAACGTTTAGAAGTCGTCACTTCGTGGAGAAATGGTAAAATGTTGAAATCATAAATATGAATCCAATATTTTATGAGATTACCAAAATTGTATCTCTTTCTCATTTTTTGATTAAGATACAATAGAGCCATAGTTCACAAATACAGATATATGATGAAATAAGAACAGTTTGTTAAATTTTAAAGGCGTTTTAGACCAAAGGATTTTCTCCCTTCAGGTGGAGTATAATGACATATGAACTCAAATTGCCACCAAAGGCTTCTCTACTTCCGGGACCTCCAGAAGCACCTGAAGAATTTTATGTAAGACTTTACCTTTTTCGTATTTATCATTTAAAAAGGGGGTTGACATCTTGGGGAAAAAAGAGAAAACGTACTCTAATGGTAGCTGTAGCATGCTTACTTCATCTTATGTTAATTTGGGGGACTATTGCCTCCTTGACTACTTCTAATTCTCTCCCCAGATTAAAGAATCCTAAAGATCCAGCTTACACTCCTTCCATGACCACCCCCACAGGGAGTGTGGCCTTACCCTAGTCACTTGCCCCTGTGGGCCTTATTAACATTATCTGTGACATGAGCCTGCAGTGTTGTGAGGATTCAGTGATGTGCAGCAGGAATATAAGGTCCTTTCTCAGCTCTCAGTAGTTCTCCTTGGTTATTCTACCTCCTGCTTCCTTTTTACCAGCAGAGCTCAAGGGGCCAGCTTCCAGCTTGCTTCCACTCATCTTCTCCCTTGTTCATGAGCACCCGTTGATTATCGGGTATTAGCCCAGCTCCCTTAAACAATCTCCAAACAGACCAGTACTTGTAGCCAGAATATTGTATACTGATCCTAAGCTTTGCCTGTTCTTTGAAGGGAGCAAAAGACAGGGTTAAGCCTGTTGATCTAGAGAAAACCAAGGAATTAAGATAGGTCACTTCATTCCAGAAAGACCGCAACTGCCTGAAGTTTTTAGACAACATTTTAAAAGACTCAGCATTCTGATTAAATCTTCAAGCAGTAGAGATTTAAAACAGAACCTGACTTTCAGAGGATTATTCTCTGACTCATTAAGACCATTTGATCTATGAGAGCTTATTTTTCCCTTTAGGAAAATTTATCTGTTTATTTTACAAATGGAACCTTTGTTTTGTCATTAAGAAAATTATGATCTTGTCAAAACTAGGGCAAGGGATGATAACTGGAAAATAGGGCTATTCCTTAGAGAAGCTAATTGTAATTTTAAAATATTTTCTGATATAAAAGTAGAAAACATTATATCTAAAAAAATTTTAAAATAGAAAATTATATGAAAAAGAATCTAAAAGTCACTCATTGTCCTACCACATTTCCAGGAACATTTTTAGTTATATTATTCCATCTGCTATAACCATCAAACACATTTTTTGTGGAAACTGTTCTTTTCTCAATAGTATTTTTGTAAATGTTATTAATTTTCTTTCCAAAAAAAGAAAAGGGGAAATTCTTTTGTTCTACCTACTTCAGAAATGTCTGTTTTCTAGTATATAAAATAAAGATAGATAATTGCCTTCTATCATTTTTATGTAATCATATCTTAAATATGAGGTGTTAAGTACATAAAGGAAATCTCTTACTTTTTTTTTTTTTTTTGGTGCAGGTGGGCTTGAATGAAACTTCATCTTTTTAAAAATTTTTTGCAGTACTAGGGTTTGAACTGAGGATACTCTACCCTTGAGCTACATCCTCAGCCCCTGTGGATTTTTTTTTTTTTTAAGCCCTTGTGATTTTTTATTTTGAGATAGGACCTCATTAAATTGCCCAGACTGACCTCTAGCTTGCGATCTTCCTGCTCTGGCCTCCCAAGTCACTCTATAGCCCTGTGCCACGAAGCTCAGCTAATTTTTTTTTTTAACTGATTTTCTTAACAAACAGATTGCAGCCTTTAATATTACAGATTAAGTGGACATTCTGTCTGGCTTGGACCAAGGCCTGAACACCCTCCAGCTAACATCAAGAAAACACTTTATTATCTGTGATTTTATTTTTTACCTTGAAAACTATAATAGAAGTAAGCTAAATACTTTGTTTTTGAATTCCTGAGTAATTCATTGACTATGGGTATTAGGCTGGTTACTCAGCTTACCTTTTTCTCAAGTTCCTTGACTGTAAAACAGAATAGTTAAAGGGCTAAAAGTATACAAAGTACTTAACATTAATGCCTGCTACACACACACACACACACATACACACACACACACAAAATGTTAACAGTTAATGCTAAGTGATTAATGAGTGACACATATAATTTTATCCTTGGACATAAAGCTTATTTTATTTTACTCTGAAAGGGTTGGCATTATTTTCTTTGAATATCTCTAATGGATAACAACTTGGATTTTTTAAAGATGTAAATTGCAAATGTCATTTGTCAAATGACAATAAATTAATCAACTGATATTAATTCATTAGTCAATGGCATTAATGGTCATTTAAAATATTTTTCACCCATTAGGGAAGAGAAAACTAATCTCTAAAAGGCACTTCCTTATTTTGTAGTTTTAAAAGATGTACTTCTGTTTTTCTGATCTCTAAAAATGCAGTTTCTGGCATTTAAATCAGGAGATTGGTAAAATGGATTTGTGGGTCCGTCAATACAATATGGGTGTAAATTTAAAGTTCCTGCCCTTCCTCCTTTTCATTGATGTAAAATAACTTTTCTCTATTTGGTCTGCTTTTGAAGTAGGTTAAGATAGAAATTTAAAAGAGTAACCAGTGCACTTGACTGTAAATTAGAACTGACATTGCTTTGGGAAGAGGCTAGTCAGAAAGTTTTTTTTCGGGGGAGCATTAACTTAATCTTCAGTTAAGTCTGAATAAACTGATGCTGGTTGGGGAAAAGCAATGAAAAGATATCTGAGTATGGCAGCATCAGGCCTGCTTGAATAGAACCTGTCGTTTATATTGAAAAAATTTGAGCTATGGAATATATTAAAGCAAACATTTAAAAGGAGGCTGTGAATGTGAGATTGTTTAAATACTATGCATATTTTTATGTATCAGGAAGATGATCTCTTTCAACATGATGTCAAAGTTTGAGTCAAATAGAAAAGGGGATATAGGGCACTTGGCATTTTGATTTTTTTGTGTGGGTGTTGTTATTTGAGAGAAAGCTTTGTTTACATGATTGATCACATACATGACTATACGACTGTATGATCGCATTTTTAAAAACTTTTTGTTGAATCATAACATGCATGTAGAAAAGTATGCATATCATAGATAAAGAGCTTGGTACATTTTTACAAACTAAACCAATTTATATAATCAGCACCCAGATCACAGGACAACATTCAAGTACCCCACAAATTCCCCTCACGGCTCTTTCAGTCACCATCCCACACCTCCCCCCTGTAACTACTCTCCCAGCTTCTAATAACATAGATTCATTTCATCTTTTTTTTGTATATTATAAAATAGAACCATGTTGCATATTCCCTTTTGTATCTGGATCCTTTCACTCAACATTATGTTTGTCAGATTCAGCCACATTGTGGGGTAATTGAGCATCATCCCCTCTCATTGTTCCACAGTGTCCCATTCCACAGATATGCTACAGTTTGTTATCCACTCTACTGTTGAGTGAATGCTGCATGAACATTCTAGTACATGTCTTTTGCTAAACACACACCTGTGTTTTTTGGCTGTTAGAAGTTGAATCTCTGATTCCTGTGGTATCATGCATTCATGCATACATTCAGCCATTCAGCACTCAGGAGCGCTCAACCACTGAGCCACATCCCCAGCCCTATTTTGTATTTTATTTAGAGACAGGGTCTCACTGAGTTGCTTAGTGCCTTAATTTTGCTGAGGCTGGCTTTGAACTCATGATCCTCCTGCCTCAGCCTCCTGAGCCACTGGGTTTGTAGGCATGCACCACTGTGCCCAGTGTACATTCAGCTTTCATGGATATTACCAAATAGTTTTCTGGAGTGTTGGTGTCAATGTGCACTCTCCTCAGAAGGCTATGAGAGTTCTGTAGCTCCACTGTCCTTCCAACATCTGGCAGTTTTCACTTGTTGCTGTCTTCATCTCCTTTCTAGTAGACATGTGGTGGTAGTGTGTTGTGGTCTTAGTCTACACTTGGTGAATGGCTGATGAGGTTGAACATCTTTCCATCTGTTTATGGATCATCAGTAGCTCTCCTATTTAAATTACTTTTGCCCATTTGAATTAGGTTATCTGGCTTTTAAGAATTCTTCTCATATTCAAAAAAATATTATTTTTAAATTTAAGGGCTTTTTGTGGGTTTTTCCCCTACCTGCTCCCCAGTAATGGGGATTGAACCCCAGGGGCACTTTACCCCTGAGTTACATCCCCAACCCTTTTTATTTTTTATTTCAAAACAGGGTCTCACTCAGTTTTTGCGACTGCATTGAACTTCTGATCCTCCTGCCTCAGCCTCCTAAGTCACTGGGAATATAGGCATGCCATCCCTGCTTTCTAGCCTTTAATGGACTCTTCTAAAAATATACGTTAAAGAATTCCAGAAAATGAAAGCCTGTAACAGAAAGGAAATTTTTATCTATTTTTCATGACTCCTTTTTCATTGTAGCAATTGCTGTTTCACTTGTGTCATGAGCAGCTCTTTTAGAAGCAGTAATGATGGAGCTGTATATATGCCAACAACAATAATATAGCATAGGGTATTTTCTTGTTTCAGATGACGATTTATGAAGACTCCGTTGCAGCTCATCTTACAAAAATCCTCAATTCCGATGAACAAACAGTGATTGTATCGTCTGCCAAGTGAGTTGTGGAGTTTGAGTCATGAAATAGTTACATGGTAAAAATTAAAGGAAAGCTGCTTCTTCCTGCTTATATTGTTTTTGAAAATTTTTCTTTTCAAAAAATATCTATGAAATTCACAAAATTAGTTGTACTGAATTTGATTTGATTTTTTTAAAAAAATCACTTTAGCATTTTATTTGGAGTGGAAAAAATATATATATATCTGCTTAATTTGACACATTTTTGTCAAAAACTTGTAATAAGTATTTAGAGGTTAATCAATCTGATGTCTATTTAAAAGTAGATTATGATTAATTATAACATGGAAAGCACATTTTGTTATAACTTCTTACTTCTAAAAACACTACTGCTTAGGAACTGTTTACCTCAGTAAAAGGAAAACAACGATGAGATTTTTCAAAATGACATTTCTCAGCATGTTTAAATTGTATAATTATGTTTTAATTCAAAGTTATCAGATTTTAGTTAAGTTGATTGCATACATGGAGCCAAAGCTACTTGATGTTATTATCCCAAATGCTGCCTGGCTGGAATTTAGAATTTAGTTTGGAAGCATCCTATAATGATGTCATGAGAACTGGAAGGCTGACCAGAGGAAGGGGATGAAACCACCCCAAATTTTCAAGTGATAAGTGAAAGAATGCTGAAAGAGTCTAGTTTAGCAGCAGATATTACTATTATGCAGAAAGAGAGGAGACAAAGAATGGGTTGAAGGAGAGAAAGGGAGCGGGAAAGAGGTAAAGGAAAAATACACTAATTTTAGTATCTCACATACTTCATTTGCAGTGAAGAAGAAAGAGAAGAGAAATCTAAAGGGAAAACTTACTTGTGACAGAAGTACAAATGTAGTCAGAATTGCTTTTGATGACATCTCATGCAGGAACAGGAAACAGCCCTGAACAATAGAAAAAAAGTTCAGTGGATTAAGGGAGTGGAAGCAAGTGGTTGTTGTAGGCAGAAAAGGACTGCAGACTGGTGGGCAGTACTGCTGGTTGATTTATGTTTATTATTTAATGAATTGTATTGCTTTATGGTGAAATATGTAAATTTCCAGTTTGTCCCAGGCCTCAGCACTCCTTAATGCCTTTCTCTTTCTGGCCACAATTCATACATGTGTTACTATCTGGATCCCTATAGATATTTGACTTTGCCACCTTTGTCTCATGAATAAATGCTTATTTATAGGACATTTAAGAGAACATTGCTAGAAAAGACAGCAAGTTGGAAAGGAAGGTTTGAAAAGGTGTAACAAATTATAAAAGAATGATTCCTTATTTAATCCACTGTAGTTAAATATTTTATCTGACTACCTTTTAGCAAAGCCTTTTATCGACCTTCGAGTTTTGATATGTTTGATCACTGTCTCCTATACATTTTATGTATTTTTAATTAAATGGAGTTCAGGTCATGAAATTTGGACAGATACAAAGATCATTATGTAGCCACTGCTTTCTCGTTCTTCTTCTTCTTTTTTTTTAATACCAGGGATTGAACCCAGAAGTGCTTAAACACTGAACCACATTCCCATCCCATTTTATTTTTCATTTTGAGACAAGGTCTCACTCCATTGTGTAGGGCCTAACTAAATTGCCGAGGTTGGCTTTGAATTTGTGATCCCCCTGCCTCAGCCTCAGCAGCTGGGATTATAGGCATGTGCCACCTCAACTTGGCTCTTTCTTATCATTCTTAATCTTAATACCTGTGTAGTACAACATTCTTATCAGTGAAAACCTTTTTTTGAATAAAATCTTACACAGCATTCCAGTATTGAAAAATTAACATTGTTTTGTTGATGTTAATTGGATGAGCTTAAATTATTAAAGACATTTTTGAAAGAGTAAGCAATAAGGTGATAGATGAGTTATAATCTCATATTTGATGCAGTTTTCAATTATTTCTGTACCTAATTTGATCATACAGTTATAAGGACATTGTCTTTCATAAAATAAAAATGGCAGAAAATTCTTTAGTCCAAGAGTAGCACAAAAACTAGTCGATTTCAAAGTAAATGTTAACATATTATTTGTCTGTCATGTTTCTAATAATCGTTTGGCTTTAAAAATATTATGTGCTATATTTCTAAATGAAATTTGAAACACTCATTTATGGAATTCTGAAAGCATTTAGAGAACAGTTTGAAAATCATGGGTCAAGTAAATTTGTGTCCTAGTTGACACTTATTCACTAGCCTTGGGATCTGTGTCTGGTTTTTACCAGCATAAGAAGGGAAAGGAATGCCTATTATTTTCCCTTCATGGAACTCTTAGGAGAATTAAGTTGAGTAATAAATATAGAGCATATAAACTACAGAGTGCTAAAAATATACTAAATTATAGTATCATAGTATACTAAATTATGGTATTATCACCTCATTTCCCTAATTACATTTCAAATGTTTTCTGACCTTGGTCTGGCTCTTTGTTTACGCCATGCTCCTAGCCTGAGTTTTGGGTTTCTCTCCAAGCTGCTCTCTTGCCTTTAAACAATTCCATTTTCACCCTGGTCTCCTTATTACTCTTCTGTGCTCAGCAGCCTGATACTGTCCTGATGTCACAACCCCAGATTAAAATTGGGTGGATTTGCTCTAAAGAGTTCAAGAGAGAAAAGAGAGGACATTATGCCAGTTAATACAATGTATTTTTTATTTTGTTTTTTTAATGGACATTTTCAAATACTACATAAAAGCATGATAATTTCCCACTAAGCCCATCACTCAGCTTCAGTGTTTATCAGCATTTTGCCATCTACTCCCTAGTTTTGCTATAGTATCTTTAAGCAAATATGAGAAATAATTTTATCCTATTTTTATTACATATACATATATATAATCTTTTTTTAAAAATCCAATAAATTTAATAATTCTCTAGTACCATCAATATTACATCTTCCATGTCCTCCAGTTACAGTTTATATGCTCTATATTTATTACTGAGTTGTAGATGGACATAATGCTTCTATTTGTTTATTTTTATGTGGTGTTAATGATCAAACCCAGTGCCTCATATGTGCTAGTAAGTGCTTTGCCACTGAGCTATAGTCCTAGCCCCTCAAAATGTTTTAAATAGTTAGTTTCTTCAAATTAAAATCCAAACAAGGTTCACAGATTTCATTTGGTTTATATGTTTCTTTAAGGCTTTAAAAACCCATAATTGGGACTGGAGATATAGCTGAGTGATAGAGTACTTGCTTAGCATGGATGAGGCCCTGGGTTTAATCCCCAGCTATAAAAAATAAAATAAAATAAATCTGCAGTAGTTCCTTCTGCTTATAAAAAACAACAACAAAAAAATCCTATTGACTCTTGATATATAAAGAGTACACAAACCACAAAGATACAACTCAATGATTACAAAGAAATTCCTCACATATGTGTACCTATGTAACCACCACCTAGACGAAAATAAAGAATTTTCTTCTTATGTTAACGCCATGTATGTGTTGAATAAGTGAAAAAGTGAATAAATATTAAGGAAAATAACTTCCTTGTGTGATTATAGTTATTTCATAAAATAGGTGTTTTTACTATTTAAAAATATTTAAATGTTAATGGAAAAACTATATTTCAAAAATATAGCTAAGGTGTAGTTTAACTAATATAGGTGAACCTCAAACGTTATTTCTTTGATTTTGTCTGGGGTTTTATCAATTCAGTAGAGTATAAGGAGTTATCTTACAACCAGAAACTCTAATTAGCAATTGATACCATTTATTAATTAAAAATAGAAAAGTTATTAAATAACAATCTTTACCTGAAATATAAATGTGTTTTATTTTATTCTCAGTAGATTTTAAACTTTACTAGCATTAACAGTAGGTAGGCATTACTTAGGGTTTTTTGTTGACTAACTCTACTTAACTCTAATTATTAAAATGAATGGCATTTGGTCTATATATGAAATTTTCAGAAAATGAGGTAACTGACAGGAAAAAAACAATAGAATTGGAGGTATTGTCATAAAATGGTAGAATTTAGATTTGGAATCTACTTTAAGGATAATTGAGGTAAACCTCCATGCATGAATAGATGGGTGCAGAGGTTATTAAACATCTTTCTTCAAGCAATACATTGCAAGGAGTCTTTAGATATTATTCATTAATGTTTCTAAATATCCTTTAATATCTGATTGTAGCATTTTATATTAGATGACAAACAAATTTTTTAGGTCCCTTTCTATGATCTGTGATTCTATATGGGTATCATGGGCATATTTATCTTAATATAGTATTTGAATATTTTATTGTCCATTGCCCCTATTTTTAAAAAGCAAATAGAAAACTGATAAATGAAAACACAGATACTAGTTAGGACAATACATCTCGTAAAACAGAATTGAGATAATGGTGGAAAGCATTAAGCATAGTCAATGTAGACTGTTGTTAGCCTCAAGTGACTATTTGGTGCATAGTTAACTGTGAAGGATGACAAAAAATCAAAGAAATAAAATGTGAGAGATATCTGAAGTTCTAACATTAAAGATAAAAGCAGGGATTTAAATTTTGTTGGTCTTTGCAAAAATCAATGTTCCATTTTCATTGATTTAATTTTTGCACTTTTTCTAGAGAACTTTAAGTATTAAAATAGAAAACTGTGGGTATAGTTAAAGAGTGTCTTTTGCATTACTATTGTAAACACATCTTATATCTCTTTTTCCTCAATTTGCAAATATCTACTTGATAGGACCTTGAAGTCACACTATTTTTAATTGTACATTTTATTTTAAAAACTCTATGATCCAAAATGTAAATATTCTATGTTTCTTCTGGAATATGGAACTTATGGGCCATAAGACCGAGTTTTTCTTCTGATTCTTCCCACAGTTTATGTGGCAAGCAGCCTCTGACCTTCACTCATATTCCCCTTCCTTACCTCTCTTGGCACAGGTTCACAGTTTCATACTGTGATGATTACAGGATCATCTTTTGCTTACTGTCTGCCTTGGGAATGTGGTGCAGTTGAGGAAGGAGAACTCTGCTGCCCCTTTCACTCCTAGATTAGTGGACTGATGGCTCTTGTCACTAGGGGTTAGTAAATAACAACAAAAGTAGCAATGATAATGTTCTGGCATATGAAGTTTCCTAAATCCATAAGAAATTATATATCAAAACAGTGTTAGAATAATGGCAAAACAAACCTCCATTTTGGAGGTATACAAAAGAGATGAGAATGCCAATATTTCCTCTCCCAAAAAGGGGTGTCCCTTAGAGACATTGAGAAAACTTAGAGACATTGAGACAACTTAGAGACATTGTCAGTAAAGCTCCCAAAAGAAAATCATGATAGTCTGACTTAATATTTTAAGAAATGTCATAAAAGTATAAAACATCAAGAAGAAAAATTTGATATGAAGGACATGAAACCATCTCTTGTAAATATTAAGCTAGATTCTTTATAGAATTTGAGCTCAAAAAGTCAAACAAGGGAGCTGGGGTGTAGCTCAGTAATTGAGTGCCTGTCTAATATGCACAAGGCCCTGGAATTGATCCCCAGCACTGGGAGGAAAAAAGCCAACCGAACAGATTGAAGGGATTAGGAGATATTATATTCTAGCAAAGTCAATATAGGAATGGTTGCCCCAAAACAACAAATGAAAGAAAATTTGTTAGGCGTACTGCATTTATTTCCTAGATGACAAATGTGAAGATTTGGTATGTTCGTCTGGGCATATATATGTGTGTCCTATATCCATTGAATGGGTCAATTTCATAATATCTAGAAGCTTGCCCTTAATGCCACTTACCTAACAGAGAAATTGTGAATTTAGTAGAAAAAATAACTTCTGGATTTTTTTTTTCATTTTCTCCAAATTCCTCAATATATAGCCATGATAGAAAGCAAACCATGCTTTAAAATAATGTTCCCAACAGCATAAATTCTTATTAAACAAAACAAAACAAAAAACCCTAATCATGTACCATTCTGTTGGTGGTTGTTTTTAATCCAATACCATATCCAAAGGCTTCTGAAAGACGGATTTTGTTTGTGTTTCAAGTTATTTTTCCTTATAGTTTATTTCTATTGCAAAGAAACCAAATGTAATTAAAATAAGCAAGTAAACCATATATCGGCAACACTAATGAGACCTGAATTAAATTAGTCTTGTATATTATTGCATTGGTTATCTTAAGGGGGAAAAATGAATAGATTTACAGAGAATATAACTCAATTCAGATAACAGATTGGTTTGCAACGTAATACACAACATCTTTTCTCTGCAGGAAAAATGTGGTATCAAGATACCCATGTGATGAATTGTAGATGGACAGGAACAACACAAGTGACAAACCATGCTAGTTTGACACCACAGTTTTCGTTATGAAAACATGAGCTGTGGGTGATAATGTGTTGTTTAAAAAAGATCTAAAAGTACTTTCTTTTGGGGGGGCAGGGAGGAAAAAGCAGTGCTATGGATTAAGCCCGAGGCCTCACACATGCTAAGCAAGCACTCTACCACTGAGCCATATCCCTCACCCTAAAAGTACTCTTCTTTAAGTATTTGAGAAAGGTGTGCTCTAACCTTAACAGTACTCTAAATTATGGAGAACAGGATTTGTTAATGTATCCATTTCCCATGTAGGAGGCTTTAGAGTTCTTTAAGACACTACACAGTAGGTAGAAGTATGGATTTATATACAAGTTATCTGGATATTTTGACAGTTCGCTTAATTGTGCTTCTTTTTAAATGTGTTTATCAATCAGAGCAAACTTACTGAATTGTACAGTTTCTATTACAAACCCTACTAAGAGTTCTGATTGTATTGTATAATTTCTCTTCCTCAAAGGATATTATGTGAAACCGTAAAGGACTTCGTTGCCAAAGTAGAGAAGGCATATGACAGATCATTGGAAAATGCAGTTGTAGCGGACGCCGTGGCCAGTAAAGTAAGAGGGACACATCAGGGCATGCAAGTTATTTACTGACAGTGTTTTTACATTGAATTGTATTTTAAAGCTAAATGGATTCCATGGTTTCTTTGCGAAAACATTTAAAGAAAAATTACTTTTATTAGGCCATGAGGATTTTAAAAATACTCTAATTTATGGTTACCTTGTAATGCTGCATCCTGGAAACAAACCATCGTCAAACCAAATTTTATAGTTCAAATCCCTCTCCCAGTGTTTGACATCTTGCCAGGTGATGTACAACAATCAGGCCACAGGGGAGAATGCTGCACAACCGGTGTAGAGGAACAGTTTTCTCTTTCCAAGCAAACTTTGGCTGGTCCATTTCTCTCCTAGCACAGGTCTTTGGATTCACTAGACCTTGTTCTCTTTACAGATTCCACCCTGCTTCATTAGCTTTCTGATGCTAAAATAACAATAGTTTAATTATCTTAAAAGCCACTGTTTCTACTTTTGTAAGTTCATCAGAGAACCTTCTTACAAAAGGCTATTTTCCATCTCCACATCTCCACTTGGGCTTGCAAAGGACTTCACTCTCCCAGATTCATGCTTTAGATGGTAGTTTAATTGGGTAGAAGGAAAAGAAGGGAACTAAACATGCATTTGAAATGTTCAGCCACTTTCTCTACTCTTTGGGGTTTCAGAAAATGGGAACCCTTTCTTAGCCATATTTTTGTCTCTAAACTCTTTCTACTCTGTCTCAGCATGTCACCAAAGATAAACAATGGAGAGGAAAAGGACTGGAAATTGTGTGGAGAGAAAAGCATTCACAGATACAACCCTAACTTTGATCTATTTTCCATCTCCACTAAAATTTAAATTAGGTGCTTCTTGAATCAAAACATCTACAAAATAAAAGATGATAGCCAATTGAATTTTAGAGTTTTTCTCTCTAGTGATTAAACATTCAAAACACCTTACATGAAAAATTCTTCCATCTTGTTTGCTGATGTTACTTCCATTTGAATTTCTCCCTCCTTTCCCTGTTTTTGTTTTCTCAGTGTTCAGTCCTAAATGAGAAGCTTGAACAACTGCTACAAGTTTTGCACACAGAGCCCCAGCCTGATCCTGTCCTCTCCGCTGTCAGCCCTGTCGTCCTAGAAGAAGATGCTGTGGAATCTTCAAGTGAAGAATCCCTGGGCGAATGCAAGGACCAGCTCTCAGATGACATTACAAAGCCTTCCTCACAAGGAGCCATCAAACCCAGGGAAATAATGTTGCGGGCAAACAGTTTAAAGAAAGCAGTGAGACAAGTCATTGAAGAAGCCGGAAAAGGTACATGATAACAAAATTAGCTTTAGAAGAAGTTGGCAGCATGGCTATTGCATGTGTGAGAGAGTTTTCACAACGGTCAGATTGGACGCACTTGAAAAAAGAATTGTATTTTTTTTTTTTTTAAATGTTTTTAAGACACCATAGAAGATTAATCTACTAAAAGGAAATTGTACTGGTCCTGTTTATTGTTTTAGTAATAAAGATCAGCACATTAATGATGTATAACATAAAATCTCAGAAATAAATTAAGCTGAAACATTACTATCTTAAATAGAAAAATAATTGAATTAACATTTCCAAAATTTTAAATATTTTTCACTTAGTTGGAATATATCAAATTCTTATAGAAAATCAAATCTGTAAACTACTTGAATATGTAGAATATGTCTTCTTAACATTAATTTCCTTAAGTGTTTGAATGTTTGTTGGTTTTTAAAGCATATATAAAAACTCTGCCTATACATCAATTTTTATATTCATATATACAATTCTTTTAGAATTTTAGTAGTAGACTGAAAATTAATTAAAATTAATTTGAATATGATTAATGTTCAAAAATCCATTTATATATTTACATGTTGTAACTTGTAATTGGACTTGTATTTTCCTAAAATTCTTACATATTTTTAATTCTGGTAAATATGTAATTTTAGCAACTTTATTTAGTTTCATAATCTCTGGTACTTACAGGCATCACTCTCAAGCTTATTTCTAAATGGTATTTAGTTTTGAGTACAAAGTATCTTTTGGTATGTTTCAGTTTTACTTTCCTATGCATATCTTTAATGTGGGATGGATTTTATTTTCATTATCCAAACATGTTTGTCTTCTTACTACTTAAAGTTATGGATGAGCAGATGGTTCATTCCTGTGAACCAGTTAATCAATTATCTGACTGCAACAATACAGAAATAAGTGAACCTACTGATGATGATACCAAAGAGTTGTTAACTGGTAAGAAAACAATAACATCATTTGGAATTAAATAATTTGTGAATTTTCTTTTAACTATTTGCATTTTTATTTCTGAAAGGCTTTTTGGCAGTTAAGCTTAGATATACATGAATGCTAAAATAATAAAGGTAATAGATTACTTAAATTGTTGCCAAATTCCTCTTTTATCATGTATTCTAGAGATAAGCAAAGGATTACAGAACTAGAGATGATTAAATATCTTGGTTTTCCTGAAGAAAAGGGAAGAAACACCTAAATCATTCAGCTTTAAGCTGTTTTAGCTCTCAGATTCCTTTGAGAATTGTAAGAAAGCCACAGACCTCACAAGCACAAAATTTAGCCTTTAAATTATTCAGCAGTCTCCTAATATCATTGATCAACAGTCTAGGTTGATAATCCTTATTACTAAATTAAGCTTTAAAGTCATAGCACATCTAGTTACAACCCTTTCTTTACCAAAATTCATTTTGCCAGGAAATTAAGACTATTACAATTTGTCTGCCTTTTAGCATTTAATTGAGGATGAATTTATACGTTTACATTGCCAAAGCAAAAAGTTTCTAATTTATTGAGATAATACAAAAGAGAAATTATAATAATAATAAAGATATTAAGATGATGCACATATTAATGTACTCATGAAAGGTCAACATAATTATATGAGAACTATTTACATTAAAAAATTTATTAACTTTTTGCTTTTAGTTTCTTTATATATAAATTTGGTCATATTAACCTCTCTGTGGCTTTTTCATCTGTAAGATGAAGATAATAACATGCCAGTTTCATTGGGCTGTTGTAAAGATTAAATAAGTTACTGTATATAAAGTGCCCAGCATTGTGTACACAGTATGGATGTTTGCTGTCATCATTATTATTTATTTTTTATTGATGCTTCTGCTAATTACTTTAACTTTGAAAGAGCATTCTTTAATTGTACTTAAACTACTTAGACTTTGAAATTTGACTTTCTGAATCACTGATGTTGAATATACAACTCAATCCATACTCTAGAAGTCTCTTGACAGAGGATCACTCTATCTTAAATAGAAAAATCATTTAATCATGTTAATTATTTAATTATGATTGATTATTTAATTATTTATTATGATTATGATTGGCTATAATTGTATTCTTTACTTGAAGTTTTGTGTTTTCTCTCTTAAACTTCAACCCATGATTATAGATGTTCTTAGGTTTTATGTATGATGATGTTGACCATGACAACCACTGGCATTTGTCTAATGCTTTGAAATTATTTTAAAAAGCAAATATCACACTTGATATATCACTGTATTGGAGATGAATCTGCCTTCCAGAGCCATGTCTTATTCGTCTTTCATGTGGCAGCCCTTAAATGATACTGAAAATAGCTTTTATGGCACCATGTCCCCTTGTCACATCTTATGTTTCTTCTTGCAAATGACCTGTGCTAAGTTTTTCTTCCAGATTTTAACCTAATAATTTCAATCCTCTTGTGGTTTTTTTGGCTATATCCATTAACATGGATGCATGTTAGATAATTTCTGTTAAGTAATAGCACATTGATACTCAAACACTACTAACTGTACACTTTAGGTGTTTGCAAAGATTATAGTAGTTTATACTCATTCCTATTTTGGATCTATAATTTCATCCTGTCAAAATGTTTTGAAGGTTGATTCTATCATTCTATCATCATTTTCTCATCTGTGAATTTGATAAGCAGACCGTAGATATTATCATCTATTAAAAAGTATCAACTAAAGCCAGGTTGGCAATGGCATATTGACAGTCAGACTTAATAATTTCCCCCAAGATTACATCTGTCTCGGAGGATTGGTTTGTTAACAGTCATGAATGGTCTTCCAGCCAGCCACCATCCCCCCTTTTCATATTATCATAAACTCAACACTTTCATTGTACTTAAAGCAAACTAAAATATTCAACTATAATGCTATAGATATTGATATTGAGATAAACATAAATTTAGAAAAGTCTTTAATGTTGCAGCATTTGATCTTAATTTTGGCTGGTGACCCAATTTACTGGAAACTAGCCCAGGAGGAGAAGTGTTTCTGTATTCAGTAATCATTATCTTCGTTGAAGCACTCTCATTTTATCATTATTAAATTATATAATAATTCATATGTCTGAGCTGTAAGAAATATATTAATATAATCAACGACATGCTTTATTTAAGAAGAACTATGAATCACTAATTTAATTACCTGCAGTGGAACATCAGTCTTAGTCATTAGTACACCGTCTGCTCTCTATCAGAAATGAACATCAAAAAGTTCTTTTATTGAAAATTAGCCTCAGGAGTTCTATCTGTTTAAAACAAAAAAGAGTGACTATTCTGTTACTTTTAGTACAGCTGGACTGTTTTGAATAGAATAGAGTGTAAGATTAATATAGTTAATTTGTAATTAGTCTGCGAGAGAGTGAAGATAATTAAGTTTTAGAGTACTTTTAAATTGAATTTGCAGAGTACTGTTTTTCCCCCTCTTAGGAAAAAATACCAGCCAAAAGCCCCTAAATTAGTTAAAGGTACCATTTGCTCTCTGTTAAATTGCCTCAGTTTAGATAGAATTAAATCTTCCCTTTTGTTGTTTTCTTTGAGAGTAATTGTGTTTTGGAATAATTTGGGGAATGTTTTGAGCTTTTACGAGAATATAATAGAGCCATTTGGGACAAATCCATCATTTTGAATAAATAATTGAGGCAGGAAAAGTATATTGATTTCATTTGAAACTACTATTTTTTCTTCCATTTTTAGAAGACAATGTTAACTTGTGTTTCACACGTTAGTTCTGAAAATTAATTAAATGTGATCAGATACTCAATATTTATGAGAAAAGTTTGTGTTGGTAGCTTATTTTATAACACATATGTTCCATTTTCAAAATCATCATCTTCAAATTCTCTACTTATCTTTAAGTGTATGTTACATTCAAGTTATGAGTATTACTGAATTTTAATTATAGTAGATATCTATTTTCTATTGATCTCCATGTATTTAAGATCAGAGATCAAGACATCTACCTTGACAGATATCCTCTTTGTTTCAAGAAAATTAAAATGGTAAAAGAATAGTTAAATACAATTAATATTCTCTGTTTCACTGATTGATTTAAAGAGAGATTCAATTATTTCATGTCTTGCTAAATTTTATGCCTTCGTCATTTTCTTTTTTTAATCTGGACTTCTTTCTTACCAACAGTTAAAACTTCACCTCAGTCTCCAGATGCCAGGGCATGTCGTGGCAATTCTCAACCTGATTCTGTCCCTGGTCCAGCTGTCACAGCCACCAAAGAAAACCTCCCTGTGCTCAATACCAGAATAATCTGCCCAGGTATTACAGATTCTGAAAGTGGTGCATTTTTAAGCTTTTCTGTGAAGCTGTGGTAAATACTTATTGCCATGAAGTATAGAAATGTGTTCTCAAAGGTAAATGTTCTTTTAGGAGAGTGTTTATAGTATGTGTGTGTATATATATGTATCAGTTTATAGTATATATTCTAGTGATAATTGCTTTGTTTTTGAACATCTGAAACATCTATTTCAGCCCTGATGAAATAAAGTTGCTTGGATTAGGCTAGTAGTAGAGAAACCAAATGATTATAGGTAAGAGATGGAGGAAAATATATGTGTTTCAGAGGCCTTCTTAAATGCCAGTTGTTTGACTTAATAAACATCCTTCAGCTTCATTCAGAGTAGATTGGAATCTAAGTTAGACCCTGAAAACCAGAGTCTCAAACATGTTCTTTTGAAAGATGAATCAAAATTCAATAATAAAGTTGAAGACTTTAGCACCTCACTTCCAATAGTGGATAGAATTAGATAGAAGATCAACAAGGAAATAGAATACTTGACACATAAAACAACCAGACCTGACAGATGTCTAAGAACACTCTACCTAACCACAGCAGAATACACATTCTTCTTAAGTGTTTGTAGAACATTCTCAAGGATAGACCACATACTAGGCTATAAAATATTTCTCAATAAAATTAAAAGGGTTAAAACACAAAATATTTTTTCCTGCCACAATGAAATGAAAGTGGAAATCGATGAGAAGATGGAATTTAGGAAATGTACTAATATGTGGAAATATGTAGGTCAAAGAAAAAAAATTACAAAGGAAATTTAGGCCAGATTTTTTTAGATGAGTGAAAACAAGAATGTATACCAGGGCTGGGGATGTGGCTCAAACGGTAGCGCGCTCGCCTGGCATGTGTGCGGCCCGAGTTCGAACCTCAGCACCACATACAAACAAAGATGTTGTGTCTGCCAAATACTAAAAAATAAATATTTAAAAAATTCTCTTTCTCTCCCTCTCTCACTCTCTCTTTAAAAAAAAAAAAAAGAATACATACCATACCAAAACTTGTTTGATATAGCTTAAACATACTTAGAGGTGAAATTTATAACTGTATATGCCTAGATTGAAAAAGTAGAACTATCTCAAATCAATAACCTTAATAACTTGGAAAAAGAAGAGGAAACTAAATCCAAAGCAAACAGGAGACAGCAAGTAATAAAGACTAGAATGGAAATAAACTGGAAAATAGAAAAATCAGTGCAGAAAATAAGCAAAACTAAAAGTTGGTTCTGTGACAAGTTAAACAAAATAGACATATCTTTAGCCAAGTGAAAGCAAAAATGAGACAAGATTGAAATTACTAAAATCAGGAATGAAAGAGGAAACATCATAGTAGACATTGTAGAAATAGAAAGGATTATAAATTAAGACAGCCTGGATAAAATAGATAAATGCATAGAAATACACAAATGCCTACCAAAACTGATTTAAGATGAAATAGAAAATCTGACTAAACTCATAACAAGATAATTAATTACTCAGTACTAATTTGGAAAAAAAAAATCCTACAAAGAAAAGCCAAGCTCAAATTGCATCACTGGTGAAGCCTACCAAATTTTTTCAAAAGAATAAACACCAGCCTTTTGCAAACTCTTCCATAAAATAGAAGAGAAAGGAATACCTCCCAACTCATTCTATGAGACCCATATTACCTTGATACCAAAAACAAAGACATCACAAGAAAATGCAGAACAATATCCCTTGTGAATATTGACACAAAAATCTGAAAAAAATACTAGCTAACTAAATCCAACAACATATCAAAAGATTTATACACCATAAACCAAGTGTGATTCCTTTGATGTGAGATCGAATCAATATATAAAAATATAAAATGTAATAAACCATATTAATGGAATAAAGGACAAAAACCACATAGTCATATCAATAGACTTGGAAAAAAAAATTTTTAAATCCAACATCCTCTCAAAGTAAAAATACTTGAAAAACCAGGAAAAGGAGGAAACTTCTTTATTTATGGTACAGGGCATCTGTTCTGCTTGTGTTGATGCAGGAAAGTTCAGGTGTAAAATGATTAGATTGTGAGAACTGTAACCTAATTGGTGCATCCTAGTTTAGGTGGATGACTGGGTGGTGACTCTAGGCAGGTAGGAAGTGCCTGGAGAAGGTGGATCACTGGGGGGTATACCCTGGAAGGGTTTGTCTTCTCTGCAGCCACTTCCTCCCTTTCTATCTCTGCTTCTACACACACACACACACACACACACACACACACACACCCTGCCATGATCCAGAGAAGCTTTCCACAGCTAAGCCCGTTTCCCATGATGTCCTGCCTTACTTTAGGCCAAGATCAATGGAGCTGGCAGTCTGTGGACTGAGACCTCTGAAACCATGAGCCCTGAATAAAACATTTCTTCCTTTACGTTGTTTTTGTCAGGTATTTTGGTCACAGCATGAAAGCTTACTAAAATAGCATCTATGAAAAACCCACAATGAACATTTACTTAATGGGGAAAATCTGAAAGCCTTCCCAAAGATCAGGAATAAGATAAGAATGTGCACTCTTGCCACTGCCATCAATATTGTACCAGGGATTCCAGCCTTGGCAGTTAGACAAAATAAAAAGAATTCAAGGCATCCAGATTAAAAGGAAGAAGGAAAACTGTATGTCTTCATCAATTGCTCTTTCATATAGAAAATCCTAAGGGATACACAACACACACAAAAAACAAACAAAAAAACCAGTGAAAGCTAATAAATAAATATAACAATAAAAGGATAAAAAGGTCAGTATGCAAAAGTTGTATTTCTATAATTATATTTTTATATACTATAAGTGAGCAACCTGAATATGAAATTAAGAAAAATTCATTTATAGTTGCATCAAAAATAAGAAAATGCTTAGGAATAAATTTAACCAAAAAAAGTAAAAGACTCAAACACTGAAAGCTAGAAAGCATGGCTGAAAGAATTTAAAGAAGACCTAACTAAATGGACTCACATCTAAGTTCATGTGTTAGAAGACTAAATATTATTGAGATGGCAGTATTTCTCAAATTGAACTACAGATTGAACACAACTGCTGTCAAAATCCCCACTGTTAATTTGAAGAAATTGACAAACCAATTTTTAAATTCATATGGAAATGTAAAAGACCCAGAATAGGCAAAATAATCTTAAAGAACAAAGTTGAAGGGGATACATTTCCTAATTTAAAAAAAAAGTTACATCGTACTAGAATAAGTACAGTTATATAAATCAATGAAGTAGATCTGAAAGTCCAAAAATAAATTCCTATATTTATGTTTAATTTCAACAAGTGTAGAAAGGCAATTCAATGGAGAAAGAATAGCCTTTTCCACCATTGGTATTGGGAATAACTAGATTTTACATGTAAAGATGAAGTTGGACCCAAGGGCTAAAAAGCTACCATAAAGACAGCAAAGGCATAATTGTTCATAACTTTGGATCAGGCAATGGTCTCTTAGATATGACAAGAGCACAAGTAGCAAAAGGAAAAGCTAGCCAGGTGCAGAGGTAATCTTTAAGTTGTTTTTGTCAGGTATTTTGGTCACCCACCTGTAATCCCAGTGACTCAGGAAGCTAAGGCATGAGGGTCACACATTCAAGGCCAGTCTGGGCAACTTAGTGAGACTCTGTCTTAAAATAAAAAAGGCTGAGGATGAAGTTAAGTGGTAGAGTGGTCCTGGATTCACTCTGCAGACCTGGGACAGAGCTGGGGGAGGAGAAAGGAAAAAAAAAATGTGATTCAAAGGACACTACCAAGAGAGTAAAATGAGAACTCAGGCATTTACAGATGATATATCAAAAGGGACTATTATCCACAATATATAAATAAATCTAAAAATTCAACAATGAAAGACAAATGTCCCAATTTTAAAATGAGACAGGTATCTGAATAGATAGTCTCCCAAAGAAGATATACAAATAACAAATAACCAATAAGCACATGAGAGGATGTTCAGTGTGATTAATCATCAGGGGATTGTAAGTAAATGCCACAATGAGGTATCCCTGTAGCCCCTTCGGGTGGCTGTGATCAAAAGAGACTGAAGGGCAGAGAGTGCAGTGGAACTCAGTAGTGGAGCACTTGCCTGGCTTGGCCCGGGTTCAGTCCCCCACTCCTGAAAATATCCTAAAAACAGAAAACAAACAAAGCAAAACCAGACAATAAAGAATATCGGCAAAGATATAAAGAAACTGAAATGTTTGTACATTGCTGGTAGATGCATAAGATAGTGCAGTCATTTCGAAAAGCAGTTTGATAGTTCCTCCTAAAACTAAACATTGAGTTAATATATAACCCAGATAACCCAACAATTCCACTACTGTACATATACCTAAGAAAACTGAAATGCATGTCTACACAAAAACTTGAACATGACTACTTCTGGCCACATTCACAATATCCCCAAATCGGAAACAACATATATATGCATCAGTTATTGGATAAGCAAAAAGTAGTAAAGTCATACACTGGATTTGGACTTTAAATTAAAAATGAACATGGCCAAATATTACATGATTTTATTTACATGAAATGTGCAGAATAGTCAAACTCGTAAGTATACAAAGTAGAGTAGTGGTGTCTAGGGGACTGGAAAGTGATGGCTAAGGTACAGGGTTTCTTTTGCATATAATGAAAAAAGTCACAGAATTAGATGGCAGTGTTGGTTGTACAATTTTTTTGCGTGTGCTACAAACAGCTAAATTATTTAAAAACTTCAAAGAGTGTATTTTATGGTGCATGAATTATATCACTGTAGTATATTGAAAGAAAGAAAGATAATTCCAGAACTTGCCTGGCTTTGGCATAGAAGTCATATTTTCATTCTCTCCAGGAACACAGGGATGGCCCTGCTGGGCTGGAGCTGCTCTAATGTTATCTTGAGACATTTTAGAGAATATTACGCCTGCCTGTGGGGTGTGAGAACTTCTCTAGATTGTTCTTTACTCTCACCAGATTTGTTGTTTTTTTATTTCCATGTTTAGATATAAAAGGAAAATGATATAGTAAAGCATCACATAGAATATTCAAGACTATGAAAATTAAAATTCATCCTGATAATTTGATACTCTGGAAAAAATTACTAATTAAAATAATGAATAATAATATCCTCTAAGAAGAGCTCACTGTTGAGGGAAGGAAGGCTTGCCAAAGAAAGGACTTGTTTTTCTAATTTTCTAGCATTTCTTGTTTTTGTTCACCTTTCTGTCCTTTCTTGTTTGTTCTCTTGGCCCGTATTACTTTGTCTTCTCTGTAGACTTTGGTGTTTCCAACCTTATATTAGGTTGAGTAGAGCATAAAATTCATTAGCTTTGAATGCCATGAGTTAGTGAAAAGAATGTTGAAATCAGTTGGGGCTTTTGCATATTCAGAGGTAAGACAGGTGCTGTATTTTTTTTATGTTCAATACTGTATTTTTATAAAATTCATAAATACCTGCATTTAGTATTTTACTACTTATTCTTGACAGTAACACTATTTACTTTAATTCACCTCCTAACATTTTAAGTTATTATTATCTACACTTTTGAGAGTATAAAGGTGGTAACTCCATGATATTTTGGGCAATTCAGGCTTTATTGTAAATTCCTCATAGACTTAATACATTATTTGCTATAATAAAGAGGTAATATGTATTTATTTGTTGAAGTTATAGAATTGCTAGGATGGTAAGAGAAAATGTCATGAAAAGACTTTTGTTAATATCCTCATCTCCTCAATTCTTTATGAGAACATATAGATACTTGGAAGCACCAAAAACTTTATAGTCATAAATTTCATAGTTCTTATTTTGGGTTAATAAGATGAATAGGCACTGAAACCCATACTGTTTGTGATTAGGCATGAATTGACTGGTTGTTTCTCTCTTTTTCCTTAACATGTGATGCTTTATGTATTTTCTGTTCAGGTTTAAGAGCAGGACTAGCTGCTTCAATTGCTGGGAGTTCCATCATCAACAAAATGTTACTAGCAAATATTGATCCCTTTGGTGCAACGCCGTTTATTGACCCAGATCTAGATTCAGTGTAAGAAAATGTTTTTGCAATTATTTTTCTTTTGGCCTTTCTTATTTCTTCATAATGTGAATTATAGCATATATGTATCGTGATTTATGGCTCCATATGCAAAAAGTGTGACCAGAAAATTTGGAAAGTTGATAATAAAAGGCACATTAAGCCCTTGGAAATTCAGTGGTGTCTCTGGTCTGTCCAGAGGCAGTCACTTTCCCACCTGTTCTCTTCGAGAGCACGTTCTGGCAGAGGAAGCACAGGTCTGCTCACTTCTCTCTGGAGGCTTTCACTTACAGGTGCCTTTACACCTGTATTTCTGCTGTTCCCTTCCTCTTCTTTCTTCTCAGTCTTCGCCAAATCTGCCATCTTTTCATACCCAGCTTCTAGATTTTCTTATTTTGGGAGCTTTTATCATATACTGACCTCTTCCCTTCTCAAAATTTCTATATTTTTAGCAACTCAAGTTAAACTTTTTTGGGCTGGGGTTATGGCTCAGTGGTAGCACACTCGTCTGGCATGTGTGAGGCACTGGGGCACATGTTTGATCCTCAGCACCACATATAAATAAATAAATAAATAATAAATAAATAAATGCATTGTGTCCATATAAAACTAAAAAACTATTTTTTTTACAAAAGATATATTTTTTTCTTTCCATTTGGCCTTTGTTATATCACACTCCACAATGACATTCCTCAAAGTACCGTATTTTGAACTTCCAACAGTACTTAGAAGAATGGATTGACTCTAGTAGCTTTTTATGCAAATATTTTCCCATTGTTAAGAGTCAAAGGGGAGAAGACTTTCTAATGGTTGAAAATGAGGAGTAAGGCCACCTAACTACCCGGCCTTTCCCATAACTGTCTTCATCTATCTGGGTAGCAAGAGACTTATAGAGAAAATAGAAGGATTGAGACTTTGTTAAATTTAATAGAAAACAATCCATTACTCTGTCTCTGCTTTGCCTTGCCCTTTATATCACATGTACCCAAAATTGTACACATGTACTATGGCTATGCACATGGCATATATATATATATATATAGGAAGTAATTCCTACCGAGCTTTACAATCTTCTGTAAGGAGTAGAAGCTTAACTGATTTTAAGTGCTGTTTTGTGAACAAATTTAATTGTTGTAATGAACTTGAAATTAACCTTTATGTACTTTTCCTTATTGTCGCAGAGATGGATATTCAGAAAAATGTGTCATGAACAATTACTTTGGGATTGGGTTGGATGCAAAAATTTCATTAGAATTTAATAATAAGAGAGAGGAGCACCCTGAAAAATACAGGTAATTTTGAAAATAATGTTATCACCTGAAGGCGGTTTTTCTTCAATTTCATTCATTTCTTTTGCTTGCTCTGCCTTCATGGAGTAAAATTTCCTGAGATGTCCACGGATATTTATTTTTAGGAGCCGAACTAAAAACTTGATGTGGTATGGAGTCCTTGGGACCCGGGAATTATTACAGAGATCATACAAGAATTTAGAACAAAGAGTTCAACTTGAGGTAAGTTCATGTTGAAGTAAAGACATTTCACATTATCTTATTTAGAAAAATAATTTCATCTGTCGGGATAATATGACCTAAATTCCCCTTGATTAGTGATTAAATGTTCAGGAGGAAAAAATATCAAGGGAGTGACTTTTTGCTAAAGTAGGTATAAACACTGGACATGAACCCATACTTCACCATTGTTGTCATTAGCTCCTGAAATGGAGTCGAAGTGCCCAGGAAAATGTGGAGTCATAGGAGTACATTTATAGGATAGGGTTTTTAGTGGAATTTCTCATTTCAGTTTCCCAGTTCTGACTCAGTTCTGTAATACCCAGAGTTTCACAAATCCCTTAAAATAACTTTTGTACTAAATACATTCTTTTAATTTAAAATATGTGTTTATTTTTGTTCCAATTATTTCTAATAGCAAGTCAGTAAAAGAAAAAGATTTTGAGCATTTAGGTTTTTTTTTTTCATTATTTTTTACTGATTTAAATAGGAAATTAAAAGATTTTAAGTCTTTTTTGATCACAGGGGGAAAAACAAAAAGGTTGGGGACATGACCCAGCAAAGTCATTTAAACTGTGAATTTCATTTTTTTCTACCCTTGGTTCAGTCTCACTGTTTATGATAACAGGTGTGTCTTTTGTATCTTGTATCCTTTTACAACCAGATATTTTTAAAATATATCATTTAGTTGATAGCAATTGAGCCAGGCACCTCTTTAGTTCACATTCTTGTTATGATAACACTTAAAATAACAATGCTTGGTTTGATTTACTGATCAGAATATTTCAGACCTAAGATTTCTATATTTTCCTGTATGTATGTTATACTTTTAAAAGCCTTGGGTTTTGTGGGGGAGGAGAGGTTTTTGTTGTTGTTGTTGTTGTTTATCTTAACACTGGGATGTGGACTAAAAAGGTGCCTCGCTCAGTTGTTATCAACTGAATGTTATAGTAAAGATGAAGTCTTCCACTCTAAAAGTATAACTATGCAATTAGCTGGTTCCATTATCAGTGCTTGTTAAATTAAGGTAGAGATTACCAAATGAAAAGGCACACTCATACATTGCTGGTAGGACTGCAAATTGGTGCAGCCAATATGGAAAGCAGTTTGGAGATTCCTTGGAAAACTGGGTATGGAATCACCATTTGACCCACCTATCCCACTCCTTGGTTTATACCCAAAGGACATAAAAACAGCATACTACAGGGACACAGCCATATCAATGTTTATAGTAGCACAATTCACAATAGCTAAACTGTGGAACCAACCTAGATGCCCTTCAGTAGACGAATGGATAAAAATAATGTGGTATGTATACATAATGAAATATTATTCACCATTAAAAGAATAAAATTATGGCATTTGCAGGTAAATGAATGAAGCTGGAGAATATAATGCTAAGTGAAATTAGCCAACCCCCCAAAACCAAATGCTGAATAATGTCTCTGATTTAAAGATGCTAATTTATAATATTCTATGAGTGTATGTGGGTGGGTGAGGATTAAATGAACTCTACATAGGGCAAAAGGGAAAGGGGGAGGGAGGTAATGGGGGGTGGAATAGGGATAGGAAAGATGGAGGAATGTGATGGTCATCATTACCCTAAGTACATGTAAGAAGACACAAAGGATGTGATTCTACTGTGTACAACCAGAGATATGAAAAATTGTGCTCTCTATATATATAATAAGAATTGTTATATATTTGGCTGTCATATATAACAAATCAAAATTTTTTAAAAAGATGCAAAAATCAGGAAGGATCACATTTTGTAAATTTTTCACAGCCTCATCACAAGATCAACTTAGGTGTCCTCCTGTGTCTTGTGTATTATAATCCTTCCTTTTCTAATTATGTCTCTAGTTGTTCACACTCCATAAGAACAGGTAGGGAGTTGTGTTTATCTTTGTTTTCTCCAGCACTTAGCACAGCACCTAGCCCTCTCTTGAGGTGTAAATGAACAGGTAAATGATGATTTAGTGTAATTTGGTAAGATGGGGTTATTAAACTCATTATAAATTGAAACTGTAATTCAAAAATTATATAATACCCCTAACTACTCTTATGATAGCTTAAGTTTGCCTACCTCAAATGTTACATTAACCTACAGTTGGACAAAATCACATAGCACAAAGCCTGCTTTATATAAAGTGTTGATTATCTGATGTAATGTATTCAATACTATACTGAAGGGGGAAAACAGAATGATTAGGTATACTTTTACAAGCTATTCTGTGATCAAACCCTATGACTGACCATCTTTAAAGTTTAAGGAATTATCTGGAATCAGAATGTCTGGTGGGTCTTAATTCCTGCAAGAAACTTGGCTCTACAAACATAGATTTGCCACTTCAACTTGATGCCCATGTTATTAACAGGATATCTTACTCTTATACAGCTGCTTTTGAACTCCATTTAAAAAGGTTCTGAAGCAGTAGACCCTTTGACATTCTGGTAAAACTCTGGACCCCTTCTACAAATGTTTTTGAAATGCATTGTATAAAATACATAGAAACCAATAATATTAAAATAAATTAACAAAAAGATTTGGAGGGAGGAGTAGTGGGGATTGAACTCTGGGGCGCTCCACCACTGAGTCACATTCCAGCCCTATTTTGTATTTTATTTAGAGATAGAGTCTCACTGAGTTGCTTAGCACCTCGACATTTGTGAGGCTGGCTTTGAACTCTTGATCCTCCTGTCTCAGCCTCCTGAGCCACTGGGATTACAGGCATGCACCACCACAATTTTTAAATTGTTTAAAAGTAATGTATGTTTCATTGCCACATCAAGTGAAAATCTAGTGGCATGTCTAATAAATACCATAATTTTAAAGAAATGATGAACATAAATGATATCTGAAACATTTATAATATACAAAAAAACTGTATTTCTATTGACAATGAAATTACAGGTATTGCTAATACCTGTTTGTTGTCTACATTTATAACTGAGGACAATGCTAAATTCCAGAGGTTAGTGAACGTAAAAGTTTTATTTTTATCATCAAGTTTAACAGTCCCCCTGAAACTATTCATGGACCCTGGGTTTCTGTACCTCAAGTTAAGATCCTTGATATAGAAGTGTATGTTAAATGATACATGAAGAAACAAATTAGTAAAACAAGACATATAAAAACAGAAAAATTAAAAGTAGAGAATTCTCTGGGCCCAGTGGTACACGCCTGTAATCCCAACAGCTCAGGAGGCTGCGACAGGAGGATCACAAGTTCAAAACCAGCCTCATAAATGGTGAGGCACTGAGCAATTCAGTCCCTGTCTCTAAATAAAATACAAAATAGGGCTGGGGATGTGGCTCAGTGATCAAATGCCCCTGAGTTCAATCCTCAGTACCCCCCCCAAAAAAAGTAGAGAATTCTTTGCCATTTAAAGTAAATGAAGGAACACCTTCTGTGCTCAAGAATAACAGACCATGGAAGGCCTGTTGTCTACAAATTAATTTCCCTGATATGATGGTTCACTTGAGATAAAGGTGAAGAGATAGCCCCATCTTTGGAAGCTCTTTCCAGAGAAATGTCTGCATCAGTGTCAGTTCAGAATATTGTGGTATGAAAGGAGACTGATTTCAAGTCTCAACTTTGAATTTGTGTGGAAGAAAGACTTTGGTTTCTCTGTCTACACAACAAATGAAATAATGCTTCTGTGCAAATTATAATTCAGTGAGCTAAGGTACAAGAAATAACAGTGTAAACTGAAAAGAATTCTACATGTATAAATTTTGTTTCCCAAGCCATCAATTTTGGTTCTGATATACACCCAACTTTCAGAATCATTGACTGAGATTTATAATCTTTTGGGAATGCCAAAAATATAAAATAAAATCAGAGTAACATCTTGCTACTCTTATGATAGAGAAATCCTTGATACTCCTATCTCAGCCTCCCAAGCTGTTGGGATTATAGCTATAAATAGGAAAATCTCATTAAAGTTTTAAACATTTTGATTAAGAATGGTTGACTTTTTGCCTATAATATACCTAACTTACGCGTGTCAAGGAGCTTTTCCTATTTATTAACTGAAATAATGGTTGCATACTATTTTGAATCCTTTAAATACTAAGCTAAAATGAAGAAAACAAGTCATTTTTAAAAAACAAGACCCATCTTTAAGCTATAATGAAATAGGTATTGGAGAACAAATATTTGTTTAATTCACATTTTTGGTTACTTAAACTATTTCTATAATCTGTTTATACTTTGTAAAACCTAAATAAGTTTTGGTTTATTAGATAGAAATAGTGATTTCTATCTTTGTTTAGTTTACTTCAATAATAATTAGTCATAACTACTGGTTAAATTATTTTATACTAGTTGAATTATACTGAATTCTGTCTATACCATCACGTTTAATTGTTAGAACTTTATGAGTTAGGGCCAAGTCTGCAACCCCTGTGACTTGGGAGGCTGAGGCAGGAGGATTAGAAGTTCAAAGCCAGCCCCAGCAACTTAGCAAGGCCCTGTCTCAAAATAAAAAACAATTTTAAAAAGGACTGGGGATGTGGCTCAATGGTTAAGTGCCCAGGGTTCAATCCTGATACTTTACATGGTAGGTATTGTTATTCAGTTCAGAGGAGGAACTTGCCTAAGATCAAACAGCTGATAACTGAATGAGCCAACATTTCAAATTCACTGCTTTGTTAGCATAAAACAATATGTAATCATGACTAAAGAAGGAAGTTCACTGACTTCTGATTATGTGTTCTAGGTGCTTTCCTATACCTCATTTCATTGGCCACACTAAGTGTTAGCAATTATTAACCCATTTAGCAGTTGAGCAAAACGAAGCTTTGAAAGTTTAAGGGACTTACTCAAAATACTCAGTGAGAGAATTCAAACCAAGCCCACGATCTTTCCACTATCCCACATTGCTTGGTCAGAGTAACAGAACAGGACAGATATATTTATAGACAAACACACACACACACACACACACACCTGTCCTATTCTATACATATACACATGCATAAATAAATAAATATACACACATGCATATACTCATATGAAGATACACACACACACACACACACACACACACACACACACACACGGAGACAGATATGTAGGTCCATGTGTATATCTGGAGTCTCATGGCATTTTGCAACATCATGAACCACAAATGGAATGTGGGATGAATGGGTCAATTATAAAAGGATATAATACTCCCGAAGTTCTTCCTGAATATAAGAAAGTTTTCGGTCATGGGATCCTAATTTGTCAAATCTGTGCTGATTGTGTTTTTCCTATGAGACTCCATGACACAGACATTAAGTACTTCACTTGTGTTTTGCTTAATACATAATGTATTACATTCAGCAGAATACATGGCACTTCCTTCTGAAAATGTTCATCTTATTCCATTCATGCTTGCAAATAAAGTGCATCCATTAAACAGTTTTAAAATTACTTCTTTTATATTTACAGAGACAGCATTTTTTCCATTTCCTTCAACTTAGTCATATGAATGAAAACAGCTCTTTCTAAAGCACAGAGATACCAGTTTAATGTATTGAATTTAGAAAAATGTCATTCTACTAAGAAATTAATATTCATTTAACAAGTCATATATTCAGTACTAGCTATGTGCCAGGCATGTCCCTGAGTGCTGGGTTACAGTGTAGACCTGTAAATATTGAATACTCAGCCTGTCTACTGGTTAACACTGTATCTTCGGGAAGGGAAAGGAAATTGTAAAAATCTCATGTAGAGGTAAATAAAACATATGAGGTCTCAATTACACCAGTGGTTGAAAATGGATTCAAACTAGATTCTCATTTATTCTAAATGTTAAAGACAATTTTGATTGGGCATTAAAATGCCATTTTTATGAAGTTAATAATTTTTAATATGAGACTTATTTAATGGAGGTATAGCATCTATTTTCAATATGACATTTGTAAGCTTTTCTCTTTTTTAAATAAAGCTTTAGCTGGCATGGTGGCACAGGCCTATAATCTTAGCAACTCGGGAGAGTGAAGCAGGAAAGTGGCAAGTTTAAAGACAATCTGGGAAAATAAGTGAGACTCTGTCTCAAAATAAAATGGACTGTGGGTGTACCTTGGTGGTAGAATGCCCCTGGGTTCAACTGCCAGAACTGAGCAAGCGCAGGCACACACATTCTCTTTCCCTTTCAATTTGTCTTATACACACACACACACACACACACACACCATTTTTTTTTAAGAGAGAGAATTTTTTTTAATATTTATTTTTTAGTTTTCGTTGGACACATCATATTTATTTTACTTTTATGTGGTGCTGAGGATCGACCCCAGCACCCCATGCATGCCAGGCAAGCGCGCTACTTCTTGAGCCACATCCCCAGCCTAACCATTTTGAAGTCTTAAAAGATAAAAAAAAAAAAAAAAAAAGGTTTAAATCTTTCCATTAAGTTAAATGTTCACTTAGTTTTATTAGGTGGCTCTGTTTAAATACTGATTAATTTTTTTTTAGTTGTAAATGGACACAATACCTTTATTTTATTTATTTATTTTTAGTACCGAGCAACAAACCCAGTGCCTCACATGTGCTAGACAGGTGCTCTACCACTGAGCTACAACCCCATCCCAAATACTGATTAAATTATTGTGATCATAAAATTTATGTAACATAATTTTACTCATTTTTGAGTAATTTAAAATATTTTTAATTTATATATCAAAATTATACATGTAATGGGGTACCATGTTATAGTTTGGTACATGTACATATTGCATAATGTTCAAATCAGGGTAAGCACATGGGTCTTCTCAATCATGTATCATTTCTTTGTGGTGAAAACATTTAGTCCCTTTACTGATTATCTCCTTAATAGCTGGGCTGTAAAGTAAAGCAAACAACATTAATTTCATAAATAACATTTGTGAAAAGGTAACAATTCTATTTCTACTCAGTAAAACTTATTCACATAATTACTTCACCAAAGGTATTACCTTTGTTGTTGTTGTTTTCATTTAAGTGGTACTTTTCATTTGAGTGAGTAATGAGAAGGCAAGGGGTGTCGGGTTTTTTCCAACAAGTGTGTTTTTTGTTTGGCTTTGATTCTGATTCCTTGAAAAACTCAGCTTTAGAGTTTAGCCAGTAACCAGTTCCTTTTAGAAAGGTGTTACCAACATGGGCTGGACCAGAACCTGCCCTTAAAGAGCTGCTTTCAAAAGGATGCCTAAACTCATACAGCAAGTGAGAATCTCTGAAGTGGCCGAAAAGGATTCAAGAAAATTACTGCCTGATTTGAGGGGAAAGAAGAGGGAAAGCATTTCTTTCTAAATGCAGTTTTCTGTAGCAGCTTTTATTTACACTTTCAATTTTTTTTCAATTAAGAAGAAATAAGATAAATGCCTTTGTAATGTGTAGGAATGTACTTACAAGAGAACAAACATAACCAATACATTTTGCTCCCTCACTCTTTGACTTTGGTGTTTTACTATCCTTCAAACTAGTGGTGTTGCTCTTGAAGTCTAACCTCTAGGCTTTGTACTTTGCAGTGCGATGGGCAGTATATTCCTCTCCCCAGTTTGCAAGGCATAGCAGTGTTAAACATCCCTAGCTATGCAGGAGGCACTAACTTCTGGGGTGGAACCAAAGAGGATGATGTAAGTAGCAAAATAGAAATAGAGTCTGTTACCTCAACAATGATTCAATTCATGTAATATCTTTTAAAGATGTACTTTTAATATTAATTTAATGTCAGAATGTTTTACACAGGAAAGATATGGGGATAGAATAGATTTGTTCAAGGTTTTATTTAGATAATTTTTCATGGATTTACTCTAAAATTCCTTATTCTGGGATTACAATTTGGGGGGGGGGGGGTAAATGCAAAGGCATCTACTTCAGGAAAGTAAATTTAGGATATAAAGAAAGGAAGCTCTTGCTTCTTAATTTTATACCTGTATTAGTTTTCTACTGCTGCTATAACAAATTAACACCAATTTAGTAAAAGCACAGGTTTACCATCTTACATTTCTCTATGGTATAAGTCTGACAAAGTCTCCCTGGGCTAATAAATTCAAGATGTCAGAGGGCTGTGTGACTTTGGAAGCAGTAAGGGAGAATCTGTTTCCTGTCCTTTCAGCTTTTAGAGGCTGCTCATGTTCCTCCCACAGGTTGGATTTTCATGGCTTCACTCTAGTCACCTTTTCTGCCTTCCTCTTCCACTTTTTAGTGAGCCTTGTGATTACTTTGCGTCTACCCAGAGCATCAGGGTAATTTTCCTATTTCAAGGTCCACAATTTAATTACATCACCAAAATTACTTTTACCAAGTAATTAATCATCAGTTAGAAAGTTTGTTTCCTGATATTTTCAATGAAAGTTTTCAATTTGGATACTACTTTATGTTGTTTTTTTAAGAATAATAATTATTTATGACAAAGAAAAAGAGGGGGCAAAGAGGGAATGTCATACAGTCTAAATTTAAATTTTTAAGTAATTAATTTTGTGAAAAAGGCATCTAACATAAAGAAAAAGAAAGTTTACGTGAATTTTACCACCTGAGATTTCTGTTTCCATAGTTCAATGCCCTAAAAAGTTGTTGTATTAAGATATAAGGCACACGTGCATGCTGCTTATAATACCTTGAAAGATCTCCCTTAGAATAACCAAGTGAACTGTATCATAATTTGCATGTTCATTAGCTTTAACCTGATGAAACTGTTTCACCTTTTGGGTTTCTTAGATTTCTAAAAATTATAGACATTAGCTTAGCAAAACATCTGAATTATATATGGCAGATGTTTGCTGCATTTATACCAAGATGAATCATTTAAAAATGCATTAGTCCAAACAGTGCTTTATGTAAATGAGTCTTCTATCCCTATGCAAAATCCTTTTAAAAATTACATTTATTTTAAGCCATCTTCAGTGATTTTTTTTTTCTTGGATTATCATTTTCTAATGTTTATTTGCTTTTTGCTCACTATTTTTATGTTTCTAAATATAGACAGATAGCAAGGTTTACATTATTTGATGTACCACTTTACCAAAATGTTCAGTGAAAATGAAGCATAGTTTCTCCTTTCAGATATTTACTGCACCATCATTTGATGACAAGATCTTGGAAGTTGTTGCAATATTTGATAGCATGCAAATGGCAGTTTCAAGGGTCATTAAGCTGCAGCATCATCGAATAGCCCAGGTTTGTTTCTCTGACTATGCTTCTTGGGCCATGGAGGGCTGGGGGCTGCTATTCCAAATGACAACTGTCCTGAATATGTTTCTATATGATATTGACTTTGCTGTCAGGTCAGTTCTTACTGTGTCATCATAAGTGGTTTAGCATAGCATTCCATTCCACAGAATGGCCTAAATATCAAGCCTGAACATATGCAGAGATTGATGGTCAATTTCTCAGGATGACTTATATTCTAAAACAATGTGTTTTATTTCAGTGCCGCACAGTAAAAATCACCATATTTGGTGATGAGGGAGTCCCAGTGCAGGTGGATGGTGAAGCATGGGTCCAGCCTCCAGGGATTATCAAAATTGTGCACAAAAACAGAGCTCAGATGCTAACAAGGGACAGAGTATGTAACAAAAAAAAAATTATTCTGGAATTTTATCAAAATTGTTTTTTTAAAATTCTAAATTGTCATTAAAAATAGGAAATGGAAAAGATTTAAATTCTATTAAATCTGACATTTAAATCATTGTGATTTTAAATATGAACAAATATTCAGTTTTGTTTTAAATTAAATATATTTTTTAAAAGCTTTAGGTTTATATTGAGCAAAAGTACACAGAGGACTCTAACTGTATTCCCACATACATCCTTCCTCCCCTTACACACATATTCCCCTATTATTGATATTTTGCATTAGCATGGTACTTTTGTTGCAACTGATAAGCCAATATTAATACATTATTAACTAAAATCCTAGTTCACAATACTCTGTGTTGTGTACCAAGGAGTTTTGACTTGTATCCACCATTATAGTGTCATCCAGATAATTTTACAGCCTAACCCCTTAGGATCCACCTATGCATCTGTCCTCCATTATTCCTGGAAACCACTGATCTTTTTACTGTCTCCATTAGTTTTGTCTTCCCTATAGTATATATTTTTAATTAAGGTAAACCCTTAACAAATAAGACTGACAATATTCATGCTGTCTAGTAAAATAGTTAAGATAAAATAGCAAAGTAAAATAAAATGGTAAAGATTGAAGCATAAATTGAAGAAATAAACATTGAAACTTAAAAGTCTTTTTATGTTCCGTGATATATTTATCCTTATCGATCACATTACTCTTTTTCTTGGTGTGATACATTGGAAAACTTTAAAATGTCTTGTTTCATGTTTGTGGTTTATTGAGTGAGGTGGTTACAGAAAAAGAAAGCATAGTTTCAAAGATTTTCATATAATATCTAAATACACATTTATCGGAGTCTCATGGCTGTTACACAAAACATTTACTGCAATACTACTTTTAAACAGGCCTTTGAAAGCACTCTAAAATCTTGGGAAGATAAACAGAAGTGCGACACTGGTAAAACAGTTCTTCGAACCCACTTGTTCATCCAACATGCCGTTGACCTGGCAACAGAAGAGGTGTCGCAGATGCAGCTGTGCTCCCAGGCTGCAGAAGAGCTTATTACTAGGTAGGAGGTTCTGCCGGCTTTCCAGACCATGAGAACTCTAGTCTTAGCAAGTTTTGTTTTTTAATTTGTAGTTTTAGTGGCTTGTAGAATCAAAAAGGGGTGCATTTACTGCCTCATGTTTGCCTCTATAATTGCCACTCTCCTTTATCAAGTCCTGAGACCAGATCTTATACTTCTGGAAACATGATTAATTTACCCTGCCACATAATACTCTCTCCGTTATCATTTCCTCTTTTACGTATGATCTTCACACTCTATTATTCACTTGCATATCGCCTTATAATTATTAATTAAATGTTCATGGAATGTAGAAAGAAGCCCAAACATTAACCCTATTCCCAAAGAGAGTCAGATTATTTAAAAAAAAAAAAAAAAAAAAAGAGTCCTAGAACCAGTTTCTAACAAGTATGCAACAGAATTTAGAGAACACACATAAATTAATTTTTGGTAGACAGAAAGGGAAGAGATAAGACATAGGTCTGAGTATAAAATACATGAAAATCACTAGAACCAGAAGTGAGCTTCAGAGAAGAAAGACCATGGACAACGTTCTTGACTTCTCTTCACCTAAGTCTTCTCTACCACATGGATATAAATAGAGCTACTTTACTGTGAAGATTATATAATACCTGAAAGGTAAAGCACATCATGGCCAGCTCTACTTTTGGGGGTATCATATGATATCTATAATAGGATATAATTAGGGGACGTGACAGGTTCCAAGTTGGACTAAAGATTTTAAATTACATTACAAATATTGAGGAGGAGATTTCATTTGCCAAGTAGAAATGGTCATCTGAACATTAATTCTTTCCCATTCTTTGAAAATGAGGAAAACATTTACCCATCTCTGTTCTTTTGATAAATTATCTATTCTCCATGGTTGCTCAACATTATTGATGCTATAATGCTGAGATTCATTTGTAGGTTCCTTTATAATTTGTATACCAATTGCATGATCCTTAAGAATTAAATTCTTCTCTTACTCCTGATTCAAGTGTGTAGGACTTGTGGTGTTTTTCTGTTCTTTCTAGATTAAAGATCTTTCTCCTTGAAGATGTCAAAAGCAAAAAGTATTTGCCTACTCTTGCCTTCTTGCTCATCTGCAAACTTTGCATTGTTTTCTGATAAACTTTTCCTCCTTCCTTTTCTTTGCCTTGGGTCCTTCTAGGATTTTTGCTTTCCAGAAACCATTCTTAGAGGTTTGACTACTCGAAGAGTGTGGCACAACAGGCTTTGGAATTGAATGGAAATAGATCCTGGCTCTATCACTTATTAGCTGTATACATACACTCAGTCTCTCTGAGCCTCAACATCTTCATCTATAAAGTAGAGAAAACTGATCATAGCGACCCCTTAAGGTTGTAAACATTAAATTAGGTAATGCTTGTAAAGCACTTAGTATACAGATGATATATATGTTCCCCTAATTTGTATACAGATGATATGTATGTTGTATTTGAAGTTTCAATAAGTAAAAGTTTCTACTCTATATTTGTGATTTCTCTCTTTCCAATGATACTGCCAAATGAAGTATCACTCTATTTTGTTAGTAGCACTTCAAAATGCTTATCTCTGATTATAAACCTAACATTTTACATAGTTTTTAATATTTTTTGTTGCAATGAGGTCTACATTTTATAAATATATCCTGTGCCCTCCATAATTAAGCAGCCATTTAAAACTTTTTTTCCTTGCTGATCTTTATAGGTTATTTTTTCCAACTACTTCTCTACTCCAGGAAAAAAAAAAAATCAGCAATGCCCCCAAAGTTTTTTTTTTTTTAAGAGAGAGAGAGAATTTTTTAATATTTATTTTTCAGTTTTCAGTGGACACAACATCTTTATTTTATTTTTATGTGGTTCTGAGGATCGAACCTAGCGCCGCGTGCATGCCAGGAAAGCACGTTACCGCTGGAGCCACCTCCCCAACCCACCCCCCCACCCCCCACCAAAGTTTTTTGTTCACTTGTTTTGTTTTCATTTTTAGGATTTGTGACGCAGCCACAATTCACTGTCTTCTGGAACAAGAACTGGCCCATGCAGTGAATGCATGCTCACATGCACTGAATAAAGCCAACCCAAGGTGCCCGGAGGTGAGGATCTCATGGTAAATTCTCATTCCATGGATTCTTTTGGTATTACACATATGATCTTAATGCTGTAAAATATGCCACATCCTGTGAAAGAAAATGATGTAGTCCATATGAGTTTCTGCCAGAAGCTTTTGGGAAATTTGTCACCAAATTTTTTTATTTTCCTTTTTCTCCCATGTTTTTCACTCCTGTCCTTCAGTTCTCCCCATTTTTTTTTCTATTTCACTTTCAATCATTTGCCACCTTCCTTCAAGTGTTTCTCCTTTTAACTGCTATCATCTTTCCTTAGTCTTTCATACCCTCTCTCCTGCACCTTAATCAAGGCCAGACTTAAAAATCAGTGTGCATTCTGTTAGAGATGTTTGCTCACTTTTGAAATTGTGCACTGAAATTACTCCTACTTCATTTTGTTTTGCTGAATTTTAAGTTGATACTTATGTAAAATTTTTAATGCAGAAGTTAAATAATAGAAGAGATAGAACATAACTCTCTTAAATTGTAAAACATAGTACAATGGTGTAGTATAGAGAAAACTGATAGTGTTATTCTTGTAAGTAAATTGAAGTTACTTATATTAGCATTTAAGTAAATGCTAGTTCTCAAGATTACGATCTAAAAAGCAATTTGATTGAAAGTGAAAGTCAGTAAATAGACCTAACTAGAGTTGACCCTGAACAACAAAGGGGTTAAGGGTACCAACTCCCATACACAGTCAAAATTCTGTGTTTAATTTTTGACTCCCTAAAAGCTTACCTCTTAATAGCCTGCTGTTGACTTACATCAAAAGCCAATTCACCCATAATTTGTATGTTATATGTATTGTGTACAGTTAGAAATATGCAAACCATGAGAGATCACTTGAGTGATGATTTGCTGGAGAGACATCTGCTCAGGTGGAGGTCATTAGTGTCACGTGACATTTTAAATGGCTATTATCAACACTTGAGCCTACTACAATTGCAATAGGAAGTGGCTATGAAATTATTATAGTAGGACAGTATTACTAAGATTAATTTTATACTGTTTACATTTCTCCTAACAGTGAATGGCATCATGTAAGGTTTATTTCCATTTTTGATGGATTTTAACTTTTTATTGGAGATTTGTGCCTATAACAGAATTTTGATAGATTTTCTAAAAACTGTGATGTGAATTTAAATCATGAATGAATGTAATTTAAAGTATTTACTTACAATGGAATCCTAGTTTAATACAGAATTATGTGTCTTTGATATTCTTCTTTTCTAGAATCTTACAAGAGATACTGCCACTGAAATAGCCATCAATGTGAAGGCGTTGTATAATGAAACAGAATCTTTGCTAGTTGGGAGGGTTCCTTTGGTAAGAAAAAGAAGTGATTGATAATATCACAGTGATGAAATAATTATTTGGGCCTCACCTTCACTAGGGAATGTGCATTCAGTAGATTCTAAGGCAATAGCAGCCCTCCAGCCTTCATTCCTTTTTTTTTTTTTTAAAGAGAGAGTGAGAGAGGAGAGAGAGAGAGAGAGAGAGAGAGAGAGAGAGAGAGAGAGAGAGAGAGAGAGAATTTTGTTTAATATTTATTTTTTAGTTATCGGCGGACACAACATCTTTGTTTATATGTGGTGCTGAGAACCCGGGCCGCACGCATGCCAGGCGAGCGCGCTACCACTTGAGCCACATCCCCAGCCCCGGCCTTCATTCTTGAACCTCCCTTTTTGCCAGGCTTTTGCCTTCCAGAAAATATAGGGCTAAATTTGGAAGTTATGATTCAGGCTAACAGAAGTAGACATTCCCCTCATAGATGTCATTATGTGTTTATATAGCATCCCACTCTCCCAGTCAGCTTTGAAAGACCCAAGTTTTATAAAATGTAGTAGTCATTCCTCAGCACTGATTTATGCATAAAAGTAGAGGGAATAATAGGTTTAATGCCCCAAATTAACATTTGAAAAATTATTGACATGGTTCTTCAGATTTATTTAAAGAAGTCACTGTGTAGATGCAGCATTTCAAGAACTAAATTTCAGGAAATATCCCTAGTTTAACTCAGTTTGATCCTGTAAGTCAAGTTTAGGTAAGTCTAAATCTGACACAGTCCACTGACCTAAAGCATAAATGCTAATCCAGAGTCAGTCTTTCTTTAAAAATACCTCACCATTGTCAAATGTTCTAGGATGTTGGATCTTGTCGCCACCTAGGGTTCACTTGAGGCATTTTCACGTATGCTGTGGTCCCTGTGTGGCATGCCTAGAGCCTTAGCTGTCTTTTCCTTCCTCATAACTATTCTAATTGATAAGTGGTGATCTCAGAACATTTTGTTTGATAGTAATTTCATCTCTGCTTAGTTAAATGTACACCTAAATAAAGTCATAGAAATCATTAAAGTCATAATACTTGTCCTAGGGGGTGTATGAATGGGAAGTCCTTCCCACAGCCAGCCCAAGTAATCATGCTCGAAATTTTCTGTTTAATTGTAGGCCAAAAAAAGTGCCAGTCTTGGAGCATCCTTTGCTCTGAGAAGTTTAAAGCCAGGATGAAGGCCAAAGCCTTTTTTGTATCCTCCTTGGGATACAGAAATACAGCTTCTATGGGACAAAAGGTAGCTGTCTCTACTATGGCCTTCCAGAAAAACTTAGGGAGAAACTTCAGTTATCTCTTGATAAAATCAATGGAAACATCCACTTGGCTGTTTTGGGCACTCCTACTATTAAACAGAATCTTCTCCTTTTCTAAAATAAGTCCTATAGGAAATCCTGTGAGTTGTGACTTGGGTTCCAATTTTTATTTCTAGGATATGTGTTTTTTCTGTTACTTGAATTATATTTAAGATAATTTCTGACAAGAACTAGAAGCATGACTTTGTCCTTAATACCAAAAGTACCCTCTTTGTGCTACTTTGTAATTATCTATCAATTGTATTATGTGAAAATGGAAACACCCCCCCCACACACACACACACATTTCATTTTCTGTCATTGTCAAATATAAATGTTTGATTTAAAATGTATTATAGTTAATTTTGCCAACACCCTTAACAATAGCGAAATCATGATAAATATTTGATCATATTTTAAATAACTAAGGTTTATTCTTTATTTTACTTTTAGAAAGAATATTTACTAGCCATTTAATCAATTTTATAAAACATATCCTTAAACTAAAATGAAAGTTCTAAATGTTATACATTAGGGTAGAGAATCTCCATATTTTTATGAATGACTAGAAAAGGTAGATATCTTTAAAAACCTAGGGGGAAAACAGCAAAAAAAAGAATGTTCACAATAAATAATAGCAATATTTTCTCTGAACTTTCAATTCTAGAAGTATATGAGCATGTATATAGGTTCTCTAAGTTTTAAAGTAATTTCTGAAAGTATTGGTTAGCTAGAAGAGACCTCAGAAATAATGTCCCTTTGCTCTATTTCTGAAAGAGAAAACTAAGGCTCCTGAAAGCAATTACCCCTCCCTTGGTTGCACTGTTCATTAGTCACAAGGCCAGGACTAGAATCCAATCAGCTGCCCTCCTGTTCTGTGCATAGCAGTGTTTACTTCATCTTTAGTCATTTACATACATGCATTTCACTAAATGCTATGAATGGGTTAAAAGTGAATAACAGGTGACCAGTTAAAGTCTCTAAATGTATCCAAACCCTTTTCTAGACTATTAACCACTTAGCTTTTTGGTTTTGCCCTGATTTTTACAACAGCTTTTCATCACACATTTTTCTTAAAATTTATTTTCTTCTCTTAAACTCATTCTTTTAGTTTTTGAGCAGATTTTTAATACCATTTCTTTTTATGATAAGTTTATGACCAGTTAAAAATATTATTTATTCATAGGACGATCTATATCTATGTTAGTCAGAAAGATTTGTGGCACAAATCAGTAGAATAATGAAACAGATCACTAGTATAAGCATTAAGAATGGGTAGATAGATGCTTGGAATGGAGGAAGGAAGGAGGAACAGAGGGAGGGAAAGGTTTACTTAGAAACACTAAAAGCAGTACTTTCTCTGTTATATTATTAAAGTCAGGTTAGCTACATATATCATCTGTGGGAATTAAGAATTAGCATAAATCTTTCCAGATATTTTTAAATGAAAATATAAATAATTGTTCTTTTTAAAAAATTCTCTCATTTAAAAATTAGCATAATAAATGAGGATGTTCACTTTCAAAATAAATTAGTTGTTCTTTTTAAGTTGGTTGCTGAGTATTGTTTTGTTTTGCTTTTTAATCTGCTGGTAAATAGCAGTTGGAATCTCCACATGAAGAACGGGTGGCTAGTGCCTTACATTCTGTGGAGGTGGAGTTACAGAAATTAACAGAGATCCCCTGGCTTTATTACATCTTACACCCCAATGAAGAGGAGGTATGTAAAATCCAGTCTGTTTCTTTATGATTATAGACCATATGACAATAGAATCTGAGCTTATCTTTGAAAAAGATACATAGGGGAAAATAGATTTCCAACACTATTCTCAAATGTACTGTTCTTAAGTAAGGAAGAAAAGGTATTTTTGTGAACACAAGTATTATATGGGAATTGGTAGATTTTCATAAATACATTATGCCATGAGCTTTTTTGAAAAAATCACTACTGTTCTACAATATGTAGTATTGATAACCTATTCCTATATTCTCTCTGTTAAAAGTGGACTTTTCTTCTCTTAATATCCTACAGCAATTCCTTTTTGCTCTATTTGAACAGGAGCCTCCAATGGATTGCACCAAAAGGAACAACAGAAGCACAGTATTTCGTATAGTGCCAAAGTTTAAAAAGGAAAAAGTTCAAAAGCAGAAGACAAGTACTCAGCCTGGTAGGTGGTCCGCATGATGGGAAAAAAATAACACATTAATGTCATTGAAGTGTTGAAAATGTTGAGAGCCAGATAGTGATGAGCATTGCCGTCATGAATGTACTAAACATCATTGAAATGTATACTTTAAAATTGTTGATATAGTGAATTTTACCATAAAAATCACATCATACCTAGAATATGTCTAAGTAGTTATGAAGCTTAGAAGGAAATGAATGGTTGCTAGCTTGCTTCTCTGTTTGGTGGATATCATTGTGTCTGTCCAGATGGGACTTTATCTTTCTCAACAGCAACTTAAGTTATCAGTGTGTAACTTGTTTTTCTTCTTCAGAGTCCAAAATTGAGATCACTGTGATAAATGAAACACAGAAACTTTCATTGACTTCTAAATAAAGTTGCTAAATGTATTTTTCCACCTAAAGTTATATCTTCTTTTCTCCTGTTTTAAGGACATCATGTTAACCCCTTGATAATGACCATCAGCTGTGCTATCTGCATTCTCAAGCAAAATTAAACCTCTCTATGCTGCTGTTTTTCTAGCTTCTTCTCCATCTTGTCTAAAGATGAAATTTACTGCTATTCTAGTCTGAAGCACCTTCAAGTTCTGTACACGAGAGCAAATCTTTTTCATAAGCCCTTAGCTTATAAGAATTTTATAAATTTTCTGAGTTAGCTATCTCATTTTTAAATAATGATTTAAAATCCTACTTAGGATATTCCTAGAGCAGCTACGGAAGGGCATTTAAAAACAAAATACAGCAAATAAGTAGGCTTTTATTAAGCTAATCCATGTTGAATAAAATGTACAAGAATGATTATACATACTGAAAAATAACATGATCAACTAATCTTAGAGAATAGTACTGACAGTTTTTAAACGACATGAAGTTGATTTAACAGCACATTTATTGCCATAATTATCAATAGCAGTAGAATCAATAAAGGCAACACTTGAAGTCAGCAAGACCTTAAACATGAAAGTGTAAAATTGAGTACCCCATAACAGATTTTAAATTCTAATTAGCATTTGTAGCTCATTTCTAACTAAAACCGTTTTCATCCACTGTCTTAAGGAAATTATCAGGGCTTATTCAGACTTGCACCACTAATCCTAATGATTCGAAATAAAATTTTCTGTATGTTGTGTGGCGTGGTTAGTTTTAATGAGGAAATTGAACAAAAGCTGAAGGCATGGTGCTGCACGATAGCCAGTGTCTGTATAGTCAGACCCTTGTGTTGATTGATAGTCCGTAACCTGCATGGGAAAAAAATGGAACTATAGTTCTGTAGAACAACACCTTTGACCTTTTCTTTGCTAGCACTGCTGCTGCACTCTGTTTTGCATCTCCTTTGGCCAACCTTTGCTTTGTAATGCATTGAGCATGTAGAAATTAAGGGGGTTTTGCTCTTAACTTTGGTAGTTCAGAAATGGGGCACTGAGGAAGTTGCTGCTTGGCTGGATCTGCTCAATTTGGGAGAGTACAAAGAAATCTTCATCCGTCATGACATCAGAGGGGCTGAACTTTTGCATCTGGAAAGGCGAGATCTTAAGGTATTTCCTTTGTGCTATTCTTCTGCTCTTGAAATTTTTTCTTGCAAAACAGAATTCTTTCTCCTGTGCTTCTTCTGTTATGTGCTTTCAGCTTGGCTTATGTTATGCAAATGTGCAGTAATCTAATATTCCCTGTCCTATGGTCTGAGGTCCTTGTGTGCTTTCTAAACAAGAACGTGTCAGCAATATTTTCTTGTCAAAATCATTCTGTATTATAGCTAACACACTGCATGAGCTTAGTGATTTTTCTCTGCATCCACTTTTGTGACTTTCTGTGCTAATATCTCCAAATGGGTCATGTTTCCATCAGCTCATTGGACTGGATCAGCATGGAAGGGGGTAATTGTTGCTGGAAAAAAACAGAAAAATCTAATATAAGCTTAACAACTAAAGACAAAGCCTTTCTATTATGTGGGATATTATGAGAGACTTATAGCAATTGCTACTTAGAGTTCTGTGATTTTGTTTGATTCTAAATTGGCCTTTCATAGGTTGCATCATCAACTAGACCAATTAATTCAAACTCCCTTGAAGCAAAAATTACATATAGCTATGCTAGAAAGCAGTTCATAGTGTATTTGTTATTTGGGACAGGGAAGGAAAATCATTTATCAACTGTCTGCAGCAATTCCCTTTTCTTCTTTGGGTTGAAACTCAACAGTAGAAACCTCCCAAGTAGCCTGTTTTGTCTGCTAAGAGTGAAATTTTAATCATGTTAAATTTTCTTGCCCCATACTGCCATTTAAAAACTATAATAAGTAATATTGTTGGAACAATCCCTTTATCATAGACCAAGTTTTACAATATCTAGAATTATGGCAGTAAATTCCTAACACATCCACAAGCTATTGTGCTTTGTCTGTTTAAGTCAGCAGAAATCTTTGAAGAGATAATGGTGGTATAAAATATAGGTCTTTATTGAGTAGTCAGACGGTTTAGCACATCAAAAGGTGAATAGCATTTATACCTAAAAATCTTTAGCTGGAATAGTAATAAAATAACAGGTAATTAACTTGATTGAAAGATCTAATTCTGGAACAGAACAAAGTATACAATGGTAGAGTTGAAGCCAAGATTGACTTCAAAACTTGAAATGAGTGCACAAAAATAATAAACGTAGGGGATCTTTTCAGTACATTCATATAGCTTCTGCTACCCTGGGCAGGCTACAGTACTTATAATATAGCTATTCAATGTATTACTGTATTGTGCAGTTTTCTCTAAGTGATATCTGTCCTCTAGAGGCCTGCATCTCATTGACCATAAGTAAGCATACATTCAAAGAAAACCCTCTGTGTATGTATAAAAAATACATATTTAAGTAGGTCTATGTGCGTGTGCTGTGTGCTATATAAATGCACAGATGTTATACAAATACAGGCACAGAAACACAGAGAAACATACATGCACACACTGAATGAAGCACATATTTACAGAATGACAAAACAAATCTCATATGTACACTGAGGAAAACTTGAGTGATAGGACCTGTTTGAGGAAAAAAATAAAATAAGAGTAGAAAAGAGATGGTTTAAGAATTATTTTAGTAAACTTTCTCTTTAGCTTTTCATGTTGTTTGTTTTTCATTTTTAATGCAAATTATATTTTCTCCCTGAAAACTTTTTAGAAATTTGTATTGACACTGGCCTTTTTAACTCTTTTGCTTGTGAAACAGGGTGTAGGGGGGTGGTGAAAGGACTTTTTTTTTTTTTTTTAACAGAAAGAGCCTTCTGTAGCACAAAACCATGAAGCTAGAGAAGTCTCCCCTGACATTCTATGGTTGTGGCTGTCAGAAAGAGCACAGAACAGCCTCTCAATGTTGGTGAAGGATTACCTGCCCCTTAGCTCATCTCATCCATCCCCGTTCCTTCAAATGCTACTTGTGATTTTATCAATGGTACACAAGTTATATCTGTCCCTCCCTGATGTCATTTATGAACTTCAAGATTATGTCACCAACTGTCCACTTGATACTTGAGTATCACACAGGGACATAATTTTGACACATCCAAACCAGGCTCTTGATTTCCTATCCCACTCCTATTGAGCCCCTTTGTCAGTGTTGAGCATTTTAGTAAATCAAGCCTCTGGCTCTCCAAGTGCTAAAGGCCAAGAAATTCAGAGTCTCAAGTTAACACCTTTCTCTTCCTTATCCACGCCCCACAACCTATCAAGCCTCTCACCATATCACATTGATCCTAGTCTGCATTCGTTACTCTAATCTGTCTATAATCCTGCTCCACACTACTGTCACATCTTGTTTGTGAAAACTCATTAGCTTCCCAACTTGCTTTTTTACTTCTACTTTGTCTCCCCAGTCCATTATCCACATTGCAACCAGAGTGATATTTTAATATCATCAATCTAGTATATCTAGTTTTCTGTTTAAAACCTTTCAGTGGCTTTCCATTGCTATGAGAATAAAGACTTACATGGTTATGGAGGCCTTTGAGATTCTTCCAACTTACATGACCTCCTGTAGAGTCTCTAACCCCTCACTGCCTTAAAAATGCAACATGCCTTCTTACCTTAGGGATATCCTCTTTTGCTGTGCTTCTCCCCTTTGCTCCACTTGGCTAACTCCTACTGAGAGGCTGGCTTATCAACAAAAACAACTAGAGATGGCAGTGTGACCATCTAAAGTTGGGAAAAGCGGGCAGGGATGTAACTCAGTGGAGCCTGCTTGCCTAGCATGTACAAGGCCCTAGGTGCTCTCCCTAGCACTGCAAAAAATAAATAAAAATAAATAAAAATAAAGAATAAATAAATAATTAAAAGAAAGCTAGGAAAGAGAATACATGTCTAAAATGCTTTAACAGATGAAGAAGCAAACTGACCGTAATATTTCCCCTGCTAGAACACAGTAGGAGAAACTGGGGGATGTCAGAGAAAATGGTAAAGTAATGGTAGAGGGAATTTTGTTTATTTTTTTTGCTTGGTAAATTGTGTATATGTAGGATAACTGAAAACATATGCTTTCCAAAACTAGGACTATTAATCCAAAGAATGAAAAAGCCAATGGTAAAGAATATGATAAAAATAAGTATAAAAAAATAAGGGCTGGGGTTGTGGCTCAGCGGTAGAGCATTCGCCTAGCTTGTATGATGCTCTGGGTTTGATCCTTAGGACCACATAAAAATGAATGAATAAAACAAAGGTATTGTGTCCAACTACAACTAAAAAAATATTTTTAAAAAAGTATACAATGATATGTGACAAACAATATATGATATATGATATTAAAAAATACAAGAAGTGTTACAGCATAACTTTATCACAGTTTAGCTTCTAGGAGACATGAAAGTACTGAATTCCAACTGAAATAAAATATAGCTAAGAAGGTTATGCCATTCTGTTACATTATGGAAAACACTGATCTCATTATACCAAAAGATTAACTCTGAGAGCGGTCTACCTCATTACAAAGAAGTTTTTATTCTGGAGAATACAGTGTGTATATGGCCTAAAATAAAATATTTAATTAATATTTAAATATATTTTGTAAGTAGATACCAGCATTATCACAAGAATAAAACATACTTAAATATTCTAATTCAAATAAAAAAAACCTAAATAAGACTGTAAATGTATTTACATTCTAAATCTAGATAACATACACTGGTATCTTCCTCTAGGATATGGCCATGCTTTTAAGTCTGATCTTTATCATATACTCAGAACATGTATAGTCACCTTATGACTAATTTTTGGATGTCCTAATATCATATGAGAAATTTTTTTCTGGGTCAATTAAATATGATAAAAATGTCACCTTTTAATTATCTCAAGCTCAAAAATAGCACTACCTTTAGAAAGAATGTTTTCCAGAAGCTTTGCTGCAGTGGAGCTCAAAAAGCTCATCAAGTGTAGGGAGAGAGCATGTGTACATGTGTAGACTTAAACACGTTTGATCTACTCCATTTAAACATTTTAAAATAATGCTCTTAAGTTAAGAACAGGGTGGGTATTTGAAATCACCTTTTCTGACAAGCAATGTGTGGTACCTTGTAATCCCGTTTTTTAGTTGCTTTGTAAGTCATCTTTTTACTAATTTTCAGACATCTCCCACTATTTTGTGAAGAGGTTGTTTGACCTCACACATTAGCAGACTGATTATTTGTTACACTTACAGAAACTGTAGGGTTTAGTGGCCTTAACTCTTGTAGTTTTGTGGATCCTAGATATTATGGGTCTCGTGGATGCTTCTCCTGCAATAAGCATTTGCCATGTGCCTACGATGCACCCACCAGTCATCTTCATTCTTGAAAGATGAATATTCAATTCTTGGCACTTATAGAAAGGCAGTACTTTAAGAAAGGAGAATAATAATTCCAAGATACAAAACTATTAGTATTTTGAGGGAAAGCATCAACCAACAGATACTGATATTTAAGTAATTTTTACACATATATACATTACAAAAAATAAAGAATATTTAAATCAGATATGCTATGCAAATCAAAGACTCTCCATGCAACTGCAAATGCATTCCAAATAGGTAGCAGGCACTACTGTCTTCCTCTAGGATTAGGCCTCACTGGAAAGAGCTGGGTGTGGTGGTGCACACCTATAGTACTTGGGAGGCTGAGGTGGGAGGGTGGCTTGAACTTGGGAGTTTAAGATCAGCCTGGGCAACATAGCAAGACCCCAGCTCAAAAAAAAAAAAAAAATTGCACAAGAAATGTTTAGTTGTCTTAGAACTAATTGTGGATGCTCTGGTGTCCTACCTCATTCGCCCCAGAGATCCCAAAAGGGCCTGTCTTAAAAACAGAGGTTTGGGAGGCAGGGGAGAAAGAGAAACTATGTTCATTTTGACACTTAAAGAACTGCCCCCTTGTATATAATTTGTATGCAATTCAGAGGAGTTTATATGGGATGTGATTTTTTTTTTTACTGATTGATCATTTTTCATTGTTATTTTTGTTTCATTAACTTATTTTTCTAACTATCACTTCCTATATCATTGAATATAAACTGACATAGATGAACTGAATGCTAATTATGTTACTTGCTGGTTAAAAATTTTATCCACAGTTTTATCAATAAACTCTGTCTTCTTTTCTTTCTTCCTTTCTTGGTTCTTTCTTTCTACCTTTTTCCTTTCTTTTCTTTTCTTTTTTTTAGGACCTGGGGATACCGAAAGTGGGCCATGTGAAGCGAATTCTGCAGGGAATTAAAGAGCTTGGAAGGAGCACTTCCCAGTCTGAGGTGTAATATTGGTGCTATTCCTTGGAAGAGAAGTAATTGCTACTCAATACAAAGTTCTTGGAAGCAATTGGCTGTTCTTGTAGTTTTCTGCATAGATAAGTAAGCACCACTGAAGCACCTCTATGGCTTGATATTTTATTATGGGTGAAATTTTTGATTTGAGGTTTTAGAAAATATTTTTGTGCCAAAAATACATTCCATAAAGCCATTTTCTTATTGTGCAAACCTGATATGTTCAAATATGCTCATAGTTGGAAAAAAAGTAGGAGGCATCCGAGATAACTGCATTGTCTAAAAGTGGAATTGCTATTCACTCACTTTCCTTAGATCTGGTCTGATAGAGGGTTCTTACTGTGCAATCACATAAAGGTGTGTGGCTAAAACTTCTTGGGTTTCATTGTTGGAGGAATTGGCTTCTTTCTTCAAATCATGGTTAGGAGACAAAGATATACATTAAGTTGTGTTTTGAATGTTAGATTGGTATTACCATAGGTTCAAAGCATTCACTGATCAAAGAATATGGTTAAACCAACCTATCAAATACTACAAATAATGCAGATCTTAATGCACGGAGTTCCTGCCTGGATTGTCTCTTTTTCTTGCATGTCATATTGTACACTTTGGTAGCCTTAATCTCAGTTTTAGTGGAATTTGATTTATGACTACCCAAGTACCTTTTTGTTGGTTAAGGGACTGAACTTTTCTGTTCTATAACGTGGAATTTTATATAAATATTCTATACCTAAGATTTTGTGAACATGTGTCTGTACCATAATCAACAAATGATATACATCTTATGCAAGCCAATTTTATTTCAACATCATACATAAACCATAGGTATGCACATTAAGAAAATTGTTTGGATATTTTTATAAACTTACATGCTGTTATCTGACAGAACTTATTACAACTTTCCAAAGCAAAATTTCCACATTTTGTTCCTATTTTTTCATTTCATTTCAATAATCATCTAATATTTTGTTTGAATTTATAGCAGACTGTTGACGTCTAGGAATTCTGCAAGGTCTCAACTGAAATTTTTATACTGATTGGTCACCCAGACTCACCCACTAGTTACAGTGACTTATGACATGAACTTCCCAACAGAAGAAACTTAAATTTTTTCTTAAGGGCTTTATTCTTCTTCTTAATAATAATTATTATTATTATTTCACAAAATTCATATAACCTATCAGGTTGATACTCTTTCCCTTTTTCTAAACCACTATACATTAGAGTTGTTCATTAGAAGTCAACATTACAGTTATCAAATATTTGAAAGCCAAAGGCATACATATCAAGAAGCCACAAAAATATTATTAAATAAGCTTTCTTTAGCCATTATAATGCCAAGAAATTAATTACACTTTTTTAATGTTCTATGTAAGAAAAATAAACAGGGTACTGACCCAGTGTGACAGTTTTCATAAAGTAACCTGGGAGGTGCTCAATAGCTATACATACACCCTAGTGTACATATACACATATTTGTGTATATACACCTACACACATATACATATTATCTTGAGACATAGTATCATTGATATTTTCTAGACAATATTGCCCAGTGTTTTAAGAGAAATAGTGATCGAGGAGTATTTAAAGTGAACTATTGACAGACATATAATTTACCTCAAAGGAACTTAATTATGTGATAGTTTGTTCTTATTTATAACGTGGGTATTTAACTGGTAGTAAAGTCACAAAATTTGGATATCTTAGAAATAAAAAAAAATGGGAGGATTGGGAACATAACTCAGTGGTAGAGCACTTACTTGCCTAGCATGTGTCAGGCTGCAGGCTCAACCCCCATCACTGCAAATAAATAAATAAACCCAATGGGTTCCATGTCTGACTTTTTACCTAAGTTGTGGACAAATGGAAATTTTCCAAAGGGAATTTGTGTCAAGTAGTTTAAAGGGGTGGTTAAATTTTAATTTTATCCACTCCTGTGAAGCCAGGGGTCTCCTTTTCCAGTCTTCTTTGTAGTCCCCACCCTATATGTTGTCCCTGCTCCTTGTGCTTCCTCCCTTTGAAACTAAAATACCAGGTGCCAGATCCCAGAACTCTCTTGAGACCCTGATCCTGGTCCAGGTCTCAAGAAAGGAGGGGTGAGAGGAACTCTAGTATTAAGACAGTGCTAATATAAAAATCTTTATTGATCCCCTCTCAAAAAAATGAATACCTCTTTGCCAGTAGAAAAGATTTATAAGCTATGACATGTTCTGAATTTGAGTATGATGTAAAGGATTGAAATTTTTCTTGTTGTTTGACCATTTCGCTTAGGTAACATCTTTTAATTTCTTTAAAATCTCAGTTACTAGAATCTTTAATTAACTAGAATTTTCCTGCAAATGGCTCTTGGATGAGGGAAATCCTTTAGAATGACAATTTGGATTTTTTATTTTTTGTTGTTGTTAAATGATAGCTATTTTCCCTGTAAGGTCGGTCTGCTTGTCTGCATATGTCTGTGCAGGACTCAGATGACTTCACTGACACCTGTCACCAGCATGGCACCGTCAGAGCCTCCTGTCAGCATCACAGAGAAACCATCTTCTTATCCTAGTTGGGGTTTAAAAACCATCAAGTGGGAATTGCTTCTCCCTGGCATGGGATCACAGCCTGGGAGCACAGCCTGAGGAGTGCAGATGGCTTCTCTGCTTAGATCCATGCACACGCTTACGTTGAGAAGCTCACCCGTGCACTGATTGCAGCTGTAGCTGTCACTGCTCCTCCTCATAGGTTCTCCCACGCCTGGATAATTAGGGCGTAGGTGGGAGAATCACAGCCCAAATCTACTTTCCCTGACTTTTACTTTCCCTGAGGAAAATTGCTTTTCAAAAAGGAAAGGGACAGGGGCAGTCCTAAGTAAAATTCCAGACTTCTCAGTATTCCCCATTCATTGTCTCTCCACCTCCCTTTCTCAGTTTCTTTCCTACTTTCTGGCTTTGCATTTTCCCATGCCTAACATAGTAATGGGTGCTCAAAGTCTCACTGCCTTCCCACCATCCTTTGCCAGTCAGTTGCCCTATGCAAAAATGACCTCTTTTCTCTCATCACCATAGCAGAGTTTTCTTCTCAATCCTTAATTCTTAACCCTGTTCTAGATGGGATCTCCCCGCCTAATGGGTTTATCTGGGTAACTAAGGTGGAGCATAGGAGATTGGCTAAGCAGCACAGCTGAACTTTCTTCAGCCCTTCACTATACTGTAAGCCAGTAGCAATCCATATCTGCTTAGTTTCTTGCCCCTGTGGCATGTTTGTTTATTCATGACAAGTCACAAGGGACATTTCAGAAGACTATGTACTGAGATAAGTAAAGATTACTGATCACTGTCCTTCAACTTGTACATTTTCATTTTCTCTTATCATTAGATTACCCTGTTGCCATAGTGCATGCTTGAAGACACATAGCAGCACACACATTAAATGAATCATTAGGCATGAAAAAAAAAAAGGATCAAAATGATTACAAGTAAAACAAATGTGTCATTTATTCCCTCAAAGTAGACGTGTCTTGCTAGATTTGGATCTGTTTTTCTTACACTAACTTATCTTGATTTTCACATGGCTAATAATTTCTTAAAATGGTGCCTGAAAATAATACATTCTCGGCCCCCAAATGCAAATTATTTAATTCTAAAATAAAATCTTTCCCAATGACTTATTGTCAGGAATCCTTCACTTAATAATTCACATAAAATTTAACAAAACATAACTGCCTAGAGATTCTTTTTGTGTGTGTGTCTTTGGTCATTCCTTTTTTAATTTTTAATTTTTTATTTTTTTAGATATACATGACAGAATGTATAATAATATGTCAAAATACATCTACTGCCTAGAGATTCTTAACTAATTTTTTATAAATAATGATGGCACTATTTTAGACTCTAGGGGTTATTTTTGACAGGAATACAAGTTATGACTTAGCAATTATAGAAGCTCCCTCCATACAATACTTCTAAAGTAAATAGTCTATTATATTCAGCTGGGCTAACAACATAGTGAACTTTCACATTGTTAGGATTTGAGTCTTTTAATTAAACCATGAGAATGATACATCTTTCACCTTGATGCCATGAATCCTTCCCACCATCCCCACCTCAATGAACTAATTTTACATTTTTTCAGATGGAAGTTGGATAGACAATGAATTTAGAGTTGGACAATACAAGTGGCAGTTTTAAAACATCAAGTTCTCCCCCAGGACAGAAAGAGGAAAGTGAGAAGTAGAAACTCCTCCAGTAGGAACCATTAGCTACTGGATTCACCCTCCCTGGTGGCTCCTACAACTTGGCTGCCATACTTCTCTCACTGCTCCACTCCAAGTGCCATGAGGCCTAGGTCTTGTCTGTTGCCAAGGAGACATCCCATGACTGACTTTGTATAACAAATGTCTCCATGTCATATCAGTAATAGGGTGCCTCCCTAAGGAAGCAACCAAAACTTTAAAAAGGTGATGATTATTGGCTTCTACAATAAGCAAAGCCTAAATTTTATTATCTTTATTACTGTTTTCTCATTTTTCCAAGTTTTGTTTAGAGATATTTATATCAGAAGAAAAGAAGTACAAATGTTTATCATTATAGAGAAGAGAGATTAAAGACAGCTGGACTGTACCTATTTGTATAATTCTGTCAATTTCAGGAAAAGAAGTTTAACAATAACTGGGACTGCATTAACTCAGTAACAATGTTTAAGATAAACTCTATATTACAGTATGTAAGTTAACAATTCCCTTTATGTAACTAAGTATTCTATTTACGTTATTTATATACTCTCTTGATTTCTTATGCACTTCCAAGTTTTAGTTGGAAAAATAAAAACAAAACCACTACTTAAAACTTTTTAAAGCTACACATAAAATATTTCATTTTAGCAACAAGTTATTCACCGTTTAGGAATTTATAGTCTGGGTATTTCATAGTAACTGCATTTCAAGAGTAAATTAACCAAATCTAACAGAACAGAGTTACTTTTAAAATTCATTAAAATAAAGGGGTTTCATACTCAGTTGATAATGCTATTAAAGTAGGATAATGCAGTTAGATATACAAGCTAACAAGGAAAAAGACTATATCTTGGGGCCCTTAATGTTTGATTGCACTATTGTTTTACACAACTTAGCCATATCTATTTCTATACTCTAAGTATTAAACTAATATGTAGCTAAAGATTGCTTGCAGTTCTGGTAACTGGTAACTAGTGCTGTGAATGGTTTTGGTATTGTAACATTCCCAGTTTTGTGAGTTATATATTGTATATTGAAGATGACTAGTTAATTGGAGTAATATATTTATCTAGAGCTGGGAAAATATGGTAATTATTTTCAAATCTTTAATAAGTTGTATTAAACTTTTTCTTTCTCTTATGCAAGGTTAAAGTCTTACTTTTTGTTAACACGTCTATTTATACAACAGGTTCCTCCTTTTACTGGTGTTATTAATTTTCATACTAAAATGTTTCTTACCCTTTTATATCAAAATAATTATCACTCTGGTAATTCAAATTGCCAGGGTGTATTTTAGTTTGCAGGACTTTTGGCAAACAAGATATTTAATAACAAACAAAAGCTCTGTATATTTTGTGGCTTTAAGGGCAAAAATTTTACCTTTGAATTGTTGTATGTGAGACAGTGCTGACAACAGCAACGCCAATCATAGGCAGTATTACTTATAACCATTGGAAGGTTTTCACAAGTTGTATAAATCAGTGCATTTATTTATTATGTTGTGAAATGTAATCTTTATACAAAATGCATATTCTAGCTCTTTTCCTTTTTACTGCTATTGCCTAGAGTGTAATAGCTCTGTTAATGATTTACTTATATACTTGAAGTACTCATTTCTGTCAAACAGATGCCCAATTTTTTTCTTGTAAAAACTGATATTCTTCACCATAATAGATAATTGAACAGTAGGGACTTTTAAAAAATGATTTTCATGTCTAAAATAAATATCAAAGGGCATAAAGCCAAAGGAAATGACCAATGTTAAGAATTTAATAGAGCCAAGGGATTTATTATGCTACAGTTTACCAATATATAACATGTCTTCATAACTTTTTTCCTGTGATGAATTTTCAGTATTTGTTATAAGAGATTATACTGCCAATACAACATTTAAATGAACATTGAGAATTTGAATTCCCCAAAGTATCACGTACCTCTAGCAGTCAGGTCTTGGTATATATTTTTTAACATTTTTGCATTGGACTATGAGCTATTTTACAAATAGTAACCATGGATAATGGTTATTTGTTTCTGTCAAATATATAAATGAAATTTTAATTGAGTTTTGAATCATTTCTATTTAAACGTGTTCTTAATTACATTGTTTAAAAATCCAACTTTTAAAACACAATAGCACAACTTAACCCCACAGAATAAAATCACCTGTTTTCAAGGAAGTAAAAACAAGGGATAAAGAAAAAGAAAACTCGGTGTGAAGCCATGTGGTATGCCAAAGAAATCACTTGAATAACCCCTAAATTCCACTGTTTCATTCTATTTTACAGTGGGCAAGGTAGATGAATTGTGATATATTTAAGAATTTATATTAGAAGATTAAGGAATTAGTTTATTATCATTTTTAAAGACAGGGTTTTATATTAATTTTACAGTTGCACAAGCAATTATCAAAAGTGGGAAAGTGAAAATATGTGAGAAACATTATATAAACATTTTAAGAGATAGGAAACTGCTGATAGTTTGACAAAGATTTGGGAATAGTTTGAATATAGTTATTTTTCAGCTTATAGGAACACAAAGCACATTCGAGATATATGGTATGGTGGGCATAATACCACAAAACAAAAAAAAATGGCACATTGACGATATTAGAGACTATATCTAGATTTTATCAAAATAGCTAGTGAATTCAGGGATCCCATTTTACTGGTGAAATTTAGAACTTTTAAGGAAGTAGTTAGGATGACTAATTGTTCAAGACATTTGATATAGTCCACACAAGTGTTTATTCCATGGGACAGATGTCTGTGCTTTTTCAACTTAGTGAGAGTCTCAGAGAAACTAGTCCAAAGGGCTTAGCTGTTTCCTAATAAAAGAACACTGGGTAAATGTGAATCAGACCTACACCATGCAGACCAAAGAGATTTTCATTCAGTGGTTAAGCCCTAAAATTTGTTAGCAATGAGTTTTCATTTAAAAGAGCAAAAAATCATTAAAAGTTATAATCTTTGTAAAGATCTACATTCTATAATTCTAGAGATGGGAATATTGTCAGTTTACCTGATTCCATAACTGACTTCAGCAGTGGCTCATCATGACCTTTTCTATAAGCTATATGTTTTGGTGCCTCTATTTTCCCAATTAGAAATGCCACATGATTTTGCCAATTATAAGTACTTGGTTAAATTTTCTGCTATAAAAAGAACTATGTTAAGTGTGAATCATACTTAAATTTGTCATTTCTTTTCCACTATCATTTATATCTAAAGAAAGACATATAACATGAAAATTAAAAGTCAAATTTATATCCCTTGGTGTGTCTTTTAAACGTGAAAGCAAAGGGCTGGCACATAGCTCAGTAGTAGAGCACTTACCTGGCATACCTGAGTCCTGGATTCTGTTCCCAGTACTGCAAAAAATTAAAGGGAAAATGAAGTTAAATTAGTATCATCTGTGGGTTGTAGGAATTTTCATCTGTATGCTACAGGGTCATATTCATTTTAGGATTGGCTAACAACTCACTTCTAAAATCTTTAAAAATTTTGAGTAATTTCATTTTTTCTATACTTTTCCCAAACAACTATTTATAGAGGTAAATATAATTTTTTTTTAAATTCAGGTCTTCCTATCTTTAATTCTCTAAGGAGAAAATTATCTTTAAACTAGTTGTTTTTAAAAAAATGAAATATGCCTCCTTACCTAGGTTTTTCCCTGTGATGTTACTTCCTCAAGGGTAAGCCCATTCTGAAGGGTGCCTTTGATCTATAGCACAGGTCACTAAGTGCATTCTCAGACTGTGGAATAGTATTCTCTCATGCAGCACACCTCCTAAACTTCCCATAGAAAAACTAAGCCAGAGGTTGTCTTAATTATTGCCATAATAGAAATCTGGGCACAATTTTAAAGTAAATAAATGAAAAATTCAAATAACTTGGTTAAAGTAATTATATAAGGATAAGTGAATGCTGACTTTATTTTTGCATGACATTTGAATTCAGTCACTATCTAATTCTTAACGTGAAGCTTTCTTTGCTAAATCTGGTATATTATTATATTTATTATAGCACAATATTTATTATAGCACAATATGGTAACTTGAAGCTCCTGTAGCAATCCCCTCCCCTAGAAATGTGGAATTATAAGAGGCTATAAGCTGTATGACATAAAAGAAAAGACCTAATTGGAATTTGTCAACATGGTATTTTGATCTGTCTTAATGATACAACTTAATTTTCATGAAAACAGATCTCTAAATGATTATTCCAGAATGATTTGTTGACTGGAAAAAATTATTTCCCTGGAATTTGCTTTACTTCAATGACCTGATATACAGATGACCTTAGTATAATTGAAATTAATTCTAATTAATTTTAATTAGAACCTGCCCTGTTTGCAGATTTCAGTTGTGTAGTAGTGTTTTAATAGAAATAATGATGAGAATGGAAGCTATGAACTTAAATAGTTCTTTTGTTTCCTTTCTTCCTTTTACTTGAAAAGCATTTGAAAGATGACACAATTTTTATGGCAACATTTTGTAGATATGTTCTTCTGCCAAGAAACTCATATACTAAAATATGGAACAAAACAAATGCATAATTCTAATCTTGGTTTTGGATTGTGCAAGTAAAAGCATTTTATATATCATATTTTTTCATTATTTTGGCAATTGCATATTTCATTTTGACCATCTCAAAAGCTGAATCGGCATTCTATTCTGTTGCTAATTAGTTGCAGTAAAGTGATAATTCTGTTGCCTTGGTTCAGGCCCTCATCAGTACAAGCCCTCATCATTTTTCTTTCCTGTGCTTTACAACAACCAGTTTTTCTATTTTACTCTCTCCCACCAGAGTAGAAGACTTGAATTTGCTTTTTCATTTCTTTGCTAAAAATTCTTTTTTTTTTTTTAAGAAAGAGTGAGAGAGAGAGAATTTTTCAATATTTATTTTTTTTTAGTTCTCGGCGGACACAACATCTTTGTTTGTGTGTGGTGCTGAGGATCGAACCCGGGCCGCACGCATGCTAGGCGAGCGCGCTACCGCTTGAGCCACATCCCCAGCCCGCTAAAAATTCTTAAGTACCCTTTTCTTTATAGGATATCCGCCTAACTCTTTAGCAGGACAGATAAGATACTCTGTGGCTGTTCTTCTCCCCGCATTTTTAGCACCCTCCACTACCATCCCTCTATTGACTTTTTGTATCCAGACATTTGGAAATATTCACAATTTAGTGCTTTGGAATAATCCCATGCCATAGATCAATTTATTCAAGACTCAGTTCATATCTTCTGTGAAACCCTACCTGATACCTGATGTCTCCAGGCATGTATTTATTTCATCCATGGCCAATAGTATTTTGAAAGTTTTTATGTTAAAAAACATTTATATTTCAATTAGAAATACACAACACACACACACACACACACACACACATGCCTGCCTCTCCCCCTGAATTTTTCTCTTTGTAGTTGCAATGTCTGCTAGCACATAATTGAACTCTGAGAAATGTTTTTAGATGAAGGAGATATAAAATCCAAATATCTCTATATGTTTGTACTTTTATAAATAAAACATTAGATCTCCCCGAAAAGCCACAAGGTGAGTACATTCATGAGTGTGCATGCACTCTGGACAAACCAAAAGGAGATGAACAGGCAAAAGGAGTTGTTTTATGAAGGGAAACTACTTGAAGACTGTACATCAGGAAGATCTCCCAAATTTGAATATTCATTTTTAAAATAAGGCTATAGTTTATCAGACAACTGCCAAATTCTTGTTTGTGATTCATAAATATGTCCTAAAGATTATCTCATATAGACATTAAGTATACATGATCTTCCTAAACACATACATTGATTACCTATACACAAAAGAGACTTGAGAAGAAATTTTTTTAAAAGCAATGAAGGTGAAATGTTTTAATATATTTAACCAGGAAGATTTGTGTGATTTCAGATAGTTAATGATGACTGTAATATCAATGTAATGTAGGTTTGTGTCTGTCATCACCCTTGGTAGAATCTAAAGACTAAAACCATTAAATATGGGCCCGTTTTTCTTTTGTGACTTTTATAAAGCTTTTCTATCACTTCCCCAAATAATTATGAGTTAATCTAAAATCAAATACTAGTCAAAATTTATTTAATTAAATGTAATGCTCTTTTCCTTCACTCACTTGATAGACGTTTTTCTGCCTGCTGTATCCTTGGCACTCATTTAGATGTTAAGGATACAACTAAAATGAGACATGGCTTCTGTCCAATAGATTAGTTCAAGTTTGTTTTCACAATTATTTTTCTTGAGTCTGTTTAAGATATTCAGAGGACATTCTTTTTTAAACCAAACATTTCCCAGTTTACTTCAGAGATGTATTCTTCAACTGACCAAATTGTTTGTCATAAAGAAGTAATCTCATTTTATGCCCATAATTAACAAAAATTTAGATATTGATGGACCTTTATTTTATTCATTTATTTATGTGCAGTGTTGAGAATCAAACCCAGTGCCTCATACATGCTAGGCAAGTGTTCTACCACTAAAACAAAACCCCAACCCTATGCCCATGATTTTTGTATTTTCATGTCAGCCACAAGTAATTTTGACCATCTGAATCAATTATGTGTTTCATCAGTTCTGTAGAATGGCAGGTGCTAAATGTGATCCAAGTGACTAAAATATTTGTAGAACATGAGTTGAACTTCAGGTTCATTTTTGGAAGGCATGTGTTAGTGACACACACACCAACATGTCTAAGAGGCATACATTATAAAACCCCAGGAGAAAAATAGTAAATGCTTTTCCATAGACATTAAAGGATTTATTTGAAGTTGTGGTTTAATGTTTTCACCTCAGTTGTTTTTAGTGGGGAGTAGAGAATAATAATATTTAACAGGTAACATATTTATCTAAGCATATAGTAAATGTGCTACTAGTATGTGTGTGCCACAAAGCTCTGATAGAAATGAAACAAAACAAAAATATTTAAGTTATAAAACAATATCTTTGAATATTTATTGAAGGTTAAGCTATCAGGTTCCTTTAGAGAAGAAAGAAACTGTATTTTTACTGTCAGGAAGTATGGAAAAAACCTTACTTGTATGTATATTCACATTTTGATAGGTGTATTTTAAGTCACTGTTTCTAATCAATATAAAATATCAGCTATTTTTTATGTTCCCTAGCAAAAGAAAATTCTTAATTCGATAAATTTACTCTTTGGTTTTCTAAAACATTCATAAAAGAAAGAGGCTCAGGAGGCTGGACACTTTGCACTTCTGTTCTGCACATTCATTTCACCTTTCAATAAATAGGATGAAATTATTTGCCTCCAATTTATCATCAGGTCGAAAACCTAACAGTAGAGTTCCTTCTGTTTCTTACATTGCAAAAGATAGTTTTAATTTAGCCTTACCATATTATTTCTTGGTAAACATTTACTACATTTTTGTAGTCTGTTTTAAAACTAAGTACTTATATCTGAAAGATTCAGGTAACGTCTATTTATTACACAGTGGGCTCTGTTTGCTGCAGAAAAGAGTGAAACTTTTAACTGCTTAGCACACTTGCCAGTGAAATATACCTGACAGAGCAGAGGTTATAACTTTGGCTCTTATTACTTTTCATAATGATAAGAAAACGTGAGTTTTGTTTGTTTACATGCTGTTTATAATGGCATAATTTTTAAAATATATTCAACAACTGAGATATTTATTGCATACTATTTTAAAGATGTTTTATGTGTTTTCACCTTTGGAATATATTGTTACATTTCCTTGTACAGATAATTTGGGTGGCTTTGTTAATGTAGCTAGTAATTTTTATGACTACTAAGTGACCAGTTTTTGGTGCCTTTTATTGTGGGATGCATGATTATGTATTTATTGTATGGAAGTCACTGATGTGTTTATTTTTGTACTTTGCTGAGAGTAATGGTTGATCCTGATGTACATGATGATGAGAAATGTCTTTCCCAAAGGGCACTACCTTGAGATTGTTCTTCTCAATAAAAGAATGCATTTGAAGAAGGTGTGAGTTTTATGTTATTCCTAGAGGCAAATATTTTTAATTTTTTTTATTTTATAGATCCATATGCAGTTGTAAGAAATAATATACAATGATCTTTTGCCCATTTTCCCCCAGTGGTGACATCTTGGAAAAGATCAGTATAGTGTACAATACCAAACACAGAATGGTATTGACATTGATAAGGTCAAGATGCTGAACAGTTGTATCACCATAAGGACTCACAACCCATGTTGCTTCTTTTTTTTTTTTTTAAACCCAGCAGGTACCTTACCACTGACCTATATTCTCAGCCCTTTTTATATTTTTATTTGAGAAGGGTCTTGCTGAGTTGCCAACGTTGCCTCCAACTTGGGATCCTCTTGTCTGCCCCTCCTGGCCTGCTTGGAGTACAGGCATGTGCCACCATGCCCAGCTTCATTTTGCTATTTTATGAGCACATTTACCACCCTCCTGTCCTAATCTACTTCTTAACCTTAAGCCACCACTTACTATCTCTATTTTTATTATTATATTATTTCAAATAGGTTATGTTAATGGAATTATATAGCATAATTTTTCACTCAGCATAATTCCTTAGAGATTCGTCTAAGTCTTTGGTATATATCAGTAGTTTTTTGTTTGGTTGATTGGTTAGGGTCTTTTCGTTGCTGAGTAGTATTCCATCTCTTGGAATTCTTAATGGCAAAGTTATAATCTAGCTTACCTTTGTAGTAATGCTTCCTTGAAGTTCACCAAAATATAGTTAAGAGCCTGACATGTACAAGTGTCTGCAGTGGTAATGATCTGTGAATGGCACACAAACTGTTATGTGTGGAACACAGAACAAGGAGGTTTAAGAGTTTCTTCCTGGATAGGTGACATTAAGTTGCATTTTAGACAAAGTGCATGTGTGGGAAAGGCAGAAAGGACATGGCAAGAAAAAGAAGCAAAGCAGCAGAGAGGGTGTGACTAACAGCAAGAGAGTAGGGAGAGACAGAAGATGGACCTGGATTAGTGAGGGCAAGAACTATGCTACAGATTTGAGTCTAAGCAAGAACAGTGAGGAACTTTTGAAGGGCATTTTAGTGGAAATGGAAAGAAAGGAACAGATCTGACATGTAGTTAGGTGGAAATGGCTTGAACCTGGAGATTGTGGATGAAACCCAGGTTTCTACTAACTGAAAAGGAAATCAAGGTCAGATTCATATCACAGGTTTAAGGTAAGTATAGGATGTCTATTGTATGCATAATATTGAAGAGAGGTATGGGAAGGAAATATAGATTCACAGGTCATCCTTATATGGGTTGAAGCCACTAGAGAAGATGAAGTTGTTCTGAAAGACCCTCAGGAACAAAGAAAAGTCGTCCCTCAGATCTGGAACTCAGGCCTCAGACAAAAGGGTGTTCTCCTGATGGTGCTTGGGGGAGTGCCAAAGGAAGGAGGTGGAGAACAGAACCAGCTGCCTCAGCCACAGTGAGAACTTATGTCACCAGGAGACTGGTAACTACAGCAAAACATGAAGAGCCGGGCATTCTTCCTACTGCCATCCAGTCTCCCTCTCACATCTCTGTTGGGCAGGAAACCAGCTGCCAAAGCCAGTGCCACTTACAGAGTCCCAACCCCAGCATCACAAAGCAGAGTATAAAAATGTTATTTGGAAATAAGAGAAAGGTTTAATTAAAGTGGCCACTAAGTGTTATAAGAATAGCAAGTCTTCATTAGTTATATCAGACACAACCTGTATCACATTCAGAGGACAATGGGGCGAGAAGCTGTCCCAGGAGGTATAGTTGAGGGAATGGCAGCGTCTTAGCTTGGAAAAGAACACTCAGGGTTGGGGAGTGAATGTCGACCAGAGGAAATGAGATTAGATATATGTAAGGACTGTCTTCAAATATTTAAGGGGCTGTTGTGACAAAGTGGGTTTGTATTAGTTCTAAATGAGATATGAAAGTGAAATCGACAGGAGAGACTGCGATGTCTAAAGATATGATGGCTCATGAGTTCCCTTGAGAGAGAGTTTGAACGGAAGCTGGCAATCTCCTGGTTCCCACAAGAATATTAATTCCATGAGGAAAGAGAATGTTTTCACCATTGTATCCCAATGCATGGAATAGTGCTTGGCTATTGGATGTACATGGTATGTATGTATATGCTGAACATATGTATATGGTATATGTATTTGTTGAATAAATCAGAAATAATCAAACATCAGATCAGAAGACCAGATAACCTTAAGTGCCTCTCAGTCCAGCAACTGATCATACATAAAGGCCAACTATGCAGTCCTAACTGTATTAGGAAATAAGTGAACCAAAATATAAGCTCTAGTTCCCTTTAAAAGTGCTATTAACCAATGTTTTTATATACTTACATCATGACTCAGTACTGCTTGATTCTGACAGACTTTCTGAATCATCATATTAAATTACTTTTAATTTTAAATGCAAATTATATTTTATTGTATACTAATTCTTCTTAAAGTAGCAATCTGTTTACCTAGCCATAGTCTTGATAAGGCCCAGTCCCTTAATTTTGACAGCAAATGGTTTATCACACAAGCAAATTGGAATTTTCACCAGGAAACCTAAATACATTAGAGCTTTCAGGTGGGAAAATGAGACTCCTTCAAATAGTACAAGGAACTTTCCTTTCCTAGCTCTGCTCCTGCTGTTTATTACTCCTTGTGCCACCACTGAGGCATTCACAAAATGTGACACTTGGTGCTATAGTGAGTAACATTCATCTCAAAGCAAAACTGAGATGGTTGTCCTAGCCACAAGAATGAGGCACTACAGTAAAAATAGCATCCAAGCATTATACCGTATTTCTTAGTTTAAGGCACCATACTCTGCAGTGAACCTTTATGACCCCATGAGTTCAGTATTAGACCCATTTGGAACATCCTCATACCCTTTGCATTGGTTCCACTTCGAGCAATGACATTTTTGATAAATGTGGGCATTGGAGCACTACTCTTCCTTTGAAGAGCAATACTGACTCACCAAGTAGCAAGCAGCCCTAAGAACCACAGCAGGTAGAAAATGTTCTCTGTGTATCTCTTCTTCCATACAGGCCTCCCTCTCACCCAAATTGCGGTCGGGTAGCTCCCAGCAACTGAGAAGTCACAAGTGAAAGAGGTCTTACATCAAATTTTTCAGGCTTTTTTGACTGCTACCTATAGTGAAAAATACATTTTTACCCAGTGTACATAAATATGGTTGTGTGTGTCTATACAGACACGTGTGTGTGTGTGTGTGTGTGTGTGTGTGTATATATATATATATATATAATATATTTATTCATGATTACATATTCATGTTTAATAACAGCACTTATTTACATGCAATATGCCTTAATAATTTCTGTTTTTAAAAAATATCAATTGCAATCTTTTAAAATGATTTTATAACCCACTAATGAAAGGATCAGCAAATGTTTCCTGTAAAGGGCCAGATAGTAAATACTTTTGGCTCTGTGGGCCATGTACTTTCTGTCAGGATCACTCAATGTCTGTCCTATGGCAGGAAAGCAGCCATAGACAATGTGTAAGCCAAAGGGCACTATTTTTAAAGCAAGATGTTGACACAACCTCTGCACTAATAGATTAGAGCCCATAGTAATAACTTAGTGTGTGAGAGTGTGTGTGGGGGGGGGGGTAGTAGGGGTGTTGGGTTTCATACCTAGGGCCTCAAACATGATAAGCATACATTATCACAAGGGTAAGTCCCATGGTACTATTAAAATCACAGTTCAATAGTTTTCCAATGCTCAGCTGACCATTTGAGAATCATTTTGAAAGGACATTAAAATTTTTTCAAGACTTACTATAAACCTATGGAATTAGAATCTCTGGGGAGGGGATCTGGGATGCCAATATGTGTATCACCCTCTCCCCCGACTCCACACACACACCCTGGTGATTCCCACATGTGACTACATTTGGAAATCTCTTATCTAACCTCCTCACTAACCCTGACCCCCATTTTATAGATAAACAGAGAACCTGAAAGGCTGCATTCTAGGTCATAAACAATTCTCCCAAAAGTTTAAGAGCCTAGGTCATACAAACTGGAGACTTTGACACAGTGCAGTTATACTAGAAATTAATAACAAGAAACAACATAAAACTCACCTCTTACCATTCAATTATGTGAATCCCTGTCGCAGTTCAGCAGAAAGTGATTAACCAATTAAAGAACAGATGCCAATCCCCTCTACACTGATAATAAGAATATTTAGCATCCTGCAGCTACTGTAAAAGGTTATTCAGCCAAAAAGTTAGAATGTTTGAAAGTTCATTACTCCAAGATGACAATTTTCAACTAACAAAAAAACACTAATATGTAACATTCCTATTAGCTTAATTATGATTCAATGAACTATGTAATTGCAACTAGAAACCAAATTATTAAAGCATACCAGCTGATTGGAAAGTGATTAATCCTAACAAATTGTTTCATGTTTTTTGGCATAAAGCACTCTTAAAAGTATAATTCCATCTCTGTTTTCATCAGAATAGAACTTATCTTTATACAAACTTTATATATAGATTTCAAAATGTGAACACAAAATGCGTACAAATTGACACAAAAATTAAAAGTTAAAAACTGAGGTTAGTGAAAATTCTTTGTAAATGTCTATGAATTTGTATATTTATATACACTTTATACCTGTATTCCTTTTTCTTTGAAGGTAAAATTCATTGTGGTATTTTCATATATGTAACCTAAGATAATTTGGTCAGTTTCATTCCACTGTTCCTCCCTTTTCACATCCCTCCTCTCTCCCTCAATTTCCTTCCTCAGCTCCACTTATTTCTCTTTTGTTTTGATGGAGAAAAAAATCCACACTTTGCATTCCTTTTATACCTATGCATTTATTCTGCAGTCTCCAATAATTTTGTATTTTAAGTATTAACTGCAGTCAGTTCTTCCTTCTGTGCATTGAGTCAAAAGAAAAGCAAACCTTCCAAATCCTCCTCTGAATAGCTGGGGTTTTCTTCATCCTTGTCTGCTTCTCCTTCTTCACTGTATTCACTACATATAGATGTGCACATTTGAACATCCCTAGTCTACTCTCCACCTCCATCCACTACCACCTACTCATCCATAGAGTCTCCGTTTAAGAGGTCCTCCAGCAGAACCTTTTAAAACTCACCAAGAACATTGAAAAGTTAGATATTCTCATCTCTATTACATTACACTTTGTTCCCATTTTACACCTCCACTAGAGCAATTATATTGCATCATAATTATTAGCATAGCTATCTTCCCACTGAATTTCATTTACTTGAGAGTAGAGAGCATATATTATTCATCCTGTCCCCATTATATTGCAGAACTTGTCTCCTAGCTGATCTTCAATAAATGCCTTTTGGACGGGTAAAGAGAATATTTTACTTGGAATATTTTGTTTGAAGCTCTATGCTTGTGAGTGACATTACACTGCCTTTGCCCAGTTTGGAAGTTAGGTACATTAGTTCATAAATTGAGAGAATAGTTACTCATTTTCTAATCTGTGAAAAAAAAAAGTTATGTAAGAATAGAATTATCTGATTTTTTTTTCTTTCTACTTTCTTGGGTTGGATGCTTAATATAAGTTTTATCTTTACCGATGTAAAATAGGGAAAATGATCATTTTTTCCTCCAAGAACTGCTTTAGCTTCATCCCACAAGGCTTTTTCTCTCTGTTTTTTGTTTTTGTTTTTTAGGAACTATGTATGACTTCAAGACAGTCATCTGCTTGTGTAGGAATCCAAAAGTCAAGTTCAGTCACTAAAGTGACTCTGCACACCTCTAATCCCAGCAAGAGAACTGGTCAGGTATCCTAGACTAGCATGATAGAATCAGGACAGAGCTAGTGTTCATGGATTTCTTGGGTGTTCAGGCTTGAAAGCACCCCCTGCCCTTCTAGATCTGAAAGTATACACCGATTACATGTGCTAACCTCCTAGATAGAGAGCCTTGTGCAGGGTGAGCCTCTCAGAAAAGTTCTCATGTACCCCACAACTTGTAATATGTAGTCTCATTATTATATCATTTTAAACATTTGGTAATATCCTTTATGATGTGTATTTAAAAATTTTTTATTTGTTCTAATTAGTTATACATGACAGTAGAATATATTTATGCACTTTGATATATCATACATAGATGGGATATAATTTCTCATTTTTCTGAGTGTACATGTTGCAGAATCATATTGGTCATGTAGTCACATATATACATACAGTAATAATGTCTGTTTCATTCTACTATCTTTTCTATCCCCACATCCCTTCCCCTCCCATCACTTCCCTCTACCTAATCTAAGGTAATGCTCTTCTTCCCTAGTGCCCCCCACCTTATTGTGAATTACCACCCGCATATTAGAGAAAACATTTGGCCTTTGGTTTTGTGGGATTGGCATATTTCACTTAGCATGATATTTTCCAACACCAGCCATTTACTGGCAAATGCCATAATTTCTGTCTTCTTTAAAGCTGAGCAATATTTCATTGAGTATATATACCACATTTTTCTTATCCATTCCTCTATTGAGGGATACCTAGGTTGATTCCATAGTCTAGCTGTTGTGAATTGAGCTGCTATAAACATTGATGTGGCTGCATCACTATAGTATGCTGATTTTAAGTCCTTTGGGTATAAACCAAGGAGTGGGATTAGCTGAGTCAAATGGTAGGATTCATCCCAGGAATGCAGGGTTGGTTCAACATATGGAAATCAATAAACATAACTCATCATATTAATAGACTTAAAAACAAGTATCATATGATCATCTCAATAGATTTAGAAAAAGCATTTGACAAAATATAGCACAACTTCATGTTCAAAACGTTAGAAAATCTAGGGATAGTAGGAACATACCTTAACATTGTAAAAGCTGTATGTGCTAAACTCAAGGCCAACATCATTTTAAATGGAGAAAAGTTGAAAGCATTCCTGCTAAAAACTGGAACAAGACAAGGATGTCTTCTTTCATCACTTCTATTCAACATCATCCTTGAAACTCCAGCCAGAGCAATTAGACAAAAGAAAAAAATTAAAGGGATACAAATAGATAAAGAAGAACTCAAACTAGCACTATTTGCTAATGACATAATTCTATATCTAGAAGACCCAAAGAATTCCACCAGAAAACTTCTAGAACTAATAAATGAATTCAGCAAAGTAGCAGGATATAAAATCAACACCCATAAATCAAACACATTCCTATACATCACAATGAATCCACTGAAAGAGAAATTAGAAAAACTACTCCATTCACAATAGTCTCAAAAAAAAAAAATACTTGGGAATCAATCTAGCAAAAGAGGTGAAAGACCTCTACAATGAAAACTACGGAACACTAAAGAAAGAAACTGAAGAAAACCTCAGAAGATGGAAAGATCTCCCAAGCTCCTGGATAGAATATTGTCAAAATGGCCATACTACCAAAAGCATTATGCAGATTTAATGCAATTCCTATTAAAATCCCAATGACGTTATCCATAGAAATAGAAAAAGCAATCATGAAATTTATTTAGAAAAATAAGAGACTCAGAATAGCTAAAGCAATCCTTAGCAAAAAAAAAAAAAAAAAGATGTGTATTTTTGATTTACAAAATTTTAAAAAATATATTAAAGGCAACTTCCTTCCCTGGAGGTGAAGGTGTGTGATGGGCTAATTTCTGGTTCATCTTTACACTGTGCGTTATACTCTAAATGATTTTGTAACACCAAATTCATTTATTGAAACCTAACACCCAAAATGATGTTATTTGGCAGCGGGGACTTTGGAATACGATTAGTGCATGAGAGTGAAGTCCTCATGAATGGGATTAGTACTTTTTAAAAAGAGGTTTCAGAGAGCTTCCTTTACCCTGCCACCATATTAGACACAGCAAGAAGAGACCTTTTATGAATCAGGAAGCAGACCCTCACCGGACAACAAATCCTCCAGGATCTTAATCTTGGACTTTGCAACCTCTAGAATTGTGGGAAATGTTTCTGTTTATTAGCTATGTAGTCTATGGCATCCAATATTTTGCTACAATAGCCCATGGAGTAAGACACTTAGGGAGCTGCCCGTTTGTGTGTTTTATTGGGAGAGAGGAGTGGTGGTAGATTCCTGTTATGTTCCCCACCTAGAGTGGATCTTGGCTTGACTCTTCCTCCTAAGAGCCTAGGTAGGAGTCATTAAAACATAACTCAACTGAGCCTGTTTTTGGGAAATGTCCTTTAGATAAAATCTAATTCAGTGATAAACTTAACTCCTTATCTTGCCTTCATGTAGATTTATCTGACATTTTTAGTTATTTACAAAGGAAGGTTGGTCCAAATCTATACTATTCAATATGGTAGCCATTAACTATATATGGCTACTGAACATTTGAAAAGTAACTAGTTTGAATTTTCTAAATATATCCATTTAATTTTGCAACTCAGTTTGAAAAAAGAATGTAAAAAGTCTCAATTTTTAAACTGACATATTGCTAAAATTAAAACAGTTTATATGTATTGGGTGAAATAAAATATATTATATTTGGATCCTGGTGTAGTGGTACATACCTGTAATCCCATCAGCTTGGGAGGGTGAGGCAAGAGATTCATGAGTTCAAAGCCAGCCTCAGCAACTTGGTGAGGTCCTGTCTCTAAATAAAATACAACAAGGGCTGGGGATGTGGCTCAGTGGTTAAGTGCCCCTGGGTTCATCACTAGTAGCAAAAAACATTATTTTTGCATTTTTCTCTTTTTTAATATAGCCATTAGAAAATTTAAAAGCATACACATGGGGGCTGTAGCTCAGTGGCAGAGCACTTGCCTAGCATTGTGAGGTACTAGGTTCTCGATCCTTAGCACCGCATAAAAATAAACAAATAAAATAAAGGCATTCTGTCCATACACAATTACAAATTTTAAAAAAAACAACATATGCATGGCTTGTATTACACAGTATTTCAGACTATGCTGGTCAAAATTACCCAGTGTGGAATATTATTTTGGAAATGTATCTTTTGAAAATCATGATAATAGTCTTTTGTACATTATGGATACTCATCATATATTACAGAATACTTACTAAATTGTTTATATTTTATGAGTATGAATGGAAGTTTTATTTTTCAAGTGAATAAGAACTTTTAAAAACTAACTTGCAGGGGGATTTAAATTCTAGTTGCTGTTTAGAATTTTTATTTCAAAAGAGAGCATATAATAAACAATTGATTTGCTATAAATGTTATTCCCCAGAAGGTAGCAGAAACAATGAATTAGAACATTGCACTTAATACGGTCAAGTGTTCTGTGATGTAAAGTAACAAGATTTTTGACTTGTACAATGTCATTATGTTAGTTTAGAGAACCAAATATGAAGGTAAAAAAATTTGGGTAGTATCATGTCAGGATGTTCCTTATACTTTAAGAAAACTGATGCTTAAAAATTAAGGAAGGAGGAAGGAAAAAAGCTGTAAACAACCAGAGATATGAAAAATTGTGCTCTATATGTTTAACAAGAATTGTAATGCATTCTGCTGTCATATATAAATTTTAAAAAAGAAAAAAGTTGGAATAATTAGATATTCAGAGAAAGAAAAAAAGTAAGTCCCTCCTCATAAAATACACCAAATGAATTCCTGATAAATAAAAAAAACATGTAAAAAGCAAAACTTCAAACCTTTCACAAGACAACACAAAACAATATGTTTGGGGCTGCTAGGGATTAAGCTCAGCCTTGACCTTATTTAGCATATACTCTACTACTAAGCTATACCCCCCAAACCAATAGAATATTTTTATGTCATTGGAGTAGGAAAGGATTATTTTAAGTAAGACACAGAAAGCACATCAATTTTAAGAGAAAACTGGCAAATTTGATTAAACAAAAATGTAAATTTTCTCTTTAATAAACAACATATGAAAGTTTACAGGTCACAAACTAGAAAAAAAATGTCAAATGTACAAGTTACCATAATTTGTATTCAATAAATACACATATCTCATACAAACCACTCACTTTATTTTTTTTAAAGGAGAGAGAGAGAGAGAGAGAGAAAGAGAATCTTTTTTGTAAATGGATACAAACACAATGCCTTTTTATTTTTTTCTTTATTTTTAAAGTCAGGTTTATTGAGGTACAATTTATAAACCAAAAACTAATTTTTTTAGTATATAAATTAATCCTGATGGATGCATTCAGTTGTACAAACACCACTACAATTAATATATAAAATATTTATTTCATTTAAAAATAATTTTGTGGGGCCTCATTATAATCAATTCCTCTCCTTGCCTCAGGCCCTGGCAATCACCAATCTATTGACTATCGGTATATTTTTGTCTTTTCTAAAATGTCATGGAATTATGTGTATGTAGCTTTTTGAGTCTGCCTTCTTTAGCTTAGCATAAAAAAATTGATAAAATCCATATCATTGCTTATATCTGTAGTTTTTCCTCTTTGTTGTTGCATAGTATTCAATTGTATAGATCTACTAGTTTTCTTATTCACTCATCAGTTGAAGGACATTGAGATGTTCCCAATTTGGGGTGATTGTGAAAAACTTCACAATAAAAATTTGTGTGCAGGTTTGTTTGTTTGTTTGTTTGTTCTATGTTTGTTTTAGCAGTACTGAGAACTGAGCCTAAAGTCTTACACATGCTAGACAAGCATTCTACCATGAGCTATATCTCCAGTCCTTTTAATTTTTATTGGGACAGGGTCTCACTAAATTGACCAGGCTGACCTTGAACTTAGGACCTTCTGGCTCAGCCTCCTGAGTAGCAGCCCTGTAGCCAGCTGTATGTAGGTTTTGTATGACCATTTATTTTCCATTCTCAAAAGTAAACACAATAGGATTGCTAGATTATATGGTAGGTATGTACTGTACAGTTTCTTATAAACTGTCAAACTATTTTCCAAAGTGACTGTGCAATTTGCATTACCAATAATGATGTATGAGTATTTGTTTCCATTCCTCCCATCCTTGCCAACAACACTTGGTACTTTCCGTTTTTTCTTTTTTTAAGGCTGTTCTAATAGGAGATTAATGATATCTTCCTCAGGTTTTACTTTGTTCTTCCTTAATGACAAATGATATTGAATATAATTTTTTGTGCTTCTTTACCATCTTTATATATTATTACAAATAAATATTTAAAAACAAAACAACCCACTAGAAAACTGGACAAATTATATGAATAAACAATTCCTGTAAAATGAATGGTCTTAGTCCATTTTGTGCTACTATAACAGGATATATGAGACTTGGTCATTTATAGTGAATAGAAATCTATTTTCTTGCTGTTCTGGAGGATGGGAAATTGAAAGTCAAGGTGTCATCCAGAGAGGGTCTTCCTGCTGCGTCATCACATGGTGGAAAGCAGAAGGGTACAAAGGAAAAAGGGAAAATTTTATCCTTATTTAATATCATTATTCCCACCAATGAGAACAAACTCCACATGGCCTAATCACCTCTCAAAGGTCCTGCCTCTTAACATTGTTAAAATGGCAATTAAATTTCAACATGAGTTTTGAAAGGCACAAACATAAACCATAGTGGCATTCTGAATAGTCAATAAATGTCTAAAATATGCTTAATAGTACTCATAGCAAGGGAAATAAAGAAAAATGATGTTTTTGTTCCTCACACTGTCAAAACTACATAGATTTTGTCAGGGATGAGAGGAAATGGGAATTCATATATGCTGAGGTGAGATTGTAAATCAGTACAACTATCTGGAGACATATTTTGTAATACCTCATAAGTTTAAGACACATCTAGTCAATGACCCAATAATCCCACTTGTATGTGGTATACATGTATGTGGGTGCAAAAAGATAATGTGCAAGGATACTTAAGATTGTGTTAATGAAATTGAAATATTTAATAGAAGGGAGAATAAATAAACTTATTTATTAATTCAATTGGATGAATTAAATCAATATAACAAATCAGTATAGCTAAATCTCAAGAACAATATTAAATAAAATATAAGCTTGTTCTACAAATACATACCACATGATACTGTTTATGTAAAACATTTGAACACTCAATAGCATATATTGTTCAAGGATTCATACACATAGAGTAAAACTAAAAATATTCATGGTAAGGATGTGTGTAAATTTCAAGATGGTGCTTTCTCATGGAAAGAAAGGAAAGGCAAAGGGATTGGAGAATGGGGCTTTAACAGTACCTGGAACATTTTGCTTCTTTTTAAAAAAAAAAACTTATTTTTTTAGTTATATATTTTATAACTTAAAATGATACCCTACCTAGTTTTCACTTTCTGCCTCTATCTCTCCCTGCAAAACAACCCTGAGACAGGCTCTAGGACCTATCTTTACTCATTAGGGTACACAAAATATTCTAGTGTCTCTAATTTTATGCCTCTAATTTGATAATACATTTCCCTGATTCATAAGACTTCATATAGCTCTTTTCATTGAACTTGAGTTTCTTGGAACTAAGGAGTTGATCAAGTACTGCAGGCCTCCCTTGCTTTGGTCATAACTTTTCCCAGTTGTGTCCTCCTGTATTCATATGGATACAGACTATTTTATTTTATTTTTGGGATTGAACCCAGGGGTGCCTAACCGTTGAGCTACATCCCAGCCCTTTTTTATTTTTTTGAGATAGAATCTCGCTAGGTTGCTTAGGGCCTTGATAAATTGCTAAGGATGGCTTTGAAATTGTGACCCTCCTACCTCATACTCCTGAGTTGTAGGGATTACAGATTTATGCCATCACACCAGAATCAAGGCCATTTTGTTTGTTGATATATTTTGTAAGTGCCTGCTGATTGTCAGCCTGAATTTCCGAGTATCTCTTTAGTCTAGATTCTCTGGTGCTATAGTTGATAAATATATATATATATTTCTTTTAGTTGTACACAATGCCTTTATTTTTATTTATTTATTTTTATGTGGTGCTGAGGATCGAACCCAGGACCTCGCATGCATTAGGCAAGCGCTCTACCACTGAGCCACACCCCCAGCCCAGTCTGTTTTTTTAAAAAAAAATATTTAAAAAATATTTATTAGTGCATTATAGTTATACATAATAGTGGGATTCATTTTGACATTCACAAATGCATATAACATAGTTTGCTCGAGTTCAATCTTCAGTACTTCCTCTTTCCCTCCCATCCTTTCTCCCCCTGACCCTCTTCTTCTACTCTTTTGGTCTTCTATTTATTTATTTATTTTGTAAATTGGTGCATTATAGTTATACATACAATTAGGATGAATTGTGATATATTCATGCATGCATGAACAATTTGGTAAACTACTTTTTGAACCACTTCCCATACTAGATGTTGAATCCTTTGACACTTGCTACATTTATGAACTATCTTTGGGATATGGAACTTTGAGCTCCAGACTGGGTTTCTACTTAGCTGTGTTGACTAAGATTTGTTCTAATCCAGTATGTGAGTGAAATTGAGAGCCTCAGTTAAGAGTGATTAAAATTTATAGCTCTCAGCACTTGTCTTAGTTTTCTGACTTCCTTCCTAACCTGTGTCAGACTGATCAAATGATTCACTCTTGAGAGCCAGTTCCTTAAAATAGAAAATTTATTAGGACACAGCTGTCTTTCACTACCTTCCCTTACTCTTCAGACTTAAAATACTTCTTGGAACTATAACCCTTTGTCTTGAAATGAAAGGGGCATGTATGTCCTTTAAGGGTTCCCCCAGCAAGGCACGCCCCCAATTTTGCCTCATGAAATGCAGCATCTTTTAGCATCACTTTTGCTTTCACCTAAAGAGCTCTTATTTGAACAACTTGGCTGTTTTGCTATCTGAAGATATCTCTCTGGTTCTATACTAGGCTAGTTTCCTGCTTCTCTCCAAAATGCCTCTGTTTATTGCCTTATAAGAGATAGTTCACACCCACATGACTTAACCTTTTTAGCAACTAGACCACATCCAACCTGTAGTACTCCTTATCTTCAAGGCTCCTCACTCTGAATCTCATACCACCACCCCAATTTGTCAACATTTTTCAGGCCAAGTCTCAAGCAAACATGAAAAGAGAGAGTTACAAGATATTGTAAAAAGATATGCTTGTTGCCCAATTCCCAATTTTGTGATGGACCATTGGGAATCTGCTAATTAAGGCACAATCCCTGCCTGCCTTTAACTGGCATAGAAATTGAATTGGTAGCATAAAAGCAAAGCTAATGGGTAAAGCAGGAGGCAGACCAGAGTCACAGGCTCAGAAAATTTATCTCATGTAGGCTTCCTGGCAAATATCTTTCCAGGCATTCTCAAGGAGAATTAGATCCTTGAGGATAGGAGGTGATGCTATTCTTCAAGTAGACTAGAGAGTTCTCTAGGGACCAGATGCAGTAGAAATCCCAGTATTATGGGTCTCTGCATCTTCCCTGGAGGGCAGTGGCCAAGGACCTAAATAGCAAGCAGAGGTGGGGAGGCAGGTCCCCAGCATTGTTCTTTGTATTTTATACCATTTGTTGAAGTACTTAATTTGTTTCCAGGGAGCCAATAATCTGGAATGACAGTAACTATATACTCCTAAATATCCTTTGTTAGTATGAAAAGTTGGAGTTGAATTGTCTGGAATAAAGGAGCAACTGATGAAGTACACTGTAGAATTTGAAAGTATTAGGAGCTATAGAAGTATATCACCAATATGAAGGTCATAATGAAAAGATGAGAACCCTACCATGTAGCCTTGTGAAGGGCTGAAGGGAGAGAAGTATCAAGATGTTATGGAGACTAGTAACATGTCTTTAAGGTTAGCTTTGGGTACCATGACATTTGAAGGTCTTAAATGCCTTTCAGTTATCCTCTGTGGCTTAGAATCCCTCACAGTATTCTATAGCTAAAAGCAGAAGAATTAGCCCATGAAGTTTCTTGGTTAGAAAATATATTTCATAGGTATTTGGTGATTGGAGATAAGGTTGGGTGATTTTTAAATAAGTGACTTAGATGGTAGAAAAGAGAAATAATCAATTAGTTATCTTGGTGGCAGGAAGGGTGGCCCTGAAGATACAGCTTTAGGGTTTGACTGGTTACTTCTGTCTGATTAGCAGACTGGGAGTGGTATCCAAGTACATTTTGACAGACAGGCAAAGAGGTTTTGACTAAGGCAGAGTATAAATAGGGTATCTGCAAACATCTTTTTCCATACTGAGATACTTTTGAGAAATAAAGGGGTGCTCACAATAGGAAAATATTCGGATCATACCAGACAAAACAAGATGTGAAGTCACCAAAAATATAAATATAGAGGGGTCCTCAAACCAGAGTAATCATGCTGATCTCTGTGGAGTTAAAAAGAGGACCAAGTGACTATACAAATGATTCTCTGGCATAAGTGAGAGTGAGCCACTTGCTATCGGAACAGCTGTGAAGGTGATGTTATGTCACTGGGAAGGGAGCTTAGTGAGGACTCTTATGAAGGTAGCCTAGTGAAGCTTGATGCTTGACAGAGGGCACAGAAAGCTGGGGCTTTTTCCAGCAGGTGTTTGTTCTTGTGTATATCTTGTACATCATCACACTCCATTACTTTCATTTTTCGACCTGGAGTTATCAAAGGAAAGTAGGAAAGTAGACTGTAGACTTTGGATTGGTAAAAGTGAGCAAATGAACAGAGAATAGGATTCATGACAATCTTTTATGATATGTAGATTATTTGAAAAAGACTTCTCTCCAAGGACAAGCAGAGGATTAGCTTTGTCTCTTAATATATTATTGCCATACCTGGGTGAGAGACAAGAGGTCCAGTATAGGCTGAATCATAGTATAAATGTTATGGTGTCACAAAACCTTGTGCCCAATGGAGGTGGTGAATTACATCATTGAAATCAGGAGAGGAAGCATTTGCATGTCCTGGCAGAAGGACCTGGCATATAGATTAAGTAGGGGATCTCAGAATCAAGTGTCATTTCTGCAGGAAGGACTCCCTGTCTGTAAGATGGAATCATTTAGTCATGTCTTAATGAGTGGATGCTGTAGCAGAAAGGAGCACTAACAGTCTAGCTATAGACAGGCAGAAATGTAGGCATTTCAGTGTATGACATATGGAAAGGTAACAATGGTATGAATAATGTGATTGAGGAGTTTATTTTTCCACTGGAATATAGTTGACAATTCTTAGAATCACATCAAAAGTAAAGTAAGCAAGAAATGTTTGTGAGCATTTTTTTTAATTATAAAAAATATAGACTAGCATTAAAGTTTGAAGGGCATGGAGTCTTGTAAATGTTGTAAATCTTGTGATTTCTCTTTCCTATAAAAGAATGCCATTTTCTCCAACCATACATAAAAATTAGTGTGATACTTTATCAGGCCTTATTTTACTGCAGATCTCACTTTCATCAGGTGTTTATATGGCAATTTCAGAATAGATACTGAACTATCTAAAAAGGAGGAAGAAAATTACAGGCTATTTTACCATTAAAGAAGAGCTCTGCAGGAATCATGTTATACCAATTATACGCTGCTACAGGCTTAATGTTTGGAGATAAGAGGAACTTTGTAAGAATCTTATACTAACTGATGAGGATAGCAACCTGTACAAAAGTGAGATAAAAGCATGCTTAAAAAGAAAAAAAATCAATTTAGAGATAAAAGCAGAATAAGAAATTAGGATCTTATGAATTTGGACTCCATAAGGCCAATCAATAAAGGGTATTTTTAAAATAAACTAATGGTATTTGTCTGCAATCCCAGCAACTGGATCATGGAGCTGTGGCAGGAGGATCCCAAATTCAAGGATAGCCTGAGCAATTTAGCAACATTCTATCTCAAAACTAAATAAATTAATTTAATTAAAAGGCTGGGGAGGTACCTCAGTGGTAGAGTACCCATGGGTTTAGTCTCCAGTATTGCAACAAAACTATTACATTTGAAGACAATCCTAATTATTAATTTTCCCCCTTATATTTGAACCAAAATGTGTCTCTTTCCTCTGAAATATAAAGGGAGAGTCCTAAAATATTTCAAATATGAAAGCCTTTGAATTTCAGTTTGGTGTTACTCTGAGTCTTCCATTCTTTAGATTAAATACCAATGGGTTGGGCCTGGGGTTGTGGCTCAGTGGCGCAGCACTTGTCTAGCATGTATGAGGCACTGTGTCTGATTCTTAGCAATGCATATAAGTAAATGCATAAAATAAAGGCCAATCAACATCTAAACAAATTTTAAAAAATAACAATGGGTTTAATTTCACATATGATATATTCCCAAGTCACCTCATCTCTGGTCATAGCTCACTTGGTTAATGCAGGTGTGGACTGACTAGCTCAGAGGAGGAGGTCCATTACCTCTTTTATTGTGAGTATCACACTAACATTCATATTGCCTAAAGTTGCATTTGCTTTTTTTTTTTTTTTTTGGTTTTGGCCAAAACCTTCAGATTGAAGCGATTAGACTAACCATGAAGTGGTACAAGACAGTGAACCAACAAATCAGAGATGTTGGGTTACTTTGGTGTTCATGAAGATTGGCTATGAAGAATCCTACTCTGTCCTTCAGAAAATTGGCTGATTTCATAATTCCATTGTGGGGAAGGGACCAAGGTTGTTCAACATGTCCCTACGGAATCCCAAAGAAGGATCAAAAACTAGTGTGGGGCTAGACTATGCATTTCTAGCACAATTTAATGGCTTAAAATTCCAAATAGAACAGAGATTTTTCTAAAGTCTAGGTCAGGAAGTATTCAAGGTATTTTAAAAGATCTCCTTTTCAGGCTAGATTTTTACCACAGTATTTAATGAGCCAGAACCAGAGGCAGACATGCAATACTCATGTTTCATCTGTATGATGTTATCTAAGGATCACATAACATTTCTGTTAGATTTTGTGTGAGCTAACTAATGAATAAAGATGCTCTTATTGGCATGTTAAAATTTGAAAAGCAAGTAACCAACCACCAGGAATGATACACCTAGGAAAGGATCTGTTTTATATTGTCATAAAGCTATGTTAATATTCAAAAGACTAACTTTGCCCTTCAAGTACATAATCCAGGAAAAATTATGTAATAACTTTCTAAAGTAGCGAGCATGCTTGCTATTGGCCTACAGGAAGAGGATGTCTATCCTAACTTATGCAAAAGACATTTTTGAGAAGATGAGTATAAGATTTTGTTTTGAAAATGAAATTACTTTTACATTTACTTATAGTAAGTGCTTTTAAAAGGTTTGATAACATTCATGCTTCATTGAGTTAGTAATGTTTGTTTAACTTTTATAAGACCTTGTGCTTCTATTTTATAATTAACTACAATATATGCCAACTATTTAAAGTTAGCAGGGTGGTGATGATATTTAAAGTAACTCTCTTATTAAATAATTATATTTGGGCATGATTTTGAATTTTGAACAACTCGACATTTTCTTAAAAGAGGGTACATATATATTTTGTATATTGGAAGTAATTAGCTATGACTATGATGATCTATATGGGAAGAATCATTGTATTTGCATATGATAACAGCACTCAGATTTATTTTGTTATTCAAGAATTCTGTAGTTTAGAATGTCACCTTTGAATTATTATCTGCATTATTTCCTAATTAGTCTAGTTATAATCTTAGAATTCATTGAACATTTAATGAGCACCTTATATAAATTAAAACATTACTAGGTATCCTGTTATAACACTGACTGAGATGTGTTTCCATTGTTCAAGAGACTCACTATAAAAGAATTAAGTAAGTGTGAGATTATAAACTTTATGTAATAGACTATGAGGTAATATATATGTTTTTAAAGCAAAGGCATGAATACTTAGGATAAAGCTCAGTGGTAGAATGTTTGCCTACTATGTGCAAGGTCGTGGGTTGGATCACCAGGACGTAAAAACAAAACACAATACATGAAGGACAGACTTCAGCTCTTAAATTAAAAAAAAAATTTTTACATATTTAGAAGGCTGATGTAATTTCCAGTTTTCTACTTTTAGAATTTTCGTTTATTATTAAATATAAAAATGCATGTAAAGTAAGCATCAAACATAAAACAACAACAATAAAAAAAAACTCCAGTGTGCTGCATTATCTTTCCCTGTACTTTCCAATGTTCTATATAATGAATGTGTATTCATTTATAATCATAAAATGCCAAAATCCCAAACTAAGGAATGTGGACACCATGAACACCGTATCTGTCTTGTAAAAGTAAATAGCCAGCTGAGGCTATCATTCATGCAGGAAACATCACTCAGGGAGGAATTTGCCATGTGGGCCAAAGTGAGACTCAAGTTTTCAGACAGGAAGCACCATGGAATCTGATTTGGCTGTCAGAGGTTGCTAGTGTAAAGCTCCAAAGCGCCTGGGGAAAGATGATTCCTGCCTTTGTAGTCAGAAGGTCACCAGGGGGATTAAGAGCCTGGCTTTGTGTAGTATGCTTGGTTTCACTAAAAAGTTGGACCAGACTGAACCAGCTAATTTTAGTCTGAACTATCGCATTTAGTGGCTGATGTGATCTAGAACAAATTATTCAACCTTGATGGATTGTAATTCTTTCCTGTGCCTGTAACCCAAATGTCTTGGGTCTACAAATGAAGGTAATATTTCCATTTTGTAATTACAAAAATTACAGTGGAGAAGACACCACTGATTTGATTGCTAGCCTACTAAAATGTCCCTAGGAGACATATGTGAGTTTTCTAGGTACTCTTTTAGGTGTCTTTAGATACAGCTTGTGTTCTCTGACTTAGCCCATTGTTGACTTGGTTCCTTTGTATACCATTAGTCTCCCCTCTTCCCACCTCTTTCTAGTAGGGAGCAGGAGACACTTGTGTCTTCCTCCGCTATAATAAATATCCCAAGCAAAGGACAGGGTTTGCCATTATTTTTCCTTAGCATAGCATAGATTTGGTTTGTAACATTTATCAAGACGTTGCTAAAGAATCCTAGGAAGATAAGGGAAATAGAACAAAGAGTAGTTGGGGAAGAACCACCTCCCCTCCAGCTTCTTCCCTCCCCTCTCTCTTTCCCTCCTTCCTATGAATGATTATTGAGTACCTATAGTGTGCCAAGCAGGGGTAACCAAAAACAGATGTGGTCCCTGCTCATGGGACGTCTAATAGAAGAGACAGATAATAAAGACAGGTACTAAAAATGATGGCACAAATAAAAATCATTATAAGTTGAGAAAATAAAGGGGCGCATACTGATCCTGGGAAGGTAGGACAAGGTTACTGAAGAAATGACAGAAGAACTCAAAGCTGAAGGATTGTGGACATTCAGATGTTAAGGGGGCTGGGTAGAGCAAAATATACAGTACTTAGGAAATAGTTTATGGAAGGCTCTGAGGCAGAGTCTTGTCCTATTTTGAAGAAATAAAAGTGGGGGAGAATGATATGAGAGCAGAAGAGAAAGTTAGGCAGTCCATGGGGAGAACCATAATAAGCCACTGAAAGGTTTTAAGCAAGTGACATGGTTGGATGCAAATTGCCTACATAGAATTATCTCTGTGGATAGAGTATACATGCTTTTTTAAAAATATTTTTTTTTAGTTGATGGACCTTTATTTATTTTTATGTGGTGTTGAGGATTGAACCCAGTGCCTCACACATGCTAGGCAAGCTTTCTGTCACTGAGCTATAATCCTAGCCCAGAGTGTACGTTCTTTAAACAGTAGGCAAAAAGACAAAGCCTAGAAACAAAGTGACTATGCTCAGAAAAGAAATGTAGACTTTGTAAACTGGATAAACTTTATGTCTCATACTTTTTTTTTTTTTGTACCAAGGATTGAACCTGAGGCACTTAACCACTGAACCACATCTCTAGACCTCAGGGTCTTTTTGAGTTGCTTAGGGCCTCACTAGGTTGCTGAGACTGGCTTTGGACTTGCAATTTTCCTGCCTCAGCCTCTCAAGCTGCTGGAATTACAGGCAAGCACCACTGCATTCAGGCATCTCATACTTTTAAAAGAATTGATAGGAATAAATAACATCCATACAAAATGTGAACATGAATGTTCAAAGCAGCACTTTTCATAATAACCTAAAAGTGAAAACAACCAAAATGTCTATCAGCAGAAAAACTGATCAATAATATATGCTATATATGTAGAATGGGATCATTATTTGGCAATAAAAAGAAATGCTGATAAATGTTACAACATGGATGACTTTTGAAAACACTACGCTAAGTGAATGAAGTGAGACACAAAAGACACATATTGTTTGACTCCATTTACATGAAATTTCCAGAATAGACACAATTACAAGGACAAAGGAGACTAGTGATTGCTTAGAATTGGGGATGGGGTAGATGATTGACTGCTAACAGAGTATGGATTTTTTTAAGGGGACAAAGCTGTTGTAAAAATTAGTTGGGTGATGGTTGTACAACTCTGAGTACACCAAAAAAACATTAAATAGCAGGGGATGTGACTTACATTTCAATGAAACTGTTAAAAAAGAGTAGTTTTTGTTTTTTTTTTTAAAGAATCCAAAAACTAGCGACATGGTACAACCGAATCTTTCTTTTTTTAATACCTTTGTTTTATTTATTTTTTTAATGCGGTGCTGAGGATCAAACCCAGTGCCTTCACACGTTCTAGGCAAATGCTCTACCACTGTGCTACAACTGCAGCCCCACACCTGGATTTTTTTTTTTTTATTGGTTATTCAAAACATTACAAAGATTGCAGAATCACATCGGTTACACATCCACATTTTGGATCTTAATATTAAATTTCTTCTCACTTTATATTATTCATGTACTTCAAATAATTAGAGCTAACTTGAGACCACAATGACTTTATCACTAGGGTGAGTTGAGAGGCTTTGACGGTTCTATTAATATACATTAGAATGGCAGAGGAGACCTTCTTTCATCTAAATCTGCAGTGCTAAGCAGCTGCATCAGTTAATCATTCTAAGAGCTGTAAACCTTAGAAAAAGTATGCAATTAACATTTTAACAAATAGTCCTACTTTGTCACTTTTTCCTTTAAAAAAGTAACACTATAGCGTTTCTTGAAATATTGTTTTCATTAAAATTAAGGTGTTAGCTTAACTATATAACCTCAAACCTAAAAAACTTATTTTCCATCTAGTTCTTAAACTTAGATTAGGAACATGTGAATCATTATTTATTAAATACTACATAGGTTCAAAATAGCTTCAGAGAAAGGGAATATAAGGTTAAGCAGGTGGCAATGCTTCCGTTTTCACACTCTGAGAAAGCCAGTGGTTCTTGGGAAAGCATTCCTGGTATCTGTATGAATCAGTTTCATAGTTCCTCAGCTGGTATGTGTGTCCAGTTTCATCTGGCTTGTGCTACTGACTCTGTTAGGTTTTCATAAAAGTTCATTTCCCTTTCCAGCTTCCATCCTACTGCTGTGTGCATGCCAAAGTGTAATTCAGGCTTAACCACTTTGCATGTAGGCTAGTTGAATTGCTTTTTTTTTTTTTTTTTTTAATGTTTGAGGAAGTGATGATAAGGAAACTTGATTTGGTTGCTAGTTAACCAGAGAGTTTCAAGTTGGTAGTTAAGTCTCCCGATTTGTTTTAATGGAACTTTCCATTTTCCAGCTTTCAATCTCTATTTTTTTCGAATTTTTCACTTAAGAAATAACTATCTACAAGGAACATCATTTTATGTTTCCTTTTTCTTAGAACTGACTTTTAGACAGGAGAGGTGGTTATCTGTAGTGTAGATGATGGGAATAAAATCAAAGGTGAGCTTTTCATTTGGGGACCATTCATTTTCTCAAGAAACCAAAAAACCCCCGTTAATTTCTTCTATTAAATAGGAGAAACCCAATTACTTTTAATGAAAGGCCATAGACAGCGCTAGGGCTCTGATTTTATGGATTTCAGAAGAATGTCAAAGTCATTGGTATTAATTCATTTCACAATTCTCTCACCTGGACTACAAGTGACTATATTTTCTTGCTTCTACTTTGGCCTCCTTAAAATCCATACTCTGCAAGGAAAAGTATTTAAAACCAAGCTTCTTATTGTTATTTATTTGTATATAGCATAATCCCTCCCATTTGTCTCCATCATTGCTCAACAGCCCACAGCAGTGCCTAAAACATGTAGGAGCTCAACCAAAATTCACTGAAGAAGTGAATATGTGAATAATCTTCCCCAACTCTTTTCCAACAAAAGGGTGCAACTTAATTCCTAATGAGGATACATTCAGTTCTTATCTATCAGAAATTTTCTACTTGAGGAACACATGCCTTTGAGGAACAGTGTAACCTGACTGTGGGACTAGCCCTTCCGATTTTAACTGGACGTAACACATTAGCGTTTCACCTTGGGCCTGGATTTTTGGTGACCAGTGCTTTATTTTCTGATTTCGAAACCACTTAAAGACTTCAGGGTGTGCACTAGGGCCCGGAGATTGTCTTGGGTCGATTCTTGAGGTTCGGTAGCACAGACCGCCTGGTGATCTGTGAATGGTCCTCCCACAGAAGCTCCGAGAAGGGGCGGGGCCACGCGAAAGGATGGGTCTGACGTGGGCTGCCAGAACTAGTGGGGCTGCGGCTTCAGCTGGGAAGGGTCAGGGGCTGTGGAAGAAAACAAAGCTAGCCTTGAGGCGATGGAGTCTTGCTGGCCCCAGGCGATAAGCCAAGGGGGTAGAAGGAAAGGAGACTGGGCCTGAAACCAAGCTTGCCGAGCTAGCCAAGGCCCGGGTATTTTGCCAGAGGAAAGGGTTAAACCATTTCCAAGGCAACAGACCAGGAAACGCGCAAGACGTTCGCCGCAGGTTCGTAGGTCAGACTCGAGTTTAAAGCTCCCACGGCTGAACGCGTTCTGACAAATGGCGAGGCCGCTCGGGCGTCAGGTGACCGGCAGACCGGTTATGCTTGCTGCTCCGGAGAAGCACGTGGGAAGGTTTTTCTCGCGTTCCTTTTTTCCTTTTTTAAAAGCCCACCCACTTTTGCGCGGGCTTGGCCACGGGGTGGCTCTCGCGAGAGTGCTCACTCTCGTGAGACTGAGTGGGAGGCGTGGGGAGTAGGCTGTGGTGCGGGCTGGAGCTGCGGCGGCGGAAGCCGAGGGGGTGGGCAGGTGGGGGCGGGCCGCGGGGCTGGGAGGGGGGAGGGCCGGGGGCTGGTGCGGGTGGGGGTGCCTGCTGCTCGCCCGGCTCGCGCCACTGGTCGTTGCCGGCTGGTGACATGCTTGTGAGCTGCAGACGCTGCTGCCTCCAAGGTGAGCCAGGCACCGACTCGCCAGCGGCGTGAGCAGAGCTCGGGGTGGCGGTGGAACTGGGGGCCTTGATGGATGGAGAGGCCTGACTTGGCCTCCTTAGCTTCTCCGCCTGCCGGTGGTCTTTCCTTTGCTTCGGGGCCGCCTGAAGGCTGCGCCTTCGCTTGGTGGTGGGAGGCGGGAGGGAGTAGTGGGGAAGGGAGGAAGCCAAAGGCCCTGGGCCCAGAGGGAAGGTGGTTCCTGAGTGTGAAGCAGGAGCTGCCGCCCCACCGTATGTCAGGCTCAGCTTCCGACCTCGGGGTGGTCTTCAGAGCCGGTCCCCAGGTACGTGGTGGGCGTACTTAGTTTGTGTTGGTGGTGTGCGCCTGAGAGCCTGTATAGGAAGAGTACGACGTTGCACATTGTCCCCAAATAGCATTCTTCACTGCCAGAATCCCTGAGCTCTGGACTCGAATTTTATATCAGAAACCGAAGCGTCAAGCGGCTCCTCCGAGAATTTATATTTGCGTTAGCTGTCAGGTTTTCTCCTAGGCCATTAGTGGCTTAAGTGATGGCCATTCAGTATTCTGAATGATAGGGATGACTTATTTTATTCCAGGCATCTAAGCTGCTGTATTTAAAAAAGGTGTAGATGTAATAAAAGCATTAAAAAAACCCCCAAACTTTTGGCAAAATGGCAATGACAAAATCAACCATCACGGTGGTAGGTCTTGGTAATGGTTTTTTTTTCTCTACTGGTGAGAAATAACTGCTGAGGCACGTAGTTAATGGCCTTCGTGTATACTGAAGTTAATAATTCCAAACCTCTTTGGCTTTGCAATTATTCATTTGCTTTTAAAAAGCTTAAATTTTCCTTAGCATCCTCCCACCTTGTTAGGAATTTGTTATGTTGGTTAATAAATGATTTTGTTATATGTGAAAATACTCAGAGAATATTCAGAAAAGATGGGAATACGTAGTTATGAAAAGTGATTTTGTTTTAACGTCTTGTTTATGACGTTAGAGTAAATGGTAGCCCAGTGCCCATGTGATTGGCAAAATAAAATAGTGGAATTTAACCAATCTTTTAAAATGCATTAACATCTTTCAAGTATTATTCTGGTTATTTATACTTCCTTCAGGCATAACTGACCCAAGAATTGACAGTGAATTTCACTGTTAGTTGTGGTGATGAGTAATTTATGAGAGATCAAAGATTGTAAGGGAATCAGGCAAGAAATTGATTCCCAAGCTGAGCTAGTGATTAGTGCCCACAAAACTGCGCTATTGCAAAGACTGATACTTTGCAGTATACTCCTGGACCGGTTATTATTTCTCTGTTGGTGAAGATGTAGGAGTTGCCTAGGATCCAGAACCAACAGTGAGAAATTTTCTAGTCTTCTCTAGCTCTGAACTCCAAGGGTAAGTCTAGAAGGTGAAGAAATTCTCCTTTGCCTTTGAGGATGGAAAAATAAACAGTACTTCAAGACAAAACAACAACACCTTTTTTTTTTTTTTTTAATTTTTTTTTTAAATTCTAGGAACTTACTGTCTGGAAAAGGAGCTGAGACCAATTCAGAAAAAAATGTTAAAAGTCATTTAAAGGGAAATTTCCACCTATAAATAGGTATGGAACTTCTGTCCATATATGAAGAAAATGTGAAAAAACTTAGAAAATGTCTTTTTGTCAAGGGTAAAGGAGACCAATCTAGATGAGGAAAGTTCCTTCCCATTCCATCTTGGCAAACTTGATTTTCAGAGATAGAAAAACGATTTGTTGCTGATACTTATACTCTTTTGGCAAGGGTTTCAAAGTTTGGGGGCATTTGTTGCTTTGTCTTGCCTTTGTAAAGTAGTTGAAGTAACTTTGGATAAAGCAATTAGTAGTTAGGCAAACTGATATTTTTGTCTTTTTGTCAAAGCAACCACTTAGAGGGAATGAGAGGTGGAACAGGTCAGGAAAAGAACTTAGCTTGGTTGTGAGTATAAACTGGTAATATGGTGAAAGGAAAGGAAAATGCTTCATTAGATCCAAATATTTTCATTTTTTTCCACTTATTCTTTTTCTTTTTAAATTGTTTTTGTAGTTATAGATGGATAGCATGCTTTTATTTTATTTGTTTATTTTTATGTGGGGCTGAGGATCGAATCCAGTGCCTCACAAGTGCAAGGCAAACGCTCTGCCACTGAGCTACAGCCCTAGCCCTTCCACTTATTCTTTTATAAAAAATATTCTGTTAGCTGTAAATTGACACAATATCTTTATTTTTATTTATTTTTATGTGGTGCTGAAGATCAAACCCAGTGCCTCATGCATGCAGCAAGCGCTCTACCACTGAGCTACAACCCATCCCTTTCCATTTATTCTTATACATAAAAGTTCATTAAAAGTACTTCCTGTTATAAAGGCATTTGAAATGTGTAGATAAGAACTTGGACATGATAAAAGGAGAAAAATTAACACTTTTTTCCTTTTTTTTTTTCTTGCTTTCTTTTTTTTTTTTTTAATTAGTTTGGTAGTGTTTCACAGGGGAAAGTAGTTGTGTGATATCCTGGAACAGAAAGATGTTACTGCAGTGAAAATGAGTTATAGTGTTAAGGGTTTGGATTTTGAAGTCACTTAGACCTGCTAATTAAATATCTCTGAGTTTCATTTCCCTCATTCTTGAGAGTTAAAATATCTACCTTAGAAAGTTACTTTGAGGCACATAGTCACTGCTTACTCAGTGTTTTTTCTTTGACCTCCCTTGTTGGCTTAATAATTATTTGGCTGCAAGAAACAAAAAGCCATTTGAATTAGCTTACTTAAAAAAGGCATTTGTCATACAGTTGGAGCACTGTCTCTGAAGTCCATTTTGTGATTCCAGGTTGGGGTCCTGGGAACCATAAAGTCTTCAGGCAGTTAGTTGCTCTTCCAGTTTTTCCCTGGGAACATACTGTCTCAGATCTCTGGTACTCACTGCATGCCCATTCCAGTGTTTTTCATATTGGCCTTCCCTTCAAGACTCTTGGTTTCTGCTTCCCCATTACTTTGGTGTGCTAGAGCATCTATATGAAAATCATTTTTGACTTTGAATCATGGTTCTTAACAAATATCTCCAAAACTCAATTCTAAATTTATATTGAGAGAACCTAATTGGTTAGATTTCTACTTCTTGTCATGTTTGTTGCGGTGGGGGAAGATGGGAATGGGAAATTAGTGGGGAGGAAACTTAGTTGTGTTTCACAGATTGCAGGGCTATATTTTTCATACTACTACAGCAAGTTCTTTAAGAAAAGTGTGGATGGGGAGGAAATGATAAGTACTTTGGGGTACTTTTAACATCCTGTAGTTTTTCTAATAGCAGTGAATTGAACTAGCTGTCAGTTTGGTAATGATCTAACCAGATCAGTGATCCCTTTTTAGGACAAATTCTGGGTGTGAGAACTGGACAAATTACTTAAATGCCTTACTTTCCCTGTGTGTAAAATGAGTGTAATAACAGCACCTTCTCCTGTGAGAATTATGAATTCACATGTGTAAAGCATGCAAGGTCTAGCTGGCACATGGCAGCCACAAGGTATATGTAGGGTGTTAGTATTTATCGGGTGCATAATGTGTGTCTGGTACTGATATCTGGGCATCAGGAATGTTCAGAGCTGAATATCATTTCTGCCCTCAAAAGAGTTTAGAAGTCTGTCTAGTGGTGACCACTCATTTAAAACTATTTCTTGACTTCAGTAACTCTAAGTTCTTCACACTGCCATTTATTTATTATTATTATTATTTTTAACCTGCCCTAGAACCCTTAGATTCTCTTAATTTATTTTCTGTCCTAGTCTTTGGGCTCAGCTTTCAAGCTTTGTGTTGTGTGCATGGACGATTCTTAGAGTAACATTTGTGGCTTTGTTTTAGTTGCCTTTGGGTATTATGTTGACATAAAACACCATCTTCCAGTTATTCTAAAAAATGGCAAAAGCTCTACCTTCTGTTTTCTTAGGCTTGAAATTTTAAAGTTGTCTTTCAAGCTTTTCTTGTCAGTTAATAGATTCTGTGTGGGCTTACAGGGTACCTCCTATGTGCCAAGCACTGGACCATCTGCAAAGGAGATCCATTAACATGTTCCTGCTACTGGCAGATTTGACTGATAATGAGAAATGTGTTACTGGGTTAAAATCTCTTTATGTCAGAAATAATCTTGTTATGGGTTAAGGAAATTATTTCAATTTATAGATAGCATATTTACATTGAAAGCATATGTGAAGCTTTAGTATTTTGAGAGAGAGAGAGAAAATATGTGTGTATGTGTGTTTGTGCCTGCGCGCACATTTTTGGCTGTATAGGGAGTTTTGAAGTCCATAGCAGTTCACACTTAGGATTTGTCAGCTAGGCCCATGCTGATAATTTAAAACTAGTGACAGACTGGGCTCAAACATGCTTAGAAGTGAGTTCTAACCTAGGAATGCAGTTGAGAGACCAATAACTTTTTTCCTATTGATGTTTCAGAAAACTCATGGAAGAACACATATCCTAGGATTAATTTTTCAAAAAGCCATTGAGTAGGTATTTTTTATCTACTGATGCCAGTTTTGCCTAAATGTTCCTTAGAATTTCATGTTCTTGAAAAATTTCTGTGCTTTATAGCTTATTCAGTTCAATCAATAATAGTTGTTTATTGTGGGTAAGGCATGGCCTTAGAATGTAAGCTCTTTAGAGCAGGGCTTTTCACAGTTGTATCCTAATCACTAAACTGCTACTAACTTCAAAATTCCCTGGTGAGTATATGTGTTGAGTGTCGTCAGTATTTGCAGATCAATGCAGGGTATAAACTTCTGTACATACAAGGCACTAGAATGTTAAAATGCTAAAATAAGGCAGTTTTTCTCTCCAAGGAATATTTGGCAATACTTGGAGAATTTTGGTTCTTACAACTGGGTGGGACCTGCTGGCATCTAGTAGGTAGAGACTAAGGATGCTGCACAGTGTCCTACTTAAAATGCACAGACAGCCCTCTACAACTAAGAATTAGCTAACCTAAAATGTCAATAATGCTGAGGTTAGAATAGAATGTATGTTTTACATTCAGGAATGAGGTGATTCAGGAGTAAAAAGAGGGCAGAAACTATGAAGAAGCAAGTATCTTAATACTTAATCTGCATAGGAGATCCATTAACATGTTCCTGCTACTGGGCAGCTACTATCAAGAATTAATATCAAGAATGCTCAGGTCTTTTTAATATAATTGAAGACAAAATAGTAGTAACTGATAGCTGTTGTAGTTTTAGATTTTATAACTCAACACGAGGTGTGTGCTCAAGGGAAGAGCTGAAATTCCTGCCTTTTAAGGCATTGTTTTTACATGTTATTGCATTGTGTTCTTATAGCAGCCCTGTGAAGGTGAGCCTTAGCTTTCTTCTCTACAGAGCGTAGGATAGCTTCACCTTTATTCTGCTGTTCATTATTTGATATTATTCTGTTTTATTTTTCTAGTGGCTGCTCTAGGGCTTACAAGACAACTTTAAACTTATCAGTCTTCCTTGAAATGATATCATTTAATGGATGGTGGTGTTGAAGTCTTATGCTTATTTTTTTACCTTTCTCCCATCACATCCTTTGTGTGCTATTTTGTCATAAATTTTACTTCTGTGTCTGTTGTAAATCTTATAATACATTGTTATTTAAATAGTTATTTTTAAGAGACTTATAAATGAGAAAATAACTTTTATATTACCATTATATTTACCATGTCAGGTATTCCTTACTCGTTCATATAGATCCAGATTTCCATCTGGTATTGTTTTTCTTTGCCTCAAGAATTATTTTTTAGTTATCGGCGGACACAACATCTTTGTACGTGGTGCTGAGAATCGAACCCGGCCGCGTGCTACCACTTGAGCCACATCCCCAGCCCCCCCTTTCTGCTTTAAAGATAGTGCTTCATCATCTTTGTTTTCTGACTTGGGTAGATAGGAAGTCTGTTGTGCTTTGTTCTCTGCTTTGTGTACTCCCCCTGCCCATTACTTTTAAGATTTTCTCTTTATCACTGGTTTCTAGTACTTGGGTTATGATATGCCTTGGGGTGATTTTCTTTATGTTTATTCGTCTTGGTGTTTATTGAGCTTTCTTGGATCCGTCACTTTTTATGGTTTTCTTGTGTCCTCTCCCTCACTTTTTGGGACTCGCCTTCCCCACCCCCACCCCTCACTTTTTGGGACTCTGTGTACCAACCATTTTTACAGTGCTTAATGACCCTGATGCTCAGGGTTTGTTTTTATGCCTTTCCCTCAGTTTTATTTTGGATAGGTGTTTTTCTTTTTCTTTTTCTTTATTTTTTTTTGGTCTACAAGTAAACATGGTCTACAAGTTCACTTAACTTTTCTTTTTCAGTGTTTAATCTGCTATTGGTTGCATCCACTGTATGTTTCATGTTGGCAATATTTTATTTTCTAAATTCAGTTTTGGTCTCTTATATTTTCAGATTCTTTCTTTAATCTTGAATCATGTTTTTCTCTCTCTTTTTGAGTGTATGGAACATACTTATACTATACTGTGACAGTTTTTTTTCTCTTCATGTCTGGATCTCTTGTCATTTTGGAGCCTCCATTTATTGCCTTTTTCCCCCTAGTTATATGTCATATTTTTCTCCTTCTTTGCATATCTCATACTTTTGATTATATGCCACTATTGAGTTTTATGCTGTTTCATGCTGTTTCCTGATTAACTTATAATTCCCAAGAGTATTAATTTTGTTGGGGTGAACATTTAGATTATTTGTTATTATCTGTTGAATTGTTTCAAGTCCTGCTTTTTAAACTTATTTGTGGATGTCTAGAAGAGCCTGTAGTAGTGATGTCTTTCCCCCCCTACAAAGACCTCTTCCTTCTCAAGAGTCTATCCATTGGTCGAATATCCTACAAGGTTTTTCACCTCTGGTTAGTGAAAGGGTAAACTATTCTGAGCTCTCTCTGGCTCCAGATATTGTTTGACTTACTACTCTCTGATTGTTATTTCCCCAACTTCAGGTACTTAGCACGGCGTAGTTTTTAGCCAACAATTCTAATATAACTCTTTTGTATATATTTTAGAGTTATTGTTCTCATAACATTCTCACTCTGGTACTGTGTCCTACTGTGTATAGCCACCCTGGTTTCTCCAAAATGTTCTCTTTGTCCAAAACTTACTGAGGCTGCTAGACTACTTGGTCTGTTCATGTGTTGTGCTCTGGAAAGGCCACAGGTGTTTCCCTTCCCTTAGGGGGGATGTCACAGTCCTGTATTACTTCTTGTTTAATGTTTGCAAACCAAAGTTTGTGTGTGTGTGAGTGTGAGTGTATATATATTTGTACCTTTTTTTGTATTCATATTCAACAGAACATTGATTTTTTTTAACACCTGACATTTTGCATTTAGTCAAAATGTGTATTTGGAGCATATTTAAAAATATAATCACAAATATTATAAAACAAATTGTTACAAACTTTTAAATGTGTTTTTACAAATAATTTCATTAAGTGTAGACCTCATTCAAACATTTAAAAGTGTATTTTGCTTTTTAAAATAATATTTTTATTCAGCAAGTGTTTGAATGCCTATTATAAAGTACAAATACATAAAGCACTTTTATTCTCAGGGAACTCACAACAGGAGAGAGGTATGCAAACACTGGCACCAAACCACTTTGGGAATATGAAGGAGGTAGTACTATTGGACAAGGAGGGAGAAATGATAAGCCAAACCTTCCTTAAGTGGGGAGGTCCTTGAACTAATGTGTGAAGAGTTAGTTTCACTTCAGCTTATGGAAGTGAGAGGGTAGATTTGAGACAAGTTTAGGAGCACGACAGGTTAGGGCTGGGAATTTACAAGGAACAATGCTCTGTAGGATTGGGGAGAAAGTTAGTTTCTTGGCTTATTGTCTGAGGTTGGTTTCTGGCTCTTACTGAAACAGAATATAGGAGGAAATTGTTTAGGGGGAAAGTTTTATTTAGATTTTGAGCAACTAATTTTAGAGTAATGGATTGTTTTAGTCTATTTTGTGTTGCTATACCAAAATACCTGAGGTTGGGTACTTTATACAGAAGAGATTTATTTATTTATGATAGTTTTAGAGGCACAAAGTCCAAGGTTGGGTAGCTCCATCTGTTCATTCTCTTGTGATGATCTTCAGAGTATATGACAACATGGCATATGACATCATGGTGGGATTGTGTAGAAGAAGAGATCACATAGTGAGACAGGAAGCCAGAGAGCAGAAGGGGCCAAGGTCTCTTTCTAAGACTCCCTTCTTTGAGTACTAATATAGTCCCATGAGAGCTAGTATCCCCACAGGGTAACATTAATCCATTTATGAGGTTGATGCTCTCAGGTCCTAATTACCTTCCATTAGGCCCCATCTCTTGAAATGTTCCACCACCTCCCAACACTGGTGAACAAATCTCCCAACACATGGACTGCTGGGGTACAATCGTAACCAAAGTGTAGCAAGAATATTTAGTTAGAAGTGTCTCATAGAAAATTGGATATAAGGAACTAAAACTGGAACACAGAACTGAAGATGTAAATTAAGGGAGTTAATTCGCACTGTTAAAACCAGAGGTAGAGGTAAAATATCTTTAGAAAACTAAATAGAATGAAAACCAAAGAGGATAACAATGAAAGGTAAGGAATTATTAGTATTGGAGTAACAAGTTTTGAAAGAATGTAGGGAAGGAAACCCATGTCTAGGTAGAAAGATGTGTTTCTCAGTAGAAATTATATAAAATATTCATTAAAAATATGGATTTCTGGGTTCTAGGTAGACCTGACTCTGTACTTCTGAGTATGTGCTTGTGTGTGTGTTAGTGTTAGAACTAAGCTGATTTTTATGTATTCTGAAGTTTGAGAATTGGTGCATTAGGAGGCAAGTATAGATAGAACAGTTTTGCCATGCATGGTGGTGCATGCCTATAATCCCAAGTGGTTTAGGGGACTGAGGCAGGAGGATCTCAATTTCAAAGCCAGCCTCAGCAACTTAGCTAGGACCTAAACAACTTCCAGAGACCCTGTCTCTAAATAAAATATAAAAAGGGCTGGAGATGTGACTCAGTGGTTAAGTGCCTGTGGGTTCAATCCTGGGTATGGGGGAATAAAAAACAATATTGTTGACTAAAAAGGTATTTTATACTCTTGGCATGGTTAATTTTCCTGATATAAAAAGGTCAAGTTACAGGTGATGTTGACTTGAACACTTCTTAGGCCAGAGGACAGAGAGAAAATTTGGGGAATATTTTTTATTGTAAAAGAATTTATGTGTATCCAGAAAAATACAGGACATACACACAGACCAAAAAGCAAACAAACAATAGACCACACCCATAATTGCATTTCCCCAGATAAAATCAGTCTTTATTCATCTATTGTGTGCCCTCTTTTGTATTACATATGTAAATATACACTTGTAGTGACATAGATTTTACACAAAAAAGAAAAATGGAAGCATGCTAGAATAGGCATATTTTACTTAATCATCTATCATCTTCCCATAATATAGGTAGGTGACATTTTATAACATTAAAAAAAGAAAAAGTCCTTTCTCATGTTGAACCTGTCATTATTTTAGTTTACCCGGTTTGGTAAATATTTTTTGACATATCTTGGTGAACTTTGTGCATGTATACATGAAGGGTAAGTTTTAGAAGTGATGTTGTGGGATAAAAGAACTGTGCTTATTCATAGTGCCCTATGTCTCTGTTCTCTATTGTTTATAATTGTTTCCCTAATTGCTTTGTTTCCTTTTACATTCAGCAATTTTTCTATTATATCTACTAAATATTTTCTATATTAAATGTATTAAGTTTTTTTCTTAATATTTTTTTATTGCTTCTAGGGGTATTTCAGCTGCTTAATGATAATATTTTTATTTTCTAGATCTTTCCTGAGCTCTGTCAGCTACATTTCAGCTGTTTTGTACTTTCTTGACTCTGATCTGCTTTTTTTTTCAATCTAGATTGGTTTTTATTTTTTATTTTGTTATAGCTAACACAGTTATTCCCCATATATAATTCTTATTTATTCACCCAGAATAGGGTATAAAATAAGCACTAAGCAAAAAGTTTATTGTAGTACAAGGGTATTTCAGGGGAAAATACTGTGTTTTTGTTCCTCTTATACAATGTTTAAAACTAGATTCTTAATTTATAAGATGTTGATGAAATCTTGCTCTGGCTGTTTTTCTCTTCTCCATTTATCTATGTATCATTTCCAAAGATTGTTTTTTTTTTTTCTTTGCTTTACTAGAAGTATGTTATGTCATTTCATATTGGATTCGCTTTTATGTTGTGCAGATACTTTCTAGTGGATTGTTCTTTGTGAGACATCATTTTACTTTAGGTTGAAGTAATGGAGTAGGGTAAATGGTGGAGTAAATTGTGTTTCTTCCATGAGTGAAGCATTAATGTGGAATTAAACTTAGCTTCATTTTTATTAATTTTAAACAGTGATATATCTTCTGAGGTATTATTGGATAATATGAATTTGGGGGGTGGCATGATTATATTTTTCTGGATTTTTATTAATGTGTTCGTTTGTTTTTAAATGTTTTTTTCATAGGTCTCATTATTGGATCATGGTTGCTTTATTTCTTGACCTTGAATAAGAGTATTCTATCTGGGCCTGCCATTCAGGAATATTATGGGTAAAGTGGACTGGGATTGCTAGCCTTGCCCAATCCAGGATGTTGTTTCAACACTCAAGACACCCCAACTGAGGACATTTACAAGTGTGTCTTCTGCCTCAGGGGCATGACACTACACTACTTAGGGTGGGCATTTCATCTAGATAGCAAGTCATTTTTATGGTAAAGTTTCCTGTGAGGTAGTGTTTATCTTTGTTCAGTTGACTTTAGTCAACAGCTGCAGAGGTAATAACTGTTTTTCATCTCTTTTCTGGACTCCTCTTTCAGGCAAGGTTAGGACTCAACTCAGAAAGTAAAGATGTTACCTGTGCTTTACCTCTATCCTTCAGTATTGTTTATTTATTTATTTTTATTATTATTACTTTTTTAGTGTTGTTTTTAATGGCTGCCATTACCTCACTGTGGGAATAAACCTAAGGTTATTTAACACCTCTTCTGTTTCTGGTGTCTAGATTGCTTTTTATTTCTGTTATAAAGTTTGATGAATAGCTTCTCAAACCTTTATGCACTATAGAGGATGGCTAAGAGCTAGATTTTGAAAATTTGAATGTTAGCTCTGCCATTTTTTGTGTGGACCTGGGTGGATTGTTTAATTTCCTTTTGTCTTAGTTTTTCTCCTTGTAAAATAGGAGTGTACAATGAGATGTTAACATAAACCTCTAAGCAAGCATTTAATTTGTTATGAACTCTAATTTAGAGCCTTACATGCTCCAGGATTATTATTTGCGTGGACCAATTCCCAGAACAATTGCTGGACCGAAGGGTAGGAATTTTTTCAGTTTGATGTTATTATAAAATCGCCTTCTAGAAAGTTGGTGACACTTTCTTCAGGAGCAGACTTTGAGTGTTTCTTCTTTTCTGGAATTTTTGTGTTGGCCTCTATAGTTTATTTTTTTTTAGTTGGTGGTACCGGGGATTGAACTCAGGGGTACTCAATCACTGAGCCACATCCCCAGCCCTATTTTGTATTCTAATTAGAGACAGGGTGTCACTGAGTTGGTTTGCCCCTCACTGTTGCTGAGACTGGCTTTGAACTTCAGATCTTCCTGCCTCAGCCTTCCTAGCTGCTGGGATTACAGGCGAGCAGCACCACGCCAGGCTTGTAGTTTATTTTTTTATATGAAATTCTGTGGCATTTCCATTGCCACTAGGGGTTTCTGGTAGTTGAAGAGAACATGTAGGAAGAAAGAATAATAAGTTGACCTGTGACAAATGAAAAGATTATCTTCTTGTTTTGTTCAGATAAACCTTTAAATTCAGTTTTGATAATTTTGGTCTTGATCATTCTGGTTCATAGGTAAATATTTTAATTTATCTTTTGCCTGTATTTTATATTTTGCAAGTGTTTCCTTTAAATTATTTTCCATTTGATTCTCATAGTAAACTTATCCAATAAGTATATAAGTATATATCTCTTCATAATATAAATCTGTATAAACCAAATGTCTTGAAAACCTCAGTTGGGCAATCCTTGATAAGACCAGTTTGGTACTTGAAACTAAGATTTTAAGGTTTATTAAATCTTTATTGATTTAGATTTTCTGGTTATTCAGAATTTGCATGCCTACTCTTTTTTTAAAAAATTTTTTTTAGCTGTAGGTGGACCCAGTCTTTATTTATTTTTATGTGGTGCTGAGGATCAAACCCAGTGCCTCACACATGTGAGGCAGGCACTCTATCACTGAGCTCCAGCTCCAGCTCCCTACTCTTACTCTTTACTATAATAAAACTTTTTCTCTGGAAGGCTTTGAACTCTCTCATCTCCATTATATCTTTTGTGTGTAACATGAGTAGATCTTAATGGATAGACAGGTCCTACAGTCAAATGTAGATACTGAATGATTAATGGCCAAAGTTGATTTAAATTTTCAAAGGTTTTTAATAAAGCATCTTAAAAGTTAAGAGTTAGGCTGGGTGTGCAGGTGCATGCCTATAGTCCCAGCGATTTGGATGGCTGAAACAGGAGGATCGAAAGTTCAAAGTCAGCCTCAGCAAAAGCAAGGCACTAAGCAACTCAGACCCTGTCTCTAAATAAATACAAAGAAAATAGGTCTGGGAATGTGGCTCAGTGGTCAAGTGCCCCTGAGTTCAATCCCAGGTACCCTCCTCCCCCCAAAATTTAAGATAGTTTCTCCTAGAGGGGTGAGTGTGTGTGGTGTGTGTGTGTGTGTGTGTGTGTGTGTGTGTGTGTGAGAGAGAGAGAGAAGTACTATTACTCATTTAACTTGGATGGTTCCTGCACTCTAGTCATTGGTATGGTCTTAAATTGTTTTTATCTTTTTGATTTTATATGAACAGATTTCATGTTCTTATTTTGTCTGAGATAAGAATGTCTGCAACATTCACTGTTGTTGTAGAGATGAGATTGACTTTTAGGACGCAGGAAAGCTGGGATTCTTTTTATGATGCTATTTAAGATTTGAAAGGTTTTAAAAATAATTCTTATTGTGACTTTTCAGTTAAAAAGGACAGTGATAATGGATCAGAAAAGGGTAAACTATACTATAATTTTACAGTTGAAAAATAGGAATTTTTTTGTAATGATTTCATATCTCACTTATTTGTCAAATATATATGTTGGATTGCTGAATATATTTTTAGGGCTCAATATTTTTGTTTTTATTTTTCTTTAAATGACTGAATTTAAAGAAATGATTTTAGCACAAAATGTTTGCCTGCATTACTAAGATCAATAAATAAGTTTTCTTTTGATGTTTTGTTTAGGTGTTCTATAGATTTACTCTTCAGTAATTACATATAATAGTCATATAGGTATGGCGACTTTCCAGTCTTTCAGAAACAGTCATATGAAGACAAGAGCATCTGTCAGAAAGGTAAGTTCATTATATTAGGTTCCTTTTCATGTTTTAATGAAAGTATTTTTTTTAATATTTATTTTTTAGTTTTAGGTGGACACAATTATCTTTATTTTATTTTTATGTAGTGCTGAGAATGGAAACCAGTGCCTCATGCATGCTAGGCGAGTGTGCTACCACTTGAGCCATATCCCCAGCCCTTAATGAAAGTATTGATCATTTTAAAGCTATGATTTGTTTTTAGTTGAATCTTATTTTAATTAGTAACATTAAAATAATATAAAAATTGTCATGTATGGAATTAATGCTATAAAATCATGATCATGATTATTAAATCACAAACCTCTTCTCCATTTCTTCTCAACAGATGTTTTCCAACTTTGGTATACTCTTCTGTATAGAGTATCAGATATAAACTTTCTTATGTACTTTTGACTTTTCTCTGATGATGATACAAAATATTACCATTCATTCATTCCTTCATTCATTCAGCAAATAAGAATTTGAGAACTTATTGTATGTCAGCCCCTTTGCTAGATGTAAGGTAATTAGTAGGGACCAAATGAAATGTGATCCTTGATCCTTTCTTCTTTGTAGTCTGAGGAAAAACTTATTTACTTCCTTTCGTAACTCTTTGGTTAATCTTCTATGTCTTTATATTTTATCTTTGCTAAAATGCTGGGGCATTAATTAAAGGAAGAGGAGAGAAATGGAGACTGGAGGATGGCACATGCTTGTTTGTTAGAACTGTTATGACATTGGTGACCAGTCCTTACCTGTTAGACCTGACATACTACTTTCTATACCCTTCTGTATTATATGACACTGTTGACCAGTCCATACCTGTGAGACAGTCTTTGACTTTCACTAGAATGTTTTTCTTGCTTTCCTTCTCTCTTTATGGTAACTCTGTTCTCTCTTTTGATAACACTCATAAGGGAGAAGATAGTTTATCTAAGGTGGGTAAGGGAAGGGTAAATGTCCTTTAGTTCCTACTAATAATGTTTAGATTAATGACTTGATGTAATTATCACCTCCAGTGGTGGCAAATGAATTTATTTCCCCTCACTCATTCATTTGTCTATTTATATTGCTTTGGAATTTTTGCTTTGGATTTTTTTCTTATTTATTTGTATTGCTCTGGAGGTATAAATTTTTATAATTCTGTATTTTACAATCTTTTGTTTCATTTATTTATTTGAAGTGCTCAAACTGTCCCCAAATTGGTTATCTGGGAGCTAACCAAACCTGGTGCCTGTGTCCTTCTTTCTCAGGTTCTTAATTTTTTGATAGCTTCCTTACTTTCTGGTTGTATCTTTTTGGTTGTGTGACACAGTTTCAACTTTCCTCAGACCTCAAATTGACTATTTTTCAAAGAACCCTGAAAAATCTTTAGAAATCAAGAACTAGGATTGCCCTTTGTTTTGCAGTCACACAAATTTATATTGATAGTTCAAGGTTAGATTACTTATTACATATTTTTTCCTTTCTTGATTTTATGATTGTAAATTAGTATGAAAACCTCCATTCTTTAATGAAAACAAAATTGTTTAAATATTGAATATTTTCAGGTTAGGGGAAAACACCTCAGTACAGTAAACACTTCATATATTCCTTATTTAGATCATCCTCTATTAACATTTTGCAGTATCAGTCTCTCTCTCAGTATACACACCTGTGCAGACACATGCCTATACACAACCTTTCTTCACTTTTGCAATTGTATGAGAGTATCTCTACAGACATTATTTTCATGTCAACATCATCACTACTATTAAGACAATTATTAATTTAGTAACGTCATCTAATGAATAGTCCCTACATAGATTTCTCCAGTTATCTCAGATGTTCTTCTGACTTTTTGCTTGTCTTTCATCTGGGGTCCAGTTAAAGTTCAAACACTGTATTTAATTGTTTTGTGTATTTGATCTCCCCCATTCTAGAACATTTCAGTGGTTTAGATTTTTTTACTCATGATAGAAAATCTTGAGTAAATTTGGATTCATTTGTTTTTCCCTGTACCTTAAAACTTATATTGCATTCATTCTATCAGATCAAGTTTGATAGAGTTTGTTTGATATTATTTGATGCTAGACCTGATTCCATAGTCAAGATATGTAGACACCAGATATCTCCAGTATGAATGCACATAGTATCTTTGTATTTATGGGATTAATAAATAACCTGTAGGGTGATAGTTTGAGATAGTGTGAGTATCTTGTTTCCCAATAGCTTTTTTTAGTACTGGGGCTTGAGCCCAGGAGTGCTTTGTCACTGAGCTAAGTCTCTAGCCCCCCTTTTATATATATATGTAATAAGCTTATTACACATATAGAGCACAATTTTTTCATATCTCTAGTTGTATACATAGTATATTCACACCAATTCATGTCTTCATACCTGTACTTTGGATAACAGTGATTATCACATTCCACCATCATTAATAACCCCATGCCCCCTCCTTTCCTGGAGTTAGAGAAGATAATGCTAAGTGAAGTTAGCCAATCCTAAAAAAACAAATGCCGAATGTTTTCTTTGATAAGGAGGCTAATTCACAGTTGGATAGGGAACGGGAGCATGGGAGGAATAGACGAACTCTAGCCCTTTTTTAAATTTTTTATTTTGAGACAGTGTCTTGCTAAGTTGCTTAGGGACTCACTCAGTTGCTGGGGTTGGCCTTGAACTGGAAATCCTCTTGCCTCAGCCTCTGGAGTTCTGGGATTACTGGCATGTGCTACCATGCCCAGCTCCCAATAGCTTTTAGCCTAGTAGATTTATGGTACTTTGATGATTCTTTTCCTAAAACAATAATTATGTTAGGATTACAAATGGAATTTTCTTTTCTTTTCTTTCTTTGTTTCTTTCTTTTTCTTTAAAAAAATTTTTTTGGTACTGGAGATTGAACCCAGGGGCACTTGACCACTGAGTCACATCTCCGACCCTTTTTAAAGATATTTTATCTAGAAATAGGATCTCAGTGAGTAGTTTAGGGCCTCTCTAAGTTTCTGAGACTGGCTTTGAACTCATGATCCTTCTACCCCAGCCTCCCAAGCTGTTGGGATTACAGGTGTGTGCCACAGTGCCTAGTATGGGATTTTCTAATTTAGTCATTCTGTCCATGTATGTCAGTTGGTTTTCGTAGGTGAAGAAGTTATTATTAGCAGTTATAATCCATTACCTTTTTGTTTTTGAGGGGTGTCCTGGGAATTGAACCCAGAGGTGCTCTATATATCCCAAGGCCTTTTTTAATTTTTTATTTTGAGGCAGGACCAAGTTGCTTAGAGCCTTGCTAACTTGATGAGGTTGGCCTCAAACTTGCCTCAATCTCCCAAGTTGCTGGGATTATAGGCTTGCACCACCAGGCCCAGCCATTTTTATTTTTTATGACTCTGCCCAAATTTGGATAGTAGGAATTCCTTCAAGCTGGTTTCTATGTGATTTTTTTTTTTTTTTTTGAAAGATCCAATTAAGTCTTGGAGTGCTTCCATGCATTTTCTGGCATAGTTGATGTTCCAGGCTCACATTGTGCTCTCTTTACCCCTGATCTAGAACCGGCCATTTTTCTGAGGAACTGTGGTCTTTTTGTTGGTGATTAAGAAACCAAAATCTGGGTACTGGGTATGCTCATTGCCATTGAGGGTCAGTGCTTCTAAGACTCTTTAGTGGAAAAAGGTGGTACATATATTTAAGGAGTTGTAGGTTCATATTGATATGTAAGGTTTTGAAATCTGGGTAAACAAAGTGAATGAAATACAGTCTGACCCCATAATTTGATTTAATACATAGGAAAGACAAATATATGTGAGTGTAGTAATTATAATATTATGTGATTTAGGATAAATGTTTAAAAAAATTTTTTTAGATTAAATGTTACAAACAATGTGTCAGGAACTTTGAGAGGATTTTGTTATAATTAAGGGATTAAGAAAAATCTTCAGGTCTTGGCATGAGTAGGATTTCTATAGGGGAAGACTGAGGAGTAAGGACATTTCTGGTTGAAGAACAGATCAAAATCAGAAGGGGAATAAGGTAGAAAAAAATTAATGTTTTCTTTATAGCCAATTATAATACACATTTTCTCTATGTAAGTATTTCCTCCCTTTGTACTTATGACAGTCCCCTCCCCAAAATCTGGAATCTGCTCCCTCATTTTCATCATACAGTTGTATGCTGATGCCTGAAAGACCTTATTTGGAATAATCTTTTTTCTTTGTCTCTATGTTAAGGGAATAGTCACTGTTGTTAGTGTTCTTTATTATAACTCCCACATTGTCTCGCTCATTATAGAAATTGTTGTATCTGTTCTGTCAGTGACTTGGAAATCAGATATGCAATCTGTTAGTTTTAGCATAAGGTAATAAAAGCTGGGGTGTGAGGGCCTTTGTAGTCTGCCAGTGATCTGAATGCAGAGGCTCTGGTGTGCTGAATGTGTTTTGGACACATGGAAGACTTATTAAGCCTTATCACCTGAATGGAACTTTTCTTCTCAGCTGAATTAAGTTTTGCAGACAATAAAGGTGCCAAGTGAATGTTAATTGGATCATGAAGTTTCTCCATTTAAAATTAAAATATCTGTAGAATATCTTGCCTTGTTGTAGAACTAAATGAGAATGTCTTTTTCTCTTCTTAGAGCTTCAGTGATGATGTGTTCCAGTCTGTAAAATCTTTATTACAGAGTGAGAAGGAACTATGCAGTATTTCAGGAGAGGACTGTTTAAAGCAGAATGAACATGCCAATTTAACTGAGGTTTGACCTACTACTTTCTAAACCTTTTCTTAATAAACTTTAGTGTATTTCCATCATCTTTGTAGAACTGCATGACCTATTTTTAAAATCTCTACATATTATTTCATGTATTAGAAGTTCCTGTTTTAAATACTGGCTAACGTAATTGTCTTAATGTATCATAGTGAGCACATATAAATAAATGTATAGATATTATTAACCACTCATTGGTCATACAATAGTGTGTTCAGTGATTCCTGCTATCTTTAATCATTGGTGTTGCCTTCTAGTATTATTTTTCATGAATATGTTTTTAAAAATTAGTTTGAAATTATGTACCAAATATATTTTTTTCTGTAACATAATGTGGCATTTCCTCATGCCATTAGATATTTCTTAGAAATTTAATTTGTTTAAACTTATGCAGAATAATCTCTGTATAAGGGCATTAAAAGAAATAATAAATGATGGTATCACGCATAGTATTAGAGGAAGCAATCTTGGGGGTCTACCCAGGGAAAGCCTCTCTGAGAAGATCACATTTAATTGAAACTTGAAGAATGAGGAGGAGCTAGGCATGTAAGTATCCAAGAGAGGGAGAGAGATCCAGATCAAGTGTACACAATTTTGAGAACTTTAGGGAAGGATGTACTGGGTAGTTCCTAACCCAGATAAGGGGACCATGTGTTTGAATAAAAATGAGGGAAAGCTAAAGGTATAAACTAACCCTGGTTAGGATTTTCCCCTTGAAAGCATGGAAGAGTTTTGACAGGATATGTTGTATGACAGCGGGATCAGATGGGAGAGAAATATAATAGTGCAGGTGAAGAGTGGCAGGAGGATTGGGAAGAAGTGAATGTATTTGAAATATGTTTGAGGGAAGTGTTTTATGAAGTTCACGAACTGCAGTATGGAGCCATATCTTTAGGGGAAAACCTTTTGGATCATCCTTGAAAAATTACTCTGTTCAAGGAAGTCAGCATTTTAATGCCTTACTGTGCTTTTTTTTCTTGTCTTTATTTCTGTCAACAATCTGAGACAAGACTTAAAAACTCAAATTAATGGATTTTTTTCCATTTTATTCCTTATTCTGTTGTAAAGGTCACATTTCTGGGATTTAATGAAGAAACAGATGCTGCACATATACAGGTACTGTCAACTTAAAGAATTGGAAAGGACTGTGAGAGATTGTTTGGAATAAATTTTGAGACCACGAAACATTGACCATAATGCCCAATATATACACTAAGTTCTGATATCATTCCTTTTTAAAGTTAAAAGGTGATATTTTGAGGTCAGTTTTTTAGTGTGCTTTGGGCATTTTTACTTTTAACATTTTTACTGAGAATTCTTGGTCTAGAAATCAACGTTAGGTTTGACTTCTGAAGGCATTTATCTTCAAAGAATGCAAACTATAGGATGACCTTTTCTTCATTCTTTGTGTTATATAGCATGTGACACTTCTTTCTTTGCTTTTCATAATTTGACTTCAGCAGTAAAGTTCTTGTATTTTTAGTTGAATTAGTTAAATGTAAAATATAAAACTTATAAAAAGTCACAGTTAACCAATGCAAAAATTTGAGCTTGTTTGATTTAGGCAAATATAAAAGGATTGGTAGGGGATATTAAAATCAACAAAGAAAGGCTTCATAGCTACATAAAACGTGGTTGAAGCTACTGCAGATATACTATTTTTTTCCTGCAGTTTGAAAATTTGTGCTTGCTTGTGATGGTAAAGTATCTCCTACTAGAGAAAGAAATAACATTATTCAATTCTTTTAGAATACTACATATCAGGTGATTATGAATAAAAACTCTGTTGTATGTCTTGTTGCCTTAGCTGGAAGAAAATTGCTTGGACAGAAGCAACAGAGAGGACATATTTCTGACAACATATGCCTGGAAAGAGAAAAGTTCCAAAGTATTTTTCTAATGCTTGTCTTTGAGAGTTACTGATAAAGCTATGTTTGCAAAGCAAAGTGCTCTTTTTAAAATCAAAGACTTTAATAATTCTTAGCTAGGTAAAATATTTATGTAAAAAAGTGAAGGAAAAAACAAAACTAATATAATACCTTCAAGAGGAGAGACAGAAAAATGAACTTGTGTTTTATAAAGTTGAGAAGTACATTTGATAGCCAAGAATGCTGTATGAAAAATGCTAGATTTAAATCTGAGGACAATAGATTAAAATTTGCTAAAAATAATTAAATGCTTAATTGTCATTGATGTGTGAGGTACCATGTTAAAATTTATTTTATAGCTCAATAGCTATATGTTTGGAAGGCTGCAGGAATAGCCATTATTAAATAATTTCATATTTTATTTTTTAGTTTAAAAATTATCTGTGGATATAAATTGTGTATGTTAATCTTATAACCAATAGATCTTACGATTTGGGGATGGAGATCACATTTTAGGAACTGTAAAAGCGTTATTCTTTCAGTTAATATATTGTTATTATTTTAAATTAGGATTTAGCTGCAGTTTCTTTGGAACTTCCAGATCTTCTGAATTCACTTCACTTCTGCAGTCTAAATGAAAATGAAATTATTTGTATGAAGGATATAAATAAATCAACAGATATAAGCAGTGGTCTTTTAAATCAGGTAACTTTTATAGATCATTTCTAATTATTTTTTTCAGGGCAAATTTTACTACATTTGATCCAGAGTATAAAACTTTTATTGGATGATTTTGTTGTTGTACAAATTTTTTAATGGAAACTCATTCCTTATGGATTTCTATAGTTTCTTCCTTTATATAAACCATAGCATGATTTTTTTTTATGGCCAATTCCAAATTTATATAAACATCGTGCTATATGTTATAGTGAATGTACTTCAGCTCATTTTTTAGTTCACAATTACCCTTGTAAAGTGTACACATGATCCTATATTTTTTTTATTATAAACAAAAAATTATACCACTAAGCCAGGTGGTTAATTTCATAATACTTAACCTTAATTCATTGCTAAATAATTGTTTTGTTGATAATGCATCAAAGAAAATTAATTTGTATTTTAGGAGGTAAAACATTTAAAATTGAACCCCAGTAGGTTTAAAATTTGGATTGCGTATTCTAGGTATAAAATACTGCTGTGTTCTTTATGAGATCTACTGATAAAGGATAGAACTGTTTGCCTCATTTCCTTAATTATATTCTTTATTTGCTAGAATATAAGGGTGATTAGCTATTCTATTTGGTTTCTACTTTTTATAATAAATCATTTGTCAGTATTTGCATTTTTAAAGATAATATAGGAAGGAAAGTTTGGTGACTTTTAATCTTGACTGTAAACATTGTCTTAAGTTTTAATACTAGAGAAATTTAAGTAAAAGGAGGGTACAGTTTTTTAACTGTGATAGGGAAAGTAGCATTATTCTGCCATCTATGAGAAAATGAGATAAAAAGTAAAATAGAAACTGGCTCCTGCCCTCAAGCAGTTTACAGTATAAACTGGTGAGACAGGTGAGTGGACAGATGGTAGGTCTTGTAACCTTTATGGAAATAGACTGGTTAGAATTTGAATACATAGCCAGAGGAAGATGGTAGAAAAAGAGATTAGTAAATGAGAATATAAAGAAGAGACAAAAGAAAACATTGCCAAACCAGGGAGTCAGTCAGACATTTCTTGGTTTTTTGTTGTTGTTTGTTTTCTGAGATTATTATTTCTAGGCTATACTTCCAGGTAATGTTTTGTGTTTAAAATTAAATTTTTTTTAAAAAATCATCTTTGATCTTTCCCAAGAGTCATCATTCTGGAATGCTTTGTGTCATGAGAGTGTCACCTACATTACCAAGACTCAGAATCGATTTTATCTTTAGTCTCCTAAGTAAATATGCTACTGGTATACGATACACCCTGGACACGTACTTGCATCAGAAGCACCAACTTGAGACCACTAATGAAGATGATGATGATACTAACCAGTCCGTGTCTTCTATAGAGGATGACTTTGTCACTGCTTTTGAGCAGTTAGAAGAAGAAGAGACTTCAAAGCTATATAATGATGGTTTGTTTTTTTACTGAACATTTTTTTCTAGAAGTAGATTGGAACCAAAAGTTCAGTTTTGGAAGTTTTAAGGCAGACTTGTTTGGTTGAAATTTATGTTGAAATCTGATCCAGTTTAAGCATACTAACTTCTTTTTAGGTTGCAGAAGAATTAATTTCCCTGAGATTTTTAGGTTCCTTTTTACCTGGTTTTTACTTTTACGATTTCTGTTCTTTTTAAGGTAATATTGTTCACACCCTATTTACCTCAATACCCAGTGTCAGGAACATAGCAATATTCAAATGGTAGAAGAGTTAGCTGGCAGAGTCACTGTAGTAATGTTTCTAACATGCATGATAGTATGCTAAGAATAGGTATCCCCTTAGGATAAAATGAGATTATTTTAGTAAAAGGCATATTTGCTTTCACGTGTTACTTGGGATGAATCGTTCTGTTTAACAACATAGTATACGGAACATTTACATTGCAAATAAGCATTTCATGTTTAATGCCAATTTATTCCATTGATTTAAATATTTAAAGAGTTCTGTTCTAGAATAACTTAATCATTTTATTCTTTACCTGTAGGAATAAACATTACTACGCTGAGGAGCCAGTGTGATGCTGCTTCTCAGACTATTTCTGGTCACCACTTAGAAACCCGTGATTTAAAGATTATGGTTAGCTCTGGACAGCAGAAGTCATTGGCTAAACCCTCATCTTCTTTAATAAATGTTCTGGGACAGAAAGAACCACCTTCTGTGAAAACTTCAGTCACAACATCAATTTCAGAGCCTTGGATCCAAAGAAGTTTCTATAGGTCATCTAATGCTTCAGACAAAGGTAGTGATACCCAGAAAACATTTTTTTCTTCTTCTTCTCCTGCCTATTCGTCTGAATCTGAATGCTCAAGTCCAAGTCCTGTTATTTTCTTGGATGAAGAGGGATATCAAAAAAGTTTAAAAGCAAAACTTGAGCTGCCTAAAATTCCTGTGATGAAAGATGATGTAGAGGATTCAGACTCAGAAGTAAGTGAATTTTTTGATAGTTTTGATCAGTTTGATGAACTAGAACAAACTTCAGAGACTTCTTGTGTATTTATAAAAGATCCTGTCATAGGGAAGTCATCTCAGAAGAAAGGACATAAACATGAAAAGTCTTGTATGAATCCTCAGAAATTCAAGTTTGATTGTCCAGCTCTTCCAGCTAATGTTAGAAAACCAACTCCTCGTAAACCAGAATCTCCATATGGTAACCTGTGTGATACTCCAGATTCTCCTCGCCCTGTCAAGGCATCAGGGGAAGATAGTGGTTTGTTTAGCCCTATTCGATCCTCTGCTTTTAGTCCTCTTGGAAGCTGTACTCCTGCTGAATGTTTTTGTCAAACAGATATTGGTGGAGATAGGAATCATGAAAATCATGATTCTATTTATTACACCTATGAAGATTATGCAGATAACATTTCATGTGAAGTACTAGGCTCAGTTCTTCATGCCCAACATTCTGATTCAATGTCAAACGTTAATAGTACTGAAAGGGGAGAAAGTAAAACTGTGCCTTTTAAGCATGGAAGCCTTGATCATGAAGGTAAACCTAAAAATAAATCTTCAATGATTAAAGATAGCATTCAGAGATTTGCATCAGATCTTGTGGAAAAAAGTTTTGGCAGTGCATTTAAAGACTTACAGAAAGGAGTCTCTTCATGTACCAATGTCTTGTGCCATTTAGCCATCAAATTGACATCATCTGTTTTTCAGATGGCATTTAATGAACTGAGAAGGCAGCGTGCATTTTCGTTGAAAGAACGTGCCATTAGTGGTCTGGCCAGTTTTTTGGTGAATGAAGCCTTATCAAATGCCTTAAAAGATTTACAGTATGTAAAGAAGCAGATATTTACAAACACAGTTGCTAAGTTTGCTGCAGATCTTGCTGAAGAGCTTGTTTTTGAAGGCATCATGGAAGTATGTCAGTTTTCATATTCTCCGACCCCTACATCTCCACAGTGTCAGTCATTTGACTTTGAAAACAAAATAGTGAAATCATATGCAAAAGACTTGTCTGAGTCTGTAATACAGGAAGCATTCATTGAGCTATCACAAGTTGATGTGCCTTTCACAACAAAGGCAGCAGTGAGTTTATCTACAGATAACATAAAGTATGTGAGTGCAGAAAGTGTAGTACCATCAACACAGACCTTCACATTTTCCCCATCTTTTAACAATCAAACAATTATGGTGACAAAACCAGTGCAGGAATATAAAAAGGAGTATACAGTTCAGCAGGCCTTGTTTTGTACTTCAGGAATTGTCACTTCCATACCAGTGCCCTTGGCAGGAAGTGCCCTTCTCCCATATCATATTTCCTCTACTTTATATCAGGCAAAGTCTCAACTGTCATCTGGTGAAAGTAATTTAAATGGTGATTCTATGCAAGCACATGTTGCTACAAAAAAAAAAGAAGAAGTAGCTTGCCTCAGAAATATTTGTTTACCTTCAGAACACAATCCGGGTGACCAAAATGATTGTAAACCAACTCATGATGATGTTGAAATGCAAAGTTCCTCAAAATTAACAACTGATCCTGTGATTATTAGCAACTTCTCTGCAGCAATGGTACATACAATAGTAAATGAAACTTTAGAGTCAATGACATCATTTGATGTTACAAAAGCAATTGATGAACACACAGATTATTTAACTGAAACAATAAAAGGAAAAATCTCTCCTTTTTCCCACTGTGATCAAGCAACCCAACAGAGTGAAGTTAACAATAAGGATGTATTTGCTGAACAATTGTCTAAATCTGTTATTAAACATTCCATAGATAAAAGCAGATCAATGATCCCAAATGTAGATAAAAATGTAGTACATAAGGAAGGCTTGATTGTTCAAGAAGAAGAATCAAAGTTAACCTTAGAAAAGTTCCCCAAATGTCTTGAGGCTCAAGATCACTTATCTCACTGTTCAGTTTCAGTTGGAAAGGATTGTGTTCCAGAATATAAAGATTCTGTGGCTCATGGATTTTCTACAGCAGCTCTACCACCTTGTACAATAATTTCAAGTCAGAAACCTGATATGAAGGAACCTGCCAGGGATAAACTAGTAAAAAAACATAATTCGAATAATACAGCACTTGAAGCCTTTTCTTTTGGACAGGAAAGCCCTTTTCACAACTCACAAAGTTTCTCTTCTACAGTCCTTACCTGTGCAGATGGTTTGCATGTTGAAGATAAACAGAAAATCAGAGACAGAAATGTAACACCTGATACTCCTCCATCAACTCCTCTGGTACCATCTCAGGCTAGTTCTGAGTGGGATATCAAGAAGTTAACCAAAAAGCTCAAGGGGGAATTAGCCAAAGAATTTGCACCGGCTACACCACCTTCTACACCTCACAACTCATCTGTTTGTAGTTTGTCTGAAAGTGAACAAAATACTATAGAAAAAGAAGAATTCATGTTGAAACTCATGCGATCTCTTTCAGAAGAAGTTGAAAGTAGTGAAGGTGAAGAGCAACCAGAAACGGATATGAAGTCAGAGCACTCAGGGAAGAAAGTCCAGTTTGCAGAAGCATTAGCTACCCACATCATTTCTCTTGCAACTGAAATGGCAGCCTCTCATTTGGATCATAAAATAACTCAAGAACATGAGGGTCAAAGTCCTTGCTTAAATTTACAGAGTCAACAAATTATATCACCTACTCTTCTAAGTCATTTAGATGCAGATTTACAGACCTGCAATTTTGCAGGTGATATGGCAGCAGAGGTCATTGCAGAAGCTGAGAAAATAGCAAAAGTTAGAAGTTGTGTATTTTTCAGGCAGAAGAAGAATAGTTGTCATATTGATGGAGACCAAGATTATAAATTGGAAGAGAAGTTGGAAACTGAGGTTTTAGCACACCCAAGAGAAGCAGATTCATTTATTCTTTCATTACCACCAACTTCTTGTATGCCAGGTCTGACATATAAGTATCCCAGCTGTGAAAGTGTGACAGATGAATATGCAGGTCATGTTATTCAAATACTGAAACAGGAAGGTGGGAATGGTGAGTTAATAATGGATCAGTATGCCAACAGGCTTGCTTATCGATCTGTTAAGTCAGGATTACATGAAGCAGCCAAGACAGCTAAAATGAAGTACAACTCAAAAATGTTCCCTCTGCAAAGCTCACAGTGGAAAACCAGCAACGAACTGTTAATATTCTCAAATAAAGAGTACCATGAAGAAGTAGATAAAAAACTACAAAGAAAAAAAAATGGAGGTCACCTTTGTAAAAATCAAAGTTGTAAAAGGACCCAGGATACATGTAGAAATGAGCACTCTGAACTCTGTAGTTTTTCGGCCTCTCTTGCTCACAGCATAACAAGAGATGTTAAAAAAGAGCTGATAGCACCTACAATTGACATGCCAAAATCCTTAACAGATTCTTGCCTTTTTGAAAAATCTGAATGTATTGAAGATACTGAATATCTTACTGAACCAGAGTTTCCTAAGTCTCTTCAGCCTTCCTCACAAAATCATGGATTTTACCATAGGACAGATATGGATGGATATGGATGTGGAGAGAATATTGTTCAAGCTATAGAACAGTATGCTAAAAAGGTAGTAGATGATACTTTAGAACTAAGTCTAGGATCCACAGTTTTCCAAGTGTCTGAGACAGCAAGGTCAGCAGATAGGATCACTTATGCAGAAAAGTTGTCACCCCTTATAAATCAAGCTTGCAGATATTGTGACCTTAAAGAACTCCATGATTGTACTGGAAATTCATCTCAGCAGTTTTCCAAACAGGGTTCATATGCTACAAATAAACCAGTTTCAAATACAAAATTTAGCAACGTTTATCGAAAATCTAGAATTTTTCATCTTGATGTCCCTCAAATTCATGTTAATCTTGATAAAAAGACAGTACTTGCTGAGAAGATAGTTGCTGAAGCTATTGAAAAAGCAGAGAGAGAGCTGAGCAATACCAGTTTGGCAGCTGATAGTGGCATTGGACAAGATGGCATTAGCTTTGCTGAAAGTCTTACCACAGAAATAATGACGTCAGCCATGACAAATGTTGGACATGCCGTCAGCAGGTAAGTCCTTTCTTAAGATGAAATAAAAAATTAAATTTGATCATGTGTGTCTTAGATCCTGTTCATGAAAGTATGATTATTTTAATCCTAAATTAGGAAACATTTTTCCCATTGCATTTGTGTATGGTTTTTATCCTACATACGACTTTCATGTATTTTGTTTCTTGATCCCTTTTGAGGAAAGGTATCGTCCATTTACAGGGCTGGAAGATGAGGGTTAGAGAAGATAATCACCTTGTCCAAGTTCAGGAATCTATGAAGTAGGTAAAGTTGAGTCAAAGAAATAGCTGGAAACTTTTATAGAGTAAATATAGACTATTGTCATATTAATTTACTACTCTTAGATTTTTGTGTAGTATTTTCTTTTTCTTGTTTATAAAGGTAAATTTTCTTATGAAGAACATGGTTTAATCAAACTGTTTTAAGGAATAAAACAATATCCTCTAAATACTTCCACCAGAGACACTGCCCCTCTTGATCAGTTCACAACCTTAAGGGTTCTGATGATCATACTGTGTCCTTTTCTTTAGTAGCTGTCTCTTTTGCTCTGTGATGATTCTAACAGATTGATGAACATTTTCACTTTTAGCCTTCTTCCTCAGAAAATGTAAGGAATAACCTATGGTATTAGTTTGCAGGATTATTATTTGCAAGTCCCAATGCAAAGAGAAAATGAATTGAGGTGGAACTTAGTTGAGTCACATGTTATACCAGATTTTTTGAATAACTTTTGTCAAACTCATGACCAAGACTGCCTGTTTCCTTGGCTGTCCTTAAATAGAGATGCTGTTTGACTAGGACTCTTGAATCCAGTTGTCCCGTGGCATCCTCTTGGGAGGAAAGATGCTGTAAGTTTCGGGCAATAAGGCTGGGTCTCTGTTTGCCTTAATTAGGCAGACTCCTAGATCAGAGGTTGGTAGACTACAATCTGTGGCTGTCTTATGGCCTACTGCTAAGTTTTATGTGGACCACAAGCTAAGAATAGTTTTTACATTTTAAAAAGTGGTTTGACAAAAATCAAAAGAATATTTTGTGACATGAAATTTGAATTTCAGTCTTCATTAATAAAGGTTATTTGAATATCTCCATACTCATTAATTTATATACTTTTGGTGACTACATTTTTGCTAAAATGGAAGTAGGGCAGTTGCACCAGAGACAATATAGGCAACAACATCTAAGTATTTACCATTTGACCCTTCAAAGCAAAAGTTTGTGAACCTCTGTCATAGACCCACATTTTCTTTGTTCATGACAACCTGTTAGTTAGGTCATAAATACATAATATGTGATTAATTAATATTAAAAATAAGTGGTAGTGACCTAAGCTTTTTTTTTTTTTCAACAAATGATTCAACTTTCCTCTTTCCCCAAACAAGTAGCCTCAGATCATTTTAACATCTTCTATCCCTCTTCCTAACCCTTCCCACCCACCATCCCAGTCTCATGGGAGGAACTCTGTAGATTAGCGTTTCTAAGACATTATTCTTAGGACCTAGCCAATGCCTCCAGTGTATGTGTGTGTATATTTTTAAAAATAAATTTGGGGGGGGGGGCTGGGGATGTGGCTCAAGTGGTAGGGCGCTTGCCTGGCATGCGTGCGGCCCGGGTTCGATTCTCAGCACCACATACAAACAAAGATGTTGTGTCCGCCGATAACTAAAAAATAAATATTAAAATTCTCTCTCTCTCTCTCTCTCTCTCTCTCTCTCTCTCTCTCTCTCTTAAAAAAAATGAATAAATAAAATAAATTTTTTTGGTTGTAGTTGGACACAGTACCTTTATTGTAATTATTTATTTTTATGTGGTGTTGAGGATTGAACCCAGTGCCTCGCACATGCTAGGTGAGCCACAATGCCAGCCCCGGTACCTCTAGTATATTTACTTTACCTCTTAGGACTTCAATAGTCAGGCCCCTGAAGTTCTTATTGTAAGTCAACTTTTTATCCAGGATGGTATTTACAAAGAATATTATTTTGTGTTTCTTTTCTGTTTCTTTTAATAACTGTGCTAGAGTTCTGTAAGTGCTTAGTATTAAAAATTGACTCTGGTGTATTCAGTTTGCATTTCACATCTACTTCTGAAGTTGCCTTTCAAGCTTGAAGTGGGATTTTTTTTTTTTCAGATGTCTTTAAGATATTATTTGGGTTATTTCACTAATGTTTCTTTTAAATATATATATATGGTAGTATATCACAAAGCTTTAATGTTCACATGGGTAACATGTAAATGTCAAATGGGAGACTAAATGATAGTACATTTTTGTAAGAACAAAACATCTAGATTATATTCTGAGCTATTATTTCTGGGCCAAAATCTCCTAACAGTCATTAAAAACTCCTCTTTGGACCTCAGCCTGGGGGTCATTTCCATAAAAATGTAGCATATATCAGGAAAAATATCAGAAAGAACAAAATACAGCCCTATTATTATTCAGAACTATAATGTACTTGAATTTGGAATGCCCAATATAAATCAAGTAGGTATATCTTAAATGCAAAGGAAGAATTTTTCCTATAAAAGGAAAGCACTTCAGGGCCTATTATATGCACTGGGGATATAGAAGAGAGTAAAACACACAAAATTAGTTTCTCTTAAAGTTTACTATAGTGGAATGAGGTAGACCCTAGATAAGTAAAATGTTGTATGTCCCATAGTGACCAGTGCTTCAGAGGAAAAATAAAGGAAGGCAAAGAGTTAGAAGAGTTTCAGTGGTGACAGTGGGCAGTGACAGTTGCTGTTGGCTTGCAGTTTTCAATAAATAGGTAGCAGGCCAAGAAATAACTGGCAAAGTAACATTTAAGCTAAGAGCCAAAAGTGAGGACAGCCTAAGTCATATGGGAATCAGAAATGTGTTCCTGTCAAAGAGGTGGTATTGTGCATGTTCAGAAACAACAGGCTTATGTTGCTGAAGTAGAGTAAACCAGGGATATGATATGGAAGGTGATAAGGTGGACATGAGAAAAGACTAGCTAGTATGCTGTAAAGGACTTTTGCTTTCAGTCTGGTGAGAAGCCATTGAATATTTTTTGATGAGAAGACTGACATTTTTTTCTGTATGTTTAGACAGCACTTTAAACTACCATAATGCGAATAATACATAGAAGGGGCAATTACAATAGTTGAGCAATGAATGAACTTTTTTTGTGTGTGTGATGATGTAATAAAAATACAAATGTCTGCTTATTGGGGGGGAAAAACACAAGCATGAAAAGAGTTAGTGATCCATGCTCAAAATTTCATGGCTAGTTTGAATGTGGGTTTGATTGACACTACTAGAATTCCTTAAGTTACTTATTTTGTTTTTAAAGCCAGAAAGAGGCTACTTTAGTACAGCTTAAATACTGTTTTTCAAAATAGATGATCAACTTAGGAACTTATACTCCTCGTGGTATCTCAGTTGAAAAATAGAAACTGCTTTAAACAGAATTTATATAAATGATGGACTAGGAATGGATTCATACTGAATTATTGGGTATCTCAGTTATGTTTGAAGTTAATATGCTGTCCTTCAAAGTCTCATTATTAGCACACTGGTCTGACTCTAAATATCATCTCTTGTTTTTGTCATCTCTATTATCAGTTTAATAATCTAAGAGTTGAGATCTGTGATGCTTTTAGTGTGATATTATTATTATTGTTGTTTTCTTTTCTTAGTTCAAAAGAAATAGATGACTTTCAATCAATTGAGTCATTTGGTAGCCAACAGATGAATCTCAGTATTGGTGATGACAGCACAGGTAGCTGGTCCAATTTAAGTTTTGAGGATGAACACCAGGATGAAAGCAGCAGTTTTCATCATCTGAGTGAAAGGTAACTAAAATTTTGTGTACATTGTGTAAAATTTTGTGTTATAAAAGCTGTAAATTTACACTAAGTATTATTTAAAAACTCTAAGTTTGGAAATATGCTATTACTTTCAAAATGTGTTTTATTATTTACAACATGTTTATAAAGGTTTCTGATACTTATTAAATATAGTACTTAGCTGAGCTATTGTTCTTTGGATGTGTCAATAATGTCAGTAGTTAATTTGAATATAGATATTTGATTTTCTTGCCTTTTAAACTTTTCCTAAACTTTTCAATAATATATTTTCTTTTTCACTTTAAAAAGGATAGGGTTTTTGTTTTCCCCCCATTAGAGGTTAGGAACTGTCCCTACAGTTATCTGTAAAAGGCATCAGTATGGCTGTAATTTTGTTTATTTTAGTTAATATATTTTTGCAGGGAAGGGTAAGCTGTTCTTGCTGTTAGGAATAAAGTCACAAAGCATATGCATACTTGAAAGACTGAAAATACATAAACCCATTATAAAAGTGTTTTTTATATCTGACATTTGCTTCATATATAACTTTTCTTAGTTAACATTGTTCTTAACAGTCTTTGAAATATTTTATTAATTATGATAATTGTTTCTTATATTCTTACCTCTGTCTAAAAGTATCCTGACCTATAAATTCCCATAAAATTTCTATCCACATTAGCTGATAATTAGCAATAATAAATATTGTGCAATGCTGAATCTGGGGAGTGGGAGGAGTTCTCAACATTCTTACACTATGTGGGAAGGACCCTGAAAGGCTTCTTTGGAATTGACTTACTAGGAAGGTGGAAGAAAGAACCAGAGAAGGATCAGAGAAGGGATCAGGTAGCATAAGAAGAGTCAATGGCCTTTCACCTGTTAAGACACTGCATCTCAAGAGTATTTTGTTAGCTACTTTCATTAGCCACTATAAAAATTTTTAAAAAGTATATAATTTGTCATAGTTTCTTAAAAGAAATAATTATATTTCTTAAAATCCAGATCCAAAAAGATAGTCTTTAAAACTGGCAGAAGCAGATGGAGCAATGTTATAAATCATAGTTTGACCTTTTCCATAACTTTTATCTAGAATAGAATATTAACATTTAATGTTTTTTCTCTTGTCTTTGAGAAACACAAGCTTCTAGGATTCCCATGTGGGTTGACTTGGTTGCTTAGGAAATTCTGGTGTTAAAATAGGAGAGCTATTATGAATTGTGCTACTGTAAACACTGATGTGGCTGTGTCACTATAGTATGTTGATTTAAACCCTTTGCATATATACTGAGGAATAGGATAGCTGGATCCAATTATGGTTTTATTTCTAGTTTTTTGAGGAATCTTCATACTGCTTTCCAGAGTGTGTGTACCAATTTTCAGTCCTACCAGCAATGTATGAGTTTACGCTTTTCTCTACATCCTTGCCAACATTTATTGTTACTTTTATTCTTAGTAGTTGCCATTTTGACTGGAGTGAGATGAAGTCTCAGTGTAGTTTTAATTTGCATTTTTCTTAATTGCTAGAGATGTTAAACATTTTTTCATATATTTGTTGACCATTTGTATTTCTTTTGAGAAATATCTGTTTAGTTCCTTAGCCCATTTATTGATTGGGTTATTTGTTTTTTGGTGTTAAGTTTTTTGAATCCTTTATATTCTGGATATTAATGCCTTATCTGAGGAGCAAGTAGCAAAGATTTTCTCCCATTTTGTAGGCTCTCTCTTCACACGCTTGATTGTTTTCCTTTGCTGTGAAGAAGCTCTTTAATTTGTTGCCTTCCCACTTATTGATTTTACTTCTTACACTTTAGGAGTCTTGTTAAGGAAGTCACTTCCTGAGCTGACATGTTGGAATATTGGACCTACATTTTCTTGTAGTAAGTGTGGGGTATCATTGGAATTCCTAGGTCTTTGATCCACATAGAGTTGAGTTTTGTGCAGGGTGAGAGATAGGGGTTAAATTTCATTCTGCTACATATGGATTTCCAGTTTTCCCAGTACCATTTGCTAAAAAGGCTATCTCTTTTCTAACATACATTTTTTTCACCTTTGTCTAGTATGAGATAATTTTATTTATGTGAGTTTGTCTCTGTATCTTCTTTTCTATTCCATTGATCTTCATGCCTGTTTTGGCGCCAGTACTGTGTTGTTTTTGTTCCTATACCTCTGTTGTATCATTTGACATCCCATAATATAATGTCTCCTGCTTCAGTATTCTTGCTAAGGATTGCTTTGGCTATTCTGGGTCTCTTATTTTTCCAAATGAATTTCAAGCGTTTTCTATTTCTGTGAAGAATGTTATGGGAATTTTGATGGGAATTACTTTGAGTCTATGTAGTGCTTTTGGTAGTATGGCAGTTTTGACAATATTACTTTGGCCTATCCAAGAACATGGGAATTATTTCCATCTTCTAAGGTCTTTTAAAATTTTTTTTAGAGTTCTGTAGTTTTCATTGGAGAGGTTCTTCACCTATTTTGTTAGATCAATTCCCAAGGGGTTTTTCCTTTTTTTTTTTTTTTTTTTTTTGAGGCTATTGTGAATAGGATAGTTTTCCTAATTTTTGAAAGCAGATTCATCATTGGAGTAGGCACATGATTGATTTTTGTGTGTTAATTTTGAATCCTACTACTTTGTTGAATTCATTTATGAGCTTGAGAACTCTTCTGGTAGAGAAGTTTGGGTCTTCTAAATATAGGATTATATCATTGGTAGATAGAGATAATTTTAGAAGCAGAGTTAGCTAAGTTATGGAGCCAACTTAGGGGCCCTTCAACAGATGAATGGATAAAGAAAATGTGTTATATATACATTATGGAGTATTACTTGGTCATAAAGAAGAATGACTTTATGGCATTTGCTGGTAAATGGATGAAACTGGGAGAGTATCCTGCTAAGTGAAATAAGATAGTCTCCCAAAGTCAAAGATAGATTGTTTTCTACTATATGTGGAAGCTAATCCACAAGGGTCAGGGGGATTTAAAAAAAATCAGTGAAGTAGACAAAGGGGAATGGGGGGAAGGGAGGAAGGAGAAGAGATGGAATAAGGAGAGATAGTTAAATGAATATGATCTAACATTCTTATGTACATATATGAATATTCCACAGTGAATCTCACTAGCATGTACATAAACAAAACACTAATTAAAAACAAAACAAAACAGCTATAAGTAAATAACAGAAAGATCAGTAGAGTACAGGTAAGGGAACAGGGAATGGGAGGAAGGAAGGGGAAGTACTAGGGACCGAATTAGAATAAATTATATTCCATGCTTTTATAATTATTTTGTATTTCATAATTATAATTCAGATGAGTTCGCTTGTCGTTGAACTACAAGAACCAATTTTTAAAAACTAAAAAAAAAAAAAAAAAAAATAGAACTATTGGTGGAGGCCAGTGGCCTTAAGAGGATTTATACCCAGTAGAACAACTCTGTGTAAAGAAGTTAACTATGTGATTTAATGAGAAGAGGGAGTAGTCTACCAGTTTTATCCTTTATTTTATCCTCTTCAGCATTAGTTCATCAATCCTGTAGAATATTCATTTGTGGATGGCTCATAAACAAGGATGAAAAGATAATCCCATTAATGAAATTAAGACTGAGTCAGGCTGATGTTAAAATAATTATACTTAACAAGAATAAATACATTTAGGTTCCAAAATTAATTATTTGAACTCATACAGGGAGTAAGTCTGGCTTTATGGTATTTTGTCAAAAAAAGGGCTGTGTTTCAATTGACCATATTATTAAAACTAATAATTATTATTATTAAAACTAATAATTATCAAAACTAATAATGATTTTATTTGGTATTAAGATGTGGGCAGAAAGAAAAAGACTGTGGGGCTCATCCTGGGTTGGTGGTGTGCTTGCTGGACATAATTTCCAGGGCCTCACCTTCAGAGATTGATTCATTAGGTCAGTAGAGAGTCCTGAAAATCTACTTGCTTGATAAGTCTCTTCGATGATTTCATTAGAATCTAAAGATAGATTGCTTTACATTTTGTATCTTTTGGTGACATTTGCTCTATGTGCTGTTCCTTTATATACAGAGATCAAGATGGGAGATAAACTCCTTGCACTTTCACTCTAGGTAGAAAATAAATGACAACAAATTAAAAAAACAGTAATTTCAGGTTTGCATATGTGTTTAGGAGGATTGTATTATTATTTAGTAAGAGAACTGGTCTGTAATCTCAAATATTTCAAGTGGTTTGTGATTGTTACAAGTTATGTGTTACACTAGTTAAGAGATGGGGCTGAACTTGCAGAATTCTTGAAATATTTTGTATGAGATGTGATAGAATTAATAGTAGTCTTCCTATGACTGAAAGCCACAATTAAGAGTTTTGTACTTGACTATGATTGGTTTGAGAGTGTAAGTATGCTGGTTCTAGACAAAGGAAATATGAAAAGGCAGAAAAGGAAATGATGGAAGTGATAAATTGTTTCAAGAATGAAATAGTCTATTATGTGAAGATTTTTTTTTTCCCAGTGTTGGGATGGAGGATGATCATATCTTCCAGCTTACTCAGGCCAGTTCTGGTTTATTTCTCCCGTTTTGGTATAAGTTTTAAAGGTATCTTCTTACATTTTCAAGTACCCTAGTTAGATGAAAAATTATATTGTCATCGTAGTTTGAAGTAGTCTTTTATAAATAACTGATCTTAAGTCAGACCCATTTTGAGTAGCAAAAGGGTGGAGGAGATGAGGTGATAGAGATTTTGAAGTTTAAGTCTTTACATTATTTAGTTGTTACTTGTTTTCATGTTCATCTAATGCTTATGGTGGTAGATTTTTATTTTAATTAAATGGAGAAAGCATTATTGTTATTAGGCAATGAATAAAATTTTAATTTAGTAACTTGTTTTTGTTTAATAATACTATTGATAGATGTAAGTTCAATTTTTGAGATCATTAATTTTCTGTTTCTCTGGCACACAGCTGTTCGTTCATTCTATATTTCTATATTTTCTCATTTTTAGTTTGTCTGACAACAGACTGCATGGATAAGACTCTTGGTTGTTTTAATGGTTTTATAATAGAGCTATATTTGTTTGAACGTATGTTAAAATACTGCTCAGTTTTAACTTTTGTTCTGTAATATATTATGGTTTGTGACAATTTGATGCTATTAGTGTGAATATAGATAGGTAAATTATTTGAGATTGATTGGAAACTGTTAGAACTTTAAGTAATCATCCTTTTTTGGTAACCTTGTCAATATTTACTGATGCACATATAATGATTGAATGTTAATTTCTTTAGAAGCAAAATTTCATTTTGGTTTTAATATTTATTTTTATAACTGCCTAGCCTAATATCAGGAGATATAGCCGCTTATCACTGCAAACTAATGTGCTTACTAATTATTTTAATAATTAGGAATGATTAGAATTTTTAAAAAATTGCATGTTGAAGGTTTTAATCTGAAAAATTGAATTTAATTTTGTTTCTGAACATTGTTGCTTTTTTAAAAAAATTGCTTTGCTGCAGTTATAGAATATAGTTGGTTTCTTCTTCTTTTGGTTAGGTAGCATAAGAATTTATCTGAATGTGGTATCAGTGACTGGTGGATCAGACAAGTGTGATTAAGCCTTGATTATTCTAGCTTTATTCTGAAGAAAATGTATGTTATTTGCCACCTACTGAATTACACATAATGTAAAAAGTAAAAGTAATTGACATAATAAGAATATTTTAAAACTAGAAAACAACATCTATTTGAGACTATGTTTTGGTTTATTCATTCTGTCTCCTCCATATTCCTCACCCAAACCTGTAGTAAGCCAGTAGTTTAACTCTATTTAAAAAGTTGAAAGAATCTTAATCTTGTTTTCTTTTTAAACTTTATGCAAACTGGAAAGTATTTCCTTTTTACAAATCATATCCTAAGATTAGCCATAAAAATTAATTTCATCATCCATTTGTTTCCTGTCTTGAAAATCATTCTATTGTCTTTGTTTGCAAAATAATTGTAAGCTTAGAATAATTTACATGATGAATGGAGGACAAAAAAAACCTTTTGAGTCTCTGATCCTGTCAGGTACTCGTTAGAGTAGCAGTGATGACCTCTCGTCTGCTCAGTGGATGGATGCTACTCTATTGTGGCAGCTTCAGGACATGCACAATTATCAAGGACAGAAGCTGTTCCAAGGAAAACCAAGGTGGTTTTAACTATTCACTACTAGTTCAGCTCTGTTCTTTTCTTCCTCCGGCAGTAATGGTAACAGCAGTAGCTGGAGCAGTCTTGGTTTAGAAGGAGATTTGTATGAGGACAATTTATCCTTTCCAACATCAGACAGGTTGGTCCAGTCTAGAAACTTAAAAACTGATGAGTCTTTCACCACTAATGCATGATGTCATATTTTTAAAGAGAATGTGGGTTACAGTACCAGTATTTATCAACCTGCTTTTCTCCTATATTTTGACATGATTCTGCTTGATAAATTTACATCTAATGAAACAATTCAACTATGCTAAGACGTGACTGACATCTAATTGCAAAATGTGTGACTGTATGCATGTGTTTCTCTGCTTGCTATTTTTCATTCTACCAATTATTATTTCATTAAAAAGAGCTTGCTTCCTACAGGATTTCTGTTGGCTTTTCTTTTTTCTTTTTTTTTTTTTTTGATATGTAGTTTTATTTTATACATAATGAAAGCATAGAAAAATGTTTTTATTGTGTTAAAAATATATGTAAGTGGCACCAATAGAAGTGCTAATTTTTTATTATTTATGACTTCTATAATATTCAAATGCCATATTATCTAAAATCAAATTAGAATAGTTTAGCTTTAAATTATTTTAAATTCAATTTTATTAAGAAATTACTTGGCTCTAAACATAATGGTAAGTTAGGACTTCTTGGTTATTGATAACTTTAGGCATCATTTGCAGTTCAAATTTTAACATGAAATGATGTGAGAAGCAATGCTTCCTTTTTTTGTCATTTCTCCCCTTTCCAAATTGTCATATGTCCTATTGTAACATTCATTTCTTACATTTCCAAGAAGTAGTTTATTAATTATTAATTAAGCCCCCCCCCTTTTTTTTAAATGCTGCTATTTTCTTCAAAAAGTGATGGAGAAGATGAGAAAGATGAAGATCATGAGGACAATGTAGAAGGTAACTGACAGTTTGTTTTTTCAAAGAGTTTGCTTGTTTTTTGTATAAGATTTCCTGGAGGAGTCTTTTACAGTTTGTATTTGTGCATCTTCATCAGATACTTTGTCCGGATTTAGGGTTTTTTTTTTTTTTTTTGTGGTGCTGGGGATTGAACCTGTGAGGCAAGCACTCTACCTACTGAGTTATGTCCCCAGCCCCTGGTATAGGTCCTTTTGAGCAGTTTGTATTGTTTGGTTGCCACTAGTAAAGTACTCATTGGTGTAAAGACTGGACTGTTTTTAAAGAATTATTCAATTATTTGAGAAGAAATATATGATAATCTCTCCACATTGTTGTCATTTTCAAAATATAAAGATCTAAAATCCTTACTCATGTTATAATTTGGTATAATTATGGCATATTACTCTCATAGTATTTTCCTTCCAAACTGGTAATTTTTAGAACTAATGTTTCATGCCAGACTGGCATGAATAAGTAAAAGTGAAAAGATACTTCTAAGTGCCCCTGTAATTATTTATTCCTTAATTCCAGTTCTATACTCATGCATATGTATATGGGAGGAAAATATTAAAGCCTTCCTTAATAAATATAGTTCCACATATCTCAATACTAGATGTCATTGACTTTTAATCCTTAATTCATATATTAGAATGCCTTGTGAATCTAGAATATTTTCACATTGAAATGGAGTTTATGTTGTATTCAGATAATTGTTTAATTTTGCCTCCAAATCTTATTTTTCCTGAAAAATGAAAATACTAATAACATCTTCTATAGAGTAGCACATATAAATAAAATATATTTATGCTGTTTTGAACCAGTGGATTTTTGTTCTTTCTTTAGAAGTAGGCAAACTGAGAAAATGCTGAAAAGAATTTCTTGAAATGTACTTTATAAAACTGTTGAGTTTCCAATCAGTTTTATCTTCAAATGTCTTTGGGAAAATTACATCCCATTTTTTAACCTAAAATCATCATATTTAAGATTATTATTAATTTTATTGTCTTTTGTGTATTAGACATTCTTCCTGTAGGAAGTCTAGAAAGTTTTTCTCATCAAATATAAAATCAGCATAGAACAGTATTTTTAGAATTAGCAATAGACTAGGTATGCTTGCTTTATTTTTGTTTACTAAAAATGTATTGTCTTTGTCTATAAAAGTTGTGTACTTTTTCCCAAGTAACACCTGTGAGCAGAATTATTCCAAAGGCTATATATACATGGTATAAATGCATGTGGTAAGTATTTCTCCATGAATTAGTATTGCATAACTAACTTTACTGAAGAATTATTAGGCAGAAAGAGATAGAAGTTTATATAAATATGAATTTCATTTTAAAAATTTTCTTTTGACACCACCCAGGCTATTCTGGATTTCTTTTGTGAGTAGGTATAAATAAGAAGGTTAATTATATGCAAGTTAGTCATTACTCAGATTTTAAGATCATCATAGGTATTTCTCATTACATAGAAAGTTATAGCTAACTTTTTCAAATTTGTTAAAGGACATATTTCTCTGGATTTACAGAAAGATTAAAAATTTTGGAAATCCTAAGGCAACAAACCTTTTTTATATAGTTGCATGGTATCATCAGCTCCTTTCCTTTTCACTAGTGGTAAGTGACCTCTCTAAAGAAAGAGCCATTGAGGTTTCCTGTCAGGTCAGGCAACCCTGAACTGGGAAACACTAACAGTACAGAGAATTTGGTGATCTAGCTTCCAACTCCTGACCTTTGCAGGATTTACAGATTGACTCAGAGACCATGTCTTGTACTGTGTACAACTACTTTTGAATGAGAATTGTTAAAGAGAAGGGAGGGAAGAGATGATAAATATATTTCTAGAGAATAATACGAACCAAAGTTTTAAAATTAGAGGCCATCATCAATCCTAAAAATGATTTAGTAGTGATCTAGAATGGCTTGCAGACTGTAACAGAAAACCAGGAATATCCACCAACAGCCTTTCCATTATTGGTAACATATTAACACAAAATCTACGAGTGTGCCTCAGGAGCTCACCTCTTGTGGAGTCAGGAGTCCAGGTCTCAGCAGTCCCTATTAATCATCCTTAAGCAGAAGTGATAAATACATGATCTTGGTCCACAAGTTATTATTTTTGTAGTCAGCAGGGAAACATCCTTCTTTGTGTTAAAAACCTAATTGTCATTAAACAAGAAAATAAACTTGAGAGCAGCACCTTTTTAATATTAGGCTGTACTAGAAAATTTCATGGTCTGGCTTTTGGGATTTAAGTGGTTACATATGACATCCCCCACCCACTTCACAAACACTATTTTGCCTAAAGAATGAAGTGATTGAGTGTGGAGCCACATTGCCAGTGTTCATATCCTTGCTTAGTCATTTTCCATTGTAAGAGTCTGGGTCTCTCTTGGCCTGAAAACTTACTTTTACCTGTAAAATAAAGGTGGTGATACTTCATAGGGTGTTTGTGAGGATTAAAGGATTTTATATATAAAAAAATTTAGAATAGTACTTAGGATATAATATGTTATACCACGCTTTGCTGCTTTTCTTTCAGATTGTTTCTGTTTCATGTTTATTTTGATTGCAATGATAGCTTTATTTTCTCTCCTTTTACCTGTGGGTCATAATTTGACATAAATTATGGCATATATAGTATTTGAATTCAGTACCTTACAATAGTATTTCACAATTGTGCTGTCACTAAAAGATCAAAGTTATTCCTTTGTTTTAGCATCATTTTTCCCTTTCAGAGAAATATTTTGTTAATAGTATGGTATGGTTAAGAAAAGCATTCATTGAAATATATTTGTATTTACTTGGAAACCAAAGTATTATGAGTTGAATTGATGAGTTTCGCTTCATATTGTTTAAATGTATTAGGTTTGGAGCAAGATGGAAAGATTCTGCTAATTACAAACATTGACATGGAACCATGCACAGTGGACCCCCACTTGAGGATTATTCTTCAGTGGCTAGTTGCTTCTGAGGCTGAAGTTGCGGAGCTCTATTTTCATGACTCTTCAAAGAAGGAGTTTGTATTAGTAAGTTCTTACCTTATGTAGTGGTTGTGAGGATACATTTGACAGTATGTAATGTTCTTGTCATCTTGTTAGTGTAGTAAGATGCCTGTTGGCAAAGTGATTATATGCTTAGTCTGTGGAGTTGGCAGTTTGGGTTCAGGTGTCAGTTCTGCTACTTTCCAGCAATATAACCGTGGGGAAATTAACTAGTTTAATTTTTAGTTTCCTTAGTTGCACTATGGAAATTTAAGTATAGAATCTACCTTACAGGATTTGCAAAGTTTTAATATAATACCTGTAAAAAAGCAAAACTCTTAGCTTCATGCTGGGCATGCACTAAGTTCTCTAACTAATATGCCATTCAATAGGCATTTTATGGTTCCTATGAAAGATTGAGTTATTCTCTGTATTTATTTGATTCGTAATTATTCTTAATAGTTAATAAGATTCTTTCTCTGATAATCTAGTTTCCCGAGTATTCGTTTTCAAAAGCCAATCAAAGTTTAAACAAGATATTTTTATTGAGTGCTTAGTATGTGCTAAACACTTGTTTAATCAAGATTTTCAGTTTACAGTCTTAAGGTCTTTTTTCCCTCCATAATTGTCTTTATTGAAAACTTTGGTTTAATTTTATAGGGTGTAAAATAGTCTAGTGAATAACCAAGTTTGGTGGATCAATAATAACAAAAACGGAATATTCCAGTTACTCTTATTTTCTGATTCAGAATTTAGGAAGATATTGTTGAGAAAGAAGTATGTGAGAAGACATTATATACATACTTTTTTATGTGTGTATTTTGTCTTACATTAGACAAATTACATTAGTCTTATCTTATTTTTACTTACATTAGACTTTTTCAGTGTAGGTTTCGGTTTGGAGCAGAAAGAGAAAACAGGATAGAAAGGAGTGCTCAGGAGATGAATTATCAAGGGGAAAGTATGGGTAGGAGAATTGTTAGAACTGAGCAGGTAGGCATACATTTTTTAAGAAGATGAAGCAGTTAAGAGGCAAGTACAGAATATCTTTGATGATAATAAGGATAATAGAAATACTTTATTTTGTGTCTTTATCCATCATATACTAATAATTCTGATATTTACACTGTTAAGTAGAACAAACATTGTTACCATAAGCATAAATAGAAAATGAGAGATAATCATATAGAAACAAAAAATATAAAAGTCTACTTACATAAGTGAAAAATATAAAATAGATTAATATTAAAAACTTTTTTGTGCTTAAAAGGACACTTATCAACAAAGTGAAAAGACAACTCACAGAATGGAAAAAAATTGCAAATTGTCTGATAACAGTCTTTACCTACATATATACAGAATTCTTATAACTTAATAAAAAAAGGCAGATAATCCAATTAAAAATGGGCAGAGAATCTGAATTATAATGGCCAAGTATGTGAAAAGATGGTCAGCTTCATTAGCTGTTAGGTAAACACAGATCAAAACCACTGTGAGCTTCCCACTCTGTAGGAGGAATATAATCAGAAAGGTAATAACAAGAATTGGCAAGGATGCAGAGAAATTAGATCCTTCATATATTGATGTGAGAATCTAAAATGATGTAATTGCTTTGGAAAACATCCTGACAGTTCCTCAGAAAATTGAATACAGTTATTATGTTACCCAGCAATTTCTACTACTAGGTGTATGTGCAAGAAAAATGAAAACATGCATCCACACAAAAACTTGTGCACAAATGTCCTTAGCAACATAAGTAAAAGGTAGGCATGTCCTAAGTATCCATCAACTGTAGAATTGATAAGTGTGGTATATTCACACATTGGAGCATTGTTTGTCAATAAAAAGTAATGAAATAGTGAAACATGCTGCACAGTGGTAAAACCTTAAAATAATTATGCTAAGTGAAAGAAGGTGGTCACAAAAGACCACACATAATTTATGATTCTGTTTATATGAAATACCCAAAGTAGATTAAATCTCCAGAGGCCAAAAATAGATTGGTGGTTGCCTTGGATAGGGGGTGTTGAGAAGAAATGGGGATTAAATTCTGACAGGTAGGACTTTCCATTTGATTTGATGAGGAAAAATGTTCTAATATTGATTGTGGTGATAGTTGCATTCCTCTTGGTGACTATACTAAACACAATTGTATGTGAATTCTATCTCAATAAAGCTGTTTTTTTTTTTTTTAAAGTAAATATGGGACTGGGTTTGTGGTTCAGTGGCAGAACACTTGCCTAGCATGTGTTAGGTGCTAGATTTGAGTCTCAGTACCACATATAGATAAATAAATTTAAAAAAGGTCCACCAACAACTTAAAAATAAAAAAGGATAAGCATATTTACTTACAGAAAATTAAAGTAGCTTTTCAAAATTTAAATTACTGATCTTTCAAAGCTTAAGAACTTATAGAGTAAATAGACAAAAAAGTTAATGAAGTCATGTTCTGATTAGTCTCAGTAGAGTTTATTTAAAACTGTATTTACTTATTTTTGTGTTGAGACATTAACATTTCTTAACTTAGAAAACCTTGTTTCCATTGAGGCTGGAGTGTGTCTTCCAGAATAAAACCACACTATATGTTGTGGAAGGAAAATCCACATCCTTTTATTAAGTTTGACATTATCTTTATTATTTTATGTTCCTAATTAAGGTTGTGGCAGATGTATTTAGTTAGGTGAAGAATTTCCTGTAGAGAGTAAGCCTCTGCACTCCCACACAGACTGTCCCTGGGGTGAGGTTTGTGGAGTTGTGTCTCCCAGCAGTCCCAAAGTCTCATTCTGTGGAAGAGATGTATTTATAAAGGGCAGGAAGTGATAATGTTTAATTTGGGTAAAGGGGTGATGCTTTAGAGGATAAGATCTTAGTATAACTGGGAAACAATATTTAGTTGGAAGCAGTAGAATTCTGTTTTATCTAATGATAAAATAAAAACTTTGTTATAAAATTATTTTCTCCTAACTTTTGACATATCTGTCTTTCTTAGCTTTCAAAACGATTACAAGAAAAAGGATGGAAAGTGGGAGACGTCCTGCAGGCTGTGTTTAAATACTACGAAGTGGTGGAAAAGGCTTCCACTGAGGAGAGATGCAAGTCTCTGTTTGATTGGCTCTTGGAAAATGCATAGAACAAACCCCCAAACAGTATATTTTATTATTTGTTTTGGGAGGGGAAGAAACAGATAAACATACTTAGGATAAAATTTGAGTAGTTAATATTAACGTTTTAAGTAAATTGGGAGGAAAGTAAATATAGCTTTTAAGTGCTTTCTGTCCTCACAGTGTATATAGTTCATACTTTTGTAATCTCTGTCAAAATATTATCTTCACCTATTCTGTATGGTTGTGTAGTGTGTTAGGACCCTAAGAACGCATATGTGGAGGAATGTCAACTGGGAGGTTTTGAGGGCATTGTCTAACAGCATTCTTTTTGCATACACATAGCTGCTTGAAACTACACTGAGGTGGCTGAGGAGGAGTTTCCATGATAAAGAGAGTTTTGCTCTTTTGCATACAAATGGTATCTGATTAATGACTATCTGACATCAAAAGTAAAATTGAGCCTTTTTTGATTTCAGTAGATTCATAGGCTTTGGTCCTGCTTTTTTAAAAATCAGTTTTATTAACATAGATTAGCTATTAGAAGTTTCTTGATTTCCCCAAATTTTAATTTCTTAGTAAAAAACTTTAGTGTTTTAGGTTTTTGTAAACATCAAAAACTATAGTTTTCCCAGCCTTCCATCAAAAGGACATTATCTGCCAGTGCTGCTGATAGTCCCGGCATGAAAGTGAGTATCTGTGTGTGTTCAAAGGAGAACTTGAATCTTGCCAGTGGTTTTTTTTTTCTTCTTCTTCTTTTTTTTTATTTTTTTTATTTTTTTTTTCTTAGTTAGAAACCCACTATTTAACATTAAAAAGGTGCTTCAAAATAAAATGCTTATGAAGATTGTGCAGTAAAAATTTTTGTCTTTTATCCTATAATTGAGGTTAAGGTTGCAAAACATTCAAATTTTTAAAATAAATATTAAACATGGAAATACATTCAGAGGATCCTAATAATGGTTTTCATTGTTGGATTTTTAAAAAAACTCCCTCCTTTATCAGGAATTATTTTTTTTCCTAGAAAAATGGGGATTTTCCATCTTCCAGTGAAATATATCTACTGTTTTATAAAGTTTTGACATGATTTTTCTGGGCTCTCCATTTCCTAATACTTTATCTTCAAAAACTGCAAGTTGACATGAATAAGAAGACTGAGATTATGTCTTGGTTTTGTATGTGTGTGTTAGTATGTGTAAGTTTTGGGTTCTTCTCCTAGTGGATTTTGTAATTGAGTGTGAGTCACTTTCTGTGGAGGCTTTAATTTTGTTCCATTGCATTTTCTTTTTTCCTGAGCACTGACAGTTCTGGAAGCTGTAGAAAACATAGCATCTGCCAGGGAGTAGGAAATCAGGGCACTTAGATTAATTCAAATTAAAAATTATGGTAGAGAAATGTGTTTTATATTGAAAGACTCAAATTTGCTTTTTAAGAAAAATGTCAAAAGCTATTTAAATATTTTGAGGTTGTATTGTAAGCTTTGGTTTTTCTCAGTTTAAAATACAGACACAGGGGTGGCTTTAAACATAATTTTCCTAAAGGTTTTTCAAGTATTTTTAAAGGTGAAGAAAAAGCAGGAAATGTATAACCAGAATTGTTTCTGTCTGAGGAAGCACTGGATTGGGTTTTAAATGTTAGGACCAGGAATGTTTGCTTTTGTTAACTATAAGGTAGATTAGTTGATTATCAAGTTTAGATTGCAGTTTTACAAGTAACTTTCAAATTGATTTAGTAATTTGGATGTATGTTTGGGTTTGATTAACAGCAAAACTGAGTTCTGAATTTCTTTTAAAGTAACATGATAATTTAGTGTCGTTTTGTAAAACTCTGTTTGAAAATGCTTATTTCTGTTAATAGAATAATCGCTTTGAAGTAAGGTTATTCCTCTTTTTTTTTTTTTTTTGCTGGAGCTGTGCTGGGTTCAGAGTTCCCCTATTTAACCATTACCTGAATACAGGCCAATCATTAGGTATTAGCATGTGTGGTAATAATAGTGGAACTCCATACTTAAATCAATTCAGTGCAGGGGGATAGAGAAAATATTAACTATTGATAGGTGTGAAAAGAGGTGTGGGTTCAGCATACTTATATATAGAGAAAATGTTTATGAATAGAGCAGTATCTCTTTATTAAGTACAGTCTAAACTTTCTTTAAAAGCACTTTGTGACTGGTTTCCAGAGACACTCTAGATCTGTTTGGTTGCTCAGTCTTCAGAACAACTGTGTTGAGGATAGCTCTGTCTTATTTTATTACAAATTGACTTTGACATATTTATATTGTAACATTGTAATATTGCCATTCTGTTCATTTTGGTCCTAATGAAATATGTCTTTAGAACTGTTAAAAATTGTGTTGTGCAATGAGCTGAATTCTTTTGCTTTTCCATTTCAAAATTGTCCTGCCAACTGTGGAAAGAAAGTGAATGATACCTTTGACAAGGAGTTTCCAGAATATTATTTCAGACCTTTATTATTTCAGAATAGTATTTTGCTTGGCAAAATATGCTTTAGGATGCACTAAAATTTTGTTAGCAATAGCTTAAAAAAAAAAAAAAAAAGAATACAAGTCTTTCATGTAGTTCTTTCCCTAAGCCAGGTTTAAATTACATTTACATTTTTGGTATTAGTAATGTTGATACTGAAAATATTTCCTGATTTTTTCAAAGGATGATTCATTTATAAATTACATATGAAGATAACTATCTATTGGATGGTTTGATATGATTTAATGGTGTTATAAAACATTTGAGAGTGTTCACTCAGTGATGATATGTGATATCTTTATACTTTGAAACATGTTCTACTTACCTTTCTAGATATTTGATGTAAATTAAACTCAATTCATAATACATTTATTCTGCTTACATATGGGTTTTATGTTGCTGTTAGGAGAATTTAATTCCCTATTAAGTGCACCATGTATAAAGTGAAAGATAGTTTACCCATTTGACATTAGGTGACTTTGATGTTAGGGCATATTTCTTAAATGCCAAGTTTAATCTTCATTCATCATCAGAGTCCAGATTCAAATGTCTGCTTAATTATTTAGATAATATTATTATTCCACTTAATATCATCAGTTTCCCAGCAGTATATCACTTTACATTTTATGTTTTTCAAAGAAAACTTTACACAGAATTTTTTTAAATGTGATGCATCCATACTCAGGGTAGGGAAAATACTTTCCTTTAAAAACCCTGTCCACCTGTCATCAGCACAAGAGAATTAGAGCAGCAGGAGAAATTAGAAAAATTGTACTGTAGAGTGAAATGTATTTTTTCTCATTTTCAGCAAAATCTCTGTGAGCATTCACTCATTTACTGTATTCCTGCTGTGAAGATGCAGATGCAGTGTTAGTCACTCTTGTCACTTTATTTATTTATTTGTTTACCATCCATGTACATTCCTTTCATATGAATAGAGTTGTGATTCTAGAAGTTCTCATTTTGTTTCTGTTGTAATGTTGAATACTATTTAATGCCCAGTTTTAATATTGCTGAATTTGCTAACTTTGGTTAACTGTGCAGTGTTAAAATAATCCACATTCTTGTTTAATTCCTAGATATATAGCAAAAGCAGCCTTGAATAATTATAGCTGTTTATTTGGCTGTGCTCAGTTACTACATTATAATCTTGTACTGTTTAATTGTAACTTTTTTTCCCTCTTCAGTAATTTAATGTTTGCTTATCAAAATATGAACTTTAAGATGCACTAAAATTTTGTTAGTAGTAGCTAAAAAAAATGTTTCAGAAATTACTTTTGTAATAATTTGCAATTATTTGTTCTTTTATCTTACAGTTGTTTAAGCCTGTGATTTTTTTTTCCTCTCCCAACTAAGAATTCAATAAATTTAAGAAATGTCTAAACTTGGTTTTCATCCTGTAATATCTTGTTAATATTCTCTACTGGACAAGAGCAAAGGCATATAAGACTGCCAAGATAGAAGACATTAAAGGATCTAAATGTTCATATCATGTTTTTTGAGAACAAGAGAAATTAGGAATATTTTTGATTGGACACTGAATTCTACCTATTAATATTTGCCTCCAAGTGCTGATGTATATAACTCCAAAGCCTGGCTGCCCTGTCTGTTTTGGATTTAACACAAAGTAGAGTGTTATGATTGCCTTGTACATGAGCATAGTTATGAAATTCTTCTGGCCTGGTTTGAGCACTCCTTCTAAGTGTGTAGAGATACCCTGTTGCATAAGTCACACGAGAAACTCAAAAGTTAGTTCCTGTTTTTTTACCATTGGGATTTAACTTGGTTTAAGTTTTTTTGTTTTCCTTTTCTTTTTCTTCCTTTTAAATGGACTGTTTTTTTCAGAGCAATTTTATATCCATAGAAAAATTGAGCAAAAAATAATTTTCCTTTGCCTTCATCTCATACCTCTAGCCTCCTTCACTACCAACACCCCACAATAGTTTGGGACATTTATTACAACCTGTGAGCTTGTGTTAACACACCATTATTACCCAGAGCCTGTGGTTTAGTATGAATTCAGTCTTAATATTGCACATTCTGTGGTTATGGACAAGTGTATAATGGCCATTATAGGAACATACAAGTATGGCTTGTCACTTTATTTTACTGTCCTAAGTATTTTAAACCCAGAGAATAGTTGTTACATTTTCATAACTGTTTCAAAATTCTAGGAAATAATGCCAAACAATGAGAAGGCATTGTGTAAGTATGTCGCTTTCTCAAAGAAAACAATGAACAAATACAAAAAAATAAGAAAGAGATTCCATTGATTATAATTCCAAAAAGGAAAAATGGCTCAAAAGAATGGGAAATGTGGCTAAAGTTTATTTAACAAAGTGATCATTTATGATTTGTTTCGTGTGTATGGTACTGGGGGTTAACCCAGGGGCTTGTTATCTGTGAGCTACATTGCCAGCCTTTATTATTTTGCTTTTGAGACAGGTCTCACTAAATAGCCTAGACTGGCCTGGAACCGTGGCATCATCCTGCCTCACCTCTGGAATTACCAAGGAATTATAGGTCTGTGCCATCATGCCTGGCTTCATTTGTAATTTGTGTCTTAGCTAAGATAGAGAGAAGAGGGAGTGTCAGGGCTTGAAAATTTTTTTAGATTTTTAAGTGAAGCTGTCTTATATCTAGAGATGAATACTGCATACTATTATGTTGTGTGGATATTGTATACTCGGAAAAGGATAAGAGGAAAAATCTTGTGTTTTTTGCAACGTTATTTATATAGCAGGAACAATAAAGAGTATCTTAACATTTTTTTTCTGTCTTGCAATTTTTTTTATTTTTTATTTTTAATTGTAGTTGGGCACAATACCTTTATTTTATTTATTTTTATTTGGTGTTGAGGGTCGAATCCAGGGCCTCGAATGTTTTAGGTGAGTGCTCTATGGCTAAGCTACAACCCCAGCCCCATCTGTCTTGTAATTTTGTAATCACTCTGGTCTTATTTAACTTTTGTTCTCTGAATCAAGGAAGACAATATTTAGACTGGAAAGAATAAAAATAAATATTGCAAGAGGGGATTGGAACCCCCCCCTTCTGACTTAACTTTTGTCTTTGCACTACCTCCCCATTAACAAACTCCTGAATGGATTATTAACCTTAGAACAAGGAATTATGGACTGGACTCAAGAGAATTCTGCCCATTGATATGTTTTGGCCCAGTGTGATATCTTCTAAAAGTAATTACTGACACTTAAAAACAAGGAGATTTCCCATTGAAATATGTTTCATATTTTTATTTTCTTGAAGAATTGAAAAGCTCTGTAACACTGATTGGAGTCCAACATGGTAACAACTTGGCTGGATCCAAATGATCACTGCCCCTTCAGTCCTGGTATAAGTTCTCTTCTTCCTTCTTAAATAACTTGCCACATTCCCTTATTTCTGTTGTCTGCTGGGGCCCATGAATATTTGACTGCAGCCTCTGACTTAAAACAGATGAGTTATGTGCTTTGAAAATCTGAACAACATTCTACTAACTCCTTAGGAATGCTCAGGGGAGGGATTTCTAGAAATTACGGACTTCTGAGTTTATTGCTTCTGAGCAGAAAATAAATTGAGAGAGAGAGAGAGAGAGAGAGAGAGAGAGAGAGTGTGTGTGTGTGTGTGTGTGTGTGTGTGTGTATGGAGAAGAGGAGAAGCCAGTATAGGTTTACCAAGAATAGATTCTGTCAGATTTACATTTCATTTTTTTAAGTAGAATTATTCTCTTGGCATATTAGAATACCAGATAGTGTTCAGATTTTAATGAGGCATTTTATATGAAGAGAAAAAAGTAATTATGACTTCATAACATTTAGAAAATGTGCTCCCAAAGAACTTGTGGTTAATACAGTAGATCATTGTCTACCTGAAAGTCATAGGTCATTTCAACCTTGAGGGTATAACTTTGTTGTAATATGCTGATTGGGAGCATTGGAGGATAATAGCCAAACATTAGAAACAAGAGGAGCAGTAAAGAAGTTTTGATTTCCTTCTGTCCTTTTACTAAACCACATATTTGACATTTTTCTCCAAAAGTACACACACCTGCTTTTTTACAACTATGGGTTTAAATATTTTCCTACCAATATTATATTTTCATGGCCTTCTTGATATAAAATTAGTTCTTCCCCTGTTCCTTACACACATTCTATGAACCCAGGACTTCTAAATATATAAACTAATACTAAGAGCTTAAAAAGCTGTAGGCTTATCTTTTCAGAAGAAGGAAAAGCTACCTGAATAACTCCAATTAGCCTCTTACCTCTATTCTTTTTATAATGGATATGAATGTTTGTGGGACAGGTGAGCATGGACTAGGGTATGACTGAAATGTTATGATTGTTTTCCTACCTGTGAGTTCCTTTCTTTGAGTCAACCTTAGATAGTTTGTGGCAAATGCTGGGAGGTCAGTTAAGCTACTTAAGCTAGTGCAGCCAAGTGGACTTCTTCACTGCCCTTGAACCCTAAGAAACCATGGCTACTGGAAGGAGGGGCTTTTGGTTTCATGACGAAGTCTGCAATTGATATAGAGCTGGTGAGAAAAGAGGGTGTTGAATTGACAATCAGATCCAGTGAGGCCTAAATAGGTTCAAGTGGCTAAGTGCTCTGAGAAGGTAGGGGAAAATGCCAGTTCTTATGTAAGTGTGGAGTGATGGGAATGAGAAACACTGAGAGCGGCGCTCAGGGTGTAAGGATCCAGCGAAACGTCGGAGGGAGAGACCACAAGAGACCGGCTCCATGCAATTGGCAGAAGGGGTTTTATTGATTCAGCATGCTGAGGCTCCAGGCTCACTCAGGAAGATAGAGCAGCCCAGAGCCCTGAGCAGAGGTCAGGCAGAGCTTAAGTACACTTTTTTGGAGAGGGCAGGGGGGGGGGGGGGGGGGGGGGCTTTGCATACATCAGAACAAATCATCATGAGGCGCGGGAAAATTGAACAACAACTCTGAGACCTGGTTAGCACATTTGTTGGCAGGAACAGATTGGACAGGGGTGATTGGTTACTTCTAAGTGGGGTGCACATTCAAACTGATTGGTTTTGGGACTTGTAATGTCTACGTGCCATTTTACAGAGTCCCAGGTTATTAGACAACCAGAGGAGCCAGTGAGAATGTTTACTGGGCAGCTCGGGTATTGTCCTAACAGCTACAGGGATTGCAGGTTTCCGTGATAGCAGAGGAATTGTAACAATAATCTTTTACTTTTTAACCCAAGCCTTGCAGTTAGAGACTTCACAATGTCCGGTCCTTTACACTTTAACTCTGGCTCTGCTGCTTAGAATCAGCTTAGAAATTTTACCTTTACAAGGGTTCTAACAAGAAAAAGGCCAGGTCAGGTGCGGTGACACATGCCTGTAATCTCATTGGCTCGGGAGGCTGAGTCAGGAGGATCACAAGTTTAAAGCCAGCCTCAGCAAAAGCAGGGCACTAAGCAGCTCAGTGAGACCCTATCTCTAAATAAAATACAAAATAGAACTGGGGATGTTGTTCAGTGGTTGAGTGCCCCCGAGTTCAATCCCTGGTAGCCCCCTGCCCCTGCCGGAAAAAAAAAAAAAAAGAAAAAGGCCAGTGCCAGTCACCTTTACAGTCCCACTCATAATTGTTAATATGCATGGATAGGCCACACATACAATTGACTACAATACAGAGCCCTGGTGAAAGGGCAGAATGAGAGTGGGATCAGAGATCAAGAATTTGGTTTTGAATATGTTTAGGTTGATACTTTGTGTGATATCTGAGTGCCAAGGAGTCCGTGACACTTCTAAAATTAAGATGTGGTATGTGCTATACAAGTACTTGTTGCTGTTTTGTTTTTTTTTTTTTAATTTGAAGGTTTTGTTTTTATTTTGATTGCAATGATAGCTTTATAGTTTTATTTTCTCTCCTTTTACCTAGGATCATTTGCAACTGTGAGTGGAAGTATGTTTGAATGACAAAGGCTACAGTATTAATTTATTAATACTTTTAGTTCCTACCTTTATGGAGTTTAGTGAGGCAGAGAGTCATTAAATGAATAATTATTTAAATACTAATGGTTGCTGTCATGGGGGCTTGGGTGCTAGAAACAGTAATCAAACGAGGGCTGAGGCTTCTACTAGGTTTGAGCTCAATAAAAACCACTGAAAAATGCACTGGGCAGGGGAAGGAGTTTTCTTCCCCAGTAAAGCAAAAGGCACACACTAACAACCTGAGGAGAGAAGTTTTGGGGCTTTTCCATTCCATCTAGAGCATGATGTGATGTGGCACATCTTAAAAAACTCTTAAAAATCTTAGATGGCTCTCACTCAGACAAACCCAGGAAGTATAGTTTGTTATGCTACAGTTGATTTGAAGTGTAGGGCGTGGCAGGTGAGTCAGATCATGCCTGCATTCAGTCTCCACTACCATTTTACAAAGCACAGAGATGAGCTGAACCATCTATGTCCACAACTTTTCAGTGTGTTGAAGGAGCTCAAATTCTGTCAACTTGTTTTCACTGAAAGACAAAAAGGCCATTTTGTCTGAAGAAAAATGTGGGGTGACCTTGAAAGTGCTTTAAATGTCTAGAGAGCTTGTAGTAGAGACAGATTGAAACTTGTGATCTTACGGGAGTGATCTTACCGGAGAAGGATCAGTGAGTGGAATTTAGTGGTGGATTTCAGCTTATAAACTCAGCTGTGTGTAAATGGGTGAGACCCCCTGAAGGAAAGGAGTATGCTCATCTTTGGAACAGTTTCTGTGGTGCTGGCTAATCACTACTGCAAGTTTGATAAGAAATCCAAACAGCTCATGACCTTTGTGTTCCAATACATACTTTCCCACACACTATTTTTTCCCCCATAGTAGTTATTAAAATCATGGGGTCAAGGGAAAAAAAAAAAAGATTCAAAGAATTCCATATCCCTGAATGATGGAGTATCTCCTCTAGAGAGGTTTTCCTTTTGCTTCTCACAGGTGCCTGAGGGCAACTTCGAGCATCTTAATTTAAATTCCAAGCATTGAGGCTTTCTAGATCACCAAGATGACTTGACATTGTATTGCAAGTCTAGGCCAGGGCCTATGTAGGAAGGGTTTGGCCCTTTGAAGTTACAGCTACCCTTTGTTGGGGAGAGTAGACAGAATTGACTTTTGCTTTCCTAGTTCTATAGTTTGCCACAACACTATCAAATTTTTTTGTTTTTGTTTTTTAGGATTGAGAAATATTCTTAGGATGAAAAGTGGCTTCATGTACTTGGATTACGTATTGGAGTTCTTCAGTATCTTACTAGCTGTTTCATGCTTTCATGTTTTAATATTTAACTCACCTTTGCCTCCCAGATAATCACTTTTAATACTTCCCCCCCACTTCAGTACTAAGGATTTAACTTAGGTTCACTCTACCACTGAATTATCTCTCCAGCCCTTTTTTGGTTTCATTTTGAAACCAGCTCTTGCTAAATTGTCCAGACTGTCCTGAAATCTTTGATCCTCCTGCCTCAGCTTCCTGAGTCACTGGGATTGTGGGTATGTACCACCATGCTCTAGCCACTTTAAATAGTTAAACTTATATGTAGAACTGATCTTTCTCCCTCCCTTTCTTCCTTTGTCTCCATGTGATTTACCATTGTTATCCTTTTTATTTTATATTACAGTTGTTACTTCCCTTTATGAAAGAGTCATATACACATAAGATTAAATTCTAAAAGGTATAAGAATGTCCAGTGACAAGTGGTCATCTCATCCCTCTCCAGCCACAAAGTGTTCCCCCAGAAAGACCACCATTACCAGTTTCTGGTATTATAGCATTGTTTTGTATAGGACATTTCTAAGCTTGGATTTTCTGTTGTAACTTATAATCAAATGTGAATTTGAAAGTGCCCCTCCCCACTAAAAAACAACAACAACAACAAAAAAACAAAAAACAAAAAAAACCAGGAAATGATTGATGAGCATAGTCTTTGAGTCAGGTTAGTGATTCCTTCTAGGAAGAGGGACACTGGTGGTGCCAACAATATTCTTTTTAAAAAAAATTAAATTATTTATTCTAATTTGAATGCAATTCATTTTATATTACACATATAGAGCACAATTTTTCAAGTCATTGATTAAACACAAAGTATTTTCACACCATTCATGTCTTCATATATGTACTTTAGGGTAATGATGTCTAACTCATTCCACCATCATTCCTACCCCTGCCTCCTCCTATCCCCTTCCTCCCCTTTGCCCTATCTAAAGTTCCTCCATTTCTTCCATTCTCTGCCCCCATCACCATTATGAGTCAGCATCCTCATATCAAAGAAAACATTAGGCCTTTGGCTTTTTGGGATTGGCTAACTTTACTTAGCATTATATTCTCCAACTCCATCCATTTACCTGCAAATGCCATGATTTTATTCTCTTTTAATGCTGAGTCTAATGTTCCATTGTGTATATATACCAAAGTTTCCCTATCAGTTCATCTACTGAAAGGCATCTGGGTTGGTTCCACAATTTAGCTATTGTGAATGGTGCTGCTATAAACATTGATGTGGCTGGGTCCTGTTTTTAAGTCCTTTGGGTATAAACCAGAGTAGGATAGCTGGGTCAAATGGTGGTTCCATTCCAAGTTTTCCAGGGATTCTCCATACTGTTTTCCAGATTGGCTGCACCAATTTGCAGTCCCACCAGCAATGTATTAGTGTGCCTTTTCCCCCCACATCCTCACCAACATGTATTGTTTGTATTTTTGATAGCTGCCATTCTGATTGGGGTGAGATGGTATTTTAGAGTAGTTTTGATTTGCATTTCTCTTAATTGCTATAGATGATGAACATTTTTTATATGTTTTTTTGATTGATTGTATATCCTCTTCTGAAAAGTTTCTGTTCAGTTCCTTGGCCCATTTATTTATTGGGTTATTTGTTTTTTGATGTTAAGGTTTTTGAGTACTTTATATATCCTAGAGATAACTGTTCTATCTGATGTGCTTGTGGTAAAAATTTGCTCCCATTCTGTAGGCTCTCTATTCACCTCACTGATTGTTTCTTTTGCTGAGAAGAAGCTTTTTAGTTTGAATCCATTACATTTGGTGATTCATGGTTTTATTGTATTTCTTGATTTGAATGGTGGTATTTTGGTTTAGATGTGAGGTATCCCCAAAAAGCTCATGTGTGAGACAATGCAAGAAGGTTCAGAGAAGAAATGATTATAGGGTTACAAGAGCCTTAACAAACAGTTAGTGAATTAATCATCTGATGGAATTCATTGCTAACTGAAGGCAGGTGGGTGGCTGGAGAAGGTGGGGCATTAGGGCTTTGGGGTATATATTTTGTGTCTGGCTAGTAGAGTCTTTCTCTCCCTGCTTTCTGATCATGATGTGAGCTATTTCCCTCTGTCACACTCTTCTTTCATGACTCATCTCAAGCCGTGAGGAATAAGCCAGTTGTCTATAGACTGAGCCCTCAAATAAACTTCTCCTCCCCTAAAGTTGTTCTGGTCAGGTCCTTTAGTCACAGCAATGAAAAAACTAAACAGGTGGTTAAACTGTTCATATAGATTTTGTGAAATTCTGTGTGTACATTTCATATAATAACGCACACACACACGGTATTTAAAAAACAACTGCAAAACTTATCATCTTAAAAACCAGCAGACAGAACAGTTGAATTACCTGTAAAACAGATTTGATTTACAGGAGTGTGCTTATTAGTTATGATAGAAGCTAAAAGAGTGGTTTCTAATGTCTGCAAAGTGCTGCTGAAAAGGTCAAATCTAGAATTTCTTATTTTTTAAGAGTACACATAAATTTAAGGTTAAAAGAGTTTATAGTGAATTGTGCTGAAAAAAATACTGAAGGATACATTATTTTTACAAAAAGGAAATTGAGCTCATAAGGAAATAGTGAAGAAGCAGTGCTTAAAAGAATTAAAATAGAAAATGGGAAAGAATGAACACCTAAATGCAAATGTGTTCATAGAATAATTTCTGTGTACTCTCTAAGGCAAGCAATTCATAACTGTTGACTCCAACATCAGCTGTGTTTCCAGTATCCCTGATTTTCACAAGAGAAACTCAGGCTCAAAGAGGTTTATATTTCTTACCTGTTGGACCTAGTAGTAATTAATGTCTGGGGCTGTAGGGCTCCTAAGCCCATGCCCTGCCCATTATAATATACTGTATCACCATATTAGAAAACAAAAAGATAAAAAGATGACAGTGAAAATCACCTGCAATAACAGAACATTATTTACATGGTGGTGTGCTTCTAGCCCCCACCCCCACCATGTTTCTATCTTATACAATTGAGATTTTCCTTATAAATATTTATCAAAAACTTTTAAAATATTTATTTATTTATTTATTGGTTTTTAGGTAGACACAATATCTTTATTTTATTCTTATGCCGTGCAGAGGATCAAACTCAGTGCCTCAGCATTGCTAGGCAAGCACTCTACCACCAAGCCCCAGCCCCAGCCCCAGCCCTATCAAAACACTTTTAAAAACCTCATGCTGGGGCCTGGGGATATGGCTCAATCGGTAGCGCGCTCTCCTGCGGCCGGGTTCGATCCTCAGCACCACATACAAACAAAGATGTTGTGTCTGCCGAAAACTAAAAAGTAATATAAAAATTCTCTTCCCTCTCACTCTCTCTTTAAAAAAAAAAAAAAAAAAAAAATCCTATTAAAAACCTCATGCTGACCTTTGGGCTCTTTAAGTTTGGTAATCAATGAATCTTGTCATTATCTTGGCTGGAAATATATTAGAGCTCTCTGTTCTGAAAGATATATAATTATATTTTGTTTGCTTTGAGCTTCAAGTTGGTACAGCCAACAATCTTTATAATGTTAAGAATTTTAAGTAGATATTTGAGAAGGAAAATAATGTAAAAAAAGATTTTTAGTTGGCTTCCAGAAACTGAGCAAAGTATTTATTACCTTGACTTAACTATAGTCTTCCTCTTTCCTTGTCTCCAATCATAATTGCCTACCAGAGCTGACACCAATAGAGGCTACTTTGTGCATGGTTTCCTTGACCCTCAGAATCTAGTGTGAAGAAAAAGTCACAAAAAGAACAGATGTCCTTTCCAAGCTCTCGGTGCCTTTTGCACTTACCAGGTGGCTTTTCCTTTGCCTTCTTGTCATTGCTGATCCAGTCTTACCTTGCTCTGGCAAACATGCACCTCCTCCTCTGTACTCTGTTATACAATGTGCAGCCTTTTGCGTTTCATATCTTTGGGTAATCACTGAAATATCTTTGATGTCTTTCTCTTCCCCTGACTCCTGTCTCCAAAAATGATGAGGGAGGAGGTGATGTGGAGAGGAGGGAAAGATGGCAGGTGTCAGGGGAAACAGTCTTCCACCTGGGGGAATGGGTAGAGAAAGTTTGACATGTGATACAGCGTAACCCCACACTCCACACACTCCGTAGTCATCAGAGACACTCAGTAAAGCTCTACCTTGCCTCATTGATTCTGAATTAGATGTGTAGTTATAATCGTTAACTTTATTATTTATTTGATGAAGTATGCGGAGTCCAGAAAAAGGAAGATGGCTCAGTAATATCAGATGATGGGAGTCACCAAGAGATGTGTCACATTTTATAACTAAATAGTCTAGAAGGTAAGTAAGGGAAAGGCACAATAAATTGGTTTGCTTGCTGACTTCTATTTTTACATATATAACAGACAATACATTCTAATGCACTGACCCGCCTGCTGGAAATAATTGACCATTCTGTATAAAATATCAATCATCTTCCTAAATGCATTGATGGGCTAGCATGAAGACAAGGAATATGCAGGCCAAAAATCTAATAAAGGTAGAAATGTAGAGCTGTGTGTTGCCGGTAAAACTGACTTTGGCTTTCAAGGATTATCCTGAACCTCAGTGAACTTTGACAGACTAATGGAGCATGGGAAAGGAAAACCAAGTGTATTAGTCAGGGTTCTCCAGGATAACAGAATCAGTAGGGCTGTGTGTGTGTGTGTGTGTGTGTATCTATAGATAGATTGATTTTAAGGAATTAGCTCACGCAGTTATGAATGCTGACAAGGTCTAATCTGCAGGGCAGTTGGGAGGAAGAATTCCCTCTATTACAGAACCTCGGTCTGTTTACTCATGAGGCCCTGGACTGATTGGATGAGGCCCACCCACATTATAAAGAGTAATCTGCTTTAATGAAAGTCTACTGATTTATATATTCATCTTATTTAAAAATGTTCTCTCATAGTAGCATCTGTACATATTTGAGCAAATATCTGACATAGCCAAATTGACACTTAAAATTAATCATTGAACCAAGCTTCAGGCCTGGCCAAAGTATAGACTCCAAAAGGTCAATCAGTGGGTACTAAGTTATAGTTAGGTAGCAGAAGTTTTTTTGTGTGTTGCATATCAGGGCAACTATAGACTACGCACTGTGTATCTCAAAAAGCTGGAAGAAAGGATTTTGAATGTTTTCACCATAATTAAAAATGGCAAATGTTTAAGGAGACAAATGTTTACTAGATTTAAATGTTACACAATGTATTCATCTATTGAAACATTTTATAGTACTCCATAAATATGCACATTTTTAATATATTAGTTAAAGTAATTTAATCTAAAAACAAAAAACTATACAGTAAAGGATGAAGTTGGGAGTGGGGGAAATATCTCCCATCCTAGGGATTGGAAGAACACTTCTCTGTCCAAACTTCAGTAGTGAATCAGTGGAGTAACGGGGTCTAAAACCCCAGAGTTTAATTTATTTTAACATTTTCCTGTTAATTTAATTTTCTGTGAATGCAACTATGAGAGGCAAAGAGAAATCACCATAAGGAGCTGCCTTCACTGTGGACTTCAATTACTCCCAAAGATAAAGTTGAAAAAATTTTTTATTAAAAAATTTAAAAACCTGGGCTGGGGTAGTGGCTCGGTGGTAGAGCACTCACCTAGCAAGTGTGGGGCGCTGGGTTCTATCCTTAGCACCACATAAAAATAAATAAAGGTATTGTCTTCAACTACAACTAAAAATAATATTTTAAAAAGTTATAAGATCATGAGTGGAAGTGATGGAGTGGAACCAGCCCAAAGACTTCAGATGTTGATGTTTTTAGACACAATAAAAAGTAGCTATGTTTGATTTTTTTTCAGGACTGAAAAGAAAACCTAAATATGAGCAGAGAACCATTTCACATCTACTAGGTTGGTAAAATAGAAAAGTTGCACAGTATCAAGTGTTGCAAAGGATGCAAAGAAGTTGGGACCCATCTCCATTGCTGGTGTAAATTTAAAATGATGTGGCCACTTTGAAAATTGAAAAGTTTCTCAAAACGTTACATATAGAGTTGCCATAGGACCCAATAATTCTACTCCTAGTACTATACCCCTGAGAGTTGCAAACAACTCCACAAAAACTTGTGCATGGATATTCATAGCTTTATCCATGGTAGCCCAAAGTGTAAACAATCCAGATGTCAGTTAACTGATGAATGGATAGAATGTTTATACATGCAATGAAATTTTATTCAGCCTTTTAAAAGAGTGAAGTACAGGTAAATATTACAACATAGACGGACCTTTAAATGAAGTCTCAAACACAAAGAGATCCAATATTGTATGATTCCATTTGTGTATCATGTCTAGAACAAACAAAGGGCAACAGTAAACAGATTCATGTTTGATAGGGGCTGAGAGGAGAGGGAAATTGGGAGTGACTATTGGTTGTATGCTTTCCTTGGAGTGATGGAAAGGTTCTAGAATTAGAATTGGTGATGTTAATGTAACTTTCTGAATACACTAAAAATCACTGAATTATATATTCTAAAATGAATTTTGTAGTGGGTAAATTATACCTAAAATATTATATGACAGAGAATATTTTTTTAAAACATAAGACTTTAAAATTGAAATGACTCAGCAATTGGGTTTGGCAGCAGATTAGACATAGCTGAGAGAATTGGTGAACCGAAAAAGAATGATCCAGAATGCAAGACAGAAAGACAACAATCAGATATATGAAAGAATGTTGAAATGACATTGAGGGGAAGAGGATCTAACACACATCTAGTTAGTATAGTGGTAGAGAATGAGGCCTAATATTTGAAAAGATAATTGCTGGAAAACTTCCAGACCTAACAATTCTCAAGCAAAAAACAGAATACACATTAAATTTTCTGGGGAGAGTAATATATGTATCTGTCTACTTTTCTGGACTATTCAATAGACAAGCTAAAATTTATAGAATAATCAGTAAAATAAAATAAGTTGTATCTATTTTAAATTAGTAGAGGAAAAAAACGAGAAGAAAAGATGGGGAAAAAACTGAAGAAAAAAATAGCACCCATTCCACTGTCATATATAAATTAAAAAAAAATAGCACCCAAATAAGATGGTAGATGTAAATCCTGCCTCCCTCATTCCCCTCAGTTGTTCCTGAGAGAATTCCTCAGTAAATTCCTGCACAGATATATCTGAATCTATTTTCAGGGCATCCCAATTATGAAAGAGTGGAAATTAGGACAATTGTTTGGGAAATGAATGGGCATTAGTTAAGTTGGTCTTGTGTGTGCCCTGTGATACCACAATTTGCTATGAGATACAGAATGATCCCCAAAGGCTCCTGTCTTGAAGGCATGGTCCCCAACTGGTGGCACTATTGGGAGGTGGTGGATACCTATTAGGAAAAAGTTAGGTCATTGGGGGTATGACCATGAAGGGTACATTGGGACTCTGGCTTCTTTCTCCTTGTTTCCTGGTCATCATGAGGTAAGCATTTTTGCTCCACTCTGCCCTATCTGCCATGATGTTCTGTCTCACCACAGTACCAGAACACAAGCCGCTCAACTGTGGGCTGAAACCTCTGAATCCATAAGTCAAATCTTTTTTCCTTTTAGATGATTGTTGTAAGGTATTTTGTCATAGCAACAGACATCTGACTTACACAGATATAAACTCCAGAGAAAATCTTGCATACATACCAGGAGATATATACAAAACTGCTTATAGTGGAATTGATCCCAATAGGAAAACATTAGAACCAACCAAAATGTCTATCAACACTAGACTGGATAAGTGATATACAGTTGGCCCACCATGTCTGTGGGTTCTTCATCTGAGGAATCTACCCAACATGAATCAAAAACGTTAATTACACCTGTACTTAACATATAGAGACTTTTTCTTCTCATTATTTCCTACACAATATAGTTAAACAATTATTTACATAGCACCTACATAGTATTAGGCACTATAATGAAGAGATAGTATATAGGAGGTTGTATATAGGTTATATGCAAATACTATGCTATTTTATATAAAAAGGACTTAGGTATCCTCAGATTTGGGGATCCACTACGAGAACTGTTTATCTAATGGAATTTTATACAACAGTAAAAAGACTACAGCTACTTGCATCAGCATAGATACATTGTAAAAATGAGAGCAAAAGCAAACAAATTATAGAATGATACAAGAAAAGGAGTGATACAAGAAAAATGATACAAGAAAAGGAGAGCAGATGGAAAGTTCAAAAACAGATAAAACTAAGCATGTTGTTAAGGAGATACTTATGTGTTTATTTACACATAACCCTTTATAGTCAGATGTAGGTACATATATATGTGTATATTACTGTAAAAATGTAAGCGAATGACTGTTAGAAAATTCAGGCTACTCAATTACCTATATAGATGGAGAAAGGGAGGAGGATGCAACACAGGCTTCTAAGGTACCAATAATATACACTGTCCCTGGTTGTTTCATTTTTTTTTCAAATTATGCACAACCTTTATATAATATTTTAAATATATGTTGTATTTTAAAAGAGAAAATTCATTACATGATATTTAAATGTGGTTCAAAGGGATTGTGGGTGTATTAATTAGGTGTTTTCTGAAATTTTTGCAAAAAATAAAAACATTGAAGCAAAATAGAGTTTAAAAACAACTAAAGATAGTTTATTAAAAATATTTTTTTCTGCTTCCTGAATTGCCCATGGGAAAATCACACAACCTTGAATTTTCTCAGCAGCCTCTTAAAATTGTGGTGAGTGGGGTGAGGAGACTGCCTTCCATGGAAGCAGTGAGAGAAGAGGCTGCAGCTGCCTGTCTTACCTCTGCTTCTGTCTCGCAGCCCCTGAGGTGCTTGGGCTCTTGGTAGGTTGAGGTCGTCTTGGCAGCCTGCTCTCTGCAGTGGTTCCCAGGCACACTGGTACCAGCCAGGCTAGACTGGGCTGGCTGGCTGCTGTGGGGACCCTCTGCCCTTCCCCAGGAACTCCTACAGCCTGTCCCACATGGTTCACTACCAGGGAGTGCTTGAGACCAGCCCTGGGCCATACCTGACTTCACTACAGGGAGAGGGAGTTTGGGGAAGCTCAGACTGCAGAAGCTCAGATTCCCTGTCCAAAAGCATTCATGGTTGCTCTGCTCTTCTACAGCTGCAGTGTCACTTTTGAGCCTCAAGGTGGTACAGCTGCACAGCCTACCACTTAAGCAAGCCTGTTACACCTCCCAAAGCTTGCTTCAGCACAGTGAGTCTGAATGACCCATGTCTCAATCTCCTGCATTTCTTGTTTCAAGTAGGCTGACTCTGAATCCAGCCTGACCTCTGCAGTCTTTTCTTGCTGGTTCATCTACTTCGTTCCCCAGTCAGAATTGGAATGGCTTTCTCAGTTCTTCCGGTCACTGAAAAGGGACCTCTCTCCTGTCTAGGTTCAATTTGCAGTTTCAGGTGAGAGCTGACCCCTGTGTGGTGGAACCTGTCCTCATAGGCACCACCTAAAGCTGTGGCAGGCACGCAGCAGAGGGAAGTCAAGGGAGCTCCTCAGTCACATCATGCTCATGGGAGCAGACTACACCACCAGCATCCTTCTTCTCAGTTCCTTCCTCATTTTACCCATTCCCTACCTCTTCCCTTACAAGTGTCCTCAGTCACCTCTTATTAGCATTTTTGGAATTTTCCATTAACTTTTACTATATCCACACCATTTGTAACTAGTTTTTATTCTAAGTATACACTTAACTTTAATCTAAATTCAGTCTGCTCAAGTGTCGCTTTATCCATAGACCTTCTTCAACCACCATGTGAATAGCAAAAATATCACTCTTTGGATTCATCAGCATTTTGTTACTGTGCCCAAAATATCTGACATAAACAGATTAAAGGAGGAAAGATTGGTTTTGGCTTACGGTTTCAGTGGTTCAGTCCATGGTCAGCTGGTTCCATTGCTATGGTGAAGCAGAGCATCATGGCAGAGAGGGCATGATGAAGTAGAGTCGCTCAACTCATGGTGACCAGGTAGTGGGGGAAGGGGCCAGGAAAAAGATAGAGTCCCAATGGCCCACTCCAAGGTCCCACTCCTTTAAGTAGATCCCACCTCATATAGTTTTAACCACCTGCCAATAATGCCATCTCAATGAGGTCAGAGCCCTCTTGATCCAATCACTTTTCCAAAGCTCCTATTTCCGAACGATGCTGCACTGGGGACCAATCCTTCAACATCTGAGCCTTTGGGGGACATTCCAGATATAAATCATAACACTCTTTAATCCTTTTGTTGTTTTCTTAGCCCTTAGTCCACCTGACCTAAGTGTATATTTTTTGTCTATTAACCCACAAAAGCTTAAGGTCCCCAAGAGCCAAGGCTCTGCCAGTTTTGTTCCCTGTTGTGCTCTCAATCCTGAAGCTCTTTGGTATGTATGGACACTTAGCAAATTTTTGTTGGAGAGGTGAGTAGATGGATGGAAGGGGGAAAGGAGGAAAGGTTTTACTCCTCCCCAACAGCTAGTGGGAAAAGAAGCATACTGGGAGTTAGCCACTAGTTACCTACTAGACTTTGAGCAGGTCACTTGACCTCACAGCATGGCCTTTTTCCTAATCTGTGAAGTACATGGGATGGACTTCATAGCCTAAAGTTCCTTCTTTCCCTTGATGGTTTTTAGTTTTATGATGGATGCCTCTGAAAGGGGGCCAAGGCCATCAGCCATGTAGCAGACTATATATATAAATATATATATGCCAGGGATTGAACCTAGGGGAGTTTAACCACTGAGCCACATCCCCAATCTTTTTTATTTTTTATTCTGAGACAGGGTCTCAATAATTTGCTGAGGCTGGCTTTGAACTTGGGATCCTCCTGCCTTATCACCCAAACCATTGGAATTTCAGGTGTGCACCACTGTTCCTGGTGACAATATGCATTCTTTTTTTTTCTTTTCAGTTGTAGTTGGACACAATATTTTATTTATTTTTATGTGGTGCTAAGGATCAAACCAAGGGCCTTGCACTTGCTAGGTGAGTACTCTACCCCTGAGCCACAACCCCAGCCCAACAGTATGCAGTCTTGACAGTAAACAGTTGCAAGTAATAACCTAGTACTGAAAGATGCATTTGTATATGTGAACAAACACAGAAATTCCTTGGTAATCTTTAAGTCTTTAAAAATGTTCTCCTTAAGAAAATCTCCAATGTATCCATCTATGTTTATATTTCCATCTTAAGTACTGGTCTATATGCTAAATGGTTTTATTTTTTTCTGATAAAGGATTTTTTTTTAAAATATGTTTCATTTGGGCTCTTCCTAGGCTTTCTCTATTCATTAATGACATTATGTTGGGAAAGATGCCTTGCTCCTCTTTTTCTTCCAATGTGATAAAAACATTTCAGAATAAAGTTGTGGTAAAAGGAATCATCTGGTTGTGCCATAATTTTCTTCTATTTGGTTGTAATTGTTTTATAGGATTGATATATATATCTGGTGTCTAGAAGACATTAAAATATTTTTGATGGATGGTCAGTAGCATGAAGGGGAAAACTTTCATATCCTGGGATGTGGGTAGAACTTTATGGAAGTAATTCTGACTTGTCCAGGGGAGGAAATCTTTGCTCCTTCTAAATGAGCTGGAGGAGAGAAGGCAGTGCCATTTTATTGTATCCTGATGGATTCTCCAAGTCCGCAATTTCAAATGTTTACTCTCTTCTCTTTATAATGAAAGCAAAACAAGATAAAATTTAACACTATTGTGGTAGGACCTACACTCCAGATGTCCAGGTCCTTATCCCTAGAATCTGTGACTATGTTACCTTACATGGCAAAAGGGTCTTTACAGATGTGATGAAGTTGGGGACCTTGAGTTGGGGATATTAATACGGATTATTTAGGTGGGCCAAATCTAATCTTTTTTAATTGGGAGAATCTTTCCCAGTCATGGCCAGAGAGTGACGTGATTACAGAAGAAGGGTCAGAGAAATGTGAGATTCCTGGCTTTGAAGACGGAAGAAGTGGCCAAAAGTCAGCAAAGGCAAGCAGTCTATAGAAATTGAGAAAGACAAAGAAATAGACTCTTCCAGAAAGGAAGGCAATCATAGTAGCACAATGTGACCTGTAACAGACTTCTGACCTCCAGAACTGTAAAATAATATAAACTGTAAATGTTAGGATAATAAGTTTATGGTAATTTATTATAGCATCTTATCCAATATGGTAGCCACTGGGGCTGCTGAGCACTTGAAATGTGGCTAATCGAAATTGGGATGTGCTGCAAGTACAGAATGTACATAGACTTCAAAGGTTTATTGTGGAAAAGTAAAACACATCATTAATTCAAAATTTATTCATATTACATGTTAATGACACTATTTCTAACTTGCTGGTTTAAACAAAATATATAATAACATTTTATTTTACTTTTTAAAACTTTCTTAAAAATGTAACTGTTAGACAACCTAAATCACACACATGGCTTGCATATGTGGCCCAGAAATGCTAGGAGTGTCCTGGAAGGACAGAAGGTAGATGCTTCAACAGCATGCAGTTCTCTTGATAAAGGTTTCAGAAGGTGTCTCATGCTTTCTTGTGTCTTCCTGTACTGGACTGTAGGTGAAGCTGCTGTATTCGTCTTTATATCCTCAGTACATGATAGAATGAATGGCACATGCTCCAAAAAGTAATTATTTGCAGAGCATGCATTTGATGTTGCTGACCCTAGAAAGTGTTTGACAACACAGTGGTAAATTTGTCCTGAGCACCACTGCCCTGAGGGAACTAGAAACTGTGGTCCTAAAACAAACAAACAAAAACTCCAGGATGCAACAGTTGGGTCTTTTTCCTTTTGGCCAGTATTTCTTGCCCTACCTTACCCCTCGTAGACAGGGTCATTTGCTATCATTAGGAAAGTAAATGTCAAAAGGAGTTAGAAGGGCTGAGGTTGTAGCTCAGTGGTAGAGTGATTGCCTAGCAAATATAAGGCACTGGATTTGATCCTTAGCACCACATAAAAACAAACAAATAAATAAAGGTATTGTGTCCATCTATAATTTAAAAAAATATATACATATTTTTAAAAAGAATTAGAAACCAAAAGGCAGACTCAGGTGTCTGAGACCAAACACCAAAAGCATCCATGTAGTGGTTTCTGTTTGGCCCATCTCTTATCTTTGTGACAGTTTCTCAGCAATACAGAGAAAAATGGCTAGAGCTCAGAATTAGGAGACTAACTTTCCATTTGAAATTTTGGTTCTCTGATTGAACCAAGCAGGATCCCTGTAATTTCTTTTATTATACACTGATAAAATGGGCAAATGTTAATATTTATTAGTACTGAAAACTGTGAAGATTAATTAGTGACTTGGAAGTAATTTTTAAATATCATGAATTATTTGCCTCAGTAAAAAAATTATCATGCACAGAATTTGGAAATCTTATCAGTTGTTTCAAGACAGCTTGACAATGACATTTGTGGAATCTACTGTGGTTCAACAGTTATTATAGGTCCAAAGGATCACATTTGAAAGTGTCTACCATGATAATATACAACCTAATGTTGTTGGTTTTTTATCCTCCCCTGTATGAGATCATTGTTTAACTCAAATGAACTTTGTGCCATTAAAAATGGGGAAATACAATTTATTTCAATGCCATTTGAGTCTGTTTTGAGGTATTGTGGACGGAAATATCCTGGTTACTTGGTTGAGATGATTCATGTAGTAGGGCAGTCTGGGGAATAAACTTTATCTTGTCCTCATCTTTATTTTTGTTTTCTATATGGAAACTAATCATTTGAGGTTGGCAACATGGATTTGGACTACATTTCTTCAATAAATTTTTTTCTATGTTTCTTTACTCTCAAGTCCCTAAATCTCCAAATCTAGGCTGTTTTTCAAAAGCAAACCTGCTCATGAGCCCTCCAAAAGACTGCCAGCCCATTGGAAATTACAGTAAGTCCTCTCTGGGGTTGTTAAAACTTAAGAATTTTATTGCATTTTGGTCAAAAACAAAAAGTGTTAATCCCAGGAGAAAGAATGAAAACATTATCAGTGGAAATGGTTGCCTGGCTGAACACATTTGTCTGGTCCTCATGCTGGGGTATACCAAGGGTCATCAAGGAGAAAAGGCTGATGGCCTGGTTATGGAGGATACCACGTGTTCCTGCCTTCAACAGACAGTATGGCTAGTTTGGTTAAATACCAGTGCATGTGCAGACCTATTCCTCACCAGTTATTTTTTTCCCTGATGCTTCTAGAAAGTCTATAAAAAGACAAATGATATAGCCTGGAGATAATTGACCATCCTGTCACTATGAAAATATCAAATTCACAGAAAATGAATATCATGCCTGCCAAAAAAACAGACTATAAGTGAAAGGATCAAGGCATTCAATGCCTGCAGAGAAAATAATAGAAACACAGTCTGACTGTTCCATTACGAGTTTATAGCAATCTATTCTAATAATATTTGTAAGATTTGTAAGAGCTATATATGTTTATATTATTCAATTACACCATTTTAATAATCCCACAAGGTTCCTATTCAATATTGAAGACCATTTTATTAGGTAAAATTGTATTTTCATTGACAAAATATATTTTGATTTTTTTTTTTTACAGCGTCGAGGGTTGAACCCAGGACCTTGTATATGCTAGATAAGATATTCACTGTAAAGTGAATATCTTAAGGTTTTGCAGACTACTGTTATACCATGTACAATTAAGCACAGCAGGATCCAGCTTTAAAGACATGCATGTTGCCTCCCCCTCCCTTCTCCCTTCTGGTTAATGAATAGTCTTTGTCCATGTAATGTGACATTCAGTTTGAAGGCTGTTGGAAGCAATGTCATTTGTTCTCCATTTATTTTCTTCACTTTGCAAGTTTTCAGATTGAGAAGCCGCAGGACAGTCTGTAACCATCATCACAGCTTATCTTTGTGAGGGTGATTCTACTTGCAGTTTGGCAAAGCATGGAGGAAATGTGACCTTTGGTGAATAGTCACTTTCAGAGTGGTCCAGCACTGAGAATGGTACTTATGGGCAGGCAAGTGAAAGAAAATTATTCTTGCTCTTGGAGCTCCTGGCACTTGTAAGGGAGGTTGATGGACATTTCATTGGCCAACTGTTTTGTAGTTAAATATATCTTGGATTGTAGCCTTTGAAAAGACTTGAGATGCAATTTGCAGTGGAATCACCTGATTGGCTTATTCCACCTACAGGTCTGATGATTCTTACACTAGACGTACAAAATTGCAGCTCCTGGGGATGGAACACCCAGGAATCCAAATTCCCTTAGATAGTGTTAAGGTTAGAATAGTTTTAGATTTACAGAAAAGCTGCAAAAAGAATACAGAGAGTTCCCATATGCCCTATACAGTTTTCTTTTTTAATATCTTACATTAGCATGGCACATTTGTCACAAATAATGAACCAATACTGATAGATTATTATTAGTAGTAGTAATAATAATAATAATACAATTGTTACATATACACTTGTATTGTAATTGTAGTAACAATAGCAGTAAACAAAGTTCCTACATTATTTAACTAAAGTCCTTTTCCCATGACAAGAGCATATCCAGAATATAACATTACATTTAATGGTCATGTCACAGGTTCCTCTCAACTGTGACAGTTTCTCTGACTTTTCTTGTTATTGTTGACTTTTGACAGTTTTGAGGGGTGCTGGAGAGTACTTTGTAGAATGTACCTCAATTGGGGTTTGTTTGATGTTTTACTTATGGTTGGGGCTTATGGGTATTAGGGAGGTAGATCACGGAGGTAAAGTGCCCTTCCTCTTATATCCCATCAAGGGTACACATTATCAATGTGCGTCACTGTTGGAGTTAACCTCCATCAACTGGCTGTAATAGTTTTCCATGATAGAATGGTTCTTTTCATTTTATCTTTTTATACTTTACTCTTTGGAGGGAAGACATTGTGGGTAGCCCCCAGTTATGAAGTGGGGAGTCATACTCTGAATCCTTCAGAGGAGTGTAAGCTAAATAAATTATGGAATTCTTCTGCATGGGAAATTTGTCTGTTCCCCCAATGTATGTATGCATGTATTTATTTATTTATTCATTTATTTATATTGGTATGGACTCATAGATGTTGGGTTATAATCTAGAACTATTTTATTAATCACATCATTTGTTTTGTCCGCTGGCAACTTTTACAAGTGGTCCTTGTGTATCTTGTTTTAATTTACAATTTATTTTATTTATTTGTGAGGTGTTATCTTGCTGTGCTGCTCAAGCTGGCTAGCTTTGAACTCCTGGTTGACAAGTGATCCTCCTGCCTCAGTCTTCCAAGTGGCTAAGATTACAGGGGTGGGCTGCCATGCCTGGCTCTTAAATTTATTTTTTTATCCAGGTGTGGTGGCTCATGCCTGTAATCTCAGTGAGTCAGGAAGCTGAGACAGGAGGATCATGAGTTCAAAGCCAGCCTTAGCAAAAGCGAGGCACTAAGTAACTGAGTGAGACCCTGTCTCTAAATAAAAAACACAAAATATGGCTGGGAATGTGTTCAGTGGTTCAGGGCCCCAGAGTTCAATCCCTGGTTCAAAAAAAAATTAACTGATACATAAAACATAAACATTATGTATATTAATGGTTACCATGAGATGTTTCAATACTTGTATACACTGGGTAATGTTTGAATCAGGGTAAACATATCTGTCCCCTCAAACACCTATTGTTTCTTTATAGTGAAAACAATCAAAATTCTTTCTTCTGTTTTTTTTTTGAGATATATAGTACATAGTTGTTATCTAGTTATCCTACTATATAATAACACATCAGAACTTGCTCCTGACTGTAACTTAGTACCCATAATCAACCTTTCCCCAACTCTCTCCCCCACTTTCTCTCCTAGCCTCTTGATAACTGCCATTCTACTTTCAATTCCTATGAGATCAACCTTTTTAGATTCCACATATGAGTGAGATCATGTGGTGTTCATCTTTCTGTGCCTGGCTTATTTCACTTAACATAATGATATGTAGTTACATCATGTTGCTTCAAATGACAGGGTTTCATCCTTTTTTGACTGTAAATTATTTCTTTGTGCATATACCACACACTTATCCATTTATCAGTTGATGGACACTGAGGTTGTTTCCATTTCTTGGTTATTGTAAATAGCGCTGCAATAAACAAGGGAGTGCAGGTATATTTTCAATATACTCATTTCATTTCCTTTGGCTATTTATCCAGTAGTGGAATTGCTGGACCATATGGTAGTTCTCTTTTTAGTTTTTAGAGGACTCTCCATACTGTTGTCTTCAATGGCCATACTAATTTACATTCCCACCAACAGAGTTCAAGTATTCTTTTTTTCTCCAAATCCTCTCCAGCACTTGTAATCTTTTGTCTTTTTAATAATAGCCATTCTTAAATGGTTTGATATCTTGTGTTTGATTAGCATTTCTCTGATAATTAGTGATACTGAACATTTTTTCCATATATCTTCTGGCCATTTCATATGTCTTTTTCAGAGAAATGTCTATGAGTATCTATTGCCCATTTTCATATTGGGTTGTTTGTTTTTTGTTTTCTTTTTGCTATTGAACATTTTTTTTCAGTTTCTTACATATTCTGGATATTAACCCCAGCACTATTTATTGAAAAGACTATCCTTTGTCTAATCATGTTCTTAGCACCTTTATTGAAATCAGTTGGCTGTAGATGTGTGTGTTTGTGTGTATGGGGGGAGGTGTGGGGGTGTTACATCTAGGATCTCTATTCTGTTATTCCTGTGTCTCTCTGATGTAACCTAATTCTTGTGGTCTTGGGAAACACTTCTGGCACATTCTGCCACTACAAGATGCTCCAGGAATCCACATTTTAACAAGCTCTATCATACTCTAAAATTCAAAGTTTATCATTTTAAATTATCAAAGCCCCAAATTTCCAAATACTCTCTTATTGGTTAGATGTGGAACTGAGTAGGAAAAAAAAATCTCATAGAATTTGTATGTATCTTCAAAATCTCTCTCGGTTTATTTGATAACATCTGAAACCAACTGCCTAGGAAGTTGAGGTCCCTCTGAAACTGAGAGCAACTTCCTCATACTGATAGTGGAGGCTAGGGCTTCCTCCCACCCTGACCTGGGAGATGCCAAGGAAGCTGAGGATGGAGACTGGTTCCCATCCTTGGCCTGTCTAGCACAGACTAACTAAATCTATCTATGTGTATTTCCTGCCACTTTGCCACCTCTTCTCTTTTGAAAAGCTTTCTTCACCCTCAGAGCCACCAAAGATGGAAATTTGAAACAAACAAACAAACAAAAAACTTTCTTCTATCTTCTTTCAAGGTGGCTTTCTTACCAGTTTGAATATTGTGGAGCAGTGAGTAGTGTAGCCTACTCTCTTCCCTGTGGCAGCAACAGTATCATTTGGTCACACATCTATAGCCAAGGCATGTACAGAGAGGCAGTTATTCAAATCTATCAAGAGACTATGAATTCAAGAGATCTATTGTCTGGCATGCTGACTCGTTAACAATGCGTTGTATACTTGAAAATTGCCAAGAGTTGATTTTAAGTGTTCTCACCAAAAAGTATTTTAGGTAATACATATGTTAATTAGCTAAGTTAGCCATCCCACAATGTATATATATATTTCAAAACATCATCTTGTACACTATAGATATGTGCAAATTTTACTTACTAATAAAAATTTTTTTAAAGAGACTAAGCCAAGGAAAATCAGCAATGAATTGCTTTACCTTGTGTCCCAGGCCTTCTGGGCCATAGACACATCACTAAAGAGGATGGTAGTTGTTTTGAGTCAACCCAGCTCCTTTCAAAGATGATATTAAGCTATAGCAGCTGTTTCCTTCCTTAGGACTTTTTACTGACTTCTCTCTCAGTTTTGCACGGGGAAAGACTTGGGCATAGCAAAGCTAAGGGTTAGATGTCATTCAGTGAGAGGTAGGCCAGGTTGTGGGTGAACCTGGGTGAAGGAATGGGACTATTTATTTAGGATATTGAGTGTGTGTCTATGTCCATGCAGGCTTGTACATGGGCAAATATTTCTTCAATTTACCTTGAAAACCACCATCTGTTTTTATAACTGGGTTAGACTGCTAGTCAGCAGCAGCAGAATGTGCATGTTATGTCGGTGCAATGAATCATGGTGGTGCACTTAGTACCCTTGTTAATTTCCTACTGATCACTTTGCAATGATGAAGAAAATGCTCCCACAGCACCACACCACTCCAGTGTGAAGGGAACCGATGCTTACTTTTTCCTGGGCTCTTCCTTAGCTTCCATATCTGCCTTGGCTCCTCTGCCATAGCTGAACATCTGTCTACCTTCCAGAATGCATGTGGCATTGTTTCTGTTAAGTGATAACAACAAAGTATGTATACTCCTTGGCCTTAGGACATTTTAAGAGTATTGAATGTACAGTCTCTCATGGCTAAGAGTCATATGTCAGTTCTTATGTGTATCTTCACGTTATCCATTTTGATTATTCTTCCTCCTCTATCCTGTGCTATTTCTCCAATCCTCAAATCCTCATCCTGGGTTCTGCAGAGGAAAAATGTAAGGACTTTTCCCAGGTAACCTCCCCTTAGCAGGCTACACTGTCAACAGCAGCTGTCCTCCAGGTATAAGTCTTGGCACCCCCTGTACCATTCTGGAAGCATTTGTGCTGTTGAGCACAGTAGCTGGTATTGATTACTTTTATTGGGGGCTGGGGGTGTTGTATTTGATCTCAGAGGGCTTTTCTACATCTGTTGCTGTGCTTGAGTTTATGGCAGAGATTCATTTGAAATGGGATTTATGTCTTTTTTTTTTTCCATCTGAGGCAAGAGTGCAGATGGGTTGTACTTTTAATTTTCTTCTTGCCACCTGGGGAGAATTTGTCATTTCATTCCTAAAGGAAAAGGAAAAAGAACTACATCTGACATAATCTAATGCAAGTCTGCTCTAAACAAGTCCTACAACTCCAGTACAGCAATTCTAGCAATTTGTGTGTCTTTCTGCACAGGATCTTTCAGTGAGAAGGCAGGAGTTTCCATTCAAGTTTTGGGTTTTTTTTTTTTCTCCTTCATATTCATAAAACTCGTAAAGGTATAGAGTGATAATTTGACTGGAAAAACTAGGTAAATACAATTCAGCAACCGAATTGTAAGGGAGCATGTATAAAATGGATGGAGATACACCTAAGGAAGAAAGATTTTCATGATTCTGGATTTGAAGAAAGCGCTAGGCGGAGCTGGCGGTCTTGCCAGTAAGATGGTGACCCCAGGCTCTGGCCTAGCATCTGCCTCCTTCCCGGTTTCTCAGGGTGCTCTTCTGTAGCCTTGGGCTGCTCTGCCTGAGTTTTTCTTGCCAGTTCCTCTCTAGGCCTGGCCCCCCACTGAGGAGGTACTTTCCTGTCCCTTCCCTAAGGAGGCCCCTCTGGGCTTCCAGCCCAGCTTGGGCTCTGACCTTGGGCTCTGTCCTGGCCTTCACCCTCTTCCTCTGGTGGTCTCAGTAGGATTCTGCCCTAACCCCTCACCCATTTCTTCTCAAATTGTCAGAAGGCAACTGCCAGCATGTAGAAGCTACCCAGGGCTTAAGGTGGGTTCTAGTCTTCAGGGAAGCCTGGGCTCTTTCAACATGATCGGGTTGCAATCTGGCTCTGGAGGCCTACAGTGCAATGGTTGCAAAAGCCCAAGGTCTGGCCTGATCCATCATTAGGGGGCCCCCTTCTCCCTCATGGCCAATCAGAACACACCCAGAGGCCCATTTCGCAGGGTTAACTTTGAATGAGGGCTCCCAGAGTCCCCTTCCCTCTTTGTTTCCTTGCTCCATCTAGCAAAGACAGCTTTCTTCTTGTTTGGGTATAGACAAGCTCTGTTAACTCTGGATCCTTGATACTCTTTAGAGTCATAATCGGCAACATCATCTCCTCCCCACCAAAAAAAAAAAAGTCACAACACACACACACACACACACACACACACACACAGGATCTGTCCAAAACCCTCTTGCTAATATGAAACTTGGATGATGATTATGTCAAGGCCGTCCCACCCTAAACACACAACACACAGAGCAAGGGTGAGGTTGAGGGTGAGGGTGAAGAAAAGCTCATCTACCATACCAATTCTCCAGTAGCCATGAGGATTCTACATATATCTAATTTGGGGGGCTTCCTGCATTATACATTTCCCAGCACAGCAGGCAGATGCTCCAATCACCTCTGTTTTTTTTTTTTTTTTTTCAAAACACTTTTCCTTTGGCAGCAAGTTGCCACTTCTTGTGCAAAGAGCACATCCATCTCACACCCTGGAGTGAGCAAAGATGACTAACATCCCCAAGCCCAGCCACCGTGGCTCATCCTTACCGTATTTCCATCTGCTTTAGGTTTTCTTGATGACTCATAACACTCCCTATACAATATTCTGTTTCTTGCAATCCTTCATTGAACAGTTATTGAAATACTGTGCCAGTTAGTGTGATGGTGGTGGTGCAAATAACAATACATTATTTGCCTCCTAAAACCCACGTCACAGGGGACAGTTCCATAATCTTCATTCCCTTTGCATTCTTTGTGTTTGTATTTCTATTGAATGGATTGCTAAGAAACCTCTGGAGGAGGATGAGATGTGCTTTGACGTAGATGATCAGGAGAGTTTTTTCATGGGAAGTGGAATTTGGTCATGACTTTGAAGGATGTCTAGGACTATGACTGGAAGGAATGGGCAGTTGAAAGTGCAGTTTAGGCATAACAAAATCCAGATGGGACACATCATGGTTTGTCCTTGAGACCTTGAGAAGACCCAATGGGGCTGCTGTGGCACTTGCAGAAAGGTGTGGGAAATAGCAATTGGAAGGGACATGAGACTGATGGTATTGAAGCCTCTCTCAGCCGAGAAGCATTTTTTTCCAGTTATTGCAGTATTAATTATATAAAAGTGTATTATATACATTAAAAATATCCAGCGTAATTCCTTATCTAGCATAACTGTCACTTACCACTATAATGTTGCTTTCAGTTTTGAGTTTCAGAGATGTGAAAAAATATGCACCAGTATCCTAGTACTCGTGTGGATTTTTTTTTCTTCCCACTCCTCAGTTTATACCCAAATAATTTGTGAAGACTATTTTAACTTTGTAAATAGCTTTATTTTTATTTTGTGCCTGTAGGTTTTAGGACTGAAGAATGCAGATTCTGGGGCCAATCTGCATATGTTTAAATCTCAGCCCTGTTGCCTCCTCTCTTGGGCAAATGATGTAACCTCCTTGCTTCTAGGTTTTTTTTTTTTTTTTTTTTTTTTTTTTTTTTATCTGTACAGCAGTAGTAAAAGCTGTATGTACCATTCAGGGTGATTGTGAGGGTTAAATGGAATTTTATATGTATAAGCTCTTATAGCCTGGTAAACAGTAAGTATCCATTATTGCTATTATGCTTTTGAAAGCTAAGTGAAGCAAATGAATTCATAGTGGTGTTGAGAGTAAATCCATGCACATGGTGAAGCAATGATAATGACCACAACCCTCTAGTAGTACCGAAGGAGGAATGGTGAGTGAAAGTCCTACCCTTGGCCTCTGGATGCCTCCTCCTCCTACAGCGGTCACTGTTATTTCTTGTTTTATCCTTTATTTATCCTTCCAGAATTGAGTTTCTAAAGCATATATATGTATATGTCTCCCCATCTCTGAATCTGAAATGTATGTTTCTATCAACACATGTATACATGTATATAGTTTTGCAACATATATTTTCATATTATAACATATTTAGTGACCATTCCATGTCTGCAACACTGATCTATATAATCCCTTTAAGTGGCTACATAGTGATTAATTTCATAAATAATTTCATAAATATATAAACTAGTTCTTTATAAATGGACTGTTAAGATTGCTTCCAGTCTTTGTTATGTAAACAACATTGTAATGATCATTTTAAAACTTTTTCATTTTGATGGATATTATTACACGACTGATGTAAATTCAAATCATGTACAACCAGAAGACAGAGAAGTTAGACTTCATTTATGTATGATGTGTCAAAATGCATTCTACTTTCATGTATAATTAATTAGAACAACAACAAAAAAAAAGATGGTATAGAAAAACCAGAGCTTACCATATGGGAGTTACAGGGAGCCTCTTTTAGTGAAGAAAATCTCTTTGATGGAATATTATATAATGTTTGCTTAAATGTTTGCTTTGAAGAAAAAAGCTATATTGAATACAAAAAGCAGAATGCATGTTTTTTTATTTGTTACTACTGCAGCTATTGTTTTCTCAATATACTTTAAAACAAATTAATGAGTTAGAAAAAAGACAAAGAAGGTTCTATGTATAAGTGAGAGAATATTTAACAATTTTCCATATTTTTCAAGTGTTATGAAATAAGTATGTGTTGTGTTCATAATTGAAAATAAAAAATAATACAATTATTAAAGTATCAAATTAAAAGAGGGAAAGGACCACTGGAGGAGAACATATGGACAGTTTCAAGAAAAGGGAAGAAAGTAGAGAGGGACACTTAAGGATTAAGAAACCAAAGCAGCTAGGTCTACAATGAAGACCCGGGGAACTGTGGTCAGCCCTGTGGATAAAGTTATGCTAGAGCTGTTACAATAGGTATTAATATTTGGGGGTCCTGAGTCATTGAAAGAAAGGCTTAGCAAGGACATAATAGATTAGCTCAAGTAAACCAGCAGGAAAGTGTACATTACATATTAAAATAATCTCCATCAAGATCATTTTTGAAGTGTTATTGAAAGAGGAAATTAGGTATTGCCTGGAAAATGTTCTTATATAGACAACCTCATTGCTTAATAAAACTGGATAAAGGAGGCCTCTGCTGTCATTAACTTTCTTAAAAGCATACTGTTATTTTTTTAAATGCTATCTTCAAACATATCTGTTTGCTTAGCACTTGGTTAACTCTCTGTAAGTACACCATCCCCTCTTTGTTCAAGTTGTTTAAGAAAATGTCACCATAAAATATTGATAGTGGCCATGGCAAGACTTGGAAAAATGACCCATAGGTCTAATTCCACTCCAAAGAATTTAAGGGACTTTCCAAATTAATTCATCTGGAGTCCACTTGGAATTTGTAGTTCAGGAAGGGGCTAATAGAGCTTATGTTTTTACTGTCTATAAAGATAGAAGTTTACAAAGCATACAGCAACTTCTGTTTTGCTTTCAGGAAATGGACTTCTTAAGTATCATCAGGTTTTGGTACAGGTGTCTGTTCCCAAACAATTGGTGTGTGGTATTTGACATTACTAATTTCAAAATGTAAGTTGAAAGGACTTTACTTGATAACAATCTGTCAGTCCTCTTGAAATGAATGATTTTATTTTGTGTTGAGTCAGGTTTTTTCCTCCTCCTAACCCTCTGTCAATCCTCAAGTAGGTCTGAGTTATTGAAGTAAATATTTTGTCTTAATAGCTCATTTTGTGAATTTATCATATTGAATATTCTTAAAATTATGGGCATTGATTTTCAATCCTCTTTTATGTGGAGATTTTGTTTCAAGGGTTCCTTCTCTGCTGTATGCAGAGGGAGTAACCCTTTTCTGCTTATTCCCAACCTGTCTTTGTCCGCAAGGTTAATGAAGGTTCTGCTAGATCTTGTCCTACTATCATTTCCCCAAAATCAGATACACAAATGACTCAAGCAGAGAAACCAGTGTCGTCTTTCATAAAGATGTGATGACATATTTCTAGCAGTCTTCCAGGGAAGGCCCATCAGTGCCTCCAGGCTCTGTTCCTTGTGATTCAAGTGTCCTTATCTGGGTCTTGATGCCCTTCAGATTGGGTAGTTTGATTCTTGCCTGAATTGATGGGCCAGATGGTTGAAGCATCCTGCAGAATTCAGCTAGAAGACAATGTTTCTGACTTACACAGGCTGAGATCTTCAAGCTTGGGAACGATGGATTTTGTTCTGTCAACTCTTGACCTGAGGAAATTATCTCACCTCTCTGCTCTATACCTTCTTATACCTTCTTTGGTATAAGGAGGTGATCATTTTACTTTTTTGGGGGGGATGGGGCCTCATTATTTGCACAGGCTGATCTTAACTCCTGGGATCAAGTGATTCTCCTGACGCACCCTGCTGAGTAGCTGGGATTATAAGTGTGTGGCACCACATCTGAGAGGGAAATAATTTTAAAAGATCTTTTCTGGTTTTGAAATTCTGTAATTTTTAAAAAAAATATTTATTTAAATTTGTTATACATGACAGCAGAATACATTTCAATCCATACTTAGTACACATATAGAGCACATTTTTTTGTCTCTGGTTTTTCACAAAGTAGAGTTAAAATTCTCTGATTTTAACAAGAGAAAAAGAAAAGGGTGTTTCTATCTATGATTTATGTATTGTTTCACTTTCCAAAATGTTCTAGATCTCTCTTTTTCCTCCTCCAGGCCTTCCTCTGGGTTTCACAGTTCCTCACCCTTAAAGGTTCCCCACTGGAGAGTTTGTCGTGTAATGGTCTGTTCAAATTAGTCTCCTCTATGGAAACATAGTCCCCTACAGGGCAAGCACCGTGTTTCACACGTTTGTCTCTCCAATTCTACATCCAGAATCCTAGATATGACTGTTGAACAGCCATCCATCCACAGAGGTAAAAAATAACAACTCTGAGATCCTGAGGACAGTCTTTTTCTTCATCAGATAACTGAACTTGATGTCAAAATACTCTGGTTCAGCAACTGATTGACCCTGGGATAGCTTGCTTAACCTGCAACACCTTGAAGAGTAAAGAGTAGTATATACCAATAGTCTCTCTTTCTTGGGCCCATACTAAGCTGATCATTAGAGTCTTAGATGTTTAAGGCATGAAAAGTTGTAAGTAGATGTTCTGGGCCTCAAGGCTCATGTCTTCCCACCGTATGGAGGAGTGTACTCCCAATATACACTCGTATAATGCAATGTATATTATTAGATTCATTCAAAGAATACATATTGTTAAGGGTATGGTATGTCTGTGTGTGATTGGTGGAAGGAGAAAACTTCAAAAATATAATCTGTAGATGCTGCTGCATTCAATCCAATTTTTATCCTCATCCTATTACATCTCTGTCCATCATTTGACCTTGTCAACCACTTCCTCCTTGAAATATACTCTTATTTGTAACACGTCTCTCTCTTTGTGGTTACTCCTTTAGAGTCTGTTTTCTTTTATTAAGATTCCTCCTTGTCTACTCATCCATTAAGTGTTGGTCTCCTTAAAGCTTGGTCCCAGACTCTCTCTTTTTAGTCCTTTTGTCTCCCGATGTGCCACCTTCTAAGGCAAGGGCTTCAGTGACTAATTATAGACTGATGATTCCTAAATTCATATCTCTGAGCACCAAACCATTATGTCTTCCTGATATCTCTCATTGAGTATCTCTGGGCACCACACAGTTGAATAACATAACCAGGTAGTGCTCCCTACATCCCAGTGTCCCCTGCTGGTTTTCTTCAAGCTTTTCTAATTGCTCCTATTATTTATGTAAGCCAGAAGCCCAGGGTCATTCTTTGGACTGTCCTCTCCTTCACTCTCCCTCCATTGGCAAGTCATCACCAATGTCTATGGGTGTTACCACTAATTAGATCCACTGCCCTATCTCGGTCTGAGCCAGTCACTCTCACCAATGTGGCTACTATAGCATCCTAAGTTGGTCTTTCTGTAGCCTCTCTGGTCCTCTGCCTTCACTTCCTTTTTTAAACTACAGACAGGGAGATCTTTTAAAAAATGCAAATACACTCTTTTTCCCCTACCACATGGACTTTGCATTGCTTTTGGAGAAAAGACCCACATATTTCCAGGGCCTCATATCTAACACCCATGAATGTTAACTTTAAATGGTATCAGGGTTTTTTTTTTTGCAGATATGGATAAAGGAACTCTCTTGAAAGGAGATTATCCCGGATTATCTGGATGGGCCCTAAACACAATCACAGTGTAACTTATAAGAGGAAGGCAGGGTTGATATGACACAGAAGGCAACAGAAACATGATAACGGAAGCAGAAAGAGATTTCAAGATGCTATGATGCTGGTTTTGAAGATGGAGGAAAAGGATTGAGCTGGAAAAGGTGAAAAACAGCTTTTTCTTTAGAACTTCTGACAGAGTGTGGTTTTGCCTATAGTGAAACTTGTTTTAGATCTTTGGTTTCCAGAACCATTCAAGAACAAGTTTCTGTTGTTTTAACCCACTAAATTTATGGTAACTTGTTGCAGCAGCAATAGGAAACTAATCCATTACCTTTCTGTTTGAGTAAATGTTCTGCACTCCCATGAGTTAAATAAGTTAGCCCAGGTCAAGGATATAGAACTACACTGTCCACCAAGATAACCACAGTAGCTATCGAGCAATGGAGAGTTACACTCTGGCTAGTGCAACTGAAATAAGGCTGTGAGAAATTTTGATCATTTCCTATGAGCAATGCATTCCCATTGGGGGTTGGGGAGAGGAATTTGTTGCATTCAGCAGGGCTGCCACCTGCAGTTAACACTCCTTTGTCCAATACAGAAATGGGAACATGACTCTGGCCTGGTCAATAGTGGGATGCCATCCCTAAGACCTGATGGTCTAGAACCCAAGTTAGACTAACCAGGGAGTTTGATATGACCACCAAATGGGCAAGCTAGCTCTCTTTCTCTGAGTGGTTGGGCTGGGATTTTGCAAGACCAGAACTCATTGTGACCTTATGTTCTCCTCCATTTACCTCGGGGGAAGTGACTGATAGCAGGGAAAATAAAGCTGACATATAAGGAGAAGCAGAGCTGAGACTTGTGGGAGTGAGTAAAGTGAGAGTCCTGATTATGTTGTGGGTTTTTTTTTTTTTTTTTTGCTTGTTTGTTTGTTTTTTTTCAGTCCCTAATGTCCCCAAGGCCCACTTTATCCCAAGATCACAAGGGTGAAGGATCACAAAGACTTGGAGTTTGCCACTGTGTGGAGTAAACTTGCCAGGAATGAAGACATTGTTGAAGGAAGGCATTGTTGAAGGACTGGACAAAGAGCTAACATCCTGAAGGCACTTTTCAAAATTCTGGGATCCAATGTGACCTCTTAGATGTCCCAGTCATGTGAGCACATATATTCTGTTTTTTTTCCTCAATATTTTGAGTTAGGTTTCTTTCATTGGGCCAATTAACTTTTATTCATGCAACTAGAAAAATTACTGTGTGTTATTTGAAATAAGATTTTTAAAAAATTTATATTTGCTCTGAGGAGGAAAGAAATTATTCTGAGATTCTTAAAAGGATATTAGGCAGTAGAAGAAATAACCTATTTTACAATAGCCTCATAAATGACTTTAATAAATCCAGGCCTCAGCAAATTAATTGCCTCCCTGCTAAATTTCATTTCATCTGACCTCTCCAGTCTCTGATACCAGGGCAGAGCTGTCATGTCAAAGGAGGCCAAGGTCTGTGATCTCAGTGTTTTTATTGCCCTTCATCTTTGTCCTGTTGGTGATAGTTTAGAAGGAATTAAAGTACAAGACCTACAAGGCAGATATTTTCTTGTCTGTTTTATTCCCTGTTTATTCTACAGAGCCTGGAAGTGCCTGGCTCATAAAGGATGCCCCCCAAAACATTTTTGAGTGAATGAATGAATAAATGGCAGCAACATTTACTTTGTATTTATTGTGTGAAGTACATTAAGAGATATTAGGGAATTGAAGAGTTAGGAATGGTTCTGGGTCCTTTCAAAGGGTACACATCAGTTTGTATTCTAATCCTTTCTTTTTAATTTATTGCAAGCCTGTAGACTGAAACCACTGGGTTTATTTTTTTTTTTTGAAATTTGTAAAATAATGTTCAAAGAGTATCAATGTCATTAAAGATTCTCACATTATCTGGTTTGGGTATTTCCTCAGATGCTATAAATGTATAAGGCTTAAATGCTGAAGAATTATAGACCCCTTGGAATGCCTCAAACTGATCCTTTGGGACACAACCAACTTTTTGTTTTGGAGCACAGAAAATGCATGATTGAAAGAATAGGATGATTCAATTACACATCTGGGGTGAAAACATGGCAGTACATTCTATGTTATTCATGGAGCAAATATAATCCATTCAAGCAAGCCATGGAAATTGTGAATAAAATTACCATAATGACTTTGTGATGGTGGTTTTCTGAATGTCACCAGTCAGTCCACAATAGGAGATCTGCCAGACTTCCCTCCTCTGTAGCTGTGCATCTGCACTGCACTTGAACCAGGGCAAATCTGACTGCATTGGATGTGGCAATCTGCATGGACCCTGGAACATGGGAATCTGATGCCCTACGTGCATGCACAGAAAAAGGGAATCCTAAGGCTAGTGCAGGATGCAGCAAAAGCATGTTCCAGCCCCATTGCTGTGCACCAGTGAACAATCTCAGGGCTGTGGCTCTATAGACTAGTTCACTTGGGCAGTCTCCAGTGTCCCCTATGGGAGGGACATGGACACAGGCTTAACACTAAAGTTAGGCTGTTTACTTCTGTCTAGTGAAGGAGTCATTATTAGCCAGAAAGGAACTCTGATTTCAGTGTGGTCTTTGTGGATTTCCTGAGTCAGTGTTTATGAAGGAGACATTCTCTGAATGGCCTAAGATATCTGGTGAGGTATCTAGTCCAATTTGTACCATATTTCAGTTTCCATCACTATGGTGATTTTAATGCCTTCTCTTCTGTGAGACTGTGGAGATAAAGACTGTGGAGGGAGTGGGAAGGAAACAGGGCTTTTCAGTGCAAAGAAGGTCGTGGCCTAAATCACCTTAGAGAATCATTATTTTCAGAGTCTGTCTGGGAACTACAAAGCTGAGGTGTGCTTTGACCTCCTTGGGGCCCGCTGCCTGGAGTCAGGGGTGTTTCTGGTCTGAGCTGTGTGCAGCTCCCTGGGAGACCTGTGCAGGGGAGCTGGGATCCTAGTGCCTTTGCTTTCTCATCTGTAAAGCAGAGATCTGAGACCTGCGTCCTGCCTATATTCAAGGGGTGGGAGAATACCTGCAGGCTATCAGGCCTTTGAAGGCAGGTGCTGTAAGAATGTGAGATAAAAGCTTCCGGAGATGAAAAGGTGGTCAGAGGCCTTTTGAGGGCTGACAACATCACTGCAACTGATTTTCTTCTCTTTCCCTTGCAGAGCCCTTGGTATTTGTCATGTAAGGGCTGAGTTGAGGGGGCAAAAAGGTACTGTAATGCCTGTAATATCTCCTCTCTCAATCCCCCACTGGGGAAATGGGAAAGAAGAAAGGACAGCAAGAAGGAAGGTTGGAGGGTGAGGCAAGGGGAGGCTTTGCTGATGGGCTCTTCCTAAGAGCTCAGGAGAGAGGCAATGAAACAGCCAGATGTACCTCGCTGCTCCCTGTTTGCAGGATATCAGGTTTCTTCAAGCCTTTCTGCAGTGTGCTTCTTTGGCCAGGGAGTGTCCTTTCCTCCTTCCCTATGGAATGGGTGAAGCTCTCTCTGGTCCCAGGGCTGGTGGTGAGGCAGACCTCCTGGTCCTTGGTGAATATCCTGCCACAGCTTGTAGTTTATTCTCTACCATCTGTCTCGTCCGCTAGGCTGGACTATTCAGGGACAGGATGAGGCTGGGCTTTACCTACCTTCACACCATTTCCCCCTTTTCTGAGTCCCAAGTGCCTATTAGGAAGATTGATAGTACAAGATGCGTGCTCCCATGTCAAGTCCAAGGGAGCACTATCTTCCAGAAACTGAAGATCCTTCCAGGACAGACTTGCCACCAGGGTGGAGACAGACAAGACAACTGTGAATCTTCAGTATGGTTAATTCTCTATTCAGCCCACATCCTGTTCTTCTCCATGTCTGTCTTTGGTACAACTTCTATATTATAAATCTCTGTATAGGTATAGATACGATCTCATTTCTATCAGCTCAGTCATGCTTTCTAGCAACCCCTTCCCCAGGACAATGCTTGGTACAGAATAAGTGCTTCATAATTGTTTGTGGAATCTTGAGTTTTCTCAGCGTATATGTTCCTAGGTGGTTGTGGTAGGCTGAATAATGGCTCCCACATGTATCCACCTTTGAATCCTCGCAACTCCTAAATGTCATCTTTGGAAGGCAAGAGAACTTTGCAAATGGGACTAGTTTGAGAATCATAAGATAGGGAGCTTATCCTGGAGGATCTGAGCAGGGCTGCTGTGAGCCCAACAGTCCTTCTAAGGGGCACACAGGAGGAGTAAGGGAAGATGATATGCCCATAGAAGCAGAGACTGGGGTGATGTGCTTGGAAAGGTGGAGGAAGACACCCAAGCCAAAGACACTAGTAGCCACTAGAAGGTGAAAAAGGTAAAGAAATGTGTTAGAGTCTGTAAACAAGTCTGGATGGAGCCTGGCAAAATGCCAGAGGGAGTGGTTTGTGAAGTAACTCCACCAAGCCATTAAGTGTGGAGATTCCTTATTGGTTGACTGATGTATCTAGTTTATGTTAATTAAGATAAGCTGTGTGGAATGTATAAATGCCTCTGTTGTCCTGCAATAAACGGCTTCCATTCCTGCTGTATCAATCTACACAAGTTGCTCGTCACCCCCCGGTTAGTTTGCTGCAGCCGGACTGCAGCAGAAATGGATTCTTCCCTGGAGCTTCTGGAAGGAACCAGCTTCCTTGCCAACACCTCAACTTTAGCCCAGAGAGACTAATTTTAGATTTCTGACCTCCAGAACTATGAGAGAATATGTTTTTGTATTTTAAAGCCACAAAAGTTGTGGTAATTTGCTACAGCAGCAATAGGAAACAATACAGCCATTTATCTGGTACCAGGGCTCACAGGTGACCCCAGGCCAGTGCAAAAGTCCTGCTGGGCTGAGGAGTTAAGGAGACAGATACAGATAGACTTAGTGACTTGCAGCCTTCTAGGTCTCTGGGTTGGGGAGATTATATCCTTCCAGTTTTGTGCATCCCTATGGTTGAAATGTACACTAGTGGCTGGAGTAGTTCCTTGGTGAGGGGCAGCAAGTAAAAGCAACCAACAAGTCTGCCTTCTCACTTTGGGTTCATCCTTCTTCTTCCTCAGAATCATCCACAGTGACACAGACAAGAATCTAGCTATGGATCTTCCCAAAATACATTTCCAAAAAATGGAAACCAATACTACCAGGGAAATGAGTTCCCAAGTGACAATAACTACGTTAAAGACAATTAATTGTTCAGCCACCTAAAGCAGCCATTGCAACACTGGTGCGTGATTCTGTATTTTTAGACAAGTAAGGGGCAACATCAGTGCTGGGAGACAAGATGGAGGAATGAGAAAGAACAAAATAGAAACATGTATGAGGAATTCAATAGTTGAAAAACAATAGCACAGAGAAGGAATAAATAAATACTTGGAAGAATACAGCTGAAACCAAACTTGTGATTTAAACTATCAGATTAAGGGACTTTCTTCGAAGAGTGCAGGAAAAGGTAAAGAGATAGAAAAGAAAAGCCAAAACCAAAGACACAGGTTAGAAGTAAAAATATTACTCCTCTTATTTATTTAAAAGGAGTTTTATTTTTTATTTTTATTTTTTTTAGTTTTATTGATTTTATTTTTTTAAATACATAACAGTGGAATGCATTACAATTCTTATTACACATATAGAGTACAGTTTTTCATATCTTTGTATATAGAGTATGTTCACACCAATTCATGCCTTTATGCATGTACTTTGGGATTTTTTTGCATTACAATTCTTATTACACATATATACCCCAATTTTTCATACCTCTGTTTGTATATAAACTATGTTCACATCAATTCATGTCTTCATACATGTACTTTGGATAATGATATCTATCGCATTCTATCATCCTTGCTAATCCCCTGCCCCCTTCCCTTCCCTCCCTCCCCTCTTCCCTATCTAGAATTCATCTAATCCTCCCATGCTCCCCCTCCCTACCCCACTGTGAGTCAGCCTTGTATCAGAGAAAAACATTTGGCATTTGTTTTGGGGGGATTGGCTAACTTCATTTAGCATTATCTTCTCCAACGCCATCCATTTACCTGCAAATGCCATGATTTTATTCTCTTTTATTGCTGAGTAAAATTCCATTGTGTACATAAATGCCATATTTTTTTTTATCCATTCATCCATTGAAGGGCATCTAGGTTGGCTTCACAGTTTAGCTATTGTGAATTGTGCTACTATAAACATTAATGTGGCTTTCAGCCCTGCTTTTAATCCATCCCTTCCCAATCTGCTCCTTTACTTCTCTCAACATATAGCTGGCCCTTCCCCACTCTCTTTCCACTTTCTTTTCAATCCCTGCTCCATCTCAATCTTTATGAGATAATTATACCTGCTTTTTCACATATACAACTTAAGATATTGTATTCTCACTCACTTGGTTTTGTTCTCTTCTAGACCATCTATGCCCTCAACCCTTCCTTCTTCTGCCAACTTCATGACCTTGTTTTTTTTTTTTTTTTTTTTTTTTTTTTTAAAAAAAAAAGGAGTTTTAGAAAGGGGGAAAAAAGAAAAGAAGAACTATTTGGAGAAATGGAAATTAACTTCCTAGAAATATAGATGGAAAAGCAGATTAGAAGACCCATAGTAAGATAATGAGAATCCCAATCTAGAGAGATTACAGTGGACTTTTGAAACTTAAAGACCAACAAAGTAGACCATTTATTAAGTTATAAAGAACATTACTATAAAGACTCAAGAATATCAGTATCATACAGGTTGTATTCTTCCACTATGAAACAACATGGGCCCATTTTACTGTTGAATGTAGATAGGTAATCCTCAAATAAAACACTAATTAACTGAACCCGACAATTTTAAAACACGTCATGATTAAGTGAGGTGTATCTACAAATTCAAGAATAACATTAAATGGATCATAGCATTAAAGACAAATCTTAAAGGTACAAAGTTGAGTAAAGTAAGAAAAATAAATATACACAAAATACCTTTTACATAAGGTAAAAACACATGCACAAAACACCAATATACTTTTTTTCAGGAACTTAACACAAATACCAATGTACCTTCTTCAGGGACAAATAGATGCATAATCAGAAAGGATAATCATAGCAAATTGGAATGATTGTTATGAGCAGGGAGAGAAAAATAAGAAAAGAAATGGGGTTAAAAAGATATATAAAAGAGTAGCATGGTAATCTCACCATGGAATATGAAATTGAGAAATCCCTTCCATTCACTCCTAAGATGGATTTTCAAAATGTACTTTGCAACTCTTTTTATTAAGGGGAAGAGTCTCTTCTTCCATCTTCTGTATTTCATACTGTGACCTTTTTTTTTTTTTTTAAATCTGGTTTCTTTGAGGAAGTTCTGATATAGATCTCAAGAAGACATGCAGCTTCTGTTGTGACTGCTTTGAACCCTGAAGCCACCATGTGAGCACCCCTGGGCAACCTGCTTGAGGTTGAAAACCATGTGAGAGGCTCCAATTGTCCCTACTGGCCTAACAAGGCTCTCATCAACCAGCCATCCCATCAATCCACCAACTGTCAGTAGATACCTAACCAAGCCCAGGCAAAATCAACTGAACCCATTCTAGACCAGAAAGAAGAGCCAGCTCAATTCAGTCCAAATTGTAACCTGTACAACATAAACAATTATTTTAGGTTTATTAAGTTTTGGAGCTGTTTGTTATGCAGCACAGCCTAGCAGATACTATCTCCTATTCTTAGCCATTATCTTTGGTATAAGAGGCCTATCTTCTCCCTTTCATTTTTTAATGATTTCTCTCTCTTGATCCATCCATTCAACCATCCACCTACCATCTATCCATTTATCATTAATAGTGTGTCCATTTATTGTATTATAAGCTAGAGATACAAAGGGAAAGATAAAGTCCAACTCCTAAAAATTTGGATAAGATTACAGCAGAATTTTAAGACGAACACCCAGCAGGCAAACCTAACCTACATAAAGGTCATGCTTTGGCCGAGTTCTGATGTGTGAGTTGGAGTTAGCTCTGCAGAAGTGTGTGTGGATGTGTGCAGAAAGGAAGCAACTAGTGGGATTGGTGAAGAAACTGCAAGTGGTATTGTAGGAAGCTGGAGAGGTAAATAGGGGGCTTTCTTCAGGGGATGGACATTATCCCCAGTGGGTCTCCTTGTAATTCTCAAGAGGTTCCCTGGCTTTTGTTTAAATGAACCATTTTGGTTGTGCCCTGCTAGCTGTACTAGGGCTGAACACACGTGAATCCATAGGAGCTATAGTCTTGGCCATCTCAGGGTAACTCTGAGAGCATTTGCTTAATTTAAAAATATATAGAAATTGCTGGCCTACACTCAAATTCTCTGAAGTTCTGTGAATTCATGGATGTATATTACTTTCTAATTATTGTAAACATTTTAAATGTGCACTCCTTCCTCCTCAGTTAGATGGAAAGCTTTTTGGAGAGGCTGAATGAGCATTGGACTGGGAGTCTGGGAGCAGATGGTTTAATCCCAGCTCTGTTGCTCACTTGTGTGGGAGGCATGAGCCAAGGAGTCAGGCTTCAGGACAAAGTCCATAACACAGCCATGCAGCTGGTCAGGGATGTGCTAATGGCTTGTGATCATTTTACAATGCTGAATATTTTACAAATCAGAGAATCCAAAATGCATGAGCTGCCATTCTCAGCAGCAGCTTCATGAGCCAGACTGTTGTCCCTGAATCAAAAATAAAGTAAGATGAATGAGGCTGCCATGTCCCCTGGGAAGATGGCCCCTTGAGCCTCCTTCACCCCCTCCTCCTGTCATGTCTCAGCTTAGACAGCCCTGTGTCAGCTGACGTAGGAAGCGCCATGCTTCTCCCTTCCCTCATTCAACAGTTATTGGGCACCTACTGTGAAGCAGACACTCCTTAGCAATATAGCAGTTAGCAAAAAGGGCAAGAATCCCTGACCCCATGACAGGGAGAAACAATGAATAAGATGAGTAGTTAACACACACACAATGTCAGGTGGTGAGTGCTTTGGAGAAAAATAAAGCACGGAAGGGCAATGGGGAAGCTGAGGTGGGAGGAGCTTGTAATTTTGAATTGGATGATAAAGGAACATCTCACTGAGACAGTGATGTGTGAAGATAGCCCTGCAGGAGGCAGGGGAATAGTTGGAGTGTTTCTTGCAGGGGGTTGACTTTGGGAACTGTTTAGAGGAAGAGGACATTAGCAATGTGTGGTAGGAGTTGACTTATATTCTAAGAGAAGAGAAGAGGGTCTTTGAGGTCCCTAAGTGTAAGGAAGTGATGCTGGGAAACAGGTGGATTTGCCACCTGAGTGAACATGAATTTAATTAATTTCATATTTAACCAATGAGGAGTCATTGAAAGTTAATTTTTTATAGGTCTGATCTTATTTATTTGTTACTCTTAAAAATTCTTATTTTTGACTGGACTCAGACTTAAAAGTATAAACTCTCAGAGAGGACAGTCTGTGTCTCTTGGCAATCGGTTCCTGGTGTTTTTCTTTGGCTTCTTTTATTCTCTTGGCCAAAAGTTTGGCATATTCTGCAGCCTCTTCCTTATTCTTCGTATTCTTCCTTGTTTCTTTAGAGCAATATGCCAGGGCTTGTGTTGCAGGACACAAGGAGTAATGTGACACTGAATCTTTGGTGCTTTGGTCCTGGGTTTTTTACCTTCCTCGTTTAAGGGTTTTTTGACAGCATATTGGCAAACAGCATCTTCCTTAGAGAGAGTGAAAAGTTGAAAGATTCTGCTTGCTCTTTTGGGTCCTAGTTGATGAGATACAATAGTATCTTAAAGTCCAGGAATATCCTTCTCTTTTTTACAATAACCAAGTTGAGAACACTCAGATTGGCATCCACAATGCAACCTTGAATAACAGATTTGCGTTTTTCCTCTTCAGTTCTCCTTAGTCTATAACAGGGATGCCCGTTACTCAGTAGCGGGTGAACAGCCATGGGTCAAGGTACCCTGCTTCATGGGGCAACCTTGTTTATTATACCAGTCATTGATTTTGACCACATAACCCTTCCATTCTTCACCCAGAGCGTCGTAGGCATGAGTGAAGGAGTCAGGCTTCAGGACAGTCAATAAAGCAGTCACACTGTGGTCACAAGCTTCTCATAAAAAGTATGAAGTTTGCATTCATTGTCCACTTTAATGGGTTTCTAGCAGCCAGTGGCTGGGAAGGAGATATTCAGCTTCATCTTGGAGCAATGGATCCGAAGGTTAAGTTTTTAAAAATTACTTTTTATTGGTTCTTTTTAGTTATATATGACAGTAGAATCTATTTTGATTTAATTATAAAAGCATGGAATATATCTTGTTCTAATTCAGTCCCGAGGACCCCCCCTTCCCTTTTTGCCCCTAACCCCCTCCTCCCTTTCCTCTACTCTACTGATCTTTGTGCCATTTACCTATAGTTGTTTTTTTTTTTTTTATAATCGATTTCTTGTGGAGGTATACCATGGTGAGAGCCACTCTGGTATATTCATGTATGTACATAGGAAAGTTTGGTCAGATTCATTCCACTACCTTTCCTTCTCCCATTCTTCTCCCTTTCCTTCATTCTCCTTTGTCTACTCCACTGATCTTTCTTCTATTCTTTTTAATAAAAAAAAACAAGAGAGAGAGAGAGAGAACATTTGACCTTTGGCTTTTTGGGACTGGCTTATTTCACTTAGCATGAAAGTCTCCAGATCCAACCATTAACCAGCAAATGTCATAAAGTCATTGTTTTTATGTCTGAGTAATGCTCCATTGTGTGTACATACCATATTTTCTTTATCCATTCATTTGTAGAAGAAGATTTCATTTTTAAAATTTTGAACGGGAGGTTGTTAGCACAAAGACTTCTAATGTGCAGAGGCGGTGTGTCCTGAACCTTCCCTACAGATAAATGAAAAGGGAGTTTTGCTGGAGTTTGAAGGAAATTCATAACCTCAGATATCTGTATCTACCTGGGGGACCATCCCCACACCACAGTATCAGATGATGTGCACTGAAAACTTGTTGTTCTTACTTCCCTGCATGCTAGACTTGAGGGTCTGTCTGTGCACTGCACTTCTCTCTGTTTCTGGGAACTGCCTAAGTGTTTGGAACTCATCTTGTACAAAACAGAGGCTCCTTCAAACCCCAGCATTTTTCTCTTCTTATTCTGATTAGTGGTACCAACTATCCATTGACTCAAGCTGAAACCTGTAGAGTCTTCTTGGACTGGTCCCTTCATTCTCAGTTTCACCCCAGCACCAAATAGTGTCAATCCTCTTCTTCTCTTGAATATCTCTTCTTCCCTGTTCCCAGGGTGATGCCTTAGCCTGGTTCTTATCGCCTCTCCCCTGGGCTTCTGATAGTCGGATCATCTGGTCTCCAAACTCCCTCCGTCAAATCCTTCTTCCAAGGAGTGGCCAAAGGTTTTCTCAAAATGCAAATCAGATCCTAATCTTTTCTTTCATAACATCTTTTGCCAATGGATGAAGTCAACCCTATCCACACAGCTCCCTGTGTCTGCCACATCTGACTCCCATTCAGCTCACTGCTTTTTTCTTGGCATCACACTCAGCCAGAGAACTCCTACTATTCTCTGCCTCTGCGTCTTTGTGCAGAGTCCCTCTGTCTGTCTTCTCCTGTCCTTCTGGCAAACTTCTGTTCACTCTTCAGGACTCAGCTCACATGCTATTCCTCAGGCAGCTCTTTCCTGAACTCCCTTTATTGAACCGTTCTGGGTATGCCTACCACTCCTCGAATCCCACATCTGTTGGAGTCTGTATATCATGGCACTTTTCAGTTGGACCAAGGCACCAACATTGTCTGTGGAAATGTTAACATTAAATGATGCCAACACCCAATTGATGGAGATTTGATTCTAGGGTTTTAGTTTTCTATGGAGTATTCCTACTGCCATTAATTCTTCAATAATGTATAATTCAAGTTTTAGTTTCCTTTGACTAAAGAATTATTTATAGGTCGTTTTCATTTCCAGAAGGGTATTTTGAAAATCTTACTTTGTTGTCAGTTTCTATTTTACTGTGTTGTCAAAATTAGTTAAGCATCTCATTGATCTATGAAAAGAAGGTATATTAATTGCCTTGCTGTATGCTTTTGCAATATCTTAACTTGTTTATGCTATTAATATTTTTACTGATGTACTTACAAGATACCTCAATTTCAAACCTTCTTGTCTTATGTTCTATATACATCTTATGAACTGCCCATATCATATATGTGAATTTTGATTATATTAATTTTTATTTACAATAATATTTATTTTGGAATATTCTTAAATGTATAGAAAACCTTTCAGTACAGATATATCATATATACCTTACCCAGTTTGCTCTATGATTAACATCGTACATTGATACAGTACATTTGTCACAAGAAAATGTGACTCTTTGAAAAAGTCAATAAAGTTGATGAATTTCTAGCCAAATAAACTAAGAAAAAAAAAAAGAGAGAGAGGAGACACCAATTTCTACTATCAGAAGTTAAAGAGGTATCATTACTACTGATCCCATAGATACCCAAAGAATGAGAAAGGAATACTATAAATAATTCTATGCCCCCAAATTTGGTACTTAAATGTATTGAATCATTTTTTTTGAAAGACACACAGTATCAAAACTCACAAAAGGAGCAACAGATATTCTGAATAGGCCTTTATCTATTACAGAAATAAGGTTAATAATTAATAAACTTCCAAAAAGAAAGCTCTGGTACCATGTATTATACATTTAATAAACTTCCAAAAAGAAAGGTCCAGGCCCAGATGGTTTTTCTGGTACCATGTACTAAACATTTACACTAGTTCTCTACAAACTTTTTAGAAAATAGAAACAGATGGAACAACTTCCTGACTTATTTTCTGAGATCTGCATTATTGTTCTAATACCAATTAAAGACATTATGATGAAGGAAAACTATGAAACAATATTTCTCATGAAAATAGATGCAAATCTTTAACAAAATATTGCAAATTAAATTAAAAATATATAAAAAGTGATATATGCCACAGTCAAGTGGAATTTATTCCGGATATGTGAGACTAGTTCAACATTTGACATTCAGTTTATGTAATCCACTGAGTCAAGAGGCAAAAGAAGGACAATCACAGGATCATATAAATAAATTCAGAAACATTTAACAAAACCCAACACTTGTATATAAAAAAGACTCTCAGAAAACTAGGAATAGAGAGGAATTTCCTCAGCTTCATAAAGAATATCTATAAGTAAGCTTCAGCTAGCCTAAACTAGGTGAGCAACTAGATGCTTTAGATCTATGACTGGAATCAGGGCAATGATGCCTCCTCTCATCTCTTCTATTCCACATCCTGCTGCAAGTCCTAGCTAATAGAATAAGTCAAGAAAAGGACATAGGAGGTATACAGGTTGGGAAGTAAGAAATAAAATGGTTTTATTTCCCACAGATGGCATTGCTAACTACATATTTTTTTGAAGTTATTAAAAAACCTCCACAACTAATAAGTGAGTATATCAAGGTATGGAGTACAAGATCAATACACAAAAGTCAATTGCTCTCCCATATACCAGCAATGAATAATTACAATTTGAAATTAAAAACATAATACCTTTTACATTAGTACCAAAAAATATACCTAGCCATCAGAAGTTTATAGTTTTTCTCATATTGATCTTGTACATATTTTTGGCACTAATGTAAATGATATTATTTTTTATGGTTACTGGTGTTTTTATTTTTTTATTTATTTATTTTTAAAATTTCTTACATACATGACAATAGTAGAGTGCATTACATTCATAATTTTTTTTGCATTACAAGTCTTAATACACCTTTATACCACATTTTATCAAATCTCTGTTTGTATATATGATATGTTGACACCAAATTCACATCTTCATACATGAATTTTGTATAATGATGGCATTATGTTTTTAATTTCAAATTCTAATTGTTCATTGGACTGATGGTACCTTCAAAATTTACCAAAAAGCCACAGTAATCAAGACAACATGGAACTGGTAAAAGGAAAAACATGAAGATCAATGCACCCAATGGAGGAGCCCCCAAAATAACCCACATACATATAGTCAACTGATCTTTGACAAAATGGCAAAGGCAATACAGAGAAGAGAAAGAACAGTCTTTTCAACAAATGATGCTAGAATAACTGGGCAACCACATGAACAAAAAGTATCCAGACATAGACCTTACGTCTTTCATAAAAAAACTTACTCAAAATGGAATCATTGACCTAAATATGAAATGCAAAACTATAAAACTTCTAGAAGATAACATTGGAGTAAATCTTAGTGACCTTGGATTTGGTGATGAGCTTTTAGATATAGCCTCCAAAGCATAATCCATCAAAGAAAAAAATTGGTAACTTGGGTTTCATTAAAATTAAAACTTCCTCTCTACAAAAGACACTCTTAAGATAATGGAAGACAAATTGAAGACGGGGAAAATATTTGCAAAATATATATCTGATAAAGGACTTGTGTCTAGAATACACAAAGAATTCTTAAAACTCAACAATAAGAAAACAAATTAACCAATGAACAAGTGGGCAAAAGACCTGAACAGACACCTCACTAAAGAAGATACATGGCAAATAAGTATGAGAAGATGCTCAACATATATCATTAGGGAATAGCAAACCAAAACAAACACAAACAACAATAAGGTACCATGACACACCAATTCAAATGGCTAAAATCCAACAAAACTGATAATATCTAATGCTGGAAATGATGCAGAGCAAAGAGAACTCACATTTATTGCTTGTGGGAATGCAAACTACACAGCCAACTTGGAAGACAATTTGGCAGTTTCTTTCAAAGTTAAGTATCAACTTATCAAAATGAGTAGGAAATTTACACCCACATGGAAATCTCTATCCAAACATTTATAGCAACTGTGTTTGTTGTCACCAAAACTGGAAGAAACCAAAATGCCAGGATGTTTTTCAATAGGAAATGGGTAAACAAACTGTGGTATATCCATACAATGGGATATTATTCAGCAATAAAAAAGAACTGAGCTATGCAGGCCTGACAAGACATGGAGGAAGCTTAAATACTAAGTGCTTATTGCTCAGTGAATGAAACAAATTACGAAAGCTCATGCAGTGTTTAATTCAAACACTATGAAATCCAAAATTATAGAGAGTAATAACTGACTGCCAGGGATTTGGAGAGGGGGTGGGGAGGAAGGAAAAAGAAAACTGGGTGAAACACCAGAGATTTTTAGAGCTGTGAAACTATTCTGTATTGTCCTTGTAGGGGTGGACACAGGGCATTCTGGCCTTGGCAAAACCACAAAACTGTAGGATACAAAACTTGAATCTTCATGTAAACATGAACTTTAGTGAATATGACACATGGATTTTGAACCTAATTGTAACAAATATGCCACATTAATGCAAGAAGTTAATTATAGGAGAAACTTGCATTGGCGGGGGGGATTTGGGGCCACTCTGTATTATTTGCTAATTTTTTCCATATATAAAAATGTTTTAAAGAAATAAAGTCTGTCAATATTTTAAAAGGAACTCCTCTTTTTACTAAGCAAATAGATGTAATAAGGTGTGGGAAGGTACAGACAGAGCCAAATGAACACCAGGCAGGATGAATTCCTGATGAGATTTGGGCCACTTTTACAATCTCCCATATAAACTTCTTAGCATATATTTTCCTTCTGTCACAGTTGTGTCTTTACAATTAGAATGCTGATGTTTTTTTGTTCTTAGGCAATAAAATATTAGGAGAATGTGCTTTCCTTTCTATATAAAATGTCTAAAAGTACATATTGCGTTAGGTGTATTTTGCAATATAAGGGAGGTTACAGTGTTAAAACTAAGTTAGAATCCCTTCCTGGCATGCTTTGCTGATAAGTCTCTGATCCAGTTTCTAATATTCTATCTTATAACTTAGTCTATGGTAAGCATACAAGTGTTCTTTATAAAAAGGCTTTTGAAAGAAACCTAAATGCTAGGGCCCTGGACCTTCTGATGTTAGTAAGTGGGGTTACTGACATTTAATCCTCTTCTTCCTTTTTGATCACCACTGCAGAGCTTGCTGAGATCAGAAGGGCTCACTCATCTTGCTAGCCATCCATCAGCAGTAATTTAGAGAAAGAAGGTCAGAAAATGCTTTTACCTTTAAAGAAAAAAGAGAATTGGAAATGGGGTTGTTATTTTATTCTGGTACTTAACAACAGCTGCTATGGCCAGTTGCTAACCAGTGATTTTAATGGCACAGAAGTATCAATGTACAGTCAAATGATGTTAAAAACATTACATTATACTTGAGCTCATAGTCACTGGTGCAGCTAATGAGGTCAAAGAAGAACCCCAAATTCTTAAATTAGAATGAGGGTGTTAACTTTCAAGGTGGTGTCTTTATGCCTTTTTGGTCAGAACTTGAAGTTAAAAACTGTTTTCATAATAATTCAAAGACATGATTTGCTGATTTAGTAAGTTGATGAACAAAATTATAGTCGAGGGAGTGACACCAAACATTACCAACAGTCCTTGCATTCTTCCCACCAGGCACTGGTGATAGAATTTTTGAGTATCAGTATGTCTCGCCCTAACTCATTTGTCATGACTTTCTCACAACTATTAAAATGTGTTTTACAGAAATTTATGGTGCAGGTGGAATAAATGCAGGCTATTGACGAGGAACACTTTTGCAATTATTCGAGTTAGAATCAACTGGCTGCTTTCCCCATGGAATGCCATATTTATTTGAGAGGGTGACTGACAGACAAGTCATGGCTATTCAGACTTGTGTATCTATCTGGCAGACATTTTCTCAAAAATGAGAAACCCGAATCTGATATTTCCAGGGAAGCAAAGTATTTATGGTCAATGATAAAATTTGAGCTTTTTAATTTGAAAATCAGAATCTTGGAGAACTTGGACCTGCCACCATGAATTTGGCAGCTTGGCAATACTTTAAAAATTTTTGTTTTCCTCTCCTCTTCTTTCCTTCTTTATTTTTTGTACCAGGGATTGAACCCAGGGTCGTTTTACCACTGACCTACATCCCTCTCCCTTTTTATTTTTTATTTAGAGGTAGGGTCTCACTGAGTTGCTGAGGCTGGCTTTGAACTTGGTGATCCTCCTGCCTTAGCCTCCTGAGTTGCTGGGATTACAGGTGTGTCCCACCATGTCTGACTACTCAAATTTTTTTCTTATTAAAACAGCAGTGATGTGAGTAAATGTAATTTTTTGATATTGTATTAATGAAAGTGTCAGCATTGCAAAGATCTGTTGGTTTCTTTTTCCAAGAAGACCAACGATGATGTTATAAAATCCAAATTGCAGGAAAGACTAATGGATTTTAATGTGCTACAGCTCATCTTTAAGAAACTGTCAATTATTGACGATTGGTATAGTACACAATGATCACAAATGGCTATTAAAACTTTTCTCTTTTCAATTGTGTATCTGTGTGAGGCTGAATTTTCTTCACATGCTTCAACCAGATGCACACGTTGTAACAAACAGAATGCACAAGTGGAGTTGAAAGTCCAATTCTCTTCTATTAAGCCAGACATTAAAGAGATTTACAAAAATGTAAAACATTGCCACTTTTTTCACTGTTTTTTTTTTGTTTTGAAAAATATAGTTATTTTTCATAAGAACATGTTATTTATGTTAACATGTAATGGATTTATTTTTATTATTTTAAAATAAACTACTATATATTAAAGAATTCTTATCTTTAGTGTGTATGTAAAGTCATAACATAAATATATATTTAATAATATGGTAAATATTGATCTATGCAAGTCATATAAATAGAGCCCTTGGGAATCCTCAATATTTTTTTTAAAAGTCAAAAGGATTTTAAGAGTCAAAAGGATTCTAAGACTAAAAAGCTGGAAAATCACAATTAACAAGTCTGCCATTATCTTTTGGGTTAACAGTCTTTCATTGTTAGTAATTTCTTCCAAGAGTCTTCTCGCTCATATTTCTCAAGGTGCCCAGGATATTGCTGGGCTTAGTAGGAGCTTAGTAAATAGGAATACAGCATCTACCTATTTGCCTTGTGGATATATATTACTTCAAATCACCTTCAGTTTTCTTATCAGCCAATGTGATGACTGACCTGTTCACTTTGGTTTGTTGCTTTTATCAAAGTTAACGATTAAACATCCAAACTGCAGAAGCTTGTCACTGATTAAAAAATAAAAGAAGATACAAGATGCTTCCCCTCAAGGGATTTGCAAAGTATGATGAGTTTTCTTTTGAGAAAGATTTTGCAGGAATTTTCTGGGGCTGTGGTAGGACGGGTTGAGAAAGAGACCCTACCTTCCAAAATCCCCTTGTGTGAGTGGGGAGACACTAGGGGATGACATACACATGTTGAGGCATGAATGTTCAGAGACAGAAATTGACATTTGCTATTGCTGGCTTCTACAGAAGGGAAACAAACTTGTTAACAGCATCTCAATAACTAAAAACTTCCATGGATAGATAGATATAACTGAATTTAAAATAAACTTGCTGTTTGTAATGTCATATATATATTAAAGTTATAGAGAGGTAAGAATAAAATAAATGCAACTACTAACTATTATTACTAATGCTAATAGTAATAATGGCAGTATTAAAACTCAGCAAGTTTATTTTAAATTCAGTTCTATCCAAAGGAGTTATTAATAATTTATGATTATCGTTATGTCTCCCCCTAGCCAGGTGCCGTGACTTTCTAAACACGATTAAGACATATTTTACAAACAGATCATTGCATTTTTGGTGAAAGAAGAAGCCTTTTACAATAAAAATCATTTGTCAAAAAGGGTCCTTATTCGCATATACTGAATGGACAAATATCTCAATTAGAGAATCTGCCATTTAATCTTCCTAGATCACATCACCACAGTTTAATCAGCTAACCAAATCTCTGTTCAGTTTACTAGTCCTAAATCCATGTGTTTAAATTCAGTAAACAAAGTGAGCTACTTAGTCAATTCAGTTTTTCGCTTTAAAAACTGGTCACAAATCTGTATTAAGTGTTGTTAATCTCTGAGAGACAGACAGGTATTGTGCCAAGAATTGAGAGGGATTAAAACACGACATGGAATTTCTTCTTGTGGCATTTGTCATACTTGTTTCTTTTAATTTTCCCCCCTTTTTGAGTATTTGAAGAGATGGCATCTTATTTTGTGTGTGTGTGTGTGCTGCTATAACAAATGCCTGACGCTGGGGAATTTATAAAGAACAGAAATTCACTTCTCTCAGTTCTAGAGTTCAGTTCAGTTTTAGTGCTCATGGCACTTGCAGGTTTAGTTGCCTGGTGAGGCTGCTCTCTGCTTCCAAGACAGCGCCTTTAAGTGCCACCTCCTCCGAGGGGATGAATGAATGCTATATCCTCATGTGGCCAGAGGACAAAGACCTGAAAGGGATGAACTCCCTCTGTCAGGGCCTTTTATAAGAACCCAATCCCATTCACAATAGAGGAGTCCTTCTGCCTAATCACCTGTCAAAGGCCCAGCCTCTTAACACTAGCACATTGGCCACACCTGGAACTCAGAAGGGACACCTTCCAAGCACAGCAGTGGGGTATGTTATTTTGATCAACACTGTGTTTTTCTGCTTCAGACAGGTTTAGAGGATTTGAATTAAAAAACACTTGTTGATAGCCACCCATTTCATCCTGGTATTTCTGTAGCTGGAGCCTGGCCATCATCCGTTCCTCTCAGTCACATGTTGCAGGAGATAGTAGGTGCTCCATGTGATGGATGGGTAGCGGCCCTGTGGTTCCAGATTTGTTTCTGAATGTCACACAACTGCAAGAGGTGACCTGCTCAGAACCCAAGCTTTCAGAGGCAACCTGAGAGACTGCATAAGGCAGGATGAAACCCAAGTTTTGTGACAACCCTGGCTTCTCTCTGTGTTAATAAATGACTTGTTTGGTGAGGGACCATGGAAGGAGCCATGGATTTGAATCTCAGCTTTGTTGTGCTTAGCACATGGCCTGGCATAGGAGGATGCACTCGGTGGATCTTAGTTATTATCACCACAGCCACAATCACTGGAAGAACTTAGGCAAATTGTCCTCTGGGTTTAAAATGATAGCCTCATAATTTTTTTTTATCTTGCAAAAATTATAGGAAAGAGTAGGTAAAAAGCAAACAGCATATTGGTCACTACATGGTAGAATTAAAGAAAGTATAGCTGTTGTGGCAGTTACGGCTCCTATTGAGGCTGGAAAGATATCTACTGTTGCCAAGCCATCAGTACCACGCATCATGACAATAGATTATAGCAGTTACTTCTCTTAGGCACTGATATTTTCTAAACAGATAAAACATTATATCAACTGCTGTTCTGATCACTTGGAACTGACATCATCATATATTTGCATTGTAGGCACAATCATAAAAATCCCTTAATTTATACACTGATAGCATCTTTTATTTTCCTTGATTCATTTAGAAGTTTTCTCTGCCAACAATTAGTCATGATTTCATCAAATACAACAACTACCTAAAGAAATATTGACATTCTGCAGAACTTTGTCTTTCTTGCATTTTCATACTTATTATGGGGGAAATTAAGATCAGATCAGAGTCATAGCCTATAGCATGGGGGGATATATGATTTAAAAACAGCACAGGATATTTGATGTTGTTGCTAGATAATTTTGAATTATAGACACTTGCCAAACATTGCAGAATGCTTTGAGCTGAAGGATTCTTGCTCCAAAGATTTCTTCATTTTATGATTGCCAGAGTCATCAAGAATAAATTTTGGATTGTGCTAAAGGGAAAAAACAGACACTATCTGGCAATGGTTTCTTGTGTTTGACAGAAAATTTCACGCGTTTAATTGATTCATATCTTTGGAAAAAGGGGAAGTGAATGATAGACAAAAATTAACAATAAAGAACTAGATATTGTTGCATGAGACATTTGCTTTGTTGACTATTTGCAAATTGCATTCTAGTACTGTATTCTCATTTGTTAAAAGATATTGGGAAAGGCTCCAGTCCCCAAGTTTTGTAAAGATTTTCATGCTGTGGCATGATATCCTAATTGTAGTCATTCCCCCCTTCATTCTTTCAAAAGTAAAAGAATCTCCCAAGTTCTAGTTGGGCTCACGTACTCCACTTTCTAAACTTCCTTAAGTTATGTGATTAAATTCTGAGCAGGAGGATATGAGCTGCAACCCCTTGTTATGCACTTTATTTTTATTTGTTCTAATTAGTTATACATGACAGCAGAATGCATTTTGACTCATTGTATACAAATAGAGCAGAGATTTTCATTTCTCTGGTTGTACTCAGAGTCAGCCAATTCGTGCAATCACATACATACATAGGGTAATAATGTCCATCTCATCCCACTGTCTTTCCCCCCATATCCTTTCCCCTCCCTTCACTTCCCTCTGCCAAATCCAAAGTTCCTCCCATTCTTCACTTGCTCCCTACATCCACTTATCAGAGAAAACATTTGGCCTTTGGATTTTTGAGATTGGCTTACTTCGTTTAGCATGATATTCTCCAGCTCCATCCATTTACTAGCAAGTTCCATAATGTCTTTCTTCTTTAAGGCTGAATAGTATTTTGTTGTGTATTTATACCACAGCTTCTTTAGCTATTCATCTATTGAAGGGTATCTAGGTTTGTTCCACAGTTTAGCTATTGTGAATTGAGCTGCTATAAACATTAATGTGGCTGTGTCACTGAAGTAGCTGATTTTAAGTCCTTTGAGTATAGACCAAGGAGGGGGATGGCTGGGTCAAATTGGTGGTTCCATTCCAAGTTTTCTAAGGAATCTCCATACTGCTTTCCAGAGTGGATGCACCAATTTGCAGTCCCACCAGCAATGAATGCCTTTTCCACCACATCTTTGCCAACACTTATTGTTGCTTACATTCTTGATAATTGCCATTCTGACTGCAGTGAGATGAAATCTTAGAGTAGTTTTGATTTGCATTTCTCTATGCACTTTAAAAAGAAGCTGTTTGTTTGAGGAAGTGGAATGAAGAGGAGGTGCTATGGATGAGAGCAACATTCTGGGGAAGAAGGAGGCAACAAGTATACTTGGAAATGTGAATTTGGCTCTATATAAATTCGACCAAAAGAAAGTAAGGAAAAGACCAAGAACATTGTCATGGTCATCCTCCTCATGCATCCTGCATCCTGGAGGATCTCATTGAGCAGAGTCAGGTTCCTGCCTTGCCCACAACCTCTGTGCCTGTTTACTAAAGGGAAATGTGCTTCAGGATAATTTGAGGCACTCTATTTTGGAGTAGCTCTATTTCAGCAAATTTGGCTATGCCCTAATTAACAGAAATGTTCTAAATTATCCGCATTTGTAATTTTCCCATGGGTTGGACACACAATATGTTAAAAGGGAAGAGAAAAATAACTTTTCTACTATTCTTTCCCAAAGGAGTAGATAGAGTTTAACTTCACATTTCAGGCTCTTTTAGTGTGTTATAGTACATATTCTCAGCATGAGTACCTGATTTCATTTTATTTATTTATTTGTCAGTTTATTTATTTATTTATTTATTTATTTAGTGTTAAATGGAATTAAAATGTCTGCTGCAGCTATTATAACCTAGTACAAAAGCAGTAAAACTGTTGTAAGCATTAAGCAAAGTGGTCATTATTGACTTCTCTTTCTAGCTAAGTAGGGAGACAGGAAAATAACTCTATGGAAAAATAACATTTGTATGGTGAACTTAATATGTCACAGAAAATGGTATAGAGGGCAATGTAAACTGTGATGATGGGAATAAGAGGTAGCTTGTATTGGGTATGATGATCAATGGCAGCTAATTATGTCCTTCTTGAAAGAAATGCATCCTCTTATATTTATCAAATCCCCAAGTTGCACCAGAAGCAGAAAAACACTGTACCTCATGCTGCCTAGCTGGAGGAAATGGGGAAGCTGTGGGGATCCCTAGAAAATCCCCTCTGACATATTTAGTTTGTGGCATATGGGCATTCACTCAAACTCCAGAATGAGGCTTACCTTTATACACATGGAAGGAGTTTTGCCTCTGTCACCCGGGGGAGAGCTGAGGGAGAGGAAGCAGGTATGAAACACAGCCCAGACTTCTGTTGTAGTCCAAGTTCAGACCAGTTTTGGTCTCACTGCTACCCTGGGTACATCTGGAATGATAAATAATGCAGTGACTAATTCAGAAAGTAGAAGCGGTAAGTGTCCCTGTGTCTGCTACTGGGCTTTGCATCAAAACAGCACTTACTTTCTTTGCTTTTAGAGAAGCTTAGGAGCATTTTGAATTTTTCTTCTCTCCAGGTAACTTTTCATTGTCTCATCATAGTTCTTTACATAAATGCATTGCTGGAAATTTTAGTGGCAGAGAGTTCCTGTGATCTACATCCATCCATGGTCCCCCCAGAAATATCAGAGAACATGACTTGTAACATGAAGTTTATGAGTGCAGAAATGACCCAAATTCCTTTCTTTTTGGCATGGAGGCCCTTCCTATCTGGCTCTAAGCTGCCTTATTTTCAGCCTATCCCTTCTATGCCAAATGATGGAAGCCCTGGAGGCATCAGACTAGATTGCTCAGGGTAGGTTAGATGAGTCCACACAACATCACTCATCATTCCTATGGGTTCTTAGTAGGTAGAATGATCCCATACATTCATCACCAGGCTTACTTACATCTTTACACCCAGGAGAGAGGCCGGCACTAGTTGATGGGATCCAGAGGACAATCCTGTGATCCTGGGATGATTCTCCAAGAGGAAGGTGGTTAGGAGTAAGGGGCCATGCTGTCTGCCCACTCCCAGCCTCAGCCCCAGGGTGCCAGACAAGCTTCAGAGGGGAGACCACAGTCCTGGGGCTCCAGCCCTTATAGCCACTGCCTTCTTGACTAAGGTTGTTAACGAGCATGCTAATTAGTGGCATTTTCCTTGGTGGTTTTTGTGATGTGGGAATTTGTCCACCAAGAGATGACCCCAAACCGCAAATTCATTTAAAATAGTCAGTCCTACTGCAGATAGAAATAACTCCTTGTCTGTGTTGATCCTAGCTAGTGACCAGTGACCAGGAGGTGAAATCTTGGGAATAGAGGCCTGGACCTCTGACTCAGCAGAAACCACTGTCTTGACATTTTTAGCCTCTTCTTTGGTCTTGCCCTACTAGGGAGACTGTTCTTCCTACAGGCCAAAATTTAACAAAATAGTCATAACAGATCTGAGGTGCACCAGCCCACTCCCTTCCCCATAAATTTATCTTATTTCTTTCAACCCTTCTCAGGTTCAGGATCCATGGCAAATTTCTCTAAGGAATCCTCAAATTTATTTACAACTTGAGACACAAATGGTTGGGAAAAAAATCCTAGAAGAGGAGACAAAGATAGGACCACAATAAATCAATAGTTCTCAACCATGACTTGAGCCCTAGGGGATATTTGATGTCTGTAGACATCTTTTAATCTTCTTTGTTTACAAAGACAACAATCACATTGGACTAGGGCTCATGTAGATGACATTCTTTTAACATAATGATTTTTTTAAACAATGTAGCTTAATGTAGATTAGAACTCAATCTATGTATTTGGGGGGAGCATTATTCAGCTCACAGTTATATAACTTGATAACCAGAGGTAGAAAGATAAGAAGTAACACAGAAAGGCATTTTAAGCCTGTTAGACTTTGAAAAATAATAACTAAAAGAAAGTAATACATTTAGGGGATTTATCATGCAACACTGTAACTATAGTTAATAACAATGGATGGCCTATTTTAAAATTGCTGAAAGAGTGGACTTAAATGTTCTCACTACAAAGTATAAGTATGTGAAGTGATGAAGGTGATGAATATGCTAATTAGCTTGACTTAATCATTCCATGTTGCAAACATATCAAAACATCCCTTTTTACCCCATAAATATATATGCTGATTATTTGTTGATTAAAAATAAAATTAACCAAGTAAGGAAAATGAGCCCAACACAAATTATATTATATCTGAGTCTTAAAGTAGAAAAGGTTCTTAATCTGAGGAGGGAAGGTATTTAGGAAGCTGTCAGTGACAGAGGTAGGATTACTTCCTATCCCAATTCATTTATTCCGTAGGGATTTATGGAGCTCCTGTGATACAGTTGGGTTGTGCTAGACTCCTGGATAACTAAGAAAAGATTCTTTCCTTTTAGAAGCTCACAGTCACATCTGTGAGGTTTGTGTGTGAGTGTAATGGGAAGGGTTTGGGAAGGACAGGCAGAATATTCCCTCTCAGGAAGATAATGGACAATGCTTCAGTATTTGCATGGACCAGGTGATGAGAAGCCTGGTAGGCAAGGGAACTAGTTCTGTTCAGGGTTGAAGTGGAGTTGAAATTCAGGTAGGATACACTGGTGGACTGGCAGGTCACAGCTGGTACACTCATCTGATTGCCAGACCGGCTGGTAAATATTATAAATACTGTCCCCAGGGAGTTGGAAAAGATGAAGAGGAGGGAAGATTGTGAGCTGGATCTTGGTGGATCAATGGGAGGTTTGGATGGGGAGGGAAAGCAAGAGAGGGGAACATGTAGAATACTTATTTTAAGTGAACAAATCTTAGCAACGGTATAGAGAGTCAATTCGCAAGTGTGAATATCTGGTTGTCGCGTTCTTTGCGACAAAAACACTCAAGGTCACTCTGGGGGAACTGGGCTACACAAAATAACCATACAAGAGACAGAGAGACCTTTTTCTTTGGGGTCCTGTAAAAGCTCCTCTGACCTTAGGGGTCCACAGAAAGAGAGCAAGCAAGTAACCTTTTTATTGAGGAGAAGCATTCAAATGAGGCAGGGGGTCAGGGTTGAGTCTGGCTTCCTGATGTCTGCTGTCAGCAGGTTGACTGACATCTAGGAAGGCCACACCCAAAGGCAGAGCAAGAGAAGGGGACACACAATGGGTGTTTCCATGGAACATTCTATCCCAAACAGGGCAAAGGGGTAATATCACAAAGGAACAGGTGAGCTCAATCCATGGGGCAATATGCCTACATCTGAAGATGCATCCTCAAACTTCTAGGACCAGGGCAATGTCCATGTCACTATGAGATGTAGTGACAGTCAAAGCCTCTCCGGCTCAGGGAAGGAGAATGCGAATCATTCAGAGTGGCTCCCCACATCTGGTTATAGAATCTTGCTTGTCTGAGTGGAGGAAGATTATGAGGAAATTAAATGTCTCTGAGTACCTACGTCCCCAAGCAGGGGGAACTGGGAGGCTAAGGAGGAGATGAAAGGATTTGCCAAAGAAGCCAGGACCAGAGGAAAACTGGCGATTTCAGATCCTTGACTTACAGCCATTGGGCCCTACAGGACATAGGGCTTTGATTTATGCAGTTGCATTAGGAGACATTGATGCCTGATAGAAACAGGCAGAGCCCATCTCCCAGAGAACTGGTTGTGATTCATGGAGGTTTGGTTTCCAATGATTCAGTGAACAAGCCAAATTCAAAGGATGGAGAGAACCCAGGGCTGAAGTACTTAGGGGAAGCTTCCCAAAGGAGTTGGATGAGAGCAGGGCCGAGGGGATGGGGGAGATTGGATGGCAGGAGGACGTTAGCTGAATCGGTAGGGTTTAGTCAAGGGATCCCTATTCTTGGATCTTGTTTGGGTGCTGCACTCTTTCTCCTGATGAGGCCCCTGATGGAGATATATGCTCAGGGTTAAACCACAAACGGGAAATTAAAAATAACAAATCATAAGATATATCCAGTGCTTACTATGTCCCAGTACTCTCCTAAGCACTTTATGAACACACCATTTACTTGTCTTCGACAAATAAGGAGGTGCATGGTAGGAAGGCACTATAATCTTCCTTACTTTACAGATCAGAAACTGACGGGGAGGGATGCTAAGTAATTTTTGCCTAAAGTCATAGTAAGTCGGTGATGGAACTACTTCACAATTTACTTTCATCCTATTCTCAATTAATTTCCTAGAATTCAACTATTGAGGAAAAAGAGAAGGAGAGAAAGAGAAAAAAAATGAATTACATTAATGGAAATAGCATGGCATCTCTTGCCTTTTGGTCGAATGAGATGGGTCCTGGGCAATCAAGCCCGAAACACTTAAAGCTTGCTAGAAAAGCCAAGAAAATATTTTACATATTAAAAATGAACTTTAAAAAATTAAAGTATAATTTACATATAGAAAAGTAGACCAATCACAGGTGCTCAGCTTGATAAATTTTGACAGAGCAAGCACACCTGTGTAACCACAGCCCAGCACAAGAATTAGAAATGATCAGAACCCCAGTCCCCAGGCTCCCCTCCTCCCTCTTGTAAATGACTTTCATCTTTTTCCAAGTCACCCACAGAGAAAGGAAACTCTTTGCTCAGGAGGCTTGTCACCCTGGAGGAATAAATAGATGAATTAATTAAAGATCATGGAGAACTCTGACCAGCAAAGCATTGGGAGAGGGCCACAAGACTGCAACACAGCCTTTTGTTCCCAGCAGTATTCTAGAGGCAGCTTAAGCAATTGTAAAGGGTAATGTTGACTCTTTATGACTTTTGCTTTCCTGTTAATCTAGGTTTTTAAACCTAACTTCCTGCCCATGCTCCTGAGAGGGTTCTCTGGTCAGGGGTTGCAGTGAACCCCACAGCCTAAGTGAGGCTGCTCCCTCCTCCTACCCACCTATCTCTAGGCACCTGGTGTTCATGGAAGGGAACAAAGAGAGAGATGAGTGGGCCTGTCTAGAAAGGGTAGTGCTACTCAGTTTACCTTTTCTGCCTCTAGGGTGACAGATGTGTAAAGCCTATAGAGAGACAGTGGAGAATAGATTCAGCTACCCTTAGGAGGCAACTCCCTGGTGCTGCAGAACACACCCAAATGTGCCCCTGGTACAGGATGGATATGACCCAACCAGATTAGCAACCCTTCCTCTTGAGGCTGGCTTAGATGGGGCTTGGGTCCCCATTGAAGAGAGGGCTGTGAGCAAAGTCACAGGGAATTGCCATGTGAGTTGAAGGATCTAAAGGGCTGGGTGGGTTCCTCTGAACCTGGAAGAGCATGTGGGAGCTGCATTTACACTGAGAAGTGGGAGAGATGAAGCAGGGAAAGGTGCCCTGGCTCCATTTTTGAAGGCCTTGAAATATGGGGAAGCAGATTTTAGCTGTAGCTTATAGGTTACTGGAAATCTGCTGTTGGATTTTGCGCAGATTCTCCAATGTGGTTGTGTTTTATGAGAATTGTAGAGGAGGTGGGCAGCGGGGACAGGAGGACTATAGGGGCTTGAATGCAGCAGAGGGGACAGGAGACCTTGGAGCCCTGGTGGTGCTGGTGAGGACATGGGCATGGGGGCTGGCAGGAGAAGGGAGCCTTTCCGCTGTTCTCCCTTTTGGATCTCAGTGAGTGGAGAGTTGAGCTGATTAAACTGCTGTTTCTGACACCACCCACCATTGGTTAGTATAGAGCTGTCACTTGTTTTATTTATTCATTTACTTATTTACTCATTCCTTATATGTAACCATTCTAAAGTTTGTGCCTTTTGTTTGTATTTTGGCTGAATGTTTTGTTTGTATTTTGTTTGTAAATGTTCTTACAAAATGTTGTTTTCATGTCTTCATGTAATTTTGAAACCTTTTTTATAAGTTTTTTTTTTAAAGTTTGAACAGTACAAAAGGAGATGGAAGAGTATAATAAGCTCCCTGTGCCCATTATTTAGCATGACTACTATTGGCCCATGGTCCATGCTGTCCCATTTACAGCTATCCTCTCCCATCCTCCCACACATTGGGTCATTTCATCCATAAACAAGTCAGTGTGAATCTCTGCAACAAAACATAACCACAGGGTCCTTATCAATAGTTTAAAAAGAACAGTATTTCCTTAATGTCATTGTGTAGGCAGTACTCAAATTTCCAACCCGCTCAGAAATGCTATTTCTTTCTACAGTTTATTTATATAAATCACAAGAAATAGACCATGATCAAAACCCTAGTCCCAAGATCCATACATAGTGACTAGTTGATATTTCTTTAAGTTTCTTTTAATCCAAAGGTTTCCCGCTGAATCTATTCTTGTTTTTCCTTGATGAGGAGCCCAGGCGATGTCCTGTAGAATTACCACAGTGTAGATTTGTCTGATTGCATCTCTTCTGTCCTCTGGAGTCCTTTGAGTGCATAGGTGAATCCATGGATCTGAAGGTAGTGTTCAGTTTTTGTGACAAGACCGTTTCATGGTTTGTTTTGTGTTCCTGCATCAGGTTACACCTAATATCTAATTGTCTCTTTCTTGTGTGTGAATCTTAGCAGCAATTAAAATTTAAAGTATAGGATCATTAATGTATTAGTTATCTATTGCTGTTTAACTCTATGGCTTACACTTAGTGTTTTACAATTAAACACATTAATTATTTTCCAATGTCTGTGAGTCAAAAATCCAGACCTGAGTTAGCTGAGTCCCTTGCTTCCAGTTCCCTCAGAAGTTTACAAACAAGGCATTGGCCAGGACTGGGGATCTGAGGCTTGACTGAGGAAGGATCCATTTCCAAGTTAGGTAAATATTGGCAGGGCGGGGTTCTTTGGGGGTTGTCTGATGGAAGGCCTTGGTTCCTATGGCTGTTGGTCAGAGGCCACCCTTAGTTGATTGCCACCTGAGCTTCTTTGTAGAGCAGTTTACTTATATCAAAGTCAGAGAGGCAGTCAATAGAGCAAGTGTTGGCAAAATGGAGGATTCAGTAGTGTACTTTATTCTCCTACCCAACATTTTGTTTTGCAGACAGAAACTGAACTGAAGCCATTCCCCACTGGTAATATTGTGAGTATAATACTCTAGCCTATGGGCCCTCAGGAGGGGTCTAGGATGGGGGAAGGAGGTTATGGGGAAACATGCAAAGGAGAAAGAGAGATAAGAGGGGGCTGAAGACTGAATCAGATGAAAACTGAGGGCTGGGCACCATCCATATTTAGGAGCTAGCAAAGGAGATGAAAATGTAAAGCAGAAAAGATCTGTCTGCTATCATCTCATGGAGACTGTGTATCTTTTAAATACTTTACAAGCAGCTATTTTAGTCTTCACCACAACTCTTACCAAATAGGGATTGTCATTTGTCTTTGTCTTTATAGATGTGGGTACACAGACTCAGTTTTTAAGCAATTTCCTCAATTTCAAGTGTTGGGCTGCAATTTGTATCCAGTTCTGTTGATGCCAGCAATTTTTCCCTGCACAGGCACAAATAAGCGTGCACGTGCATGCGTGTGTGCGCGCACACACACACACACACACACACATGCAATAGTTTCAAGGACAGAGTGGTTAAAAGAGCCGACTGCTGAAGAGAGGTCAAGGAGAGTGGGGAGAGGAAGTGGTTTCAGAAACTGTGTCTTAAGTGGAAAAAGTCCTTCACCGGTTGCTTTAGGTTGCTGAATAGGGTTGCTGGAGGCCATATCTACTGATCTGGGGAGCCTCTAAGACAAGTAGAAATACCGAAATCAGTTGAGACCAAGGCAAGAGGAAATACATGGTTGGATCTTGAAGCCTTAAATTAGATTGTAGTTTCAAACAGAATTTTGCTGTCTTAATCATAAAGTTAAGGAAACCATAAAAGACCAGACTGACATTGGCTTTTGCCCAAGTCCAGACAACGATCTGGAGAATATTCAAATGCTATTGATGCTAGAGGCGCTAGAAAGGAGACTGTAGAAGACCATTAAAACCATGTTCTTGTGTCAACAGAAGGTGAAGGGGGAGGGAAGAGCATTTGTAATTGTCTAACTTGCAAGCCCACTGAAAAATTAATGTTCTGGGTAGCAAGGGGCAATGGATGATCAGTGAGCTTTTGCACCTGCAATCTAGTCTTTGAAAAAAAAAAGCATTTCAATTTGGGCATCTTAAATAGCAGATATTTTTTTCTCAAACAGCATTTTAATGAGCAGAACATAAATAAATTTATTGCTTCCAAAAAATACAGAGACTGTAATTCAAGGGGCAGAGTGCCAGGCAAGTTCCTTTGGGTTTTTAAAAACCCAATATTTCATGACCAATGCAAGACCAAGGCAGGGTTTGCAGGACGGGCTTTTTATTGAAGCCAGGTGTGAGCTGTCTCCTCTTCCTGACTGGGAGGCTGTTTGGGTCCTCAGGAGTATTTCCTGTGGTGGCTGTGCATTGCTGGCCCAAGTCCCAGGTGCCACCAGAATCTTCCCAAGGACTCCCACAATCTTGTTGCTTTTTCTCCCTCTCTCCCCCTCCTTTTTCCCTTTATTTATTTATTTATTTATTTATTTATTTATTTATGTACCAGGGATTTAACCCAGGGGTGCTTAATCACTGAGCCACATCGCCAGCCCTTTTTATTTTTTATTTTGAGACAGGGTCTTACTAACTTGGTGAGGGCCTTGCTAAGTTGCTGAGGCTGGCCTTGAACTTAAAGAAAAGTGAAAAATCCTGACAACAGGGCAGAGAATTGCATTTGGAGATCTGCTCTCTAAACCTGCTCTTTTGAAATGGTTGAAAGGTTGGAATTTGGAGCTTCTTGATTTAAAAAAAAAACAGCTTTATTAAAATATCATTGTCATGTAGAAGTTGTATATATTAAAGGAATATAACTTGATGCTTTTTTTAAGATGGACACAATATCCTTACTTTATTTATGTATTTTTATGTGGTGGCTGAGGATTGAACCCAGTGCCTCATGTGTGAGGCAAGCGCTCTACTGCTGACCTATAACCACAGCCCCAACTTGATGTTTTGATAGATGCACACATTGTGAGATGTTCATCGCATTCCAGCTAATTAGCATATCAGTCACTAGTGCTAGTTGCCATGTACCCATTTACCAGCACCACCTCACTGCTCCTTACCTTAGACCCTAGCAATCACCATCTTCTACGAGTTTGACGATTTCAGCTTCCACATATAAGTGAGATCATTCAGAGTTTCTCTTTCTGTGTCTATTTCGCTTAACCTACTTTTAGCTCCATCCATGTTGTTGTTAATGGTAGGATTTCCTTCGTTTTAAAGACTGAATAAGGGACCTCTTCATATTTGAAGAAGCCTTGTCTAATTTAATGGTCTGATCAATACCCTGGGGGCACCTGGGAAAATCTCTGGGTAGACAGGATCAATTTTTTGAGATTTGATTTAATGTCATACTCATTAAGTCAATGAGACCAAAGCTCCCCAGTGACCTCCATACTGTCAAATCCAGCATGTGCTTCTTGATTTTTACTTTACTTGACCTCTGGGATTATCTGATGTTGGTAACACATTCCCTCCAATCAATGACTTATATGACAGAATTCTCCCTTGATCTTATCTGTATTCCCACTTCTTATTGAATCCTTTTCTTTCTTTTTTTTAAAAAAAATTTTATTTATTTTAATTAGGTATATATGACAGCAGAATTCATTTTGATTAATTATGCACAATTGCAGCACAACTTTTCATTTCTCTGGTTGTGCATGATGTAGCATTGCACCATATGTGTAGTCATACATATACCTAGGGTAATAATGTCCATCTCATTCCACCATCTTTCCTGCCCCAAGGCCCCCTGCCCTCCCCACCCTTTCCTTGACCCAATCAAATTCTTCCATTTTCCCCATACCTGCCTCCCTCTCCTGATCCACTTATCAGAGAGAACATTCAGCCTTTGGTTTTTTGGGATTGGCTTACTTCACTTAGCATGATATTCTCCAGCTCCATTCATTTATCTGCAGAGACTGCAAATGCTGTAATTTTATTCTCTTTTAATTTATTTCTCTATTAATTTCTATTTCTCTATTAACTTATTTCTCTTTTAATGCTGAGTAATACCTTAGTTTCTTTATCCATTCATCTATTAAAAAGCATCTAGAACTACTCTAAGTTTTCATTTCACACCAGTCAGAATGGCAGTTATCAAGAATACAAACAACAAGTGTTGGTGGGAATGTGGGGGACAATGTATGAGGCACATTCATACATTGCTGGTGGGACTGCAAATTGGTGTAACCACTCTGGAAAGAAGTATGGAAATTCCTTAGAAAACTTGGAATGGAACCACCATTTGACCCAGCTATCCCACTCCTTGGTCTATACCAAAGGACTTAAAATCAGTGTACTATAGTAATGTAGCCACATTGATGTTAGTTTAAAAGTTAGTGTTGCTGATGATTTGGGCCTTAGCCTTTTTTCATCTTCTGAAATTTGATCAGTATCTTTGCTTTTAACTGCCACCTTTCTGTAATATGCTTCCCACCATAAACCTCTACTAATCTTCCTTAGGAGGCCCTTTGAACGCAGATTGCTCCCATTGATTGTTATGTTCATCGGTTCTTCCTATTGTATGTTCTTTAAAGCCATCCTCCTCTCTCCAGCCTCATCCCAGAGCTGTCTATCATCCCAGCCCCTGTCTTCTCTTATGTGGAAGAGCCATGGCTCAGTACCCAACAGCCTGACATCTGGTTATGTTCTCTCTACCCCATTACCTTTTGCTTTTGTTCTTAGTTACTGGTTTTGACATCACTTCTACCTGTCTCCTAGGAACTCTTCCAGATCCAGATTGAATGTTGGTGGGTGAGCTCCTACCCCATCTGCTGGGAATACATTCATGCGGCCACTAAGTTGGTGGGCAGCTTCACCTGGGATGGGGCTCCCTGGCTGTCTCTGCCTTCTCCCAGAACTGCAGATTCCTGACTTTTTATAGATAGACCAATGATCCAGGGTAGTGGCTATAATTTTCTGCTTCCTTTTATAGATGAAGGAGCCCGCACCACCCCTGGCTTCAGGTGGTGATCCTTTTAGGTCACTTGTCCTGCCTGGAAAGGTTTATTCCCTGCTACTTGCAGAGGAATCAGACTTTAGCCATTTCTGCCTTCTTGACCAAGAGTCCTCAACTCTAGGCTTCAATTCTGTTTACTACTGTGTATTTCTATTTTAGGGAAATGTTGACCAGATTTTTCAGGTCAATATTTTATTTTAAACATACACAAAATATGTTTCGTATATCATTGCTGTACTTGGGGAACCCAGAACCTGACCTCAGGTTGCCATTATATTTGGGAACATCTCTTCCAAATCAATCTTTGTGTTCCCATGCCAGTCACAGAGCAGGTGCTCTATGGATTTGAGAGGGTTTGCTATTGTTTAGACTTGGGTGTGTTGGAGACATGGTGGCCTGAGGTGGAGAAAAAAAAAAAAGACACAAAAAATCAAAGAAAGCATCTAAGGTCTTTTTTTTTTTTCTCTGTGAGGTAAATCTCTGAAAGCCCTGTTTCCTGTCAGAGCAGCAGGATGTTAAAGTGTCCTTGCTACCAGAGAGAGGACTGATCTTCTTAGTGCAGACAGTATCCTTATCCACTTAGGAGCCATTAGAGTTAGTGATTAAAGAAAGAGTGTAGCCTTCTGAGCTGATCTGTGGCTCATCAGATGGTTTGGTATCCCCAATTTGAGCTCTTGGGCCAGTGGATCATTGTTTCCCTTTGGCAGGCTGATGCAGTGAGAGAGATGGGGTCTGTGTCAATGACAGGACACCAATGTGTGTGGAAAACTGATCTCACATAATCCATAGAGGAACTACTCTGCTTTAGACTCATCAAGTACCAGTACCCTCTGGAGAAAAATAAGTAATGTGTTCTCAGCAGGAAACTTTGTCAGTGGGTTGTTAGAACTAAAGGGTGTGATTACAATCTAACTTCAGTGTAACTTTGACTCTTCTCTGTGTTTTTCTCATTTATCTTGTGAGTCATAGAAATATTTTGATGATTGCAGCAAAGTCTATGGGTATTTGTATTTAATTCCATCAAGATGGAAGAGTTTCATCCAGCTGTAGAAAGAAATAGAGTACCACCTTATTATGCTCTGTCTGTCCAGCACATGGTCTCAGGTCTCTCTTTTCCTCTTTTGGGGAGAAATATGTTAGATTTAGAAGGCCGAGCCCTAGGTTCACTGGCATTCCCAGTTTGTTCTGAATTTCTGGGTTCTAGCTGGTTCAGACTGGCATAGGAAACATTTGTGTTTTTGTTTGACTAACATCCATTTCCATCTTTCTAGGAACTGTGTGCATCTATCTTAAGGAGAATATATTCTACAGCCTGAGTCAGGCCCTCTCTACCACTGAGGAGGTCAGATGAACCAAGAACAGTCTAGGAATGGGGACATGACCCAAATTGAGTCTTCCATGACATTTTCACTGGAACGATTAGAAAATACTTTCATTCCACTGGACTTGTTAGCTGGCAATGGTCTTCCCTTCTTTTGGAAAGCACCTGTCCAGCAGGTGGGGACAGAGGCAGAGCTCTGATGACACTGTATGAGACTTTATATCCACCTTTGCACAAGATCGAACGCACAAGGTACAAACCAGGCTTGTTTGGTTTAAGTTAAATTGAGTTGAATTTCTGTCACTTGACAGTGAAATCATCTTAACCCTAAGTGCAGGATTTGGGAGTGAAAAGTCATTTATCAGAATTCTTGATTGCAAGCTCATACATATTCACCCATTGCAGGCCTAAGCTATTTTTAGCTATTTATGATGCATGTCTGGCCCTGAGACACTCTCAGCATAGCTGATCATGAAGTTTATTGGACAGACACTGACTTTTTGGATATCTAAGGATTGAGTTTCTTGGATCAGCTAATACTGGAGGAACAAAATAGGCAAGATTGAGGAAAGGAAGAGGAGGAGGAGGAGGAGCCACAAAATAGGGTACCAGCTGGACCCCAGGCCTATCTGGGAACCAGAGCTCCATGTGCCTATTGTAGGGAGGGCCAGCAGCTGAGGAGGTTCCCTTTGGATGCTTGATATGCTTTCTGTTCACCTAAGGATGCTAAAATACCAGTTGACCCAGAGAGTCAAAGTCCTTTTTTTCTTTATAAGACTGATTTTTGAGAATCCAGGTTTCCTAATTTCCAGGCTAATTCTCCATTCAGATCACATTTTATTTTTCCTTTGGGGAAAAAATAACCTAGCAGTCAGAAAGCACAGTGGGCACAGATTCTACCAAAAAAAAAAAAAAAAAAAAAACAACCCAGAGGAAAATGTCTATATGTAAAAAGCACTGTGCTTGTGGTCTGTGTAGTGGGGAGCCACAGTGAAACAGGTGGGCTTCCTAGAAGCTCAAGAGGAGGATGACAAGGCAGGGAACCTCTGAACTTGCCTCCTCCCACCAAACGTTGTGGAGGCTCTGACACAGGGCCTGCAGGTGCAGCAAAGCTGGGTAGAGCAGGAGGAATAACAGGGAGAGAAGATCTAGAAAGGAGTGTATACCACAAGAATGAGGAGGACTGATGGATGATTAGGAGCTTGTTCTTTCCTTCTGGGTGTCAGGTTTCAAAGGGATCCTTGGTCTTGATTATGGACAACAGTGAAACCATCACTGGAGGGCAAAGCATGGGGTGTTAAGAGGCTGGACAGCAGGGCTTAGGAAGGTAATGGTTTCATAGAAGAATAAAAGAAAAGCAAGGGAAGACTATTTCTTAGGTAGAAGCTGCCTTCAAGCTGGGTGAGCAACTTGGAATATGGGGCTTGTAGGGATACCTTAGACCTTAGATCCTGACCCAGGTGGACCACAGAGAGCTGGGATCAGAAGAATCCTGAAGAGAAATGATGGAATTTCCTACCAATAGTAGGTCCCAATGCACTGGCCAGCTCTTACTGTGATGGTCATGTAAACACTGAGGAAGATGGCCAACCCCTCTGTGCAGGAGGCAGAGCTGATGCCCTCTGTCTGTCTGCCTATGTTGAACAGTCCATTCCTTCAACCATCCCTGACTTTTAATCCAAAAGCTCAGCTGTGGAAGACTCATTCAGTGCTTAAGTGCTGCAGGCCCTGTGTCAGAGCCTCCACAGCATTTGATGGGAGGAGGCGAGATTCATTCAATGCCTAAGTGCTCACAGCCAGGACAAAGCTCAGCAAAGGACAGAAGGGGCTTCTGCCTTCACCTTTCTAATTTCCCCATGCCCTTTAATTCCCTGCCCCAGATGCCCCTTTTCAAGAGCTGATGACTGAGGTGTGTCCACAGTTTGTGTTCCTAACCAAGAAAAAAAAACTCATGCTCTGTCTGCGGTGCGTCAGCATCCTCCCCCGCCTCCTACTACCAGCCTCTGCCCGGCCCCATGCGGTTCATTTGGCTGGCCCTTGTCGACAGGAAGCCCTCTGGCTCGCCTCCACAAGATCAAGGTCTCCCCTCCACTCTGCCACCCCACCCCAAATGGGGAGAGTTTTTGGAGGTCCCCCAAATAATCATTCATTCCATCAATTTTATGTGCAAAAAGAATGGGGGAATATTACTCTAGAAATGAGTTTTGTAACACATTTGAGACCCTTGTGGTGTCAAAGATGGGAATAGATGGGCAACAAATACACATTATAAATTATTTGTTTTACCCACTCCATTTCTGTAGCACATTTGAGACCCTTGTGGTGTCAGAGATGGGAATAAATGGACGACAAACACACATTATAAATTATTTGTTTCACCCACTCCATTTGAATAATGATATGTCTGTGTGCAACTCCATGCTCAGAAATATCAAGTCAAAGGACTGAGCACAGTAGCCCACAAGTACTCTCTCTACATCACTGACCCCATAGCATGTCATTAAGTGAATTAAAAATAGATGAAGAAAAGCCACTCGACTCAGATGCTATAATGAGACCTCCAGAATGAGTCTGTCTCCCGGCGCTGTTTGGAGGTTCTTTGAACACATGTTTATGTTAAACAGTAGCTTCCAGGTCTGGGTTCTTGAGCGCAGACAGATGTGACTTCATTGTGGATTGCTGGTGGGTGTTTGAAGTGTGCTATTGCAGGTGACCAAACCTGGACTCAGGCTGAGGCATCTTTGCTTTTGGTCAGGGGAGAGCTTGGCAGCTGCACCCCAGCCTCTTTCAGATTTCCTGTGTCTTGTCAGCAGCTCTTCCTGCATGGTGCCATCTTCCGCTTGGTCTCGCCATGAAGAGACTTCCTTCTGGGTACCTGGGATAGGAGCGGCCACAACCACAGATGTCATCTCTGAGTCTTCCCTGTGGTGAGGAGCCGGGCCTGGCTGACAAAACTGAAGCAGTGCTCCAGGATTATGCTGGCTGACCAAGTTGGTCAGCTGAGAAATTCCTTAAAATACCCATGGGGCTTGTTTTTATTTTGTATTGTTTTTGAAAGGATAAATCTTCCAAAACATTGATGCCAGAAAAGAGAGCTCTATGACTTTTATAAAACTGGCGATGCTGCAAGTTTAAAAAAAAAAAATTAGTTTAAAGGCTAGAAATTATGGTTACAAAAATATCTTTACTAATAGTTTACTGTCTGGCTTGAGTGAGTTTAACTTTAAGGTGTGGTAGCTCTGGAAATTTATTGTGAGTCACTATATAATAACTGGCTGCACCATCAGGCATCAGCCCACACACAATTTTCCAGTCCTGAACTTCGAATGTTTCATATAAAATGAAAATAATACAGTCTTGTGTTTTATTCTAGAGATGAGGTAGTTGGCAGCATTTTAGACTTTGCTGAAGACTTATGAATTTGGTGTTTCCTACCAAATTAAGATGTATTGAGGAAGTATCTAGTGTTGAGTTGGCAAATATAAATCTCCCTTAAGAGAAAATCCATGCAAATACAGAGTATTGTCTGTAGGTTGATTTCCTCCTTAGTGGGTTATTTTCTTGACCTGGATCATCATCTCTTCAAATGGCCAACTCAGCTCTTGGAATCATAATTACACATTGGAAGGAAGACTAAACCAGAAAACACAGATGGTTATCTCTCTGCATGTTTTACTTACTCCTTTCCTTTTCTTAACTTCTGTTTTCTTCTGGAGTTGGAAAACCATATATACATTTTCTCCTGTACTGAATCAATGATGCTATGATAGAGGAGGGTCATAGGTAGAAATTTTTCTTTGTCTGTGCATGAGGATTGGTCTTGAGTTTGAAATGTCTATTCAAATGGAATTGGGTTGAGTCCCTGAAAAACCAAGTTTCATTGTGTAAACTGCTGGGGGACTAATGTTTTCCTGCAAGCCTGTTTCTACCTGGGACCTTGTCTCTATTCTGAAAGCCTTTCTCTGTTTGAGATATCTATTAGTTTTATCACAGGCATCAGCCTTTGTGGTTCTGTTATGATTCCTTCTGCCTTGATTCCCCTGCTTCTTCTTGCCCTCTTCTTTGAGATTCCTGTGGCATGTGCATTTCACTTATCATGTGCACCTGTTTTGGAGGTTTGTTTAACACTTTTTGACTTGCTAACTTTGCACCTTTTCATGTTATCTCCTTGACTAGGCTGTGAGTTCCTTGTGAGAGAAAAAAAAAAAAAAAGCTTCATTTGTTTTTTGCAATCTGCTCTAGTTTGGATCTTAAATGTCCCCAAAGGCCCAAGTGTTGAAGTCTTGATCCATAGAACCATTAAGAGGCAGGGCCTAGTGGGAGGCTTTTAGGTCAGTGTGGATGTGTCTTTAAAGGGGATTAAGGGACCTGGCTGCCTCTTTCTCTTTTGCTATCTGGCCTTGAGGTAAGTAGTTTTGCACTGCCATGTACTCCTGTAATGACATCTTGCCTTATCACAGGCCCAAGGCCACATGGACACTTGAACACGGACTGGAACCTCTATAACTATGAGCCAAAATAAACCCTTTCTCTTTATAAGCTGAATATCTCAGGGATTTGTTATAGTGATGGAAAGTTGACTAATACAGAATCTCATTGTCTAACTTGCAGTAGGAAATACTTTCTAATTGTTAATATGGTTCATCTGTTCATTACTTCCCATTTAGGGGCCCCGTATTAGATACTTTCACATCCATGGTTTTAGTGAGCCTTCTCAAGGATCCTAGGAAATAGATCTAAGCATTTTAGGTCATGGAACTAAGCCACAAAGAACTTCCCTGATGTCCCCCAACCAGGAAATGGTAGAGCCAAATTCACTCTGACTCTCAGTGTAATACTGCTTTTGCAATGCCATATTTATAAGAAGTAGAATGATCAAGTAAACCAGGAGGCAGGGTGCTTCCTTTTCCAGTTACAGAAGTCTACTTAGGAGTCAGCTCCTCAAGAGCCCTGGAACATGTTGGAGGTGCCTACAGGGAATAACTGTGCAAGCTTCTGGTGAATTCCTACCAGCTGGTTGAATTCCCAGCCAGTGCTAGAGACTCTCAGAATTTATCAAAGCTCTCTGGCTGATGGCCATCAGCAGGCAGAGTGCCTCTGGGTGGGAAAAAAAGCCCTGTCTTTTATTTTCTCTGGCTTGTGATTCTTTCTACTTGATGGATTTGTGTCCCTTAAACTGTCACACCACAAGCTTTCTTCTTGATAGAATTTGCTGCAGACAGAAAGGACAAAGGGGAACATTTGGCTCTGGGGATAAGAAAGCAGTTCTGTAGCAACTAAGCAGGGCTTCTAAGTCCCTTGGGTCCCTGGTGAGTAAGGAGTCTTCCTGAAAATCTTCATGTATGGGCTCACAAAGCAACACTAATACCGTGTGGCTGGGCTGTTGTGCCGTCAGCCCGTGCAGGGTGACTGAGCCAGCTTGCCTGGATGGGAATCCGCGTGACTGTACATAATGAGAAATCTTGGTGCTTAGCAAAAGAACATTATGACAAAAGGGAAGACTTGGCTAACATACTCTAGCGGTTTTAGATAATTTTCCTTTGTTAGTCAATAAACCAGTCTTTGGGGGGAAGGGAGATGTGAAAAATTTCACCCATACATGGCAGACTTTCTCAGTGTCAAATGTCTGTCACAAATTTTGCTTGTGGTCATCTCTAAAGCCTACAATTTAAAAAAAATGCAGCAATTATCTCAACCAAAGTGCTATTGAGTGCACTTTCCAGTGGTTGGTCCTCAGGCTCCTTTCCCAACAATGTTTTCCTCATGCAAAAAGCCCGAAGGAGCGAGCGCTGGGCTCCTAAAGCGAGAAGTCCACTCCGCGGAAAATTTGCATGCTGTAATTGATTTGCCAGGAATACTCAAGACATAACTCTTCAGGCTTGTGGTGGTATTGATTCCCTGCAACTTACCAGGCTGACAGTAGAAATGGTAGCCAGGTTCCTCTGGTGTCTTACAGCCTGATTATAAGGTCAAGCCTTCTGAGTCCAACTCAGATCTCCTGGTTTTCAGGAGGATGTAGCTGGTCATCTGTCAGCCTTCTACCCTACACTCCTACAGTATATTCTGCTTTTGCAATTTGTTTGAATGTAGGGATATGGGATGCCAATCATTGTGCTGTCTTGAACAGTTTTATATAGAAACAACTTGTGACCTTGGCCCTAGAGTAGGTCCATAGAGTGAAATAACTTTCTCATACTTCATTAAATAAATATTTGGTAGATACTGGTTACTTTTGAATTAATGGACTAAAAGATGGACTTGCATTGCTTTGGAATGTTTTGAATGTAAATTTGTAATTTATCTCAGTTCACACACATGTCATTAACTATGATTAGAACTAGGTTGAGAAATGAACACTTGTAAAATTCTTGTGGATAATTTTCAAGAAAATGACTTGGCCAATTATTCCTGGTTGACAAATTGAATTGACAATATCTTGAATATGCAGAGATTCCTTGTCAGCCCTGATGCTTGAAGATGTAATATGAGCTTGAGTGTTCATTGTGTGTGTGTGTGTGTGTGTGTGTGTGTGTGTGTGTGTAGGGGCTGTATTGGATCTTGTCATTACATTGCAGTGAGGCAGCACACTGCTAATTTCAAACTTAAGTAAACCTTCTATTACACCCTCATTATGTCATGCTATATCCTGGAATATGTTCTGTGTTTTGGGGTACCCTTTTCTCTGTTTCTATTTTTGAACCCCAAAATTCTTCCTTGGCAGAACATTCAAATATCTAGGGTCCAAGTATTTTTAGACAGTAGACCTTGAGGTGTGGAGATTTCAGGAGGGTTAGGGGGATGTTTCTTGGTACAATTTAGGTTGAAGGCAGGTGAGAACTTTGTTCTAGAGATTTTGGATTGGCTGTCTCCATGGTCCTGAATTTTCAAGGCTAACCAGAACCCAAACTGAAAAACTGAAATTTATCTCTGGAAGTTTCTCACCTCCCTTATTATCTACTGGCTACTCTTCCCCAAGGTAACAGTGTTTCTCCAAACAGGCCACCCATTACTTGGATGACCTCTGTTCCTAGCCTTTTGTCAAAATTTGAATTGATACTAGTTAAGACAGCTGAAGTGAACTCAGGCTCAGCTGGGGCTACAGATGAGACTTGGTTTCACCACAATAAGTGCTCTCACAGCAGCATTTGCAGAATGAATGTAGATTAAAGAGGTAGCAGTCCTAGGAGATTCTGCACTGGTCAGAACACATTTATTCAGTTCTGAAGGTCATCTTTTAAGAGAAACTAAGTGGGGGCCCATTCTGATGGACGTAAGATGAGTAGGCTGGTAGAACAGGAGGCTAGTGTTGTAGAAGGAGTGATAAAACAGTTGGGCCTTTGCAGTCTAAAAAAAGGAGTCAGGATAATCCTAGAATCTGAAAGTTGAGAGGTAAATATGATCTAGTTTAAGTACCCCTCTAATGTTTGATTTTATTTACTTTCTAAAATTCTACAACATGATCAACTAACCTTGTTCTGAATATATCTCATGGCAGAAAACTCACCAACCCAAACACCAGAACATGCAGTCCACCTTTAAGTATTTTAAATGAAGGGCTGGTGATGTAGCTCAGTGGCTGAGTACTTGCCTAGCAAGCACAAGGATTTGTCCCCCAGCACTGTTTTTTTTTTATATAAAATTATGGAAAACCTGCAGAAGGCAGAACATCTACTAGGGTGGAGAAATGAGAGGAAAGCATTCTTTTGAGTCAGTATGGTCAGAAGATCCTTGGGAGACATATGAGAGTGGTAGAAATTCTCTTTGCTGCAAGGTTAAGTTTCCCACCAATGTCAAGATGTGCAGAATTTACTTATATTTAATCAATATTCTTTGGTCACAAGAAATATAAAATCCATGAGACAAACTCAAGCGTGAAGATTTGGGGTAAGAAGATAATGGTTTATTGACCTTTAGGAACCAGAAGCAAAGTACAGGCAGACCATTGAGGCTGAAACACAATTCTGGAAGCAGGATTACATAGCACATGGTATTTTCCTCTACTTGTCTCTGTTACTCTATTCAAATTGGATCCTATCTACTCCCATTCTGAATTGCTAATTCCATCTCCCTACTGAGGATTTATCTTCTTTGTACCAGTTGGTTCTGAGTTGGGAGAAAGAATTAGCTGATACCTTTGGATTGGCTCTCCTTGGGTCATGTGTGTGGAGCCCTGCTCCATGGGGGCATGGGTCACATGAGTATATGGAGAAAGAGCCTCTAAGAAATATATAAGGGAAGGCAGAGATTAGACTTAAATCAAAGAAAAGAATAATACCTACCTGATGAATCTAACTCTTCGTGAAGGAGACTTTAAACAGGGACCCTTCAAATCTTATCTTGTAGATCCCTAACTACTAGGTTGCACCCTAGGACCATTCTCCCTGCACTCCTCACTTTTTCTTGTCTAATTTTGCTCATCTGCACTTTGCTTTGCTTGAATAGATCTGCATTTCTTTTGTCCACACATTTAGCTCTTGTTTTTCCTCTTTCTACTTTAGTTTATTCTCAGAACTTTGGAAAGCACTTAAAAAAAAATTGTCCCCAATGGCCTCTGTTTTCTGCATTAAATATGTATTTTTTAAACATCAAGTTCAGAGTCCATTACCGGTGTCATGTCCTATCTTTCAGGAAGCATCTTCCATACAGCCTGGAGTGCAGAGCCTGATGACAAATGAGAAACAATCATTTCACACATCCTGGGAAAATAAATATTCTCTGTCGCTACAGTGGGTGATTAGATCTTCATTTTGATATATGCTGCAGTGTCTTCAGAAATGCACCAGTAAGACCTGATTTCAAAGAGAATGCAAATTTCCAGCCCAGGAATATATTGAAGAGGCTACAAGGCTATGTAAAGCAGTAGAGAGGTGAACCCACTTGGGGCACATGGTCTTAAATGGGTGAGTGCCATCAGCCTGGTCTTGAGTCTGCACCCGGGTGGTAGACGATGAGGGCCTGATTTAATATTCACTTTGAGTCTGGACCCGTGTTGTAGACTACGAGTGCCTGATTTAATATTCATTTCTACCACTTGTGGGATCGTTATTAGCCATGAAGTTTGTGGAAGCATTAATATGCCTGAGCTGTCTCCCAGGTGGAGTCATGGCTTGATTCCTATAAATTATTAATCTTGGGGGAAGAAAAGCTTGATTCAGAAATTAATTTGAGTAAACTTTGCTAGTTGACAGAGTAACTTATGTAAGTGGAACATTGGTTATCATCTGATGTGAATAAGAATGAACCTAAAGTGCTTTGGACCCTTTTTCCCTGCCTTCCTCAGCATTTTTTTTTTTTTTTTCCCAGAGAGGAAAAGAACAATAGTGGAGTGAGAACCTGGTGCCTGGAGCTTTGGGGCTGACTGTCATTTACCAGCAACATGACTTTGGGAGAACTATGGATCCAATCACTCCATGCCTTGACCTCCTAATCTACAAAGTGGGATAGGATAATAACACCTAACTTGGAGGACTGTTACTGGGAGTCAATGTACCTTTTTATGGACGAGAAACCCAAGGCTCAACGAGTTAAATATCTCTTTAAGTTAACAAGAGTTGGTGAGTGTATGGGTCTGGATTCCAACTTTGGACTGTCCGTCTTCCAGTCCATGACATTCTCCACTAGCGCTGCTGCCCAAACTTGCCCATGATGAGAATCACCTGGATGTGCTTGTTTAAAACACAGATTCCAAGGCTCTTCGAGTGGGGACCAGGAGTCTGTGATATCAACAAGGTCCCTGGGTGTAAGATGTGGCAGTGGTGTACCAAACTACCCTATCTCCCATGAGACTTTCAGCCTAAGTTCAGCCTGGAGGGTGGCCTTGGGTACAGAACTGTTATGGTTCCCTCTTCCCACTCATGTGTTCTGGACTCCTGAAGCATCCTTCTCCTCCTTCTCCATTTTCTCTGCCTCCTCCACTGTGCCTCTGAGCATGCAGGTTGCTAATCATCTTCTCTCACAGGACCATTGAGATGACTGTGAATGACATGTTTTTTTTTTAAATTTTTAGTTGTTAAAAATATGACAAAGTTCTTGACATATCATATTTCATACTTTTGATTCAAGTGGGTTATGAACTCCCATTTTTACCCCGTATACAGATTGCAGAATCACATCGGTTACACATCCATTGATTTACATATTGCCATGCTAGTGTCTGTTGTGTTCTGTTTCCTTTCCTGTCCTCTACTATCCCCCCCCCTCCCATCTTCTCTCTCTACCCCATCTACTGTAATTCATTTCTCTCCCTTGTTTTTCCCCCTTTCCCCCCACTTCCTCTTGTATGTAATTTTGTATACCCCTGAGGATCTCCTTCCATTTCCATGCAATTTCCCTTCTCTCTCCCTTTCCCTCCCAGCTCTCATCCCTGTTTAATGTTAATCTTCTTCTCATGCTCTTCCTCCCTGCTCTGTTCTTAGTTGCTCTCCTTATATCAAAGAAGACATTTGGCATTTGTTTTTTAGGGATTGGCTAGCTTCACTTAGCATAATCTGCTCTAATGCCATCCATTTCCCTGCAAATGCCATGATTTTGTCATTTTTTAGTGCTGAGTGATACTCCATTGTGTATAAATGCCACATTTTTTTTATCCATTCGTCTATTGAAGGGCATCTAGGTTGGTTCCACAGTCTAGCTATTGTGAATTGTGCTGCTATGAACATCGATGTAGCAGTATCCCTATAATATGCTCTTTTAAGGTCTTCAGTGAATAGTCCAAGAAGGACGATAGCTGGGTCAAATGGTGGTTCCATTCCCAGCTTTCCCAGGAATCTCCATACTGCTTTTCAAATTGGCCGAACCAATTTGCAGTCCCACCAGCAATGTATAAGTGTACCCTTTTCCCTACATCCTCGCCAGCACTTGTTGTTTGACTTCATAATGGCTGCCAATCTTACTGGAGTGAGATGGAATCTTAGGGTGGGTGGTTTTGATTTGCATTTCTCTGACTGCTAGAGATGGTGAGCATTTTTTCATGTACTTGTTGATTGTTTGTATGTCCTCCTCTGAGAAGTGTCTGTTCAGGTCCTTGGCCCATTTATTGATTGGGTTATTTGTTTTCTTATTGTTTAATTTTTTGAGTTCTTTGTATACTCTGGATACTAGGGCTCTATCTGAAGCGTGAGGAGTAAAAATTTGTTCCCAGGATGTAGGCTCCCTATTTACTTCTCTTATTGTTTCTCTTGCTGAGAGAAAACTTTTTAGTTTGAGTAAGTCCCATTTGTTGATTCTTGTTTGTAACTCTTGTGCTATGGGTGTCCTATTAAGGAATTTGGAGCCTGACACCACAGTATGTAGATTGGAGCCAACTTTTTCTTCTATCAGGCGCAGAGTCTCTGTTTTGATATCAAGCTCCTTGATCCATTTTGAGTTAACTTTTGTGCATGGCGAGAGAAAGGGATTCAGATTCATTTTGTTGTATATGGATTTCCAGTTTTCCCAGCACCATTTGTTGAAGATGCTATCCTTCCTCCATTGCATGCTTTTAGCCCCTTTGTCAAATATAAGATAGTTGTAATTTTGTGGATTGGTCTTTGTGTTCTCTATTCTGTACCATTGGTTCACCCGCCTGTTTTGGTACCAGTACCATGCTGTTTTTGTTACTATTGCTCTGTAGTATAGTTTGAAGTCTGGTATCACTATACTGCCTGATTCACTCTTCCTGCTTAGAATTGCTTTTGTTATTCTGGGTCTTTTATTTTTCCATATGAATTTCATGATTGCTTTATCTATTTCTACAAGAAATGCCATTTGGATTTTGATTGGCATTGCATTAAACCTATAGAGAACTTTTGGTAATATCGCCATTTTGATGATGTTACTTCTGCCTATCTATGAACAGGGTATATTCTTCCACCTTCTAAGATCTTCTTCTATTTCTCAGAATGACATGTTTTGTATGCAATATTGTAATGTTACTGTAGAATTTTTTTAGAGTATGTCATAATCAAGTCCAATATTATTTATAACAAAGGTATTCAGATTTATTACAGATAATGACTGCAATGTATTTGACTGAAATTGGTTTTATTTTAATCTAAAGAGCCTGAGTGCAGTGAGCCCTACTAATAGCTGGCCATGCCTGTGATTTGTAGAGGGTCACCTCATTAATACACTATTTCAGGCTCTGCATTGTCCTGTTTTGGCAATGCCTGGACTTGGAATTCTGGGTCATAGCTGCAGATACCAGTCAATTTCCTAAAAGGCCAAGTGATGGTTGAAGAAACAATATTCCACTGAGAAAAACCCTTGATTTCTGAATTGTGTAGGTCAAAGTCAAAGGCACTCATCTACGATGTGACGACAAATTGATTCAAGGACTTTGGCCCACAAGCTACTGCTTGAAGAGCCAAGCCTAAATTAGATACAAAAATGAGCAGTTGTGTGTGCTGCTGCGGGCTGAGTAAATGACACTGAGAGGCACCAAATTGATTGTCTACCCAGGAAAGGAGAAATAATTGGGAGAATGAAGTTTGCAGCTGGTTATTTACACACCAGTGTGGATTTTTCAGGTTCAGTGGAGGTTTTCCTGGATAATAGGAATTACACATGTTTGTGAATAATCATGTTGGTCTCTATTAGCCTGTTATCATTAATCATTTCTTGCATTTATTATACTTTTCAAGTATATGTGAGCAAATCTTGTAAAACAAACTGCTTTTCTTGGGTATTAAACATACATTTATTTGGTATTGAGGATTGAACTCAGGGACACTCCCCAGCTCTATTTTATATTTTATTTAGAGATAGGGTCTCACTGAGTTGCTTAATGCCTCGCCATTGTTAAGGCTGGCTTTGAACTCTGATCCTCCTGCCTCAGCCTCCCGAGCTGCTGGGATTATAGGCACGTGCCACCGTGCCCAGCTATATAATATTTTGTTATTTTGAGAATGTATTAATTTGATATTTTTTGTGATCCCTAGACATTTTAAGGATATATTCAATTTAAAACAATTTTTGTTAGAATGATTGATGAGACATAATTTAAACAGAGGCCAAGTCCCATTAACTAAGTGTGTGAGCTCAAGCAACTAAATCACTTCAGCTGTCTAAGCTCTTCTCTTCTTACCTATAAATGAAATATTACTTATCTTACTGGGTTGTTAAGATAATGATGCGTCCTGGTGTCTTCAAATGTACCTGGTCAACTGGAAAGCCCAGTAGCATTAGATTTACATTTGGTGGGAAGGAGTGGAAAGTTACTTAACATTGTCACAGGTTGAATCCTGCGACTGTGCTTTCACTGAGGAGCAAAGGTTGGGACTTTGCTCCCAAATTGGTTGGGACTCGGGAGATTTTGCTGTGGTTGTATTCTGAGGTGACATTACCACATGTAAAGAACAGAGGACACCCTAGCCTCTATCCCTGGGTGGTGACTAATGTCTGTGATGGCTAGTTGCGGTGTCAAGAGTGTTCTCCTAGGCGTCAACCACCTAGCTGATGGTACATGGCCTGACTGTATGTGGCTCATAGCTGCCATATTGGGAAGTGTATATGTGGAACATTTGTAATTGCAGAATGGTCTATTAGACAGCACAGGGAAAGCTTTGAGATCTCCTGCACTAAAAGAATTTTTTATTGAACTTTGCTCCTGTCTCAAACCTTCTAATACTCAGTAGAGTTGCCATTCGGTAACATACTGTTTAAAAAATATAGTTTGACATCCCGGGACAGATGGACTCCTCTATCTGGACATAGTATTCCAGAGACCTGCTCAGCAGATCCTGTATTTTTACAACTTTTCAAATTCTGTTCCTGTTACTTTTAGAGTCATATTTATCTGAGTTCCTGTCCATGCTGAAGGATGAATTATTCTGATGTTATAAGACATAACCTCACCATGCTTCATATCTCTGTTAAGCTTGTCAGTAGCAGATGTTCCCTTTGTTATAGAACTTCAGAGATAGAAGGAACCTTAGGGAGTAATGGTTTAATATTATTTTATTTTTGAAGAAACTGAGACCCAGAAAAGTTATATGATTTTGCCAAGGTCACTCAGTTAATGGTTCATGTTCCTACCATTTCTTATTAAGCTGTTGACTCATCTTCTCTTCAAAAGTCAAAAGAAATAGCAATTTTTAATGGACAAAATCAATACAATTTTACATCTAGTCTGAAATCTTGTTCATCTTTGTGAGAGTGGAGTCTGAATAAATGTGTCCTTATTTCTTAACCCAATGTATTTTTGCAGGCTCTGACTCAATAGAGTCTAATAGTGAACACATCATCTGTCACTCATTTCCTTCCCACTGCTTTATAAGAAAGCCCTTGGTGATTTTCAGCAACCAGCTACTAATATCTGCATGAGTCTGCGTCTGCTTTTGGACTCACTTGGAGTTCCTTTGATTACAAATTCTAGCTAGACCCTATCTGGTTTTCTTTTTTTTGCTGGGGGTGGGGAGGGGCTATGGCATATAAAAGGAGGAGAAAATTGCAACCTGCATAGTGAAAGAAAAGTTCAACTCTTGTTTATAGAAAGGCTGACATTTTCTGTGAAGTTTTCAGTTCAGAGGTTCAGGCCAGATGTGCATTTTTGTGCCCATTCCTAGGAGAGGTAAGTGCCATATGTGGGCATCATATAAATTGTAAAAGAAAGACAAATTGTCTATCAGGGTACTGTCCCAGGAGAAACTGTCTTGTTAGGGCTGTGATCTGAAATGAATATACTTCTGGCACCTTTGCTAGGATATCTGGGAAAACCCCAATTATTAATCTTTGCTAGATGGAGGTATCTGGAAACCTCTGCATAGCTGTATGTGTCTCCATTAATGAAGAAACTGAAACCACAGGGATTGTGGCCACACTTGCCTTAGCCTGCTTGATTCTCTGGGCCTGCAAGAATTAAAAAGAAGAGAATAATCTCTAGAGCCCCAATCTTTGCAAATTCTGAGTTTTGGACTGTGGGAAATGTAATGTTCACCACTTTTCTTGGAACAACTCTCCAGACAGTTTTGGACTTGGGGTCAGAGCTCACATTAGGCTGCCCCAGCATCTCTGAACTAGGAGTTCTCCCAGGTGATTCTGGGTAAGCTCTGATATTTGAGAATCACGGCTCTTAAGGAATCATTCATTTTATGTCGTAAGCCCCATGAACAGTCATACAACTTAATTGTTACCAAAGAGAATGATGACATCTTTGTTTTGAGCTCAACTGAATTCAAGTTTTGCTACAGGACCCCATGTTACAGAGCAGACAGAAGACTGCTCTGCCTTAATGTCTTTTCCTGTTTTGTTATATTTAACTAGAGGTAGAGAAAATCCTGTCTCAGAATATGACTTAGAAATTCAAGTCTTCTGAATCCAGGTTTTCATGGATGCGCTTCATAGGCAGTGTCTAGGTGTCAGAGCAAGACCTGGAATGCCCACCCAATGCCAGACTCCTTGCCCTTTGCTGTTGTTCCCCTGGCCTGTAGGGGTGATGTGGCTGTCCGTGGAATTCATCTTTATGGATCATGGATTTTGCTCAGTAGGAGCCAAGCTGAGGTTGCCTGGGCCCTGAGGTTTAGCAGCAGTGGGTATAATTCTCCTCAGACAGGAGAAGTTCATCAGAAGAAACAGTTCCAGGACAAGAGTCAGGAGATCACATTCCTTCCTCTAGCTCATTTCTCAGTGAGTTGTTGAACTTGGACATGTCCATTTGCCTCTATGTCTCCCTTTCTTCATCTGTAACATGGGGTTGGTGGTAGTGGTAGAAGTCTAACAAGGTATACTGAATCCAGGGGTCCCTGGATCATTTTAATCTATTTGTCAGTTATAGCATGTGACAATATGGTCCACTTCTTTCTCCTTAAAATGTTCACTCTTTTTTAGCTTTTACCATTTTCATGTTAGTCTGACAAACATTAGTGGGCTAATCATTACCTTGGAAATCAAAATATGCATAAGGCAGGTTTTTGAGATGCTCACAAAATATATAAAAATAACCTAACCATTTTTTTTCCCTCTGCTCCTTCTTTCTTACCTCTAATTAACTTCTTTTGGTTCTATCATGAAATGTCTCAACTCTTCTATTAGTTTTGCAGAAGGTTACTCATGACCTTGTTTCAACTACCATTGCTGTTGATTAAAAAGTATTTCTCTATAACCATGACCCCTTCCATCCCCTAGAGTTATCGATCTGTATTTATACCTGCATTCTGGTTATCTTTACCTGAATATCCCTCAGGGACTCAAAAAGACTGAAAAAAAAATCATGTCTCCCTTTTTGCTCTTAAAATCCACTCTTTCCCTTGAACCTCTTATCTTTAGCTTTTTCATTTGTTCTAATTAGTTATTCATGACAGCAGAATGCATTTTGATTCATTGTACACAAATGGAGCACAACTTTTCATTTCTCTGGTTGTACATGATGTAGAGTCACACCATTTGTGTAATCATACACGTACCCAGGGTAATGATGTCCATCTCATTCCACCATCTTTCCTATCCCCATGCCCCCTCTTCCCCCCCCCCTTGTCTTGATGAAGGGCATTGCCATCCATTTAGTCACTTTGATTAGAAACTTCAGAGTCATCTGCCTCTCCCCTTTCCCAGCATCTCATTTGTCACACATCCTTTATAATCTACCTGTGAGCTGGTAATGGCTTCTGTCCCTTCCTTCCTGTTCCTCCTGTTACTGCCCTTGGCCAGGGTTAGCTGTCATTGGAATGTTATCAATTTTAAGATGTACTCCTTCTCTCAAGATTCAACATCTCGGGGCTGGGGTTGTGGCTCAGCGGTAGAGCACTCGCCTCTCACATTTGAGACCCTGGGTTCGATCCTCAGCACCACATAAAAATAAATAAACATAATAAAGGTGAAAAAAAGAGGCTTTAAAAAAAAAAATTCAGCATCTCCAGAATGGGGAGGCATCTTACAGTTTCTGTTGGCCAGGTAGCAGTCAGGAGACAGAATAGTCTGTGCATGTGCATCCAAACTTGCAGAACAAGCCTCAACTTAATGGGAGACGATCAAAGAAACAAAGTAAGAGGATGCACTGTTAACCTTCTAGATGACTGTGGAGTGGAAAGTACTTCAGAAGAGTCCGCTCTTGATTGGGAAGAGTATTAGGAATATCTTAACCAATTATTTTGCTTATATGTTCCATTTTATGTATGTGGATGGGTGGTATATGATAAAAATCTGTTGGTACAAATTTTAAGGATTCCTTCCAATAGATGTAAGATAAAAATTCCAGTGGTAAGAATTGTGTTTTTCAATAAATTTGATCGCTGTCATCTGACAGTAGGACAATAGGTAGACAATGGGGACTCCTAAGAACAATTACTTATTGACGTGGGAGAAAAATGGGAATCAGGAGTTTTTTCAAAAGTAGTTAACAGGAATTAGCAAACCACTAAACTGATAAAATCCAGTTCTAACACAAAATAAATATCGTAGATTTACTGTTTGATTAAAAAAAGGAATTGTTATTGTTTGGTGGGTAGAATTTTTCTTTCTAGAAATAAAAATCGTGTCACTCATAAGCAATAGCATCCTAGACTTGATATAACACAAACTCTTATCTATCCATACTTTCAGTCCTCTTTTTAGGCTTTTCTGCCTTCAATTTCTTGCTTTCTGCTCCACTTTTTTCCCCCATTGCCACTAGAACACCCAGATATGACCATATTATTCCCAGTGCTTAGAAATATCCTCTATGGCAAAGGTTATTAAATTCAGCATTCTTTAGCGTCACCTGGAAGCCTTGTTAAAACACAGAGTTCTGTGCCGCAGATCCTGGATTTCTGCCTCAGTAGGCCTGGGCTGAGGTGGGAGAATTTGCATTTGTAATAAGCTCATGAATGCTGTTGATGTTGCAGGTTCAGGGTCTCCCTGGAGAACTGTCACCCTTTGATATCCCGTCTAAATTCCTTTATAGCCCTTAAAGCTCTTTCCCAAGGGCTCCAGTGGCACATCTGTGGCATCCCTTGTTGATGTTCTCTCACACTCTGTATTCTCCATCATGCCCAAATTCTCTATTCAGAGAATGGTAGGCCCTTCAGGATTCTGTGATTTTTTTTTTTTTTTAAATACAGAGCCTGAGAACTCTTCGGAATGACTTGGCTTTTAAGATACAGTCCAATGAACAAATTCCTCAGCAGAAAATATTTCTTTTACTTATCTTTTCCAAAGAGGTGAATTTCAGGATGTTTATCTATGAAGATCAACTTTTAAAGAGAGCTAAACTTAAATGCTCAAGCTTTTCCAGTAATTAGAAAGATAATCTTTTGGGACAAGCAGGTCACAAAGTTTGACGGGGTTTTCCACATTTCTGGGTCATCAGTTTGGCAATTATCCCTACACAAAGCACAGAATTTATTGTGAGTCAATGGAGTCATTCTTACAATGATTTTAAATATTTATAAGATGTTGTAAACATATATGGTGCTGAAAAGCGATTTAAATTGCACCAATCCAACAAAACCCTTGCTGTTTCAATGTATTTGTAGTTCAGGTTTATAAATAATATAACAAGATAAAAACCATAGGAAGTGGGAGCACAGTGGAAACTCGGGAAGGTGATTTTACTTTTCATTTCTTTTCTTTTGTATAGATTGAAGTGGGGCCTTGCTCATGCTAGGCAAGCACTCTACCAATGAGCTACCCCTCCAGAACTGGAAAATAATACATTTATGTATTGTTGTATGTGGCAACTTGTTACTGCAGCAGTAGAACATAGATGTCCATTTGTTCCATTATTTTATAAAAGTAAGAAATTTTTAAGGCTGAAAAGTCAGGAAAGGCTGGATTACCCAAAAGTGCATTGGCAATTTCATATGATGTACAGACATAAAGATAGGTATGTGTGTTTGTGATTTATATTTTGTGCTATATTTTGGAGTTGAAATGTTCTCTAAAAGCCCACAACTTAGTCCCTAGCTTGGTGCTATAAGGAGGTGGTAGAAACATTAAAAGGTGGGGCCTGGTGAGAGGATTTTTGTCATCGGGGGGGCATGCCTTCCCAGAGGATTATGGTACTCCAGAACCTTCTTCTCTTTTTTTTTTTTTTTACATCCTGGCCATGAGGTGAACTGTTATGTTCTACCACATGCTCCCCACCTTGATGTCCTGCCTCCCCACAGGCTTGAAATGGACAGGGCCAACCAACCAAGAACTGAAACCTCTAGAACAATGAGCTGAAATAAACCTTTTCTCTTTATAACTTGATTATTTCAGGTATTTTATTATACCTGACTAACACATAGGGCATGGTTCTGTTGTTCTTAACTGTCATGAAGACAGAGGAAAATTACTGGTAGCCTGTATGTATGAAGCCCTAGCTCCTTTGCCGTCAAGTGAGTGCCAAGTGAAGTGATGAGCCAACCTCCCTCTATACCAGGAGAAAGCCCCACTGGCTCCTTCCATGTGTGAGAGCTCAACTCTCCTTCCTCTGAGTGCTTTTCATTAGCTTCTCAAAACCTGTTTGACCCATCATGATTTGCTTTGTCAAACTGGAATTGAACTAGGTGGTTTCATAAGTTGCATTTAAGTCTAAGTGAAATCTTGGTAGAGTATTCAGATTTCTATTCTAATACATTTTGGAGTCCATGGACAAAAAGTAAATGTCCAGACCAGCTTTGTAGAAGCCCACCAATTTCAGAGTCTTTTCAAATCCTTTCTTTAATAATCTCCAATTTCTCTCTTGCATAAATCTTTTTAAAAAGAGAGTTTAGTGGCAGGGCCCCGACTGCATTGCCATATTCATCATGAAATATCTCCATTCCTAATTACATTCTCAAATTGTAAGGTAGTAGGAGCATGATCAACTTCAGTCTATTTTCCCTGGAAGCTCCTTGTACTGCTAGGAGAGAGAGAGAGAGAGAGAGGAAACTCATTCTTGTGGCAGAAAATTGCCTCTTCTCCACTGAGCAATTCAGAAGACAGCTCCTTGCTGACTTCCTGGGACTAGTGTTAAGGACAGTCCCAGAGTCATGGCAGGTCTCTTATGAGCTACAAAATCATGGTAATAGTACTGTGCTTAGGAGATCGAGTTCTGAAATCAGACAGCCCTGGGTTTAAATCTTGAGTCTGTGTCTGGTGAGCTGCATGATACATGGGGTAAATTTCTTGGCCTCCTTATCTGGGATGGCATTGGTACTCTCTACCTCCTAGTGAAAATGAAGCTCGTTAATGGATGGAAAGCACCCACCAGACAATTTTACTATGACACTTAATAAACATTTAACAAGCTTTGTTTTGATAAGCTATAGATAGTATTTACAGAAATTTTAGATATGCTGGATAACTAATACTCTCTGTATGTTAAAACTGCAAAACTTCTCCCTCCCTGCCTCTCTTCCTTTATGTCTGAAATTTCATTCAACAGGAGGCAATGGTTACTGAATGGAGTTCACATCTAATGGAGTCTTCTGGCTTTTGGAGTCTCTATGGACATTAGCTAGATAGGGTGATGGGAACATTAACTTTAGTTGAACATGTTTAGAATCTATGTGCTCTCTCAATGGAAATCCCCTTTATGCCTATGAAACCTCCATATATCAAAAGCTATTTCCATCTTCATTTTTTCCCCACTTCTTTCTTATCCTCTGATAAGAGGCCTTATGGCCTAAGATCTTCATTATCTCTTTCTCAAATTCACTTGAGAGAATGTTGTCTTCATCAGGCTTGATGCCCAGACCATCTGGAGGCCCTAGAAAGTGAAGGATCAGTCTGTAATAGAGTTATTGATTTCAACCCCCAACTCATGCCTATCTGGACGTGACTGTACACGCTTCACTAGGCTCACAGTTTTTTTTTTTTTTCTTTTTCAAAAAGGCAGCTTGTTCTCATGGAGCCCCAGAAACATCTCCTATCACTTGCCAACAGATGCTACTTACCGTTAGCTCACCTGACATTAGATTTGCACCATTTGATTGTACTTCTGGAAGTATGTTTTGCAACAGAAGCTTGAGTGTAGGAAACCTTTTGTGAGGTTCCAATACATCTCACACTGAATTGATTAATTCCTTTGGACCAATGTCTGCATCAATTTGATATCTGGGCATCATCCTTGATTCCATTCATAGTTACCCCCATTGTACCTAATTCCACAATCCTCCTTGACTTCATCTTCCCTCCTTTCCTTTCTCACTGGCACTGAACTAGTGTAGGCCACCTCACCAATCATCATGTCACCTGTGATGCTTCTGGATGGGTTTCTCTGCCTTCAGTATTTCTCCATATATTGCAGACAGAGTCATCTTTCGGAAACACACACCCTATCATCAGTGGCTCCTTGTTGCCTTCCAGATAAACCCCATGCTCTTCAGTGGGACTTAGTTTAATGTGCATTGTGGCATGGTAGTTAACAGGGAGGACCCGAGAGTCAGGCACATGGGTTTATAAAATGTCTCCATCATTTATTAATGTATGGCCTTGAGTAAACGCCTTTACCTTACAGGTCTCAGATGTCTCATCTGAAAAATAGGGATAATGATGGAACCTCATAGAGTTGTTGTGAAGATTAAATATGATAATACATGCATAGTGATTTGAACAGAGCCCTCAGAAATGTTAACTACTACTACCACAACTGCTGTCTAGTTAGCTACTGATCTCCTAGTAACCAGCTACTTACTATTCCATTTGGGAGACTGAGGAAAGGCTTGAGTTGTTTAAAAATTCAGCTCTTATACATCTGAGGTAGAAATGGAACTAAAGTTTATTTTAAAACTCTGCCATTTTTGATCCACAATTTAGGAAAAATCCTAAGGAAATGACACCATCACTTGGAGTGCGTGTGTGGCGGAGGGAAAAGAGAGGGTGAAGATGTAATTGATGTTTTAATCCAGCAGAGATGAAATGCAGTGGAGTAGTTTGTTCCAGAAATAAAGTCAAAAGTGAAAAAGGAATTGAATGGGTCCTAGAACAATTTAAACCAGACCGGTTCTTTCTAAACTCAGCATGGCACCTGGGTACCTACAAAAACTGACGTGGTTTCTGGAGCATGTGGATACTAATATTTTACACATTTATCACTTTACTTTTTTTGCATCAGAACTTAATAATTTGGGCTCTGGTTGTAAGCAAAGATGCTATGACTTTTAAAAATTCAATATGTAAGTTAAGTATAGGAAAATAGGTTTCAAGAGGTGTGATGCTTTATAAACTTCTGTGTAACGGTCTCCATTCCTATGCTATCTGAGGCCTAAATAAACTGCTTTATATTCCTAGGGTTGGAGTCCATCATCCCAATGATCTTAAATGAAGGTTTCCAGAAATCAAGATGGTACCTAGAATAGAATTCACCCCTGATTTACTGTACCATTTTTGTTATAATTAGATAAAGCCATTACTGCAACCTTTTCTTCTGTTTATAAGGATGGGGCCATTCCTTGAAAAATGTAGGTCCTTTACTTGCCCACTGAAGGAAAGCAAGACAGATGCAGCAAAGGGTACTTCTGTCATTGAGTGCTGATATGATACCAATGGAAATTATATGCTTACTTGTTTCAAGTAGAATGGATATCTCCCTAGGTATTCCTTTCTAAGGTTTCCTGGATGTACCTTCCAGAAGGCTACCATCTTCAGAATTGTTCTCCATCCGTGGTTCTCAAACAGAGGGGATTTTACCTTCCATGGGACATATGAAAATATCTAGATAATATCTTGATAATTATTCAAGGCCATACAGCTAGTAAATGATGGAGACATCTTATAAGCCCATGTTTATAAGATGTTTATACAACTGGAGAGGTGGGTGCTACTGGTGTCTGGTGAGCATAGGCCAGAGATACTACTCAACACACTATGGTGCAAAGGATGGTCCATCACGACAGAATTTGCTGGACCAAATTGTCAATATTGCTGAGACTGAGAAACCCTGGAATCAATGCTGGGCATGGATCCTTCTGTGCTCATCTAAAATATCCACCCAGAATATCTCCAGTTAGGACTCAGACCCAGCAGACCTCCAGTGGACTCTAGTGGCCATGGAAACAAACTCTTTTTAAAAAGTCTCCTTCACTTTTTTGCTGAGGCCTAAAACGATTTCATCAGGCTCCTTTCCACAATTTTATATAATGCTTAAATTGTCACGGTACCTATGGAAGAAGACAGGTTAACTTCAGTTTTCAAAGAATAAATGTCACAGTTAACAATTTTCTTGATAAGACATGTTGGTGGTAGGGAGGCAAGATTTACAGCAAAAGGATGTGAGGAAACCTTCTGGGGATTGAAATGTCCTATCTCTTGCTCTTAAAAATCTGTGCTTTTTACTGTAAGTAAACTATACCTCACTTCCCTGAAAAAGAGTAGTTTAAAAAGTTAGGAGCAAAGAGAAAAGGGAGAGATAATGCAAATATGGTAAAATTTTGGTAATTATTGAATCCAGGGAACTGGTCCACTGGGATTTATTATTATTTTTTGTCTATGCTTGCAAGTATTTATAATAAAATTGAGAGGATGTAAAAAGATCTCATGTATAATTCTAATTAAACATGTAAGATACCTACAAATAATATCACTAATGATACATAAGACTTCTCTGAGTTTATGGAGTAAACTATGAATATTATTAAGGACATAAAGATTTTGAGGAAATGAAGAGACATACCATGTTATGAATAGAAAGATGATATCTTTCAGAGATGTCATTTTCCTCCCCTGAATATTATCTAGACATCGTATAGAATTTCAGTGAAATTCTAGACATCGTATAGAATTTCAGTGAAAATTCCAACAGAGATTTTCACAGCAATAGACAAACTTAGCTGAAATTTTCTCGGAGGAGAAGGAGTTTGAGCAAAGTTGAATGACTGAATAGGAGAACAAATGGGAGCCATGATATTAAGATGACAAGATGATCGAGGCAATCACACACGCGCGCACACACACACACACACACACACACACACAACCTTGGAGAGAAATTTTTCTGAGACCCATGGACATAGGGGACAGTGAGGGTGAGTGTATCCCAGCACTCCCTGGTGCCTACTGGGCTCTACCACTTGTGAAGCTATTCCTGAGTGTGGCCTTAATCCTGTTACTTTTATATGGTATTTACCAATCAAATTGTCTTGAATATTTATGTATTTGAGGACAGGGGTGGAACAAGTGGTGCTATTCAGCTGAAGTGAAAAATCTGATTTGTAAGTATATTTGTTATTGTGGTGAAAAGCACATATTGCAGACTTTTCCATCTTAAGCATCTTTAAGTGTTTAGTTTGTTAGTATTAAGTATGTTCCCATTATTGTGAAGCACAACTCCACAACTCTTCCTTCTTGCATAACAGAAATTACACATTGAACATCAATTCCCATTTGTCCCCTCTTCCCACTCCCTGGTAGCCACCATTCTATTCTCTACATTTGTGATTTTAACCACCCTATATACCTCATGTAAATGAAATAATTAAGTATTTGTATTTTTATGACTGACTTATTTCACATAATGTCTTCAAATTCATACATGTTGTAGCATATGACAGAATTTCCTCCTTTTAAATGGCAACATAGTATATTCCATTCTACATACATAACACATTTTGTTTATCCATTCATCCACTGATAAATATTGGGATTGCTTTCACTTCTTGGCTATTATGAAATTAATGCTTTTAACAGGAATATGCAAATATCCCTTAGAGATACTGCTTTCAATTATTTTGGATGTATATACTCAGGAAAGGAATTGTTAAATCATATGGTAATTCTATTTTTAATTTATTTAGGATCTATCAGACTGTCTTTTATGGTAGCTGCACCACTTTATAATTCTACCAACAATGTATAAGGATATTATCTCTGACATTTATTTGTTGGAAAATGGTTTTGGTAACAATACTAGGGGGTATGAGGTGATAATTTCATTATGGTTTTGATATTCATTTGCCTAATGATCAATGAAGAATATTGAGTATCTTTTTCATATGCTTGCTGGCCACTTGTGTATCATCTTTGAGGAACTGTCTATGCAAGTCCTGTGACTATTTTTAGTTGGGTTGTTGGATTTTTTGTTCTTAAGTTATGGAATTTTATTTATCCAGGACATTAACCCCTAATCAGATTTATCATTTGCAAATATCTTCTCCCATCATGTAAGTTGTCTTTTATTCTACCGTGTTCATTGATGAACAAAAATTCCTAAGCTTGATGTAATCCAGTTAACTATTTTTGCTTTTGTTGCTTGTACATTTGCTGTCATATCAACAAAATCATTGCCAAATCCAATGTCATGAAGAAGTCCTTCTTTTTCTTCAAAGAGTTTCACAGTTTTGAGTTTTACACTAGGCTTTAATCCATTTTTTAGCTAAGTTTTGTATACGGTTTAAGATAAGGTTTCCAACTTTATTCTTTTGCATGAGATATTTAGTTTACCCAATGTTGTTCGTTAAAGAAACAATTTTGTTGGTGTGTTACAAACCAACTTGTAGTTTCGTTTACATTTTTATTGTTTTTTTTTACTCTTTATTTCATTAATCTCTGCTCTAATATTTATTATTTCTTTCCTTCTGCTAGCATAGGTTTAGTTTGATCTTCTTTGTCTATTTCCTCAAGATATAAAGTTAGATTGTTAATCTGAGAACTTTCTTCTTCTTCTTCTTCTTCTTCTTCTTCTTCTTCTTCTTCTTCTTCTTCTTCTTCTTCTTCTTCCTCCTCCTCCTCCTCCTCTTCCTCCTCCTCCTCCTCCTCCTCCTCTTCCTCCTCCTCCTCCTCCTCCTCTTCCTCCTCCTCCTCCTCTTCCTCCTCCTCCTCCTCCTCCTCTTCCTCCTCCTCCTCCTCTTCCTCTTCTTCTTGTGTATATATGTGTGTTTTTTCTTTTTTTTTTCCAAAACTAGGGATTGACCCAGAGGTGCTTTATCACTTTGACAAATCCTTGGCCCCTTTCTAATTTTGATACTGGGTCTCACTAAGTTGCCAAAGCTAGGCTTTCTCAAACTGGTGATCCTCCTGCCTCAGTATCCAGAGTTGCTTCTTTTCTAAATTATATGCATTTATACCTATCAACTTTCTTCTTAGCACTGCTTTCACAGCATCTTATCTTTTTTTTTTTTTTTTTTTTTTTGGTCTCTGGTATTTTCTACTTTCTGTTGTAACTTATTCAAGTCATTGGTTGTTTACAAGTATGTCATTTAAATTCTACATATTTTTGAATTTTCGTGTGTTCCTTCATCTATTCTTTTCTAGTTTCATTCTGTTGTGATCAGAAAAGATCATGAAGTATAATTTTGATGGTTTTAAATTAGTTGAGACTTATTTTTGAGTCTACTTAATTTTAAGGAAGGAAAGCTGAATCGTCTTCAGGTCTTGCTTATGAAACTTCAAGTTTATAGTCATTTTTGTTGCAATTCCCAGTGGGGTTCTGGGAAGCATTTTATAGCCACGAATCATGAATCCCAACTTAAGTCATATATTTTACAACTTTTACTCAATGAAAATCACGTCAGAAGCCTACACATATAGCTGCATGAAATTATGTGTTGTCAAATTGGCCTCGGTGGTTATTTAATGTTGTCCCTTCTGTTGAAGATGAAGAAAGAGGGAGTCCTGCCTATTTCCAAGGAGTGAGTTCCAAAGAAGTGGGAATTAACCCTGGGTGATAGTTTGTGTTACAATACACTGATGATGCCTTTGAGTTCATCCATTGATGTCCTCACCCAGAGCAGGAAGTCTTTCTGAGGGAATCGATGGATGTTTATAATTTTTGCATAGTCTACAAGTCAGAACCTTTTAAAACTAGATACTTTTTAGAGTTCATAGCAAAATTGATCTGAAAGTTCAAGGGTTCTATACCCTCTGTCCCCTTACACCATATACATATGGCCTCCTCAACAATCAACACCTGGCACAAGAATGGTGCACTTGTCACAATCAATTAACTACAGTGACACTTCATTATCACCCCAAATCCATAGTTTACATTAGGACTCACTCTTGGTATTGTTACATTCAATGGTTTTTGATACTGTGATCAAAACACGTAAGGTTTACTAGACCATTTTTAAGAACACAGTTCAGTAGTGTTAAATAAAGTCACATTGTCATGAGATGAATCTCCAGGACTTCTTCATATTGTTTAACCTTCTTTTCTCCCTTTTGTACAGTCCCTGATAACTACTATTCTACTTTGGTTTATATGAGTTCCATACTTTAGATAAGTCATACAAGTGAAATCATACAGGCTTTGTCTTTTGGGCCAGCTTATTTCACTCAGCATGACATCCTCAAGGTTCATCTATGTTGGGCCATGTGATAGGATTTCCTTCCTTTTCAGGACTACACAATATTCTGCTGTATGTATGTACCACATTTTGTTTATACATCTGTCAGCAATAAACCTGAGGGCTGCTTCCAACTTTTGGCTACTGTGAATGATTCTGCTGTGGCAATGGATGTGAAAAAATCCCACAGAGAGATTGATTTCAATTCTTTCGGATATTTATGCACAGAAGTAGGGTTTTGGAGCATACATTAGTTCTAAATGTTTTCCACAGCAGTTGCACCATTTTACAGGGACTTCAACTTCTCCACATGCTCACCAGCACTTGTTAATTATTTTATACAGTAGTCATCATTATTAAGAACTTTTGAGTCTCTTTGTCACAGACTATGGTTTTTATGATTAAATTTGCACAGAATTTGGTTGTTCACTGTGTTAAGGTGAACTGTCAGTTTCTATTTAGGGCTGGAACAAGAATTATATAGACAAAGTATTGGGAAAAGGTGACACGATACCTAAGAAATAGAAAAAGATTTACAAGCCAGATGTGGTGGAGCATACCTGTAATCTCAACAACTCAAGAGGCAGAGGCAGGAGAATTGCAAAGTCAAAGCCAGCCTCAGCAACTCAGCGAGGCCCTAAGCAACTTAGTGAAACCATGTAAAATATTTAAAAAGGTATGGGGATGTGAGTCAGTGATTAAGTGTGCCTGGGTTCAATTACCAGTACCACCCCCCTCTCAAAGAAAAAGCTAACTGGAATATAATATCACAATATCTCATCAATCAATCAATCTCTCTATCTCTGTCTCTTTCTCTCTCTCTCTCTGTGTCTCTCTCTCTCTTTTGGTACAAAGGATTGAACCCAGGGGTGCTCAACCACTGAGCCACATCTCTAGCCCTTTTTGTATTTTTAATTTAGAGACAAGGTCTTGCTAAGTTGCTGAGGCTGTCTTGGAATTCACAATCCTCCTGCCTCAGCCTCCTGAGCCTCTGGGATTACAGGGGCGTACATGCCTGGCCCAGTGAACTATTCTTTAAAAGCCAAAGTGAAGCTTGGTTTGTATGAAAATAAGTATGTGATGCAAAATACAAAATTCAAGGATAATTTCTGCTGTTTCAATTCAGATCATTGTTGGAATGGTTGGTAAAATTCTTGTTAGAATAGATTTTCATAATGGAAGTTTCTAACCTATTTCTACTTCAAACAATAAAATGAAATGAAAGGAATACTTCTTTGATTCATTAGGATTGTGTTCATGCTTGCTATATGCACTTAGCTTAAGGGTATTGCAAAAGGTGCAAAATAAAAACAAGAAAATGCTTATAAATAGAAAAATATTATTAACTAGGATTTATTAAGGGCTTACTGGATCCCAGGCACAAAGAATTTATATGCATCTGTTATAAAATCTCTATGAAGCAGGTTCTGTGTGCCCCAATTTGCAGGAGAGTCTCAGAGATGTTAAACAGCTGTGAGTCACAGATGATTAAACAGTTGGGAAGAGGTGAGACCAAGATTCAAACCTAGATAATCCAATCCTTGAGCTATCTTTTCTAACCACAATGTGATCCCACCTCTCCAGTATTATAGAAATGTTTTCCCTCATCACAGCCAAAGTACTAAAGGAAATCTGGTAAATAATTGCCGTTGTGTAGATGAAGAGTTTAAGTGTTTTTATAAGTGTGTTATTATTACATATAATGTGTTCATTTTGACCTAATAGCAAAGGCATGGCATTTTATTTGCTTCATTTCAGTCCCTAGTACTTCCTCTTTGCCTCCCCTATTCCTTCCCCCTGCCTCCTTTCTCTACCCTATCGGTCTTCCATTATTGTATTTTTTTTAAATTGGTGCTTTATAGATATACATAAAGTTGAAATTCACTGTGGTATATTCATATATGTACATAGAAAAGTTTGGTAGGATTCATTTCACCATTACTCTCTTTTCCTGTCCCTCTTCCCTCCCCCTGTATCTCCTTCCTCTACTCCACTGATCTCCCTTCTATTTTCATGAGATCCCTTCCCACTTATGAGTTTATTTTCTTAAAAAGAAGATGAATTATTTTGAGGTGGGGACAAGATTCAAATGCAAATGCATGCTCTATAATGTTTCTGGAGAAGAGTTTTGCATGTTAAGTAGCTTAAGACTTGGGATTTCCCTTATCCCACCACAGAGATGCCAGGTGTTCTTTCAACTTCCTGTACAGCACTTGGGAATTGTATATGTTGATACATAAAAACACCCACATCTCAGAGAAAATAGTGTGGTGTAATGGGAGAAGTTTGGAATAATTTCTAAACACCTATCTTCCTGAGTAAAACTCAGTGGTTTCCAGTCTTTACTGATTCTGCAAGATGGTAGAGGGCAGTGTATTGGTTCTGACAGACTGCCTGGGTTTCAGTCCAGATCTTCTACTGCCTGATTACATGACCTTCAGCAAAATATATAAGCCAAGAATGCCTCATTTGTAAAATGGAAATAAACAGTAGTAATAGACAGTTGGCCCTCCATATCTGTGGGTTCTGATTCTGAATCCAACCAAGTGCAGATCAAATATATTTTGAAAATAATTGGCATAAAAATGTTTACATTGTTTTTGTCATTATTCCTAAGCAATATATGATAATATCTACTTACATAGCATTTACATTATATAAGGTATTATAAGTAATCTAGAGATGATTTAAACTATATGGGAAAACATGTATAGATTATGTGCAAATATACTGTGCTATTTATTTATTTATTTAGAGAAAAATAATAAACCTTTTGAAAGTTTATTGCTTCACTAACAAAAGAGAAAAACACAGGAGATTCCTGTCCCAGAAGCTGGGATTCTGTCCCTCAGAAGGAATAAGGAGCTTTTAAAGAGGTGATTCAAAGGCTACATTCCACATGTTCTCATTTGGAGTTGTAGTTCACTTGTTAATTTGGGAAACAATTTCTGAGGTCTTCTGATATCATCCCCAAAGTCTGGATTACTTCCTTCCTATGGTGGGTGTGTACTCAAGGATAGATGAATCTGCTTAAAATAGGGAAGAAAGGTAATCCTATTTCCCCTGATATTAGGGCAGGGGAGAGATTAGGGAGGAGCAAGAAGAGAGGAAGAGAAAGAAACATGCTAGTTTAAAAAATAAGTTTCAGTGGCAGAACAGCCAGGGCTATATTCAAAGCATAAAGTGAACCACTGTTACATTTCCCCACTGTCAACTTCTGATTTCCATTTCTATGGAAAAATGGGCAGTGACATCTCCAAGCTGCTTCCTGCGGAGAGAGGGCAAAGTTGGTGGAAGTAACACAAAGTCCTTGTTCTCTATCAGACGGGGCATGGACAGATAAGGGTATCAGCATCAGAGCAGTCCAGAGGTCCACAGTGGCAGATGGCAGGTGACTGGACAAGGCAAACACAGGACAGGGATCATGCTAAGACAGCAAAAAACAACATAGCAAAGCATTATTTTTTTTTTTGTAAACAATTAGCATAAAAACAACTAGTATTTCAGCCAGTCTCTGAAAACCATGAAGACACTAACTCATAATCTTATCAGTGGAAAACAGGTCAAGTTTATCAATGAAGAAGGTTAGGAAGATTTTTAGGTCTATGAGATCAGGCCAAAGTAACTCAGGTAAACTTGTGTCTGTAGAGTCCTTTGTGATCGTTATTAGGCACTCTCCCACAGGAATCCTTTCTTTATAGCCTCCAGCTTTTCTTACTTTTGGTAGGGCAGACACAAGTGTATATCTTAAAATTCATTAAAAAAAAAAAAAAAAACATTGTTTTTCCTTTTAAATGTCCATGTAGGACTGTGTGTGTTTAGGACCAAGTTGGTCAAAACTGACCTTGTTCCTACCTACTTTTAAAGATCAGCTGAGAGTCCTCAGAGATCACTCTTCTGGACAAGTACAAAGCCTTTGGTTCCTTTAGCTTTCCTCTACCAGTGGTGCCATCTGCCAGGGAGGGTCAGGGTCTTGCTGACCATACGTGGCTTCTCTGGGAGGCATCAGGGGCATTTCCCTTTCCAATGACCCTCCTCTTTGCAGAATGTGCACTGGTTGGCTTCCTTTCCTCTTGATCTACCTGATCAGCAGATGCGGTGACTCACCAGAGTTGCAGATCAGAGAAAGGAGTCTCATCATTGTCTGGGTCCTGGCTGACTTCAGAGGGCAAGGGCCAAAATGTTGGCTACTTTTCCCTTGGCCCTTTTACTTCCTTGACTTTGGTCTCCAAGGTTTTAGTTTTAAACATCCAGTAGGTCAGTTTCACCAGTCTTAAAGTGGGAGTAACTGGTTATAACTTTGATATCTATAATGGGGGGTTAGCATTAGTACTAGTAGTTAGCATAAACTATCTGTTCTAAGGTGATGGTTTATTATCTCAAATTAACTCAGGTTGTTTTATTAGCAGTAGTATCTCTGCAAAACACTAACAGGCAATAGCTATAAAGTTTATAAAGAAAATACAAAATGAAATTAACAGAGCAAAAAAAAATCAATTTGTATACTAGCTATAAACCAAGAAAAATGATTTTTATGATCTTAAACCTTTACTTAGTTATATATTTTATCCCAAGTTGAGATCACAGTAATCTTTACAACAAAAAAAATCAATCTTTTGAACACAATTTTAAATAAGCTGAAGTCTAGCTTATTCTGGAGCCATTCTGACATGCAGTAAGAGAGGCAGAGTCTTGTCTCAGGTAATGTGGGGCTGTGGACAAATAACACAACACAACATTATATCTAAAACATGAATCAAACAAAGGCTAAGAGAGTTTTAACTTTATTTTGTGGAAAAAATGGCAAAATGCTTCCGTGTTTTACAACATCACCCTTAAACAGATCAAACTCTTGTTATTACCTTTAAAAAATACATTTAAATTCCTATTCCTAACACAAAGTTGTATATATAACTTGTTGAGAACAGATTACTTTTTCCAGCTATAACACATCAAATGATATGAATAAATACCAATGAAATTTGTTATTTACATACAAATCTGAGACTACTGCTACATATAATTTTAGTTTAAAGAACACCAACTTGGTAAAGTACTCTCCTCTAAGCTTTACATTTAACTAAGTTTAACTTTTAATGTATAATTTAGAATCCAGAGTGTATGGTAACAATAATCACAGGTCAGCATGGATTGATAGTGCTAACAAAAATCAAAGGATAGCCTTAAATCTCTTATACATTTAGGAAACAGTGTTAATGATCAGAAATAGACTTAGTCAAAGTAAATTGATAAAAGGCACATCTTCAAATGACAGTGTGACTCTTCTATGTCAGATACAATGTATAACAGAGCACTTATTGGTTACTTTGCTAATAGATATAGTTCTCAGATGCATTCTTATATCTAATCACATATATTTACAGTGTCAACTACATTATTATAACCTAAAATAATAGTTGTTTATCTAACCAGTTACAAAGTAATCACTTAAAATTATTTAAAAATCCTTTAAGACGTAGTTTCTCTAAGCAATAAAACCTAATGGATACAAGAAAATCATCCTGATAAGAGCAGATCAGTATTTCAGATCAATGTTTCAGATTTTGCTTCATATCAGTACACCAAAGTTCAATTAATATTGATTGGGTTAATTATAGCCAACTTAATTACAAACACAAATTTTTGAGATTTACCTTCCACAAACCTTCTGCGGCTTAAACATTCATAAATTGCTTACATCCTTGGTTTTGTCCTTTCTCATCTTGGACTTTAACACAAAAATACTACTTTACCAGACAAAATACTTTCTCATCCAGAACATTTCTTTTACCTTCTAATTTTTCTGTACTAAAATATATTTCCATACCTATAACTTTCTTTGATCTTTTCTAGTGTTGAACCCTTTCTTAAATTCATATTCTGAAATAATCCTTATGAATATTACACAACAATTTTCATCCCAGGAGAGGGTTGGACAATCCAGCCTGTGACTTATAAAATATATAAAACCTGTACCTTAATCTATTTTTCCCCCAGGTTGCATTCAAGGGTTTGGAGCACAGGATATCTTTGAACTTGACCTGTCTCCCTTATCATTATTACAATGCCATGAACTTTAAGTGAGTTTTGTACTGTCAATTGTACCCAGAGGCTCCTTTGGGGCCTTTTTCTTATACTAGGTATGTTCATATGCAATGGAGAAGGTCCTTTCCACCATTTTCTTTAGGTTTCCTTGAAGATCCCTTTGCAGAGGCTGCCTACAAAACATGGGTTGGGTTTAGTTTGTCTTTTTCTTTTCTGGGTGCTGTTGCTTATTTTGCCATTCTCCCCATGTATTTAGTTTAATGGGATTCTGTCGTAGCAAGAACTGCTTTGCTCCAGTGATGGATATCCCTTGGCCAAATGGGGTGTCTTGTCAGATCTTAAAAGGGGAGATTATTTCTGTCCCCAGATTATAAACTGACACTGCTAGAACCCTACTGCCACATCCTTTGTGGTCATCAGCCTCAATCCCCATGGGAAAAAGGGCCTGGAAGGCAGGGCAGAGACCAGGTTCTCTTTGGCCATTTTCCCACAGCCCACATTAGTTTCCTGGGATTTTCTCCTCCAGCTTAGGGCTAGTGTCACTCACAGTGGGATGACCTGTGGCTGCCTGGGGTCAGGCTGAGAAACAGTGCCGGGAGGGCCAGCACTGGGTTTAAAAGATTTAAATCTTCTTAAACCTTTTCTTCTGATGTCCTGCTATCCTTGCACACCAGAGGCAGTGCCTTTTGGCACCTTTAACTTAGTTCCTGCCTGTTCAGACCCCTAATTGTGCAATGCATAAATGTCCGTACACACAGAATCTCTTTCATATACTTTACCCCTGACAGAAAAACTTCATTGTCAGTATTGTAGGATAATCCAGAAAAACCATTCAAAGGCCAGATTATGCTACAGTAAACCATCTTTCTCTTAGACAGGTGAGCCATTCAGCCAAGATCTCTCTGTTCAAGAGACTTCCAGTAAGATCAACACAGCATGGCCCATGTCTTAAAGGGATAGTAACAGATACAAAAACAAACAAAAAACAAAAACACAGATAGACAAGAGAGGATCACTGAAACCAGGGCTGATACACAGGAACCTTTAAAACAGATGTACTTGCATGTACAAATTTCTTCCACTTACTTTACCTTTGACAGATCAACTCTAAGATTGTGTAATAATCCAGAAAGCTATTCAAAAGCCAGATTGTTACAGTAAAACATTATCTTTGACAGGCTTATACCTATAGGTGGCCTTTTCTTCAACTTACTTTACCTCTGACAGACCAACTCCAGTTGCAAGGTTGCACAAAAAAGAAACAGAGAGAAAGAGCCAGAGAGGAGCCCCCAAACCGTGGCCAACAGACATGAACCAGCCAAGATCTTCCCCAAGAGACTACCTATAGGATCATTGCAGTATTGGCCATGTCTTAAAAGGGGCCATAACAGAAACAAACAAAACAAAAACACAGACAACCAGAGGGAATTCCCAAATCCAAGGCTAACAAACAGTTGAGAACATAGAATAGAACAGAAGGGAGTAAATATCCCTATGTTCGAGTCCCGCTTAACCATGACTCCTCCACCAGTGATGCCATAGATGTCCCCACAACGAGGGGCCAGATGTTCCCATGAAAAGGAATCAGTTGTGTGGAATCAAGGGTCTTGGCCTGTACACCAGGGGACTTACCAAATGGCTAAGTTTGTCATGACTTTCCTGAGTTCAGTTTCCTGTTTCTGAAAAGTGGACCATGATGAAGCAACTTTCACCATTCAGGAGGAGAAGGTGAGAGTTCCCTGAAGCAAAAGGAGCTTGAGCAGCTGCTGCGAGGGTTCCCCAGTCCCTCTGCTCACTCACAAGCATAGCTCCTCTGGTTTGACCTGAGGCAAATTCACCATGTCCTGACTCTCCAGTGGTTGGCTCTCAACAAGTTTGCCAGCCACCTTGCATCCTCAGCATGGAAGTGGGATTCCTTGGAGACCCAGTCCTGCCCAAGAAAGCTGGCGTCGGGGCTGCTCTCAGGTCCCATCTGGGGTAACAAATTGGTTATGGAAACCTCCGTCCTTGTCCTCATGCCAATCCAATAAGGGCGATAGGGTTTTGAGAAAAAGAAGGTTTTTGTTTTGCTAGCAAAGGAGAAGCACAGGGATTCCTGTCCCAGAAGCTGTGATTCTATACTATGCCATTTAAATGAAGAACTTCAGCTTCTGCAGATTTTGGTGTCCACAGAGGATCAAGGGACTAATCCCTAGTGGCTATCGAGGAATGACTGTACTTCACAGCGTAGTTCGGAGGATTAAATGAGTCAGTGTATTGCAAACCCTGAGCACATTGCCTGAAACATGGTGTGTTTTCAGTTCACCTGATGACTCAGAGCAGAGGAGAGCCATGGAGAATTGTTCCCAGGCATCGAAACTTAATGGCGTCTGCCTGGCTAGCTTTTGAAACTCCTGTGGACTTGTGATTCCTTTTTATTTTTCCTCGTTTTCGATTTGGGAATATCTGTGACTATTATCTGATGCCTAGTTCATCTTTACCTGTTGGGAGCAGATAACTTCTTTTTTCAGTCTTTCATGGGTCCACAGAGGAAGAAGTGTGCCTAGGAGTTGTACTCACAGGGTACATGATCATGATGATAGTGGGAAACTTTTGGACTGAGGAGATTTAGGAGGGATTTTTGAAGCTGTAATGGAATTAAATTTAAGAACCTTGGAATGGGGTAAATGTATTTTGTATGTGGTTTGGATACGAATCATGAGAGCCACTGGGTGGACACAAGTAGGCAGAATTTTGGCTTCCCATGTCCTCTGAGCTTGTTGTTAATCCAATAGTTATGGTTATGTGACAAGAGACTTTGTGGATGTAATTGAGGTGGCCAGTCAGCTGACCTTTTAAAGGAGGGCAGTTATCTTGGCTTACCCAGGTGGGCCAGATGTAATCATATGAGCTCTTGATATCAGAAAAGAAAGAAGTAAGAGGGATTTGAAGTATGGGAAGGACTCTTGTCAACCATTGCTAGCTTAAAGGTAAAGGGAGCAATAAGAAAGAATTTAATTCTGTCAATAACATGAGCAAGCACGGAGCTGACCCTTCTCTAGAGCTTCCAGGTAAGAGCCCAGGCCAGCCAACATCCAGGTTTTAATTCTGTGAGATCCCAAGAAGAGTATCCAGCTAGGCCCTGGACATCTGACCTTTAGAACTATGATATAATAGAGGAGTGTCATTCCAAGTTGCTAGGTTTCTAGTAATTTATTATGGTAGCAAACAGAAACTCCAAATACCAGATACTATTTTTTTGTGTTAAAAACAGTAGAACAAGCTGGCGTGGTGGGGCATGCCTGTAATCCCAGTGACTTGGGAAGCTGAGGCAGGAGGATCACAAGTTCAAAGCCAGTCTCAGTAAAAGCGAGGCACTAAGCAACTCAGTGAGACCCTGTCTCTAAATAAAATATAAAATAGGGCTGGGGGTGTGGTTCAGTGGTCGAGTGCCCCTGAGTTCAATCCCTGGTACCAAACCAAACCAAACTAAACAAAAAACACAAATATTTGGACAACCACAAGAGCTTCTTTGGTTGAAATGAGGAGGAGGGTGGCTCTATTGAGTATCTCTTCCAGTCAGCCCAGAAAAAGCACTTGCTTTGATTCAGGTGTAGAAGTCCCACCAGTCAGCCTCACTGTCCATTTCAACACTTACTGCATGGTGCATTGTGTTCTGTTGGACTTCTCTATGGCTCCCACTAGATATACACTTAGTAAGGGCAGAGACCGTTTCGTTTCTTTTCTTTTCTTTTTAAGGAGAGGCGGCGGGGGGGGGGGGGGGGGAGAGAGAGAGAGAGAGAGAGAGAGAGAGAGAGAGAGAATTTTTTAATTTTTTTTTTTTTTTCAGTTTTCGGTGGACACAACATCTTTACTTTTTATTTTTATGTGGTGCTGAGGATCAAACCCAGCGCCCTGCGCATGCCAGGCGAGCGCGTTACCACTAGAGCCACACCCCCAGCCGCAGAGACCATTTTAAAATTTTTGTTTCCCAGAGCAAGTTGCATTGTTGGCACAAGATAGGCATTTAATAAGTATTTTTTTTTTAATGAATCCTGACTGACTTTAACAACTAATGTCTCTACAGGACAATATTGGATATGGGACTAGAGGCATGGCAGGGGAAAGAAACAATGTGTAAGGGGGAGAAAATGTAGAGTTTAATACTTGTATGCTTATTGTTGACTTAGGAAAATTTCCTTCATGTATGTTTCCTACCAGCACCACCAGCAGTATCAATTTCAGGAAGCAGACTGACCATTGCACAAGTGGCTTGTGAAATATCACATTGTAGCTCACATTCCCAACAAGTTGAGTAAATACGCTTGTGTGTAGTCTACCCCCCAAGGATGCTTCTCTTGGCTTCCCTGCAGCTGGAATCAAAATTGGTGTTTAGTAATCACATGGTAACTAAGATGTTCTCCCCCTGGGATGGAATGCCCCATGGCTGATGCTACCTATGTATGAAGAGAAGAGCTGGGAAACACTGGGTGCAGCCTGACAATGTGTGGTCCCATCATACTGCCGGGGACCTTTGGTGCAAGCTCCAAGAGACCTCTGAGATTCCAGGAGGACACCTATTGGTTGAACCCCCAAAGCAAGCTAGAGGCATGGGAGTGAAGAAGTCTTCTAAAACAGCTAGTCGCAGGGAGAAGATGACTGGGAGGGGACACACACACACACACACAACTAATTTTTTTGAAGACAGAATCTGTCTTGGAAACCAATTAAATAAATGCTATCCCATTTTCTATTCCCAAGCAGTTCTTGCTATTTTGGTCACTGTAATTGAGAGTAAAAATAATCTCTACCGTGCCTGAAAAACAGCCACCAGTTACTCTATTTTAAATGATGTAAAAAACATGAGGTTAATGTGAAAACCCGCCTTCTAGGAATGTCAGCAGCTGTGTCCACTCTCACAGACTGAGCCACCCAGTTTGTGATGTCTTGTTAGTGAAGTAAATTGCCACGTGTCTTCAGGGTTTTGGTGCCCCCAGTAGTAGGGTGGAGATGAGTCCTGCCCTGTTATCAGGAGTGCAGCTTGGGACTTCCAAGTAGGTTATTAATTAGGGTCAGCCATTTTGCCAGTCAAGGTCTTAACTTCTTGCTCTAAAACAAAACCAAAACCAATAACAGAGCAAGCCAAATGAGAAGTGGAGGAACTGGAAAGTTGTTCCCTTTTAAACTAGCTTCAGGATTTTTCTTGTTTGATCATTTGATGCTTTGTTCTACTTTCCATAAACTGTAAGTTTTATTCGTGGGTTAAGACATTTTCCCGATATATAGGAACAGATCTCTAGATTTTGTGGAGCTAGTGCCTCAAAAATGTAGAGAGCCCTCTTTCAGAAAAAGGGTACCGAAGTTTCTACTTTGACAAATTTTACAAAATATATAACCTGGTGAACACAACATGCCCTCCCAGGGCCCAAGAAGTGCTCTGTACAGGATGAGGGACCCAAATCTTCATTACTTTCCAACAAATCTACCTCTGCATCTATAGAAGATGTGATTCATATATATTTCCTGAGAATAAAGGAAAACAGCAAGGACCATTGAATGTATAAGTAAAAATAGATCTAAAATGAACCCTTCCAGTTTTAAAGATGAACTGAAGAAGAAATTGGGATTCAGAGGTAATACCTAATGTTACATATATAATCATCATTAGAATCCAGTTATTAACTCCAATGTTTTTGTGCTATTTCTCAGGTTGGTTTGGAAATCCATGGAAAGGGGGTAAATATGTTATAGTTTATTTTCCCTTATAGAGGTATAAACCCAACAAGGAAGGTTTTAGCTGATTACGCTACAACCCTACAGTATCTCTGACAGAGGGCAAATGGAAGGGAGATTTTTCATCGGATCCCCTTCCTCTGTCTATTTTCAGAGGCTTACAGACAGTGACTACAAGACTTTTTGCTGTTGTTAAGTACAAAAGCACATTCATTTCTAAATAGATGTTGGCATCCAGTTTCCCTCAAAATAGATTTTTATTCCAAATGGCTGCCACTGATAAAATTTCCTAGAAATTCCCATTTGCACTAATATTTTACTAGGTTGAGTCACCCGAGAAAAGCAGCAACTTAGGCATTTTCCTGTTTCCCACCTTCCTTACTTTCCTTCCATCCATTTTTTTTAAAACTAAAAAATAAATATTGTATAGTTTGGTGCTAAATGATTTTTGTCTGTTTTTCAAAATCAAGCCCATTATTAAAGTTTTCAATTAGATATTATGAAAATATTTAACATAATTTGATATGGATTCTGAAGAGGACTGCAATTTTCACTGAAAATCTATAGCAGTAAGCTCAATAGTTTTTCGTAACTTAAGCCCAAGGCAGGTAGAATTTATATCTTGCATTGAATGTAGCTATGCAAAGTGAAAGAACCTGCATCTACCATCTTGAGACATTGTGCTAGATAGTTCCATTACATTATTGCATTTATTCTTCAAATAAGGGCAACTGAGGCACTGAGTAGTTCAGAAACTTTCAGTGGTAGAGCTAATATTGGAACCCATGCTAATGGTTCCCAAATTAATACCCTTTCCCCTAGCCACCATCTTTACCTTTTGCAGTCATCCCCATGAACATCTGTATTAAAGTCATGGAGGGTTCTACAGATATCAAATGCTGGGTTATAGTGTGGGGTCAGGGAAGTGAGGTCATGAAATCAGCCTCTGAGAAGTGCAGGCCATGGGCTGGGGATGTGGCTCAAGCTGTAGCGTGCTCACCTGGCATGCGTGCAGCCCGGCTTCGATCCTCAGCACCACATACAAACAACAATGGATGTTGTGTCCGCCGAAAACTAAAAAATAAATATTAAAAAAAAAATAAAAGGGCTGGGGATGTGGCTCAGTGGTCGAATGCCCCTGAATTCACTCCCTGGTACAAAAAAATAAATTAAAAATAAATTAAAAAAAAAAGAAGAAGAAGTGCAGGCCAGGTCACCCAGCAGCTGTCAGTCAGAGTTTATAAGCTAGCAGGTGCCCAAGGACAGCCCTGGGGAAAGAGATGAAGTCTTAGCTGTTTACTTTTTCTCCCTACCACAGAATGGTTGATTTCTCTCATCTGTTTCTCCCTCTCACGTTGTCTCTCTCAACTTCTGCAGCTGTCCACATCTTCCTTCCTTCCCTGCCACTCTCTTCCTCTAGAATGACCCTGTATTAAAACTTAACCTGCTGTGGTGGCCTGTAGTTGCAGCTACTCAGGAGGTGGAGGTGGGAGGATCACTTGAGTGCAAGAGTTCAGGGCTAGCCTGGGGAACATAACAAGTCCCCAACACCCTGTCTCAAAAACAAAACAAAACAAAGTACCAGCAAAATAAATAAATAAATACCTCTAGACATCTCTTCGCATTTCGTTTCAACATTGATTCTTCCCTGATTTCATGTCCTCCATGCTCTTCCTGCTTTTGTCTGCAGCAGAGCAGGAAACACAAGCCATTACCTACATCACATCTGACTGGAGCCTTGCCTCAGCAACCCAGTCCTTCCTCATCTTAGGTTGAAGTGCAATGATACTGAAATGAAGAGAAGGACATTTGGAAATGAGTGTGGTACAATCATAGAGGCTAGGCCTCAGATGTTTAGGTCAACTTTTCTTTTGAGGACTGATTCTTGTGCTTTCCCTCTCTCTCTCTCTCTCTCTCTCTCTCTGTGTGTGTGTGTGTGTGTGTGTGTGTGTGTATTTTCCCCACATCATTTATCTTGGAATGACCACGTACTTAAATAAAGGTCTTTGGGAGGAGAGCATCTCTCCAACTTCTGCCAAGCATCACCAAGTAGGGAGCACACAGGTTTTATACTCAGACATTCCTGCGTTTGAAGAAATTAGGTCCATCACTGATTGTCTCTGTGACACAGAGCAAATCATTCAACTTCTTCAAGTCATGATTTCCTCATATGAAAAGTGGGATCATAGTAGCTACGTAAAGGAATGTGCAGAGGTTTTGGGGTTAGTTCGTCTGACCCCTCCTCTACCACTGATTAGCTGGTTCCAGGTAAGTTGACTTGCTCTTTTGCCTTGTTTCCTGACTGGCAAAGTGGAAGCTAATAATACTTATTTATAGGATTGTTAGGAGGGTTCCAAGAAGTGATATATTTCAAACTCCTAAGTCCAGGATATGGCACAAAGAAAACACTTAATAATGGTAGCTGTTCTTAGGATTAATGAGATGGTGAATATGAAGTGCCCAGCAAAACGGCTTTCCCATAGCTGAGTTTCAATAAATGTTAATCTCCCCTTTCTTTCCCTCCAGGCAGCAGCAGCAGAAGAAATTGAATACTTCCTGATTATCTGCCCCTCCAGCCTAATGTGTATAAGATTAACACCCCCTCCACTCCTCCTCACTTTGCATCTGATGACACTTGTAACAGGGATAATATGCCACAAGGACTGGCCCTATGTTTAGAAGGATAAAGAGCTGCTTATATTTTGTAATTTCAGAAGAACTGAAAGCTTTCCGTGCCGCAAATGCCTATTCTTAAACAGTCTTCCTCCTTGGAATTTGCTGCTTCAGGGGTTTCCTTTGGATTTTAACATGACCTTCTGAAGATTTTTGTTAGATTGCTTATCTGAATAGGACAACACATTCTTTGTCATTTGCAGAGGTAAGTCCAGGGAAAGTCCTGAGGACTGGAATATGGATTCTAAGAAAACAGAATAGGAAATCTGGAGGAGCTGTGATGGACTTATGCATCCCAGAGATGCCCAAGTAGACCCAGGGTAGACTTTGCCTTATAGGAAGGAGGGGAGCTAGACCAGGCCCAGCCTGCCTCTCCGTGGTGCCTCCAAGAACACCTTGGTGGTGTCGTCTCAAATTAATGACTCTGCCTTAACGGAGAATAAGAAGGTCGTTTATTCTGAGCCAAATATGAGTGATGCAGATTCAGTTTCAGATTCAAGTTGCCTTGAGTGTTCTGAAGAAAAAGAAATTGTCATGACTTTGAAGGTGGAGAACAAAGGTAATTATGAATCAATACATCCAGTGAATTCCCTGGTGTGGGCATTGTACAGGTGTGTTCAGGCAAAGGAGGGAGAGATCTGACCATTGGACCAAGGAGACATCTTATCTCATTCTTAAGAAGATTGGTCAAGTTGGGGGTCTGTTCTTTTACTTAATTGTCATAAGAATGTTAGGTCAGATACAAAAGATTAAAAGTAATGGCTTTGGGGCTGGGGTTGTGGCTCAGTGGTAGAACACTTGCCTAGCATGCATAAGGCACTGGGTTCAATCCCCAGCACCCCATAAAAATACTAAAAAAAAAAAAAAGTTAAAAAAAGTAATGGCTTATTTTCTAAAGGTCCCAAGCATCCTTTCTAGTGCCTGATCCCAGATTCTCACCTGCCTGCTCTTTATCTCCTTTTGGGAAGAAGAAGTTGTCCATCTGGTGCTTGCTTGAAGAATTCTATGGTAATTCTTTCTCTGGGAATGTTTAATTTTAGGGAGCAGTGGGTTTCCTCATTGTGGACACCTTCAGAGGGAGCATATTAGATGACAGAATCTGATGAGGCTCTTGCCATGGTGTTTAAATAGATGCAAACTGGAAACTGCCAGGCGTAGTGGTACCTTTACGTGAAATGTGTCACAGAAAGAACAGAGCATGACAGAAACAAAAGAAGGGCCAAGTACCCAAATAACTAATAACCACAGAGATCATTTTCCATATGGGGTAATTCAGAAAAGAAAGAAAGCAACATAACTCTGATGTAACACTTAGGAGGGGGTGGAAAATAGGATGTCTAAGGATAGGCTGATTACAAAAAAATAAGAAATGGAAATGCAAACAGATTATTTTTTAAACTTTCAGAAACATGGATTTGAGGACCAGCAAACTAGGCCAACAGAGCCTTTTTTCCTATGTAAACTCGAATACCATAGTAGCAAAACCACATAACCTTAATAAGGTTCACATATTTTAGCACTTCTTTCTGAAGGCTTTTTATTCCCCAGAGCATAATTACTATTTTTTCAAGATTTCCAAAATTGTTGTGTAAACAAGGATGTTGCAAATGCTTTGTCATTCCAGTTCACAAGCGGGATAATGAAGGCACAGCTGGATTATGATTTGAATAACAGTGATCCATGATCCTTGTACTTCTGTCTGCCTGAACCCCCGTTTACTGTTCAGATGTGTAAATATACATATACATATCATTATGATTAACATTCCACAGAGAGGACCCAGTGAGGCAGAAAAAGTTTATTTTTAAACTATAATCAGAGCTGCTGGGGAGGGATATTGTGAGAAGGAGAAATACATATAGAGTAAATAACTCTACGAAACAGAGAGGTTGAAGGTCTTTCAGGAATCACACAGATTAGAAATTGATACTTTCTTGCCAAAAGCTAGCAGAGCCTTTCAAATCCTTTGTCCTACCACAAAAGACATTTTACAGCAGTCATTCACTCATGTACACAAATGTTTATAAGCGTTTGCATAAATCATAACTTATTGAATAATTGCTATGTGCCACACTGAGCACTCCACACAGTTATCTCATTATGTAGCTGGAATCTTTAAAGTAGCAAATAACAGACATGGTTAGAACCAATGGAGTAGCAAATAAAAATAGACACAGTTAGACTCTAAGAAATAAAGATTCTACACTCAAAATAAAAAAGAAAAGCAACCTTTGAGTAATTCCAGAAAGGCCTGGGATTCTTTGCAATTTGCAGATAAATCTGATATCTGGTGATGTTCAGTATTGTTTGTAGGCCCAGATGGAGTGTAACAGGAACCAGTAGATAATCCCTAAATAACTCAACAGAGAACCAGAACCAAAAGAGTGTGCTCTTGGCCACATCTCTTAATGGGAAGGGGTTGCTAGTTAAGAAGTGATTAAATGAGTAATCATTTAATTAAATGAGTGTTCTGATTGTGAGTAGTTTAATGTAACTATTTTCCTCAGTTTATCTGATAATCAACTGAATTTAATTATGGTATAATTCTATGTTCTTTCATAGTTTTGACAGCCTAAAAGAACTTTGTTGGTTATTGCTAACCAATGTGTGCAACTGTTGACAAGGGTTTCGATTTTGACCTTTTATTTTGCGGTTTATATTCACTGATTTGGAGAGATACTTACAACGAATCGTGAATAACTTCAATGAGTATAAAATATCATGTATGATATTATCCCATTTTGTAAAACAAAACTCAGGCAAATAAACACTAATCAGCATTGTTTCTTGGTATTAGAAAATGGGAAAAACTGTATATGTAGCTATGAGGCATCGGTTAAATAAATTCAGGCTTATGTATAGACAACCATTAAAAATACAACTGCTGCAAATTTCTTGACTCTGACAATGTTGATAACTTAGTGTTAAGAGCAATAAAACATAGAGTAATGCAATCCATTATTTATAGAAGAAAATTTATGCATAGACAAACATTTAGAAATACAGCTATCAATATATTAACATGATTACTTTGAGTGGTGATATTACAGTTGTTTTTTAAATAAAATTTGAGTAGACTTTATTTTTTAGAATAGTTTTTAGACAAAGTTAAGATAATACAGAGGGTACTCATATATCTCATATCCATTTTTCCTATTATTATTATATTGCCTTAATAGATTACATTAGTTACAACTAATGAGCTAATGTTGAAATATCATTATTAACAAAATCCATACTTTGTTCAGATCTCTTTTATCTTTTTCTAATGTTCTTTTCCGGTTCCAGGATCCATTCAGTATATGGTGGTATATTTAGTCATCATTTTTCCTCAGCTCTTCTTGCTTTTGATAGTTTCACTTAGTCCTTGTTTTTGTTGACCTTGACAGTTTTGAGGAGTACTGGTCAGGTGTTGGATGCTCCTCTAATGGAATTTTTCTGAGATTTTTCTTACAATTAGGCTGGGGTTATGGGTTTTGGGAAAGAATCATTGAATTTTATATCATTAAATTTATCTGTATCTTTTAAATTTCCTAGAATGAACATGTTTCATTTTTACTAGAACAGTTATTATAGGGAGAAATTGATAGGGATGGACGTGTGTGTGTGTGTGTGTGTGTGTGTGTGTGTGTGTATGTACTAGCTATCAGATACAAAGATTGGATTGTTGCCTGGATTGGCAGTAGTGAACTTGTGATTGGCAAGTTCATCCTTTCCTCAATAAGTTCAACCTTTCTTTTTAGCACCCTCTTGTCCTCTCCTATAGCTCCATTTTAATGTCCCAGAGAGTTGGTAAAGAGTTAAGACATAGCTTCTTCCTGAGGCACTTCCATTTTAATATAAGATGCTTTCTGACTCTGGAATCTGTTGTGTTTACCTTCAAGAGAACATGGTGTCCTTTCATAATAGCAGCCCAATTTTCCTTTAGTGACTCCCTGTCTCCCATTCTGGGATAAACATGTGACTTAAGTGAGCCAATGGGAGCTTGATCTAAGATTTTTTCTGAGGCTCTTAGGAAAGATGAACTTTCATTGTCTCATGGTAGTAAGGTTGACAGGATGTAAACCCAGAGTTTTGAAAGAGCATGTGCATTTCCACAGAGAAACAACCAGAGAAGAAAGCCAACACAAAGGCAAGCAGGTCTGGGAATTGAAGAGGAACAGATTCTTGAGGTTAACGTGTGAGCATTCTGATTCTGACAAGCCAGATTTATCTCCTACATTTTTTAGTTACATGAACCAGCAAAGCTTTTTTCCCTCCTGCTGAAACCCTTTCAGCTTGTATTTTTGTTACTGTAATGGAAAGACTCTTGACTAAGACTTTCTCAAGATCTTATTTCTGTAATTAAACTATCTTTTCACCCATATCTGACGTTTGTAACCTCTTTTTAATTCTCAATGCTATTTATTTTATCTTAAAACTCTTCTGTCTTGTTTCTTACATGTAAAATATAACCCATTAAAAATTCAGTAAAGCTGATTATTTAGCTTCATGTAATCTATACAGTTTATCTCCACTGGCGATGTAATCAAATTTGGAATGCATTAAAATATTGAATATATTGAAAATAGTCCCTGTGATTAGGATATAGATACAACTTTATGCCTTTAAAAATTCTTGCTCTATTTTAAGCAAGCCTGTTAACCAGTGGGAACCTCTCTCTCACCCCAGCCATTTCTTAACTATCAGGAAACTCTAGTCAGTTGCCATAGCAGCAGCACCGACTCAACTTTTCCTCATTTAAAAATGTCATTTGTCAAATGAGCAATCAGCTTCTTTTTTATCACATCCCAATCACTGGGCCAATGTGAAACAAATTAGACAGAGTAATATGCTGTTCTTTGCATTGGAAGAAATGAGAGGGCAATGGAATTGCTCTTGAGAGTTCATAGGGGATAGAGGTTGAATTTTTGGACATCTTACAGCCACTTAAAACAGGATCTCAACCCCAACTCTGCTGTTCACTTGATGTTTAACTGTGGAGAGCCCGTTAAATCTTTGTGACTAAGTTATATCATCTGTGTTACATTTCATCTGAAATGAAAATAATAGTGGAATAATAACCTCCTATGATGTGCAATACAGTTGTATAAAATAAGAGGGCCGATATGAGGTTCATGATTTGGTCCACAAAGCTGACACAGAGGAAGCACTCAGTCAGTGTCAGGTGGCTATTTAGACAGGTGGTTGTGATCACATCTAGAATTCTGTGAAAGCTTAAAATGGATATAAAGCCTGTGTGTTAGAGGCATCTAAAAGTAGGGAAAATAAGGGATCAAGATGAGGAATCTTTTGGAAGTGATTGATAGGTGGAAAAATATTTTAAATATTTAATTTGGGTAAATGGTTTTCTATCCTATTTCTTCTGTAATTGTGATTAGAAGTGTTACTAAAAGACTTAAACCATAGATGACCCTCAGAAGTATCGCTGTAAGCTTTAGACCTCTGCCATTATCCCTGTTGAAAGGAGTCATTAAACATTCTTACTTGTTTCATAGTTCATGCCCATTAATTTTTCAATTTTACTAAAATTAAAATTTAAAATAGACATCATCAGAACTATTTATACTTCAAGAATCTAGATCAGAAAATGATTTTTTGCAGAGCAAATTCTTTCACGTGTGACTTTTCTAACGTAGGTCATTGAAAATCTAATTAACATTGGAACCTCAGAAGTAGCATTTCTCATATTTTATTCTGAAAGTGCGACAAATTATTTCAGGATGATTCTGGTCCATCTTTTCATACACTCTTTAGTTGCATGATCAAAGAATTCACATGTTTAATTCATATAAACTCAAAAGTATCTCCTTTCTTGGCAATGAGGTGCTAACATGAATTGAACTTGGTTGTCCTCTAAACCTTGAAGCTATTGCTTTTGAGTCACTTCTGTCAAGCAGATATTCCTGGATAATGATACTTTAGAGTAAATGTGGCTTAGGTTCATTAGTAGCAAAAGAGAATTGAACTAAACTATTTAAAACGGTGACAGTAGTTGCTTAATGAACTATTGAACTAACTGCCTAAATTGCCGAGTAACCGCTGGTTTTCTTTAAGTCAAAAGATCACTACAGGGAAGACACTATGTACAAATAGTATTTTTTTTTTTTGTACAGCTGCATAGAATTTAGGGTCATTCATTTAGGTTCAGCATTTCCAGAGATTTAACATTGTGAATCATGCAACTGAAATTGGCATCACATGGCTTCAGAATATCACCACATCAAACACCCAACTGGCGTCAGGGGAAGAAGCTTGATGTCACTGTATGGCTATATGTTTTCTTAACCTAACAGCTTGCTTCCTGTGAAATTCAGTACAGCTGGGTGGAATGTCTCCATAGTCTATGTGCAGATCTTCAGGAGATTTCTACCATCTTGTTATGCTGGTGATCCGAATCATCCAGTCAAATGTCCATTTGGAAAGTGGGTTCCCAATTATACAGATGAAAGAACAGAGAAGAGGATTTGCCAAGTGGTATAACATAGAGATCAAATTGAAGATACTGAGTGGAGGAATAGTTAAAATATAAGTTACATTTGCCAAAATGAAATCCTGTTTGAGATTACCATCACAGTTACATGGTGCCGTTTTAATATTATATTGGCTGCAACCAAATTCACAACTACCACCTGCTTAGACTTAGCATTTAAATTTGGTTTTTATTTCAGGGGTGCTATTTACATATGGTACTCTTTTTGGGGTGGGGGGAGCTTTACAACTTTTAATTACCCATTAAGTAAAATCCTGCTATTGAATTGTGATGTCTAACCATGCTAATCTTCAAAATTTATAACCTGACTTCAGAGGAGCAATTAAAAAATTTAAAAACTACAAAGGACAAGTGTTACTCAGATCAGTGGTAACCCTAAGTTCTCTGAGGTAAGTATTGGTCTGGCTTGAAAGCCAGAGTGGACATGGGGTTTGTTCTACCATCTCTAGACTTCACCAGATTAATTTCTACAATTGCCCCACGTTGAGAACTCACTAACTTGATGGAGATGGAGAAGAATCTTCCACTAAACTCTAAAGTTTTCCAAGGAAGGTGCTGTCTCTTATTCGTACTCAGCATTATTTAGTTCTGGTGTCTTATATAGCAGTCAACGTATAATGGATGTTTAAGCATTTTGAACAAATGGATGAACAAGTGTGTATGTGTAACTGTAATTGTGAACTACCCAGGACAAGTCAGCATGTATTTATTCACTGACTCAATAGCAAATAGGATGTTTTGGAAATAGGTTGATTTTTGCTTTAGCTAAAACTTGCTTCTGCTCAACTCCTGGCATATTGCAGCCCTGCTACAATGGAGAGAGTGAGAGACTACACTTGGCAGAAAGCCCACAGCCACTCCATGGGTCAGGGGGCAGGAGGGGATGACCTTGAAGGACTCTCATGTCCCTGAATTGTCCTAAGACCATAAAACCCAACAAAATAAAGCAAAACAGGAAACCCCCTCCCCTAGAACCAGTATTTTCTGTGAAAAATATCCATCAAGCTGTTGTTATCAAAATAGAGACATTTACAAAAAAGGTTAGGACAGATGTTTTATTTACATCTCCACCAGTTGCAGGTTGTCATCTAGAAATAGCTTAAAGCCTGGAGTTTGGTATCTTAGCATGTCAGGAGGGGATTGGCTTCTGTCCCCAGTCCTTGTCCACTTGCCAGTAGTGATGGGGAGGTGTTTGCCTCTGTTTCCTTGTTGGCTGACCCTTGGGCTTGGGTTCTGGAGCTTTCAGTGTCCCTCAGAGGGACAGACAGGGACACATCCTGGAAACGGCCTGGCAGTTCACCCTCCCGGCGTTCTCTGTGGGTGAACTCAGGCAACCAACAACTCGGTGACTCTGACAGATGTTTTTGTTTCTTAGCCTCGGGCACCTTGCCCTGCTGTCTTGCCTGCAGAGGGTGATGCCTGGCACCCCGCCCAGTGCCGCCAGGAATGAGCATGGCCCCAGGGAGTACTGCCAAGTCGGGTCGGCAAGTTGCTTGCTGGGAGCCAAGAGGCCACTGGAGAAATGTGTTGGTCTGGGTGCTCAGATCCCTGTCAGAGGGACACATCAGCTGAAATATCTCCCTGCCCGATGTGGCTGTGAGTTCTAAATCTATGTTCTGTGTCTCAAGCCATTTTGTTTAGATGTTGCGTTTGCTTCATTGAGCAATCCTGGTGACTCAGGGGGGGTCACTGGAGGAAAGCGACAGGCTTCACAGCCCCATGTTCAGCAAATACGAGTAGGGAAACATGCTGCCTGAGTGTATTCTAGTTCAACCCTCAAGACCAGAGTCACCTAAACAAAAAATAAAAACTAAACCTCTACCAGTCAACACAAATGGCATAGATCCACTTTTGGTAAGAGCATGGCCCCGTGGGAAAACACTAGGCTTGTGGGATGACAGTCTGGCTACAGGTCCCTGCTCACTATTTGCAATCTGACTCCTTTACATGTTTTCAACTTATTCTTAATTCTTTCCTGTTCCTATTTCAACAACTTTCTTTCTCAAATTAAAAAGAAAATACTCGGGTATACAACTTTATCAGGTTAATCTCTCTGTACCTTGATTTCCTCACCTGTATAATATAGTTTATTCATTCAATAAACATCAATTGAGTATTTTTCCTCTGTCCCATTGGCAGTCACTGTTTAAGGATAAATCCCAAAGCCAAGAACTTAGTTTTGTACAGAGATAAGAACCCAGAGTTGAGGCTGGGGTTATGGCTCAGTGGTAGAGAGCTTGTCTGGCACATGTGAGGCACTGGGTTCTATCCTCAGCACCACATAAAAATAAATAAACAAATAAAGGTATTGTATCCACAACTAACAAAATATTTTTTAAAAATCAGGAAATGAAAATATTCTTTAAAAATGTTAAAACAAAACAAGACAAAACCCAAAGTCATAGGAATATGAAGGCCAAAGTAACTCACTCTGCTGCGGAGGACATCAGGCTCCGTGTAGAGATGACGCCTTGAGCTGACTCTAGTAGGCAAGCTACCGGGTGCAGTGGAGTTTGCCTGTAATCCCTGCACCTAGGGAGGCTGAGGCAGGAGGACTGTGAGTTCAAAACCAGCCTGAGCAACTTAGTGAGGCCCTAAACAACTTAGTGAGACCCTGTCTCTAAATAAAATATAAAAGGGGCTGGGGATGTGGCTCAGTGGTTGAGCCTCTGTGTTCTATCCCAGGTACCAATAAAATAAATATAAATAAGTAAGTAAATAAATAAATAAATAAGGATGAGCTGGGTTTGCATCAAGCCACACACAGGCTTGAAGCAGGAGCAGGTGGAATTTGAACACAGGAATGTTTGGGGCCCAGAAGGCAGTAAAAGAGCATCTGGACCCAGGAGGAGGATACATGGCATGGCTCCTGGAGGAAGTTAAGGAGGCTGGAGCAGAAAGTGCAGCTATAGCCATTGTGCTGTACAACATCCTTCCACACCATGGCTGGGACTGGTGACTGTAACTGTGAAAATGGTTAGAGGAGTTTTTCTGAGGACAAAAGTAATGTAGGATTATTTTAGGAGATCTAGACAATGTGCCAGGGTGAAAAAGAAAATGAAGACCATCTAGAATCTGCCTTTCCAAAAAGAACCGTTAACATTGTGACACACTTTTTAATACTTAGCATGTGATTCCACATTCATTCTTCGTGATGTTTGAACTGAGAATGGAGGAGTTACAAAGGTGGGGAGGAGCACCGCTAGGAAGATGAGCTCATGGAAGACCCCAAGAGGGAGAGTGGCTGGCTTGGGGTGGAACTGGAAGAAGGCCAAGGGCTGGGGGTGAGGTTAGGAGTGTGCGATGAGGTTGAAGACTGGCAGCAGATCGCGTGGGATCTTGTAGGTCGAAGTTAAGCATTTGAGTAACTAGGAGCTTTGACCAGTTTTGACCAGGAAACTGACATGACTTAAGAAGACCGCCTAGCAGCCACAGGAGCATTGATCATAAAGTGGTAGGAAAGGAATCAAGAGACAGCAAGTTGTGGATAAATATTGATGCGGTAGTGGAGATCAAGAGCAAGTTGCACAGTCAAGGTGGTTTTTGGAAACATTATTGACAAGAGTTTAGTGTTAGATTGACGTGGGTCCTGAGAGGGAGGGGAAAACTTCGGATGAATTATAAGAGATTCATATGTAATAAAGTATGTATGATTATATTATATTTAGTTAATAGAAATTAGGCATAGTTGTGATGTTTCTAAGTTCCCATATTGTATTTCATTTTATCAATGCTCTATAATTACCACTAATTTCCACTTACCACTAAGTCTGATGTTCTTCTCTGTGAGATCTTGAAAAAAATGTATATTGATAGAGATGATTGCTCTCCTTGCTCACTCTCTTTTCTGTGCTTGCTTCTTTCCACCAATAATTCCAGAAGTTTCCATCCTAATTCTGGGTGTGGGGCAGAACACCCAGAGGCAACCTGGGATATGGACTCGTGGGGAGTATGTTGGGTATGTGTGTATGTGGCAGGGCTAGCAGGGGAGATGGGTGGGCAGAGACAATGCATCCCCCGTGTGCTGAACTGGCAGGAAAAAGTTTCCCTGAGGTGGAATTTGCCCTCCCACCCTTTGTGCTCCGCCTCTCTTGATCTTCAGGTGGAGCCAGTGTGTGTGTGTCAAGATGAGTTGTTGAGGGCCTCACAAATGCATGGGAAAACCAGTCTTAGTGAATGGGAGTGATCTCCAGTCAGCTGTAGGACACTGACGCAGGTTAGAGTAGATAACTTGGCATGTAATGAATGTTGACTGGTTTGGAAGACTGGCGGTGACCTAGGATGTTAGCAGGGGCATCGCTAAGTGATGGGGTTACGGTGACATTTATTGTCTTCTTTGTATGCCTCTGTACTTTATTTTATAATTTCTGCAATGAGCACAGACTAGTTGAAAATTAATAAAATCAGTTTTAATGTTGTTATTGCCATAAAATTATAGGTGGTTTTTAAAAATTTAGCAGTTTTAATAATTAGTGGAAGAAGTTGGATTTTCTGTCTTTCAGATGACAGATCTGGGAACTCCTAAAAGTAAAATTCCAATTTGTGAAACTGCCTTGTATACTTGGAAGTTTTCCATGAGAATACAAACTGAGACTTTACTCAGAATGTTCCAATATATAAGTAGTATATTTAACACAATTTTCTGTGTTTGTTGTATATAAGCTCTGATGTGTGTGTGTGTGTGTGTGTGTGTGTGTGTGTGTGTGTGTATGACCCTTGTACCCTTGTACAACTCATAGAGTTTATCTTGGTACCTGCGTGTAGTTTATTATCTCAATAATTGGATATTTGGATAATTTGGATAATTGTTGGAAATAGAAGAAATTTGTTGCCTGCTATACAGGATGTTAAATAAGGAAAATGATAGGAAATATGAATGTTATCTCTTTTTTTTTCAAGGTAGTTAATTTTATAAAAAAAAATTATAAGCTTTTAAAAATTAGATGTATATTCAGATAGAACAAATAAAAGAAACTACCTAACTACAAAAAAGGGACTTGATATAAGAAAAAAATAAAAAAGATGGGGGCTTTTATTTACTAAGATCTCAACATGATGTAGCAATTAATAATAAATAATGTTAAGCAGCATTAATATAAATATAGTGTCTCTGACATAGATATTGCATTTTTCATTTAAGAACAAGCTATAATTTTCTCTGAAGGAAAAAGTATTTTCAATTACCAAAAATTTTAAAATATTTATTTATTGGAAATTTCACCCTCCCATACTCTCCTGCATCAGCCTAGTTTCCAGCTTCTCCAAGAGGAGATCACTGGCATCAGCTCTTGTTAATCCTTTATAGAATCCATAAGGTTTTTTAATATCTTTTTTCTTAGTTTTAGGTGGACACAATATCTCTGTTTTATTTTTAATGTGGTGCTGAGGATTGAACCCAGTGCCTCATGCATGCTAGGTGAGCGCTCTACCACTGAGCCACAATCTCCAGCCCAAGGATTCATAAGATTTTAAATAGTTGGGAACATACTTTCTTTTTAAACAAATGGCAGCATTATGCACACTATTCTATATCTTTGTATTTTGCCTTTTTGTTAGAATATTTCAGAAATCATTTAATAATGTTAATTCACCTTTTATAGCTATATGATATCCCATTGTACTATATTTAACAAATTTCCTACTAATTTCCTTTTATTCCCCTTTGATAAAAAAATGCATCAGAAAACTTTAATGTACACATAATATTTTAGGTGTATCAGTGTATTTGTAGGTGTATCAGTATATTTGTAAGACATATTTCTAGAAATTAATTTTTAAAGGCAAATTTTAAAAATCTTATTGTTCCTAGTAATTTTTCCCCTTGGGTTAAATGATTTACACTGTCCTCCAGCAATGAGTAAAACTCACTGTCTCTCTCCATTATCACCAAAAATGTATTTTCAAACATATAATACCATAAGCAAAAACTGATATCTCAGTTTAGTTTTGATTTCTATTTATTTAATGGAAGAAAAATACACGTTTCCAAATTGGTAAGTCATTTGTATTTCCTTTTCTGTGTGGTTTCATTTACCTACTCTGCTTAGTTTTGTATTATATTGATCTTGTTCCTTAGGTAAAACTAACCCTTTACCAGGGTCCATAAATTCCTAGGATCTGGTACCCACCCAGGTGAAAATTCACAGTGGATTATAAAATCAGGGGAAAATTTGTGAGAGGAGGAAATGATAAAAGTAGAAAAAAATGATACTATGGCATTCCAGAAGCTATGGCAATGTGTGAACTTCTGCTTTGAAAACTAACATATTATGAGCATCTCCTTTCCATGACTATAACAAAATACCTGAGATAGTTACAAGTTACAAGGAAGAAAGTTTTATTTTGGCTCATGGTTTCAGAGATTTCAGTTCATAGTTGCTTGACCCTGTTGCTTTGGGCCTGTGGTAGCACAATAAATTGTGGCAGGAGTGCATGGTAGAGGGGATCTGTTCACCCCAAGGTGACCGGAATAAAAGAGTAAAAGGAGGGAATAGGGTGCAAATATTCCCTACAAGGGCATACCTACAATGCCCTAACTTCCTTCCACTAGCTCTCCCATCCAAAAAGGTTCTACTATCTCCCAAGAGGGTCACAGACTGGTAACTTTAACACACAGGCCTTGGGAGACACAACACACACACATACACACACACACAAAAAAAAAAAAAAAAAGCAAAAGAAGGAGAACAAGAAGAAAGGAAGGAAGAAAAAGAAGAAAGGAAGGAATAAAAACAAAGAAAACCAAATTATGTTACAGATTCAAGAAAAGTAGTTTTTGAAATAGTGACTTAGGGTTATAGTTACAAAGTGAAATGCAAGATTGAACTGTTTTCTGGATTGTTCAGACTACTGACTACATCCTCAATCCCCAATGTGCATATAATAGAGGAAGGGGTTTCTTTCTTAAAAAGTAATTTATCTGTAGCATCCACTGTTTTCCAACATCTGTTTTTCTTTTCTTCTACTCTATGACATTGTTTCCTGGGCATAGAATTTTGATCCTAGCTAAAGTTACCGTTTCTCAACCTCTGTTACAGCTGGCTAGTTATGTCCACATGATTATGTTCTGGTAATGGGATGTGAGCAGAAAGGATATGAGCACACAAGTCTTGACCTAAAAGGATTGCATGTGAAAATCCACTGTATTTTTCCCCTTTGTGCTGAATGGGATGTATTGTGAGGACAGGAGCTGGAGGCGCCATCTTGGACTGAGAGATGGAAAATGTGTTGAGGCAACTTGGACTTTTAGGTAAAAACCTATTTAAATTACTGTATGTTTGAATCTTTTGGTGAGGACATCTTAGCCTGTATCCCAACAAGTATAATGTACTTTTCTTTCATAATGAACTGCCTCTTAACATAGTGGCTTAGAACAACAATCATTAATTAGCTTATGATACTGTGGTTTGTCAAATTTGGCCTACATTCAGCTAAGCAGTTCTTTTGGCCAATCTTTCCAGGGTTTATTCACATGGCTGCAGTCGATGATGAGTTTGCTAGGGCATAATTGGACTCTGTGGCCTTACTCATGTGATTGGCAGTTGTCTTGGGCAAGGGGAGCAACTTCGTTGTGTATTTCTAACAGTTAGCAGGAAGCCCAGGCTGGTTTCCAAGTGTAGCAAGAGATAGCAAGTCCCAGCGAGAAATCATTTTTGACTCTTCTCTTCATGCATAGATGGTAATGTCACATTAGCCAAAGAAAATCCCATGGCTGAACCAGGGGTGAATGTGGGAGAGGACTAACAAAGGGTACATGTTTCCAGCAGAGTTTCTCAACAGCAGTACTGTATACATTATTAGGCTGGATAATTCTTTGTTATGTGGGCTGTCTTGTGCATTGTAGGATTTTCAGCAGTGCCTCTGCCTTCTAACCCATAGATATCAGTAACAGTCCAAGACATCAAACATGTCTCTAGATATTGTCAATGACCTCTATGTGACAAAATTGAGAAAACTGCTGGTTTACCAGGTGATCTGTTTCTGGTGTGAGCCATTGAAGGCTATTCATGCAACAACCTACCACAAACAATTGATGTAATAACTCAGCTTATTTTTCTTTGCTTACATCATTAACCTTATATTCTGGGATTGTTGTTGATTATTTCTGTTGATGTGCATGTTTTTGAGAAGCTGTTCTTTGGTTCAGGGATTTGGCCCTTGTTTTCAGAGCTTGATGTCTTTGATTTTGACCTTTCGACTTAGACTTTTCTAACATAGAACTCACCTTACTTTATTAGAAAATATTAGCAATTGTGACCTATTGGATTGTTGTGCCCAGATCTTTGCTTCTTCTCTGTAATAACACATTTTTCCCCATTTTTCAGGTGACTCTCCATGCCTCACAGGTGACAGAATATACATCATTGCACCATTGTTTTGAGCTTGGCCGTGTGATTTGTTGTGACCAATACAGGGTGGGTATTGATGACCGAATGACAATCCTGAGCAGAGGTTTTAGAAGGCATGGCATGTTCCTGCTGGTCTGTCTTGTGATTCTGGCTCCTGACATGAGAACAGTGATTTCAGAACTAGTCTTTCTGCCTGGCTCCTGGTAGGAGATGGTAGAGGAGATGTAAATTTGACTTGCAGTCTGGAACCAAGGAACTACAGATGTCCCACAGACACTGGGAGAGAAATGCGTGCTTACTGTAGTGAGACTTTGATATTCTGGAATCAATTGTGGCAGAGCTGACTCATGCAATTTCCAGTTTTTATTCTGTCAAGTTGCTTTTATCTGCAAAGTACATAATTGTTGTAGAAAAATAAAATACAGGAAATCAAAATCAAGAAAAATCACCTGTAATCCCTGTCCACAGAAAAACAATGTTAACATTTTGTGTATTTCCCAGCATTTTTCTATGTATATTAATTCAGTAATTCATTTATTATTTCATCCAACAAATAAATTCTGAGCTACTTGCCAATAAGTAGATGTAGCTAAATATAGTAGAGTATAAGCTAGACATGTCCCTCATGAGGTTTATAGTTAGATGGGAAGATAGACTCGATTAACTACAAAGCAATTAAACACAAATCTACAACTGAGGTAAACACTACTAAGGGGAAGTATAGTATACTCGAAAAATGTATAAGAACAGAGGATAATGCACTTTGGGACCAAGAAAAACATTCTTAAAGAAATAGTATAATAGACACGTTACAATGTATTTCACATACTATAAAATAATTTCTATATCATTATATATACATAATTTCATAGAGTACACATATGGTGTTATTTCTCTTCTACATGTGTTATAGCATATCAGCATATGTATTAGAGAACATATTAAATAATATGTGCAATGGACAATATGAAACGAACATCTTTCCACATTGATAAGTATGCTTTTATTCTCCTGAAATTTGTGTACCATGTTTTATTCAACCAATCCCCTGGTATTGGACATTTGAGTTGCTTTTTGTTTTCTCTTACTGTAAATCTTATAATGAACATTCTGGCAAAAAACTCTAATATGTTTATGGAAGATGAATAATTGTGGTGAAAAAGAAAAAAAAAATGTGCTTTGAAGCAACATTTTATAATGTATCTTGACCTGTGTATCCCAGAGGAAGCATAATAGAAATATTTATTTTTGAAACAAAATTTCTCATGCATTGCCAGCAATACTCAGTCATTCCTGAAAAACTTTTGGGAAAATTTAGACTATCTTTCTTTGATGAAGATTTATTGAGGGTAGATAGGGGCAAAATGTCAAGGGAAATGGTGTAAATATATATAGTGAAAAAATCCAGAATACCACCTCTGCTTTTTCAAATCAAGAAGTGATAGGTTGTAATATTTTATTGCTGGTCTAGCTTTTTTTTCCTATTGGTGTGGTTATCATTACTTCTTCAGTGGCCTATTTCCAAAAGCAATGGGTGAGCCCCCACAAGATATTCCCCAGAACGTCTGATTCTCCCATGAGTAATAGGCCAGCAGAATGCACTAAACAAACAGTTTAGCTCAACTGTGTTGCAATTGTCTGAATGAAAATCAAGTATGATTAGATGATAGAGTTTATATGGTTTGCCTTACACAGGATAAGAGAGCCTGACATTCATTTAAAAAGTGAAAATCTAGGGTTGCATATTAGCAAAAAGACATATCAAATAAATGGAATAAAGAGCCCAGAAATGAACCTGCACATGTATGGTCGACTGAGTTCCATAAGGGTTACAAGGACATTAAATAGAGGAAAGGAAAGTCTTTCCAGCAAATCCACATGCAAAACAAACAAAAAATCTACAAGAAAACCAAAATGAAGTCAGACCTTAAGCTTATACTACATACCAAATCAAACTCAAAATGAATCAAAGACCTAAATGTAAGACATAAAACTGAAAAGTTCTTAGAAGAAAACAAGAGGAGAAAACTTCAATGGATTTCTTGGGTATAATACTATGTACACAGGCAACAATAGTAAAAATAGATAAATAGAATTAAGAACTTTTGTGCATCACAGGACACAATCAACAGGGATAAAAGGCTACCTACAGAATGGAAGAAAATATTTATAGATTACCTATTTGGCATAAATCATTTACCTGTTCTTTCTACTTAGAACAAATAAAGAATCCTTACAACTCAATTACAACAAAAAAACACAATCTAATTTAAAGTGGGCAAAGGGCTTGGATAAATATTTCCCCAGAGGAGCTAGGCAAATGACAACAAGCATATACAAAGATGTCAACATCATAATCATTAGGGAAATGAAAATCAAAACTACAATGAGACATTTCCTCATATCCATGAAGATGGCACTATCAAAAACACCAGAAAGCAACAAGTGTTGGAGAGGACATGGAGAAACTAGCTCCCTTGGGCATTGTTGGTGAAAATGCAAAAATGGTGCCATTGCCAGTAAAAACAATATGGCGGAGCCTCAAAAAATCGAAAATGGAACCACCAGGTGACCCAAGCAATTCCACTTCTAGTTATATGTTCAAAAGTATTGCAAACAAATTCTCAAATATGTATTTGTACTTCCACGTTCATGGCTACACTATTCACAATAGTCAAAAAGTGAAATCAACCCAAGTGTCCATCAACTGAGGAATAGATAAATGAATATTCTTAGTGAATAAAATTGAATAATATTAATGGGATGTTATCAATAATGAATAATATTAGTGGAATATAATTCAGCCTTGAAAAACAAGGAAATTCTAACACATGCTACAATACTGATGAACCTTGAGGATCCTATGCTAAGTGAAGTGAGCCAACCACAAAAAAATGAATACTGTATTGTTCCACTTACCAGAGGTACTTGGAGTAGTCATATTCATAGAAACAGAAAGTAGAATGGTGTTTGGTGGAGACTGGGGGGGGAGGAGAAAATGGGGAATTGTTTCATGGATATCCACATGCAATTTCAGTTTTGCAAGATGAAAAAGTTCTTGAGATTGGTTGCATTAAAAATGGGAATATACTTAACACTGAACTGTACACTTAAAAATAGTTAAGTTGGCAACTTTTATGTTATGTGTGTTTTATCACAATTAAACCAAAGAGAAGATTGCATAATATTAATGCCTTGGGACGGAACTCACATAAAATGTATTCTTCCTTCGGGGAACTGGCTCTTGTTACTCTCCCCACCTGACCTGAATGCCAGATGACCTGAATATCTGAGCTAGCTGTTCATATTGGGCTTCCTAGCCAGGTTCCAATATGGTCACTAATTTCTGTGTATTGGGCCCACTCTCCCATTGGACTGGAAACTCCCTGGGTAGAGATTACCTTACTACCTTGAACTCCCTGGCAGTCCAGCTGTAGTCTGCCCCTAGTCTGAATGTTTGTTCCCAGACTGAGGTGAGGTGTGTTGCCCATAAAAAACCTCTTCCTGGACTGGGGATGTGGCTCAAGTGGTAGCGTGCTCGCCTGGCATGCGTGCGGCCCGGGTTCGATCCTCAGCACCACATACAAACAAAGAAGTTGTTGTGTCCACTGAGAACTGAAAAATAAATATTAAAAAAACTCTCTCTCTCTCTCCCACCCCCTCTTAAAAAAAAAGTATTTATATAAAAAAAAAAAGAAAAAAAGAAACCTCTTCCTTAGGTGTGAAGGGTGGTCAGAATCATGTGTCCGGGGACTGACAATGCCAGGAATCCAGGCTAAAAATGAAGTAGGTGAAGACCTCTTTCTACAGACTCTAAGAACATCACCGTGTGCTTCAGCCTCACTGGAGGTCTAACAGCAGTGGCACCATTGCCTGAGCCCAATCTGATTGAGGGACTATCCAGCACAGTAGAAGGCACTACATGGGGAATGGTGGAAGCATATACCCAAACCATTCCCATTTGGTTTCCTTCCAGTTATCTACACTTTATGACATTTTGTTGTTTTAATTAGAAACGTAAACATGTGTGACCAAAGGGTTTACAAAATTTTCTTACATTCAGTTGACTTCAGTTTGAGGTACAAAATACCCAAATGGACTGAAAGTAACTAATTGTCAATTATCAAGATGAACCAAATATTTGTATATTTGGCATCAATTGCATTGATGCCAACTCCTCCTCCTCTCCCATCCTCCAACTCTCAGCATTCTATCAACGCCTTTTAGCACAGCCCTACTACTCCAAATAGTTTACAAACATGGGGTTAGTGGAGTGTGGAGGAGGAGGAATAAGAGTGAGGGAAAGGGAACAAGAGGGGAAAAGAAGGAAAATGGAAAGTATATTCTATGAACTTTTAAACCTGTGGTTCTCAAACTTGAGTGTGCATTAGAATCACCAGGAAGCTGGTTAACATGAGATGCTGGACCCCTTCCCTGAGGTCTGGGATAGGGCTTTCCATAGTTCAGATTTGAAATGTCTTCCAAAGGCCCATGTGTTAAAGAGTGACGCTGTCGAGAGGCAGAGCCTAGTGGGAGATCTTAGGCCACTGGGGGTGTGTCCCTGAAGGGCTAGTGGAATCCAGCCCCTTCTCCTCCAGCCCCCCACTCTCTGGCACTAGGGATTGAACATGAGGGTGTTTTATCACTGAGCTGTGTCCCCAGCCCTTTTATTTTTTATTTTGAGACAGGGTCTTACTAAGTTGACCAGGCTGGCCTTGAACTTGTGATTCCTCTGCTTCAACCTCCTGAATAGCTGAGATTACAGGCATGGGACACCACTCCTACATTCTCCTTTTGGCATCCCAGTCATGAAGTAGAGTTTTCTCCACCATTAGCTCCCTACCATGATGGGATGCCTCACCACAGGCTCCAAGCATCAGTGCTAATTGGTCATGGACTGGACTTTCCAAAACTGTGAGCCAAAATAAACCTTTCCTCTTTATGAGTTGGTTATTTTAGGTATTTTTTTTTTTTTGACAGTAACAGAAGGTTGACTAGCACAGGGACTAAGGATTTACATTTCTAACTGGTCCCAGGAGATGCTGAGGCAGATGGTCTAGGACCATGCATTTGAGGACCATTGTTCTAAAGTACTGGGTCTTAATCATGATCAAACAGTAGATTCACCTGAGGAGTTTTGAAATATCCTGCAGCCCAAGTGACCCATTTAATTGAATCTCTGAAGACAGAACCCAGCAAAGGATCCCAAGTGTTTCCCTTAGAACAGTTTGAAAACCATAGCTGTGGGGCCCTCCTCCTGGATTTCACTGGGCAGACCAGCAGCCTAGGACCATGTTAAAAATGCAGAATCTCAGGCCCCAGCCCCGACTACTGCATCCACAGGCAAATAGCTCACACTTTGATGTGCATAAGGAATTCTGCAGGTAAATCAAGCAATGAGCAGCAGGTCCAGCTGGGAGAAAGCTTGTGATGCTGACTGCAGGATAAGAACCAGACAGCTACAGAAACTGGAAACTTGCTGTTGATTCAGTTAAGGGAACATGCTATGTCCAGACAATAGAAAATGCTGGTGTGTGAACCCCCAATCAACATCGATTTTTATTTTTTTGTGCATCTTTTTCATTAATTCATTTTAGTTATAAATAATACTTGGTTTCATTTTGACATAATTATATAAGCATTGAATAAAATTTGCTCCAATTCAAATGATAGCAGAATGAATCAAACATTATTACCCTATGTGCATATATGATTACATGACCATTTGTAACTCCACATCATGTACAAGCAGAAGAATGAGGAGTTATACTCCATTTATGTATGATGTGTCAAAATACATTCTACTGTCATATATAACTAATTAGTATAAATTTCAAAAAGTTATTCACCAAAAGAAATGATCTAAAATTAAAAAATAAGATTTGTTCCAATTCAGTCCCCAATACTTCCCTTTTCCTTCCCCTCACCCTTCCCTCTGTTCCTGTTTGTGTACTTTACTGATCTTTTCTCTATTTATGGTTTTTAAATTAGTGCATATGGATACACATAAAGGTGAAATTCACTGTGATATATTTATTTATGTATACAGGAAATTTTGGTCAGATTCATTCCACTGTTCCTCCCTTTTTCCATCCCTCCTCTCTCCCTCACTGATCTCCTATTTTAATCAATATTGTTTTTTAAACATGTCCAAACACGGTTTCTTGCAATGAGGCTTTCACTCAGAAAATCCAATTGAGAAGAAATAAATGAAACATTTTTGATTTTCACTAGGTTGTATTAAAAGTATTACGTGAAACTGCTTAAAACCCAATTGCTACTATTGTCACACCTTGTAGGCCCAGGAATAGCTGCTGCCTTCACCCAGAGAAGGCCATTGGGCAGTCCATCTGTGTGGCCCTCTGATTGGTTGTGTTGTGGTCAGCGGCCTGGCTGGCTCACCACATCACCATTTTTGGGATGCTGTTTTGTGAACTCAAAAGGTGATTTCAAAGTGCCACCTATGAAATTCTGATCTTACCAAAGAAAAGGGAAGCAGCTTACATGGTAGAAAACCACCAAAAGAAGCAAGACCTGAGCATAGCCCAGTGACTTAGTCCAGGGGCTCTGGAACTCAATTCCTCTGGGTTCAAATCCTGGCTCTGACACTTTACAGCTGTGTACTTGAATCTTTCTGTGATTCCTTTTATTCGGGTATCAAAGGTAGATGTTGATCATAACAATATCTACCTCACAGGGTTGTTGAGAGGATACAATTAGTTAATATTTGTCAAGCTTTTAAATCTGGTCTATCCTGATTGCTTTATGATGATTAAGTTCACAGGAGAAGCATAGCTCAACTTCAGGAAAGTCATGAAAGACAATATATTTCTCTCTGATGCTGGGCCTGAGTCAGTTTGGTGAACAAATTTCTCTGAATGAATAGAATATTACCTTCAATTCTACAGTCAAATAACAAGAAGTCATAAATCATTTAAAACAATGATAATAAAGGACACAAATTAATGAAGAGGAGTATTTTTAAAAGAGGAGAAAATCTTAATGTCAATAAGCACCTTAGAAAATTTCTGTCTCTAAAGAAAAGAGTTGGATGCACTAAATTCAGAGGAAGAGGCTTTTGTACACCATGGATATATGACGGGACTCATATTAGCACACAATTAAGAATTATTTTAAAAAGTGTTCTCAATTGACAAAATGTAAATTAAAACTTCCCTTCTTGTTAACTGCAAGGAAATGTCCCCAGCAGCCCTATTTGGAGGGTTCCCTGGTCATGAGGTTCTTTCTATCACTTGGGGCATGTGGGTGCACTCAGCCACACAACCCAAACATACCGAACAAGGTCACACAAAAACATTACCCAGGCTGCTTTTCCCAACCCCAGAGTCCATGAAACCACCATGAGCCATACACAGGAATCACATTGCATTGCCCAAATCACACATTTCAAATTGTAAAAACAGTGAGGCGAGTAACCTCCTTTCCACTAGTCAAGCTATGTCTCCCTCCTAATTTGAAAGGGAATCATCTCTCTGCTCAATCCTTCTCAACCTTTTGGTTGCTTCCTTCTCTTCTTTGTTGCTATCTTAAGTTGAAGAGCCTCCTTGCTTTCCTCTCCATCAGCACCTCTTCCCTGGAGATGGCATCCTGCCACTGACCCTTTGCTGTCTATCTCCTGGGTAGACCTCTCCTGAACTCCAGGTTCCAATCCACAACTGTCTACACTTCCTCTTGCAGGTATTACACTAAACTCAAACTGATCACATCCCAAATTGAGCTTCTGATCTTCCCCTAAGACCTACTCCTTTTAAATCTCAGTTCATAGCAACTTCAATCTTCCAGTTTTCCAGGCCCAAGCCCTTGGAACCATTCTCTTCTCTGTCACATCCTGCATTCATTCCACCAAGGAATTCTGACTCCAAAGGTATGCAGAATTTGACCACCTGTCAGCCATCTCTGCTACTATACCACTCTGGTCCGAGTTGCCATTTTCCCCTTCCTGGATTATTTTTATAGCCTTTTAATCCTTTAAAAACTGTAGTCAGATCACATAGCTCCTTTGCTCAAAATCCTGCATGATTCAACATTTAACTCAGTGAAAATTAAACTTTATGCAATTTTCCATAGTCTGGTCCACCCGCCTTGTTACCTTGGTGACATCATCTCTGGAACCTCTCCCCATTCCCCATGGTTCTCCAGCCACACCAAGGATGCTACCTACACCTTAGGGCTTTGCACTGGCACTCCTGGTCACTTGCACACACAGGTAGCCCTGTGCCTTTACCCTCCACTCCTAAAATCTTTGCTCAAAAATCATCTTCTTAATGAGACCCACTTTAACCGCTGATGTAAAACTGTACACCTCAACTACGTCCCCAAGTCTCCTCACTTGGCCTGACTTTTTAGCAGGCCATAGCAATTTTCATCTTACCACATGGTAAATAATTAATTTATTTATTATCTCTCTCCCCTTGCTAGAATGTACACACCATCGAGTCATGGAAATTTTATATATTTTATTCATATTGTAGGTACTTAATACATATTTGTAGAATGAATAAATTCCAGATTGAATTGGTACCTAGTTTTAGTATTCAGCAATCCTGCTGGGACAGGGAGCCCCCAACATCCTGCTAGATCATCAGAATGTGTGTTGCATTTGAAAGACTAAAACAAGCATCCTCTTCTAGGATGGAGTGCTGAGTGTTGTCCCTCTCCAAGCCAACAGCTTGTTTTTGCTGGCTTCTTCCTTCTGACTCCCAATCCCTACTTGCCCTGTCAAGTTCCTGGCTGTCTTGATGCTAGTTCTAGTCAAGCTCCAACTTACATCAGTCTGTTTGGGCTCTGTCATCTTCTGCATCAATCCAACACATATACTACCTGTAGAACTTGGACGCAGTGGTCAGTCCCTGGTCCAGGGCAAGGCTTCAGTAAACAGTAGCATATTTGTGGCTTGAAATCCTTAATTTTAATATATTGTATAATTGTGCATCTTCCATCACTGCCTTGGGCCAAGGGAAGGACAGTGATATAAAACATAACCAAATCTTGTAGCCTAGCTCCTTAGAGAGGCAGCCATCTCCTCCTTGCTGTCTTCAGTATGGTAAAATGCACATCCCACGAAGCCTTTGGATTTGTTTGAGAAAGCCAGAGATTAATCTTGGAATGTATACTCAGGATGACCCCCTCTGGATTACTGGGTGTTTTAGTCGGCTTTTTCATTGGTATGATTTAAAGACCCCAGCAGAACAAGTGTAGAAGAGGAAAAGTTTACTTAAGGGCTCACAGTTTCAGAGGTCACAGCCCATATACAGTCAGCTTCATCACGGAGGAAGAGTACGGCAGAGGCAAGCAGTTCACATGATGATCAGAAAGCAGAGAGAGAAATTCCGCTCTCTAGATACAAAATATATACCCCAAAGCCAAGCCCCCACTTCCTCCAGCCACCACCCAGTTAATCCCATCAGGGATCAATTCACTGATTAGGTTAAGGCTCTCATAACCCAATCATTTTTCCTCCAAACCCTCTTGCACTGCTCACATTTGAGCTTTTTGGGGATACCTCCCATACAAACCAAAATACTGGGAAAACAATTTATCTCAGAGATGGTTGGCCATCATCCCATCTTCCTCTCTGTCCTTATTAATTTTTATTCTTTGCTTTAAAAAAAATGAGCTATTGTGGCAATTAAAGGAAATTCTGGATGGTCAAATATCAGACTGAGCAGTGAATATATGCTAAGTATGAAAGCACATTTTAACACTCTATCTAGAACTTTGCATCATTTATTTTTTATTATACATGTAATGATATAAAAACTGATTTTTTCCATGAAAGAATTATAATAAATTATATTTAGATAGAAAGATGCTGGTCAACCTTGAGTTATTCCAAAGCAGACTATCAGTGAGAGGGAAAAGCTCACAAGTAATTCTAGGAACAACCTGACCTTTGAGAACTTACACTGGGCCAACCACTTTCATCTACATACATAAGCTCAGGAGATCTTCACTGGAATTGTGAAAATTAGGTTTATATCTGCTTTATACATGTGAAAAGAATGGCTCAGAGGGCTGAAGCAAATTGCCCGAGTTCATACAGCTTGTTAGTGGTAAAGGCAGGTTTTTAATCAAGGCTGAGGTTATTGCAAGGCAAGCTAAGTACCTGGATCATGCTGTGCTTCTCCCCTCCTGGATTATGAGCTGCTGCAGTTTTGGAGGATAATTCAGACTTAAAGGTCTTCTGCATGTTCTCCATATGCAATAGCTATGTGGTAGAGGCTCAGAGCATGCTAGCTACTCATATCTTTCTTAATTTCTAACAACCCATAAGTCATAATGGGACACTTAATGTGTCTAAGAGACAGAAAAAGTAATCATATAATAGCAAAGGTTGACATAGTTCCTACTTTTTGCCAGGGATTGTCCCATGCCTTTTATGTGTGTACATTCAATTAGTCATTTTCAATAACTCTATGTATGTTCTACTGTTATCACCCCATTTAATAGGTTTCATGTATACAGATTTTGAGACTTGAACTCAGGCTGTTTCCCTACAGAGGGCAAGGCCTTAATGCTCTGCGTTCTGCCCTCTATCGGTTTATTATAGCTTTGGCACTATTATATATGTTCATGAGTGTGTGCATGTGTGCACATGTGCATGTGTGCATGTGTTTGTGTGTGTTCATGTGTGCTTGTGTGTGTGCAATCCACTGCTGTGACTTGCACTGATAATGATTTTGTGGCTTCATCTTACATTGCATTGTGATGATTCTGCAATCTGTAATTTTTCATTATCTTATACAATGACTTAATCAGAGACAAACTATGAACCAAGTGGTAGAGATGCCTTCAACACACCCAGAGAGAGTTGGCCAAAGTCAAGTCAATGGCCTTATGGTTCCACCACCCTTCAGTTCCAAACTCAGTGCCAGAAACACACATAAGAAAAGAAAATTGAGGTTGCAATTTGTTGAATTGCAGATTGTATTGATAGTGTGGTTTGAATAAGTACCATGCCCTTTGAAAACCTCAAATTTGCAAAATATTAGACATATGAGGGTTTTCTTTAAAGCTGACAATAGGCAAAAATCCAGTTTCATAGCTGAAATCTGTTAGGAAATCATTGCTGTTTTTTTGGAATGACACTGTTTAATTTAGCCCCTGGGTGTGGCCAGACCACCCATGGTCTCCTCCTCCTTTGTAGATCTATGAATAAAGCTCTTTGTAAAGAGGTCTGTCTTTTTGTGCAACACTAATATGTTTCTGAGAAGGATATAGGGTCAGATTTTCTTTGAATAGTGGTATCTTGTATTGTTTACTTTAAAAATAGTTTCTAGTGCAAAGGAGAACTGTGTCCTAGAAGAACTGTCCCAAAGAGCCCATGAACAGGAATAACGGTTTGCACCACTACTTTCTGGAAAGCAAATGAGATTTTGATGTGAACTCAAAAAGGGGTCAGACCACACTGACATATATTTTCTGGTTTCTAATCTTACTTCCACTGCCATTATGGACTGCATTCCACAACCCTCTAACCTAAGGCCCAGACATTCTACAGCTTTTTATCAGCTCATAGAATGGTCTCGGCACAGCATGGCTCTAACTGAGGACTCAGGGACCAGTGGGTGGCCAGACCTCAGGCTCTGGGCACAAGCACCCAGACTTCAGTTCTCTGAAATAGAATTATGACATCACCATGGGCCAATCAAATTGCTTGTCTGATTTTAATTCTGGATGCCCTGGGATAGTAATTCCTGGATAATTTGATCTATGATACTGTCCAGTAGCCTGAATAATTAAAAATGCTAATTAACTGAAAAATATTTTTGATCAAGTTTCTTTAGTAATTTCTTTCTTTCTTTTTCTTCTTTCTTCCTCCTTCCTCTTTTCCCCCTCCCTCTGTCCTTCCTTCCTCCCTCCCTCCCTCCCTACACCCTCTCTGTTTCTTTCTTTTCTGAGTTCCAGGGGGAGTTGAGGAAGGAAAATTAGTTTTTTTTTTTCTTATTTGAGCAGAGCATAAGCTAAAACAAAATTTATCAGTAACAGATGCCCATTATCCACTCAAGTTATAATTTTAAGTAAGGATCATCTCATTCACTAATAGTCTCTCGGCCACCAAAATATTTTATGAACTTAATTGTTTTCATCATATCCAATGCTTAAAAACTCTCGTTGTAGGCATGAGCATCCCTTGTCTGGACCAATACATCAACTCCCTAACTGGTTTCCTATTTCCCTTCTTGCCTGTCTCCACACAGCAGCCAAAGTGGGTATTCTAAAGATCAAGTCATATTATGTCACTTTCCGGCTAATAGCTCTCCATTGTTTACCCTTTGTAGCCAGACTAAAATCCCCACTCCTTTAGCATTTCTCCCCCGCACCTGAGTGTCAACCCTATGAAGTTAGGGAAGGTGTCAGTACTGTTCCTTACGTTATCTGCAGTGTGTAGCACCATGTCTTACACCTGGGAGGGACTGAGTAAATGAGTGAAAAAGTTCCTGGATGCCAGGTGGTTGGGTGTTTAGCATTGGGAGAGTTCTCTGGCATACCATCCAATAGGCACTTATAAACTGGTGATAATAAAAAGCACACTAATTTTTAGCTGGTTAAAATTTTTTTTAACTGTTTTAAAATCTACAGACAACGAACCCCCTTATTTCCTGCATGGGATGGACCACTTCCACTGCCCTGCCTTTATATAGTTTTCATGAACACCAAGTATTTATGTTAGTAGCGGGCACAAAGCAGAGGTAAATAAAACTTACAGAAATAAATCACTTCTGGTAAATAAGCAGAATTTTGCAGAGCATTTTGGAAAAAAAATTTGTGTCAAGTAGGATAGGTAGAGTCATGATACAGTAACAAACACTTCAAAAATCTCAATGGCTGAGCACATGTCCCCCCCCACACACACATCCATGGTATATATTAAATACAGGATGGTAAAAGCCTCTTTTTATGAGATTCATTGTTTCTGGGTCCTATTTGGGTCCATGTTCTTTGAAATGGGAAAAGAGAAATATAGTGAAAAAATGCATCAGCTCTCAAAGATTCTGCTTGGAAATGGCACCCATTACTTTTACTGATACCTTAATGACTGAAGTAAGTTACATGGCCACTCATAACTTCAAGAGATCTGGGAAGTATAATGGTACCCTGACATTGGAAGGAGACCTGGTTCTATTTGGATAACTGCCCCAGTGATGATCTCATCATCCTAGCAAAACAATTGATTTAAATGTTGCTCTTAGGGAATTTTGAGTAATTGCAAATGTGTAAGTGTATACAGTCAATGCACATACTGATAGAAGTCATATTGATATGGCCCAACAACAGATAAAATAGAAGGATTAAAGAACAACAGAATTAGGCATTAAAAGAAGAAAAATATGGGTTGGAACAAAACAGGAGCTATCCATATTACCGGCCCTTTTCTATCTTTTTTAATTAATTTATTTAATTTAATTAGGTATATATGACAGCAGAATGCATTTTGATTCATTATACACAATTGCAGCACAACTTTTCATTTCTCTGGTTGTACATGAGGTAGGTCACACCATATGTCAGTAATACATGTACCTAGGGTAGAAATGTCCATCTCATTCTACCAACTTTCATGCCCCCATGAACCCTCCCCACCCCTATATCTCCTTTGCCCAAAGTTCCTCCATTTCCCAGCCCTCACCCCATTATGGATCAGCGTCCACTTATCAGAGAGAACATTCAGCCTTTGGTTTTTTGAAATTGGCTTACTTTTCTTAGCATGATATTCTCCAACTCTATCCATTTACCTGCAAATACTATAATTTTATTCTCTTTTAATGCCGAATTACCAGTCCTTTTCAACTGAAGTTCTGCAAGAGAATGAATCCCCAATGGTCTACGCACCTACAATGGTACTAGCTATTCATCTTGGGAGAACTGAAAAAAGAGCTTTTAGATAATTTTTTGCAGAGCTTAATTTCTTCATGAACCATGGTTGAAGAAAGATTGTTTATCATGCCTATGGTAATGTTTCCACCAAATCCTTAGGTAGGAGGGCATGATAATTAATAGTATTGCCCTAGTGAAAATGAGTTGAGGTTACTTTTGTATAACAATGCTAAAGTTTTGTTTAGAATGAACTACAAATAACTTTATTCCATTGTTTGGAACCAATTATCTTCTATTTATGTGGTGTCTATTGCTCTTACTTTCTAAATTTCCCTCAGATCTATGAAATCCTCTCTGTTTCTATTAGTCTATCTTAACTACCTCAATATCCCATCTGTTTCAGTTAGGATATTCCAGAGAGAGAGAGGGGGGAGAGAGAGAGGGGGGAAGAGAGAGAGAGAGAGAGAGAGAGAGAGAGAGAGAGAGAGAGAATATCAATAGGAGATATATAGTAAGATGGATAAATGGAAAGATGAGAGATAAATAGAAAAGTCTTATTTGGGGAACTGGCTCACACAATGATGAAGACTGAAAATTTCATGGCAGGTAGTTTTCAAGTTGGTGACCCAGGGAATCTGGTGGCATAGCTTAGTTCAAATCCAAAAGCTTCAGAACCAGGTTAGCTTATGATGTAATTCAGTCTTGGGCCTTCTGTTGCAAATTCTGGAAATCAAGAGGTTAAAGAACCTGGAGTATTGATATTCAAGAGCCTCAGCTCTAGGAAAAAGAAGAGCAGATTTGCTTTCTTATGACTTTTTGTTCTATTTAGGCCTCAGCTGAGTGAATGGTGCCTGCTCACATCAAGGGAGAATCTTCCCCACTCCATCCACCAACTCATGCCACTATCCTCCAGAAATACCTTCATAAATATACCAGAAATAATTTTTTACAAGCTTTGTGGGTATCCCTTAGTCCAGCCAAGTTGACACCTAAAATCAACCATCTTCTCCTAGTTGTAATAGCCTTCTAACTGGTCTCCTCTCGTACACTCTTGCAACCCTCTAAGCCAGTTGATTCATTGCAGGTGAATAATGTTTTTCAGAATTATTTCAAGACACATGTGCATACAAAAAAAAAAACAGTTTAGTTCCTTTCCATTGAATATCAAGATCTTTAACCCTAGAGCCTGCATTTTCTAATATGCAACCTCTCAAGCCTCACCTTGTACACTCTGTTCCCCTCTCTTTGTATACCATGCTTAGTGCCTCTGCCCTGCTGCTGCTGATGATGATGATGACTCCTTCTTCTATTTCAGAGTCATAACATACATGGTTAAAAAAAAAATTAAATTAGCTAGGATGGGTGCTGCACTCCTGCCATCCCAGCTACTCAGGAGGCTGAGGCAGGAAGATTGCAAGTTTGAGGCCACCCTCAGCAACTTAGCAAGATCCTATCTCAAAATAAAAATAAAAAGGGCTGGGGATGCAAATTGGTGCGGCCAATTTGGAAAGCAGTAGGGAGATTACTGGGAAAGCTGGGAATGGAACCACCATTTGACCCAGCTATTCCCCTTCTCGGACTATTCCCTGAAGACCTTAAAAGAGCGTACTATAGGGATACTGCTACATCCATGTTCATAGCAGCACAATTCACAATAGATAGACTGTGGAACCAACCTAGATGCCCTTCAATAGATGAATGGATAAAAAAAAAAAGTGGCATTTATACACAATGGAGTATTACTCAGCACTAAAAAATGACAAAATCAAGGCATTTGCAGGGAAATGGATGGCATTAGTGAAGATTATGCTAAGTGAAGCTAGCCAATCCCTAAAAAACAAATGCCAAATGTCTTCTTTGATATAAGGAGAGCAACTAAGAACAGAGCAGGGAGGAAGAGCATGAGAAAAAGATTAACATTAAACAGGGACGAGAGGTGGGAGGGAAAGGGAGAGAGAAGGGAAATTGCATGGAAATGGAAGGAGACCCTTATTGTTATACAAAATTACATACAAGAGGAAGTGAGGGGAAAGGGGAAAAAAAACAAGGGAGAGAAATGAATTACAGTAGATGGGGTAGAGAGAGAAGATGGGAGGGGAGGGGAGGGGGATAGTAGAGGATAGGAAAGGCAGCAGAATACAACAGTCACTAGTATGGCAATATGTAAAAACGTGGATGTGTAACCAATGTGATTCTGCAATCTGTATACGGGGTAAAAATGGGAGTTCATAACCCACTTGAATCAAATGTATGAAATATGAGATGTCAAGAGCTTTGTAATGTTTTGTTACAACCAATAATAATAATAAAAAAAAGGGCTGGGGATGTGGCTCAGTGGTAGAGCTCCCTTAGGTTTAACCTCCAGTATTGAAATAAATAAATAAATAAATGAACATAATTTTTTAAAAGTATATTGAAAAGTTTACAAATATAAAGACAACGGACCAGTATCTATCAATCTCCCCATTGAAGAAGCACAAACAGTTCTTTGGCCATTTACTGCTTCTCTTTTCCCCCTTTCCTTCTATCATTTTACAAAATGTATCATTAATTATAATGTGCCAAAGACATTTGCAAAAGATACTTCATATTATTAATGTAGTCTCTATGGAATGTTTTACTTTGGGGGGGGGAATAAATTCAAAGTATTCATTATGTCCCTGAAGAGTAAATAGTATCACCTTATCAAAGTGGAAAAAACACAAAACAAGCAAACAAAAATACCCAGCACTTGATGTTGTTGCAGAACTGCTAGTTGAGCTCTCCAATATGTAGTACTGGTATACATAAACATCAACTCAGTTATCATCTATAGCAGCCCACTTTTGAGGAAATTTAGAATTATCACCAATGAAAGATGAGAATTATTGAAAAAAAACGAGTAAGGCATAAAAATACTAAATAGATGAAAAAAAAACTATGACTTCAAAAATTCAGACCATAATTGCAATAATAATGATAAAATCAGCAAATGTGGTGCTTTCTTTCTTTTTTTCCTTCAATACAGCATGCCAATTCCTGTCCTCCATTTCAACTTAAGAGAATTTTGTCAGAAGGACCTCACATAACAGTCCACTTATACCCTGAAGTTTTGAAATTTTTAAAATAACAATTGAAAAACATTTAAATAGGGTTATATGTTTCAGTTTATCTGCTATTCCTCTTAGTGATATTTTCTGATGATTGAACAAATGACCACTTTACTACACTGTTTAACATCCATATTATTGTATACTTATTATATTTGAATTGCTTAGATTTAAATTGCTTCCCTTTTAAAGTCCTTCTCTAGGTGTCTCAGTGTTGCTGAGTGAAGGAAGAGCAAAAAGACATTACTAAGCAATGTATTATGAACTCTACTGACTGTCAAAAGAAGCCTATGTTTCCTTACCTTCCAAGACAGGAAATGCACCTATGCATATGAATATACAATTCTAAACATAATTTCAGAATTTTTGAGGAGGAAGATTCCTTCTAGAATCCCCACTTTAGAGAATTAATTTATTTCCCAGGCATTGATAGGGGAATTTCTATTTCACTAGGTCATGCTTACAGTTTTCATTTCCTCCTGTCCCTGGAATGTCTCACTGGAAACAATCATTGTGTAAACATACCACCTGAGATTGCATAGAAAATAGCCAAGGAATGAGAGTGAGCAACCACACCTTTCTGAGTGTTTTTATTTGGCTTCTATGGAAATCTTTCGGGTGTGGTAATTCAGTGTTTATAACTGTTAGACTGTCTTGTCTTTTGAAGCATATTATTTGCACAGCAGCTCTTAAAAGAGGTGATGGCCAGGATAGGGATTTAATTATGCCTACAAATCATCATATTTTACTGAATATTTTACCATAGCATGTCAGACTATTTCAAATAAGTATGTACCTATTAGAGATGGTTAGTAAGTGTGAAGGTGAAGAAGGAAACTGTAGGGGCCAAGATTTTCATCTTCTGCAGGACGGTTGGAAAACTCAAACTGCCATTAACAACCATTGCTCAGAAGTGGTCTGAAAGGTGTGTGATCTGAAAGACATATTTTCACTCTGGAAGAAATATTGTTTTCTTTATTCTGCTATTCTTGAGAAATTTGAAGTATTAGATGAATGTCCCATCTAATTGTTCTAGTTAGATTTTTCTCTGGAGAAACAGGTTACCCATGCCATAATGAGCACAATAGATCATCTATACGGTTTTTCCTACCATTTGTAAAGATTCAATCACTGGTCCTGCAATATTGTGTTTAAAAAAGTTTTATAAATAAGAAAGAGATGACTAACATGTCCTTGATCTAGATTTTTAGTTCTCCTTCTGTTTTCTTGCTTGAAATGCCCTTTTAAAAATTATCTTAATTAAAGGGGGTGCTGGAAGCTGGGAAAAATAATTCTGTTAGATACCATTACTGTTGGTTAAGAAAATGTGATGACAGGGGCTGGGGTTGTGGCTCAGCGGTAGAGCGCTTGCCTGGCATGTGTGAGGCAATGGGTTCGATCCTCAACACCACATAAAAATAAATAAATAAATAAAATAAAGGTATTGTGTCCATCTACAACTAAAAAATATTTAAGAAAAAAATCAAAGAAAATGTGATGACAATTTCAAAGGGCTAGGTTCCTCCATCGCAGTTGTCACCATTGCCACCAACACCCTCATCACTGTGAACATTATTGACCATTATCATGGAATTGTGTTGTGAAATTTCTCTGCACTATTTTAATAAACCTCCTCTTTCACATGAGTTGTGCCTTTTGCACATGCTAGTTCCTTTGCTCTGAACATCCTTCTCTGCCCTTTTTTGTTAACACCAACCTGAATTCCAAAGAGTACTTCAGACATCCCTTCTCAGGAGAAGACTCTACTGACTCTGTGTCCTTCTCTCTCCCCTAATCTTGCTCTGTTAGCAAACTGCAAGTTCTGGGAAGACAGAAACCATATGATTTCTTGCTCAATAGGGAGAGTAGAGCACACAGCATCCTGCACAGCTCATGGGACTTTGCATTTGATCAGTGCAGTGGGTCATCTCTTTGGCCATAAGTTAGAAGTCAGGATTCTATTCCAGTACTTTTCTGTCACCACCATTATTGTACCTCCTCCTCTGCCTTCTTGCTCCCTTTCCTTCTCATTAAAACAGCATAGTGTAGCGTTAAAAGTGATGGTTTCATATTTAGAATACTTGGGTTTGAATCCAGATAGTTGCATGCAAAATACTAAGTTCTCAATAATCATTTTTACTAAGTTGCCTTCATCCCCATTTCCAAGGGTGGGCTGTGTAATACCAGGTATTCTGTATGTCATTTGAATTAGGCTGTGTATTACCAGGTATTCTGTGTATCATTGAATTGGTAAAGTATGGAACCCATGCTTTAACAATGCTGATTTGGAGTGGACTATAACATATATGAAGAATTGAATGAAATATATCACACTATCAGTTTCCTAATGCCATGAAAAAGAAAAAAATACCAAAAACCAATTAAGCCACTGATGGTGATAGAAGAAAGAGTCTAGGAAGAGGAGGCTTCAGCAAATGCAGAAAATTTGGGGGCTGTTTGAAAGGTTTTAGGAAAGGGTATAATGAAACCTTGGATCCACTGTCCTGAGAACAGGCAAAGGCTGAAGGCTGTGGAGGAGAGAGATAAATGATACCTAGAAAAAGTTCTAGAAGTAGATGGTGCATATTGATAAAGATGTGGAGTATAATGAGAATTCATTTCAAATACAGAGGTTGATCCAAAGGCTTGATGGCAAAGATAATTATTGGCTAACAGGATGATGGATTAGGATAAATCATGGTTTTCTGGTTGCTTTTTTTCCTCTTATGATTAATGTTTTCAAGGGTACATTGTACTAATATGCTGAGTATTTCATGAGCCTTAAATGAGATGACAATTTTAATAATCAACCAACAAAGAAGACTACGAGGCGTTTCAAAAACTGTCTTAAATTGATGAAATTTATCACACAATGACAAACTCTGTATTTATAAGGTCAATATGCGCCAAGTAAATGAGAAAATTTTATATATTTGTCTACATGTTGCAAAATAGAGAAAAATCAACATATCCTAGAAATTGGTGCTATAATTGCAGGTTTAATTTTACCAGTGGTTACATTTCTCATAGTTTCCTGTGTTGGAGTTTATGGCTTGGGAATGAATGACCACAGAATTAGCAATTATCCTGTAATTTTAAAAGTGCGGTCAAATTTGTTTCTGTTAGCATTAAGTTTTCCACTTGCATAAAAACTTACTATACAAGGCGTTTGGAGAAAATAGATCAATCTTGTGTTCTCTAGTGTTAGAAACTAGTGAAGATAATGATATCATTAAACTCAATATCCTCATTAAAAAAAAAAGAGTGATGATGGCTGATTTGTATCTCTAGATAGCTACATTAATTAAATCCCACTCTCTTAACAACACTAATATTTGGGGAGAGTACAATAATTTGTAAATGTTAATTTTGCACAATAAAACTAATTAAGATTATTTTAGACATTCTATTTATGTATGGTACAGGATGGCTTAAAATTAAAAGCCAGAAGTCCTTGGGAAGTATTATTTTACCAAGGGTAAGCTCACATCCTAATTATTCTTTAAGTTTCCCTTGATTCTAATTCCTTAGGGCAGGAAAATTATAGTCATCTCTTTATACATATGACTCTGCCAGGTGCAGAATAAGTACCTGATGAAAATTTGTTGATAAGGATAAATACATCTATGGTGCTGAAGTTCAAGTTCTAAAACACTGACTTAATGGCTAACTGCCATGGAAAGTGTTATGGTTGGAATATGGATCGTTCCCCTCAGTCCCCCCAAAAAATCTCCTGTGTTAATGCAGGAACATTCAGAGAGAAGATAATGGGAATGTGAGAGCTATAACCTGATCAGTTCATTCTAGTTTTATTGACTGGGTGGAACGCTAGGTAGGGTGGGGCATGGATGGATGAGATATGACATACCCTGGAAGGATTCATCTTCCCTGTGGCTCCTTCCTGTACCCTCTTTCTGCCTCCTTTTTGTCCTTAGGAAAACAGCAGTGCCCTTCTCCCATGGTGTTCTGCCTCATCCTGGACATGGAGCAGTAGAATTGGTGGTCTGTGGGCTGAGACCGCTGATGCAACAAAATCAAATAAAATTTTCCTCCTCCAAGTTGTTCCTGTCAGGTATTTTAGTCACAGTGATGCAAAGTGAACTGAAATAGAAGGGATGGTAATTAGGGAGATCTGGATTCAATATCAAAGAAAATATGCGTTATATCATTTTTTTTCCCACTCAAATGTGCCCTAGTTTCCTTAAGCAAACGGGTGGACATGTGCTGTAAAGGAGAGAAGAACTTTGACACTATCATCTCTCTAGACTTGGGGTTCTCTCTGCAATAGGCTGGTGCTGGTCTGTGTAACCTTTCAGGGATGCCAGGTGGGTGTGGCATCCACTTCCTTTAAGAGAACCTGTCGGTCAGTCAGTGCCTGGATGAAGTGGCTGGGTATAGCATATAAGTCTTCTTCCTAGCTGCCTGGAAGATGGAGAATAAGTGTATTGGGAGGGGCAAGTGTTCTCCCCTCCACGGGAGTTTGAAAAAGCAAATAGCTTGAATGATAATGAGGCTGAGTAGAAGTTTACTTACTTATGCTACAAGGCAGGCAGAGATATTTTACTTCTCTCACTGATGACTGCAAATCCAGCCCCCAAAGGCCTTGACCATTGTAACCATTAGCCTGCTGCAGGTTGCAGAATACCACTAGTTCTTTGGGCGGTGGTATAATTAGCTTGTTTGAATTTGAAAGTAACAAAGATTCATTTCCCCCCTTGATTCTGAATGCAATATGTAATGATTGCAAATATTTTGTAGAATACAAAAAATACATAAACAACATAAAAACTACTTGGATAGAATCCAGAAAATCATGACATATTAACATTTCAGAATAGTTCCTTCTTTTTTCCATAAACAAATTAATAAATAATTACTTAAAAGTAAGTAAATAAAGTCATAATGTACGTTATGTTTTTAACCTTATATTTTCCCTCTTGATATATTGTGACTATTGTCCAGTATTCTTAAAATTTTTTTTGAAATGTTCCACAGAACAGTTATACTTATCAATACTCTATTTTTGATCATTTTATAGCTTTGGAATTACAAATAACGCAATGATGAACCTCCTTGTGAATAAATCTTTGAGCACTTTTCTGAATATTTTCTCATGGAACTTTTTCTACAGAACTTACATTTTAAAAAAAATTTATAATCAGGCAAAAATGTTCTTTAAAAAAATCTTTAAAAGGATTGTCTTCTAAAATACCACTGACCACACACGCACATGCAGACTTACAGTAAAAACGATTCAATAAATTTAAGAGCACCTGAGGCCTATCTCTAAAGCTTTTGTGGCGTACTCCCCTTTTCTCTTAGACGTTCTGTACAGCCACCAATGAATTGTGACTAGACAAGTCTGAGAAAGACACTTCATTTAAAAAAGCATCACCTGGGGTGAGGTTATCCTGGAGAGTGGTAAATTCATGATATAGTGAGAATAATGAAGTGAAGTCCAATTTGATAAAACCTCTCATTCCTTATTTTACTTTCTTTTACCTTAGGGAAAGAAAGGGGAAGCCAATTTCTGAACCTGATTGACTGAGATTTTCCAAAGGCTGGCATAATGCTCATTTGCCCTCATCCTGGCACTACTGGAGTTCTTTATTTTAAACTTCGTGGTCCTGTCCTTCACTAGGGACACAAAAAAGAGTATCAAACCTGCCCTCAACAAAGGTACTGTCTCGATAAAGGTAGTTTTGAGGAGAAGTGAAGAGTTTAGCAAATTGCCAGGTGTTGAATTCCACCCATGACATTGAATAGCTTTCAAAACTAGAAGAAAACAGATTTTATTTTGGTAAACAGTAAGCCTGCCACAAGCCTGGACCAAACTCCATGGAGAGAACCTGTCTCATGGGATTGCTTCCCAAGCCTGCCCTAATGTAGCTGGAGACCCAGAATGGTGGTAAGCAGAAGAGACAACTGAGAAGCATTAACATTCTGAAAGAATCTCAGCACTGGACTAGAAGAAGAGTGAGCCCTTTGCTCCATTTATGCATCATCAATATCAGGTCAGAACCTTAGGTCTATGTACAGTAAAGCCAAGATGGAGGATATGTTGGGAAAATGTTGAATCCTAATTCCTCTAGCCATTCTCCTCCTTTATTCTATTTTGATAACTTAGTTTTTCTCACATGGTCTCTGGTTTTTTTTTTTCCTCCCCCTGCATTATCAAGATTTTCTCTCTGGAAAGAATTTGATAGGCTTATTACCCCCATACTTTAGCAGAAGTTGGAGATTGATAAGCTGGTGAGGCTAGCATGTCTGACTTACTCTGAAATTCTAGGTCCTTTCTTCTTATGAAGAGAGTGGCAATGACTCTTTTCCTGCCATATTTGAAGAACGGAAGTTTTCTAGAGAAAATGAAATGGGGCAGAGTAGGTTAATAAGCATTTCAAGTTACAAATACTTTAAAACTCTTGTGCAACGTAAGGATATTCTGTGTGCATCTGTTTGAAGCCAAGAATAGAAAAAGAAACCAAGGCCTGATATAATAATTATTCAAATTGACGTGCAGACATAATTTTTTTCTTTTTATCTCTTTTTCCGGATGTCCTTAAACTCTAATTCTTTGAATAGTGTTGTTAACTCATCTGGATTAGCATAAAGACTCACTCTGGAGTTTATAATTCCACTACTATTGTTTCTTTGATCTTCAGTCCAGCTCATGTAGAAGTTATTCAGAGTCAACAGGAGAAATGTTCTACATTGCTAACAGCAGGTATTCTCCATCAGCTAAAAAGTATTGCCCCTGAAACATACAGTAATTCTAATAGGTAATAGAATTGTATGTTACATTTTTTTAATGCATCATTTTAAAAATTCAGTTACCAGAGTTGTGATGAACTACAACCTGGCTAGGAAATCATAACTGATGGAGATAACTCATTTAATTAAATATCTTAAACCCGACACTCCAGGTTGGGGAGATGAGTTTGGGAAGAGTCAGGCTTGGCAATCTGCTGAAGGTGTACCTACTGACAGTGGAGGACAGCTAGATTGGAGCCCAGAGGCTAGAGTCTCAGTGAGTTGGGGGTTTTGATAGGTTTTAATATCTTTTTCCAAGAGAAGTTGATATTTTCACTCATTTCCTCAAATTCAAGGTTTTAGATAATTTCTCCATGGCTATGAGGAAATGAGAAGAATAAAACCAGGAGATGGTATCTCTGTCAATTTTATGGAATCTGCCATTGAACTTTCTGGCCATGTGAGAAGAATTTGTTTCTTTGTTCTGATATGGCCTGATGTCAGTAGGGGGGTGTCCAGCTCAGCATGGTTGTCACTCCCTGCCAGGTGTGCACTGTCTGCTTGGATATTGAGTCACACTTTGAAGTTCATCCATATTGATCACCTCATACTAGAGTTAATTATTTCCAAGACTCTGAGGTCAGGGTTTGTTGTGAGTTCATTTGGGGTCAACCTAGACTTGTGGACACATAGGATAGTTACTTTTTCCCTACAGACTAGAAAGAGATTTTGAACATTCTTTGGTGGTAGAATCTTTAGGTCAGACAACTTTTCAGGGAACCCCAATATAGAAAATAGATAAAGGTGGATGTTCTCTGATACCCTTGGTGTCCGGCCATGGTCTTTACCCAAAGAAACAGTATGAAGCCTCCTTGCGGAGAAATACACTAACCAAAGTGGAAAATTCCTCTCCAAATTTGTACGTGAGCAGAACCTGCTTGTGCTAAGTGGTAGCACATGGAAAGAACCTGGCAACATTGAGGAATGTCATAGGAAGCAAGTCTATGAGACTTATTTTTGTGTTTACTGCAGGGATGTTGTTAAGGATGTGGTTGCTGACATCCCACAGTGTTTCCTTTATGAAGATCTGCTGAAGAAATGTTTCTCTTCCCTCAGGACTGCAATTAACCACATTTCTCCTGAGCAGCTGGGAAGCTTACATCTTATAGGTACTGTACATTATGGGCTATCTTTAGGTTGCCTATAGGGCAGGCCTTTCAAACTTTTACTGCACTGGAATCCTCTGGGGATCTCTTTAAATGCAAATTTCCAGGCTCACCCCAGAACAATGACATCAGAATCTCAGGAGGGGGAATCAACATTTCTTAGAAGTTTTCTGGGTTATCTCAATGTGCACTCAGGGTTGAAAACCACTATAACCAGGCCTTATTGCATTATTTTTTTTCTATCCAGTTGCTCGATTGTTCATTCCTTATATGTCTTTGTTAATCTTAATTTTTTAAATGATTGACTATGACATATGTCTGCATGTTAATTGATGATGATTAAATAAATGTTTAGGAATAATCACCTTATTTTAAAGTAAAATTTAGTTCTTCTTACAACTTTAGCACATGTGTTAGTTTGGCTCCTCTAAGCAGCAGATGCCAAGATGGGATTAAAATGTGCAAGAAATTTACCAACAAAATACTTAGGAAGGAAAATGATAGGGAGCTGGAAATGGCTTGGAGAACTATCAAGGCTAGATGTTGGTCTGACCTCTGGGAAGGAGAGAGCAAAGGAATAAAGTATGGGTGAAGAGTCTCAGATCATGACAGCTTTAGGTAAGGTTGGCAAGCCTGCTGGGAGCCTTAAACAAAAGTCTTCAGTCAGAGGAGCTCAAGGCTCCCAAGGACAGGTCACATGGAGGGCCCTGCCCTACTTGGCCATTATCTGGGAATACCCCAGGGAAGGATGGCCTTGTGCTAATTGTCACCTGGGGCCATCAGTCCATGATGTTACATTTAGAGAGCTGAGAAGCATATTGCTGTGGCAGTCACAGTGCATCATCTGAATTCCTTTTCCACTTTGAGTCTATTATTTGTGTTGAGAAATAGCAAAAGATTGGGATGAGGAATGAGGCTATATGATAGGAGGAGGAAAGAAAGCTGCAGGGTGAATAGAGTGACAGATAGGGATGTGAGAAGGTGCCTGCAAGGAGCAGAGGGGCATTAAATGGGGCATTAGTCCTGGTTCATCAACAGATCAAAGGGAAAGATGAAGAGTGGGGCATGAATGATTGCTGGGAGAAGAGTCAATGAACAACCTGGGCAAGGAGTGAGAAAGACTGTGTTGGTTAAATCCCAATAGAGACTGATTAAACTATGGGTGTCATTCACTCATAAAAATTGGAGGCAGATGTCAACCTGGGGCGGGGGGTACCTCACCCCACTATTCCAAAAAGGCCTGTGGGAACTTTAATACTGAGAAACATACTTTATTTCTTTAGCAGTGGTTCCTATCCTGGTTTCATGTTAGAATCATTTGGAGATCTTAAATATACTGATGCCAGGGGGCCCTAACAGAATAATTAAAGGAATATTTTTGAGAGGAAGTGCACACATCAGTATCTTTAACAAGTACCACAAGTGATGCTAATGGTCAGCTCAGAATTAGCCTCTTTACTCAATCCAGACATTATGAACAAAGCCTGTGAGGACGAGGAGTAAAATGTGCATTTACTCACGTGAACATCTGAGAATAATTTGAGAGTATGGGAATTGTATAAAGTGCTTCAAAGTGCTGAGATTATAACATTTAAATAATCTATGAAAACTGTATTTGCAGCCTGACTCTTCCCTGTTTGCATCAAAGACCATAATAAAAACATTATCTGCTCTGCCACACCAAAATTATGGGAAAAACCACTTCCCACTCCCTTCTCACAGTCTTCTCGAGGCAGGGTGAAATGGGTTTCCAGTTCTTAACAGGCCAAAACAGATCAGAATCAAGAATGTACAGGTCCACTGCACAGAGAACAGAACCAAATATAGTCATTCCTCCATATCCACAATGGATTGTTTCTAGGACCCCCTGTAAATACCAAAATTCTTGGATGTTCAAGTCCCTTATATAAAATGGTGGAGTACTGCATAATACATATGCACATTCTCCTGTTTACCTTAAGTCGTTTCTTGATTATTTATAATACCTAGTATAGTATGAATGCTATACAAAGAGTTGCTATACTTAATTATTTAGGTACTAATGACAAGAAAAAAATGCCTGTACACATTCAGTACAAATGCATTAAAAATATTTTCTATCTATAGTTAGTTGAATTTGTGCATGGGGAACCCCTGGATGCAGAGGGCCAGCTTTACCTTGCTCAGGGTTTGTTACAACAATCATCCATGAAATACCCAATGCCAGGGGGAGCATTGCAGCAGAGGTGTCAAAGAACAGGACAACTAGTGGTCCTCCCTTAACATCCAGGTGCAGCCCAGCCCTACTTGAGAACAAGAAGGCTTGGAGATGCAAATTGTAAAAAAACAGGGCCTTCACAATGGAAAGGGGAATCCCATCTGGAGAGAGATGAGCCACCTAAAGGTAGTTGGCCAGTAACTGAAAGGCGAATGGTATTGTGTGGTAGTTTAAGCTTAAGTCTTAATAAGTCTTCAATCATTAATTAATTGAGAGCATCCTATGTGCTAGACATGGTGCAAGATACTCCAGCTGATTTCAGAGGGGAAGGCCTGGGAATTTGTCTCATCTAATTTTGGGGGATTCCCTGGTGCTGACATGGAGAAAGTTATCTCTTTTGTCCTGAAAAGTTCCTGTGGTAGGGAGAATAATGGTCCTTAACCAGAAGGTCCTAATCCCCTAAACCCAAGGCTAGGTTGCATGGTTGCACTGTGTGACAAAAGGGAATTTGCAATGGGATGAGTTAAGACCTTAAAATGGAATTATCCAGGTGGGTCAAATCTAATCGCTTGTGTTCTTAAAAGAGGGAAACCTAGTTTAGGGGAGAGGCAGGGAGAGAGAGAGAGAGAGAGAGAGAGAGAGAGAGAGAGAGAGAGAGAGAGAGAGAAGAGGAGAAGAGGGGTGTGGGGAGGTGGGGGTAGGGTGGAAGTCACCAAGAAGAAGGGGCAGAGAGATAGCAGTGACCTGCCATTGTTGGATTTAAAGATGGAGGAAGGAGCCAAGAGCCAAGAAGAGCAAGCTGTCTCTAGAAGTTGAAAAGAGCAAGGAAAGTCTTCCATCAAGTTTCCAGAAAGGAATGTAATCCTGCCGCCATCTTGATTTTAGTTCAGTGAGACCTGTGTTGGATTCTGACCTATAGAATTTATAAGATAAAGAATTTGTGTTGTTATAAGCCACTAGATTTCTAGTAGTTTGTTATAGCATCCATAGGAAACTAGTATAGTCACTGAAGGGTCTGCAACCATTTGTAGAAAGAAGAGACATATCACTTGATTTTCAACTATTTTTAAAGTTTTTATTTTGAGATCATTTCAGACTTACAAAACAATTGCAAAACAGAACACAGTTCCTTTCACATAGTTTTTCATAATGTTAATATCATACACAATAGTAGTAAAATGATCAGTATTAAGAAATTAAGACTGATATAATTCAATTAACTGAAGACTTGGTTGAGATTTTATCAATTTTCCATTTTCTACCAATGACTTTTCCTTTTTGTTACCAGATCGCACTTCACATTTATTTGCCATGTCTTTTTAGTCTCCTTGAATCTGTGAGTTTACCAGAATTTTCTTGTCTTTCATGACCTTGACATTTCTGAAGAATGTTGTTATTTTCTAAAATGGCCTCATTTTGGATTTGCCTGATATTTCTCATGATTATTAGGAAGAATCCCACAGAGGACAAGTGCTTTTCTCAATGCATCCTATCAGTTGTACACACTGATGATTTGTCTTTTAACTGATGATGTTAACTTGGTTCACTTGGCTACAGATTTTACCACTGTAAAATTAAAATTTATACAAGGGTATTTTGGGAGATATACTTTCAGCCTATGCACATATCCTGTTTCCTTTTAAATATTTTCCCACTAGCTTTATCATTCACCAGTGAATTTTGACCATAATAATTACCACTGTGGTCTAATCATGGGACTTTAGTTCCTTTATTCCTTCTACATTTATTAATGGGACTTGTAAGGAAAAGCTATTTCTTTTCTGTTATTTATTTATTTATTCAGTTATTTATTTATATCAGATGGACTCAAGGATATTTATTTCATCTTTTGGCTTAGGACCCAATGCTATCATTATTTATTTTGTGTCTCAAATTGATTCAGATTTGGTCACTGGAATCTTTCTGAAGTAGGCCCTTGTGAACTTTCAATATATGCTCAGTCTTTTTTAAAAAAAATACTGCTCATTTTGTATTTTCCCTGCCCAGCTTTGAATTCAACCACTTCTACAAGGAATGTCCTGATTCTTTTTATTAGAAAGTAACATTTAGGCCAGGCAAGGTGGTACACACCTGTAATCCCAGTGGCTTGGGAGGCTGAGGCAGGAGGATTGTGAGTTCAAAGACAGCTTTAGCAATTTAGCAAGGCCCTGAGCAACTCAGTGAGACCCTATCATTAAATAAAATATTTTTTAAAAAAGGTCTGGAGATGTGGCTCAGTGGTAAATGCCCCTGAGTTCAATCCCTGGGACCAAAAAAAGAAAATAACATCTAGAAACCAAGATCTGGGTATCAGAAGTGTTCACTGTTACTGGGATGTTACTGTTGTTACTGTTTCCAGATCCTCCCCAAACTACAGATATATATGTATGCCAACCTACCCATGCACACATTTATACACACACACATACATACATACACACACAGATATATATGTACCTGTGTGTGTATATGTATTTTTAAGAAAAGTAGGTTCACACTGTTTTCTCCAAATACAATTCAACACCACTAGATTTATTCTACCTTTATTTTTCTTATTTAGAACTTGTTTCTCTGGTTGTGAGAAACCTGGACCTCTTTATCTATACTATCCTTACTTATTAGCTTAACCCTATTATGCTTATAAAATAGCTTTGGAATTGTAAACCTGTATCCCTGTGAGGAACAAATTTACCAACCCGAATACCATGTTTATGTGCTATATCCTTTTTGTGTTTAGCTTTATAGCACCCAGTCAAAACACTTCCAAGGATATTTAAGTCAATTGCTTTCTTCTCCACTGCTTAATTTTTTAATCTTGATTCATGAAATTTTGTATTATCTTAAGATATGAAACAAATTGCAATTTGTTCACTTTCAAGCGCTCAACTTGAAAACATCTCTTTTGAGCTGAAATAGTGCTTTTGGACTTATTCCAGCTTGGTCTCAGAGCTAGAAATCTGGGGCTCTAACACTTTGACGCGCAACCCTTTTAGCTGTGAGACAAGTTAAATTAAATCACCGTGCAGCACTCATCAGCCTTGGACAGCTTTGACAGTTCCAGCCTTGCCAGGTAATTGGCCAAGTATCTTACTCTTTTAGCTAGATCACAAGCTTCCTGAAGGCCATGTAAGTGCTAATTCAGTCTTCACATTCTTTGAGTATTCTACTTAGGCCACAGCAGATGCTCGAATAGTTTTGACATCTTTAGCTGTGATGAATCTGAGTACAAGACTATGAATGCTGTGTGTGATGGGTTTTGTGCCAGGAAGGTTAAGGCATTTTCTTTTTCCCTCTGGAAAATTCTTCCCTTCATCCCCATCTGTTCCCCTCTTACCCGGATAGTACTTCTGGTGGGCCTGCTTAGACTTTCCTCTCCCCTCTACTGTCACTCGCCAGCCTGTCTCAAACGTTGTGTGCAGATCTAGGAAAATGAGATACACCCTCCAGATAGAACTTAAAACACTGCGGTGTAGTCATTGACTTTCTTGCCCATCTCCCTCAGAAGGTAGTCAGCGTATTGAGCGCTGGCTCTGGGTCTTCTTCATCTTGACATTTCCGAGCAAATGGCCTGTCAGGAAAAGATACTGAGCAGGTGCTCGTTGAACAAATGGGTAACATCTGTGATAAGAGGAGTAATATTATAGGTGCATTAACATGTGTCATCTGGTCACAGAAACAGGGAACTTGGCAAAAATTAGAGACCTGCAAATAAAGCCCAAGTGTGAATCCATTTAACTTATGGGCAGAGGACTCATTGGAAAGGAAAGAAACACCCTAAAAACGAAATAAAGCTTATCTAGCACTAATTATGTGCCAAGAATTATCTCATACTTTGTACATATTATTTCTTTTTAATCCTCAACCATCTAAATCAAGCCAGTTTTTGTCACTGCACACAAGAGATACAGCTAGTACTGGGGATGAGTGATTAATAATCTGTGTTCTCGCAGTTCTTTTTTTTTTTTTTTTAGTTGTAGATGGACACAATACCTTTATTTTATTTATTTATGTGATGCTAAGGATTGAACACAGTGCCCCACGCATGCGAGACAAGCGCTGTACCACTGAGCCACAACCCCAGCCCTGTTCTCACAATTCTTAAGTGATGACTCCACATTTCAATCCACCTCCATCTTCCTTCAAAGTCAATATGCTTCCTGGTGTACCATGTTATCTGGAGGGAAAGAAAGGCATTAAATTAATTTGTTAAGTTGCTAGAAAAATAAATCAAAGGGCTTATTTTGTAAAATAATAATAATTATTAAAAATACAAAAATTCTTAAACTAAGGTCAAAGCTGCATTTGATTAGCAAAGTAGTCAGGGGCTAAATCTACTACTATTGCCCTTGAAAGTCTCCTAAGTGATAACTGAAATCCTTGAATAACACTATTTAACTTCTAATACAGGATAAGACTTAGAAAGATCAAAATTGGCAGGCTGTTGGACATCTAATATAACCATCAGAAGTTTTCTTTTTTCTTTTGTCTTGAATACATGTCCTGTCACTCTTGTCTCCAGAAGATTCGAACAGCCAAAGAGTCATGATATCAATTGATTTTGGTATAAGAATCCAACTGTGCATAGGATCTCCTTTGATTTCTATGGTCTCATTGGATGGCAGAGCTAAATATCAACTCCTAGAATGTGGTACATCTTTTATGGATCTAAATTTGACTTCATTGGACTCGGCAGGGAGCAATGAGGAGTTATTTTATTATTTTGAGGTACCAGGGAGTGAACTCAGGGGCACTTGACCACTGAGCCACATCCCCAGCCCTATTCTGTATTTTATTTAGAGTTGCTTAGTGCCTCAGTTTTGTTGAGGCTGGCTTTGAACTCTCGATTCTCCTGCCTCAGCTTTCTGAGTCACTGGGATTACAGGCGTGCACCGTTGTGTCTGGTGAAGATTTATTTTTAATGCTCCACATTTTTCAAATACATTTTTCACAAACCACATATTTGTTCTGCAAATTATTTTGATTAGAACGAGGAAATCTGTTACAGTTCAAAATTTTCACCCAATACGTTGTTGCAAGTAACTTTGTCTCCTAGCCAACTTCATATGCCTGGCAAGCAATTTGTCAGCACTAGCATCTTCAAATGAAACATCAACTTTCACTTCCCCACAAATGATTATTCTTCCACTTCAGAGGACATTCAACTCCTAGCCCCCAAAGTTAGACATGCGAGAGGTCAAGCCAATGCTTCCCAAGACTGGTGTTCCATTCAATGATAGATGGTTCTACTCAGTCACAAAGCTGATTAAAATGTTTTATTACATCCTTGTGACAAAATTTTTTTAAAGCAAAGAATAATTAATTCTGAATGAGGAAGTAGAGAATGATTTAAATCACTTACTGGATAAAGAATGTAAACAAGTTAAAACCATTAGCCAGAAATGTGGTTAGCAGTTATTTGCAAGTCTTCCTTCTCTAAATCCAGTCTACCTAAAGAATCACAACTGAAGTCATAAATGCAAATTTATTTTTTGTTAAGGAATTAAAAAAAAACTTGTCTTTCTTTCTTCTTTTTTCATGCTCATATAAAAGCATTTTGGATGATTAAGTAAATGAAAAGAGACTGAAAATTTATAAAATAATCTAAATTTAGAAGAAAATTATGGGGCTCCTTTTTTGAACAAGATATGCACATGAAAAATAAAACCCCACGCTTTGAACTAAGAAGCAATTTTAATAGCTTGTTGAAACTAAAGCCTTACAGCTATGCTTGGTAAGCTTTTTTTTTTTTTTTTTTTTTTTTTTTTTTTACTCATGCAAATAAAACCAAGAAAAACACCACCATACAAACTCTACCTCAAACAAGTCTGAGAATGTATTATTTCTCAGAACTTGGTTGAATTTAAAGCTATCTTGTGTGGACTCTGCTTCTAGAAGATTAATATAGGAAATAATTTCAAAAGGATAACACTTTTGCTGAAAATAATTTTCTGGTTTTTCTTTCTTATCATGACCAGGCCTTAGACTTTGCTGTACTCATTCCTAATTCCTTCTTTCCTCTCTTCTTCTCTTCTCTTCCCCACCCCTCTCCATCTCTCCCCTCCCCTTTCTTCTTTCCCTCCTGCCTTCTGTATTTCAGGTCTAGATCCTAAGAGGGATCCTTATATGCAATACACACTCAATACATTTTTTGGAGTGGATTCATGAGTTCCAGGGGTGGGAGTGGGGGTGAAGGATGTCAAAGTCTCCTTGTTGCATACAGGCAAAATCATAACTTAGATTTTCTACATGCATAAGCCAGGCCTCTATTCAAAGGCATTAATCCTATTCAAGTCACCAGTGCATTACTGTAGCCCTTACACACCAGTAACACTTGTGCATCCATTCAGAAATCATCATGGAAACATTAGAGTTAAATAAGTTCCCAGCAAAACAAACACCGAACAGCCCTCCAGTTTCTCATTAGAGGCGCAAAAGATTACATTTACTGATTACCATCAAAAAAAGAATTTCAGGGAGCACTTTTCCCCATACTCCACTATAGTTCTCAAGCATGAGTGTGCAATGTGCACATACACATGTCACATGTGAATGCCAGCTGTTTACGTGCCGGGCACAGTCTAGCAGTCAGTTATTATGAGAAAGGGTGTGTGTTACGAGCCCTTTTGTTTCTCTGTAGCTGTCACCTGCTTATCTTTTTTCTTCTTGGGGTACATTCCTAAAGAAGTTTCTTCAATTTTCCACAGCCAGCTATCTGTTTGATTAACATGTGTATGGATTTTTCTCTCTTGGACTGAATCACATAAATCGAAGTCCTTCCAACTTTTATTATGACAGTAAGTGGTAGAGTCAGGAGGATCAATTGGGGATACCATACAGCAGGTTTCAGTTAGACTTGGTGCATGACTGAGGCTTCAGAGGAATTGGGGTTCAATAGGCAGAACCGGGAGAGGTAGGGGAAGGACACACATCATCAAAGAGATTGTGGGTTGCTAGGTCAGGAATATAGAAATAAGTACAGCAGAAACTAAGGCCTAGCTATAAGGCAGCCCTGGGAATCTGGGGTAAACTTTTGCTGTTTGTTCCACTAGTTGTCCACTCTCCCTTCCTGTGATTATGGCACTTCAATCTTATTAGGAGATCTGCTCCTCCTTACTATTTGTGATTATGGTTTAGGGACACTGACTCCTCCCTGGGGTCCTGAGAGGGGCTTGTTTGTGTTTAATCAAGCCCAATCATGTATTACCTGCCCTAGCCACTGGGATTGGTTCAGGAAGGAACATGACTCAAATTAGGCCAATATGACGAATGACACGGAACTGCAGAGAGATTCTATAGTGGTTGGGGAAGTGGACTCAGTATCTCTGAAATCCCCAAAGGTGTAAGGGCTGAATCTGCTACTACTACCTTATTACTGTGTGCACTCTGTGCCTACAGTCACCATGGAGGAAGATAAAATTGTGAAGTTGAAGGAGAGAAAAAATTATATCCTATTGGCTTTGTTTCGACCCCAAATCCAGCTAAACCCAAAGCCATTGAGCACTATCCGTAGACTTTGCCTTTATGTGGATCAGTAAATTCCACTTTTATTTAAGCTAACTTGGGTTTGATCTTTTATCATTTGCAGTCATATGGATTTTTTCTGATACAACATTTCACTGAGTCTGCCTCATTACTGAAGTTATTATTTTTTTTGAGAGAGAGAGAGAGAGAGAGAGAGAGAGAGAATTTTTTAATATTTATCTTTTAGTTTTCGGTGGACACAACATCTTTATTTTATTTATTTTTATGTGGTGCTGAGGATCGAACCCAGCGCACCGCGCATGCCAGAGGAGCTCGTTACCGCTTGAGCCACATCCCCAGCCCTGAAGTTATTTTTTTAATCCATGTATACCTTTGACCCAAGGTGACTCAGGCTCCATTAGAAAAAAAAATGCTGTATTTGAACAGTTTTTCTCCTATAAGTACCTGTCAGTCATTGTCCCTGGATGTGCCAGGTTGATGGCTGATTGACCATCAGGACGATGCTGGAAGACTTCAAAAGCTAGATACACTCTAGTAATCACAGCACTTTTGGGTAGATGATCCAAATGATACTCCACATGGGCAGCTCTGGTGTGCATGAGCCTGGAGGTCCTGCAGAATGGCTCAGAATTCAAACTCAGAGTCCAAGGGATGTTCAAGCAATGATGTGCTTCCTTAACACAGTATCCCCAAGACCACAAAGAGAAAAGGTTGAAGTCTTGTAGGGGTTGTCAGCCAATCAGTGAGAACATTAGATTCCAGTGGCCATGGGAGGCTTCAAGATTCCTGCATCCCAAGTATCCTTTGGCCCAATGTAAGAATCACCCCATGGCTCGAGTTTTATTGCTTAGGATCTGTGTGTGGTTTGTGAGGTATACCTCATGGAGTTCTCTGGACTTTCCAGATTGTCTCATAACCTCGGGGTAAGTATTTTCTGACCTGGTTTTTCCTGCTGTTGCTGGTTCAGAGCACAAAAGGAATGTGGCCCACTGGTATCCCAGTTCAAGTAGCTGGCTCATTGGAAATTTCTCCCTATATGAGTAAAGAGATGCCTGCCCACAGCTCCTCATATGCTTCAGCTCATGCTAGGATGTAAACCACACATTGCAGAGTCCCATCAAACTTGAATCAGGCACATGTAGAAAGGAACCTCAGTGTGAAGGGTCATGGGCTATCAGGTGGTGGACCTGATTTCTGTATCATGGATAAGTGGGAACTGCCATGCCACTGTGAAGGGCTGAGATAAGGGCAGTGTTTTGCTGTGGCATTGGTGGGCTGAGATAAGACAGGCTGTTGGCAACAAGAAACAGGGAGGCAGATGTTAGGGTAAACAGATTTGATGGTAAAAGTGGGGTGACAAGCTTGGTGTCAGATGGTGACAGAACATAGAGGCCAGGCAGTATACACAATAATCAAGGCCAGGGAGTAGATAACTTGGATCTGGGCTCAACCAAAAGGCAAGTCAGTAGAAACAGGAGCATGATGGGAAGCAGAACCAGGGACCAATCCCAATGAGTAGACTTGTTTTTCCAGAATGCTGTAGACCACTACAAACATTGATTTCCCCTCAGCATGCTTCAGGTGTTAGTCTAACTGCAGAGATCCAAGACCGTGTTTCTTCCTGAATCCCCTTCTCCCAGGAATCTTGCATGTTTTTCAATATTCTATAAATGAACCCCTGGGAAGAGCTAACCTGGGTGGTTGGCTTCTCCAGGTGCTGGAAAAAAGCAAGAGCTTTTTTTCCCCAAAGCCTGGAATTTGCAGTGAATCCTTCCTATCTATAACTACTTAGAATGTCAGTCCTTGGAAGCTTGGAGTTTATTTGAGTCTCATCTATTGCCATCAAAGAAATCACTTTTATGACTTTCTTTTCTGGGGTAATAAGGCTTCTTCAAGAATGTGAAATTTCTCAATGTCTATATCTATATGATTGTTTTAGGCAATAGTGTAATATATAACATCCTACATATCTTTTAAGATTTATGTATACCCTTCCTACTTACAAATAGGTTTTGGAGTAACTTGAAAAATAAACATTCATAAACAGAGGTTATTGAAAAAAGAACTGTACAAAAGAAGAAATCCATTGGGTTATGTTATCTGATACATCTAAATAAACTAAGTTCTTGGGAGATGCAATCTTTTTTCTTGGTACTAAAAGGAACATATTGTATGTATATGTCCTAACACAAAGAACAAAGAATGACATATTGGATAACATCATCAGCAGCAGTTTTAGAGATGATGCAACTGTGATCATGAGTACAGGCTCTGCTGGCAGATTGCAGAGGTTCGAATCCCAGCTCTGTGGATTTCCCCCTGTATGTTCCTGGCCAAGTTGCTGAATCTCTCTAGATCTAAATTTTTCTTATTTGTAAAGTGGAGGCAATAATAGAACCAGCGTTATTTCATTTGGGAAAGATTATATGAGTAGATATATTTTAAAAAAGTAAGTACAGGGTGAGTGCCAATCAATAAATGTTACTTCTTGCTATTTCTTGTATGAATCCTAACTAGACACAGAGGCTCAACAAAGCTCTAGTTCAAAAGTGGTCCAAGGGTCTCTACTGCTGCCTTCTTGGTCTTGAATTCTCTAAGACAGTTTGACTAATGCTCCCTGAGGCCGGGGATTCTTGCCCTTTTTTTCTCTCCGCCCTTCTTCTCTTTTATTATGCCTGTCAAAATAGTCTTTCCCATATACAGAACCTTCAGGGAATTGACAAATAAATATGGTAATTTAAACCAAGGTGTTGTGATAGTTAATTTTATGTGTCAGCTTGTATGTTATGTGCCCAGTGGTTTGGTCAAATACTAGCCTAGATGTTGTGAGGGTATTGTTTAGATAGAATTTACACTTAAATCAGTAGACTTTGAGTAAAGCAGATTGCTCTCCACATGTGTGAGCCTCTTCCAATCAACTGAACGCCTTTAGAGTGAACAGAACAAGGGTACCCTGGAGGAAGAAGGAAATCATTCCTGCAGACTGCCTCTGGAATCCAGACTGCCATACCACTCTTGGTGTTCTCAATCTGTCTGCCTACCCTTGGGATGTTAAATTTACCAGCCTCAACAATTGTATAAGCCAATTCCTTGAATAAACCACTCTCTGCATATATATGTACACGAAAACACATACACACACGCGTGTGTGTGTGTGTGTGTGTGTGTGTGTGTGTATATATATATATATATATATACATGTATATTTAGAGAGTGGTTTATTAAGGAATTGACTTATTTAATACACACACACACACACACACACACACACACACAATCCTTCATTCTGTTTCTCTGGAGAACCTTAACTAATACAGCGTGAATACTTATAATGAATAAATTTAGTTTACTTGGTTAACACTTGCATTTTAATAAGGACTCAACTGTATTTTTTATTTTTTTGCAGTGCTGGGGATTGAACTCAGGGCTTCATGAATGCTAGGCAAGCATTCTACCACTGAATTGCACACCCACACCAACTTTAAAATGTGAGTAATGTAAACATTTCTAAATACCATCAGGGAGCCAGTAAGCTACTATCTAGTAACCTTGAAATAACTTGGTAGAGGCACAGTCTATTCCCAATATAGGTCCTAGTTCAGGATATTTGGATTTATTTTCTCCTTTCCTGAAACTATGCATTGAACATATAGAAATGACTTTGGTTACTGGCACATACCACACGCATTTCTTTTAGTTTGGGTTAGTGTTTGAAAATCATAGTATAAATGAAAAACAGCCTCATGTTGCTCTGTGCATCTGCCTTGAATATCAGTATGATTCACCTATTTGTCATAATCATCCTAACAGCAAGGTAAGCATGAATCATTGATTCCCTAAGAGTATGAGAGAAAACAAAATCAAATTTTTCTTTGGAACTTCCTGGAGGGAAGCCAATCTTCTTTTAAAAATCAATCAGTCTAAAATCAAAGTCTTTTTTTTTTTTTGTAAGCTTTTCATGTGAAAGACTGCCATCAACAAATTCTCCAGAGTCATCATTGTTCTTCCAAGGGTGTTCTTTTAGAAATGTAGAACAATAAGAATATAGGGGTAAGGTGAACCTTGGAAAATAAATAAACTCCATTTGGGGTATGATAAAAGACCAAATAGTTTGGGTTTCTACACTGCAGAGTATTATTATGGTGATAGTGTTTTCTCTGCATGAAAATGCAGAAAATTTGTATTCGTTTGTAGAACATAGTTACCATATTTCTTTTTTATTGTTGGTGTCTTGACAATCGCTAGCCTCATCCATTTTATCTTACTCTTCTGCTCAGTTTTTGGTCCACCTTGTGATATCATGGAGACTGTGTGCTGCAAGAAGCAGGGGTTATGATTTCATATCTTGAAATAGAAGGGAGAGTCAGGCAGGCATCTCTCTATGAGAACAAGAAAGGAAGTCTGCATTAGAAGAATAATCAGCAGAGATATTTTAAGGAAGGTTCATTGTCTGCGGGGATGACTCACTCTTTGGGAGAAGACATAGCCACGCTTTGTGAGAGATGGATGGGCGTTCACTTTTCTGGAAGCAGTCTGGAGAAGGTGAGTGTTGGCTGATGGAGAGATGAGGGAGGATCAGAGGGAAAGGTGTCACGTTCCTGGCGACAAAAACACTCAGGGTCACTCCAGGGGGACTGGGCTGTGTGAAATAACCACAGAAGAGACAGAGATACCTTTTTCTTTGGGGGTCCTGTGATGGCTCCTCTAAACTTAAGGGTCTGCAAAAAGAGAGAGAGCAAATGTGTGCTGATCCCTTTTTATTGAGGAGAAGCCATTCAAATGAGGCAAGGGGTCAGGTTTCTGGGGACTGAGTCTAGCTTCATGCTGTCAACAGGTTGACTGATATCTAGGAAGGCCACACCCAGAGGCAGAGCCAGAAAAGAGGACACACAAAGGGCATTTCCACGGAACATTCTATCCCAAACAGGCAAAGGGATAATATCACAAAGGAACAGGTGAGTGTAGCTCGATCCATTGGGCTGCAGGAAGGCACGCCTATGCATGAAGACACATTCTGCTACTTTGAGGATCAGGGCAGTGTCTGGGGTCACTATGGATGTGGCCAGATCACCCCCATAGAAAGGTATAAAAAGACCCCTGTTATTTGGGGTTTAGTCTTTAACCGAATTTTAAAGGGTTGGTATAAGATATGTCAAGTACCATAGAGCCAGCAAGGAAAGGTGAACTACTGTTTTGTTAGAAAAGAATATCCAGCCAAAGAAACAAAGACCTCAAACACTAGACAGGACCTAACTGAGAGATCTGGATGCAAAGGGTTCTCAAAGCCTTTGTGAAAGATGCAAGGTGTAAGGAGGGAAGGATGGGAGGATGACGGTACAGAATGTCCAAGTCCTCACCTGTAGCAAGGAGCTTTGCCAGAGCTGTGAGCTTGGCATAGGTTGAGTGGCTGCTGGTGGGTCCTTCTTACTTCTCTCCTGTGGACAATTCCCATTCCATATCTCTATTATTCATGGGTGATATGAGGGGGAGATTTATCCACTTTTGGGCAGCGGGAAGTCCTTGTAAAGATAAAGTGCGTGTGGACTAGGTCCACTCGATCTTGGCTTTATTGACATTTTGAGCTGGAGAATTGTTGAGGGCTGTCTTATGCATTGTAGGATGTGTAGCAACCCCTCTGGACTACATTCAATAGATGCCAGTAGCATCATTAACCCAAAATGATTCTAGACATTATTAATGTCCCCTGGGGAATAAAACTGACCCTGTTGAGAGCCACAGGTCTAGATTGAACTAGTTTAAAATTTTCCACTGAGCCATAGTGGTAGGAGACATGAGTACCTTGTGATTATATATATATATCACCTTTCAATTCTGTCCTCTGCTTTCCCTCTTCAATTCCTTAGACTAACTTATAGTCTTCTTAGTCTTCTTATCACTGATAACTTCTGTATCCTCCTAACTGATCTCCTCTAACCCTCTTGCCCTCCAAAAATCTGTTCTCTACACTGTAGCTACAGTGATCTTTTAAAAATATATTTGTCTTGTGCCTAAACCTTTTGGACTTTTTCATTTTGTTAGGATGAAGACAAAATCCCTCGCTGACTGACGTGGCTCTGTGTGATCCAACTGTCTGCAGCCTCCTTTCCCCCTCCTGTTCACTCCCTCGTCCTTTGGGCTTCAACAACCCAGCTCATCTTTCATCCTCAAGCGGGCTGTGATTCATCCAGCCACATGGCCTTGGCACATGCCGCCCCTTGGCCTGACATTTTCCTCCTGCATATTCTCTTGGTTAAAGCGTAGGTGGTCATCTGTCAGCTCAAGCATCACTTCCTTGGGGAAGCCTTCTTGACCACTCAGAAGGAATCAGGCTGCCCTGCCAAGTGTACTAGTATCATTACAGAGGGCTCCTTTATAGCTCTCATCACATATATGATTTCATACTAGTGAAAAATGATGCTGTTAACATTTATCTCCTTTTCTGGATCATAAGATATAGGATGCTAGCACTAATCTATTTCCTCCTTATTTTTCACATCTTTCCTTCTTTTGTTCCTTCCTTCCTACCCCCCCGCCCCTTTTTTGGGGGGGATGGGGGTTACAGGTTCACATGAGTCTGCTGAGCTAACATCTGATCCTCAGGATCCTCTAAAATACTACATCTATTCTTTAGTTATATATCTTTTAACAAATCTCCCTTGCTAGTTAGTAATACGCCATTACCTGACACCACCTCTCTTTCTGTGGGCCAAGAAATCTTTTGAAAGAATGCAAGAGGCTGGACAGGTGCCACCAGAAGCTCTTTTTCCAAGATGATGAGGAAGGAGCCTCAGTCTCTTGTTCAAAGCAAGGAAATCCTGAGCCTTCCAGGCACATCTCAATAGCAGCAGCTGCCCAGGGCTCTTTGGCTACACAACTGATAATTTTAAAACTCACTAGCAAAAAAGGAAATTCTAGTTCATTACAGCACATGATTTTTTTTTTCCAGACAAACTCTAGCAGGGTTTTCAGCAGTAGGCAAAAGAAAGTATATTTGATGATAATGACTGATAGTGGTATTGCTGGTGGGTCGTGACCTTGTCTGGCTCCTCAGTTTCTGGTTTGTGGTTCTATCCCAAGTCTATAATGACATATAAAATAATAGACCACTTCTCTTGGTCCTTCCTCCTCTTCACAAATCACAATTCTCAAGAAAATACATCGAATTTATAAGATCTAAGTATGTCAGTAAAAATATCCATCACTCAATAGATTGCTACTGATTCAAGACCTCACACCTCGTGTTCAAATTAAGTCTATTTTCTCCACTCTGTTCCATTTTAAACAATCTCTCTCTGCTTCCGTTTTTGTCTTTTTTCCACTTTAGTCCCTGTGGACTGTTGAAATTCACTATTTCTGGATGAAAGCTTCAGAAAGTGTTACACATGGAGGACTAATGAAGCCATGAACTCTTCCCATCTTGACCAGACAGTGCTGGGGATGCAGGGCGAATAAGCATAATGCACGAACAATAATGGGAATTTGGGACAGATCTCTATAGGTCCTGAAGCACTTTCACCTCTATTATTGCAACTCAATGACACTTAGGGGATGCAAAGAGAAAATTCAAGGCCACGGGCAGAGATGATAGAGATGTTCTCCTCCACTAGAGATTCCATCTTACTAGGATTTCCAGCGTAAACACCCGAGGTCACACTTCTGTTTGCTCTGCAAACTCAAGGAAAAAAATGCTCACTGAGAAAATACACAGAAGAGCTGGGTGGGGGATTTGGTGGCTGTCCTGGTAACTTGTTTAAACCCCATGATTGCCAGGATTGCATCTGTTTTGTTCAACATCATATTCCTGGAGCCAAGCAGAGAGCTTGGTATTTAATGTTCCCAGCAAATATCTGTTGATCTTCTTTGTGCACAGCAAGTAAACATGGCATAAGCTGAATAGGAAGCCTCCGGTGTGGATAGGAAGTGGGAAAGAGAAATAAATATTATTAATATATATATGTATTGTTTTCTTTACAGATCTTTCTTCTTCAATTTTATTGTCCTTCCTAGGCTGTCTTAAAGACACCATCTTAAATCATGACTATTATTTCCCCTGTGCATAACTGGAGAAGAAAGGACACAGGGCTTTGTTTCCCTAGCATCACATGAGAAGCTACTCAGTTCTTTCTCTGTTTACAAATACCCTTGTTTCCTTTTTGTGAAAAATTGTTTTGTTTGTTCTTTTTAGATATACATGACAGAAGAGTGTATTTTGACCTTAAGTAAGCTCACATCTATCTAACCTTGTTGGGCTGTGCTGTTGGGCACAAAAACTGTGCTACTGAAAACATGATAGTCTAGTGTAGTATAAAATAAGGTTATTTTTAGAGAGATATTTAAAAGAAAAGAATTGCTTGCATAAAGCCAGCAACTAAATTAACAGGACTGATGAGTTCTTAATTTATGGGAACAAATTAAAAATTTCTTTTGGCCTCACACGACACTGAAGAACTGGAGGCCTTAGTTCTACTGTAAGACTCTTGGAGCTCAGGGAAGAAATCTTCATCTTTATCCATCTCTGTTTGTCTTCTCTACTAGGATATGGACTCTTTCTTAAGAAAAGGAGCTATTCCTATATGAATACATGACAGTATTAACTCCGCCTCATGTACAACCACAAGAATAGGATCCTAATTAGAATAAGTTATACTCCATGTGTGTAAAATATGTCAAAATATGCTCTACTGTCATGTATATCTAAATGAACAAACAAAAAATAAAATAAAGAAAAGGAGCTATTCGTTAAGCACTAACTGGATGCCCAGCCCTTCAGAATGTCAATAATTGAAAATGCGTGGTTGATTTTGTAGAGCTGAAAGTTTGAATGTAAGACTAAGAATGTAAGTAAGGACAGTATCTCACGCAGTCTAAAGGCTGGGTCCTCGTAACCTTCAGAGGCTCAGAGCCTCTATCATCCTTTCCCTCTCAGGCTTCTTACATCTACTTCCTGCTTACATTGCTTTAGCTTACCTTCCCCCTTTTTTTCAAAGCTAGATAAGCACTTTACCACTGATCCACGCCCCCATCCCTTCTTCATCTTACTTCTTTTCCCAAACTATATCATACAGCTCAAGCTACAAAGTTAAAACAACAACTATTACACACACACACTGAATTTGGTGGCTGCTCTAAAATCTCATATTTATTATGTGCATGATCTAGTAGAACCAATCCATGATTTTTGAGTCTGAATCACTTACGACTAATTTGCTGTGTGATATTGGTTAGAATACTAAACTGTGTCCATTTTGTTCTTCATTTATGGCTTGAAGATGTTCTTGCTTACGGCACAACATAGACCCAGGAGAAATTCAGAGAAATACAATGAGGATGAAGCAAGTCATGTTTCTATACCCAATGGTAACCAAAGAAATTTAGACTTGCTAAATATTTCATTGACTCTGTTATCACTATTGATTGTGAGCTGCAGCAGTATTTTCATATACCATGAAGAAAGTAAACAAAAGAATGCAACCAACGAAACTAGGACACAATGCTTCTTTTCACGTCCATTTTAATATGCATACCAATTTCAGAGATGTTAGAATGTGAATAAATAAAACAAAACAAAGCATATGTGTGCATCTTCTCTATTATTAGAGCCAGTCATGTGTGTGTGCCCAAAGCAAGCTACCTTTTCAATTTTATGAGCAAGCATTATCAATGACATGAACTATTATTTTGAAAGCATTCTTTTTATTATTATTATTACCATTATTATCATGTGAATCCTGAAAGAACTGAAAACTCAGAGCTTGTGACAGCTGTCTTCATCAGTGGTGGGTGGACATGATCCAACACTCAGCGTTTCACTTACATTACAATTTTATTCAACTTCCATGAGCCCATTTATTTATTTTAAATCCAGTGATTTTTTTTTCTATGAGAATTTCTTTTAAAATAATAGCCACTCTTGGGCGCCTCCCACAAATAGCCATCCTCACACACTAGCTGCTGACTCGGCACAGACAGTTAAACACAGCCTTTCCCAGGGCTGTGCTGGCTTCTCTGGTCCTGCACGAGGGACGCTGAGGTAGTGTGGGTCAGGATGCTGCAGCCCTAGGCCGTGGTTATACAAGCTCATCCATCAGATGCTGTCAGTCTGTGTTTACAGATGCAATGAGGTTTATCTTTTCCAAGAGGAAAACAGAAAAATGTTGTCTGCCTCCTTTTTCCAATTTCTAGAAGGAAACTGCTTGGTGCAGAATGCTTACATCCAAATGGATGATGAGTTAAGAGTCACTGTGATCATTTCCATAAGAAACTGAAAGAGATTTTGGTGGTTTGCTTACTTGTTAACCAGCCTCACTTTGAGCTGTCAGGATGGAGAGGCAGGGATGGAGAACGTTCTCCATTCCTTGGTTGATACATGCAACACTAGTGATTATTTACTGAGTGCTTACTTTGTAGCAAGAACTGGTCTAAGCAAGTCATAAGCCTGAGCCACTTCTAGCGCATATAATAGGTAAATAATTTTATTAGTGCCTTGTCACAGGTAAGAAAATTGAGTGTTATATATTCAGTGGTGTCTTCCTAAAGGTAGAATCCTAACCTGTAGTACCTCAGAATGTGACTGTTTTGAAGACAGGGTGTTCACAGAGGTAATTCAATTAAAATGAAGTCATAGAACGGGACCTAAACCAATAAACTGTCATCCTTATACAAGGGTGAAATTGGACACAGAAACAGACATGTAGAGAGAAAGCCATGGTAACATGAAGACAATCATCTATAGCCAAACAGAAAGGCCTGGAACAGATGTTTTTCTCAGCCCTCTGAAAGAATCAACCTGCCAACATTGTTGGTCTCCAGAACAGTAAGAAAGTAAGTTTCTATTGCTTAAGTCATCTAGTTTGTGGCATTTTGTCATAGCAGCCCAAGCAAGGTGATCTACCAAGGTTATACCATTTGCCAGGCATCACCCAGATAACAGATATGCAGCTCACTCACAGATCTTGGTGTCTGAATCTGGGGCTTGGGATACATTTAACACACTCACTATCAGGCCTACAGGGTCAAAATAGTCTCTTGTTGCAGGCTTTGTGCTCCATGAAAATGGATGAGCCCATGAGTGTTGGGTTGGTGGTTCCCATATAATTTCAGTATCACATAGTGTGTGCTTGTCTACCATGTTATATTGTGGTGAAATATTAGTTATACCATTATTCTCCAGGGAAAAGCCAGAACCAAACTGATCTTGTATGAAGGACTACACTAGAGCCAGAGTCAGCACTGGAAACAGACTTCAGGAATTCTGTCACTGGAGTCCTCTCTGGATATGATGAGTAGGGTCACTATGACATTACAACTGGTATGCTCTATCTAAAGGCCATCTAAAATTTTATTAAATTACATGCCTGATCATGTCAATCAATGCTCAGAAACTTGGTTGAACATCCAACCCCTGGACATGCAGAATAAATCTCTAATCCTTTGTCTACATTCAAGAACTCACAGAGCATTACCCTGGCCTCTGTTTTCAGGCCTCACTAGAACATCCACCCGTTTTCTCCCTAGGTACACACCGGGAAGGCATGCATACACCCCAAGCCCTGCTGCTGCCTACCCCACATCAGTCTGAGATTCGCTGTGTACTCTCTCACATCTATGTTCTAGTTATAAATATTTCCTTGACCTTAAACTTTCTTTTTTTTTCCCTCTCATTAAACATTGACATATTGGCTACTTTACTCACCAAGCCTGATTTAAACCCCACATTCCCCAAAGACATGTATCCCATCTTTGTTATTTCCTCTCTAAGTCCCAGGTCTATTTTCCAGCCTACCTCCTAATGGAGACAATGATGACACTCCTATCCCTGTGACAGGCTGGTGGAAGGCAAGGTCATTGTCTTTTCAGCTTTTGTGTCCTCCAGATTTAGCACGGTCTTCATACAGTTGGTAGGCAATGAGTTTTCGTTGAACTTAAGAGTCTTCAGGTCGCCCAGCAAAGGCTTTCAAACAAGCTCCAGCAAATACACCACTCTTCAGAGATGAAAAACAAAGGACAAAAAGCAAAAATAAAAATGTGTGGCTTTTGTTTTCAACAGAGTCAGATCATAAAGCGGAGTAACTCTTTCTCATGTTTTTCCTGGAAGACAAAGTGTGGGCATATGATCACCAAGTGTGCTTTGTGGTTTCAATTTCATTGTCTACCACTTCTAAGGTTGTATTATGTTTCTAGATATAACTACTTTGAACTCCAGGAGCAATATCACAGAATAGCCCTGTAATAATTCCTTTACTTTAGGCCAGAACATGGTGGCTCAAACAGAAACAACATTTGATGTCAAATTGGAAGCTGCGTATGGTCAAAGTTTATTGTCTTTCTCTAGATTGCTTTCTTCTTAAGAAATGTGAAAGCATCATGAAAGTAGCATGCTTCCCAATTTATAGGCCTCACTGAGCCTGACTTTACAATTTCAAACCACTCTTAGCCAGGCACAATGGCACAGATCTATCATCCCAGCTGTTTAGAAAGCTCAGGCAGGAGGATCTCAAGTTCAAGGGCAGACTGGGCAATTTACCCAGAGCCTGTCTCAAAATAAAATGAAAAATGGTTGGGCATAGAGCTCAGTGGCAGAGTGCTTGTCTAGCATGTAAGAGGCCCTGGGTTCAATCCTCAGCACTAAGAAAATATTGATAAATAAATAAAACCACTCTTGATCCTTGTGACTTTTTTTTAATTGGTGCATATTAATTATACAGAATAGTGCATTTTGTTGTGGCATATTCGAACAGACATGTAACATAATTTGATCAATGTCACTCCCTAGTACTTCTGCTTACTTTCTCCCTCCCCTGTCCCTTCATCCCCTGCTTTTACACTAATGGTCTTTCTTCTGCATTTGTGACATTTTTCCTCTTAACTTCCATTTATGAAAGAAAACATATAATACTTATCTTTCTGAGTGGTTTATTTGACTTAGCATGATGATCTCCAGTTCCACTTATTCCCCTGCAAATGACATAATTTCTTTCTTCTTTATGGATAAATAAAATTCCATTGTGCATATATGCCACATTTTCTTTTTTTAAATTCATCTGTTGATGGACACCTAGATTGATTCCATAACTTGGCTATTGTGAATTGTGTCATGATAGACACAAATATGCAGGTATTAATTAAAGAATTATTTCAGGTAGATACTGGAGAGTGGTATAGCTGGACCACCTGATAGTTCTATTTTTAGTTTTTTGAGGAAACTTCATATATGTAACTGATCTTGATAGCAGCAGCTTTTTTAGCAGAATAATCCAAAACTTATGTCTTTTTTTTCAGGTGAAAAGTTTGTTTTGTACTGGGTAGAATTATTCAACCTTAAATGGCAGCAGAAAGTAGTTGTTAAGTGTTTGAAACCTAGAGCCATCTGGGGACAAATCCGGGTTATAGTAACTTACTGGGTTGCAGGGACGTCTACATATGACTTAAATTTCTGGACTTCAATTTCATTATCTATAAAATGGGGACAAATGATTGTTTTGTAAGATTTTTATGATAGATACATAAGAAGCATGCTATTAGTACCCAGAACCTAGTAATTGTCACAGTTAATGTCAGCTGTTACTATTTCAGTGTGTGCTCTTCTCTGAAGAAAGGGCACAAACATTGTTGATTATGTTACGAACTCCATCTCAAACTGGTTTCCCTTTGTTTGCTTTTTCTTTCTTTTCAGAACATGTTGGAAATTATAAGCAAACATGCAAGTGATGTATGTATATTTAGTTTCACATGCAACCTCGTTGTTATTTCCTGGCGTTCTTCCAAGATATCTTACAAGTTATCAATCTCGCCAGCACAGAGTGTGTTTTCTGACCACTTCCCCTTTGCAATTAAGGACTGTGACCACTCGCTTACGCACAGACTCAGACCAGCAGCCTTAACCCCAAAGGAGGTCAGAAACTCCCAGCTTTCCCCGCGGAGGGGGCTAGCTGAGAACCCGATACCATGTGTTTTAAAGCTGTGGCTAAGGCTGTGACCATAGGAACTGGGAACACCCACCAACACCCTGTCCCCCCAGCCCCACTTCCTTGGCTTCAACGCCATCAAGCATGGTTGCAGTACGTTTGTCAATGTTTTCAGTGGATTTCGGTTTCTGGTGTTTATTTTTGAATTGCTAAAGATTTGGAGAGAAGACAAACAAATAGCCAAACAGACAGGCAAAGAAACAGATGGCAAACACTCCTGGACAGACCAGTACTATGAACATAAATGCTCAGGATGATCTGGGGTCATGGTGATCTCCATGAAGGTCCAGAACCCTAGGATTTGGTCAGTTGCTCTACACATAAAACCTGCCCCAGACACAGCAAGGAGGCTTTATTTGCATAGGAAACCTGCCAGTCTGGCTTCAAAGATAGTAGGTCACAGTTGGTGTGATGAGTTTTCCTGTTTACTGAGTACCTTCATGGAAGCATCTAGGTGGGGGCTGAAGGTGGTTGGGTAGAGGCATCTTTCCTTTTCCATTAAATCCAGTGCTGTGCCTCTGTGGTTGCTTGCTGCATTGATTCTTCCCAGTGGAAAATTTAGAGAGGCAAGGCAAACTTACAGATATTTCTCTTCTGAAGGTGTGGGAGGACTTAGAAGCAAGGCTGGCTGGGCTGATAACAGAAAGGGCAGACTGCATTGTGAGGCCCACAGGCTTTCCCAGCTGGGCAGGAAAGCATCCCCATCTGACTTCATGGGGATGCCTTCATACTATTTACACATACTCAACCACATGAACGAAAGTCCATGTGGGTGGATGGAAGCTATGTCCATGATGTTTGCCACTGTCTGCCCAACATTCATCATAGTACCAGGTACATATGGAACTCCTACTTCCAATTTGTTGAATGAGAAAATAACATCTATAAGTAGAGTCATTATATATCAATTGGGATGACTTTATTTAAAAATATAATATGTTGCATTGTCTTCATACATACATCTGTGTTTGCCAGAACAATTATGCTAGTTTTAGTCCTAATCAATACAGTCATTGCATCTATTATCCCTTCTCTATCACTAAAGCAAGGACAGCAACTCTCCAAGACCTGGAGAGAACATACATATGAGGGAGCATGTGCAACCTGTGTGCAATTTCCTGGAACAAGGGACTCCAAAGGCTCTTTCATCCAGTTTGAAGAATATTGTAGTTCGCAGGCTTCTCTATTCAAGACTGATTGTAATTCCTTGAGAGCTTGGAGTCTTATCTCTCCTTGGAGAGAAGCTTAAAAGTTTAAAGGAACTGAAGTGTTGAATCTGGTGAGGAGCAGGTTGAATGGCAAACTTAAAGATTATGAAAGACTATGCTCTTTTGGAGATAGTGTTGGCTGCAAGAGTATAAATTATAGCTTAACACAGGAATCAAGGGCCTTACTATTTTACCTTTCCATCTAGTAATTCTTCTGGGAAGAGAGTCTAAGAATCAAATACGGACATTAGCAAAATATCCATACCCAGTAAAGTGCATCACATCATTTTGAGAACCAAAAATTGGAAACAATTTGAATGTCCAGCAATACTCAAAGGCTAAGCAAATTATGGGGTGCTGTTATTAAAGTGGAAAGCATGACATTTATTTGCGGTTGCTTTGATACCATGGATAGTTTTTGTCCCTAAAGAACAAACCACTGAATTTCTAAGTTGAAAATAATAAAAAAAAAAAGTGAAGTGTTTAATACTTACCCATCCCTAGAACCCTTATTCTTCCTTCCTTCGACTTTAATTTCAAGGAGCTTTAATGATTAAGTGGTTCTAGAAATAGGATAAGGCTATTTGATGTGTAAATAATTTATGATTTAAAATCGAAAGCTTGGTGATTTATTTTTAGTGTCATCAAACAGCTGTGGATATTAAAATAAACATGATGATAAAAAATAGCACCAAACCTTTATCTATGAAGGTTTTATTTATAAAAGGTAGTTACTGATATACATATGCTGAATTATTTACATTTATTTTCACCAGTGAGTGATTATGAATAATTGCTTTCTTCTTGATGTTTATCTTTTTATAGAGATATGTACTAAGTTTATATTGAATTAAATTTACATTAAGTATAATTTATGTTAAAATTATCAAAGCTAATTAAAATCACAGTGTGATAGAGCTGGGTCAACTACCAAGAACTTAATGGGAATTGTTTTTTTAAATGCTTGAAGTGAGCTCCTTGGGTCAAATTAATGACACTTTCCTTCCAAGAGCTACGGGAAAAGAAGCTGGGGGGAATTTTCTCCCCAAACGGTTAGTGGACCTGAGGACTGGGAAATTTTGGGCCACTGAATACCCTTTGTGTTCTAAATATCTTAAATTATGGAGTCAGAGCAAGGGCAGTTTAGGGCTGCAGCAAGAAATGGGTCACCTATTGCTTGGCCACAGTGTTTTTTTCCTGGCAAGTGAAGTGGCTCAACTTCCTGTCCCTGGGCATTTGTAATAATGCCTTCTCTTAATAGCTGAACTGTTTTTCACCATCTCTCCTCACCCAAGTCTCCTCTCAGTATGCCCATTCCCCGATTAGAGATCTAGTTCTGTCTGACGTGATTTAGATCTCTGGTAGCTTTCCATGCATGATATAGTACTAGACATCTAAATCATGCTGATGGATTATTTGACAGTTTTAGATAGTCACCTAAGCAAAATCTTTCTGTGCTTTGGTGTTTGTTCTGACCCCTATTCTTAATCCCCAAGGCTCAATAGTCTCGGAGAGATAGATCCAGCCTAAGGCAGGCATTGGGATAGAGCAGAAGAGTGTTCTGTGGTTGGAAGTAGTCTTTGGGGGTTCTCAAGATATGGTTAACTATAGGAGTAATAATATGGCAATCTAGAATAGAAAAAGGAATCAATCACATACTTGTGGATGAGCAATACAATAAAGACAACTTTTGAGTAAAATTAAAGGCAACTTATCATTCAATTCATGAATAGTCTTTTAAAAAAAATTTTGTTTTAGTTGTAAATGGACAAAATGCCTTTATTTGTTTATTTTTATGTGATGCTGAGAATCGAACCCACTGCCTCACACATGCTAGGCAAGTGCTCTGCCACTGAGCTACAGCCCTAACCCTCATTAATAGTTTTTTCAAAGACCTGACAAGAACAACTAGGAGAGGAGAAGTTTATGTGAAGGCTTGTGCTTTCAGAGAACTCAGTCCATAGATGGCTGGCTCCTTTCTTTGGGTCCTGAGGTGAGTTAGAACATCATGGGGGAGGAGTGTGGTGGTGGAAAGCAGCTAAGAACATTTCACCAGGAAACAGAGAAAGAGAGAGAGGGTTCTCACCACGGATAACATGTAAACCTGAAAGTCACACCCCAGTCACCCACCTCCTTGTGCCACACCCACTTACTTACACTTTTCACTCAATTAATCCATTGAAGTGGATTAATGCATTGGTTAGATTAAGGTTCTTAAAATCCTATCACTTCATCTCTAAACTTTCCTAGGTTGTCTCACACATGAGCTTTTGGGAGATACATTGTATCCAAACCATAACACGGGTGGTACACAGAAGAAAGTATTTTATAGAGCAGATATTTTATTCCCATAGACCAAGTAATTCTTGGACCAGAAGCATCATTTTTTTTCATAGCAACCTGCATTTTCCTAGAGCCAAGCTTGGAAGAATTGGCCAGGGCTCTGGGAACCACTCAGGGCTCCTCTGGCTTCCCTGGAGGAAAGTTGGATCCTGGGGCTCTAAAGACTAGTTTATTCTGGACAATAGGAGAGGAAGAGGCAAACAGAGAGAGGTGTCAACTAAATTTCTACATTTTGAATGAAATTGTCCATGGAGGAAAAATAGTACCAGTCTGGGGGCAGGGAGTGCCTGGGGTTTCTTCTAGCTCTGTGCTCAAGATAAGGAAGAAGGATGCCAGGCAAAGGGACCCTATCTCCACTGAGTACCACAGATCAGGTGCCTTAAACAACAGAAATTTATCTTCCCACAATGGAGACTAGAAGTCCAAGATCAAGTTGTCATCAGGGCCCAGGGGAGAACCTGTTCCATGTTTTTTTTCCATGCCTTGTCCATGGCTGTCTCCCTATGTTATCTTCCTGACTTTATAATCTCTTCCCTCTGTATGTGTTTGTTTCTATATTTCTTCTTATAAGTACTGTCAGGTCAGATTAGGGTCCATCTAATGAACTCAATTTAAATTAATCTCCTCTATTAATACCCTTCTTCCAAATACAGTCACATTCTGAGGTATTTGGGGTTAGAAATTCAGCATACGAGTTTTGGGACAACACAATGAAGTACTGAATTTCAGCCTGCAACAAAACCTGTTTATTTATTTCTGACTATGGTAAACTCTGGCAAAGGAAGATTCCCTAATCTTTAGTATTGATAGGTCTGGGCTCCTCACCTTTTTCACCAGTGGAGGAAGTGGTAGAGAAACTCAGCCAGCAAAATTGAGATGCCACCAAACAGTGAAAAGCAGGTCTTCTGTTTAGCAGTGGGTACTGAATGAAACACCTACTCATCCCAGCCTGGATGGGACCTGCTTTCCCAAATGAAGCTGTGAAAGAGAAAGCAAAGTCCTAAGGTGAAGCCAAACAGTCTGAAATTATGAAGATGGGCAGTTTGGCTGTGTGGTTGAGCCCATTAATTATAGTGTGTCCTGATCGTGTTTATTTGTCTAAACTCTTCTTGGTGTTGCAAAACAACCCCCCCTTGGACATAAAACACCAAAATGCAAGAGCTCACGGAGCTGTTGTCTTCTTCCCATCCTCTGTGGCTGCAGGTCTGTGGTGGGGAGGCTCGTCCAGACTGACAGGAAGATCCGAATACAGGGAGACATACTGTGTCACACTGGGGTAGGTGCCTGCAAGATGTGGGTTCAACTGGGTCACATGGAAAGACACCTCCGAGAACAGTTATGGGGTGAATGAATGGAGAGGTCCCAAAGATCATCTGCCACCTCCTCTATCATCTGTCAAAAGTTTTACAGGTTAAACTGATGAATTGGGAGATAGGGGGATGATGGGAAAGAAAGGGAAAGACTCTCAAATCATTTCCTAAATGATTTTTTCCCTACCCCAGACTGTGGTAAAGTAGAGTGGGGACCAGCTGGCTAGCTTTGTTTGTTTAAGTTGTTGACTAATCTCTGAGTTCATGTGCTGAGTTGGTTCATGAAGTTCCTGAACTTTTATTATCCTTGTACTTCTGGCACAGTGAAAATGAAATAAGAGACTAGTATTATGTTTAAAAGAAGACTATGGTATACCTTTGGAGAAAGAAGTTCAAGGGATTAAAGAAAAATGTATACAATATTCATTGAAGGCTACTCTGTGCCAGCCCCTGTAATAGGCTCTAAGAAAAAATAAAATTTAATTTCCTCTGAGTTCTAATTTCCTCTTAGACTATCTCCAGAATGGTTGAATCATTGATCTTCAATGTATCTGAAATGTAATACTTTCAATGCAAGATATTAATCAGCAGATGTTAATCAGAGATTTTGAAAAGCCAGTATAGATCTGTCCTCTCCAATGTGGCAACTTCAGGCCATGATTGGTGAGGAACTGGGGAAACTTAGCACTTTGGTTTTACTTGTCAAATGTCCAGTATTCTCAGGCATATGTATCTAAAGGCTTTCATATTTAGCAGCACAGATATAGAGCACCTTGTCATTGCAGAATGTTCTACTGGATACAGATAATGAATAGCCAGGCTGATAGGAAGATCTGAATAGGACCTCTTTTAAATTTTTTATTTTTATTTTTTATTTTTTTAAATTAAATTTTATTTTTTTAAAGACAGAGTGAGAGGGAGAGGGAGAGAGAGAGAGAGAGAGAATTTTAATTTTTTTTTTTTTCAGTTTTTGGCGGACACAACATCTTTGTTTGTACGTAGTTCTGAGGATCGAACCCGGGCTGGATGCATGCCAGGCGAGCGCACTACCGCTTGAGCCACATCCCCAGCCCTTATTTTTTGTTGTTGATGGACCTTTATTTTACTCCTTTATTTGTATGTGGTGCTGAGAATCGAACCCAGTGCCTCACACACACAAAGCAAGTGCTCTACCCCTGAGTCACAACCCCAGCTCCTGAATAGGACCTCTTAAGAATATTTTTCATACCACTATGGTAGCAAACACCTATAATCACAGCTAGTCTGAAGGCTGAGGCAGGTGGATCATGTTCAAGATCAGCTTGGGCAATTTAGCAAGACCCAGACTCAAAATAAAAAATAAAAAGTGCTATAGATGTAACTCAGTGGTAGAGCACCCTGGGTTGAATCCCTGATTTTTTTTTTTTCCATTTAAAATGTTTTGCAAACTTCAAAGACACCTGAAGGGCAATTAAGATGGGCAGTTTGTATGTCAGGACAGGATACAACCTCACAGATTACCCAGATTAACTGCCCATCTGATGACTAACCCACTCTACATTATTTCCATGCAGCCTCTGTCCATGATGAGTTTTACAATTCCAACAACAGACAGTGCCTTTCAAGGCAGTTTGGTTTTTTATCAGGGAATCCCTTATAGTCCCCAAATGGTTGAAATAATTCAGTACAGAGTTCTGAGAAATGCTCATTTTTTTTAAATATGAAGGAATTCCATAGTCTTACAAATAGATGAGTCACACAATTTCCATCAAAATCACATATAAAAAGAGTAAATGTCAAATGTGAATGCAAATGTCAAAAATAAAGTGAGGTTTTGCGGTCGTCTGCCCACTTGTCCTGAGGTTTCCTCTCATATGCTGATAAGAATGAAAAAATAAGTTCTGATATGCTAACATAGCTGAACAGTTGGCTGATTATTAATATTGATCTATGTCTTTCTCAAAGATTTTACAATTTTTATTTCAAAAATAATTTACAATTGAAAAATGAATTTTCCAAAAACAAAAAAATTAAACTTAACTTTTGTGTCTTGAGAATTCTGTTCAGTCATGATATAAATGTCCTTACAGGCTGTCTGTGCTAGAGAAAGTAAGTGTACTGATGTATTCCAACGTTTTCTCAAGGTCTGGCACTGTCGGCTTCATGCACTAGGTCTCAGCATCATCCTACTGTGGCATACTGGCTTGTGACTTCTATTTTCCTTACTTCCCTTGATAACTCTCTCGGCTCCTCCTCTGTTCCCCCTACCAATTCTAACTGCCGTTGGTAAACAACCTTTACTACTGGGAGGACCATCTCATGGCTTCAACTGTTCTCTCTTCATATACACTGGTTTTATGTTCAAAGACAAGAAGCTGAATGACTCTTCTACTTAGACTTGTAATTACTCTCACTAAGTAAAGTGCATAAACTTTGTGATAGCGTCTTTCCTCAGTGTCGTCAGTACTGACTGATGTTAGCACAGGGGTGCACACTAGTTGTCCCAGCTATTTGAGAGGCTGAGGTGGGAGGATTCCTTGAGCTTAGGAGTTTAAGGCCAGCCTGGAAAACAGGGAGACTCCACCTCCTTTAAGAAAAAAATCTAAGGAGTTCATATATATTAACTTATATTAAACTCATAACAACCTCGTGAGTTTCATCCCACCACTGAAACACACTGGCTGCATGAAAGAAAACATTACATAGAGTCCATGCAGCCAACAGAGTCCAACATAGCCCGGATTTGATCACAGAACATGTGGCCTCAGAGTCCCCATTTTTAACCTCTTTGTTTTAGGGCAGATTTCCAAATTTTTCATTCTGTAGTAGAGCTTGAATATTCACATGCTTAAAACAATCCCTTTTTTTCTATTCTCTCTTTTGCACAGGGACCTCCAGTACAGCCTGTGTGCTGTTTCATGAGAGGCCAGTTGTAATTTGCAGAAAGAACATAGGATCTGTAGTTAGCACTAAGAGGGCCTCTCCTCAGGCAACCAATGCAACATGTATGAACAAAGTTCCATTAGAATATCTCAATTTTGGTCTTTTCTTCTACCATTCCCAGAAGGCTAACAGTGCCTTGTTTGCATGTGTGTACCTGATATCTGTTTGTTGTGATAATATCTGCCACACTGGTTATTTCTAAAATGTGTTTACTCAGAAATATCTCATGACTATTTTGACATATGCATTGCAGCTTCAGTATTTTAAGATTCAGAAGGATCCACTTCATTCAACAACATTGATTTAAGTACCTACTAGGAGTCTGGAATTTGCTAAGCATTGAAGGTACAAATAGTGAATAATATAGATTCCATATCTTAATGACTCTTATCCAAGTCTGCTGGGGAAGATGACTATACAAATAAAGTCACTGAAAGTGATAGGGTAAAGGTGAGGAAAGGTCAAAGAGAGAGGGCTCTTGGGAAATTCTAGGGATTTGGGGAAAGCCAAAAGGAGGTAGAACCTGGGCAAAGACCAGGTTGAACAGGAGGTGATTCAATCAACAGAAGCAGGAGACTTCACGGGATTCTCACACCTGCAAATGTGAGGTGGAGCTCATCCAGGCTGCTCTATTCCTGGGTTCTCATACAGGGACTGGCAGCAACCCGTGGGCCATCTTTGATTCCTTCTTTTTTCCCCACCTTCCCATTGCCAGTCTGTCACCAAACTCAATGGGATTCTGCACCAGAGTGACTCTGAGATCCATCACAGCTCTCTACCCCTTTTGCCCACCATGTGTTCCATGCCTGATTTGGCAGTGACCTATAACTGACTCTCCACTCCAGGCTTGCTCTGTCCTTCTTTTACCCTCCCCTGATCCATTCTCCACACTGCAGCCTAAGCATGTTCTAAGTTGCAAACCAAAACATGCTTTTTTTCCTGAGGGGAAAGGGTGCTTTCAATGACACTCCATTGCTCTTTGAATAAAATGCAAATTTTTATCACAAGAGACAAAGGCTTTATATGACTTGATCCCTGCTTATTTTTCGGGTCATGTCTTCTCCTCTTCCTTCCTCGCCCTCAGTTGAGTTATATTAAATTTTCAGTTCCTTGAAAACACCCTGTTTTGTTCCTTGGCCTTGATATGTGTGTTTTCCCACTTTGCTTGGATAACTATTACTCATCCCACAAGTCTCATTTTAAATATGGCTTCCTCCAAGAAGTCTCTTCTGGACTCCCGAGTCTTTAGGTCTAGGTTAAGAATTTTTTCTCTCATGTGCTCCCAAGACACATCTCACTGATTATACTGTATGGTAAGTGGCTGTTTGCTTGTGTAACAGCATGTTAAAGTGGGAACCAAAGACTAGGTGGTAAAAGCTTCCATATTTCAGAGAAAGATGCTTGCACAGAAGTTAAAGATGTACATGATTGAACTTGAAGTAATCAGGAAATAACTTGAGAGGGGCTTTAAGGTAAGTGGTTGGAAGTTGGAATTTGTTGTGAAGTTCAAGGTGACAGAGTGGAATTCGTTCCATGTCTAAGAAGTCTAAAAGTACTTGGTTGTGGCTGGAGCTGCCTGTTTGGTGGCAGAGCTAAGATGAAGCTTCACATAATGAAAACAATCTATGTTTTCATTGACAACAGGGCTGAAATGTGTACCAGGGACACGATGTGGGCAGCCAGGGAGGGGACAGTCTGAGGGACTGGATCCAAGAAGGCTTCCTGTGAGGCAGGCTGTGTCCAGAAAGAAAAAAAAAATGAGTTGTACTAATAGTTTCAGAAATTGAGGAGTAGGGAAGGAATTGTAGGAGTTGGCCAGGGAGAGGGAGCTTTAGCCAGATGTTTCTAGAGGGAAAAGCTTCAAGGAAAGCATGAAAGTGCCCTTTGAAAGAGTTAGATCTGAACACCTCACCAAGCCCAGGGAGCCTTGGGTCAGATTATAACTTTATCAGTCAAGTAAAACCCCATTTGTATGAAGACTTGGATTAGGTATCAACATACTTTATATACAAAAGAGATATAAAAATTGTGGTATATTTGTGTATTAAGAATAGTAATGCAAAAAAAAAAAAAAAAAACCAAAAACAAAGTACATGTATAAAGGCATAAATTGGTGTGAACATACTTTTTATATTCAGAGATATGAAAAATTGTGCCCTATATGTGCAATAAGAATTGTAATGCTTTCCACTGCTGTTGTGTGGAAAAAAAAGAATCTTGCACACAGAAAACATAATAAATGTTGGTTGTATGAATAAAAAAAAATTAAATTAAATTAAAACATAATAAAACCCCATTTGTTCTTTGTTATTCCTTACCCCAACCTGTCCAAAACAGCCCCTCTCACCATCAAAACTTTTCTAGACTGATAATTCTGAACTGTGGCAGAGAAGAACTTTTACCTTTAAATGGAATAATGTTTTTATTATTAAACCGATAACTTCTTTGAATTATTGAACTGAATGTGTTTTCAAGATTAAAAGTGTTCAGAGCATTTCTTAAGTGTGAAAAAAAAAATTATGAGACCTGCTTGAGATTTCCAGCCAAAGAAACAGGAAAAATAAAGATGGTTGAATCGTTCTAAGGTCTTTGTCTTTGGATTTTGGCAGTTTGATTAACGTGCACCTAAGTGGGATCACTGTTTGGGAATTTCTGACCTTTCAATCTATGAGTTCAAGTTTGGAAAATGCTCACTGTAATTACTCAGATGTTGTTTCTTTTCCATCTTTTCCTTTCCTTCTGGAACTCCCAATTACACATACATTAGACTACTTGATAATGTTCCACGTATTTCTCATGTTCTATTTTGATTTATTTTCTAATTATTCTTCCTTTATTTGCTTCAATTTTGAAGTTTGAATTTCCTTTGAATTCGCTGATTTTTGTTTTATGATACCCAGTCTGCTATTAAGTTTATCTAGTGAATTCTTAATTTCAGATACAATAGTCCTTTTATCCATTTTGTTGCTTTCCACAATTTCAGTTACCTGCAGTCAGACATGGCCTAAAAATGCTAAGTGGAAAATTTCAGAAATAAACAATCCATAATTTGAAAATTACAGTCTTCTCAGTATCATAACAAAATCTTGAGTTGCCAAGAGGTGAACCATTTCTTTGTTCAGCATATCCATGCTGTATATGCTACCCACCCACTAGTTACTTAGTAATCATTTTTGTCATGAGATTGACTATCACAGTATCACAGTGCTTAACACTTACGTAGTAGCCTAACAGTATATCTCAGTTCCTACATCATTCACCTCACTTTATTTCATCACATAGACATCTTATTTCAAAGATATAATACTTTATATAACTTTATTTTGGGGCAAAGTTTGAGATAATACTAACTAATTAAAAACCTATCAAAGTTCCTTCCTAGAAAATTAGATGTAAAAATTACTATAAATATTTCTAGCACTGTGCATAAAAGAGATAGACAACTATTGTCAGGTGCATTTCTTTCAAAAACTACAAGAATATTTTTTGTCTTCCTCTATTTCCCATCAAATTTTTCCTGATGTTCAGTAATTTACCATTAAAAGAAATGCACACCTTTAGGAGTAAGTTAGTATATTTTCAGAGACTTACTAATGTAACACTTTACTTCAACTGTTCACTGACCAAGTCAATGTTAATTTGTTATTGTTTAGTAGTTAATTTGTGAACTTAAGGGAATGTGATGAGGACAGGTTGCTTGTAAAAAGGGTAATAGGCATGCTGGGTTAGATTTTTATGGAAGCCAGATTTAGGTGAGAGATTTCATTGAGTCTACAGAGAACAAAATCAACCTTGACCTGAAATCAGATGAGGTAGAAACACAGAGGAGAAAAAGTGATCACAGTAAAAAAGACAAAGCATACCAGTTGGGTAGGGTTACTTGAGTTGACCCCATCTCCAGGGCAAGATATTTTTATGTACTTATTATTCATTCCAGTAATTCACATTTAAAATATTGTCACTAGTATGAAGGGATGTATAAATATTTTATCATGATCATGCTTATAAATTAGTTAATTGGTTTCAGATTTGGCAAGTAGAATCTGCCTTGAGTATCCAGGGATATTCAAGTCCCTCATACAAAATGATATGGTATTTGCATATAACCTATGCACATACTCCTGCATATTTTAAATCATCCCTAGATTTCTTATAATGCTGAATACAAAGCCTACAGATCACTTTATTTGAACAGTATTTGGTGTGTAGTAATTTAACTTTTTATTTTTGGAACATTCTGCAATTTTTTTTCCTAAATGTTTCCATCCACATTTGGTTGACTGCACAGATGCAAAACCCCTACAGAGGGATGACTGTATATTACACAGAGTCCTGGCAGGAAGTAAGTGACAAATCCGAAGTGAAGAGACTTTGAAGAGTTGTGGTCAGGGTTGGACAAATTAATAAGAAATGATGAAAAACCCTGGGGCTAGAAAAAGTAGGATGCTTTCTTACACCGTAGAAGGCTGACTAATGCCCTCCCAAGGATGTCTGTGCTCTAAACACCAGAACATGTGAATCTGTTACCCTATATGGCAAAAGGAACTTTGCATATGTGATTAAGGTAAGGATCTTAGGGGGAAAAGATAATCATGGATTATCATTTTTTAAAAATATTTTTCAGTTGTTGTTAGATGTTTATTTTATTTTTTTATGTGTGGTGCTAAGAATCAAACCCAGTGCCTCACCTGTGCCAGGCAAGTGTGCTACGGCTGAGCCCCAGCCCCAGTCCACATCATGGATTACCTTAATAGGTCCTATGCCATCACAAGTCTTCTATTGAGAGGAGATAGTAGAGTGAAAGAGAGATGTCTGGACAGAAACTGAGGTCAGAGATGGGAGCGATAAGCTTTGAAGATGAAGGAGCTGCAAGCAAAGGAATATAGGTGGTTTCTAGAACCTGGGAAAGGGAGCAGAAACTCCCCACGGAACTCCAAAACAACAACAACAACAACAACAACAACCGACCAAAAGAGCAGCCCTGCAGACACATTTTAGATTTCTAACCTCCAAAACTGTAAGATAATATATTTGTTTTCTTTTAGTTCACTAAATTTGTAATAATTTGTTACAGCACCAACAAGAAGCTAATAGATACTCCTTGGTGCCAAGGGATAAGGAGAGAGGAAGGTGTTACCAGAGCCCAGACAAAGCTTTATCTGTGGAAGACGAAAAGCCAGGTGGGGGCTGTGGCCACAGTGTGTAGCCATGACTAACATCTCAATGAGGCTAGGGTCTGGGATGGGAGAGAATCAAGACATTGGTTTCTCTCTTCTTCTGCCTTTATCAATAGATCACTACCCATGCCTCCCACTGGAGCTTGCTCGGTCATAGAACAGGAGAGCTCAGGTGATGCAGGCAATGAAGGTCAGCCTTCTAGGCACAGAGAAGAACAGAGGGCAGAGCATAAGTCAGTGAGGAGAGAGGAACTGAGGAATGGAGAATAAAGAGAAAAGCAAGGTTCTTGAAATATGCCATCCTTGTCATTATAGTAATCCTTATTAAGACATCATATGGAAAAGTTTGTATCATAATATATTTCCACCCATTTATTAGAGTTTGGGATATCATTGTATTTTTTTCTTTTTCTTCTTTAACCAGAAATTACTACTGTAGTATCAACAAAATAAAGAAAAATAGTATACACAGAAGTCATAATTTTGAATGGTGTGATCCCATAATTGTTTCTAGAGTAACAAACACATCCCACAATCGGTTTTTTGGAGGCCTTCACCAACTTTTAGTTGTCAGAGAATTCTAAGCCTGGATATCACTCTCAAAACATGTAATATCTAACCAAAAAGTTAGATAATATGATTTAAATATTATGTCATAAATGTTAAATTTGAAGATACTGAATCTAAATTGAAAGTATCTCACAGAAGCCTTTTCTATAAAGATGTGAATAGTAATGGTAAGTGTATTATGGAAATATTGACAATGTGAATTTTCAGAATCAGAAGTTGGAAAAAAAAATGCCAGGTGCTGTGGCATCTGCCTGTAATCCCGGTGGCTCAAGAAGCTGAGGTAGGAGGATCACAAGTTCAAAGCCAGACTCAGCAACTTGGTGAGATCCTAAGGAATTTAATGAGACCCTGCCTAAAAATAAAAAATGAAAAATGGCTGGCGATGTGGCCAATTGGTTAAGTGCCCCTGGGTTCAATACCTGGTACCAAAAGTTAAAGTTGACTACTATCTTTTCAATGAAGATAAGACTCAGAATCCTAGTTTTTCCTGTACATATTCAGAGGAAAGTAAAGTGGCAAGATATGGGAAGCTAAATCTGGATTTTTAGTAGGATATAATGATAGGAAAATCCTTGTAATCCAGTCAAAAACTTTACCTCTGAAGAAGAAAAGTTGCTCTTAAATCAACTGAATGGGTAGAAATATAGAAAGGGAAGATTTGTAAAGTAATGACCAAATATTTATGGAGCATTTTGTTTAAATTGTCTATTAGGAGAATATCATGAATGTTGGACTTTTTAAATCACCAGATTAAGACCACAAAACATTTATTTACTCTTTTCTGTAAAGAAAGAATGATGGTTAATTTTATGTGTCAAGAGGGCTGGGCTGGGGGTACCCAGTATCTGACTAAACATTTTTTTCTGGGTATGTCTGTGAAGGTATTTCTAGAAGAGAGTAGACTTTGAATTGGAGAAACTGAGAAAAGCAGAACCTCCCCAATGTGAGTAGACCTCATCCAAACAATTGAGGGCCTGGATACACCCAAAAGGTTGAGGAAGGTAAATTCATTCTTTGCTTGACTGTTTGAGCTGGGACATCTGTCTTCTCCTGTCCTTGGTGCTCCCAGTTCTCAGGCCTTCAGATGGGAATCTGTACACCTCTGTGGCTCTTAGACCTTCAAACTATATACCGCAGGTCTCCATCCTGCAGACAGCAGATCATGGAATTTGTTAGCCTCCATAATCATGTGAGCCAAAGACTTATAATCTCTCGTTCTCTCTGTCTCCATGTATATTCGTGTTTGTATAAAATACTTGTTTACTCTTTATTGCAAAAATAGCATGTGTGTTCATTCAAATGATGCAAGGTAAAGATGGAATATCAAAGACTTATAAAACTGAGGAGACGTGTAGAAGTGGTGAGATGAATGGATTGTATAGAAGTAAGTCAACATTTGAAATGATAAATAAAGTGTGATCTTTCATGAATGACTTCATCCTGTTAACATTACCAAACCTTTCTGTGCTTTTGTCTTGATTTATGGTGTCATAATCCAACTAGCCACCCAAATCAAAAGTCTATTAACTCTCCCACCTGCTACCTTTCTTGCCCACCCATCAAATTCTGCCTATTTAAAACAAAATAATAACCGCTAATATTATCAACTCTGTGAGGCACTATTCAAAGTACTTTATCTAAATCAACTATTAGTTCTTCCTATAACCCTATGATGTGGATAATGCTGCCCCCCTCTCTGTTTTATCAGTGAGGGCTCAGAGAGTAAATTGTCCCTGATTAGATAGATAAGAAGTAGTGGAACTGTATTTCAAGCCTAAACAGACTGGGTTTAATTGTTAGGTTTAACATTGCATTTGACTGTCTTTACTCAGGCTGTGGGCCATTTAATAGGGTCCTTCCCTCTGTGTCTCAATTAATATCATCCCTTAGTAGAGGCCTACTCCTATGTCTAGCAGGACTACCTGCCTTCAGGCAATCACCTCTCAAATCCAACCTCAACTCAGCCCCCAGAATGATATATTTAAATTATCTATCCAATACAACTTTCATACTTAAAACTCAACAGCAGTTTCTTATTTGAACTTGTCTTTAATTTTGGTGTTGCTGGAAATATTATGCTTGTTTATTTTGGTCACAGAAACTTTTCTTCATATGAAAACTTAATAAGTAGCACAACATATAAAAGATGGAATTTGGCTGGCTCAGACTGAATCAGGGGTATAAACAGCAACCTTATTCTTGTGAGAGTCCCATGGTTGAAGAAGTGCCGGACTCTGATGAATTCTTTAGTGGAGAGCTGAAAGCAGTGTAAGTGGTATATGAGAAAGTTAGGCCACTAGTTCTGGCATCAGCTAAACAGGTGGGAAGTCATACTGGAGGCCTAAGGGGATGATTGACACAACTCATTGCTAAAGAAAGTGGTGCTACTCCAGCAGAGGCCCATTGGTTGGTGTTTCTTAACTCAAATGTCTTCCTTTCCCCTTTACCTGTTTCCTTTCTGAAAGATAGAAATTTCTTTCTTGCTTCAGATACCTAGATTTTAATGACTCCAAGAACTTTTTTGACTGTGTATTTACCATATGTACTAAAACTAGCCTGTACTATGCACAGCTTTTTATTAAACTATGTCTCCATCCAATAGATCAATGGTTTTCCAAGTGTGGTTCTCACACCCTTAGGATTCTTGAGACCCATTCGGAGATCCCAAGATCGAAGCTATCTTTATAATATCAAGATCATGATTTGCTTTATTTTAAAAACTATGTAGAGATTTGTACTGGTGATAAAACACTGCAGTCATATCACAAATCAAACATAGCCGACATGAAAACTATCTTTATTGTCACTGTGTTCATAACTGGTACATACTTCATGCTTCAAAATGAAAAGACCAGTTTCACCTAAGGATGTCCTTGGTGGAGCAGGGAAAATTATTTTTGTTATACTTTGACATTCAAATACACATTTAAAAAATATTCTGTGGGGCACAATAGGAAGTATGCATTAAAGCACTTCTGCCACATGATTGTGATGTGTCATGAAGAAGCTCTTGTGATTGAGCTGCAAACTGAAAAAAAAAAAAGACAGATAAACTATGCTTTTTTAGGTTTGGGTACTTGGAAGACACTATCAGGAAAACGAACATAATGAGGCTTTCAACTTAGGAAAGACAACTGACAGTCTTGGTTGCCAGTAATACAATTCTAGCTTTCAAGGAAAAATAGGAACTTTTGGAAATTTTTGCCTCTTGTGAACTTGGCTTCTCTATACTGAAAATTTTCTGATGAGGTCAGTGATGATATAAGTGGACTCAGGTATTTGATTGTGTTTAATGTAATATATCAGCATTTAGAAGATCTGTGGAATTCAATGAATCAATATTTTCTGAGTGACTAATGCCTAAAGTTCAAAATCATCCCTGGATAAAAGATTAAATCAAAGAGGCAAGAGAAAACAATGGATACTGTTATCACAGAGTAGGAAAATATCACTAATGATTTTAGATTTTATAGTGTAACTAATAGTTATTAAATGATACTGTTGAGTTTTGATGTAGTAGAAAAGACAATAATTATTCCTTTATTTTCTAACTATATATATATTATGTGAGGCTATATTTTCATCATATACTTCAAGAAAAACAATGAATCACAATAGATTGAGTATAGAAGTAGATAGCTGAACAGTATCCCCCTATTAAAGGGGTTTGCAAAACAGACAATGTGATCTTTTCACTAATGCATTTTTGTTTTTCAAAATATAACAATTTTTCATAAAATATATTACACATTATGTCAAATAAAAATAATTATGTTTGAATTCCTAAAATGGAAAATATGGATAGATACAACCATATTTTAAAAGCTTTTAGGGGTTTCCACTTTTTGAACATTTTAATATAAGACTAAAATGTTTGAGAACTGCTGCAATACGTAATTACATAAAATCTGAAAGTCACTCAAGTTCATGTTTTCTTAAGTTTATAGCCTGGCATTAAAATTCTACATAACTGGCATAAAATATATGTATTCATTTCTCCTTATTATCTAGGCAAGGGCATATTATACCTGTAAGTTTGCTATATGCTTTCCTCCTTAAGTTAGGTTATTATTATATTTGGAGAGTGATATTATATATTGGCACTCAAACTTTGTCTTTTTCCCAGGCCAGCCATCTTATTGGAATGCTAGGAAATTTTGTAAAATTTTAACTTGTTCATTCATTTTACCAAAACTCACAAAGCACTGGTTAATGTAGTAGTAGTACAAAGATAATGACCGCCTGTGTTAGGTATCTATTACTGTGACAAAATTCCTGAGGTAAATCAATCTAAAGGAGAAAAAGTTTATTTTGGCCCATGGTTTCAGTCTATGGTTGGTTGGTTCCATTGCTTTGGTGCCTGTGGTGAGGCAGAACATCATAGTAGACCCACATAGTGGAGTAAATCTGCTCGTGGGAGCTGGGAAGTGAAAAAAGAAAAATAGAAGAGAATGGTGTCCAGATATTCCTGTCACAGGCTTATCCTCCCCCATGACCTACCTTCCGCTCACCAGGTTCCACCTCCTAAAGTTCTACCACATCCCCAATAGCGCCACACACTGGGCACAAAGTGTTAAACACATGGGCCTTCAGAAAACATGTAAGCTCTGTCCTCAAAGAGCTTAGAGTCTAGTAGGTGAGACAGATAAATAAATAAGAAGATAAAATAAGTCTTCAGAGATATGATAAACATAGGTATATAGTGTAGTAAAGAATCACAGAAAAGTGATACTCAACCTAGGAAAAAAGGTATCAAGAAAAGCTTCTTAAAAGATAAAAGGCCTAACCGAATGTAATACTTTATTCTAATACTTTAGAATGAATTTCAAATGCTTTTCTCCAATTTTTCAGTCTTCAACATTCTCCATGTCCCTTGCCTCTCCTTTTCTGTGTGCCTCCTGACCAATGATAATTATACTGCTACTTAGCTCATTTGTGTTGTACTGTCCATTCATGTCCAATAGGTCTCTGTCATTTAGGTTCTTCTTTTTTATCCAAATCGCGTTCCTTAAACCCTTGATGTGTGAAGAAAAAGTATTAAAAGATTTTTAGAATTCTGAACACTAAATCCTTTTTCAAAAAAAATTACAATATACATTTGGACATTAATGCCACTGATAAGGTTTCAGTGGGAATGAGGACCTTTGGGAATTGGAATAGAGGCCATTGGTATTATATTCTGGCAGAGAACTTGGATAGATTTTACGCATGTCTTGAGACTCGGTGTGAGGCTGAATTAAAAGTGTTAGGGAACAGACATATGAGGATAGTGAGAACACAAGGTTAAGAGAATAATTATATAAAATGGGCCCACTGTGCTGACTCTCACATGCTTTCTTTTCCAAGAAGCGATTTACCTACAGCCCTGCCTCTGAGAACAGGATATGTCATGTTCCTCAGAAAAATACCTGTTCACTGCAGAAGAAATGTAGGCCCAAAATAATGCTGATAAGAGAAACCCAAGTTACTCTGAAGGAGACTTTTTTGACCAGATCCTGATAGTTCCTCCTAACCATAAAATCTATAAGAATGTAAAGTTAAGAATCCAACTAGAACTAGTTAGCCTGGGCCCATGTGATCTAGAGTTGCTGTGAGTGTGGGAACTTGAAAGTCTGATGTTACCTTGTTGTCAGTAAAAAGCCATGAGGTGGACCTGGGTGGGCCTCTAGAAACTTCTCTGGGACCCCCCCCCCCAATAAAACTGGAGTACAGGAGAGGCACATTGTGTCTCTCCTCTCTGACAGACACACTCTCTCTCTTGAAAGTATCCCTTTCTCCTTTCCTGTTACTCTGAGCAACATGTCTGAAATCTTCCTGACTTGATTCCAAGAATAGGGGCTTGAAGAAGGGGTCTTCATGCTGCCTCAGTTTCTCAGAAGGCCCCAGCTTGGTAAGAGATGGACTAATTAATCTGGCAAAGAAAATTTCCAGGCAGTATGGCATTCAGTCAGTGACATGGCTGGCAGCTTTTAGCCAGGTTTTCTTTGAGAAACAGGAATAGAAATAGAGCAAAAGGATTTTTAAAAGCTGAAGTTTGGCCAGAAAAGTACATGTAAATCTGGGGCTAAGGAAATTGTGCTCTTTGAAGAGATTATAGTCCCTAAAGAGATGTTAAGCAGTTTGCATATAGTCAATGAGAAAGATGGTGTGAGGGTATCTCAGGAATTTATAAGATCATTGCAGGGTCCAAGATATAGAAGGGAAAATTTTTTGAGAAGAGATCATGGGGCACCTTGCTTGCATATGGGGGCCTAAAAAGTTGTTTCACTATGCTCAGTCATGCAGGCACTCAGAGACCTCAGCAGCTATGATCACAGGGAGCCCAGGTATTGCACAACTCAGATATGGCAGCAAGCCCTAGTGTCATCTGTGTGGTGCTGGTTCTGCAGGACTGCAGGTTGCTTGAGTTAAGGGGATGGAGACTTCCACTGAGATTTCAAAGAAGGGTCTGGGAGCCATGCAAAGTGCAGCAGGGTTGAAATCCTTGCCGGTTCCTCCTGGGAGGGTGATATATGAAGCCATGAAGGTCAAGCCAAAGCTGGAATGGAGATCCCAAGAGTTAAGAGATGCCAGTATGGATGGTCTACCGAGAAAATTTGTTGGTTGCAGAGAGAAACAGGTGAAAAGAGAAGACATGTGGGCTACAGATAGCAAGGCCAAAGAGTTTGGCCTGTCCAAGCCCTTTGGAGAGCACATTGCACAGTCATGTGTCATAGATATTGTACACAGAATTACAGGAACTATTTGCCTGTCTGGGTTTTGGTCTTGCTTTGGCATCACCTCTTCTTCCTATGCCTCTAATCCTTGAAATAGGAATGTTTACACTGAACCACTTTATATTGAATATATGTCATTTGCTTTTGATTTTTACAGGGGTTCACAGCTGAGTGTTTGCCTTGAGTCTCAGAAAAGACTTTGGACTTAGACTTTTGGGTAATGCTGAAGTTGTTAAAAATACAGAACTCTTAGGGATGAACTAAATGCATTTTGCTTTGTGAGATGGAGAAGAACTTTTGGGGCCCAGGGAAGGAATGTTATGGTTTGGATATGAGATATGTCACAACAGCTCTTGTTATGCAGAAGTATTCAGAAATGAAATGATTAGGGTATGAGAGCTGTAACCTAATTAGTCCATCCTACTTTTAATGAACTGACTGGGTGACAACTGTAGGCAGGTGAGATATAGTTGGAGGGGGTGGGTCACTAGGGTGTGGCCTGGAAGGGTGCATTTGCCCAGTGAACTGTTTCCCCTGCTCTATCTCTGCTGCCTGACCCTGCCATGAGCTGAGCAGCTTTCCTCCACTGGGCCCTTCCCCCATGATGTGCTGCCTCAACTTGGGCTCGGAGCAAGGGAGTTGTTCATTTTTCAGACTGAGACCTCTGAAACTCTGAGCCCCAAATAAACTTTTCCTTCTCCAGGTTGTTTTGATGGGATATTTTGTTCACAGAAACTAAAAATCTAACTAAAACAATGTACAACGTTGTAACAGAGTCAGTACAGAAATGGATAGGAAGATCTACTAAGCCAAATAGTGAAGAAATTTGAAAAGATGTAAAACAGTGCCACTTTTTTCATTTTAAGTCTGGGTTTCTAAAAACAAAGTGACATTATATTAACATGTCAATATGTTAAAAATTTCCGTTTGGATTTCTAAAGTATCAAATATTTATAATCATAACTCACATAAATGAAAGCTCTTTGGGGTCTGCAGTAATTTTTAAAAATGTAAAGAGGTGCTGAGACCAAAAAGTTTGAAAATTGCTGACCTAGCAGAATTACTGATTGTGAACAACTGCTACTTTCACTTGACTAGCAGAGTAGCATCAATTCCTTACCTTTCTCACATCTGCACATTAATTTTCCTTTGAAAACTATTTGTCCCCTCTTCTTAGCCCATGAGATCTGCATTGGGTTAACTTAATCTTCTGACTTATTTGTTTGATTCAGTCCTATATCCAACCATGCCTGAATGCAGACCAAATCCTACATTTTCAACTATATGAACTAACAAATTGTCACTTACGTCTATAAGAATCCTGTCTTAGATTTTCCAAGGTACAAGGAAATATAGCTTGAGTATGTTAATCTAATCATCGTGTTGTTTATAGTTCAGTACTGACATATACTTTGAATCTTCAATTATGTTCTGGGTCCTGGCCATCTCTTAATACCTATCATTTCACTAGGCTTCAGCTTAATCACTTTATTAGCTTGAAAATAAATTAATCAGTTGATATATTTATATGTGAACAAATATTAATGAATCTATGCTAAATAAGACAGGCATATGCAATGAGTAAGACATATTTTAAAAGTAATTATAACAATACAGCCATCCCTTGACTAAGATAGGCCCCTGGTCACTTTCTCCCTGGGAGGCTGTTACTCTAGGATGGATCAGTTGTAATTACCATCTTTATCTATGAGCCTTCTCTGACTCTCCAGAATATGTTTAGACCCCACTGTCATTAGTTGTCATTGTACTTGCACTTTGCCTTTGAAGCAATCACCAGGGTCTTGCTAATTATCTGGTAATCATTTATTCAGTATTTTTTTCTCATCAGAGGTCAAGCCTCATATTCTATCTTGATGACCGAGTTACCAGGTTTCAGCTCAATGCTTGAACATAGTGGATTCTCACTAACATAACTATGGAGTGAATAAGTGAATGCACAAGTGTCATGTAGGAGAAGTAAAGGGTGCTGGGGACCAAAAACCAAAGGGCACCGCCCTGGGCTAGGGGAGCAGAGGAGGACTCCTGGAGAAGTCTCTCACTTGAATGAGACAGGATGAGTGAGCAGGAGAGTCATTAGATGGGGGAATGGAGAGTAGACCCCAACTGGGGGAAGCATTTGAAGCTGAGTCTTGATCCAGTTTAGGAAGTGCTATTTATGGATTTTTAATCTCAAGACTTTAGACTTTATACAGACAATACTTAGAAGCTATTATGAATATAGAGATGATACATATTTTTGCTTTTTAAAAGGAAGTCCTTATCGGTGTGTACAGAACTGTTCAGGGCAAGCAAGAATAAAGGTAGCAGGATCAGTGAGGAGATGTGATTAATTCAGGGAGAAATGGTGTGACTTGAACATGGAGATAGGCAAAGGCATTGAGGGTTCCTTCACTCATTTTTAATCCGACAAATATTTACTGTGTGCCTATAATATGAGGCAATATTCTAGGAAATGATGAATATTATTGAGGTGAATAATAAAACGTCCTTGAACATTTGGGGTTGACACAATCATTGGGGAGTGGAATGTTGGCAAATGAATAAATAAATAGCTGAGAAAGACATTACCTTGGAAGAAGCAGTCAGTAGATTGACAGTAGAGTTTCCAACCCAGCCTCTAGAAGACAGAGTACAATGGGATGACCTCTTTTGAATAATAATGGAAAATAATAGCCAAGCAATAGGAATGACATATGAAGAACTCTTAGGGATGTAACATGTCCCCAAAATAAAGATACTTGGTCAAACATACCTGATATGAATCAGAAATTTGAAGGATCTTCTAGTAACCTGAAAATCAAGATTGAAAAGAATGAAAAAACATGTACAAAAAAATGTATAAAACATTGTTACATTAAAACTTGTTAAAAATGGAAGAGTATCATTATGGATTTAGTTGTTATAACAGATTGAAAAATATTTGATTTTAATAAAGACTTATAAGAAGAATGAAATACAGAATTGTTTTCCAAATAAGGAAGAAAAATAAGAGGGAGGAGGAGGAGAAGGAGGAAATAAACCTACTTCCCAAAGCTAATAAATGAAAAGTAGAAAGAAGCCAAGATTGCATGGAATAGAAGATTGATGTTAATTATTTCTCTGCTGGAGTTAAAATATTTTTTTCCACTTTCCCTATCAAACACACACACACCCACACACACATTGATGTTAGAGGCATTTAGATAAACAGACACATAATCATTTCATTTGTATGGACACTTTTTTAAAAAATACAACTCAGTCACTCTTTATTTTATTTAAAAAATTTTAATTGTCAATGGACTTTTATTTTATTTATATGTGGTGCTGAGAGTCTAACCCAATGCCTTACACATGCCAGACAAATGCCCTACCACTGAGCTACAACCCCAGCCCTCAGTCACTCTTCTTTAACAAACACTGAGCTCTAAATGTTCAATTTAGAAAAATTGTTTTTAATAATTCAATGATGTGTCATTTGTGATACATGTTGCATAATAAAAATACCCACTAGAGAACTAGGCAGAAAAAAAGATGCAAAACAAGTATCATTTTAAAAGTGGAAATATCCTAAGTTTTATAGGTGTTTAAATTGTCCAGCACCTTTCTCCTTTCCTTTGACGATGTATCAGAACAATTGTGAGCTATGCTAATATTTTCATTTTTTTCACCAAGCGGACCAACTTTTCTTTAACAACGAAACTAACATTCAGCTCTATTACCAGATTTGTGTAACACTTCTTCCTGTTGCGTGAGCCCTCCTGGACTGCCTGCTTCTGGCTGTGCACGCACCCCTATGCTCTATTCTTTGCGTTTTCTTTCTGTGTTGGTGTTTATAGGCTCATTGCTACCACATTCACACAACCTGCCTCTCTCAAAGTTACTTTGAAGATGCAGAAACAGTGTTTTGGGAAGGGAATTCTGGAATCTTCTAAGTGTTCCCCAAACTGGGAATCTATGTAGCTATATTTGGAACCATGTTAGAGGCTAAATAGTTAAGATCCTTGAGGATGTTCCTTGCTGAATTTTTGGGAAAGATCCAAAAAGGGTCTTGGGAGATAATCAAATTAACTTTTTAAATCCTATGCAGGAAACCAAGGCTCAGAGATAAGAACTGCTCTTGAGAAATATCCATGATGTGCCCCTCCTTCTTTACCCAAAGGACTCTTTTACATCTTCTCCGGACCACATTTGGGGTCTCCAGAAGGGCAGCTGAGGATGGGCAAGGGAGTCAGTAACCCCTGGAACCACTCATAGCCTCTTCTGTGGGCCCAGATGGGGAGGAGGCCTTCTAGTAAGAGAGTGAGGAAGAGAGGGAGGGCAAGAGGAAGGAAGGGGAGCCAGAGGTGGGAGTGGAAGAGGCAGCCTCGCCAGGGCTGATTGGCTCCGGAGGCCAGCCCTCTCCATGCGGTTTATAAGAGTTGGGGCTGCCCAGGGCGCCCTGCCGGTTCCCCGCGATCCAGGAGCCACCACCGGGCTCCCAGAGTGCGCTCCACGTTGAGGTCCCGCTTGGCCCCGAGCCTGCTTCGAGGCTGCCTTTGGAGTTGGCGGTGGGCAGAAGAGAAAGGGAGGGAGCGGTAGAGGGAGGACAGCGCCCGAGAGAGCGGGCCGAGCGCCATGCGCCGTGCCAGCCGAGACTACACCAAGTACCTGCGCGGCTCGGAGGAGATGGGCAGCGGCGGCCCCGGCGCCCCGCACGAGGGCCCACTGCACGCCCCGTCGCCGCCCGCACCCGCTGCGTCGCACTCGCCTCCTGCGGCCTCACGCTCCATGTTCGTGGCTCTCTTGGGGCTGGGATTGGGCCAGGTGGTCTGCAGCGTCGCCCTGTTCCTTTACTTCAGAGCTCAGGTGAGTGACGCCTTCCCCAGGTGCGCGTGGTCCGCGCCGTCACCTTTTCCGTCTAGCAGTGGAGGGAAACTGAGTCCGGCGACCAGGCTTGGCTCCCCTGATCTTGCCACTTCAGGAGGGGAAAGTGACTCCAAAAGACCGCGGGCGCACCTGCCGGATTCTCCTTATCCACACCCGTGTCCTGCAGCGCCCAGAGGCTGCGCGCGTCGGGCCAGATGTTGGGTTTGAATCCCCCCCCGCCCCCCGCTCCAGTCTCCGGAAATAGCGTGGGCCGCTCACCTCTCCTGGAAGTCATTGCACACTTTCTCTCCCTTCCATTTCTCACTTGGAGTTAAGGATCAACTGGAGTCCACTTAAGGGGGGAAAATGAGCGCCTTCAGGTGGGCTTTGACCTTTTCGCTTCCCGCCCACCACCCAGTTCCTGGGATTGGTTGCTTTGCAGGTATCCTCCGGCCCCAGTGCTGGAGGGCCGCGAGGTGCCCGCAGCCTTTGAAGTCCTGGGGGCGAAGCCCAGGGCAGGAGCAGTGAGAACGACAGCGCTGCTGGAGTCGCCTGGACGGGAGCTGTGCTGCTGCCTGGCTGTCCTGTGGGGCTCAGCTCTAAGGGGCGAGGCAAGAGGGACAGCCCCACGTGCCTGACAGTGAGGTGGGCGGAGGAAGGAAGCAAGGTGTGTGTGCTGGCACAGCCTCGCTTCAATCTAGCGGGTAACCAACCCTCGAAAAGATGAAGAGGCTGTGCAGGAGGGCTTAGAACTGCAGGGAGATAGTAGAAAGGAAGGGGTAAATTTGTAATATTATGCTTTCTGGTGGTTTATGCTCTTGTGTTTTCTTGGAAATTGCAGTGCAGTTGGTTGGATTCATTCAAATATTCTTGTCTAGTGCTGTGAACTCTTTCTCAGAGGAAGTGGAGGGCTGACTGTGCATTTTTTTTTTTTTTTTTTTTATGGGAAAAGAAAGTTGGGTTTGGACTTCATTGGTTTTCAGACTCAAAGGTGATTACTAAACCAAATTGAATGCATCAAAACAATGCATTGCTTGGATTGCATGGGTTTTTGACATGTGCCAGCATCTTGAACTCCCACTTTCATTCACAGGTTTTCTGATAAGCATTCATTATTCATTAGTATGCATTTTATAGCACTAGTGTAATTATGTACGAAAACAAAAATAGAAATGCTATGAGCAATCCTTCAGAAAATTTGTAATTTCGTGTTAATAAACATAATTTTTCCCTGATGAGATTTTTTTCTAAAACACAATTTTTTGGAGTGGTTTGCTTGTGACATGGATTACACAAATTCATATGAAAATGACAACTTTTTAAACTTCATTGGAATGCTTTGCAGTCAAGTATGAATGGTTTGGGGGCTGGGATTGTGGCTCAGTGGTAGAGTACTTGACTAGAACATTGAAGCACTGGGTTCTATTCTCAGCACCACATAAAAATAAATAAATAAAATAAAGGTAAAAACAAATGAATGGTTTATCCATTTTTCCCATCCTGCATTTTGTTAACAACCTTCATTTAATGCTTGTGTATTGAGAGCCTAAATTGTGCTATGGAATGTGACTTCAGAATCAATTATTTCAATACACAATGTCTATTTACTATATGCATGGTGCCATATACCAGAGGATATCTCCAATAATGATACTACCCTTCTCTTATCTTTTTTTTACCACCTCAGGGACATGGCATTTCCCCAGCTGAAATAGTGAAGCAAGTGGGCAATGGATGAATTCTAGGGACCATGATGGAAATTGGCTTGGCTCTGTAGAAAAGAGTGACCAGCTGAGTTCTTGTTCCAGTTGTTCAGCTTTCACAAAGCAATTCCAGTATTGGAGTGGGCTGAGAGATCTGTCCTGATGGTCACCTATCATCATCTGGATAGCACAGGAATAACAGCAAAACATTCAAAACCTTTCCCCAAAGCACAATTGTGAGTTAGTAAGCTTAGCTCTAAGTTTTTCTTTAGGAGACTTTAATGTCATCAGATTTCTGAGTACAATTTCCCTAACTGCTGCGAAGATTGGGTTTCTCTTAAGACTTATGAAAACATTATTCTGCACCCAATTCTGCACTACATTTTAAAAGGTCATCTCCTTTAGTAAAGAACTGGTATTAGAAGTAAGGTGTTCATATGAATACACCATCAGCTCTCATAGCATTTTATTGAGTTTAGTGTCTACATTTGATTCCTAAAGAAATCCTAATCACTTAGGAAAAGGTTCTGAAATAGTTACAAATGAAATGCTTGGTATCTGGAACTTATTTCAAAATAATTGATGGTGGGGGGAGGTAGCAAAGTGATTGCTTGTAAATGAAATAAGATTGGCCATGTGTTGTAATTGTAGTAGCTGGGTTATGGGTAAATAGGGGTTGATCTACAGTTTTTTTTTTTTTCACCTTTATTTATTTTGAAGGTCTTCTTTCACAGTTCTGGCTAAGAAACAAAATGTTGTCACTGACAACGTTTTTGCTGTTATCGGGTCCTTTGAATCAGAACTTGGTGCCAAATTACAGAAGTTTTTTGAAAGCTGTGGACCAAGTACTCGGGATTTCTGAATTCATCTGAAGAAAATGACATCATCTAGTATCAGGGAATATGTTTATAGACTGCAGTTAAAAATGATAAAGGAATCCAATTTTATTGTTTTAGTATAAAAGTAGGGGAAAGAAGTTATGCAAACTCTTAAGAAACAAACAAGTTTTTTTTAAGCTTTAGGTGCATTTAGAAAGATGCTCAGAGAAGTATAAAAATTAGCAACTTCGAAAACTTTTTTCCCATTTTCAGTTCATGTTTCAATAGTTAACAATGAATTAGTCTCTCTGACTGTTTTATATTGCCTATGCCTAGTTTATCTTGTTTTAAATATATGTACTAGATCCAATGTAGATTGGCTTTTCCCCTACCAACCCTGCCAAAGAGAAAATAGCATGTGGTTTGTGCTATATATTTAACACATAGTATTCATACTTTGGTTTACAAAGAAAAAATCTTCTAAAATGTTGCTTGTAATATTTGTGCATTTTTTTAAACATGCATATAACGAATTCAAAGTTTAGAGTTCAGCTGTAAGATAAGTTTTTCAGAAAACTCAAGCTCCTTGGCCCTTTTAACTCCTCCCCTCAACTTCTCAAAATGCGCATACCAACCTCTTTGGCTGCTTTTTACCCAGGACAAACCTCCCCGCTGAAAATCTGATGTGGAGATGTGCTAGCTGCCTGTTTGGGAAAAAAAAAAAAAGATAACGAAGTAGCACAAATGTCAAGCATCCTGCCTCATTGAACCCAACAAATGATTAAGTTTCAAAGAAGTTTATATTTTAAAAAGTTTGTTTCACAGGTACCACTTCATCTGATAAGTGCATTTTAAAACTCCTTTTTAAAATCAGATATTCAAGATATAGTGTTTTCAGACACGCCTAGGTACAGTGACTTCATTTGTAACTCAGTTTGCTCAGATCTTTTGTGGAATTGTTGTGTTCTTCAGTTGAGTGTAATTTCCATGAAGATAGAGACTGCCTGTTTTGCTCACTTTTTGTTGTTGTTGTTGTTGTGGTACCTAGCATAGTACCTGGCATATTTAATTTACTCAAGATGCTATCAGTGATTTGCACCACATTTGTTCATTTCTAATTTATAATGTGCATATAATCTAGTTACTAGCTAAAATAGTACAAGTTTTCAGTCATTCCAATCCTCTATCTAGATTGTTGTGTGCCAAGAAATAGGGTGTTGGGTAGGAGATACCTTCATTTAGTTGTTTAATGAGTGCTTGCTGTGTCTCTGTCATTAATCCTGCTCCCTGCTTTGCATTTCCTTCACATAGAAGTTGACCTGTGTATGTGCTTGGCCTCATATGCCCCAAACCTCTATTCACCTCTTTCCTCCTGTACACTGGAAGGAGAAAGACATTTAGTTGTAGCTTAAAAATGATTTCTAACAAGTGATCCTTAAATAAACAAAATAAATGAGTATATCAAAATTAATTATAACATGCAATTAAGATTTCTTTGGGGAAAAACAATTGAGATTTTAAACATACTTGAGTTGCAAACAGTGGATCTGAACTACATTTTCCAAGTACTTGGGGAAAAGATTCAACAACTGGACTCTATTTTTAGAGATCTTGATGAAATTGGCCCAGGGTTGGGAGTAAGATCTGGGCTCAGGCATTTTTTTAAGAGATAAAGGAGAAGATCTTTGCATTCTATTTATTTGTATCAAATCATCAAACCATTATTAATGAGTCAGTATTTTCATACTAATTAGTGATACTGATTTTAAAACTGGTGTCCAGAGAAATTTGATGTCATTTTAAGAGCAGAAATCTATAGGTTTGTGTACTTGACATTTTAAGACATCATTTCTCTAATTTTAATATAGGTAGTGTGCCCGAGTGGAGTCTAAGATTCTGAATTTCTGACAAGCTTCTGGTGATCCCATGTTTCTGGGGCTGCTTGGACTCCACTGAGAGAGTACTGAGAATGCAGGGGACCACTGCTCCTGTCACACAGCTTAGTTTGTCATTAAGACTCAAGCTTAACCAATGGTAGGGTTCCCAGGCATTGCTCTATGAATGACACATTGTTCCTTCAGCTCCACACTTTTCTGGTGCTAAGCCAACTGAGGTCTTTGCATGATTCTGCTTTCTTTTCTGAGGTCTGAACTTGGTGACCCTTCATATTGGTTGCCCAAGCTTTCCTGATTTTGTAGAATACTGTTAGGCATAAGTGAGCAGTTTTAGTCAGCTTTTGTGAGAGTGTGTGTGTGTGTGTGTGTGTTGCTGTGACCAAATGACCTGACAATAACAACTTTAGAGGAAGAAAAGTTTATTTGGGGCTCACAGATTCAGAGGTCTCAGTCCATAGATGGCCAACTCTGTTGCTCTGTTCTGGAGGGGAGGCATAACATCATGGCAGGAGGGCATGGCAGAGGGAAAAAGCTCAGCACATGATAATCAGGAAGCAGAGAGAGATTCTACTCAACTAGAACACAATCTACGCCCCAAAATCATGCCCTCAGGGACCAATCTCCTTCAGCCACCTAGTTAATCTATTCACCTGAATTAATGCACTGATTAGGTTAAAGCTCTCATAACCCAATTATTTCACCTCTGAAAGGTCTTGTATTGTCTCACACAGGAGCTTTTGGGGAACACCTCATATCTAAACCATAACATGAGCCTTAAAAAGAAAAAAATGATGTGATTGGAGGCTGTTCTTCTATAAACACTCACACATTCTGATTCACATTAATTATTCTAAAGAAAATAGGAGAAATAAACATAGTTTGCAAATAGTTTTGCTTTATGGTGGTACTTCTTGATTATAGATCATCCTTATATTTGCAAGACTGGAATAATAAAATTTGCCTTCGTGAGTGCATACTTTTAAAAGGCTGTCATTTCATTTTGGGGAATTTCAGATATAGATGGAATACTTTCCAGTTTATTTCTGATGGTTGGTTAATAAACCTGTACATATTTTCATATATTTTTAAAAAACTAATTAAATCAGAGGAAGAGTGACTCCCCCCTCCCCTTTTTTGGTACTGGAAATTGAACCCAGGGGCACTCAACCACTGGGCCACATCCCCAGCCATATTTTTTTTGTGTTTTCTTTAGAGACAGGGTCTCATTGAGTTGCTTAGAACCTTGCCATTGCTGAGACTGGCTTTGAACTTGCCATCCTTCCACCTCAGCCTCCCAAGTCACTGGGATTACAAGCATGCACCACGGCACCTGACTGAAGGAGTGACTTAGTATTAATTCTGACTGAGCTTTGGTTAATGTAAACTTGTACAGTTCTTCCTTTTTTTTTTTTTCCAATTTTTTGGGGTCTAGTTTGTATCTACTAATAAGCAAATGCACATAAAGTACCTTGAATTTTTTAAAAGGAAGGACAAGTGAAACTATTATTATTAAAATATCTATGGCTGATTATCAGTTTTCTTTATTTAGCAGTTAAAACCACTGCAAAAGTTTGCCTGAGCCCTTGCCAGAAACCACTGGAAGCTTGCCTGTCAGGAGCTGACAGGCAATGTATAGCAGTGCTTAAAGAAGTGCTGGTGCTAGATACCTGTTTTAACCAAATGATCAACTAATAAGCCCAGAGAATAATGTAGGTGGTACAATCCCTTACATTACACAAATTTTAGCATTCCCTAGTATACACCTTGTTCCAAGGTGATGCTTATACAGCCCTCCCCACCCTAATGTGACACCAAATATATCCCACATATATTTCCAAACACCCTCTGATAGATGTACTACTCCAATTTGAGAAATACTGAAGAGAGTTTCAACTAAAAGAGGAATTATACTTACAGCTTCAGGTTTGGTTTAGAGTTATGAAATAGATTTCTCTCTCCCTTTGGATGATTAAAATAGTCATTAATTAAGGCAAAAGACCAGGCAGGTATGGGGGTTAGAGATGGTGTTAATTTCCCCTGATTTATGTATGCTTCAAAATCCCATCCAGCCTGCTGCATATGTCTTAGAGACAAAACCTTTTTCTACCTCTACTGGTCACAGGTGATTTCCTTGATGCCCTCCCTCTGAGGACTTTCAGGTTATTAGTCTTGAGAAGCTTCCTGTGAATCACACATTTCTGATTATGAAAATCTACCACCCAACTTCACTTTGGTTGTGGATGATAGTTAGCTCTCATCAAAATGAATTAGAAGTCAATGTTTTCATCAACTGAAGGGTAATTATATTAACTGTTAATCATTGGGGACATAAAAACTCTTGCAAGAATGAACTTTTTTGTTCTCAAGTCACACTTTATTAAACAGCAGAATAATTAATAGTAACCCCTCCTAATGTCCTTACTTTCTCCCTGCTCAGATGGATCCGAATAGACTATCTGAAGATGGCACTCACTGCATTTATAGAATTTTGAGACTCCACGAAAATGCAGACTTGCAAGACACAACTCTGGAGAATGAAGACACAAAATTAATACCTGATTCGTGTAGGAGAATTAAACAGGCCTTTCAAGGAGCCGTGCAAAAGGTAAGTCCACACTGAGGTTAATAAGTTAAGGGCCCTTGCTGATTCTACAATTAGCAAATATTAAAACTTGCCAAGTGCTATTGACTCTGTTCTTTTTATTTTAGTGATTTGTAAAAGAGTTAAAGAGAATGTTTTAAAGAGATTAGCAGAATTCTTCAGCAGAAGTCGGTAGTGGTTAATTATGGCATACAGAGACATTCATGCAAAATTCTTTTCTTTCCTTTCTATTTAAGAGGAGGGATTTAAATTTGTACTTGGAAAGAGCACAAAGGTGCCCTGTGGTTGCTAGTTTGAATTCCTGAAGATAGAAACCATTCCCCAGATTCACAGGATTTCCTGGTAGCTATTTCCTTTACGTTAGTTTTGAAATGGTAGAATCCCCTCTTCTACATCTGAGATCCGGGGCTCTGATGGAAAAGCAATTGTAACTGGACCTTTGTTGTAGTGCATGTGAGGAGATAAGCATGCACAGCAGAAAATGATGTGGTGGTAGAAATGGAAATTCTGTCTGTTTCTTCATTTTATGGGACTGATGGACAACAAGAGAGATGGGGACAGAGAAGACCAATGGTTCCTATTACACCAACAGCTTCAATTGAGGAATACTATAATAGCTGCCTGTTTTATTTCCTAGAAAAAAAACACCTAAGAATTCTGTAGCTCAGAATTATTTTACCTATTGGCTGCACCAAAAACTGGGTAGAACCCAAATAGTGACTTCTATGCAAAACAAAACAACAACAATAACAACAAAAGAATGCACATTGCTTTTCGGCACCACATATGCATCCATCTATACATCCCAACTTCTATTTTGCAACTGCCTGGATTATTTCTTATCATCTCAGAGTAAATTCTGGAGTCCTCAAAACCATTAAATCTAAATATAATTTTAGTTTATTTTTAAAAAATCTATATAGAGCAATAGCATACTTTTATGCGTGTATCTATCAATCAGAGTAAAGGTAGGGAGATGAAGCTGTTTTTGGTAAAACTAACTAACAGAGGTAAATGTCTGTAACCCATGTAGAGTTTAGGTTTGCTTTGGATTTTATCAAATTTAAGATACCACCTACTTTCAGCTTCTTTATTTCATGCTAACTAAGAAAGAAAAGTTATTGATTAAAAAATTGAACACGATCATCAGAGATTCTAGTTGCGTCTTAATTTCAGGAATATTATACTGTAGAAAATGTGTATCTTAGAATAACATACATATTCTGATATGTATAAAAGTACGTTGCTTATGAAAATTAGTTTTTCATTATAATTAGTAAGTGCTTAACTTTATGCAATAGATGTATAAAATGTAGTTTAATTTCATTGTTCTTTTTGTCTTACGTTATAATTTTTAAGCTACAGCAATAGCAATTCTGCTAATCTATACATTTTCATTGTTATGTTTCATGTCATTATTTTTTATTCTGTGAAGCTTCTCTCTCAAATACTGGGTGATCAATCTACAAACAGCTATATACATGTACTAGGAATAATCTCTCTCTTTTTATCTGGGGGGAGTACTGGGGATTGACCTCAGGGGCACTCAATCACTGAGCCACAACCTCAGCCCTATTTTGTATTATATTTAGAGAATGGTCTCAACTGAGTTGCTTAGTGCCTCGAAGTTGCTGAGGCTGGCTCTGAACTAGAGGTCCTCCTGTCTCAGTCTCGAACCACTGGGATTACAGGCATGGGCCACCACGCCCGCGGGAATAATCTTTAATTGAAAGCTGAATTCCTTATTCAAATGATTTTAGTTAGGTAAATTATTGTGTCTTAATTTTCTGTTTATATCAACCCATATTTTATCTCCTTAAAACAAAGAGATAAACTTTTAATTTCCTTGATGCTCTTGTTCCTAAAAAAAGTATCTTTTTAGTTTATTGTGGGAGAAATAGTATTCAAGACCAGCCAACATAATTTTGGAAATAAATAATATTAAGAGTAGATACCATGAACATTTACTATAAGAATCCAAGAATGTATCTTAACAATAGGTCAAAGAAGAAAAACATGTTATTTCCTAGAGCCTGAGATGTGACTGAAAACATTTTGCATCTATTCCATTTGAAAATACAGTTATATGGATTCTTCATGTTTCAGAAATATCTCAAACTGCAAGTTAGCTAAGGATGAAAATTAGGAGTATTTATCTTAAAGCGAGGAACACAAGAAAGAGGCACACTGTCCCCACAATATTTAACATTGTTTCTGGAGGTACTAGGAAATGCAATTATAACAAACAGTAAAATAAAAAAATAGAAGAGAGGATAAGGCATAATTTGCATGTGGCATGATTATGTACTTAGGAAAATTCAAATGTAACTGAAAGGCTACAGGCAAAACAAAACAAATCTGTTTATAAGAATGAATAAGTAATAATCACTAGTTGTCCCATTTTCCAACAATAATTACAAAATATGAATTAACAATTCCATATGTAATTTGTAAAATAAATGCCCTAAAAATAAATGTAATAAGAAACGTCCAAGGCCTATATAAATAAAACTAGAAAACTCTACAGAGACATTTAAAATAGAATTAGATAATATACAGACATAACTATGTATAGGCATAGTAATTATTGCAGTATATCTTGGGTAAAGGATACCAGACAAATTCATAGAAAAGAACAAACACCTTCGAGTAGATCTTATTGTGTATCTGTATATGTGGGTGTTGGTGTGTATATAATTTAGTATATAATTGTATTCCATAAGTGGACATAGTTTAGATATTAAAAAGTGGGATTGGAACAATTTGTTTACTTTTTAAAAAAAATTTTAGCCTTTTATCTTGTCCTAAGGGAAAGCAAATGCAGACCATCTGATGGCTCTCTAACATTCTCTGTTGTTTATGGAATTTTCTTCCACTACCTGCCCCATCAGAACTTATCAATTTCCTTCAAGATTACTAAGTGACTGCTTAGATAGTATAAAAAGCCAACTTGTACTTAAAGGTGTTGATAAGCAAAAAATGGCAGAATTTTTACTATTTTGGGAGGCTTTTGGAGATATGTTTCAGTATTCCAAATGAGTAACATTAATTATGAGCGATTCAGTGCCCGGAAAACCAGAAGGACAAAGATTTTGGGGCAGGCAAAATTAATCAACTTCTTTTGTTATTGTTTTAATTATAGTAATAGGTTATTAAGACTAACAGGATGAGTAGAACTTTATTTCATTTATTTCGTATTTGTTTTTGTTGTGCCATTGGATTTTAACTTTTTCACATAGATAATAATATACACAGTAATCCTTTTAAAACCTGCTATAATATACTAATGCATATTGGTGTAATGTGCAAATTATAATAAACTAATGTGTACTGGATATAAGATACCATTTCTTTTCCCTAGACCAGGGAGGAGATGAGTGCTATCCATATCTTATCATTAAAATCAACCAGCATCTGTTAAGTATGCATGCTGTTCCAGGCACGATGCCACACCTTTTCTTATATATATCCAAGGTTTTACTTTTCTCTTATCCTAGCCAAATTAATTATATGTCAAATGAATTATCCTTTGATGAGGATTATTGGTTAATATGATATTCTGTACAACTTGCCAATATAATCAGATTTCTTATTTTTCTTGACACTGCTAAAAATAGGATGATGTATTAGGCATTTATTAGTAGGTTTGTAACTTACTCTTAGTTCTAACTTAGATATCAAGTGAACCCATAAAGCAAAATTACATGTGTGGCTGCAGTCATTATTGAGAGATCAACCCACCCATCCAGTGGTAACAAATACCAGACATAAGCACAATATCACATTATATGTGTGCAAAAAGTGGTGTTTACCCAGCCTGTCTTTGGTCAGACAAGTAATGCAGTTTTTTTCCTCTTTTTTTGTTTGTGGCTGAGTTTTCTTGGCTTCCCCCCCCCCCCCCCCATTTAGCACAGAGCTCTGAGAGCCTCTCAGTGATCCAATTCTACCAACCACAGTTTATAAAGTCTGTCATAACAGTCTATGACAATAAAGAAAACACTGGTATAAATATGGTGTCTGATTTGTAAAGCGATTCTTGTTTTCAGTTTTGGCCGTCTCTTTGGCCTCTGCTAGCCACGGTGGGGGTGGGGAGAGTGGTGAGCTCAGGCCTTAATGAGGACTGCCCTGCGTGGCAAGAAGGGCACTGGGCCCTCCTACCTCCTGGCCAGTCTCAGTGGAGAGCCATCTGTTTATGTGCCTACTATACATTCTGTGCCCTCCGGTGAGGCCCTGACTCTGCCTGACTTTAGTGTGCCAGGTTGTTGATTGCACATTGGCTTGTTTCTGAAAAACTCTCTGAAACCTACTTGCAAAAGTATTTGAAAGAATGATGTGTAGAAGATCAATATACAGATGACACAAATCACCTTGCTCTCCAAAGTGAGATGTCCAGTGAATTCAAGATTATCTCCTAGGAGGTAGAGAGGAAGCATGAGCACTTATCAGTATATTTATTATTTGGTATTAACTTTTAAAAGATGGGTGTTGGATGGTGAATATTTTGTGATGTGCATAAAATCCAGGAGTGTTTTTATTTAATATTTTAAGTAAATATCTGTGTATATTTGGGAGCATTAAAATATTTTCCCTGGTTAGAGCTAAATCATTAGAAATGTTTGGTGACTATGGAACAAAACTTCAAGATCCATCAGGACACGGCTGTAGTCAGTTTGCACACATTTGGGTACATTGTCCCTAATGTATTTTCAGGAATGAACTTAAATAAGAACAAGTAAGTGATGGATGACTTATTGAACTTCAGAAAGGAATAGTTTTGAATGTATGAGGACTTCTACCAACTCATCAACTCATAAAGCCATTCAAGAATGTTATAAACCTGGTTCTTACCTGCTGCTTCATCAGAGCTAAAACTGATAACTATGAATATCATAGGCCAAGATAGTAATGCTTCATACAGTGATAGAACAGGTTAATTTATGTTAGATGCTGTATCCAGCTGGACTTGTCATTTGAGCCACATTCTTCTCAGGTCTGCTCACCTCTCCTTGGCTTGCTCACAATGTAGAGGCAGGCCTGCAATGGGAACTAAAAACTTGACTCTGGCTTCTTATGTAAGTAGGGTTCTATCAAGCTTTGTAACTGCACTCCAGAATATGAAAAGCCAATGATGATAATGATTACCAATCAGTCATCTCTTAGGCATTTCTCAGAGTGTAGGTCTCTGAACCTCTAACAAACGACTTATTAGAGAATGATCAGGGAGCCATAGTTGTTGAACAAGTCATTCTTACCTCCAGTTCTTTCTTGATTCCTGGGGAGATCAGTGGTATAGATTTGGCCTCAACTCCTTCAGGATTCCAAATGTAAATGCACAGTATCCCCTGAAGAATCCAGAGGTAAGCCACCCAGGATTAGTAGGGATGCCTCTCCATCCTCAATATGTCCCATCATTCTGTGTCCAAGTTTATATTTCCATTTGTTGTCATTTCTTCCTTTCTTTTTTTAAAAATATTTTGATAGACACAATAACTTTGTTTTATTTATTTATTTTTATGTGGTACTGAGGATCAAACCCAGTGCCTCACATGTGTGAGGCAGACACTCTACCACTAAGCCACAACCCCAGCCCCCTCTTTCTTTTTGTATAACCTGTGGTTTTTATTTTTCTTTTTGATGACATTAATACAAAATTTTTAAAAATTATTTGTTCTAATTAGTTGTACATGACAGCAGAATGCATTTCAACTCATTGTACATAAGTGGAGCACAACTTTTCATTTCTCTGGTTGAACTCAATGCAGCGTGACACCATTCGTGCAATCCTACACGTACAAAGGGTAATAATTTCTGTCTCATTCCACCGTCCTTCACACCCCCATACTCTCCTCCTTTTATTCATTATCCTCTAGACAGGGAAGGGATTAAAGAAAAAGTCAGTGTGGTACCTAGGAGTTGAGACATTACTACTAATAGCATCCTATTGGCCATACCTTGCTTCAGAGGATGCTGGACAATGTTGTCTCTAGCAGATAGCTCATTTGTCCATAAACCTTAAGGAAGCAGATTGCCTATAACTAATAGGGAAAAGGAGAGCATGGGTGTAAGGGAAGAATGAGGAGACTCTGACATTCACTAGACCCTGCATAGTTAGGAAAATGGACAAGCAAGAGTTAACTCTGAATACACAGGTCTATAAAAAGTTTCCATAGTCAACATTTTCTTTTCTTCCTCCCTCCTTCCCTCCCTCCCTTCCTTTCCTCCTTCCTTCCTTTCTTCCTTTTTTAAACAGCCTTTATCTTTTGGAGGAAGGTTTATGGATGTTCATTTAAATACATTTGTGATGTTGAATAAACCTAACATTTTTTTGCTAGGTTTTGTGAATTCAAGAGCATTAATTTAAAACCAAAAAGCTCATAGATGAAGTGATTGTGTTTTCGCCATATATAAAGTGAATCCCTCAGAATTTCAGTCTTGATTATTGTAAGAAGCCATTCCTAATTTTAAGCTCAAGTAAATAAGAAATCAATTAAAATTTAAATAGATTGTATCTGCTTGTAAAATTGTAATGCATAGACTTGTTTTATAGCCATTATTTCTCATTTGCTTTTTGGTTAACAAAAAGAAAGACAAAGGGAAAAATTAAACCCTATTCATTGTCTCTTTGCCTTTGTATATAAGAAATTTTCTCATAAACCCACAAGGAAACTTGAGTTTTGGGGCATCGATGTTCCCAAATCAAGATGTTAGTCATGTAGTGGTTTTCCAATAGGATTTCATCTCTGTTTGCCATACAGTTTTGGGAACTGCAATTCAACCCCAATCATATTTTGCATTTATAAAAGCTGTCTTTATGGGAAGTTTGAAGTCAGACCCACAGAGTTTTCCTATAAAACCAAGGCCATCTACTGCCTTTTGCCCAACAATAGGCTTTTGGCAGTGTGTTCGATCTCAGGGGAGACCCAGGGAAGAAGGCAGGAGTTAGGAGGTTTGCAAGAGAGAAATAACTGGTGCATGACATTGTCAGAGATGGGCTTATATTTGTGCTACATGTACCCCAGGGGAGAAGAAAAGGTATTCTAGGTAGACATCTTTAAAGAAACATAGAACTGAAAGGATGTGCATGAAAGGGGAGCATTTGTTATGTGGCCTGAGATCTTGGGCTGATTCTAGAAGTAAATGGGACTGAGGGCCTTTCACTGGTGAGGGATAGATTGGCTTGTTTTGCCAGGCAGGGGTCATCCCAGGAGAGGGAAAACCTCTGCAATCAGGGAAAAAGTGGTGTCCCAGAGCAGTGCTTCCCTAGCTTGCTGAATCTTAAGATTTACTAGAGGCCCATGTTAATAATGATGATGATCCATCACTGGAGATTCTGATTTGGTGGGCTGGGGGTGCTCCTGTCACTTCTTCAAAGCATCCTAAGGAGAGGCGAGAGCCACGGGACAGACAAGCCATTTGTGAATAAAGTGTCTGCTGTGAACTTGAATCGAGGCTGCGTGGTGTGGGAAAGGTGGCCCTGGGTATTGTAGGGAGCTGTCTGTATCTGAGGTGATCAGATGAATAATGTGGCTGGAACTTTTTGAAGTCTAGAGTTCCATTCCGGGAAAGTACCATTCTCGTGGAACATCCTGGGGTGCTACCCCAGCCTACAATCTTTGGCTTTTGAGAATGCTAAGGTTTAGGAGGTAGCAGTGACAACAGTGAAAATACTAATTATACCCTCAAAAGCTCATACTCATCAATGTTTTGGTGAATTGGAGCCCTTGTCCTCATGCCCATGATGCTGCTGCTTATCTGTTCCCCCTTTCCATGGTGAAGGACGTAAGTCAGTAATGTCATCTCCATCACTCAGTCCAGGAGCCAAAAGGTGGTCCTTATGCTTTTACTAACTAACTTCCCCTTCCCCATCCTGTGAATTCTATCTCCTAACACTGCATTCATGTTCTTCTCTCTACTCTGTTCATGTAAATATAGGCCATTATCATTTCTTGCCTAGATCATTGCAAATAACCTCTCTGTCCATGTCCTCATTGCCTTATCCACCCTCTCCAAGGCTGAGTGACTTCTAAAATGCATCTGAACATATCACTTACTTTCCTGGTTAAAATACCCTTCAGGGGATCCCTGTAGTCAGGATAAAAATCTGAGCTGCTGAGCAAGTACCATGAGTCCTCTGTGTTCTGAAAACCTTCATTAAGCTCTGCTTTCCCAAGCTCATTACCTTGATTGCTCCATCTCATCAGACACACCTCAACTTGTACCCACTGCCCCCTACCCCCATACTAAAGTGCTTGACCTTTCCTCACCTGGCTGCATTCTTTTACCTTTCCACAGCAAGGATAAAGAGGTATCTGTCCTCTGACCACAGTATTCTTATGACCTACTGGAGGCTGATCTCTTCGAGCCATCACCAAACTTTGTTGAATGAATGTATGAATGAATTAGGAGCCTGGAGCCTGGTCTTTAAATTCCATTCCAGTCCCCTGCACCCCCATTCTTTTTCTTTTCTTTTTTTTTTTTTTTCTTTTCTTTTTCTTTTTTCTTTTTTTTTTTTTTTTTTTTTTTTTGGTACCAGGGATTGAACCCAGGGCCCTTCTTGTGTGATCATCTCTCTTCCTGTCTCTCAACTTAGGCATTATGTCCCAAAGGAGGCTCCCACTGATACCTGCCCAACTGCCTGTGGTTTAGTTGCTCTTCACTAATCATGTGAGCTGGGATTGCTCTGACTCACTCCAATGTGAGCATTCCAAGGACAGGGACCATGTAATGTGTCATTTCTGTCCCCAGTGGCAAGTATAAAGTAGATGCCTAATGAAAGTTTAAAGAACAAATTTAATAAATGAATAATCTATGCCCACCCCTGCTGTAGGTGTAATTGGGTATCTAATTGGTTACTGTTATCATAAGCTAGGCACATTGTAAATCATAAGATTCATGGAGGGCTGGAGGTCACTCCCAAGTACAATGTTGTCCTGCTTCTTTGAAAGGGGAGCTTCCTCCCTCCTTGTGGCTTCTACATATTAGGGACCTTGAGGCTGGGGCTCTTCTTCCCTGGTGGGCATGGCCTCTTCCCTTCCTGGCCTCTCCTGTCTCTAATGGGTGGCCCAGCTTCTCTGCACCCCTTTGACTTTGCTTCCTAGCAGTGAGAAACACTTTTTGGGGGAAAGTGTGTGAGTAAGCCTTTTTTTTTTTTCACTGCCAAGGTAAAAGGGTGGCGTTGTTATTTTTCGATTGGCAAAAGAAAGCAGGGACATGGTAAACAGCACAGTTAGCCCAAGATGCCACGTTGCAGTAACTCTGCCAAACCCCTTGATTAAACTTTTTTAACAAGTAGCATGGTGTCAGACATTTTAAAATTGGGCTCTTTATGAAGACTAATATTGCTGTCTTACAGCTCCTTTATGAATGCCCAAGGGGACCTTTAACTGTAGCAGAAGCTTCCTCATTTAAACCATGAAGGTTAAACAATAAAAACTAATTTTCTATTCCCAGCATACCCATCACACTGCCAGGAAAAGCATCGCTCTGCTTTATGAAAACAAGGCCACAATATTCCTCAGCCCCTCAGTGGATAGGGTTCATTAGCCATTTGTGAAGACATGTCTCTTCTACTTTTCAGACTTCTCTTGGCAGAAAAGATGCCCTGGTGACTGTATTTGGGCAGGGGGAGGAGCTCAACCCATATCTTGGTCAAGTTCTTCACTGAGAATTTTCATAGACAGCTGTCAGATGGTGGTGGCTGATGAGGTAGGAGGTGAAGAATCTGGTTGAGATACTGGCATTGGGAGAATTATTTTATAGGCGGTAGTTTTATATTGAAGAGTAAAGATTTCTAGGGATCAATAAAAGTTAGAAATTTAGGTTGGATATGTTTTCTACCTTCAGGATTAGTGGGATCTACACCCCATCTAGCTTCCCCCCTCCCCTATTCTTCCTGGGCTGCGGGAGCCCTCACCCACCTCACTCCCTGACCCCTTCCTCCATGCTCCGGGCTCCCCACTTTCAGATATCTTGTGGGCTATACTCTAAGGAAATGGGTTAGAAGCACAGTTTGCAATCTGCTTTAGTTTAGGCAGCTCACTACTCAATGGATTCTCCTCTTAAAGTTCTTTGTTTTAGGATGTTTTTGAACTGTTTCCACTGACTTTGCCATAAAGACCTGAGGGGTCACCTGCTCCTTCCAGGTCCTATATCATATCCTCCCTCCTCCCAGGCCCTATGGATTAAAAGGTCAGTATGAGTTTTAGGGGGAGGGAGGAAAGCTGAGAGAGAGATTCCAAATCCTGTCTCTTTAGTTGCTGTCCCTCATGGGGTGGCTGCTTTTTCTGTGTAAACTAAGAACACTTGGAGATGGCAGCTCTGTGATTAAGGAAGAGCTGGTGACGTCAGCTGTGTGAGGTCTGCGTGACAGGAGCCAGGGGTCTTGCAGTAGAGCTGTCAGTAGTTCTAAGAGGCTGAGGGTGGTGGTGCAGGGGAGGACTAGCAGGAGAGCCTGGAGTCTAACCAGGCTAAAGGAAAAGCTGCTGTGTTCTCTACATGCACAACACTCTTCACACTAAATGTTTGAAGTTTTTATCACCTTAAGTGGTTTCTAGTTCTCTAGACAATAACTGCTGCTCCTCCTCCTTCTTCTCCTCTTTCTTCTCTTTCTCCAACTCCTTCTTCTTTTTTCTTCTTCTTTTTGGAACTGGGATTTGAACCCAGGAGCACTTAACCAGTGAGCTATAACCCCTGCCATTTTTATTTTGAGGCAGGGTCTCACTAAATTGCTGAGGGCCTTGCTAAGTTGCTGAGACTGACCTCAAATTTGTGATCCTCCCGCCTCAGCCTCCACAGTTGCTAGGATTACAGGCCTGGACCACCACAACTGAGACTAGCTGTTACCTGTACTTCTGACCAGCCAGTTACAAATGCATGTGTGTGCGGGGAGGGGGTTTTTCAGGTGACCCCCTTCTCAGGTGCAGTAGTTTGCTTGAACAGTTTTCAGATTTCAGGGAAGCACTTTAGTTACTATTACCAATGTATTATAAAGAACACAATCCTATTACATAGTATTTTGGTGGAGGGTATGTTAGGTAGGCATGATTGATTAAATCTTTGACTATTTGTGATTGAACTCAATCTCCAGCCCCTCTCCCTCCCTGAAGGTCAGAGGGTGGAGCTAAAGCTCTAATCCTCTAATATCTTCTGTTTGGTTTCTCTAATAGTGACCTCATTAGCATAAATTCAGATCCGGTTGCAAGATACTTATAAACAACAAAAGATGCTTTCATCACTCCTACCTGTCAGGAAATTACAATAATTTTAGGAGTTCTGTGCCAGGAACCTGAGATGAAGACCAATGATGTTATTTCTTTTTATATCACAATATCACATAGGCTCAGTCATTCAGAGTTTCATAAACCCTAGTGAGGGATATGGACTTATTCCTGAGGTGTGCAAGCTGTTCTTGGAGGATTTTAAGAAGAGAAGGGACTTGCTTCTACCTGTACTTTAGGATGCTCATTCTAGTAGCAATGGATCAGTCTGAGGAGGGCAGGAGACAGGGCAAGGAGGTAGGAGGCTGTTATTATAATTCGAGAAGGGATCAAAGCTTGAAGCTTGAAAGCAGTGGTAGCTGGAGAGGAGGGGATGAATTGCTGAGCTCCTTACCAGGTGGAAGACTGCAGGACTCCTCTGCAGGAATAGGAAACTGGCTATTCATTTTCAGAAACAACCCATGTGTGGTATTCATGTGTTAACTCACTGATGAATGCACTATTCTTGTAACTAGGTTGGAGAAGAATTACATGAAGGGTATCATTAAGATATTAAAATGAAAGCATTACATATGTTAACAAGTGTATGAACCCTGCATTATATCTGGCAAACGGGGTGTTAAATCCTTGTTCAACCAGCCAGATGTCCCTGCAGCTGCTACTGGTATTGCAGAGGGAAGCAGCCACCTGAGACCCCAGCTATGGACTGGAACCAGTGGTTTCCAAAGCATCTGGCTGTACAAATTGCTTCTTCTGTGCTCTGATTGACAAGTACCACACGGAACACAGAGTTTACATCACATTGCACAGGTGGATTTTTAGTCCAGATAAACCCAAACTCCAGTAACTTGACCTTTTCAGGGGATCTTTGCAGCTGGGGATGTCTCCAGTTGGAACTTAAATCTGTTTATATTATTTCATAGGATGCAAAAAATGCAGTCAAACAAACTTAAGACCAATTTAATAACATTCACTCCTGAATTGAAATGTTGCCAAAGTCTTGTTTGGGGCAGTTATTCAGATGAGTTTGCAAAGCAGGCTTAGAGTTTGTTGTAAATGTTTACATTACCTGGAGCAAAATTCCTATAACTACTCCAAGGACTTAAAAGTACTCATAAGTGTTTATATTTATTCTTATAGAGTGCAGCCTCCCCAAAGGGGTCTTGACTTAATCAAGATGGAGCCAGCTTTGGGATGTCTCCTTCCTCCTTGTGTTTGGCAAGAGATCCTAAAAATGTATTAAAAGATGTTCAAGGTTCTGAAGAGAGCCGGGTCCTAACAGACTGGAGTAAATTTTGCTATCACACTCATGGGAATTGTGTTTCTTGGATGTTGAGTTCAAGAAGAGTTGAAGAGAGGCAGAACTAGAGACCACAGTTACACAATCACATTGATCTGTTGTGTACTTTGTTTCCTGGAGGAGAAATTGTGAAATCTCAACATTTTTTTTCTATGAGTTAAGTGAAAGTTGAGGTTTGAAAGAAAAAAAAATATATATCAGTTGTTTTCCTGTCTGTTCAAATATACTTTGACAGCAAAGATGAAAAGTTATGCAGTTTAAATAGAAAGACATTACAATGAAAAGATTTTTTAAACATCCAGAAACTTCCTCTTTATTGTTTTAAAAACGGGTGTTGTCCCAGGCCTGTCAATTTTGGACATTGTCCACTAGGTGGCAGTGTGTCAGAGGGTTTCTTTTATCCTTGAATTGGCAGCTGATTTCTCTGGTTGCCTGCAGTAGTTGAGTTTTCCTTTTTTTTTTTTTTGGTCCTATTTTGAAGGGTTAGAGGAAATGATCATAAATAACTAAGTCCAAATTATGCTTATTTAATAATGAATCAATTTTCTGAAAAGGCTACTTTTTACAGTGACCACAAATACATTCATTCATTCATGGAACTTTCTTAGTAACTTATTGTAGGTAATGATCCTAGTCATCGTGGATAGTTTATAGTAATCAAGAGCCAATTCTTTTTGCTTTTTGTAAGTAGCAGATAATAACTCTGCCGAATTCAGAGAAAGCCGATAGCTGAGCTTTGGGGAGGCGGGCGGTGCAGAACATTAAGTTCTCTTGAAGATAACTCAATAGTGGCTTGAAGCCAAAAGAAGGCTGGGAGTGCCCTTTGCCCAGCGTGCTCACACTGAAAGCTGTTCCTGCAGAGCTTCTTCTCAGGCTATTTTCTGGGAGATGTGTCAAAGCCACCTGAACTTCTTTATGCAAATCTGTGGGCATTCTGTTAGTGTAGGTAATGTGATTGCATTAGATGTTTATCCAGAGACTTAACTGGTTTTATTAATTTATAGCTGGCTTAAAGTAAGATAAAACGCATATATATATTTTTAAAGATCTCTTTCATCTGAATAATTTGTTCAGAAAAAAAAAAGGAGTTAGGATGCTCTTTGTAGTGTTTTCCCCAAATTAGATTATTAGAACTTTGTGAATTCAAAGAAACCAGAAGCAATGTCTGAATAAGATTTAGGAATAAAGAACTCTACATATTTAAAAACACTCTCATTAACTTGAGATATATAGGACTAATGTGGATGAAAATCAGTATAAATGTGAAGCTTAGGAAATAAATGAAACTATTAGTTGAGGTGAAGTTTGGGTACTTTTTTTGGGAGGGTTTCTATAATATTAAAAAACAAAAATATTGGGGAACATTCAAGAAAGATCTGTGCTTGGAATACGTGTAGCAAAGTGTCTGATCCTTGAAGAGGTGACCAAGTAGGGTGGCTCTGTTCTGTGGAATGGACTTGACACTGTCGTGTTAGCAGATGTTCTGCCCCTTATCCATAGGGCCTGCAGGCCTTAGTTTGGGGGATTTGTCAGTTTAGCCCAGAACATATTTGACCAGTTCTGAGTCAGTTGTATTCTGAAGCCTCTTAAAAGTCTGGGATCGTGTTTCCTGAGGTTTGGGGTCCTTTTGTCAATCTCCAGTGATAGGGAACAGATTCAAGTGGTGGGGACATAAGGTTAAGGGAATAATTCTATAATCTGGGCCCACTGTGATGAGCCACACATGCTTTCTTTCTTTTTTTTCTTTCTTTCTTTCTGGCATAAGTTCACAGGACATATTACATTTCTCTGTGATCCGACCTGTTATCTGCAATGTTGCAAAGGCCTGAAATGTTGATAAGAAGAACACAAGTTACAGTGAAGAGGGGGACTGTTGTGACCCTTACATAGACTAGATCCCAGAACTCAGGGAGATAAGGATAATTCCCTCTAGCCACAAAATCGGTAAGAACAGGTTCCAATTAGAGCTGGTTAACATAGGCCAAAGTGACCCAGAGTTGTTGTGGGCAGTAGAGACTCAGAAGTCTGATGTTATTCTTCTCCTGTTAGTCAAAAGTCAAAAAGTGAGCCTGGGTGGGACTCTCTAGAAACCTCCCTGGGACCCCCAATAAAACTGGAGGGCAGGAGGGTCATGTCATCCTTTTCTCCAAGAGGGCCCACTCTCTCCTTTGAGAGTGCCCCCTTTCCCCTTTCTTATCCCTTCTAATAAACTCATGCCCGTCACTCCGAGCAACTTGTCTGAAATCTTCCTGGCATGATTGCCAGAATCAGCGTTTGAAGAAGGGGCCTCTGAGGCTGCCTCAGTTTTGTGGCAGGCCTCTGCCTTGTAACACCCGGGAACCCAGAAGCCAGATGCCCAGTCGAGGTGTGCCTCCTCCTCAGAGTTAACTACTGCAGAGAAACAACCATGCTCTGAGGATTCTTGGGGCTCTCAAGAGCATTCGTTATGATCCTTCTAAAGGGGCATGGGTGTAGCTCTGGAAGACAGAGGTTCAAGCCCCAGTTTTATTAGATGAGACCTTACTCTCTCTCTAGCTCCATTTCTCAGTCTGAAAAATGAGGTTAATAATAGGTATCCAGGCTCTGATTCTCATAAGAGTAAAATGTGATCCTACAAGGAAACAGTTGGTTGGCTACAAATGTAAGAAGTTATTTAACTTTCAGTACATGGAATGGAAAAATAATTTGTGAGATTATAATAAACCTTTGACTAAACAGAGGTGTCACCAAACAGCTCTTCATGGGAACACTCAATTAGCAATAATGTTTCCTAACACCTGCTGCATATTAGAATCACCTGGGAGCATTTTTTAAAAAAATATCAAGTACTATCAGGTTAATTGAGTTAGACTGGCTGTGGATGGGGCCAAGGCAACCCAAAAGCTTCCCTTAAAGTACAGCCGGGTTCCTCACTGGAATTCCCATGTTAACTTTATTTTATTTTATTTTTGTTACAGTGCTCAACCACCAAACACCCTAAAAGTGTTCTCTTAGAGGATGCTATATTATGCTTGTACATAAATAACAATGATTTTAGAACTAAAAAATGTGGGGTGGTGATTCACATATTGGGGCTACATTTTTTGTAACTCAAAGTTGTAGAAATATTACAAGCCCCCTCTTTCTTTTTTTATTTTTAATTGAAAATTTCCTTTAGAATTTCTAAGAGAAATTGCAGTTCCCGGATCCCTGAGAGATATAACATAATAGCAGCATTACCTTTTGAGTCTCTAGAGATTTCATTCATCCTGGGGCATGCAGCTTTTTTTTTTTTCTTTACAAGCAGGCATTGAAAGTGCTTCTGAGAGGTGCTATTTATTGAATTTTCTTGTAACTAAATGGGTCTGAAGCAGCTCTGACCTAGAAGTCACTGATTACATGGGTGAGAAGTATTTGTTCTGAGGTGAGAATGAACAAACTAATTCCTGCCTGTTTAATCAGTGGCTTGAATCTTCTGCTGCTTCTGCCCAAGTCTCAAGCTTCATGATAACCTCCCCATGTGCACATCTGTGAATGTTTGGGGATGTGAAAGGGGTTGTCATACTCAAATGATGTCCCAGGCCAACAGCACCAGCTCACCTATTAGAAATACAAATTCTCAGGTCCCACCTCAGATCTGGATCAGAAACTCTGGGCTGGCCCTGCAATCTGTTTTCCATCATCCTCCCTGAGGTGGCCATACACACTCAAGTTTGAAAGCCACTGAGCAGGGACAAAGGATCTTTCCTTGTTTGTCTAGATAATAAGGGTGTTTGCAGAGAAAAATCATGAAACTGGCATTTGCAGGCATATGCCATACTTAGCTCTGCTTCATTCGGCACTCCTTCCTTTCTCCTCTGATGGTGAGGCAGATCAGTGCTAGAGGGAAAATGAGAGGGTAGCTTTAACTCTCCAAGGTTCCTATTCCAATCTTTTAAGAGCTAGTAATCAGGTAAAAAGAAGCTTTGTGTATTTATGAATGTGTAACAATATACACAATGGATAAAGATACAATCCTGTATATATATGAATGTATAGTGTGATACAATGTATACATATGAGAGAACACATAAAGATACATTTATATAAATTGCATAAATTCATACAGAATGAAGATACACTATATCTATGTAAATGTATAAAAATATATACAATGTATAAATATACACGGTGTTCATGGTGTATTTAAATGTGTGAAAATATTCAGTGTGTGTGTGTGTTTAAAATCATGATCTCCATTGTGAATGCTGAGGAGCTCAAACCAGGAAATTCCAAACACTGGGGGACTATTGGGAATCCAAAGATCTTGAGAAGGGACTTGGGAGGCTGGAGGTGAATAGCAGAAAGAAGCCAACTGTATTGTTCAATTCAAAAGGATTGGCCTATAGAATGTCCTGCAAATGACTTCTCCAAGGCCGTGCAGTGTCCTGAGTCTAGGGCAGGGCAGAAGATGACTTTAGATAAACCCTAGGATTCCTTTCACAAAGTTACTACACAATGATTTTAGGACTTTCAAGTAGGTAAGTGAAGACAGCTGAGTTGTGTCCTCCAGTGGTCATTAAAAACAGAATAGGTTTCTCCTGTCTCTGGGAGGGGAACGTCCTGAAGGTACAGAAAGGAATAAATATTATCTCCATTACACTTCCAGCTTATAACAATTGAAGCTGTATTATTGTATCTATTTGAATCCATCTGTTTACATTTATCTGTTTGCCTATCTGTCTAATCTATTCAAAGCCCTCCTACCCAGACACTCAAAAAACTGAAGCTATATATGGTCTGTCCTTTAAACATCGTAGCTGGGGCTAGCGTGAATGGTTATCCTAGTAACAGAAGTTAGGAATCTCTCTAGCATTTCTAGTATCTATATATCTGAATTTACTGGGCACTCAGCTAAGTGCCTACCTGCATTATCTCATTTAATCTTCTTAACCACCTGATGATAGAAGGGCTGTTAATATCCTAGTTTATGAATGATTTGAACCGTGTGAAAGCCTGGGCTCTCATCCACTCCACCCTATTAGGTTCCATGATGGCACATTTAATGCTAGCTAATGTCTGGCTTCAGGTGGGCATGTGTTACCTCTTGGTGCCTTGATTCTGAGGGCTCAAATTGAGATGTGCAATTACCTAAACTCTTTATGCATTCGTGTTTGTTCGTTTTCTGGCTTATGCTTCTAGACCTCTATTTGGAGCAATATTTAGAGTTAATTATTGGTACTCTAAAAGCTCTTAGACTTCCATATAGTACTTTAAATACACTGTGACTTTAAAATAAAAAAATTAACCACTGGGAGCCAGGCATCATTCTCTTTCCTGTGGGCTGAGCTTCAGCATTGTAACAGGAATTCACTAATGAAACAGACATAAATAGAGGCTCCCTGAGGATTTAAGAGGGTCATATATTCCCTGTAATTGTGACGTTCCTAGTTAACTTCATCTCCATTTGTGTACCTGCTACAAGTTTTTAATTATGCTCAATTATTTTGTGTTTTGTAATTTACATTGTCTTCTATTTCCTCCTATTGTCCAGAGAGTTTTGTTGGATGGTGTGCATAGTTGACTTTTTAAGCACAATGACATCCAATTATTTAGGGGTGAACCTCCTTTGATAGCTAATGAGATAATCCAGAAACTTCACTGTCTCTGCACTTCTGGCATCTTTTGAAGGAAAAGAGGGTTCATTGATCACATATCTAACACTCCTGAATTGTCCTACTGCTTTACAGAAAGAATAAGCTTATAAATGAAACTCTTTTTCCTTTTTCTTTCAGGAGTTACAACATATTGTTGGGTCACAGCACATCCGAGCAGAGAAAGGTAATCATGAATCTGTGATTATTTGAGATCCCATAGGGTCACTAGCCTTGAGTTAATGTGCTTTCTCTCATCTCCAGCTATGATGGAAGGTTCCTGGTTTGATCTGGCCAAGAGGGGCAAGCCTGAAACTCAGCCTTTTGCTCATCTCACTATTAATGCCACCAACATCCCATCAGGTAAGTTTTAATTATATCTATTTTAATTATAAAACTATCTCGAGAATCACTTATCATTCCATTCACATAATCAAAAATATTATTAGCCTGTTACTGAAATTTTCAAGAGCGAAAAAAAAAAAAAAAAAAAAAAAAACAAACACAAAAAACATTAGTCTTCAGTTGATCCATGTTTTGGAAATGGACATTATAATTTCCCAGAAAGACCAGAGGATGAGGACAAGTGAAGTCTCCTACTTCTTCCCTTGTAGAAGCAGGAGAGGAGGATTCCTTGACCTTTAAATGGCAGCTGCCATTTAAAGCAAACATGGTGTGGCAGAACCACTGTGTCCTGTGCTGCTGCCAGTACCCAGGTCTTCCCTCTGTGCCATCAGAGACAGCCTTGGCCACCTGGTGTCTATAGGTAGGGCCTTTGGGGCCAGTCATATGGGATTCCAAGTCCCCACAGCAGGAGAGAAGAGGATCTGCTTTTATGTGTGTGTGTGTTTGTGGGCGGTCAATGACTGACCCTGCTGCTTATGTTACCCCACAGTTTTCATTCAAGAAAAGTCCTAAGCCAGGGATTCTAAGGTATTGAGTGAGCCCATCACCAAGGGCTGTCATTCTGAGACTTGTGAGAGAGGTCTGGCCATGCAAGACCTCTGGCTCTCTCCCCTCTCGCCTTGACTTCCAGTTAACAGAGAATCTCCGAGTATTACCACTCCCCAGGGTTCCTGCTCTTCCTAATCCTCATTCTGGAGCAGCAGACTTCATTTTCAGATCATCCGACTCCCGGTTTATTTCAAATGACTGCTGGTTGAGAACACATCATTGGGAAGGACAGTCCCTTGATGTACTCATCTGTTTTTACCCACACTTAAGGTAACAAAGCCCCATTGTTGACCTCTGAGGTGGATGAGTTCCTCCAGGTAGTTAACTACTCAGCCATTTGCTATAGAGATCCACAGAGGAGCGCAACAGCATGGTCTTTAAGAGACACTGGTCCTCTGGAAAATGAGACATTCTCCCCCTTCTTCAGAGACCAGTCATTTCCTCTGGGTAGGGTTTAGCTCAATGGCCGAGACCTGATTACCCTTTGAAAGTGAGAAAACCCAGAGCTTTGTGCTTGTAGCTACCTTAATGCCCTGGGCATTCCATCATCCTACCTACTGCTCATCACCTTGGGCTAGGTAAGGATCAAAAGGTAACAAGAAGCATTAGATAGAGTGATAATTGAGCACCATTGTTAATTATTATGATGCCACTTATTGAACACGTATTGAATATGTCTGATCCACTTATGGATCAGAAGTTTTGGTCTATGTTCATTATCTGTAGTCCTTGCTCTAATGTTGAGGCACAGTGACTGTGATTCAGAATTTGCAGAGAGGGAAACAGAGGTTTATATAGTTTGTCATTTGCTCAAAGTCACAGAGGTAGGAGGATTAGAATTTGAGTTCCACTCAGTTAATCCTTAAATCTATGTTTTTTATGCTATGTGTTATCCTATAAGCAGACTACATAGTACTTGTAGCAAGTTGGCTTTGTCCCAGGAAAATAAAGCCCTTAGGTTCTCTTTTCCTGTAAGAATTAGATTAGTGGAGTATCTCATGACAGGGACTCTAAAATCTGAATGCCACTGGCCTGCTTACTGGATCATGCACAATTTACTAGACTCTGCCTTGGCTTTGCCGTGCCTAAAATGGGCATAGATGTTGCTTGCTTCATGGGGTAGCTGTGATTGTGGCATATGGAAAGCATTCCATGATTGGGATTTGTTATTTTATTTGAGTTTATTTAAATAATTATAACTATTCCACTTGGTTTTACAAATGACTTAAGGCAAGTTTTTTTTTTTTTTTTTTAAATTAAGTTTTAAAAGTACCAGATTTTAGTAAGTGATTTTGAAGCCATTATCATAGTGTGGACCATGGAGGGCTATTTCTTGATTGGAGACATTAGAAAGTAAGAAACTAACACCTGGGTTTTTAGAGGATTTTCTATTCTACCTATTCCTGTCCCAGATATTTGCTCCATAAACAAATTTTGTCTCTTTGTCTGTGTGTCCTTTATGATGGAGTTACACTAATTTTCCCTGAGTGGAAAACTATTTTGCACATTAGCAAAGGCAATCAAATTAATACTTATGTATCAGCCATATGTGCTATGAATGTACCCTACATTTATCTTTTCAGTTCATTTAAATGGCATATGATAAATATTACATTAGACTGTGTGCCAAAGTCTGTTTGGCAATAGCAAGCATATTTTAGTTGCAAAGCGCTCTCTCTCTGCAGGCACCTAGAATCAAACCATTGCCAAAATAACAAGAAAGAACTCCTGGTTATTTTCTGACAGTTATTGGGTTTGTGACTAAGGGAAATGTGTCAGTATATGCTTCTGCGTAAGAAAATAGAATTTGTTGCTCTGGTGGGCCAACAACCCCTTAAGTCCATTGATCTCCCGGTGTTGGCCAAAGCAAGATGGTTTAATTTTGCATTTTAATGACTTTTTTTTCCACATTTATTTACACATATGAAATTAGGATCTACCTTACAAGGTCTGTGCAATTTCAAAACTTTTTGCATGAGACGCATTGGGAAGTATTTTGTGGGGTCAGAATATGTAGCTTTCTTTAGGGTGCTCAGGCTAACTATTTGCAGAAGTCTCTTCTGTAACATTTACCAACAGGGACTATAGCATAGGGCTGAAGAAGCTGGGGAGCCTGGGGTAGGAGGCTACCAGCATACCTCATGGGTGTCAGAAACCAAGGGTGATATGGAGTCCCTCCAATCAAATCACAGCATATTTTTCTCATGTTTTTTCCCCACTGTTGTCTACATGTGAGCTCTCTCTTCTTAATATCCACCTTCCCTGACTTTCTTCTGTTGGTGCTGTGAACACTCAAACACTTTTCTTCACCAATATACTCCCTTTTCTCAGTCCAGATTTGACCCAAATCCTCCCTGTTGTCTAGCCCTTCTGTCTCTCATTGAGCTCAGCTTTCCCAATCACTGTGAATTGCTGCAGCTTTTGCTTGGAAATTTCTTGTCACTAAATGTCAACCTTGTGCTTTGCAACAGCAGAAATGAAAATGTCGTGTTTTGTATGTTCATTTTTTTATTTTCTCTATGATTAGTCATGTCATAATGGTGTACGACTTGATATAATTCTTAATTATGGACAGAATGAATGTCTATAGAAAGCACCACATTGTTATTTCATGACGGATCAACAGAATGAATCTGTGAGTACATGAGTCAGTAGATGGATAAAAACAGAGATGTTGCATAGAAAAGAACAACGTGTTCTACTTGACTTCCCTAATCATAAGAGTGGTATAATGTTAAAGTTCTTATTTCAGATTTCTTCCTTGCCTTCTCTGGCCATATCCCACTCTAACATGAACTAGTCCCTTCTATTGAATGGATAGACTTCATGTCAGTATTCTGCTTCTCTCTGTTAAGAGATATAAGATAATTAATTGAAGGATTGAATGCAGCACACAAGTAGGAGGCAGTATAGGATAATTTGAGGTGGGAAACTATTTTTTTGTACTGGGGAGGGAATCCAGGGGGGCTTAAATAACATAGCCACATCCCAGACACACACACACACACACACACACACACACACACACACACACACACACCCCGCCACTTTTTTTTGTATTTTATTTAGAGACAGGGTCTCACTGAGTTATCTAAGACCTTGCTAAGTTGCTGAGGTTGGCTTTGAACTTGAGATCCTCCTGCCTCACCTTCCCTCAGCTTTAGGGATCATAGGCATGCACCACCATGCCTGGCTTGAGGTGGGAAACATCTTTCATTAACTCTGTCCATGAATTAGGCAGCTATTTACCAGCCTGGAGGAATTATTTCACTAGTGTTTATGACAATGTGGTGAATATGGTTCTATTGTCTCATGATGACTCCCTTGGGACTGTAGGATGATATGTACATTGGGAGTGAACCATGAAATAAGACCTCCTATGTAAAATAGAAGGGAGCTTGCTGTGGAGAACCCTTGAAGCTGCAGTGACTGTGGTGGCCCCTCTGTGCATAGCTGCAGAGCTCAGGAACACTTCTGTTTCTGCATCGGGGGATTGGAATCACTGGGTCCTTGGTCTTCTAATGATGGGTTGCCCCATTGTAGACTGACCAAGTCACATTTTTTCCCCTCCATTTGTCCTACTTCCTGCTTGGCCTTTGGAATAGACTGCTTTTGAGGTTTCAGGCTATACCCCAGAGACAGTAGAACATTCTCCAACTTGTGGCTCTCTGGGGGAAGGTGCATGAGATGTTCAGTGTTCTCCAGGACTGAGGCAAGTCTGAGAAAGTACCTTGAGTGGGTGTCTTAGTCTGCAGGGATCTCCTAGAATCCACCTAACCGGAGGATCCACTAAGACCCTGGGCCAATTTCTTTACCTCACTGTCTCAAGACCTGACTTAAGTTGTTGGGCAGTCATAATAAATAGCCAGGAACTCAGAGCTGCAGAAACTAATCCCAACCCATCTGAGACTCAGCTCTGTTTTGACTTTTGATGTCAGAGAGATGATGACCTTCAGTTAGCCTAAGTAGGTACAAAATTCCCTGAAGGAAAATAGAAATGTTTCTAGACTTTCTATAGTGTTTCTACTTAGTGTTTCATTAGTTATCATCTTTTCCAGTAGAATAATAAGTATCCACATAAATATAAATCTTTGATTAATTAATTATGTCATAGAGGTATTACCAATTTTTAAAGCCAGTAAAAATACATTAGAGACTTGTAATATGAAAAAAAAAAAAAAGCACTGGACTTGCTCCTGATTTAGAATATTCTTTGGAAATTCTTCACTGCTCTGGTAAAAGCATGAGGATTAGTTGCCACCTCATTCCAGGAATGAGGAGGGACTAAAGGAACATTTGGTCATTGGGGAGAAATTTTACTATACTTTGGTCACAATGGATTATGAAGTGTTGTTTTTTTTTTCCAGCTGCTCTGAGAATAGCTTTTTAGTTGTGTGAGCCTGAGAGACATATGGGCTTTTAGAGGTGGGGAAAATAAATGGTGATAAGAATAGATTTTTGGAGTTTGGTCATTTGCTCCAAGTTACTGTGACCCAGATTTTCATCTCCTATATATCCCTCTCCATAGAATAAAAGAAAAGGCAGAAACATGTGAGGTAGGAGGATTCTCCTTCTCTGCTAGCTTCTTGCTTTGCTGTGGTGGTTGGCTTTCTAATCCTTTTCCTTCAATCTGGAATGACCTGTCTGCTCTTGTCTGTGGAGCTGAATCCTATTCCTCTTTTTAAGTTCCCAGGCTCAGTTAGCAACAACACAAAGTCAGTTTTGATCCCTCTAGGTGGAAATAATCTCTCTCCCCTTTGAATTCCCGAAGCAATTATCTGTACCTCTCCTTTCAGTTCTAACACCTTGCCTCTTGTCTGAGCCCATTTTATACTTAACTCTAATGTACCGCAGCTTCCTTGAGGCAGGAAAAGTGAGATTTTTGGCCTTTGTACCCTCTAATGTGCCTACCAAAGAGCACTAAATACATCTGAATCTATTTCTCCCTGTATAGAAAAATAAATTCCAACAAGTTATTCTCCCCTAGGAGCAATGACAGTTAAGCTGTTTTCTGCTCTGACTTCGTGGAATTGTGAGACTCTTTCTCATTCCAGGAGTGGATTGTAAATCAGGCGTCTCTCTCTCCACAGGTTCCCACAAAGTGAGTCTGTCCTCTTGGTACCATGACCGGGGTTGGGCCAAGATCTCCAATATGACTTTGAGCAATGGAAAACTAATGGTTAACCAAGATGGCTTCTATTACCTGTATGCCAACATTTGCTTTCGACATCATGAAACCTCGGGAGATCTAGCAACCGAGTATCTTCAGCTGATGGTCTATGTCACTAAAACCAGCATCAAAATCCCGAGTTCTCACACCCTGATGAAAGGAGGGAGCACCAAATACTGGTCAGGGAATTCAGAGTTCCATTTTTATTCCATAAATGTTGGAGGATTTTTTAAGCTACGGTCTGGTGAAGAAATAAGCATTGAAGTGTCCAACCCTTCCCTACTGGATCCAGATCAAGATGCAACATACTTTGGGGCTTTTAAAGTTCGAGATATAGATTGAGACCTATTCTGTGGAGCATTATCACATATTTCGTAGATATTTGGAAACTTCTCTTAAACAAGCCAAGAAATATGTATATAGGTGTGTAAGACTACTAAGAGGCATGGCCCACAATGGTACAAACTCATTCTCCATGCTGTCAACCCTGTAGACAATATGCATATGTACAGCCAATGGGTGAGCTTGGACTTATGGTGGCGTGTTACACAATGGTTTTACAATTTTGTAATGAATTCCTAGAATTAAACCAGATTGGAGCAAGTATGGTTGCTCTTTGGGCTCCAAGAGGGGTGAGCTCTCTGGATCAAACCCATGATTTATGGGCCACTGTGCACCTCGAGTGGAGAGGGTATCATCTCATTGTAAACAGATGATCTTCTGAAGGGTTAAGTTCTTTTGAATTGTTACATCATGCTGGAACCTGCAAACAATACTTTTTCTAGTGAGGAGAGAAAATATATGTATTTTTATATAATATCTAAAGTTATATTTCAGATGTAATGTTTTCTGTGCAAAGTATTGTAAATTATATTTGTGCTATAGTATTTGATTCAAAATATTTAAAAAATGTCTCACTGTTGACATATTTAATGTTTTAAATGTACAGACATATTTAACTGGTGCACTTTGTAAATCCCTTGGGGAAAACTTGCAGCTAAGGGGGAAAAATACTGTTTCCTGATATCAAATGTAGTATATTTCTTCATTCTTTTTAACTTAATAGATTTTTTTCAGACTTGTCAAACCTGTGTAAAAAAAAATTAAAATGGATGCCTTGAATAACAAGCGGTATGTTGGCTACCAGGTGCCTTTCAAATTTAGAAGCTAATTGACTTTAGAAAGCTGACATTGCCAAAAAGGATACATAATAGGCTACTGAAATCTGTCAAGAGTATTTATATAATTATTGAACAGGTGTCTTTTTCTACAAACGTTGCAAATTGTAAATTTTTTTTTAAATAGAAAAGCTACTAGTGGTTTATCAGCGAAGAATAACCCAAGTTTTAAGTTAGTGGGAATTATTTTATACTGTACAATAAAAACATTGCTTTTGAAAGTTAATTTTTTTGGTACAAAAATAAATTTATATGAAACCTGCCTTGTGATTTTGTTTTTCTCTTTTATGTCTGTCTTGCTCTGTGATCCTGTTCTCTCCAATATGATAATGTGGCTCCTATCTTTTTCTGAAGGTTACTAGGAGAAATGCAGATTTAATTAAAAACTAGAAACAGATTCAATTAAATTAATGAACCTTGGAATTTGAAAATTAATTTGCAAGGGATTTATATGCAAGGATGTAGCCAGATAGAAAACAGTGTTCTTCACTCATAAAGGAAAAGTTTATGTTATGTTTACTTCAGGAGAAAAATACGGTGTTTTGTACAAGTTCATAATGTCCTGGAAAAATAACTGTTTGGCCTGGAGGAAAAACTAAATGTTTTCTACCTTCACACAGTAAAGATCAGTGGCCTGGACACTTGTCCTCATGGAAATGTATGTGGGTGGGTTACCTAAACCAGGGTGGCTACTCGTGAGAGAGAGAAGAGAAAATGATTCTCTTGGGAAGGCACAATGTTTCTTGATGGTTATGACAGAATAGAAGCTGAGAAGGTAGAGCAGATACTGCAAAATAGAAATTGCAAATTTTAAATAGCAGAGCCATAATGGTGGGACTCACTGATTGGCCAAAATACTCCTATTACTTTAAGACTGTCAGTAAATTTGAGATAGATGGGTATAAAATATGTCTGCTGTGTTGCATACCCCAATCGCTGCTTCCTGGCTTCAGAAAAAAATTAATTTTGATGAGCTACAATCACAGTTTCTCCACTTTCCATTGGCAGAATTTTCTTATGGCCTCATTAGTTAAGTAGCTCTTATATCCATTTATCATTTCCAAAGATGTATAACATCCATCCATTTGTTTATTTGTCTCATTTATTGAACACCAACTATATGCTAGTTGTAGTATCAGCCACTGTGGTCACCTTGGCACTCTCCCAGCCTCTGAGTTTCCATTCCAGTGGGGTACCAGCCTAGGAAGGCATGGTAAGCTGCATGGTGTGGGCTGCATGGAGGCTCTTAAATCCAATCTTGGGAATTTGAAGGTCTGAAAATAAAAGCAGGTTGGATAGGAAGTGGGATAAAAAGCTTCAAAAGTGGATATGAAATATCCATTAGCTTATTTTTTTTTTTAAACTTAGAGGCAACCAACTTGCAATCTCTCAAGGATGAACGAAACCCAAGGTCCAGGAATAGAAAGCACCCAGGATATTCTGGGCACTAGCCAAATGGCTAGCAAGGCAGATGGTCTGCGACACCAATGGAGAGACTGGAGAGTAGACCTTGTGAATTCAGCCAGACTTTATTGTACATTATCACCTGGGTAGGTCAGGGTTTTAGAGCTTTGCTGGAATAATGACTAATGAAATATTGGTGTGAATTACCCTGACCTGGAAGGAGGCAGCTACAGCAATTGGATATGACAGAAAGAATGGAAAAGACTTTTCTTTTCTGTCACGTTCATGCCAGGCTCTGAGCAATAGGGTCTCAAATGCAGGAAGAAATACCCTGATTTTCCCACTCTTTGGCCACTTTTCATTTCTGCTCTTTCTTTTCGTTTATTCCTTTTTCCACATTTACTCTTCTGTGTGTGTTTCAATCCTCCCCACCTCCCTTATGCTTGGCTCTTGACTGGAGGACCAATTAGTCTCTCTGGTAGCCTTTGGGGTATAAAGAGGCTGCTGCATCTGATTGAGATGGAACTAGATCAAGTCATCACTCAGCCACAGCTAAGTAAATATATTGAGTTGTGACAAAATCATGCCAGGAAACCAACAAATACCGGCTGCAATGGCGAACTGAATTGTTGCTCATTTTAACTCCTCATTTCAATCTTAATGCATGTCAAATAAGAAAGAAGAAAAGCAGGCCAAATTCAAAGCCATCTGTCTTCTTGAATCAGTTTTTTATGACTGCACCAGACCCTGCACTGTTGCCTTTTTCCAAAACTCTATGTAAGCAGCAGTTCTTGTGTAGTGTCCTTGCTTTTCCTCTTTCCTTCTGTCTCCTTTATCTCCATGAGGCCATCTGGAAAAATGACCATTTCCGCAATGACTTTGGTGGGAAGCTGAGGGTCTCAGACCTCATCTTTTTTTTTTGTGTGTGTATTTTATTGGCTTGGCTTGGGAGAGTGGCATCAGGCTATACTTGTACATTAGTGGGCACAGCATTGACTCAACTTGCAAACCTACCATGCCTGTGGAGCCAGCAGAGGCAGGCCACACATGTCCTCGCTTTCACTTTGGCTTTATTAATTGATTCTCCAGCTTCCTTGCAATGAAATTGAAATATGTTTCCCAGTAGCTGCATTTATAAATGCTAATTAGTTATTGATTCACATTATGATGATTTAGCCTTGTGTCACTTTTTATAATAAAATGTATACAGTGAGTGTTGGGTTTTATCTATAAAACAGAAAACTACCCTTTTGATTAATAAGATTTTTATGATACTTCTACATTTTTGTAATTTAAAAATTATAGTTTTTAATCATTACCCTCCCCCCTCTTTTTATGTTGACACATTTTCTTTGCAGAGGCTTGTTGCTACTGCATCTTATGTGTATTCTGGATAGTTGTAGGAAAAATCTCTATGATATTATCAGATATGGACAAAGCCAGGAGTGCTGATGTCTAAGGACAGGAAATGGATGCCCCAGCTCAAGCAAAGAATGTGAGTAAGCTCTTCTTATACATTTTTATACTATATATTTTATACTATTTAGATCTTTCAGTGAGTTGGATGATGCCCACCTACATTGGTAAGGGTGAGTCAAATGCTAATTTCTTCTGGAAACACCTTCATAAGGCATGTCCGTAAATGATGTTTTATCAACTATCTGGGCATCCCTTAGCCCAGTCAAGTTGATCATCATGCTGCACTGGGATATCTGAGTCAGTTATGAAGTAGCTTATTTAAGTTTAGAAGGAAAATATCCTAAATAAATAGATGAAAGGAGAAAAGTTCACATGCAACTCCATGAAAAATACAAATAATACATAAGACTTATTGAAAATATCTAAATTAGATATTAAATCATGAAACAGGGATAGGAGTTTAGATGAGTTTGTCTAAAGTTCAGGGACACATCTTGAATAGCAGGGGTGAAAAACCCCTAAAGAACATCAGATATGTACAAGGGACAGGTGTAGCACCTTCAATTCCTCTATCTTCTGCATCACCAACACAGGTGATTCACAATCCAAAATGTAAGTCCCACTTAAGTTCAGACCCAGGTCAATAGTACAGGAGTGGTAGAGAGTGCCTGGCCCATGGGAATGAGATGGGAGTGTATCTTTTAAGGGGTGAGGCTCAATGTCTATTCAGGCCTGAGGGCATTAACATGGATATGATTTTAGTATGTGAGCAACAGCTCAAAAACAGGGATTCAGTTGTGGAAGGAGACTGCTAACATTCTCAGAAATGAACCAGAACTTCAGGTGACTAGGGTTACAAGTGGTAAACTCTGCCAAGACACTAGGGAGCCCTGGGTGTAAGAAGAAACCCCAGATGCTCATGATCCTTGGCTGAATGGTCCAGATAGGTAGACAGGTTCCCCTGTGGAGCAGATTCTGGAAGCTTCATTGCAATCCTGTCCTTGAAACTGAAAAGCTTTTTGCACTCCATATTAATTTGCTATGGGTGCCATAACAAATTACCACAAAATTGGTGGCTTGAAACAACAGAAATGTGTCCTCTCAATCCTGGAGTCGGGAGTCTGGAATCAAGGCGTTGGCAGGGCCATGGTTTCTCTGGAGGCTCTGGAGCACAGCCCTTTGCCTCCTGCAGGCTCCAGCGGCTCTCGGAGTTCTTTGTAGCTGTGTCACAATGTCTGCTTCTGTCTTACCTGCCCTTCTTCTCCTGGTGCATTTTCTGCTTTTATTTCTCATAAGGACACTTGTCATTGGATTCAGTGTCCCCCTGATCATCCTGGATGATCTCTTAAGATTCTGAATTATATCTGCAAAGACCTTTTTCTAAATGAGACTATGTTCACAAGTTCTGGGGTTTAGGACCCAGAGATACCTCTTGGGGGTATCTCTGGTCTGTGCACTATACTTTCCAAGGGATATTGTCTAAGCCCCACTGTTGTTGGGCCAGTCATCTTGCTATCCAATCTTTGGGGCCATAGCTTCTAGGGAGGGGCAGGTAACCTAGGAGGGAGAGATGGAGATGGGGAGAACAATGAATAAGTAAAATCCAGAATGATGCAAATTCCTAGATCTGCAAATTTCTAAAAGTGTGAACACATGGAGACAATCCCAGAGGGAGTAGATAAACATGAGTATGTTGTTGTGTTAGGGAGGTGGAATTATGAGTGTTTTCTACATTTCAAAATTTTCCTACTGTTGCTACATTGCCATTGATTTCAATAATAAAGCACATTGAAACTGATCTTTTTAGTGAATAAAAGAAATTGCAGCTTATGGCACTGAATGAATGTAGGCTCTGGGCAGTGGGCCTGTGTGCTTTTGAAATGGAATGCCCTAGAGGCTTGGGAAAAGCACATGAGCTGGAAGAATGAGGCGCCAGCTTTTCAGAGTGGGGAGAAGTGACTTCTCCCTGTGAGCTGCCTTTTGCTGTTCACAGCCTTTGCCTTAGATTGCAACCTGCAGGAACCTGGTTTAGCATCTGATATCTGCCATTCCCTCCTAACCCTTGACTTCTCACAGTTCTTCCAGATTTTAGAAAACAAGATGAAGATTGCATATTTTATATACGCAAGTTTGTATATTTTATATACCCAAGGATCATATGCAATGCAGTTTCAAAGGTATGCACATTTAGGTATGCTGTTTTCCTGCATACCTAAACAAAGCCTAGAGTCTCAGAATTAATTTTTAAAAAATGACTTGATAACTTGTTTTCTGCCATTAACAACAGAGTATGCAGAGATAAATTAATTGAAATGTTCCCTGAGCACGTAAAGTGCTTAGGTAAAGATGGAATCCTTGCAGCACAGCTGTTTAACCAGGTATGTGTGTTTTTAATGAATTGTTGAAAGGAATTCAAAGTCAGATATATTTATGTGTGTGTGTGTGTGTGTGTGTGTGTGTGTGTGTACATGTGCAGTATAATAAGAAAGGATTCCTTTTAAATTAGAAACATTGACCTCTCAAACCTAAGGATTCCTATAAAAGCCTGAGATATTGTCCCTGAGAAGCCCAGACCTGCAGGCTGCTATTGTCTGCAATGTATCTACTGACCTAAGAAAATGGTAAAGATTTGGGCCCAACAGGACTACAAAATTAAAAAAAAAATTAATCAGAAAAACCTGGTTAAAGGGAATGTATCAGGGTTTTCCAGAGAGGCAGACTCAAAGGATTTATCTATCTATCTGGGAGGGGATTTTTTAAAGGAATTGGTTCATGCCATTGTGGAAAGAGAGAAGTCCCAAGACCAGTTATTTGCAAACTGGAGACCCTGGGTTGCCAATAGGGTAGCTCAGTCTGAGTCTGAAGACCTGAGAACCTGGGAGACTATGAGTTTAAGTCCTGCAATCCAAAGATTGAAGACTCTGGAGCTCTGATGTGCCAGGGCAGGAGAAAAAGAATGTATCTCAGCTCCAAGAAAGAGATCAGTCTGCCTTTTCTGTTTTTGTTCCATCTTGGTGCCCAGCCAATTGGGTCATTCCCTTCCATATTGAGAGCAGATCTTCTCTGCTTAGTCCACTCAGACACACATACAAAGGTCCCCTGGAAATATGCTTACAGACACACCCCAAGATAATGCCTTACCAGTTTGCTAGGTAGGTAATCCTTAATCCAGTCAAATTGATACCTAAAATTAACCATCACAGGGAAGGAATAAAACATGATTTAGAAAACCTTTTTTATTTGTGACTTACAATAAAATCCCTTGGAATTAATTCTCTGCTACTATTAATGTCTATAGCCTTTACATTATTAAATCAAGCAATTTTTCAGACACAATCTTAACAAGGGACTTAGGTCGGTTTTTGTCGTCATTGATATCCCTGAAAGGAAAGACTCATTCAATGTTCTGGGTCTATCAGCCTGTGGGTCCTGAACCACATGGAGCAGACCAGCTTAATCTACTTTAAATGAATATTTAAAAATATCTGTCCAAGATGTATTTAGGAGAGAGGAGAATGATGTATATGAAAGGGCAGAGAAAAAGTTGCTGGTAACAGAATTAAGCCTCCTTTTGGCTGTCATGAACAGTTCAGGTCTGGTCCAAACTTGCATATCACAGTCAGCAAAAGGATTCCTGAAGTTCATCAGAATCCCTCTGCATAGTTGACTAGCTTCCTTTTCTTTACAGGAAATACTCTGAGAGATCAGAATATGACTTCCCAAAATATGGGGGATTGTTAAGTTGAAGGCAGTTGCAAAGAAGAAGATGCAGGAAAGGTTTTGCCTTGTTACTTCTGTGAAAATTTACTGTTTTTTTTTTTTTTTTTTTGTGTGTGTGTGGTTGTTGTTGTTTTGTTTTTTGTTTGTTTGTTTGTTTGTTTTTGTAGTGGAAGATGCTATGTTAACTGGAATTCAAAGTTGTCTTTTCAGAGCTCTTTGTTCTCAAGGTATGTATATATACTTGTGTATATAAAATATACAAGTTAATGAGCTTATGTTTGTTTTTCTCTTGTTAATGATTTTTTTTTTTTATATAACAGAGATTCATTCCAACTAAGAACCTATGGAGATTATTGTTTCTCCCTTATGTTTCCTGTCAGGAGCTTGACCCCTATGGGTGCCCTTCAGGGCCAAAAATGAATTCCTTCCCAGCCTATGGAGAAGGGCATATATTTTCTCCATCTCCAACTTCTTACATTTTGAGTTCCTGGCCCACCTCTCTGGGCCACTCAATTTGGCCCTATTAAAGGTAGCAAAGTTGTCCTATGTCTTAATGAATATGAATAATCAAAGGTCAGCAATCATAATTGATGGGCCCTGATTGTGGTCTTGTTCAAATGCAGAAACCAAATGTGGAGGAAGGAAAATGGGAATGAAAGTCAACAGGGAATGGAGGTGAACCCAGATGAAAGTTGGATAGGGAGAGTTAAAACTCAAAGGCAATAGTCTTGTTACTATTTTCAATGTCTGTTTTACATAGATTTTGAAAATGATTTTGGTCCTGTTTTCAATGCCTGTTTAACATAGATTTTGCTCCATGTTCTACCCAGAACTATAAAATCTCTTAAGCTAGCACACCAAAATGGGGTTTTCTGCTATCAGTTCCCCTCCCACATAGCTTGAGTTCTCTCTTCTCGCTTAAATAAATCCTATTGCATTTACTTTTCCTTTCTGTGTTTGCCTGTGGATTTTGTTCTCCAAAATGTGTGCAACAAGAACCCAGAAGAAAATTGGCAAAGCAGGGAATCTAGTCTGATCTCAAAATTCTGGTTTCATTCACAGGTACACACACATACAACAAGAGGACCCCACATTTCTCCTCTTATTACTAGAAAGGATTTAAGCAATGTGGGAGACCAACCTTGCACTTGACCAAGTCACACTTTCCAGGTGGGTGCTGAGGCGCTCAGTCACAGAAATGTGGCAGAGCTTTCCCCACCCTTCTTGGGTTCAAGGGTCAGAGTCTCGTGCATGGGTGTGTCTTGCTACAGCCCCGTGGGTGAAGCTATGCTCACCTGTTCCTTTGTAATGTAACCCTTTGCCCTGTTTAGGATAGAATCTTCCATGGAAGTGCCTTGTTGTGTCCCCTTCTCTTACTGTGCCTTTGGGTGTGGCCTACCCAGGTGTCAGTCAACCTGCTGACAGTGGACATCATGAAGATAGACTCAGCCCCCTGAAACCTGACCCCTTGCCTCATTTGAATAGCTTCTCCTCAATAAAAGGGGTCAGTGTGTGCTCTCACTCTCTCTCTTCCTGCAGACCCTTAAGGTCAGAGGAGCCGTCACAGCTACCCCAAAGAAAAAGGTATTTGTGTCTCTTGTGTGGTTATTTCATGCAGCCCAGTTAGCCCAATTTAACTGGAGTGATCCCTGAGCCTTTTAGTCGCAAGAACTGAAACCCGGCAATGCAATGTATTTTCACTTGCCTGGATCAATGATTAAGGCATAACTGGGCTTGTTTCTTCCCATTTTGGAGATCAGTGCCAGCATGTGTCCATGGTTAAACATTGGGGATTGTGGAGAAGAAAGACATGTCACTCCTAGGTACTGAGCTTTTCACTAGGGCTCTTCTCAGACATAATGTTTCTTAGTTCTCACTATATTTCTTGCAGCAACTGTTATTAAACCATTTTACAGATTCAAAAAAGGTAAGAAACATCTGAAATGTGTGTGGAAGTGTGAATATAAGACAATAGTGTTTCCTCCTGCAATCCAGACAAAGTGATTGGTCTAGTTCTTTCTATCTGAAATGTCTTCCCACTTCTTACCTGACCAGGTTCTTACCATTCTAATGTTTGTGTTAGCTAATCATACAATCTAAGGCATGTCTTATCTCTATCACCTTATAGTTGTTTCCTGAGTCTTCCTCTTGCTTTCAAGAGGAGTAGGAACTGCTTTAGTACTGGGAGAGTCTGTCCTCTGTACTTCTTTTGTGTTCCCAAGATGCTGAGTCCCAAATAAGAAGAACACAGTATAAGCTCCTTGAATACATAATTGGTGAATTCACCCATATCCGTTGTCAACCATGAGTGATCACAGCTCATTTTATGTTGTGTGACACCTTGGAATTCTTACTGGGACTAAATAAAATTTGATAAATAGTGGAGGTAAGGCTGTAGACAAGGGGGCCTTTTTTGTATTGAGAACTTTCTCAGGTGTAGTGCCTTACCTGTAATCTCATGACAGGGAAATATGACAAGTGGAAAGAGTAGTCATTTTGTTGGGAGATCAGAAATATAATCCTATCGTTTCCTAACTTTGTATAAGACAATCTTTCTTTCACTTCTTTTTTCATAAAATTGAAATAATAACCACATCACCTACCTTTTGAGTTGTGAGGGTTCAAGTAAAATAATAAATGTGCAAATATGTCATAAAGAACACAATGTAATGGGAATTGAAGAGTGCCTCCATTTGCGAAGCTACTCAGGCTGTTACAGAGCTTAGGCCTTTCAGGAAATTGAGGTAGCCTGAAAAACCCCTTCAAACCTTAATTCTTGCTCTCAAGTCAGAAAGATTTCAGATATGTTGCTCAGAGTAACAGGAATGAGTTTATCACAGGAATAATAAAAGGGAAAGGGGACACTCTCAAGGAAGAGAGCAGTTCATCTCAGAGAAGAGAGAGACAACGTGTCTCTCTAACACTTCAGTTTTATTGGGAAATCCCAGGGAAGTTTTAGAGAGTCCCGTCACCTCTTGAATTTTGACTGATAGCAAGATGACATCTGACTTTCAAGTCCTCATTGCCATGACAACTCTGGATCACTTTGACCTATGCTGACAGATTCTAAATGGATTCTTAATCATTTTTTACAGATTTTATGTTTAGGAGGAATTATCCTTATTTTTTTGGAATCTGGTCTGTGAAAAGGGTCACAAAAGTCTCTTCCTTCAAAGTAACTTGGGTTCCTTTTAACAACATTATTTCCTGCCTGCTTTTTCTTGCAGATAATAGGTAGTTTGCTGAGAGATGTGACATATCCTGTCCACTGAAGTCAGGCAGAGATTAAGACAAATTGCTTCTTGGCAAAGAAAGCATGTGGGGGTCAGCACAGTGGGCCCATTTTATAGAATTATTCTCTTAACCCTGTGTTCCCACCATTCATATCTGTCTGTCCCCTAACAAGACAAGCTACATGGTATGACTTGATGGACCTCTGGCAACTTTCCTTAGCTGCTTTCCTGTACCTGCTCATTCTTCATCTTTGTTCCCCTCCTTTGAGAGCCAGCAATTATTTCTGAGGATTTGATGCCGCTTCCTGGACCGGCAATCATTTTCAGGGAAGACTTAAAGAGTCAGAGTGATCAATTCTTGCCCTGGCTTCTCCAGTGACCCAAATATTCAAAGTGGACTGTTGGACAAAGAATATGCAATCTCAAATAGGAAGAATGAGTTCAAGAAATTTACTGATAGTATGATGACTATAGTGAATGACCAAAAATTGTATTCTTGAAAAATGCTAAGACAGTAGTTGCTAAGGTTTGTTACCACACACAAAACAATGATAACTATGTGAGTTGATGCATTTGTTAATTAGCCAAATTTAACCTCCCCAAAGGTGAGCCTATAGTTCAAAACATCATGATGCATAGGACAAATGCATGCAATTTTGCCAGTTAATTAAGAAACTACAAAATAAAATTAATTCTACTTGGATTTGACATTTCAAATGTTTTTTCTCCTGTTGAGCTTTGGACTCACCTTCTTGAGAATTATTTTATCTCTATCATCCATCGTTTCCATTACTAAAGTAGAAGAGAAGGGGAAAGGCGGAAGGGAAGTACTCATGAATCACAGTTGCAATGGATCATCTTCTCCCTCCTGCAGGCAAAGTGAAAATGTTCTCCAAGCATCAGTGAATTAGTCTCAGAGCCAAATCCATCTTTCTGCTCTCTGCTGAGCTTGTCTATACTCTGTTCTCTGCCTGGTGGAGCTGATTGGTATGTGGGAAGCCTCATGGTGAACGTGAGAAGAGTCCAAAAAGATGGGGGCCTATATAATCCTCCTTTCTCATAAAAAAGACATCTTCAAAGACCATCTACATCCTTTCTTTTATGCTATACTTTTCCTATCCTGGAGTGTCTAATATTTAATAAGTACTCAATAAATACTGAACAAAATTTAAACTTTAAAAAAAAAATTAAAGAAAACATTTCTAGAGAATCTCCCAGTGATATGTGCACCATGGTAGAAAAGAAAATTCCCCAGTGAAAGAAATGGTTCACTATGGAGTAGCATTTTAGACAGCAAGGATTAGTAAGAGTAGATAGATATGGTGTGTGTGTGTGTGTGTGTGTGTGTGTATTCATGTGTGTGTGTGAGTGTGTGTGTGTATGTGTGTGTGTCCATAGGTATTTGGAAGGTATTGATTAGAATGATTTTATCTTTAGGTAATATATAAAACTCAAAGTGACTTCAAACATGAGAAAATTAGTAAGTTGGTTTTCTCACATAATAAAAAGCCCTGCAGAAACTCTGGTTACTGGTGAAGTGTGTCAGGGCACCAGATCTGAATTTTTGTCTCTGCTCTGTTTTTATTCATGTGTTGGCTTCACCTTCATGATGGTAGCAAAATGATCATAGCAGTTTCATCCATCAAAACTAGATATGATGGTTTCAGAGGAATAAAGGGACCATCCCTTCTCAGTCCTTTCTAAGAAGCAAGGATACCCCGCCCTCAGGCATCACATGGGTCACCTTCTAGGATTGGCTATGGTTTAGATCAAAGGTTCATTCTTAAATTCTTAGTGCAAGGAATCAAACTTCTGGAGTTCAAAATACAGGACAAGATGCAACATCTTAAATTCTTTATTTCTAGGAAAAGATCTCAATATTGATGACCAATTTGTATTTCAAAGAGATGCCTGCTCACAGAAGAGTTGATCTGTCTCAGTTTAAAGCGTGTGTCTCTTGTTGGAACTGTAAAATCAGCCAGAGCCTCAGTCATTAGGGGAGCGAAAGCTGCCCCCATGAGAATTCAGTCTCCTAAGTGTCTCCCCTAATGTCTGGGGCTCTGGCTGATTTATTCAGGATATTCACTATATCCTGCATCTAGATATCCTTAAACACTTTTATCAAACCATTGAGAGCATTGTGTAAGGGCTAGATATTTAGATTTTCTCCAGCAGACACAGGCTACAGATACCTACCTGTCCATCAAAAGTTTGTGCTTCTTCTTTCTGGGAAGTGGATGCCTTGCCAGGGATTCCATTTTCTAAGGCTCATGTCATGGAGCCACATGACAAGTTCTTACCAGTGGAATTTGAGTAAAAATAAAATGTCACCAGCAGCCAAGACAAGAGGGATAAGAAACCTTCTTTCCTTTCTATGTAGGCTGGCAGTTGCAGACTTTGATGGTCTAAGGAACTTAACCTGGCAAACAAGATCGGAGGAGTCTGGACCCCTCAGTCTTCATGTAGAGAAGAATCAGTTCCTTGTCAGTAAAACCTGCCAAATAAGTGAGAAATAAACTTCTATTGTGTTAAGCCACTGATGATTGGGGATTTCTTTGTCATCGTAGCTAATATTGTCCTACTAATACACCATGTTTCAAAGCAAAAGCACTCAGGTTTGAGCCTTTTTAAAGTCTTTTTCATAAAGATCCCAACTTCTAATGTTACTTCTCTATACTGGGTTTTGCATACCTCAGCATGAGTGTCTTTTTAGTTGAGTCTTTATAAGTGAAACACTCCCACACATTATAAGAAAACACCAACCTCTCATCCTAGCAACATGCTTACAAGCAGCACATCTCCAGGCAGTCCTGAGTCTCTGGTATTGCAAATCCTTTAATCAAATTTAGAATTGTTGGTGGAGGCACGAATATGAGCAGAAAGTTCTTTGTATTCTGAATTCTACAGAGAGATCCGGAGTATGGGACACCAAGTCCAATTCCCTTCAAGATCTCTTCATAGGGGGAATTGTAGGCAGCCCCCTATAGTATATCAGTTTTTCAGTGAGTAACTACTAAATAACACACACATGCACACATACACACATATCAACCACACACCTTCCAAAGACAAAGTCATAGAAGTATATAGAATAAGTTCAATATGAAGAACAGAAGCACATTACCAGCTGTCTGGATGACTAGCAAGACTCTCTCATCATAGAGTAGGAAACATTCTTGCCTTTAGAACAGTTGACATATATCCTGTTTTGCAGAAGAGAGTTAACTCCTCTTCTTCATGTCCTTCTTATTTCAAAGAGTTATTTTGGATCTGCTGTGAACCACAAATTGGCTTATTGCTGACTTGAAATACTCAACAATGACTTTCTTAGCTAATGAGAAGAACCTGTGGAAGCTTTGACACGTAGGAGACTGAATTCTCATGGGGGCAGCTTTCACTCCCCTAATGACTGGGGCTCTGGCTGATTTTACAGTTCCAACAAGAGACACACGCTTTAAACTGAGACAGATCAACTCTTCTGTGAGCAGGCATCTCTTTTCCTCTTGTTATTTTCTTACTCTGTGCACAGGCAGGACTCATGTAAACCACAACAGTCTAAAGTTCCTTTTGACAGTGGATTCCAGGTTCGACTTGCTCCTTTCCCCTTTCCTTCTTATTTAGCACATGATGAGTTGACACCAGAACAAAGGTCTGGGATAGAATGATAAACATTGTTGGCTATGCTCAGGAAACTCCCAATTCTCATGATAGAAATAGTCTTCCTAGTGTAGATACCCACTTCTCGCCCACTGCTTGCTCTAGGTTATTAGAGATGGGTTGCCAGATTTTCAAAATGCCACAACCTTGTCAGGCTTGCAACTTGTGACTCTGGAGTGTTTGAAATTTCCATCTAGAGAAAAGCAGCAAGAGGGGCCTCTTCAGGGCATCTGTGGGCACCATCCTGAGCCTCTTGGCTTTGTGGCAATTTAGTCCTCCATTTATTCAACATCTATTAGGGCCAAACAGACAGTGTGGTGGGGGAAAGGATGAACAAAAGAATTCCCGACTTCTAGAAATGTTAAATAGGAGACTACATTTCCACATAGGGTAATATAAAAATATGCGTGTGAGGCTTTGGGAATATAGAAGAGAGGTACAGTATCCATCCAGGAAGTTTGGAGAAGACTTCCAGGAGATGAGAGCTGAGATAATGCCTGAAGTGTGGGCATGAGTTTATCAGGTAAAGGAGCAGAGAGAGAAACAGGGAAAATAGAACAGATTTGGCAAGATGAGAAGTACATTGAAGGAATATAAAACCATTGGGCAGTTGAAGAGAGGAAGGAGGCCCCAACAGAGGTGGAGAGGAGAAGACAGGGTGCAAACACAGATGCAAGAGATAAGGACTAATGGTGGGTGCAGTGTTTTCCCAATTCTTGCCATAATAGGGCATAGCAGTTCTCCATCTTTCCTAATAGTCAAAAGTACAGTCCTGTGATGCATTTCCCTGCAGAAGAGCTTCCTTTGAACTTCAGTAAGGTAACTTGCCTCATTTCTTTGGCAGAAGGTAAGACATATACTCATGTGGAAACTGAGTGTGGACTGGAAGGTGCAGGTCACAAACTGGAGCTGTCACATCCAAGGTCTTTGGGTCCCAGTTCCTCTGAGACCTGTTTCTTTTAATGCAAGACACAGTGAGAAGCTTTCCCAGGGGCTCAGTGCAGTAGGCACCTACATCTGCGTTTGAAAGGTGTGATAGCAGCTATTAAACTTCTTGTACATTCACTTAGCTTCTTTCCAGCTTAAAGGTGAATTACATATCTCTACCTCCTCATTACCGGATGGGCTTATATAACTAGTTCTAGACCATGGTTTTCAGGCTAAGTGACACCTACACAGAAGCATTTAATTCCTGGTGCAAAAACCTCTACTGTTTTTTTTTTTTTCCTTTGTTACCAAAATCAGTAGCTTTCCATATGGCATATCTTCTAATATCTTGGGTTCTAGAGTAAGTAAAATTGAGAAAAAACCTGAATCAACCCTCTAGCCTCACTTGCTTTTACTAGTTTGTTTTTAGCACAAATGGTAGAAGTCACTTTGCTTAGCGTTATATTTCCATTAGCTTTGCTATCAGTAACTCCTCTGATGAATGGTTACTATGGTAACAATTGTTTAAGTACTTTTTACTTTTTCATAAACTCAGAAGCTGTCTCAATCTGATTGAAACCACGAACCCTTCATTTGGGCCTGCTTAATTGTCTGATGAGTGACCTTTAGATGTCATAGGACTGGAAATTTTACCCGTAGATCATACTAATACCACATTTTTTTAAAAAAAAATATGCATCCTATAGACATGAAATTTGTTTATGTATGTTCAGACCATTGTTTACTCCTCTTTCCCTACTTCCAATCACCGTTCCCCATACCTCAAACCACCTTGTTTTCTTAATCTCACAAATTCTCTTAAGCCCTGTCCTTGGGGAGGCAGTTTTGAACCAGGGACTGCCTCGCTTCATGTTTGGCCCCTCATCAATAAAAATTTTTCTTTTGCAAGACCCATCATTTCAGGGCTTGGCATATTGAGTAGCAGGCAAAATAAGGACCAGGTGAGGCAAATACTCCCACTGATGCCCAAATGGAACTGTAGAGTGAGCAGGAAATAAACTCTTGTTTTTAATAAATAAACTCTTGTTTTTTGGAGCTGTCTGTTGTTGCAGCATAACTGAACCAACCTAGAAAGACATAGAGGGCTACCTTTTCTCTTGAACTTGAAAAGTTGCCTCTTTATGTTGTTCAATGATAATAAACAAACTAGCCCAGGCTTGGACAGTACCCCTGAAGGGTTCCCAGTGGCAAAAAGAATGTTTTGCAATTCCCACAAACCTGCCTCCAGCCAGAATTCAAATGTGAGTAGAGGGAGCTATATGCTTAGCTTATAGAGAACAATACTGATAAGGACTTCGAGGGCACTTTTGTGTACAGAACATAAATGAGAGGTTTCTCTGCAGCAAAACCCTACTGGACACTAATTCCCTCACAGAGGTGTGAACTTCCATGATCCCCTACACCCCCAACTTACCTGGCTTACCAGCAATGCTTCTAGGGCTGAATTTCTAGCCCATGTAGAATTTACTGAAATCAAAAATTTTTTTTTGCCCTTTTCAATATACTGAGAATCTGGGATAAAAAATTTTCATTTCTTTAATATCAGCCCCTCTTAGCCCGATGGAACCCATTCAAGGCTTGTTTTTCCCCACTTGTTTGACCATTCAAAAAGAGATCAATAATCATTTCAAGTTTCTAGATGACTTAACAACTGCTTTAGATCAACTGTACAACTGGGCCAAATGGCTGCAGAAATTGGTCGTTAAGATGATTGAGAAACATGTTTGAACTGGGCAACCGTTGATTTTGTGTCAGCCAGTTGATGTGGCCGAGCCCAAGTCTGCTCTTCCCACCTTACTCTTGCCTCTGTGAGGCTCCTGAAATCTGCCTTCACTGCATTCAGCAGGACAATTTTCTAAAATAGGGTTACTGGCTTGTCACTCACTCTCTTCAGAACCTCACATCATTTCTTGATGCCAGCAGATTGAGTGCAAAACATCAGCCTCTTTTTGCAATTTTTTTTCCCTGAAATTTCTGTCCCCTGGCAGAGCTCTGTGTACTGTGCCCCAGTCATGTCACAGGGCCACCTGTTGCCTCAGGGACCACATGTACAATTGCACACCTCCATAATTCTGCATACCAGTCAGACAGCCTTTCCCCTTTCTCTGCTTCTTATCTGAGGTACTCCCCTGCATTCCTGCATTGACTTTCCTGTAAAGCTTTCTTTACTCTCATGGCTATTGTCAGTCAGTCCCTCCTCTGGGCATCTGTGGCACTTTGGTTCAGCCTCATCCGTTGTATTTATTTTCCTGTTGTTCCCTTACTAGTGTGAGGACGGTGTCTTATTCATCTTTGTGTTCATGGTACCCAGGACAGTGAGCAGTTACTAAGGGCTACCCAAGGAATATTGAAAAGAGGAGAAGGAAGGATGGACCAAAGGAGAGATGGGTGAGCACCTCAGGTTTGTGGCTGCACTCATCCCAGGAGCGGAGCCTATGCCAAGAACCCTGTGAATGCTTCATTGTCCTATCAGCCTTCAGTTGTAAAACACAAATTAAAATATCAAATTTCTGAGAATTTTAGGTAAGCTAAGACAGAGCCTTAATCTTCAAGCGCAGGGACATTCTGTTTGCAGGGCCCTCTGTGACCACACTGGTCTCAGCGAGTCCCAGTGTTTGATACTCCAGGGTAAGGGGCTTGGAGGTGGAGTTGGTGTTGGCTCAGACCTGTTGTCTTCTAAGGGCAACATCAACAGTAATGTCCTGGTTAGGTTCCTTGCCTCAGGTCTACCTCTCCATTCACCCTCCCTTTAGGAAAATATAGATGGTCTCTGGATTGTTTTCTGCTAACCATCACCCATTGGGAGGAGGGTTTTGACAGTGATGTTCTGTGGGCTGAAGTGGTTATGCTAAGTGAAAATCAACACAAATAAATCCTGCCTTCTGCAGTGGGGTCTTGGCTTTGGGGAGCCATTTGCATCTCTCTCTCTCTTTTTTACTGAGGCTTACTGAGGTGAAAACATTATTCACATGTCACTGTTAGACATGCCTTTTACTAGATATAGGCCCTCTAAAAACCATCACCCCCCAGCCAGCTTTAACTTGTCCACTGCTACACAATAGCTGCTAACCCTGTCACCTTCAGCAAGTCTCTTGTTTAGACAGGTTCACTTTTTAGGACCTGATTCCTTCCTAAAAATAGCTTCCCCAAAGGAATTGCTATAGAAGTGGGCTGTGTTCTTTAAGAAATAACTTATAACTGAATATAAGTGCAGCCAATGACATACACTACAGAAGCACAAAACATTGCATGTTACATAAAATCCCTTGGCTATCTGTAAGAAAGTTTCTACATGCAGTTTAAATTTTATGAACATTGCCTAAGAGCACATTTATGATACATTGTCTATCTTATATAAAATTATAATGTTGACTATAGGACACATTAAACTCTTAATTAACTAATTGAGTTTTTGTTAATTAGTAAAACTATTTGAATAATTAATTCTCTTAAAAAATATGTATTTTTTTAAAAAAGTCCATACCCTTTGGTGGAGAAATTCTAACCTAGAAAAATCAGAATGGGAGATAAACACTTACATAAAAAATGTTTACCAACGCTTTATTCGTGGTGACAAAACGCAGGCAACACCTTAGGTATTCAACAGAAGAAGAGCTACCTAAATGATGATGTTAGAAAGACAGTACAGTTGTCCCTTGTTATCTCTGTGGGATTGGTTCCAGAAGAGTGTAGTGAAAATACATAAGAAAATGTTACTTTGAAATTTCCATCTTATTGGATTCATCCCCACTCCTCAACAGATACTAAGATACTGAAATTTCTAGATACTCAATCCCTGGTAGAAAATGGCATGATATTTGCATTTAACCTATGCACATTGTTCTGTATACTTTAAATCATCTCTAGATGACTTATATCATCTAATATAATAAAAATGCTATGCAATTAGTTGCTATACTATATTATTTAGGAAATAATGACAAGAGAAAAATTCTGAGCATGTATAGACACAGTACAGACACAATTTTTCCCCCCAGAATATTTTCAGTTGGTTGCAGTTGGTTGAATCTGAGAATGCAGAACTTGTGGATACAGAGCTGACTGTATGGTCCAAAGGTTAAGAGTAGGCTTTCTAATCAACCAGGTCTGAGCTTGAAAACTAACTCTTTTACTTACTAATTTTGTGATGTGGGACAAGTTGGTTTTCACATAGAATGTATCAGTTACACACATAGACACACACACACACACACACACACAACCTGTTCCAAAATTCATTAGCCTAAAAAACAATCATTATCATATATCATACATGTGTAAGTTAACTGGGCAGCTTTGCATCTCATTGCAGAGACACTGTGTGTCTGCAGGGGTGGCCCTGCTTCATGTGTCAATCACCCTCCTCTCTTACGCTAGAGAGTGGAATGAGCATCTTCTTTACACAGTAATAGAAAAGCCAGAAGAGTGTAGTGAAAATGTATAAGAAAATGTTACTTTGAAATTTCCACCTTATTTTACTGGATGAAGAAAGTCACACTGGCCAATCTCCAAGCCAAGGAGTGAAAGAAAAAGAAGAGAAAGTACACAGGTAAAGGGCATGATCTGCAGCTGGGTTTATCAACCTTGGCACTCTTGACCCTGAATCTAGAGAATTCTTTATTGTGGGGGTGGGGAACTGTCCGGTGCATTAGCAGCATCCCTGGCCTCTCTCTATACACCAGATGTCAGTAGCATCCCTGCAGTGTGACAATCAAAGATATCTCTAGGCATTGACAAATTCTTTGCTCCAAAGAATTGATCCCTACTCTTCTCTCTCTCTCTCTCTCTCTCTCTCTCCCTCTCTCTCTCTCTCACTCTGTGTGTGTGTGTGTGTGTGTGTGTATGAAGAATTAAGTACAATAATGAAATCTGCCACCATAGAAGTTATAATATTGACCTTATATTGTGTTTAAAAGGACTAAATTCAACTGCTGCTATTTTAATAAGTGTTTAATAACGTTAGATTATATTGTAGCCATATAATATAGTCATTAAAACAGATTTTTGAGGGATTTCATGAGAAATATATTTTTAAGTGAAGAAGAAAGAATATGAAATGATATATATATATATATATTTAACAAGAAAACAATTTTATAAAAAATAAATATAAATGTAAATATACATAGTTAATAAGAAGAGTAGGCAAACATATGATGAAATGGTACAAGGTGATTTTCTATTCTAGTATAATTAGGGGTGATTCTAATCTCCTTTTTATTATTCTTTTTTTTTCCAAATTTCCCAGGAGACTGTATTTATTTTTTAAATTAAAAAACAAGTTCCACACACAAACACATATGGCTTAAAATTCTTTTAAAGGACTCTGGCCTAATTTTTCCATTCTCACCCAGTCCCCACAAATAATTCCTTAAAACAAGATGAGTCCTTTAAAAATCATTTTACTTACCTTTATCTTTTTAGAGAAACTATTGTTATAGGTGGTCAATAAATAATTTGAGGTTGATGATTTCACTTGTGAGAGTAAAAAGCACTTTCAAAGGAAAGAATGTATTAAATTAAGGAAGATTTTAAGATGGTAAAATATTAAATATTAGAGCTTATTGGGGGAGGAAGTAGTTTTACATACTGCAGCTGGAATTACAAATTGCTACAATCTTCTGAAATGGCAATTAGGCAGTTGTTTAAAGTGCTCCTACAGAACATTTCCATATCTAAGTATCTATCTCTCTTAAGTAAATGATCCAGAGATGTATATAAAAACTACTAAATAAAGATGTTCAATAAGGCATCCTATACTACAGCATAAATCAGGAAACAAAAACCAATGAAAGAGCGATATGATAAAATATTTTACAGTCAATAAAAGTTCTGTTTGCAAAACCACTTAAGGATACATTGGTGTGGAAGGGCTCTAATTGCCTCTAGAATCCATTTATTTAGTCTTCTTGTATTTAGTAGTAGATAGCCACACCACCAAGCTCTGAAAAGGAGCATGATCTTCCACTTCTCTCTGAAAATGGAGATGTGATCAGAGTGATGTGAAAAATTTGATAGTAATATGCACCTAAAGAAAGGAAGTATTTCCCCTCCACTTTCTTATCACTTGTCCTGGGCTGGAAAGCATCTGTGAGCAAGTTCAGCTCATGCATCTACAGTGGAGAAGTGAGACACTAAGTCCTGGGTCCTTGGATGACCTCATGAACAGAGATGTTTTTCAGTTCCCCAACTTTTTTTTTTTTTTCATGAGAGAAAAAAAATCACTTGATTTTGCAATACTACATTTTGCGGTCTTTTGTAATAATAACGTAACTGAATCATAACTAAACACAAATCAATATCAGAAATAGTATCCTTCAGGGGTAACAGAGACATAAAATTATATCATTCTTATTTAACAATTTTGTGATAGCAAAAATCAAAAAGAGAGATTGCAGACTAGAAAGCTGGTGACCTTTCTCAAATCATGGTAAAACATTTGATAAAACTGGTCCCTGTGATAACTTTGAAGGTAGGTTATCTGCTTAGCATGCTTGGAACTCCAGAGGAAACAGTGAGACAAAAATCTGAATGATCATTTCTGTTGGCTGCTTCTTGCTGCTTTCAATAAAGGAGATGAATTTTGGCAAGAATTTGCCACTTTGCAAGCAGAGACGAAAGGAAACACAGCTTTGATAGGAATGACTAATAGTACAGTAATTTAGGTGTCATGGAGCTGGAAAATTGTATGGCTTCAGTAACAGAAACAGAAAGAGAGAATATTTTATCTATGAGCCTTTCTCCAGGACCTGTTGTTAATGGGATCATGGAAGCCAATCCAATGGCAAATATAGAATTAAGCGTACTGTTGTCTCATGCAAGCCTGTTATTTAAGATGGCCTCAAAGTTGCTACTGGAGAGAAAAGAGCCCAAATACAGAGATGAGTAAATAAACCAGTGTTCAGAAACTTAAGGTTTATGCAGACAAGATCTTTGGCTATGCTTGCATGTTCATAGAAACAATTGGAAGCAAATAGTACAAAAAAACTGCTAGGAATTTTGAAAGAATTATGTGATCAAAGAAACCACAGACCTGGCCTGCAAAAGTTGTAATTTTCTAATCCCCAAAGAAACTCTCGGGAAAGCTGTGCATCCCCAAGGAGGGCCTGCTCGCCCACACTGCTTTAGTTGTGGCCACAGAAGTCCGTGGACAGAGTCTCCAAGAGGTCAGTGGACAAAGGCATTTCTGCCAGAGAGGCAAACCAGTGATCACAGCCCATGGAAGGTTCTGCATTGGCTGAGACTTGTCACAGTTCTTCCCCAATAAGATTTCGTCATTCTCAAGAAACATAACGATTCTGTTTCCCCTTCACCCTCTTCCCAAATTGGGAGTTTTTATTGCAGCCATCTAGTCTGACTATACTGAAGTGTGGGGAAGGTATCAGAAAACATGCCTATTAGTTTATAAGTCCCTAGATCTGGTCACTTCCTGTCCTCATGGAGAAGACTTCACGTCCCCAAGAAATCTTGGACTTTGAGTGGAAGCCGTAACTGGGTGGTCCTTCAGGTAGATGCTGACTGTCATCCCAGGATCCGTTTCCTTCTTACATTTAGAGACAAAACTCTTTCACAGTAGGGTTATGCAACATATAGATGTGCAGTGATAAACTTTTCCCAACCTTTCTTATAACTAAGTGTAGACATGTGAGTGAATTTTGGCAAATGGCAAGTTAGAAAAAAGTGAGAAACTATCAGGACACATTCTTAAAAGCGGAAGCAGCTTACTGTCCGTTTCCTCAATGTCTCCTTCTCACTTTGTCTTGATTAGTGTGTGGGGACTCCTGGGTCTGCTCTAACTATGTGGACAAAGGCAACGTTTGAGCAAATTTGGAGCAACAAGATATTATAGTTTTCTCTCAGTATCTGCAGGGGATTGGTCCCAGGAACCTTGTTCAGATACCAAAATCTGGAGATGAGCTCAAGTCCTTTATATAAATGACATAGAATTTGCATATACCTGAATATCTTCCTGTGTATTTTAAATGATCTCTAGATTAATTATAACACTTAACACCATGTAAATGCTGTACAAATTGTCATTATACTACATTGTTTAAGGAATAATGACAAGTAAATCTTCACATGTTCAATACAGCATTTTTTCCCCAAATATTCTTTAATTTTTTTTACAGCTACTCATTTTCATATATATTATGTGTTCTTGGTGTTCTTGCAGCCTGAGGGATCTAATTTATTCTAAAACATCGATGTATCAAAATGTTTTCTCGATAAATGAGGTAAAGTGATGGGAAGAAGGTGGTTTTTCAACTTAAATGTATATTCTTTTGAGCTGACACTTGATTCAACATCTGGTAGTTTCTGATACTTGACATTTGGTAGCATCTCTTACTATATCAGTATTTTTTATTTGTTCTTTCTAGATTCCCATGACAGTAGAGTATATTTTGACATATTATACATACCAAAACATTCTTTAGCAGATCTGCAGAGCAACTGGAACCCCTGTCACCTCTGCTCCATACGTGAGAGGGTAGAAGGTTTATATCTTGCTGGAACCACTGTATCTTTGTGATAGGCAGCTACCTAGCACTCAATCTCCCCTAATAACTCAATTATCTAGGTAGGAAAAAAACAAACGAACCAAGATTTGCATAATGATCTCAAGTTTTGTTTTTTTTTTTAAGTAAAGATATATATACATAGGAAAAAAACCCTAAAAAGCTAAGTATCAAAATGCTTTCTCAACAGTGATGTTATGAATATTTTGTATTTTCACTTTGTGTTTTTCCACATTTTCTAATTTTTTGCTTTGCACATATATTATTTTTATAATCAGACAGGCACCAATATATGCTATTTTAAAAAGATAAATAACTATAGTTGCCTCATTTCTGTCCTTCACACTTAACTACCAATATTTTCTCTAACAGCGACAGTTTTTCAAAGTCAGAGGTATTAGAATAAATAAATTCCTTGAGAAAGTTCTATGTACATTTTTTTAAATTTCATTCTATGAGGCCTGGACAACACTTGGTTAACATCTATCAAAAATATTTCAAAGTTCATGTGAAACTTGAATAATAATTACCAGCTGATTACCACAGCTTCTCCAAAGGTCCTCAGATACCCATGAAGGTCCCTGGACCACAGAGTGGGCAGCTAATCACAGGGAGGACAGATGACCTACTGAAGGACCTACCTGCATTTGCTTTCTTTCTAGAAACCTCTGACAAACATGCTTTATATATTTCCCATGTGGTTTGTATGATTGTTTTTTAAAAGCATTTTTCTAATGTGCTCTACACTTTCTCTGTTCCTACCTACATCCAACCATCCAACAAATAAATCTATATCAGATTAAAGCATGTCTTTTCTCCATCCCCTCTCAGTGTTCTTATTGCTATGATTCCTTCCACTTTTATCTGTTGATGATAAAGCACCTGGCCTCCTTCCTGTCATGCTTCCTCCTTTTAATGAAGTCTCCACCCTACAATCAAAGTTGCCCTTTAAGAAGGCATATCTGATTTTGTCAATGTTGTATGTAACATTTTCTATTGCTTTTAAGGCAGAGCGCACCGACTCAGATTCTTGATGATCCAACTAGTACCTACCTCTCCAGTTTCCTTTCTAAATGTTATTTACTCACACCCATAGCAAACACCAGCATATCTGGGACAGTGGTTCAGCTTTACAAAATGTCTTTGTTTTTCCCCAGTGTGAGAGAGAGAATCCAGGGCCTTGTACATGCTAGGCAAGCACACCAAAACTGAGTGTACCTCCAGATCCTTGAATGTCTTTAAAATTTTGATTTATTAACATACTTTATTTTTTAGAGCAATGTAAGTTTATAGAAAAATTGAATGGAGAATGTAGAGAGTTCCCTTATATTCCCCACCTCCACTTTAGTTTCCCCTGTTAACATCTTGTATTAGTGGCACACTTGTATAATTGATGGGCTAATATTGGCACACTACTATTAATTGAAGTTCACCCTGTATCATACATTCTGTGGGTTGTGAAAATGTGCTATGAAAAGTTTTCATCATCATAGTGCTCTGCAGAATAAACTCATGGATCTAAAACTGTCCCTATTTATCTCTTCTTCTCTTCCTCTTCCCTGACCCCTGATAAGTACTGATCTTGTACTGTGTCCACAGATTGTCACGTGGATGACATCATACTGTATGTAGGCTTTTCAGGATGTTTCCTTCACTTACTTATGTACATTTAAGGTCTCCTCCATTTCTATTCATGGCTTAGTATCTACTGAGATAGATAATCTACCGTATTATCACTAATACGGTCAATGAGTGTGCCACAGTGTGCTTATTTCCCTATGGAAGAACATCTTGCTTTCTGTTAGTGTTTGACAATTACAAGTAAAGATACCATAAACATTCATGAATTAATTTTGAATAGACATATTTTCAATCACTAAATGTCTTTTAATTCCTCAAATGTTCATTAGTTGGGTCCCTGATCTCTTGGTCCCAACATGAATACTGTCCCAACATTCTAGAAAACTGTTCCATCTTTATTTACCTCAGTAACTCCTATTCACTTATGGCTCACAGCCTAGAAATCACTTCCTCTGGGAAATCTTTCCTAACATTTCTCAGTAGGTTAGAAATATCTCCTGTGAGCTTCTGCAGCATTCCTTTTGACACTTGGCATAGTATGCATTGTTCTTACTTCTACACACCCATTTCTCAGCGTCCTAAAATGGACATGAGTATTTCTCTTGTGTACTAGATTCTGGATTTAGTGAGGTCAGTGTTATGATTTGGATATGAAGTGTCCCCCAAAAGCTCATGTAGGAGGCAATGCAAGAATATTCAGAGGTGAAATGATCAGGTTATGAGAGTTGATTCCTAACTCTCCTCTGTAAGGATTAACGTATGGTAACTGTAGGTGGGTAGGGTATGGCTGGACAAGGTAGGTCACTGGGATTTTGCCTATAGGGTTTACATTTTGTCCCTGGTGTGTGAAGCTTTCTCTTTGCTTCTTGTTGCCAAATCCTGAGCTAATTTCCTCCTCCAAGCACTTCCTCCATAATGTTCTGCATCACATTGGGCCTGGAACTATGGAGTTGATTGAATGAACATGGACTAAACCTTTGAAACCACGAGCCCAAATGAATTTTTCCTCCTCCAAGTTGTTCTTGTCAGGTCTTTTGGTTACAGCTAATTTAAGCTGACTAAAACAGTCAGTAACCAGTTGTGCCTTGTCACCTTGTCACAATGTAGCACAGCTCCTGCCACATAGCAGGTACTCAATAAACTGTTCCAAATAAATACTACAGGGCCCTAGTCATGTACTGCCTAATCTCCACTTAGGAGTGTTGTATGTGTTTTAATGACTATTCTAAATTCATCATGATCTTTCTTTTAATTCATTAAATTTAATTTTTTTTTCTGTTTAGTTATACATGACAGTAGAATATATTTTTACATATTTATACAAATATGGAGTATATCTTATTCTAATTAGGATCCCACTCTTGTGGTTGTACATGATACGGAGATTCACTCTGGTGTATCTGATATAGGAAAGTTATATCAGATTCATTCCAATGTCTTTCCTAGTCCTGGCCCCTCCTCCCTTCCCTTCTTTCCCCCTTTCTTCCCCGGCCTCACTTGTTGAGTGTTAGCATCCACACATCAGAGAGAACATTCAACCTTTGGTTTTTTGGGGACTGGCTTATTTCTCTTAACATGATAATCTATATAGATCCATCCATTTACCAGCAAATTCCATAATTTCATTCTTCTTTAAGTCTGAGTAATGTTCCATTGTGTATATGTACCACATTTTCTTTATCCATTCATCTGTTGAAGGGCTCCTAGGTTGGTTCCATGGCTTAGCTATCATAAATTGAGCTGCTATAAACAGCAGCTGTGTTACTATAGTGTCCTGATTTTAATTCCTTTGGATACATACCAAAGAGTGGGATACTGGTCAAATGTCCTCATGATCTTTATTTCATTTTTATTTCTTCCATCCTAAATCCAGGGCCTTAGTACACATCATGAATTCAGTAATGTTGCTAACTAACCAAGAGTTCTTGGTGCCTTCTCATTTCTTTATACAAAATTAATCCCAGATGTTGATTCCTTCTTCTCTGGATAATTCATTCAGTGAACATTTTTTCACTGTTCATGCATTCCACCCTAAGCCCAGACATGTTCTTACTTAGGAATAGCCTCATTCTGTGATGACCCATAATAATAGAATTGTTATCATTTATTGGAATCATGATTCAGGGAGGTTCCTTCTCAGGAAGTTACTGTGGGTTACTAGCAATCCATTCCACCCATAAAAATTCCAAGAGAGGCAGGGGATAGCATGGTCCTGACTTCTAAATGTAGAAAAGAAAAATGCTGAAGTTTTCAATGATTTTCTTGACCTCCTCTAGTTGGGAAGAAGTGGTAACAGAGAACTTCTCAAAGCATGAGAGCTTTGTCTGGAAAAACCCACCACACTCCATTCACTCATCTACTTGCTCAGTAAACAGTGGTTTTGGAGAACTGCCGGTCGTTACACTTGACTCTAATTCCAACCCAATCCCCCCAGGTTGACATTATTTCCCCTAGTTTTTCTTAAGAAAAAGAAACTGAAACTTAGAGATAAGCCCACCAAGGCCCCAAGAATTTAAGAATCCTATAATTTAAAGGTCTATGCTATCTTTAAACTTTCACCTTTCAAAGCTGTGCTGCCCTAAATGACTTCATTCAATCTTCAGTAACACTATGAATCTCACAGAGATCACAGAATTACAAATTGTGGCTGGGATGAGAGGGTAGAAATAAGATGCCAAAGAAATGAAACCACCTTCTTATGAAGTTACAAGATGGCTTAATAGGTAGAAGTCATATGTGAATAACACATTCATAGCCTGTCAGTATGGTGTGATACCCACACATACCCACGCTATAATACTGTACATGGAGAAAGGACATAAATCATACACAAATGTGTCTTTTCTTGCAACTAGGAAAACTCAGATATTGAATTTGTGCTTTTTGTACTTGCTTTGTAAAGCTGTTGACTTGATAAATGCAAGTAGTTGGATATTTCACTCCTTTGGTTTCCTTGGCAAACCAAAGGAGCAGAGCTCAATGAGGTTATTTCCAATTCTGCCTTAGCTCAGGGGTCTTCCCTTGGTCTGTAGCAGTACATTGGTGCATCCATAATTGGGCTGACAAATTTATCAGTGCAGAAAGCTCAATCTTGTAATTAAAGAAGTATCTTGTAACAAAGATGACCATTAGTGGAACACAGTTCTGGCCTTGCTGTGTAGCTTGATATCATGCAGGGCACAAATTACTCCAGGTGGGAGAAACAGGGCACAGTAGAACAACAGGCAGCATCAGAGAAAGTCCAATGCTTTTTAGAATATGTATGAGTATAAACTTGGCCTCTTGGTCAGGGCAACAGCAGTTCTGCTTAAATGGTGGCTTGAGGCCAAAGGGCCATCAGGTGAATAGAGTGGTCACTGTGGGTGCTTTTATTGAAACCCGTGACACAGTGTAATGGCTGAATACTGATTATATCTGATGATTCTAACAGTGCAATTTTGAATCTTAAAAAATCCCTTTAGGTTACCTCTAAAAGTTCTGTTATTTGAGAAGATATGTCACAAACATGAAAGAAATAATAAGATTCTGTTTCAGCCTGACAAAATGAGCGGTTTCTTACACTGGCTTGGAGTGTGGATTCTGGAGTCAGAGAGCTTGTGATTACCTCTTCTCTAACCACTTCCTACACTCAGTATTGATTTCTGCTTCACCCACCCCTTTGTGTTGCTGTGAGCATTAAATGATGCAAGGAATATAAAATATTTGCATCTCATCTACTATATAGTAGATGGTGGTTCTCAAAAAGTATTGATTGCTGAGAGTAATGAATTGAATTGTGCACCCCTCCCCCTATTCATATATTGAAGCCCTAACCTATCAATGAGACTATCCTTGGAGGCAGAGCCTTTAAAGAGGTAATTTAGGTTAGATACGGTTGTTAGGTTGGGGTCCTAATCTGATAGGACCAGTGTCTTTATTTGAAGAAAAACCAGATGTCACAGAGGAAGGACCATGTGAGGACACAGAGAGGAGTTGGCCATCTGCAAGCCAGGGAGAACCCACAAGACAATAACTCCCCTGGAACCATGGTCTTGAACTTACAGCCTCCAGAACTATGAGAAAACAGTTGCTTGAGTCCTGAAGTCTGTGGTGCTTTGTTATGACAGCCCCAACGAACCTCTACACTGAGCATCAGGTGGGTGCATGAATAAAACGGGATTAAGCCAAACCATGCTCTCGTGTGTGGGAAACTGTTTAGGCCTTGGACAATCAGTGGTTGAGTTTGTTCTCTTCCCAATTAAATGAGTTCATGCAAATCACCGAAAACTTTAGGATTTTTCTTTTCTCTGATTAGTAACAAGGATCATGCTATTTCCCTGGCTCTCCAGAAATCTTTATGAGTACAATGGATTGCTAGCCACACATATTGAGTTCCTGTGAATGTACCTTGCAAAAATGAAAATGTCTACAAGATTTCTCTTCGGTGGCAGAAAAGAAAACTGGGAATTCTTCATGCTGTACTCCACAGAGCTACCTAGAGTACTCATGTTTTAGACTAGAGAAAGCTGCAGGGTGTAAATGTTTTGAGCAAGCCACTTGCGTGCACATCTGAAAACCACACCAGAGGAATAAACTTCTCAAATATGGTCCTCGATCCTTTCATCAATAATTTTAGCTTCTGCCCTGTCAGACTCAATTGGTCTGGCTGTAAGTATGGCTTCGGAGGCAAGCTAGTTCTGGTTTAAGCAGCAATAAATCATTGATGAGCACAAGGGAACTCAGATTCTTCCCAGAGCCTGGTCTCAAATCATCTCTTACACATGTCCCCAAATGGACATATTTTAGCTTACTGCTGAAAAAGAGGAACATATTAGAAAATCAATTGGCCCTTGACCCACACCTAGTGATGAAATCTCTGACTCTAACCATTTCATTTGAAGCTTGAAGAAGAAAATGAATGTAAACAGAAAATACAGCAACATAAAGTTTGGCCATGCAAGAGAATTCTTTTTCAACTATCCTTCAATAGTTCAGTCATCCCTCACCACATGCCCACCATTCAGAGAAGGAAAACTATAGATTGCAACTTCTTCAGGGTCAGTACTTCCATATTTGTACCTTTGTCTACTGGAGCAGAAGAGAATTGAAAGGCTGTACAGCTGCCTCTGGTAGACACACATTTATACATGCTACACAGGGATTGTTCATGTTATAAATTCCAAACCCCAGAAAGGTTTTGCTTCTGATCAGCCTCCTTTATTCCATTAGGAATGATAACCTTAAAGAAGAAACAGACTACTTTTTACATATCTCATTTATATTAGAAAAAAGTCCTCAAGACAAGTTTTCTAAAATTAAAAAGCAATTCACCTGGTAGATCAGACCCAGCAGCAATGATTTCTCCTGATAAGGTTGCTTTGTTTGAGAGCTGACTGTACAAGGCCAGTGGAAGTGGCAAGACTGAGCAAGGGGACCCAGGCACACTCATGATACTTGCTCAGTAGAATAGGGGCTGAAGATTATACCTTGGATAATGGTTGCTCATCCTGAGAACCATCACTTTGGGGATATGACCAGCATCCACTGCTTGTAGGACAAGGGCTATTTGACCATTGTCTCCCCCTTTCCTGCTTCTGCTTGCCCTCTGCCAAAGAAATCATCTTACTGTCATTAAGTGCAAGCCTCACACCTGTCTAATAAAGTCCTGCTGGCCCAGCCATTAACTGTAGTAGAAAGAACCCTTGGGCTATGTCAGAGTTGAATTTGGGTCTTATTTCTGTTATACACTATCTGGGGGACCTGAAGTAATTCAGCATGTGCATGCAAGTTATTTCTTCATCGGTAAATAAGAGGACCATCCTTCCTCTGCCTAGCTTATGAGGTTATAAGTTACAGTTTTTAAGTGTTTTGTCATTCCTAAGGGCTCTAGAAGGGATGATGAGGATGCTCAGAGTTGTTAAGTACATGCTGTATCAATTTCAGTGCAAGTCAGACTGGGGACATGGGAGGGTCCTGTGCCTCTGCTTTCCATTTCTTCAATAGAGAATAAGTTTTTCATTAAATTGTTTTCCTTTTTCTCCTAGGCATACAGCTAGACTACATTTCCCATCCTTCCTTGCTGTCAGATACAGCCGTCCGGGTAAATTCTCATCAGTGGGATTGGACTGAGATGATGTATACTGTTTTAGTCAGCTTTTTACATTACTGATACTAAAATACCCAACAAGAACAACTCAGAGGAGGAGAAGTTTATTTGGGGCTCATGATTTCAGAGGTCTTAGTCCAGAGATGACCGACTCCATTGTTCTAGGCTCAAGGTGAGGCAGCACATGGAGGGGAAGAGCCCAGTGGAGGAAAGCTGCTCAGCTCATGGTGGGTCAGGAAGCAGAGTGGGGGAGAGAAGGGGGGCAGAGAGAGAGGATGAGAGAGAGAGGCAGAAGGGGCCACAGGGAAAATGTAAGACATGTCCCCAGTGACCCATCCCCTCCAGCCTTGCCCCACCTGCCTGCAGTTACTATCCAGTCATTCAAACTAGGCTGGACTGACGAGGTTCCAGCTCTCATAATCTAATCATTTTACCTCTAAAAATCCCTACATTCACAGGAGCTTTTGGAAGATGTCTCACATCCAACTTTAGCATCCTACTTCTGGATTTGGCTCTTAAGTATTTCTCATCATAAGATTCTATTCTCGGTTTTTGGTATTATTATTATTTTTCCTGATACTCTTCAGCCAAAGATATACCTAACATTTAAAGTTATGAAATGGTTAGAGTCAAACAAGTTAACAAGTATTTATGTTCTCATAACTTTGTGCTTCTAAAAAATAGTACATGTGAATTAAAAGCTAAATGATATTTCTATTTCATTCTTAAATAACCACAATTACTTATTAATGGGATGTGTATGCCTATTTAGGCACACGTAACTCCCTAAACCTGGAAATCTGATTGAATACACTGCCCTCATTTCCCGTTGTACATTGATTTTCATGTGACATTTTGTTGTTGTTGTTTTTATTTTTAATCACAGCAATAGCTGAAAACTCAGGTTCGAAAAGATACAGTGTTATCAAAATTAATGTAGCATGGTTTAATGATGAAATTGAAAACTACCTTGAGCTAGTAGTTTTGGAGTGTCCAGATGTTGAATATCACTGGGTTTCCCTAAACATTTTAGGGAAAATATCTGATGACACACCCATTAATTCATTGCAGCACCCCAGAGCAGCTTGGTGCACAATTTGGAAACCATGGTTCACTTGTTTTTTTTTTTTTTTTTTTTTTCCATCTGCCAGTTGAATGGCAAGAACATTGAGGATTTAAGGGATTGTGAAGACCAGATGGAGCCTGAGTTGCAGAGTTTCCATAGAAGGAGAGGCCCAAGAATCACTTAACAAGGAACACCTGCTTTGGTCTGTGGCTGGAACAAGATAAATTTTTCCTTTGACATGCCACTGATTTGAAGGAATTGTTTATTTCAGCAGTTGGTCTGCCCTGACTCCTGCCACCTCCATATTCATGAAATATCACTAGGGTTGCTCTTGTTAATCCAAACTTTGCTTCACCTTGGATGTTGCTCTCTCTCTTATGGAAAATTAGCATTAGATGAGTCAGTCTGTAGCTTTGGTGACCTGGTTTTCCTATAATACCCCAAGAAAGTATAGGCAATACTATGAGTAAGGGTTTTTTTCTCTAGAGATAGGTGCTTCCGTGTCAATGTAATATTTACAGAGCAAGCAAGAGCATTCCCTGGTGAGCACATTATAAACCAAAATGCAAATGCTTTGGGGGACTTGGGGGATACTTGTTTTCCACAAGAATTAGAATTATTTTTAAAAGGAACCGTGGACATCTGTCCATTAATATGGGGATATGCTCTGAGTGGGAAGATGTGAATCACACCTTCACAGGAAGCCACAATTAAGTAGATTTACAGTCCCGGGCTGTTTGCCTAAAGGAACAACACAGCTCACTGCAGAGCATCAGTGTTCAAAGAGAGTGTTCAGGGCTCAGTGTTGGAACCTTAGGGGAGATTTTCTCTAAGTGGGTCACATTTCCAATTTAGGTCTTGTTTCTTGACCTACCTAGAAATAATGGTTGTTCAAAATCAGGTAACCATTTCTGGGAAAGTTCCCTTTGACTACAAACTTGGTAACATCTCTGAGACCCCCCTCAAGAAGCATAGAGCTTAAAGGGAGACATTATTCTGCTTCTCATGAATAATTAAATGTGAGCACTTTCAGAGGACCTGCCAGCACACGATTATCTATGTCATCTTTTTTATTTTTTGTAATTGCAGATGGACAGAATACCTTTATTTTATTATTATTATTATTATTATTATTATTATTATTATTATTATGTGGTGCTAAGGATGGAACCCAGGGCCTCACACATGCAAGGCTAGTGCTCTGCCACTGAGCTGCAGCCTCAGCCTGTCTATGTCATCTTGATGGTTTATGCAAGGGACTGAGATACTTGAACTTCCTGTGTTTAGCCTAGACTTTTCCTTTTTCACCAACTATAGACTTTCTTCATGCCCAGCCTCCTTATTTGCTGAACAGAAATAACATGCTGTTCCTTGTGAATTGGGGAATCAAGAATGGAGCTTCACTGGCCCCATGCCTTTTGACAAGCATTCCAGAACATGTGTGAAGGCATTTCCTTGGTCTGGGAAGAGTGGTCTGGGAAACTTCTCTGCCATGGAGCCAGTCACAAGATTGAAATCTGTCTCCATTCAGTTTCTATGAAGAAAAAATAAATACACTTCACTTTTGGATTTCTTTTCTTTTCTTTTTTAATGTCACACAAATTTAATAAAATAATGGTATATTTTTATTTTCTGAATTTTATTTTTCTTGCCTTTGAATTGAACTAAAAGAGATAAGAAAAACGGTGCTGATGTTTAGAATAAAAATAAGCTTGAAGAATAAGACTTGGAGGGGTAGTAGGTAGTGTGCTTGCCATGGAGATCCAAACCCTTAAAGAGAAATTGGATTATTGTGATGGTTCTTCTCCTGGACAATGGGTGACCATAGTTACTTCACACTGCTTTTTAGTTCTCCATTTGTAACAGGTAGAGTCCTAATGCTATATTCTCATTCTATATAACACATGTGTGCTTGGCAGAATTTTGGATTCCATGGACATTACCCCTGGTGTTACAATCTTAAATGCTACATGGTAAAGGGTGTTTTTCAGATGTAATTAAATTACTAATCAGCTGACCTGATTATTCATCTACCTTGTTGAAAAACTACCTGTCTGCTCTTCTTTGTTCTCTGCATGGATCCACCCCCTCTCTTCCACCGTTTCCTCAGTTGACCTTAAGATGGGAAATTATCCTGAATTATCTGCTCGGACCCAACGTAGTCATATGAACCCTTGGAAACAGAGCTTCCTCTTAGCTTGATACAGAAGGCAGAGAAATTTTAAGTATGAGAAGGATTTAATGTATCATTACTGGCTTGAGATAGAAGGGCTATGTAGTGAACATGAGGAGAAATTAGATTTTGCTAGCAAGCAGTGAGCTTGGGAGAGGACTGTGAAACCCAAATGTGACATCAGCTGCACCTTCCGCTGATGCCTTGATTTCAGCCTTGTAAGACCCTCAGCAGAGGATCTAGTCAGACAGGTGCCAACCTTCTAATCTCCAGAAGCAATAAGCTAATAAATTTGTGTCATTTTTAAGAGTTTGTGGTAATTTGTTACAGCAGCAAGAGGGAACAGGTACATGTCATGAAGTTTATTTGGAGTCAGGGAATGCAACCTAATGTTGAAGGGTAGTTTGCCTCTCAGCCTGGTGAAAACATTGATGAATACAAGAAGGGCTGAAACAGAAACAAATAGGTATTTTGTGCTTTTCTGTCTTTTCTTTAAAAAAAAAAGTATACATTTATGGATCATCTGCACAATATCCTATACTAAATGTATCTTATACTTCCCCTCATTTAATGCCATAATCACCTTGGAAATAATAATTTACCATTTATATAAAAAGAAATGAAGACTCCGAGAGCCCAGATAATTTGCCCACATTATCATTGCTGAAATTGTGTGAGATTTGAACCTGGGTATTCTGTAGACTATATACCAGGGCTATTCCCTTTATCGCAGTGGGCCAACAACCGGGTCTGTAGATTGACCTAAATATTAGTTAAAAGTCATGAAGATTAATAGAAGTTTTTTTGGGGAAAAGGAACCATGAGATTATTATTTTAAGAAAGTAAATAATATAGTTTCAGATCAAAGATTCTGAGATTCTTCAGTTCCTTTGGAAATCTGGCTCTCTGTCAGCAACCAGAAGCTGAGGACTATCCAGAATTTTTATTTTTCACTTGCTGGCTCCCAACTGTTATTTCCATGGAAACATGTAAGATCTGCAAAAACAAGTTAAGTATCTTAATATCATCACCACCCAATGACTGAGACTTTCCATGTTTCAGCCCCATTTCCTGAGGGAAGAGAAGGGAGCTGTGGTACCACACACTTGAATTTAGGGGATGCACTTATTTCATCTCAGGAGTCTGTTGTTGATCAAGAACAAGATTATTGCTTTCTAATTGCCCACTTACTTTTAGGCAAAAACTGAAAAGAAAAAGTGGCTGTGAACTCTGACTCAGGGGATAATTAACCAGAATGTCCTTCTTAACTTCTTTACTATCATTGTTATTAGCCAGCATTGTTTACTAATTGCTGGAAAACACCAAAGCCCAATTTGCATGCTCCAGACAATGGACACTGTAGGAGTTTTAAAAAATGGAATGGTCACCACTGGCCAAGGAAATCAAAGGAAGTGTCCAGGAGTAGGGGAACTAGAGATTTCTCTATCAATTGTCTTAGAAATGCCCAGTTGCTGCTAAGGAACACACATAACCCAGGATCCATTCCCGCTGCGGTTGCTTTTTTACTGTAAAGTGTTCTGTTGTTCCTTAAGTCACAATAGGAGGGCTAATAAGACAATATGTCTAGAAGGCTTTTGATGCTACAAATTGACTTTCTCTTAAGGAGGCTTGTAAACAAATACTGTGTCATTATAAGACCATTACAACATCTTGGGTGGGCTTTGGCTTTCTGCCCAGAGTTTCGAGGTTGAGACAAACAGCAGTGTGATGACACCACTCTGTGGTCCATTGGTTCGTGAGGCTGTTGAAACTTTCATTACACCCATCAGTTAGTAACAACTCTGGGGCACCCACTGTGTGTGAAGCATGGAGCACCACGGGGAGCATCAGAACACAGAGAGGGCACAGCTTCTGTTCTTGAGGAGCTTTAAATTTACTGGGGCAGTCAGGAACACACAATGGGACTGTGTGAGAAAGCAAACGAGGGAAGCAACCAAGCCACCACACCAAAACAAAATTCCAGGCCACCACCATTTTCATGATTGTCAGCTGTGTCAAGTTTGAAGGATTGGGTGACCTGAGCTAAATGGAGTTGGATGGAAATGTGGAGATTCAGGGGAAGGAAGAGGAGAAGGAGTCTCAACATTCATAAAAGTGTCATAGGGACTTGGCGGCTTTTGCTAGAAGCACCGATTCTTCACTTTGCCTGGAAGATGTCCAATCATTAACCAAAATCTGGGTAAAAGCTTGACATTTCTGTCTTGGTTTTGTATCTGTCTCCTTTGCTTCCTTAAACTTTGGGTCAGATTCCATTTGAGCATCTAAAGCAGGTAATCCTCTCAAAGCTGAAGACACCAAAATAAGAGTAATGATGGGATTTTTGAGATTTTGGGGGACATCATAATCAATAGATTATCAGCCATCAGGTTTTCCAGTGTCCTGTTCCAGACCCCCAGAGAGTTGCCTAGAAGTTTCATTCATCGTCCTAAAATGAACTCCCTGTTGCCTTTTGAACTTGTCCTTTTTTCCTTAGTCATTCTGTCCTGCTCTCACCTTATATTCCAGGAACAACTGGAATCCGAGCAATAAACATCCTGTGATAACAGTGGAAACTCCCCTCAAACCCCACCCCTACCCCAAGCAATTTCTTCTTCTTCTTTTTTTTTTTAAAGAGAGAGAGAGAGAGAGAGAGAGAGAGAGAGAGAGAGAGAGAGAGAAAGAGGAGATAGAGAATTTTTTTAATATTTATTTTTTTAGTTTTCGGCGGACACAACATCTTTGCTAAGGATGGAACCCCGGGCCGCACGCATGCCAGGCGAATGTGCTACCGCTTGAGCCACATCCCCAGCCCCTAAAACAACTTCTTATTGCTGATAATGATCAACCAGACCACAGTCTGACCAAGACTGCTGGACTACATACACTTATTCCCCTATTTAACCCCAAAGCTCTTTTTGGCTTCTCAAAGTTGGGGCTGAGGATGCTAGGTTCTCCTGGTCCTCCCCAGTATGTCTATACTAAATAAATTTCTTTTCTACCACACAATTACTTTTTCCATTTGATTTTTTGGGTGAGTGGCCAGACCTGATCTATTGGGAGTCCTCAGGGTCAGGCCCCTCTCTAGCCTGGGATCCAGTAACATAAAGAGAAGTTAGTGGGGAAGCTCAGAGTTAAGAAAAAGAGGTGAGAAGTGCGTGAAGTCAAAGAGGTATTGGGGAGGAAATGTAATTACTTAGCCCTCATAAATTTGCCATTAAAACAGACCCAAGTAACAAAAGGCAGAAAAAAACCCCCAATTTTATTAATGCACACATTAGTGTAGAGGAATGTATATAATGCATGATATAATGCATACATCATGTAGAGGAAAACTCAAAGCAATAGCTTAAAACTGGTTTATATAATGTCTTAAAACAATTAAGTTTACAGAAATGACAAAACAAAGGAAAACAGAGGTGGGAAACTATGGAGATGTATATATGGGAGTAAGCTAATGGAGGAAGGTGTGTTTGCTGATTCTTCAGCTACCATCTCTGAGCTGATTAAAGTTCTTGGTCAGTAAAGGAGAATTTATATAATGTTTTTATGTGGGAAAGGAAGAGGAGTTGTAAAGGTCTTCCACCATTTGCTGCTTCTTAATTGCTTTAAGCCCCCAAATATTTATGTTGAAGAATTATTTATTTGGGGTGATACATGATCATTTCCTTTAGAGGATTGCTTGAACGAGAGCCATATGTTCAGCACCGGGAGTGGGGAAAGTTTGGTATCGAGGGGAGTGTAAATTATGGAGTCCAGAATCTTGAAGTTCTAGATTGAAAGTCTAAATTTCTTTAAGATCATTAGGCATTTCTAAAGGTTTCTGAGAAAGGCCCAGATATCATAGAATAGAAACAAATACAAATGCAGAACAGAGAAGAGACACCTTCTTCTGGATCACTCAGTGGAGAGACATTGAGTTCCAGCTCACAATCCCTCTTTCTTTTCTGAACATTTTTAGTAGTTACAGCTGATACCACTAACCACTAATTTAGCATTTGATCATTCACTAGTTTCACTAGATGCTCCTATTATATGAGACTATTGTTCAGCGCCACGGCTAACACAAATGTCATGCAACTCAAAGATTTCCACCAGCAGAGAAGTTTTTTCCTAGAGGAAAAGTGATTATATGATGATTTTTTCTACTCTCTCTCTCCCTCCTTCTTTCTCTCTCTCTTGAGGTTAGGAAAGAAACTTTGTGAATGTGTGCCAGGATCAACTTGTTGCTTTGAATTAAAAGGTACACCTCATAGGAATTACTATCCACGGGTTTAAATATGGGTGCAAAAGGTTAACACTAGTATTTTGATATTCTTTGTTTGCTTAATGCCAGTATTTTTAAATTGAGATGTGGCTGCCTTTGTCTTTTGCTCTTGTTTTTCCAACAAGTCTGCGACCCAAGAAGAGCCAAGAGCCAGGACCAAGATTCATCTGTCCTTTCAGCTTGAGTCTCACCTAGGATATTGATTCAAGAAGGTTTCAGTTAAACAAGTTATTGTAGGGAAGAAGGTTAGATACTGTGAGCTAGTTCAGACTCTGGGGAGAAAGGGTAGGAAATATTTCCTATGGGGAAGGAAAGTGGTGACACTCAGAATGTTTGCCGGAGACCCTCCCACCTCCCCTCCTTCTGCAAGTTGTTTGGGTTCCAAACAGTTCTGATTGTAATACAAATGACCAACAAAAATACAGAAAAACATTCAACCTCCCCAAGGACCAAATAAACAGGAAATAAAACAACATAGAGTTCTTTTTGCAAGGTCTTGGATATAGTGAGAATGCCTTCTCAATGATGGCAACTTTGATTTAAAAATTTAACACCATGTTTAACTCTCTAAGAACAACATGTAATTCAGATTACAGATTTGTGGTATGTTGCGAACTTTACAAGTGAATATTTCCACATTGAAAGAGTGGACAATAGATTGGAGCCTCAAAATTTGGCACAATGACTGTTTTACCAGATTCAGCAGAAATTGTGGCTCCATACTGGCCATGATAAAAACAGCTACACTCACCTTGTACCTAGCATCTATACTGTCTTGACAGTATTTGATTTTCAAAGTAACTCCAAAAAGTCCATTCTTTACTTTTGTCTCTTTATCCAGAGGAAGAAACTAAAATGTAGAGGAATTAAGGTTAACCATATGAAATTGCTAATATTTGACTGTTTTTGACCTACATATATGGCAATCTCATATCTCAAATGGTTTGTCCTGATAATGTGTCTAAGGTCACACTGCTGGAAAGTGGTGGAGTGGGAATTATCTGAGATATGTGACTCCCAAGCCCAGGGCCTTAACCTTACTAAAAATAGTAAAAAATATATTTAGCTAAAAGGGAGGGCATGTAAACATGAAGTCAAGCTTAGCAGGTACCAATCTAGCAGCCAATCTAGCAGTTACCAGTGAGGGATGATGGGGGATTTCAAAACAAAGACTCACAGATGCGAATTTTGAAGATAAAATGGCTGGGATCAGGTGGAGTGCTTCTCTCTGATGGAGAAGCAGATCTAAAGAGTTATGCCAGCCATCTTTATTTCTACATGTCTCATTATCAGGTTAAAGACTATGCAAGCATTATCCTTTTTACTCAGAAAGTTACAGGGCTAGAAACATGTATGTAGCTTTTCTGCAGCTGCAGTTTACAGTTGCAACGTGCAATGTTAGGAGCTTTGTGTAGCTCTCAAGAAAGTCCCCTTGTTTAAAGTTACTGTTAAGTGGTCAGCTTCTGAAGTAGTGGAACTGGTGAAACATGTGGTTGTCCAGCAGGAGAGTTTCTCTATTTCCAGGAACTTTGTGTCTGAGATCAAGATCGAGGCTGATAAGACTCTTCCACAGAGCTTCTCATGCAGGGAATTGCCACTGCAGCTATGCATCCTTGCACAGGAACATTCCCAGGCACTAGGTTTGCCACAGCCATGAGGTCATCAGAGACCCCAGTCTCAGACCCTGCTCTTCCCTTTTCTATCACTGCTCTCCATAGTTTTGGAGGATGAAAGTCCATAAGGAGACCAGCTCTGGTGAGGGTCGCTGTAGCATCACCCTGTGGAGGATGGCATCATGACAGGAGTGGGTGTATAACAGAGAGATCACATACAAGACAGGAAGCCAGAGTGAAGGGAGGGGCTCTATCATTACCACTTGCTCCTGTGAGAATTAACTCAGAGCTTCATGAGACTAACCTTAATTCCTTCTGAAGGCAGTACACCCAGTGACCTAATGAACTCCCACTTGGCCCCACCTCTTAAAAGCCCCATAATCCCTCAACATTATCACACTGGGGACCAAGCTCTCTATACATTAGCCCTTGGGGGACACACAAATCATATTCAAAACATCACCAGAGACAATGTGGTTCACCACAAGAAAGCAACAGTTTTTTATTAAGCAAAGGTCAGTTTTGCATTTGCCACCATATTTCTGAAAGTGTCTTCCTCTTTGAATCTCATACTCTGCTGTTAAATCAATAAGATTACCATGGCATTTTGTAGGATGCTTTTGAAGGGATACATGAGCTGAATGGACCAACAGACAAGAACAAATCAGCATTTCTACTGAGAAACAACCAAACATAGGGAAATCCTTCACCAAAGGAATGCTTTACTGCATGGGACATTGAACCAGGCTCCTGGTTGGATGGATGAGCAGTTATTTTCTATTTCTAGGTTTTTTTTTTTTTTTTTTTTTGCTTCTTTGGAGCTGGGAGATGTATGATGATTCAAGAGTTCCAACTCATCTGGTGAACCAGCTTGTTAACATAAGTCAGATGAAGTTGAAAGCCCACCTTAGCATCAGGAGGTCAAACCCTGGCTGCTGTCACTCAAAAAACTCCCAAGGCACTTGCTTTCATAACTGTTGTTCCAAGAAGGGGTTCAAAGAAATAGTTAGGAAAAAAGGTCTTTTGTACTTTACAGGGGGTATGCAGCCAGGCAGCAGATGAAAACAATAACAATTTATTTTGAAATTTACTCTTTAATTATGATGGATTTTCTAAGCAAATGATTCTGATTTCAACAGCTGCTGGGTGAGTACTATGTACCTGAATAAATCAATCCTTCTGTTAACTCTGGAGCAGTGAATAATACGTCTTAGTTAGTGCAATAAAGATTCCTGCATTCAGGATAGAGAGCATTGGGCACAACACACATGAGATTGCAATATTCAAATAAAATGTAAGGAATCCTTCAAAGATGGAGTAATAAATCATGCAGCAGGCAAGCACCTTCTGATTTGCATGGATTTCTGTTGAGTTGAAATAAAAAAGAAACTAGGGGCCAGAACAATACAAAAGCCAACTCAGGATGTCTATTATTGTTCTTGACAACGTGGGACCTGGCCTGCTCTTGCAAAAATTTAAATACAGGTCAATGTGGTGACTGTCTAAAGAACAGCTTGATGAATAACAGGTCATGGAGCATGCATTCCCTGGGTTAATCTTCCTGGCTCTGGGTGAAGCCAACACAAGCCAAAGAAGTCCTCAAATGGACAGGGGTATGGAGAAGTCATACCTTCTTTCCTCAAAATATATCTTGGCATGTAGAAAGGAATGGGAGGAGAAAGGAACTTTAATCATTTTATGGAAATAAGAATAATAAATCAAGGGGGAAAAAGAAAATAAACTGGGAAATCAGAAAAAAAGAGGTGGAATAAATTGTGTATATTTCTGATGTACAACTTGGCATTTTAATACACACACACACGTTGTGGAACGGTTAAATAAAGCTAATTAACATATGTGTTACCTCATATACTGTGTTAGTCAGTTTTTCGTTACCATAATAAATACCGGAGATAATCAACCTATAAAGGGGAAAAGTTTATTTTGGCTCATAGTCTTAGAGGTTTCCATCCATGATTGGCTGGCCTCTGTGCTTTGGGGCCTGTGGGGAGGCAACACATATATCAGGGAGCAAAGCCATTCATTTCCTGATTGGAAAGTAAGAGAAGAGGAAGAAGAAGGGACTTCTTCTTTGAGGACACTCCCCAATGACCTAAGATTGCACACTAGATCCCACCTCTTAAAGGCAGCACTATTTCCCAACAGTGCCACTCTGGAGAAAGTGCCAAGCTTTCCACATGGGAAAGACCCAAACTATAGCATGTGCGTGTTTATGTGTGGTGAGAACACTTACAATCTAATATCTAGACAGTTTTCAAGTATACATAACAATGCCATTAACTACAGTCTCCATGCTATACTATAGATCTCTTGAACTTATTTCTCCTGTCCAACTGAAATTTTGTAGACTTTAACCAACATCAACTGTAATCTCCTCCCACCAAGGCAGTGGTTTCAGTAATAAGACTAAAGGTAAAGTCATCATGACCAGCAGACTGGTTGCTAAATGAAGTTCTTATTTATTCATTTTTGAAATTCCTTCATATTTAATAATAAGGATTCAAGGAATTATCCCTAGAAGTTGGCTATTAATAAAAAGGTTTTCTTTTTTAGAAAATAAGATGTCTCCGCCTTTCCTCTGACAGCTCCCCTGCTATTTGTAGAATAGAAGGATGGGTTGCAGGCTCAGGGGATCTATGTTTCAAAGTTGAAGATGCTGATACAGAAGGAAAAAAAATGTTAAAATATGGAAAACAAATGACCAAAGGAATCAGTGTATGAATTTTGAATCTTTAGATGTTTCTGTGAGATTGATTCAAAGAGTAGTAAGCTTGCAAAAGAGTGTGTGTGTTTGTAAACACTTATGAGTGTTAGAAAACACTCATAAGATTCGTCTTTCTTTTGGAAACCTCTTATTCCAAGATCTGGGTGTTTAGAGTGATCAGTGTGGCTATGGTGGCTTTGCTTTTCTGTTTTCTTCTTATCGACTGGGCAATAGCAAAATGCTTCCTCTCCTGGGATGTTTTGTCATGGCAGAAATGAAAGGTCTTGAAAAAGTGCCTCTGTGTAACAAGGAGTCATAATTCTCTATCTTCTATTTCATTCCACTTCAATCATATTTCTTCAGGCATTCAGGTCTCAAAGGCAGGCCTAGCAGCTAGTGTTCCTTCCCCTTCTCCATCACAAATAGAGGTCAAAATGAACCCATTACATCCATTATCCAAGCCATACTGGGAGCCAATGGTGAGTGCTACCTTTGTACATTTATCTTTGTTAAATTGTGCCCAGGACCTATTCTCTGCTAAAGGACAGCTGTGTGGACCTGTGCACACAAAGAGGTGACTGTTGATTGTTTTAAATTGCATGTGTTGGTCTGAATTGGCAGGCTGGTGGCTCACCCAGAGATTTTAACTATGCTTCTGCTGGATGTTCTGAGCCTTAACTACATGTGCGTGGACTTGGAGAAATCACTCACTGGACTTTAGTTTCTGCATGTGTTGAAGAAAAAGCTTGGATTTCTGAAATGTAACATTGTACTAAAGAGTTTATAGAAAACCTATATAAAGATCAAAATTTATTTGACCGACCACAGTTACTGTTGGGAAATATTAACCTAACAACTTCTCTGTCTTCTGATTGGTCCAAGTCTGGTGCTTAGAAAACACTCATAAGTTCTTTGCCCTGACAGCTCTGGTAGCATAGGCCATAGTAGCACAAGTTTCCTACTGTCACAGGAAACTTGTGCTTTCCCAGAAGCAGGTCAAGTATGCATCCTCATGCTTAATACTCTTTATGTAGTTCCCCATCAGGCTTGATGGAAGGGAACTAGCACCCTTCCAGGTCCTCTTGAGGAGCTAGGACAGGGAGACTGGCAGAGAACCAGCACAGCAAAATTTCTCTTCAATTGAATTGCTTCCAAAAGTTTCTTCCTGTTATACCCTTTCTATGTGAAAGTTGAGGAGGAGTGTCCAAGAACGCTGAAATTTCACATCTGGTGGTCTGCCTTATACTGTAGTATCTGAACCAGGAAAAGACCCATGTTAGCATTCTGGCAAATAGGCAAATCATTTCAGCCTACATTGAAGTCACTTCTCCAATCACTGCAACGGACCCACATTTACACTCAAATTATCATTTTAACAAAAAGTCTGCTACCACAAAATCACAAAATTCCTATTACAGTATTTTTTTTAAAGACTTTTGAAAGACATACCCATTCAACTAAGAATCATACTTTCTTTCCAATTTAAAATAATACCCAGCAATTCAGAAGGCAATCAGAGGATCCATAGCTATGCATTTCAGAAAGATCTCTTATGTACTTACTTCTTTATTTGTGTAAGAGTCCATAATTCCTTTGTGAATTTAAATATTTATTAACTAGTCTTGTGTCATTCTTCATGTCCTCTGAGAGTATGATGTTCAATCATCCTTAGGGTATGGAAAAAGGCACAAAATAAATGTGAATAATGAGGATGATTACTGAGACACGAACCAGGGACAAAAATCTCCATATTCTACATTGAATTTAAATAATCTTCACCAGAGTAGGAAAGTGTAATTCCTTCCAGCAGAGGGGTGCAATGATATAAACTGATGTGACAGATGGCCACTCCATAACCCACCCTGATTAGCATTCATTAGCATACCAGGTTGTATCTTGATTAGACACTGAACACAAGGTGTGCACAGAAACAGAGTCTCCATTAACCTCCCAGAAAAGAAAAATCTCTCTAACTCAGTGGGGGAAATTGGTAGGAAAATGATGCTATGAAATTTGGTGCTGAATCCTGTTCCACAAATTGAAAGGGTTTAGGACTTGGGAACCTGGACTGAGCTGACTATTCCTAAAGAGAAACAGGCCGAGTGGGAAACAGAGGAATGTAAGACTCTGGAGACATGAAGCACCTCTGATAGGTGAAGACAAAAGGGGAGCAGGGGAGGAAAGAAGATTGTTTTCACAGTTGTCCTTGAAGAAAGGTCATTATCTGATATTGAGGGGAGAGACCTTTTTGTTTATGTATCATTTCAGCGAATCTATGTTATCTTTGAAGTTAGTATGAAAAGCATTTTTTATCTGAGCTAAAAAAGAAACCAATGGGGAGAGAGAGAAGAAGGGGAAAAAAAGGAAAATGAGTGTACAACATCTCCTGTTTTCCTGGGAAGATAAAAAGTGCTCAAAGAAAACACGTGTAAGGTGCTTCGGACATAATAAATATTATACATATAGGCACTGCCCTTCAGGATGATGTTGGAAAAAACCACTTTCCTCTCCTAGGGCTGTGGGATCATCAATTGAAGGGAAATTGCTTCTGCCCATTGATAACGTCCAAATCCATATCTCTAATTTCAGATCCCTCTTTAGAGGCTGGCATGGGTATCTATGGGTTTGCAGGACACTCATTTATGGAGACATCTGTGTATTTCTGGAGGGTGTGTCATGCAGCAGGGACTGTGTAGTAAAGAATCCAGAGTTTATTGTTGAGTTTGGAAGGGAGATGAGTAAAGAGAAACTCTGATACAGCTGGGAGAGAGATGTCTGGAGCTGCTGGGCCTTGCAGCCAGAGCCCCACCCTGCCTGGGGTTTTAGACCCGGGGAGGAAATGATGTCAGAGCAAGGAAATGAGGCATGAAGTGGAATTACCCAGGGAAAGTCAAGGAATGGAGGCCATGAAAGATGAAAGAACAGATTCGGGCCACAGGTTTTTCAAATGCCTGGAGATGATAGAGATTATGGTGTATTTGATGAAGAAACAGTGAGATTTGGCCTTGCTGAATATCTAGCGATCTTAAAGCACTTGAAAATCCCATGTGTTGCTCCTTTTGAGTTTTTTCTTCTTGTGAATAGCACTACCATCTTTCCAGTATCTCAGGAAAAGTGACCTGCTCACCCTCCTATTCTCCTTTTCCATTCCTCCCTCAAATCCAGTAAACCACTGCCTTTTTCTCAGCCTTGGAAATGGCATTGCTCTTCTCCAATGCCCTCACCTCTCTCCTAGGTAGCCCTAACCATCTCCATACTCATCCTCCTGTCTTTACCTTGTCTGTCCCCAGCCGTGAATTACATCACATGGCAGTGATCACTGCAGAAAATGGAATCTGTGACCTCATCTGCCATCACCAGCCCCTCCGTGTTTTCCATGGCCCTCACAATTAGCACCCACTCCATCTCAGGACAAACGGTGTCTGGTGTGATCTGACCACTGCTCAACCTTCCAGACCCCTGTGTTCAGCCACTTCCTGACACATATTCTAAGCCCACTGTGTGGTTACTGGATCATACCCAATTCTCAGGTTTTGTTTTGTGCTTATTATTTCCTAAGTGAACCCACAGTTCCTTTTTGTCAACACTAGTCATTCTGTAATTCTCAGTGGAGACCTCACCATCTCTGAAAAGGCTCCTTTGAAAACTTCATTCCAGCCTAGGTGGGGGATCCTACAGGCTTCCAGGCATTCAGTGCTTACCTCTCCCATAGCAAGAAGTCACACCATATTTTTATCTTCAGTCTGTCTGTGTTTCTCATCAGACTCAATGTACTTTGGAGGCAGGAATCAAGCATCTCATCTCATACAATTTGAGTTTGGTACACTGTCCCCAATCTCTGTGCTTTCCACCTCTTCAAAGACAATGTAGCATGTTTCGATATAGTGTCTGTCCCACCCCAAGGCACGTTTCATGTAGTCAGGAGTTTGTTTTCTTAAGTCCCCAGCTCTGACAAAGTACCTGCCTGGAATAGGTGGTCAAATAATTATGCATTTGTTGAATGAATAAATAAATGCATTTGGCATTTATGCCCTTATTCTGACTTTGGCCCATTACTTCTTTATCAAGGAAAACCCTATCATTTCCAGCTTCCACTGATGTGAGGTTTTTCTAGTAAGCAGGTAACTGGCTAGCTAGGTGACATTGGACAAATTATCAAGACTCTCTCTGTCTCAGTTTTCCCTCTTGAAAAATGGCAGTTATAAAAGAATCTACCTTATTAAGTTTTGGGGAGGGTTAAATGAGTTCAAACACCTCCAATGTTTAAACCGTGCCTGGTACGTGGTAGAGGCCCAGTAAGTGTTAGCTATTCTCCTCCCCTTCGTGATCATCATCAAAATTGCTTCCATTTTAATTTTACATTCTCCACATCTTTAAAATCACCCTTTGACACATTTTTCCTCTAACCAAGTCTTCTAGCAATAATTGCCTCAACAATTTTAGAGGCCTTAGGATGGATTCATGCAGTTTTTAGAATAGTGTTAGATGGCTCTTAAATGCTGGACTAGAATGACAATTTGGAATTCTTCTTTTAAAATACTTACATTTTTAGGTACTGGTCATCTTTTTCAGATTGCCCAATACTATCGTGATCTGCAGTATTCAACAGAAAATGAATTTTGGTGAAACAGGTTTATCTTTTCTATTCTCCCACTCCAGTTATGAATAACAGTTATGAGCAGAATAGCAATAGCATTTCTATTTTTATACATGACATCCATCCACATGCTTTTTGAAACCTGACACCTGAGCCAGATACATTTCATCCTAGATTTAGAGAGGAATTTAGATTTGGGGAAAAAAATGTCCTCATGTGCTCCAAGAAAAAAACACATGGCCACAGCAGCATTTCCATAGAGATGTTAAAAAGCCATTCTGAATGTACTATTCCAGGTAGGCCAGACTGGTGCAAGTTACACACAATTTTTAGGCACAGTGGCTTGCGTTACCATTGTGCCAATAAAAACTTTTCTTCCCTGGAAATTCACTAATGATAAAAGCAAGATCTTATTGGTGTCTTTGATGGGTGCTTGTGGATACTTGAGTATGTAACCTGACCAGGTATGTATGTCTGTGTATATGCATCAAGTTTACGCATTGTCCAAAAGGTGGCACTGTTTGTGTTTCTATCTTGCTTAATTGCAAATGTCGTACTCTCTGGGCACATTAATGAAATAAATTGAGATGGAGGAGAGATTATCATCCTCCACACAAATCAAGCTGCCATATTATTTTAGGCCTTTTCAAACTCTTCATTTTATTCCTTAGCAAATTAATATGCCCAAGCTGCTAAATGTAATAACTGCATTGTCAGCAAAACTTTTACTTACTAAATATGTGGGTTTCTGTTTTCTGTTTTAAAGGGGATTCTGGAATTCACATTTGAAATCACTGTGGATGCACTGCAGAAAATGAGTGACTGAGACATATTAAACTTCTCAGTCTTGAAAAGCTAGAAATCCTCCTGATGATCTTTTAAATATGACTACATAGGAAACATACAACTGGTAGTTTCAGGTTATTAGCTATTTAAAAACATTGTTCTTTTAAATTACTTGTGAAGTAAAGGTGAATTTATTAAGGCAAATGGGAAATCAGTTCTGATAACATTGTTTACTCTCAAGATATAGTGGGATACTTCTGTATAAGAGTGGAACTTAATGATAGATGGTCTTTTAGGAGCACTTCTGGTGACATTGTATACACAAATATTTTTGTCTGTCCAGCATGTGTTTTGGAAATTGCCTTTCCCATTAAGTCATTTCCATTCACAGTTCATTGATCAACGCAAGTTAAATGGCAACCCTAAATTCAGCAAGTTAAGGAAAGGCAGGGCTGCCATGTTCCTGTAAGAGGAGGAAAACCAAATGTTCAGATAATGAGTACCATCATCTAAATCAGGATTTGGGTTGCATAGTCCTGGAAGCAGAAGCTAGTGAATGGTTTCACCAAGTTGGGGGAGGCAGGTATTGTTAGATATGGGGATAAATAAAATTCCTGACAAACACTGTTCTCTAATGGCAAAGGCTCATCATAAGGAAATAACACTGGATTAATGCACATACCTGGTTGGATGGGAGTGGTTTTTACTCCAACTCCTACAAAGTCACTTACAACAAAGACTAGATTAGAGCTTTATAGAGCAGAAAACATTTTTCCCTTATGCAAAAACAATGTTCAGAGAACTAATGTCCTTTCTGATACCAGCAGAAAGCAGTGTTAAGACATTTTTCTTATGATAGGTAGAATTTTAAATATGTCAATTATCTCCGGCAATATAAGAGCAGCAAGGGAATGGGGTGCAAGATTTTTGTAGCAAATAATTCTTTTAAAAACCCAATAAAGATTTCACTTATGCATATTTAATAATAGTTGAAGCTTTATGAAAATATCAGAATTTGGGGTTTTTTTCCTGTATATCTTGCTTCTTTTATATCAGTAATACTTTGCAGCATTCTCTCAGTGGCTTCATTATATTAACTTGTACTAGGGTTATCTGGTCACATTTTGTATTTCCTGAAGAACTGAGTATAAGAAAACAAAGACAGGACTCTTTTCCATGGGGAAAGTGCTTAGATACAGAAGAAGTTTTGGAAAAACTATGAAACTAACAAGCATAGAACTGTTTCCCTCAAAATGTTCTGGACAGGTACACATTGATGTTGTTGAGCATTTGGTTTCCCTGTGCTGCACATCAAGTAAGAACTGTTTGATGTCTTCTATATTGCATTTTAGGTACTCATTAAAAAGTGAGTTTGGGCTGGGCACAATGGCACACGCCTATAATCCCAGTAACTTGGGATGCTGAGGCAGGAGGATCATAAGTTCAAACCAGCCTCAACAACTCAGCAAGACCCCAAGCAACTTAGTGAGACCTGTCTCAAAATAAAAGCTTACAAGGACTGGAGATGTGGATCAGTGCAAAAAATTACCTTCCATTATGTGAGTGGACCTCATTTAGTCAGTTAAAGGTTTTAAGAGCAAATGGTTTCCAGAAGAAGAAGAAATTCTGACTCAAAACCAAAACATTAACACTTCCTTGAGTTTTCAGGTTTAGTCTTCCCTAAAAATCTTGACCTTGGTCAGTTATTATAATCACATGAGCCAATTCAAATCAATCTCTCTCTGTCCTTCCTTTCCTCCATTGGCTGTGTTTCTCTGGAAAAATCTGATTAATTCAATGCATAATGTAAAATCCTCCAGAATGTTCTTTCCAGAGACAGGACTACTCCTGATCTATGCACACTCTGAGCTCCAAGTATATATGGTTACTACAGGAGATGGAGCCAATATGCAGAACAGATGCCTCCTCTAAACAGCTTTAATGCCTCAGATGGCCTTTGAATTAGGATTTTGTGTTGCCTCCTCACAACGATAGCATATGCAACTAAATGATAATACAGACCTCCAAATGATGATACAAACCTTAAAAGAGGGACATCCATTGATGTCTCAGAATGTGTAAGCAAGCTATTGACTTTGGACACAAATATTTCATGTAGAGATGGTCCTCTCTCCCCTGACACAAGTAAATCTTCTATATCTTTGTCCCTGTAATTATATAATAAAGGGTCAGGAAATGAAAGTGATGCTTAGAATCACATAAGTGAACATTATTAGAAAAATCAGAAAGAATATCATCTTATAATGTTCTCTTAAGCCAAGAGAAAGCAGATTTATCTTTTCCTGTCAATCCAGATAAGTTTCAACCTAAGTTTGATTCCATAGTACTTCCTGACATCAAATCCAAGAAAAAGAGGTCTCCTTCCTATTTCCCCAGGGAACCTTCTCACTCCTTCCTGTCCTCACAGGGTCCTCATTCTATCAATTACCTCCACCTTCCTCCTTTAACAAACTTCACTAATGACAACGATGTGGGTGACGACGATGATGATGATGGTGATAACCTTCATGTATAAACATCGCACTGTGAAATAATTGTTAGTCTTCTCACTGTATTGATGAGGAACTGAAGCTTTGAGAAAAGTGCAAGTTGTATTGGCTGCAAAATCCCTGGGATTCAAAATCAGGCCTTTTCTATTAAATCTTTCATATCATACTCAGTTTGCTTAAGTTTATTCCAACAGTTACTGTAGTATAAGGTATAAGGTCATGGTTTCCTCAGCCTCTTTTAATTACAAAGTTTAGCCTCACAAAAGTCTGCCAAATGCTAACCTGGGATTTGGAAAATTCTTATGAGATTCTGAGCACTGACACTTCAGGTCTTCAACTCAGGCTTCTCTTATAATATGAGCTGCCAAAAACTGGCAGTAAGGTTGTGGGAGGAGGAAAACTTCCTACTCCTTTAAGGTTGACAGTTGAATTCCAGTAACTTAATATGGGAAAAGGTTTATTAAGGCCCACAATTTTAATTTTTAATTCCATAAAATTTGGCTCTTTTATTCTGGGCTTATGATGGCACAGTATATCTTGTGGGAGCAGGTGGTAGTGGAGACTTGTTCATGGCATGGCTGCCAAGAAGCTAAGAGACAGGAAGGGTCACAATATCCTTTTCCAGAGTTAGTCCCCAGTAACCTAATTTGCTTCAGCTAGGCCCCACCTCTTATTTAAAGTTTCCACCATCTCCCAGTAATGCCATGGACTGGGGTCCAAGGCTTTGGGGGACACTCAAGATACAAACTACAGCAACCTTTGAGGTTACAGGGAATACTGCTGCCTCAAAACTGGAGAGACAAGTGAAGAGATAGAATTACAACTTACCAGAGCAGACAGCCAGGAATGAAAACCTCCACAGGAAACTGTACTGAAGTTGGAAATCCTGAGTTATTATTGACAAATTGCTGGAGGCTCACTGTAGATGAGAATGAAATTAAAAACACTGGGGGAATCTAGTCACAGGAGGACTCCTACACTTTGTAAATTTTACTTTCTGGAGCTCAACTTGGTTTTTATAGAGAATATCAGAGAAAATTCCCTCATGCTTCCAGCAGGGAAAAAAGAAAAAGAACCATTTTGAAATATATGAGAGCATTCTGTTCTTAACCCTCAGGAAAAAAAATTGTTTAACCAGAGCCTAATCTGCTGGGGTTTTTATCAGTGCCTACCTGTCCTAGAGTAAGAAAAATATCCAACTCTAGTGCATCTGACCATCATGTCCTTCTTAAGGGTGAGGGGTTTGAGAAGCACTTGAGAAGTTCACATTCCAGTGACATGGCTCAGAAAAAGCTTGTAGAACTTTAGAATCCTTATCCTTCCCCCACACTTGCTACTGCATAACCAAAGGCCTGTTTATAGCAGATCATTTTATACAGTACCTCGTGTCTGGTAACAAGAAAAAAATTACAAGGCATACTAAAAGGCAAAAACAGTTTGAAGAGACAGAGCAAGTAGCAGAGTCAGATTCAGATATGGCAGGGATGTTGGAACTACTCTAATAGGAATTTGAAGCAACTATGATTGATAGGCTAAGTGTTTTAATGCATAGATAGTAAGCAAGAATGAATGATCATTATACTCAGATATATGGCAATTCTAAGAAAGAAGCCAAAAACCAATGCTAAAAATAAAAAGTGCTGTGAGAACTACTGTTCTATTTACATAAAGTATTAAATAGAATTGTAGAGCAGAATGGTGGTTGTCAGGAGCTGGGAGGAGGAGGGAAATGGGGATTTACTAATTGATGGGCATAAATTTTTAGTTAAGTAGGATGAATAAGCTCTAGAGATGTGTTGTGCAGTATTTTACCTATAGTCAATAGTAATTATTTATTATACACTTAAAAATTGTTAAGAGGGTAAATCTTGAGCTAAATATTCTTGCAACCAAGTCAAATCAAATCAATAAAAACAGGGCAATAACAACATTTTAACAGAAATGAAGAGTGTCTTTGATGGGCTTGTCAGTAGACTGAACAAAGCTGAGTAAAAAGTATCTGAGCTTGAGGATTTATCAATGAAAATGTTCAAAACTGAAAAGCAAAGAGAAAAGAGTTAAAAAAAAAAACCAAACAAAAATTAAAAAGCCTAGAACCAAATATCCAAGAACTGTGGAACAAGATGAAAAGTCGTAATGTACACATCATGGGAATATAAGAGGAGAAGAAAGAGAGAAAGGAATAGAAAAAAAAAAAAACCAGAAACAATAATGACTGAGATATTCACCACAATTAATGTCAGATACCAAACCATAGGTCTTGGAAGTTCCAAAAATGATGAAAAAAAAAATAAAATCCAAGGCAATGTATGTGGGGGAACCTACACATAGGCATATAATATTCAAACTACAAAAAATGATTAAAGATTAAGTGCTGAAAGAAGCCAAGGTAGGGGACACCTCATCAACAGAAGAGCAAAAATAAGAATGACTTCTGTCTTGTTCTCAGAGATCATGCAAGCAAAACAAGAGTGGAATGAAATATTTATAGTGCTGAGAAAACAAAACAAAACAAAACAAAATGCACAACCCAGAGTTCTGTATTCAGTGAAATTATCCTCCAAAGTGGAGCGAAATAAAGAATTTCTAAGACAAAAAAAAAAAAAAAAAAAAAAAGAGAGAGAGACAATTTCTTGCTAGTAGAACAACTTTACAAGACTTGCTTTAAGAGTTCTTCAGAGAAAAGGAGAATGATATAGGTAATAAGCTTGGATTTACATAGAGAAAGGAGGCACGTGGAATGTTTTCACATTTCCTCAAACACTTGGACAGACCTGACAAATTGTAGAGCCGTGATCTGAACCTGTTTTCAGTACTATGAGCAACAACAGCTGTCACTTTAGCCTCCCTGGTCACACCATCTGGCTTGAACACCAATGAGATGGGGAAGAAGTAGATGTCTGGAGTTTGCTCCTTCTTTCATCCACAAAGTCCACTCACTAATAAAAAGGGATAATAATGCTGCTCATGTGATAATTAAATTAGATTGTGTTAAGAATGCCTAACTCCAGCCGGGCACTGCAGCACATGTCTGTAATCACAGTGGCCCAGGAGGCTGAGGTAGGAGGATCTCCAATTCAAAGCTAACTCAGCAACTTACAAGACACTAAGCAACTCAGCTGTCTCTAAATAAAATACAAAATAGGGCTGGGGATGTAGCTCAGTGGTTAAGCACCCCTGGGTTCAAAAAAAAACAATGCCTAACATCTGGCTTCTACTAGGCACCCAGGGGACAGCAGTTAGCATCCCTTGGTTTCAGTGCTAGGTTTAGCTTTGGTGTCCCTTAGCCTGGATGTCTTCCCTCTTCAATTAACATACATTCCTTTCTTGTCAGGGATGCCTTCTCTTTTATCTCTAAAGACCTATGAGGTTTTCTGTACTTTAAAATTCTTATTTATATTGCAGATTTTAAAATACTTAAGCAGAGAATTACCATATCATCCAGCAATTTTCATTTTGGGGTACACACCCAAAATAACAGAAAGTTGGAGCTGGTGTTCCCATGTTCATAGCAGTACTATTTACTATAGCCAAAAGGTGGAAACAACCCAACCATAGTCCTAGTTTTGTCCAAATTGAAGGGTCTTTATTTAGCAGGCCAGCCAGCAACTGCTCCTGGCAGGACCCATAACTGTCTCTGCAAGGAATAGCCCAGAGCCTGACGTTTTAGGATGTTTAAAAGCAAAACTACATCTGGGTTGACGCAGCTGCAAGCAAGCAGGTTCAGAAGCTGAATTGGACAGTTAGCGAGACAATGCAATGGGTACATTGGCATTTCCCACGGGACTTTCCAGGTTGGCATAGCAGCAAGCAAGCCGAAGGGAAATGGGTTAAAATGACCCTAGTTGAGTACAAGTTAGAGAATGGTTACTAATGTCTAGACAATCAATCTCTGACAAGGTACATTGCCCAAGAAAAAATGGAAACCAAAGAGAACAATTTTACATTGTATAAGAATTGCTATTTTTTGTTGCCAAGTATGTTATGCAAGGTAACTATTAATAGATACAGAGGCCAAGCTTTCCCATCAGAGAAGCATTTCTTACATGATGTATAGAGTCTCAGGGTAAAATGGAATCTGTTTGGTCATTGCCCATAAAGCCTGGCAGTGTGCGGCAACAATCAAGGACCTAGGAAACACTATGCTAAGTATGGCAGTCACAAAAGGACAAATACTATATGATTCCACTTATGTGATGTATCTGGAATAAGCAAGTTCATAGAGGCAGAAAGGAACTTAATAGTTACCATGGGCTACAGGGAGGGCAAACAGAGTGACTGTATAGAGTTTGTGCTAGAAATGACAAAAAAGATCTGAAGATGATAGTGTGATAGTTGCACAATCACATGAATATACTCAACATATACTCAAAAGTCAATTTTTAAGTGTGACACCGAATTGCATACTTAAAAATAATTAAAATGCCCTGCTTGGGCATCCTGGCTTCTTTTCCATGTTCTTAGTAACTAAGTTGAAGGGACTGAGTCTGCAGCTCTGGAGTTGCCACCACTCAGCACCTGCTGGTTCTCAAGTGAGCTAGCTTGTGATTAGCCAGTTGAGCTAACTCGGGAGTTAGGACTTGGTTACTTTGTGCTCTGCATTTAAAATGTATAATACATTTGCTGTAGCCAGCAAGGTTTTAGGAAGCCGCAATCCAGCCAGCCTCGCCATGTGTCTGTCCATTTGCGGGCAGCATTCTCACTCCATCGAATGACTGCTTCTTGTTTACCCTTTGGAAGCCCTGGGATGATCAAGGCTCAGGGAACCCACCTGAGACCACTTAACAAGAAGTGAAGGCCACTAGGCTGTAACTAGAAAGAGATGGGGACTTGCCAGCAGATTCCTTCCAGCCTGATGAAATTGCCATCCAGCGTCTGTGTTCCTCATCAGTTAAATTCAAAGTCAGATGATTTGAACTTGCATTTGAAAATGTGACCATTCACAACACCTATCCTGCCTGAGGTTGTGGGAATTTTACACTACAATCATTTAAAGGTAAAAATTAGATAATATGGAGTTAACTTTAATGAGATGCATTATTAAGAAAACATGGAACATACTGAGGTTATAAATGTTGGTTTTTTTGGTTTGATTTCCTTTTTTCCTTAGACTAACATCAAAGCCAAAAAAGACGGTTTTTATCTTTACTGACCTAACTGTAAATATGTATCTAGACTGTTTTTAAATGTGTTTCTTCATGAATGCCTCATTTGGCTCCAGGAAGCCTGTATCACCTGTATAAGTTGGTACTTGGGCACTTTATATTTTTCTAAATATGTGTTTTGGATCTTGTACTCTAATAAATCTAAGTTTCTTTTAAAAAATTTTTCCCAAAGTTTGCTCCATTTAAAAAAGCCCTGTTATAAAATTAGAACTTTCACAATGCTAAAATATGAAATATTTGGATATAGTAACTTCTTCTCTTTAAATGAATGCCAAATTTTTTTTGTATAATGATTAATAAATGGAACTTACCCGGAGAAACCATGCCAAAAAATACGAAAAATTTTGTGTTACATATATTTTATTCCATGCATGAACAAAATCTTACATAGGACGGTTCTAACCAGCAATGAGAATCTGCTCCACTCAGGGACAGCAGGGGCAGGGAGGAGCTATTGCATGGAAAGTCCATTCTTAATTACTACCACAGCCCGCCTGCTCATCACTGTCTCCGGTGGGGGCTGTGACAGCCCCTGTCAGATCCCAATTGCCCTGCAGATGCTGCCTTCTTGGGCTGGAATTGTCTTTTTAGATTACCTCGGTGTGAGGACCATAATCATTTGCTTGAACCTGATTGTGTCCTCCGCATGACACTAGCGGCTGGGCATAATAGATCATAAATGGAATTCCACTGATTTGAAACTTGGTCTCCTTGATTGGCTTTTCCATGCCCCACCACCCAACTCTCCCTGCTCTGCTTCTCTGACTGCAGTGTAGCTTCCCCTCCTTCATCAATATCGGCCAATTGTCAGGGAAGAAATGGCATCTTGGTGCTCATCTGAGTTCCCCATCCATGACATTCATATCCGAAGAAGCTGTTCCATGCCGTAGATCGAAATGATTCTTCCCCCTTCCTCACAGCTGTCAGAAACAGTCGGATCACGGAGAATCAAATCTGTTCTGTGAGCTCATCTATCATCATTACCTACAACACAAATTTTGAAATCAAAGCTGACCTGGCAGTTTTATTGATGCTCAGAGCAGAACGCAGCCTGGGTCACCCTGAATCAGTTGTGCTTGGTTTTGCCTTGCTGACAACAAACACGTCACTGACAAAATCACCAGAGAAAAGATGAATCGGAGAGTTCAGTGCAGAAGGTAACTTGTCAGTGACAGAGGTGGGATATTTTCATCCTTATAACTCAATGCTAATGAAATTGGTGAGGATAACATCTGACTGAAAGCACCTTCCCCAGGGAACAGAGAGAAGCAGAAAGCACTGGAGTCGGCTTGTTTTCAAAGTCATTTTTCTCAGTACAGTCATGATTTAATCAGGTGGTCTTAACAAGCTAAGGAGTTGAGGACCTGAAGCCATAGCCAGGAAAGCCAGGTTTGCTACCCCTAAGGATCACCTAGGAGCAGACAATCTGTCACACCTGGATCTCAGTTTTCTCATTTGTGCAGTGGAAAGAATCACACTTCATGGCCCTTCCCTATGTAGAGGATTAGATGCTGTTTGTCAAGTGATTTGAGATCTAAGAATAGAAAAGAACCATAAACACAGGCACACCACAGTCACATTACCATTATTGGTGAGGCTAGAAGTGAGGAAAGAAAAATACTCAGTAAAGAGGGCTTATTGGTCTGCCAGTCTTTAAGGAATGGAGCTTTGCGGGAGGGAAGGAAGGAAATGACAAAGTGGGAAGAAAGTTGATTGGGGGAAGATAAGGAAGGAAGGAATAGTAAAGACATGATGCTTGGTGTCCCCAAATCCACCCTCAGGTTTGTAACTCTCTGGGAAATCTCATTAGATCCACAGAAGCTGTTGTACTCCTGGTTACAGTTTATTATAGTGAAAGGATACAGATTAAAGCAGTAAGTGAAGAACTGTATAGGTAAGAGTCTAGAAGAAATGTGGCACAGAGATCCTGGTTGTCCTCCCTCAGTGGAGTTATACAGTTTTATTCTCCCAGCAATGATGTGTGACAAAATGTAGGAAGTACTGGCAACCAGAGAAGTTCACCTGAGACTGGAAGGCAGGGTTTTTATTGGCGGTCAGTAATATGGGTGTGGAGGGTTCATGTGACTAACCTCAGCTACTCGGTCTCTATGGCCTGTGGAGGTGAAACTGACACAGTATGGCCCACAGCCTCAGACACACAAAACCGGGAACTTGCTATAAGGCAATTGCTAGAATAAACTAATTGGTGTGGTTATATATCTTATCAGGCAGAATATTCCAAGGACTCACAGGTTACCTCCTAGCAGCCGGTTAAGTCAGCCCTTCCTTTGGAATCTGCTGAGTTTGAGCACCTCAGGCCTGCTGCATGGCCATGGGAAGAAGTAGAGTCCAAATTCCTTTCATGCTCACACAGAGGAGACATGTGCTGGAACCCTTCTTGCTATGGTAACTGCTAAAATGTTAAAGTTGTAGAAGACACAATCCAACTATTATTGCTCCTATCTTTTGAGGTTCTTTTAATCTTTCCTAATCTTCATATTTGATTCACCAATTTTTCTGCAGAACTGAAGCCTAGAAATATGTTCACCTTCTCATGCTAACTTCTCATGTAATTCTTTCAAAAGCCCGTCAGCGGTATTGTGACTTAGCATCTTTTCTCTTATGGCAGAGGAGTCCTGCTTCCCTCATGGCATCTGGGAAGTGAAAAAGAAATATAGGAAGGGGCTGGAGTCCCAATAGCTCTTTCATGGGCATGTCCCTGCCAGCGACCTAACTTCCTTCCCTTTGGCCCCTTCTACTAAAGGTTCAACCAACCCCATAGCACCACAGTTGGGGGAAACAAGCCTTTATCACATGAGCCTTTGCAGGGCACTTGTCCAAACTATAGCTCCTCTTTGTACCCCATAAATGTGTTCAACCATAATTTGTAAGTGAATAATAATAAGGTATTTTTAAATCCCAGCTATTTAATATGATGGCTATATGGCCTTAGAAAAGTAATTTAACCACACTTTAAATGACTTTTCAAAGTGGTTGTGAGAGTTACAGACAAGGACATAAAGTGATTGGTGCTTGGTGGGTACTAAATAAAAGGTAGTTCTTATTACTTTTTCTTTCTTTCTCTTAACTATTTATTTTCATTTTGGGCCTGAGGGGTTTTGTTGTAGTGGTGGTTAATGTTAATATAAACCCCCTTAAGTTACTGTTGTCAACTGACAGGGTGTAAACATATAAACAACTTGTAAGAGTCTGGATTAGTCACTTTTGTGGTGGACATGAGAATAAGTCTTCCAGATCAGTTTGTGCTGGGGACTTGTGGGGCCACCTTCTTAGGGGCTGCTTTCCAATGAGTACCACAGGAATATAAGGCAGGTCATTCTTAGGAGATGTGATGACACTCTGACAAACAGTTTTGATCCCATAGCTATCTTGATTTTTCCTTAAAACTGCACTTCCTTTTGCCCAACCCTCCTTTCTTTCTCTCTCTCTCTTTCCCCTGGGTCAGTCCTACATAGTGGTCTGATGATTCTCTTAGACTCCCTGGGATCCCTCCTCATTTTCTCCTACAGGAGTGTTCTGTAATAAGCTTCTTCCATGTTGAATCTCATCAAGAGATCTTCTTCTTAGAAGCTCTAGAATATGATGATTGACAGAGTGGGAATTATTCTTTCCTTGTTGAGATGAGTCATAGCCATTGGAGACCCAGTGGAATACTACTACCTATATTGTACTGTGATCCTGGTGCTTCTTCTACATGCACATGAAATAGCTGGAGACGCTCTTCCTATTCTTCCTTGGGGTATGTGGTGGCATTTTGCAGCTTCTATCTTGGTCTGAGATTGTCCTAAACCAAAAGAAATGTCAGAAAGAGGGTTCCTGGTCCTCAGGAGGTAGATTTTGCTATTTTAAAGTTTTGATATGAGCGTATATAGACAGCATTTTCCTTCCTTAAACCAAACAACTCCCACCAAGGAATAATTCTCCTTGACTGCCTAAATTGTATTTTAATGCAGATTCTCAGCTGTTTACCTCTTCTGCCTTAACCAATAAGGTACGGAGAGCAAATAGCTTGATATCTATTAGCTGAATCAGTGTGAAAACATTGTTGAGCTTATTACTGCACCTCCAAATTTGTTCAGGTAACTGAAACTAATTGAAACTACTTTAAGGGTTCATAAATTTGGGACAGTTTTGATACTCTCTAGTCTTACTCTCAGCCAGGACAGTGATTCTTCTGAGCATGTCTGTTTTGCTAGAACATTACTCAGACTGACACTCAACAGGCATCATTTACCTATTTCAAGATACAAGCCCCTGTTATAACCAAGGCTCAGGCAAGGAAGGATTTTCATCCACAGTGAAGCCCAAAGGGCCTACTGAGGAGAGAGGGGACAGAGTAAGTACGTGAAGGGCATCATAAGCAGCCAGAGGCAGGCAGGGGGTCACAGGTTTACCACAGGCCAAGAGTTAAGTCTGTGTGTAGAGCCTTTGGAAAGGAATTTGTGGTAGATGGAAAAGACAGAAGAAATCATCATGGCCCATATTCCTCTGCAGCTAACCTAACTCTGGTAGACCCAGTAGTTCAGCTCAGTAGTTCAGTCCTCCTCTTAGTTGGGCCATGCTAGGCTTTCCTGTGTCCTTGGCTTAGTACTGGTCTGTTGCTGCCACTCCAGATTCAATGCAAAGGATGGAGTTTCCACTGGCACTTCAGCTTACTTTGTTAAAAGGATCTCTGATCTTAGGAGTTGTTTGAGTGATGGTACTATGGTCTGGCTACCACCACTATAAGCAATTGGTCTCTTTTCCTTTCAGAGGGCATCCAAGCTTATCTGTCCATCTTTCTTAATAAGGAAATCAGAGTATTTTCCCTTTGCTACCAGCGGATTCTGCAACTATGAGCAACAGGAAGCTGGGGGCTCTGTGGGTTCCAAGGCCCATTCACTCTGCCTTACCCATGGAAGAGGCTCCAGGTGTTCAGCCCCTGTTCTTACAATGACACTTCACTGTCATATCTTTGCTAACTCTTCCTCCTTTCTGAGAACTTCAATTTTTAGCTGCTCATTTGCTTAATTACCTCTATTGCTGATACTCACAAAAAGACTGAAGATGTAACAGATGGTGCCTTGGGAGGGATGGATGTTATGGATGCAGAACTGTCAATACACCTATCTCGATCCCATTTTAACTTTCACATTATGTCCCCCTGTGGACTGTTGGCAATGAACTAAGCTGATGTGTGCTGCTCGTGCCTGGATGCATAGCAAGCTTAGTAATTCTTTTTCCCTTTTTTGCTTTCTCTCTCCTTCCTCTCTATATTTGGCATCCCAGGGCTTTTGTAATGATCTCTGTTGCATCTTTAAAAACTATTCCACCTCATTTAAAATGTGGCATAAATGATGGGGTTTTGACAAATTACGTAATAATAAGAAAACATTTTCGATATTCTGTATTTTTCCATTAAGCTCCAAAAAAAATAGTGATTATAGGAGCACCATTCTCTCTTCACAGTTAACGATGTGTTAGCCTTGGTTTCATTAAAAACCTCATTATTCAAAGATTTATAACTCAGCTCAAAAAATCTCCTCTGAAGTTGGAAATAGATCCAATCTTAGTTTAGAAACTTTCTTTTAGAGTATTTGAGTGAGTATTGAATATCCAATGAGGAAACTGGTTCATAAATTAATGTCTTGGGATGTTGAAATGATGGACCAAAACCAACAGAATGGAATGTGACATGGATTGTGGTTGCATGCTAGGTGAGAGATAAAAGATTATAAAACAGAAAAGATATTCGGAAGTTAAGAGACCTGACTTTTGGTCCTGGCTGTTTCCAGATAACTATTTGAGTTATTCATAGGAATGCTCTGGGCTGAAGTTATCCTATCAATCTAAAGAAAGAGTACCATAGGATCTCTAAGATATTTCCAGGATTTTAAAATATCAATTGATTTAAAAATATCAGTATATACCCACACACATATATATATTTATCATCAACAGATTCAATTCCCCATTAAAAGAAACTATCACCCTTTGGAAAAGTGCTGGATCCAGGGCCAGCGCAGTGTAGATGAGCTTGGAATATTTTGCTCTGCCAAAAAAATAAGGAAGAAAGTGTTCAAAAAAAAAAATGATGGGGTATGCAGAAAGGCTGCCATGGCCAGCTTGAAGAGCTCTCACTGCCCAAGCTGGGACTCTCTGGGCACTAACATAGTTAAATATGGCAGTAAATTATGAGATAAAATAGAGGGTAAAGGATGAAGGAAGGGAAAAGAGAGTAAGAACGAGAGACACACACAGAGGGCAAATGATAAAGCAAATGGGGCAGAATGATTGTGAATCTAGGTAAAGGATATATGAAGTTCTTTGTACTATTACTCTCAGAGACCTTGAATTATTTTCAAAGGAAAAGAGGAATGGGTGCATGTGTTTAATGAGCAGATTCAGAGCTTCCTGGCTTTACGGTTCAGGTAGGAAAAATAAAAATCTGTTGAGACGTGCAATTTGGGGCCAGAAGTTTAATGTGCATTAAAATATCCTGTTTTAATGTTAGAACACAAGTCTGGAATGTTGACATTAGGTCCTGCTGAATTTTGCCATTAAATGAGACCCTGAGACACTGAGATATATTTGTAGTAAATTAACAGAACAGTGAAGGGTTTGGGAACAAGGTATAAAAAAAAAATTAGAGAAACTGGCAAAAGAAAACTGAGGTTGGTGTGAAGGAGATGAAAATTATTATCATATAGTTGAAGGACTGGAATATTCCATTTCAGACATAAGATTTATCCATGTCAGCTCTAGGGGATAGGACTGCAGGTAGATTTGATTTCATGTGAAGAAATAATCTTTCCTTATTAGATTTTTCCACAAATGAAGTAGCTAACCCACCATGCAGTGAATTCTTCTGTCTGAAAGTTTAGCCTTTACTCTACTTGCTCAGAAATGCTGTTCCCAAAAGTTTTACTGTGGGGATGATACCTAAATAATTGGCTATATAACCTTGAAAATCCTTGGATTTATTTCAAAGGATGCTCCAATCCACATTTACACAAAGTATAATCTTTAGGTCCAATAAGTGGTGTGTATTTCTTCATATTCATTGCTATTTAACTGACAAATAATTTCATTTAGTAGCCTTTCAGAATTCATACTATCCATATGATGTTACATCCTTGTTTCAGTTTCCATCAGTGTCCACAACATGCAAATATAATCATGCATGTTTAAAAGGGAAGTAGTTGTAGTAAAAATTGAGAACCTCTGGTCTAGATCAGAAGTTGGCAAAGTTCTCCTGCAAAGAGCCAGAGTTCTTTTTTAGGTTTTTTGACACATAGTCTCTATCACAACTACTTAATTCTGCCATCATAGCAGGTAAGCAGATAATATATAAATGAATGAGTGTGGCTGAGTATCCGTGAAGATTTATTTTAAAAAAATATATGGTGGGTCATACTTGGTCCATGGACTGTAATTTGCCAACCTTTTTTTTTAATCAGTTAAGATTTCATAACCCTGAAAATTGTGCTGATGTGGTTATTGTTAAGGGCTTACCTTTTGAAATTGTTTTTCCTTGTAGTCTCTTATCCTGAAAATAATATTTGTAGCAAATTTATTTGACAGCAGAATAATCTGCTTCATGTGTTGTCAAGTCTAAAAAAAGAAAAGAAATTCTTAATATGCCAAGCCGTTCAACTTTAAAAACTCTTTGAGCCTGAACAGTCCATTAATTCAGACATTTTCACTGGGATGTGTGACAGATCAATGGGCACCTTGCATGTGTCTTTGCCCTGAAAGAGGGAGGAGAATAATCTAAAATTGGTATGGTTGAACTAAATCATGACCTTTTATAAAATTGTGATATTCTATCAACATTGCCAAAGAGCCCAGAAACAGCATTCTTTGGAGGAAAAACCTCCCTTTTCTCAACTTGTCTACACCAATACTCTCATCTTCCTCTAAACTTACAAGCACACTTACCTACACGCACTCACACATGTGCACACATGCATACTGTCTTCTTTTGAAGACCTCAGATTATCAGTCTTTGAAATGGTCAACTTCACAAAGTCAGTTAACCCAAACTCATAATCATATTTCTATTCTATAATGCTCAAGAGTCTTAGTATAGGAATACAGAACATGTGTATTGAGGCTAAGTAGTAGTTGATGCTCCCACTGATGTTAGCTTATCTTAGCTCACCGTTTATCCAACTGGGCATTTTACAGGAAAATAGATTCAGAAACCAGATGTATTTGGAGATTATGAAGGACAATTTTTCTTTTCTTGGAGAATAAGAAACTGAAGTACACTTACACTATGTAAGTTGAACTTACATAGTGCTATGGTATGCATGTAGTCTGAGTGTTCCTGAAGTGTCCACTGTAGTGAAAAGCTATGTTAGTGCTATTGAGAGGTGATAAAACCCTTCAGATGCAAAGTCCAGTGGGAGGTCCTTAGGTCACAGGGAGTGGGGTATGAGGTAGTTTGTGTGTAACTTCCTTGAGTTCTCATGAGAGAAATGTTTATAAGGAACAGACCTGGTCCCCTGCTGCTCTCTTCTAGTTTGAAATGTAATCACTTGCTTATTCCCTGAAGCACTCTCACCATTACTGTCTGCCATGGTATGATTCAGCCAAGAACTGGGCTGATGTGCCAATGCCATGCCTCCGAACCTCCCAGACTATGACTTTATAAAGTTAGCTGCACTAACTCTTTCAGGTATTTTATTATAGTAATGCAGATTCAACTAATACAGCTTGTTAGAAGAGCTCTAATCTAGAAGACCTGCTCATTTGGTGATTAAATTGTCCAATACAGAGAGTTTTGTCATAAAAAAGTCACTCCATAATGTTTTAAAAATATGAAGGACTGAGAGAAAAGCCCACCCACATCTGTTTGAAAGACAACTTCATATGAGTCAGTTTTCAACATGAGCTATTCACTCCTCTCTTGTAAACGTCAGATGCCTATTTTAACTTTAGCAAGTTGATATAGATTGCTCATCTCCATTTTTTATAATATGTGTGCTTTTTTTGGAACTTAGTTATATGCAAATGACCAAAGAGTCTGGATGATATATAGAGCTTCCAAAAATCATACTTCAAGTATGAAACCAAAGTAAAAATATAATATCAAGAAGTTTTTCTTCCAGATTTTATGTGATATGTACTCAAAATAAAATTCCATTTTGTGTGTGTGTGTGTGTGTGTGTGTGTGTGTGTGTGTGAAAACCATACTCATCTCTTACTTAATACCTGTTTTAATACACCTCAGAGTTTTTTCCACATCTCTCAGCATAGGAATTGAAATAACTCATGTTCTGAACAGTAGGAAGGCTGATCTTTGACCCTCTGTCTTCTTCTTTTAAGTGGGTTCTTGCCAACCTCTTTGGTCAGAACATTTGAAAAAGGATATTGTCAGCAAAATCTGGGAACTAGTTATCTTGGTGAATAATGGGAACATCCTGTCTCAGTAGAGGAGATTAATGCTACTTCTGTGGAATGGACTCTGATATCTGGAGGAAATTTAATACCAGAGGCCAAAGTTTCAGCAATGTACCTTGGAGAAAGCAGAGTTCACTTGAAAATTTGGGACTTTCACTGTCCCAATGTGATATAAGATACAAAAATCATTGTTTATTACTGTGGAAAAAGATCTAGCTTCTCTTTTATATTAAAAAAATTGCTAATTTTTAAAAAAGTGAGACAAGAACTATACTTGTGTAGTTCAATGTATGTAGCAAGTTTGAGGATGATGCAGAAATATCAGTAAACATTTAAATAAAAGTTATTGCAGTATAATAATATATAATATATAATTATATTATATATATAATAATAAATAAAATATAATAATAATTATAATATATAATATATAATTAGTAATGAACATATGCTCAGAAAATTCTGGGAAATAAAATATCTAAATTCCTAGGTGGACATGGGATTTGGGGTTATTTATATTTCTACCCTTAAGGAGAATAACATAGTAGATCTTTCAATAGGAGAGTGTTTTTATTTTTGAATTGAGTGTTTTTCAAGCAAGAATACTATCACATGACTTCTCAAAGTCTATTTGAACCCAAAAATTCATGAAGAAGTTTAGGGTTGAGGCTGGAGTTTTAGTTCAGTGGTAGAGCACTTACCTCACAGATGTGAGGCACTGGGTTCAATTCTAGCACCATGTTAAAAAAAAATAATAAAGGCATTGAGTCCATATACAACTAAAAAGATTTTTAAAAAAGTTTCAGGATATCCACAATATCAACTGATTCCTCATTTACATTTATTAAATATATGGGTAAAATATAAATGAAGAACAAAAGATAGCCTTAACTTAAATGTGTAATTTTCAAAAAAACTTGGGGACTTGCCCTCTGATTGAAGAAGGCAGAGTAAACCTAGGTATTGTTATTTTTAATCTTTCTCCTTCAAGTCCCTCATTGAAGCATAATGGTACTAAAAAGGAGGATGGTTTCTGGTTCAACAATTCAAAAACATTGAATTTATGGAAGACAATATGCAGGCAGTATGCAGATATGAATGTTATATAACCTGTATGATAGAATGACTAACGAATAGAGCCAAAATAGCATTTCCATATACATCAAATGTCAAAGGAGATATTTTCACACTCTTAGGGATTTTGCAAATACCCTTCCAATACCAATTATGAAAAAAAAAATTACTTGAGGATGTAGTACAACCAGACAAGGAGGGGAAAGAGGGGCAATGTGACGTCACAGAAACAGGAATAATTTTTAATCAGGAATGAAAATTCCAGTACAACATCCATGCAGTTGCTATAGAAAGAAATGAATCCAACTTAAAGTAAGAAGTCAAAGAACTACATGCTGAATAGCTTCAAAAAGAAAATAGAGTTCATTACACAAAACGTGGATGTTTTAATTTATCAAGTTGAAAATGTGAAAATCTTTTGTTAACAAGGAAATGGAGATACATTTTCCAGGCCATGGGGAAAGGCTGCATAAGAAAGTCAAGGTCCATATATTTAAAAAGTAAAGCAGAGGGCTGGGAGGTAGCCCAGTTGGTAGAGTGTTTGCCTTGTATGCACAAAGCCCTGAGTTCAACCCCTAGAACCACATTAAACAAACAAACAAACAAACAAAACAGGATTACTTAAGGATCTGTAGATTATAAGAGATTTAACATTATCTTAATGGTTTGAATGTTCTCTTTGGAAAAGTTTATGTATATCTACAAAAAATTATATTTTATTTTTAATGAAACCAATTATAATCTGTCATTCTTGGACAAGTAGGAATTATTTGCATCCTGGAATGTAAACCTTTTTTTTTTTTTTTTTGGTACCAGGGATTGAACTCAGGGGCAATTGACCACTGAGCCACATCCCCAGCCCTTTTTTTGTATTTTATTTAGAGACGGGGTCTCACTAAGTTGCTTAGCACCTTGTTTTTGCTGAGGCTGGCTTTGACCCAGTGATCCTCCAGCCTCAGCCTCCCAAGCCACTGGGATTACAAGTGTGCATCACTGGGCCCAGCTGGAATGTAAACTCTTAATGGTAAGAATAGTGTTTGTCTTGTTCAATTCTGTCTCTGTAATGCCCTTGCTGGCATGTGGAATATCAGAGACTCTCAACAACCATATGCAGTTGACATAAAAACTGATTTTGGCAGCTGAAATTTATTGCTTGTAAAATAGCTATTCCTGTCAGCTTGGCTCACTCCAGAGATTGTTTTTAAAAGTGGACTTGGAGTACTAATAATTTTTAACCAAGATTTAGCCAACCCTTGAACCTTTAGCCTCATTCATGTGAGAAAATAAAGATCTGCTATGGTTTGGACATGAAGTGTCCCTCAAAAGTTACTGTTAATGCAGGAATGTTCAGAGGTAAAGTGAATGGATTGTGAGAACTGTAACCTAATGAGTACATCCTAGTTTGAATTGGCAGACTAGACCATAACTGTGGACAGGTGGATGTGGCTGGAGAAGGTGGGTCACTGAGGGGGCATGTCCTAGAAAGGTTCATCTGTTCTGTGTCCCCTCTCTCCTTCTCTCTCTTCCTCTCTCTGCTCTTGACTCCACACGAGCTGAACAGTTTTCTTCAGTGGATACTTTGGCCTTGATATGCTGCCCCATCTTGGACCCAGAACCATGGACTTGGTCCATGATGGATTGAAATTCTAATACTATGAGGCAAAATGAACTTTCTTCCGCTTGTTCTTATTGGGTATTTTGGTCATAGTGACATAAAAAAAATAAAAAAAAATTTAAAAACCTGACATAAAAACAATATCCTTGGTTAATTCTCTTCTAAGTATTTTTAGAACTTTAGAAGAAGGCCTCCTAACTAATATAGCAATTTTTTTCCCCCAGAAGTAAGCTGCTAGAAGTCACAGGTACTAAAATGTGGAATTTGCTGAGGAGTCATTAAGGTAAAGAATAGAGAGGTCAACTGTTTTCTAGGTTGGGCCCTTGGTGGACCCTGTCAGGTGAGGGTGAAATGTTATCAAATTGTACATTGTACCTTGGATTCAGCCCATATGCTGAAGGGAGTTAAAATGTGACAGGAAAAATTAGAGCACCTCTTGAGGCTTTTAGATTTGTCTCATAAGAAAAATAGGCAAACATAGTCCAAAGTTAGCACATCCAAAAGCACAGCATGAAGAAAACACAGCTTTGCTAAGAGAGGTGTTCTCTGGTCAGGGCTTGCCATGTAAGTTCATGATGAACACCATTAGGAAAGCTGCTGTGATCATTTGCAGAGGTTGATGGACTTCTGCCCAAAGTTTGGCTTAAATGTTGAGACTGATGATGCTATACACATGCCAAGAGGGCACATGAAGATTTATTATTTACATGATTGAAGTCTCTGGGGAGAGTAAGGCAGACCTCTTGAGCAGGCGCAAGAAAGAGTGAGGAAAGTCACTGGTCAGGTATTTCTTGAGGTTGGGGGATATGGCCGGGTGACTGTTTGTACCCAGGGAAGGAGTTAGTGTTGTTTGAATCTCCCAATGGAATAAAAGGAAGAGGCACCTGGTTTTCTTATCAGTTTTCCCAGATATAGAGCACAGAAGGAAGAGGGAGAGGTGACACCTAAGAGCTACCAGCAGTAAAACATTTTAAAATGTTTTAATGACTTCTCATTACCAAACCAAGGGTTTATATATTTTTTTAAATTTTTTAAAGTTGTAGATGGACATTATTTATTTATTTATTTATTTTTCTGTGGTGCTGAGGATCAAACCCAGTGCTTCATATGTGTGAGGCAGGTGCTCTACCACTGAGCTATAGCCCCAGCCCTGTATCCTTCTTCTACATAAGGGGAACAACACGCTTGGCAGAAGATAAGACTGGGTCCCTGGGCCTTTCCTAAGAATTAACAAAGGAACATCTGGCAGCCTTTATCAGATTGGGAGTGGATGGGCTCTCCTCTTCTGAATCTATCCTTTCATTTCCTTGAAAAAGGATCATGAGCAAAAGTCAGAAAACAGGAGACAGGAATTCTCAAAGGCCATATCTGGACAAGAGGCTTACCACTGATTATTTTATATTTCATGGAATTACTGGAAAATATCCACTGGAAGCCTGCTTAGTTATTAAGCATAACCAAAGAAAATTCAATGGTAGTAGTGTCAGCCTGTGATTGTTTTGCTTTTAAGGAAACATGAAGACCCTTGAATTTATCTGAGAGAAAGTAAGCTGCTAAATCTCTGTAGCTTTTAGAACTCTCTAATGAACTCTGGTTTTGGAGTGTGATGAGCAAACACTGTTTTCCAAGAGGGAAAAATCAGAACCACGAAGGACAATGGGCAGGAGAAACCGTCCCAGAGTGCAATGTTAGCAAACCAGCAAGACCTGGATCAGTGACTCTACGAGCTTTACCATCTTTTCCTTCTTCAGATGAGATATTTACAAACAAGTTTACAAGTTCCCTTTTCAGCATTGTATGTTGGGTATATTTAGGTGAATAACAATTTTTGAACAGAGGTTTCTGAGCCACAAGAAACCATGTTTAGTTATTGTGATAGCAAACACTGAACAGCTTCAAAGTTATTGAACTTAGAACTTGATATACTAACTGATGAGACTTGGGCTTTATTTCTTTAAGGAGTGACTGAGTGTTTTCTATGTAGGACTTGAGCATTTTTGGAAGTCCCTATATGGGAAAAAGTCTTTGTATAGAGATGAGGTAGCAAAAATAGGGAACAAATGGCAATTAGCTTAAGCCAATCACTAGTCTCTATGTGTCCAGTTTAAGTACTGGCATAGAATGCAATCTTGGCCAATAAGATATAAGAGAAAAGTCTCCTTATGAAATTACTAGCAAAATATTCCTCACTCCTTAAAAGAAACATAGGAAAAGACTGGATCTTTTCTGGTCTTGCATGCTGTTTTATTAAGTATGACTTCTGAAGTTAGATTGTAACTCTTGAGGGGAAAGCCAGAGAATTACAGAAAATCATGCCCAAAGGCTAAACATTCTTTAAATTCAAAATAACCAACATAGCCTACTTATTATGTGAGACAATAAACCCTTTCGTGTTTAAAAGACTTTTAGCTAGTGTCAAAAGACAAAATTACAACAAATTTAGTTATAGATCTAATTGGCTTTCATTTGGAATTCATGAGTCCAGGCAGGCTCCAGTCTACAAAACAGAATGAGAATGTCCCCATCCCCCCTGGGCAATAATAGAACAGTGGATTTTGTAAGATGGGAATAAGAAAACGGAACAATTCAAAACATGCTGATTGTTTGACATCAAGTTACTTATTTAGACCTTTTGGTAAGGTCTAAAGCTTAGAGAATTTCCTTATTATGAGGACTTGGGTAGGATGAAATCTGCTATTTTCAGGAAAAATAGAACTAATTGGCTTGTATTTGGAATCATGAGTCCAGGCAGGCTCCAGTCTACAAAATAGAATGATTTGTTTTGGGATTTATTTGCTTCTTTAAAATTTTAATTTGATTATGTGCCATTTAGCAGGAGTGGCTCCATTTTGGTTGGGTCTGGTTTGTTGGGGCCACTGTAGGAACTCAGTTCAAAACAATGCCCTCCCATATATTAACACTTGATATTCTATTATTTGTAGCCAATGTCAATCTAGTGAAAACATTTATATTATCATGATGTTGTAGGTGCTACAAGAGCAGGAGGATTGTGGGAGGTGGAGAGGCTGGTGGTTGAGGAAGTGGCTTGTGGGAAGCCGGTGGTGGCAGTTGGGCTCTGAGGGTTTTTTCCTGAGGAGCTGTTTTGTTTGGCGTGTGTGGTTCTAAAAATAAAGTTCGTTTCTTTTGACAAGTGGCTCCTGAATTGTGCCCAGCTAGACTGCGGCATTTGGTGGCCCATACGGAAAAAATCCAGCTCCTCAGGAAAAAACCCTCAGAGCCCAACTGCCACCACCGGCTTCCCACAAGCCACTCCCTCAACCACCAGCCTCTCCACCTCCCACAATCCTCCTGCTCTTGAGGCCGATTGGCTGGGTCGCGTGGGAAGAGCCAAAAAAGTCCCCCAATGAGCAGCTCCGTGGCGTGAAAGGGCAGGGAAACAGTCCAATGAGCTTCACCACAGAGGAGGCAATCAGCTGGATGTTGCTGGGGCCGCTGTGAGCCAATCATCAGCTGGCAGTCTGAAAGTTTGCTGGGGCCCCTTCGGCTGTGGCTCTCAACACTACTTCTTCCTTTCAATATTTAGAATCAACATATAGAAACAACATAGTATACTTACGTTCCCAGTTATATTCCCAGGGCCCAGGTCAGAGGCTATTGGGGCCCAGATTAACTGTATTCAGTAGCTCGTTAGAAATAAGAGGAAACAACATAAAAAGGAAAAATGAATTTAATCACACTCTGGCCCAAACTGGGAAGACAGCTAATCTGTCTTTATCAATTCTATAGACATGTTACAATTTCTGGGAAAAAAAGCCAAAAATATACATAAAGAAGTTCATCCAGACTTTCACTAGCCAGAGATATGTTATGATTCCAGTTTTGTTAGCACCACAGGCTCTCAGTTTCCCTTTCAGCACAAGGAAACTGGGATGTAAGAAATGCAGGTTACCAGGAAATAGGAAGGAGAAAACAATTCAGGGGTTTTAATTTCAAAGGGACCCCTTCACAGTTATAAAGCACAGTGTGAATGTTACAGACATTGACAATGTTTTCCCAAAATTCATGGATTAAGAACTAGAAGCTTCAGTATATTATTTATTTATATCAAATATATTCCCACAATAATTCAGGCTATTACATTTTCCTCCTTTCAGGAACAAAATGGAATTATTTTTCCTCAATCTTTTCACGTTGACTTGCTTTAATAAGTGAAATGTAAGTAGAAGTCATATATGTATATTTCGAGTAGAGGTATATAATTTTATATGGTAAGACAAGGCCCTTCATCTTTCCTGAGTGGTGGTGACAGTAGTACACATTAAGATGGAATCACCATTAGCTTAGGTCCCTGAATACAACAAGCAGGAGATATACACTCCAAATCTATGTAGATTTATTGCACAAGCTAGAAGTAAATTTGTGTTGTGTTAAGGCATGGAGCTTTCAGCATAGTTTATTTTCACAGTATAATGCAGCCATCCTGGTGGACGCAGATTATCCCAGTAGGCTTCATTGAAAACATGACATCTGAGCTTGGACTCAGAAGTGAAGGGGTCATCTGTGTGATATCCAAGTAGAGACAATAGCTGTTGCTAAGGCCCTGAGGCAAGAGTGTGCCTCGTATGTTCAAGAAAACATCCATATAGAGCAAGGGTAGAGGAGAAGTAGGTGATGAGGTTGAAGCCAAAAGAGATGGGGGAGGGAGTTGCAGAGCATGTACAACCTTGCAGTTCAGCCTAGAGATTTTAGCTTTTAATCTGAATGAAATATAGAGAAATGTCAGGGGCTTGAGCAGAGGAATGATATTAGCTAATTAAGGTTTTAACAGTGTAGAGAGTGGACTGCAGTGCTAAAAGCAAGGATGGCAATTGCATTAGGTTTCTCTAGAGAACAGAACTAGCAGAGTATATTTATAATTTTAAAAGAAGCAGGGCACAGAGGCACACACCTGTAATCTTGGTTACTTTTAGGTCGAGGCAAGACCTGTCTCAAAATAAATAGAAAAAGAAAAAGTCTGGGTTTGCAGTTCAGCTCCTAGCTTCAATACTCAGTACTTTAAAAGAGAGAGAGAGAGAGAGAGAGATTTATTGGATTGGCTTACATGATCAGAGACTGGATAGTTCTGCAATGCAGTGGTTGTCCGCAGGCTAGAAAGCCAGAGAAACAAATAGCTGCTCAGTTCAAGAAGCTGGAAGCCTCAGAACAAAAGGGATCAATCATGCAACCCCTGTTCAAAGCTGAAGGTCTGAAGGCACCATGGAGAGTCACTGGTGTGAGTCCCTGTTTCAAGGCTGAAGAAGCTGGAGTCTGTTGTCCATGGGCAATGGCAGCAGCTAAACATGCACCCACTCAAGAAAAATAGAGCTTGCACACACTAGAATGCTTCCTTCTTCCAGTTTTTGTTCCATCTGTGTCCCCAGACTGTTAGACCGTGCTACCCACATTCAGGAACCATCTTTCCCCCTCTGTTCACTCACCCGCTTGCCAATCTTCTCTGGAAACACCATCAAGGACATAGACAGAGTTTACAATCAAGACTAACCATCACCGCAGTGAGGGACTTTCCTTCAGCAAAAGGATGGTGGTGCTGTCTGGGATCAGGTAGTAGGTTCAGAAAGGGGAAGGAGTGGTTAGATTCTGTGTATGTTTGAAGGTGGAGTCTACAAGATTTTCTTGGCAGATTGGATGTAAAATGTGGGGACAAAAGAGTAATACAAAACGATTCCAACTTTTTTGGCTAGATGCAAAGGAAATATGGAGGCAAATCATAAAGGTCTAAAAGTCAGACAGGGAAATTTGAGTCATATCCATTTTGGGTTTGTGAATAGCAAGATTCGGGGATTAGAAATGAGGAGATGGATGTTGGAGACATTTTCTGGTGGCTTAGAGAAAGGATGGTGATAGATTAGATGGGCACTGATTTAAGAAAGGTCCTGATCAGTTCCAGGAACATTAACTTCCAGGAATGGCTCAACCTAAGTGTGACAAAGGAGAGGGTGACAAGGAAAAGCCAAGAAGTGGACAACGCGGAAGGGGGAAAGATAGCAAAAAAGTACATTCTGTTTAAAATTTACTTTGAAGGGATGGAAGGCATTGTGACAGCCATCCCGATGGCTCAGGGAGAGATGTGGCTTGCCCTTATTTTAAAAAGAAGATGCAAAGATCTCTTGGAAATGAGTGGAAAAAAGAAAGGGAAGAAGGAAAAAAGAGACCCATTGCTTTCTTTGGTTTCATGCTGCTTTAGTTTAGATAATGTTTCAAAGGCAAGTATTGGAACAGAAGGGTACACAGATCCACTGTTTTAGACTAGAGTGAGTTTGAAATAAATTGACTACACTTAACAATAAAGGAATAAATGGAGCTAATCCACCGATAAAAAATATGCTTTGACCTTATCAGAGCAGTGATAATAATAATCTCTTACTTTCATAAAGTACTATATAGTAGAAATAAAACTGTTTGAAGATTTCAGAACAGTAAGGCACATTTCTATAGCACAAACCACATTTTATCCTAGATATGCAAACTAATCTAGTCTTTGATGAAAAGAAAAACAACAATGATAAACAAAACAACATAAAAATACAGGTTTAGCATCCCTAACTGAACATTCAAAATCTGAAATGCTCCCAAATCCAAACTTTGTAAGTGCTGACATGGTAACAGGAGTGGAAAATTCCACACCATGAAACTTTGTTTCATGTGCACCATTATTTAAAATGTATAAAATTACCTTCAGGCTATGTATATAAGGTATGTATGAAATTAAAATGAATTTAGTGTTTAGACTTGGGTCTTATCTCCAAGATATTGCATTATGTATTGGAAATATTCCCAAATCTGAAAAAAAAATGTAAAATGTGAAACATTTCTGTTCCCACTCAATTTGAATAAGGAATACGCAACCTGTATATATAAACATAAATTTAATATTTCTCTTAAGAAGCAAAAGTTCCTTACTCTTTCCTGGTCTTCTGTTCTGTTGGTTAAATAGAGAACAAGTCAAATTATCAAATAACCTGTCTTAATTTTAGGTGTGAAAATTCATGAGTTCATCCATTTAAAAAAAAAAAAAATCTGACCTTTTTAGATGGCCTCAAGAAGCCCTAGTGGTCTGCCCCCTGCTTACCTTGCTATTGCCATTTCATGCCTTTCCTCCTCACTCACTGGTCCTCATCTGTAAGCCCACCTCCCAACTGTGCAAGCACCCCAAGCCCTTCCCACCTTGGAAGTTTCACAGAGCTTTCCTGCCCAGCATGGCTCCTTCTAACTCCTTCGTGGGACTAACTAACTCCTATTTCTAACAATCAAAATGCAGGCTAGAAGCAGAACACACACCAGATAGTCCAAGTGAAGAGACTTTAGAGGTGATGGCTAAGTTAGGAACAAACAAGAAGGGTCAGATGCCCAGAGACTGCTAACACCAGGAAGCCATGACCACATCTGAGATTGAAGAGACAAGGACAAGGAGAGGAGGTAGCACTTTCTGAGCCTTATAAGAGCTGGAACATGGGGAGGGGTCTGGGCATGCTATATATGTGGCTGCAGCCACAGATGTGACATCAAAGCCTGGGACATCTGGATCTCTATTCTTCCGACCCTCATGCTCTAGCCATCATCTCACTTTGTCAGAGCTGCCAGGAACAATGTTCATACAGTAATGGGGTCTCCAGGGATCCAGCCTCTCTGAGCATGAGCAAGGAAGAGAATGGCAGAGAGTGGAGTGTATGTGCGTAGATGGGCAGGGAATGGAAACCAATTAGTACATTGTTTTTTTAGTTCTCTGTTTGTTTGTTTATTAAGTGATGTTGGGAATCAAACCCAGGGTTTTGTTAGGTAAGCGTTCTACAACTCAGCTACATCTCCCATCCCTATTTCTTTAGGGAAATTATCACCTCCTCACAAAGTTCTTCTTGACCGTCCTGTCCATGAAGGTTGATTTTGGAACTTTCAGCATCTTCTTTTCTCACTATAAACACAGATAAGTCTGACTATTTGTTCACATGCTTGCTTCTTTTAACAGATGGTATGTATCATGAAGACAGGGACCTGCTGCTTTGCTTATTACTGGGGTAATTGGTGCTGGGCTCATAGGAGAGACTGAAATACCTGGGGGAGAGCGCGAATAATAAAGGGAAAAAGGTTAAAAGGGAGAATGGAAAGGCCTTTTTTAAAAAGAGAAAGAGTTTGTATTCATATATATAGTAATTTTAAACTTTTAACTTAACACATTACAAACAAAACCAAAATAGTTGAAAAGCCTAAAAAACCAGAAAAATAGAGCAGTCTAGTTGGGGAAAGATGATGAAGTAGTATATATGAATTGTTTATTTAGTGCCAGACACTCTTGCACATTATTTCACTTAATCTCTGTGACAGTGCTGAAAGACAAGGGAACATCATTTTCCATATATATATATATATTTCAGACATATTAAATTGCCTATTAATACTGCTCTGGTCCTGGATGGTATTTAAGCCCATTGCAATGTGAAATTAAAAACTGAAGCCTCTTCCATTAACTTCTGGGTGCTCTGGGTATTGTATAGGAAACATCCAGGACACTGTGTACCTTTTGTCCTTTTCAGACGACCCACTGTTGTGTCTCCTGGGCTTTTATCTTAAAACATAACACTTATCTATCTATTTGTCTACCTAAAAGTAGCTTTTGTGAAAGGTAATTTAGCAAGATGTTTTGTTTACGGGAGAGAAACAAAACCAATCAAGCTATAAAGATGTTCATCCTTGGGAACAAAAGTAGACGAGTAATAGATTGAATGTTAATTGAGGCAGATGCCTGTGAGAATAATTTGAAGTAATCTGTAAGCGATTAAATGAAAGAGGTACTCTTTCCCCTTGTCAAGCTTCCCCCACCTAATATGCTTTCTTTCTTGCAACTGCCCATGAGGCAAAGCTCTTTACTACGTCCAAAGAGACTCCTTCAAGCCAACAATTCAAAATTCTTAATTCTTGTAAGCCATAAAAGAGTGTACAAAATACATAATTACCTCACTACATTGTCATTAATTTTTTTCAACATACACCAAGTCTCCATAGCATTCAGTGTTTTAGCTGTGAACAAACATATATGTGTGAAGGCAAGATCAAAATATTCAAATCTCATACACATACGCACACGACTGGAAGTAGTAAGCTGTATTAGTAGCATGCACATGTGAATTCAGAACAGAGGTATGTTTGAAGCATTTGAGTTCCTATTGTCCTTTCCATCCCATTCCAAATTACTCCCTATTATACTACATGAATTATTAATAACATTATCACTGTTTCCCTTTTATTTGGATAGTCTAATTTTAACATCAGAATTTTCTCAACTTAATTTTTATCTTTTAAGCATAAAATAACATATTATTTCATTTTTCTTTGTTAAACATTGAGAGTAAATGTTGGCCTGTTGACTTGTTCTGAGGACTCTATCAGCACCAGTACTTGGGAAGGCTACACTGATTTGATTTATTGACTGATGCTAATGAGGTAACTTTAGGTTCAAAAAGTTCTGCCTTTACTTACTTAAAACAACTCTCACTGGCTTTTTATCCTATCTCAAATTAGAATTTTTAGTTAAAAATTACTTGCAAAATTAACATCAATTTCTAAATAATAGCTGCATATTTGAAATTTGATGGCCTCGAGAGCAGATCTTCTGCTACATGAAGAAATACCTATTGGTTCTATCCATTGCTATTTACCAAACTCAGCTGTACCTCTGAGAGCTGTGACTGATCTCCTTCCCTGAAATTTGGACAGAGCCTTGGGAGTGTTCTGACCAATGTGACAAAAGTGATGTTATTTCACTTTGAAGTTTACATCATAATAGCAATACAGCTTTTGCCTTGCTTTGTCTCTCTTTCTCTTGTTCTTGAAACCCAGTCACTTTACTATGGAGAAGCCCAAACTAGTCCATGTGGAGAAACTGCATGAAGACTCCAAAGGAGTCTCTAGCCAATAGCCTGCAACAATCATTAGACAGATAAGTGAATAGCTGTTCACTATTCTACCAGCTTTTGAACTGCTCTAGCCCACACCAAGTGGAGTAGAAATGAGCTGTTCCTATGGAACCTTGGCCAGCTTGCAGATTCATGAGGGAAATGAGTATTGGGGTTGCCTTAAGATAAGTTTTGCTATAACAACTTTAATAATAGTGTAAGAAACTTCCTTAAATTAATTGGGTAGTTGCCAATTCATTTTTCTTCTAAACACAAATATAATTTCAAATTTGATGCTTTCCCCATCTTCTCTTAAAATTTGTACCAAATTAAAAAAAATGTACAAAATAGGAACTGTAGCTTGGGATCAGCATTACAGAGGGGTCAGTTCAGGGCTGTTTTTAAATAGTGATTAGAAGATAATTTATAAGAAAGTTGTTTTCAAAAAACTTCAAATACTTGGTCTAAAATATTTTACTTTCCCAGCCATCTTCTTGTTAATGAATGCATCTAAAACTTGCAAAAAACCCCACATAATTTATACCCTTAGTCTCAAATACTTCTTAGATTACTAAATTTCAAAAGAACAATCTCAAGCTATAGCTCGAGTACGTACTGTTTATAATATGTGGGGATTTGGTTAACTAGGTCACACTAGCCCTATCCACATTGGTCTCACTTTGGGTCACATATAGCCCTGTTCATTTGCATCTGTCACTTCTGAGAGACTAATCTGCCCATCTGTCCTTGATAGAGTTTTATAACTCTCCTTACCAAATTACAAGTCATCTCTGAACTCTTCTAGCTGTTTCAAGCTTTTTTCTTAAGATTTAATAACCAGGATTTTAGAGATCTATTTAATGCCCTAACAAAGGTTTATTTATTGCCAACTATTTGTCAAGTTCATTGTGGGAACACAATAGTCAACAAGGAACATACAAAGTCTCTGGTCTTGTAAAATTAACCATCTAGTTGGGGGCAACATGAATTAAGAAGATAATATAAATATTTAGTTTCAAACTGAAATAAAAGCTATGAAGGAAAAAAAACATAGCTATGAGATAATGTAATGGGGATTTGCACTGATTGTCCATTTATTCCATGGATTGAGCACAGTAAAGTGCAAGCAGTTCACTTTTTTCTCTCTACTACCCTTTAACCTGCCACTCAACTGTTTTTCCTTAACTTGGTTAAAATTTTGAATTTATTCCCATATTTTTCTAGCCATTTTCAGCTATTAAATGCTCAAAGTGGTCTAATGACACAAACTTAGTTTCTCATGATCTGAGACTTTTCCCCTTCTCTCGCTGGCTTTCACTCAGAGCCTGGCCCCAGGGAAGGGCAGCATGGAAACTTCTTTCTCATTTCTGTTTTCTACCTCCATTCTTTAGACTAGAGGGTGTTCTTGGGCTCTGCTTTGGGCCCTGTTGGAGGAAGACAAAGAATTCTTTTTCTCTTCTCCTTCCATTGTTCCCTGATGATATCTGTCACTTTGTGGCACACCAATGTCTCCAAGAAGCAGTGAGGAGGAACTCTAGACTCTTTCCTATATATCTTGGTTGTGTAGCTCACATACCTTTTCCCCCCCATGTAACCTAGTTTGTGGAATCTTCACAAAACTTCACTCCAATTCATCTTTGTTATATAATACTTAGCCACCAGGAAGGCTCTAATATTGCTTACAGAGAGGGCAATGTCTTGGTACACGCCCTCATTTGGGTAATTTTTATATATGTTAAATAAAATGGGTACTAATTACTGAGTCTAAACAAGCTCTAGCTTTACATTATTGCATCCAACTTTTCCTTCTCTTAGCTTCTTTCTCTAAATTGATCTTTAAAATTTGTTTTGCAAAACATTTTTTAATACTTTTTAATTGTTTTGAGGATGGGAAATTGTCCACCTTTCTTCTTAGACTCTAAGTAATTGACACTTACTGGTTATGATTCCCTTGCTTATTTATTCCTTCAAAAACTAAAGAATTAGCTTCATGTTTCTTATCTAGAAACCACATAGTTTTTTCCACTTAATTCTCAATAATTCTAATTTTTGCTATTCATCTACCTGTTTGCTTGAAACCACTACTTTTGCACTCTATAAATCCTAGGGTCCCATTTATATTCTTTTCCATGAGTATGCATCACGATCAAGGGACATTGGGGTCATTTGTACTAAGAGTTGCAAAGTTTGGCCAATGGTTTTATAATTTCACTATTAACATTCATCAAAATGTTCTTGGAGTAGTATCCCTTGAATCAGTGTATTGAGTGAAAAGCTTCTGGGATTAATAGACGTGGGCTGAGATGCGGACTCAAGCATCAGGCATATCATACTGTAGGCACTTATTAAAGGTAATTGTCTTTGTTTTTGCTACACTCTAGATCAGCTCCAGAACATTCTGTGCAATAGTGATAATTTGAATTATAAATATTAACTTTTCAGATTCAAATGTTAATCTGGGAGTAGATATTATGTTAAGGTAATTTTAGCAACCAACTAGCCAATTAGTGCTTTTCTTCTCTTCTTTCTCCTTCTCCATCTCCTCCTCCTCCTTACCACCTCCTTTTCCTTCTTTTTTCCTTTATGTTCCCAGGCTAGTAAGTGTGGATTTGCCTTTTGGCTCCCACAAGTAAACAATAATAATAAGTCACCGAAAGGGGTTGTGACAGAGACAGAGGAGACCTCAACTCAGACCATCCAGGCTTTTGATGTATCACGGCAAAGAATTTAAGGATGTGTAAGTTTTAACAGAGAGAAACGAACTTTATTGGATAATAAAATGTGAAGATGCACATTCCCCAAGCAGAGACATGCTTTTGGGGTCTCAGGCTATTCTTTAAAGGAAACATAGTGAGGGTGGGCATGGGAAAGTGTGGAGGAACCACCTCAGTCTGGAGAACTCAGTTCTTAGATCCTAGAGCACAAGACATTCATTATGGTCTGATGCTTACCAGGATATTCAGGTTGACATTGTCTCCTTTAATTAACATTTGTAATGTACCTACATCATAGGTTTCTTAAAATACATCTCCTTTGTTTTATCTAATCTGAAAATACATTGTGTAGGCAAAAAAAAATGCATGTAAGCTTTAGTTAAAATAAGGCAATTTTCATAAACGTGCATTGATAGTAACTCTAAGATTTGTAGATTTCTCAGAAATTTTCTGAAGAAAAATGGGTTTGAGGAATAAGTCTGATCCTAGGGCTTGTAGAAGTGTAACTATGGTCGCCTTTCTACCTATCTTTATTTCTGCTAATCTGCCTCAGTAACACCCTTTATAGCAAGGGCCCATTTATTTAGAACTAAACCCTCTAAGGAAGGTGGCAGACCTGGACACGGTGTGTCTGGATATGTGACCTGTCTTGCCCAGACATTTGCCCACAATATTTGAAGGGATTGGCTATTTGTGAAAACCATGCAAAAGATAATCAATAAATAAGAATGTATTGATTATAAGAATTTATAATTCACTGATAATAAGAATTTATCCTATGAAATATATATTTTAGCATATAATTAACAATAGTTTATATAGCAAAATAGAATATGATAGTGTTCTGATATTAATTTTCAATTTCCCATCCTATGAAGTTGGAATCTGTTCATGTTTAAGAGATTTTTATCTTCTTTGGATTTCTTGGATTTCTCTTCTTGAATCCACCATATTTTGCTGGCCCTTTTTTAATGTGTTACAATTTTTTCCAAGGCTGATAGAATCAAATCAAAATTTGTTCAATAGGATTTTTTCAATGTTACATGTAAGGGAATTTCCATCTCACAAACTGCTGTTCAAACAGCTCCCACTACAGATGGTTCCCAACTTATGATTTGACTCACATTTTTTTTGACTTTATAAAGGTGCAAAATATAAACATTCAGTAGAAGTCATACTTCAAATTTTAAATTTTGACTTTTTCCCCTGGGTAATGATATGCAATAGGATACTCTCTTGTGATACTGGCAGCAGCAGTGAGTCACACTTCCTGGTCAGTCATTTGATCTCGAAAGACAACTATAGATACTCTGTGGGTGCGCTGTGTGGCTATGCTATGGTATTCAGAAGGTCAGGTGTATTAAATGAATTTTAAACTACAATATTTTCAACTCATGATGGGCTTATCAGGTTGTAACTCTATCATAAGTCTAGAAGCATCTGTAGGCACTTATCAATCAGCCCAGGGATGTCACACTCTGCTCTCTACCCTGAGCAGCTCTGTGTGATCAGCCTTCCGTCCCATAAGTCCTGTCTAAACTGTGATGAAGTGATAAGGTTCTTACCTCTTTTCCAGCATGAAAAATATTTTTATGATTGAGGCTCCACTAGAAAATAGGTTCCCCTCTGAGCAGAAACATGAATGTCGCTATGCTTTCTGGTTAATTCTATTAAAGGTCTGCCAGGCTGCTCAGCTCATTTACACCCACTGTAATGTGATTTGAATTTTAAGTTTCAATGTGTCCCAGAAAATATCCCCTGAGATGCTTATTGAAAAATGATTCCAAGGTAAGGTACATTGGACAGCACTGCTTTGATACTACTCTCTTATAAATCCTTATTGCACATTAGGGACTTACAGGCTTTGGGAAGTCCTTCAGTAAAAACACTTAGCCTAATCTAAAATTTTCCCCAACCTAATTTGAGCTGGAACTCTTACTTATTTTATTTTTGCAAAATACCTATTAACGTCTTCAGATACTTATTTCCTATGGGATATGTTGAGAATGCTGGTTAGGCTTTGAAAGTAAAAAGTACTCTTATAAGAGATTGTCATCTAAACACCACAACATTTTATCATGATGCAGAGACTAGGATCTAATTTTGCAAAAGAAGAATCTGATTCTTCAAGTAGTTAAGTAAAAAAACAAAAACAATTTTGATGTTGCCAGCTATACCTGGCAACTAACTATGCTATAGGCTTTGAGAAATGCTGCTGTGTCACTGTGTTTCTAAGGAGTATAAATTTGGTTGCTCAAAAAAGAAAAAATGCAATCTTCTGAGACCGTGTGTGTGTGTGTGTGTGTGTGTGTGTGTGTGTGCGCGCGCGCATGCGCGCGCATGTGTGTGTTTGTGTGTGTACATATATGCTTATTTATGGGTGCATGAGCTTGAGTTGAACTCAACTAAGATTTTGAAAAGATAAGGACAGTTGAACTCAATGCTTGGTCTGTTGGGTGGTCAAGTTCACAAGTCCAAGCCCTCAAACCAATGCTCTGAGGACCTCCATCACAGAAGTCATCATATTTTGTGGCCTGAGAAATAGAAGGTCTACTGATTTGAGCACAAGCCCAGAAACACACATTTTCTTTATACTAATCTAGTTCTCACAGTACTTAAGAAATTTTAAGTATAAAACCTATCTCAGTAATTTGGACATGAATCAGAAAAAAGAAGCCATTGACTTCATTCTGTTTCCTTTTCTTTGATGCATAAGTCTGTGGTGCCACACTGAAGTCTGAATGCCTCACAGTTGGATGGAAACTCACCAGACATTCATGGGCAGAATTTCCATTTGCGAACAGTAACCACCAAAGGGACATGTGGTTTTAAAGGTTTTTCCATGTTGGTCAGCAACCAAAATGCCTGACTTCCTGTTGCAGCTTATTAATAAGCCCAAATCTTGTTAAGTTGGAAATTTCCTCCATACAGTCTTTCCACAGTTTCTGCTGATGGGACTTTAGCAATCCAATTGTTTTTTATGACTTTAAGTGATCTTTTAGCACAGCTTCATTGCTTTCATAGCCAAAAGCTGTTCAGAATGGAGCTATTTTACCCAAACCCATGTCTGACAAATATGCTTATGTGCCTATTCTATGGGAATTTTAGAAGGGGGTGTCATGTTTTCATTATTTGTAACTGTATTTGAATGATTCATAGAAATTGAAGAATATTGATTTCTGTGGTACTTATTTTTCTTCATCAGGTTCTCTCTCTCTCCTATTCCCTGTCTATCTCTGTGTGTGTGTGTGTGTGTGTGTGTTGTATCTGGATGATCTGAATCCAAATAAACCTCATAAAATATCAGATTAAATCATGAGTTAGTTTGACCCTTGTGTCTAGTTACCTATGGGGAAATGGAGTTTATCATTAGGTCTGCCTGGGGTATTTTGACATCTAAGCGATTGGGCAAATAACAGGATCTGTCAGGTAGTTTTGATAGAAGGACTTTCTTTTGGTTAGCATGCCAACAAAGCATGTGTGTTAAGGCACCTGGATCTGAGCCTCATAGGCAATTAGCTCCTGAGCCCAATGTCTGGCCACTATCTTCCATTCCATTTACTGTTGTTCTTGTTTAACAAACTGCCACATTCCTTTCCATTCAAGACTGATCTCCCAAATAATTAGATATAAAATATTATTTATATCTAATAATAATTAGATTTAAAACATGTTACAAATATTTGGTGTTATATGGAAATCGTCTTATTGAGGAAATTGACTTGTCCAAAGTTTTGTGTTTTTCCAAATCTACCATCTCACCTTCCTGTATTATGGAAACCCCAGGAAGTGAAGGGTAAAGATGAGGGTGAGGAAAGATGTGTCTAGCAGAGTAGGGACTGCTCCGTAGCTGAGACAACACATAAGGATGAAGAATTTCAGGAACTGTGCATGATCTCTAGATTAAAAACATATACACATTAGAATGACTATTGGGCTCTAAGATGTTTATTATAAATAAACATTCAAATGAAATATAATGGTCTATATTTTTATAACAAAAAAACAAAGGATTTCTGAAAATGAAAAAAAAATTGTTGGTTTTCAGAAAAATCTTTATCACTTGTCATTTGATAACACCTAATCTGAAATAACAATAGAAAGGTTGATTATAGTAGTATTTTTTCCTTTGTGTGATAATTCATATTTTTCCTGGTGCAATATTAACACATTCTATTCTTGGAACTGGCTCAACCCCCCAAAACATGTTTTGTAAGCACCCCAGTACTGTATTTTAAAATTTGAAAAATTTTAATTTTGAAATATATCTGGTCCTAAAGTTTTGAATAAAAAATAATATCTTTTGTAAATTGTTTTTACAAAAAAACTAATGCTCATTGTAAGTTGCCAAGCAATATAGAAAAAATAGAAGGGGTTTAACTTTAGTTAAAATTTATTGTAAATAATACAACCCATAAATAATCATTGCCTATATCAGATGAAGATTCTCTGTATTGTTTCTCCATGCAATTATACAAAGAACAAGATGTTAAGCATAATTTTTATATAGTAGGGAAAATGTTTCCTCATCATGAGTGCTCTTAGTTTCTAAAGCATTTCTCCAAGTTTGAAGAAAGATAATGAAAAGCAACATGAGATTAGGATCATGATGTAAGTATGGATTTACTAATATGTGTCAATTTTAATCTTATCAATTGACTTTCTACTATAAATATGAGAAAATTAATCCTCTTATTCTTATCATACCTCCCCTTCTCTCAATTTCTCAATTTTTTACATATACATTCTATTTTGTTCTCATAATTCTCTCAGTTCTTTGAAATTTGATAAATTTTGACAGTCAGGCCTTTTACTATAGCTTATTCATTTCTGGTTTTCTTTATAATTTTAATTTATTTATGGTTAAAAAAATATAATCAAACTTTTTTTTCCAAGGGATTCTCTTGGTGCATACTTGATTTAAAGGACAACTTGGTTGGGTATAAAATTCTTGGGTCTCACTTGTAATAAAGTTTTATACACATTTTTGGGCATTAAGGTGATATAATTTTTTTAAAAATTTTAAGTAGTTCAAAATTTCCAGAGATTTCCATGGGATCCTTTCTTTATCACTTAAATTTATTAACTTTTCAAAGATTCAATACTTTAAGAACATTTGTCAATAACACACTGAATCTATGAAACATTTTGTAGTTATTATTTTGAGAGGCATTGATTAGGCAGAAAATGTTAAACATTTTTATCTTCAGTATGTGGAATCTTATTTCTAATTACTTGCTCTTTTTCACAATTTTTATTTTATATGATTTTTCTCTTGTTTTCCACAAATATTGCTGTTTTTAATCATGTTTTTCAGTTAGTTGTTTCTAGTATGATTTTTATTTTTCTCTTCTATTTCTTTCCTAAATTCTGCTATCTTACTTTTCCTCTTATGTGGTTTTATCATCCCTTCCTTGAGTACTGTAACTCTTCCTTGAGCTATCTTTTAAGGAAAAACAAAATATTCTGTCTTAAATTCCTTTTAAACAAACAATCTGTCTCAAATCCATACATTCTTTACCATGACAAACTTCAGGGTAGTCAGCCACCCTTGCTGCATAGTCTCTCACTTGTAACCAAAATATTCATGTAGCTGCATTTGTATCCCACAGTCTCCAGGGGACTCAAGCAAAGTTGCTTCAGTGATCACCTTGAAATATCTCTCATTTGGTTTGAGATGACAGAAACAGACCTCTTTCTTCCACTATGGCAGAGTTAGGGTGAGGATGTGAACGTGCAGGCTGGGAATAGAAAAACACCATCCATATTTATCACCCTTTTCCAGAGGCAGTCATACTCTCACTTGAATCTCAACCTATAGTGGGTGTTAGGTATAAAGAGAAAAGTCCAATTTTCTACATCATCTTTTGTAAGTTTTGCATTAGTCATCTAGCACCTCACTTTGAGAATGTTGGGGAACTTGGCTATTTGAAGCTCTGCTAAAACTGAGTCACAAACTTTCCCATGTTGACATTACATTACACTTACTTTTAAAAATCTTTTGCTTTTTGATTGAAGACTGAAGAAGTTTGTGTCAACTCTCAGGATCATTCCTAATTTTGGTCCAAATTTTATCAAATTTGGCAAATAGTCATTAAGTCTTATGGTTTGGTGTCATAAGTGTTTCATTTGTTTCAAGAAAATAATGATTTGACTCTACCTTTTCATTCATTTTGTTTTTTGATGAGTTTTGAGGCAAATAAAGTAGAAAATGGTTCACCAATTTTATCCAGAAGCATGTAAGTATATTTCATGGTGGTCTTATTGCAGGCACTCCCTGAGATGTTGCAATGGAAGAAAATCCTAGTATTGCAATAAATATGATCAATGATGCTGTTTTATACATAAAGTTCCTTTGTTTTCAGGCCATCACATTATAGGTGGCTTACTTACTAGTAATTTCCAGTACTTCATGTATCCCATGCTCCATGTGGTTTCTATTGGCAGCAGAGAGGAAGAAAAGGATCCATTCACTAAATTAAAGCAGAATGATTTGGTGTATAAATATGTTCTCAAGTTTTTCCTTGATAATCAAAGGCTTATTTAAATAATACTTTAAAACCTGCTCTCTGTTAAATCTGTTTCTAATTTCTCTCTGGGGCCCCTGGAACAGAACAATTTACCCTCTACTTATTCTCCCTTAGAATTTAGTAAGTGATTTATTTATTATATGGTTAAATTAGATATGTAGATGTTTTAATAAAATATGTCCCAAACTGAACTCCAAATATTGTCCCCAAATCTCATTCTTTCAGTTGCTCCAACTGAAAATTTTACTTCACTATTTCTCTTTCTCTTACTTCCCTTATTGATTCATCACCATTTTCTGTTGGCTCTATCTTCATGAGTGTATAAGTATTCTAGGCTGCTGTAACAAACTGCCACAGACTCTACAGTGTAAAACAATAGAAATTTTATCTGTCACAGTTTGGGAGAATAGAAGCCTGAGTGAATAGAAATCAGAGTGGGGGCAGGCCTGTGTTCCTTTTGCTGAATGTAAGAAGGAATTCTTCTTGCCTCTTCCTAGCCTTTGTTGGTTGCCAGTAGTCCTTGGTGTTCCTTGGCTTGTAGATATGGCACTCCTCTCTCTGCCTCCATTTTCACAGACTGTTTATTTTCCTGTTCATCTCCATCTTACAAGACCTTCTTAGAAGAGCAGCAGCCATTATCCAAATATTACTGTGCTCTGACATTTTGAATCATTCCAATCACTCTTCTCTATTTTTCTAATTTGTCTTCTCTATTTGCTATCTGCACTATGAAATAGAAATCCCTTAGGGAACTGATGATTTCTCTTCACTGCTCTGTAGCAACTGTCTAGAAGAGCACCTGGCAAGTAGTGGGTGCTCAATAGAGATATGTTCAGAATGAATGAATGTTACAAAAGTAATGTCTCTAGTCATATGTGTGGGAACAGAAAAGTGGTTACATTACATTTCATAAGGGACAGAATTGATTGTGATTTGTTTTCAAGGCTCCTTTTGAATGGGTTGTCGGTGGCCTTGGTTGCTTATCCATCACCCCTGTCCTGGGATGACTGAAGCTTTCCCATGGGCTCTGTCAGAACATGGATTAGTGGATTAAGGGACACGTCCTTTTTGCCCACAGTGAGAAAGGGCCTTTTCTATGAAAACAAGGAGAGTATGACAGGGGACTTCTTTCCTTCCTCCATGATAGTCAATGAAGAAGGGTTCCCATCCTCAGGGCAGCTATGTGCTATCCTCCCCCCAAAACACAGTCACCCCAGAATTCAGCTCATCATATTCAGGTATTGAGAAGACCTGAGCCAGCAGTAGACAGATTTGACATTCCTTGATGAGTAAGGGAAAGAAGTTGCTAGTGATTACATGCAATTTACTTCTGGTATCTCAAGGGCAGAACGAAGGAGGAGAAAACAAGATCAATTAGATAAGCAGAGGGTGAATTAGCCATTTAATCAAGTACCTACACCATGAAGCACACAGTTCTTCCAAGAGACACCATTATCTTTAATGGAGTTCTTTAGAGCATCTTCAATTTTTCTAATGAAGACAGAAAGCCCCATCTTTAGTAAAGTGCTACTCTTTGCTTGTTTGACCACAGGATTATCTATTCCATTCAGTTCCCTAGGGAGCTGATATTCTCCCCCTTTATTCCTCATAGAATTAGAAAGAGAGGAAATCTGTCCAAATTATTTAATCAAATTATTCTTTCCCTGGCCAATATAAGTGCTTAAATATCCACATTTAATACTTCTCCCTCTAATGATATTCACTTATCTAAAATTACCCCTTAATTGATAAGATATATGAGCAAAAATACTATTAGGCAAAATGTTAAATGAACTCAAACCATTTAGAATGTTTTCACGCCAACCCTTGAATTTACTTAATCTCCAGTGAGCGATCTAAAAAGATAGGACTTTATCTTCACTATGACTAGCCTGAAATAGCAAAGGGAAACAGGTTGGAGAAGAGGTGGCAAACAAAGAGAGGAAAATCTTTTTGGTTATTAATTTCCTTGCTGCAGAAAACTGTGTGATTTTTATTTGGTTCCTTCAATTTTCAGTTTTGAGGGGAGAAATATCTCAATACCTTTGGAAAGAGTGTCCACATATATGATAATGTTTCACTTGACAGTGGGAATTAGTTCTGAGAAGCGCATTATTAGGCAATTACATTGCCGTGCTGTTGTCACAGAGTGTACATTTTAAACTAAGTGATGCCAATGTCACTGAATGATACAAGCTTATGGGACTACCTGACTGAAATGCTGTTAGCAACATAAGACTGTGTTTCATAGAAGATGACTAAAATGCTGTGGAAGACATTATTAATTAGACTCATTAGACACTGACTAATTAGAATAACAATCTATTTCAAACCAGTTTTATGAGATATAACTTAAATAAAGTACTTATTGCCCTTTACTGTGGCTAGTTTTATGAATTTTGACAGATGCAAATGTCATGTAACCACCACTGTGGTAAAGTTATAGACATTTCCATCACTCCAGATTCTCTCTTATCTCTGTGGAATCAAACTCATCTCACTTCCAAACTCTGGTAAACACTTAATCTGTTTCTTCTCTTTGTTATTAGCATAACTGCAGCCATCTTCTTTTTCTCCACCCTTGCTTTATGAATGCTATTCTTATTCCCAAGAAATAGAAACTAGCCTGAGATAAAACCTACTGGCCTAGAGATGTGCTGGTCTCTCCCTGTTCTCTCACTGAGAGATGGGAGACAATTTACTGGCCCCCTGAGATGGGGACATACTGGTTTCCTTGTTCTCACCTTGAAAAGATAAAGGGACGGTTTTCCTGCTCCCCCTCTGAGGGAAACAACCTGTCTCTATTCCCAAGAAACAAACTTTCCTTCCACAAGATCAGGGAATGCTTACTCTGTCAGCCAAGACTGAACCTGCCCCTAGCACGCGACCATGATTCTAGCCTATAAAAGGTAACATTCAAGGGGGGAGTCGCTGCTGCTCTCCCTCCTTGCTGCTGCTGTCCCTCTCTCTGTGCAGAGCAGCTTTGTCAGACTCCTGACAATAAACCCGCTTCTTACCCAGGTGTGTGTGTGATCAGTCCTGCACCACTTTTCTTTCTCTTATAATTTTCTTCACCTTTTCCATAATGTCCTATCAATGGAATCATATGCTAAGTAGACTTTTAAGACTGGTTTCTTTCATTTATGATAATAGACTTAAAACTTAACCATGTGGTTGAATAAATACATCAGTAACTGATCCCTCTTAGTTGCTAAGGAGTATTTAATTTTCGCTATGAATAAAAGTTTTCTTTTTATTTACAACTTGTTGGACTTTGGATTTGTTTGCAGTGTTTTTTTTCCAAAGATAAGGAATAAAGCAACTATAAGTAAGTGTATAGTTGTTGTTTTTTTTTCCTGTGTATATACGCATTCATACTTCTTGAGAATGGGATTGCTGGGTCCTTTCGAAGGAGTAAGAAATGAACAACAATTGACTATGATTCTCAAAGCATGGTCCCAGATCCTCAGCAGCAGTCTCACATGAGAACTTGTAGAAATGCAGCTTCCTGAGTCTCAGTCCAGTTATAGTGAGTAAGAAACTGTGGGGGTGAGGCCCAGCAAGGTGCTTTGACAAACTTGCCAAGGGGATTTGATGAGTGAAGTTTGAGAACCACTGGTCTAAAACTATGCAGCTCTGGCCACAAACTTGCCTTCCCCATTCAGGTAAACCATCTCTTCCCCACCTACCTACAAATCTTAGAGGAGAATGTAGCAACCACCTATGGATCCTCAAGAATGCGCTTTAGCAATTCCATCCTTTATTCTCTAATTTTGCCTCAGTTACCACCATGATCAGAATTCATACTGGTAATGCTCCCTGAGAGGAATTTTGCTAAATAGAAAAACTTCCCTATTCTGTTACATGACATATTGATAACCTGAATTGATATCCTGACCCTTCAGGCCTTTCATTGTTCTATGTGACAAAATAGTACTCTACTGAGGTGTTCAGAAACTCCTAGGGTGGTGGTGGGTGGGTAGGGAGAATACTTTTTCTACTTTTGGTCTATTGTTCATTATTTCTTTCCTAAAATTAGTTGTAACTATGAATTTTGCAGTAGAGTTATTTCAGTGTGTTCTAAGGGAAAAACCAGGGTCTTAAATGACGGATGGAATGTGTTTAAGGGGTAAAGCTTCCTGTAGGTTTATGCTAAAATACAGATATTATGTTCACAGATTTCACAGTTTACATATTTAGAAGGAGGAGCAGGAAGAGAAGAAGGTCAAGGAACATACATATAATGCTTTGTGTGGGCCAGATACTCTGCTAAATCTTCAAGTGTTGCAAAAGAGAAAGTTGAGATATTGAGGAAGTAACAAATCTGGAAAAGGATTCCATATTCACATAAGAAATGGAGGTAGCTTCAAATTCATGCAGTCTAACTTTAACTTAGCTGTATTTGTAGACTGGATCTAATTTAGCTTTATATTTTATATTTATATATTCTAAAGCTTTATATTTTGCTGAACTATTAGTAATAAACATTGAATATTCTTAGTTGCTAAAATAAATATGATACACTTAATTTAAAAAATCAACATTAAACTATTAATGAAAAACAGATTTGGCTCAAGGAATAAAATGCTCTGACCATTATGTAGATAGACAAAATGAGGCAAAGAATAAATCAATTTGTGAAACATCACATGGCTAATAAATGGGGGAAAGCATCAACCAACTCTGATTTCAAAGCCCATGTTCTGAATTTCTACATGATTTTCACAGCAGACAAGATAAAGTCCAAACAAATTACAGCTGCTTAGGAAAGAAATGGTATTTCACATGTGGTACAGTGATGGGTGATCTATGAGAATGGAGTAGATAGAAAATTTAGATGCTTCGGTAGATTCTTTAGTGCTAATTAAGAGAAAGAGCACAGAGGGGAGTTATGAGCAACTGGCAAGGTAAAATTACTTAGTGATCAAATGGTAAGAAATGGCAAGAGTAGGTAGCTTACACAACTGAGTCTGGTGATGTCAGCCAATTAAGGAGCAAAGGAGGAACCAGTTGGGGGTAGGAAAAGCTAGTGGGTTTAATTTAAATATATCAAGTTGTAGGGGCCTGTGGAACATATCCAGGTAGAACTGTCTGGTGAGAAATATAGATAAGAGTTCAATAAATAGATTAGAGTCAATACAAATTAAATGGTTGCAGTGGATCAATAAAACAGTGTGGTCCACCAAAACATTGGAAATGATGCTTCACCCAAGGAGAAGATATAGAATAGAAAGGGAAGATAGCCATGTAGAAACTGACCAATTAAGAGAGGAAGAGAAATAGAAACCAATGAAAAAGACTGTGGAAGACTATGGAAAGGTGACCAGACAGGTCATGAAACGAAAAGGAGTTGAAACTGGAAGTCAAGTGAGAGCACAATTTCCAGAAAGAAGCAGCAGTCCCATGCCATATCTCTAACAGTCCGGGCATCCATCCTGGCTGAAGTTCAGCATTCATCTGTGACTTAAGAACCTTTGCCTCTTCCTATAAATATCCTGAGGTCCTTTCTCTCTCTACACTGCTATTCTTCATCAGCCACATGCCGACTGAAGTCACACTGTAGAACCACAAAACAATAATTATGAGCATATTAGTTCTCTTTGGGTTAACAGATAATTTTGCTGATTCAAGACAATTTTGCCACAAGAGGTTTAAGTTATGCGACATTTTAAAACTCAATTCTGTCATATATTGCAGTGACAAAAATCGATGATTAATGAAGGGTGCTCAAATGAGACTTGCTGAAGCTACTTTGATACACAAGGGAGCTGGCAATCTCTACTTCTGCAAATAGACACTATTAAAAGATGCAAAAAAAATTTAGATGTAGATTAAATAGGCTCTTTGAAATATTGTTTGTATATTTTTTTTACTTAGGAAATCCTTTGCTGAGAATAGTTCAAATGCTTCAGCCTCATTTGAAGAACTATAGTTTTTTTTATTGTTTAGTACAATTCTATGAGGTTTTGTTATTTGTGAAATTTACTGCTTCCTCCTGTCTTGATGGCTTTTTTCTTCCTTCTTCCTTGTTTAGTTGGTTGTATATCCTCCCCAAATCTTTCTTGCTCCCTCTCAGATTTAGACAGACCATTTCCTCTATTCTGAGGGCAACACTTCCTATTAAATAACACACTCTAGTGCTGGCCCTCACACATCAGGGTGAGGGGCGGATAACTTGTTTAGAGGATTGGAAACAGCTAAAAGTGACATTTAAGGATTCAAAAACAACATGGGTGGGAAATAAATCTTTGGCTGGGGAAAAAATGACTCTCTTTGCCAGGCAATAGCATTATAATTTATCATTTATTGAGAAAGAAGAATGCATTTTGAGAATCACATCAGATTAAAACTGATTATAGATATTAAGCAATGTCTCTGTGAGGCATTAGTCACTGCGTTTGTGAAAGCTATGTGCCTCTGGAAGGCGCAAGCTGATGAGTCACGGAGTGTGCTACAGCATTGCCATAATTGTTAGTATCATAAACAATGGTATATGATGGCAGAGAACAGATTAAAGAGAATGAAGTGTTTTGTGCCGTCTCCTCTAGAAGAAGAAACAAGATGTTATTTCACTGCGACATTAACTATTGATTTGGGCTTTTGTTTGTGTATAGTTCTTAATGGTTATGATAGCTCAAGAGAAGTATTCATGGCTTATTCATTTCAAAAGCCACCATAAATGATGGTTTAAACTGTTCCAACCTTGTGCTATGGCTTTTGAAATAACATGAAGGCTTCTTTTTCAATGTTAGAAAAGATTCAAGAGCACTGAACTAGTGTTATATCCTCAGGACCCCAAAGACCTCAGATCTGGATAAAAATGACTATAGGAGCTGAGGGCTGTTAGAATCAATGAGACCGGGCAACTCTCACAGAGAGTGCACAAGGTTCTTATTCATATCCCTGTTCGGCATTTGTCACTTTTTATATATTATATTTGTTTCAGATCATAGTTAAGCTATTTTGCTGGACTGTAAATATCTTGAAACAGAGATTGTATCTTATAAAGTTTTGCTCTCTCCTTAGTACCCAGCTCAGTAATGTATCAAAGTTGAATAAAAACATTACATCATTGATAAATAAATGGCATGAGTCACTGTGTTTATTGCAGCTCATTTCCATATCCTCAGTTCTGAAAATCACAAAAGCTAGATTAGCCAATCTTGCATAATAATAAACTAGCATGGTTCTTAAAATGAATGTATGTAATTATGTTTCTTTCTGACAGTCTTTAAATTTTATTATGTAAAGCAATACTGCTATTTAATAATATGTAAACATCATTTGGAAAGAGTTTTATCTTTGAGGACAAAAGTATGCCCTCAGAAAACATTTTAATGTCAAACCTTTTACAAAACCCACACCTCACTCTTCAAAATATGAAGCAAAAATTAGAATTACATAATTCCCTCTGGGGCTGTTAATTAAATGTGGGTATCTATGAAAATAAAACAGAGAGCCTGCGAGTATAACCCTTGTAAAGGCCATATCTAAAGGATCACATATGTGACATTTGTGCCTTCTGTTAGGTACATCTTTTTGCAAAGAGCTGGGCTAGTGATTGAAGGAAGCTCAGGTAGCCAAAGAATGCCTTGAATTAATTCCAAAATCTTCTTTCTGGAAATCCTCAGCCCTCCTACTTTAACTATCTCCAATTCCTTATATTCCTTTTTTTCATTTCTGTTTTATTATATAGTACTAATTATTATGACAGTGGCTCTAAATAACATTGACTAAACAATTAGAAGTTTATTTCTATCCCACAAGTCAAAGCTGCATAGCCAAGATACCAGTCTCCTCCTATCTTCTTGTTCTGATATCCCTGGTGAATTGCTATGTTTATCCTGATCAGAATGACTCACTATTGTGTCTGCATCCCAGCTAGTAGGATGGGTTTTTTTTTTGTTGTTGTTGTTGTTGTTTGTCTGTTTGTTTGTTTTTAAGTCAAGAGAGGGAACCCTCCTTTTCCTTAAGGGAAAGATTTGTAAGCTTCACATATTACCTCCTTTTCCATCCATTGGCTAGCATAGTCACATGGCTGTGACTGATAGAAATATCCTTTTAAATATGTAGTTAAGCCCACAGAAAGTTAAGGATAAAAATGTAAGACAGATTGACCATGGAACTGGACAACCAGAATGGTAAATGAAAGCCACACTTTCAGGGTGCTGCGGGCATTAGCAAATCTTGCTACCAAGAGTCTTAAGAGCTATATGAGGAATGAGAGATAGGTTAGGTCTCTGCAGGATGGATAGATAAGAGTGACACCCCCAAATAAATCTGGGACTCTGGATGGATTCCAATCTCAATAAAAGTTTGTATTACAAAATAACCCACCTAGGTTCTAGATGGGAAATAAAGCTTTGCTTGAAATTAGTAAACTTAGACTTGCTCTCAGATAGGTTTGGGGCTCAAATCCATAGTGAAGTGGTACCCCCTTTCCCCACAGAAAAGCCATCTTCACCATGGCTGATTTTAGGACTTTCAGCAAGAGTCTCTGCAAAAGAGTCCAATGTAGATTACTGTAAGCTTGGTCGAGTTCATTAACAACTTGAACATGACGCCAGCAGATTGGGCTAATATGTGTAAAGCTGTGCTAAATGGAGGACAATACCTGTTATGGAAGATTGCCAATGAGGAATTTTCCAAGGAGACGGCTAGGCGAAGTGCAGCAGCTGGTTATCCTCAGAGAAATCTAGATATGTTGTTAGGAAAGGGACCTTATGAGGATCAGCAGCAACAAATTGCATATGATCCTGGTGTATATTCACAAATTGCTGTAGATGCAGTTACGGCATGGAAGACTTTACAAGGACATGGAGGTTTACAAGGTCAATTATCTAAGGTAATACAAGGAGCTAATGAACCTTATGCTGAATTTGTAGATAGGCTTATTCAAACAGCTACCAGGGTTTTGGGGAATACAGAACAAGCAATGCCATTACTAAAACAACTGGCTTATGAGCAAGCGAATCGTTGGTGCAGAGAAGTCATTAGACCATGGAAACATGAAGATTTAAACACATATATTAAATTATGTAGAGACATTAATGAACAAGAGTAAGTCGTGGCAGCTGCAGTAAAACAGGCTTTAGATGCCAGAGACATTAATGAACAAGGGCAAATTGTGGCAGCTGCAGTAAAACAGGCTTTAGATGCCAGAGACATTAATGAACAAGGGCAAATTGTGGCAGCTGCAGTAAAACAGGCTTTAGATGCCAGGCCAAGAACATGCTACAATTGTGAACAAACAGGATATTTTAAAAGGAATTGCCCCATAGGAGGAGGGTTTAACAAAACTAGGTATCAAAGGAGTAGAATACTGGGTATTTGCCCACGATGCTGTAGAGGGAGACATTGGGCTAATGAATGCTGTTCTCAAACCACCATAGAGGGTACTCCATTATCAAAAAATGAACAAGGACCAGGTGTTTATCCACGATATCGTGGAGAAAAGCATCGGGCTCCATTGCCAAAAAATGGACAGGGGGGCCCAATGCTCCGGGGCCCAAAACCACAAATATATGGAGCACTGGAGGAACCCAGCAACCCCATCAGGGTAGTGCCCAGGACACATTGTCCATCAGATCCCTCATCAGACAAACCAGAGGGAGCGCAGGGTTGGACATCTGCGCCTCCGCCAGATCAGTACTAACTCCAGAGATGGGAGTTCAAATCATTCCCACAGGGGTAAAAGGACCTCTTCCCAAAGGAACAGTAGGCTTATTATTGGGACGCAGCTCTTCTACTCTAAAAGGACTTATGATAAGTCCTGGGGTAATTGATCCCGATTATGAAGGTGAAATAAAAATTATAGCCAGTTCTCCAAAGGGTATATCAGTAATTTCACCAGGAGATAGAATAACACAGTTACTAATAATACCCAGCCTACATGATAAATTTTCCAGTCGTACTGTAGAAAAAGTTTCCAAGGGATTAGGCTCCACAGGTGTAGATTGGGCTATGCTTTCTTTAAATTTAGATTATTTATTGCCCTTTCCCATATCATGAAGTTCTGTTTTGTTTTTTGAGCTCATATAGACCTAGGTTAATGTTTTGCTGATCAGTTCTATTTTTTTGACTGTAGAGTTTTTAAACATTGCAATGGAGATTTCACCTGTAAAAAGTTATAAGGCCTTTACTATTATATTATGTGTTGTATGTATTATATTATGTGTGCACACTTGTGTTTTGTGTTATATGTTTGAATGTATGTATGTCCACATATCATATATGATGAGCACTCATGAAAAAATGGATCCAAATATTTTTTTTTATTCACGTGATTTAAATGGTGTAATTTAAATTGCTAAACAACTGTTGAGGATTGTTTTAATATGTGAACAAAAAAGGAGGTTAACAGATCTGTTTGTTTACTTTCACCTTTCCTTTTCATTATATTTAATAATTCTCTTTAAGATAATGTAAATTGTTAAGAAAATTGTTTTCTTTTAGTGCGTTCTGGAATGTCACATAATTTTTTCTTTAGCCATTATTGCCAGAATTCCTATCTTCATCCCAGTGCCGGTGAAGACAAAGATAAAACCAATCTACAGCTTCTGCAATAGCTATCACTGAACTGCTTGCAGAACTTTCCTGGACTATGTATCACTTGTATGCATTGTGAACTCACTTTTATGCATTGTGAACTATCTGTTGATGCAGTGACTTGTGGTAGTGTTGGGGTATTTTTGCTGATGATGTCATCGGTGGTACAATTTTTCCAAAAGGAGCCGTCAATTGGCTTGGTGTATCTTCCTCCCTTCTGCTTGTCATGATCATTCAGCTAAAATTTGGGGGCCAACAGAGGTGAGGCAAAGAACCTCACCCCCCCCCGCTGGTACAAAGACCTATTCACAGGTGTGGCTGTATACTGGACCGGTAGTCAGTGATGGGTAAGATCCAATTGCAATGGTACCAACCTAAGACAGGAGGCTGATGCCTTGAGGTCAGCTCATCCGATAACGGGTAAGAACCATATGTACTATTGGACAACCTAAGGCAGGCACGGTCCCTAAGCCACATGCTTGTTGTTTAAACAGAGAGGGGGAGATGTTGAGAGCCACAGCCGAAGGGGCCCCAGCAAACTTTCAGACTGCCAGCTGATGATTGGCTCACAGCGGCCCCAGCAACATCTAGCTGATTGGCTCCTCTGCGGTGATGCTCATTGGGCTGTTTCCCTGCCCTTTCAGACCACAGAGCTGCTCATTAGGGGACTTTTTTTGGCTCTGCCCATGTGACCCAGCCAATCGGCCTCAAGAGCAGGAGGGTTGTGGGAGGTGGAGAGGTGTGTGCTTGAGGGAGAGGCTTGTGGGAAGCTGGTGGTGGCAGTTGGGCTCTGCGGATTTTTTCCTGAGGAGCTGTTTTGTTTGACATGTGTGGTTCTAAAAATAAAGTTCGTTTCTTTTGACAAGTGGCTCCTGAATTATGCCCAGTCAGACTGCAGCACCTGCTATCTTTGGTGCCTTGCCTCGTTTCTGCAGGATGGATAGATAAGAGCAACACCCCCAAATAAAGCTGGGACTCTGGATGGGTTCCAATCTCAATAAAAGTTTGTATTACAAAATAACCCACCTAGGTTCTAGATGGGAAATAAAGCTTTGCTTGAAATTAGTAACTTTGGACTTGCTCTCAGATAGGTTTAGGGCTCAAATCCATACTACTTAAAGATCCCAAGCCAAGGTACTTGGCTCAAGGAGTCCTGAGCTGGTAGGACCTTGGAACCATGTTAATCCTTTCTGGAAGGCCCCATAATCCAGGTAGGCATCATGAAATTTCCATAGATAAATGATAGTCAATCAAGTACTTACCATGTTTGAATTTTCATTCAAACACAAAGGCAAAATAAAGACAGTTTAAAACAAACAAAAAAGGACAAGTTATTCCCCAGAATTTTGCTAAAAACATCCAAAGGGCACACTTCAAAAAGAAAAAATAAGCTTACTCTTCCCTCCTCCAAACAAAGTCAGATATAAAAATAAACGTGTTTTTTGAAAATTTTTATTGTTGGTTGTTCAAAACATTACATAGTTCTTGATATATCACATTTCACACTTTGATTCAAGTGGGTTATGAACTCCCATTTTTACCCTGTATACAGATTGCAGAATCACATCGGTTACACATCCACTGATTTACATATTGCCATACTAGTGTCTGTTGTATTCTGCTGCCTTTCCTATCCTCTGCTATCCCCTCTCCCCTCCCCTCCCCTCCCCTCCCCTCCCCTCCCCTCCCCTCCCCTCCCCTCCCCTCTTCTCTCTCTACCCCATCTACTGTAATTCATTTCTCTCCCTTGTTTTTTTTCCCTTACCCCTCACTTCCTCTTGTATGTAATTTTGTATAACCCTGAGGGTCTCCTTCCATTTCCATGCAATTTCCCATCTCTCTCCCTTTTCCTCCCACCTCTCATTCCTGTAAAAATAAATGTTGATAAAATAAATACGTAAACTTGTAGGTAAATCTTAAGAAAATGCTGACTATATCATCCATAAATAATACTGTCCATTTTGTTGAAAAGACACAAAATAATATGGCAGAACAAAAAATGCTATACAACCATAACATGTAAGATGTATGGGAACAGATGATTTGATTTAAAATATCCTAATACCATGGATTGTTTCAGAAGAGGACAAAAAAATTAAAACTTTAAAAGTTAAATACACAAATTAAAATTTAAAAAAAATGGTTCCATAAAGTAAATAGACATAACATGTAGCCATTATAAAGAAGATTTATACCACAATCTCATCCAAAAGAGGAAATAAAGGGAGAAAAAGCAAGGAAATAAAGTAGCATAGACAAAACAGAGTACATAGCATAAATGAATATGAGAAAAATGAGATAAATCTAAACATATCAATAGGATACTAATCTCACTATTGAAATGATAGAAATTGTCAGTTTGAAATTTTAACCCACCCATCACTAGACACACACACCTAAATTACACATAATATTTGAAAATAAATCAATGATCAAGCAGGCAAAAATTCACAAACATATAAAAATAAACTTAACCTTATTATGTACACCATACATTGAAATTTGAAGTCTATAACATGATCATAAACACAAAAACATATGAAAAAATTCTAAACGTTATCCATATGCTAGGTCATAAAACAGAACTCATTAAATTTCAAAGAATTGGAACCATGATCACATCATGATGATTCTAAATTAGATTTTTAAAAACCAAAGAACAATGACAAGAACATAAATATTTATAATTTGAAAATTTTAAAACTTGCTATTGGGGGACAATTATCTGTTGGGTCTCTTATGTTTATTTCTTGAGAGCAGAGGTCCTGATTGCTTATCATCTGGATATCTTTACATGGAGATTTGTATGATAAGCAGCCTTGGGAAATAGAGCTTGTATCTCCCTCCAGAGTAGCAAGCAGGTATTTCTGTTATGGTATAGTAGCATAAAGACCATGCCTTCCTCTAAAGTTAAGATTAGGCATTCCATCATAAAAGATTTGGATTCTTTAAGCTCAGGGTTCCTCTCCTACAATGTAACCCACTGCATGTGAAGGCATCACCTGGTCCTTTCTGTACTGGCCTATCTGAATCAGAATTCAGGGAACTGGCACAAAGGCAGATACTCTGGATACAACTATTACTGTGAGCAATAAACTGTCCTTAGTCTCTGACCCAGACATCTCATGGTTTTTGCCAGCGTCTAGCATTCTGGCAGGCTAAACTTATTAGCTTGTAAGTAGAGTAAAATCTCACCCCCTTCACTGTTCTTGACACATGCTTTTAAATACTTATGTGTATTATGTAACAAAAATACAATATACTTATAATTAAATGATGGCAAAATCTTCCAGGATGAATCAAAACTAATCTTTAAAGACATACAAATAGACAATGTTCATATCAGAAAAGAAAAAGAAAATGAACTAAGTACTCACATGAAAAAGTTATGTTGTAAAAGACTAAAGTCAAAGAAAATAAAAATTACTTTAAAATAGAAGCAGAAATTAATTTGTTTTTTAAAAAGTAAAAAAATGGAGAAGACTAGCAAAGCAAAGATAGTTCTCTGGAAAGATTACTGTAATTGATAATTTCTGGCTACACTGATAAAAACACCCCACAGACATCACAAAAAGAAGTATAATATTTAGGAATGAAAAGGGGCATGTTATGTTGATATAAATTAAAGCAGTACATTTTTAATACTGGAATTCCAACAGTTACTGATAAGCTACTTAGATCATAGGAGAAAGATTTCTTTTAGCCTAGATATTCTTGCTTCATGTCTCAGTCTATAGCCAATGTATATTAAAATGCCATTACATTAAGATGACTAAAGGATTAACTCTTCAAAAAAAAAGTCATAAAAGACAAGCTGTATCACAATAATTACTTACTCTAGCTCTGTGCAGTGTACTATTCTAAAGTTTGCTCCATGGCTATTAATTCTAGGATTCCTAGCAACTCAAAATAGGCTGAAGGTTGGTGTATTAGTTTCCTGTGGCTGCTGTAACAAATTACCACAAATTCAATAGCTTAAATGTATTCTCTCATAGTTCTGGAGGCTACAAATCGAAAATCAAGGCAAAAACAGGGCTACACTCTCTCCAGAGGCTCTAGGCAGGTCATCCTTCCTTGTGCCTTCCAGCCTCTAGTGATGGTTGTCATTCCTTGACTATTGGCTGCTTCACTCCAGTGTCAAATCCCATCTTCCCATGACCTCTTCTGTGTCTTTCCTCTTCTGTCTCATAAGGACATTTGTCTTTGGCTTTAGGGTCCATCTGGATAATCTAAGAAGCTCTTATCTTGAAATCTTTAACTTAATTACATCTACAAACACTATTTTTCCTCAAATAAGATAACATTTACATGTTTGAAACATTAGGTCATTGGCATATCTTTGGGGAAGCCCCATTTAACCCATTATCAGGCAACTATTTCCAAATAGCACTGATTTCCAAATAGCGCTGTCTACCAGCCTTGCAATGTTGAAGTGTTCAAAAACACTCAACATCTTTTTTAATTGATTAATTAATTAATTTTAATTAATTCATGATCTAAACAGGATTTTATCTAACTTTCATCATCCTAGTGCCTTCCAGTGCTCTTTAAATTTTCATTTTTGTTTAAGAATTTAATGATATAATTTGGTTCTAAATTCCAGAGAAAATTCGTAAGTTTTTTTGAGATAAGTTATATTTTAATTTTAAAACAATTATTTCAGATTTCTGGCTTCAATATAATTACTGCTACTAGCATGACTCAAGAGGTAGCAAATATAAAGTGAGGTGATTTCCCTTTGAAAAGTCAGTATATTGTACTCAGAGTGCTTTGAAAAGTTACCCTATTTTGATGAAATAATACAATTCTGGGTGTTGTCACTAAGAATAAAGAATTTTCTCCATTTTTTTCATAAGGAATTGCATGTTGAACACAATGTTTTACTTCCCATGAGGGGACAATATCTCTTGTCAGGTAGAATTTTTCAGCTACTACAAAGTTTTATAAAACATGTCAATATTTTGTTTCAACTTCAGTGTTAAAGGACTGTGTAAAAAAATTTTACCATCATGAGTAATGGATCAAGAGACTGAGTGTTATATGATACGACATTCTTTTTAAAATAAAATACACATTTTTCCTGTGTAGTAGCAAAAGATGAGTTTGGGGGAGTTTTCATAATTTTTTATTATGTATATTATATATATTTTATCATGTATATAGCTTTTTGCTATACAACTTAATGTAACATAAAAATAAATTTGATTACAATGATTGGTATATGCTCCATATTTATATGAACTCATTTTCAATCAGTGGATTTTTATTAATAGATCTACTTTCATTAAAACTGCCTGGTAACTTCAGTGAATGTGAGCACAGAGGTAAATGAACATTGAGAAATGTGTGTCTGACATGAATTCACACCTTGGCCTTGTATTTAAAAGTGTTATGGTCCTACTCTGTAACTCTATCATACCATCTCAAAGGGGTACTACAGATTGTTGACAATCTGATTAATTGCTGGATGAAATGAATACTTGAATACTGGGTTCAGCACACTGGAAAAATAATAACTCTATTTGCCTTTTTCTAAAGTACTCACTTTTTTATTGAAGGGAGTCAGCTACCCTGCATTTTTTCCCTCCTTCAGGGATTAAATCATATTTAGGTGAATAGTCAGTTCATACCAGATTCAAAATGATCATACCAGTGGCTTGGCTTCATCTCTGTCTTCTTCAAAATTTTGAAGTTGCAGAATTTGAGATGGAATAATTTCTAGAATGTCTTATACTTGTAGATCTCACTGGTCTCTTCTGAGTTTTCCAAGTGCTGCTCCCACCCAGCCTCTCTCCTATTTTCTTGAATATAGATTACCATGTTGTATCACATGTCCCTGACACTCTAGCTTCAGCAGATTAGACCAAGGATAGATGTTTGCATTTGTGAGCTGGCCAGGGCCCTCCAGGTGCCTACTGCAAGATCTCTGCACAATGAGGACACACCATGAGCACAAGAACTAGTGGGCTGGGCAGGTTTCTTTGGGGGAAATTGAAGGCAAGACCTATGAAGTCAGCAGGGTGCAAAGTGACATAAACATGGAGAGCACAAAAGTAGTGTGCAGTAGCTATAAAGCTCCAAGCCATGAACAAGCAGAAAGTATGGAAAGTAGGGAGCATGACAGCAGAAAAAGGGAGGGAAGAAAATAATGGATATCAAAGTGGTAAAAAAAAAAAAAAAAAAGGACTAGTTGAAGGGAAAAGCTGGAACTGAAATATAAATTTGCCTCTGAAATAAGATTTTTGTTACTATCCTCTGGCTATTGTCATACCAAGGGAACTGGTGGTATATGCTGCATGTGTGAATGGTGTCCCAATTCTGCATGATCCCTTGTTTGCTTTATAAGACAGCATCAAGTCTTTCAAACTTCCTTTGTATTCCATTAACTAAAGTAACCTCAGCCTATTTCTACTCTTTGTTTCTATGAGAACCTAACAAAATGGTATCCTCCAGATGAGGCAAATAATATGGACAGAACTTTAATTAAAACCTAAGACCATAATTTTGACACAGAAACATGATCATTTAATAATATTTTCATTCAATGCTGTATGTGTCAGGCAGGCAATGTGCTTGGATATTTCATACATGAGCAAAAGATGTACTCTGGAAAAGGCAGTTCTGAAGGCAGAAAACCTGTTTTAATTTTGGGTTTGAGTCACAAGTGGCTACTTTTGGGGCTGGATTACCCAAAAGGTAATTAGAGTGTTTGTCCAGGGACCTTTCAGATGAACGTGATTGTCACCTTTATAAGTAAAAGCCACAGGAGAGAGTTGCCCAAGCAACCTTATTGCGTCCTAATGAAGATCTTTCCATCCACATTATATAATTGATATTTCTTTGTCCCTGCAGAATAATAGAGAGCAGTCTGTGCATGATTGCCTGTCTGGTGTCTCATGATCAGCATTTCTCATAAACAAGAGGTGATGGAGAAGCGGGGATGGTTGTGAGACTTTCCTAGTGTGCTGAGGTTTCCTTCCTCTGAAACTACCTTCGAGAGTTCTGTTATTTGAACAACACAAGCACACATTTTGCATTCCACTTTTTATGCTGTCATTTTAAAAATCAGACTCTGTTCTTCACAGACAAAAAAAAAAAAAAAAAAAAAACCAAAAAAACACACACACACTTTGCTTCATTGTCTTTCTTAGTTGAATTCCCCTTAGCAGTTGAAGGAAATTATTTGCATTTATTAACTACATCTGAAGCAAATTTCATCCTTCTGTGGCAATAAATGGCTTATCTATCCCTAGTGGGGCAGAATATCTTCTTCATTAGGAACAATTCCATTGTTTGCATGGCTCATTACATTTTGGGGGTACAACAACTGCTGTGTACTGTTTTCCAAGGTGAGCACAGAGCTAGAAGTCCCTGGGAATCATTGTAAAAACCAAGGGTAGAAAATGCTGTTAATAACCTAAATATTTATTCATAATTTAATAATTGTCAATGATAATTTCTAAATAGAGATTGTCGGGGTGGGGTGAGGGGAAGAGTATAGGGTTTGAAATGAGAAGACAAGGGCTAAACTTCCATATCTTCTGCTGGGAGCCATTAGCCAAGTAGGTATGACAATTTCCTTGCCAGCGTACCCCCATGTTGCTTAGTGGAAGGACTCCTAGAAGGTGACCTTGCTCAAGGACCAGGGCGGATCCGTGTTTAGGGTGTTCCCAGTTTGGGATAATCCGAGTTTAGGGCGTCCCGGTTTAGGAAGATTATTCCTGCTGGGAGTTCCCCTTGAGTTCTCACAGGATTCAGACAGTATTTTTGGGAGACAGAAGCCCAGTGGAGGTGTGGATTTGGGCAGAGAACATGGATTTCCCCAGAACGTGTTTGTAGAAGGCCCGTGTGAGATCAGGAATAAAGAATTGCTGTTTGAATCTACAAAGCTGTGAGTGGCTCGTGATTTGTGCCCAGCCAGACTGCGGCAATCTTCTATTTCCTAGAGATGTAACCTGGAGAGTCCCTGAGCAGCTCAGTTTCCTTATCTGGAGGGAACTGGTGATATCTCCCTGATCCTCCAGGCAGGCTGGTTGTAAATATCAAAAGGGACAACCTTGTGGAGAGGTCTATACAAATGAAAATTCCTTTCAAAAAGCATGGTAATAGGGTGGCAAATGCTGTGGCAGAAGGCTGCTTCAGTTGTTTGTTCCTAGTAAAAGTTACTACTGAGGGTGAGGGGGTGAGGGGTGTAGGCATAGTGGGAAGTATTCACAGTGAAATGCTCAGAATGCCCAATAAACAATCAGAACTTCACATTTACATAATTATTTCTATTTCCAAATTGAATTTGGGGTGACTATCCAGCTTTTTTCATTCCACCCTTTTCTCTAAAGTATCTATAGGAGTTGAATTTAACAAAATAATAGCAAATATTAAGTCTAATTTTTTTTTTACCCTATGTCTTAAAGATGATAACAAAGTGACCAGTAAGATTCATCCCTCCCCCCCATTTCTTTTCTGCTTTCCTCTCATTTGGGGGAATAATTTACATGCTATACATTTTGAAAAAAAATAATTATAGTAATCAGAATTTGACTTTTTATGAGCTATAAATTGAGAACCCATTTGTTCCTACTGACAACATAATTTTAACTAATAAATACCTTTAATTTGCCAATTGGACAACATACAACTAATGACACAGATCTATGTTGTCCTGTGGTTAATCAATTTTAAATGTGCAGGAGTTGGTAATATAGACTCTATCCCCTATCTGAGTAGTTGCAAAAAGAGCCAAGGAAAGGAGCATTTTATAAAAAGGTCTTTTGGGAAAAAAATGAAAATGGGGTGTTTTATTTTCCTGGGTACTTTCTTATTTCCAATCACATAACAGTTTTAGGGGATTAGTGGCTGTAAGAGACAGAAAAATGTTAGATTGCCAACTCAACAAAGTTACTCCAAAGAACAAAGACCCAGAGCTCAGAGTAATGTCACTACCATCTTCTAGTTCTATGAAGTGGAGAGCTGAGTAGGATCTTGACTTTGGATCCTATATCCCACCCAAAAAGCTATGTCCCATATAATTCCATAACATTTATCTGAAATATGAAATGTTTAAAGCTCATTTCTTCATGAGAAAAATTTTAGAACATGCCCCCCCTGGTTAAAAAGAAATATATTACCCTGATATATGATATTTTTCTGCACATTTGAATTTCTCCCAAACACAAGGGTAGATGCCTCATAGACAGCATGTGAATGAAGGAGGAGAAGGAGATTTTTACCCAGAAGGGGAGAGAAATTTCCTAAGGCCTTCCAGAGCTTAAGGCCCCCAATCAGAGGCTTACCATCTTTCAACTGCTGAGAGGGTACCCTTAGACTCAATTGCTGTAAAATGAAAGGCTTAGGAGATCCCTAACGTCCCTGCTGGCTCTAAATTTCTAGAATTCTAAGTGTTTCTGAGGTTTTAGCTGTTGCTTTATTTAGCTCTTGCTTGTGTGGACTTGAATGATTCACCTGATTTTTCTCAAGCTACCTCTCTTCTTCCTTCTGAAATAGTACTACTGCTGGTTGACTTTCTCTGACAGGAAAATATGCTCAAATACTTAGAAATGAGCAAGAGAAAGCAGGGTGTCCTTCATTCTGGGTATGCAGGACACTGTCTAGTGGATCCTCAGAGAATTCTTGGATTTTATAGAGGTGGCATATTCAGTTGGTTTCTGAGTTATTTTGGAACTCTGGAGAGGCAGAATTAAGTTGTAGAAAATTAAGAGTAATAAGAAAATTAAGAGTAATTTTTATCCATAGCAATATAAATGAATTCTGTTTGGTAAGTATATACATAATTTTGACCTGTAGAAACAAATTACTTCAAACATTACAATTTATTGTCTTATAGTTTGTATTAATTAGCAAATCCATTTCAATGATTTCTTATTGCCTGATTTTCAAATTCTTCAAATTCTTTGATAACAATTTTTGATCCCCCCTTTGAATAAAGAAATAAATAAAACATTTTACAGGAGTTTAATTTATGTAAGAGTTGTGATTTTTAACATTTTGCAAATTATACTTGAGCAGCAATTTAGCTAATGAAAGGTGTGTGTGTGTGGGTGTGTGTGTGTGTGTGTGTGTGTGCGCGCGCGCGCGATCGCACATGCATGTGTGCCCATGTGTGGTTGGGAGAGAAAAAAAGTGCAATTACTACAAAATTCCTTGCTCATTTGTTAACATTTATAACGACAAATAATCAGCTACCCCCACTGGGCTTTAGCCATATCCACATTAAATCAGTGTATTGTGTCTAATTTAGAAAGTTCATCATAGCCTAGGTAGATTGCTTTGCAGCTTTACAGGGTTCAAGAGGGATCACAGAGGCTGGCATTTAATGTAATTATAGAATAATGATTACCATGTGTAAAAAGAAATTCTGAGCATAAAGAAGCTAGAACAAAACCTGTCTTCAAACCAGATGGAGGTTATGAAATGGCTAATTGGTTCAATTGTCATTTCCTCCCACTCAAAGTTCAGTCCCTGAACCTTTCCTCTCCTGCATGAGGAGTCTGGTTAGCAGGAGTACTCAGTCAGGGGAACAGCTGGTGAGATATACTGATACAAATCTGAACTTGAGATATCGTAGACAGAGAATTGTAGCTCTAATGTGGAAATTTTGCTGTTGATATCAAATCATATAATTCCTATTCAGTCCTAGTCTTTCATGAATTGCGTAAGGATTAAGCCTCTGTTTCTATTGCAGGCTTTCAAATAAATGGGTAAGAGACAATTAACACATGGATTTTGGAATCAGACACAGGGCTTCTTCAGCTAATCTAACATCATTCTGGTGAGAGGATAGTACTCAGTTCCAACTGGAGAGAGGTGTAGCTGAGTCCCTCTTAATTTAGTCCAATTTTCATTTCTCTTTAAAATGTGTCAATACCATGTGTATTATGGGCAATCTTTATTGTTAGCTTACTGAATTATCTGGGGGTAGACATGAATAACAAATTAACCTCTCGAACCACTATTCACTCTTTCAGTTAATACGTTTTCGATTCACATACTAGGTATTTAAAAGTCAACTCTTATTGAAATGGAAACCTCATAAAGTGATTTCCAGACTGGAAGGATAATAATTGAGGAGATAGGGAAGTGATATAGTTTATTTTCTTGTGCAATGATTATGACAGGCTATGTAAATTGTATAATGCAAAACCCTAAATATATGGTTTTGCACAGTCAAGTTTTTGATTAAGCACAGATACTTTTTCTTTTTACAACTTGTTTTGAAATTTTAGAACATAATATTTCATGGTTTTATCCATTTTCCACCTGGATAAAGTAGAAAATAGAGACTAAATCGTCCTTTTGTTTGATTACTGAGAATCTGCAGTATTTTGGGGTTATTATAAACAACGGTGATCATTGAACAGTGGTTGCTGGGGAAGCAGAAGAATAGGAGTAAGAGAAGAATCCAGGACCATATAAAATGGCCAGTCCCCTAGAGTCATACAGTGCATACATAATCCATACAACTCAATCCTGGAGGTGGCTAAATTTAGCAGAGAGGATGGGTCTTGAAGAGGAATGTAAATGTGATCCTACTTGGAATAACCATATCTCAGAGACTCTGGATTGAGTATTTCAACACAGTCTACAGTCTTTACCCCAACAGTATGCAGGACTGGCTCATTTTAGCTCCTAAGGCGATGAAAGGTATAGGTAAATACCCCCAGGGCAAAATGCATTCCTACCTTATGCAGCTGAAAAATATTTTGCTCTGGGAGCAGTGGACACACAGCCAGAATTTCTCTTTCCTCTCTCAAAACTATAAAGAAATGCCACAGAGATGAAAAGATCTCTCACTACCTGGAAAGACTCTTTGGAGCCTAGAAAGACCTGACCAAGTCCTCAGCCCCATGCAATGGTATCACCAGCAGTTTGTACTCTGGTTTGAAAACTGTGGAGGCTAGGGAAACTGCATCTTTAATCCTGAACTTATTGCAAGGCCACTTGCCCCAGCCCAGACTCTTTTTCCCATGAAGTTCTTGCTTGTATGCCTTAAAGGAAGATAATTTGTATTCTTTGCTGGGTTGTTGGCAGCTTTCTCTCAATCACTATCCCTCTGAGACAACCGCCCATCAGCACATCCCTGGAATTAAAAACAACATCAACAACATCATTTGCCTCCCTGATGGGAAATTTTGTTGTCATGTATTGTTTTGTCCTAAAATAGGGAATAGAAAATGTGGGAGGGGGAAGGTGAGAAAGGGAGTTTTATTTGACTGTTACAATTAGTTAGATTTCTGCTAATGGAGGTCTTGCATATTCTTTTTCTTTTCTTTTTTGACATTTCTGCAAGATTGACTTCAGCTGGTGCAGAATATAATTATGAGCCTCTCCTCAGTGATATAGGACATTGATTTGCCTTCTTCAAGTGGTAAATTCTTAGTGACAGGAATTATCTTTTGTCAATTTCTTTTGTACAATGCCCAGAACGTGGCTAGACACATAAAATAATTTTGGATATATGTTTTGATTTAAATCAATTTGACAAGATGATTTGGAACAAGTTATTGAAATTTTCAGTTTTACTGTCTATGATAAAGACAGCATAAATAATTGTAAAATGTTTTAAAAAACCCTCATCATAGACCATTTGGTTATAGAAATTTATGTAGACTGACGAGTACATACTGCGTGGCAGATAGTAGGTCATCTCTAAATAGAAGTTGTATTAGTCAGGCATGGTGGCATGTGCCTAAAATCCCATTGACTTGGGAGGCTAAGGCCAGAAGCATCAAAAGTTTGAGGACAGGCAATATAAAGGGCTGGGGATGTAGTTCAGTGGCAAAGCAATAATGGGTTCAATTTCCAATACCAAAAAAAAGATAGTATTTGTATTGCCAATATTATTACTAATATAAACTTAAGCGCAGGGATTAGTTTTTAGAGATTATTATTAGGTCTAATGTCATGTGTTCATCTAAGGATGAGGTACTCTTGTTATTGGCAGGAGCTGGCATTGGGTTTGTGTTCCAAAGATTTGAAGGCTGAACACCATGAATGCCACTGAGGTAAGCAAGCATGCAGGAATTTTATTTAAAAGAAGAGTAAGATTCAGAACTTCTGGCACAGCATGCCTGGGAGGAGCATGAGTGCCCTTTAAATCTTAAATGCACTTAACTGTATTCCTTCTTTTAAAGGCACTTAAGAAGTTGACAAGCTCCTCTTGATTGGTTCTTTTTTTCAGTACCGGGGATTGACCTCAGGGGCACTCAACCACTGAGCCACATCCCCAGCCCTAGTGTGAATCTCAGAGACTCAATGAGTTGCTTAGAATCTTACTTTTGCTGAGCCTGGTTAAAAGACTTGCTATCTTCCTGCCTCGGCCCCCTAAACCCCTGGGATTATAGGTCTGGGCCAGCGTGCCTGACTCTTGATTGGTTCTTGATATTTCAGTTGTTCTGCAGAAGGGTGAGGACAGTTGCTTTTGGATGAAAATTTATGCCCTTTTTGAGAAATAGGAACTGTTTTACAACATGTCAAGGCAGGTTGAATTGGTTATTCTGCTTGCCTTCTTGTCGACCTTTACTGTCCCTTCTCTACTCTACATAACTATCCTTTTCTACCCCACTCACAGGAGTATCTAAGATCTGGACTTACATCCCAGAAGAAGTAAATCACCTTGGAGGTGGAATAATAATAAAAATGATGGTTTCAATTTATTGGGTATCTAATAAATGTCTTTTACCTTCATCTCATTGAATTTTCAAAATAATGCTAAAAATATTATTTTCCCCATTTTTTTGGTTGGTAAATTGAGGCCCTAAAACTTGCGCACGATCCTTCAACTAGCTAAGTGATGAGAATGGTTACTGTGAATTCAGTTAGTCCACTCTAGGCCCCATTTTTTTTTCTCTTCAACTTGCTGAATGAAAAGAGGTTCATCCAACCCTTCATCACTCAGAATCCTACAACAAATACAAAATGACCACTCAAGTTTATTGACTTTTGTTGGTACTGCCCAACTTTGCAGATATCTTCCTTGTCAAAGTGCTGTTGTTTGGCCTCACCAATGGAAGACTGCAGAATGAGCCATGCCTAGGAGAGGAGGAATTTAAAGGCAGGGATTAGTTTTTACAGATTATTATTAGGTCTAATGCCATGTGTTCATCTAAGGATGAGGTGCTCTTGTAATTGGCAGGAGCTGGCATTGGGTTTGTGTTCCAAAGATTTAAAGCCTGAACACCATGAATGCCACTGAGGTAAGCAAGCATGCAGGAATTTTATTTAAAAGAAGAGTAAGAGGATGACAATAGCAAAATGATCATCCAGATAAGCCAAGATAAGCCAAACTTTCCTTACTGGAATAAGATCTCTTCCATTCTTCTAGTTTTCATGGTCTCCTTGCAATCAAATTTTGACAGCACAAGATCCATTTTCCAGCACTTGAAACACTCAACAGTCTTGGGACTGGGGATATAGTTCTATTGGTAGAGTGCTTGCTTAGCATGCACAAGGGCCTGGGTTCAAACCCCAGCACCACCCACCCACCCCCCCCCCCAAAAAAAAAGAAAAGGAAACCTCTATGGTCTTGTATTATTTGCTGGTCAGAGTTAAAAAATAGAGCTTGAGGTGGACATAGATCATATACACAAATTGAACCATCTTAAACTTAGAAAAAAGGTGTTTCTTGTATGCTGGGTTCATCTTCCTAACTAGATTAGAGGTTCACTGAGCACAGGGACTATGTCTTACTCATCTTTATGGACTCCTCTCTTCCATATGCTAAAATAGTCCTGGGTACATGGTGGGTATTCAAAATGATACTAGGTAAATAAATCACTAGCATATTTTACCAGGAAAACTTCATACATTAAAAAAAGGAATTTTTTCCTCTTTGTCTTTCAATCTTCAGTTGTTTCACTACCTTACTCTGGGGAATATATATGTTTCACTCAGGACACATCAAAAGGCAATGTGGAGTGTTTTATGGTCTCCCAAATGTCCTGCTATCTTTGTTCAACAGGCACAGTGGGGTTACTTTTATTTCTTACTATTTATCTGTCACTGGAACAGCACTGCAGCTTCCCATTGATGATAGATTGGCAATATTTCATAACTTAAGCTTTGGCTTCTAAAACCTTTATTTTGATTAGCTAAGGGTTTCACATAAATTTTTTAAAAAGTTAAATGCACAAATGAAAAGCAACACAACTAAAGATCTCCCTCCTACTCTGTTCCTTGAACTCCCAGTTGCCTCCTACAAGAGTGACCACTGTTACCTACTCTAGTTACCATTCCAGAAGAAGCATATTGTCTTAGTTTGTTCAGGCTGCTGTAACAAAATACCTTAGACTGGGTAAACCATGAACAACAGGAATTTATTTCTCTCAAATCCAGAGGCTGGGAAGTCTAAAATCAAGACAACAGATTTGGTGTCTGGTATGGATCTTGTTTTCAGCACCCAAGATCATGCTGTCTTGCTATGTCCATGGCAGACTATAAAAAGAGATAAACTTTCTCCCCCAGATCCTTTTCTAAAGGCATTATTCCCTCACAGTCTGACCATTTTCTAAAGACTTCATCTCTTAATGCTGTTGCATTAAGAATTAAGGTTTAACATAAATTTTGGAGGGACACAAACATTCAAACCATAGCACAATCATATGAACAAATACACATTATTTGTCTCCATCTCTCCACCACCCCATTCTTTATTCTCTAACACATGATTACTATTCTTATTTTTTTGCAAAAAATAATTTGTAAAAAAATCTACTTTTTTCACTTAACAAAATTTTATCACTTATTAGCATAGTCATATCTACTTCAATATTCTAATGCTTTTTAAAAACTCCATTCCATTTCAATTCCAAATAATCAGGCATAATTTCTCTCTTGTCATATGACATTTGGTTTCTTTCAACATTATTAACTGCTGCTGCTGATAACCTTTTTATATGCATAATTACGGACATCTTGAAGAAGTTCCTGCATGATCAAGATCAAAATTTCCTACACGAAATTTTGACAGATATAGACAAAATTATTTTTGGAAATACTTGTGTTCATTTATTTCCCCATTTGCAATATGTGAAAGTGCCTTAGCATGAGTACATTATCAAAAAAATGTATCTTCACCAATTTCATGGTTAAAGTTTGGGTTTTTTTTAATATGTCTTATATTCCCTTATCATATTTGAACTGAAGTAGAGTGCCTTTTAGAATGTTTAGAGCCATCTATAGATTTTTTTTCTCTGTGATTTGTCAAGATGCTATGGCCATTTTCCTACAGAATTATTCTTTTTTCTATTGTTTGTACAGGCTTTTTATATGTTAAGGAAATCTTCCTCTTGGGTGATGAATTGCAAATAGTTTGTTTTGCTTTTTTATTTTGCGTGTGTAATCTTTATCTTTTTTATGTAGAACTTTAAATATTTATATAAATTTTTAAATTTTATATAGTTGAATTTATCAACTTTAAAAAATAATCATGTCACACTGGATAGTCTTTACATACTCTGAGACTTACAACAAAAAAAGAAAAGAAAAGAATTCTCATGTTTTTGTTTTGTTGGATTTTGAGGTTTTTCACGTGCAATTTTAATGGTTTGCCTTGCATAGAGTCTTTTAGGATTTGAGTTCATTTTGTCATTATTATTCTTTTATATTGTTTTGTTTGGGTATTGTTATTTTTCTAATATTAGAAGGAAAACAGTGTAGGCACATGTTGTCTAGCTACATCCTAATTGTATACTCCCTTTTATAATAAAATCTCTTGAAAGAGCTATATGTATTCACTATCTCTATTTCCTCTACTTCAAATATATGTGAGTGTATATATACAATTGTTTTTACTTTGTAAGGCTACACAAATAGCAAATGATATTTAATGGGTAGAAGAATTTCAAAGGAAAAAAGTAAACACCTGGATTCCTATAACCCAGCTTACAAAGTAGAACATGATTAATATACTGCCATTCAGGTGTGTGCTTTCTCAGCCTCAGCTCTCCCTTCTTCACACCTCAAGGGTGGCCATGATCCTGATTATCACAATCCAATTCTCATTCTTAAAAATGTTGCTCCACTTGTACAATTCCCAGGACCAACTTCATGGGCATGCACACAGTGCAGTTGCACAGGTTGGCACTCAGAAGGAGCCCCTATGGTTGCTGTTTAATACTCTCTGGTTGCCTCTTGAAATTCATAATAACGCTATCCTATCCTTTAGGTTTTGTGAGTGGAGTTGACAGGACACAAGAGCATGCTTCAGGGCTTGAAGCCTCAGTTTGTGTGGTCCTCCCTCCTCCTCCCACCTTCCCTGGGATAGATTTGTAGCACCTGCTCCCCTGCCCTAGTCCAGTGGCTGCTGCTACCCTTCACTCTTGGCAGTGACCTGGGAACGGGAGAGGGGAGGATCAATGAATCTTGTTAATGTCACTGTCCATTTCCACATTGCCAAATTCAATATTACATTTTTAAAAAATATTTATTTATTTATTCTCATTTGTTATACATGGCAGCAGAAGGCATTTCAATTCACAATACAAATATAGAACACAATTTTTCATTTCTCTGGTTGTACACAAAGTAGAGCCACACCATTCATGTCTTCCTACATGTACTTAGCATAATGATGTCCATCTCATTCTATCATCTTTCCTACCCCAACTCTGCCACCTCCTTTCCCCACTCTCCCCTTTGCCATACCTAAAGTTTCCTCCCATGCTTCCTACCACCCCATCCCCATTATGGATCAACATCCTCATATCAGAGAAAACATTTGGCATTTGGGTTTTGGGGATTGACTTATTTCACTTAGCACAATATTTTCCAACTTCATCCATTTACCTGCAAATGCCATGATTTTATTCTCTTTTAATACTGAGTGATATTCCATTGTATGTATATATATATATATATATATATATATATATATATATATATATATATATATATATACCACAGTTTCAGTATTACATTTTAATCCTTTTTCTTCTCATTAGGATGCCCCAGATTTCATCTCTTCTCTGTATATCCTCATACCTTAGGTGATTTAGTTTTAATCCTTAGTTTAATCCTTAGAATGCTATTTATACAACGATTCCAAAATATTTAGCCTTCCCTGAACTCCATACATAAATACCAATTGGTTTCTGGTCATCTCTAATTGGATGTCTTCAACAACCAAAACTTCACAAAATTGAACACTTGATTACTTCCCCCATCCAAAACTCAATACTCCCCTAGCATTCCTGTTTTGAAAATAACCAGTCACCCAGTTGCACAGTACAAATATTTGGAATTTTTGTTGAATCTTCTTTCATCCCCTATATCTAACCAATCATCAAATTCTCTTGGCTTCACCTTAAATATATATTCACAATTTCACCTTCACTCACCATTCCACTGCTATTTCTAATACACGCTTAGATGGAAACCAGAGAGGTCATTTAGGGATTTGGTAACGCATAAACTCAAACCCATTGTGGTCACTTATGCTTCAACTCCATGTGTTTCATAATTCTCACCTATAAGGTAAGGATGATCATCGTAAGCCCCTCATAGAGCTCTGATAGGATTAAATATGTTAATATAATATGAAACTCTTGAAATAGTGGTTGGTCATCTGTTATCATCATCATTATTACCATCATCAATCTCTTAATAATTAGTATCCTTGTTTATACTTACTTCCACAGACTTGTTTCTACTTGTACTTTGTACAGCAGCCAAAGGGATCCTTTAAAGTATAATTATGTCAATCATTCCACAAAGTCTGTTGAGAGCCACGGCCAGGTCAAGATGGTGCCTGGCATTTTGCCAGAAGGAGCGGTTCCTGCTGCCTCAGGTGCCCGCTATTTTTGAGCTCTTGCGGAGTTCCTAGAGAGTTCATGTGGGTGGAGTTCGCAGGTTGAGTTTCGGTTGAGTGCTTATGAGGTTCTCGAAGTTCCAGTGGAGCTCTCAAGGAGTTCCTGGAGAGTTTGCGTGGGTGGTGTGCGGTATGGGTTCTAAAAATAAAGTTTGTTCCTGCTTGAATCTTCAAGTGGCTCGTGATTTGTGCCCAGCCAGACTTCGGCATTTGGTGGCCCGCACGGGGAACGCCTGAAGCTTGGGAGTAAGTGAAACTGCTCACCCCTGAGGGCAGGGCGAGAGAATGGGTGACCATTTCAAAAAACAATGTGTTCTTGTTTTTGATTTGTTATGTTTCTGTTTCAAGCTACCTGCCCCTAGAAATAAATAGGATGCTAGAAAAGTTGTTCGGCCCTGAGGAAGAGATAGAGATAGACCACGGATATACATTTCAAGAAAATAGGAAAATTGATACAATGCATATTTGTTCCGTTTTTGTTTCATTCTGTTGCGGTTTTGTTTTGTATTATCTTGTTGGGTTGTGTTATCTTTGTAGCAGAAATATGGGGTCAGGAAAAAACAAACCGAAAGAGTGTTAAGTAAATTGTTAGAGGAAGGAGGTGCCCCAGTAAAACCAAGAAAAGTTAGGGCATACGTTGATATGATACAAAAATGTAGCCCATCACTTTTTAAGGAGGAGTTGCTGAATATATCACAATGGGACCATCATGGTGAAGACTTAAGGAAGAGGGAAAAGAAAAACCCAGGAATTTTCCAGTTGGCACATTGCCATTGTGGATGGATTTTGTTTGCCTAGTCCAAAGCTTTCAGTTCAGATTATGGTAGAAGACATATTAGATCAGGAAAAAGAGGAGGCCTCTTGAGATAGTCAGAAAGGGGAAGAAAGTTTAGAGGAGAAAAAGCTATCAGGGGAGAAGTTACAACAGGAGGCTGCTACTAACACAGTTCTATCACCAGAGGGCGTAATTCAACCAACAGCTCCATCTATGGAGACAACATATGCTGAGTGGCCCTCAACCCCCGTAGTTGATAGATGGGATCCTGAGACAGGACCTCAAAGATTAGCATGCCCTGTATTTGAGGAGGCAGGAGGGCAGTGAGTTCACCATGCTTTAGATTTCAAAACAGTGAAGCAGCTGAAAGAGGCTGTGACAACCTATGGTCCTCAAGCACCCTTCACTGTAAGTATGGTCAAATCCATTACCAACTTGAACATGACGCCAGCAGATTGGGCTAGTATGTGCAAAGCTGTGCTAAATGGAGGACAATATCCGTTATGGAAGGTTGCCAATCAGAAATTTTGCACGGAGACGGCTAGGCGAGATGCAGCAGCCGGTTATCCTCAGAGAAATCTAGATATGTTGTTAGGAGAGGGACCTTATGAGGGTCAGCTGCAACAAATTAGATATGATCCTGCCATATACTCACAAATCACTTCAGCTGCGGTTAGGGCATGGAAAACTTTACAGGGGCATGGAGATTTACAAGGTCAATTATCTAAGGTAATACAAGGAGCTAATGAACCTTATGCTGAATTTGTAGATAGGCTTATACAAACAGCTACCAGAATCTTTGGGGACGTAGAACAAGCGATGCCATTAATAAAACAACTAGCCTACGAACAAGCAAACAGATGGTGCAGGGAGGCCATTAGACCATGGAAACACGGAGATTTAAACACATATATTAAATTATGCGGAGACATTAATGAACAAGGGCAAGTCTTGGCAGCTGCAGTAAAACAGGCTTTAGGTGCCAGGCCCAAAACATGCTACAATTGTAAACAAACAGGACATTTTAAAAGGGGTTGTCCCATAGGAGGAGGGTTTTAAAAAACTAGGTATCAAAGGGGTAGAATACCGGGTATTTGCCCACGATGCCATAGAGGGAGACATTGGGCTAATGAATGCCATTCTCAAACCACTATAAAGGGCACTCCGTTACCAAAAAATGACAAGGACCAGGTGTTTACCCACGATATCATGGAGAAAAACATTGGACTTCATTGCCAAAAAATGGACAGGGGTGCCCAATGCTCCAGGGCCCACGACCACAAATATATGGGGCATTGGAGGAACCCTGCGGCAAAGTCCTAAATGGCTTACCAGAACACTTGGAATGAAATCCAGAATCATTATCGTGGTATATTCAGTTCTGTTTGAGCCAGGCCCAGCTAACCTTTTTAATATCATATTCTATTACTCTTCCCTTAGCTCATGATGTCTGGCTGTGCCGCAGTCTGGCTGGGCACAAATCATGAGCCACTCAAGCAGGAACAAAGTTCATTTCTGAACTCCACCAGCACATTCCACACACGCTCCCTGGGAACTCTCCCGAATGCCACCCACGCGACTCCTCCAGGAATCACCAACTGGGAATCCCTCCTCTGGCACTTCCCTAACCAATGCAAACTCTCCAGGAATCCCCGTGAGAACTCCAAAGTCGAGTGAGAACTCCAAAGTAGCGGGCTGAGGCAGACAGTAAAGGAAGGTCTAATATACAATTGAATCAATCCAGCATCATCTTAATGGCTCGCCTCTCAACCAATACTATTGGCAAAATGCCAGGGGCCATTCTGATTTGGTTGTGGCTGTCAGCATCTCCCCCCTTCTGTTTAATTAAACAACAAGCAATGTGGCTTAGGGACCGTGCCTAGGTTATCCAATACTACATATGGTTCTTACCTGTCATCAGATGAGCTGACTTCAAGGCATCAGCCTCCTGTCTTTGGTTGGTACCACTGCAATTGGATCTTACCCATCACTGACTACCGGTCCAGCATACAGCCATACTTGTGGATAGGCCTTTGCATCAGTGGTGGGGTGAGGTTCTTTGCCTCACCTCTGTTGGCCCCCAAGTTTGGCCTTGGTGCCAGTGGGGGGGTGAGGTTCTTTGCCTCACCTCTGTTGGCCCCCAAATTTGGCCTTGGTACCAGCAGAAGGGAGGTGGATGCAAAATGCCACGACACCAAGCCAAATGACGGCTGTTTTTGGAAAAATTGTACCACCGGTGACACCATCAGCAAAGATGCCCCAACACTACCACAATTTGCTGCACCAATAGATAGTTCACAATGCATACAAGTGATACATAGTTTTTTTGTTTGTTTGTTTTGTTTTGTTTTTTAGGTTCAAACAGCAACTACTTTATTTCAATTCTCACCGGCACTGCATGCGTGCTTTTCCGCCAACGCCACCCACGTGGCTCCTCTAGGAACCACCAACTGGAACTCCCTCCTCCAGCACTTCCCCAACCAATGCCAACTCTCCAGGAATCCCCTCCAAAGTAGCGCCAGAACTCCAAAGTAGCGGGCTGAGGAGGACAGTAAAGGTCTAATATACAATTGAATCAATCCAGCATTATCTTAATGGCTCGCCTCTCAACCAATACTATTGGCAAAATGCCAGGGGCCATTCCAACTTGGCTGTGGCTCTCAGCATGGCTGGTCTTTTTGTTTTCCTCAAATTCAGCAAGCATACTAGTATTTCAGAGCCTTAGCACTTGATGTTATCTCTACATGAGATGCCTTTCTTTAGACATTTCCATGGTTCCTTCCATCTTTGTATCCAGGTCTCTACTTAAATGACACACAGCCAAAAAAGTCTTCTTAAAATAGCAGTTTCTATTCCTTAGCACTTTTTCCCACATTTTTTTCCTTCATGGCATTCACAACTCCCTGATATTATTATATGTTAGTTGTTTTTGTCTTTATTTCCTGTGTTCCCCATTAGAATGTAAGTTCCAGGTAATCATAACTGCATCTTGTCTATTATTAGACATTCCAGGACTGGAACAGTGAGTGCCTCACACATAATTGTAATCCAAGAAAAGCTGAATAAATGAATGCATGGACTTTATCTCTTGAAATTCTTCAGTGCACATTCTCTCTTCTATGTCAATGGGCTACTAGCTGTCTCCTAAGTCCTTTTACCCATGCCCCCACTTGTGCTTTCCTCCTGGTCTACAACTGCTGGAAAAATCCTCTCAACCACTCTCTCCAAATATTACTTCTCTCTCAAGGTCCATTTGAGACTCACCTATTTCATGAAAATTTTCCTCAATAAAAACCAGAACAAAATCTATGCCCTCTGAAGGCCTATTGAATTCACTATACATGTTCTTCATCTCTGTCCTTCATATTTACATTACTAATTATATATCTTCATAAGTCTTTCATTTGAAACCCCTTTAGAAAGGGTTCTGTGTTCTTTATTTGCCAAAATATTTCTAAAATGCTCATCTGTAAGCTTAGGATGAATGCTTATTTTTAAAGTTTAGACATTAGGTGTCCCCCAAAGCTCATATGTGAAACAATGCAAGAGGGTAAGAGGAAAAATGGGTTATGAGAACCTTAACTAAATTAGAGAATTAATCACTTGATGGGACTAAATGAGTAGTAACTAAGGGTTGATAGGGTGTGGCTGGAGGAGGTGGGTCTCTGGGGATGTGCCTTTGTATCTGGTAAGTGGAGTTTCTCTCTCTGGTTCATCATGTCAGCTGCTTCCCTCCACCATAATTTGGACCATGATGTTCTGCCTCACCTTGAGCTCTGAGGAATGAAACAGGCTGTCTATGGACTGAGACCTCTAGAACTGTGAGTCCCCAAATAAACTTTTATTCCTCTAAAATTGTTCTGGTCAGATCTTTGGTCACAGCAATGAAAAAGGTGACTAAAACACTTATTGAATAAACAAATGAGAGAATGAATGAATGAAATTAAAAAGTGCCCTAGTAGGGGCTGTGGCTGTGGCTCAGTGGTAGCACACTTGCCTGGCATATGTGAGGCACTGGGTTCGATTCTCAGCACCACATATAAATAAATAAATAAAATAAAAGTCTATCAACAACTAAAAAATATGTATATAAAATTTTTTTAAAGTGCCCTAGTATGTAAATAATAAGCTTTAAACAAACTAGATTTATTGCAAACTTTGAGATGGTTGTTTTCAAAATAAAGATATATTCTCTATCTGGTAAATTTCTTTTCATTTTTCATAACCCAAGTCATACCTCAAATCCTCCATGTCATCCATCCATTCATAATGATAATATTACCCTTTGAACTTGTGTACTCTCTCTACTTTGTTTCATTATATATATGAGGAAACTGGGTCTCAGAGAGGTTAAGCTCATATTCCAAAGGAGCAGTAGAAAAACAAATAAGTAATTATAAGACAATGTGGCCTTGCACAGTGGTGCATGCCTGTAATCCCAGTGGCTTGGGAGGCTCAGGCAGGAGGATAGTGAATTCAAAGCCAGTCTCAACAAAAGCTAGGCACTAAGCAACTCAGTGAGACTCTATATCTAAATAAATACAAAACAGGACTGGAGATGTGGCTCAGTGATTGGGCACCTCTGAGTTCAATCCCTAGTACCCCCCCAATAAAAAGACAATGTGACATATTAAGTAGGAAAATTTATGGGCTGTCCTAAGAATAATAAGGATAAAGTACCCAACTCTACATACCATTTGAGAGGATAGAGTGTGATCAGAAAGGATTCACAGAAAAAAGTGACTTCTATTGAACTCTGATGAATGAACAAAAGTTAGGTGAAATAGTCAAGAAAACAGCATGTAAAAAGTTCAGCAGCATGATACTAGAAAGAACAATTCCATTGTGGTGATGTCATCTAACACCTTCTAACTCTTCCCATCACTCTGTGAATACTTTTATCACAAGCACTTGATGTGCCATATTGTGACTGTGAGTGCAGGAGTCTGTTTCCATTACTAGGTAATATTCTCTTCATTTATGTAAGAATTCTTGTGCCTGATGCTGAATTTATATTCCCCAACTTCTTTGGCTGGTTAGGCAGCTACCAAGACTGCTGGCTGGCAGGGTACACTGAGACATCAATTCTGGGTTAGCCCTTTTCAGGGCATCTCCCTGTAATTAGACATGTCTCAGAAAAAGTCACAGAGTGCTGGGATAGGATGCAGTAGACTGAGGCATGTTCTGAGCCCTTAGACTAAGCATAGTTAGGTATCAGGTCCTGGAGGAGAGCTCCATCTGTAATAGTCCACTCATTAATCTGGACCTTTCTGTAGATTGAGAAATAACAAGATACGATTAAGAATATCTGAATTGGAAGATGCTAGGAAGATATGCTTATTCTATAAAAATCAGAGAATCCAAAATGCCCTGGTTGACTAATTAAAGTATCTTTCTATTTTCTAATTCTTTTCCTTTCTAACTGCAAGGTGACTGCTGGCAAGAGCTGCCCTCCACCGCCAGCTTCTGCACAAAGTCAAGAAATCAACATTATAATCATGCATTGTTTCCATAGCAAGCACTCCCACAGCTCCAAGCAAAACAGCACTTTCTAGATCCTGCCAGAGTGTATGTGGCAAAGAAAGATTAATTAGCCGCTCACTAATTGACAGTATTTCCCACTACATCTACTTGTGCCTGATGTGAGTTTAAATGTCTTCATTTAAATGCTTAAAGCTGATTGAACATTTATAAAATTTAATGTCCCTTTCCAAACATCAGAGACACCTGGTACCTAGGTTCCCTCTCTTTAGACAACAGAAATGTTGGTGTGGGGTTACAGGATGGGGACAGAGTTGGAGTCCAGTGGATTAGGGGATATAAGATACAGCTCTAAGGCTGGGGTTGTGGTTCAGTGGTAGACAGTTCACCTAGCATATGTGAGGCCCTGGGTTCAATCCTCAGCACCACATAAACATAATAAAATTATTGTGTCCATATACAACTAAAAATTATTTTTAAAAAAATACATAGCTCTAGTTCTTCAATAACCTGCCACGTGGCTGGCCAACCATATTACCTCTTTGGAATTCTCTTCTTGCTCAGGTGTTAGATGAAATCACTGGTTTCCTGATTGTTTTTTCTCAAAATTCTAGAGATTTCAAATCTCTAAGGAATCTCTCATCTTTACAACAGTGCTATTCTATAGAACAATGTTTTGTTTTGTTTTTCCCAAACAGAACTTTCTTCCTGCAATTATGGAAATATACCACAATCATGCAGTCCAATTTGTGGTTAATGAGTGCTTGAAATGTGGCTAGTGTGACTGAGAAATAGAATTTGAAATATTATTTAATTTTAATTAATTTAAATTTAAATGGCCCCATATGGTATGTGGCTACTATATTGGACAAAGCAGCTCTGGAGGGTCTGACTTGGGGTCTAAGTGGAGAGGGTCCAGAATGTCTCTACTTTTGTTTCAATCAGAATACATCTGGTTTTCCCTATTCTCAATAATGTGCTTCCATGATAGTTTACCCTGAACAAGAGTTCCATAGCTAAGCACATTTAGAAACCATTCAATTAAATAATCTCCAAGGCTCTTAAACTCTGAAAGACATTAATCTTGCAATCCTAAATTTACTTTTTGTGCAGATGGAACCAAACACACTCACCTGAGTGTGGAGAAAACAAGAAATCAGCCTGACTTATTGTCACAAACCATTTTGCCTAACATGGGGTGGGGGAGATGCTAATGCTGCTGATATGTTCTCAATTAAAGAATCCTGGCCTTTTAACAGGGCAAATGCCTTCCTTTATGCTTGTAGCTACTCTACCCAATTTGTTCCCAGGAACTGCTCATGACCTCTGGGGCTTTGACTGTCCTGCATACTCAGAATATGGAGAGAAAAGGGACCAGAAGGGACTGAAGTAAATTTTCTCAGTCTATTAAGTCTCTATTCCTGCACAGCCGAGAAAAAGTTTAGGATTTCTCAGGTAAATATGCTCAGAGTTTTTTCAGAGTTATCCCAGGACTCCTGGAGGCTCCAAGGCCAGTGCCTCTGTCAATGCAGCTTATGGTGACTACTGCTGGGGGTTGGGACAGGACTGGTGATGGAGTGTGTGTGCATCTGCTGCTGAGGGATGGTGGTCAAAGCAGAGTCATACATAGTTAGGTTTTAAGGGGGGATTATGTCAAGGTGTGATCCTTGAGATATGAGCCCAAGCAGGTTGTCAACCGAGAAATATGACTCTTCCTTGTGGAAGAACAGGGAATATAGTTTAGAGTATTTTATATCCCAGAATCACCTACAAAGTGTACGAGCCACATAATGCAAAGCTTGTCTCATAGAAAGGACTAATATCTGTATCTGTGACTCTTGGAGAGGAAGATTACACAATTCCTGGAGCAGTCATCCAGGTAAGGGGTTAGAGGAAAAGAACATTAAACTCCCTCCATGAAGTAAAGGATCACACAGTCCTTCCATTATGCTTCCCCAGACTCCCTTCTAAGCTTTCCCCCAAAGGTAAGTAACCACCAGTAACCTTCCAGAAAGCTTCTTCAAGAGGAAAAGGCTGTGATTTTCCATCTTTTCCAACCACACTAAAATAAACAGTAGGACTTGTCTTAAGTCAATATTTTAACCAAAGAATACAACCGTGGGAACCATCTCACTTTTTATATTTTCTCAACCCTTCCTTCCCACTTAGAGCCTAAATTTTTGGCAGGAGTTTTGTCTTTCATCGTGAGTTTAGGTTAGTATTTCATAAAAATACATAGTGTGGCATTTTGAGGAGGACCAGCCACACAAAAGTGTCATTTGCTGTTAGCTTTTCTTGGTTGTCTTTTGTTGCAGATCTACATGTTAACTCACTTCCACAAAGAAAACTAATTAAGGAAATACTCATCTAAAGACACTAAATTACAACCATGCATACTTCCTTCTCTCCTGTACTCTAATTTCCTTCATTCAAGATAGCCATCTATATCCTTTACACACACAGCAAATGGTCACTCTTATCTCCTTCATTCCACCAACATGAATATTCTTCACAACAATTAAACAGAAAATAAAGTATGAGAACTGGCAGTTACTCTGTTATTTGGTTTGCAAGAGCATCACAATCTGCTAACTTGCTCTCTACTTTGTCATCCAACCATCAGGCTCGGAGGGCTATAGTGAATTTCCTTAGGATTTTCCTTCAGAAAAAGAAGTTGGTAAGACACCAAGAACTACCCCTGCAGAGATGTCTACTAAGATTCTCCCCTGAGAGTAGCTGTCTTCAGCTGAGACTTTCCCCTGGTCCTGGCAGCACTTTCATCAAGTTGCTGATATGCTACCTGTTCCAGATACGTCTCCATTGAACTTGGATCCCTAGTGTAACCATAACATTTCTTCATTCAGGTAACCAGTTGCTTCCAGAAAACTGCAGCACCTGAAGTGATGTTATTTTAAAGGAAACCCTCAAGTGGAAGCAGAATCAATAATGAGCAACTCTTGCTCATTTCCCCTTCATCTTGTGCCTTGCTCACCATTCTACATGAATGCCTAGCACAGGCTCAGGTCCATGGTGAATAAATCAATGCTCTAAGTCGGCCACAGTTGGAAAGTTAGGCAACATTTTCAAATTAGGAGTTTTTATGCTTTATTTGTAGGTTTTTGGCTGAATTATACTCAAGTTATTAAGAATTTCTTTTTAGAGTGGCTTACGAAGTATGATAAAATATACATACTTTGTGTCTGATGCTCAACCTTTGCACTCAACAGCTTCATGCTTATTCCTGCAGGGCTGGACATTTCTGTAAGGATGGGGCTGGAAAGGTCTATGCACAGTGAGAACTCATGTGGCTGCTTATACTCAGTCACTGTGCCGGCTGCTTTGGATACTGCTTCTGTTAGCAGCTCAGTATGAGGAGCTTGGTTTCTGATGGCAGTCAGCAAGGTTAAACTGTCAATCTCCCTCAGTTAATAGCTATACTCCTTGGTAGAAGCTGGGCTTCTACGTGTCCATCTCAGCTCTGAAATCCTGAATGCTAAAGCAAGGGTAATATTCTGTCTTATTTCTGAGTTTACTATTCCTAAAAGATGTAGGACAATTGTCCAGTCTACCAAGAAAAGATTGTAGATTGATTACAAGTCAAAATCTCTGCCAGAGCTTTCAAACACCTTGTGGTAATAATTACATGTCAAGTCTGGGGTTACCCTCTAAAGACTTTTCTTTTGTAGTGTGAATATCTCTTTATTATGGGTTGTAGTCCATAAATTCATCATGTGGAGCTGGGTCACAACTAAGTAAAAGCAATTTAGAACTAAAGGGTCCACATGGCTCATTACCTTTCCCTGTGGCACAGACCTCTGCTTTAATAAATCTAACTCATGGGGTAGACATTATTTCTGAGAAAAGATGGTGACCTCATTGGACTGGCAGCACCTCTTTATGTCCCTTACTCACTAGAGCACTCTTACTTTCTACCAACTATACAAATAAACTCCTCAGAATCATTTCCTATGATTGATTGAAATGATAAAACTGAAAGCTATTGAGATTTTAAAATAAAATGAGAAACCTCAGGTTAGAAAAAAAAAATAGAAAACTTCTTTTTTTCTCCATTCCATAAAATTACTTATATCCTCACAGGACTCAACAGAGGATTTTGCTTGATACCTGCCTGCAGTCACATGAAATTCATTTTCCCAGTTGTTCTCAAGGAAGTGATTAATGATGAGCCAGAAAGTCACCACTCAGGAAGTCTGTTCTTGATGACTGTGGCCTACTTTTCTGAAAATGGACTCAGAGGAGTCTCATTCAAAATGCCTGGAAGTGAAAGTAATTTCCCTGATTATTGGAACCCCGAGGACTTGGGGAGAGGGAGACGTCATGAGCAGAAGCTAAAATAGAAGTTAGGTTTGAATATGAAGAAAAAGTACTTTGGCAGGGGAACATGCAATTAAAAGCACAAAATCCAACAAGTAAGGAGAAGCAGTTCGGAAGACAACGTGAAGGTGTATGGATAATGTAAATACAGGCTAAATAACCTCCTCACTATGACTCTGTGGACACAATTAAACTGGTGGCTCACAATTAAGTTGGAGCCCCTTGTAATGAAGAAAACAAGCCAACCGCTCGGGGACTCTCGCGAGAGCACAGCCTGGCCTGCCCAGCATGCCCTGCGGTTTGAGGCCCAGAGGTTGGGGGAGGGTGGCAGAGCTGCCGCCGCCATGTTGTATCTAAGGCAGCCGCTGTAGCTAGGGGGCGTGCCGAACGGTATCTGCCTCTGCTGGGAGGGGCAGGGGCATCATGAGCTGGGGCACCCCTTACCTCGGCAGCAACATTAGCCTCATCTCTAAAGCGGAGATCCGCTATGAGGGCATCCTCTACACCATCGACACCGAGAACTCCACTATAGCCCTCGCCAAAGTTCGATCCTTTGGTACAGAAGACAGACCAACAGATCGGCCCATACCACCTCGAGATGAAGTCTTTGAATATATTATCTTCCGTGGGAATGATATTAAAGATCTGACCGTTTGCGAGCCTCCCAAACCACAATGTTCTTTGCCTCAGGACTCAGCTATCATTCAGTCTTCGCTAGGTTCATCTTCGTTCCAGTCAGTGGGTTCCTACGGACCTTTTGGCAGCATGCCAACGTACAGTCAGTTCAGTCTAAGTTCATTGGTCGGGCAGCAGTTTGGTGCTGTTGCTGTTGTTGGAAGCTCCTTGCCATCCTTTGGAATGGAGACCTCAAACAGTGATATCTTATCCCAAAGTAGTGCAATTGATTCTGCCTTTATACAGGATACAAGAACTATAAAAACACAGTCATTTCAAGGTCATTCAAGCCCTCAGTTAGACCCTCTGAGAGAAAGTCCAACCATGGAACAAGCAGTACAGACTGCCTCGGCCCACTTACCTGCTCCAGCACCTGTTGGGAGAAGGAGCCCTGTATCAATCCTGCCTTTGCCATCTACCAGACAAAAAACAATAGAGAATCAAGAGCACAAGCAAGCTGAAGTACCCAAAGTTTCAAGGTCAGAAAATGAGCAACCCAGAAATCATAGCAAGACACAAGTGGTTCCAGGTGCTTCGTCAGCTCCAAGAAAAGGGCGTGGGGGTCATCGATGTGGCAGGAGATTTGGTATTCAGCGATATGGTCCAATGAAATTTGAGAATGACTTTGACTTTGAAAGGGCAAATGCACAATTTAACAAGGAGGAGATTGACAGAGAGTTTCATAATAAACTTAAATTAAAAGAAGATAAACTTCAGAAAAAAGAGAAGCCAGTAAATGGTGAAGGTAAAGGAGTTGATACCCAAAACAGTGAAGAAGACACTGATGAAGAAGATCCACTTGGACCTAATTGCTATTATGACAAAAGTAAATCCTTCTTTGACAATATTTCTTGTAATGTTAATAGGGAACAGAGGCCAACCTGGGCTGAAGAAAGAAGATTAAATGCTGAAACATTTGGAATTCCACTTTATCCAAACCATGGTGGTGGGAGGTACAGAAGCAGAAGAGGTCTGAGTTACCGTGGTAACAGAAGGCCTAGTGGTGGCAGAGGTGGCACATTTACTACCCCTCGAGGATTTCACTGGGGTTTTCACCGCGGATTCCGAAGAGGGCATTGGGGCAGGGAGTTTGCAGATTTTGAATATAGGAAAAACAACAAAGTTGCTGCATAGTCTACAACAAGTCTTTGAAAATAGGTGAATTTGTATCCCTTTATGGTTCTGAAAATTGGTGTCAGTACTTAGGAAGAATGAAAAAGTGAATTTTCTGTATATTTGTCACTTGCACTGTTTTTTTTCATTTTTTAATTTTTCTGTGTAATTTCAAAGATACAGTGCAGTTACTTTTGTGGGGAGGAAGATTCATTTTAAAAAAGGAATAGTAAATGTATTTGGAGTGCTAGAAGCCTATATATAAGAAGATTCTTATGAAGGTTCTTATATATAGTTAAACTAAAGCAGTACTTTGATGGAACTTATAAGTATTTTTTCACCATTGAAAGGATTTTTCTTATCACTAAATTGTATTTGGCAGTTTCTGCACGTTATCTGCAGATAGGGCAGTGATACTGTGTTTTCAGCCAAAGAAGCTTTTATATGTGTGTATGTGTGTGTGTGTGTGTGTGTGTGTGTGTGTTTATCTTTCTTTTCAGAATTCCTGTACTATGAGGTAGATTATTTTGTCAATTAGGGTGCTGGATGGTAGAGAATTTGTCAACTGTATATACACAGTAAATACTGTTTCTTAGGCCAATGTTAACTTTTTATATAGTTGTAAAATTCCATTATATTCCATTGTGAAAGAAACATTATGACCTTTGTATAGCTGTATAACAAAACAACTAACTTTTAATTTAAAGAATAAATATTTAAAGTCAGCAAATGTGTGTCTTGGGAGAAGTTGATGTGCTCAGGAGTAAAGTTAACAAATGGGTCTCTTTTTCTTCTTACTTTTACAAGCTAAAGATTTTTTAATTTCTTATTTAATTTTGGAACATAAATGAAGATTTGACACATATTTTCATTATCTAAAAAGAACAAACTGTTTATGCTCAGTGTTAGAATTTCATTTTGTAGCCAATGGCATATCACAGGATTTCTCCAAATAATAGGTATTTTCAGTATATGAATGCAAGCAATCATAGGTAAGAATGTGCTTAGCTGTACTTTCAAAGAAATAATCCTTCACCCCAGGTGCTAACCATTTTTTTCCTAATATGCCTAGAATTTTGTTGTGATAACATTGACTCATTTTATTATATTTTGGGAGGATTGAAAGTGTTCAAGATTATTTAGATGATTTGCAACACATCATGAACACTGGTCCTTGGGCCTGTTACCTACAAATGACATTTTAGAGTTCATCCCCAATTATAAATTACTAATAAATCTTTTTGATATTTTGAATTATATAGGAAAACAATCTGGCCATTTAGGGGTTATTATGAAAGCTAGAAAATAAAGAGTTTCAAAGATTTAAACATTTTTATGTTTTTATTTTTGCCAACTTTCTCCTTAAAATATTCAGTAATGATACATATGTTGAAAATTGTACTATAGGAGAATTGGAAAATTTAAAAATGGTTGATGTATTTAATTTTATATACTTTGTATAGCTCTAAAAGAAATACTTTGTAATTTGGTTTCATTATTAAGATCCAGTACTTGGCAGTTATAATTTAGATAATGTTTAATACTATTTGCTTGTATGTTAACAACAAAACCTTTTGGAAAATGCACAAATCATGATGGTGAATGTATTTCTGAGGCATTCAAGCATCAAAGCGAGTGTTGTATAAAAACCTGTGTAGACTGAGATATCCCAGGCCAATTTGAAGAAGAAAAACTGTAAATGGCATTTCTATGTGTTCTGAAAGTATGAGTTCATGTATTTTCCCAGCTCTCTGGGTCACTGACTAGGGTATTTGTTGTCCCAATAGTAACTGGCAGCCTGGCATACCTGCAGTGTACCTTATAATATTAAAGCAAGGGTTTTATTCTAAAACAGAATGAAACTGTTCAATTTAAAAATGCTTGGGAGGTGGCACTGGGCTGTGGTTTGTTATTTTAACACTCAGCACCATAACAGCATATGCTTTTCTGTTTTGCAAAATGTCATCCCATTGATAGATGTGTATAATTTGTTTTCAAAGGGGTCTGTGTTGCTTTTCTGAGGAAGCAGTACCTCCATTTATGATTACTTAGTTGCTTGGAACATGCATGAACCTAAACAAGAGCACCAAAAACATTTCCAAGTCTGGGTTGACTCACTCTTCCCCTGTAGATTGTAGGAAGCTCCTTTGATGAATTACCTGGTTCTTTTTTCCCACTAGTCCATGCAATGAGAGTATAAACAACTGCAAAATATATTCTGCTATCCAATTCAGGCCCCATGTAGGAGGGGCAGAAATGGCAGCCATTACTGACCTGCTACATAATGACAATTGGGAAAATCAGGGGAATCAACATAGATCCCCAATAAATAAGCACAGAACACAATAAGATCTAGAGTAGGGTATTACAACTAGAAGAAACTATGGCAATTCAGAGGAGGAGAGGGTCAGTAAGAAAGGCAATGATACAAAAGAAAATGTATCCTGCAGTAAATGGAGATAGTAGAGCACAGTATGACTTTCAGAGTCAGGCAGACCTATGTTTGAACCTAGCTATGATGAATGAGTAATTCAATATTTCTAAACTTTGTGCTCTTGCTTACTTTTTTTTTTTTTTTAAATGGGGGGTATTGTATTTGCCCTACCCTGTCCTAAGGGTGAAATGAAAAAACATACACAATGTGCCATGTTTGGCACATAGTAGTTATTCAACTCATGGGACAATTATTCCTCTGGGACTTTGCCCAGAAGTTTAAGTAAAATTTAGATAGATGATAAAAGAATTCTCTTCCAAGCAGAGGGAATAGAAGTAAAGCCCATAGTTCTTGCACTACATATGTAAATTTTCAAGAAGCACCTTTTTAATGACCAAATGTTTAGATGCAGCAGAAAGATCAAGCTCCTGTAATGCTGAAGGATTCTCTGGATTAACTTGCAGCAAAGACTAATGAGTAAGGTCAAAAGTAGGAAGTGTTGGGGTCAGGTAAGTTAATTAGATATTCACTACATTATTTCACTACTAGCCTGCCATCAATCACCAAAATAACCTATGAAACTGGCATAAGAGGGTAAAACCTCTGATGTTGTTCTCCCTATTTGTGGAATTCCAAAGATAAATGGCTTCCTTGATCCCTTTATCTAAGGTAGAAACAGGCAAAACCAGGAAGAAGTACTTACTGACGGGTATGTTTTATTTCTGAGGAAAAAGTTTTGAGAAAGCTAATTGGTCTTGTTAAATCATTTCTTTATTCATTATTTTAGTAAGTAATTTACTGTTTATCTATTATCTACCAAAGGTGTGCCATAAATAAATAGTAAGAAAACCCTGGCCTCTTCCCCTATGCATTTTAGAATCTATTTGGCTACAGATACAAATGATTGCACAGATACAGATTTATGAATTGTGAAAACCATCAAGAAGGAAAAATTATGTGGAGAACTAAGAATGTATGTGGAATATGATCTGGTTGGGGCAGTGAGGTTGCACATCTATGAGAAAGTGACTTTTGGGTGGAGAGTTGAAGGATTCAGAATACAGTGGGGTGTGGGTCCACATGGAGGGAAACACATGTGCAGAGGCCTGAAGGCAGAATGGAACCTGGGTGGACCGAAAAATCAAAAAATGTCTGTGGTCATGGTGGAAGAGGCCCAGGGAGCCAGGGGATATGACAAAACTGAAAACATGCACAGGAACCTGGGCCATAAAGGCCATGGTAGAGTTTGGGACATAATAAAAGCAATGGGAAATTCTATGAAGATCTCCCAGGCTTGATGGGGAGAATGAATTGAAGAGGAACAAGAATGGAAGCATGGAGACTAAAAATTTCAAGAGTCCTGGGGAGCAATGATAGTAGCTAGAATGTGAGTGATTGTGCTGCAGATGATCAGAGGTGAGTAGACTTGAGATGGATTAGGAGGTAAAATTGAAAAATAAGGCTAAATTGCCTATTAGAGGTGAGCAAGACGGTGTCAGGATAGAAATATGTGAAAAGCAAGGTCAATGACCCAAGAGGCTGTATGATCTGAGGAAAACCTTGGGGGAAATGGTACCGAAGGTTTTTTTTTTTTTTTTTTTTTCCTTGAGTGCAATAAAAAAAAGCAAGGGAGGGGTAATTCAACATTCTAATGGAATCTTTGGCTTCCTCTGCCAACTAGCGGATGCTTACTGGAATATTCTGGGAGCCTGAAAAAGACCCTAGCAGTGGAAACATCAAGGGCTTCCTTCCAGAAGGAATGGAAAGAACAGCCTTGGAAGTTCTGAGAAGTGGTAAAGCTCAGAAAGGAGAACCCTTCTGGGGGGTGGGGGGGTTGTCTGAGAATTGATCACTATCAGAGGAACTTCATCAGCAGCTAATGGCAGGCAGTCTTTGCCCAGTACTCCATCCTACTACCAATGGAGTGAAATGCAGAGTCTCAGATGCAGGGTGTTGGAACTTGATCACTCCACCCACCCACCCACACACCACAGGGAGCAGGACCAGGCCTGGAGGCATGTGGAGGTGATTATCCAGCCTGTGAAAAGCAGGCTCATCTGACTACATGTTCTCCAACTTAAAGCATTGAATTTTGTCTGCCTCAAATTCCCAGACAACCCAATGTATAAGGTTGTCTGCAATTATGAGAGCAGGTGTCTCTGGAGGGCCAGTTTATATACTTAAAAAGCGTCATTTTCCCAAAACCCTGTCTCTCTCCATCAGCTGCATATTTTATAACTCTGCCATTCTTCATTCCAGATATTTTTGTTCACTCATCAATCTTCTCTTTCCTCAGCCAGCAGTACCACATCACCCACATAGATAAACATTCCTTAAAGATCCGCATGATCAGAAATGCAAATTAGAATGACACTGAAAATTTATTTGTCAATCAAGTTGACAAAAAATAATTGTTAATGTTATCAAGTTTCCAAGAAAATGGATATTGCTTTATACTACTGGCAAGCATATAAATTGCTCAAACTTTCTAGAAGGTAATAGAGCAATTTTATCCCATCTCTTGAAGATATTCATATCATTTGACTAAGCACTTACACCTTGAGAATCTATGATCAATCTCTTAATTTAATAGTCACAATAATTTCACAAGGTAATTATTATTATAATCATCGACCAATGATAAAACTGAATTCAGAAAGGGTGAATAACTTGTTAAAAGTTGCACAGTAAGTATACAAAAAGAAAGAACTCAAATTCAATGCTCAAATCTCACAGCTAAAGGCTGGGTTGTTATGCTCAATGCAAGAATTTCCATCAAAACTTTACTTAAGTAACAGGCAAAAATTGAAAGTAATCTGAACATCCAATAACAGGGTGTTGATTTAAATAACTAGAGTGTAACCATAGAGTGAAGAATGTATATTTTTTTAAAAATGGCATTGCAGAATATTTATCGATATAGAAGTGTTTTCATTATAGACAATTTGGTGAAAATTAGGTCACACAACAGAATGTACAATAGAATCACAACTTTATAGTAAATAAGTGTATACATACATGAAGAAAAAGATCAGATGATACACATTAAATATTAATAGTATTAATCTTTTATTGCTGGAAATGTGAGAATATTGTCTTCATCTTTATTTGCATTTTCTATAATGTATAATTATAATGTTACTAAAAATATAAAAAGCCCATGTTTCCCCTTTTAGCCTAGATGAACTCTAGATCTATAGTTATAAACAACAGCCTCCGTCTATTAAGCATCTACTACCTGCCCAGCCAGTAGGCTTTAGGGGATAACTCAAATATTCTCCCCATCAAACTTATTAGGTCGGGCTGGGGATGTGGCTCAAGTGGTAGCGTGCTCGCCTGGCATGCGTGCGGCCCGGGTTCGATCCTCAGCACCACATACAAACAAAGATGTTGTGTCCGCCGAAAACTAAAAAATAAATAATAAAATTTATTAAAAAAAAAAAAACTTATTAGGTCATGCCATAATTAAGAGAGTTAAGGTTCCAAGATATTACATAACTCAAAGATGATGCAGCTAACTAATAAGTGCAGAGCAGAGTCCCTAGTCCCTTGGTCTGATTGCACAGCCTATAGTGCAGTGATTGAGTACAAGGACCTGAAAGCCAGTGGTTTGGGTTCAGATTCTAGCTGAGCTGCTTGCTAGCTATGTGAGGAGTTATTTCCTCCTTGTGCTTCAATTGCCTCTTATGTAAATTTGGATAACAATGGTGTCTACCATATGATGAAGAGGATTAAGTGAATTAATTATGTGAGGTGCTTAGAACAGCATGCAGCATATACTGCCCAAAAGGTTAGAATCAATAAAAGGTCCCTCCTAGCTGATGCTGCAAGGTGGCATGGAGTGTTTGAAGGAGCGTGGAGCCAAATACATCTGGAACTGCAATCAGTTTTGATCACTTAACTGAGTGACCTTGAGCAAGTTACCCAATTTCTCTATGCCTCTATTTCATTATCTTGTGTGTCAAGTGCCCAGTTCACAGTAATTGTTAATGACAATTATCCTAATCATTCTATCAGCCCTTCCCTATTTTTTCTCCCACACAATGTGATGCAGTCACTGGTTAGGAAGTCACCCTTTGCTCAGGCTGCACTGAAGGGCCTTTGCAAAGATCCATATAGGGAAGCTTAAATACAATGATATATGTCCTGTGCTCTTGATCTTTCTCAGGAAAGAGATCTCTTCTGAATCTGAAGCAGGAAAAGAAGTTTGCCAAATAACACCTTTCTACTTTACATGTAGCAACAAAAACAACCTTCAGCTGTGCCAGAACAAGAAGCCCAAAATGTTTTGCTTCTTTTAATAGTACCAAAAAAAAAAAAAAAAAAAAAATCTGCCTGCCATTTGCCTTCGGAGTCTGTAAGCACTGCAATTCCCAAAGCAGCCGTGGTGGAGAGAAAAGAAGCAGTTTAGCAGCAGCAAGGGTTCGTGATTGTGTGCAATATGGGAAAATAAATAGCAGCTGCCATTAAGGTGTCTGCATGTTCCCCAGGGAGGGCAAGAGAGGGGGAGAGGCAGAAAAGAGGTTAGCATCTCCAAAATAGCAGGACTCAAGCATTTTTTTTTAATTTTCATATTAGAAGCCTCTAACGTTTGCTAATTTTTTCACCCACTGTTCCCTGTGCTGTCCTGACTGTGCCAAAACACATATTTTTTTGTTCCTTAGACCACCCAGAAGGTGTGACTTGGAATGGTACCTTGTCCAGCCCTCAAGGAGTACCCAACCCTCATAGAACAGCTCCAGATGGTGGTGGCTGTGGGGATGTGACCTGGTCCAAGATCATCTCTGCTTCAGATGACTCTGGAGGGACCACCTCAATCTCATACTTTGGGTTTATTTGGGGCCAGCGCCAGGGACTAACTTCAGCATGGATTAGACTACCCATCTTGGAAGTGAAGTGGCTTAAGTACATTCCTGTCAAGGTCGAACAGAGACTGAGTCAAATCTCAGGCTGGAAAGGTAGGCCCTGGCTGTCGGCCTCTCTCTGTCAGAACTAATAGCCTAGTTGAGCTCTTTTCTCAAGACTTGGCTTCAAGAAAGAGTAATGACCCAGAAAGTATAGATCACATGGGAGCCTCAGAAAGCTGTCTGAACTAAAGACAGAACCATCAACAAAATATGTCCTTAGCAGTAGCAAACCATAAAAATTCTAGGGCAGGGGTCTTCAACTTAAATCCACTATCCACTTTTATGCAGCCTATGAATCAAGAATAGTTTTACATTTTTAAATGGTTGGAAAAATTTTAAAAAAAACACCATATTTTCTAACATAAAATTCAAATATTAATGCCTGTAAGTAATATTTGTATTAGAATGCAACTGCATACATTTACTTACATATAGTCTGTGGCTGATTTCATGTTTCAACAGAGTTGAAGAATTGTAACAGAGTCCATGTGACTCAAAAAGCCTAAACTATTTACTATCTGGCCCTATGTAGAAAATGTTTGCTGACCCCTTTTCTAGGACAGCAGTTTTTAAGCTTTGGTGTGCATTAGAAATCACCCAGAGGGCTTGTTTAGCCAGATTGCAAGCCCATTCTCAGAGTCTCTGCTTTAGTAGGTCTGGAGTAGAGTCTGAAATTTACATTTCTAATAAATTCCCAGCTGATACTGATGCTGCTGGATTATGGTCCATACGGAGAACCAGTGTTCAAGAAGAACAGGAACTCTTGGCCAACAGTACAGAGAAGGGATAGGAGGATGAGGAGGCACCAAGGAGAATGGAGTCCAGTGGCATACTGAAGTTGGAAAGGTAGGTAAAATAGCATATGGGGAGAAAAATATCTGCAGCTTATTGTAAAAGGGACAATTGGCTGATTAAAATATATGGCTAAAATGAAGCAAATTTCCTTTAAGTTCATGGCTTTCCTTAGCTTCTAACAATCTCATTTCTCTAATCGTGATTTCAAAGACTTGATTATGAAACAACTAACTTGAAAATGATGAAGATAATTCTCAACCTTTTGGGTGGGGTTATTTTATTTCATCAGAAATTTCTTATACCTCTCTCTTAGTCGAAGGAACCTGTTCCTCCTTTTGGATGCACAGCAACCATGTCAAAACTTGGTGGCTTGAAACTCAGTAACTGATCTTCTTTCAGGACCAGGCAGCTTGTTGCTGGTCATGCCAGTGGCTCCCTGGGGCTCCATCAGCCACTGGGTCTAGAGGAATACTGGTTAGCTGGGATCTCAGGGCCTCTTTCTTGCCTTGTGTCTTTCCAACAAGGTAGCCAGGCTTTTTACATGGAGGTAGGTCACAGATCTCAGGAGCACAAAAACAGAAGCTGTTGGGTCTTTCCAACACTCAGACTCAGGGACACTTCAGTGGCCCCCATGCTCTGCTGGTCAAAATGAGTCATGACCGATCCAGGTTCCAGGGGCGAGAACCCCATGGGTATAAACACAAAAGGAAGGTTTCTTAGAGGCTGCTGGGGTAACAGAGTAGAACAGCACTTGTTGAGAAAAGATGTCCACACAAGGAAAGGAAGATGAGGAAATGAGAGTGCTCCCTGGGGACTATATGGCTCTGCGTAGGTAAAGCTAAAATCCGTGACAATATTTTTTTAGTGGTTTCCTAGGACCAAAAGCACTGGAAGCTTTTCAAGAGCACTAACAGATGCTTTCCTTTTTTATTTCTTAATTGTTTCCACACAAGTTCTAGAACAGCAAAAATTTCCTAATTTGACTAAATCCACCTAGTGACTGGCAATTACCTTAATTATCCATTCATTAAAAACTCACCAAAGAGGTGAAATAAGATTGCCTTGAAACTGTGCAATTGGTGGATTTGGGGTGCTATTGTTTTCTTTTCATTTCAACATAGCACACAAATAGGTGCCTTTTGCAGTGTCAGCATATTAGACCTGGCACTGGGGAGAAGGGAAGTATTGAAACAATTGTTTTCTGCCTGGGCATTCCTTTACCACCTCCAATTTTTATTCATTTTGTTGTTTGTAATTTTAAAAAAGATTTCTTTATACACATTGCAATGTATCTCATATTTTTGTTTAACATTCTAACCATATGAACATATACAACTCTAGATTATTCTTCTTAATGGTTCCATAGCAAATTTTCAATTGTAAGAAAATTAAAAACATATGTTCACACAAAAACTTGTACATGAATATTCATAGCAGTATTATTCATAATAGCCCCATAGCGGAGACAACACTAATGACCATCAACTGACAAATGTATAAATAAAATGTGATATATATATATATATTGCAATATTATTTAGCAATAAAAAAAACTAAGTTCTGATATGTGCTGCAACATTATGCTAAATGAAAAAAGCCAGACACAAAAGACACACATATTTTATGATCCCATTTATCATAAGCTATATCAATCCCATTTATATAAAAAGAGAAAGAAAAAAGACTCATTTCCTTCATTTGTAAGTGTTCTCCTTCCATAGCTTCCTTTGACCCTTCTGTCTGGAAGTCCTCACTATATTTCTTACTACTTCCGCTTCAAGAGTACCACCCCACCCCACCATGATCCTCAGTGACCCTCTTCATCTCCAGTTCCATGTGCTTCTTGTAGAGCTCTTAACTGCTGTGACACACTTGCTGATACTACGACTTCCAGATTTATTCCTCCAGCCTTCACCTCCTCCTGAGTTTCAGATTCTTTTGCCATTTACCTACAGAGCTTTGCTTTTGAGGCATGTCACAGGTTCAAAACAGAATCCATCATCTCCTAAACCATTCCATGTCTCTGTGCTTTTGTACATGTTATCTACCACCCCCTGCATCTGAAATGGGCTTCTTCACTTCTCCATTTTGTGAACTCTTACTCATTTGTCAGGCTGTACCTTAAATTTTACTTCTTTCATGAAAACTTCACACTGTACTTATTTTAGATAATCTGTTGCCTCTGGACTCCTAAACATTTTACATGTACCTTTCTGCACATTCATCACATTATACTTATTTTTCCAAAGACTGCCATCTTGTTTTACTTGTCTTGTGTCCAACACTTAGTGCAGTTGGAGACAATGAGTGTTCATCATGAATGGGAGAAAATACAGTAATGAATGCTTACACGTTCATTGTGCTCTTTGGATACCAGACACTGTCTTATGTGTTTCATTTGCACTAACTCATTGAACCTCCTAAACTACTTAAGGAATGCACTTTACAATGCCAATGTTTAAAACAGATAAACTGAGATGAGAAAATTTTGAGTAACTTTCCCAAGGTCACACAGGTACCAATGACAGAGTTGGGATTAGAATCCAGACATTTTTGCTAATAAAGCCTATGATCTTAACCTCTATGGTGTATTAATATTGAGGGGACATGTGGGTATTCCATTTCCTCCTCCCAAGCCCTCAAAATTCTAATATTGGTAAGGGAATATAATAGATTTTCTCTTTGTTTCTGTCTATAGAAAGTGACTTTCTCCAAGGAAGTTGTTAAGCGTTTGTTGCTCACTTTCCAAGGGATTAGTCAATTGATGGCACGGCCTAACCTGACTTTTGTTTCTGTTTTGAAACAAAATTTCTTTTTCTTCAGATAAATGCTACTCTCTAGTGAATCCATTCATTACTGAGCACCTTATTTGTGCCAGACACAGTCCTAGGCATTGCAAATAGATAGGTGAGCCAGAAATGAATCATACCTTCTTGAGAAGAATTTAGGTATAATGACATTTTCCACTTTCCATACATAGGTATCAACAGATCACCTAAAATCTGTCTGCCAATTAACTTCTGGTTAAACAAGAGTTGAGATAAATCTGTGATGCTTACTATATTAGTCAAGGTTCCACAGAAAATTAGAACCAATAGGACAACAGGAGATAGACACAGATATTTATATGTGTGTGTGTGTGTGTGTATACACACACACACACACACATATATGTGTATACGTGTATATATGTGTATGTATATATCATACATACACTGATATTAAAGAGTTGATTCATATAATTAGGGGGATTTATAAGTCTGAAATCTATAGGGAAAATTGGTAGCTAGAAACTCAGCTAAGAGTTGATATTACAGACTGTAACCCAAAATCCACAGTCTAGACCAATAGGCTAGAAACTTAGGGAAGGTTTCTATATTGCTGTCTTGAGACAAAATTTCTTTTTCTTCAGGAGACCTCAGACTTTGCTATTAAGGTTTTCAACTAATTAGATGAGGCTCACCCACACTCTGGAGGGCAATCTGTTTTACTTAAAGTCTGACTATTGCAAATGTGAATCACATCTAAAATATCCCAACAACATTTAGTTCTTGACCACACAACAGGTAACATTGTCCAGAAAAGTTGACATAAAATTAAATATCACACTTGGCCTATTAACCACATGTGCCCAAGGCAGGGAAGGGAAAATAGTCTCAGTCTCAGCACATTTAATATGTGCTGGTTCATACCTCCAATGAAAGAGGATTGTTTTATGCCATGGCTTAAGTTTTACTGTATTAGTCAGCTTTTTCACTGCTGTGACTAAAAGACCCAGCCAGAACAATTTTAGGGGAGGAAAAGTTTATTAGAGGGATCATGATTTCAGAGGTCTTAGTCCATAGAAGGCCAGCTCCCTTTCTCAGGGATGGAAGTGAGGCAGGATATCATGGCAGAAGAGTGTGGCAGAGGGAAATAGCTCATACAATAATCAGGAAGCAGAGACAGAAAGACACCATTCTCCAGATACAAAATATATACCCCATAGCCACACCCCCAATGAACCACTTCCTCCAGCCACATCCCACCTGCTTCCAGTTACTACTCAGTTAATCTCTATCAGGGGATTAATCCACTGATTATATTAAGGCTGTAACCCAATCATATCTCCTCCAAGCCTTCTTGCATTGTCTCACACATGAGTTTTGGGGAACAGCACATCCAAACCATAACATTTACTAAGAGCATGCTTAAAGCTACCTTATTTGAAAATTTCAAACAACCCTGCCATCTCTTTCCAGTATTCCCAAATACTCTATTCTTTGATCAAACAACTGCATCTACTTTCCTATCTCCCTGGAGTGCCCTTGTTGTCCTTTTTCACATGTCTTCCTCAAGAAACCTGTCTTACAGGGCTGGGGATGTGGCTCAAGTGGTAGTGTGCTCGCCTGGCATGCATGCGGCCCAGGTTCGATCCTTAGCAGCACATACAAACAAAGATGTTGTGTCCGCCAAAAAAACTAAAAAATAAATATTAAAATTCTCTCCCTCTCTCTGCCTCTCTCTCTCCCTCTCTCTGCCTCTCTCCCTCATTCTTAAAAAAAAAAAAAAAGAAAAAAAAAGAAACCTGTCTTACATATTTTTTGTGACTCTTTTTATTTACCTTTAGGCTTCCCAGATGGGGTACAACTCATAGAATTATGGAATTTCAGAACTCAAAGGGACACTTAGTGGCCAATATAGTCAAATGTCCTCAATTTACTGACAAAGAAACTGGATGTAATGATTTTCCTAAATCTGAGGTGAAACCAGGACTAGAATTCAGGTCAATTCTGCTAGTCTGAGGAATTTCAGACGTGGTAGATAGAAGAGAGTCACTGCATTTTTAAAAATAAGACAGTCTGATAGAAGAAAGTAAAGTGGTCTAGATACAGCTAGTAGAGCTTAATCCAGAGTTTTAACCTTCCCAAGTCTTAGTTTCTTAATTTTAATGGTTTAAATCAGTTCATCTGGAACTTTGTTATGCATACAGATCACCTAGCCATATTCTTAAACACGGCTTCTGATTCAGTAAGTCTGGGGTGGAGCCTGGGATTCTGAATTTCTAACCAGTTTCCAGATAATGCCTATTCTACTGGATATCTGCGGATGATCTTTTGAGTAAAAGGGAATACATTATCTCTAAGCCCACTTTGAACTTTACAACTCTATAATTCAGAGATTCTAGGATTGGGATGGCAGTGTCAAAGGTGTATAAATGGACAGTATGAGAAAAAAAAATTTAATTTTACCTATACTTCTCTGTATACTTTTGTACACAGTACTTACTTCTACATAAGGTCACCATATATTCTGGTTTGTCTGAGAAAGTCTTGGTTTATGCCTGCTTCCCATTGTGATGAATTATAGAGATACTTTCACTCTCAAAAGTGCCCCAGTTTGAACAATAAATTATATGGTCAACCATCTTCTGTGTTTCTTTTGCTCATTATCTATGTTCACAGAATACAGAATGCATTAGGTTTTCACTGTTTGCATATTTCAAGCCAAGGAATAAAGTATGTCCCAGATAGTTTTCCTACACAGTATGTCAGAACCCCATGATTTGTGAATTTCTATTTTCTTTCCTTACCAACAGCAGACTCAGTTCAGGGATTTTTGGCAAGAGCCCCCTGTGTTCAGCCCGCCCAAGATGTAGGACCCTGGGAAAAACTGCATGTTGTTTGTTTTGTGGTGACCGACAGCAAAGATCACTCAGAAGATTAAAAGCTAAATGGAAAATACCTCATGGGTGATTTTCCCACTTCCTATTCTCACAGAATCATCATCTGGGTATACAGTTTCCAAGTTCAGCGGGGAACCTCGACAAGTGAGATTCTATGCCCACCTAATTGAAGGAGTTCCTCAGAACACTGGCAGTGGGGTCACTACCCAAAACTACAAGCCCACACTCTACTACTGTTCCTCCCATCTACTTTCTGTCTTAGTGTTTCTTCAAAGGATCTCCTTCAAGAAAATATGTTCCCTGGGGCTTCAATATCACTCGATAGCTATCACCTTCTGTTGTTAAGCAAGTGGCCCTTTTTCATTTATCCATTCATTTAAAATGTATTTGCTAAGTGCTTACTATGTGCCAAAAAAAAACATACAGCTGATTATTTAACAGCTGAAATGAAGAACTGAACATACCTTTAGTCTGTAAGTCAGTCCTTGACTAAAAGAAGGTGGAGATAGTGAAGGATGTTAATAAAGTACTGGAATGGCAATAAACGTGACATTCTCTTTTTTTCTACAACTGATTCAGAACGTAAGCATTTATGTATGAAGAAGAGAATGAGAGATGTGTGATTTATATCAATTACAAAAGACTAGCTCACTGCTCACCTGCTTCAAGTCTCTGCTCCTTCATGGAGGATGCTGGGTTACTGAGGTTGCCTTGAATGCCCTACTTAAAATTGCAACTCACATCCTGTATCAGTCAACTTTCTGCTGCTGTGACAAAATACCTGAGAAAAGCTTAAAAGGAGGACAGGTTTATTGAACTCATGATATCAGAGGTTTAATTCCATAGTCAGTTGGCCCCCTTGTTTGGGGTTCTGTGGTAAGACAGAACATCATGGTGGGGAACATTTGGTAGAATGAAGTTGCTCACCTCTTGGTGGTCAGGAAGCAAAGAGAGAGGGGAAGGGGTTGAGGCTTTCAAAGTCACTCCCCCAGTGACATAACTTTCTTCCACTAGGTCCTGCCTTTTAAAGCTTCCATAACCTTCCAATAGTGCCACAGGCTGATTATTTTAGCACATAGGCCTTTTAGCACATAGACCTTTGGGGGACATCGAAGATCCAAAATATATAACCACTAACCTAGATATTCAAAGGTCTGTGCCCTCTATTTTCCTACTGTGCTTACCATATATGATATAATTCATCTGTTTGTGATGTTTATTGCCTTTCTTCCTCCATGAGAATGTGTGCCCATAAATGTGTTAAATAAATTATCTAGACTAGTAAAATAGTGTTGGGCAACATTCCAGCATGAGTTAAAATTGCAAACAATGTCAGAACATCAGAAAAGGATTTTTTAAATGTGAGAGGTAAATAGAATAAGAAACCAATACGCACACATAGGAATGTTAAGTACAATTCAACAGATGACAGCAGAATTATCCAACTTCTATTTTGCTTCTGCCTTCTCCAATAAGAAAAACAAAACACAAACTTAAAAGGATAGGACAGAACCAGGAATTGCAATTCAGGGCACATACCCTGTAAGTGCTCACATCTCCAGACCTGGCTGACTGGCACTCCAGGTACTAAAGGTACTTTTGATCAACATCAGAACAACTGTAGGCAGTCTTGAACAATAGCAAATGTGGCAGAGGTTAGGAAAAAGTATCCTGATTTTCAAACGGAAAAGCAATGGACTGTATATCATTTATTCATAGTATGTTGCAAGTTTTTGACACAAAGATTAGCCAACACAAGGTGCAGCACTGAATTGTTGTGTGTACTTATAGAGACATCAACTAGGCTGATTTCAAGTCCCACATCAGTATTTTGGGGACACAGATGTTCAATAAGCAAAGCATTTCCCTAGCATGTACCATCCTAAAGATCACAGTTCACATTCTTATTCACAGCAACATAATAGGAGATTTTGTTAAGAATAATTTGTGTATGGCATTCTTCTGAGTAATGATCCTACTAAAGGAAATGAAGTTAGGATGTGCAACCTGGAGCTCATGAACTCACGCTGGCTCTGAATGATCACAATCTTTTCTAAAGGCTCATAAACTGCCAGGAAAGCCTAGATTTCTGCTAAGAATTGATTTTGCACACGTAAGAATTTCAGATTATGCAAACATTTGAAAGTAACTAATATAAAAGATAATATAATCCATAATCATTGGCAGGATTGAATGCAAGTGTAAAATTAATAAGATAAAATTTAACAGGGTTAAAAATAGCAAAATATCTATTTTTCTATTGTAGGATGAGGATGATTATTCCTGGAAGGTTCTCTGGTGATGGTTTAGTTGATTGAAAATTTCATTTGATTCAACATGGCTCATCCAGATGTGGCTTCTAAGAGAACCAACATGTTCCAAAGTAGTATAAAAAGGAGAATTGGGTCCAGATTATGGAGAGTTACTAGGCTCAGGAGAGTCTGCTCTGTCACTCATGAGGTGAAATGTTTTGATAAGCTAACTCGGTCTCTAAGAATACAATGAGACTTAGGAGTTTAGAAACCACAGGGAGACTGGCTCTAATTAGCCCTAATCAAGAAACCTGTCTGTTTATGTCTTGTCGGGTGCTGACACTAAATTAGAAATCTGGAGTGACAAAGGCAGTTCCTAGTGAGGTGGGAAAAAAGAGAAGATTTGGGCACAGGAAGCAAGGCAAGGGAAAGGTGACACATTTATCTTCTGCATAGGAGGGTGACAGGAGAGCACAAGTTGGTAGTTTAAGAAAGCAGGAAAACTGACCTCATGCAAGAAAAGGAGCCTCAGTCTTTTTTGCATTTCCTCCTCTATCAAGGCTATGAAGGAATGGACAATTACACTACTACTGAGCTGCCAATACAGGGCAAACTCTAGAGCCAGCCAACCTGGGTTTAAATCCTGGATGACCACTTAACAGCTATGTGAATTTGAGTGTGTTGTTAAAACCTTTTTGTGTCCCAGGTTTTTTCCATGTATCAAATGGAGTTAATAGTAGCTGGCTCATGGGGTTGACACAAGGATTGAACAAGATTATATACACAAAAATTCTTAGATTTGTGCTTGAATGATAAACATTATGCAAATTTACTATGGGTTAAACACTTGTTGTATCTTATATTATCTCATTTAATGTTCACGACCATACTAGTATATATAGAAATTATTAAAAGAGCCTTCATACAAATGAGGATGCTAAAACTTCAAGAGATTAAGAACCTGCTTAGACAACAATCATGAATATGAGTAACAATAAATGTGTGGGGAAAGGGGACACTCATACATTGCTGGTTGGACTTCAAATTGGTGCAATCACTCTGGAAAGTAGTATGGAGATTCCTCAGAAAACTTGGAATGGAATCACCGGTTAATCCAGTTATCCCACTCCTCAGTATAAACCCAAAGGACTTAAAATCAGCATACTACAATGGTGCAGCCACATTAATGTTTTAGCAGATCAATTCACAGTAGTCAAGCTATGGAACCAAATGAGGTACCCTTGAACAGATGAATGGATAAAGTAAATGTGGTATACATACACGATGAAATATTACTCAGCCATAGAAAAGAATGATTTGATGCCTTTTGCTGTAAATGGATAGATCTGGAAACTATCAGGCTAAGTGAAATAAGCTGATCTCAAAGAACCAAAGGCCAAATGTTCTCTCTGATATGTGGATGCTAACACACAATGGTAGAAGATTAAACAAAGGAGAATGAAGGGAAGGGAGAAGGGATGGGAATAGGAAAGACAGCAGAATGAACTGAACATAAGTTTTCTGCATTCATATATGAATACACCACCAGAGAAACTCCACATCATGTATAACCACAAGAATGGGATCCTAATTAGAATAAGTTAGATTCCATGTATGTATAATATGTCAAAATACACTCCACTGTCATGTATATCTAAATATAACAAATTTTTAAAATTAATAATAAGAAGAAAAGAACATGCCTGAAGTTGCTTAGTTTAGAAGATATGGAACCAGTGTGAAAACTCAGTAATTTTGACTCAAGTATCTGAGATGTTAACCTCTAGGCTTTACTGGCTCTAATTCAATGCTAAAACACTGGAGGCCAACTCAGAATTGTAGACAACCTGCCAGACCAGAGATCGTATTATTACCTGTGGGTTTTAGAAGGGGTGTAAGTGTTGACCAAGAGGTCTAATCTCCAATCTTAGAAGAAATGGAAGGTTGGAATTTTGATGCTTGTGTCAATGGTTAAGGCACAGAACCCTGAGCAAAAGATAAAAGGACAACAATAAGAGGCATCATCATAACATTTTCCAGGTTAGCTGCACAAGGTGAGCTGTTTGGAAATGGATCACTAGATCCAAATGTAATAATACAAGAAGGACAAGCAATGCTAAAAATCCCTTTCTCAATTATTGGAAAGAAAAATAAAGCTGTGATTCACTAAGCTACTCTTCTTTGGGTCTCATACTGCATATTGAATAACCCATAAAAGGTTAAAGGAGTGAGACAAAGAACACAAAAGCAGAAGACTTAGCAATTGTGGGAAAGAAGAAAAATAAGCAACAAGACTGTATGTCCACCAAGCATTCATATATTGACATTTAATCCCCATTGTGAGGTATTAAGTGGGTGGAAAGTTAAGCCAGCTGATTACGATGTTAAGAAGTGGGGCCTCGGTGGTGATTAGGATTGAATAAAATCATTAGGGTAGAGCCCCCACGCTTGAATCCTAGTAGCTCTATAGGAAGAAGGAGAGAGACCCAAAGAGACACACATGTGTTCTTCCTGTCTCTTGCCATGGGATTCACCTTGGGACTCTGCCACCAGGAAAGCTACCACCAGATGTGGCTCCTCCACCTGGCACCTCCAGAACCACTAGCTAAAATAAAATTTTGTTCTTTAAAACTTACCCAGTCTGTGGTATTTTGTTATTAGCAACGGAAAATGCACTAAAACAAAACTTGATGGGAAATTTAACCGCAGAATGGATTTCAATCCACTACATCTGTGATTTGGGCTGCAAGGGACTTTCCTTAGGTCATTGATGATGGTTCCAGTAAACACACGTTAGTGAAATTTCTCTGAACCAGTCTGATTTTTGTGGAGTCTCCTGGTTCACTAGTGGTGTTCCCAGTTGCATTGTATATGTACTTACCAAGGTGGGTGTTCTCCCAAACCTGTTTATGTTATCACTTGTTATTGTAAGTACATGCTTTAACTAAATGCTGCAAAATCTGATTACAAGAGTAGTTTCAATAAAAATTAAGTTGGATGACTAGGAAGAATTAATGAATGAGTCACTAAGGACTGTGCAGCCCAGTGGGATGTGGGTAAGATAGTTGCAAATGACAAAAAAAAAAAAAAAAAAGAAAAGCTAGGATGGACTCTGTATCCTGTGTGTTTCACAAGTGTTGTCCAAGATCTGCCTCCATTTTGAAAAAACAAAACTGGAATTCATAAATAATGCATTAAGAGGATGTTTTATGTTTGTTGATGTGAAATTCCACCAGCTAAATGACCCAAGTCTTTTCAATAGTAGTGTCATTGACATATTGGATTTGAAGGTGCATTTATCAGGACTTTCCAGCATTAAGACAGCTTCTCTGGTCTACACCTGATGAACACTATGTGGCTCTCTGTTGTTGAGAAAGAGAGCTCTCCTTGCAGGGTGCCAAATGCTCCTAATAAACACCACCATTTTAGTACTCCCTGCCCCAAATTACAGACTGTACTCAAATAAAAGGCCTTGGCCCTGCCTTCAAAGATTAGAAAATAGTTTAATACCTACCTAAATAGTTTAAATAAAAATATTTAAGTTTAAGACAGATAAGCTTTTTAAAAATATTTTTTATGATACCTGCTTCATTTGTCTTTCTTTGATTCACCAGTAAGTTACTAGTCCTGATTGTTTTGGTTAAAGGGTTTTTTTCTATACCTGACTACCTGAAAGGCAGCATTTACAGAGTTTACACATATGATACAAGGACTAGTCAAAGAAACCATTTTTAACCTGGAGAGGCCGTAGCTTAGAAAGACAAAATAATTGATCTGACATACATAAAGAACTATCTTGTTTGAGGGGAATTAAGTTTCTTCTATGAGACTCTACATAGAATATTCTAGAAATAACTGTTAAACACACTGAACAAAATATAATAAAGACAACATGGCATAATAGAAAGAGTAAAAGCATTGGTGCCATACAGACTTGCACATAAATCCTGGCTCTACCTTGTATGAGATATATAAATTGTCAAGTTACTTCCCAAAGTCTCCATTTTTCCCCTCATAAAACTGCAATAATAATATTTATTTCAAAGGGCTAGGAAGAATAGATAAAATAGTCTATCTTAAGTTCCTAGCACAGTTTCTGGCATATCCTAGACACATAATAAATGGTAGTTCTTACTTCATCTTCTTCCCTCTCCCTTGAGGTGCAAAACGTGAAAAAAAAAAAAAGACAATTATCTGCTTAAACACTACATCCTCTTGCTTTCATATTTTAGGACACAGCTAGAACTATAAAAATTCCTTCTGGATCACTGGTGACATTGTTCCTTGCCTGACTGAAAGCCTTCTATTTGTTTCTTCTCTGTTAGCACCCCTCCCCGGATTTGCTGCAGGTTAGATAACATCCTTTGGTTTCCGTGAAGGTCAGTCTGTTCTCTGGTCTAGGAGTTAGTCTGATTCAATCTTTTTGTGACGGATTAGAGTGCCCTTCAGCAAATACTCCACTCTACTTACAGCCTCCACAAGAAGTGACTATCTTCATGCCTCCTGGATTCTGGACTCGGAATATGGATGGAAAGTTAAGCCAGTTAAAGCCTAGGCCAATTTCAAGCCTAGGCTTGCCTCTCAGGGCATCACCCATAACAAAGACTTGCCCTGGGTAACCCAGGTCTCAAGACTAAGATACACAGGAAACTGCTTACCTGGCTGACCTAACAACCAGCAGCTGAGGCAGAACTATCCCAGCTGATGCAGGACAGAGAAATAAAGGTGTATCACATGTTGGTTGGTTGCTCTGCAATAATAGCAATAAATGGCAGATATACCTGCTTATGAGACATTGGGTAAAACTGGCTGGGAAGCTTCTGGGAAATCATTTTCCTCCTTGGTAATAGAAAGATGCATGAAGAGCAAGGGAATTGCAGGTAGCAGTCAAATCAGTGAACCAATACTATACACCATCTTCCTTCATTTCATGTAAAATGACAACAACAAAAAAAATCCTCCATGTTTTCTTGGGCACCTCTTGTTATCTGCAGCTGAATGTAGCCAAACTGATATGTGGAAATATTAAAACCCTGAACTACTTAAGTCTAACTCTGTTAGCTCTGTTTTTATGACATAAACTGCTATAGTTTGGCTCTTGAGTGTTCTCCAAAGTCCTGTGTATTGAAGGCTTGGTACTCAGCCTGTGGCACTGTTGGGAGATGGTGGAACCTTAAGAGGTGGGGTGTTACGGAAACAAGTAGGTTATTGGGGTCATACCTTTAAAGGAGACTTTGGGGCCTCGGCCCCTTTCTGTCTCTCTCTTGGTTTCCAGGTTGCCATGAAATAAACAAGCCACTCTGCCACGTTCTCCTGCCCTAATATACTGTGCCACTATAGGTCCTAAGAAACAGGGCCAAGTGACCATAGATGGGAGATCTCTGAAACCCTGAGCCAAATTAAAACTTTTCTCCTGAATTTTATTATAGTAATGAAAAGCTGACTAGAACATAAGTTAACATTGGACAATTCCCAGAATCAGATATTATATCTTAAGTTTTATTTGTGACTTCACACTGCTGACCCAGTCAACAGTGCCTGCAATTCAGTAGATACTCAAGCATTTAGAGTATTTCTCCAGGGAACCATCTTCCCCATAAGCACTGAGTAGGTATAGAGCTTCATTTCCTTTAGGAAATTCTTATTCATTTTCAGGTACACCTTCTTATATTGTAAAATATTCTCCTTATCACACCTGGGCCAATGAAATATAAAAGTGAAATTCTTGCGCAAAAGTTAAGAAGAAATGAGATAAGCACCTTTCCATTGACTCCTCATTTCAGAGCTAAACACATATCATGAAGAAAGTATAGATGCTAGAGGGAGTGGGTCTGCATGAGTTCAGGTTCCAGTTCTACCACTTACAAAACTGTGGGAATAACAAAACACCACAGATTATGTGGCTTAAATATTTACTTATAGTTCTGGAAGCAAAGAAGTTCAACATGAAGATACTAGCAGATCTGCTTGCTGGTGAGGGCCTTCTTTTTGGCTTGCAGATAGCTGTCTTCTCACTGTGCTCTCATTTGGCGGATAGAGAAAGTCCCTTCTTCTCTTCTTGTAAAGACATTAATCCTATCATGGGATCCCCACCCTCATGACCTCATCTAAATCTATTTACTTCTCAAAGGCCCTGTGTTGGTTAGCTTTCCATAACTGTGATGAAATGTCTGAGATAAACAACTTAAAGAAGGAAAGATTGATATTGGTTTGTGATTTCAGACATTTATGTCCATGATCAGCTGGTTCTTTACTTTTGGTAGGGCAGAAACATCATGGTGGAAGGTGGGGCAGAAGAAAGTTACTTAACTCATGGAAACCAGAAAACAGAGAGGGAGACAGAGAATAAGATATATCCTTCCAGGGCATGTCCCCAGTTACATACCTCCTCTCACTAAGCCTCTACAGTTTCTGCCACTCCTAATAGTCCATTTAATTATGAACTCATCAATAGATTAACCCATTAATCCATTAAATCCCTCATAATCCAATCACTTCCCCAAAGCTCCCACATTAGAGTGAATTAGAGACCAAGTCTTTAACACTTGAAACTTTGGAGAACATTCCAGACCCTAACTTCAAAAGAGTCCTACCTCCAAGTACCATTAAGTTGGCGAGGGCCTTCTTCTCGGCTTGCAGATAGCCATCTTCTCACTGTGCCCTCATTTGGAATGAGAATGAACAGATTTTGTTGTTTCTATCAAATCTTGGAATGCTAAAGTTTATAGGGAGAAAGATGAACAGGACCAGGAAGGGCCAGGATGGCACAGTAGCAGTGCTGGTGAGATGGGACACTGACTAATACATGGATTTTGGAATGACAGAATTTATAGGGCCAGAGCCCTGGTGCAATACTTGAATACCCTGTTTGGTACTCTCATTGTTATGGTTTAGAGAGAGAGAGTGAGAGAGAATGATATACCCTTGTTATGTTTATGAGGTGTCCCCCAAAAACTCATGTGTGAGACAATGCAATAAAGATTAGAGATAAAATTAGTGGGTAATGAGCACTTTAACCTAATCAGTGCATTAATCCATTTATAGGGATTAACTGGGTGGTAATTGTAGGCAGGTGGGGTGTGGCTGGAAGAGGTGGATCATTTCAAGTGTAACTTTGGGATATATATTTTGTCCCTGGTGAGTGGAGCAGGCTCTGTCTACTTCCTGGCGGCCATGTCCTCAGCTGCTTTCCTCCACCACACCTTTTGGCCATGATGTTCTGCCTCATCTTAGGCCCAGAGCAACAAAGTCAGCCATCTATGGACTGAGACCTCTGAAACAGTGGGCAAAACTTTTCCTCTTCTAAAATTGTTCTTGTCAGGTCTTTTGGTCACAGTGGCAAAAGAGGTGACTGAAACACTCATCAAATGAGCCTAAGTCTTTTAAGACTTCTGGAAATGAGGAGTTTATTCCTTGCTGAGGTTATTCATGTCATAAATTTGTATCTCTATAGTTTTCACTTATTAATTCTAAGTTTTAATTTTAGTGATATTCAGAGTAAGTTTAACATTTCTTGAATAAATTAGTACTTTGGATATTTTTTTGCTTACCCATATCTGCTTCTCCATAGTTCTTTTCCAGGGTTGATAGCTCTAAGATATGTGTCAATTCTTCCTCTGATATGGCACCTCTATTGCAGCCACAGAGCTCACTTTTTCTCATATTCCTTGTATGAACACAAGAGCACAAAACACAGCAGAGCAGTCCCAAGTTCTCCCAGGCAGTTGGTAATGTCTTACCAACTATACTTCTGTGGATGTAGCCTACATGCTCATGAATCCCTTTGGCAGTCTCATTAGTCATTCTGCACTTATTTTCCCTGTGCCTAAGCTTAAACCCCAAGTCTTCTTTTCATATTTATCCAACTAACAGTGATGTGCTATGCAGAATCTTGGTTTTATTCCATTAGATACATCCAATCACAGTAACCTGTCCAATTTTTTTATTCTGATTCTGTCTCTCATCATATCATATTTCCATTCCACCTAGATGTCTGTCTTCTGAAAACTTCGTAAGTTGCTTATGTTTTCTTTCAGATCCATGATAAAAATTTGTTGTCATTGATCTGTTCCTCAACACTTTTAGCATAAAATTTAAACAAGTTTCAAATTTGACTTCTCTTTTTTATTAGTTACACATGACAGTACATTGATCTTGACATATCATACATTTGAATAAAATGTGGTATTTGACTTCTCTATCCATGAAGATTTTACAAGGCACTTTATCAAATACAGAAACACCAGGTCTATAGTATCTAAAAACCCCAGGACCCTACTCCTATTAACAACACAACATCAAAAAGGATTGAGATTGTTTGAATACACAGCTGTCACTATTGATTTTGTAAAAATGTTTGTAAAGTTGTAACATGATCCACTATAGAGTACTAGATGGTATTCTTAACAATGTGTGTGTGTGTGTGTGTGTGTGTGTGTGTGTGTGTCCCTTTGGATATTTTTTGGAGAGAGAGGTCACATATACATTTCTAAATTTTATATTCATATCCATTGTGAATTTGGACATGAGTAGGTGGGTTTGAGTGATAAGAGTACCTTTTTGCAAGGAAGACTTCCCAAGAACTTTATTAGGTCAATGACTTAACATAATAAGACAAACATCCTGCTCCATAATTATGACAGTTATGGTTTGGACATGAGGCATCTATCCCCAAAAGCTCCTGTGTTCATGCAGAAATATTCAGAGGTGAAATGATTAGATGATAAGAGTAACCTAATGGTCCATCCTAATTTGAATGAACTAACTAGGGTGGTAATTGTAGCCAGGTGGGACATGGCTAGAGGAGGTGAGTCAGTGGGGGGTGTGCCCTTAAAGGGCTCATTTTTCCTGTGGTCTCATCCCCCTTCCCTACTCCCATTCTCTCTGCTTCCTGGTTGCCATTAATGGAACAGAACTTTTCCACCACACCCTTCCACCATTATGTACTGCCTTACCTTGGGCCCAGAGCAATGGAGTCAGCCATCTTTGGACAAACCTCTGATTCCAGGAGCCAAAATAAACTTTTCCTCCTCGAAGTTGTTCTTGTCAGGAATTTTGGTCACAATCATAAAAAGCTGACTAACACAATGACTTTAAGTCTTTATGAAACTGAAACCTATTCCAGCTGGGAAGAGAACGTATGCAATGACAGAAAAAAATCAAGACTCCTGAATTTTGTCTGCAGGTAATGGCTGTATAGTGTAATACAGACTCACGGAGTCTGCTTTTGATAAAGCCCTGACTCTTCACTTGGGCTTGGAGACACCCCATGGGTAACTAAAAGCATGATAAAGCTTGGGCATTTCTGTCTTCATTTTGTGTGTGTCTTCTTTATTACCTTAAACTTTGGGTCAGATTCTTTCTCAGCTCTGCAGATAAGCATGCTAATACAAGGTTTAGTAGCCCTAAATTGACTTAACCTATCTCCTTACTCTTATCACCAAGATAAGAGTAGCTAAGGTATTTTCAAGATTTGCAGGGACATTCAACTGCAGGCTTTTACAAGATCCTACTTCACACACTTAGAGTGGCAACTAGAAATCGCCAGTCATTGCCCTATACCTTCCAAGGAACAGTGGAACCTTGCAGGCAGATCATCCCTGATAAGATTGCCCCCTTAATCAGGAGCAATCATCTTATGGAACCACATTGTCCCCTTCCAGGATCACAGGCCTGATTTGTGAAGCAAATGAAGACTGGCCTCTGGGTGGCAGCAATTTCCTTGACAGTGATAAGACTGTGTGACTAGAGCTGAGATAATGATCAACAAGATCAGTTTGACCAGGACTGTTTAATCATGCATAGCTCTTGCTCCTCTCTGTCATTTTTCCCTCTTCTTAAACCCAAAGTCATACCTCAAGACAGGGCTGAGACTTACCCAGTATGACTATATTGATTAAAGTTCCTTTCCTGTTTTTCAACATTACTTTTTCCATTTGGTTTTTAGGGTGAGGCCAGACCTAGTTTGTTGGGACCCCCAGAGTCAGGCCTCTGGATTAGGACTTGGTAACAATAGGAGGTATTTTCATTATCATATGGTATATATTGCTTGAATTTCTCCTTAGTTCTAGAGATCATATAGAGAAATCATGAATTTCAGGCATCCATGGATTTGAGTGCAAGCTATACCGCTTAACAGCCATGCCATAGAACGTGTTTTTAGAAAAGCATTGCTAGTCCTTAATACAAAATATGTTTTGGTGAATTCTTACGATATTTTTTAATGACCTGGCCTCACATTTAGAATTGTCTGGGATCTCCCAGTGCAACTATTGTATTTTATTTTGCTATCTTACCTCTCTCTTCCTTTGAGTTTATTTGAGATTATAGGGTCAAAATTAAATTTCTGGACATATCACTTCTGGAATTATATTACATTTTATGTTTTTTTCCTGAACTTTTTGAAATTCATTTTCTCAAACTCCTTAGCACATATCTGACCACGAATAGCTTTTCTTTTGCAGATAATCACTTCTTTGTCTAAAGTAGTTATCACTCACTAAAAGTAGTTCTTGTAGTCCAAAAAGTGAGTTTTAGAGTACAAATAAGTTTTCTTATTTGGGGTGCCAATGACTCCTATGAAGTTGGTATGTGTGAATGCTTTTGTTTTGGGATCCTGGAAAAGCAGTTTTCTATGAATATTCAGAAAAAAAAAATGCCCAAGATAATAGAGGAATAATGTAGTCTTCCCCTTTTGTCAAACAAGCTTGAGCTCAAGGGAAAATGCAGCAGAGTCCAACAGAGACGATGTTAGACTCAGATTGGAGTGCAGGTGAGAAACAGTGGTGCAGAGTAGAAAATGGGACCCTTCTGCACTTTATTATGGCCCTCTGAGCACTTGGGTAGCCAAGGAGAGATGTTTGTACCTGGTAATTATCTCCAGATAGACTTCTAGAGAAGATGTTGGGGCAGAAGGATATGCATTATAAAATACTCTGCATTCACATTCTTTTTAAAAATTAATTAATTAATTAATTAATTTAAATTAGGTACATATGACAGCAGAATGCATTTTGATTCATGGCACACAATTGCAGCACAACTTTTCATTTCTCTGGTGGTACATGATGTGGTGTCGTACCATATGTGCAGTCATACATGTACCTGGGGTAATGATGTCCATCTCATTCCACCATCTTTCCTGAGTGTAGGTTCATGGGCTCTGGGAAAAGCCATTTTATTGCTTGTCTTCCAGCTGTAGGTATGATAGTAGTTTAATGTAATAGCCAGTCCTTGGATAACCTAAACTTTATCATTTTACTCCCATAGCCAATTCCAATATTTCTATAATGGTTTGCTCATAATAAATGCCTTGCTTACTGGACATCTAGATATGTTACTATTTTCCTGATTGAGTAGAAAATGAATATCTTTGTTTTTCAGGGAATCATTTATCTCCATAATATCTAAAGACACACTGCCTCTTATTCTAGCAGACTGTGTTATATGAATTAGGACTAAACTTCATCTTGGATTCCAATCACAGGTCTTTCTTCCACCCTTAGTATTGCTGGACAAGTCTCATTTGCCCTGCTCTTCCAGAAAAACACATTTTTACCCATGTGCTAAGCATGGGTAGGGAGGGATACCAGTACTTTAGGCATCATGTATGTATTAGTCAACTTTTTGCTGCTGTGACCAAAAGACTTGACTTTGCTGCTGTGACCAAAAGACCAATTTTAGAAAAGGAAAAGTTAATTTGGCACTTATGGTTTCAGAGGTCTCAGTCCATAGATGGTTGGCTCCATTGCTATGGGCCCAAGGTGAGGTAGAACATGAGAGGGAAGGGTGTGGCAGAGGAAAGCATCTCAGGACATCATAATCAGGAAGCAAAAAGAGAGACTCACCATTGACAAAATATATACCCCCAAAAGCACACCCCCCAAGGACCTACTTCCTCCAGTCACACTCTACCTGCATACAGTTACCACTCAGTGACTCCATTCAAGTGGATTAACACACTGATTAGGTTAAGGCCTTCATCATCCAATCACTCTACCTCTGAATTTTCTTACGTTGCCTCACACATAAGCATTTGGGGGGCACTTCATATCTAAACCATATCAATGTCACATTGCCATACCAATGTTTTAACCATGGAAAAGTATGTGTCTGATAAGAGAAAAATTCTGAGATGCTCTCTATTTACTTATAAAAGAACAGAGGATGGAAGAAAGAACAGATGGGAGAAGTTAGTTAGTAATAAGCAACAGGCCAAAACAAACAAAAAACCATTTCACATTCCTGTTTGTGTGATGAAACCTTAATTCAAAACCTATCACCACCCAGTAGGTGCCACTGTGTCCTGCTGATAGCTCCCAGCCAATCTGAGGCAACATTTGTTTCTCCTATCCCAAAGCTTTCCTTGCTTCCTGTAATCCCACCCATCTTATCTCTAGCCAATGTAGCTTCAAAATAAACAACTGCCTATCTTCCTCAATTTTTCATTATAAAATATTCTGACTTTTTAGATCCAGTAAACATTTTTTTCCAATTGCTACCTAGGCATGCTCCTGGAGACTATAGGAACTTGTCCCAGGATCAGTCTTTTATTTCATGACTAACATCTGTAATGACTCAATAAACCGTTTTATTTCAAGATTTCTCAGTGGGAATTTTGGGTTAACATAGCTCTTCTACTGGTAATCTTCATAATTAGATTTGGAGGTTTGTCTTCATTTTGTTGTTGTCAGTTTTAATCCCTTTTCTCAAGATAGTCTTTGGAGAAATAGTGTTCTTTTGTTTTGTTTTTATCTAAAACTGGGGCTATACACTATTCCTCATTCTTAAAATCTTAAGTTATTGTCTAAAAAAATTCATGTCTCATTCTTTGATATCATCTATATAGCTATAGCTAGTCTGTCATTTCATTTTTTTCTTATAAAATTCCAAACTATAGTGATCTAGCTAAACACTGACCATATTTGCAAGTCCTTTAGCCTCCTTCAGAAATCCCAGAGGTACTTCTTCAATTTTTGTTGATGTGTTAGTCTCCATTATCTCTTTTTCATGCTTATCCTTCTACATCCTTTTCACCATAGTAGTATGAGACTGCAAAATACATTTTCCAGAACCTCTTGCCTGTTGGCATTCAATGGGAGACACAAGATGGACAGTTGGAAGAAAGAAGCCATTTTTTTTTAAATGCTTCTGCTTACATCTCTCTGTGTTAGATACAAAAGCAGAAGTCACACCAGTGTCAGCAGCAGCAAGGATAGGAATAGTGGTGACAATAACACTAAACTCAGCTGTTTGAGAACATAGAAGCCAGGGTATCTGGTGAATGCAGATTCATGGGTTCTAGAAAAAACTTTTTTTTTTTTTTTTTGGTCTTTCAGCTCTAGGTGTGATAGTAGTTTAGTGTAATAACCAGTTCTTGGATAACCTAATTTTCCTCATTTTATACCTATCGGCAATTCCATTATTTCTACAATGAATTGCCTATAATATATAATTAATGCCTTGCTTACCAAACCCCTAGATTTGTTACTATTTTCCTGATTGGGCAGAAATTATAAAATGTGGTTATAAATCAGCATGTGTGTGCAACATCAGCTGATAAGGTGTACCTTAGAAGGCATCATACCTTGAGAAACATTCAAGGAAGACTCAATTAATAATATCAACTCCACCTACAATTCTTCTTTATCTCTTAGTAGAGATACACCTGGAAACTCTTGAGTCCAGTTTAATTTTTTTTTTTATTTGCTGGCATTTAAACTCTTGTCTGTGCTATGTTTATTTCCCAAAAGGTCGGCATTCAAATTTTTGACAAAAATTGCAAACCTTTTGTTTGTTGATTTTTTTCTTCTTTAAGGCATATAATTCACCACTGTTATCTTCCTGTACTTTTTTCCCCCATTAGGCTCTTAAGAATTTTGAATTTGTGGTTTTCCTTTGGGGTTTCTGCTTCTGTTTTCTCTAGGAACTCTTCTTTGCAGATAAGCTGGTATTCAGAAGGAGAATCCTTGAGAAAGAAAAGACTTTTCTAAAGTCTGTAGCAAAAATGCTATTACAGAGGAAAACACAAGGTCAGTGTGGGTAATGTCTTATGCCATAGGTTCATTATCATCATATGTAGCTTCTAACCAAGATCACATACAGAGAAACTCTTACCCACTTCCCCTCACCCAAAATGAAAAAGGAGCATTATATCTAAACTATGGATAATTCCATAAGTTACCACAGTTGAATTATGCACATACTTCTACATTTAGGAGTTATTCCTTCATCAATCTGAGCAATGGAAATAGGGGATACTGCTCCCCAATTTGGAAACCAGTTACAAAATGGCCTATGGTGCTGATAGACTCCTTGACCTTTAATACTCAGCATTTGAGTCCACATACTTTTCTCCCCTTGTCTGCATATAATGAAGATATGGTAGTTTGAGAAGTTGACCCTTGATTAGACAAAAAACTTGGAAAAAAATTAACTGCATATTTAAATGTCACCCAGAAGCAGGAAAAGGCAAGCAGCCAAGCTTTTCTAGTTCTTTATTCCATCATGTGATGTTGCTTGGATATCAGTTTATCCACAGACCAAATCTCTACCACCACTTCGTGAGTAGAGAGACTTGTAAGAAAACTACATGAATGGCAGCTTTTAAAAAGAAGGGAACTACAACACAAGGTAGGTTATTTTTAAGCAAATCCGTCATTTTGTTTTAGATTTAAATTATTCTGTAGATTTTTTTCCTCCTTAAATTCCACAAGATTTTTAATCAAATTTTATCAGGATATAAACCACTTAAGTAGAGTAGGTAAGGTAGGTTTCTTCAGCAATAGCCTGAGTAAAATATACATGAACTGCTGTCACAAGAAAGATCATCAGTCATTTCCTTATGCTATTTGAGTACAGAAGAAATCTTTCCTGCTTTGGAGAATATTTATTATTTGCAGAGCTTGAAAAATGGGAGGAGGGATATTAAGATGATTTGAGTGCAGGTTAGAGCGTAGGTTTCAATCACAGAAAATATTAATACAGTGTATCTTGACTGGTATGGTTTCTGGACTGCCCATCAAAGGAAAGTAGTATTAAGTAAAATATATTCATAGTTTAATTTATAAATTTATATCATGGAAATAATACACAGGTAGCTGATGGATGTTTCTCTAATTTCTCTTCTGCAAGATCTGAGCTTTAAGATTCAGGAACTCAGACTGATCAGAATCTTCACACATTTTAAAAGACATTAAGTGTGTGTGTGTGTGTGTGTGTGTATGTGTGTGTGTGTGTCTGTGTGTCTGTGTGTGTACGTGTGTGTAGCTATATGTGTGCACACAAGCATTCACTAATGTAGGGTAGAGAGAGAAGAAACTGTTAGCAAGTGAGATCATTCTATGTGTGTTATCTCAGTGAAGCAGCTGATGAGGTGTGCATTATAAGCACCATCAAGAGATGAAGGGCCGGGCTCAGTGGCACATGCTTGTAATCCCAGTGGCTCTAGAGGCAGAGGCAAGAAGATCATGAGTTCAAAGCCAGCCTCAGCAAAATCGAGGCCCTAAGCAACTCAGTGAGACCCTGTCTCTAAATAAAATACAAAATAGGTCTGGGAATGTGGCTCAGTGGTCAAGTGCACCTGAGTTCAATCCCTGGTACACGCCTCTTCCCCTGCCAAATAAAAGAAGAAAATGATGAGGGGACAGGGGATGACAGAAGTGAAGAAACTCAAGTCTGTCCAGTTCTAAAGGCCACCTGATATCTATTAGGCTTCTTCTGTTAGCCTGTCATACAGGTATTGATAATAGTATAATATGCTCAGAGCATCTGTTACTCTATGTGATTTGTTGTGATCTTACTTCCTGTAGTTTGTACTCCTAGTAAGTGCAAAGGAATGTACAGAGTGGAAAATGCTCAGCATTTCTGCACTTTGCCTTGGATACTCTGTTCCAGTATATCTACTTTTCCAAGATTAATTTTTTATTATTATATAAACCTCAGATTCAAGGCTCTAAATCAAATGGAAAGGAGACTTAGAGCAGGTACAACTCCTTCATTCTGTATCTTTGTCAGGCAAGTGGAAAGAAACATGACTAAGTTTAATATTTTATTTTATAGTAACAGTGCTATAAAATTGCAGATCTAAATGTGCAAGCAGTGGAGAATGATGTAATGATATACTACACTGCTACTAAACATCATATTTTAAGGAATATTTCAGACCACGGAAGGTTCACAACACATAGATATTGTGATCACCTCTTTCTAAAATTAAACAATGTACATGGAAAAAATAAACAAAAGGAAACCAGATACCAACAACAGTTAGCTATAGGAAATCTTAATTTCTTCTGTAATTTAAAACTTTTTCAAACTTTCCAAAATAAGGTATATATATATCGCTTTCAGAATCAGATAAGATGATAAAATTATTTAGAATGTTTCTAGAAATAACTACTATACACATGGTATGAGCTCTACAAGCCACCTGTTCCAAGCACACTGAAGCAGAAAGATAAGGGCTCTGAATTGTGCCTTCCAGGATGAGGAGTGAAATAGGACAAGAGGCAGAACTAAGTAGCCTGGTGAGGTCTAATTACTTGGAAATGTGAGAAAATATTCTTATTCCTGGAGCAAATAACATTTATTTATTGACTTGTTTACTTAGGTACATCACCCAAATTGGTTGCACAGAGTGAAATTTTATGTTACCGAACAAGGAATGGGAGAAAACAGGAAAAGATGACAAAGTCTAGGGGTGTTGCACAAATTCCTTGCAATCGAGTCCCTCCCTCTGCTTCTGATACTTCATTATTGAAAGTACAACAGTCTATTCACTGATGGAAAGAGCTTGTCTGTCTCTCTTGGAGGCTGTATGACTTTTTTCTAATATCTGTTTATCCAGCCTTAGGAAGAATATTTGAATCAGGGCATGCCTGTAATCTCAAAGGCTCAGGAGGTTGACGCAGGAGGATTGCAAGTTCAAAGCCAGCCTCAGCAAAAGTGAGGTGCTAAGCAACTCAGTGAGACCCTGTCTCTAAATAAAATACACAATAGGGCTGGGGATGTGGCTCAGTGGTTGAATGCCCCTGAGGTCAATCCTAGGTACCAAAAAAAATGAATGTTTGATCCAAGGTAAGTGCGATAAGACATCTGAGTGAAGAATAAGCACTCATATGACCTAATCTTAAACCTGTTCAATTGCAGGAGTTCTGGTAAACTATAACCTCTTCATGGATGACACCCACCAGTGTGGAAAACTCACTAATTAGCAACATGGTGGCTTCCTGTTAGTGCACCCTCAGCCCCTTTGGGTCAAAGTTGTTATAGCCACTCCCTTCCATTCCCTCAAGGAAGGATAGGCCACAGGTTGAAATATGAGGAATGTTAACCTCTCATTTAAAATGTGTTTTAATTAATTTAAATTATATTTAATTTTAATTCTATTAAAATGTATCTAAATAGAATTTAAATTTTAAAAATTTAAAATTTAATTTTAATTTTATATATATATATATATATATATATATATATATATATATATATATATATATAAAACATTACTCCTGGTTTAGGATGTTTGGAATTTTACTAAGGAAAAGAAATAGACTTTCTTTTTCTTTGTAAAATAAAACTGTAACTTTAAAGATTTTCTCATATGATGAAAATTCACATTGTACTTTTGGAGCTTTACTCTTCAAATTGGCTTGCAATTTTCATATTATCTTGTTCTCAATCGTTTGAGAAGCTTAATTAGTTGTGCAGGAATGGAATCCTTTCTCTTCCTCAAATATGTTACCTTTTAAACTATCTAATTCAGAAACTGTAAGACTAAAGTGAGGCACTTGGCTTTGCTACTTTTACTCTGAGTTTATTTTCAATATCACGTTTAAGGTCTCTAGAGCTCAAAAAAATAAAATTAAAAAACTGCCTAGTGTATTTCAATTCTGCACAAAATTTCTAACAGGTAAATGTCATCTTACCCTACTGTTATATAAATATATATACATGCACATATGTATCTATGTACACATGGACATATGTGTATATATAGTTTTTATTGTATAGCTACATATATTATATAATTATATATTATATAAGATTATTATATATTATAATTATATAGTATATACAAAGTATGTATATTATATAATTATATTATATATAAAATTATAAATTTTTTTAAAATTATATAAGAATTATATATAAAATATATAAAGTTACCTGGAGATCAACTAGTTTTTAAAATTCTATCATTGCTTTTAATTTTTTTCACCTAGGATGAGATTATTTTACCTTGATTTTTCTAGAACATTGATGCCACTGTCTCAGTTTCCCCACCTATAAAATGAGCACAATAAATTGACCATTTCATTGGATTGTTATAACTTGGGTTGATGGATTCAAAATGCTTAGTATGGCATAGAATACACACCTAATACATAATAACTATTGAAGACATGGCCCTTTTTATGATGGTAGCTTTTTGATGGATGATAGCCTAACCAACCATCTATCTTCCCTCAAGCTTACTGTCTATAGCAAGACTAAAGTGATCTTTTTAAAATGAAAATCTGATCAGTGTAAAGGATGACATTTTGAGTTAAAGAATTATTTTTTGCAAAGGAGTAGAACTGCCTATGCTTTGCAGGATGCTGAGCAGCATGCCTGGCCTCTACCCCTAAGGACAGTAGCACCCTTTCCCCTCACCCCAACTGAGATGATCAAAAATTTCTCCAAATGTGTATTGGGAGTCAAAATCATCCCTGTTGAGTATCACAGCCTCCAATAAAGAATTTTAATGACTTCTCATATGAAACCTAATCTTTAAACCTAACATGGGATAAAATGCTTTCATCATCTTCCCTTGCATAATTCTACAATTATGAAATCAGAGTCTATGCTCCCTTTGAACTTTAAAAAAAAAGTCTGATTCCCTACATATCCAGATATTTCATGCCCCATAGGAGAAATTGTACCACTTTATCCCTCTGTCTAGAACTAGCCTTTCTTCTCCTTCTAGTATATTCAAATTTTAGCAGTTCTCATATTTTAGTGTGGATGAATGAGAATCACCTGGAGGGTTTGTAAAAACAGAGTGCTGGGTCTCAGCAATACAGTCTCTTATTCAGCAGGGCGGGGCCTGAGAATTTGCATTACCCACCCATCCTCGGTGGTGCTAAGAATTAACTCCAGACATCTGGGATGGTAGGCAAGTACCTTATCATTGAGCTATATCCTCAGCCCTGAGGATTTGCATTTCTGCGGGATGCCCAGGTGTTAACCATACCCTTTGAGAACCAATATTTTAGCTCTTCAGAGACTCCTCCTCACCCTTAAGACTAGGGTTATTTCATTTAGGACATTGGCCATGATTGCCACAGGCAGTTTGCTCTCCTCTGTTTTCATAGCTCCTTTTTATTACAGATGTTGACCTCTTGCCCTATCACTCATTTGTTCATCTGTCTATTGCTCTTGCTTCCTGGGAACTTTCCACTGAAAGTTGCATCCACCCTAAAGCCTAGCATACTTCCAGCCCAGTGTAGATTCTCACAACCCATTTTCCTCAATAAGGATCAATCAGATCCTAAGAGCTTGAAAATCCTTAGATCTCCTTCAGCAAAAAATCATGACCTATTTACCTGGAATCGTTAACTTCCCATTTTCATCATTACACAGGCCGGTGGAAGATTGTATAAACAAACTAAGGAGGGAAATATGGCCCACTTATTCTTTTCCAATTGTTGTTCATTAGAAACATGTATGTTTAGTAAGAAAAGCTTCTTATTCCTGGGGAAGTTAGCTTTGAATGCATCATACTTTCAATTCTGTAGAGACTCATCACACTCACCTGCTATGCTCTGGCAGGAACTGACCTGAGGGCAACAGCCCTCCTTTTACAGCATCATGAGGATTTATGACTTCAGGCCCAGCAGGAGGCCCTGCAGACCCACTACCTCCATAGCCTTTGGCACTAGCAGTGGCTGGGTGAGTTTAACTAGCTGACCTGAAACTGGCACCTCAGAAAGGGATGTGCTGCAGCCGGAAGTCATTTTCTAGATAAATAATTCAGGTAGAATAGCCTCTGCCAGACTATTTTATCAACACGGTTGGCTAGCCAAGTTTAAAAATCATTATCTCCGATGGTAAAGAGCAAAGTTTTATGGGTAACTTAAGAGGGCTTAAAGAAATCAGAGTATGGATTCTTATAAAATGTGAACAACTCTCTGAGATTTACAGGAATTTGATCTAGTAGATCAAGGGCACTGGGCTTAGAAAGCCAGTCATGGGTTCAAACCACGGGTCCACTCCTTACAGTCTCTGCAAATGCAGAGGTTTGGTTTACTTACAATAATGGCTATGTTCGTTGAATATTTATCATGTTCAAACATTGTGCTGAGATTTACATATAGCATTTCATTCTCTCCCCACTAAACAGTTGTGGAAAACATAAGCTCAGGCAGATTTATAAATGACAAAGACCACATGGATTGTAAATGTCAGTAAGGACTTCCTGTCAGAGCTGTTACCTCCAAAAGCCATGCATTCCCCCACCCACCATGCTCTGCTCTCTCTCCTCTTCTAGCAACTCCTTTAGATCATATGAACCACAGATGGATTCAGGGTTGTGAAAGACACGTTTGAAGCACCAATCAACTGAAAGGCGTCATTATTATTGTTTTCTTTTTTCTTATAGAAAATGTTTTCAATTCCCTGCCCTCTCTACTATATTCTTTCCTAATTCTTATAGAGCATTTTTTTTAAAAAAATCTCATCCACTTGGCTTTAGCACAGCTACCTTAAATTGTTGTTGTATATTTCTACAAGCAGAAAACATCATTTTTGCAAACAGTTTACTAAAAATAACAATGATAAGAGTCATCTTTCATTAAGGACTTCCTAAGTGGCAGACAATTTCTAAGAACTTAGCATGTATTGTCTTATTTAAAACTCAGACACCCTATGTGGTGCTTGTCTTTGTAACCTGCATATTACAGAAGAGAAAACTGAAACATGAATAAGTTAAATAACTTGACCAGGGTCATGAATCTAGGAATTAGAGAGGCCAGGATTCGGGCAGGTCCGCATGATTATCTGAAAGCCAGTTGACAATTTAGAGTCATCATCTGATAGCTTTGTTTTCAGAAAAAAAATGTATAGAATACAAAAAAAAAAAAAATCCAGAAGCAGAAGCATTCAACATTTAGTGCACATAAAATCCACCTGTCACCTTATTAAAATGCCGATGTCCAGGCCTGGCCCTCTGAGTTTTTGATTCAGAAGGTCTTTGGAATACAGTCAGAAGTCTGCCTTTTAATAAGCAGTTTTATAAAGCACGTGGTTTCAGTGAGGCGATTCTCAAGCAGGTTGTCTGCAGATTGCACTTTGAGAAACACTGAGAGAGATCAAATATTTCTTTTGCTGAGTTGAAGAAAGTTTTGATATCAAAGACAAGTTATTCATGTGAAGATTCTTCATGACTCTAGTCCCTTTCCAAATGATTTGACATGCTAATCAATGACAAAATATTTGTTAATTTATTGAGTGAAAAAATGCAAAAGCAGAAAACTATACTTTCTGTCTTCAAAGGTAATATAATCAGGGAATGTTAGCCATAAAAGTAGAACTCTTGTACACTCACCTGAATATTTGCAGTTTTGTTTTGTAAAACGTAGGCTTTGAAGTTTCTCTCATTTCTCTTTCCCAGGCTGTAGCACTCAGCAGGAAGCCTTGTCTTATGCTGCAGTACTTAGAGATTCCACCAAGAGAGCTCAGTCACGGGAGATCCTCAAAGGAAGTCTTCGGCTGTGACAAGAAAATGTCTGTGGGCAAGACCCAAGTTTGTGGTTCTACCCAGGGTCCAAAGCACAGGGCACTGAGCCCTCAGGAACTGGAAGTCTGTACAGTCTCTACACAGGCAGTTTGCCCATGCATCTCTGGCATCTGGTGGATGTTGGGTGCACTGTTGTTGAATGACAATGAGTTTTAAAAAAAAATAACTTCTAATACAAACCTCGGATTTGGACCTAATCTCATTCACAGAATTTTTATTTTTTACCAACAAGAACAAGTTGAAAGGTTTTAAAAGCAATAGAACTGAGGGCAAGCTTTTCCATGTTCAGTCTATAGAATAAGGTGATTTTCAAAACTTTCAAAATAAAAGCTTCCTTGGAATTTGAGCCTCCCAGAGAAATCCCCCAAACAGTGAAAGACACAAGTGGTCAGAAGGTAGCAAGCCTCCTGTCTCTGCGTGACCATTCTCTGCAAGCCATCTGCTACACACACTGAAAAACACAAACCAGCACAGAGTGAAGAGGGATCAGGTGGGGCTTCTAGAGCTGTATCACCCTAGCGACAACTGGTGTGTCCCTCTCCTCCTTGTCCTCTTCTCCATTAGGCAATAACATTTGAGTTGGTCCCAAAGTTTCTGGTTCTTGCTGGGCTCAATCACTTTGTGTCATCTTGACACTTGCACTTATCAACCGCTAGGCTGATTCTACACAGCTGTAATTGGCCTTAACACAGGGAAGAGAATCCATGCACACATCTTCCCCTGGCAGTTGAGCAAAGACTCTGAGTAAAACATGAAACAGCCCCAAACAGCTAATCCAAGTCCACCCTTCCCATGGTCTCAGAGGTTGTAAATAAAGCACACAAGACCATGCAAATGAGCAAAAAATGAGATAACAGTGAGTCAGATCATTGCACAACTGAGATTGTATTATATTATATTTAATAGCTATTTTCATCACCCACAATTTTGTGTGTGTGTTAAAAACTAGTCACCAGAATTTGCAAATAAAAAATGTCTCTTCCTCACCTTTCCTTTTAAAAATTCTTTACTGTTGAAATCAGCCAATGACTTTGTCATGTGCATGAAGGAATCGGTTGAAACAGAAAATAAACTTATTTGACAAGTGATGTTTCATTGATCTGAAAGAAAGATGTTGCAAATTATCAGAGGGAAAAAACTCATTAATGTTAATTACATTCTCTCCATAACCATTAACATAAAAGATGTTGAATTGCCAAAAGATTCTGAGAACCCGCACCACTGGTTCTGATTTTTCCTTGGAAGGGTGGAGGGGTGTGGTTGGCCCACCACTGTGATCGGAAGTCTTGGCCTCTCTGGGGTCAGTTAATTATAGAGAAACTTCTCAGCAAATCTGGGTCCTGACTCTATACTCTAAGTAATTTTCAGTGAAGAATTGTTAGGTAGCCTTAAAAGAAGAAAATATCTCAAATAAAATTGGGGTGAGCTCTAGGGTAACCCTCTTAAGGACAGTGGTTTGTGGAAGCCCTAGCTTAACCCAGCTTTCCTTCCCACTATGTCCACCGTGGGCCTTTCATCCCTTCAAACTGTTTACAAACACTTTTATCCCAGACCATTGTTTTTTTCACGGGCACAGATATTGGCTGGGTCAGCCTTAGCTAGTGATGCAGAATATTAAGAAGGCCACTTAGAATTCAGAACTTCAATCCTGCATCAAAAATCTCAGAAGCATTTTACAAGCCAACAGGCAGGTGAATGTCACAGGCCCTTACAAAGAACAAACTGGTACAGTTGATACAGGGGGTCTCACTTGATGGCTCTCCTTTCTGAGATGTTAATGCTCCTTCACCCTATGAGCCTCACACTTGAAGCTTATGAGGAATGTGGCATGTTCTGGAACTGGAAGAAAGACGCTTACCTGAGAGGACACTGAGAAAGATGAACAAAAGAGAAGAGAGGACCTCTGAAACATTTAAGCAAGTCTACAACTTTGACCTGACGGAAACATCATTGCTTGCTCTCATAATGTCAATGAACATCATCAAAAGTCCTGGAGGTCAATGATCATTTCACTTCAAATGGCTAGCACCTAGAACAGAGCCTGGTCTGTGATAAGCAATCAACAACACTTATTAAATAACATGAAGTTCTCAAAGATTCTGCCAGTCAGACTGGGCTCTGACTGGGTGATGTTATTGTAGGGTCCTAGGAAGCCACAACTACTGATGAGGACTGGCAGTGGTTTATCAAATACAGGTGATTAGAACAGTCCACTTCACCATGGTAACAGAGAGTGCAGGTCCTTCCCTAAACCTTTTTTGGTCTAAGTTCTAAACAGTTGTTGAGATTACTGTTGAGTTTTTTTTTTGTTTTTTTTTTTTTGTTGTTGTTGTTGTTTTTAAAGAGAGAGACAGAAAGAGAGAGAACTTTAATATTTATTTTTTAGTTTTCGGCGGACACAACATCTTTGTTTGTATGTGGTGCTGAGGATCGAACCCGGGCCGCACACATGCCAGGTGAGCACGCTACCGCTTGAGCCAAATCCCCAGCCCTACTGTTAAGTTTTAATAATAAATATGTAAGCTTCAAAAGTAGCACATTTTCAATGTTTTACTTTAGTCATTTTACCTTACATGAAAAACACTTCCAAGAACTCCCCATGCTTGGACATGGTTTAAATGTGTCTGTCCTCCAAGAGCTGACATGTCAGGAGCCTGGTGCTCGGAGTGGTACTGTTGGGAGGTGGTTGTGGAGCCTAGAAGAAGTGGAAGCTAGTAGGAAGTCACTGGGAACGTTGTCCCTGGAAGGAATCGACACACTTCTCTTAGGATTCCGGTTAGTTCTCATGAAAGGATGGTTGTAAAAGAATGAACCCCACCCCTGAGTGACTCTTGAACTTCCTGTGGTGACATGTGAGCACTCCCTCTAGCACATGTTCCTGCCATGATGCCATCTGGGAGCCCTAACTTAAAACCCAGCTTTCCTTCCCACTATGTGGGAGCCTACTACGTTGTGATACAGTCAGGTGAGTCCCCACCAATGTCAGTATAATGCTATTTGGTCTTTCAGAATCTGAAACAATGAGCTAAATAAACCTTTTTTCTTTCTAAAGTTTTCAGCCTTGAGTATTTCATTATAGCAACAGAAAACAGACAATACATTTTGCAATATGGTTGGCCTCCAACCCACAGAGTATTAGCTCAAAATTCCCCAACCATGATGTTACTACATAGTACCATTCTAGTATTTTTTTTACTTTTTAAAATGTTTGTTCTTTTTAGTTATACATGACAGTAGAATCATTTTTACATAATTGAAAAGGCATGGAATATATCTTGTGCTAATTCAGTTCCCAGTATCTTTCCTTCCCCTTCCCTCCTCCCAATCCCTGCTCTCTTCCTTCTATTGATTTTTTTGCCATTTACCCAGGGTTTTTTAAAAATTAATTTCTTGTGGATGTACAAAATGGTGAGATTTACTGTGGTCTATTCATATATGTGCATAGGAAAGTTATGTCAGATTCGTTCCATGGTCTTTCCTTTATTTAAACAATAGATTTAAAATGAAAAAATGAGTGTAAAGATAAGAAACAAAACTCTTATGACTAAATACATTACTCCATAGACATTTAAAGTTTTAATTAAAAAAATAAAGATATTATTTATATGCAGTAAATGTACTTAAAGTTCAATGTATCTTGACGAATGCATAAAGTCACATAGAATATTTACACTCCTCCCAAATTTCCCTCAAGCATTTTTGTTTTCAACCTCCTCCCCCAAACTCTGACCTAGGGTAACCACTAATTTGCTTTTATCACTATAGTTTTGTCTTTTCTAGAAATTTACATAATTAGAATTGGTATATATACTCCCAAAGACTATATCTTTCATGTTGGTCTCCTCACACCTAGCACAATGATATTGAGGATCATCATGTTACCTATATAAGTAGTTTATTCCTTTTCATTTCCTGGGAGAATTCCACTGTATAAATATACCACCACTTGATTATCCATTCACTGGTTGATGAATATTTGGATTGGTTTTAGACTATTATGAATAAAACTGCTATAAACATTTGAATTTAAGCCTTTGCATGAATACTACATTTCTACTTATTTTAACAGATACCTAAGAGTACAATTGCTGCATTATATAATACATTTAAGTTTAACCTTGTAAGACACTGTCATACTGTTTTCCAAGGTGGTCTACCATTTTTCATTCCCATTAGCAATGTGTAAGAGTTCTACTTGTTCTATATTCTTGTAATTGTTGAGAGCCACAGCCAAGTCGGGATGGCGCCTGGCATTTTGCCAGAAGGAGTGGTTGGGAGATGACGCCAGCGAGCCATTGGGATGATGGTGATTAAGTTAAGCTGTGTATAATTACTGGGATGGTGACTGATTGCTGTAACTGGATGATGCTGGATTGGGGCAAGCTATGTATTCAGTTGCGTATGTGGACCTCTGCTGTCCGGCAGTGGGGTGGCTCCTGCTGCCTCGGGTGCCCGCTACTTTTGAGTTCTAGCGGAGTTCTCCTTGGGTTCCCGTTGGTTCTCTTGAAGTTTCCGTGGAGTTCTAGAGAGTTCCCGTTGGGTTCTGGCAATAAAGTAGTTCCTATTTGAACCTACAAGTGGCTCATGACTTCCCGGTTATTTTGTGCCCAGCCAGACTGTGGCATTTGCGGCAGCAATGACAGATATCTTAATTTCTGTATTCTAGTGACCATTTCTGTGAGGTAGATGAGAACTTGGGTTTGTGAAGAATAGTGCCACTATGGTTATATTATGGTCTCCTTCTTTCTGTAAACTATGGAAAATTTCATGAAATAGGGTGAAACAGATATGGAGATGGCGATGGTGATAATATTGGATATTTAACAGAAGAAATCTTAAGGGTTAGCTATTTACCTGCTAAGGCAACACTCCAGCTTATGTTTTATGTGAGGAGGGGTTGAAGCAGGTGAGGATGAGGGGAAAACAAAAACCCCTACATGAAGGACAGTCCCTGGACAACATGGTAGTGTACATTCAGTGTGTTCTCATTAACTTCTTACCTCCTTGCTTATATTGTTCTCAGATTTAACAACCAATACCCCTCCACCATCACCAAAATCTTTATTGCACTGAATTACTTATTTACTCCTGCATGATAAATTAGTCAAAGCTTAGTGACTTAAAACGGTAATACTGTCTCACAATTTTTGTGGTCAGGAGTCTGGGCATGGCTTAGCCAGGCTTCTGGCTCAGAGTTCCACAATAAGCTGCAGTAAAGGTAACAGCTGAGGCTGTGGTCTCACCTGAGAACTCAACCAGGGAAGGAGCACTGCCAAGCTCACTCATGTGGTTATTAGCAGAATTTAGTTCCTTGGAACTTAGTAGTAGTTTTTTACTGGCTGGCATCTGCCCTCAGTTCCCACCACTTAGGCTTCTTAATACAGTAGCTCACAAGTGATGGCTTGCTTCATCAAAATTAGGAAACAGAAGAGAGAGTGCATGTTTGTGTAAGGGGAAAGTCACAGTCTTCTATAATCAAATCCATCACTTGTGTGAGTGATGTTCTATTCATTAGAAACAAGTCACTGGTTCCAGCCCCCACACAAGGATGAGTGCTAGAACGTAGGGCTCATTGGGAGCCATTTTGGAAATGTCTACCAAAGTCAGGAGTAGGGTAAAGTGAGCACCATACCTAGGGGTGCAAAATTGAAAGAAAGACTTGTTCTTGCACATCCCTGAGAGTGAATCCCTCTAATCTCCTCACACACTCACCTTAGTCCTGGTCCCATTGCCTGCGAATGTAACCAAAGCACTAATGGTGACTTCTGATCACTCAGTCAAGGCTCCCTGCTGAGACACCCAGCCTGAGCCTGTCTTCAAAGGCAAAAAGGTCCCATCCTGCACACTGTTCCCAGTGGGATGCTCTCTTGAAACCTGGCTACTTTGTGTTCTAGTCCTTCAACATTTTTTTTTTGGGGGGGGGGAATATCATATAAGCCTAAGACATTTAATAATTAGTACCTTATTCATTTATAATCTATATATTTAGAGTAGTATTTATCAGAATATAAACCATATGGCAGACTCACTGAGGATGCTTTTAAAAATGCAGATTCCTGGGTTTCTCCTAGACTCCATGAATCAGAACATGAGAGAGAGCATCCCAGGTGATAGATAAGCTTACAAAAGTGCCCTTTGCCTTTAAGTAGTGACTTCAGTAGACATATGCTTTGACTCTAAACATGTGAATTTCTGTCTAGCAAATTTGGCAAAAATTTAGCGACAAACTGCATAATGACAGCAACTTTTTGGGTAAGGGAAATCTCTCTCTGAAAACTCTCAATATCCCATGTAAATAAACTATCAGTTTTACTCAAAAGTCAGGTAGAACCAATGGTATCGTGATAACACAGTTTTTGAATCTGCTGGAATGATTTCTTTTCCTTAGAGTTGGCATTACTAAATATGCATTACGATTCCACAGAATGAATGCTGCCTGGGTTTTCACTACCAGTTCCTATTTTGTGATGAACGCCATAGGAACATGCCCAAGAGTTCCCGCACCTTTTCAATTAAAATGAGTTGCTAATTGCGTCAGTGCTTGTAGAGGAAACCATTATATCAGCCTCATTGACTCGGCTTTCCCCCCTAAATTGCAGTCAGTTGCCTGAAATGTAATCAATCCCTATTTTGGAAATCAATCCCTTGTCTGCCTCTGCAGAACTGTTGCTCATTTTTCTGCATGTTAGAGCTGTCCTACTGCAGCAGGTACACGATGGACTCAGGTTGGAGGAAGAAGAACTTCCTGTAGCTATTGAAAACCACAGCTTAGGTGCAGAGTTGGAGGCAAATTACCAAACTGTAATGGGGCCAAACACTCAGATGCTGCATGGTGTGATTTCCTGAGCATCCTCTTGGCTCATGAAGCATGGCAGACCTGAGGGCAACTGAGTACCTGTTTATAAATAGAAAGTCCTAAAGAAATGAATTCCCTACTTTAAAAATAGTGTAATGAGTCCAGAAGGACAAACAAAATGACTTCACAGATATCATTGAAAGTCAGTGATGTTTCAGAAGTCCAGTTTTGTATAAGAAAACAAAACCGCCATTATAAATATATTACTCATTTAAATTCAATAAACATGCATTATGTATTGCATATGTGTTTCAGTGTGTACTTATGTAAGAAAGCAAAGCTCAGAAGGTAAAGTCCCATATTTCAGAGGTCTGTTTGAAGTACATCTAAAACCAGATAAACCAAGAGGTGTTGGCAGAGTGGGGCAGGGCTCAGAGGGCTGCTGAGAGCTTAGATGATGGAAAAAGGCAGACAGAGATGTAGCTCCATTACCTGACTAAAAAATCAGAGGGCTGAAAAAGTCAAGAGATATAACAAATGGGTTGTGACTAGGATGATGCAAATGTTAGGAAATGCACTAAGGCAAACATGAGTTAATATTAAAAGAATATATATCTCATACATATATTTGAAATACATTTAAGTTAAATGACCCTTAATGTTTGGAGGAGAAGGTCAGGTATAAGATTCAAGCCATTTAGGTTCTTTTCTACAACAGATTTGTGAGAATACACAAAACAAGAAGTCATTTTAAGAATGTAGCAAGGATGGTGGAATGTGATAGACATCATTATCCAAAGTACATGTATGAAGACACGCATTGATGTCAACATACTTTATATACAACCAGAGATATGAAAAATTGTGCTGTATATGTGTAATAATAATTGTAATACATTCTGCTGTCATTTATTTTTTTTAAAAAAAAATCAATAAAAAAGAATGTAGCCATACTTCTTAAGAGACTCTATACAAAAGCATAGAAATTTACAAATATTTAGAGATGTTTTCAAATTTATACGCTTAAGTATCTCATGGGGAGATGGGTTACATTAAGTGGGTTCTTCTCACCCTGTTTTGTCATATGGCACATATTTGCAATACCTGAAGGCCGAGGGAATAGTAACAGTTAACTCATGTTTACAAGCACTTAGGTGTGACTGAGGTACAGAGAACCTGTAGACACAAATAGTAAGAGACAAGACTAGGAAGAAATTATGGCTGGGTCATGAAGAAACATCAATAAGCTTTAATGAGTAGATAATAGGGAGTCATTGCGCCTATCTTTAGCAGGAGATTGGCCTGAGAACATGCTGGGAGAACGGTTCTCTAATACTGATCAGGGCGAGCCAGAGAAGGAAAAGAGGGAATCAGGGAGGCCCTTCCAGGGTCTGCCTTAACATTGCAGGAGCAGGAATGAGGAGGACTGAACTTGGGAATGAAATGTAGGGAGGCAAAGCAAAGGATCTGGGGACAGAAGAGTCCATGACTCCAGCTGGGTGGATGTGCACGATGGAGGAGACTGATGACAGGGAGACCAGGGTGAAAGCACAGGGAAGATGCCCATCAGAAGAACTGCTGATTTGGGGACAGTGAAGGAATGTCTGGTGTGTGGCAAGTTGAGTTGAAGGTCCTAGCATTTTACAGGTTTTGATATAGGTGCTCCAGTTCACGAGAAAGGTCAGCCATGGGGGTGGTGAAGAGATGAGAGGAAGGCAGCCCCCCAAGGAGATCCAACAGCCAGGGACAGGACCTGGGGGCAGGCAGGAGGTAAGTATGGAGCTCTGGAGAAGCCAGGAGTGATCATGCAGTGATAGGAGGACAGCCAACCTCACAGAGACCCACAGAAGAGGGACATTGAGAAAAGGAAGGGCTAATAACCTTCATTAGAAAGATGAAGACTAAGATGAGGTTATGGGGATTGTTGGTGAGCTTAAAAAAGATTCCAAGTGGGAAGGAGCAACTGGACTCTACGGGTGATGGTTGGGTTGGGGTGAAAATGCAGAGGACACTCCAGTGAATGTCAAAAATGTTTACTCAGCATCCATTCAAGTTTCTGCACTTTTTCCACTCTACTCGGTCTGCCTAGACATTCCCATTTAATCCCACTTTCTCCATTCGCTTCTACAGAGCATCTCCTGGCCACCAAGATGGGAGGCACTTTCAAAAGCTGATACCAGCTAAACGTGTTAATGGAGTCTCGTGATGAAATTCTATCAGGCAGAGCATATTGTTATTGCAATATATTTTATTACTGTATTAGTACATGTTATAAAATATGTACTTATGAACAATTACTGCTACAATTTCATATATCCAATCCATTGATGCAGGAATGTGTAGCAACAGTCATTTCTAGTAAAGAAATTGAGATGAGTAAAGGTGAAATTCAAGATTCTATAGCATGTGTGAAATGAAATGATCCATTTTAAAGACCAGATATAACTACGTCACCATAGATACACTTCGATTTAAGACAAACCATTCCATGTATAACTGTTAAGAATACATTAAAGCTAGGGAATTAAAGTCAAATGAAATTCTCCTAACAAAACGTCAACTGTTTCATCCACAAAGAACAGCAGGAAGCCTTTTGATTTCTTTAAAGTCTCTTCTTTTTTGTCTAATGGTTTAAAACCTATACTAATTTCAGAAGATGTAAGAGATGATTATAGTCAGCACTTGGAAAATGAGAAAATGAATGATTTAAGATGGAGACTATATTAAAAATAATCTAGTTCTCATAGAAATTATCATCCCAGCAAAGATCTGGGAGGTAAAAGAACAGTAAAATCTTGTGCAGAACAGAGATACAGGAAAAATTTTATAGTGAGAAAAAGATGAATCCATTAAAGCAGGAACCATGCTGTTTATTGTGATAAATCATATTAATAGAACTCTTCTTAACAAAATATTCAATTGAAACACAAAGGAAGTATAAATAAATCAGGATTTTAATTGACTGCCTTTGCTTTTGGGTTTGAGAAGACAGTGCCGAACCTTCACAGCTGTGTCTAACAACTGCAAACACATGCTATGTCAGGAAGCACTGTGTGCAGCACTGTTTATGAGCAGGTCCTGAAGAATAGCATGTTTCCAAAGAGGAAGTAAACATGAAAATCTAAACTTTGCTCAGAATGATATTCTAATGAAAAGCAAATGATTAATTCAGTTTCATAAAACCAGTCAAACCAGTTTCACATATTTTCTTCTAGCTCACTTATCAGGCACTTACTGAGTCCCAGCAAGCAGACAGGTCCTATGGTAGGCATAAAGATTTTCTATGCAATAATATATGTCTATTTAGGCTATCAGTGCTACTTACCTTATAAACTTGGGGAGTCATTGCTGCAGATTGCAGGCTGCTCTGGTGTGAGCTCTGAATGAGGATGTTTGCTTGGGGTCCTCTGCCTTTGCAGGACCCAGTACAGTTGAGGAACAAAATGTAGAGTGCTAATAAGCTTCCAGGGGCCCACCAAAAGATCCTTCTTCTGCCATGACACAGATCATTGTGTCTGTATAGTCATGTGAGTTTTTGAACAGAACTAAGTTTTATATGATTTTAAAAGCATTCCCTGATCAGAAATATCAGTTTGACCTTTTTCTCTCAATGCTTGCTTCTTAGCTGAGGTGCTCAATGAAATTGTTGAGCACACAATTATAGGGAGCTGATCACCTAAGGCAGAATTCTAGGTATAATAGTTAACAGCTATATAACTGCATGTAGGGGACTCCACCTCTGTGCCTCTGCTTCTCACCTGTGAGGATAACCCTACATTGAAGAGCTTTAGAGGATTACCTCCAACGTCTAATATTGTACACATTTATTAATGTTAGCTAATTAACCTGGGTTTAAAAGTGTGAAAATGGTGACAGTGGAACAACTAATGCTTGATATTTTTTATCATTTACATGGCACTTTTATTATATGATCTATATGATGAAAAGTTAATTTAAATGAGTTCATAAAAGAAAAAGTTTCTCATAGCCATCAGTAAATAAGCTCTTCTTGTCTTCTATTTCAAACTATTAAATTTTGTAAAATGCATTACCAAAGAGGAATGGAAATGAGTGAAGAAATGGGAGGTCTCCAAATTAGAATTTACTCAAATGTCCATCAACAATAAAAAGGCTAAGTAATTGGGGCTTTAATGTAGACAGTGAAATGTTAACACAGCAATGAAAATGATGAGACATAGCACACAATGCCATGAATGAATGGTAAAAACAACATTGTATGAGAGAAAAGAGATCCAAAAAATATATAAAATTATTCCATTTACAGAAAGTTCAGAAAGTTTGATTTTGAGTGATACCTAGTGATAGTCATGATAACAAGGGCTGGAATTACTGTGGCATGGAGAAGCTGGTGAAGGAGCATGTGGGGATGGGAATGAGGGACGTCTGAAACTCTGCCAATGTCTCATTTCTTGGTCTGTACAGAGAATACCTGAGTGTTGGCTCATAATAATTTGTAATGCTATCTGTTTATGTCTTGGTTACTTTTCTTTCTGCATATTATAATTTACCAAAAAAAGAAACTTAAAATCGTGTCAGATTTAAATTTATGATTGTTTAATAAATGAAAATTAAATTTTATGATGAAAGCTATTAGGAACCTAAGCTTTGTGTTAGTGCTGTCAATGTCTTGGTCTATCCGAATACCCACTGTCGGCAGCCTTTTCTGCACATCTCCCTCCAACTCTTTATTCCCCTTGCCAGCTCAGTTCCCAGCATCTTCCAATCATCAAAAATTGAAGGACAACTATAAATAAATGGAAGTGACTGCAATGCACTAAGGATATTCTCACAGGGCACATAAGGGATCTCATTCTGCTTAGAAGTAAGGAATGAGACCTGGGTAGTCAAGATGATGAAACACACTGTTGAGAAATGCTCTTTTTGATGAGAAAAATGACAGACACATGTTCTAATTTGGAGAGTCTGCCCATCTTCTATTTCAGACGCTAAGTTCACTTAGCTAACCTTTTTGCAGAGACAGGAAAAAGACTTGGATAATAATAGCTCAGTACAAGTCCATCCCCATGTTCCAGATAATGGCTCACAGCAATTCTGTTGATGTATTTGTTACATTTTCAGCAAGGAAAGCTTTTTCTGGCCTGCACTTAATGACATGGAAAATACCTGCTCTATAATGTTGACCTCTTTAAGAAACCACTTACATGTATAATAGAAGAGAAGCAAGTTAAACAAAATTTATAAAATAAGAGAAGAAAACTGTTTTAGGACAACAGTCTGTGAGGCCATCATTATTGCCCACTGTAGGGACCAGAGTGCCATATATGTTCTACCTCATTGAAGTCTCTCTCTTTTATGATGATATGGAAGGGTTATCAACCTAAGGATTTATGAGGATGATGAATGGAGGAATATTAAACTCATATAAAACTGCAGTTGTACAATTTTGCTATACTTTGACCCTTTTGAAAGCCAGAGAAGAAAGAGTCCAGTGAAATTCATTTTATTTTTTTATAAGGAGATTGTTAGCGAAATTGTTCTCCACACCACACTGGGAATGTTCAAGTATCAGAACCAACACCTGCCGGTTTCCCCTATGATTAGAGTTTGTCTTATAGACACTGTGACTCAAGCAACTGTCTCATTCTTAGCCTTGGTTATAATTTTGGTATAAAATTTGAAGTCTACTGTCAGCATAGGCAGGCTTTGGTTTGACTCTCATATCCATTTTTAAGTTTCCATAGACTTATTTATTTGACCCTTTTTTATTGTGTAATTTGCATGTTCCAGAACATAAAAGCAAAAGCAATTACCAAGCCCCCATACTGAAGCATCTTAGTGGATTAGCGGTCTGTGATTCTAGTCCAGAATTTCCAAAAAAATCCATCTACAAAGCAGACTCCACAAGGATTTGTTACAAGCCAAAGATTTCATATCATATTCATCACAAAAAACATCCCAAATTTCCTAAACTTAGTTTTTCCTTATCCCTTTCTTTGTCTTAATAAATACAACCATGCACTTGGTTACCCAAGTCAGAATCCTGGGGGTCCTCCCTAATTCTTTTTTTCTTCCTATGAAATTTTGTTCCAAAAGCCAACAGTTCCTATCACCACAATTTGTAAGAATCTTGAATCTATTTGAATCACAACACACACACACACACACACACACACACACACTCTTGACTCCACACATGATAATCTACACTGGCTTGCCTAACACATCCAATGCTGTCACCGTTGGGTTCAAATTTTTTCTCAATGACTCCCTATTACAGACAAGAAAAAAAACAAAAAATTTTATAATGATTTATAAATGATCTTTATAACCTGAACTCCTAAACCTTTACCTCTGCTACTTGAATATTTGTAGTTCTCCAAATATGCCAAACTGTTCTTTCTTTCTTTCTTTCTTTCTTTCTTTCTTTCTTTCTTTCTTTCTTTCTTTCTTTCTTTCTTTCTTTCTTTCTTTCTTTCTTCTTGTATGCACTATCTCCTCCCCCTTTACTCCCCTTCCCTCTTTGGTCAGTGGGAATACTTTCATTTATCCCCAGGCCCCAGTACAAGGCTTGCCTCTGAGAGGCTTCCCAGGAAATCTTTGGCACTCCTTCTCTTGTGTTTCAAGAACAGACACATATGTCCATTGTTGAAATCACCATGGTGTCTTAAAGTTACTCCTATGTGTACCACTGCTTAGATAAAAACTCCCTTTGTTCAAGCACTATGTCCCACTTTCCTTTGTGTCCCAGGGGTTAGCATAGAATGCATTCAGTTTAATAAATTCCTAACAAGTGATGGATAGAAGCATTATGTATGATGGGGCCAGATGCCAGCTTCAGAAGATTAAATCGGGGTCAGCAAACTATGGCCCATAGGTCAAATCTGACCTTTAGCCTATTTTTATAGTGCTTTCTTGGAAAAGTACCATATCTATTAGGTTACATATTGTTTATAGTGCTTTCATGCTCCAGTGGCAGAGTTGAATAGATTCGGTAGAGATTGTATGACCTATAAAGCCTAAAATATTTACTGTCATGTATGGAAAAGTTTGCTGACTCCTGAACTGGAGATGCACTATGGGCCAGAGTCACGGACTTCAGAGTGTGTCCTGCTCTAGCACAGTATCAATCACACCAAATACACAGATTTACCCTCTAAGACTTCCTTTCTAATCTCTCATTCCTCTCAAAAGCCAAGATACCCCACCTCTGCAACCTAAACACAGATCAGTATTCAAGCTCTATATAGTCTACTCAAGGTTTCTGAGACTTGGGCTTGTGTTTTGAATATGAGGTGTCTCCTGAAAGCTTCTGTGTTAATGCAGGAATGTTCAGAGTTGAAATGAATGGATTGTGGAACTGTAAACCAATCTGTCCATCCTAGCTCAGATGGACTGACTAGGGGATAACTGTAGACACATAGGGCATGGGTATGCAGGTGTACCTTGGAAGGACTCATCTTCCCAGTGGCCCCCTTTCTTCTTCCCTCTCTCTGCTTCATGACTGTCATGAGGGGAGCGACTTCCCTCCACTATGCCCTTCCAACATGACATGTCGCCTCACGATGGGCCCAGAGCAATGGACTCAGTCAACCCTGGATTTATCCTCTGGAACTGTGAATTAAAATAAACTTTCCCTTCCCTAGGTTGTTCTTGTCAGATATTTGGGTCACAGTGACACAAAGCTGACTAACACAGGATTTCTTTGCTTATCTATATATAAGTACAGAGACTGCTAATTATTCTTCAATTTATAGTATTCTGTTTTTTCTTTTCTTTTCTTTCTTTCTTTCTTTTTTACTTTCTTTTTGGTAACATACTCCCTGAATTTTATCTGGCACAGAACCTCCCAGCCTCCCTTGCAGCTAGGTATGGCCATCTGATGATGTTAAGGCAAGTGGAATGTGAACTGAGTGGTGTGCACAACTCTGAAATCCTATGCTCTGGCTTCTTCTCTGATCCCTCATTGGATTGGACTATGGGTGTGGAGGAGAGAAGACAACCTAGATCATGCAGACAAGGACAATTCCAGAGGGAGCGACAAGGTAGAAGGGATATGAGCACCTTTGTCAACCTCACAGAGCACCTCCATCCTCCTGGAGTGCCTTCAGTTCAGGACTTTTTGTAAGAGAAAGAAATCTTTCTTCTATTTTATACCACCCTTGGTTTGGTCCCTGTTCAAGCAGCCAACCAGCTATTTCACTTAGATTCTTTCTGTATCTCGCTTTCCCTTCAATACTTGGTGGAGATTTTTCTCTCCCAAAATTAGACCTCAGTCTATTCCTACTTTTCAGCTTTCCTGCTTTTGAGTTCGCAAATTGCCCAGAAGTTTCACAGCTTCACTCTCAAGAACTTTCTTCAAAGTCTTTCTCCAAAAATCTCACCCTTTCTTAAAGCCCTTATCTGCTCCCTCCCCTTTTCTATCTTTAGTCTTTCTTCTCTTACACACACCAAAAAAAAAAAAAAAAAAAGAAAGAAAGAAAGAAAGAAAATTTCCAAATCTTCGGATGCTTCCTTATCCTAACTTTTCTGCTTTTCTCTCTCCATTGTCTCTATAGGGAACTGAGCTGGCAAGGACATAGCTCTTAGAGGAAGAAGGGGGGAAGCAGAGCTCAATAAGACTTATTACTCTTTTGTGCTAAAGTGGAGAAGGCTATAAATACAGCTGTTAATTTTGGCAGTTTCACAATGGCAGAAGTTAAGAATTTGGAATGTGATGAACCTAATAATATAAAAGTGCTATTAGATTGCTGTGAAGGCCACTGAGCATTGGCTAAGTGGTGTTTTAGGGAAAGTATTCAGGAGGCAGCAAATAGATTGAATTGGATAGTTTTGGCTGGAGGCCAGGAAACCAGTTAGGAGATGAAGAAATCCGGGTCTAGGGTGACACAATGGAAATAGAAAATAGCAGGGGTGCATATCCATCAGATATTTAACAGAAGAAAAGACAGTTTTGATGGCACATTGGATATGGAAGCTCCATAGTTGTCCTCTTTTCTAACAGGAATATTTTCCTTAACATTTTGTCCTCTGCCATTTAGAGGGTGTAAGGAATTTAAAGAAGGGAATAAAATAAGTGACTATATCTCCAGAGCACAGCACAGTAAAATATATGCAAATGAAATTTCAAGTATGCAAATGAGTGAACTTGGATGAAATGCCACTCCTTACATAAAATGGTTAACATGCTTTCCAAAGGGCACGTCAGGTACATGCTGATGAATCTAATTCTCTTCTAGCATGAATAGCTTCAGGTTTGGGTCACCTCAGTGAACAGTTTAAATTTCGCCTGCTTTTAGTTTCTCTGCACAATCCCCTCCAAGTTCTGCATGACATCCAGCCTTCAGTGATTATTAAATAAATCTAATGAAATAAAAGCTTTTCCCCAGCTACCTAGCATTATGCAAATCATACTTAATCTTTAGTCTCTCTAGAAGTTTGCTTATGATCCTCAGTGGAGTTGAGACTGGATTCTCACAAGTAAAACAAAAGGAACTTTTGTCCTCCTTTTCTGGAAACCAAGATTCCCTACTTATGAACAAAAGCACTGAGAGTTGAGGGGTAAGGTGCTGGCTCTGCTGCAGAAAACACAGGCTCTAGTCCGGTGTCATCATCTGCAGGACACATGAAATCCAACACCCCAGCTGCTCAGGGCTCCGAAAAAGCCGAAATACTGCAAGCAATTCCAATCTGCTAGGAAAATTCAAAAAGTCTTTGTATATTCTTAATGCAAAGTTTAACTTTACAATCCTTTACAGACAACAGTCTCTGCTCTGTCTCTCTCACTTCCGCCCTCCATACATTCTCACCTTCCATGACAGCCCTCCTCTTTCAGACACATCAAATTCCTGGCTGTTCCAGTATTAATCCGTTACCTCAAGTCTTTGCATTACCTGGGGGGAAGGAGGAGTCTCTTAATCTTTTTGATGTTTTTGATACCATCTGTTTTTGATACCATCTCTAGTTGTCTCCTGAATCTTCATTTCAATAACTATAAAATGCAGATACCACCTGTTTACTCCACAGGATTGTTCTGAAGGCTTCGTGTCACATTGGACATAAAACCATTTTTAATTATGTTAAATTATTATAGGGTAGCAAGTCATCGTTGTTTTTAGACCTGATTTTTTTTTTCTCACTCTCCATGGACTTAACCTCTCAGAGGAGAAACTGCTTGAATTTCTTCCATCACAGGGCATTTGTGAGTGGGAGGTGGGAAGAGAGCCCTGCTGGACATTTGTATCTGCTTTGAGTGACATCCCTCCCTTTCTTTCCCTTGAGAGCCAAGATTTCAGGAAGTGCTACCCATATCCCTTCACTCTCCTTTCTCACCATCAATTCATGTCCCCCACGCCACTAAAGCTACTGGGCTTCTGCTATAGCCATCAGTAGTTGGAAAAGCAACCTAACACTGTTATGTCAACCCCCCTTCCTTCTTTTGAGCCCATCTCTTCTGGCTTTCTTTCCTTTCCATCCTATTCTCCTCTTCACTGACACCCTTCAAATATTTGCATGATCCTGCTAAGTGGTGTTTTAGGGAAAGTATTCAGGAGGCAGCAAATAGATTGAATTGGATAGTTTGGGTGCTCCTGATGATGGCAATAGTTCCTAACTCATCCTGAGCACCTACCATATATCAGACACTTGACATTTCCCATCTCACCCCCACAATATCCTGTGAGATTTGTTTCTTTTCTTCATCTTTCAGAAGAAGAAAGAGAGGCCCTGCGAGGATAAGAGAGTTGGCTGAGATCACACGGACCATAAACCACAAGCTAGATTCAATCCTCAGTCCCCGCTCTCCAGAACTACTCTGTCTCCCTCCTCTCTTCACACTTTCTGAGTTTGTTTCTTGATTTTGCCATTTATTTGTTGTGCTCTAATCCTAGCATACTTAACCTCTCTAAACTTCCACTTCCTCCTCTGTAAAATATGGATAATAACACACAGACCTTTTAGGGTTGCTATGAGGATTTTATTAGATAGTGCTTGTAAAGCGCTTAGCAGAGTGACTAGCATAAATGTTACTGCTGCTTTTATTATTATGTTCAATACCATTTTTTTTGTCTTGTGCCTCCGTATAATTACTCCCACACAGCTTCCAACAGCACCTCCACATGACAGCTCCCCTCTCCATGGTCCGCCCAGACTTTTCTGCTGAGCTAGGTCCATATTTCCAGTCAGTTCTTGGATTTTCCTCCCTTTGATAGTCCAACCCCATCTCAGCTGTGACAAACTCATAAACAAAACTCATCTACATCCTCCTGCAAACCTATTTCTTCTCTGAAACCCCAAGGTTAGGACCGATGAGGCCACTGAGTCATAAACTTGGACTTTCCCCTTGACTCCCATGATGCCCTAATCTTACTCTTTCTGCACATTATGTCCATCATCTAATCCTCCTAAACATACTCTGAGTCATTCAGCCTAAACATAGTCATTCAGCCTCTCTTGGGCATTCCCAATGTCACTGCTGATTCTGTCTTTAAAATTTTGATATTTTGATTATCGTGGATTTTTTTTGCACAAATTTTGATTTGTTAAAATAGTAATTGAATTCCTGGGGGTTTTGTTGCACCCTTAAAAAATTGCATTTGAGATGAGCAACTCACTTGCCTTGCCCTAGTCCTGGCCCTGTTTTTCCAATTCTTCTCCCAATGAAATATCTTGTAGTATCCAATCAGAATTATATTTCTAAAACAGATCTACTCATGGCACACCTTTGTTTAAATGCCTTTGGTGGCTCCTCAAGCCTTACAATGTCTCACCACCTTCCCTGCTCCCCACAGAGCCTAAGACATGGATTTCTCCAGCAAAAGGAATCCAGGTCCTTTCTCTGAAGAAGTGGCCCCATTGCACATCCATGCTTTTGCAAACATGGCAAATACTCTTTTAGCTACCCTTTAGTGACCTAGGATGGTTAGAAACTGGTTATACTTGCAAATAGCTGAATGTTTATACTTTCACAGATAAAACTTAAATTTCGACAAGAATTTATTAAAATCCATCTAAAATTTATTACACAACTCTGCAGTCTTCCATATAATACACTCATAACTGAAAATGTTCTTGATGGCTCAGCTTCATCATTCTAAGTGTCAGTGATAGTGCTCTGCTATAATCCAGGGATGCCAACCTCAGTGGCCAATGAATTTGCAAGTGATGCTATGGTTTGAATTTTTGTGTCTCTCCCAAAATTCATATGTTGAAATCTCCCCTCCCCCGACTCTGCAAATGGTGGTATTAGGGAGTGGGGCCTTTGGAAGAGGAAATTAGGTCAGGAGGACTCTGCCCATGTGGGATTATAACCCTCTTAAAATAGGCCCAAAGAAGTCCGTTGTCCTCTTCTACCACGTGAGGACAAAGAGAGAAGGTGTCATCTATGAACAAGGAAGTAGGTCCTCGCCAGACCCCCTGTCGGCTGGTTCCTTCATCTTAGACTTCCCAGCCTTTACCACAATGAGTGATGTATTCCTGTTGTTTATAAGCCACTTGATCTATGGTATTTTGTTTCAGCAACCAGAATGTACGCAAACAGCTAGCTTACCCTTGAACCCGTTTATGAACGATAACACCTTCTTCTCCCTGTTTTGTTGTGTTCTTCCACTCCAGGTGTCTCCTTGTTCCTCCTGATCTCTGCTGTTGTTGGTTCTGCTTTGTACTATTCATCCCTAATTGCTTGGCCTCATTCCATTTTCCTCGTCCACATCACTCCAGCCTTAACTTTGCTCTCTTCTCACGTCACACTCTCCACTAACTCTGCCATCCCGGTACTTCTCTTTGTTGGTGCTGACAGGGCAGAATCATCAGTCAACCTACAACTGCCCTCTTTTCTTCTGCTCTGTTAACTGACTCATCCTTTTTACTATTCAATCTTTGCATCTTTATCTCTTCTCATCTCCTTTCATTCCTGAGTTTGCCACTCTTCTGGTTGGTTGAGAGGTGCTGAACAGATATTTAATTATGGCCGTATAATCCATGGGATAATTGTCAACTTCTCTGGTTGGCATTTTTCCACCCAGGGAATCATGGGCAGAGTAAGAAATAATCTAACCTCAAGACCCTGAGGATTTGCCTTAGTTCTCATCTTCTATCCCTGTGCTCATCAGAAAATGCCCAGCCTAAGATTTGGGTTGGGGTAGGGAAAAAGGGCATGGATAGCATGTGCAGTTAAAAGCAATGTTGAATCACCAAATCTTACCTACATTGGAATAAGTTCACTCTCTGTTCTTTTGGTTCTTCTTTAAAACAGGAGAAAGCAGAGACTCAGACTTCTAATTGCCCCCCTGAAATCTAATTTTGGGTGCATTGACGTGCTCTGCTGAGTGACAAGTTAATTTTTATTATCAAGAGTTTACTTGTTGTTAGAAAATGTAGAAAATATACAGGCGCACTAATGAATAAAGCATGGGAGCACTAATCAATTTAAAAATCCAACAGGTTCCTCAGCAAATGACACAGACACTGCTCAGAGTGAGATCTTGAAATAGATATTCTTCCTGGTGGCTGAGATACTTAAGAAAAATTGGCATGGAATAGGACCCAGAATCTTCTGTTCACTCATTTTTCTGGCCATTATATTCCTCCTTAAAAATAGGCAAAGAAAGAAAGCTAAGGAGATAAAGTACCTTTTAGATACTGAGTTCAGAGTCTCTTGTTTGGTTACCATGGTCCTCCCTATTCCTCCCTCTGTACCCTTGGAAGAAAACATGGGATAATAAAAATAGCCAGCAAGAACCAAGGGCAATCTCAATCCCACTATTTATTCTCCGGGTGGCCTTGGGAATGTCACTTTCATGCTGGGAGCTTGACAAAGAGTTATAAAAGCACAGTTCATAGACTTCCTTTGGGGAGTCGACAGGAAACACTCAGGACCTTGAGCTGCTGAAGTGCCTGGCACACCATGGGAATGCAGCGAGGGTTGGTTCCCCTCACATCCTCCTCTTTGCTCTCACACCATCTGTGCAGGGGCCAGGGCACGGTGCCAGTTTTTTTTTTCTCCTGTCCTGTGCCAATGCTTGCCCTCAAGAATGGAACTAAGGAACCATTTCTTCATAATATGTGACTAACCATCGAGTGACAGAAAGACTAAGAGGTAAAATTTAGAGAATGACTGACCCAGGTTCTTAGGGTGACTTTTGAAAAACTTCACTTTTTAATATCTTCTTTCCTCTCCTGATAACACTGAGGGAAGAAGGATCGGGTGATTTGGAGAAGCAGTGAGGGATTTGATGCCTATGTGAGTGTAAAGAGAGGCCAGTGTGAGGTAGTAGGCAGAGGTCCCTTTTGGTTTGGCTGCCTTTTGGTGGATGAGGAGGAGGCATCCCCGTGTGTGGCAGGGAGATGGTCAGTTGGGAGCTTAGTTTCTCTCCTTCTGATGTGTGTGGAATGGAAGTCTGGGCAGCTCTTTTTTAGCTTGTTTCTGAAACCTGAAAGCAGGGGAAAAACCAATGGGACTGGCTGAATGTAGAGCAACAAATACATCAAGAGCAGTTTCCATATAAAAACCAACAAACAAATAAACCTTCCAAGACTGTGAAACCCTCTGGGGCTCCGGGTCGCCCTCTTCAACCAGCAAATGACTCTGCTATGTGAAGTGCTTGGCTTTATCCTCTCCAGTTGATCTGGGATAAGCAGGGAGACCCAGCTCTCTGGCAGGGAAGGTGCACGTGTCCTCAGGTCTTGGTGTGCCTTACTGACCTTGCTGTTCCTAAGCTAAGTGGCTACACTGAGGTCACTGCTCTGAAGCAATCACGCCATTCACTAATCCAATTCTCAAAGATGGAACAGAAAAAAAAAACCTTTTTTTTTTTTTTTTCTTATTAGTTACACATGACAGTACAATGATCTTGACATTTCATACATTTGAATCAAATGGGGTATAATTTCTCATTTTTCTGATTGTACAGCTTGCAGAATCACTACCTTTGTTTCTTTAAGCCATAATTTCATTGTCTTAATTAAAGGAGAATTAATAAGGGATTATTTTAAATTCATTTTCATTAGCAACTTCTAGGTTTTTTTTCCTCATCAGTCTTTTTAATTTGTTCTTTTTAGTTATACATGACAGTAGAATATATTTTGACATACATTGTACACACATGGAGTACAACGTCCCATTCTTGTGGTTGTACATAACATGGAGTTATACCAGTCGGTCGTGCATTCGTATATAAACATAGGGAAGTTATGTTTGATTCATTCTACTGTCTTTGCAACTTCAGTTTAGTAATTTTGAAACTGGAATAAAAATTTATTTTCTAATCATAAAAATAAATTGTGGCCAAAAAAGAAAAAGAAAGAAGGAAAAAAAAATCATCTCAGGTTGCCTAGATTCTGAGACTTCCCTCCTGCTATAATTGGACCATGTCCAAGGACCAAACCTGAGAAGGGAGCAAGAACCATCCATGGGAAACCTGCAGTTAAACCTTCTTTGAAGAAACCACAAAGCATGGCTTGGTGTCTATTCCCTTTTTTAAAGGTGAGCCAGCTACCTTGGAGCCAGCTGTGTATGAAGAGAGGCCCCAAGTCCTTATCCCATGGACAGGATGGTGGGGGGTGTCAGAGTGAAGGCTGACTCAACAGCACTGTCGTCTTAGGTGGCTAGCCCACTACTGCAAGCCAGCCCCATCAGAGTTATTATCCTTCTCTGAATCTCTTCCAACTGTTTGATGTCCTTGAAGTTAAAAAGATGAAAACTGCACAGAGTGCAACATTCCATACAAAACACCTTAGACATTTCTAGATCAGAGAAACTTGAGCAAAGCCAAACCTCTGTTTTATTTTGCTTATGTTCCTCTCTCAGGGTTTGCCTTGGGCATGTTACTGTATAAATACCTGGTGTCATCATCATCAGTTTTAAGAATTATAATTATATATAAAATTAGCTTATCATTTTTTTTTAATAAATCTTTTTTTATGCCTCTGCTTTTATTTATTTATTTTTATGTGGTGCTGAGGATTGAACTCAGGGCCTCCCACACACTAGGCAAGTGCTCTACCACTGAGCCACAACCCCAGCCCTTAGCTAATCATTTTTTAAAAAATATTTTTAGCTATAGATGGACACCATACCTTTATTTTATTTTTTATTTTTATGTGTTCCTGAGGATTGAACCTAGTGACTCACATGTGCCAAACTAGCGCTTTATCACTGAACCACAACCCCAGCCCCTAGCTTATCATTTTTGAAACTGCAAGTTGTGTTACCTAAAATAAAATTTTAAACAAATAAGCTTATTAAAAAGCCCAAACATAGCCAAAATTACTAAGCCATTTCCTCAACGTGTGTTTTTGTTTTCAGCTTACATTTTTGAGCATCATTTGAGCACCATTTTTTGAGTAGGGACCTTTTTGGAAGACTCATCCACTGGTTCTTCAGGGCACATTTGACAAGAGGCCATGTGGTCTCTCTCCTGGTCTGCTGTTACCACCTTCTACAACCCATGCTACTTGGTGCTCACAAGAAGCTGGGAAATTGGACAGCTTGGCTAAGTCTTGGAGAGGTGGAGAGAGCAAACTTTTTAATTTAGGAAGTCAATGTGATTTAAGTTCCCACTAAGTACAGATTGTTCTATATGGGGAAAGATTCTGGAATGTCTTGTCTTGGCTCTGTCTGCCACTACTTTGGGTGTAGTTGCAGATACTAGTGAGATAAACCAAAGTCAGAGAATTCCAACTGAGGCATTAAGTATTCTCTTTGAGAATGTCAAAGATGGTCTCTTAGGGACAGAATTTATATCTAGATTTAATTTTTAAGATGACTTTCTTGAAAATATGGCAAAGGACACCAAAGGAAGCATATACTAGTGCTTGAAATATGTGATATATTTAACTATACACACACAAACACACTCACAGTCTCACACACACACATGAACACCTGACTAGAACCCCATGCATAAATGCCTGTCTATTTGACTAGTACCTCATGCCTATCTCTACGAAAACATTTAGTACCCTGTATCAAATGATCATCAACTTATCTGTAGCCTACTTCTCTGGCCTTAGGGTATCAGCCTCACCAAGATAAAGCTGGTGTCTTTTTCATTGTTTATTCCCATTCTTCACACACATCTTGGAAAATACGCAAATAAGTAGTGAGTGAGTGAATAAATGAACAGAATGAACAGGATGAATGAAGGAGTCTTGTTCCTGACCTCTGGTGAATGACTGCCTGAGGTAGCACCCTCCCATGCAACTCCCACCCTGAAGTCTGAAATTGAGGATCCTGGATACAGCATTTGGTCTTTTGGTTGCCTAGGCAACGTGCAGTTAGTTACCTGACGTAACCATCCACTCTCCACCTTGATAGGAAAAAAAACACTTAAGTGAGTAGTTTTTCTTTTTCTGGTGACTTTTGTAGCAGTTTGTGGTTCGTTTTATCAAGTCTAGACATATTTTTTTCATGTGCTGTGGAGTCTCAATCCCTGTAACACAAACCTCTTTCATCATTAGTCTTTCTGGTAGAATTTGATAGGGGTCATATACAATCCCTCTCCTCGTCAGCTAATGGCAATTTATAGACACTTACTATGAGCAATATATGTTGCAAAAGACCAGAAAACTCCCCCCCTGGTTATGATTCAGCACTATAACGTGATAGCCCGGAAACCAGACTGATAGTTTAATCAGTGGTATGCGATCCTTATTTGTGGTTGGCTGCTTCATCAATTTTCATTTGGGAGTTGAAATGGACTCTGAGGCAGATATGGCATTAATTACGTGGGAAATTGGTTGCAATATGCCTTGAGGTAAAACCCTTCTGATGGGAATAAGAGATGGAAAGAAAGCCAAATTATAAAAGGATGATTTACTGGAAAAGGCAAATGTATGCATTACCATCACCGCTTAGCAAAGAAAAAGGAGCTGATAAACCAGAAAGATTGTGGAGTGACTGGAAAGTGAGAAAAATCCCTGGGTCTCTCTCAAAAAAGATTTATTCCTATGCTGAATGCATTATATTTCCCCAGATACATACGACATTTTCCAAGAGTGTGCTTCAATTAAAAGGCAAGCGAGCATTAATAATAGTTGGCAGGGTCCCTATTTCCTTCTAGATTGAAATATATTTTACTAAGAACAGAATAGGGAGCATCTGGGGAAACCAGAGTTAAAATTCATTTTACCAGTTGTGGTATCTGCTGCTGCATCAATTTTCTTGTTATAATATCATATTTTTTCCCTGAAGGTCTCAAAAATCTTCTTAGTTAATATCTCATTCTTCTTATCACTGAATCTCAATGAGATAAAATACAGAAGCAAAATCAAAGCAGAAATGACAATTCCCAATTTAATATGAGAAAAGTAAGACACAAGGAGCTTAAGTTAGTGCATTTTTTTTTAAAGCAACACACTTTTCTTCATTGGATATAACACAGAGGGAGTTTTCAAGAAAAATATTGAATAGGAGTTAACATTCCCTCCTTCCCCCATCTCACCCCTAAAAAGAGATCAGCACTGTTCCTAAAGATGGGATGTGTTTATCCATGTCCAAGCAGAAGCGGAAGGTAGCAGAGTACAGTGGTAAAGAGCTGGAAACAGAGCAAAGCCATGTGCACCTAAGTCCTGTTTCTGCTGCTTACCAGTGGGGTAACTTCAGTCTTGACCGCTGAACCTCAGTTCTCTCACCTGTTTAATGAGGATAGCATGAAAGCATTTGCAGTCATCTTGACAATTAAGTTAGAGTCCTTCTATTGGGTAGTTCTTGTAGGAACTATTTGAAATAGTTACAGCAAAAACTCCTGGGCCTCAGAAGAAGTTTAGAGTTCTGAAACTAGATGTAGGAATAGGGTTGTACATGTTTGCTCTAGTCCAGATGGGAGACTCTGGGACTCTGCACCCTGGTCAGGATAGCCCAGGCCAAGAAGTCCATGTGCAAGGCTATGGTAAGTAGAGTGGAGGGTCATGAGAGTGTCTCCAAGTCTTTCTGGAGTTCAACCAAAGCCTGAGGACCAAGCCTTGGTAATACATTTATAGCGAAAGGTATTTTCATGTCACATACCCATCCTTCATATAGCACCTGGGAAATAATACATGCAGAGTGAGGTCACTATGGATCCAGGATCTGGCATTTTCCAGTTTTTGTGTATTTAATCACTCCATAAGTCTGGAATTCTTGAGAAGGGACCCCAGAAATAACTAAGGATGAATTTCCCTCTAACCAGGTATGTAGGTTCTCCACCAATTAAATTTGATAGAGAACAAAAAGGGAATGTGCCTTATATCTCACTCTATTATTGTGGACTAAAATCAATACTAGCTGAATCTGTTAAGTATGCATTTGGCAGCAAAACCCTACTACCGGGAACTTAAAATATGTCAGTTCATTCAATCTTGACAAAAAAATCTGGAAGTACACTATCCAGGCTCTCAACACTGCCACTGTGGTCTTCTTTCTTTCTGCTCTGCCATTCTTAGTATGTGGATTTTGTCTACTTAGTAGTGGACATCTACTGGTCCTGTAAGCCTTGTGTTAGCATTCTAGGTAGGAGGAAGAAAGGAGTCAAGGAGGAAGGGGCAGTATGTAAATCAGGAATGCAAACATTTTCCAGACATTGTCACTCTAAATTTCTTTGTCTGGTATTTTGCCATATCCCATTCCTTGTGATGTATGATAATAAAGTTAAAACTTTTATCTGGGCATACCACCATGCTGAAACTAAATAATTTCTATTAATGAGGTAGAGAGATGCATAGATGTTTAAAAGGAAAGCTGTCACAGTCTGCCACACATATTTTCCCAACATGTAATATCTACCTTTATCTATGCTAGAAAATGTGTATCTTGTTTAAATCAAACAATATACCTGAAAAATATGAACATTTTATTTAAGAGTGAGAGGGCTGATCTATTTGAGGGAATAAATCACAAAATAACTTTCAAAAATTGTGTTTTTAAAATCATTTGATTTATATGATATTTTTAAGAATGCAAACATTTTTGGTCTCAATGAGATAGTTACAGAAAATTTTCCCATATCAGAAATGAGATAGACGTCCACATACAGGAGGCTTACAGGAGCCCAAATAGACTTATTCAAATGAGAAGTTCTCCAAAACATATCATAGCTAACATGCCTAATGCAGAAAATAAACAAAGAATATTAAAAGCTGTAAGAGAGAAACATCAGATCACATTTAGAGGCAAACCAATAAAGCTCACTTCTGATTTCTCGATTTAAACCCTAAAATCAAGGAAGGCCTGGGATGAGATACTTCTGAGCCCTAAAGGAAAAAAACATCCAGCCAAGGTTAACCATACCCAACAAAGCTCAATTTCAAATTAGAGGGGGAAATAAAAACTTTCCATGATAAGAATAAACTAAAAGAATTCATTAACACAAAGACAGCACTACAAAAAATACTCAAAGATAAACTGCACACAGAAAAATTAAAAAACAATCCCCAAAGCTCCCAAACACAGGAAGTTCAATAGAAGAATAATCCACTAAACAAGAATCAAGATAGGATAAAATATAGCAAAAAGCTGAAATGGCAGGAAACCACAAACATATCCATACTAACACTGAATGTTAATGGTCTCAACTCCCCAATTAAAAGACACAGCATAGCAGAATGAATCAAAAAACAAGATCTAACTAAATGCAGTTTACAAGGGAGTCACTTTATAGGAAAAGACATACACAGGCTAAAGGTAGAAGGATGACAAAAAATATTTCAGGAATACTGATCATGAAAACAAGTAGTTGGAAATAAAGAGAAATAAAAATAATAGAAACCACATAAACATGTGGAGATTAGATAACATGCTCTGAAATGAAGAATGGATCAAAGAAGAAATGAGAATAGAAATCAAGAAATTCTTAAAAACAAGATTAGAGATACAACATATCAAAATCTCTGGGACAATATGAAAGTAATTCTAAGAGGAAAACTTATAGCAGAGTGTTTACATTAAGAAATTAGAGAGATCCCAAATAAGTAAGCATATGTTCCACTCCAAGGTCTTAGATAAAGAGAACAAGCTAACTCCGAAACCAGTGGAAGACAGAAAATAATTAAGATCAGAGCCAAAATCAATGCAATTGAGAATAAGAAAATAGTACATAGCATCAGTTCAACAAGAGAAATAAGATTGACAAACCCTTGACAAACCATTGTTAAGAATAGTTATAAGACCCAAATCAACAAGATCAGAGATAAAAAAGAGATATAGCCACAGATCCTTCTGAAATCCAGAGGATTATAAAACCTATTTTGAAAATTTATACCCAAATAAACTGGAAAATTTGGAAGACATTGACAAATTTCTAGATACATATGACCTAAACTAATTGAATCAGGAAGATAGAGAAAGCCTAAACAGACCAATATCAAGTAATAAAATTAAAACAGCAATTAAAATCCTTTCAAAAAACAAGTATGGATTCTCAATTGAGCTCTACCAGACCATGACATAGGAACTAACCCAAGTCTTCCTCAGAGATTATTCCTTGAAATTGAAAGGGAGCGAACACTCACAAATACTTTTTATGAAACCAATATACCAAAACCAGATAAAGATGCCTACAGAACAATATTCCTGGTGAACATAGATACAAAAATCCTTTGTAAAATATTAACAAACCACATTCAAAACCACATAAAAAGATAGTATACCATGATCAAATGGGTTTTATTCCAGTGATGAGAGGTTCATTCAACATACCCAAATCAATAATGCAATTCACCACTTAAATAGAACTAAGGCAAAGATCACTTGATCATCTTAATAGATGGAGAATACGCTTTGGTTAAAAAAATCCAACACCCATTCATGTTTAAAACACCGGAGAAGCTAGGAATTGAAGGGACTTATCTCAACATTGTAAAGGCCATTTATGACAAACCCAAAGTCAATATCATACTAAATGCAGAAAACCGAAAAGCATTCCCTCTAAAATCAGGAATAAGACAAGGCTGTCTGTCTACTTTCTTATTCAATATAGTCCTCAAAACATTAAGCAGACTGATCAGGCAGAAAAGGAAATCAACGGGATGCAAATAGAAAAAAAGAAATCAAACTATTTCCATTTGCTAATGATATGACCCCCCCCCCAAAAAAAAAAAAAAAACTCCAAGAAGGCTTCTAGTGTTTATGATTGAGTTTAACTAAGTAGCAGGACATGAGATAACACCCATAAATCATAGCTTTCCTATGTTCCAATAGTGATTCATCCAAAGAAGAAATCAGGACAACCATCCATTCACAATAACCTCAAAAAAATCAAATACTTGGGAATTGATTTAACTGAGGTAAAAGAAATGAAAATTATAGAACACTGAAGAAAGAAATTTAAGACCTTGGAAGATGATGGAAAGACACCTCATGTTCTTGGATAGGCAGAACCAATATCATCAAAATTGCTATACTACCAAAAGCAATATACAGATTCAATGCAATCCCCATCAAAATACCAATGACATTCTTCACAGAATTAGGAAAAACAATGTTTAAATTAATGTTGAAGAATAGGAGCCCCAGAATAGCCAAAACAATATTAAGCAAGAAAAGCAAAGCAGGAAGCATCACAATGCCTGATATGTAATTATAATATAGAGCTGTAGTAACAAAAACAGCACGGCATTGGCATCAAAATAGACATGAAGACTGACAGAACAGAATAGAAGACACAGAGATAAACATACATACTTATAGTCATCTGATATTTGACAAAAGTGCCAAACATATTATTTTGGAGAAAAGACAGCCTTTTTAACAAATGGTGCTGGGAAAACTGGATAGCTATATGTAGAAAAACAAAAACTTTACACAAACTCAAATCAAAATGTATCAAAGACTTAGGAATTAGATGAGAAACTTCACAACTGCAAGAAGAAAACAGGGTCACCACTCCATCATATAGGTGCTGGCACTAACTTCCTTAACAAACACTGAAGGCATAAAAAATAAAACCAAAAATCAATAAGTGAAATGCCATCAAACCGAAAATCTTCTGCACAGCAAAAAAAAAAATGAAGAGATCATAAAGAAAACCCACAGAATGGAAGAAAATCTTGACCAGCTACTCCTCCAATAAGGGATTAATATTCTGAATATACAAAGAACTCAAAAAACTTAACTCCAAAAGAACAAATAACCCCATCAATAAATGGGCAAAAGAATTAAACAGAAATATCTCAAAAGAGGAAACACAAATGGCCGGAAATATATGAAAAAAATATTCAACATCTCTAGCAAACAGGGAAATGCAAATCAAAATTTCACCAAGATTTTATCTCACTCCTTTGAGAATGGCAATGATCAAGAATGAAAACAAAAATAAGTGATGATAAGAATACGGGGAGAAAGGAACACTTGTACATGGTTAGTAGGACTGCAGGCTAGAACAACCACTCTGGAAGGCAGCCTGGGGATTCCTCAAAATCTGAGGGAGGGAACCACCATATGACCCAGCTAGCCCACTCTTCGGTATTTTCCCCAAAGTTCTAGAATCTGTGTCCTACAGCAACACAGTCACCTTAATGTTTGTAGCATCACAATTCCTAATAGTTAAATTATGACAGAGGCCCATTAATAGGTGAATGGAATAAGAAATTGAGAGAGGAGGATAGGATAACATCAATAACCAATCAAATATAAATTAATAGACAAGTGAAAGGAAGTCTAGTAGAGAAGGAGAATGGGAAAGGGAAGGGAGAAGAAGAAGGAAAGGGGGAGGGAAAAAGGGGAAGACCATGAAATAAAGTCGATTTCCATGCATTTATGAGTTTGTTGGGATGAACCCAACTACCATGTATGCTTATAATTTTAAAAAAAAGTTTGGTCTCAAGTAATATTTATTTTTATTTAGTTTTTAATTCACACATAATAGTTGTACATATATATGGTGTGCAATGTGATGATTTGATACATATATACAATGTATAATGAGCAGAGAAGTGTAATTAGCATTTCTATCTTCAAAACACATATTTATTTGTTAGAAAACTCCAAATTCTTCTATGATATATAACAAATCATATATATATATATATATATATATATATATACACACACACACAAATTTTGTGACCTATAGTCACTCTACTGTGCTCTGGAATGTAAGAATTTGTTTCTCCTATCTAACTGTATTTTGGTACCCACTATCCTCCCTCTGTCTATCCCCACTTCCCTTCTTAACCTGTGGTCACTATTCCACTCTCTACTTCTGTGAACCAATATTTTTAGTTTTCACATATGAGTAAGAGCATGCAGTGTTTACCTTTCTGAGCCTGGCTTATTCCACTTAATTTGATTTTCTTCAGTTCCATTCACATTGCCACAAATGACAGAATTTCATTGGCTTTTTGTGGTTGAATAATTTTCCAATTGTGTACATATACTACATTAAATTTATTTATTCATGTCTTGGTACACTCCTCTTTTGATTCCATATCTTGGCTGTTGTGAATAGTGCTGCAATACACCTGGGAGTGCAGGCATCTCTTTGATATAATGATTTCATTTCACAAGTAGTTGTAGGGATGATCTAAACCAATTCTTTCATTACACAATTGGGAAACTGAGACCTATAGAAATATCATGTAATTTTCTCAAGTTTCCATAGCTACTTAGTGGCAAGAAAAATAAATAAATATAAGTCTTACAGCATTGGATGCCAAATTTTCAGTATTATCTTTGCCTTTTGAAGCTTGAGCCATCAAGTGGTTAGCTAAACATAATACTGGATATGCTTTATTTTTAGCACATTTATGAAGACTTTAAAAAATTAAATATAAATAGGAAATTCTTTACCTGAGCATATATACATAATTTTCATTTGTAATTATATCAGGGTAATAAAATGGGAAGTCTCTTATAAGGTTGAAACCTTAGCACTACAGCTTACTAACTAAAGGATCCATAGGACAGTTATTTATCTTTCTAAGCCTCAATATTCACAATTATAAAGGCGGATAAAAAAATTTTACATCATTTCTTGAGAAGGGGTCAGTTAAGCAGTGCATATAAAGCATATGGCACCGTGGCTGCCGTTTAATAAGTGCTGAAGTAATGGTTCCAGCTGTGGTTGTTGTCATCATTATTGTGATTGTCATTGTCATCATCATCGTCTTCATCATCATCATCATCATCACCATCATCATCATCATATTCATAGAAAGGAACCAAACCCATGTTCTTCATATTCCATTAAAAGACAATAAGCTGGATTCATAAGAGAAGACTCACAAAGAAGCATAGATTCTAAGAAGAAGGAGACTTTGGAACCATTCCTTCTCTGGAGTAGACACAGCAGAAGGGCTGAAGGTGTCTTGAGGCTGAAGATTGTCCAGGAGGTCTAGAACAAAGAGGTAGCATTAAACACCACTTCTCTGTGAGTCTGGTGAGAGGTAAGAAACTAACTTCAAAATCAAAAGCTTACTTTGTTTTTAAACCAGGCGCTGAGTCTGTGATTTCTTGGTTCCTTGAGGTTGTTTAGCTGATGGAAGTCTATGAATCCCTTTGGAGAAAGTCATACTCTATTTGTCCAGATATCTATATCCTCCCAGTGGAAGTTAGAGAGAGAGAGAAAAAAAGGAATGAAATGGGATTTTACAAAAATGTCAGGGAGACCAGTAGAGAAAGGGGATGGAGCAGAGGGAGAAGAGGAGGGCATGGGGAAGTCCTGTGGCATAAAATCTACCAAATTATGTTATGTCCTATATCAATATTTTACAGTGAATTCCAAGTATATATAATTATAATACACTAATTAAAATAATAATAATAGTAGTACAGTAGAGGAGGTAGATCAGGAAGAGAGAGAAAGGGAGGGAAAGGGAGGTAAGTGAGGAGTATGAATGATCAAATTATGTCATGTGCATGTTTGAATAATACCTAATGAATCCCACTATTAAGTATGATTATAATGCACCAATAAGAAATAAACTTAAAGAAGAAAAAATTAATGAATTAGAGGATAAGTCAATGGGTTAACACAAAGAGAGAAACAAAAAAGAAAGTAAGAAATAAATAAAAGCATGAATACAAATTAACTTTGAATGGTCATGGCAGACAAATGGATAATGCCCTGAAGTTCCTTAAACCAGACTCTGTATTTTCAGAGTAAGAATTACTAACAAGCCACCACGAACTCTTGTTCACATAAACAAAAGAAAATAAGTGGCTATATTAGACCCATATCTATTTCATACCACAGAATAATTAAATAAATATAAAATACATGTGTGTTAAATATATAAGGAATTAAAAACTAAAGAAAAAAAACATGAACTAGGAACTACATATCAAAGAAAAGAAAGATTTGAAAACTAGCCAGATAGTTTTCTTTACACATACACACACAAACACACTATATATATACATGTATATTTATATATAAAAAATCATTAAAATTTTAAAAGCCAATAGACCTCCTAAGGAGTAACTTAGAATCACCTGATTAGAGTAAGTGGGGTACTTGAAGATATAACTGAAGAAACTCTTTAGAAGTAGCACAGTTAAGCAAAGAGAAGAAAGGATCAGAAGCACGAGGGAGAGGTTGAAAAAAATCAACGAAGATCTAATTAGCATTCCAGGAAAATGTAAAAGTCATTTGAAAGAGGCAAGAGTTGAAAAAATAAGGGACAAGAACTTTCTAGAATTAAGGAAAGGCATGAATCCATGAATTCAAGAAGTCTAACTAATCCAATACAGGATAAAGAAGAAGGAACCTACAACTAGACTCAATAGAATAAACTGCAGAATACCAAAGACAAAGGAAACATTTCTTAAAGCAGCCAAAGAGAAAAGACAAATCACTGCTTAGGAGCATTGGTTCCACATCTGCTTTTTCATCAGCAGTCAGGGAAAGCTGAAGACAATAAGGTAGTATTAAAGTACCAAGAAAAAACATCTGTCAGACTTCCATAGTACCTAGCTAAGCAAACATTGAAAACAATCCAAATAAAAAATGTCCAGCCACTCCAAAAAATTTAGAGACTGAGAGAATTTATCACTGCAGGCCCTCAATATTGACAACTAAAGATTATACTTGATTAAAAGGAAAATGACCCTAGAAGAGAGGTCTACTACAAAGAAACACAGAAAACTGTAAGGGTATGACTACATCATTAGACAATCGTTAACTATGAAAAAAAAAACAGAGAAAATGGCTAACACAAGGGATTAAAAACTGAAATTAAGTATTGAACAGTAATGTTGAAATAGAGAAATATCAGATTGTCTGATGTAATGATTCCTTATTATTATTTTATTGGAATCCACACTAAATGTATAGTAAATTGGGGAGTCTTAACTTCTTTATGATATAGCATCTCCCTCTCCAAGAATATTATATATCTTTTCATGTGCTCAAGTTATCATTTTTATGTACCTCACGAGTCTATTATAAAGTTTTCTTTGTATAGACATTGCATATTTTCCTCGAGTTCATTTATCTTGTTATTGCTGCTATAAATGGGGTCTTTCATTATATATTGTAACTGGTGGTTAAATGTATATATAATATATAAATATACAAATATTTTATATATAAATTAATTATTTTCTTATGTTAATTTGGTAGCTGTCATGTTCTTAAATTATCTTATTGTTTACAGTAGTATTAAAATTGATATTTGGTTTCTCCAAGCTTAAAAAAAATCACATCATATGCAAAGGGTGATAATTTTACCTTCTCTTTTTCAATAGGTATTTCTCTCATGTATTTGTAATGTTAATTAAAGGTGGTATTAGTGGACATGCTCTTATATCTGACTCTAGTAGGAATATTTCTAGAGTTTGTCCACTAAGTATGATTGAGATGAGCTAAAGAAGGATCTATGTATTCCAATTTAATGGAATTTTAAAATCAAGAAAGAATGTCAAATGTTATCAAATGCCTTTTTGCAACTATAGAAATTACCACCATATTTTCCCAATGTACCTCTATTAATATGATGAAATACATTATGATAAATTCCTATACCAAACCAGCCATGCATCACTCAAATACATTTTACACAGTCGCGGTGTATTATCTTCTAAGGTGCTGCTGAATTGTTTAATTTTTTTTTAAATTTAGGATAATTGCTTCACTATTCACAATTGAAATGGAAATTTGCAGCTTGATTTTTATGCAATCTTTTCAGTATTTGGTGACAATGTCATGTTCACTTCATTAAAAAGAATCTTTGGTTTAATTTCTTTATTTTTCTATGCCCTGTAAAATTTGATATTTCATGAGAATGATCTATGATTCCAGGTAACATCTTTGTCTAGAAGGAAGAACTTCCCTATCTTTTACTTCTTTTTCCTGTCTGCAGTTCCAATCCTGGAAGAAGCAGAAGCATCTAAGTGGGGTGGAATGAAAGAGCTATAAAGAGAAATAAGGCACCAGGTGGAAAAGATAGAAGATGATGTTCCCTTCCTCTCCATCTTTAGCTTTTCAGACCAAGGTAGTATTGGGTTGGGAGGGAAAATATTAAACTTTAGATGAAGTTCAGAGTTTTTGTTATTAAATTATCTGTACCTTTAAATTGATGAACTGAGACTATTCTTGTGACTTGCACTAGTGATCCAAGACTTTTTATAATCTAGAAGTTACTGGAAAATCTATTGGACTTAACAAGCACACTGAGTTGGTTTGAAAGGGCCACAGGAGAAAACATAAAGTTACTTTATGATTACACCCTGCTGAGTTCATCTCTTGCTATGTGGCAGTTATATCTGCCTGGGACACTGTGCAAAATGATGAATAAAGCCATCTAAGCTTTTTAAAAGTGGACAAAAATGGGTGTGGGGTGGATCTTGACTTCATCACAGTGACCCTCCAAACAGAACTCTTTCCTCCATTTCCTTTAAAATTTTTAATCTTACCTGGGAGAGACGCTCCTATTTCAGAAAGGTTTTCCTGGTAGTACATCATCTGTCTCAAAAAAGAAAACCCTCCTGGCTCCCAGGTGTCAGAAAGAAAAGACTGGTATGTAGATACCGGTCAAAGTGGTGTCACTGTGTCCGCCAAAGGTAAAGACGTCCCTCTCAGAGTGGTTAATGTAAAAGCAAAATGAATGTACTTTCTATTGCTGCCTGGTATTTATAATTCAGTCACACCTCCTGAGGAGTTACCAGAAGCACAAAGCAATAATTCTCTGATCTCTGTAATTGTTAAGGGGGAGACGCTTGGTAATTCAATATCTACAAGTATCAAGTCAATACTTTGCAGCAGCATATCCCAAGCTTGGTAAAGATTGTGTTAACTAAATCACGTACAAGAGCTGGCACGACTCTTGGAGAAAGTATTCATATCCTTTCTTTTTTGTGGTTTTTCAAAAATGTTCAAATGCATTGACTTATTCATCCATTTTCTTTCATGTTCAGTCCTCCTTCCCAGTCTACTTCTTCCCTTAATAAGCAATAATTCACTCAAAGCCTATTTATTCATTTTTATGTTTTCTAGCAAGGCATGTGCTATATTGTGTGACTAACATTAAAAATTGTCACAAATAGTATTGTACTGTAGAGTTCATTTCACTTTTTTTAAACTTTTTTTCTTTTTTCACCGTGCACTGGGTTATCATCCACTCTGTTGCTTTTAATGTCTGCATAGTCATCCACAGGGTGCCCATTTATCACTACACAGTGACAAACAGCGAGGTTTCCTCCAAATTCTCATGAAAACTCTGGAATGAATATCTTCATCTATCACTGTATTAACCTGTGTGGTAAGTTCTTTGTGACATATACCTCAAAGAGAAAAGACTGGGTCCTTACTTCCTCATGTCCAGATCTACATCTGTGGTCACACCAAGCAGTGCCACACTGTACTTCAGAGCAGCCGCACCCATCATCCCTCCTCCGACGACCAAGAAATTCACTAACATTTCTACTCGCTACATCCCACTGAGTATTATTCAGCGTTCCAACTTTTGTTCCAAATAAAAAGTGATGATTTGTTATTTTGATTTGCATTTATCTAATTACAAATAAATTTGAGCATCTTTTCATATCTCCAATAGATGCTTTTCTTTTTCCTTCTTCTTTTTGTTCTGGGAATCAAACCCAGGGCCTCTCTCCAGACCTTCAATAGCCTCGTGGGTGAAGAACTAGTTCAAATCTTTGCCCATGTTTCTATGAGGATTGATGCTTTGTTTCTTGTTGATTTATAAAGTTTCTTATATATTTTAGATATTTATATTTGGTTGGTTTACACGTTGACAGAAAGTTCGTTCAACCTGTCATTTGTCTGTCTCCTCCATTGAACTGAAAACTTTTATTCTGACATAATCAAATGCATTACTCTTTGTTTGACTGTTTCATATTGTTTCTGTTGTTTTCCTTAAGAAGTCTTCACCACCTCTATATCATATATTTTGCAACAATATTTTGAATTAACAGTTTTATTTTTTGATTTTAGGATTGTAATTCATCTAAAGCCTATTTTTTCATGTGATATTTGGTAGCAATATAGTTTGCAACATCAATAGCTTTCCCTTTGAGGAACAATAGCTAACTGGAAAATATAAAGGAAAATATCAATACATAATAGCAAGAAGCACCATAAAATACACAGGAATGAATACTATAGAAATTGTGTAAAATCTATATAAAAAGATAAAACTTTACTAAAGGATATTAAAAAAATTCTCAAATAAATTAAGGGACATACAATGTTCTCCAGTGAAATAATTTAGTATAACAATGATAACTATTCTTCCAAGATTAATCTATAAGTTCACTGCAAACCCAATCAAAATCCCAAGGTGATATTTCAAGTGGATTTTAATAAGGTTATGTGAATGTTTATTTGAGACCAAAGAAAGGAGTAAGCATAGCCAAAAGTGATTTGGAAAGAAGTGCTTGCCACATCAGATATCAAATGTGCTATGAAAGTGCAGTAATAAAATCAATATCAGTAAAATCAGTGTCACAATGATATGATAGAATGATATGCAAAAAAGAAAAACACAGATTTCAAAAAACAGACCTACATATATATGTTCACTTAGATAACTGATATCAAAAGATGAAATTAGAATAATTAGCTATATATTTAGAAAATATATATTTTCACATATATAAAAGAAAATATCATCAGATTATGAACTAAACCAAATAGGAAAGTTGAGTTTATAAGATTATAATAGGGTTTGGAAGGTTAATGTGACATTCAGATACCACAGGAATAAATTGACAAATTTACTAAACAAAATAGTTAAAGATTCTGTCTGAAAAAAGTTACTACAAAGTTAAGATATAAAAAGAAACTAGCCACAAAATTAAAATATAAAGTTAAAAATTTTAAGTCCAGTTTAGAAAGAGCCCCTACTCTTTTCTACTTGCAGTAGGATATGAATACTTGGAAAAAATAAATTATCCAGTAAGCATATGGAAAATGTTCTGTTTTATTATTCAGGGAAATTTAAAAATAGCAACGGCATACCACCTTTCACTATCAGGTTAGAAATATATACTTTTAAATTCCCCAGTGTTGTGGAGAAACTGGCATTCCTAAAATTTGGAGTAGGAATGTAAATTAAGGTTGGGGCTAATTCGTTTACTGTTGTTGCTGATCACATCTGACTTCCTGAGTATAATCCTCATCTTACTGGTAGCTACACCTGTCTTCCTTAATGAGATGTAGGAGCCAGATTACATCCTTAACCAATAGAACTCTCCTGCCTGGATTTCAAATCTTAAGCAAGCATCCCTTAAAGGAAGTTGTTATGAGCTAAACTGTGCCTGCCCCCATATACACAAATTTACATGTTGAAATCCTAACCTCCAGTACCTCAAAATATAACTATATTTGAAGATGAGCACTTAAAAGAGGTAATTAAGACTTTTAAAAGATCATTAAGTTGAGCCCTAATCTGATTGGCATTCTCATAAGAAAAGGTTTGTAAGGACACAGAAATGTGAAGACACATGGAGAAAACTGTGAATATGTGAAACTCAGAAGAAATCAACCCTGCCAACACCTTGTTGTTCAACTTGTAGCCTCCAGAAGTGTTTAAGTCCCTCATCATGTGGTATATATATATATATATATATATATATATATATATATATATATATATATATATATATATATATATATTTTTTTTTTTTTTTTTTAATTTTTTTTTTAATGGCAATCCTAGCAAACAAATACAGAAGTGTTGGATTTCATTTGCTACGGAGGTCAATAAGCTTCTAACAGTGGTCAGATAGTAAGTAATTTTTGTTTGGGTGACCACAGAGTTTCTTTGCAAAAATTCAACTCTGCCATTGAAGCATGTAAGTAGTCATAAATTAGGTGCAAGCAAATTAGTAGATGGGATTTTTTTTTTTTAATGAAAATAAGAGGAGAGCTAGATTTGACCAGGGAACTATATTTGGTGACTCCTGATTTATATTATGGTTAAATTTCATCCAGAGATGGCAGCAGCGGTTCCAACGGTCAATAGTCAAAGTCCTGTCCAGCATCACATCCATCGGCAGAGCCAGCAATGGTTCCAGGAGCATCTATATGAAATCAGTGTACATGGGAGGAGAGTTTCCTTGTTTTTCTTCATTTTTGAAGCCTAACTTTGTGCTATGTTTCCTCTGATTGGAATTACTATTAAAGTATGATAATCTTTTCAAATACATCCTATTATTGACAAAGCAAATGTTTAAGGCCTTTTCTCTAATTTGCATTTTTCCCAAGTATAAAATCAGATTTTGAGAATTAATAATATACTTTTTCAAAATAAACTTCCTTTTCCCTTCCACTCCAGATCCTGAAACACTCTTAAAAGCTATGCCCTTTTGTTTCTCTCCCTAACATACAGCTTAGAAACTTAAATCAGTTTTAAAGCCTCATTATTGTCTCCATGTCACAAGTGCCTGACCAGTGAGAGCAGCAGTACATCCTGGATCAGTGTGCCGAGCTGTGGCTCTTCCTTTTCTGTTGCTAATGAATACTTTTTTTTTTTTTTTTTTGAGAACTTACATTGCACCAGGCACAAAGATAGCAGCTAGGAAGAGAGAGACTAGGAAGGAGTAGCCCATGCCTCTGAGGTGCTCACAGTACTGTGGGGGAAACAGACATGTAAGCAAACAATGGATCAGCTGCAGAAGAATAGTAATACCTGTTGCATTCATTCTTTCTGCTTTCTCACCTGCTTAACCTCCTCATTTTGTCTCTCCATTTTCCCTATTTCCCCATTCTAATGCAGTCTGTACAAAGCAGCCGAGTAACTTCCCAAATTATTATTTTCCATACTTATTCTAATGATGAAAAGCATTCTTAGCTTCTCATTGATAACATTACAAAATACAAATTTATTTCACCTCAAGGTCACAACCAGAACATAGTTTGGCTCTCAGTAAGTAGTTGGTGAATAAGTAAATGAATGAATGAATCTGGACTAACCCTCTCTATTTAAATTTTTATTTTAAAATTATATGGCTCTAGTCACACTACTTTAGCTACATGGATATAAATCCTGCCCCAATGCACATCACCACATTCTTTTCTCTGTCTCCTATTGGTGCCACTCTTCCTCTGTCTCTGAGAAGCCCTTCTTAGCTACCTCCCAACTGCCCACACTCTCAAGCTCATCTTTAGATCCACCTTCTTGAGTCTTTCCCAATCTTACTCTCTTCCAAATGTCTTTAAAACTCTTTGTTTGAGCCATTCATTTGCTACTTATTGGAATGTGCTAGTAGAAACTGTTATCTTTTGATAAATATGCCCTGTCTCTTTGAGTAGGATCCCCATAATTTATCAGCTTCTGTGAAAGTGGAACTACAATTGTTAGCTCTCATATAATAATTACTTAGAGTGCTGAAACAATGCATTTGGAAGAGAAAACAACATTTTCTCCCAATAACTAGGAATGACACATTCCCATGTCTACCTCCATTGCAAGCTGAACAAGGGATCTGACAGGAAATCAGGAGGCAGCAGCCTTTGCTAGCATGATAATGAATCAGGAACATCCTGATCAACATCTTCTTTCCCATCAACACGACAGAATTACAAATCTATTTTCAGGACTAGCTCCATCAAACCCACCAGCTGTCACAGGGTTTTTCATAATTTATTTGGTTTGATTATTAATGATTCAGACATGTTTAAATTGGGAAGTGGGAGGAAAGGATTACGAGGACTTCCGGGACTCCCTGTGCTAAATTGAAAAGCATCTCTTCTGATACAATTCTCGGTGACCTTCAAGCTTTGGAGGAGTCAAGCAGCAAATAACTATGTTTTCATCTCATTCTACAACATTATCATCTGTTCCATTCCAAAATTCAAGAGCCAGAGGGCTTAAAAATTATCTGGGGAGCAGTTACACCTATAGGCTAGTTAAGTTTCTCCCAATGGTAACACCACAACCAGAAGTCTTCTCCAGCTTCTCCATGCTGGACCAAGTCCTCCCCCACTCCACACCACAGGCCCCTTGGTGACATTCTGTCATGCTGACTATCATAGTGTATTCAAACTTCATGCATCTGTCCATTCCACATGAAATACAATTTCTTTGAGATCAGGGTATTTTTATCCTTGTAATTTCAATCCTTGGAAAGGTGTCCAGCAAAGAGTAGGCCTGCAATGTTTAAGATGAACAAAAACACCCAACTTCTTGTGGTTTTCAAATTCAGATTATCTTAATGCTACTTCAGGAAGTGTAGGCTGCATACTACAGCTATTGTGATCTCTCTCAACTGGGTTTTGTGTGAGCTGCCATGCTGGGGATTGAATCTAGGGTCTCCTGCAGGCTAGGCAAGTACTCTTCCACTTAGCCACATCCCCAGCTCTCAATGGATTTTTAAAGGTTCATTTCAACAACCCATTGACATTAATGAGGCATTTTCACACGTGTAATTGAATTACTCTTCACATTAACATTCAATTTAGGTACTATTATTCTCAATTTACAAGTGAAGAAACTGAGGCCAAGAGAGGTCATATGTGGTAGGTAGAACAATAACCTTTAATAGATATCAAGCCGGCTGTAAGCCCTGGAACTCAAAAATGTTACCTTACAAGGAAAAGGATCTTTGCAGATGTGATTAAAATGAGGAGTTGAAGATAGTGAATTTATCCTGGATTTTCTAGTGGCCCTAAGCTCAATTACATGTATCTTTTTTTCCATATTTTTATTGGTGCATTATTATTATACATAACAGTGGAATTCATTCTGACATCTTTATACATGCACACAATATAACAATATAATGTATCAGTCCTGGGCACAATCACATGTATCTTGGTAAGAAGGAAGCAAAGGGAGATTTCTCTCTCTCTCTCTCTCTCTCTCTCTCTCTCTCTCTCTCTCACACACACACACACACACACACACACACACACACACACAGGGCAGAGAGGATGAAATACAGAGACAATGCAGCAAGATGTAACAGTAAGCCAAAGATTATTATTAGCCACTAGAAACTTTAATAGACAAGGTACAGATTTTCTCCTACAGCTTCCAGGCAAACCCAGCCTAGCTGACTCTCTGATTTCAGTCTAGTTGAACTGATTTTGGACTTCTAGCTTCCAGAACTGTGGAAGAATAAATTTCTGTTATTTTAAGCCACAGAGTTTGTGGTAACTTGTTAAAGCAGCCTCAGGAAACTAACATAGTGAGTGAGTGGCTAAATTATTATAAGTGGTTCAATCAATCAGAATTCAAACCCAGGTGCTCTGGTTTTAAGTCCCAAACATATTCCCCTGATTCACATGTCTAGGAATGCTCAGATTAAGACTCAGTCCCTGTCTAGAGACTTCAAGAAGCTAGATTAGCTTTTCCACCTTTTATAGTGGTAGCAACTCTTTCATATTTCCTCCTTAACACTGAGCATATCTGTTTGTGACATGCCCAGAACTAGATGAAGCATTTTATATACATGCATTGTCTCTTTCAGCACTCACAACTTGAGGAGTCAGATGTGATTGTTAAACTGATTACAAATGAAAAAAAAAAAAATGAAGGTACAGAGTGGTTACATTACTCATCCACGATTCCACAGACTTTAGTTATTAGCATATCTAATAACAAATCCTGCAGGATGACATTTTAAAAGGTTTAGCTGTGTTCAATCTCCCTCCCACATCAACTTCTTTCTTCCTTGGATTTTCTTCTTGTGTTTCCCCAAGCGTCTCCCCCAACTCAAGTGAGCTATGAATCACCCACTCACTGCCTTAGGAATATTAAAGTAGAGGGAAGAGGCAGTGGCATGAAATCATGCAGGGACAAGTTTGTACAAATTTGAAAAAATAGAATCTTTGGTGCTCCCATGTCCCTCAGGCTAAGAAACAATTTCATGACTTGGGAGAAGAGAGGACGAGCTCACAGACAAGAATGTAGGACCTCAAGAGGCCCTCCAACTTCACCACCACAGGAGAAGTGTGGTAGCAGAACCAGCACTCAGCAACCTCCAGTCACCCTCTGACCGATAAGTGAAGTTCATCTAACCTTTGCTTAGTTCCATCTGACCCCCCTGGTATGGACAATCATCTCCCCTTCCCTCCTGTGACTGGGGATTGAATCTGGGGCCTGGGTCACTGATATAAGGAATCACAAACACCTGGAAAGAAGAGTGGGGCCCTGACACCTTGAAGAATAGGACAAAGATATTGGAAGAACCCCTAGGACTAGAAAGTACCATTTTGTGGTCTCCCTTAATCTTTCCAGACTCCCCTCGTCTCTACCCCTATCAATGTATGGCAACCATCAACCAAGCCATTGGATTAAGGATGCATCCAATGATTCCATTGCATTGCAAGCTGTGGAGGAGCCTGACTGAATTGGGTTCATCTATCAAGAATGTGACATAAAGAATGATACTGATTTGTAGTCAGTGTCAAAATAGAGATTTTGATATTTACTTTGTAATTTCATCATACACCATACCATGGGGTCATTTACTCTACAGATAATTCAACTCTTATGTTGTTGTTGTTGTTTTTCCTGACAAATGATTCGTTAGAAAACCAATCACAGTCATGGAGCAATGCACATATTAGCCTCACTTCCATTTGTTCTACCCACAACATAAGACCCATCCATTTAACCCTGGGCCAGGCCTAGCAACAATTCAGAAACTGGAAAGGGCAGAGCACCAATTATAATCCATAAGGTTTGGGCTACCGATGAGGAGCAAATAGCAAGGCTGACCTTTAAGACATATGCTAACATGTAGGTTACCAGGGTTCACTTAGTCAAAGGCCTTTGCCCAAACAACCTAAAAAAAATTAATAGCATCCCCTACCCTAAGGAAACAGATCTTTTGTCAATCTAAAGAACCAGACTTAAAGCATCTACACAGTTATTTTTTAATGTTAAAAAATTTTTATTCAACGAGGACATTTGGGGGACTTCAAAAAGAAGGAAAGTGTTGCAAGAGATCATATTATTGAGCAACTAGGCTTTAAAAGTAGACCAATCTTTGGTTAAAATGTCAAAACACATTTTCCCATTTAACACCATCCCACAAATATATTGACAAATTTTCTATGCATATTATGTGTTCATCCCTAGATCAAGCACCAAGAGGAATAAATTTGTGTTCCTGGGCTTCTAGATGCAACTAGTTCCCTTTCTGATGCCCACTCAAAAGAAATTTACCCTGCCATATTCATGTCTTCTCATTAGACATTCCTGGAGCATTAGATCATTCCATTTGACGAGGCTACAAAAATGACCCATCTCTGCCCTTTGGAATGCCACAGCATACTGCACATGGGAATCATTATAGTCTGAGTTTATCTGTAGGAGCATCACTGAGCAGAAAACGAAGCAGCACATAGCAGATCCAGGATTCACATTATTACTCTGCCACCCTCTCCCTGGGAAAGTTGCCGCTCCTTTCTTTTAAGCCCCCCCCCCAGACAATTTGGAAGCCTCTTCTTTGGTCTCTATGATGAGTTTCTTTCTTATAATTATCAATATTCAACATTCACTAACTATCCATATTGTATGAGATTACAAGGTTGCTTGACATGTATATATGGCAGGAATATTCCAAGTGCTTTTACCTATTGCCAATGTTCTTCCAGAGCTGGAAATTCCACAGAGGAAGTGTGTGCTTGACTTGAACTTTTGAGTGTCAACTCTTTTAAGTAATTCCAAACAAAGCATAAACTCTGCCATCAGAGAAGCATTTGAAAAGGAAGATCAACGCAGAGCCTGAGCAGCAGATGGGGCTTGAGAGCCAAGAATAAAAAACCCAGGATGCGTCCAAACTCTAAATCATTATTGACTGAGCTCTATGCTGTCTTAATGGCTTTTACTACCTCTCGGTTCCAATTTGAAGTGCATATTAAAGCAAGCAACATTGCAAAGACCAGAGGGGCTAGAATAGTAAACTACCCATAGCTTAGTAATCGTTATGCATTAATTATTCAGGAGCTAGAGCTACTCTTTGCAAACATTAAAACCAGTGACAGCAAAGAAATATGCTTCCCCTTTGGAGGATGGGAAGGAGTGGTGCTATTTGGGGTTGATGTTAGCATGATATTTAGCAGAGCATGACAGCTTTAGTAGATAAATAACGTAATGTAGTATCATGCAAACTGTTAGCAATGTATTGGAAGACTCAAGTATTCCCTGTAGGGCATTTACATTGGATTTGCTATGATTGCAATATCTGCACAGTGATGCATTACGTGTTTTATTCTCTTTATTATATGTTTTCATTACTTTGTGTGTTAGAATGCAATAAAGAAAGCTGAAGCAATAAAAGCTGATTGATAATAATAATTCTGCAAAGATGCAACTTCCTTTCTAAAGCAGTTCCAGAGTCAAAGGAACCAATGGTATCTGATCATCTGTTCTTTTGTTGAGATTTTATCCTCCTTTCTGATAAAGGAATGGTTATTGGTTCAGAAACAGCTTTCAGTGACAGCTGGCACGTCTTGGTTAAGAAGGAGGAAGGTGGGGAAAATGGGTCCCATTTAGAATGCTAAATCCTGCATGTGGTTCACTTCTCTGTTTCTCTCCTTCCTTTCATTTTCTAAAACTCAAAGATCAGATGTTGTCTTTCAAAAGAAAAATAAATCACTTTTTAGGAGCAGTACCTTTGGGGCTGTCAGTTTTTTGTAACTACAACAAATACCTGAGACAATCAACTTATAAAGAGAAAAGGTAGGTTCCAGATCTTGATCAGGTGCATCTTTTGGTTTTGGGCCTGTGTGAGGCAGCAGAGCATGGTGGGAGTGAATGGGGGAATAGGAACATTCACCTCATGGCCAGAGGGTGAAAGAAAAAAGAGAAAGAATGGGGGTCCCACAATCCCCTTTGATGGCACATCAGTAATGACCTACGAGGCCCCACCTCTTAACGTTTCTACCACCTCCCCAAATTACTACACTAGGGACAAAGTCATCAGCACATGGACCTTTGGGAGACACTTAAGATCCAAACTATGGCAGGTTTTTTTTTTCCTCCGACAGCCTACCCTCCTGGATAAAGTTTATTCAAAGCTCTTCCCAGGAGATTCTCTTAGCAGCTCTAAAATCACTAGAATTGGGAACTTAACATGTATGTGCACATGTGCATGTGTTGGGGTCCCAACCTACATCTAAGTGAGCTTCAATGGCTAAGCATGATGAACAGGTGAAAGGGTCTACAAGGATCAGACTTTGCACTGCAGTTTTGCTTGGAGTGCAGAGTTTACTTGTAACCATTCAGGGAAGTGGTTGGACTAGAAAAACAATCTTATGTTTCTATGGGGCATCAGAGAGAGGAGCTACATACAAAAATGAGGGACTTTGAAGAGCAAAGGAGTAAGAATGTTACTTAGGTGGAAAAAATGAAATGCAGAGTCAAGGTAAGTATCCTCCTCCTCACTTCTATGTCAAATGCACAATGACACAATCATTGCCTAGAAAACACAATCCCCAAGGGTTTTTGGCTATAAAGGGATGAGCAGAGAACAACTCCATCTGAGGGTGAGACAGACATCAACATCTTTAGGAAGGCCATCAGCTTTGGTGACATGAAGAGGCATAGCCTAAAAGATTCCAAAAGCAACATACATCAAAGCACAGCTGAAGACCCCTGTCTTCCTAGGACCCCCAGAAAAACTTAGAAAACATTTTACTGCAAATTGAGATCTTATATTATGTAAGTGTGGCATAGGTTAGTAAAATTTCAATTATAAACATTAAGTGCTTTATTTTACCCAATACAGATGATGCTTTGGGGAAACTTGGGTTATTTGTAAAATAAAGGCAAAATTCCATTTGTAATTGCAAAGGGCAGGCAATCACTTTTGGTGTTGGATTTCTAAAAGGCTCAAGCAATATAAATCACCACATTATTGGAAGAGAATAATGATATATTCCAGTTAGGCCAGTGAGTCCTCCTATGGGGGGATGTCTTTGCAGAGGTGACATAAAGGATAGGGGTGCCTAGGGACCACATCAAACTGGTAGGGGTAGTACTAACAAAACACTGGACACATAAGAGTGAACCAGAAAGCTTGTCAAAGTTCAGAACACCAGGTCCCATTCCCCAAAGGTGTTCAACTCAGGTATTTTACAAGGCCCTCGGTGCTATTATAATGTTAATACGAGTGGTCTTCAAAGTACTTTTCAAATAAACACCATGATGATGTTATCTGTAAAGGACAGTTGGGTCTGCATTGCCAAAGGCCAGATCCTTGTCAAGGGAATCACCCACTGAGGCTGTGCCTAGAAGAGATAGGATGCTGGTAAGGCAGAGAGTGAATGAGGGAGATAACGTGGTATGCTGTGACCAAGCCTTGGGCACAGAAAAGAGAAGTCAAGAGAAGCAGAGGAAAGAGTGAGGACTGTGTCACAGATACACAGGGGTGTTGAATCACAGCTTTTACATGGTGCTCTTGGCCTGATGTCAGAAGGCCTGCCCCTGGCTGGACAGTGATGGATAACCCTCAAGAGATAACTACATATGACCATCTATTCCAGATGCTTTCGAAGTCCTTGTGTATGGTAGGTATGGCTTTAGAGTTGCCAGATGGACTTCTTAAATACATTTTTTAAAAAATTTCCCCAACATTTTAAAGCATATGTAATATTTCTTTTTTCCTCTTTCCACATATTTTTATTGGTGCATCATAGTTGTACACAATGATGAGATTTGTTGTTACATATTTGTACATGTACACAATGTAACAATATAATTTGGCCAATATCATTCCCTAGTACTTCCCTCCTTTCCATTCCCACCCAGGCCCCTTCCCTCTACTAATCTCCATTTGATTTTTATGAGATTCCCCCACCTGACCTCCACCCTTCTTTTCCTTTTCTCTCTCTAGCTTCCACATATAAGAGAAAACACATGACCCTTGGCCTTATAATTTTGGCTTACTTTGCTTTACATAATGGTCTCAAGTTCCATCCATTTTCCTGCAAATGGCATGATTTCCTTTTTCTTTATGGTTGAATAAAACTTCACTGTCTTTAAATATGTTTTTCTTAACTAGCAGAATTATTTGCTGTTGAGTCATAGGTGTTAGTTTGCAGGTTAGTTATATTCAGGTCAGGACAGTAAGTCCCCATGGGAAGCTCTTTATTTCTTCATAGATATTATTCCTCAGAGGTTACTCTATGAGTCAACTAGGATTGTAAGAAGATTATGTGCTCTGGAAGCAAAAGGCCTAACTATTGGCAAGTCGGTAATATTGGCATATCATTCTATCTTTTGGGGGCATTGCTGCCTATTCTATAAAGTGGGAATAATTGTACCTACTTACAGCTATTTGTGGATTAAGTAAAATATATGCAAGGCACCTCTTCACAGTTCTTGGGGTTTAATAGGTATACTGAATAAATGATAACTGATACTATTATTACAAGCTGTTTATAGCTTTAAACAGCTCTTCTTTTTTAAAATTATGGTTAGCAGATCACTATACTTTTCCAAATTTTAACTCAAAAAACTGAACTATTTTAAAAATACCTCAGCATAAACATTTACCTATATTTATTTCTGTTATATTAAAATAGAATATATGATTAGTGTGAGCTTTACAGAAATATCAACTCTTGAAAAAAGATTATTTTTTTTTCATGTGATTTAATTTAATGCCAGTTTTTCCTAGACTTAAGCTACAGTATCCTGTTAGGGGTAATCCTTTAAAAAAAGGATTATCCTTAATTTATGTATGCCTACTTTTCATGCATCTCCTAAACACAGATGGCCTCTGGAGAGCAGCAGGTTCAAACAGCCTCATCCTGTCCCTCTTGATGTTATTTCTTAGTACTCTTCCTCTTTAACTGCTCCATCATTTACTAAAATCTAAAACACACTCCAAAAATCCTAGTCTTTTTTCACCCCCGGGGATAATTAAAAAAAAGTGTGAGTCAACAACAACAAAAAAAAAAAAAAAAAAAAAAAGGAGAGTTAAACCCTGTAGGTCTACTTTTGGTAGATATTCACTCAACTGCAATATTTTGAAGTTTGTGGATTACTAAAATACTGTTGCTACATTCCATAAAATGATAAATTTGTAAAATGCTTTGGAAGCATAGAGGAAGGAGCAGCTCTGGGTGGCAAGGGCAGAGCAGTATCAAGGAAGAAGTGGTATTGGATCTGGGTCTTGAGATTAACAAAGGTAGAAAGGAGAGCCAAGTTATTGCAGGCAGTGAGAGCACCGTGTGTTCAGAAAGCAAGCCTGAGAAGCAGGTTGTTATAACTATATGTGTGTCTTTGGAGGTTGTGATGAAGGGTGCGAATTGAAACCAGAATGGCAGGTAGGGACTTGACAAGGAATATCTTTGAATCCAAGCTATGGAGTTGGCATTTTATTTACATGATTCAACAGACTTTAAAAATATTTCAAGTGCAGTATCTGTAAAACTTGTAAAGAAAATAGGAGACATGTTAAAAAAATCACCGCAACTAATCCTTTACCTATGAGTCCACGTCACAGAGCAGCCCACATCCCATACTAACACAAAGTAGAGGTGCTACTCCATCAGAAAAGGGACATCAATCACCAATATCCTACTTCGGTGACTTATATTATCAGTGCATCAAACTAAAATTTAGCCTTTGTTTATGTCTGCACACAAATCTTAAGATCTAGAATTGTGGATTTTGCCAATTTAAAGGTTTTTTCCTTTTTTCTTTTAAAATCATTATGTTCTATTTGGAAATGAAATTTGCCACTTATTCTATCAAGGATGTTAGTCACCTAGATCTACAAAATCAGTATTCTGAGGCTAACTTCAATATGATTCTCACAGTAATGTTCAAGCTACTATATCTCTGATCAGAAACTCTACACTACCAAGAGGGACAATAATTTGAACAAGGGGACATGACACTGAGTCTAGAATGCTTCTGCTGTGACCTAAGGGAGTCTTGAAAAATTACATAGATTTCACAAACAAAATCAAGCTCTGTTAAATTTACAGATTCTTCACCATCAACCCCTCCCCAACACACACACACTCACACATATACCCTGCAAATAGTTGCTTACCCCTAAATCACACAATTTTGGATAATTAATGATCAAAGTTTCATTTAACCAAACTATTACTTCCCCTCAAATCCTAAACTAATTACCAAAACTAACTTCAGTGACCCTGAGAAAATTCTCAAGAAATTCTTCTAAACAATAAAACTGAATACTTCAACAGAGTGAAATTCCGCACTTAGATCTCTTTTATGAGTCATTGAAATGAATTTGGTCTTAAGTCTTCTTGTTGTCAGACTCGTTCAACAATATTCTTAATATCTCTCTAGCTGTCAAGAAAACTGACAAAATTATCATTCACTTACGTTCCAAATCATGGTTTTATGAGACTCATTTCATCATGGTTGAAATATCAGGACCAATATAAAAGGACCCCATGTTTAAATGCCACTTATATTACAGCAAACATCATTATCTTCTGATGATGAGGAAACAAAAACAAGGCAAAATGTGGCTCTTTTTCAAAACTCTATTAATCCTCAGTTGAAGGTCTCCTTCTGGGACCCCCTTTTTCCTTTGATCATTTATGTGCATCTTCTTCAGTTCTAGGTAGATTACTGAATCTCTCTACTCTGAAGACAATATAGAAGGATAAAATGAGTGAACTTGGAGCCCAATCCCAGGAGATCTTGGTTCAAATCTAGTTTTGTATAGAACAGCTCTGTGACCCAAGGCCTGACAACCATACTGGCTCAATTCCCACAGGTGTATAATGAAGATAAAAATAATCTGTTGCTTCAGTGGCAAGTGGTTTTGTTGAGTGGCGATGTGGTGCTTTATGGGTGGATGGACATGACTGGTAGTTCTCAGCCTCTTCACATTTGATAACAGGTCAAAATGCTAATCTTATGAAGACCTTGACCAGCCAGATTATCATCCTGGAAGTAGAGCCCAGTGACACCATTGAGAATATGAAGGCCAAGATCAGGATAAAAAAGGTATTCCCCCTGACCAGCAGATGCTCATCTTTGCAGGCAAGCAGCTGGAAGATGGCTGCATTCTTTCTGACTACAACATCCAGAAAGAGTCAGCCCAGCACCTGGTCCTTCATCTGAGAGGTGGCTGTTAATTTTTCTATCTGCATTCAGGGTGCATGCTGATAGTATTATGCTGCACATAGCTCTTTGTCCCAATTTAAGTTTAGAAATTACCAGTTTTAGTAATAGCTGAATCCATCCAAAATGTTAAAAAAGTTTTGTTGCATGGTAAAATAAAAAATAATAATAATCTGCTTCTTGTGGGGTGTTCTTGTCTGATATATGTATTAAATGGTGTCAGTAAGTACCTTGACAACCTCCAGTTATCTTCTCAGGAAAAGTTTGAAATTCTTATTGCATGAAAGGAATCTGGTCAAAAAAATCACAAAAGAAGATGGATGAAATGAATATTAATATATCAGTAGTAATAATTGGGGTAAATGGATTTGATTACCCAATTAAAAGAGCAAGAACAATGAACTATATGTTTTTTAAAATAATCACAACTGAAACAATTTTAAAAGGGAATATTTAAAATGAGAATCCACCTAAGGATTAAAGAATTCACAGGAAAATGGAAGAAATTGGAGATGATAATGTTAAGTGAATAATAAGGAGGAGGATATGATCAAAGTACATTATATGCATACATGAAAATGTCACAAAGGAACCAATTATTTTGTACAATTAATATGTGTTAATAATTATAATGAAAGATTTTAAAAGCATAGAAAATGTATAGTGGCTAACTTCCCTTAGCTTTATCTTCTCTAACTCCATCCATTTACCTGCAAATGCCATGATATATTCTCTTCTATTGCTGAGTAATATTCCATTGTGTATATATGCCACAATTTTTTTATCCATTCATCTATTGCAGAGCATCTAGGTGGCTTCCACAGTTTAGCTATTGTGAATTGTGCTGCTGTAAACAATGATGTGGCTGTGTCCCTGTAGTCTGCTGTTTTTAAGTCCTTTGGGTATAGACCGAGGAAAGGGATAGCTGGGTCAAATGGTAGTTCCATTCACAATCTTCCAAGAAATCTCCATACTGCTTTCCATATTGGCTGTACCAATTTGCAGTCCCACCAGCAGTGTATGAGTGTACCTTTTTCCCCCGCATCCTCGCCAACACTTATTGTTGTTTGTATTCATAATAGCTTTTAAAATAAAGGTATTATGTCCAACTACAAAACAAACAAACAACAAACAAAAAACAGTACTGTTGTGCCCAATAAGTTTCAAAGAATGCTCTGCCATTAGGAGGCAAGTTTTATGACCTGTGGCAATAACATAAATGTATATTGCCAACTTTCCCAATTAAAAAGTGAGGCTAGCTGTCCTCTATCATTGAGATAGAGAAAGTGCCATTTACCAAATCAATTACTTCAGGCTACATAGCCAGGCCTCAGTAATCTGGTTTTAAACTATGATCATATTTTTTTCTGCAATAATAAAGTTCCACAGTCAATGATGAAAACAGCAATGTGACCTTTCTAACTTGTAGATCAAAAGTCCAGTTTGTCTTTCTTAAATTTGGACTACCAAATTTAACTCCCAGAAAAGAAGAATGCACATTTTCACTTTTCTGTGAATTGAAGTCTTCACTATATAAACCACATGAAATTTATGGTTTTGTAAGTTAACAAGGTGAATATTGGCATTTACACATGGTTCAACTATGCTCCCAATAAAGACCAACATACAAGGAAGTATTACAAAAATACATATTCCCTAGAAAGAGTATGGCTTGGTCCTGTCTCCAGATTACAAATGCTTTAAATACTAATTTAAAAAAATTTAAACATTGGAAAAGCTTTTTGGTTTTTGCTTTGTTTTGTTTTATATAAGTAAATACAGATAGCTGCCATCAAGTAGATATTATAAAAGGGTGGCAAAAATTATAACTAGATGTATTTTTCAACAGTAGTTTGGTTATGCTATTGATAGTTCAGGTAATTATGCTTGTATATATACTTTGGCTTAAGAAAATGGTTATTATTTACATCATGTGGGCTGGGTTGTAGCTCAGTGGTAGATTGTTCATCTCACATGTGGAAGGCACTGGGTTCTCAGCACCACACAAAAACAAAATAAAGGTATTGTGTTCATCTACAAATAAAAAAATATATTAAAAGGAAATGTATAGTTGGCATGTATTTAACAAAATAAATCTGGACTTGCTACCAATCTCCAACAGTCATACAAGCAAATTCCTTAACATTATTTTGTGTTTTCTTTCTGAGCTCCCCTGACACACCTTAGAGAATCAGCAAAAAACTTCAGCAAAACAACATGTTATCGGCAATCTGGAAATTGGGAAAGCTATTCGTCACTGAAGCCACTTTTCTCTTGCATCAGGTCATCTAGAACTGGTACCTGGTTAATAGAACCTAAACCATATCCAAATCCTTCAGAGCAAGGATACCTGGCAAATGCAGTACACAGAATAGCAGACAAGAATAAGGTTGGCACAGAAGTCAAACAAGCGAATCTACCAGGTCTGCCACAATGAGCTTTATGAAGAGAGTGGGGATGTATTCTTTCTGTAGTTATTCTTTAAAACAATTTGTACAGCATCATGAGAATTTTAGATTGTGAAGACCTTCTCATTTTGTTAAGGCAGAGGCTTGAGCTGCCTTAAATTAGAATAATAGAAGAAACGGAACATAATTCCCACTTGTCTATGAACAAATCAAGAAGTTACATCGACATTGGAAGTTCCAAATGGTAACAGCAATGGGCTTTTCCCATTACTGAGGCTAAGGAGAAGTCCAGCACTAGGCAGAGATTTTTAAGAGAGTGTCATGGTGTCCCAGCATCTACCCTGGAAAAATTATCATACCATTTTATTTCTATTTTAGTATCGGTACCATAGAATATCACTGTATTTTACACATTTACCCATGTGTATACTAATGTGTGTACATACACACATACCTTTCTCAAAGTTTCCATGGATCTAGAGTTGACTGAATGTTGTCATGCCTCACTTAATATTCTGCCATGAAAAAAATCAATAGAACAAGCCAAACTCACAGACTGTCCAACTGAGGAATGAGATTTTATTTTTGTCACAGAGAGGAAAGTTGTCCTTCTTATCAAAATGAAGATATGTGGCAAGAAGAACCAGTTGTATGAACTTGGATAAGCCACTTACTCCCTCTAATTCTTAGTTTCCTCCCATTTAAAGTGAGGATAACCTAAATCACAAGAATTAATTATGCTCAAGCCTCTTGCATTTTTCTTGGTAGAAATCCAATAAATGTGAACTGAATTCAGTTAAATTAAACTGGGGATATTTCCAGCATATACAGGATCACAGAGTTATCCTAGCTATCAAAGGTAAGGTTGTATTGGTACAGGGTCATGAGACTAGTCTTCTTGTACTTCTCTGGGTCATTGCTACACATATACCACATCTGGCTGGATCCCTTCAATGCTAAGATCAGCCACTGTCAGTTTTCTCACACATCTGCTGCATGTTCAGAGCACTGTCACCCAGCCAGCAAAACCTGCCCTCCTGCAACATGTCATGCAAAGTTTCCATCCTGGGTCCCTCCTCCTGGGCACCCAGACCAAATCTGTTAAGCGTCTCCAAGACAGAGAGTCTTAGTGACCACATATAAACAAACAAACAAAAACACAGCAGGGGGGCGGGGCGGAGAAGAATCAAAAAGAAAGTAATAAGATGTTGGTTTGCACAGAGAAAACCTTCAAGTTTTTGAAATTTAGTCACTGTCTTAGCTAGAAAGCCTGTTTCTGAATCAGGCACTTTCTCCAACACTGATCTGAGGTAGATAGCATGTCTTCTAGCCTGCATATGCTAAGGGAAAGGTCAGCACTCAACCAATCAGCAAGAAAAATGACGATAAAAATGTGAGGCAAAAACTGCATGCAACCCTTTGCCAACTCCTGTTTTTGAAATTCTAAATTGCAAGCTGAACCATATGGTTCCACATACCTTTTTGACTAGTGGCTTTTCTCTTGGGAAATGACTCAATCATGCATTTGTGTTTCTGAGGATGGCTGAGTTTTCTAAAAGCCCCCTGTCCTCATAAACCTACATACTTTGTGTTGCAGGAAAACCTTGTGACAAGCAGAACGTTCAAGAGTCATTAGCAGCCACACTCATAAGCTTTCATACTTACCCACAGCCCTCCGAGCAGGCCTCCCTGTGGTTACTAAATTTTTCCTCTTGCTGAGATTTCCCAGCATGCTCTAGGATTATCAAGTAAAGCCAAATATTAAGAGGAAAATCTTGAAAATCCTTCAGTGCCTGGGGCGGAATCAAATCAGAGGAGCTCTCCACTCTGGCACCAGCCAGCTGAGCTACAAACACTGACCCAGCCCACGCTGAGAAGACTCATCATGAGCAGAAAACCCGTAATGTTGCCAAAATACATTGCAGACTCACAAATGGGGGAAATGAAGTATATAAAACAGTAGGAAAGTTTGCAGAAATAACAGTTAATATTTATTTCAGGCATTCATCTGTACATGGCAATGCTGAGATGTTTTTCCCTTGGCGTTTCTTTATGCCTTCAAGGCCTTCTGTTGGATAGAGTCTGAAGTCCTTAATCATAGAAGCCATGCACCATGTCTCAATTTGCAACTCCACACAGCTTTTGTCAAAGTGAGTGCTGGACCCAAAAAAACAGTGGACATTAAAATGAAACAAAGCTGAGCTGGAGTCAAAAAACATGGATGTCGAGATTTCTGGTCAAATGAATTTTATTGCACCATGTTTTAGTGTCTTTTTTTTATGTATTCTACTTGGTTGCTCAGATTGTGAAAATTACAAAATAAAAATTAAGTGGCTGTGTAATATCTGACTTGTCGGTTTTTCCACCTGGCATTTCTTTTGCAGCATTGACTCTCTCTCTCAAGGAGAGGATGCATGAAATATGAAAAGCCACCTGTCTCATGAAGTCGATGGGAGGGATAGTGGGCTAAAGAATGGCTGCCTGGTGTCCAAACCTACCTCTACCTTCTGAGCTATGTGTCCTTAGGCAAATCTTTATGATTCCCTGGGTCTTCCCTGGGTTTAAACTTTTACAGGAAATGCCATTCTTAGAAAAAGAAAAACAAAAAGTCTCTGGGATGGTTGCCTCCAAAGAAGAATTTCTGAGCCTATGTGCCAAGGACCCAAGTCTGAAAAATCTGAATAATCACTTTATCTGTCAAATAAAAATGGTGTGCATGGGAAAAGCTGACAGCTCAGCTCAGAACTTAGTCATACAAGCACTATTTTTTGTATCTTTGCATACAACAGAAGGGCTTTATTTGTACTCCCCATAACCTCACTCAGAATATTAAAAAGATATGTATTCAGAGATCAAGATTGTATCAAATTATTAATCATTTTGCTGCTTCATCGAGGTCATTCTTAAGTCAAACACCTTTACTCTTTGTTTTCTGCCAGTGCATGGAGATGAAGACTAAAATGTCTACCAGTACAAATGCGGTTTTGCCTTGATTTGTCCTAAGGTGCCAGCAGTTTGACCTCCCTGGCATTTTCATTGTCACTGCAAATGTCAATGCAGTGCAAATAGCCAAATGAGAACATATTTGACCCCAGATTCCCTCTGGGAGGTCCTCAGGGTGCACAGACAATGCTCTGAGAACCACTGTGTTAGTATATCATATAAAAATATGAATGGACACTCAGCTTCAAAACATCAGACCTTGAAGCAAGGAGAGAACAAAGGGGGATGTACTGTTTCAAATGCAAAATTTCATCCTAGAACTTAAAGATCACACACACCTTGTATTTTCCCCACAGTATTATCAACTTTATTTATAAAATAAATAAATGTGCTAACTAGTAAAAGCACATTGCTGTATGTATGAAGGGAAACTATAACAAATAACCAATTCTGTGGCTTATTCTTTCACAGTTCTAGATGCTGGAAGTCCAAAATCAATAGGGCCATGGAGCCTCTGAAGGTTCTCAGGAAGAATCCTCCCTTCCTTCTTCCTTGATGCTGGTGGCTCCCAGCAACTCTTGGTGTTCTTTGACTTGAGCAGCTTCTCTCTAACCTCTGCATCCTTCCACATACAGCTTTTTTTTTTTCTGTGTTTGTCTATGCACCCTCTCCTCTTCTTCTAAAACACTAGTCATTAAGTTTGGGACCTCTCAATCCAAAAGACTGCAAAGTCCTTATTCCTCAAAAAGACCACAGTCATAGGTTTCTATATTAGCACTTGAACATATCTTTTTTGGGTACACAAAATGAGAGGCAGGAATTGCTGTCATCATAATTATGTAGTGCAATAAGTTTAATTGTGTTCCTGAAAGCCACTATATATTACATAATAGTAATGGATTAAGGGTCATTTCTGCTCCTTATTTTCTTTTGCTCTTCAAAAAGTTAGAAATATTGAGTAAGAAATTTTATTTTAAAACAACTTGAAGTATAATCAATATGCAATAAACTACACATATTCACAGTGTACAATATGGTAAGTTGTGACATATGTATATACCCATAAAATCATCACCACAATCAAGAATATAAATATAACCATAAATCCCAAAGGTTTCCATGTGCTTCTTGGTAACTCTTCCTTCTGGTTTTTCTGTACCTGCACCCCATGTGCCTGGCAACCACTGATTTGCTTTCTGTCATTGAGATTCATTTGCATTTTATACAGTTTCATATAATGGAATCATACAGTATGCACCCTTTTTTCTCTGTTATCTTTCACTCAGTATAATTATTTCACAATTCATCCATGTGGTCATATGTGTATCAATAATTCCTTCTAAATGCTATATAATATTTCATTTTATGGATATATAAAGATTTGTTTATCTATTTACCTGCTGGTAGAAATTGGGGTTGTTTCATGATTTGTCTATTACAAATAAAACTGAGCAATAAATCTTTCAAATGCCAGGAATTTGCTTCTGCAATCTGCCATGTATTTTAGTTTTTTATGAACCTATTAAAGTATTTGTTGCTGTAAGTCCTTATGGTTTCTAAGAAGGTCAAGTTCCTCTGGTACAACTTGTGGAAAGCTTTTTGGAAAGAAAGATGTATGATATATCAAGAGCCAAAAAAATTGACAATTTTCTACTCAGTAATCCCACTGTTAGGAATTTTGCCTAAAGGATTAATTTTTTAAAAAATAGAAAAGAAAAAGTAAGCTGGTAAAGATATTTTCTACAGAGCTTTGTAGAATAATAAAAGTAACCTAGATATAAAATGTTGAAATATTTAAATGGCATGAGAGTGTTTGACATATAATATTTAATTCAAAAAAGCACACTATAAAATTATGTCTATACTATGATTGCAGCCATATACAATTCAGATATGTTTATAGATGAGGAGTCTAAAAATTATTAGTGCATTACAGTTATAGAATTGGGAATGACATTTTTGTTTTATTTTATCATAAAATTTATGCAATAATAAGCATCAACAGGTAATATTTGACTATATCTGAAGACACTAGACCCCTAGTTTTCTCCTTGATGTTCATTTGATTTATTTCCTATCATTGGTTGAATAAATTAGGATGTTATCAGAGGTCCAACTTAGTTTACCCCTATGTATTATTATACTTCAGACAGAACTTAAAGGCTGATATTAGCAAGTATTCTATATTCTGGAAGTCCTTTTCAACTCAAAAGTATATAAATTTACCTGAAAAAGATAGAAAAATCTCAATAGTTACTGAGGATGTGTTTCATCCAAATACACACACTGCTGGAGGGAATTTGATTTGGTACAACCACTTTAGAAAACTATTAGTGTTATCTAATAAAGCAGGATATGTTATATTCACTATAACCATAAATTCCCCAGTTTGGTGTATGCCCAATAGAAATGCATATACATGTTCAGCAAAGACAAGCACTAGAATATCGATAGCAGCATTATTTGTAATAGACACAAGCTGGAAAATATTCAACAGAATGTTGGAAATATTCAATGAAGAATGGATAAATACACCATGGTGAGGAAACATGATAGAATATTATACAACAATTAGAATGAATAATCCATATATAAACACATATTCATGTGGCTAAACATCACAAATATTGAGTGAATCCATATTCAAAAAGAGTACATAGTATATACTTCCATTTATGTCAGTACAAAACCAGACAAAATTAATCTGTACTTTTAAGGATCAGAAGGGAAGATACTTACATAAAGGAACATAAAGAGACTTTGGGGTGGGCTGGAGTTATAGCTTGGTGGTAGAGCACTTGCTTAGAACGGGTGAGGCACTGGGTTTGATCCTCAGCACCATATAAAAATAAGTAAATAAAATAAAGGTATTGTGCTCAACTATAACTAAAAATATATATAGTAAAGAAAAGAGAGATAAAAATAGGACATGTATTTTGGAATATATCTTAAAATTCATTTTTTAAATTTCTTTTATGTTATAATTAAAACTGAAGTTTAGAAGTTAATAAAAGAAATCACCATGCCTGTCAATTTACCAGCTCTTTCACTTCTCTACCAAAATGGCCAATATAGTGCTGTGTTATCAGATATTAAAAATGGCTAAAATTAAAAAAAAAGAAGAAAAAGAAAAAAGGCTTTGGGGGTATTTATAATGTGCTATTTATTGACATAAGTACAAGTCATATAAATGTGTTCAGTTTGTGGAAATTCATCATGCTGTATATTTATGTGTACTTTTCTGTAATGTATATTATACTCCAACAAAAGTTTTTTTTTTCTTCAAGTCTACAAGCATTATTAAAAGTGTTAGCAGGAGCTTTCTTTTTTATGTGGAAACCAAAAAGAGGGACAGTTGGCAGAGTTAGTATAGTGCTGTGAATTTACAATGAACTAGACAAATCAGGGTTATATAGCAGGATGCATCTGGGGAACTTTGTAACCAGCCAGGAATTGTTATTGCTATTTACAGAACTGAAAGCTCTCAATAAATTTTGTTTCTTCCATTGCACACTGTCCGATGATTGGCAAAGAAATAAAATATAAAATCAAGAAGGCCAGAATGCCCTCTGTGAGAATAAAATGTACTGCCAACATGGCACACAGCTGCACTTCCATCCAAAGTTGTATGGAGCTTATGAGAGGTCCAAGCTGCTGTATGACTTGGAGAGCTAGCATGCTTCCTGTGCCAGAAGCACAGTTAGAAACAGGAAACAGAAAATATGTTTCTACTATAATCCCCAAGGAAAGAAAGAAAACTCTTCTCCAACCAAGACAGGAAAGGAGGGGAGGGCATCAGCTCTCATCTTATTAAAGCTAAGCTCCAAGAAGCAAAGGAGAAATTCTCTACCCAGCGAAGAATTATTTTCCTGAAATCTTCATTAGTTGCTCAAGAACTGTTTGGTTATCAGAATCTTTATTAAGAATTTCAAATATCCACATGTTAAGAGCCACAGCAAGCTTTTTGGACAATGTATTTGAACCTTCTATGTGACTTTGCAATTGAAAGACAGGATCTAGAAAGAACTAGAGGCAAATTGAATACAAACAATGGGGATGGTTCAATAGCTCATGGTATACTGGGGTACAATAAAGCCATTAAAATATAATAAGTTCTAGAACCAAGATTATTATGACTCAAATGGAGTGGGGAGGGAGAGCAAGGGAAGAAGATTACTTCTAGATAGGGAATAGGGGTGGGAGGGAAAGGGAGGGAGAAGGGGAATAGCATGGATGGTGAAAGGAGACCCTCATCACTATACAAAATACATGTATAAAGATGTGAATTTGGTGTTGACATACCTTATATATAATCAGAGAAATGATAAATTATGATATAATGGTGTATTAAGAATCGTAATGCAAAAATAAAAAAATAAATATTACAAAAAAAAAGATTATGTTCTCTAAATACCATTTTCCACTAAATGGAACCAGTTCTCCTTGGAGAAGTAACTCAATCCATGTCTAGAGTAGAAAGTTCACTGTATATTCTAGGGTACCTTATTGTGCCAGAAAGTAGGGAAACCATAACAAACTATCAGAGTCTTGTCAAATAAGATGGAAGAAACTATTCTAAGAGGTTTCTACTGGCTGAGGATAGGACTACTTGAGCACCAAACAGAATAATAGTTTCAATAAACTAAAAGACATTGAAAATATATTTTGAAAAATTTAACAGTGTAAAAAAAATGTTATTGATCACCACTGGAGGTTGTCAAAGCACTCACTCACTATTCAAAAAAAATTGACAAATAAAAGGAACCAATCCTTTATGCTGCCTTTCCTATACAAACTTCTCTTTTGATTACTGGCAATTGAACAGGGAGAATTCTTCATAGAAGCATATAATCTAAGAAATGTAGAAAGATTAATAGGTTTAGAAAAATCATTTTTCAATTCCGAGTGAAATAACTTGTGTAGGTAATGTTCATAACTGAATAGTACAACCAGCAGGTCAAGGTGGATGGGGAGCTTATACTGGTGAGATGAAGCTAACCACACCTGACTCAGAGGCCAATATCAGCATCACTGAAAGTGGGCTGGCCAACACTTGAACCGTCCTAGTGTGATACAGCAGGAAGTGCCCAACATCAGATGTTAAGTGTGATACAGCAGGAAGTTCCCAGCATCCACTGTTAAGTATTCTAGTTAAAAGAATTGTATCTGAATCTAGTCAATCCTCTATAGTCAACAAATCATTTAAAAGAAGCAGAGTAGAAGAATGTATTGAATGATACCATGAGGATATTATAAGCCAAATCTTGAAGATGGGGGAATTCTAGATGGAAAATAATTTGACTTCTTCAACAAATAAAGATATTAAACAAGGAAAGGGAGTAAAAACTTTTATAAATTTCAAAGATAATTAGAACTTATATTAGGCAAATGAAATGTTTGGCATTTGAATCTTTAAACAAACCAACTATAAAAAGATATTTCTGGGGCAGGGGTTATAGTTCAGTGGAAGAGTGCTTGCCTGGCATGTGTGAGACACTGGGTTTGATTCTCAACACCACATATAAATAAATACAGTCCATCAACAACTAAAAAATATTTTTTAAAAAAAAAAAGACATTTCTGAGGAAATCAGGGAGATTTGAACATGACTTGGATGGTTTCAAAGAACTATTTGAAGAATAGTGAACTATGTGAGAATGGTATAATGGCATAATTTTATGTTTTTAAAAATCCCTGTTTATGATACATACTTGTTAGTGACACGAAGTGTGATGGGTCAAAACAACATAAAGTCTGGAATTTGCTTTTAAGTATCCCAGCAAAACTACCTGAAAAATTTAAAAGGCTAGGTGGGAATAGATGTAATATTATTTTTGTTTTCAAAACTACAAGAAAAAAAAAGATTTTATTTATTAAAAGCAAGAGAATGCAACCAATATAAAAATCAAAATCTTTAACTTTCGTTGCTTGTCCAATGGGAGCTGGATGTTATTTGCAAATTTTCTAAGGGTCCTGATCCTTTCATGAAATCTTTACACAAGGGGAAGGTGTGGGACAGATTCCTTAAGCAACCCTTTGGGAGAACTCTTTATCAGGATGGGAGTAAATGCTGGATCTTTTACTTCTTTCCCTCCAGCTTCCTGTGTACTACAAAGTAGTCATTGCATGCAATGGTGAAGCCTGCGAAAAGAAGCTCTGCAAGTCCACTTTGCCATCTCTGCCCTGGTCCAGGTCCTCCATTATTTTGTCCACAGCCAGAAGATCTTTTTTTGTTCTTCTAAAAATCCAGGGAACTCCTTTTCCATGAGTACTCTCAGGTCCTCCTTGGTTTAAGGAGCCTTTATCTCTGACAAATTTGTGAAATGTAAACATCATAGTTTCCATGGCAGGTTCCATTTGAGATGGCATTTTAATGAAGTCTGTTGAAAACTTGCAAGTGAGGTGCAACACCGACTTTGGGCTAGCTGGGATGGCAGGGCGGCTAGCAGAACACAGCAGACTGTGGGACTGTGACTGTGCGCCTTTGTGAGTGAATAAAATACTATTGATAAAATGTCAACCATTGTTGAGACTTGGTGATAGCCAATGTGGATTCACATACTGTTTTCTTCATCTTTGTGTGTATCTTAAATTTTCCCTTTTATAAGCAAAAATAAATAAATAGAGTTCTATCGATCGACCTGGGAAAACATCTATAATGTCTTGGTGAGTGAATAAAGCAAGCAAGATGAAATATAAATAGCTATAATATGAACTCATCTTAAGAATAATACCCTGACTTTGTAAAATACACCACATATATATTTTAATTTTACACACACACACACATGAACATATACATTTGCATTGATTTTATGATCACTGAGAATTATTTGGAAGGGCTCACTGTACATAGTAAACATGGACTAGCTGGAGAGAGAGGCTGATATTGATGGAGAAAGAACAGGTAAAAGCAAATGAAAACAAGATACAATGTATGGATTTATAAGAAATGATATAACTACATATATATTTCTACATACAAAAAGAAAATTGCTTTTAATTAAAAATATAAGTGAAATCAGCCCATATTTCTGAACTTGTCTGGGTTCTAAGCCCTGACATCTGGTAGCTGCCAGTCTGCAACACAGCAAGAACAAACCAGGAGCTCTCCAGGAGCTGCATTCTCTGAGCTGAAGTGAGGCAAATAGAATCAGGTGCAGCTAGGGTATTTGGGATGGGGGTGACCGAAAATCAATACCTCAAAATGCACTGAAACTCTCACCACTGTGGTATGGAGTGCAGTCAGCAAGGAAACAAAATGAAATGTCAGCTGAGCATACCACAGAGAATGAATATCTCTTTCAGAGCTCAAGTATCCAAAGAAGGCTCACCAGCATCAGGCAGCCATGGGGCTAAGGACAAACACAGACCAAGGACTCAGAGGTCTGAACATGTGCCTCAGCTCAGCCCTGCCACATACTAAATGTATGACCTGGAAAAGAAGCTTGACCTCAATTTCTATACAAGCAAAATGGGAATACAAACACCTGACTTGTGATGATCAAGTAAGATAACATACATCTACTTTACAAAGAAGTTAACTAAAAACTAAAATTAAATAACTAACATATTTATGGGGCAAGGAAATGTTACTGCCCTGTCTCACATGCATGTAACACATATCCCTCACCATGCACATGCATGCTCACAAATGGAAATATAAACCATTCACATACAAAATACTTTATACTTGATGTCAGCAGTCAACTAATAATAGATTGAAATATTTGAAAAAATGTTTGTCTTTACTGAAGATATATAGTTTTTTACTTCCTATTATTATTCCCTAAACAAAATAGTATGATGCATATTTACATAGCATTTACATTGCATTAGGTATTACAAGTAATCTAGAGATGATTTAAAGTATATGAAAGGATATACATCATTTTTATATAGGGACTTGAGCATCCATGGATTTTGGTATCTGCTAGGGGTCCTAGACCCAATGCCCCTGGTGAATACCAAGGGACATCTGTATATGCCTAAGTACAGCAACAATATAAGTGTTCCCTCAAATTTCAGATGAGGAAACCAAAGCCTAAAGACTTTAAAAACCCAAAGGTCACATAGAAATCTAGGTATAATGATGTTGGAATTTGGCAGAGGTGTAAGCTTTGAAAATAGTTTCATTTGTAACTATTAAATACTATTTCTGAACTTAGTTGAGTCTATAATCCTTGGCCAAAAAACATACAAAGTCAGTTGTTATGGATTGAATTATGTCCATCAAACTCATAAGTTATAGTCCTAGCCTTAAGTGATGGTCTTTGGTGGTGGAGTCTTTGGACAGAGTTAGATAAATTCGTGAAGTGGGACTCTTATGGTGGCATTAGTGCTTTTTTTGAGAAGAGACACCAGGAGTATCTCTCTTGATTCTGTGTGTGTGTGTGTTCGCTCTCCTTCACTCCACCCTGACACACAGTGTCAGCATATAGTAAAAAGGCAGCTGTCAGTAAGCCCGAAACCCAACCTGGCTGAACATTGTTTTTGGATTTTCCAACCTCCAGAACTGTTAGAAAATGAATGTTTGTTCTTGAAGCCAGCTGGTCTATGGTGTTTTGTTATGGCAGCCGAGGTTCTTTGAATCAGATAAAGAGTCTCTCATATTTACTCAATATCCTGAACTCTCCATTTCTCATAGAATATTTATTACCTTGTGTTGTTAGGACCATTTCCTAGCAGTAGGACCTTGGGTAAACTATTTAAAATTTTCTTCTGCATCTGCTTCCCTCTCCCTAAAAGGGGGAAAATAGTGGAAACTATCTCATAAGATCTTCTCATATCTTAATGTAATGATTAAGTGTATATATATATATCATTATAATGAAGTGAGCTCACCTAGAACAATAACTGATAAAAAGTAAAGACATAATAAGGAGGAGAAGCTCGGGTCACTGTTATTTTGTTGTTATCTACATACATGGCTAAAATATAAACTCTACAGGGATCAAGAGACTTGGATCATCTTTCTTACAATTGTACCCTGAGAATAAACATAGTAACAAGGCACATAAATTTTTGGTAAGTGAATAACTACTTGGAAAGAAAGGAAAAAATGATTCAGTGAGAGGGAAAACATTTTCAGGAAGCACATACTGTACCTATAGATAGAAATGAAAACTATTTTCTGAGAGATTTTGAGCAGAAATTTATAAGTTGCAATTTAATTGATTTAACACAGCCAGAAAAAATGAGGAAAGAATAGTAGAGCATAATATTCTTTGAACAGCTGTCCCATGAATAGTAAACTATCCATGGAAGAATTGTCAGGGGTGTACTCTATCCTAAAGCCCATTAAAGCTGCTTGAACAACCATTGCACAGGTTTTGGTTTTTCATTTAATTTTAATAAAATATTTTACTGGAGGAAAGTTTGGGGTGTAATAGCAATGAAGTGTGTCTACTGCTTTAGATGACATTTCATTTCATTTCTGGGCACCTGTGGAGATGAATATACTAATCCTAATGCCTGGGAATTTGGGTGGCTGGTTATCCAAAAATGAAATGTCATGTACCGAAACTTATTCTTTATTGTTTAATTTCCAACTGTCTATTCGGAGAATCAGAATGACAAAAACAACAGCTATTTCAGGATGGGGGACCACATGTATCATAGAAAATGCATCTCATTTGGAACTTCAATCCTGTTCATGAGGAAAGATCAATGAAAATGTGAATTTTAAAAGATTCCTCATTGCTTCCTGAACAAGGGTGATTATCATTATTATTATTATTTTGTTTTGACTGAAATCATAAAGGAATGGCCTGGCTATTGTCCCAGTTGCAGCCACACAGTCTGCATAAACAATCTACAGTGCTAGAAAAACCTTTATAGCCTGAATAAGTCTGGAAGACAATGAAAGCAGTAAGTAAGTTAGATTTAAAAGCAGGACAGTGATCTGTGGCTCACAGAAGCTGGCGCAGACAGAGAGCCTGTTCATTCTATTACTCAGAATACCTGACTATTCTTCAACCTTATCACATATCTCAAAATATCACAGCATAATTTCCACATTGGCCTAAATCATCCCAGAAAATTTAGCAATGTTGCTCTGCTCCTCTGAACTGTAAATGAGTAGTCTGATTCTATCCCCAAAACAAAGAGGAAAGAAAATTCTCTTCTGGTCCATTCTCAGTAGCCCCAAAGGATACCTCTCAGAGATTTAAGTCATAGCTGTTTTTACTGGGAGATACCCATGTGTTACCTATGTCAGGACCCACCACACCCACTCCTGTGGAAAAGGAGGAAAGAATCAATATTTAAGAAAATATGTTGTACATTTGTTTGGCAAGGACAAGTCACGTTAGAGGAAAAGCAAAGCAAGTTTATTTATCCTCCTCTGACAACCCAGGGCAACCATCCATCACTAGAGTCACCATGTCCCAAACCCTGAATGGCAGGAACAAGAGTTAATTAAATTATTTTTTGATAATGCTGCTTAGTTTCTTCATGAAAAGCCCTTCCCTCATTGTGCATGAATTCATTCAGGGGCATTAACTTGTACCTCTAATTGTTGTAGGGACAGACAAGACAAGGCATTAAAGACAGCAGGAAACAGTTTTATTTAGCTGCAGCCAGGTTCAGAGGGCACAGCTTTTGCTGTAATCAATCAATCTCCTGAACCCCGAGTTCAGGGAGTTTCAGAGTTTTATACCCAGCATGTAAGGGGAGGGGCTCAGAAGTTCATAGTCTAAAGAAGTTTACATAAAAGAAGCTTTTTATTTCTCTGTTTTGGGCAAGTTAACCCTTCAAGGACAACACCTGAGAAGGGGAGAGCTTCTTCTCCCCTTTCTTTCCTTCCCCTGCCAGCCGTTACCATGGAGCCCAATTGATAATTTCTCTTATCTTAAAAATGTAGACATCTCTGTGAAGCTGCAGCTCAAGGCCAGAGGCTTTGTTTGAACATTTCTACAAACTACTATACTGGATAAATGTTTGTGAAAAACTAGTAAGGGGGTGTCCAGCAACTGGAGTGCCGATTTCTTCCTGGCCAGTGTCCAAGTTAAGATAGGGCAACACGGAAATAGGAAGTGTATCTACATTGAACTCTTTTGTAGAGATCTTTTGCTGACAGTCCTAAAATGAGCCATGGTAAAGATTTCTGGAGAAGCCCAGTTAAGACTTTTCTGTGGAGAATGGAGGTGCCACTTCATGATCACACCACATTGGTAATTTTTTCACGAGTTGTATTACCTTCTCTTTTCTAACAGCACTTTGTTTCTCCTTTGGGTGCTACCATCTAGTTGTATGACTTTAAATATTATCCATATTCAGATGACACTCAGGCTTATATCTTCATCCCTGGCAACTACTTGATTTCCAAACTTTTTATCCAACTTCCCACTTAAGCTATCCATTGAGGTGAAGAATAGAAATCTCAAACATAAAAATTTGAAACAGGAATTCCTGATGAAGCCCCAGAACTTGGGTTCATCCTTGATTATTTCTTTCCTTTCCATCAGTAATCCCCATCAGCTTGGCCTCCACAATAAACAAGTAAAAACATAAATTAGCAGTATTAATTAACATAGTGATGAATATCATGTAGATTATGAAACAGGATGTTATGGATAAAAGGACTCAGGTCCTGCTCTGGACAGAATGAAAAGGACAGTCTTTTTAGAAAGTTGACAATTTCATTATCTGGATTAAGATGGAGGTCACCATGAAAAGCTGAAGGGACCTGTCACTTCAAGCAAAAGAGTAACCCTAAGGCAAGAAAGACTGGTTTGAATAAAGGGGAAATAGCATGAGTTTTGCTTGAGAGGAAAATAGGAGTCAATTTTTAGGACAATTTAAACCAAAATAAGGAATTTGAAGTTTATTTCTCTAAGCACAATAGTAAATCAATACCAGTCTTAACTGGGGGGAGTGACATGATCCATTTCATTTTACAAAGATCACTCAAGATCCTTGGACAAAGTAAACAAGTTTGATTTGCACCCCATGTCCCGCAATTACCACAATACCCAAACACTGGTGGTCCAATTGGACACACACAAGAGTACCAAGTAAAACTGTGGAGCAATAATGTGGATTAGGATTCTACACTCAAAAGGAGGAATGGAGAGAAGGGAAGAGGGAGGGGGAGAGAGAGAGAGAGAGAGAGAGAGAGAGAGAGAGAGAGAGAGAAAGGAAAGGAGCAACCAGAATTTTAAAAAATAATAACAACTCAAAACCAGACTGGTACCCAACAACCAATAAGAGAAGAGCCCAAAGAGCATAGGTAAGATATCAACCTTGGATGCCAAGGGCAAGGGCTTTACCTTGCCCATTGGAAAAAAGATATAGCCCTCAGGCAGTGTAAAGACAGGAAGCTAGAAACAAGACTCCCTTATCCCACACAGGCATTCCAAAGGCCCTGTCTGGATCAAGGGAACTAGAAGAACTCCACCTACCAACTCAGAGTGTGGGGGAAAAGGAGGCTTGGAGTTGTGGGAAATATGAGTACAAAACAAACAAACAAAAAACATGCTATGAGAGAGAAACCCCACACCAGATATGGTAGTGGAAGTTACAATGTCCAGACTAGCTCAAACTAAAAGACTATTAGAAAACTGTTGTAGCACAGTAAAGCGCTGAAGTCTAACCAAAAGTAAATGCAAAATGGAGCCAAGGAGGAATTCGTGAGCTACACAGAAAAAAAAAAATCAACCCCAATGCAGCAGGAGTTTATAGTAGAACATTACAACCCACACCAGAAATGAAGCCACCTGATAGGAGTTAGCAGACATAATGATCAGGAGATGTCACAGTACCAATTCTAGAATGGCTGGTAAAACAATCTGAAAGAGATCATAAGGTAGAAACGAAAATGAAAACCCCAGGCATCATGAAAATAGGAGAGTCAAATTGAAGACAAAAACAACATACCTATTTCTTTAAAATATTCAAACTTAATCATTAAAACTTGAAAACCCAATGAGTAGGTTAAGTAGCAAATGAGAACCGGCTCAAGAGACAATGAGTGAAATCTAATATATATTTGAGGAAGTGAAAAAATGGAGCACAATGATATATAAAGAAATAGGAAATACACAGAGTGTTTAAGAAACATGAAGAACAGCTGGACACCATGATACATATCTATAACAGCAGCAACTTGGGAGGTTGGGGCATGAGGGTCGCAAGTTCGACATCAGCACCAGCAACTTAGCAAGATTCTTTCTCGAAATAAAATTTTCTTATAGAGGGCTCCGTGATAGAGGACCCTGAGTTAAATCCCCAGTACTACCAAAAGAAAAAAAAAAAGACATATAGGAGAGAGCGTTCAATGTTTATCTAGTAGAATAGCAAGATACAGAAAACAACAGAAAAGTAATGCTTAAGTCTGAGCAATCATAGTACTTTAGTCTCCTAGACATAATTTTTGGTTTAAGGGCAAACGCATGTCCAAATAAGTCCAAATAGAATCCTCCCTTAGGGTAGATATGTGATATGAAAGGCCCAAGATCTTCTCAAGGGGTTGCCAGAGTGGCCTGCAAGGTATGAAGTCAGGAAAAAGGCCTGTGCACTGGGTTCAGGTTAGTGGTGGAGCATACACAGCTCGGAATAAACTTGCATAGCTCCTTTGCTCTTTCCCATGCCCATTCTGTTGGTTCCTTATACAAGCTAAATCCAGAAAGGAAAAACACAAATCCTTTTCTGCATGCCTCTCTCAAGTGTCCTCTCCTAGGCAGTGAGCATGAGATAATGATTTGATTTGATCCACAGAGAACCAGAGTATCAGTGGCTGAGAGGGGCCGGAGCCCAGGGCTCCTGATGTCTAGTTCCTGAATCCTCCTGCTGTGTCTTCCTCCTTCCCAATTGTCCAGCACTGTGTTCCAGGCATGAGGATGATTGAAAGCTAAATAAAGGTATTTTAACCTTCTCTCAACCCTGGTTGGAGTTCATAATGAAACACACTCACATCCCTCCTGTAGCCAGAATCTTTCAACGTGTGGTTTTGGCAGTAGCATCTCATTTGGAACAGCTTGGACTCCCCGGGCTCTTTGTGAAGATTGGTGGGGATGAGTTTTTTTATGTTTTACAACTGCTGTGAAAAATTCTCTGCTCACAGCCTAAGGGAGAGTGAGCCCAGATAATCACACACAGGGTATGCCAGGACTTGTAGTCAGACAGCCCTGGGTGGCATGGGGTCTTTTGAGTGTCCAGGACAGGGCAGCAGACATACTTCTGGAGGGGCTACTGGAAATGAAAGAAAACACTGAAAAATACAAAAGCGCTGTGTTCTACACTAGAGACAAAATGGATTAAATAATCTCCTTAAATCCTTTTGCATTTGAGTGAACCCCAAGTGAACTAAGTAAATCAGTTCAAAAGATTCTGGAACAGCATCTTACCTTCAAGGCTGTTAAAAGCAAGTTATTCTTTCTCCCTAGAAATCATGCCTTCAAGTTCGTTATAGATAGGGTGACATCTTCCTGATTTACTTAGGGACCGTCCAGATTTCTACACAGTCAACATCTCCTTTCAATATTTGTCCAGGATGACAATAAATAAAGTATCATCAATAAAGAAAGTAATATTAATAGTTGCATTGAAGTTAGGAAGGGCCAGGCCTGGTGGCACACTTCTGTAATCCCAGTGATTCCGAAGACTGAGGCAGGGGAATAACAAGTTCAAAGTCAGACTCAGAAAAAAAAAAAAAAAGTCAGACTCAGCAATGTAGTGAGGCCCTCAGCAACCCTGTCTCAAACTAAAAAATACAAAGGAATGTGTCTATGGCTCAGTGGTTAAGTGGTCCTGGGTTCAATCCCTGGGAAAGAAAGGAAGGAAGCAAGGGAGGGAGGGAGGAAGGAAAGGAAGAGGGAGAAAATAAATTAATTAGGATGGGTTTAAAAGACTTCAGGAGTGGATTCTGTGATGTGCCTCCCAGGACCCTCTTCAGGATTGAAGCTCCCGGAATGCCAAGTGGGCTGGCAGAAATCCACAGCTTTTAGCCCCCATCAGAATTGCTTTGGATGACAAATGGCATCTCAACCATAGCTACAGCCTTTGCCCACGGCATTCACATCCAAAGCCTAGTTAACATGCGGTATGAAGGTTGCCCAACTTTCTGGCTCACCAGGGACTTGACCTTTACTGATGCTGAATCACAGGCCAGCTTCTCCTTCTTGTACCTTTCTTTCCAGGGGTGGTGATCCCAAGAGTGGTCCTTAATGAACCTCCTGCATACCAATCTCCATCTCAGAATTAGCTTCTTGAGTGGGCCACAGCCTGTAACAATCACCACTCAAGGCTTTCGCTTTCTATTATGGGCTTGTCTAGTAATATATGAGACATGTACAGTTCCGAATCACCACTCTGGTTAGATCAGAGGATGTCTAGAGATAACCTATCCCATCTTTCCCAATCCTATTTAAATACAAATTGTGGGAGATAATGATGTGATGTGCAGATGACTCTCCAAAAAAGGTCTTGTGCCCATCTGTGAGATTCAGTAAACAGCCAGTCCCTAGCTGCCAGCCTCTTTAAGGTCTTCCTCAGCTGCAGAGTGGTCCCACTGAAGGACTTGGCCCTTCCAGAATAGTCTGCAGCTGGTCACTGGGTGCCACAGGTGTAAAGGTCCAGCTACTTCAACCCAATGTGGGCACTTCTGATGAGCCATGCTGCTCCAGAGATCCCTGCCAGCTTAGCCAAGACTTTGTCTAACCTATATCCAGAGGCACATCTTCCTCTGCCTAATTCTAATTTTGCCTTTTCTTTCTTCCAAAGTTGTTGGTTCCAAATAAACATCTTGGACTCCAAACTTCCTCAGCATCCACATCTGGATAATGCAATCTGTAATACTATATAGCTAACACCTCCCTTTTTCAAAACAGCTTGATTGCCAAAAATATAAATAAATAGAAGAAGTGTACTAGGGCACTGGTTGGTAGGAACAGCTAGCTCTTTGTATCTACACTAATGGTAAGAAAAGATTTGGTGCTGCTACTCCTGCTGCTTCTTGGCATAGTAGCCAATGTACAGTGACCCTGACTTTGGTTTGAGAGCTATCTGAAGTCAGCAAGCCACCATACAATGGAGTCAGTGGAAAACTTGGGACATTTTAGTCAAGGTGTATGTGAAATATTTATGGAAAGTAGGAGCTGAGCCCTATCTAATTGCTCTTGCTAGAGACTTAACTATGAATATGGCTTTAACATTGATAACATACATGAATCTACAACTGCTAAAGTATGTTATTATTTGATAACACTTTTTAAATTTGTAATAAATATTTTGGCATTAATGTTCTTCAAAAAAATTAAAATAAATATTTAATGAAAAATCTAATAGTTTGTCCATGAGAAAGTTTGCGACAAATCTACAAATTCCAAAATGTTGTATCAACACATACCATGTTCCAAGGGGATTAGACAACATTACTGACTCCATGAAAATCAGAAGACAAAAATCTGCTAAAGTTCTATTACCTATTTCCAAAGATCGTGCATGAATGCAGACAACTGTGGAAAGTACAAAGCATGGCTTTTCATTTCAGTCAAATAACTGCCCTCTCTAAATTAATTTTATTTCTATCTGTTGTATACATACAAAAAATGAAATTAATGGGGCTTAAGATACACTACTCCAAAATATGGCACTTTGACATATTGAACACTTTAAGCTGAAGCAATTTGAGAAAAACAGCAGAAGCAGGAAGGTCATTCTAATCTTTTCCCACCCTTCTCAACTGAAGCAGGCTATAAAGCCTCGCAAGGTTTTCTGATCTCCTCTTAAAGCAGGTCCTAAAACTCTCCTGAGAGGTGCTCTCATTATACCTGGTAGAAGGAACGACCTTTGAAGATGAAGAGTCACAGAGGAGAATCTGAACAAACAGACCTTGCTAAATTCCCCCTAGTTTATTAGATTGCACTGTTATATTACACAACTTCCACTCTTCATCAAACTGAGCATAAAAATACATAGATTAACTATTTATGCAGGTCTTCATTTCCTTATGAAGACTCTCATGTCACATAAAACTTACATTAAATAAATACATATGTTTTTCTCTTCTTCACCTGTCTTTTGATAGAGGGGCCCCAACCATGAACCTGAGATGGAGAAAGGAAAAGTCAGTCTCCCTTCAAAATGATGTGCTGGATTCATTGGCAGAAATATCTTTTAAACATTAAATGAAGCCACTTTTTTCTCAAATTGCTTTTTTAAAAAAATACATTTTAAAAAATGTATTCAAATGCTTCAAATTGGAAATAATTATTTTCAATAACAATTCAATTGTTTGTCATCCAGTTCATGGTATCAAAGAAAGCAATTGAAATTTCATTTGGTTGAAGGTAAAATATCTAATATTACTAGAGCAAGACGTCATTATGAATCAGTGCAAATGTAAATATCATTGTTAAAAATTTTAAACTAAAGATAAATTTATCTTTGAGTCATAATTCAATACAAGTTTTGATAGCTCAGTATCATGGTAAAATCATATTCTTTCTGAAAAAAAGACATAGGAGTGGAAATGTACTTGGAATTTGGTGTGGATGAACATAACTCAGAGTTGTAATCAAACAAGTTGTGATGGTCTACCAATCAAAATAGTAGCAATCACTATTAAGAATTTGTAAATATCATATTATATGCACAGTTTAACTGAACTATATACTTTTTTGTGACAATCTGATTTCAATACATGGCAGTAGCATGTGTTTTCTCTGCTGTCTCTCATAAGTAAGATTTTGGAACTATTTGAGCTTTTGAACAAATAACTTTCAAATCAGCCTAAGTGTCCTCTAATAGTACTAAATTCCTTTTATTAATCAGCCAACTAAGTTTGGGTCATATTTATCTAAATTAGAAATGTTTCCAATGAATGAAAGTCCCCAAAATTTCAACTTTCTAAATGTTTAGATGATTAGAATTATTAGTAACAGGATTTAAAAACCACAGGACACTAAAATGTATCCCTACTGTCAAAGACAAATTACAACAAATTTAAGTAATAGATCTAATAGGCTCTTGTTTGTAACCCGTAAATCAGGGCTGCCTCCATTCTGCAAAACTGAATGAGATCTCTGGTAGCAGAATGGAGGGGGTTTTTAAGGTGTGCACAAGGAAACAGAACAATAGATTAAAAAAAAACTAACTGTTTAACATCAGGTTAGTTTTCTTATAGGTTAAAGCAGAGGAGACTTCCCAATTATGTTGACTTAGGTTGAGTCTGTTTTGAGGTCTGTTCGGTCTTGGAGTCTGTTTCCTTAAAATTTCAGTCTGATTATGAGGCACTTGGCCTCATAATGAGTGACCTCATTTTAGTTTGGTCTCTAGTTTTCTGGGACTAGCATAAGCAGCTTAGTCCAAAACAATGGCCTTCCGCAATTTTAACAATACAAAAGCAAGAAAGGAACTTAACATATTAAATGTTGACACAGCAAATGATGTAGAAGGCTTACTTTTGAAATTCTATAATTGAACTTCGGAGTATCTCCATTTGTAGACAGAATTTTTGTATGAAGTTATGTTAAATTATATGAGATTGGGGTGAAATAAAGAACAACTATATTTTGTAAAACATAACTTAGGCAAAAGAATAATAAATAGACTAAGTTAATTTAGCTAGCCTTGCATTGTAAAACACTTTTTGAAGAAAGATACTTAAAGTGGAGGCCAAAAGACAGAACCCTTGAAAATTAAAAATTTAACACCCAATGTCAAGTAATATAATTGACACAGCTATTAAAAGCCATCCAAAAAAGAAAGCCCAGATGGAATCACTGTCAAGTTCTACCAGAACTTTAAAGAACAATTATCGCCAATCCCTCCTCAAATTATTCTGTGAAACAGAAAATGAGGAAACAATTCCAAATTTTTTCTATGAGGCCTACAGAGGCCTATACCCCCTGATGACAAAGACAAACCAAAGGAAAGAAATACAGACCAATATCCTTGATGAAATAGATGGAAAAATAAAATGTTGGCAAATCCATCAAAAAACACAAATTAATTTGAAGTCTGGTATCACTATACTGCCTGATTCACTCTTCCTGCTTAGAATTGCTTTTGCTATCCTGGGTCTTTTATTTTTCCAGATGAATTTCATGACTGCTTTTTCTATTTCTGCGAGGAATGCTGTTGGGATTTTGATTGGCATTGCATTAAACCTATAGAATACTTTTGGTAGTATGGCCATTTTAATGATATTAGTTCTGCCTATCCATGAGCAAGGTATATCTTTCCACCTTCTAAGGTCTTCTTCTATTTCTCTCTTTAGGGTTCTGTAGTCTTTGTTGTATAGTTCTTTCACCTCTTTTGTTAGGTTGATTCCCAAGTTGTTTTTTTTTTTTTTTTTTTTTTTGAGGATATTGTGAATGGGATGGTTGTTCTCATTACCATTTCAGAGGATTTGTCACTGATATACAGGAATGTCTTTGATTTATGCATGTTGATTTTATATCCTGCCACTTTGCTGAATTCATTTACTAGCTCTAGAAGTTTCTTGGTAGAACCTTTTGGGTCTGCTAGGTATAGGATCATGTCATCCTCAAATAGTGATTTAAGTTCTTCATTTCCTATCTTTATGCCTTTAATTTCTTTCATCTGTCTAATTGCTCTGGCCAGTGTTTCGAGAACTATGTTGAACAGAAGTGGTGAGAGAGGGCATCCCTGTCTTGTTCCAGATTTTAGAGGGAATGCCTTCAATTATTCTCCATTCAGAATGATGCTAGCCTGAGGCTTAGCATAGATAGCTTTTATAATATTGAGGTATGTTCCTATTATACCTAGTTTTTCTAGTGTTTTGAACATAAAGGGATGCTGTACTTTGTCGAATGCTTTTTCTGCATCTATCAAGATGATCATATGGTTCTTATCTTTAAGTCTATTGATGCGGTGAATAACATTTATTGATTTTCGCATGGTACTGAATACCAAAACAGGCAGGTGGACCAATGGTACAGAATAGAGGACACAGAGACCAATCCACAAAATTACAACTATCTTATATTTGACAAAGAGGATAAAAGCATGCAATGGAGGAAGGATAGCATCTTCAACAAATGGTGCTGGGAAAACTGGAAATCCATATGCAACAAAATGAATCTGAATCCCTTTCTCTCACCATGCACAAAAGTTAACTCAAAATGGATCAAGGAGCTTGATATCAAAACAGAGACTCTGTGTCTGATAGAAGAAAAAAAGTTGGCTCCAATCTACATACTGTGGGGTCGGGCTCCAAATTCCTTCATAGGACACCCATAGCACAAGAGTTAAAAACAAGAATCAACAAATGGGACTTACTCAAACTAAAAAGGTTTTTCTCAGCAAGAGAAACAATAAGAGAGGTAAATAAGGAGCCTACATCCTGGGAACAAATTTTTACTCCTCACACTTCAGATAGAGCCCTATTATCCAGAGTATACAAAGAACTCAAAAAAATTAAATAATAAGAAAACAAATAACCCAATCAACAAATGGGCCAAGGACCTGAACAGACACTTCTCAGAGGAGGACATACAATCAATCAGCAAGTACATGAAAAAATGTTCACCATCTCTAGCAGTCAGAGAAATGCAAATCAAAACCACCCTAAGACACCATCTCACTCCAGTAAGATTGGCAGCCATTATGAAGTCAAGCAACAACAAGTGCTGGCGAGGATGTGGGGAAAAGGGTACACTTGTACATTGCTGGTGGGACTGCAAATTGGTGCGGCCAATTTGGAAAGCAGTATGGAGATTCCTTGGAAAGCTGGGAATGGATCCACCATTTGACCCAGCTATTCCCCTTCTCAGACTATTCCCTAAAGACCTTGAAAGAGCGTACTATAGGGATACCGCTACATCGATGTTCATAGCAGCACAATTCACAATAGCTAGACTGTGGAACCAACCTAGATGCCCTTCAATAGATGAATGGATTAAAAAAATGTGGCATTTATACACAATGGAGTACTACTCAGCACTAAAAAATGACAAAATCATGGAATTTGCAGGGAAATGGATGGCATTAGAGAAGATTATGCTAAGTGAAGCTAGCCAATCCCTAAAAAACAAATGCCAAATGTCTTCTTTGATATAAGGAGAGCAACTAAGAACAGAGCAGGGAGGAAGAGCATGAGAAGAAGATTAACATTAAACAGGGATGAGAGGTGAGAGGGAAAGGGAGAGAGAAAGGAAATTGCATGGAAATGGAAGGAGACTTTCATTGTTATACAAAATTAAATATAAGAGGAAGTGAGGGGAAAGGGAAAAAACAAGGAAGAGAAATGAATTACAGTAGATGGGGTAGAGAGAAGATGGGAGGGGAGGGGAGGGGGGATAGGAAGGGGATAGGAAAGGCAGCAGAATACAACAGACACTAGTATGGCAGTATGTAAAAATGTGGATGTGTAACCGATGTGATGCTGCAATCTGTATACGGGGTAAAAATGGGAATTCATAACCCACTTGAATCAAATGTATGAAATATGATATGTCAAGAGCTATGTAATGTTTTGAACAACTAATAATAAAAATTTTTAAAAAAACACAAATTAAGATAGTGTACCATGATCAAGTGGTTTTCATCCCAAAGATGCAAGGTTGGCTCAATGTACAAAAATCAATAAATGTAATTCATCACATGAATAGAGTGTGGGACAAGAATCATAGGATTACATCAATAGATGAAGAAAATACATTTGGCAAAGCCCAGTACCCATTTATTTTTATAACTCTAGAGAAACTAGGGGCAGAAGGAACTTACCTCAACCTCATAGAGGGTATAGATGATAAAACAAAGGCCAACACCATACTGAATGGAGAGAACCTGAAAGCATTTCCTCTAAAAGCAGGAGCAAGAGGAGCATGTCCACTCTCACCACTCCTATTCAACACTGACCTTTAAACTCTAGAAAAGCAATCAGGAAAGAAAAGGGAATTAAAGAGGTACAAAGAGGAAAAAGAGAAGTCAAATTATCTGTTTACTGGTGACACAATCCTCTATTTAGAAGTCCGCAAAAACTTCATCAGAAGACCTCTAGAGCTGATTTTAAAAATAGCAAAATAGCAGGATACAAGATCAACACATATAAGTCAATCACTTTCCGTTACTCAAATAATGAATCTGTTGAACACTCTCCCAAAAACCCTAGGGAAATATATAAGGAGGTAAGAGACCTCTACAGTGAAAGCTACAAAACACTGACCTACATTTTTTACAAAGGTATCCATTTCTGACCACCAAAGGGGAAGAACAGGAAGCTGCTGTCAGAGCAGCTCCAGGTGCTAGCCCTGTGGAGATATCAGAGACAGAAGGTGCCCAGAGCCACCCCCTTTGACTAACCTGACCATTTCTTACTTTTCATTTGGGTGCACTTTGCTATACAAAACTGTGTTAACAGAACCCAAAGATAAGAGCAATTCCACATTGGTGCACTTTAATGTAAAATGCATCCATGATATGGGTTGACATCTCCACACCTGCACACAGTACCTTCCCTGCACACAGTACCATAAAGAGAATGTCATAGAACATGATGGTCTCCCATGCTTTCTCAGTTGTGATTTCTCCAACAGTTGCCACCCCCACCCCTATCCACACACCATAGGGAGGGATTCCTGCCAAAGGTCACCAGCTAAAGATAAGTCATGTCTAAACTGGCTCTAGGACAGTCTCCATCCGCACCAGGTCAAGGGGAATGAGTCTGTCTGCACTAGGCCAAAGCAACTGAATGCTCTACACTGGCTCAAGGCAATTCAGTCACCATTTATTCTGGCTAATGGCAAATGAATCTCTCTGTACTGGAAAGGAAGGAACAGTGGTCCAGTAGGTGGAGAGGATGGCTGGTGGGCTCCTGCCTTCAACCTCAGGCCCCCCTCCTATTTTTAATCAGCCTATTTTTAATCTTTGGAACAATAATTTTCTTAATATATAAGAAACATCTAGAAGAATGGGAAAAAGAGCAAAGGAGCAAGGCAGGGGGCAGTGTCCCAGGGAAAACAGTCTCTGATGTCTTTCACAGGTGGGCGCAGAGGAGATCCAGAAGGGCTCTCGGCTGGAACCCATGCAGAGAAACCTGAGGTAGTTGGAACATCTTCGGAGTCTCCATCACAATGTCTGCACCAAGATGTCAGGATCCACAGCACACAGGGTTCTCAGAAATCTGGCAGATTTCTTCCCTCTCACATTGGAGGCACTTTATTGCTGTCACGTGGCATGCAACGGCACAGTTGTCTGACTCAGGCAGCAATCCTAGCAACCCCTTTCCAGAGCATTCTTCTGTCATGGGGTTTCCCAGAGTCAGGTTGGGAGGCTATATCAGTGCAGGGGTTCCCACAGGCAAGAAGTAGAGGGGAATGGCAGGTAGGCTGGGCCTTCTGAGGCCCTTCTTCCCTAACTCTGGTTTCTTCAAGCATCTGAGGCTTACAGGGTGAGGGGCAGGTGCAAAGAGCAAACTCCCTTGCATTTCTCTTTGGGAGGACAGGGAAATGGGAAAGATCCCTGGGGCATGGGTGAGGTACAACCCCTGGAACACACGGCCTGCTCTCTGGCTTTTCTGGTGCTGGATTATTAGGTATGTAGCCGTGGCCATACTGAATTCTCTCTTGGCCAGAGACTCCCAGGTCTTGTATGGATCATAACCCATATCCCACAGGAATGTCATTATTTGAGGGTATGGGTGTTTGGGGAGTGCCCCACTATAATGATGGGGTAAACACTGCTCACCCTGCCTCAGCCATTGGTGCTGAAGGATTTGCTTGGCTATAGGCTGCTTCCTGGGATTCACAGTATTTTGTATTCAGTATTTTGCAGATCAGCCTTTGTGCTTTAATAGGAACATGGCGAGGAATGTGGTATCTTACTCCCACGATGTGCTTTTGTATATCCTGAGCAGTGCGCTCCACAAATGGGCGGCTTCCTGTCAACATAAAATAAAGGATAATACCCAGGCTCCAGATGTCCACTGGGGGGCCCTCAGATGCTTGCCTCAGGATAATTTCTGGGGCAAGGTATGGGAGAGTACCCCCAAACCTGTCAGTTTCTGTCCAGCCGTGAACTTAGTGCTGAGGCCAAAGTCGATCAGTTTGATGCTGCCTGTGTCATCTATAATGATGCTCTCTGCCTTCAGGTCTCCATGCATGATGCCCTTGTCGTGGCAATAGCCCACTGCATTCACTATGTCTGAAAAATCTCAGGAACTCTTCCTCCTCTATGCCACTCAGCAGAATGTGGTGATACAGCTGTCCCCCACTTGTGTGCTCCATCATGATGTAGGTATTTCTGGGGGTTTCAATAATCTGAAATAACTGAATCACATTGGGATGCTCCAGGCTCCTCATATCTGGTTCCAAGAGGTTCTGCTCTGTCTTCCACAGAATTTTCACTGGCACCTCTGCCCCACTGAGGCAATGGCGGGCCAGTATCACTTCGATAAACATGCTTTGCCCAATGCCCCTCAGGATTTCATAATGGTCCCTGAAGACCAGTTCATTGCAGGAGCTGGGCTCCTGCAACACTACACTAGTCTCACTACTCTGAGTAGGCATCCTAAGCCGGAACACCAACTAAGGATGCTAGCTAAAAAAATAAATAAATAACAAATCAAAATCAAAAACCAAAACAAGACAAAACAAAAAACCCAAATCAAAGAACCAATATCCAAAGACCACCACCACCAACAGCCAACCACCAAACCACCAAACGTGCTAACTATCTGGGAGTCCGACAGGTCACCACCAAGAGCTTCCTGTACTAATGGAAAAAAAATCCAGCCGCAGCCACTCTCTTAAATACCCACACCTTGAAACTTGTGACATCAGAGCAGGTCATCGCCCTGTCATGCTTGGATGTGATCCCCAGTGGTCATCTCCCTTTTGGGCCTCCAGAATTTTTCCCATTTTCATAATAGTAGTAAGAAAGGACTACAGTGTTTCAGTGGTTATGAAGACTAATACTTATTTACTTTTTTAAAAATTAAAATTTGTACAGTAATTAGATGGTCTTGTCATTTCAAGTCTAAAAACTTCTTAATAACTTTGGCCTTTGGAAGACTTCATCATGTCTACACTCAGGTATTGAATTCTTTTTTCTTCCAAATAATTACTGTCAAAGGTATGGTAGCACCTCATTCACATCACTATATACCAAAATGCTCTGTTCCATAAGACACTGTAGAGCACAGCCATAATACCTACGGGGTCGCGAAGGAAGAAGGGGTCATCATAATTTCTCCATAAGGTTCTCATCAGATTTCTCATTAGAACCCCTGAAATGCAAAAGACAGCAAGTTGATATATTCAAAGTGACAAAGGACAAAATGTGGCAGCCAAGAATCCTAAAACCAGCCAAAGTGTCCTCCTTAAAGGGGGGAGAAATGGAGGCATTCCCAGATTATTGGGTCCCTTCATGCTGCTTTAGCAAAAAACTTAAGACTGGATAATTTATTAGCAGGACTTAACTTCTCCAAGATCTGTAGACTGGCATTTTGTTGCTGTATTCTCACATGATTGTGGAATTCATTCTCTTGAGCACCCTACCTCCCTACCCTCCAAGATACTGCTAATTGAACCCAGGTCTTTGCCCAATTTAGGCAAATGTTCTACCACTGAGGTACTTCCCCAGCCTTTATAAGATGAGGTCTTGCTAAGTTGCTCAGGCTAGGCATGAATGTGTGATCCTGTGCCTCAGTGTTCTGAGTAGACAGGCTTGCAGCCTGTTATGGTTTGGACATAAGGTGACCCCCCAAAATCTCCTGTGTTAATACAGGAATAATCAAAGTTAAATGATCAGACTGTGAGACCTATAACCTAATCAGACCCTCCTGGATTCTATGGAGTAAGTGGGTGGTAAGTGGATGTAGGTTGAAGATGTGGATTGGAAGACGTGAGTCACTTGGGTCACACACTGGAAGTGGAAGTGTGCTTCTTCCCCTCTCTCTGCTTCCCTGATGCCATGGAGGGAGCAGCTTTCCTTTGCTGGGCCCTTGTCCCATGATGTGCTGCCTCACTTTGGGCCCAGAAAAATGGAGTTGGTCATTTATGCACTGAGACCTCTGAAATCATGAGCCCTGGATAAACGTCTCATCCTCTAAGTTGTTCTTGTATGGGGGAGGATGTTAGTTACAGCACCCAAAAAGGTAATAGAAACAGAAATTGGTACCAAGAACTTGATTATATTTTGCCTATGTCCAAAGACTCTGTGTGAGGCTGGATTTAAAAGCAATGGACTACTTAATCTAGTGGAGGAAAATTTCAAGATGGCACAGCAGTCACTGGCATGGATATTGGTGACAACCTTTAGCTTGGTTTACTATAAGAATGGGGGGCAGAATTCAGAGCAAATGCATTTCAATAACCTGCAGTTGGGCCAGAAGAGTGCATGTAAGGCTGAGACTAAGGATGATGTACTTGTTGAACAGATACAGCCTCTAAAGAGATGCTATGTAGTTTGCACAAACATAAGAAAGAAACCTTGAATGTATCTCAAGAATTTGCAAGAACATACCCACTAAGGGCTTCAGGGCACAGAAGAGAAAATTAGTTTAAAAAGAGATCATAGGACATTCTGCTGGCACGGGTATGCTTCAAAAATTGTTTCACCATGTTGAGGTACATAGGCCTTCAGAGGCCACTTCAGTCTTGATTCCACACACAAGGCATACACACATTACCTTATGACATCAGTAATGAGGGAACTTGGGGTCGAGATGGACAGGAGTAGCATTTTGGTATATTACTGAAGTATCACTGCTAGGCATATATCAGAGTGGTTTCTCTTTCTCCTGTTAAATAGAACACCCATGGGAACCTGTAACACACACTCAAAGTGAAAGGGATGGGAATTCTCCTATTGCCTTTGAAAAATCAACAAGATAGAAGAAAATCATATAAGGAAGTAAAGCACATTGAATCAAGAGCTCACCTTGTCTCCTTATAAGAAAGCAAGTCCCACTGAACCAGCAGCCCCTCCCAACTCCTTGCTCTCCTTATAAGGAGAAAAGTCCCACGGAACCAGAGCTCCTCCCCCCAATCCCTTGCTCTCCTTATAAGTAAAAAATTCCCACCGAAAAGCAGCCCCTCCCCTTAATAAGTTCTCCTTATTAAGAAGCAAGTCACACAGAACTAACAGAACGCTACTTCCTTATGAACCCATCTGAGGTGATTTTATTCTCATGATACTATTTCTTACAAAAAGGCCTAAGTGTGTAGTTAGAACCTAAATATATGCTTTAGGGGATACAAATTTAACCTGTAACACTATGTATTCCTATTTTTTCAATTTGGTTTTGTTATCCACAGGCCTTGAATTTTGTCCTAAGAAATTTTACATCAAGCCATACAATCATATGACTTCTTGGGATTGTAAATAATGTATATTATTTCGGAACTTTCACTTTTATTTAGGAATATGTGTCTGAATTCATGATAGACTTTGGCCTGTCGATTTTGGGATTCCTTCATTGTTTTATTTTGACACCATCTTTTCCATGTTAATGATCTGTTAATATCAGCTTCATAAAATAAACTGCAAATTGTTCCCTGTTTTACTTCCTGGAAATAACTGCATAGAGGTAGTATTAATTCTTCTTTAAATGTGTGGTAGGATTCTACATGATATTTAAGACAATTTTGGTGATTTTCAAATTAGGGACTTAATTTCCTTAATGGTCATTCTATCACCCAATATTCTTCTTGTTGTGGTGTTCATGCTTTTCCACAAATTGAACTATTTCATCTCAATTGTAGTTTGTGTGTTTTCAATTATTTGGATGTACTAATGCATTTTCTGTTATTTTCATGAATTATTTAAGAATAGACGCTGTGTAAAGAAAAGTTTATTTATCGCCCAGTGGTAGACACTGAAAGTCCTAGACCCAGCATTCCCATTTGTTTGCTCTCTGGTGAGGACCAAATAGTGGGTGGCGTTGCAATGGAGGGAGAATTTCCAACACACACAAGGGAGAGATTACACAGTAAGATAGAAAGACAGAAAGCAGGAGCAAGGCTCATTCTTTTATATCAATGAACTATTCAGGAATTAGCTTGCCCCACCCACCCACCCCAAAATCCTAATCTCCTTCCAAAGATGATGCCCATGACCCAATAACTTGTCCCCACTACCTACCAACATCACCACACTGAGGACCAAGCTTCTTACACATGAACCCTAAAGCATACCAATGCAAAACAGTATTACCTTGTTACACTTGATGTCTTCAGGATCTACAATAATTAACATCCCACTTAATACTTGATATAGAAAATTTGTCTATGCTTTCCTTTATCAGTGTTATTACAAATTTGTGAATTCTATTAACTATTTCAAACAACTAGGTCTCTGTCTCATTGATTTCTTCCATTTTAAAATTAATTTTATTAAGCTCTGGTCTTATCTTTATTAGATCCTTTCTTCTGCTTCCTTTTCATTTGTTTTGCTCTCTAAGCCCCCATCCCCAACACACACACATACACGCTGCCCAAGATTCCTCAGGCAGTAACAACAATTATTGATTTGAGCTTCTTCCTCATTTTTAATGTATTTTTAATGCTATCAATTTACCTCTATGCACTGCTTTACCTGTACCTCACAAAGTTTTTGAAGGTTTTATTTTCACTGTTTAGTATCTCTTTTATTTTCCCTCATACTTTCTTGGCCCTTAGATTAATTAGAAGTGTGATTATTTTCCAAGTTTTTATAGATTTTCTTTTATCTTACTATCTTCTGGGTTGAGTCTGTGGTGAAAGAATACAGCTAGTATGATTTCAATTGTTTTAATCTTGATAAGTTTTCTTTCTGGCATGGGAGATAGTTTATACTGATTTATGTAGTTTGGGCATATTATAAGAATCAGTATTCTGTAACTGGATTCAGAGTTCTATAAGTATCTATTTCATTTTCTTAGAAGGTGTTGAGTACTTTTATGTCTCTACTGATTTTCTGCCTACTTGTACTATCAATTGTTGACAGACTTGTTCACTCTCAAAATCTAATGCTTTAATCCCTCTCTTCCTCCCTCTCATCTAATCCAACAAAAATAAATAAATAAATACACAGCAATGACAAAGTTATACATACCCAAGAGAAGTATTGAGATGTAATATTAGCCTCTTCTACAATGTTCTGGTGCACCTCTTTGGATTACCAGACTCTTGGAAGAACTGGATATCTGTGTTGCTTTTTGCTTTAAATGATTTACTAAGATAGATTCTGGCTTCTTACTAGAACTTCCAGTATTCACTTGTTCCTCAGTCTGGCCTAATATTAGAGGACTTCATTTATACATACACACACACACACACACACACACACACACACACACACACACACACACTATATGCCTCCTGCCCTGCTCTTACATTACAGTGTCTAAGTAGGTATTACACATTCTTCTTCAATTTGTTTGTGTTATTGTGTTTAGCTTCTTATGATAAACTTACAGTTCCTAACAAAAATATTTTTAATTTCACAAAAGAATAAGCTTACATGAATGCATAGGGAAACACAAACCCTAAAAAACAGCATAAGAAGCTTCCTAAAAGGAAGGAAAAAATCACTGAACATATGTGACTAACAAAATTTCATATTTTAAACTTAGCTTTAACATGACATAGTATCTAGATCTAATCAACATTCTTCTGTCAGAGTAATATATCATCCATGCTGAATGTAATTATTAGTTATTTTAAGTTTTCATTTTCACCTCCCCTTCACAAGGTGACTAAAACCTTAAAATTAAGTTTTAAGGGGGAATACAAAGCAATTAGCATGCCCTGCAGGGCAAAACCAACATATACCCACATCCCATTCATGGGTCCATCCACAAAAATTACCCTAAATTACAGAGGCAGTCTTGAGAAATCAGAAACTAAATAATGATCTGGTTGAAAAAAAAAAAAACCTACCAAATGTTTAAATAAGATCTTTAATGTTTATTTTCTGGGAACTGACTTTTTGAAGAAATTAGATGTTTAAAAGTAGCCATTTTTCTGTAGTCTAACACTAGATGAGATGAATCATGCTGATCACACACAGAGCTCGTCCAGACCACCAGAAACCCACAATGCATGGGCCACATAGCAGACTGCATGTTGCTGAATGGAGCATCAGTGAACTGGAAGATAATACTGAGGAAATTGTTCAGGAAGCACATCAGAGAATCAAGAAGATGAAAAAAGTGTAAGACGGGCTCTGAAATTCAAGAATGACCCAGAAACCAATCTGAATCCTAGGTGGAGAAAAGGAAGCATGGAAGGGAGCCAAAATAGAGCAGGTCACAGTTCCTGCTCTAGACAACATGGCTTCTTCAAGCTTGGCATCCAGGGAGCTGAGTGTTCAAAGACTTGTGGAGAGAAAAAAGGAAAACTGAAGGAAGTGGATGTTAAATGAATGCAACTTCCCACCACATACCATCCCATCCTCTGCCTCACTTCATTGGTCCATTAAACTCAAGGCTGAAATCTTTGGTCCCAATTTGTCAAGGAGGGAAAAATTGACTCGAGAATATCATTCACTTAACAAAATTGGTTCTGATCCTATTAAGTATGCTAGTGAGAACTGGTCTACAGAGGCCAACTGAAGGTTCCCTCAGATTTATTAGCCATAAAATGCAACTTTGAAGAAAATTCAGATAATTTGGTTTAAAGATTTGACATAGCAAGACCACATCCGGGGGAAAACACATTCTTTAGAAAAATACAGTGACATGGTATTTTTGAGACAATTTTTTTAATTAACTGATTTAAGGCAGTAATTGTTTTGATCTTATGTTTTAACTTTTACTTTTCAATATGCAGACATTTTAAAAGTTTATTTTGATGTACACAGATATGTTATTCCACTTTTCTAGAAAAAAATTTAAATTTTGAATTAGTTCTTGAATATAACCCTTCTATGAGTCCATTTATGTAAGGAAACTAATCTGTCAGTTAATAAATAAATATTTCAAAAACTAGTTATTTTTAGTACCTCCTTTCTGTCCTGGTTTGAAAGATAAATTCTTTTGTCATTCTAATTATAGGGGCATCAGATGCCCACACATGAAAGAAAATGACTGCTTCTAGTTCTTCTTTCTAGGATGTTATAGGATCAGAGGCTTCCAGCCTTGGTAAGGCGCTCAAAGAAAATGTGCATTAATCCTCCCTAAAGTTTTTAAATTTCAATGTATATGATGTTTTCTTGGGACTTTATTATAATATAAATTCCTAGTCCTTGTGGGAGAGAAAAAAGGAAAACAGAAGGAAGTGGATGTTAAATAATGCAACTGTCCATCACATACCATCCCATCCTCTGCCTCACTTCATTGGTCCATTGGGCTCAAGGCTGAAATCTTTGAATTTGTGGTTCAAATTTGATTTTGATATAAATTTGATTTTAGATTTGTGATATAAATCCAGGGTGGGGTCCAGAGGTATGTATAGTTATCAAGACCTCCCCCTCTCTCCAAGAGGTTCGTTTGAGAAATATACCTGGTCAGTACTCAAATAACTTCTAAAAGCTTTTCCTGGAACAGAAGTCTCCTGAAGTACCATATACCAGTACTAAGAGTCACATACACAATAGATTTCTTTTCCCCGTGATGAACTTCTAAATAGGGGAGACAACTATCAACTGATTCCAAAGTTTCTTCTTTCAATTCTTCTTCAAAACACAATACAACACACACATGCACAGACTCATACAATGATGAGATTTAACAGTATTATGGCTTAAATGTGAGGTGTCTCCCCAACACTCATGTGTGAAACAATGCAAGAAAGTTTAAGAGGTAAAATGATGGGGTTATGAGAGCCTTAACCTAATCGATGCATTAATCCCCTGATAGGAATTACCTGGGTGGAAAGTGTAGGTAGGTGGGGTGTCCCTGAGGGCATGCCTTTGAGGTTTATATTTTGTCTGTGGTGAGGAGAGCTCCCTCTCTGCTTCCTAGTGGCCTTGTCCTGAGCTGCTTTCTTCTACAAACTCTTCTGCCATGATGTTCTGCCTCACCTTGAGCCCAGAACAATGGAGCCTAGGTCTATGGACAGAGTCTCACTCCATAGTTCAGTCTATGGATTGAGACCTCTGAAACCATAAGCTCCGAATAAACTTTTCTTCCTCTAAAATTGTTCTTGTCAGCTCTTTTGGTTACAGCAGCGAAAAAAAAAAAAAAAAAGCTGACTAAAACAGTATTCCAACAAATAAGGTGCATTAGCTCTCTGTTGCCATGACAAAATATCAGAGATAAATCAACTTAAAGGAGGAAAGGTATATTTCGGCTCACGGTTTCAGAGATTTCAATCTATGGTCAGATGACTCCATATTCATCTGTGGAGAGGCATAAAGACAAGGTGAGATGCACGAAGTAGCACACAGCTGTTCACCTCACATCAGCCAGGAAGAGAGGGAGAGAGTGGGAAAAAGAGATATATCCTTCAAGGGCATGCCCCCAGTGACCTACTTCCTCCAGTTAGGCCCCACCTTGTAAGCTGTACCCTGTCCCAGTAGCCCATGAATCCATAAATCTATAAATGGATTAATTCATTGAAGAGGTCGGAGCCCTTAGGCCCCACGTCTGAATACTGTTGCATCAAAGACCAAGTCCTCAACATATGAGTTGTGTGGGGGGCAGATATTTTAGATCCAAACCATAACATAAAAAAATAGAGTGAAAAAGTTCAAGAGCATTGTGTGTAAGAAAGCTTCAAGATTTTAGCTGACGGTAAGCTCAATGAACCAACAGCATCACTCACGAAGAGTAGAGAAAAGGATAAGAGGAAAGAAAGGAGAGGAAAAGAAAGGACAAGAAAACATAAAAATCCCTATCGCTATCTATTGGCAGTTATCAAATGACATGATGTCAAATACATAGATTTCCCCTAATGTACCCTGCTGCCATTTCTACTCCTTTGATCAAATATATCTTCTGCATCCTAGTTTACCAGCCCCATTCCTTCCCCAAAGCAACCATTCTCAAAAACATTTATCTTTTTGGATTTATCTTAAGCATCCAGTCCTCAAGTGCCCTGGGAGATTTACCGCTCTCTCCTTTGGGCATCCAAAAAGTTTACATATTTTATACATAATTGTTTATACATGCATTTTTCCTTCTACCTTGCTGTGTTATTTTCTTAGGCTGTTTTATTGTTAGGTGTCTATGTTCCTAGAACATAAACTTCATAAGGAAGGATTTCTGTTTTATGTAATGCCTATCCCTAGTATTTGGAAGAGTACCTAGCACATACAGGTTACTATTGGAGAAATATTGTTTAAAACAAAATCTTCCAACTCAGAAAACCTTTCCACAAAGGAAGAAGAGAAAGAAAACAATTTGATTATTGAATAATCATTAAACCATAAAGTGATACACATCACCGACAATCTGCTGAAGAGATTGTAAAAATAGACTGCTTTCTTTCTTCTTTTTTTTTTAATAGATACAGCCTGTTATGTTGGGTAAGTTTAATGATCTGGATGCTGGTGACAGCTGAAGTCAGTTCTCTCCTCTCTTAGGAAATACGAAATGGGGAGCTAGAGCCTTATCTTCCGTAATAGCCACATTTCAAGAGATGATTCTCAGGCCTAGGAGCAAACACTCCAGGCCAGAAACTTATTTCACCACTAAAAAGATTTACATACACAGAGAAGGACAGAGAAAAGAATTCTGAAGAGAGCAGGGGAAGTGTCTTCCCTTATTTTCAACAGGGAGAATTAAGACTTTCAATTCTGTTTTAAGTTTGTATTTGCCCTTTCTTCACTTAATATTTGTTGAGTAAACAACTAAATTCTGATGTTTTCCCTGTAATTGTAAGCACCCAAGGGCAAGAAATATGTCGTATTTATTTTCCTACACACTCAACAAATATTTGGGAAAAGAAAAGAGGAAAAAAGGAATGAATAATTTTGACAGCTATAAAACAATTTCCACGTTAAAGATTCAGCATTAAGGAAGAGAATAAAATACTAACAGAGAACGCTGAGCCTGTCATATAAGTATTCTTGAATATCCATAAAAAACACCTTTACATGTATATTTAATTATGCACCAGGTAAGGGTTGAACTCGATACCCAGGATCTTTTCCAAATATGGCACCTACAATTTCAGGGTCAGAGCATTTGCTTATCTCCCCTCCTCCACCATCAAGTCTCTCTGCTTAAATGGATAAACCCATTCATACCTCTTTTTCAGAGCCCTTCTCTGTAATTCATTCTGAGCCAGAAACTTCGGCTCATTTACAGGGGATGCATGCTCTCGCATAATCTCTTCGCCCATCTTGGGCTTCAATTTTCTCTTAACAATGTTCGCTGTACCCTGTTCAGTCCAGAGATCACTCTCCTTGACAGAGAAGACAGGAGCAAATGGGAGGAAAGGAGTTCTGCTTTCTTCTTGCCATCCATCAACATCACACAGTTGGCCTCAAGCAGCAGGCCTCTTCCTTGTTCCTGCTCTACATTTAAAAGCCCTCTTATCTTAGCCTTTTCTTCCTCATAAGCCTTGGTTCACTCTGCCCTTGGGTCCTCCTGATCTGTTCCTGGTCCTTGCTCTCCCACATACCACACCAACAGCCTCTCTTTCTACTTTTTGGCAGGTGTCCCTTCTGAGTGCCTTGGTGGGTTTGCACGGCTACATTGACTCTTGATGTTGTCTTCCTGTCTTCGGCGTGAACAACATCAGTGATGGCAAAGACAGAACTGTAATTTTGAAAGCTCAACAGATTCCTCTGAGTCCCCTGATCAGGAGTAGAATTGAATCTTGAATTCCTTAATATTTGCCTTTTCCAAGGCTGGAGCACCTATCTTAGCCTTCCAAGCCTTCTCTCTGCCAGGGCTGGCACAAATTCTAAAGTTAGTTACCTCCATCATACCATAGAAGTGAGGTCCAAGAGGCAGGACCACCAGGGAGTTTTTTTGTCTTTAAAATATCCTAACGCATGACATAAGGGTATAGCTACTATAAATATTGTAGAAGAGGAATGCCTGCTAATCAATGATGCAAGGATGAGAAAGAAAGAAGACTGATGCAAATGTACCTGGCCAGGTGATCTTAGAACCAGTGACAGGGGAAGGGGGAAGAATTTTTTAATAATAAAGAGAATTGAGGAGAGAGCATACTTTCATCTATTACTAATTTAGCATTTCCCTGGCGTTTTTCTACTTCTCGGGCTGAATTATCTTCTAAGGGCATTTACATTATTCAGTTTGTCACAAAAACTCTTCTGTGAAGTAGATAAAGAAGTATGAGAGATTTGTTCAAGGTTTCAACACTAGTGGATGGCAGGGCAAGAAGACTCTCAGACCTCCCAGCACCCCAGTGGTTCCTCTTTCTCTTCCAGGCTGTTACTAAGTGTGGCTTTGCTAACCATCCACAGGAATTAAAGGACAGGCATTGCCAACACTATTTTTGTACCACAAGTGGGCAAAGCTAGCCTTTGTTCTATGCTAGTTATACTGTGTGTCTTGCATCTTAAACTGCAGGGTATATTCCTTGGGGGTAGTCATTGGTGTTATTTGCCAATGTTCTAGATTTCTTCCTGAGAACATTGTAGAATTTTATTTCCAAATCTCTTGAAAGTTAGAGATAGCCACATGATATGTTCTGGTCAATGAAATTGCCTGTGTCACTCCCTGGAGCAAGCACTTAATTCCCCTTTGTGAGATGCTCCTGCTGTCTCCTCTTCTTTTTATAGGGGAAGTTGGAGAGGAGGTAAGAGTCTTCATCCTTGAGAGACTAAGGTAAGCAGAGCTTCTGGCTGTGCCTCAAGTGTCTCATGGGCAAGAAACAAATTACTAATGCACGGAGATGTGGGGATCATTAATTGTGCTCACATGAGGTAGCCAGTGACTGCCTTCCCTGAGCACATGCTGCATTCCCCTTATCCTTCTGTCTCTGTAGTGCCATATTCAAAATGGACTAGAATAGAAATAATGTATTTTAGTGTTGATTTCTGATTTTTTCTTATTTTCTTATTTCTTATTTTTGTCCAATTTCAAATGTCCCTGGCCTATCTGCTTCGGCTCTCAGTACTAGAACACAATTTCTGCTTGTTTTAGTCCAACTATGGTATCTAAAATATAAAAATTAAAATTTTTTACCAAATCATAATGTGGTGTTGATTACACGAGTGACATTTTGTGCAGAATGAAATGTCATCTTATGATGACTGACTTAACAATCCCTACAGCTCAGCTGTTGCTGGTGCTCTTTGGGGACGGAGGAAAGGGGGGCACTGGCACATGCCCTGCAGCTGAGCTGCAAAGCTAAGGGGCTGTAATAAATTAGCTGACTAGGGGATGTGCGTGCTGCAGTATAAGTCTCTCTGTCTCCTCTGTCCCAGCAGATGGCACAATAACATGCCAATAAATGTAATGAAAGTGTCTCTCCATTTGTCTTTATATGCCTTGAAATATCCCTCACTTTGGAGCATATAATTCTATGAGCAGAAAAAAAAAAAATCCTCTCTGATCCTTTTTAGACTCCATTGTAAAACAATGGAGTATTCAAAAAAGAAAAGAATCTCAAAAGCAGAGACTGTTTCTTAAAGATACACTATTTATTCTCTGCCATCCTTATGGTTACTCAAAAGGCCTGATTTTAATTTTCATGCAAATTTATCATACATCTCTCCAATCTTACTTCATGCGCATCAACACAGAGCTAGTTACTTTATGCACTAGTTCATTAGCCTTCTGTTTTCTTCCACCTACTAACAGTTTTAACAATTCCTGTTACCTCCTCTGGCAGCTGCATTTCCAGACATGCATTTTCACAGTAATAGGTCCAGCTAATCATGATCCATCTGCTTAATATCTGGAAATTGAAAATTAAGCAGGCAGGTATTGTTTCTATGATTATATGTTTTCCAAAATCAATTATAATGTTTAGCCCAAGTTATCACCAAACTTCGAATTTTGACTTGAAGTTTTCATATTTATAAAGGTCAAGTGTTTTGTTTTGGGGAAAATGCATCTATTTACTATAACTACAATGTAATTTCCTAAAGGTACTTTCTGAAAGACAACAAAACCCCCAACGTAAATATAAGCTTGTAGGCTTCTTACAATGTTTAACAAAAGCAATCTGAAGGAAAAAATCCAACACTTTCTTTTAACCTACACAGAGTATTTAGGGACCACAGGAAATATTTCTTTAGAGTAAAAACATTAGAGTGTTCTGGCCTCTGCTATGAAAGGAATGAGCTCTCCTGTCCCTTTGTAAGCCCAAAGGTAGGGGAAGTCCTTTGTTTTGTGACTATGGGTCACCAGCCAGATTCGTGTGTTGTACATTTTAAGATCCTACAACATAGTATTAAGAAGAAACCATAAAGGAAAAGAGATTGATAAATCCAGTACACAAATGTTTACAACTTCAATTCAAATTAACACTTAAAGATATATAAAAATTAGAATATTTGCAACATAATACCTTCATACAGAGAGCTCTTTCATAAATTTGCCATACGCACACACACACACACACACACACACACACACACAGAGCCTTCCCTTGCAAATGAGATGAAAGATAATAATGACCAGTGAACATATGGAAAAAAGAAGGGTTGACCTCTCCAATGACATGTGTAAGTTGGCATGTGGGCAAAGATTTAAAAATCAGAAATAGTCACATGTAATCCTTTAATGTTAATTTTAAGAATGCTTTAAAGGAGAATTCTCTTGTTTGCTAGTTGCTTCCCCCCCACTCATGTTAATTTATTAAACTTCGATGTGAAAACACTTTGATTTTCCAAGAGGAAGCTACCTTGTTCTTAAGCTCCGCAATGGAGACAGAGCTGCACTATGTCAAACTGAGAGCAGCTTTTCTTCCTCTCTGCTCATTTTGAGTTAACATGTTTAAGTAACTAGTGATGGCCCTTTGAGGTGTTTCAGGTGCTGTTTCATACCTGCTCTTGAAGGTCACAGGACTGAATTACTCCAAATTCAGTAATGACCACATCATCATATCCTAGTTGTGTTTACAGAACCAAAACATAGTGACTGTCATACAACCATTTTTAATCTTGGTGAAGGAGACTGAACCTGCTCAGGTACTATTTTATGGGATAAAGTCATCTTAATGAGAAAGAATTTAAACAATAGTTTATTTTGTTACCTATCAGAAGAACTCTTATTTTAAATTCATTTCTTTTGAAAGTTCTACACAAAATTGTTTAATTTGTTAATAAATGTCTGCTTTGCTAAAAAAAAAATCAGGAATAATATTAGGTAGGGCATAGATAGGGACAAAGGCACTATTGTATATTTTTGGTGGTCATAAATATTGGTGCTGTCCTTTGAGAATGTAATCTAACCAGGTCTATCAAAACTCCTATGCTATAGTCTGCATGTTTTTGTCCCCCCCCAAAATTCATCTGCTGAGAGCCATAGCCAAGTAGGAATGACGCATGGCATTTTGGGGTTGAAAGGTGACCCTGCTCAGGGATTAGGGTGGCTCTGGGTTTAGGGTGGATCCTGCTGGGAATAGGGCGGCTCCAGGATTAGGGTGTAACCTGCTGCCTCAGGCGCCCGCTCTTTGGAGTTCCCATTGAGTTCTCGCAGGATTCTGAGAGAATTGGCACGCGGAGCCCAGTGGAGGAGTGTGTTCATGGGAAGTGTGGGTAGAGTGCCGGTGAGAGTTCGGGAATAAAGAGTTGCTGTTTGAATCTACAAGGCTGTGTGGTGGCTCGGTGATTTTGTGCCCAGCCAGACTGTGGCATTTGGCGGCCGGTGCCGGGGACATCTGAAGCTTGGAGGTAAGTGAAATTACTCGCCCCTGAGGGAAGGCTAGAGAATGGGTGACCATTTCAAAAAACAATGTGTTCTTGTTTTGATTTATTTTGTTTTTATTTCAAGTTGCCTGTTCCTAGAACTTTCTCAGGCAAACTGGGGAAAATGGTTGACTCAAGGTTTGAAGTTGTTCGCCCCCGAGGAAGAGAAATTGTTAGAGGAAGGAGGCACCCCAGTAAGACCAAGAACAATTAGGGCATATGTTGATACAATACAAAAATGTAGCCCATGGCTTTTTAAAGCGGAGTTGTTAAATATATCACAATGGGACCATCATGGTATCCTGTAAAAAGATTTTTCTTCAACAAGAAAGAGATGGCTAGTTCTGTTTACTACACTTGTCTAAGATCTTGGTTTTTACAGACATCTGATTAATTTACAAAGCTAAAGTGTTAAAATATCAAACACTAAATATAAAATCAAGTACTCTTTACTTATTAAGTTCCATAAGGTAATATATTTAAACATTATGTGTTTTCATAAATCGGTAAATGGAAAAAAGTTTAATATTGCTTTGTGTCTGTGTCTTTGCTAAAACAAGGTTACTAAGAGTTAAGATTCTATCATGTGTAATTTATATACAAAGATTATAAGAAGTTTCAGTTGTGTTTCAATTATAGTATTATAGTACCATAAAAAAAACATGAAAGTATTTCATCTTATTAAAGTGGAGTAATTTGTCTAAATTCAGAAATTTTATAAGGGTTGTTTCAGAATGTGAATTTAAAAAAAGGGGTAACAGCTAAAAAAGAGATATAAAAAGATTCAAGATGTGGAAATATGTTTTAATATAAAAGCTGAAGAAAAAAGAAATGTTTTTAGATGAGATAATCTTTGTGAGATAAAGTAAAAAGTTGTAAAATGTCTAAGTAAGTTGCAAAAGGCTTTAAAAGGTTAAATTGAAGGTGGTCGAGATACCTTCATGGCGGAAAAAAGATTGGCATCATTCGAAGCCTAGTTAATCTTAAAAGCATTACTTAAAAAAAAAAAAACCATGAAAATGGGAATAGGATAAAAGCAATTTGGAGAAAGAATATTAGAATATTAGAAATTTGAAGTGAAAAACTTTGAAGACAGAAGCACAGAAAGGTGAAAAAAAAGATAGAAAAGATGTAGGAAGATAGAGAAGATGTAGGAAGACAAGAATTTTAAACCCACAAAATAGGAAACAAAAGAAAAATAGGAGGAAAAAAAGCAACTAAGGGTGAATGTACAAACATTAGGGGAAAAAAACTAGAAGATAGAAATAAGATAGAAAATGAATGAAAATGTCAAGTACAGGTATTTCAGATAGAAAATGCAAAAGGCTAAGACAACTATTAGATACAGACATTCAAGATAGAAAAGGGTAGAAGAGAGAAGTTTAAAGTCAAATATTGGATAAAATAGAAGAACAAGGAGATTATTAGTAATTTTTTTCAAAAAGCCCATCAACTTTAATTTCTGGTGGTGCAGAAATTAGAAGTCTCAGATGAGGGTGTTAAAATTTATAGACAAGAGACAATTTAGAAAACGTTAAACTAGAAGGAAATTGGTTTAAAACCACATCAAAAAATTAAAAGGACTAAAGTAATTCTAAAAACTAAGGCATAATGCTTTTGGAAGACTTAAATTTAAAAGGATCTTTAAATTTCCAAAGGATGCATATAGGATATTTTGAAACATCATCCCTGAAGAAAAATCAGTTAATGTTTTACTTAACAGGAATCCCATACAATCCACAGGGACAAAGCATAGTTGAAAGAGCTCATCAAACTATTAAAATGTACTTATTAAAGCAAAAAGAGGGAATTGGAAAGGGGTATATATCCCCCAAGATAAACTTAAAATAACCCTTTTTACTCTAAACTTTTTAAATTTGGATTCATCAGGGCTCAGTGCTGCAGAAAGGCATATGTGTCCAAAAAATGTACATAAGCCTAAGGTACTTTGGAGGATATTCTAACAGGACAGTGGAAAGGTGCTGACCCAGTGATTGTCTGGAGTTGGGGTTCTGTTTGTGTGTTTCCACAGGGAGAACAGCAGCCGATTTGGATTCCAGAGAGACTAACCAAAGTGATTTCTACAGACCAAAAAGAAGATGAGTTGACTCAAATCCATAACAGCTGATATCCAGAGCTCCAGCTTGGCTATTCTTACATCTGTGACAATGATTAACCAGGAAGCTTTTTTCAAAATCTATTTTATTATTGCCTTTTCCCACATCATAAAGTTCTATTTTATTTTTGAGCTCATACAGACCTAGGTTAATGTTTGTCTGATCAGTTTTATTTTTTGACTGTGGAGTTTTTAAACATTGCAATGGAGATTTCACCTGTGTAGAGCTACAAGGCCTTTGCTATTGTCTTATGTGTTGTACGTTTGTGTGCACTCTTGTGTTTTGTGTTGTATGTCTGTATGTGCATATGTCCATATATCATATATGAGGAGCGCTCATGAAAAAATGGATCTGAATTTTTCTTTATTCATGTGATTTTAATGGTTTAATTTAAATTGGGTAAACAGCTGTTGAGGATTGTTTTAATATGTGTACAAATAAGGAGGTTAACGGATCTGTTTGTTTACTTTCAACTTTCCTTTTCATTACATTTAATAATTCTGTCCAGGATAATGTAAATTGTTCAGAAAATTGTTTTCTTAGTACCTGTTGGAATGTTACATAATTTCTTTTTATCATCATTGCCAGAATTCCTATCTTCATCCCAGTGCCAGTGAAGACAAAGATAAAACCAAACTACAGCTTCTATGATAGCTATCACAGTAAACTGTATAAACTGATGCATCAATGAATAATAACTCAACAAGTAATGCTCAATTAAGAAGTTGATTTACTTTGGGAGGAAATGGACATATTGATAGATTCCTTGCTTTGAACTGCTTGCAGAACTTGCCTGGACTATGTATCACTTGTATACATTGTGAACCATCATTTGGTGCAGCAAATTGTGGTAATGCTAGAGTATCTTTGCTGATGGTGTCACCGGTGATACAATTTTTCCATAGGAGCCATCAATTGGGTTGGTGTCGTGGCATTTCTGTATCCTCCTCCCTTCTGCTAGTGATGGTCTAAAATTTGGGGGCCAACAGAGGTGAGGCAAAGAACCTCACCCCCCCACTGGCACCAAGGCCAAATTTGGGGGCCAACAGAGGTGAGGCAAAGAACCTCACCCCCCCACTAGTGCATAGGCCTATCCACAAGTATGGCTGTATGCTGGACCAATAGTCAGTGACGGGTATGATCCAATTGCAGTGGTACCAACCTAAGACAGGAGACTGACGCCTGGAGGTCAGCTCATCCGATGACGGGTAAGAACCATATGTTGAATTGGACAACCTAACAGGCACGGTCCCTAAGCCACATTGCTTGTTGTTTAATTAAACAGAAGGGGGGAGATGCTGAGAGCCATAGCCAAGTAGGAATGACGCATGGCATTTTGGGGTTGAAAGGTGACCCTGCTCAGGGATTAGGGTGGCTCTGGGTTTAGGGTGGATCCTGCTGGGAATAGGGCGGCTCCAGGTTTAGGGTGGATCCTGCTGGGAATAGGGCGGCTCCAGGATTAGGGCGTATCCTGCTGCCTCAGGCGCCCGCTCCTTGGAGTTCCCATTGAGTTCTTGCGGGGTTCTGAGAGAATTGGCATGTGGAGCCCGGTGGAGGAGTGTCTTCACGGGAAGTGTGGGTAGAGTGCCGGTGAGAGTTCGGGAATAAAGAGTTGCTGTTTGAATCTACAAGGCTGTGTGGTGGCTCGGTAATTTTGTGCCCAGCCAGACTGTGGCAATTCTCACTTCAAGATGAAGGCGTTAGGAGATGAGGGACTTTGAGAGGTGATTAGATCATAAAGGTGGACCCTCAGCAAGAGATTACTACCCTCATAAAAGAGACGCAAGAGAAACCCTTTGCTTCTTGCACCATGTGAGGACACAGTATAAAGGTACTATCAGCCTGAAAGTGGGCTCTCGCCAGATAATGGAATCTGTAAACATCTTGATCTTGGGCTTCCAGCCTCCATAACTGTAGAAATAAGTTTTTTGTTTATAGGCTACCCAGTCTGAGGCATTTTGTTACAGCAGCCTGAATGGACTAAGATATCCAATTGGTTTGTCTCCCCTCTAATCATCAATTCCAATTCTAGGTGTTTGTCCTCATCCAATCATTAGAAAAGTGTCTATAAAGATTTTGATACACATGAATAGAAAAGAATCTGGAAGGATATGCACAAAAATATGATTATCTATGAATAAAACTTGAAAGATTTCTAGTTTGTTCATTACTTATCTGTATAGTCTAATGTTTCTATAACACATTACTTTAAAAATTATTCTTCTTGTTTTTATTTTCTGTTTCAGAAAAAGAAAGCACTGTAAAAGCATAGAAATGGTGCCTGGAACTTTGGGATTTCTTATCCAGAGTTACCTTCATGTCAAATTTTATTCCAGTTGCTTCAAGAGGGCTGATTAAATGTGAAAAACATAGTAGTAAGTTCCTAAGGGTAACAACTCTTTGTTTCTTTCCTCGTTACTCCCGCCCACATAGAAATGGCTTAAGAAAGACATACAGCCTATACCATATTCAGTTAGGAAGTCACAATTTTCCACTGCTACACAATGTTTTTTCAGTGGAACTAGATTCCTGAGCAAAATCGTTTTGTGGGAGTGCAAGATACACCAAGCGGTAGAAGAGAAATTGAAAATGATTTCCCTGAGAAGCCTCCAAAGTGAGAAAGCATCCCTTTCTCCTACTCCTGGTTACACAGTGGGAAATGCAGCAAGAGAGGAATACCAATCCTTGACACAAAAAAACGAAACGTGACTTTAAGGTAGCCAGGCGGGCAGGTGTGGGGCTGAAATGGCTGCTTGCCACAGCAGTAAAAGGCCTGCGACAGCCACACATTTACAATCCGTTTGGCGGTGTTTCCAACACAGGCTGAGGGATTTCATTTTTCCCATATAAGGCAATAACAAGGATTTCAAATGGACCAAACATTTTATATTAGTGTCAACAGCCCTAACACAGCTTCAGCTGGCAGAGAACAGGGAAACCAAGAATATCTGCATTTTTTATTCCAGAGAAACTGCCTGAACACCATCTGTTCTCAGCCACCCTTATTCCACCCAACGTGACCCTTTCTGCAGGATACCCTTGCCCCATTCATGTGTCCTGACCCAAGAATTTTAAATCACAATGCTCCCCTGAATACAGAGATTTGGAAAGTTAATTTCAACACAACAATTACTGCAATAAATTTAAAAATAAATAAAAATAAAGACTTGCTCCTCCAACCTTTATTCTGAGAATATATGCAATGCTTTGCTTATAAATCATGGGGGGGTGGCAGGATGGGGCTCAGATTACATAGCATGGAAAAATCAATACTCTTTTACTCTAGGATCTATGAACAGGCTCAAGGTCACAGAAATTGAATAGGAAAGCCCACTGAATTAGCAACAGGAAATAGGTTGCATAGAACAAAGACAAAACAAGTTTCCAACATACCTTCAAAACACTATGATGTCTATATTTGTTGTTAGTTGACTTTAATGAAACATGACCATTTACAAAATAAATTGTCCCACTCTGAAAATAAGGGGGAACCATTGTTTAAATAAATATGGAACAAAGCAAGGCACAAATAGTGATTACATTAATATATTTGATCTTATGAACTCTAAAAAGGAATGATGATACTGTCTCAAAAGAGAAAAAGCCAAGAGCTTGTCATAAAAAATAAAAACAATCTACTGATATAGAAGTAGAGCTTTATTTATAAATTTGTTAAAAGAATATAAAAAAATTGTTTCCTTCGTTCATACTGGTATTCTAGATTAAGAAACTGAATTGATTAAGATCTTAAAAGACCCCAAAGCCTCCCCAAACCTGTAATTTATTAAGAATTAGTCAGTTACAGAGACACAAGCCTGAAGCACCCATAGCTCTTGCTAACACGAAAAAAGTGATTCCCTCTTTTTCTGTCTTACTAACATTGCTCTAATTATTCTTCTAATAAGAGGCAAAACCAATTAGAAAAATAAAGTAACATTTTGCTGGCAGTAGAGATAAAAATATGAGTTCAGTAATCAGCTCCTGCAAACATGCATAACTAATGACTGGAGAAATCGGCCATCCCTAACCACTCTGTTGAGTACATCGGCAGTTGAAGTTAAGGTAAAAAATAGTGAGGCTGAGCAAAACTACATGAAGAAGTAGTGGGGGTTTTTCAAGGTCAGTTGACAGAGAGCCAGATGGAAATAAGTATTTCTCATATATCCTGGAAGGAAAAGAAAACAAAAATTACCAAAAGGAGCAAAATACAATTCAAAACCTTTGTAGTCCAAAATAAAATTCCTTCAAAGAATACATTTACTGCATCAGGTAAGAAAGACCAGATTTTAATGATGAAAAGTACCAGTGAAATGGTTTAATTTTCAAGTCACACTGTATTTAGCTTACAACAGTCTTTGTCAAGAATGGAACAGCTTATCCAAGGACAGCTTGTTGGTTGTGTTCTTAGAGAGGGGCTAACACAGGCCCCAAATAATAGAGTTCACAAATGTTGTCACCCTCCTCCAAGGTTACAGCAAGGACAGAAGGAACCCAATATGGAGCAATTTAAATGAAAATGTATCAAGAGGAGGTATACTGCTCTATGCAGCAGGAAGATGACTTCCAAAGGGACTGGGAGGTAGGGAGTTAAACTAGTAAGTCCCCACCCCCACTGTGTGCAAGGGGTCAAGGAAATCTCCATCAAGACTTCCACAGCACTAGGCCACTTAGAATACAGACAATTGCTGTTAGTTTTCTAACACTTTGGGAAACTAATCTCAGGTGACCTCATAGGTCATGGCAAATGTTTAACTGTCCTTGGAGACATAGGATTTAGAGTTTCCACAGCATCCCTACTATTAACCAGAGAAAACATTTAAAGTGATCAAGTGCCCCACCCTAAAGAAACCTAATGGGGGACTCTTGAAAAACCAAAATGCATTTATTAAAATATAAAATCAATTTTAAAATTATTGAAAACTAAATGTATATATTAAGCAATATGAGAAGACTGGAATTTAACTTTAAAACAATTTAAAAAATGAAAACCAGTCCAGTTTGTCTACACAACATATTCTTATTGGGGTCCTGCTGCTTAAGTGTCTACAAGATACTATTAAAAACAACTTCCGGGGTTTTCATCGTAGTTGTATATTTTATGTCTTTCTCCTTTTCATCTCTATCTTTGGCTTTCTACTGGTTTCAATGTTTTCTCCAAGCCCCATCTGTGGTTTGGAACATAGCTCTCCTCCCACATTCCTTGGGTAGGAGAGAAGCCCAGTCTTCATGGATCAACTTCTAGATAAATGACACACAGGCAATATACTCTAAATATCAATCTGTATCCACTTGCTCTGTATAAAATAGATCCTGAATAAAAATATACTATGTGGCTTCTCTTCTGACTTTTGCATGGTGTCCTTTGATGAGCATATGTTTTAAATTTAAATGTAGATATTTTTATCATTTCTTTTTGGTTTATACTTTGAGTTTATACTGATCCAAGAATTTTAAATCACAATGCATCCCTGAATACGGAGATCTGGAAAGTTAATTTCAACACAAAAATTGCTTTGTTGAAATCCTTCCCTAGCTCCATTTTATTAGTTTGAATACTTATTTATTTTTTGTATCGGGCGCTTAATCACTGAGCTACATCTCCAGAGGCCCTTTCTTATTTTTTATTTTGAGACAGTGTCATGTTAAATTACTTAGGGCCTTGATAAGTTGCTGAGGCTAGCCTTGAACTTGCAGTTCTCCTGCCTCAGCCTCTGGAGCCACTGGGATTACAGGTATGCACCACCATGCCTGACTCCTAGCTCCATTTCATAAGTAGTTTCTTTTTTCTTCTAAAATTTAAAAAAATTCTTCCTCTCTATTTGTAAGTTTTAATCTACCTGGAGTTTTCATGAATGGTTATCAGGAAAGCACCTAATTTAAGGTGTGTTCAACAGCACATGTTGAAAAATCTATTTTCTCTCAGGGAGGTGTTTTGCCTCTCAAACATAAATCAAAATCCCAGAAACAGTGTATCTGTTGGTAACATACATATTAACTATGTAGTTAATATCCTATATTTATTTCTTTATCTTTAGAAGTGAGTTAGCTATTCCTGATTCTTTGCTTCGATTACAATTTAATTAAATCAATATATTACTTAGGAGCTCAGTCTTATCTGTTAACAAGGTATAGTTCTCCATGTATTTACTCCCCAGTATCTTCAAAACTTGTATATACTTTTTTAAAAGTTCCTGATATCTTTGGTTGGACCTTTTTATTAGGTTTCTTGTTTATTTCCAATGTACATAAATGAAGTTAGTTTTTATATATTGATCCTATATCCATCAACATTGCCAAGTCCCTACTTATTCTAATAATCTAATTATAACTTTTCTTGGATTTTTGATGCAGATAATTGTATCATCTGTGATATAATAAATACTTTTTTCTTTTCAATCTTTAAATCTGATTTAAATGTTTTTGATATATTTTTATTATAGAGTTATGATCCCATTTTAGATAAATTTCCTTTCTATTTATAGATTATTAGAAGTTTTTATTTTTTAGTACACATGAGTTTTAAAATTTTCAAGTTATTTCCCTGTATCTATTGAGATGATCATATGGAGGTTCTCCTATAATGTACTAGGCAACTTATCTTAGTAGTTTTTTATGTTTTGTTCATGATAAGCCAAGTTTGTGTTTCTGGGATTAATCCAATTTTATCAGGATATATTATGCCTTTCAAAATATTTGCTATTGACTTCATCAAAATTTCATGTTTTCTTTTAAATCTATGTTTATGAGTGAATCTTTTTTATTTTCTGTATAGTTGTTGATTTTATTTCAAAGTTATATTCATCTAACCATTTTAGAAAATATGTCCTTCTTTTTCATTTTTCAGAAAAACTTTACAGACACTTGAAGTAGTCATCCCTTGAAAAGTTTAATAAAATGTGAATAAAATGTGAAAGTTTAATAAAACTGTAACATGTCTAAGTCTGGTTTTTATTTTATGGGAATACATTAACAAATGGATCTCGAAAATGTATACATCACTTTTCATTTCTAGCAATAATGTATAAAGTAACTGTTGCCCTATGGCTTTGCAAACAGAGTAAATTATTTATCTTTTGAAGGTTTTTTTTAACAAGTAATAAATAAGAAATAGTATTTCTTACTTTTTTTATTATGATAAATTCATTGAGTTTCTTAATTTCAAATATTATGTCATTTATTTCCAGAAGCTCTATTTTATTCTTTTAAAAGTTTTAGTTGTATCTTTAACTGTCTGTTGGGTTTTTCCTCATTATTCCAGATCAAATTTTTATTTCATCAAATGTTTTATGCATAGCTGTTTTAAATTCAAGAATCAAATCATTTTAGTTTATCAAATCATTTGACTAAATCTCTTTGTTCTGTTTGTGATGTTCAGTCACAACTACTTGTTTCTTGTGTATACATGAATTTCCAATTATTGCTTTATGCTTGGGATACACTGTTAAACAAAACAATTAAAGGAACCCATCCTTAAGAATATACATTACCATGTGGAAAAACTAAGAATTAGTAGCCAATAAAACATACAAATAAGTTGTGCTAGAAAATATGTTAGATGTTGAAGAGCACTATGGGAAAAGAAAGTGGAGTCATGGAAAGGGGGATTGCAGGAGCCAGGAGAAGGCACAGGTGGCAGTCTTAAAATAGGAGAGCCAAGATAACCCCACTGAGATGATGGGATTAAGAAAGTACTTAAAAGGGAACAAACCACTTGGATATTCTGAAGAAGAGTACAAAAGGAGCAGCAGATACAAGGGCCCTGCTTGTAGGTGAGGACAGCCAGTGTCGAAACCATTCCAAGAAGTGCAAGAAAGCTAGCTAAGATGAAAAGGGAAAGCAGAAGTAGGAGACAGCCAGAGGGGAGATGAGGTCCACATCGTGCAGCACCTTGGGAAGCCACCCTCAGGACTTTGGCTTTTACTCCAAGTGACTTGGAAATTATGAGACTCATGTAGGGTTTTAAACAGAGAAGTGACAGGAGTCAGATTCTCTCCTACTAAGAACAGATTCCAGATGGGTAAATGTGGAAGCAAGAAAATGACCTAGGAGACTACTACCAAGACCTGAATGAGCAGTGATAGAGGGCAGAAGCAAGATGATAGCAGTGAAGGAGGTGAGATGCTGTTGGATTGGATCTGTTTGGAAGGAAGACTTGAGAGTATTTACTGATGGATCTGCTGTAAGTGATGTGAGAAATAGGTTGTACCATGATGGAATCAGGGAAAACTGCGGTAGAGCACTAGGATGGGAGAAATCAAAAGTTAAATTTTAGGTATGTTAAGGTTGGAAAGTCCGTTACACTTCTAATTAGAGATGCTAAGTGAACAACTAGATGTGTGTGGGCTCTCTCTCCTCCAGCGAGGAGGTCCACAGAACAGGAGAGAGGAAAGTGTGGCTACAGAGTCACTAATCAGGACCTCCTGAGACTAAGCAGGAAGCAGGTCTGATTTTATTGTGCAGTTACCATGGATATATACTCAAGCAGTAGCAAAGCAGATTACAGACTGCCATCAATACAATGTCTTGCTAACTGTCCTTGCAGCGACCAATCAAGGAATGAAGGGGTCGTGGACAAGCACAGGGACCACAACATGCGGCCTTGCTTCCAAGGCTGTGCCTATGGGGTAAGCAGTTTGCGGCTCATGCACCTAGCGCGAGGGGAGTGGCCTGCCACTCAGACGCCCTTAAGTATGCCTTGTATGCAGTACTCCATGCACTTGTCCCCACATAGATGGGCAAGTATGGAGTCTGTAAGAAGAACACAATCAGAAATTTGGGAATAATAAACATGAAGAAAGTATTTAATTTCATTAGAATGCATGAAGGTATTAATAAAACAAAGCTTAAAACATGGATCCCTGGGGCAGTTCAGTGTCAAAGAGGACAGGCAGGTGCAGAGGATTCAGCAAAGCAGGATGGAAAGAAATGACCACTGAGACATGTGGAAACCCAGGAGATGTCCCAGAAGTCAAATAAAGGAAGAGAATGATTCACCATGACAAATGATGCTGATAGTCAAAGACAAAGACTGAAAAATGACCATTGGATTTTGCAAAGTGATGTTGCCAGTGACCATAAAAAAAAGAGCATTTATTTATTTATTTATTCTTTTAAGAATGGTAGAGTCTAAACCCTGATTTGAGTAAGTATAAGAAAAAAAAAGGATAAAAGAAACTAGAGGTGCAAGGATGGTCACACTTCTTGCAGTTGTGCTCTAAAGAGGAACAAAGAAACAGGGGTGAAGTGAGAGGAAAGTGGGGTATCAACAGAATTTATATTCATTTATATTTTATGTTGATGGAATTTTCTATTTGAGATGAAGCATCTGGTGATTCAGGAGAGGAGAGAGAGCATGATTAGAACAAAGTGTCTTCACAGGTTGAAGTGATAGAACCTGGCCCATAAGGAAAAGCAAGCATGGAAGTCCAGCCATCTGTGGGTAAGAGGAGGTAGAGGTAGGAGCATGAGGAAGTTCTTACCTTTCTGTCACTGCTTCTTACAAGTATGGGAAGAGCCAACAACCACTTTGGACTTGGATATGCCTGTCATACTTTTTGATAAAAAATAAACCCACGCAATCATCCTCACCATTACATCATGAGAAAATGGCAATACTATGTCATCTGTTATGGAGTCTAGTAGAGATTTGTAGCTCACTCTCTAAGGCCTACTAATAGTCACCATTAAGCCAGGTATCCAAATTCTCATTTCCTTAGCTGACTCCCATAGTGTATGCATTTACAGTCTTCATCATCATCTCCTCAAACCCAGGTATAAATCCATGTTGTTAAATAGTGAAGAAGTGACAAATCAAGTTCTGACCAAAATCTGAATTTCCATCACATTTCACAACCAAGTTATATGAACTAGGATAAAGCCTTCAATTCACAATGCCCCACTTTCCATAAGACTCCTACTCACATATTCTCATGAAAAAGTCAATATTGTGTATATCATATTAAACAGCACAAAGACACTATGTTTTGATTATTTTCTCTCTCTCTCTTCCATGTTGTCCTTATTCTGAATGCCACAGCAAAGCAAATAAACATACATTATGGATAAAACAGACATCGAAAATGCATTCTCTGCAAATTTTCCTTATGTTCAATTATCTTAGTATGTACCCTTATAAAATTCATCTATCAGTTTTAATGTCTAGATGCCTTCCCAGGAAACATGCATAGAAGATTTCTAATAGACTGATTTCTCAAAAATGATACAAAAACTTATTAAAGAGTAATCTGTAGCTTCCATTAATGCTTGATTATTTTGTTGAATTTTAATAGTTTAAAAATGCCTATCTGATATCTCTCTTGTGCGTGTGCATCTCTTTATAAATACATGCATATTTATATGCATATATCTATATGTATTTTTAGTACGTACCTGTGCATTTGGGCTTTAATCAATCTGTAAAACTTACTGTAGTTAGTTCTGATTCTATGCACAATACAATCTTCACAATCAGATACATGTCAGAGTTTGATGCTAGTTCAATAATATATTGTGCACAAAAAATACATTAAACACATATTACAATACAATTGCAAGGTTTCCGTGACGGAAATATGTAAGGGCATTCCATTTTCAAAGAGTGCCTTTTGCTGTAGGGTTTTTTAAAAAACCATTTTGTGGTGAAAAATTAAATACTAGTTTCTTTGATGTGCTAGTTTCACTGAAAAGAATATATTACTAGAGAAAAGTGCTTACTATTTTTATAACCATATTTCACTTAAGATCTTCTCAGGGAAAAAAAATGTTCATTTGTTTTTGTAGTGGGTCTGAGCAAGGGGTGATAAAAAGCCTTATAGTCCAGGCAATCAAGCTGAGAACAAAGGGCAGGTGTCATTTTTTTATTGTGATTGGTCAGAGCTAAAATCAGGACACTCTCTCCATCTCCCTCTTCCTCTCACCAGAAGCTATTGTGGAATTTACAGTAATCACCCTGGCTGACTACCCAACACACAGCTGAACAGCACACCAAAAAAATAATATCTGGGGAGAGGGCCACACATATTTTTTAAATTCTCATTGTTTTTATCCTTCAACTTGGAAAGATGATTTTTTTTAAGAGGAAAGAAAATACTAACCCAGCTGTTGCCGCAATTCGTATTCCAATAGCCTCCAGACTGCCCGAGGCCACCTGGTTGACTTTTGCCTTGGAGTCGGTCCAGAAAAGCATTATTTACCCTTTAAAACAATGAAAAATGTGTGTAAGTAGAAAGCTTGCTGCAGGGCTAAGAGATTTCTGAGAACCTAATGTGCTGTATGAACTGACTGTGGGGATTGCTTGCTCCCTTTAGCTTAGCAGAAATCTACAGAAACCACTTTTCACAGTCACCACATAGCATGCTGGTAACAGTCCTTTACTGGAGCTGGTGCCAGTCTTGGCTCAAACCAAAGGGGGCACGGATACTTAAACTTGAGAATTTTATTCACCCATCTTGCACTAGTTTATCAACAGCCTTGGCTATTCAAGCAACTGCAGTCCTCAGGGTTACGAAACCCAGAGGCTAAGGGAAAATGGAAGTTTCAGCATGAGGCAAAGCAAAAGAATAAAAAAAATGGCTCTCCAGAGTACTCATGTTGCTCCACAGATGTGTACCCCATTGCCAGTCTTGCTAAAGAACCTCCACAAGTGAAAAGTAGGGAAAATATGGGAAGAAAGTATAGGAAAAGGGAAATATCAGAGGAGAGAGAAGCTCAAGCTTTAGAAAAAAGGAATGGGTATATCTTTATCTGATATTTTGTCATACTTGAAATGGCCAGTTTCAGAAATTAAATCCTGAATAAGAAAATTATTATCATCAAGGCCAAGATAAAGGCTGCCTGTACAGAGATGTTCATAGAGTCATCCCTCAAAATCCACAGGAGACTAGGTCCAGGATTCCCAGGGACACCCGAATCCACTCCTGCCCAAGACCCTTATGTAAAATGACATAGTTATTTACATATATCTGATGCACATCCTTCCATACATTTTATCATCTCTGATTTTTATACAATACTTAATATGAGATCTATGTCAAGGGTTGTTATGCTGTATGTTTCAGAGAATGACAAGAAAAAATGGTCTGTAGATATTCAGTAGAGGCACAATGTTTTTTCCAAATATTTTCAACACATATCTGGTTGAATCCATGGATGTAAAACCCATAGATACGGAGAGAGGACTGTATTCTATTTCTGAAACTGGATATGTGGGGGTTCACTCTACAATCATCATTGTGTATTTTTATGGACTTTTCTGTTTTATATTATAATTTTTAAACTTAAAAAATACATCATCATCATCAGCCTATGCATGGCTGAGTACGGTTAGGGTCTTGGAAGCTAGAGAAATAGCAATGGATGACTTAGGAACTGTGCAAATAAGATTAGAAGCTTCTGGGGAGCAGAAACAGAACCTAGTGCACTACAAGCATATGTATATGTAAAGAAGATGGGAAGCAGACATGGTAGACTCCTTTCCAGTCATAAGGACTGGTCATAGTGAGTGTCTGCAAGTCCTTTACTGTGGGAGATTTGGGCATTTTGAGAAAAATAATGGTTGGGTGGCAAAGTCAAAAGCTAAAGGTTGTTTGTCTCCATGCTTGCTCAGTGCTAGCCAAGATGCCAACGGTGTTTTGACTCATTTTGACCTCTGAGTGATTGAGTTGCTGTTTCTGTACAACCCTGTCATGCAGAGGTTCCATCTCAGCTGTGATACAGCTTTTCCCCTCCTGCCATGAAATCTACCCAAGTGCCAAACCCTGGTCGGCCTGGTTCACTGCAGGACTCAGGACTGAATTCACTTGCTTCTTTCCATGGACTCCATTCTGGTTCTAATCTACATCACCTCTCCTGGATACTGCCCCACTCTCATCCTCTGGAATGCACTCTCCACACAACCACCTCCCTAAGTTATAAGGCTTGCTTCTACTTTAACCCTTCCATGACTTCCCATTGGCCCCTTAGGCCATCTTGTATTGCCTTACTCCTGCCTACTTTTTCTACCTCAATACAATAATCCAACCATTTGGGATTCAAAGTCCATTCCCATGTTAGAGCCTTACAATTGCTCCTCTCTTGATCAAAAGGCACCATACAAGTACATGTTTCTGCCTGAATCTGTGTGTCTCTGACTGTCCCTTGTACTTGGAGGCCAGCTCTTCAATGAGACCTTCTTCAGTCTATCACCTCTGATGGCTCCCTTAACATCACCCTGTGATATAGTCCTCACAGTACTTATTTTTCACCTTCTAAAATAATCCTGCAGTTTAATTGCTGACTTCTGTTTCTCTCTTCCAGATTGCAGTGTCCAGGTGGTGTAATATCTTTTCTGCCTTATTTACCCCATTTTTTTTGGGGGGGGGGGGCAGGGGTTACTGGGAATTTAACTCAGGGGCACTTGACCACTGAGCCACATCCCTACTCCTATTTTGTAATTTATTTAGAGACAGAGTCTCACTGAGTTACTTTAAGGTGCCCCACTTTTGCTGAGGCTGGCTTTGAACTCGCTATCCTCCTGCCTCAGGCTCCCGAGCTGCTGGGATTACAGAAATATGCCTCTGTCCCCGGCTTACCCCATTCTTGAACTTGAACAAAGCCTTGGCAAAGTGAGCCCTGATAATGTACTTATTGAATAAATGAATTTTCTTGGCACATGTCTGTTTCTGTGAAAACAGCTGCACTGTGAAAACCCCACTACTAGAAAGGACAACATGAAACACAGCTCACTGTCCGCCATTCTCACTGCCTCATCAGGAAGGAAGGTACTACGTTCACTCCTGAGCATAAGTAACTAAGAGGGTCCTGGTGGTTGAGCTCTCTTTAATGCTTAGGAGTGTCCTTAATTGGACTGTCCACTGAAGAATAGGTCAACCAGAGATGGTGGGTGGTAAAGAGATTTTTTTTTCTCTCAAACTCCTATCAAGAATACAAACAGGGTGCACACCTGTAATCCCAATGGCTCAAGAGGCTGAGGCAGGAGAATCAGGAGTTCAAAGCCAGCCTCAGCTACTTTAGTGAATCCCTAAGGAACTAAGTGAGACCCTTGTCTCTAAATAAAATATTAAAAAAGGGCTGAGGATGTGGCTCAGTGCTTAAGCACCCCTGGGTTGAATCCCAGGTACAAAAAATAAAAAATTACAAGTAGGGTGGGGAGGAAGGAGAGAAGCAGTGTTAGGGAGTGATATTGGCCAAACAATATTGTACAAGTATATAACAACAAATCCCTCATTATTTACAACTACAATACACCAATTTTTTAAAATGTGGGAAAAAATACAAATAGGAGCCAGGCTTCAAGGCACATCCTATAATTCCTGCAACTCTGGAGGCTGAAGCAGAAGGACTGCAAGTTTGAGGCCAGCCTGGGCAACTTAGTGACTGTCTCAAAATAAAAAGGGCTGGAGCTATAGCTCACTTGGTAGAGCATCCCTGGGTTCAATCCCCAGTGTTGCAAAAACAAAACTAAAGAATACAAATGAGGGGAAGTTCCACTTTATATTTTTGTTATCTAGTTTGTTAGCTTTAGATTACATTTATTAACATGTGTATTATAATATTAATATATGTGATTGTTGCCAAACTTGCCCTCTAGGTTTTCTTCTGAGGGTTAATATGGATATTATTAAGAGATGGTTCAAATTTCAATAAATCAATTTGGTTCACTCTAGCATTCAATTGTGGCCCAGATCCTTTCAAGGCTTTGACCACCACTTCCCCCCAAATCCTGGCCCCATCTGTTCTCTCTGGTGTCCCTCCCTGTCTTCTCTTGCTCAAATAGTTATACTGGGTCAGGTTCAAGGGGAGGGGCAAGTTCAAGCTCATTATAGGATTCATTGAAGAGCTCATGAGGAATCCCACCAACTTTCTGTTATAAAACTCAGGATGAAGTTTTATGCTATGTGAACTTCTAAATAGGAGAAAGCATGTTGCCTTTCCAACTCAAAATTATGCCCTTGGAGAACACTAATCTAGGTCCCCTACACACATTCTATATAGCTTTTGGTATGTTATTTGTTCATTAAGAGGATATTGAGTATTGAGTCTTCTCTTATGATACCATAGGGAAGCTCTCTACAAACTCTAGGGACAATCCAAAAGTAAGCTCTTTTCAAAAATTGATTAAGAACATAAAACTTTGTGTTTAATATTTCAAAACTGATTTCTGAGTTTATTACCCAGAGAAACTTCCTCATGGAATAAATTTTGATTTATTTTCATTAGAACCAATAAAAGAGAAAATAAGGTATCAAAAATAAACAGCCCCACCAATATTTAGGTATTCAGTGGTGTGGAAATTAAATCTACAGAATGAAGGCCAAGATTCTATAACAAAAATGTAATCCTTTCCACCTCTAGTCAAATAACTTGTCTTTTATTGGGTGCTATGAAAGATAAGGTTTTTTGTTTGTTTGTTTGTTTGTTTTAGCAATGGGGCCTGTTAAAGTGACACATCACTATTTTTAAAATGCTTAAAGCTTCCCAATCTAATCATTCCTCAGAAATCCAGAGAAATAATTGGCAAGTACTAGCAAATCAGTGTTATATAAACATAATACCATTTTTTAACAGAAGTTCTTGTAAACAGTAAATGAGCAAAACCAATAAAAAGGACTAAATTTATGGCCTATTTTATAATAAACAGATAACCATAAGGATCTCCTCCCCGCATCAGCTTACTCAACAAACAGCCAATATCTCAAAGTTTTAAGGTTTCCTTAAGACCAGAGAAACACATAAATTCACATTTGACATTTTAAAACTATTTTGATTGGATTATGGAGGCCGCATATCCATATTGCACTTAGCTAGTGCAATATTTCACTTTTGAAACTTTTACTTAAGTACTATTTGGATGTAAAATTATTTTCCTATATAAGTAGGTAGCAAAAATAATTGTGGCTTAGTCAAACAGAATAGCTCCATGAGTGAAAAACTGTCAGATCAAAAAGTCAATGTGCATGGTCAAGAAATTAGACCAGGAGGTACAAGATACAGAGAGGAGAACATGAGAGTCCTACCCATCATAGTGGCACCATCAGAACAGGGAGTTTTGCTGGATATATTTTATGGTCTCTTATTTATAAAATGAAATCACCACAACTCAAAAATACACCTTAGTGGTAGCAGAAAGGTTAAATATATAAGAAAAGCTATTACTTTCAAAAGAAGAATTTGCTACCTTAAATCATGAAAGCCTTTACGTTAAATTCTTCCCCTAACACACACAAGCACCCCCCAGTGAATTCAAATAGCCTAAGCGCCTCCGGGGAAAATCCTAGCACAGCAATGACAGACAACATGGTGGCCATTAGCACTGTCACACCATGCACATGATTTTACTGGGTACTCTCAAGTGCTTTTACCAGGTATTACAAATAACAGAGAGTACTTATACTTCTAAAAATCACTTACTGGTTCTATCTTGAGGCGTTTTCCCCCTAATGTATGACTCCATATAAAATAGCTTTGACAAGCTTTAGTACTCAGGTACTACTTATTCTGAAGTAGCCTAGAAATGATACAGCATCATTGCAAAGGATTATTATGATGTTCTGTTCATGGAAGGCAAATTAAAAGTAACCTAATGTAAATAAATAAATAAATAAATAAATGGGGAAAAAAGTAACCTAATGTGTTTATAAGGCCATCTACCCAGGCAAATGGGATGTTGTGTGTCATGTACGTATGTACACATGTGCATACAGATATGTATCAGTTGACATACCTCGTACATACACCATAACTCAATGACAAAGAGTTAAAGGCAATGAGTACCCCTAAACCATATTTAATATTATTACTGTAGTGTTTTCCTAAAGTACTGCAAAACTTTTAAAAGTAATTGATTTTACCAAGGATGCTTATTTTATTAGCCAGTTATACCTCCTGTGCTCGGCTTGAAGGATTTTGGCTCTTTCCTCTTCATGCTGCTGTCGTTTAGGTTCCAGTAATTTATTCTAGGAATAATAAAAGTTTTAAAATATGGTTTTCAATTAACATGATTGTACAGAAGACACCCAAATCAATTTCATATTTAACCTTAGCTGGTGCAATATTTCACTTTTGAAACTTTTACTTAAGTACTATTTGGATGTGAAATTATTTTCCTATATAAGTAGGTAGCAAAAATAATTGTGGCTTAGTCAAACAGAATAGCTCCATGAGTGCAAAATTGTCAGATTAAATAGCCAATGTGCATGGTCAAGAAATTAGACCAGGAGGTAACAAGATACAGAGAGGGAAATATAATGTGACTCAAACTCATCTGTGTCTTACAAAAAAAAAAATCAAATTAGTTCCTTTCAGAGTATCACACAATGCTACTTCTTGTTATTTCTATGGCACTTCTTTCCTAATAAATTCATAGCAACTTACAAATAAATTTTGGGCTCACTTGATGCAATTCTACTGGTGAAGCATTTTCCTTCCTGGATAATAAGCACTTGTCTGTTATTGGTTAGATACTAGCAGAATTTTGAGTTCCCTCAAAGGAATACTTTGCTTCAAATAGATCACATTACTATAACTAAATCTCTAGCTTTCAACATCCTGATTATCTCTTGAAAGAGGAAACTTCTTCCAGACTCAGTTACTATGTTTATAGTCTCATACCAAAGAACTAGGTGCCTTGAGTTCTCTAGACTTCAAACTTCCTGGAGAAAAGTCTAAAATAAACTTAAAATTCAGATTGACATTTTTAAAACTTTATTCAAAGGCCATCTATATTTCATAGTTCCCAAAATAAAAACACCTGTTACTTACACTGTGATTTTTTCAAATATGTAGCTCATCCCATCAGTCCCTGACATATAATAAATAATCCTAATTCTTACATAGCTCCAGAGCAAGGGAAAATTGGAACGTTTTCAAAATAATTGAATAATACTTATTCATTCTTAATAAGCCTTAAGAACCTAGATGCCAAACCTTGTGCTAGGGTCTCACTCTTCCATAATGGTCTGAAGTGTTCTGTTTAACTTTTATCACTTTAACATATGATATACCTTTAAAAGCCCACCAAGTATCAATACAATTTATTAATACTACCAAGACTTATACTAAAATAAAACCAGATCCTGTGCTCTCCTATTCCTCTACAACCACCTTCAATTCCTATGTATGGTTTTATCTGTTAAAATTATCTCTTCAATAGCATGTAGATTCTTCTATTTATTCATTTTTAATGGCATTTTTTTACTTCCTACTGTAGAAAAAGATTTCTCTATTTCAACCTCTACCCCAGCCCCAACTTCCCCTCCTGGTGTACCTCATTCTGAGCCTTACAACTTTTTTAACCTTCACTGTGGTGATGGTGGTGGGGTCTATAGCTCCTGGCTTTAGGTATCTAATTCATCCTCCTGTTTTCAGGTCCAGCTTGCAGAGGTGCCAGGTACCTCCAACACCTGAACTTTAATTAACTTGTGTTTTACTGCTCCTTGCAAAAGATTTCTGTTTTTTCCTGTTTCACTAATTATCTACTTCCACCTGATACACTGAACATCTACTTTCCCGCATCAAAAATTTGGCTGTTTTGTTTCTTTTTTCTGTAGTTTCTTTGTCTGTTCTTTTGTTCTTATAAGTTTATGCCTTTAAAAAATTCCTGTATTGTTTTTTTCTTGGTGGAACATGTGAAGAGGAGGACTGGATATAAGGAAATAACGTATTTTTAAAATATGATATTTAACTAGAAGATGTTATCATTTTCAAATAATTTTTTTCCAAAATTCTGTTATTGGACCCTCACAAAAATTCTCAAAGGTAGGCAGGTAAACAAGTATTATTTGATAAGTGAAAAAGCAATATTAGGCTTGTATTCCAGATGAGAAAACAGGATTGAAGATACAGTTTAGGTTGTCAAAAGCTAAACAGCTCACTAGTAGCAAAATAAAACTGGGGCTTAGGTATTCTTGTATCTAATCATTTTCTGCAAGATGCATCCAAAATAAGCAATTAGGAATAAGGATAACTTCATAGCAGTTTATGGTACTCAAGTATGAACATCCATGTCCAGGATTTTGGGATCCATTCACACTTAAATGTATTAGCAGAACATATCTAACTGTGTCTAAGTCAAAATCCTTCTTGCCAAACGATGCTAACTCTTTTTATATCTATTAACCCATTTTTTTGCGAGAAACAACTTTAATAGCCAGTCCATTCTACATTTAATACTACGAAGACTGAACAAACTAAGCCCTGGAATGTGACACAAAGAACTATAAGACACTTATTATATGTTTATATATGCAAATGTGCACACATATGTATGCATATAGTTACATTTTACTTTAAAATAATTTAAGATAATCTTTCACACTTGGTAAAAGGATTGCATAATCTATCTGGAAAAACAAAAACAACTATGCAATTATAGCCATGAAAAATCCTGTAAAAGAAAATAAATGAGAAAGAACAGTTCCAGCAAATACTAAAACATCATGAAAGTTAGTAATTAAAACAGTTTGAGTCTAAAAATAGAACTAACACATGGAAATATAGCTTCTCCTTAAGTAGATGTGTTGAACGAATGCAAAGAGGGATAGTCAGTAACCGATGGTAGATTAAGCAGCTACTGAAAGAAAATCGAAATTAGATCCTTCATTTGATGTATAAAAAAGAATTATAAAGGTCTAATACTTGGACCTAAAAGACTGAGCCATACATGTTTTCAAAGGATACACAGGTATATACTTATAAATTTAGAGTGATGAAGGTCCAGAAATCATAAATGAGAAAAGAATGATAAATCTGAATAAGAAAACCCAGCCAGGCATAATGGTGCACACTTTCAATCTCAGCTACTCAGGAGGCTGAGATAGAAGGATCACAAATTTCAAAGCCAGTCTTGGCAACTTAATAAGACTCTGTCTCAAAACTTTTTAAAAAGGGCTGGGTGTATATCTCAATGGTAGAGTATTTGCCTAGCATCATGAGGCCCTGGGTTCAATCCCCAGCACCACTATCACCACCACCACCACCACCACCACACACACACACACACACACACACACACACAAATCATCATCATCATCCTTAGTTTTCATTTGGATAAAATAGCATAAACAAAATAAAAACATAAACTGTTAAGAAATATTTATGACACAGGTTAATTCATTTTTCTTTCATTCATTAGCTGAACAAATAGGAGACAAGCTTGGATCAATGGAATGGGGCTACAATGGTGAACAAGATAGATGAGATCCCTGCGTTGTTTATTTTATAAAGAAAAGAAACCCATATACAATTGAGAAAAACATCCTATCATAAAGCTGGAAGGGCATTTAGGCACACTGATATGAGACTAGTGGCTCAGTGAGTATGTTACGTTGAGGACCAAAGAAGAAGCTAAGACCTCATATAACCAATAAGGAAAAGACTAACCAAGCAGAACAAGGGTCAAAAATAGGAACAGGCATCTCTCGAATAAATGTCAGATTACCATTCAAAATCATCATTTTTACTCAAAAAATTGAGTGATGAAATAAAAATTTTTCTAACATATTGGAAAAAAATCAGAAAACTTTGACAGAAAATCAGATACATTCAAGTGTATCTAGATAAGTGAAAAAGATAAGCGAAAACTAATTCTGTTTGTGGAGGAAAAATTAGCAGTAACCATCAAGATTTAAAATGTACACATTTTTTGCATAAGTGTTTTTAAAGTACATGTATATGATATAATATATGGATATTTACCATTGTCTTAGAAACTTGAAACTGTAAATGTTCAGGGAAAAAATGTTAATGTCCACAAATAAGGACAACTTAGACCATCCACTCAATGGAATACTATGAAACTGTTACAAAGAATAAGAGAGGTCTGGTTTGGGGGGAGGGGGCAGAGAGGGCCTATGGAGAAATCTCTAAATTATATTAAGCCATCAAAGATAAATCCAGAGCATTTTCTTGTGATCCCTCCATATAAGTAGAAAATATATACATGTATCCATTTCCACTTTTATATGTTTCCATGTATCTTATTTAAAATGTTTTATAAGAAAATACACAAGAAAATGTTAGCTATAATTACCATTGAGTAGAGGAACTTGGAGGGCAGGGAAAGAAAGCTTTAATATCAGATATAGTTCTTGTTTGTTAATGTTACAACTTATTACTTCTTCATTCCATCACTAAAGATTTACTGCCCAGATACTGGCCAAATTATGTTGTTCTATTGTGTGCATCTATGAATATGTAACAACACATCCCATCATTATGTACAGCTACAATGCACCAATTAAAACAATGTGAAAGAAAAAAAAGGATGTCCTGCCCACGTGGAAGGCCTTTTGTTTCTTTCTGCTCTCCTTTATTTAAAAATTCCAATATATCTTTTAATATTTAGAGACGTAAAAGAGGAAGACTATTGTTATAAAGCTAAGAACTGCTAGGAAGGAAGAAAAGAGAAAGGGAAGAGAAGAACAGACATCATCCCATTATGAGGCAGGGATGGGGGACAGCAGATAAAAATCTGGTGGGAAAGGGGACAGGGTGCTGATGAGACATCACCATGCAAGAACATTGCTCTAGATGGCAGAAGGGAGGTGCTGGCATAGCTGCACTCAGGATTATTATAGCTAGCAAGGCATATTTACTAGGAAGTGACAGTTTTTTGTACCAAAAAGGATACTTCCAATGAATTAATCTGTTCCACTGAACTGACAGCCACCAAGGATGTATCTGCACGCCTTATAAGCATATTCTTGGTTCATTTATGGGTTCTCACATGGAAGTGCAGTATCTAGTTGGACAAATGCAAAATAAGTTGCTCTTGTTTCAAGGACTGAGCTGGAAACATTAAGAGAATCAAAACACTGTAGGCAGTGGGAGATGACACACAACATCGGAGACAGTGTTCCACTCACCACAAATTTGCTAAGCACCAACCACCTTCCAAACACCTAGATTCGTGCTGAAGGCATGGATACAATTGAGACAGAGCTCTCCACAAAAGAAATCACAGTATAATGAGGGAGGCAGACCCTGAGACAACTGTGATACGAAGCAAAAAGAAATGCATGCTGAACATGAGTTCAAACAATGATGTGGAAATATAAAGACGCAAACAAGAGAAATGGGTGTTCAACATTTTATTTATATCCACCAGCGCTCTCCAAGGAGAGGAAGCATGGCTTATCACTGTGCTACATAACTCCCTACATTCAGGCAGAGCTCTACACAAAGAGGGCACTTCAGTGAAACACCACCTTGGAGATGCCAAGAACAGAACTTCCTGTAAATGTTGTCCAGGTGATCTATGGTAAATGAGGACAACACTGCACACAGTGCCACTGCCTGCACATGCCAGGGGAGGTGTGGGATAGCACCAAGGATCTGTGCTTAGAGTCCAAGCTACCAGCAAGAAGTAGAGGGGTTGCCATCTCCCCATAGAGGTTGTGAGAATCAATACTCTGGGCTCCAATTTGCTAGTAGTGTCCTGCTCTATCCAAGGGTCGGCTATACAACAGAAGGGTGAGTGCAAGTCTGACGGCTTGAGAAACCTGATGAGGCTAGAGTGAAAATCTTGCTCAAAAGCAACGCTCTAGTATAGCAATTGAAAACGAAGATAGAGCCATTTTAAAATCATGTCTGAATCCCACTGGGGCGTGTTCTGACATGGTTCAGCCTGACTGCTTCAAGTAAACATTAAAGTGCCATTGCCTGGCAGGACAAACTTCTCCCAGGAGAGGATGCTCTCTCAACTCAACAAGAGGAAAAGGATGGTGGAAGCAGGAGGGGAAAGGCCAAGAAGTTAAAAAAAAAAAAAAAACTACTGCCTTTGAATGTTAAATCCAAAAGAACTTTTAGGGTAGGGAGAAACCTTAAAGAAACCCTGTTCTGAGGATCTTCACAATGACACTCCCCCACCCCAAAGATGACCTTAGCTAGCAAGAATGAGAAGAAAACAGGGAAACACAACAAAAATTAAGAGAAGACAAGCCAAATCAAAGGAAATAGATATTAATGCTGTAGTAGGAAAATTTTTTAAAAAATAGCACAAATATGTCATTTTAATGTAAATATAAATAAGTGCACTCCAGCTACAATAATCATATGTGTAGTTCTGTATCTCCCACCTAGAAATAATCCCTATCAACTTTCTCCTATTAAAAAAAAACACTTTTCTTTCATTAAAGTTATTGATTTAGTGTGAAAAAATGTAGATACTACAGAAACTATCAAGAAAAACAAAATAGCTGGTACAGTGGTGCACCCTGTAATCCCAGCCTCTTGGGAGGCTGAGGCAAGAGGATCATGAGTTCAAAGCCAGCCTCAGCAATTTAGCAAAGGCCCTAAGCAACATAGCAAGACCCTGTCTCTAAATAAAATACAAAAAAAAAAAAAAGGCTGAGGATGTGGCTCAGTGGTTAAGCACCGGGTTGAATCCCCGGTACCAAAGGGAAAAAAAGAAAAGAAAAACAAAACAATCACTCATAAAATTCCCCACACAGAGATAAGCTCCTTTAACATGTCAGTATATTTTCTTCTTGATTTACACACATAGATTATAACTTCTTATCACCTTGGGTCACATTTTCAGGCTTACCATGTGTTAGGCGTTAGGATAAATTCTACATGCTTTCTCTCATTTGATCCTAGAAACAATGTCATGAGGCAAATAACATCACTATCAGCTCTAACAGATGAGGCTTAGAGAAATGAAGTAATTTGCACAAAGTGCAATAAGGAGGTATGTTTTAACATTTGTCTGCACTCTGTTTTATAATTTATTTTCCATGTACGTGAGCATATTTCCATGTCATTAAAATATGGTAGTAACTGCTGCAAAGATTTCTCAACTCTTAAAAACTTCAAATCCTCTATCACTGAACAAATTGCTTCAAAGTTTCCATTAATCTCATTTTTAAAATGATCAAACTTGTACATCCATCTTGTATACATCTTTGCTTATTTCCTAAGAACTAATGTATACCTTTTAGAACTAACATTTTAACTTTGAGGAAACTTCAGAATTTGATATTGCCAAAGAGACTTCCAGTTTATTTTGTCCCTTGAGTTATTACTGAATGAGTTTGCAATAGTCTACATTAATAGCTACTAGTGTAAGTCCTTGCCCCAGAAAATGCACAAATGATTCACATTTTTTTCTAGAGTTTCTTATTTAATTTCATAATTATTCTCCAGGTTAAAATTTAAAAATAGTTTTTCAAACTAACTCAAGGTCCACTGAAAATTTTATTAGAATTGCATTAAATTCACCCTTAATTTGGACAGAACTATAATTACTGCAATATTGAGTTTTACCACTCAGGAGCATTAGCCATCTCTGCTGTATTCAAATTGATTTTTATGCATTCTAGGAAAGCTTTTGTTTTACAGCTATTGAGCAATTTTTTACATAGTTGGTCTTTGATGGGATCTTTTTTATCCCATTATATTTTTCTAATTAATTTTGCTAGTATTTAAGAAAGCTGATTCGTGTGTGTGTGTGTGTGTGTGTGTGTTTTACACATTTTGTAACCAAGTCTCCTTTATTGAACTCATTTTCTTCTACCATGTCTCAGCTAATTCTCCTGGTTTACAGGCAAATTGCTCTTGTTCATAAATATAATTCCAATTGAAAAACTGATTTTGAATTTTTGTTTCTTATCAAGCTGCCTAAAATAATTTCCAAACTTTGTTCCAGGTAATATTAATAGTCTTCCTCCAAATAACTTTGCATTAAGGGTTTCCCATCAAATACCTTTGAGAAGTACTAGGTTAGAATTTTCAGGATATCGATTCATGTAGGGATTGCAAACAACCTTATGTTTTTCACTGTTCTAGAACCTCACCACTAAAGATAATGTTGGTTATTGCTTTGGAAAAATATGTATGTCAAGAATATCCTTTTTTTTTTTTCATAGTTCACTGAAGTGTTATGGGTGGTTTTTTGTGTTTTTTTTTTTTGACAAAAGTTAAAATTTATCAATGTCTTTTTTGTTACTAAAGAGATGGCCAAACATTTTTTCTCTCAATTTTTTTTCCTATTGCAGTGATAAGATATAGTAAGTTATAGATGGCTAATTATCTTTGTATTCCTAGAATAAACTCTACTTTGCCTTGGTAAATTACTATTTCAGAGAAAAATTCCAGTAGTTGAATATTCTTTTTCTTTTTTTTTTGGGGGGGGGCAGGTTACTGGGGATTGAACTCAGGTGTACTTGACCACTGAACCACATCCCCAGTCTTATTTTGTATTTTATTTAGAGACAGGGTTTCACTGTGTTGCTTAGGGTCTCACTAGTTGCTGAAGCTGGCTTTAAACTCACGATCCTCCTGCCTCAGCCTCCAGAGCCACTGGGATTACAGGCATGCGCCACTATGCCCAGCTGAATTTTCTTTCAGACCTCAATCTCTGTCCTTATGAGACCATGTATCTACAAGGGGTGGGGGTGGGGGCACACACATGCACATGTGCTTCGTTTATCAGACTATAACATCATGGGGATGATAGTTAAATAAAATACTAAAGTGTTTCATCTTTTCCTTAGTCTGAAACATTTATAAAGCACACACGAAAAAAAATAAAATCTGTTCTTGAACATTTGAAAGAACTTGCTTCTAAAATTATCCAATTTCAGTCCACTGGGGAAAGTAATTCTCAGAAAACTTTCCAAATCATGTATTTTCATTAGCCTTTGTGTATTTTAATTCTTTGAGTCATTTTATAGTTATATTTTCCTGGAAAAAATTTCACATAATCCAGATTTTTAATATATTAGCACAGTATTACCTGTAGGAATTTATATGTAATCTTTTCCAAATCTATGGTTCCAGTTCTTTTCTTATAATGTTGTGTATTTGCTAATCTCTTCTCGATTAGACTTCCTGCAGATTTATTTTGACTTTATCAAAAAGTAAGTGGCTGGATTTTTACAACAGCTATTTCTTCAAGTTTTATTATTAATTTCTGTTCTTATCATAATTACTTCCTTCAGTATCATTTAATATTCTTGCTCTAAATTCTTGGATTGGATGCTTAATTCATTTCTTTCCTTTTTTAGTATTGAATGGATTAAAGTTTTAGTTTTCTTTCTCTAAGCACAGCTTTGATGCATTCCCCATAAAATGTTTTTACTAGAATTTTTTATGGGTTCCTCAAAAATTTTGTCACCCAAAATATTTTCTGATTTTTTTTTAGTGTTTTGCTTTCTAAACAACTATAAAATTAATAACCATGCAAACATCAATAAGTGCAATCAGCCTATCAGAGATTTTAAGAAATTCCTGAAAGGTAAAGGGAAGATAGAATAAGTTACCTGGGAAAGCACATGGGTAGGATCAACTGGAGCTGAGTTGGCAGTGCTTCTGAAGGGGCTCTCAGAGGGAATGCTGGGGTGACCAACTGGAGATCTGTATTGAGAGCAGCCTGGTGGTGGGCTCTGTCCCCTCCCACTCTTGTGCTGCATAGCAGGAAGCACCGACACAATTCTCTGGGTAAACAGGGAAAGGATAATGGGAGATGGTCTCAGAGGAAAAGGGTAAGGTCCCTAGAACCCAGGCCACAGGAAAAAAGAGGAGCTACCACACCCAGAAGACAAGCTCCCCATTCACCACACTTAGCAACATGTCCAAATAAACATGAGAAGAATCACCAAATATTTGAGGCACAAAATCATGGGCAATAAAAATTTAAATGGAAAGACAAAAAATATACAGTTAGCATATTAAATATAAAACTTTAATGTTTGTATAATTACCATCAATGGAGAGATGAGAAAGAATATAGTAATCCTTAAGCAGAACCCTGCTATGAAAAAGTAAATCAGCTATCTTGGTGAGTAAACAGATTCAATACAAGTGTCAAATAAGTATGGCAGAGTTTTGAAATAATCTACTGAGTAGGATGACCTAGCTAAGGACTTCTACCAGAATGAAAGGAAAACAAGGGAAGAGAGGAAATATAAGAAACAATGAAGAGATATGGAGAAGAGATCTGGAATGTCTGAAATCCATTTGATAGATGTCCTGAGAATGGCACCCAGGGACAGTGCAGGGGAATAAACATAAAAGGGAAAAGGAAAACTGAAGAGATACACATATGTTCCGATTAAGAAAGACAACCAAAGGCTAGGCAAGATTAAAAACAAAAGCACACACCGTAAAATTTCTGGTCGCAGAGGAAGGGAGGGAGAAAAACAGAAAGAGGCAATAAATAAATGGAACCAGAGAAAATGCAACCAGAGAGTCAGAAAAATAAAATATCATTAATGAAAAGTAAATTATGCGACAAGAATTCAAACGTGAAATTACACTAGCAACCATAATAAATAAGAACAAATCAAATCTACCTTTACTATAAAACTGAATAAAAGGAAAACCATCCATTTTGGTCACTAGAAATCTATTTTAAACCAGGTGACACAGGTTAAAATTAAATGAGAAAAGAAAATGCCACATAAATGATAACAACAAGAACAAAAAGCAGGTACAGGAAATATCAGAATGAGAAAATAGACCAATAAAATGAATCAAGCTGAAAAATCATTAAATGGAAAGAACAGAATACTTCAAATCAATAAAAAATCTATTCTGAAAGACTTTTGCCTTAGTCTCAATGGTTGCGAATACAGCTCATGTCCATAGGAGAACCCATCACAATCTAGGAGAAAGGAACTCCTGTGAACCACTTGGGACTGAATCCTAGGGCTGGGATGGAGTCCCCTTTCTCTGACACAAAGACTGTGCAAAGTGGGATGGATGCCTGAAGAAAAATCAGGGTTGTAGGAGAGAAAGAGGCAATTAACATTATTATAGCTCCCTGAAGTCATCACTACCCATAATTCATTTCCTTACAACATTAATTACTAAAATATAGGGGTGAATCACTATAAAACAAAATGTACAATGTTTCTTTCTTTGCCTCATTTTAATTGCTATCTTCTCCATTAAAATGTAAATTTCAGGAGAGCCAGGACCTTGTCTATATTGTTCTTTTTTAAATTATTATTTTACTTTATCGATGATCTTTATTAAGTGGAGAAGGCTTCTATTTCTTTTATTAAATCAATTTTAACTGACACAAAAGAACATAAAAATTGTGCACATTAACAAGGCATCATGTGAATTTTAATGAATGTGTACGTTATATAATGTTTAAAGCAAGCTAAACACATCTATCTCCTCAAACACTTTATGGTTAAAGTGTTTCTTTATGGTTAAAGTGTTTACATTTCTTTATGGTTGAAACTTCAGTCCTTTTCCTCTATGTTTCTGAAATTCAGAGTACACTCTGGTGTGTATAGTCAACCTCCTGTTCAGAACCAGGTGACACAGGTTAAAATAAACTAACTATAACTTAGTATCTGATGATCAACATTTCCCCCCTCCCTCCACCCCCAGCTTATTCTGTTTTTAATTGTAGCTACAGCATCTTGTGCAAAGTTCAACACATAATAGATATTCAGTACATGTGCGTTGATAGAATGAATGAATGAACAAATACTGGGATAGATTACTCTGAGGTAGATCAATAAGAAGAGCACAGTTTTGTTTTGTTTTGTTTTTTAAGTCAGAAAAAGAAACCTTTAAAGGTTATCACACAGTGTTAGAGTTATAGAGAGATAGGTATTGCAAAAAAGACCACTGAATTGTATATTCAGAAGCTACTTTACCTTTAGAGAGCAATTTCAGTAAAAGCATTTGTGAATATGAACCAGTTCATAAGGAATTAAGGATGAAATGCATAATAAACAAGTGGTTGCAGTAAGATTTTGTCTTTCTTCGCCCTTGGTAAAAACAGAAGAAGGGGTTTCTCTGAGGATAGCAGAATCAAGGAAGGAGTGAGTTGGTTGATTTATTTTAGAATGGTAGGAGTGAGCATACTCACTGACAAAAAAAAAGTCAGTGAAGAATATATAGAAGGGATAAGAAAAAAGAAAATTCTAAATAAGTATCTAGAAGAGGGAACTGAATCAAATTAAAATACTAAGAGGTTAACCTTAATGATAAACCTATTGTCCTCAGAGGCCAAGAAGAACATGGAAGTCAGAGATGCCTGGAGCTAAATAAATGTATTGAGACCTTAATTTAATTTAAATTATCTCTCTCTGAATTACTCCATAGCATGCATTCAAAGAATGTTTGTTGAATGAAAGTAATGAATAAACAGGAATAGTTGCAATGACACACATGTATCATTTTCTCTCTCTATTCTTACCATAAACATGATATTATTGCTTTCTTAGGGTAAATCACCGAGTGATAAGGAAGGAGAGGGTCTACCCATTGGGGAATGCCTTCAGTGGATACCTCCCAATGACAGATTGAGCAAGGAGGGAGGAGAAGCAAAAATAAAGTAGAACAGATGGGTAAATATCCTTATATATTTTACTGTTATGAAGTCCCTAAAGAAGGAATTATCTAGGTACTAAATTTATTCATTTCACTGACAGCCACATCCAATAATCTAGATAAAAGGAGAGATAATAAAAATGTGTTCAATCAATAACCAGAAAGCACATATGTCCCAAAAATTTGTCTAAATCTAGACTAAAAACAAGATTAAGAAATAAAATGTTTAATTTTCAGTGTCCAACAGCTCAACCTGAAAATGAAATCTGATTTTCTAAAGTCTTTAGTATTCACCTTGTGAAATGTTCTACTTTTAGTAGTTTTCATGTCCCAAATATATAACCCAACTTTATAAAACACTACTTAAAATCCACAAGATGTTCTTTTAGAGGAAATCATGCCTACGACTGACTACAGTCTCCTTAGTAGGTAAGTACCTCAGAACTTGATATTAAGTTGGAAGCTCACATAAAGAGTCAAACAATTTCACATCATTTGACAGACATTATTGAAAATACAATATGAATATACTCCAGATTTAGCTTCTACTTAACAATTATTAGAATCTTGCTGTAATGCTGTTTATTTAACTGGGGATTTTAAGATGAAGAGATTTGATTGTCAAAACAAAAAGATAGTCGCTTGCTAAAAAATACTAAGAGGTAAAAATGTTTCATGGTTCTTTATTGCTTACATAGTAGCTTAATCACTAAATTTTCAACTCAATGTTATTTTTCTCAATGGTTTAATGACCACCTACCAGGCACAATATGGTCACTAAAGTCATTTATACTGCCTGCCTCATGAAACATGAGTGAGGAAGGGGTTGGCCACTATTGGGAGGACTGTGGCACTTAAAAGGATCAAATTACTTCACAATGTGATTTTTACATCTAATGGCTATAATAAACATCCTTGTGAAGCAAAAGAAATAGGGAAAAATAAACTGAACCAAGGAAATAAAAATGGGAGTTAGAATTCTAGTTAATTGTATAACTGGAAAAAAACAGGTTTGAGAGATGTTCTAGAAAAAGGTTTTTATCAACCAGCAATATAGCAAGAGGAATATTAGGACAGGAGAATATGATATTCATCTGGTCGCTGGTCTTCCTCAGCATTCTCATCTCATGCTAAAGAGCTTCTGACCCTCTGAACCTATTCATCAAAGGTGAGAGCCACCATTGTTTCCATTCGAGAAATTTCATTTGGTTGATGTGGATGGGCCCTTCAGCACTTGGAGGTATCTAATTTATTTCACTTATTTTTATTGCTTAAACTATTTGTAAAGCCTCAGATATTTGTGTACATATGTAGTATATCTTTATGTATTGTTATATGTGTCTAGTTCTAGGTGAATACTGAAGCCAGTTTCATAACTCTGTATGCCTACTTTGCTATGTATCATAGTACTCTCTCCATCTATAATTTCACATAAAATGTCAGTGATGTTGGCTATGTTTTATTTTGCAGATCAGAAGTCCACACTTGCTCCATGGTCTTTTCCATGAATTGCCATCTCCAGCTGTGTAGCACACTGCAGCCTGCAATGGGGGCTAGGTATGCCAATGATGTTGACCACAAGGATCCATCCCTATACTCTTAAAATATGCCTAAAATTCATCTCTTATCAATGCTTGTGTTATTTTTTCAAAATTTTCATGTATCTAAATATTTCTGCTCAGAAGCCCTTAAAAAATACCCACTACTTCAAGCAAACAATTAGCAATAACTAGTAGGGTCACATAAATACCTTCTGCTGTTGTTCATCTTTCATCTTTTGCAATCGTTGGTTTTCCTTCTCTCTTAGAGAATCTTTATAAGCTCGGTTACCAGCCTGTAAAGATACAGTGGGGAAAAGTTCATAGGAAAAACATCACCACAGTACATCAATCTGCTCAGGATGGACTGGTGCTAATAATTCAACCTCTGTACTGAGCAAACACTAAGCTCTCCACATATACTGGCTTATTGAGTGATTTATGCATGCATCTGAAGACATCCCTTGGGATATATAAAAAGAAGGCTAGTATAAGCACAATCATCCAGCACATTTTAAAGGATGATTTAACTGTTTGTTTAATTAAGCTTTAAAATTTTCCCCTCAGAGATAACCAACATAATTTATTCCTTCTGGTAGAAGTTGAAGATATTTTCAAGAATATCCCAACTAGCTGATGAGTCCCTATCAGAGACAGGCAATAGTGGAACTGACATTAGAAGCACTGACATGTCCACTGCTCATTAATGATATCCTATTAAATTTGTCAACTGGCGATTGATACCATATAATTCCAACGATGCTTTTATTTTTTCTGAATTTTTGCAACCCTAATCTGTACCTGAAGCACATTTCTAGCTCTGAGAAGGAAAGCAAAGCCTGTTCTGGAGCACAGGAGCCTCAGGAGAGCCAGGACCTGCTGTAGGATGTCCTTCTGTCATTCTGACCCACCAACCACATCACGGTTCACACACTGGCCTAGTGACCACATATTCTGAAATGTATGAGATTTCAATTACAGAGGGTCCCTGATTTACAATGGTTTGACTTGTGATTTTTCAAGTCCATAATGGTGCAAAAGCGGTACACATGCTAGAGAAATTGTATTTCAAAGTTTGATCTTTTCCCAGGCTAGCAATATGCAGTAAAATACTATCTCTACATGCTTAGCAGGGGCAGTGAGCTGCAGCTCCCGTCAGACCCACGATCACAAGGATAAACCACTGGCACTCTACACTGTGTGTGTTGCTAAGCTAGGCTGTTCGATGGAGCAGGAGTATTAAATGCATTTTCAATCTTGTGATATTTTCAACTTAGGGTGGGTTTATTGGAATATAACCCCATCAAGAACATCTGTATTCTGTTCATTTGTCATGTGCTTCTTCTCCCTCGCATTGACTTGTAGGCCCAGCTCCTGAAAGGCAGAGAGGCCAGCCTAAAACCCAATCCTTAGGAAATTCCACTCTTCTCATAAAACTCCCAGCAGCACCGCAGCATCAAGCTACATATTTCAGGCCTCGTTCTCTGAACTAATAATCCATAAAGTTCATGTAGGCTGTTTCCCCCTTTTTCCTTACTGTAATTTTTCTCAAGCACTTCTTAGTTCATTCTCCCATTCCTGTCACTATAAAAACCCATATATCATCAAACAGTAAGAACCACTTTCCAGTGAGAGAGAGAGAAGCTTTTGGAATTGTACCATCTCCAGGAATACCAATGAGAATAGTGGAGCTCCATGTGTTCAGAAATCCCTCATATCTCCAAAGTCTACTATATCAGACAAGTAAAACTACAAACTATCATTGTCTTTTATCTATATGCAAGCACAAGGGGACTGTGAAAAGCTACTGAAGGTAGGGAGTGGCTCTCTGATGACCCCCTCTTTTTTATATTACAGAAGGTGAGTCTTCATCGCAAATATTTTACATAAGACATAGCAAGCAGGGAAGAAAGGAAACTGAGGGAAGAAGACAGTTTCTGTTTAGGAAATTCAAAAGCAGAGTATTATATATCATTAAAGTAAATATTATGACTTAGGCAAAGAATTGAAATTCTATTTGAATACCTTCCTTTTAAACTCACTGCTTTGTTCTTATATCAGAATATGGGTCCTAGTTTTCGATTGAGAAATATAATGGTTATTAGACATAAAAGGTGTCATTTAAAAGGCCACAGAAACTAGAAAGTCACATGGTACTTTAGATATGGAGTGTTTAAAGTCACTTGCAGTCTTAATGCATGCTTACCCAGATGTAATCTGTAGGCAGGGCAGGAAGTTTCTGTTCAAAAATAATAAGAGAGGGGAGAAAAAAACTTTTGATCTCTATTTTTCTTAGTTCTTAATACCAGAAATGTCTAAGTTACTGTATCAACAAATTTTTCTAGCATTAAATATTCATTTAATATAATATTTATGCTCAACTTTTGTCATTCAACAAAGTACATTTTGCTCATCTTCCCCCAAAGCTATGCTGATGATACATTTATTCAATAAACAATATTTAAGTGTCTCATCTTGAAGCACTGTATCAAGACACAATCCTGGGGCCTCAAGCAGTTAGAGCCTCATGTGGAAGTCAGACAAAGAGAGCAAGCATTTCAGTACTGTAATACTATATTGTCACAATACAGGAAAACATTTAATTAAACTAGATCAAGGACATCTTCTCCAAGTGGGTGAAACTAAGCTGTGTTTAAAAAAATAAGTAGGAATCAGACTAAGAATGGAAAATACCACCAAAGCAATAAATGGAAATTAGCATTGTAAGAGTTTGCTAGGGAGAGAAGAGCCAGCGAGAGAGCATGCAAGAGAGTTTGCTAGGGTTTCCAGAACAAAGTGCCACAGACTTGTATCTTAAAGATCAAAAATTTACTATCTCATGACTCTGGAGGATAGAAATAAAAAATCGAGGTCTCTTCAGGTTGATTGCTTCTATGAGGGGAGGATCTATCTGTTCCAGGCCTTTCTCCTTGACTTGTAGATGGCCATCTTTACCCTGTCTCTCCACATCATGTTCGTTTTATGCATGTCTCTATGTCCAACTGGCTCCTTTTATAAGGATCCCTTTCATCCTCATTAGAATCTACCCTAACAGACTTATTTTAATTTAATTACCTCTATGAAGACCCGATCTCCAAATAAGGTCACATTCTGAGATGCTGGGGGTTAGCCCTCAAACATATAAACTGAGATGGGGGCACAAGGCAGCCCATGATAACTGTTACATTCTCAAGACAGAGAAAGCGGGGTTTTGTTCTTTTCTTCTCCCAGAAATTACCCTGAAGAGAGGAGAAAACGAACACAAACTCTATCTTCAAAACCCAAGAGACATCTGTATTCACAGGTGAAAATCTGTGAAGACACAGAAGATGAAGAGATAGTATAAAATCCAGGTGGTCTGGGATTTGAATTATCGGAATTCCATAAAGAGAAAATGAAGGTTAATAAACTGAAGAAATAACACAAATCATCTAGAACTACTGATTAATTTCTAGATTGAAAATGAATTTTTAAAGACCTCACCAGACTAAGCTACATCATTACAGAAAATCAGAAAAATAAATGGAGATATTAACATATTTTCAGGGGAAACAGAGAGAAACCCTCATATAAGAACCAAAATTCAGCTGAACTTGGAGTTCTCATGAACCAACCTTTTCTTCTCCAAAATTAGAAGAGCAATGTCTTCAAAATTCTGAGGGAAAATTATTTCCAAATTGGAAGAGTTACCAGTTAAATTTCAAGCCAAATATAAGGGCTCAATAAAGATAATTTCAGATATGGAAGGACCTGAACATGTTTGCCTTCCATACATCTTCTCTGGGGAAGCTACTAAATAATATGTTCCACCAAAACAAAGAAATAAAGCAGGAAAATAAAAGAAATGAGGTCCAGAAATTGGAAGATTCAAGATAAGAAAGCAATAAAAGAGATTCCCAGGATGGCTTCAAGGCAGTGATTCTCAACCTTGGCTGCACTTTAGAACCACCTGGGGAGCTTTTCAAAATCCTGAGACCTAGACCACAATATGGCAGGATCCCTGGGGGTGAGACCCAGGCAGCAGCAATTTTTAAAGCTCCCCAGGTTAGCCCACTGTGCAGAGGAGACTGAGGACCATTATGTTCAGGGAAAGTCCCAGAACAATATCTGTGTAGCAGCACTATAAAAAAACCAATGCAGTTTAGAGGGGGTGGTAAGAGGAACCCAATGGGGAGGGAGGGCAGAATTGACAGCTATCTGGCATAAAATGAAAAATCATACAGAAATTTCAATCAATTGATATATGGTTGAATAGTCACAAAAGCCAAAGACAGTCAGATATGCAAAGGAAACTAAGAAAATGTAAAAAATAAAGGAAAACGCTTAAAAAGTTAAAAAGAAAGAAAATGTAACCAGAATATTCTAACTGGCCAGGTAGCAAGAAAAGGAAAATCATGAAATACTGAAAAATTACACTGGGAGAATAAGAAGAAAAAAAATGTGTTAATAAGGTTTAAAATGGATCAGAGATAGCAATTTACAAGTTCATAGACACTGAGCACCAAATAACAAAAGAAACAACTAGGAGAGTGAGGTGGGATAAATAATGCCACCTCCCAAAGATGTCCCCATCCTAACTCCTGGAACCTCTTAATGTTACTTTATATGGCAAAAGGGATTCTGTAGAAATTAAAGATCTTGGGATAGGGAGATGGGCTTGGATTGTTCTGATGCACCCAGTGTAATCAATATGATCCTTATAACTGGAAGACAAAAGGTCGAAGAGTGGAGAGAAGATGACATGAAACAGAAGCAGAGATTAGAGCACTGAAGCCATGGGACAAGAAGCCAAGGAATGCCTGACACCAAGAGAGGCAAGGAACAGATGCCCCAGAAGAAGCCACCAGCAGGTACTCTGCTAACCACTTGGTTTTAGTTAGCACCCTAAGACTCATTCCAAATTTCTGGACCCCAGAAATTAAAGTGAATAAATTTATGTTGAATTAAATCACTAAGTTTGTGATGATTTGTTACACAGCAATAGGAAATACAAGGAGTCTGAAGTATTGGAGGAGAAGTAGAATCAAAGGGATACAAGAGGGACATAGATATTTGAGTGTCATTTGCAATCTTGAAAGAAAGAATACATGACACATGAATTAAAATAACCAAACTGCATAGAGTGTGCAGGGCAGAATGAGCGCATGAGTATAGGACAGTCTCTGAAACACTAATATGCACACAGATCACCCATGGATGGTGTTAAAAATGCAGATTCTGACTCGGGGGTCCAGAGTGGGGCCTATGATTTGTTTTCATTTCCATAAGTTCTCAGGTGATGGCCATGTGGGTGGTCCAAGGACCACATTTAGAGGAGCAAAGATCTAGAGTGGAGGCCAGTCCTCCAGACCCTAGAAGACTGAGGAGAAGCAGGTGGGAGGAGGGGGGGTGGGGGAGATAGGGAGGGAGGGAATGAGAATATATCAAGAAGCAGGTAGGTAGTGAAGGAGGGAGAAAAGGGGAGACAAGACAGGGACAAGAAGAAGGACAGAGAGTAGAAAGCAGATAGATATATAAGCTAAGGCATTTTGATCTTATCCTTGAAGATCTAGGGAGCCACTCAATGATCTGGGGAAGTGGAACAAGAAGATACTTTAAAAAAAGAAAAAAGAAATGGCTATTCTTTGTAGAAGAAAAAGAAGATAGGAATTGGAAAACATTTACTATGCAACTGGAAATATTCAGTGATGATGACTGAGGAAGGTATGACCTTCTGCCCCTCACACACACACAGCACAGAGAACTCCATCAACATGCATATAAGTGAGCTCTGTAAATACCTGTGGTCTAAAGTACTAAACCTGAAGGACTTTTTCATCAACATAACTATATAGTATTAATTAAACTCCACATTTAAATAAAAAAAGAAGAATTTTTTTTTATTTTATTAATTTTTTAAGTATATGATAGCAGAATGCATTACAAAGTATACAAAGTATTTTCACACCAATTCATGTCTTAAGAAGAAAGATTTTCTCAGAAAAATTGTGTTAGGTAGTATAATTAAAATTAGCAAAAAGAAAAGCAAATCCTCCCAGCTACTCATATCCCATAGAGATGGGAATCACACATTTTCCACACTATACATTAACCACAACTAAGGCAAACCCCAAGTGCCCTCTTTTAACAGAGAAGAAATGCTCTTCACAGAAGTGTAATGTACATATTTGATTTTCCTAAAGCATTAGAAATGGTTCCACAAAGCATTCTCAGAAGAATTCTATGCATATGGATTAGACAGAATGAGAAGAGTAAAATATGGGTAAAAAGTCAGCTAAATATATTGAACACCAAAAACTTATTAATAGTTTGGTGTCAAAATGAGAGCAGCTATTGCAAGCAGTTCATAAGGAACCATCCTGGGGCCAATCCTGCTCTATATTTTCTATTGATAGCTCTGAGGATTGTGTGACAAATGCACTAATCAATCCACAGAATATGCAGCTCTGGGAGCACTGCTAATGCTTTGGACGATAATATTAAAATTCAGGATGATCTTGTTAAATTGAAGAAATAAGCCAAGATCAATAGAGCAAGCTCACACAGTTCTGCCAGGTGTTGCAAATCACAGGATTCAGAAGCTCTCAAACAGAAAGCAAGACCACCCTGGCAAACAAAACCCCAGCTGGTAGAGCCACCCAACTCCTGTCACCCTCCACTCCCTTTCAGCCACAAGGATATCCAGACAGATGATGAGGAGTGTCATCTACACATGATTTAACCCCATTACCTACAGCTTCTCAATTCTTTCCCCAGATCCTGCAATGAGGGGACAGAAATGAGGGATTTCAATTGATATGACTCATGAAAGACCCACACTGGCAAATTTAGACTTTGAAACACCACATCAGAGGCAGTGGCAGAAGGAGGGGACATATAAAGCTTTGTAGGAAGGAGTACCATGAACTTTTAGAAGAGTGTCATAATGTCCTCCTAACATTCTAAAACATGGTTCCTAATGAGAAAGGGATGGGGATGGGGGAAGATGAAGATCAAGTTTCTCTAACGACATAAGTTTTCCAGGTTTGGGGCAGATCAATATTAAGACTTTTTAAAACTTATATCCATCTTTTCCTTTCCAGGGACATCCTTAGTGACATTTATTCTCTTATCCCTGATTAGCTGGTCAATAACCAAGCCCTAGCTGCTTTCATCTTCTAAGCTCTCTTTCCTTTCCTTTGCATCCCTTCACCTGCTGTCCTAGTTGACATCTTCATCACTCCTCACCCAGACTGGGGCAGAAGCCTTAGCGACTTCCTTATCTCTCTATTCCTTTAGATACATCCTCAACACAGTTATCAGCATGATGCAGTCAAAACACTTAAATCTGACCTTGAGCCCTCCTGGTTTACAACATTTCTGTACTCACAGAATGAGGTGCAAGTCCTCCAACGTGGCATACAAACATCTTCAGGGGGTTTTCTACCAGCAACTCCATCAGCTTCTTGTGTGGGGATTTCTAAATGCCTCAATGTCTGGGTGGTGCTATTAATATTTTGTGCCCATGCGCCATGGATGCCCTTGAAACTCTATAGGATAAACTCTCTCACACAAGTAGCTACTGGTACCCTAATTGAGCAAAGCCTCTTATGGCTCCTGATTGCTTCTGCAGCCTTCTAGTTCCCTTCTCCTCTGCAGCTCCGCCTCTTCTTCCCCAAATGAGCCATGCTTTTTTTTCTCGCCTTTATACCTGTTTTTGCTTCTGTGTCTTAATTAACTCTGACACCTGGAGTGATTCTTGGCTTTACTAACTCACCTTTAAAACATCAGCTCAGGTGTCCCTTTACTAGGAAGTGTCCCTACACACACAGTCTGACACAAATGCTTCTTCCTAACCAAGTGCTTTCTGACTGTTTTTCTCCCTCATTCTACTAGAGTGCTCTGTGCACACAGTAGACTTTAAGTTGACATACGAATTTGAGGGAAAGATGGGTGATGACTGGGCAAGGACAATGACTTTACAGATGACCGTTGTGTAGGTAATAAATATCCACGTGATTTTGTAGCTCATTGAGCAGTTGAGGTCAAAGTTTCAGATCAGGCCATCTGCCTTTACTTCCAAAGTTCTATGCTGTCCCAGTCACTCAATGACCTTAACCACAGTCTCTAAACAGTTCCTTGGAAGGTGCCAAACAGCACCCCGCCTGATGTTCTACTTACCTGTGTAGAGAACTGCAGGTCACGAGGAGCAGTTTGACAGGCACTTCTGTTTGGCAACTCTGCGTCCAGTTTGCTCAAGAATGCAGCAGTTGTGCTACCAGAAACACAAATAGGTGTTAGTGCCTTCATAAAAATAGAGACCCCGTTGTTTATTGTGGCTTTGGATCCTAACCTAGACTTTTATTGGGAGATGACTGAAAGTATCCCAGGGAGAACAAAAGGTTAGGTGGAGAGCAAGTTACAGTCTCAAATCAAAACAAGACTGCCTTCTTGAAGAACATTAGTTTGAAAAATAGAAAACTAGGTTTGTGAAATGCAAACCTATGATTTCATTTTTCCCACTCTGTGTTACTGACGTGGAGATGACACTTTCTCAGACTCCACAGTACAGGGCCTAATTTCCTATGTGAATATTTCAAGTCAAACACCAGACTCCAGTATGGAATTGTGCAACATGAATCCCTTCAACACCTCATTTCACACCAGTCTTACATTAAGCCCTTCACTCACCAGGAGTCTTTCTCCAGTCCCCATCTTCCTCATGGCTTTGACTACCTACAGGATATATGCACCTTCTAATTCAGCAGCTCTTTCCCATCTATTGAGATTCTAAAACCAGAAATGAACCCTCTGTCTCCAGACACACACTCAGATGTACATTTGAGTCAAGGCGTGCAGAGAACCTCCATCCACAGAGGTTAAAAAGTGATGCTGATTCTGGCCTGCATTTCTGACATTTCCTTAGAGCTCTGAAAGGTTGACCTAGAAATTTCTTTAATGAGACATTTCTTCTTCTTAATGAGAAGTTCTTTGTTTTTCCTTTAATCCAAGCCACCACCCCAATTTCTCCTCTCACTTAATGTCAGTCACAGACCATTGAAATTAGTTCCCATTCCTTTCTGTAATGACTGCTCCATTCTGTTTGGGTTATTTTCTACTCCCTTGTCCTTTTCCCATGGAATTTATGGGATTTTTTTTTAACCTCTTATTCCACATTTATAACCAAACACCTCATTGAGGCCTGATTTATATGGTGGCAGACTCTCGCAGCCTGCTCCCATCCATCTCCTTCCTGATGTCCTGCTGTTTCTATACTGCTAAGATCAGAGTCACCAAGTACTTAGGAAGTGGGCATGAAACACAAAGGGTTCAGTAAGAACCAATATCATCCAGTGCGGAGTGGTGGAATCAACAAGAGGAATTAGAAATTTTAAAAGAAGAGAGATACCAATACCCCCATTGAACAATTCCTTAGGTAGAATCTGGCATTTAAGTCAGCTTAGAGGGTTGCTGGAAAGAAGGATCTAAAAGTGAAACAAAACACAAAACCCTAAGAAGTGTAAGACTTTGGCAGTTGAGACACACAGGCCTTCCATTTATCTAGGATTACTTATCTCACCCAGATTAAGACAAAGAGACTAATGGAGTCACACACCTGGAAGCCACCCCACTGTCTGGAGTTTTAGGAAGTCATCAGTCAAAAGTGTAAAAAGAAGAGTTGCCAGAAGTTTGGATGAGAATTTTTGAATATTGTTAGTGGAGTGCAGACACGGGGAAAAGTAGGGACAAAGAAACTCAGTGGTACGGAAGGAACTGCAGACCTCGTTGACTGACAGGGGCTCACTGTGCGCTGCCCACTGCTTCTTTCCTGCTAATGCCAAGCACAAACTGGGTGGGTGCAGAGCCACCAGCCACACTGTCCCATCCAGACTGCAAGAGTAAAGCATGGTGACAGACCTGGGACTGATATGGAAATATAAATAGGGGACTAAGGAGAATGTGGATTATTTCCAAGCAATGAACAATACAAACAAGGAAAGCCTTGAGTTACTAAGCTATGTGGTGTTTTTCTACTATTGGCACAGTGCCTGGTAGATAATAGAATTCCCATATACTAAACTGAATTGGGATCCCTGTAGGTAACTGTGGTCATCAGTTCTAAAAATAAAATAACCTTGTTGAAGAACAAACGCAGGAAAATGGCCTTGAGGGAAGTCCAACTAGACTAAGAATCTAAACTTTGGGCACTCTGAGCCAGCTTTCCCTTGGTGTTCCTGCTATCTATTGCAGGTGGGTGGTCCTCTCATATTTTATCACTCTGACCCATGCATGAATAAAGGACTTCTTTTACTCTCCACAGAGCAACTGGTTAGACTGGTTTTGGAGATTTAATTTGCAGGTCCAACTTTGATCTTCAAGGATCCTTCCTGCTTGTTCTTGGGATGATTCCTATGGCTTATTCCTAAAGTTTCATCAGGATTGCTTCTCCTCAATATCTCACAGCTGCAGCAGGGATGCTAAACATTCACCAAAACTTATGTTCTCCTCTTATCCTGGTCATACTCCATTATAGTATTTCCTAGCCTCCCTGACAGCAAAGATTGGCAATGAATGTCCAATGAATGTGAGATGAGATAATGCACACCATTTCCAGGACTGAAGTTTATTTTAAATTTCCCAGGTACATGCCTCCATACATTTTGGCCAAATGCTTATATGAAAAAGGGTTAACTTATAGAGAAACTTTGGACGTTATATAGTGAAATTGGTAGAGTTTCTGTCCATTTTTGTACCTGAGTACCTGATGGGAGGGAGCCTAATGTCAAACCTGTTCACTCGTATCTTAAATGAGCAAGATAAAAACCACAGATAACACTCAAACTCTATATATTTTGGGGCCTGTTTAAGACAGCAATTAGCCTATCCTGAAAATACAACATAAAGAAATATGTAAAGAGAACGATTTCTCACTTCCAAAAGTACATAAGAAGCCAAGAAAAGCTGAAGAAGAATAGGAAAAAGAATTTTCAAGGATTCCATTTGGCTTCTCAGTCATTTCAGAACTTTAGGATAAAAAGGGAATGCTGGGAAAGCAGGGAAGATTACTCATTCTTGAGATGTCTGTGTTTCATATCTAGGAACCACCTAGACCCAGAGTATAAAAATTAGCATTAATTTATCCTAAAATAACTAAAACTTTGTCTAGATTGAAGATAGGTATGGGTTTGAGGAAATTCACTTTGAAAAAATTAGGGAAAGATAAGAAAATGGCTTGTTGTATTGTAGTATGATGGAATATTTATAACTGTCAATGAAGAGTCATCAGTAACAAAATTTGACCCCCATAAAATGACAAAAAAAAAAAAAAACTAGGAAGGGCCACAGAGAGTAAAGTTTACCCTTGAGGGCTCCTTTGAATAGCCCAGAATTGCAAAAGGCAATTCCTGTAAAGTTATTTGATTTGAGAATTAGAAAACTGGGATTTTCAATAGTCCAAATATATATATATATGTTGGACCTAGAGGTGTAGTTCAGTGGTAGAACGCTCACCTAGGACATGTGAGGCACTGGGCTCAATCCTTAGCACCACATAAAAACAAATAAATAAAGGCATTGTGTCCATATACAATTAAAAAAATAATGTGCTAAAAAAAACCCAAAAATTAACATGGACACGTAGAAGTTGGTGAGTCAAGAGACTAATATCAGGGTTACAAGGTATTAAGCAACTTTCCCTACCTAGTTGCCCATATCTGCCAACTACAAATTACGACAGGATATATAAGAATATTCCCATCAAAATGTTAAACTACAATTATAAACAGTCATAATGGGGAAGGTACTCCTGTTGAAAAGTAAGTAACAAACGTCTCTCCTGGTACTTTTTATGTTGCTGGGGAGTAAATGGAGCAGTGCTACTTTCCCTCACCTTCTGTTAACTTCCACACAAACTCAAATGACTACAGGGCTCAGACAAATGAGTGAGGGAAACAGGAGCTCAGACCTGGTGATAAATGACAATTGCCACTGAGGTCAATGATAGAGGCCAGAGAGTGTGTCCGGGATTTTGACAAACTAGAGAGTGAGCTTCCACGTAAAGGGATCAGCTACTTCTTAGCTCCAGACTGTTGCTGTCCATGGGAGCCCAGGCCAACATGCCAGATGTCCCAGTTCTCACTGTCACAACAAAATGCTGAGATTTTTAATGTGAAATGATTTGGCAACTAATAAAAAAAAAATGGAACACTGAGGGCCAATGCTGTGTGATCAAATATAAACACACCAAAGAAAACATCTACAGTGGCACACATCTGTAATCCCAGTGACTCAGGAGGCTGAGGCAGGAGGATCATGAATTCAAAGCCAGCCTCAGCAACAGTAAGGCTCTAAGCAACTCAGTGAGACCCTGTCTCTAAATAAAATAGGGCTGGGGATATGGCTCAGTGGTCGAGTGCCCCCGAGTTCAATTCTCGGTACTAAAAAAAGAAGAAGAAAAAGAAAACATCTACTTGTCAGATGTGCCCCCAAAGTCCTCCTAACTCTGACAGGCTGATTTTGTTTCTGCCTGTTTGGGTTGGCACTGTTGACAATGCATTTTTAACTATATATGCTTTATGTTTATTTTAAAAGAAAGAATAAGCAAGGCTGAATTCTATTATTAAAGAAAGGGCTGAGAAATAGTGGCTTTGCAGTTTTATGTCCATCATCTAACAGTTGGAGAGAGAAGGGTATCAGACAATATTTCATATTTATGCCTCATACTAAGGTATAGCACTTCATTTACAGTTTATAACTCTACATCTTTCTGTTAATATAAGAAAAGCAAGTACTACACATAAGATGAAAAAAATGACCATGAAAAATATTTACAGCCAAGGAAAAAAATAATAAAAAGAGTTAATGTGCAAAATATATAAAGAATTCTAAAAAATCAAATTACACAAAGACAAACAGCCCAATAGAAAATTGGGCAAAGAATAGAAACACACACTTCATATAGGAAAAAAGATTAACAACAACAATTAGAAGAGCAACAGCTCAGGGCGCATATAGTATTTATTATGTGTCGGGCCACACTGAAAAACTTTATATACATTCCTTCTATGACAACCTTGCAAGAATTCCATTGTCATCTCCAGTTCCTAGAAGTAACTTGCTCAAGGTCATACAGCTAGCAACTGTCAAAACCTGGGCTCAGACCCAGGCAGCCTGGCTCCAGAGGCCATACTTGCAGCCACTGTGCCTGACTGCTTCTCATGAGCAATACCCATGAGAAAAGATGGTCAATCTCACTAATAATTGGGAATATGGAAATTAAAACAAGACACCATTACACATCTGCCAAATTGGCAAGAAAAAAATTAAAAAGTATGAAAACCTTGTCTCATACTACAGAGGGTGTTTGGCAGAACTGGTCCTCTTAGGAATTGCTGATAGAAGAGCAAATTGGTCTCACTGCTGTGGAGAGCAACTTGGCAATACCTGGTGGAGCTGAGTATGTGCACAAAGTCTAAATGTTTACACTAGAGAAACTCTGGCACAGGTAGATAAGGAGAATTGAGAAAGGACACGTAATGCAGCACTATTTGTAAGAGCCTCGGGAGAGAGAGAGAAAGAAGAAGATGGAGGGTGGAAAAGTAGGAGGAAGAAAAGGGAGGGAAGAAGGGAATGGGTTAATTTATATCATGAATCAATATAGTTGTGTCTCAAAACAATTCAGTACAGAAATAAAAACAATTGTGAAAATCATGATACAGTAATATTATAAAAACCCAGCAGTTGTGAATTCATACACAGATAGTAAAATTAGAAAAACTTGAATAGTGAGAAGGAAGAGGAAGAGCTTCTGACATCCAGGAATTGGTCTAGAGTTCAGTGTTATTACAAACTGACTGAACCCTGCAAAGTTAAGACTTGTTCTACTGTTGGACATAAATTCACACAGGGTAATCGTGCAATCCACCCATTACAAACATCCATTCATCTCCAGGGCGAATAACTGCTAATTCTTACAACTTTACAACTTACAACTTCACCCTCATTCTAGTCTGTTCTCTTTATTGATGAAATTTATCAAGATACCTAATCATAAAATTGTCTCCACTGTCTGATAGCATTCAATCCAATCCAAGGCAACCCCTGTTTCCTTAGGCCCTTTGCAAAATTACCCAACCAAAGCCCAAATCCTTTAATAGGTTCTAACACTTTCTTACTGAGATAACCCACTGTTCCCTATGGTATGCATTTTACTTTGCTGTGACAATAAACTCAACTTGTTCAATTACAGGTGTGTCCCTGGTGGTTTTGGCTAAAGGCCACTGACAAACGTTACATTCTAGGACAGTGGTTACTGCTATGGAAAAGAGGAGTAAGAAAGGGATAAGGGGAAAGGATAAAACTTAACAGTCTCTAATGTTCAATTTCTTTTTAAAAATTAAGCAAATAAAAGTAGAATCTTAATAATGTGCCCTTGGTGGTTGATACATATTTCCTGTATATTTGAAATATTTCTCAAAGAGAAAAAGCACACACACTTGGGTGGTGTTTACTAGGGCAAGACTTGGCAGATGCCATAATAGTTTCCAAAATGCCAGTGAGAAGACCTGTGTGGTGCTGGCTACAGGAGCCTCGTTGATGGTGCTTCTGAGAAATTACTGGACTCAAGTCTTTGACTTTCTAGCCTGTCTGGAGTGGAATCTGGGAATCTGTTTTTTAAAAGCACCCCTGTTGATCTTAAGAACTACTATAGTAATACAGATGGATATTTAATATGTATGATTATCTTAGGTCCACATGATTCAGACCTATGAATAATTCATGTTATATAACACATTTGGAAACAAAATCTCAGTGTGTCTTAGGAACTGTCTATGCAAGCGCTATCTAGCCCTGAATTCCACCCACACTTTGCAATAGCTTCACAAACCTGAACTTTGCCAGCAAGAGGTTCAGGAAAGTTGGCAGTCACTCTTATACTCCCACATGTGTGTACTCACACAGACAACAGGTATTTCCCAAGCCTCTGCTATGGTCTTAGCAATATGGGTTATAAGACAATCTGGAGAGGTATTATTTTGCCTGAGTCAGTTATAACACAAGACATTCGCATACCTATAAGCACACATGGAGCCTAGGGAAGTAAGAGGGTGGGAGAAAATCTACTGGCAAATGCACAATTCTCTACTTAAGAGATCACAAGAATAAGACATATAAAACAAAACATAAATGTGAGTACTAACTCTGGGAGAACTAGAATTTGCACTTACTCATAGTAACCAAACTATCTCATATACTTTAAGCAATACTTTCTCCTGGTTTAACTGATCTTTAAAGCTTTAAATCATTAACCACAAAAGTGATATGTGAATATTATATGAAAATAGGATGTTATGGGTCAGGCTATATGGGCAATGACCAAATCGACTCCATTTAGCCCTGAGACTCCACGAGTAAGAAATGCTTCTCCCATGGGAAAGTCCTGCCTCTGTACCCATCAGTAGTTGTTTAGCATAGCATGTTTGGCAACACAAAATGGCAATTCTTATCAATGTAAAAGTATTCTCCTTTTGGTTCCCATTTTTCTTGGACAATGCACCCTGTCAGAGATTGATTGTGTAGATGTTAGTCACCTTCTTTAACTTGTACTCAACTCAGGACATTTTGGCCCACTCCCTGCTTATGATTTTATATCTCATGACTTTTGTTTATGGTTTTGAATCATAACAATAGCCACTCACGATTTTGGACTATAATATGTATGTTTTTGGACAATATGGTTTTGGACTATAATAGATGTACTCAAACCCTAGGAGGGGGTCGAAGGGTATACACTTGCAGCCTATCCCTTGGCCCTCCAGCTGGTGAATTCAGAATGCTGGTTGGTGAATAAAGTTTCCGTCTCCTGCTTTAAGATCAACTTGGTGATTTATTGCAATCTCACCTTAACAAGGAAAAATTTAAATAACAAAAAAACAAAAGTCCTGCTTCATACTCCTTTCAACCTTACCCTTTTCCCCAAAATTTTAACATCATGAGTTGTCTCATATGAATCCTCCTGGACTATTTTCCATCTAGTGGTAAATATCTGCTTAGGATGATAACCGATGAATAGAAGTTTACTTCACAGAGGGTAATTAGGATAAACAGACCACCAGCTCTTCTCTAAATGTGTTTTTCTGCTTCTTGGACACAGAGTTAGACTATATTTCCCAGCTCCCATGCAATTAGATGTGGCTGTATATCTGAGTTCTGGACAATGAAATGTAAGCAAGGTCCAGTCCTGAAGTGACACACATCAATAATTTCCCACCTGACTCAGTACTCTTTCCTTCTCCTATCTGATGGTAGCACTCCAAAAGAGCTTGGAAGGCCCCTGACCTCATGCTGGAGACTGAGTGTCCTAATGCCAAGTGACAAAACCTGCTGACTCCTACACTGGCCCCTGTCATTCAATAAGAAAGACACGTACATTCTCATCCTTTGAAATTTGTGTGTCCATTTTTCATCCCATAGATTTTCCTATCCTAAATAGATTTTTCCCCCTTAAGAGGGACACTATAAAATTTTGATTTAAATATTGACTTATTTTAAATTAACATTCTTCAAATTTCTTTCCGTATTAATGCTGATATGTCTAACTTCATTCTTTTGGTCTCTGAATAGCATGCTACAATACAGACATTACATAATGCATTTAGCAGTCTTGCTGATAGATATTTATGTTGTTCCACTGAATATCCTGCTATATCTGTCTTGTACATATAAATATTTTTTCTAGAATATTTACCTATAAATAGAATTAATTTCTAGTATAAGTTTCTATAAGTGAATATGCGTGCTTGAATCATAATTTTGCAAAACTACTCTATGCAAATTTACAGTGTGAACAAAAATTAATTGCATGAAAGTGGCAATGTAGAACCATTGGCTTACCCCTCCTACGTACTAATTCCATTCTGTCTCACACATTCTATTTATCTCAGTCACCTCCAAGTGCTTCATTCCTTAATCATTGCTATAGTTTGTACATTAAATGTTCTGCAAGATCCATGTGTTAAAGGCTCGGTACACAGAGTGACACAATTGGGAGGTGGTGATATGATACTTTAAGAGATGAAGACTACTGTGAGATCATTGGTGGTTTTCTCTTAAGGGAGATTGTGGGATCCCAGTCTTTTCCCTTTCCTCTTTTGCCTCCTGGCTATCAGGTGAGCAGTTTTGTACTGCCACACACTCCTGCAGTGATGTGCTAATTTGCCATGAGCCCAAAGCAATGGGACACATTAATCATGGACTGGAACCTCTAAAACTATGAGCTAAAATAAACCTTTTATCTTTATAAGATGATCATCTCAGGTATTTTGTTATAATGATGGAAGATGACTAATACACCCATCATCCATCATTAATCAATCCCATACTGCCCAACATACCTACCATTTAAGCCTCCACCCCTCCATTTAGCCTCCCTAGCTTTTCGATATGCAATACATTTTTATCTTTAACCAAGAACCAATCCTTTATATCTTTAATCTCATGTCAAAAAGTCTCCCTCTAATACAATATCACTATTAGGCACACATCAAGGTAAGATCCACTTATGGATGCCGAAATCAGTGGGCAAAAGATGTAGGATAACAGAATATTAGCATAATTTTAAAATATCTTTCCCAAGAGATATACCAGTTATAAATGGGGAAAACAGCCCCTTTACCAAATGACCACAATAACCAAATGCTCACTGGTGATGTCATGTACCCTCTTATATGATTCACTGAGAAAATATGGCATCATTTCTGTGGTATATTTAAGAACCTCAATCTAATCATGAGAAAATATTAGGCAAATAAAAATTGGGGGATATTGTAAGTGACTACCAGTACCCACTGAAAGTGTTAAGTTTATGAAAAGAAAAAGAAAAAATGAGGTACTAACAGATAGGAGGGAATTAAGGAAACATGATGAGTAGATGTTTTATGTGTCTTAAATTAGATCCTGAAATTGAAAGTGGGCACTGGAGGGAAACTGATGAAATGTCAATAATGTCTACAAGTTTAGTTAATGGTATTGTACCAATGTTAATTTCCTGGTTTTGATAATTGTATTATGATTGCATGAGAGAATAACAATAGCTAGATGAAGGTTTTACTGAAAAGTATACTATTTTTGTATCTTTTCTCTAAATTCCATTACTTGATTTTTTTTAAATCTGCATAAAACTTTTCTGCATTACCTAAAACCTGTCTATCTCTTGAGAAAGTACTTCTTTCTGAGCCACCTAAATGGAGGCATTTTATTTCTCATGTGCATATTCCTCAGTGCCTGAAGGATGGAGCAGGCATCTTCTTTACTTCCTACACTACTTCCAGAGCATTACTTCTCCTCCACCATTTGCAAAAATGTCCATTTCTGTAGAGCTCTTGATATCAGATTACATCCATTGTCACCATTCAGCCTTCTGGTCCACCAGCTCTCATTTGTTCAGGACTTTGAACTTCCTCCCTATGTTGACTATTTTCATCAACAGAGGTGTCCTGTATACTTTCCCTACTTCTCATCATCACTGGACCTATTTTTTGATTTCTCATCTCAGTAGCTTTTTACCATTTCATTTCAGCTACACTCCTAGGGTCATACCCTAGACATCACTGCCATTGATAAATGCACACTCTCTAAACTGCCAGATGAAAGATCCCACTCTTGTATACAACTATCACTCCATGTTCTTTCAAACACTTTCATACAACAATTTTCCAGTTTCTTTGGAATTTCCAAACCATTGCTTCACCTCTTTCTCACCGTTAGCTCTGATCTATCTTTACTTCCTGTACAGCTTAGATACTATAGTCCATTAAAAAAAATTCACTTGCAAATACCTTTAACTTTCTTCCTCCTCTCTCTTTCCTTCATGTTTGTCTGAAAAAAGATATATCAGATTCAGATAAAATCTGCCTTCTCTTTGTCTGTACTAGAGCAGGTGAATCAAACTTGGGAAAATATAACAGGGATTTGGAGTTAGAAAGCATGAAGTAGGATGGAGTGATGGGGTAGACTAGCTTCACAGGAAATTTATGAATTTTAGCTTTATTCAGTAATTCTACTCAATTTTATTCATGAATCTTCTTCCACATTTTATCTGTTTTCCCCTCATACCTTGCTCTCACATGAAAAATCTCTTCATACTTTTTTAAGCACAGAAAAAACTCCTTCATTGTTTTAGTCAGATATTTTGCCTCTGTGAATAAAAGATCCAACCAGAAAAAATTTAGGGAAGGAAAAGTTTATTAGAGGGCTCACAATTTCAGAAGTCTCAGTCCATAGAAGGACGGCTCCATTCCTCAAGGCTCAAGGTGAGGCAGGACATCATGGCAGAAGAGTGTGGCAGAGAGAAATAGCTCCCATAATGATGAGAAGCAGAGAAAGATTCCACTATCCCGATACAAAATATATACCCCATGACCACGCCCCCAATTAACCACTTCCTCCAGCCACACCCCATCTACCACTCAGATGATCCCATTAAGGATTGATTCACTGATTAAGTTAAGGCTATGACCCAATAATTTCTCCTCCAAACCTTCTTGCATTGTCTCACACGTGAGTCTGGAGGGACACCACATCTAAACCATAACATTCAACTTTCCCAACACCAAATCTTCAATTCCCTATATCTTCATCTTTTCTCCTTTAAACAAATCATTTTAGGCTGGAGAAGTATATTAGTGGTAGACCCACTTGCTCTGAATGAAGCCCTGGGTTCAATCCCCAGGACAGGAATAAAAAATTTTAAATACTTCCTCAATTATACTAGAAATAATCTTTTTAATCATTGATTAATCTACTGGTTATACATGTTCAGGAACCTATCCATATATGCCTTCTCAAGGACTTTATTTCTTCTGTCATACCCTTTTCATCCGGTCTCTCCTCTGCTGTACTGGACTTTTTTCTGTCTTTACACAAACATGACTCTCCCTTGATCCCTCAACTTTATCCTGTTATGCCTCATTTCATTGCTCTCCTTCTCAAATAACTCATAACTCAAGAGCTGATAAATGCCATCATTATTTCCAAATCTCTATTTATTCTCAAGTCCAATCCAATCAGGCTGCATCCCTCCATCATACACAAATCAATCCTGTTAGGATCACAGATGACTTCCTTTAGCCATCTCCACTGGGCTTCTTCTCATGCAACCTTTCTGTCTTAATTTCTGGGACATCACACTTGTCGACTTACCCTGCCTCTCAGTGTTCTTTCACCTCCACTTAAATTCTAAAAGATAGAATTCCTCCATATTTAATCCTGGGATACTCCTCAAATCCACAATTTAAATGATTTTTATCCATTTCCATGGATTTGTATTTACATGCTAATAATTTCTAAATTTTTATCTCACACACATACTTGCTTCCAAAGACCAAATTTTTATGTACAACTTCCCATTTGTTATCTCTCAGCTATCTCCAATTTAGCACATTTAAAGTTAAACTTTTGAGAAAAAAAATAATTTAACAAATTAATAAAATTAAACTTTGATACTTTTCTACCCAAACTTTGGTCCTCTCCTAACAGTTCCCATCTTGGTGCTTGGCATCACTATACATTCAGTAGAACAAGTCAGCTGGGAACCATCCTTATTTCTTCCCCCTTCCTCTTCCCTCAAACCAACATGTTCTATTGACTTTTCCATACAATATGTATATTTTTTTCTCTGACTTGACATCACCCAAATCAACCTTTAACTGGACCATGTCAGTAACATCTTCAATAGTCTTTCCATTTCTACTCTTGCTTCCTCAAATCTATTCTCAACACAGCAATCAGAGTAGTCACTTCCTCAAAATGAAAAAATAAATAAGAAGCTTCTTATGCTTCTCCTTTGTAACTGGAATAAAATCCAGACTCTATGCAACAGCCTGCGTGACCCACCTCATCTGTCTGGCTGCTGCCTCTTGTCAACCTCATGATTAATTCTCCTTTATTCACATTAACCCAAATACACCAGCATTCTTTCAGATTATTGAAATACTACATGCTGATCCTTGAGTCAAGAACTTTCTTCCTTGGTTCTCAGCATAGCTGGGTTCTTCTTGTCATTTTAGTTCTTGCTATTTTATCTATAAATCAGGTCTTTCCTCTCATACTAAAAATATTTCCCCCCCTCAATCTATTTATTCTTAATTTTCTTATCCTACTTTTACCACTATGTTCCTATCAGAATTATTACAATCTATTGTCCAACATAGTTCTTTGTTACCTTAACATCTGAATTTCCATATTTGGTCCTGGAGCCACATTTGCTCTATTCATATTATATACTCAGAACCTACAGTAGTGCCTGAGACACACTGAGTGCTCATTATTCAATTAATAAATAAAAGCACCTTTCCTTATGCTTGGTAGTCTCAATACATTGATTTCTTGCCTGTGTAATAAATTGCATTTATGTTCCTCTGAATATTTTCATCGATTCATATTTGTGCCCTTTTAACTTCTTGTTCAAGTATTTTGCCAATTTTTCTAGATTTGTCTTTTTCTTATTATTTGGTAAAGAGCTCTTTGTGAAATTGAGTCATTATTCATTATGTCTCAGGCAAAAATTTTCTCTTGGATTATCATTTACTGGTAAATTTCTTTTCTCTGTGTCTTCCATCATAAATCTAAAAATATTTCATGTACTTAAGTCCATTTTCTGAGATTTGTGTATTGCTTATAAAGAGTTGCTATCCTAAAATTATAAGATCATTCCTCATCACATTCTAATTATGTTGATTCAACACAATTTGCCAAATTGTCCATCCTGTTAACATTGCGTTGAAAAGTTCTAAATGCTAAGTTCCCAAATAATAATGGATCTACTTATAGACTGTAGCATTCATTGAACCTATTTAAATATTGATTATAATGGCAAAAATGCTTTGTTATACCTACCACAGCTTTAAAAGTTTTATTCTTTTATATCTAAGTAATTTAAATTTTGGTTTCAAATTTTTTCCCGCTAGTCTTTTAAATGGGTATCTAAATTGTTTAAGTGGATAGACTTTAAAATGTCTTATTACTTAATTTCTAATTTTATTTCATTTTTCTCAGGGACTGTGACTTTCTATAATTCAGGTGGATTTAGGGGAATTTACTGACAGTATTTGAGGCTTTGATCATGGCCACTGTTGTGGTAATTAAGTTGGTATGAAGTATATTTTTTTCATATCCTGAGTACAATATTTCATAGCTATGTCTATATAATCATGCATAGTCATTATTTTTCAGTTCCTTTAATCCTTATGTCATTTTTTGGTTCACTTGATCTGTTCATTTCTATTGAGAATTAACTAAATTATAAAAAAATGGCAAATCCATAGTGTACACTGGAGACTTGACAGTTTTTGTCTAATTTTCGTCCTATATATTTCAGATCTATGTTGATAAAGACTTATGATTCAAATTGTCTTTTGAATTATGCATTTTATCTTAATAAAATACCCTTTATCTTACTGAATGCTTTTCACCTTGAATTAAATTTACCTTGTATTAATATTGCTATATCTGCTCTATTTTATTAGCACTTATATATATATTTTCCATGCCTCTGTTTTTAATTCTCATTTTATAAATGTTTTGTGATACCATACTTATATGCTTGTTTTTAATGCAGTGTAAGAGCTTATCTTTTAGTAAGGAAATCAAGCTTACATACCTTAATTGTAAGTGTTAATTTGTTGAATTTAATGTTTTGCTTTCTTCTTATATTTTATTATAAAAATTTCACTTCATGTCTTTTGTTATAATGATCAAATTTGCTTGTTATTTTTCTCATGTTTTATGTAATATATCCTATTATTACATATAGTTAACATATAATTAAACATATTACAATATAATTATTTCTCTATTAATATTTAGAATTTACAAGCTTTCTTCATGCAACAAAGGAAGAATACTATTGAGAATTAGCTAATGAATAGTTCATAACCCTCTCTCTTGTTTGTGCCTCTTCTAGTCCCAACTTCCTACATGATTTTAACATGACCCTGTTGATTCTTATTTTAAAGAAGGAAAACTAATCACATTTTTTTTTTTTATAAATGTCACTATCTTTTTTGTTGAAATAGTTCTGGCATCTCATGTCTTCCTAAATCTTGGGATATCTGTTTGGCTACAGTTTGTTCTCTGTTAACATTTTTTTTTTCAATAAGGCTTATAGAACCCACAGAGGAGCTGTGCGGGTGGCTTATCTCTGCGATGGGACCATACACGCACTCAGGTGTGATAGTTTACCAGGAGCACTTTTTTTTTTTTTGGTAGACCAACAACCTTTATTTACAACCATGTAATAAATGGGTCCAGGAACTCATATTCTATAAAAACAGCACATTGAAAAGGGTCTAATCAATTTGAACACTGTCATCTAGTTTTATGCCAGAACAATTATTTTTTTTGGGGGGGGGGGTCTGCCAAGTTCTTCTCTTATTTTTTTAATTTATTTTTTATTTTTTTAAAATTTTTATTGTTGGTTGTTCAAAACATTACATAGTTCTTGACATATCATATTTCACACTTTGATTCAAGTGGGTTATGAACTCCCATTTTTACCCCGCATACAGATTGCAGAATCACATCGGTTGCACATCCACTGTTTTACATATTGCCATACTAGTGTCTGTTGTATTCTGCTGCCTTTCCTATCCTCTACTATCCCCCCTCCCCTCCCCTCCCCTCCCATCTTCTCTCTCTACCCCATCTACTGTAATTCATTTCTCCCCCCTTGTTTTTTTCTTCCCCTTTCCCCTCACTTCCTCTTGTATGCAATTTTGTATAACCATGGGGGTCTCCTTCCATTTCCATGCAATTTCCCTTCTCTCTCCCTTTCCCTCCCACCTCTTGTCCCTGTTTAATGTTAATCTTCTTCTAAGAACAGAGTAGGGAGGAAGAGAATGAGAAGAAGATTAACCAGGAGCACTTTCTGGCCCCAGGGCTGCCTTAGTGAATCTCATGTTTCAAAAAGCATATGCTCTGGGGCAAAGGCCAAAGTCACCTCTCCTCTTTACTTCTTCCTTTGCTGTCCTGGGAGTTTACTAGGTTCAGCATCTCTCTCTGAGTGCTATGCTTAGTCTCTTATGTGATCTGTATCAGTCAGTCTTAAGAATTACAGCTACTACTCCCAACACCATGCTACACATGAGGAAAAAGGCTCCAAGAGGTTTAAAAAAGTTCTTCAACTAATAAGGAAAAAAAAAATAGTGTTTGAACCCAGACAATCTAGCCCCAGATCCCCTGCCCTTCCAAGAGGGAACCTTCAATGGTACTAAGTTCCAATAACAAGATAATTAGAACAAAATATTGTACAAATAAGATACTGGTCAACTTTCATCGCTTATCAGTTATAATTACATGCTGAGAAAGATGAGAACTGATCTGGCACTCACGGCTCTTATTAAAAGTGAGCAATGACACATGACATCAACCTCAGAAGAGGTCACTATGTGACTGATGAATTATGACAAAAGAAAGACCACTCTATAACATGTCTGAACGTGGAAAAGCATACATACCTCTGCAAACCACAGCGGTGACCAAATAGCCCCAAATGCTGACTACTGGGAGTGACTACTGCTGCTTGATCAATGACAGCAGAAGTCTCATTTCAGTATTCCCACCTTTTAAATAAAGACTGATTTTAAGATATATAACCATATAACGACCCTATTTGCAGATAACATCCAACCAAGGGCAAAGCTCTGCTTCCTTAAACCCTCCCCCAAGCCACCTGACCCAGATCCATAGCCTTTAAATCCCCTCTGACCTCTTCCTAAGGTGCTCCATGTTTCCCCAAAGTGTGGCCCAGGAATTTATTTCAGAGGCAACAGGAATAGTAAATAATCAAATATTTTGGAACAGGGGAGTGACATGACCAAACTGTGTTTTAGAGGATTGAACCTGAATAAAAACATGAGGTGATGAAGAGAAGAGACTGATGGCAAAGGTAGCAGCCATCACAGTAGTTCAGGGGCTGACCAGGGAACACAGAGACAAAGACCACAATTCCAACTGGCATGTGACAATTGCCAACTCAAGGGTGGTGCCAGTGGGAATGACATGAGTTAACATTAACATTAGAATATCTGCAAGAATAATTGATAGTGGGTGGAAATTTTGATATGATCTTAACAGGCAACCTTATTTAACATTCAATAGTTAGGGATTTCCTTGGACCAAATTTCTCATAAGCTGTTCAGTCTCATTCTGAACAAAATAGATATGGGATTTTTATATCTATAAGTTTGCTTCATTAGCATAAGCTACAAAGTTATGAATAGGATGACTTTCTATTCACCTTGCTTAAATTATGAAAGTCAAGGTTGGATTTAAGCTTACCATATGGATAAGGGAACGATTTAGCTCTTAAGTGTCTTTCAGAAGTTCCCACGAAGGGCATTAGAAGTTTTGTGAGCATATTAGAAAGCAAACTTGGGGCCAAAGTGTGCATATTCAGCAGACCTGTCTGGATTCTCTGCTCTAAGAAACTAAAATAGATGAAGATGTGCCTCTGAGGAACTAAGCACACAATTATTCAAGTGAAAGTAAAAGAGATAGATGGTTCTGATGACAGAAAATGTCCCAACATTACATTCAATGGGCTGAGCTGGAGAGGGGTGGGGCTTGGCAGTTCAGGAATATGAAGTTCCTGTTGAGAAATGGGCTTGATTCCAAGAGTTTTCCCAACTAAGATTTTAAGAACTGAGTCCCTTGTCTCCCAGAAACAATGCTGGAAACTGTACTCGGGAGAAGAGTATACCTAAGAGAAGTTATGAAAGCCCATCCATCCTCCAGGAAGATTAATAATGGTACTAACCCAGGGTTGAGACTGGGCAGAGGACCGCATTTCTATGTGATGAATGAAGAGGAAATAGACTTATTTCCTCAGCCTCTCTTTTTGCTTAATGTACACAAAATTTAGATTTTGGTGGGAAAAAACAGAAGTCAACTTTGCCAATCTTTCTCTCTGAGTTGACCGATCCTCTCCAGTAGTTCTCACCACAGGTACCCCTGTTGACAGTGCTCCTCACCCCCAACTTATGCTTGGTTACTGACCTTCAAAATATAACACACCCCTAAATTATCTATTTTTCCCAATCCCCCAAATCTCAGGACCTGATTTGACTGCATCACATACTATCTCTGACTTTGGAAATATCTGATTACCCAAACCTCCCCCTGTAACATAGAGATGATACATGTCTAATGGGGTTGATCTGAAAATTAAATGAAAAAAAAAAGTCTATATGATTACTGCTGAGCTTGACATTCTGCATGTTCTCAGTTATGTAGCAACTTTTTATTACTTGGATTTAAAAGAGCCAAATACTTTGTACTTTTAACTTAGATAAATGTAGAATCTATTATGTTAAATGGTTATTAGATATGAACTACAATTTTAAATGCTTAAAACAGTCAAACCTAATTCCTCCAGAAAATTCTTAAAAGAATACCATTTTCCCTAACACTTGTATGTAAATTGCATCTATACAATCTTACATCCTACCGGAGCCCCATCACTCAAAATCCAAACACATCTAACATGAATCCAAAAGCACACAATCAGAAAGATGACCACACCCCTACAAGCAAATTGCCATTTAAAAAGTAAAATGCTGGAATTTATTTTAACCAATATTTTAAATAACCTGGGTCACATCTTCTCTTTGATTTTTTTAAAAAAAGAAGTTTATCAACTGTTACCTCAGATTTTTTTGCATCTACCAATAATATTGACTAATAGGGAACACCATCCTGAAAAAACATCACATTTGAATTTTTCTAAGTGGTAAGTAGGTACAGAGATGAAAAATCATGGTGAAAACTGTACCAAGGTTAAACGCCCCTTCCTAACCTCTGCTTTCAGGCTCAAAAATCCTAGAACTAATTCTGAATTGTGATATCGAATCTGTCCCCAGTCGGAGTGGCAGACTTAATGCATCATTAACCTGGTCCGCTCTCAGCCGCCAATTGAAATAGTCACAGTCATTCGATTTTTAAGGAAAAGACAGTGCTGCAGAAGTACATTCCAGAGGTCTTTTCATAAAAACCATCCTGTGTGCTCCATCTGCATGTGCAATCTGCTTGTGTGTTTTCAGCCAGCTTGCATGGGCAGATTAATGTGTACAATTAGAAAGCAACCTCACAGGCATTCAATAAACTGCCTTCATTATTACACTCAGGAGAGTCCCTTTGGATGTCAATAAAAGCCTAGTTTTCTGCCTGTTAGCTAAATAATTGACAACACTAAAAATAATCAGAAGCAAATGAACGGAGTAAGGAACAAGGTGTGAAGAAAGAGCACATTAAGATTCTCCTGGTGGTGCCCCAGGTGGCCATCATGTGCTTTTTCTCCAGCAACTTGGATTTACAGTCTGCTCAAGTCCATGGTTGCCTTCTCTACAGGAAAAACACACCGTTCCTGGTCTGCTGTTGAACCACACATCACAGCATGCTGAAACTAGCAGGGTATTGACTCGTTTGAAAGAATTTCTCATTTGGGTTTCTATTTTGTGTTCTTTCACTTGACAGCTTCAGGAGAATCTAACTTGGGGGTAGAGGGCAGATAGTCTAGTTGGTCTGGTGAAATCTTTGTGCTGTTAAAATTCTAACAGCTTTCCTAGATTTTTTTTCCCCACCATGAACTGGTTCTAAGAAATTGTGATAAAGACTCGTTACAGGGAGGCTCCACCTATTCTAAGAAGTCCCTTTCATATTGGTAGCTATGTAATGGTCATTCATTTCATGAGCTATTGGCCTTTTAATTTCAAAAGTAATTCAAAACACAATGCTCTTAAAAGAAAAAAAACCTCACACATATATACCTCTTCTTGTGTTTCTCAATAGCCTTTAAAAATCAATTTGAGATACTTCTCATTTTTAGCCAGCTTCTCTTCTTCCTGGTTAACTGGGGCTTTCACGATAAGCAGAAGAAAGAGCAAGAGTGAAATGTGCGTGTAATTGAATTCAACTCCACTGATAGTGTGGGAGGTGGCTGAGGGCAAAACTTTTTTTCTTCTTTACAGAAAAAGGGCGACTGATCTTTAGTGTTTAGTAAAACACAAACTCAAAAAGCTAGAAGATCATGAAAGAAAGGGGGCTGGACAGCACAACCCCCAATATTTGAAAATTCCAAGAATCTTTCATCCTTCACCTTGCCCTGATTCAAATTCTCCAGACAGAGGATTCATTCAACTTCCCAGTCCTCTACTTAAGACCCCTCACTGGTAAGCAGGTCATCCCTTGTCCAGTGAAAACTAGTTTGGTATAGTAGAAAATTATTTTGATATATGACCACCAATTGGGAGTTTTGACAATAATTGCTAAATGATTGCAGTTTCTGAGTAGACTACATACTATAGTATAATAAGCCTCAGTCCACTGGATAAATCCCTAGTTAGTTTAGATTCTACTTCAGCATTTCATTTCAAACACCTCCATCCCTGTATCAATGTATTGGAAGTCAATATAATTATAAGCACACTGGATCACCAAAGAAACAGACCCTCCAAGACACTTTTAGTGGTGAATTTTTCAAATTTGGTAATATTAATGCTAAGTGACTCCTAGAACATACTCTGATGAATATAGATGTCTCTAATCTTAGTTCATCACATGATGACAGAGTTCAATTACATAATATTAGCAGCCATTAATCCAATGTCAGGTGTTTACAAAGTTACCAACACCTAGGACTTAAAAGCTAAATGAATGAATGATATGCCTATAAATGTACAAAGTTCTGAAAACATAAACTTACTATTGGTGATGCTCTCTGAATGCTTCTCTTCTGAGTTTTTCTTGAACTTGCTTTTTCTCCTCTAGCTTATTGCTCTGAAATTGCAAAGATCAAAATGTAATCTATTAAGGAAGATGTAGGTAGAATATAATGTTGAAATTATCCAAGGTCCAAAATCCTTAGGTCCCAGTGACCCAACAGTCTAATGTGGTCTAATTTGGTTCCCTTCCAGAAGCTCCAAAATTATCCCCTCCCAGAACCCACAACCACTTCACAGAAAGCCAGGAGCCCTAAGTTCTTCCACAGCTCCCCTCTCCCAACTGTATGATCACAGAATCATCATTGCACATTTTTATTTTGGTTCAAATGATAGCAACATTTTTAAGCACTGTTTTCAAAATATTCTAATGAAAACATAAAATTTCCATACCAACTATGTTTACTTAAGATTATAATAAATGGTTAAATAGTTCACTCAAAATTTATGTGTACACCCACTTTCTACTAACACATTCAGGAAAAGATTTTCAATAAGCCAACTCAACTCCCTTCTGACTTAGAATCAAACACTTAAAGCTGTTGAGAGACTGAACAGAACATGTCCTTAAAAAGCCATCCACTTGCATAAAAAGAGTTCTTTTATTTTTTTAATTAGCTGTTTAGAGAGCCTAGAGAGAAAAGAACTTCATATTTGATATTACTGCTACCATGGCTCTGGCACATTTTAATCCAATTTAAATAACCCAGAACATTTGCTTTTTGTTCACCATGACACAGCTGTCATTTTTTTTTACCTTGCCTAAGAAAAATAAGTAAAATTCTTATCCAACAAATTTAATAGGGAGTTGAAACAAGTTTATAACACAGGAGAAATGTGAAATTTTACATGAATCCAAGAGAGCAAACAGCTGGGTTTAATTTTTTTAAAAATGGATTTGCCCAGAGGAAGACCCTTAAAAAGACAATAATGGAAATCATCACTCTTAAACTCTAAGTTTGGCTCCATCTTTCAAAGAGAGGGAAAACTGTTCGTATTGTTCATTTCCATGAAGGTCTTCATTCACACAGAACTTTGCCATTTTGACAGGCAAAATGAGAACTGCTTTAGTTTTAGGGAAAAACTGTAGGAAATTTACTAGAGTTAAAGGGAAGCAATTATAATGGAAGCAATTGGATTGTTAATGAAACAATTCTAGGAAAATAACTAATGGAGAATTATAAAACCAAGTAAACATGATTTCAGGCTGGATAAAGTCCTCGATCATGAGAACAAAAGTGGTCACTTAATGACAAGATCCCTGCATCCCCTACCGGAAAATAATTGAAAGTATGAAGGACAGCAAGCAAGCAGTAGGTGCTGATGAAACCAATGTTAGGCACACTCCTTTGAGAACAATGAGAAAGTCACACAAGTGTCTAGAGACAAAGGCCGGGTTCCTTCAGCAAGGTCAGGAATTGAGAAAACTGTTTTTATTTTCTTCGCCAATAGATTCCAACTCACAAAACTGTTGGATGGTAGCTAAATTTTATCCAAGGAAAGTCTGTCTATCCCTGATCAGAAGAGAAAGATTTTGCAAAACCCTGGAGTAATTGAGAATCTGTATTCAGTACCTACCAACCTAGGCACTGATTTTACTATACTAATTCAAATACTTAGATTTAGTCAGATTGTTTATTGCTTTCCATTTAAGTCCTCATCCAAACATACTTAGGCACGTATACAAATGCAAAATAACCCATTTGAGAGCATGAGATCCAAATGAAGAAAAGATGGAATCATGTTTTCTCTAGTTCACCATCACTGAGTGAACTTAAGCAAATCATTTAATGTCACTGAATCTCATTTATTCAACAAACATTTATCTAATGCCTATTATATGCTTTGTGCTGTTAGATGCTAGTAATGTAGCTATGAAAAAGCTGAGACTACCCTGGAAATTTCAAAGTCTAGCTCAGGATATGGACAAGAAAGCAACAAAGGAAGTATGTTAAGTATATTAGGGAAAGCAGTTTGCAAGTGAAGTAATATGAACACACGGAAAAAGCACAAAAGCAGATGGTCAGGAAATACTCTCACTGGTTCCATGTTCATTCAGTGCCTACTAAGTGACAGGTTCCATCCCGGACACAAGAGCCAAGAACAACATTCAGAATGTGGCTTCTAAGCTCAGGTTCATGACTGAACTTCACCTAGGAGAATGTCTTTTTTATGGAGACTGTACTTAGAACTTTCTTCAGATTTTCTAAGGTGCTGATGGCCAAATCAAAGGACAAAACCCATAGGTATAAGGAGAAATAAAAATCATAGGTAGAGACCAATCTTAAAACAAGCAACAGTTTTCCAAGAGTGGGAAGAAGATGGTGCAAACCTTCACTTCATTGCACACCTGTTGTCCACTACTCAAGAGGGTTCCAGCAGAGGGGTCAGAAAGCCTAAATGAAAGCTAGCATTTAGCTCATCAGGACTTGCTCCCCAGCAAGGGACTGCTTCAACACTAAGGATGTGTCTTTCTTTGTCTCATGAAGTTGCCATTTATCACCAGTCTGAGCACCCACAAAACGGACCACCTGGATTGAAGAACCAGTTTTTGTTGTTGTTGTTGTTTTGTTTTTTGGTTTTTTTTGTACAAAGGCAATGATGGGCCAGCAATGTCCCTGGATAAGAAAAGCGCAATCCCAGAATTTACAGTGTTTTCAAGACATCAGAGAATATGCCAGTTCAGGAAATTCCAAGAAGTTCAAGGATAAATTGAAAGGTGTTTGTGAAGAGACGGGTGGAAGATATGGCTGGGAAAGTAAGAAGGGGCAAATGATGAAGGAATTTATATGTTCAGCAAAGGAGTCTGGACTTCACCAAAGGCAGTGGTAAGCCATTAAATTATTGTAAGCAGCACAGTAAGCTGCTCACTCAGGTAGCAACCCAGAAGATAAGCTGCAGAAAGGACTACGAATGTGAGAGAACCACAATCTAAGTCAGAAATTATGAGAGACCCCAATTAGGGCAGCAGGAATGGAAAGGAAAAAAACAGTTGAGAAAAATGGAGGGGACAGAAGTAACAGGTACAGTTGTGGGTGGGGTGAGTAAGAAAAGGGGAAGACAATCACGTAGAGAATCAACACGAAGGCATGAGTTCAATTTGAATCCAAAGGCTCTAAGGCACAGGTGTGAACATCTGGGCAGAAATCCCAAATATGTACTATGATATATGGTTCTGGGATTCAGATATATGTTCTGGCCTGAAGACATGAACCTCAAAAACCATCAGCATGAGCAATGGCTAAAGCCTTAAACGTGGGAGCTTTCACCTAAGGATAAGAGGTGTAGGCACAGAGATATCAGAGACCAATGGAGATATCAGAGACCAACAATGAACCTCTTGAAATATCCATAGAGGGAAAACAAGTGGATAAAAGGATCCAGAGAAAATAGAGAGGGGTAGATTAAAGGACAGAATATTTAATGATTAATAGCTACAAACTGTTAAGTATCTCCACTGGATTTTTCAGTTAAGAACATCATGGTGATTTTGGCTAGATCTATAATAGATATAGAAGCCAAATTCAGCCCACTAAGGAACAAATAAAGAAGTCAGAGAAGTTGAGTTCATAAGCCAGCTAAGGACAGCATCAACCTAGGGAATAGTTTCCCAAAACAGATTCCTTGGTTCCAGTGACTGAAAAAGAGTGAGTCTACAAACTGACATTTGGAAACAAAATTTGGTGGTAGAGAAGTCTTTTAAGACATTGTGACCCATGGCGTTTGGGACATAGAAGTTGAAAGTGAATTCGAATAGAGAGATGCTATTTGTTAAGGTTCGAGAGACCCAAGTATGAATAAATACTGAGAGAGGAAAAACAAACAAGAAACAGGGCTAAATTAAGAGATGCAAGGTCCCTGGGGAATGGGAGAAAAGAGGAGATGGTGAACAAAAGGTGGAAGAATCCATCTTTTCCTTCCTTTAAGAATGAAAGGCACCTTCTTAAAATGGGAATGGGGATAGAAGCAGCAAAGAGTAAGGGAACAAGCCATGTACGGTGGCACACATCTGTAATCCCAGAGCCTCGAGAGGCTGAGGCAGGAGGATCACGAGTTCAAAGCCAGCCTCAGCAAAAGTAAGAAGCTAAGCAACTCAGTGAGACCCTGTCTCTAACTAAAATACAAAATAGAGCTGCGGATGTGGCTCAGTGCCCCTGAGTTCAATCTCTGGTACCAAAACAAAACAAACGAACAAAAAGGAGTAAGGGAACAGAAAGAAAAGAAAAGATATTAAAGGCTAATGGGCCTTTCTTTCTTATGAAGTGGTCAATGAAGCCATGTGCTGAAAATAAAGGAGAGAAAACGAAGAAGGTAAAGTGAGCAAAGATCTTGGTAACTAAGGCTGGGCCTTGAATACAAAGGAAAAATGCTAGACTTTGGACATTGTTAAACACCTAGCTGAGATGGAAGCCCAGAAATCCAGAGTGGTCAAAAAAGGCCGTGTGGATTTTTTTCCCAGCAACCCCATTCATGTGGATTTAACAGAAATGAAGAAATTGAGCCAGGCTTGGTGACATACCCCTGTAATGCCAGTTACTGGGGGGCTAGGGCAGGAGGATCATAAATTTGAGGCCACCCTTGGCAACTTAGACCCAATCTCAAAGTAAAATGAAATTTTTGAAGTGCTGTGGATTTAACTTACAGGAAGAGTGCTTACCTACCATGCATGAGGCCCTGGGTCCAATCCCCAGTACTGTAAACAAATAAATAATTGAACCCATCCAATTAAAGTATTAAATAAGAATTATCTTCTTTATTCCTTCCTTCCAAGAGGTCAATATACTAGATTGAAATGAGATAGTGTTAAAGCACTTCTCCACTTTTATAATTAGGTTAGAACACATTATTAAGTGCTCACTAAGTGCTCGGCATTGTACTAAGAGCTTTGTATATTTTGCAACCTTTAATTCTATTCCTATACTCATTTTAAAAAAGAGGAAAGTAAAGAACAGAGAAGCTAGCAGCCTATACTCTTGGTACCACATCTGCATTTGGGAGTTCCCGTTCCATCCTCATGGATTTAACGAAATCTTACTGCATTTCAACAACCAAAGACTTACTGCCTCCACCAATTCATCCGCCAAAAATCCCCATAGAACGTAGGAAACATATTTCTTGAAAACACTGGTGTTCCTTGAATTTTCAGAAATGAAAACATTTCCCAGGTTATACAAACAACATTGAAATGATTTCCTCAATGTTGAGTTTACCCCTAGAGTTGTTCTTAAACCATTCGCCCTTGCTACTACTTGCTTCCTAGAAATAGGAAAGCAACATGTATGAGTTTCCTAAAAATATGTATATGTGGTCATCTTTGCATCTAATATGAATTGCTAATATTCTGCTCATTAGTTTCAATGCTATACAATAAGGTAGAAACTAGCAATGTTTCTCAGTGTCTATATAAAGCACAGTGACTTCCAGGGCTCCCAATGACTTTGGCAGCCGTAGCTCTCAGGAAGAACAAGAGGCTTTGGAAGCTACTCAAATCTCTTGCTGTTTTCTTATACTCTCTGAGGTTATGATATCCCAAGAGGTTGAGAGAATCAAGTAGGAGTATTTGGAAATGACATAGCACTGTATTATATAATTTTAAACATAGGGAGATGGGAGCATAATAAGGTAAATCCAGGAGGTAGGGAAGGTCTTTGACATGGACAAGGAGGTTATCATTTTTTAGGTTTGTGATATTATGAAAGCCTAGAAAAATCAAATTATTACTTCATTCATTAATGTGATTATTAGGGGGAACTATGGTGGAGGTTTACTCCCACAGCACTAAATTTGGATGAAATCTTGCTGTGAGAATTTGCAAAAACCTGTCTACTTATGGGCAAGATCCACTGGCAAAGAAAGTACCTGCTTCTGGTACATTGCCTTCATTTTTAATGACTTTCTTTTACTCTGCCCTAATATTTTAGAAACATTGTCTCTGCTTTATAGATTTAAGGGAAAAGACATTTATACATAATTATAAAAGAGTTGTAGTAGTTTCCGATGGTTGTTATATTAAAAAAAATTTAACATAATCTTAATTGTTTAAACAACACAGATGTATTATCTTACATTTCTAGAGGTCAGCCACCCAAAATGAGTCTTGCCAGATTAAAATTAAGGTGCATTCCTTCTAGGCACTCCAGGGGAAAATCAGGTTCCTTACTTTTCTCCTCCTCTAGAGGCCTCCCACAGTCCTTTGCCAATGAACCCTTCCACTTTCAAAAGCCAGAAAGACTGACTCTTTCTCAGTCTTTCATCTCTCCTTTCTCTTCTACCTGCCTCATTCAATTTTTAAGGACTCTTCTGACCATATTGGTCCTGCCTAAAGGTTGCAGGAAAGTCTCCCTATGTAAGGTCAGTTGATTAACAACCTTAATTCCATCTGCAAACTTAATTCCTCTTTGTCATGTAATATAACATATTCCTATGTTCTAGGGATTGGAATTTTTTAAATTTTTTATTCTAATTTGTTATATATGGCAGCAGAATGCATTACAATTCATATTACACATATAGAGCACAATTTTTCATATCTCTGGTTGTATACAAAGTATATTCATACCATTCGTGTCTTCATACATGTACTTAGGGTAACGATGTTCATCTCATTCCACCCTCATTTTACCCCCTTGCCCCCTCCCTTCCCCTCCCTCCCCTTTGTCCTACCTAGAGTTCATCTAATCTTAAATGTTCAACATCTCTAGCAATTAGATAAATGCAAATCAAAACTACTCTAAGATTTCATCTCACTCCAGTCAGAATGGCAGCTATTATGCAACAACAATAAGTGTTGGTAAGGATGTGGGGGAAAAGGCACACTCATACATTGCTGGTGGAACCACAAAATGGTGCAGCCAATATGGAAAGCAGAATGGAGATTCCTTGGAAAACTGGGAATGGAACCACCTTTTGGCCCAACTATCCCACTCCTTGGCCTATACCCCAAGGACTTACAAACAGCCACATCAATGTTAATAGCAGCACAATTCACAATAGCTAAATTGTGGAACCAACCTAGATGCCCTTCAGAGATGAATGGATAAAGAAAACGTGGTATATATACACAATGGAATATTACTCAGCAATAAAAGAGAATAAAATCATGTCATTTGCAGGTAAATGGATGGAGTTGAAGAATATAATGCTAAGTGAAGTTAGCCAATCCCCAAAAACCAAATGCCCAATGTTTTCTCTGATACAAGGAGGCTGATTCACAGTGGGGTTGGTAGGGATTATAATTTGAAGGAGGGATAAGGGGGCATTACTCTGCCTGCCACATGAATTATAATCTATTTGTAAATCAATAAATATCAGGCACAATATGCCAGGTACTTCGTAAAAGCATTGCCTTCCCTCGCTCTCTGAGGCTTTGGAACATGTGGGGAGACAGGAGGATAAGAGAACATTGCTTTCCTTCAGTGTGGTGCATTGCATGCTGATCAACCCTTCACAACCAGCTCTAGCAGAAACAAAAAGAGCAGGTTGATTTGTAGCGTTTGCTCATTTCTGTAGTGTAAATATTCCCACCATAGTCAGTTTCAAGCTACTGTGAAGACAACTAACTCATAAAAATCTTGAAAATGTAACAATCCATTCTCATGAACCAGTCTGAGGTGGCTCTAACACACTACCAAAAGTATATAACACCATATCCTCTGGTTTAGGGAATGCATTTTTAAGCAAAGCATCCCAGTGTCCATTCCAAATGTTTCCCTCACCCATAGAATTAGCTCTCCCTTCATTAAGGATCAAAGGATGATACGATGATCCAGTTCACTCTCACCTCTATTACACACACAAATAGTGACCCATCAGAAGGAGATCCAGTGTCCCCTGTGACCCTTCCTGAGAGAGAGGGAAAACTGAAGGGCAAGATGGTAGGGAGGTTAAAATCAGAGGCCAGGCTAGAGGCTCTTGGGTGGTGATAGTTGCCTGGCTCCTTGCCTTAGGCTTCCCAGGAGCCGCCATTCTGCCTGGGGAGGAGGACAGTAGACTGCAGCCTGGAATCCATGTGCATATTTGTTGAGCATTTTAAAGAATTAGTGCTCCATAAGCACAGTCATTACCATCTCCTTTGGCCATTTTCACACTGGCAATGTGAAATATGCCACTTCTGGATAGCTAATGCCTACTTTTCTACCTGACACCAGCTACTAAAATAGGTTTATGTTTCATATGAAAAGCCACAGATTTATATACAACAGAAAGGGCTCGGTCACTGTGGCAGTGCAGGCCCATCAGCCACAGAGATTAAGTCCACAGAAGGACAAGGGCAGGTAGTTTCTTATTTTGTAAGGTCATTTAAATTAATGTTCCCTATACTTGCATATGCACAAAGAATCACTCAGAGAGCTTGTTAAAATGCAGATTCTGATGTGGTAGGCCTGAGGTGGGCTTGAGAGTCTGAACCTCAACAAACTCCAGGGATGCTGATGCTGCCTATCACATGAAGAGTCTAGTTTAGGCCTCTCTCTTCCTCCATCTCTTTCCAGCAAATTTATGCCAGTAATCAGTATAGTTAGTCATTTTAGAAAAGCCAATCCAATTGAGATCACTATATTTAATGACTGCTATGGGTCAGTGTTATGGTATAACTTGGAAAGGGGGAAATACTGCTTTGACTCAATGTTAAGGAAGAGAGTCTCAGCCCTTAACACTTCATATGAGTATGTTATCTGGGGCTGGGATTGCGGCTCAGTGGTAGAGTGCTTGACTAGCATGTGTGATGCACTGGGTTCGATTCTCAGCACCACATATAAGTAAATAAAATACAGATCCATTGACAACTAAAAAATTTTAAAAAAAGAGTATGTTATCAATCCTGTGAAGAAATGAGCCATAAACAACCCACAAGATGGCCAATTATGGGTGTTAAAAATGACCTTTAAGATAAAAGGCTACAACATAATAATTCTTTAAGGTCTGCAAACCTCTTAATTCAGTTCCTGATCATGATTTTATCACTTTCGCCTGAAATGCAGGCAGATTATGTAAAGGGTACCAGATTCCATTCACAATCACAGACCAAACAATGGGAGAGGAAAAGATGGATAAAGAACAGAAGAGTGGGGAATAGAGAAATATAGAGAAAGAGGTCAATAAAATGAGGTTATGGCAAAAAAAAAAAATCTTGTCAACGATGATGTCTTGGAAATGGATTGCTGAATAAAATTTAAGAACAAAGTTCCTACATTCATTTTTTTATACCTTCAGCATTTTATTATAGTTCCTGATGTGCAAGACCAGTCTTATCTCCACCTACAGAGCCCACATGTCTATAGCAATGGGATGCTCTTGAACTTAAGAGAAGAGGTGGTGCTTACAGACTCATATTATAGGCAGAGTTCAGAGAAGGCTGGGGGCCTGCCCCAGGTCAAACAGCACAGCAGACACCTTCCAAGGAAGACCAGTTTACTCCCAGCCAAGAAGAGAATTCCTCAGGGGAGGGGAAGACTCTTTCTCTCCTGTATTCCATCAGCCATCAGCTTTTAGCTTCATTAACTGTAACTGGTTAAAACATCTGTGGCTTGATAATCAGGTTTAAATTTTGACCAATACTCAATCCTTAAAAGAAAACAAAGAGGGAAGGAAAGAAAGACAGGTGGACATCAGGAAAAGTTTGTGTTTCCTTAACGTGTCACATATGGTTGGCATCATGTGTCACTCCCCTGCCCGCAAAACTCCAATGCTTAGCTTAAAACCTATTGCAACTCAAGACCATGTGAAGAATGGGAACAGGAAGGAGGGGTAGAGATGGAAGAATGCTACATTCTTCATTTTTCTCTAGCAGATGATCTCTTCCTCTTTTTCATCTTCTTTCTTTTTATTTATTATTTTTTGTGTGTGTGTGGTGCTAGGAACCAGTTTATAGCATAGTCGCATGCATTAGGCAAGTACTCTCCTAAACTACATGCCACCCTCCATCCCAGATAAACATTTTTAAGAGATTTTCCCAAACCACAGAAATTATAACTACTATAACATCACTTTGAGGTTTAGAACAGATCATATAACTAATACTGAAATATAAATTACTCCCTCCCGCTACTCCAACAGTACTGGGATTGACCTTAGGACCTTGCACTTACTATGTAAGCACTCTGTCACTGAGCTATATTCCCAGCCCTTTTTTTATTTTATTTTGAGACAAGGTCTTTCTAAGTGGCTCAGGCTGGACTTGAACATGTGAACCTCCTGCCTCAGTAGCTGGATTATATGTATGCACCACCAAAACCAGCCAATGTGCTTTTCTTTTTTTTTTTTTTTAATCAGTAAGACAGACATGCCAGCCTATATCACATTCACGTGGAAAACTCAGCAAAACTCAGCATTTGAATACAACTATGAGAGTGTACCATTGATTGCTACTATTACTAGTTGCTTCGCCTTCTGCCTAAATATACAATTGATAGCTTGGTCACTCACCTAAGAGGTGAGACAGTGTGCTGATTCAGAATCCGAGCTCTGGGGCCAGTCTGCCAGGATATGGATCCTAGTTCTTCTAAGTACTGACTGTGGCCCATGGGCAAGTTATCTTCCCTCTCTTTGTCAGTTCCTCATTTGCAAAATTGGATAATATCTATCTCATCCGATTACTGTAAGGATTAAATGAGTTAATATAGGGACAGCGACTAGAAGAGAACCTGGCCCAAAGCCCTCAGTAAATGCTAGCAAATTATCCTCTCCACCTTCTTACCTTCTCTCTTTGAATTGCCTTCATTTTTTGGAGCTCAGCTTCTTCAGCTTCCTTCCTAATTCTTACAGATTCTTGTCTTTTTAGCTAAATTGTGTTGCGATTACGGAGGACAAAAAAAAAAAAAAAGAAAAGAAAAGCAGTTAGCCATTTTTCATTCTGAACTTCTGGAACTCAAAATTATGATGAAAGGCAAATTATAGTATTGTTTTGCTCTACCTCACCATGATTATAGGTTGTTCCTTCAAGCTACTTAGATCACAGAGAATGGCCAGGCCACATCTCCTGCCTGAGAAATTGGTGTGTTTCTTCTTTGGGATGTGTGTATGTGTGTCCATCTATCTTTATCTTCCTTTATCTTACTGTGTGTATGTGGGGGGGAAAGGGCAGATAATATCTCCTGATGATAAAACGCATAGTGTTCATTGTAGAAATCACTGGATATATTAAATCTTTCTTTGTACCATTTCCACTATAGACTTGGGGTAGAGGAAACCATATTTTTGGAACTAAAACATTGTAGACTTAAACTATAGTGAATACATAAATTTAACTAGGAAAAAAGATCCCTTTAATTAAAGGTCATGCTAATACACATATGGCTTAGATAAGAATTCTAGATGTTTTTCTTTAGTTCTCATTTCTTGGCCTCTTTGAATTTTGAGCATTGCCTTTTGCAATTGGCTTAAAAGTTTTATGCTTTGGTAAAGTTACTATGTTATTTCATGGTTACTTGAAAGTGCTGGTCCTCAAATTCCTTGCCAAAATTAAACAAAAATAGATGGATTCTGACCTTTTGCTGATATTTATTTTGCTTCAGTTGGAGTTGTTGTTTCTGCCTGACTTCAGTCTCCGACTGGCTTCCCCCTAACCGAGGGGGAAAAGCATGAAGGTAAAACATGAATATTAAGCTGAAATGTCAGCCACCAAGGACTAATATAGGAGCAACACAAGTTACTTTAGTATTTTCATTCCCCCCAGAAATAGAAACATTACCAGTTATCCTAATAAGACCTTAAAAATGGTAATTACTTAGAAGAAAAGCAGCTTGACAGAAAGATGAGGCCATATTTCAACTGGACCATCCTACTAAAAATTTTCAATTAGCAGGTAAAGTTTTAACTCAGATTAAAATCATAACTCAAGGGCCATACTTAACAATAAGAAATACTGCCTATTCTGGAAATTCTAGAACATTCTTCCTGATTGAGTGCAACCAATAAAAATAATGAACAATGATGCTTCAACTACTTTTCTTGTTTTACCTCTATTGACCTAGTTCAAGTAGAGAAACTCAAGAACCCCTCAGGGCTTTGTCACTAGGTAAGTGAGTAGACTTCATAACTTACTCTTTCAAACTATAATGGAAATATCTCAATGGTAACTAATTCTCAATCCATGATATTTATTGTTCTTTCTTCAGATATTCAAGAAGAAAAAAAAAACATGGATATAAGATTATTGGCTTGCTCTCTCTAAGCCAAAAATGATCTGGGGCCAGAAATGTTTACAGTTTTACATCATCCAAGAACTGTCATTTCTCCAGTGTTTAGGCAGGCTAGATGTACATATCAGAAAAATTTCTTAGAAATCGTTCTCTGGTGCTTTGGTCACTAAAAATGTAATTTCTATGAAAGATTCACTATCCCAGAAAATACATTAAAATAATTTGCATTCATGATAGTTTTTTATAATTGAACTGATAAAGATATCATAGAGAGATATCTTCTGATTTTCAAAAAATATACAAAGCATATTTGACTTGGGCCCTTCAATCACTGTTGTGGGCAATGGGAAAGAAACAGTGAGTAATATTGAAGCTTTTTATCTATGTTCCAAGAACTTTCAGTACCTCCTACAATTTCAATATTTTAAGTGGTAGAGAAATGGGGGAAAAGTTGAGAATTAGAAAAAAAAAAGGAGAAAAATCAAATATCTAAGTACTTACAGATTTTGTTCAAAACTCATCTTAAAATTTAAAACATTCTAGAATTTTCTTTTTTTTTTTGTCCCCAGTCATCCCCTACACACACCTATTTCTAGATACTTCATACAACAGAAAGTTAAAAATGAGAACCTTGCTCATTTTCATGCTAAGATGAAAGATAGTAGGTACTAACTGCTCCAAATTCCAAAAGAAGGTGCCTGGCCCCCAAGGAAAGATCTGCAAGGATGTCACTGAAAACCAGTTTGGAGAATCTTCAATGGTAACTACTTTCCACCGATAAAAGAAGTTGAATTTGTGAAAGGAAGACAGAAATCTGAGGAACATTGTCTTTCTTAACCATGTCTTTCTTTCCTGTTTGTTATTGAGAAAAGAAAAATCTTCACATCAAGGTGAGCAGAAATTTAATGAAAATCACTTAGAAGCTTCAACCTGCATCCCTAGGTGTAAGAAAAAATGCCTAGAAAAGTCAGGAACCTAAAGGCACAAGGTTTCTGTCAGCTGCCTACTCACATGGGTCCTCAAGAAGAGGTAGTTAGAACATGAGTGGCCTGAATCTACAGAATATGGGGGAAGAAAGCATGAACAATGCTTCCCTTACTTCTGACGTGGGCTTCATGAGAGAAAAAGTCAATCCAAAGCCTTCTCAGAGGGACTTGTCTGTGAGCATCCCTTAGAGAACAATGGGCCCTACAAAGAGTTTACCAAATGCCAACAGTGAGGCCAAGCACTGCCAGTGGGAGAGTATATGGTCTCTTGTCAGAAAAACCAGGTAAGAGGTGGGTGACTAGGAAGGAGGGTTGCTGAACTCAAAAAGCAGGAGAGAGAATGAGCAGTCCTCATGCACCTGGGCTCTGTATACTACCTTACCTCTTTCACCTTCCATTCCCCCTTTGGCCCTAGAGGAGTGAGAATCTGGGAACAGAGCATTCAATAGAGGAAAGTCCAGCCACACCACCCCACTTCACTTGCTAGTTTCCTCCCTGGAATAGACCTGGCCTGAGGCAGAAGGAGCAGGGGATAGGGGGGTGTCCTCCATTAGTAAAAGAGTTTGGACTCTAGGACCAAGCATAGGACTGGAAGCTCAGTGATAAAGCACTCACCTGACAGGCATGAAGCCCTGGATTTGATCCCCAGTGCCAGAAAAAGACAAGAAGAAAAAGAAAGGAGTAAGCATTAATTACTGAAAGGAAACTCATGCCCAGAACTAGCTTAATATCTCTTTAAGGAAGACCAAAAATACCCAATTTCTCACTCCATCCAAAGGACATGTGAAAGGCTAGGCTAGTCTCCCTCATCTGGTTGGAGGGGACAGGTTAGAAAGAACTATTTTCTGATTATATCCCTCATGACTTATTCAACATAAAGATGATACATGAACTTAACCCTTTTCATGAAAAACAGAGGGATGTGGAATAACATCATCCAGTGATTTCCAAATTAGCCTGTTTTTACCTAGATCCAAGAAAACAAAAATATGTCTCTCAGACTATCCAACAGTAAGTGGCCCCTGACTCCAGACATGTTTGTTAACTATCTGTGGAAACTATATCCAGCCCTTTAAGTTCTCAGCTGCTGGTGGTAGAGAAATGGGAAGAAAGGAAGTGAATGATTCACATTAGGTGGCATCCCCTCTGATGATCCAAACACCAGCAGAGGTAGACCAGACAATTCATCACCCTGGCAGTGTGGCTCCCAAAGGTCTCTATTCATAGAATGAAAGCCCAGGTGACATTTGTCTTTTCACCCACCACTGGGTTCCCAGCTCTCTTTCATCTTGCCTTTGAAACTGACTCCTCCCTTATTTTCTTCACATTAGCATTTAGCTGCCATGATTAATATGCTGTGATAGCTTTTCCTCTTATCCTGACTAGTGCTATGACAGGGCATATGCAGCGCCCCAGGTAAGCTTTCTTCAGAACTGAGCATCTAAGAGGCTCTAAATTATTTGTCAATTAAGCCATCACTTTATTCCCACATAGCTGGGGCATCACACATTTGCTACTTGCAGAAAGACAGAAACAACCATATATACTTAATTTGTTCCAGCATTAAATGCATTCCATCCCAAGCAGCCCAGCCACCAATCTCTATTGCAGAAAGAGGCATACACAGGTGCTTATAGGACCCATGGGTGGCCCTGCCTCCCACTTTAGGGAACTGGTTTGCTCGCTTACCCAGCAGTGTTGGTACCACATACACTGGCTTAGCTCTATTCTGCTCCTTCCACTTCTCCAGGTTGGACAGTTCTTGCGCAGCAACTAAGCCAGGTGAGAAATAACAGATCATCAGTTTTTAAGATTTGAAAACTGATCACTTCAAAGTATAAGAAGCAACCATCAGATGACAATTAATCACATGCTAGCATGAGTGGACAAGATGCCGCCCCCAAAAAAAACATATCCTATCCTAACCCCTTGTGGCTCACTCTGGGGACACTTCTCTCCAAGTACCTGCACAGAGAAACAAAACAAAGGAGCATAGTGCATAGTTTTTCCTTCCATTCTGGCTTTTTTTCTTTCAGTGCTGGGGATTTAACATAGAGCTTTGCACACAGAAGGCAAGCGCTCTACCACTGAGCTGTAGTTCCAGCCCTTCTTATTTTAAGACAGAGTCTCTATTACCCAGGCTAGTCTCAAACTTGTGATATTCCTGTCTGAGCCTTCCTAGTAGCTGGGATTACAGGCATGTACAACCACACCCAGATCCATTCCAGTATTCTTAAAATGTCCAATTAATTTTAAAGGTTTCCTATAGAAAATGTTTATAAAACTAGAATCCATGTCAATAAAAATGGTTCACACACAGTAAACATATTCCCAGAGAATTCTGATGCCCATATTCACTTTATTTTAAATGTTTCCCAAGCTCATTGCAACTCAGGGCAGTGAGGATCCTGCAACTGTAGCTGGGTACCCCTGCTCTGGTTGCTGGTATTAGGGACCAGCTGCCTGGGGAGCATGGCTCATTACTCAAATATTCATTCTTTGTGACAGCAGAGGGCACCAGGAGATACCAGTTCTACTGCTCCAGTACATGCCCTGGTCTCCAGGTTAGACCCAATTAGTTGCAAATGTCCATTTATATAATTTTTCAATAGAAAATAAGAAAAATTCTGAAACATTTCAAAATCCAGACCACACTGAGATTTAAATTCCTGTTAAGTATTTAAATTAAAAGCTTGCAAGATGCTGGAACTTTGGAGGTTCTGTTGGTCAACTGCCTGCAGTTTCCATAGTCACTGCAAATCTGTGATTATCATATGGTATTCTGTATTGACCCATTATTGTTCCACACAGGGGGCTATTTCTCTGGTGGGGTCAGGTGCTTTCTTGCCATGTCCTTAAGCCTATCGTTATTCACAAAATTAAATTACCTACTAATGATCTGAAAAAGGAGAGCATAGCATTTCAATATTAGCACCATAGCCTGACTTTGAGCATGTCTCAGAACTTCACTATGAACTGAAAAACCTTGAGCTCTCCTTGCAACTACTAAAAGATACCTTTAAATGGCCCCATTTATATTTACTAACTGTCAGTTAAACATGTTATAAACATGCTTAGTACAAGGAGCACAAAAATGAGTAATGTAGTCTCTGCCCTCAAGGAGAAGAATCTGGAGAAGAAAACCAAATTGCACAAATAAAAACAGCCAAGGGTAGGCTGGACATCTACAAAATTATGGAGCACAGAAGCTAAAGCAAAATTCCATTGAGGAGGATGGGATAAAACAAAAATAATAAAGATTATTTCATGATCTATTTAGTATTTAGTTTGTCAATTTCAAAAGTGTTTGTGGTACCATTAAAATATTAGCTGCCAACTCAACTATTTAGGAACAAGACTGGTGTCTTAAAGTTGTTTAAACCCCACAGAAATCCAAGGTTTACAATCATGTCATGAGGTTTGTTTGTTTTTTTTTTTTTTTTTTTTTTTTTACTAATTAAGAGAAACAAATTTAGAAGTGTTAACAAATAGAATAATTTTAAAGGTATAATTAAAACTGCTAAAATTCAAAAAGAAAATCCTTCTTGAGATCCAGTGCAGCTAAACGTATCAGAAAAGATAAATACTTCAGGCCAAAACAAACCAATTGTAAAGAAAATAAGAACCATTCTGAATGTTAAATAAATATACATACTCCTCTGTATCTGATGTCTCCGGCTTTCATTTGGTGCAATCATGGTATATGCACCTGTGCTAGAATGAAGAGGATAAAATGGTTAATGGCATGAGAAACTACTAAGCCATCATTATGTAATACACTAACATACTGTACTAGTTATCGATCATCACCATTAGATGAGAATTATGGAAGATAAATTTCTTAAGATCTGGGTCTGTATTCCAGGGTCTTGAACTCTGGTTGTCAGAGTAAGATAAATATACGGAATCAAATATGGAAACATAAAACGGTGGATGAAGAGACAAGGTCTTGTTAGAACTGCTTCACCAATGGTTCTTGGTACTGACACTGTAGGGCTCTATTTTTCCTCTAGGTGGCGCTTGTGGGTAAATCCTTTTAAGATTGGCAGTCTCCTTAAGAAAGTTCTTTAGCAAAATAAGCCAAACTCAAAGGTCAAGGGTTGTATGTTTTCTTCCATATGTGGAAGCTAGAGAGAAAAAAAGAAAAAGGTTGGGGAGGAGGCGGATCTCATAAAAATCAAAGGGAGAACAGTAGATCAGAAGAAAGGAATTGGGGGAGGGAAGAAGGAAGAGAAAAGGGAACTACTAGAGAATGATACTGGCCAAATCACATTGTTATACTGTGTGCAGTACAACTATGTAGAAACAAATCCCACCTTTATATTCAACAATGCACCAATTAAAAAAAGGAAAAAATAAATAAAAAGGGGGAAAAATCCAGATTGATGTTCTCCTCCATGTGACCCACATTAAAAGAACAGGAAACAGTGTTGGGTTCTTGCTCCCACAAACTGAGAATACAGTCCATCTGCAATGCAGACAACTTCTCTTGATGACCCATCTGAGTAGCCAATTGGCCACAGTCTTGTGCTTTTTGCTTTGACCTTTATTAAGTCTGGGTCCACTGGGTTCCTCATTCTCCCAACAATATGAGTTGAGCATAATCAGGAGTTCAGAGAAGCAAAGAAGGTTGTCAAACAAAAGGATCAAGGAAGATTTCACTTAAGCAAATATATTCAACCACGAGGTACCAGAAAGCTGTTAAAATATTGTGAGCTCTGAGAAAGAAACTGGTTGATTGATGTGTGTTCCTGATCTGTGACACAGTGCCTGGCACAATGTAGCTGTGTGATAAATTGTGAGCTGAATTAAAATAAAATGATGGCTCAAATCCAGTCTGTGAGTCTATGCTTGGGTTGGCTCATTCTTGATCTGACGCACATGGTCCCACAAGAGCACGAATACTTCATAAAGCAAAAATACAGCACAGCAACAGACCGCAGTATAATTGTGGGTACAGTTTTAAAGGAAATACTATGGATAATCACAACCAGCTCATAACGGTAGTTTTTTTTTTCCTTAAACCCTAGATACTCTTAGAATTCTCTCTCTTCAACTGGAATATATAATTTCAAAGGGCAAATTAGCACAGACTGAACAGTAGAGGCCAAAAGTGCTGATTAACAGAAGCCATTTCTTCCTTATCTCATTATTTTCCTAGCTGTGAACCTTCAGCCAGCTTCAAACTGGGCTTTAATTTTAAACTTGTAAATGTGAGGTGTGCAACCACCTTTGCATGCAAATGGGGCTGCTGGATGCCCAATTACCTAATGTATATCAGCAGACTTTGCATGTGTAGCCTAGCATGCATACAACGTTATGAATACAAAATTAGGATACTGCCACTGGAAATTAATCCCTTATCCGTTACATATTCTTTGTTCACCCTAAGAAAGATTTTTCACTCCTCAACTGGCAGTGCTTTATAGGAGCTTGGGAACTGCAATTCTGTGTGTAGTACCTGGAAACCTGAATATGGGGCAATATTGAGCCATTCCACGGAGTCTTAAAGCTGAAACACGAGAGAGTGGATTTAAATGCCAACCATGAAATTACTGCACAATCTTCAATGTCTGCTAAGACGGTGGTGTAGAGCTTCTCACTATACCAGGGATTTGCCTACACTGCAGATCAGCAGTCCTTAACCTTTATCAAGCATCAGAATTACCCCGAGGGCTTGTTGGCAGGCTTGTTAAAGGGCAGAGTTTCTAATTCAGTAACTCTGGGGCGACTTTCAACAAGATTCATTTTTAACACGTTCCCAGGTGATTCTGATATTCTTGACCTGGGTACTCATACTTGGAGAGTCACTCTATAGATCAATCAGGCTGTCTGCTATGGTTCAAAGGTTTGTGCCCACCAAGACTCATGTTGACACTTCGTCCCCAATGTAATGGTGTTGAGAGGAGGTGGGACCTATAAGAGGCATTGTGGGTCATGGTAGCACCATCCTCAGAAGGGATTAATGTCCATCTCACAGGAGTGTGTTAGGTCTCATATGAGTGGATTAGTTGAAAGTATTGTTATAAAGCAGTCATCCATGTGCTTGGTCTCTTACACATGCCCTCTTCCCCTTCTGCTTCTCTGCCATTTTATGATACAGCCAAGGGGCCCTTACAAGATGTTAGTGTCAAGCTGTCTTGACTTTCTAGCCACCAGATTTGTGAGCTAAAACAAAACAAAACAACAACAACAAAAAAACTCTTTTTAAAATACATTACCAATCATCAGATATTCTGTTACAGCAGGACAAAAGGACTAAGACACTGTCTTAGGATATTTTAGCTAAAAGAGAATTTGGGGATTAATAAACCTTTGATAAAGACACAGAAGTTAAATCAGGTACTAAAGATCACAAGGTTAATTAAGCAATAGGGCTGAGACTCAAACCCAGAACTTTTGACAAAGATCGGTTAACTATCTGCATCTAACTTTTCAATTTGATACAGAAAGCCTAAAATATGAGTTTCCTTGAACTTCAGCCACTTGATAGACTTTGGAATGATGCAAACACTTAACTGAGCACATATTATGGATTTAATATGTTAGGGACTTATGGGAAGATACCAAAACCCTTAATCAGGCCACTTTAACAGAACTAGTACTTCAGTTAGGAACAATTCAAGAAACCATGGGGCACTCCACAAGGATATTCAAATAAGTATTAAAGTGGGATAATATAGGTAGTCAAAAATCAAGACAAAGGAGAGTCACAGAGACCACAGAGGAGTAAAAATTCTTTAGGGAAAAAGAATGGTTAGAAAATAGAAAGTTGAGCCTTCAAGGACAGACTCTGAAATGGCACAAGGTTTCTTTGCCAGGAGTTTGCTAAGAATGAATTTTCCAAGCCATGGAAATTTTGGAAAAGATTTGGAAACAAATATCAATCTATTTATCCAAGACTATATTCTGCAATATCAAATCTAATTAAGTATACTACCTATGACACACTAATATCTTTAGTCTTAGGACTATAGCACACAATCTCTGTCCCTTGTGTATAGGACACAGGCAGCCATATACAATACAGGTACAGGGAAAAAATGTCCTAGCCCTGGATTTAAGAGTTTTTAATCAAAAGCAATCTCAGTATAACCCCAACAATGCTCCTAGTAATGCACATTTTATGTTAAGAGAATTCCTGGGTAACACTTGCAGCAATATTTTATTGACTGAACATGCCAAATCTAAAACATTTAAAGTATACACAAGAAAGCCATGCCAAGTAATTTAGCTTTTATTCCTCATTCTTGCATAAGAAAAAGGAGCTTTAGACTAAAGATACGCTTTTTACTTTTTAATATCATGTGGAAGAGTGTAATGCTTGGTAGATAAAAATATTCATCCCTTCTCATAGCTTTTTTCTGGACATTAATATCAAGTATGATTTATTAATGTTTTCGACCAATTAGTTTCCACCTGCAGCAAAGGCCTTTGCTGTTTTCAACCTCAGTGGCATTTCTTTTCAACAGGCTGACTCCTGAGCTGTCGATCTGTACAAGACTAAGCTACCTAGATTTAGCATTCTGCTCATTTCCTGATTAAGCAACATTTAAGCCACTGAAACAAATATATATTTTTGAAAATGAGTTCCCTCAATTATCTCATTGAAATTTAATGAAATGTCTCAATTGGTGAGATTGCTTTCACTTCCCGACAGCACACATCTGTGAGACAGACTAAAGGGGGAACATCTGAAAGACTAGCCCAAGACAAAGAAAAATATCTTTCTGTGCCATAGAGGAAAAAAATAGGAGGAAAGACATTTTCCTTGTGAGGTCTCTCTGGGTTACACAACTGCATCTCACGTGTACATTCTTGCACAATCTTTTTAAATAACATCTCATCAATAAGCGCTCTATGAAAAAAATGTTACATTGAATTTTTGAAAAGTATCTTGACTGACTAAGAGTATTATATAAATATATCCCCTGGTGTGTACAAACTGCACCAAATGTAATTTAAATTTCTAATTAGGAACAACAATGGTTTGACTTAAAAAATAATGTAGCCAAAAGTAGAAATTTAGAAAGAGGTAGATAACTAAGTTGCAGATAATTTCAAGAATAGTAGACATACAAAGTCTACTATCTTACAAAAAAATTGGCTTGATCTTTTTCATAGTTCATGAATATCTTATCCTTAGGTCTGTATAAACTGAGAAAAAAGAATTTGGGATATCAGGCATTGGATATTTTTCTACATATGGGATTCCATATTGATTTTTGTTACATGATTTTCAATGCAGGAATCTGAAGTTTACAGTTTTTAACCAACATGAGCCAAAATTTTTGAGGCATTAGGTTTTCCTAAAGTTCTTTTTGAACAGACTAAATATCTCCACCCCTACCCCAAAACAAATAAAATTAAGATCAGGCTGAGCAAATCACCTTTGATCCCAAGCCTGTTACACCACCCCGATCCAGGATTTCACATCTTGCAGGTTAAGAGGGCTCATGAATCCTCTTTGGTCTTGGAAACTATATAGCCTAAAAACATGATCTGCATACCCAAGAAGGTGATGTGAAGTTGCTTAGTTATTCATCAGTATAACTAATAACCCCTGTTAGAGGGCCAAAATAGACACCCAGAAGGTAAAGATAAACAAGCAAGCAAGAGATCATCAGGGCTTTCATTCTATAGGATGCCTTTTTGGAAATAAAGAAAGAGGGACATATGAATACACACAATCCAGGCATTCCCCATCTTAGTAAGATACCAAAAATTTATGTGAATCAGAAATTTGTGCCCTTCTTTCAAGTGGAGGAAGTAACCCCATAGTGGGGCACATAGCTTGGTATATATTTCAGTTATCTATTTTCACCTTAGCTGGGCAAGTCTGTGCAGTTATCAATCTGCGTAACTGTACAATATGGACCTGTGTTATTGTATTTCTTCACTTAAAAACACATCCACATAAATATAGATGAAAAAAAAGTTAACAAGAAGGATTTGAACTAAACATACCAAAAAAATATATATGATCCCAACTGCTCAGGAGAATCACTAGTTCAAAGCCAGCCCCAGCAAAAGCAAGGTGCTAAGCAACTCAGTGAGAGCCTGTATCTAAATACAACAGAAAATAGGGATGGGGATGTGGCTCAGTGGTTGAGTGTCCCTGAGTTGAATCCTCAGTTCCAAAAAAAAAAAAAGTATATGAAATACAATACTGCAGACAACCACCATTTTTAAGAGGTCCCAAACCAAGGATAGTAGTAGAGATGGGGATCAGTTGGTAGCTATACTTGCAATATATCTAAAATAGCTTCCTCAATAAAAGTGGCTATAAGGAAATCATATTTTCAGAATACAGAGGTTTCAGGTCTGGGATTTGATTTGATTTGACTTTCAAGTGAATAAATTAACCCATTACTGTTTCATGGATGCTGGCAGAAAACAAAAGACTCCTAGGTCAGAGATGAAGACTTGATCACTCACGGCACAACAAGCAATAAGACCATCAGTTTGTTTACATCTGTTTTCTCTGGCCCAAGGTCTTATGGGGGCAACATAATGAATGCTACATACATGCTATTTGCAATAATAAATCTCAGTACTGAGAAACATTAAGTTTGGGGAACCACCAATTTTATAGCAGGTAATAAGCAAGCCTGGTGTTTTGTCTTAGGGAGAGTAAACCTCATCTCTCAAGGTTTCCAGCTAGGTAAACAACCCTAAGGGATAACTAAGGTTAAAGAGTGGTAGGACATGACACATTCAGCAAAAGAATGTAAGAAGCCCAAGAAGGACTGCCTTTTCAAAGAGGAGAATAGTAAGGATTAACATTCCTTTTGGAATAGCTTAGAGGGGATGGTAGAATGCTTGCCTACCAAGACCTAGTACTGGGGAGGGGGGGGAAGCATAGCTTAATGATAAGAAAATTGGTATCTGCATAAAAAACCGTCCATCAATGGGGCTATTGTATCCTCTTTTATAATTAATAATAAATTTTGAGGAAGGGTACTGGGGATTGAAACTATGAACTGTCTACCACTGAGCTACATCCCCTGTCTTTTTATTTTTTATTTTGCCTTGAACTTGCTATCCTCCTGCCTCAGCCTCCTGAGTAGTTGGGATTACAGGTGTGTGCCACTGTAAGCTGATCCTGTCCATGTCTTAATCTATTGCTCCTCAAATTATCTATGACTTAAGAGAAAACCAGAAATGCAAGACAGAGTGAAATATATATATATATACTCTTTTGTAATTAAAATATATAAATAAATTATATACACACACATATATGTAGATATAGATAGATACCAAACTGTGCATTTAAAAATGAATTTTTCATTTCAAATTTTGAAAGAAATATAAAAGAAAATGCAAAAACTTTTTTTGAACATTTAAGTCACTCATAATCTCACCTCATAAATTATGGTTTTATTTGGGCAAATTTCCAACCAATCGATGTTTCTACATAGTATATTAGTTTGCAATCATATTTTAAGTACAATTGCATATCTTGCTTACATTTGTAAGTGGTTTCTCTAATTATACATATAACACGCTTAATACTAAATGGCTATATGGTGTTTCACAATATGTATGTACTATAATATAACCAATTTCAGTTTTTCAAATATTCACTATTATTAATACTCCTGCAGGATGTACAAAGCAAAAAGCTTTGCACAGACCATTATCCAGAAGAAAATTCTTATAGCTCTCTGACTATTCAGGGAGTATGAACTGCATTTAAATTTTTCTTCCTTAGATATCCCATTTGCATTTCCAAAGTCCAAAAGATAGCTTGATCATATTATTTATTTCCACTTATGCCTGACTCGCCTCAATTCTTAAACTAGAAGAGATGCTGGTCCTTCCCAAAATTCCTTCTCACTTCCTTCTTACTAACAGCACTCCTGTATTACTCAGGCTGATGATGTGCCCAATTAAAAACTGTAGTCTTCAATCTTTATAGCTAGGTGTAAAAATGTGGTTAAGTTTAGGACACTAAGATGTAAGTGGAAGCCATTAAAAGGAATTTATTTAAAAGTCCTTTTAAATGAAGATAGATAAGAAAAGCTTTTTTGTTGCTTTCCCCCTTCCTGGAAGGCTAAAGTGGTAACTAAGTTCTCAAACAGCTATCTTGGTCAATGTGGCATCTTGAATATGGAAGTTATACATAAGGATTTCATCAGAGAAAGAAGAAGTCTGGCCCTCTGTAAAATCACCTGTTAATACTAATCTATGCCACACTGCCTGGCTTCAAATCCTAATTCTCATACTTCCTAATTACATAGTTTGAACAAATTAATTTTTCTATTTTTCAACTGTAAAATGGGGATAACAACTATCTACCTAATAAGGTATGCATATAAAGTGCTTAGAATAATACTGTAAAATAAACTTGTAAAATAACAAGTGTTCTGATTGCCTATTATTTGTACTGTATCATCCCTGTACTATCTAACTTCAGATTTATTTTATAGGAAGGACATAAAGCCTGTGTAAGATGACTATGGAGAACAACTACTTTATATGTAATGATGACACTTATTTTATTGTATATGATAGAATCACTAGTACACCTTTTCATGCTTGATTTAATCACCTTGCTTCATCTTTACATATATAAATGTATACATGTATATGTGGACATATGTGCATCTATATATATGTATATATATGTTTTTATTTTAGTTTTTCCATTTTTTTACATACATCCATAGTTCTGACTCTTCCCTTTAATGTCAAAATCCTGCTCTTCTCTAAATTCAGTATCCTGATTCCTAAGTCTTGTCCAATGTCACAGGAGTAATAAGATCTAGTCCATGAAACGAAGTGGTATTGATAAGTATCTCTTTTAAAGAGCTATCCTTCCTTTTCAAATGGTAGCATAATTCTGAGTCCAGACTTTGTTCTTCAACATATTGAAATATACCTACAGTGAAGGAAGCATTCAGCTCCATGACAAACCATGTCTTAAGTTTTCCAGTTTCTAAAAGAGAAAATGAGAAAAGGGGGCAGATATTACCCAGAACTATTTTTTCTCCAACTTTGTAATCTTAAATTTTAAGCCTAACAAGAAAAATTTAAATATTAGTAAACTGAATAGCCATTAACAAGTATTGACTTGTATTTACCAACTGTTAATGTCTTACACATTTTTTTCTCACCTAATTTTTTTTTCTGAGCTATATGAAAGTATGTTCAGGGTTATAACATATCGTCCCCAAATACTTTAGCTTGTATTTCCAAGGAGCACACACATTCTCCTGCTTATCCATAATAACATCATCCCACCCAAGGAACTTAATATTAATACAGCATTACCTACTTCCAAATCCTTTCAATTTCAATATCCCTCACTATGCCCACCACATAATGGATCCCATTATGGGTTATGAATGTCTGTAGACTCATGATCTAAGACAATTTCTTTGATTTTTTTTCTTCCTTTCATTACTGACATTTTGGAAGGGCCCCGTTAAATCATCTTCTAGAATGCCTCACAATCTGGATTTAAGGAAATTCTTTTTCCTCGTGATAGTTTAAACATTTTTAGAGGGATGACATAGGAGATATTATCCAAGATTCCACTGTAAGGACAGGGGTTGTTTCCTTGTACAACTAAGAAATAAAGCAATGTGAAAAACAGTTATCTGCCTATGTGGTAGATAGCAATAAAGATTAGAAAGAATGTCTTTTGCATATCACTTTCTCTTGGCTATAGAAACCAAAGGGCATAAGGGGTCTAAGATTTTCTACTTGGCTTAAGGAGTCAAAGAAAGCAACCTACACCTAAAAATAAAGATTTCTTTATACTAAAAAGGATTTAAACACTTCAAATGTAAATAGCCTTTAAAATGTTTATTTCTAGTCAGAATTACAGGAAACTTTCACGTTCTATATTATTTTGGTCATGTTTGAGATTTTTAACAAGCAGGTATTTTTTCATTCAAATATGTTCTGTTATAATCAGGAAAAAGTAGTTCAAAGATTTTTAAATGGGGAAATATTTGAAGTAAGTATTTCTTAAGAAAGGGGCTCAGATATTCTTACAAGATTAGGTAGCATGATGTTTCTGCTCTCACTAAAACCTTATTAAAACAAACACTGGACAATACAAGCCCTTGAATTTTAATGATGGTAAATGTCTTCAGTTTTTCTACAGGACTTTAATGGATTGCCTTTTAAGTCTTCATATTTGGTGTGTGGATGTGTGGGGGGATTACAAACATTACAGAACAAAGAAAACATCATCAGCTGATGCTCTAATGTAGAACAGACTCTTCAAAGGCAGTCTGCTCCCTTTGATTATTTTTCTTTTCTCTTAAGCTTTTGTTTCAGATTCAAATATGTTCTGAGTAGATGCAATTAACCTTAACAATATGTATAACCTTACAGCACTCTGCTGACTTTGAAGTAAGTAACCTTACTGTGTAATTGAACTAAGTCTCATTTTTTCCCTCATTTCTTCCCTGCTTCTACTGATCATTATAGGTATTATGTATTTTCAAGCTTTCATCATCCTGTTGATTTATTGTTTCACTGTTTCAGCTGTCAAAGACTTTTTGAAAAATGTCCATTCATTTTTGATGATACTGTATTTGAACAAAAATGATTGCTCCCCAAGACTTGGCAAACTGCAAATGCATACCATACTGGGGAGCAGAAATGTTGAAAATTCATTCTAAACAGGACCATAATTTCTACCCTCCTGCATAAACAGGAAGGTAAATTTGATTTAATCAAACTAATGTCTTTTCTCTCCATCCACTCAATCTCTTCTGCCATGTATAGAACTATGCTTTTCAAACTGTAGGTGGTAACCCACTAATGGGTTATGAAATCAATTCAATAGATTTATTTTTAATGAACAACAATAGAAAATGTCAGAGTGCATCACATGTACCAAGAGTGAGAATTGTTTTGTGAAATTTCTTTGCAGTTATATATACCCTCGTATATACTCAAGCACGTACTAGGTCATGATGTCAAATGAATTGCTCACAGTAGGCTATGGTCAGGAGTCTGAAAAATTACTGCAAGATACTATGTGGTTGAGGTTGCTCAGAAACAGTGACAGTGAAAGAACTGATCAAGCAGGAGCTCTCTGTTATTTGTGGGAAATAGCAGAAAAGAAGATCCCCACAGAAACTTAGCTCTTGCAAGCTACTTTTCTATCTAAATCATTTTAAAGCTGCGTTGGCACCTTGGCATTTGAGCACACAGCAGAGACAGGAAGATCTCTCTGACCTTCCCCATCACTCATCCCTTGAAGGGGGCTAGAATGTCAGAATTCTCTGACATTTCTCTAAAGCCAGTCATTTCAGAGCAAGCCTCCCTATACCCAGAGGAAAAGAGGAAAGGAATGAAGGCAGAGAGACATAAAGAAGAATCTGACAAATAGGCTTGCTGAGATTCCCCAGTTTATTACCATTAAACAAAAGGAAGTTATTATTATACCCCCTTTGACCAATCATACCTCTACATGAGAGTTGACCTTTCATCAGTTCCAAGCATAAAAATAAGGTTTATATGTTTCTTTGGGTCTTCATTTCTGAAGGCTCCCAGCTCATACAAAACTTACGTTAGGGGCTGGGGTGTGGCTCAGTGGTAGAGTGTTCACCTAGCACACATGAGACACTGGGTTCAATCCTCAACATCACATAAAAACAAATAAATAAAATAAAGTTATTGTATCCATCTACAATTTTAAAAAATTTAAAAATTTACATTAAATAAATTTGTCTGCTTTCCACTTGTTAATTTGCTTTTGCTATAGGAGTCTCAAACATGATGCTAGGGATAAATGAAGAAAGAGATCTTTTTTCCCCTACAGTCATTAATAAACTTCATATTACTGTTCCTAATTAATACTCTCTTTCTCTTCTTGATGTGAAAATAAAACAATAGGACATCAGCTAGCTACAGTATCACTCTTTCCTCCAGCTCTAATAGACATGAACAAGACTTTGGTAGACAGACTTAGGTTTGAGTACTGACTCTATGAATAAGAAAAGCAATGAGAACGATTTCTCTTCCACAACTCATGTGAAATGGCACTGTAAAGATAAAATTCAATAATGTATGTAATATACTTAGCCCAGGGTCTAGCACACAGTTAAACATTTGAGATACATGAAGTACTGACTGCTATTTTGTTTATTTTGGATTTTCAGAGATCCTCAGTTTAACTATTCTAAGCACAACTAATTTACTTTATGCTACCACAGTATTACAATGCTATGTTACATTTATCATTTCAAAAATAAGTTAAATAGGCAGGGCACTACTAATTAGTTTGGTATTAGATTTGGTAATTGTCGAGACACCTACTCGGTTTATTGAACCATATCATTATATCATTAGGGGTTAAATACTATCTGTTACTTTACAAAACTTCCTGAATGCTTATGAGCCTTGTCTAGGGATTGAGTTAAATAATTCCCCAGTGAAAAACCACCTATATTGAGCCATCAGGAAGATTACTCATTAGCATCAATCACAGATCTTCTCTTCCGATGTACTATTATTTCATAACACTGAAAGGAATGCCAGCATTATCCAGTTCTTCATCTCCAGGAAGGAGTAATAAGCCGATGCTTTCATGCCATTTAGCATCTATGGGCAAAAGCCCATTTCCTCATAATCATATGGAGAGAGGAAATTGAAATCTGGAGTGCTGCGGTGAGGAAGAAATAGTGAAAGCAGTTCTCATGGATACAAATAACTTTGCAAAAACTTGCACTTGATTTAACCCATTAAGTCCCAAGTTTTCAATTCTGTGACTATTTCAATGAAACTGACACAGGTGCATTAAAATAGATTGGAAGTCATAATTTAGAGCTTATATATTAACTAATATTATTATACAGTTGTATATTATACACCCTATTTAAGTTATATAGGTGTTCCACATCTGGGGCCATGAGACAAAATGGGCTAAGATGATTTTCTGTAACAAGTTCAGATGTAACAAGGTGAGTCAAGAATGATTTAAGCTCTGTCTTAGATGGAAAAAAACATACTTCAGTGTTTAAATATATAAAAAATGAATATTAAAACTTAATGACCTCATTATCATATATCCCACCTTATATTTCATCTTACAAAATGCAAAACAAACACAATGCTTTTTAAAGACAGAAAAAGAGAAATAAGGAATTGGCCATTCATAAGTGCTCTTACCAAGCTGTCCTTTAATCTCCCCCTCATCTCCTTTGAAAGTTTGGGAATAAAGGGGAAGGAAAAGTTTCAGTTACATGGGTTATTTCCTTGCCCCCAAGCAGAGCTGGGGAATATCCCCTAGTCCCCAAGGGAAGAAATGAAAAAAAAAAAAAGGAGTGGGTTTCCTGAATATGCACAGACAATATGCCAACAACGGACATAGAGAGTCCACACTATTGTGATTTGGTTATGGTGTATTCCAGAGACTGTGCCATTTTAAGTCCTCTGAGGAGGTGACACCAAGATGGAGTTAGACAAGCAAGAGATGGACTAGGGGAGTGCTTGTGGAGGATAAAAGGGGAAGAAGCAGGAGTAGGCAGGAAAGCCTGAGAACAAGAAAAGAGCTGAGAGGAAGGAAGAAAGGTTGAGTAGAAAGAGCCTCAGAGTGCTCACAGTTCTCAGAAAGTCTTAGCTGGGCCACGCATGATGGCGCACTCCTGTAATCCCAGCAGCTTCAGAGGCTAAGGCAGGAGGATCACCAGTTCAAAAACCAGCCTCAATTAAAGCGAGGTGCTAAGCAACTCAGTGAGACCCTGTCTCTAAATAAAATAGAAAACAGGGCTGGGAATGTGGCTCAATTGTAGAGTGGCCTTGAGTTCAATCTCCAGTACAAAAAAAGAAAGTGGGCTGGGATTGTGGCTCAGCTGTAGAGCGCTCGCCTAGCACAGGTGGGACCCAGGTTTGATCCTCAGCACCACATAAAATAAAGGCATTGTGTTTGTCCATCTACACCTAAAAAAAATAAATATTAAAAAAAAAAGTGTTGGCTGGGTTAGTGGGGAGTCAGGCTGGCACTAGAACCTGTGATGCCCAGACCCAGCTGGGAAGATGGCAGCATGAGTAAGCACTGGGAGCCAAGGGTGTGACAGAGGCAAAAGGCAGCAGCTGGGGCTGTCAACTGACTCTATTCCCCACAGTTAAATTCTCTTGAAGGAGAAGATCTGAATGAAAGTTTCTCTGACTGCCACAGAGGCCATATAAACTCTTATATATAAAAAAAAAAATACATAATCATTGTCCCTAGGCCAGCATCAAGCTCCCTAAACCCTCAGAATTCTGAGTGACCATTAATTTTTGTATGCTAATAAAAGGACTCATGGTGGGGATCCCTGGATATTTTGAGGATGGAGGCTGGTGGCCAGGAAAACCAACTATGTGATTAAACAGTTAAAACTTCCAGCCCCTAACCCAATCTCTGAGCAGGTAACAGGGGTAGAGATTGAGTTCAGCCACTAATGGCCAGTGATTTGGGTAATTACGCCTAAATAAATATGAAGCTTCTACAACTCTTGAGACCCCATGTTTGGGAAGCTCCCAGTTGGTAAATGCTTCAAGGTACTGGGAGGGTGGCCTACCCGGACTGGGCACAGACACTGTCTACACACCACCCTTCATCTTTGCCTCCGGTACCTTGCCCTGTCTATCTCTTCCACTTGGCCATTTCTCAGTTGGATCCTTTATAATGAAACTGTAATTCTAAGTCTAGTGGTTTCTGTGAGCTCTGATTCATTTTAGTGAATTATCAAACCTGGGGGAAGGGAAAGGTTATGGGAAATCCCCAAATTTGCTGACAACTGCATTTGCAGCTGGTGTCTGAAGTCTGAATTGGGGGCAGTCTTGTGGGCTGAACCCTAAATTTGTGGAAACTGCACTAACACTGGGCAGTTGAGGTCAGAATTGGATAGAACTATAGGACATACAGTGGTGCCAGAATTTAGCTGGTGTTGAAATGACATATTTGGTCACACTCACACACACACACACACACACACACACACACACTCCTTCTCATCCTGTAGGTTGCAGCTCAGGCATGACTTCTTAGGAAAGAATTTCCTGCTACCAAGACTAGTTCAGACCCTGGCTTTCCTTTATACCACACAAAAAGATTATTCAAGTAATTACCTTATAAATGTCTTCCCCATCAATTAGACAGCGAGTTTCATAAGGTCTTTTTTGTTGAATGGTTATTTATTCCTATGCTTAAAATTATCGAGAGCGAAAGATCCTCTTATTATAGGGCTGTTGTGAGGACTGAGCATGTGAAATGCATCATTACACAGTAAGCACTACATAAGGATTTGCTGCTATTATTGCTCATCTTTAAGTCTCTACAGTACTCCATATAAAGCCAGCCACAAATATGTTAAGGTAAACTAAATCTGTATATAAATTATGTTAAAGGTAACTGCAGTAAAATTCTACATTATGGGTTCATTTTCAAAATACCTTTTTATTTCCTTCAGACAACATCAAGCTAAAGGACCACATTTCTGCTATGATAATAGACAAGTATTGGAATGAAGTGAAACTTCTATTACTAGGACAGGCAAGAGTCTATTGCCCAGAATGGGGTAAAAATCAAGTTAAAACCCCATGTCTCTGACTCTATCTAGATGTGATGAGTGAAAGATATATACAAGCAAGCAAAATATTGGAGGGGAAGATAAATGATCACTTTGAATTAGAAGTTTATATAAGCTTTTTTTTCTCTAAATCTGTGTGAATATGAAATTTAGGGACATAATCATCAGGTAAAAATAACTTGGAAAACAATATGAATTAGTAAATACTTATAATTACTTAAATTCAAATATCATCAAGAACCTAAACTTGTCTGATAGTCTATCAGAGGTCCTCAGGAATCATCAGTTTTAACAGACTGCCATCAATTTTTGTATATATATATATAAGAAGATGTTCTAAATGGGTGGTTTTTTTTTCAAAACACAATCATTCTATTTAAGGGTGACAGCATAGTACTTGGTCAAAAAACATTTGTTAAATAAAGTCAAGGCTATAAGCTCCTAATATTTACTGAACATTTTCTTGAAGGTTAGTGTTATTTCAAGTAATGAGAAAACTGAGGCATAAAGCACCTATTCATCTCAGAAAGCAAATAATGACAGAATCAGAACTTGAACCCAAAGTCACCTAGCATCAAAGCCCATGTTACTAATCCCGACATGGGCTCCTCAAATGAATGCATACAAGACTAAATTTCAACCCACTGTCATAAAAGTAAGTTCATACTGTGTATGAACTGAATTTCACTATTAAAGCACTTTATCCTCTCTAAATTGCTTCTTATTTCTCTCTTACCCCAAAATAGAACCCTAACTTTTTACTGTTGTTGAATTTACTGAGATGTTATTTGTCACTCAACTATTCTCCTTTTTTTCCCACTTCCATTAAAGGAGTCAACTAAGAAAATGGATATAAGTAAGTAATGGAGACATAAGAAAAATTCAGAGTGGCCCAAACAGGATTTTAGATACTAAGCACCTAAAAACGAATGTACCTGTCATGCTGTGCTTACCGCAACTAAGTCACATGGAAAAAGAAAAAATTGAGAGATAATTGAAGTCTTCCAGGAATTTCTCTAATGGTCTATTTGCAAATCATCTTAGAAATAGTATGCAATGAAGTCTTCAGGGTACTGAATCCTGGATAACTAATCAGAAATTTGCCCCTTTCTGAGCAATTTGGTCCAGCAAGATTCTGAAGTAAATCAAATAAGAAAACAGTTACAACTGCTAATGCTTATAAGATGATACAAGCATACAAATGGTTGTATCTAAATAGATACTTTTTAATAGAAAAATATCATGTAAATTATTTTATCATTAACCACTCATGGACATGAGACCACATATCCATGACCTCAACTGATATTAAATGTGGCAACTCATAGTCAGTAGGTTACATGTAATTAATGAGCTTCTATTATAACAAGATGCCAATTATCCTGAGAAGAGAAATTCAGCAATCTCTAATTGATTTACAGATGATCCACCCCATCTTAGGGTAACCCTAAGCTGAATAATGCTAAAGCCCTGATACTTTCAGACTTCAAGGGATGAAAAAAATTCTACTATCTATTGGTCATAAGGTTATAACTACTCCTTAGCAACCAGTGTCTGTCTTTCATGTGACAAAGAAGTAACTGAAAAGGAAGAAACTGCACATGAGACTGAACAGTTACAATTCAGAGGCAGCACTTCAAAGATAGTAATGTATTTATAAACTGTAGGGTGGTGTGAAAGGAGCTCCCTTCATTGGGTGGAAGAAGAGGATAGGTGACCCCCCAGCACACTACATGTGTCCAGGATCCTGCAGTCCCTGAACCAAAGACTAAGAATAAATGCCACTTATCTGTTCCTGCTCAGGGCACATTTCACGTGCAATCCTCACTCTTAGCCCCACTCTTCTGCTCCCAGGAGGCTCCTCTATGCGGGCCTCTGGTTGGGATGCAAACTTGCTCCCCAGGGCAACATCTGGATCCTCTCTCTGCTCTATATCACAGTCCTTCCTGGCCCTTACCCTGACATCTGACTAGTGATTCCATTTACGGCACAATAGTTTTACACAATTAGGGGAAACTTACTTTCATACCTAGTTGAAGTATAAATACTTAAGACAATTGAAAAATAATAAGAGGTTTCTCCACACCCATCCCTTTCAACTCTGTAGCCAGTCACAAACAGTAAAACCGTGTCTATGTCTTTTTATTTTTAGTTTTGGTTTTTAGTAATAGGGATGGGGGAGGGGAGGTGCGCTCTCCCACTGAGCTACATCCCCAGCCCATTTTATCTTATTTTAATTTATCATAAGACAGGCTTTCTGCTAGGTTGCTGAGGCTGGCCTAAAAGGATGTTCTTAAAAGAAGAGTGGGGCGGGGTTGGGATATTCAGTAAAGGACCACAAACTGGCAGATTGGAGTAGGATAAGGTAATTCCTGGATATTTTCATTTATGCAAATTTTTTCATTCTCTCAAAAACTCTGTTATTGGGCCCCTATGTTTTTCAGCTGCAAAGACTAAGACGATGCCTGCTAGCACGCTTGCCGGGGTCCCACCCGCCAACACAGGTGGTTAAATACTTACCTCCCCTGGCCCGCGTGGCCCAGGCTCTCCCGCGAAGGGGCCCCAGGGGCCGCCTCCACACCCTGTCTCTGGCTTTGCAAGGGACCCAGCTCACCGCGCCCCCCACTGGGGTCCTGGGAGGCAGGGGTGGCGCCGAGCCTGGAGCCCACCACTTTACTGCGGGTGTACATGGTTCAGAGCCCGCGGTCCTGCTCCGGGCCGCCGCCGCTGCGGAGGGATGCAGGCTGGGACGCCGGGCGAGTCTCGAGAGGGGATTCCAAAGAGCAGAGGCAGCGGTTTTAACAGCTGAGTTTCGATTTCTCCCTACTAGCCACAGGTTGCGCCAGCCCCGGAGAATTTCCCTATTTATGCTCCTCCCAGGCGCCCTCCGACCTTAGTGCAGGTTTAACAGCTGGGCCGCGACCCCACCCCAACATGCCCTCAGGGATGTCGCACTGAGCTAACTGTCCCAGCTGCAGGTGAGTTGGCTTAAGGTCTCACAACCACCTGAGAGCTGAGAAGGATCCTTATGATCCGCCGGACACTCGTGAGGAAGGAGCCTCAAAGCGACTGGGTACTTTAGGAAGGGTTTAACAGGTAGCCCTAATTGAGGTCAATGTTAGATGTTTGAGACTGTGAACAATATGACCTTGAGATTCCAGTTACAACTGCTGTTTGGTTGTTGCTAGGAAGGTCCTTTCTAGTTAGAGGAAATGGAAAGTGAAATCAAAAGAAAAATGGTAATAAAACCCATGGAGCTAAAGAAGCAAGCTGAGGACTACATAGAGTTGATTCTCTAGATAACCTTGCTAAGTAAGTAATTGACCAGATGGTCAAAAAATATTAATTAAATATTTGCTCTGTACTGGACAGTATGCAATGATTTACCTATGGTGTGGCATTTTTTTTTTTTAAATATGGATTTGTAAGACTGTTTCTGTAAGTCGGGGCCTACAAAACATTTTTAAATATGCCCAGATGATTCCAATCTGTGCCAGGCTGATCACCATGTACACAATGCTGGCTATACAAAGATCCTAGAAGGCTCTTCCTGTATTCTAGGACACTGGTAAATAATACTAATGCCACCAGGGAGTAAATGAATTGTGGGCAGAAGTGTTAAGCTAGACAGAGGAAAAAACTAATTCAAGAAAAGGGACAATTAAGAGTGAGCCACAAAAGGCATGGAAGTTCACAAGAGTTGCTATGGTAGGGACTTGTGACTTAAAATGCCATGGTGTGTAGTTAATTCTGCATGGTATGGTATGGTGGGAGTACCCTAGGCCTGGTCACCACGCCCCTTAGGAGCAGGACTGTCTTGCTTCATTATTGATGCTTAGAACAAAAAGGCAAATAGATCTTTGAGAGCTAATGAAAGAAAGAAGAAGAAAAGGTAGTGGTAAGGGACATGGTGGGAAGAGAATCAGGTTTTCTATTTCCTAAAGTGTTAAAGCTCCATCAGGGAGCCAGAGGTTCTCAAATTGCAGTGAGCCTCAGTGTGTTAAAACTGGTATCTGGGCACCAAACCTAGGCGTTTCTGACTCAATAGATCTGCAGTGAGGCCCACGGATTGGCAGTCCAGCAAATTTCCAGGTGATATCAATGCTGCTCATCCCAGGAACTCCCTTTGGAACCCCTGCTATAGGCAATGTGGAAGGCAAAGGAGGATTTTCAAAAGGGTAGTTATATAATAATATCTACTTGAGAAAGTTAACTCCTAGCAATGTGAAAAGGAGATTGAAAAATAAGACTGAAATCAGGGAGATAAACTAAAAGCCTAGTATCATCTAGATAAGCAATACATATATGAGCATAGGCAGGTGCACAGGAAATAGAAAGTAGGGTGTCATGCAGGGGCTCTCATTCAGGAAATGGATTTGGGTTTCAGCAGGTAGAAGAAGATGCCAGATGCAGTTAGGATAGCAGACATGCTTTATTCAGTGGTGGCCACAGTCATTAGCTAGCCCCCAGCTTCAGCTTCAGCCCCCAGCCAGTTCCACCTTAGCCCACTTCCACAGGCCCTTTTTATATGCATGTCAAACAAAGAAGGCACATTGCCAACAGGTTAGTTAAGGGATGGGAGCACAAGCTCACAAGTTAAGGTTTATGACCTTGAGTTCTATAGCTGTATCATAGTGTTTCCGGCCTTGACTAACCATAACATAGTCAGTTCCCCACCCTGGCTGCATATTAAAAATGTAACAGCTAGGGTTGTAGCTTAGTGGCAGAATGCTTGCCTTGCACATGTGAAGCACTGGGTTCAATCCTCAGCACCACATAAAACAAATAAACAAACAAACAAAATAAAGATTTTTTAAAGAATGTAACAGCCTGCCAGAAGTCTCGTCCAGGAAGCCTAACTACAGTCATGTTGAGACCTTTCCAAATGAAAGATTCACACAGACAAAAAAAAAAAAGAAAAAGAAAAGAAAAACAAGATGTAAGGGATAATTGAGCATCAGAGGCAGAAGAGGAAATGGGAGACAGCTTTTCTAGTACTTTGAGACCAATTCTACCAGGTATGATTCTCTTAATTCTTCAGAAGTCCATCTGTATAATGTGACACAAAGTTATAGTACTCTCACCTTATAGTATATGTGAACAAGAGATAATTCATATCAGTGGTTCTCAAAAGGAGTTGATTTTGCCACCAGTGACATTAGGCAATGCCTGGAGTCATTTTTTTATTGTAAAGCCTGCAAGGAGGTGGGTCTACTGGCATCTAGTGGGTAAAGGCCAGGAATGCTGCCAAACATCCTACAATGCACAGGACAGCCCCCCACAACAGATGTTATTCAGCCCCAAATATCAACACTGCTAAGGTTGGAAAATACTGACCTACATGATGGGTTTATCTTACAGTCCCAATAATTGAATGGTGGTGGTTTTTATGGTGACTTTATGGTTTTAATTTCATGACAACTCAGGTGGCCAGATCATTTAACCATTAACCCAAAAAAGGAGCAAGTTGTAGGGAAGGTGAAAGAATTTGTTTAGGGACTGTTGGGTTTCAAGTTACCTGAGGAGAGAGGAGTATACATCTAAAGCCCAACAAAAGAGGACCAGTGAGGTCTTTATGGATGCCATCTTCTTCAAAATCATTTTTGCTGTGAAAATATCATTGGGACATTTGTGTACTACTGCAAAAAAAAATTATTTTGGTGGTTGAATTAAATTTGAATAAGGGAAAACCCAAGTTAGAGAAAACCAGTTCTTTTAATGGATTAGTACTAGCTGACCATGTTTATCATACAACAACCATGTTCTACACTGAAGTTCCAAATGTGAGATGCAAGTAGAGGATAAGAGGCAAAATCTAAATTTCTAATTCTGTTCACTCCTTGCTTTATCACATTCTCAATGTGTTTAAAAACAAACAAACAAACAAAAACTACAGCCAGGCACGATGGTGCACGCCTGTAATCCCAGCAGCTTTTGAGACTGAGGCAAGAGGATCCCAAGTTTAAAACCATCCTCAGCAACTAGTGAGGCCCTAAGCAACTCAATGGGACCCTGTCTCTAGATAAAATACCAAAAAGGGCTGGGGATGTAGCTCGGTGGTTCAGTCTCCAGTACCAAAAACAAAAACAAAACCCAGGTACATGTGAGACATTGTTGCAATAGAAATCTACAGGCTCCTTTAGGATACTCAAGAATGGGTTATCTATTTGTGTAGTGCCCATTCTCTCACCTTACATGTGCTCATTTGTGTGAGAATATGGGCTGGCTTTCTCTCTTCTTTTGAACTCTTTTTTTTTTTTTTTTACCGCTAAACTACATGCCCAGTCCTTTTTTATTTTGAGACACAGTCTCACTAAATTGCTGAGGGTGTCTCTAAGTTGCTGAAGCTGCCCTAGAACTTGCAATCTTGCTGCTGCCTTAGCCTCCTGAGCTGCTGGGAATATGGGTTTGTGCCACTACACCTGGCTTTGGCTGGCTTTTTACCAAGGCTGTTATAGGATGTGTACTACTGCAGAGATGTCTGGTGGAGGGATGCAGGGGTGAGTGGGAAAGGTTTGGGTTTTCCATCCCTGCTTTAACCTAGCACTTAAACCTCTTATCTCTTCTTCTACATACTAATTTTTCTTTCCGTAGGAGTTCTGTGGCTTTTTAGTTTTGAAAAATCATGGTGCTAGACAGTTACCTAGGAATATGTTTTAAGGGACATGAAAAATATCTGAAATCTAATGAGATTTCATTATATTGCCTGAAATTTGGCCAATCTGAGATTTATTTAGGAAATGGTTTTCATTTAAAATGCAACTGCCTCAGGGAAATAATTGTTTATTCATTCCTTTAGGTAAATGAGCAAAATATTTTGGGTTGGGAAAGAGAGAAGCTGTGTGGAAAAAAAAAAAGAACGACTCAAAAAAAATCTTTGTAAACAAAAGTGTAAAATGAGGTATTTTGGGGGAGTGAAGAGTCAGGAATAAGATGAGCAATTTTAGCAGCTTGGTGTGCTTTAAGAGATAAGATCAAAAAAAAAAAAAACTTCCATCAGTTTAGCCTACTGCTAACATATCTTTACTTTGCAAGGACATAAATGGAAACATATATTTGATTTTAAATTAGTTACCTTAGATTGCTCCTTCATTAGCATGTATGAATAAAGAGATAGATAGATAAAGATACATAATCTCTAAGCCTTTTCTTTTCAAAAAGTGTCTCAATGAAAAATCTGTTTCTGAAAATTCTAAGTCATTCTTCCCTAAATTTGATTATTCACTGGGAAGTTAGATTAATCCAATAAATGTAGGATAGCAATTATTCTAAAGTATTTTTTTCTATTCTACCAAAGGAATTATGTAAAACTCACCTAATACTGGGCAACTCTTCATTTTGTGTGTGTGTATGTGTGTGTTTGCTTGTGTGCACATTCATGTTTATATTATGACAATTTCCGATTTTTTAGAATATTTTCAAACTTTTTTACCACAGAACTATGGGATGCTGCAATGGTAAGTCACCATAAGTTCATGCAAGCTATATATAGAGAATGATAAGCATATACCACTTACTGTGTGAGACCCTGAAGCTGTTATTAACAAGTGGAACTCTGCTATTCTAGCTTCATGTTTGAGATCACCTAACTACTTCATTTTAAACACAAGAAAAAAGGAACTTAGAGAAGGTGAGTGACTTTCCAGGCCATGTACAAAATCGTGGCTGAGCCACAACTTGAATTTAGGCCTCCCAAATCTAGCATTTTTATATTTTGGAAGACAATTATGACAAAACATATTTTGGCAAAATTCAGAATTTGAAATATTTCCACTTACAATTTTCCCAGTGTGCAGCTGTGTATTGTTTTCCAAAACAAAAAATTTGTAAAAGTTCCTAAACCTATTAACAATTGACACTAATAAAAAACCTTAACATTCTCCTTGGTCAACCCTATAATCACATGATCAAATGATCTCTACAATGATTGTATTTTATAAAACTTGTCCAAATTTTATGACTAGTATTAGATTTGAGTTAAAATGCCTATTTTCTGTTTTATTTTAGTTTGGGTTTTGGCTTTTTGTTTGTTTTGCAGTACTGGGGAATGAACCAAGGGAAACTATACCACTGTGCATCATCCCACTCCCCCCACCTCTTTTTCTGAGACAGGGTCTCACTGAATTGCCCAGCCTGGCCTTGAATTTGAGATCCTCCTGCTTCAGCCTCCCAGGTCACTGAAATCAGAGACATGTGCCACCACACATGACTTAAAATGTCTATTTATAGCTAAAATAGTTAGCTTCAGAGTATAGTACAGAGTATAGAGTTCTGCTTAAGAATGGAAAGATACACATTTTTTTTCTGTTTTTCAGATGATGTTGAATACTGTCATTTGGGTAAAACGTGAAATGTAGAATGTGCATTAAATAATATTTCCTACCTTTTGGTGGAAACTTCCTTGCTTGTAGGGGGCTGAATTCCCTCTGTAAATTTAGATCTGAGGAATAGATAGCAGCTGCCATCTCTGGGTTCCCACTCTGTGGCTATATAGTAGCTGTCATGAGATCTCTGCTGGCTGCACCATGGAAGGAATTTCCCTTAACTTTGGGGAAACTTCAGTACACTCTGTCAGCAACATTAGCATGGAGATTCCCTGAAGGATTTCTTTTACTGTGATAAATGAATCCAACAAAACTCCCCATAGGGCTGTCCATTTTTTACCCAACATGCGTGACTTTTCCAAAAAAAAAAATTCCCCTGCTTAGGGAAGTCCTCATTTTTCTGATGTTTTAACTCCAAGCTAACAGTTTGGTGAGCTTTACCATCCCTTGAAAATATCACCAAGCATTTCATATAACATGTGGTACATGGAAAAGAGTAGTAGACACAGAGGCAGAAGACCTGAACTCGAAACCTGGCAAAGACATTTGACTTTGGGACCTCTGCACTTCAGTTGCTTCATTTGTAAGATAGGAATATTGGTCATAATCACCCCACCTGTCTTATGTTTTAGGGGTTTTTAAAGGCCAAATGAGATAACATATGTGAAAATGGCTCATAAATTGCACTTTGATGAAGTACAAATGGATGTTATTATTTTAAAACTGTCCAAGAGAGAGATTTGTATTATTTTGCTAATACTTAAATTGTCCTCAAAAAGTTCTTAATTCAATTCCCAGGCCTTTTTGACTTTCAATTTCTAAAATATTACAAAGCTCTATCAATAGTGTGTTTTATCTCAAAACCACTTTTAGAATACAAATAAAGCAGTACTTATAGATTTATCTACCAATGCCTGGCACAGTAGTAGTTTCCCACAAAGTCAAAAATCTTGTTATAACTGGAAGGCACTGAGTCCTCCATAGACATTTGGTGACAGTGTTGAAGTCTAACAACTTCTGGACACTAATCATAATTCCATTGCTGTGGATAATACCCAGGGTTCTGCTTAGCTTAATTTATAGTAGAAATCCCCAAGACCTTTGAATGCTTCTGGGTTTGTAATTTGGTGTTGGGATTCCCCCCAGGCATACCACATAGATTAGAGTTCAAGACTCCTCTGAGTTGTTCACAGCAGCCCAACAACCATATGTCTCCTTTCTTTATATTTCCAGTAAGAATCCCTGGCAATGGAGGGTGGGGTGGGGGGATTTGATAAGAAATGGTTAGGAAAATGAAGTTATATGCAGTCAAAAAAGCAAATGACTCCTAGCTTATCTACAAATGAGGGTCAGTTCTCTGGGTGGTCTTGCACCTAACCAGTTCTCCCCTTTTTCTTACATACAGTTCTCAAAAATAACTATAATATACTGGAAATGAAATATCTCTAACCAGCCTAGGCCTTGTTCCTGTCCTTCCTAATAAGGTAATACCTCAAATCAGGAAAGAACTGTGTAAGACAGCCCAGAACTTGTTCCTCTCTTCCCTAAAATTACAATGCCCTTCAAAGCTTTATCCAAGGAGTCACATGGATCAGAAACATATAACCCAGGACAGGCTGTCTTTTGTGGTCCCTCGGCTATGGAAATTAGGGCATACACAGTCAAGACACCATTCACCCTGGGCAGGTTTCTTGAGCTTTGAAGGACCAGTTGACAAGGGAGCTGAGATTTCTATCCTTTGCTACCTACACATCTGTAAGTATTAAGCCCACCTTGCATCACTTGCTGTATGGGAGTGTGTTCACCAGACTCAGGCAAATAGGGAACCAGTACATGGTGGACCTAAGCAATAACCAGGATACAATGGGTGCAAGTATACAGTGGTTGGCATAGTGATGATCTTTGCTAGACTCCATACAGTGGGAGGCCCCTTTGGAGATTAGTAATTAGAGATCCTGATTCACAACCAAGATCTTCTCCCTCAAACTGCTGGCTTTGCCAGATTAGTCCTACATTTATATCTTGGCTTAACTACTTGCAAATGAGAGATTTAGGAAAATTACTGAACATCTCAGGTCATCAGTTTCTTCAACTATAAAATGGGAATATAGACAGCTCCCAACTTTCAATGGTTCAATTTATGAGTTTTCAACTTTATGATGGTACAAAAGCCATACACATCTGAAGAAATCAACTTCAAATGTTGATCTTTTCCCAGGCCATTCTTAATGCAGTATGATGATCTCTTTTGATGTTGGGCAGTAGCAGCAGTGAGCTGAGGGACAACAATTGTACTCTGCAGTATACAATAACATTTCTTAGGTCAGGTATAACAAATGCATTTTCAACATGATATTTTCAACTTATGATGGGTTTATTGGGGGTAACCCCATCCAAAGTTGAGAAGCATCTATAATGGTCACAAACTTTACTGAATAGTGTTGTTTGACATATTAGTAAGTACAAAGTGCTTCATATCATTTATCTGACAATGTATACTCAATGTACGTAATGATCATTATTATTGAAACTCAGTAAAATGAGCTGCACAATATACTTGAGCTAAGCACTTTACACACACACACACACACACACACACACAAAGATAACCAAATGGCTAGTAAATATATTTAAAATAACTACTTTATTTGTTATGGGGAAAATACAAATTAACATTATAATGAGGGATGAGGGTATAGTTCAGTGATAGAATACTTCTCTAGTATTCACAAATTGTTGCATGAGAAATCATGGTGGCTTAAGCCAGTATGATAGCAGTAGAAGTAGTGAAATGGGGCAAGATTCTGAATATCTTTTAAAAGTATAATGAACAGAATTTTGAAAGTGGGATGAACAGGAACAGATTGGATATGAGTTTTAAAGAGAGGAATTGAATTGAGGATGATATAAAAATGTTGAGCCTTAATAGCTAGGAGAATGGTCTTGCCATCAGCCACACTGAAGGAGGCTATGAAGGTTATTTCTGGTAACATTGATAAGAAGAGATGCTCTTAAGAGCTCACTTTTGGATGTGTTTCAAAAACCTGCTAAATAGACATTCAAGTGCAAGAAGTTGATGAGGTAAAAGCACCAGTACAGAGAAGATATCCAGATTGAAGATATAAATGTGGATCTCATCACAGAGTATATTTAAAGCCAGAGAATGGGATGAGATTACCTAGGTTGTAAGATTAGACTGAAAAGAAAGTTTGGGTGAACTTGTTCCTAATTTTGGCTTGTAGAAGCAACTTTGTCACTAAGAAGTAGAGAAGCATAGAGGCTAGAGGGTTAGCACTTGTAGCTAGTAGGGAACTTGACATACCCACATGATTTGAGCTGAAGGAGGAAGAAAAGGAGGAGGATTAAAATTAAAGATATCACAGATATAATCTAGTTTTAGAATTCTCACCCTGCTCCAGGCTGGTCAGTTGGTAAGAATCCATGGGTTTCCATTGGGGTAAGCATAAGGGAGCCAGGCCACATCCCAAAACTACACAGGTGGACATGCAAATCTCAGGTCTATCAAGAACATTGTCATAACCAGAGAGGAGAAGCTGGAAAGCCAGCTTTTTTGTTATAGTTCAGTGGTTATCAATCTTGATGAAGCTTTGGGATCATATGGGAGTGTTTTCAGCATCTTTGAGGCTTGAGTCTCACCCCAGGGTTTAGCTGGTCTGGGATGTAGCCCTGACACTGGGAGTTTACAATATTCCCCTGAGGGATTCCATGTTAGTCAAGATTGAAAACCATTGCTGTGCCTGAAGAACACTATAGTTAGTAAGTCATCACTATCAGTACTTTTAGAGCAACTCTGCTTTTTGTTCAGAAAGACATTACAGCAAAGTTATTAAACTGGAACAGAAGGACAACTCGGGAGACTGAGAAATAGGCAAAGAATAGAAAGGAGGATTGAATGACTATTTTAAGTTGATTTCTAGCAGATCATTGTTTGTCCCCTGAACCCAAGGCTGCAGTCACCCCCAAAGGAGCAACAGGGAATTTCCACAAGGGAGTACCCCAAACCATCTATATATGGAGCTAGTTGGGCTTTCAAAGAAGCACTAAATACCACAATGACCAAGCATTTATTAGGGGAACTTAAGAATCCTACAGTGTATCATCTGGACAGACAACGAGAAAAGAGATGTGTATGGTGAAGAGATTAGGATATGGACTTTATCTGAGGGTTTATCAAATCTGGCATATTTCTTTTAGTGTTTTAAACAACCACCTCAATACCTTTATCAGTGTCTGGAAATATTCAAGACCCTGGCTTAAGCTCAAGCCTTCAGGAAAACCCTGAATTGGCTGGGTGATAGCACAGTGAAGACACACTGATTTTCAGTCAGAATACAGAAAGAAAGCAGAGAGGATTGGGGGAACCCTGCTGTCACATCTCAAAACAGTAGACTAAAACCACAAAGATGTGTGCAGGCAGAACACCAAGCTGGATGTCTGTTGTAGTTTGTGTTAGTGTAGGTGGTGTACAATATCATCAGTGTCACCAGCTGGTCTACAAGGAAAGGATAATGAAATATGTGTGCAGAGCGTACTAAAATGTAGGCCTATAGGAGTGGATGCTTGACATTTTTCAAAAGAATGTGAAAAAGTAAAAACATAAAAATTATTTATTGATGTGAAAACTTTCTAGCTTTAGGCAGTGCTTTCATAACTCCTTCAACATATTTCTGGTATGTTTGTTTGCCAGAGTATAGTTCCATTTGAATTCCATGCAGCTGACCCTCCAAAGTTCACATTGTTCTTGTGGCCAGAGAACAAGGACATAGCATGGATGAAATGGGTTTTGTGGTGCAGTGTTGTGGAAAAATACAAGTATTTTGAAGAACAAATTCACATCGCCCTATAATGTAAGAAGTACAAGTAAAATGCTAGAAAAGTTGTACAGTTTGTACTATGTCAGCCTTAACTAGTGGTTTTGGCTTTTAATTTAGATTAAGACCATCCAACAGACTTTTGTCTCCAAAACCTCACATATTCATGAAGAATCTGGCCACAAAAATAGGGTCAAGACCCAAACAAAAACACAATGTTTTCTGTTTTCTAGTTGTGCTTGTCAGCAATGTTTTTTCTGAGGCAAAACCCCCTGGATCATCATTCTGTTTTTCCTTTTTTAGGGTATATTTAGTCCAAGAAGAACATGCTTCTGGATTATGGAATGCTAAGGTGGACTTTTAAACCCACCAGGGAAACAAATGGAGTAATTCAGTGTATCCTGTCATCAACAGCAATAAGTTGATTAGGTCTTGGGTACCATCAAAAACGTGTACTTCAAATCAGATGTTTAATTCTGTCTGGAATGCTAAGCTGTGTTCTGAGGAGATAACTGACATCAGTATTTTAGGAATTTCAAACAAGAAATCCCCCATTTTGTCTCTTCTTAAAAGCTACATGAACCTAAACTCTGTTTCCTTCTCTGCAAAACCATCCTTACCCATTTAATTCTATATGAGTTGGGGGTGAGATGTGATCATTCCATGTTGAAAATTACAAAATACTATTTAACTCAACTGTTGTTACTCAACAGCTGAAATTGCATACTGATCAATCTGAATATGTAATTAGTAATATAGCATGCATTAGTGAGAGAGAAGTCACCACATGTGAGTCTGAGGAAGTCCCCAGAAGTAAAGGAGATCTTCACACAGAAGATTCTTGATCAAGTAGAAGAAATGAATTTAAGGACACATCAGGTCGACCAAGAGATTCATTACAAAGGGGAAAGTATACCCTCAAAAATGATAGTACAGGTGATCTGAGAGAGAGAGAGAGAGAGGCACCTCATCTTGGTCTGGAGTTTTAATGTTATGCAGAGACAGTAACTGGGAGCTAAACTAGAGGTGGAGTAGGGTAGAGCTACAGAACTTCACTTCATTGCCCTTGCATGTTCTAATAATGCTATTTCCTACATCACATGTCTCATTGGTATCTTAAATCTCCCCCAGTGGTGTGTGTCTCACCTTTGTAACCAGGCTGGTTTCATTTCTTGATCACCCAGTCTCTAATAAACACATTCTCTAAAAGATTGGTTCCTCCAGATATATTTTGGTTATCTTGTGACTTTGTTGGTTTTCCATCAGCCAATCAACCAGTTGCAGACAAGGACATGGGCTCAAGGACATAGCCTGAGTTGCTCCAAATTGATTGTTTTATATTTCAGTGTTTTGTAGGCATTTGTCTTTTGAGACTAGTGTTCTCTTGTATCCCCAAATTTCTATTTCAGTAACATTTTTAGAGATAATGTGTATGTTCTCAACCAGAGAGCCTAGAGATTAAAGAGAACTTTTGTATTTGTTGTCTTATTATTTATCCTGATATGAGCTGTAAAGATTGTTTTTTCTCAATTTTAATGATAATGAAACAGCTCAAAATTATTGTGTTATAATTTATATGCAAGCATGTGTTTATATATGTATTTACTGGATTACTTCTGTGAGTCAGACATTGTTAGGCATTTTTACCATGTTGTGTCATTTCTAAATCCATACACTGAATATAATTCACTAAACTCCCTACTGCTCTCTCTACCACCTATCTCTCTGTCTTATCATATTGGGCATTATAAAGGTGAGCAAAGAAGTGAGAATTAAGAGGTGTAGCAATATCATATATAAGGCTTCTAAAGGTATGTAGATTAAAGATATGTGCACATAAAAATAAGAAAATATTTCTTGTAAGTTCATGGCACTACATTCTTACAAATTTGATATAGTTGATCTTGTAGAATTATGAAGTCCAGAAAATCATACACATAAGAAACTGAAGAGTTTATATTAGTTTCTCAGGGCTACCATAGCAAAGTACCAAAAACTGGATATCTTAAAACAACAGAAATTCTCTGACAGCTCTGGAGACTAGAATTTCAAAATCAAGGTGTTTGGTGGGGTTGGTTCCTTCTGGGGTGTCTAGACTCTGCTGTTCAACAGAAATCCTTTGGCATTCCCTGGCTACCAGCTGCATCACTACAATCTCTGCCTCTACCAATGCATGGCCTTCTTCCCTATGTGTGTCTCTAAATCACTGTCTCCTTAGAAAAACACAAGTTAGATGGAAATTGAAGAGATTCAAGATGGGAAGTTTGGAGTAACTCTGCATAAGCAGTTGCCCCATTGCTTGAGATTCAAACAGCAGGAGTATTGCTTCTCAGCAAGGTGCTGAGAAACTTCTGGTAAATAAAAACAAGTTCACAGAGTGGAGACTGCTGCTGAGCTAAACCCAGACAAGAGACTATGCACCTGGTTCCACACACAAATTAACCATGCTTAGGGCTGGGGATATAGCTCAGTTGGTAGAGTGCTTTCCTTGCATGTACAAGTGCTTGCCTTGCATGTACCTTGGGTTCAATCTCCAGCACCACAAAAAATAAATAAATAAAAATAAAATAATTAACCATGCTCAAATGCTCAAACTTCAACAATACTTTAATACAAAAAATAGAAGAAACAAAACCCCCCAAACTATCAGGCCCTAAGTAGGAAAAGCTGTATGTGGGGGATGCTCCTCGGGATCCACTCATGGACATCTACATCTACACCAAAAACAGAGAATTAACATGAAGAATATGGATACTATACTGATAAAGGGTCTCAATTTAGATCATTCCCATATCCTGCAGAAAATTTAGAATTGTTAAGAAGAGCAATGACAGAGGGGATATCCCACATATTCTGCTCTATACAACACAATTGCCAAATCTCCAAGATAGACCCCATGTTTTTGAGAACTACAAGGAAAGGGGAACCCTCAAGCCTTGAAACAATATAACATGATGGAAATACACTAACTCACCAAAAAGCATTGGCAAGTAAACTATACTACAAAGCCCACTTGGAAATATATTGAAAAATTCACAACCTGAGATCCAAGAATGCTTTGGCAAGAGAAGGATGAGCCCTAAAATTGCCCACACAAGAGTAAACAAAACATCCCAACACATGCATAAAACCCAACACAGGAATACAAGCAATACGTAAAAACAAGATTACAAGATGCCTTTTAAAGTTCACAATTTACCAAAGGTACTGAAGTGGATGAAATTCCAGATAAAGAATTCAAAATAATGATTATAAAAATGATCAACAAATACCAAGAGAATGTAGGAAAACGAATGAATTAAGGAAGTCAGTAGAGCATATGAGTGAAAAATTCAGTAAAAAGATAGAGATATTAAAAAAGAGCCAAACAGAATTTTGGAAAAAAGACACAATATATCAAAATGTTCAGTTAGAAGTCTCTCTAGGCTGGGGTTGTGGCTCAGCAGTAGAGCGCTCATCTAGCACGTGCAAGGCCCTGGGTTCGATCCTCAGCACCACATAAACATAAATAAAATAAAGGTATTGTGTACAACTAAAAAATTAATTTTTTTTTTCAAAGTCTCTCTAAACCAGGCATAGTGGCTGAGCCTGTAGTCCCAGCAACTCAGAAAGTTGAGATGGGAGGATTACAAGTTTGATTCCAGCCTCAGCAACTTAGCAAGGCCTTACGTAACTCAGTGAGACCCTGTCTCAAAATAAAAATGGCTGAGTAGATAGCTCGGTGGTAAAGCATCTCTGGGTTCAATTCCCAGTACCAAGAAGAAGAAGAACAAAAAGTATCTGTAATATTGTATAACATGTTTGAGAGAGAATCTCAGAGCTGGAAGACAAAGTGACAAGCCTTGAACACTAATACAGTATTAAAGAAAATAAGTAACCATGACCAGAATATACAAGAACTTTGGGACAACATTAAGAAACCAAATTAAGGTGTCCAAGATGGCTACGAATAGAGTGCATCACACCCCGTGTACCGCGTCACTGTGCAGGTGAATAACAAGTTAGAACGACAAAAAACTATCTTGTTAGGAATTTACAGCAAAAGTGGGGTGCACCGAAACCTAGAGGAAGGATTTCCAGCACCGAGGTCCAGTAACTGAGTCTCAAACATGAGTCAACTGTGCGACCGGAGATCCAGGCTGACTGATCCACGTGGCCCGCCCCGCGGCTACAGACGGCAGGGCACCGCTGAGAAGCGACCAGCAAGTAGAGAGAAACATTGCTACAGATTCTGTGGAATCCTGCCGGCTGTGCCCTCACTGAGCCCCAGGCTGAGTTCGGGATTTCATACGGGGAAGAAAGCGGTTCAGTTCTATCCTGCACAACGGAAACTCCACCAAGGAAGCCAGCAGCCACCATCTTGGAGAGCTGACATGACCACTGCCAGTCTCCGACAGATTGCAACAATAAAACAGGTGTGTGTTACACAGCCCATCTCCCATACAGCGGGGAATTGGCATAAAAACCTCTCCTAGGCTTTCCGGGGAAGGGATTATCAGAACAAGCCTACATAAAGATGCGGGGAAAGATAGAGACACCTGACCTCCAACTCCCACTCCCATCAGCGGCGAAAACGAAACCTGTCTCCCCAGCGCTGGGGGAGGGGCAAGGGGAAAAAATCAAAACAATAGAGTGCTGGGGTTCCTAATAGCCACCCTCCACACCCAGCAAACTGCAGGCCCAGAGTACAGTTTGAACGGCCGAGAGGCATCACTCAGGGGAAGACTGGGTTAGCAGGAGAAGTCAGGTCTAGCAGGAGAAACCAGGGGACAAGAGGCCAGGCCCTCACGACTGGGCGGCTGGAGACCGCACGCCCGCCGACGACAGCCCACCGGCTGCCCGAGAGAACGCCCGCCCGCTGGCGACCGACCGCACAACTAGGCAGCAAGAGATCGCCCTCGCGCCAGCGACAGCCAGCCCGCTACCCGCGTGACTGGGCGGCTGGAGACCACCTGCCCACCGGCGACCACGTGGCTAGACCCCAAGGAGCGGCCCAGCAGGTACGGCACAGAGACTCTAGGAAGAGATCTATAGCCAGGCCTTCATGAAGTAGCCAACAGGGAGCTGAAACCAACCAAGACAGTCCAGTCCCACCCCCCCCCTTCGGACACCCCGGCAAGGAGCCTGGGGCCCGCCATAGCAGAGAGGTGACGTCACTGGAGCTCGGCCGTCAGAATTCCTTCCCAGCGGAATCCACTTTAGCAGGCATAGTCTACCAACACAAAGGAGAGACAACAGAGATATACAAAACCAAAACAAATCTATAGGAGAGAGCAGAAACACAGCAATCAAATAGAGCTGGGAAGTAACGTGAACAACATGAAAAAACAAGGGAAAAAATGATTACAAACAATGCAGGACAACTTGAATCTACAGGAGGACCTAGAAGCATCGGAAACATGGATAGGGAAAGAACTCAAGGCATACCTAACTCAGATGGAAAGGAATATTAGAGAAAACATGAGACAACAAGTCCAAGCAATGAACGTATATTTTGAAAATGAATTGAACAAACAAATTCAAATGGCAAAGAACGAGCGTTACCAGGAGATAGACATCTTAAAAAAAATCAAACAGTAATCCTAGAAATGCAGGAAACTATAAACTAAATTAAAAACTCAAATAAGAATATTACAAATAGACTAGATCAAGTACAAGTCAGAACATCAGATAATGAAGACAAAGTTTATCAACTTGAAAAGAATATAGTCAACACAGAAAAGACGCTTAAATCTCACAAGCAATCTATTCAAGAGATATGGGATGTCATTAAAAAAACCAAATTTGAGAGTCATCAGGATAGAAGAAGGCATAGTGATTCAAACCAAAGGAATGGACAACCTATTAAATGAAATAATTCTAGAAAACTTCCCAGAGATGAAAGATGGAATGGATTGCCAAATCCTGGAAGCCTACAGGACCCCAAACATTCAAAACCGTAATAGACCAACTCCAAGACATATAATTATGAAGATAGCCAACATACAGAACAAGGAGAGAATATTAAAAGCTATGAGAGAAAGGAGGCAGATTACATTCAGGGGTAAACCAATTAGGTTAATGAATGATTTTTCATCACAGACTTTGAAAGCGAGAAGATCCTGGAACAATGTATTTCAAACGCTGAAAAATAATGGATTCCAACCAAGAATACTGTATCCAGCAAAATTAAGCTTCAGATTTGACAATGAAATTAAAATCTTTCATGATAAACAAAAGCTAAAAGAATTCACAGCCAGAAAACCAGCACTGCAAAGCATTTTTAGCAAAATACTACAAGAAGAGGAATAGAAAAATAGTGCCCCAAACTAACAGCGGGAGGTATCTCAGTAAACGGGGAGGAAAATAACCAAAAAGTAAAAACTAGCCAAACTAAAATACATAAATAAATAAACATGACTGGAAGTACAAACCATATTTCAATTGCAACCTTAAATGTTAATGGCCTAAATTCACCAATCAAGAGACATAGGCTAGTAACCTGGATCAAAAAAACAAATCCAACAATATGCTGCCTTCAGGAGACTCATATGATAGGAAAAGACATACACAGGCTGAAGGTGAAAGGTTGGGAAAAATCATACCACTCAAAAATCATACCACTCGGAGGCAAGCAGGAGTGGCCATACTCATATCGAATAAAATCAACTTCAAACCTAAGTTAATCAAAAGGGATAAAGAAGGACACTATATACTGTTAAAAGGAACCATCCACCAACAAGACATAACAATTATCAATTTCTATGCACTAAACAATGGTTCTGCAACGTTCATAAAACAAACTCTCCTCAATTTCAAGAGTCAAATAGACTACAACACAATAATTATGGGTGACTTCAACACACCGCTCTCACCATTAGACAGCTCCTCTAGACAAAAGCTGAATAAAGAAACTATAGAACTCAATAGCACAATCAATAACCTAGACTAAACCCACATATATAGAATATATCAACCATCATCAAGTGGATACACATTCTTCTCAGCAGCACATGGATCCTACTCAAAGATAGACCATATATTATGCCATAGGGCAACTCTCAGTAAATATAAAGGTGTGGAGATAATACCATGCACCATATCTGATCATAATGGAATGAAACTGGAAATTAATGATAAAAGAAGGAAGAAAAAATCCTACATCACATGGAAAATGAACAATATGTTACTGAATGATCAATGGGTTACAGAAGACATAAAGGAGGATATAAAAAATTCTTAGAGACAAATGACAATACAGACACAACATACCTGAATCTATAGGACACAATGAAAGCAGTTTTAAGAGGGAAATTCATTTCCTGGAGTTCTTTCCTCAAAAAAAGAAAAAACCAACAAATAAATGAACTCACACTACACCTCAAAAACCTAGAAAAGGAAGAGCAAAACAACAACAAATGTAGTAGAAGACAAGAAATAATTAAAATGAGAACAGAAATCAATGAAATTGAAACAAAAAAAATTGAAAAAATTGATAAAACTAAAAGTTGGTTCTTTGAAAAAATAAATAAGATCAACAGGCCCTTAGCCATGCTAATGAAGAGAAGAAGAGAGAGAACTCAAATTACTAACATACGGGATAAAAAAGGCAATATCACAACAGACACTACAGAAATACAGAAGATAATTAGAAAGTATTTTGAAACCCTATATTCCAATAAAATAGAAGTTAGTGAAGATATCGATAAATTTCTTAAGTCATATGATCTGCCCAGATTGAGTCAGGAAGACACACACAATTTAAACAGACCAATAACAAAGGAAGAAATAGAAGACGCCATCAAAAGACTACCAACCAAGAAAAGCCCTGGACCGGAAGGATATAGAGTGGAGTTTTACAAAACCTTCAAAGAAGAATTAACACCAATACTTTTCAAGCTATTTCAAGAAATAGAAAAAGAAGGAGCTCTTCCAAATTCATTCTATGAGGCCAACATCACCCTGATCCCGAAACAAGACAAAGACACTTCAAAGAAAGAAAACTACAGACCAATATCTCTAATGAACTTGGATGCAAAAATTCTCAATAAAATCCTGGCGAATCGAATACAAAAGCATATCAAAAAAATTGTGCACCATGATCAAGTAGGATTCATCCCTGGGATGCAAGGTTGGTTCAATATACGGAAATCAATAAATGTTATTCACCACATCAATAGACTTAAAGATAAGAACCATATGATCATCTCAATAGATGCAGAAAAAGCATTCGACAAAGTGCAGCATCCCTTTATGTTCAAAATACTAGAAAAACTAGGGATAACAGGAACTTACTTCAACATTGTAAAAGCTATATATGCTAAACCTCAGGCTTGCATCATCCTAAATGGAGAAAAACTGAAGGCATTCCCTCTAAAATCTGGAACAAGACAGGGATGCCCTCGATCACCACTTCTATTCAATTTAGTTCTTGAAATACTAGCCAGAGCAATTAGACAGACAAAAGAAATTAAAGGCATAAAAATAGGAAAAGAAGAACTTAAATTATCGCTATTTGCAGATGACATGATAATATATTTAACAGACCCAAAAGGGTCTACAAAGAAACTGCTAGAGTTAATAAATGAATTCAGCAAAGTGGCAGGATATAAAATCAACACGCATAAATCAAAGGCATTCCTGTATATCAGCAACAAAACTTCTGAAATGGAAATGAGGAAAACCACCCCATTCACAATATCCTCAAAGAAAATAAGATACTTGGGAATCAACCTAACAAAAGAGGTGAAAGTTTTATACAATGAAAACTACAGAACCCTAAAGAGAGAAATAGAAGAAGATCTCAGAAAATGGAAAAATGTACCCTGTTCATGGATAGGCAGAACTAACATCATCAAAATGGCGATATTACCCAAAGTTCTCTACAGGTTTAATGCGATGCCAATCAAAATCCCAATAGCATTTCTTGTAGAAATAGATAAAGCAATCATGAAATTCATATGGAAAAACAAAAGACCCAGAATAGCAAAAGCAATTCTAAGCAGGAAGTGTGAATCAGGTGGTATAGTGATACCAGATTTCAAACTGTACTACAGAGCAATAGTAACAAAAACAGCATGGTACTGGTACCAAAACAGGCAGGTGGACCAATGGTACAGAATAGAGGACACAGAGACCAATCCACAAAAGTACAACTTTCTTATATTTGATAAAGGGGCTAAAAGCATGCAATGGAGGAAGGATAGCATCTTCAACAAATGGTGCTGGGAAAATTGGAAATCCATATGCAACAAAATGAAACTGAATCCCTTTCTCTCGCCATGCACAAAATTTAACTCAAAATGGATCAAGGAGCTAGATATCAAATCAGAGACACTGAGTCTGATAGAAGAAAAAGTTGGCTACAATCTACATACTGTGGGGTCGGGCTCCAAATTCCTTAATAGGATGCCCATAGTCCAAGAGTTAATAACAAGAATAAACAAATGGGACTTATTTAAACTAAAAAGTTTTTTCTCAGCAAGAGAAACAATAAGAGAGGTAAATAGAGAGCCTACATCCTGGGAACAAATTTTTACTCCTCACATTTCAGATAGAGCCCTAATATCTAGAATATACAAAGAACTCCAAAAATTAAACAATAAGATATCAAATAACCCAATCAACAAATGGGCCAAGGACCTGAACAGACACTTCTCAGAGGAGGACATACAATCAATCAATAAGTACATGAAAAAATGCTCACCATCTCTAGCAGTCAGAGAAATGCAAATCAAAACCACCCTAAGATACCATCTCACTCCAGTAAGATTAACAGTCATTTTGAAGTCAAACAACAATAAGTGTTGGCTAGGATGTGGGGAAAAGGGTACACTTGTACATTGCTGGTGGGACTGCAAATTGGTGAGGCCAATTTGGAAAGCAGTATGGAAATTCCTGGGAAAGCTGGGAATGGATCCACCATTTGACCCAGCTATCGCCCTTCTCGGACTATTCCCTGAGGATCTTAAAAGAGCGTACTATAGGGATACTGCCACATCAATGATCATAACGGCACAATTCACAATAGCTAGACTGTGGAACCAACCTAGATGCCCTTCAATAGATAAATGGATAAAAAAATGTGGCATTTATACACAAGGGAGTATTACGCAACACTAAAAAATGACAAAATCATGGAATTTGCAGGGAAATGGATGGCATTAGAGCAGATTTTGCTAAGCGAAGTTAGCCAATCCTTAAAAATCAAATGCCAAATGTCTTCTTTGATATAAAGAGAGCAACTAAGAACAGAACAGGGAGGAAGAGCATGAGGAAAAGATTAACATTAAACAGAAACGAGTGGGGGGAGAGAAAGGGAGAGAGAAGGGAAATCATATGGAAATGGTAGGAGACCCTCAATGTTACACAAAGTTATATATAAGAGGTTGTGAGGGGAAAGGGGGGTGGGAAACAAGGGAGAGAATTGAACAACAGCAGATGAGGTAGAGAGGGAAGATGGGAGGGGAGGGGAGGGGGGATAGTAGGGGATAGGAAAGGTAGCAGAATACAACAGTCACTAATATGCCATTATGTAAAAATGTGAGTGTGTAACCGTTGTGATTCTGCAATTTGTATTTGGGGTAAAAATGGGAGTTCATAACCCACTTGAGTCAAATGTATGAAAGATGATGTATCATGAGCTTTGTAATGTTTTGAACAACCAATAAAAAAAAAAAGAAAGAAACCAAATTAAATACTCAGTGGGATTAAAGAAGGTTGTGAAATGCAGGCTTATGGCATGGAAAACCTCTTCAGGAAACAATAACAGACAAATTTTGCAATCTTTGGAAATGAGATGGATATCCAGATGCAGGATGCATTCGGAACCCCAAATAGACAGGATCTAATAAGAACCTCTCCACAACACATTTCAATTAAAATGTCTAGCATGTAGAACAAGGATATAATTTTTAAAGCTTCAAGCAAAAAAAAGGTCACATTTAGAGACAAGGCATTCAGAAATACTACCAATTTCTCAGCACAAACTCCAAAATCCAGGAGAGCTTAGAACACATCACTCCAAAAAATAAAAGAAATTAATTATCAACCAAGATTGCTATATCCAGAAAAACCATCCTTCAGAACTGGAAAGGAAATAAAAACCTTTCAACATATGTGGAAACTAACAGAATTAATGACTAGAAAAAACACTTAAAGGAATACAGAAGAACCCAAAAACCCATAGCCCACAAATGGACAAATCTTATTAGAAGCAAAGCAAATGAGGAACAGTGTCAAATTAAACATTAGAAATACATTAAAAGGGCAGAAATTAATAATCATCTCACTATAATAGTATTGAATATAAATGGTCTCAACTCTCCAATTAAAGGCATTAGCTGGCTATATGTATTAAAAAATAAGACCCAACCATATATTGTTTGTGAAAGCCCCCAAACAAGTAGGTGATTTCAAAACACCTCATAACCAATATAGACATAGGTCATCCAAACATAAACTCAGTAGACACTTCAGATCTAAAATGGGCTTAGCAGACATCTATAGAATATTTCATCCAATAACAGTCAAATTCACTTTTGTCTCAGCTGCTCAAGGAATAATCTCTAAAATCGACCACGTTTTAGGTCACAAAGCAACTCTTAGCAAATACAAAAAATTGGTACAATTCCTTTCATCTTGTCTCATCATAATGGAATAAAATTAGAAATCAACACATAAAAAACTGAAATTATGTAAACATGGAAATTTAACAATACACTTAGAATAATGAATAGAAGAAATCAGAGGAAAACTTTAAGATGCTTTGAATAGTGCTACAACATATCAGAACATCTGGTACACTATGAAAACATTTCTAAGAGGAAAGCTTATCACTAAGAGCACCTAAATAAGATAATCACAAATAAATAAAATAGTGATGCATCTCAAGGCACTAGAAAAGCAAGAAAACCCCAAAATCAGAAGAAAGGTTGCTATAATTAAGATTAGTGACAAAATCAATGAAATAGAGAATTAAAAAATACAAAAGATCAAAAATGAAACAGGTGTGGGGAAGTTGGTAGAGTGCTTGCCTTGCATGCACAAGGCCCTGGCTTCAATCCTCAGCACCACACACACAAAAAAAAAAAAAAAAAGAAAAAAGAAAAAAGAGTTGGTTCTTAGAAAATATAATCAAAACAAGATTGATAGACCCTTACCTACCCAAAAAAAATTTAAAAAGAAGACCCAAATTAATAAAATTAGAAATGAAAAAGGAGAAATCATTACAGACATCACAGAAATCCAGAGGGTCATTAGAGACTATTTTGAAAACTTATAGTGTAACAAATTGGTAAACCCCATAACAAATGGATACATTTCTAGACACATGTGACCTGTTAAAGCAAATGGACACAGAAAACCTAAACAGGTGAATAAATAGCAGTAAGACAGAAGCATTAATCAAAAATAAACAATAAACTGCCAACAAATAAAAGCCAAGGACCAGATGAATTCTGAGCTGAATAGAACTTTAAAGAATAACTAATACCAATGCTCCTCAAATTATACTGTGAAATAAAGGCAGAACACTACCTGAGTCACTCCTTGAAGCCAATAGCATCCTGAAACCAAACTAGATAAGGACACATCAAGGAAAGAAAACTAAAGACAAACATTCTGTTGAACTTAAATGCAAAATTCCTTCATAAATTATTAGCAAATCATATTCAACAACATATTGAGAAGATTGTACATCATGACAAATTTGGTTTCATTTCAGGGTTTCAAGGATGGTTAAATACAATGCAAATCAATAAATGTAATTCAATATATAAATGGAACAATAACAAAATCACAAAGTCATCTCAATAGATTAAGAGAAAGACTGACAAAATTCATTACCCTTTCATGATAAAAACATTTAAGAAACAAGGACAAAAAGCTCAGTTGGTAGAGTGCTTGCCTTGCATGTACAAGGCCCTAGCTTCAATCCTCAGCACCACAAAAAAAAAAAAAAAAATCAATGAAATAAAGAGTTGGTTCTTTGAAAATATAATAGACCTTCAACCTCAAAAGGATATATCTGACAAACTCAAAACCAACATCATAGTTCATAGGGAAAAACTGAAAGCAATTCCCTTAAAATCCAACACAAGTAAAGGTTGTCCACTCTCACCACTCCTATTCAATATTGTACTGGAAATTTTAGCCAGAAAAATTAGGCAAAAGAACAAAATAAAAAGGATAAAATTAGGAAAGTAAAAAAGTCAAATTATCACTGTTTGCAGATGATATGATCCTATACTTAAAAGATCCAACGAGCTCCACCAGAAGACTGCTACAGCTAATAAACAAATTCAGCAAAGTAGCAGGTTACAGCAGGGCTCGGTGACAATGCCTGTAATCACAGCAACTCAAGAATTATGTCATTTGAAGAAAAATGCATGGAACTTGAGAACATTATGTTAAGTGAAATAAGCCATACACAGAAAATCAAGGGTTGTGTGTTTTCTCTCAATGTGGAAGCTAGAGAGGAAAAAAGGAAAAGAAAGTAGGTGGTGGACCTCATAAACATGGAAGAGAAATCAGTAGAGTAGAGGACCAGCAGGTAGGAAATGGAGAGAGAAAAGGGAAATACTGGGAAGTGATATTGGCCAAATTATATTGTTGATTGTGTGCATGTATGAATATGGAAAAACAAATCCCACCATTATTTATAATTATACTGCACCAATAAAAAAATGCAAAAATAAGTAAAAGGATAGAAAAAGAAAGAACATAGATTATCTAATATTGATTTCACCCTCCATTTGACCTCAGCTCAACTTGATTATATCTGCTAAGGCACCATTTCCTCCCCATCTCTTCCCTCAGTGGTCCCATTTCTAACCAGGCACTATGGCACAGCCTGTAATCTCAGCTACTCAGGAGACTAAAGCAGGAGGAAGGTGCAAGTTTGAAGCCAGCCTGAGCAAGTTAACAAGACCCTGTCTCAAAATAAAAAAACAAAAATGGCTACTGATGTACCCAGTGGTACGGCATGCCTGAGTTTACTTCCTGGTACCATAGAAACAAAACAAATAACCTGTCCTTCACAGGGACCAACGTTAGATCTTCAACATATCTTTAGGGGAGATACAATTCAACCCACAGAAGATATTCAATTTTTTTAAAAAACACTGGAGTATAAATTGTAGACACCTTGCCCATTACTCCCAAATACTTCAGTGTATAGTTCTAAAAATCAGGACACCCTTCTACATAGCCACCATAAACCAAAAAAAGAATCAAAATTGATACATATTACCATCTAACCCATGGGTTCCATTCAAATGTTGCAAATTGTCCTAATTAATCCTTTATAATTAAAAAAAAAGCAAAGTCTTCCTTTTTTCACCTATTTTAAATGTTCTAATACCAAATCTAGGACTATTTGGTTGTTGTATCTCTTTGATTTTTTTCAATCTGGGAGAGTCCCCAGTTTCTCTTGTCTCTAATGATTTTGATGGTTTTTGAAGGGTACAGTCTAGTAACTTTGCAGAGTGTCCTTTACTTTGGGTTTGTCTGATGTTTCCTCAAGACTCAAATAAAGTGATGCATTTTTGCAGGAATTCCACAGAAGAGATGCAGTGTTTTTTTCTGTATATCACATCAGGAAACTCATGATGCTGTTTTGTCCCATTATTGGCTGTGTTGACTATCGTCGCTTGGCTAAGATGGTACATGATGGGTTTCTTCACTGTGTGGTTACTGAATAATTAATAAGCAGTTGATATCCAATTTGTGGATAGATACTTTGAGGCTATGTAAATATCCAGCTCCTCATCAAACTTTTACCCACTGGTTTTAGCATCTATGGATGTTGTGAGCCTGAATCATTTATGAGTATGAAACTGTAATTTCTAACTCTATCATTCCTTGTACACCTATTAACTGGAATTCTGCTAAAAGGAAGAGATTTCCATTCCCTTGTGTATGAATTTATACAAATAGGGATTCATGAATATTTATTTTATTCAATGGGTTATGATCCATCACTAACATTATTTATTTATTTATTTATATTTTTTGGTAACAGGGATTGAAACCAGGGCACTTAACCACTGAGCCACGTTCCCAGCCCTTTTTTATTTTTTATTTTGAGAAAGGGTCTCCCTAAGTTGCTTAGGCCTCAAACCTGTGATTCTTCTGCCTCAACCTTCTGAGTTGCTGGGTCACAGGCATGTACTACTACCCCTATGAACATTATTTATTTTGATGATCACATTTGGCTTGTGAAAGTCCTTTCATGCAGTCCCTCATATCCTTTTTACATGTCCTTACTATTCTTTGAGGACTTTCTTACTTTCTGGTACAAGAAGATATTTCAGACTTACCTTATATTTTCCCTGCCTCAGACACGAAATTATCCATTTCTCCAAAGAACTGTGTTTTCTTTTAGTAAACAACAATATCTGGAAAACAAGATTTGGAAGCAAGGTATATTCATTTGTTCTGGAATGTATCTATTTTTTTATGGGCCTTTTCAGAAGACAAACCTAGGAAATATGTATTATGTATAAACACATACATGTATGATACATATGTCTCTAATACTGTATCCATGTAAATATTAATCCATAAATCATAAGCATAATATGGTAGACATAATTCTAAAGGTGGCCTCCCTAAAATTCTTGTTTCCTGGTTATTCAATCTAGCATTAAATACTACTGCAAAGACATTTTGCAAATATAATTAAACCCTAATTTTTGAATTTAAGATTATTTGGTAGGCCAAACTTATTTAGGACCTTTAAAAACACAGAGTTTCTCCAGCTGAGAGTGTCATCGAAAGAGGTCTGAAGAGATCCCAAAGAGGGGGACCTCAACTCAGGATGAAAGGGTCCTTGACAAGCAATGCAAAAAGGAATTTCAACATGTGAAAATTAGAGGCACAAGAATGAGATTTACTCAGGAAAGCAAAGAGCACGCATTCAAGGGAGAATGCAGTCTATCTCAAGCACTTTTGGCATCTCAGGCTCTTTTTACAAAGGAAATTTTGTGAGGAGTGGGCATGGAAAGGTATGTGGGGATGATATCAGTCTGGTGATCATAAGATGGTTTATGGCTGTCTGGAAGGTCTCAGTATCCTTAGGTTGACATGTTCTCCATTATTTTATCAATGGATAACACTGGGAAAATTCTCTATATTTTAATTTTTGTATCTTCTTTCACTTCACCTGTTCTAAAAATACATGTTCTAGAGGGCTAATCACCAGTACTCAGAGCAATTTTCATAAGTGGATGAATTTCCAGTAACTTAAAGATTGTGAATGAAGATTTGTAGATTTCTCAGATATTTGGGATTGACAGGCCTAGAAGTGTTGGTTTGAGGAATGACAGGTCTGCAAGGAAAACTGGCTTGGGGAGAAGAGGTATGAGGAACTTTAGCACAGGTTTTCAGATTATAGTCTCCTTTTTCTTCCTTCTGTTCTCTCTCTCTCTCTCTCTCTCTCTCTCTCTCTGTGTGTGTGTGTGTGTGTGTGTGTGTGAGTGATCATTTCATTTTTTGTATCCTACCTCAGGAGGAGAAGGGAAGTCAGAGATTTGACACATAAGTGGTTTGACAATTCGCTGCTGGCTTAAAAATGGGCAGGAGCAATGTGACAAGGAAAGCAATGGTCACAAGGAACTTAAAATGTTCCCAACTGATAGCCAAAAAGAAAACAGGGGACTGAGTCCTCCAACTTTGAGAAACTGAATTTTGCCAACAACCTGGATGAACTTGGAACAGGTTTCCACCTCCTGCTCTGAGGCTCCAGTCAAGAGACCATCCTGACAGGCACCTTGATTTTGCCCCCCTTGAATTTTGGACCTGTAAAACTATGAGCTAATAAATGGGTGTTTTTTTAAAGCCACTAAATCTTAGTTTGTTGTGGCAGCAATAGAAAATTAATAAACATTGATAAAATTATACTGGAATTTGGAATTTCCTGAGTTATATGAGAGGAGCATCTTTTATTATTCTTAATAAGCTCCTTTAGGCATACCTGAGTTTATGCTGAAGAGGTGTTCTTGGAGAATAGGGGCTGGTTGCTGGAGGAACCAATTGATTGTGATTAGGGGATTTGAATTTGCAGCCCCATTTCCTGACCTCTAAGAGAGGAGAGAAGAGGAGATGAAGATGGAGTTCATTGCCAAGGGCCAATGATTTAATCAACCATGCCTATGCAATGAAACTGCCACAAAAACCCTAACCGTGCAGTTTGGAGAACTTCAAGGCTGGTGTACACAATGAAGTTCTCGATGTACCCCAATTGCTATCTCTTTCCCTATGCAGCATCTCTTCCATTTGGCTCTCCCTTAGTTGTCCTTTATGACAAACTAGGAATAGTAAAAAGTGTCACTGATTTTTGTGTGTCATTATAGCAAATTAGTAAACCTGAAGAGGGGGTCAGGGAAACCTCTGATTTATAGCCAGTCAACCAAAAGAACAAGTGAAAACCCAAAACTTGCAATTGAGATCTGAACTAGCCACAATCTTGTGGGACTAAACTCTTAACCTGTGGGGTCTGTGCTAATTCTGTATTACTTAGTATCCGAATTGAATTGTAAGACACCGTTAATGTCTGTTGAGTTGGAGAATCAGCTGGTATGAGAGAAACTCTCACACATATGGTGTCCAAGGTGTTTTTTGTTAGAGAACATTTTTCCTTTTACAATCCTTCTGTTTAATCAGAAACATATTTCCCACCCATTTCTTCTCCTTTTAGGTGAGAGAAAAGGAAAAGGCTGGATTTGGGAAAATGTAAGACATATTACATTTTAATTATAATAGACAAAATATACAAAGAACTTGTTTTGCAGTCTAGTAGAAAAAAAACCTCCTCCCTCAACTGTAAATTTGGCCGAGAGACAAGGACAAAATAATTATATATTCACCTCTGTCTTTCAATGAAGATAGAAATAGCTTTCCATTTCAAATTTGTTTTGTTTTGTACCGCATGTGGGTTAATTAGATAAAACCATGTCATGTGCCAGATTCAATCAGCCTGAAAATAATCAGAAAACCAGGTTTGGCATTATTTGTGCTGTTTTGGCTCCAATAGACAAAAGCACAAAATGCAAATTGGCTTCAGAAAACAACATACGTGTACCGGTGCCAGCTCTTCTTTCATGGGATTATCTCTAGCTGGCACCTGAGCAGCAGATACTGCTCTGGGTGACCATTACACAAATCTACATGATGTAGATGCCCATTTCCCTCCATTAGACAGTGGACACCTCCATGAAGGGCACTTGTTTTATTGCCTTTGACACAGGCTAAAACTAGCTTGACAGTGGCTGTCAGTCAACTGAAATTACATGTGGAAGTTCTAAAATGAATGCACGTTTTTGTTTGCTTTATACCCTCATGCCTTCCATTAGGTTCATTTCTTATTGTTTTCATTGCCTGTAAAATTAAAAATAAATCCCTGAAACCTCAACAATCTGTCCTTGTTATAGGTAGTTCAGAGAAATATGAAAGGAAAAAGGCCGGGAGTTTACCATCTTTGTACTTTAATGTGGTACCAGTAGTGTCCTAATGAATAAACTAGCTCATATTTTAGCAAATATCCAAGTAATCATAAGGCAAAAAATAGTTTTTTAAAAAATCTAATGAATGATGATAAAATCTAGGTGAGTTAGTTTTTTCTTTTTGTTATATAAACTATCTGACTTCAATACACAGAGGACTAGGATTACACATGTTTCTTTTACTTTTTTAAAAGAATATTTCCTGGAATATTCTAGAAAGGGAAATGGGTGGTGATCATTATCTCTCTAGTGTGACTGAAATGCCTCTTGTTCAGATCTCCAGTGACAACCTAGTTGATAAATCTAATGGGAAAATTTTATCCTGATCCTACTTGATTCCCTTGTGGATTCATGAGGTTTGTTACTATTACATCCTTTTTGAAACTTGCTTGGTTTCTGTGACATCCCACAAAACCCAGCTTCTTTTATTTCTCTGGCTTCTTATTTGTAGTTTCTGTTGCCCTGACCCCCACTGTTTACTCATTTAGTCTTGGGGTCCTGAGGTCCATATGGTCTATTCCTCACTATTTTAGGATTAGACAATATTTATTGTTATGAGCTCAATAGTCACCAGTTGAAGACCTCTAAGAATCAGTTTGGAGTCTCCTCTTTTCCTTATCTTCCTAGTTGCCCAATCCTGTCTTCTTAATACCGTGTGTGTGTGTGTGTGTGTGTTGGGGGCAGTACTGGGTATTGAACCCAGAGGTGCTTTACCACTGGGCTACATCTCCAGTCCTCTTTATTTTTTATGTTGCTTAGGACCTTGCTGAGGCTAGCCTCAAACTTGTAATCGTTCTGCCTCATCCTTCCAAGCCATTGGAATTACAGGTGTGCATCACCACACCCAGCTTGATGCCATCAAGTTCACCTGTGTTGGTCAGCTTTCTATCACTATGACAAAATAATTGAGAGAATCAACTTAAAAGGAAGAAAAGTTTAGTTTGGTTCATGTTTTCATAGGTTTTGATTCAAGGTTGCTTTGCCCTGTTGCTTTGTGCCTATGGTAACATGGTATATCAAAGCAGTATTGCAGTGTGGAAGAAATTGTTCACCTCACTGCAGCCAAGAAGCAAAGAAAGAAAGGAGGATGGGTCAGAGTCTCCATGTCTCCTTTGGAAGCATCTCCCAGTAAGCTCACTTCCTTCCACTAGCCCCCCACTCTTAAAGGTTCCACCATCTCCTGATAATACTATGGACTGGGGACAGATTTTCAACACATTGGTCTTGGAGGGACATTTAAGACCCAAACTATAGCAATCTACTTGCATCACTTAGCACACTTTGGTTGCAAATGCAGAAAACACAATTAACATGTGACTTAAAAATAAGGTAAGAGTTTCTTAGCAGTTATTGGCATTTCAAAAGGCCCCAAGGGATTTTTCTTGGTTAAATGAGATGTGTGGTATAATCATCTACAGCTGGGTGTGAACTTCATTTAGATCTGAACATGAGCAACTTCTCTATTCACAAGTTTTGTAGCAATCAAGGTAATTGGGATATGAACTGGGTATTAGATGATACAACAGTTTATCAATGACATAGTTAAGTGTAACAGTGGGTGTGGGAAATGTCCATATGTAGCAGGAAATGTCTTTAAATTACTTTGTTAGGAAAAAGAAAATAGATGAAGCATTGTGGTATATAAAATCTACGATTGATGAGTCTGGATTTGGGGGGTGTATAGATTCATTATGTTATGAGGGGATCCAAGATGGTGGGCCAGAGGGAGGCAGCATTCTGTGGAGCTCTATGACCCAGGTCTCAACTAGTAGGAATACTGCTTCTCTGAGAGTGATAGAGGACCCCTACGCAGCTGCTGTCATGCAGAAATCACCAGCGCTATGGCCATCTGCAGGGCTCCAGGCCTCTGCATTAGAGCAGGACTCCTGGCTCCTGACACTCAACTCCTCACTACTAGCCCACACAGGGCTTGCGAGCCCCTTAGCAGGCTTACTGCATCAGCACTGGTGCAGAACTCCCAGACATGGCTCTGCTCCCACGCAGGGCACTCAGCTGCTACCCACCCACAGGAACTCTGGCCACCATTCCCCTGTGCACTCCCATCTACCAATGTGGTGCTTCCCAGTTGCCTCCATCTTGCAACTTGGCAGCTACAGCCATGGTCGCCTATGCGTGGTAGTCTGCCTGCACCTGGGGACATCCCCACAGGCGCTGAAGACAGCCCAAAACCACCATATTGCATACCACAGAGCTCATCTCTGAACCTATTGTACAACACCATCGCCCCGCTCCCCCACCCAACCTGACACCCTGGTACTAGAAGTACCATGCCTCTATCTTGGGACACCTTCCTTGCCATCTTTGGTGGGGGTAGCTTCCATATTGGAACTCCAGCTGGCCAGGTACTTGTTTCCAACTCCACCTTCTCCCCAGTGGCTGGTAACCCTGCACAGTAACTGCCCAACACAAAACAGCCCTCAGTGGGGTGAGTTCGCAGTGTAATCAGGGCACTGCCCACGGGAGGCCCTTTGAGAGAGTTCCCTTAATTGGGAACTAGTAAGGGAGAGGGAGAAGGTTCAACAGTTTGGAGACTAACAGAGAGACCAGGAACTGGGAAATCTTCAGACAAGAGAGGAGATAGGACCGGGAGCTTAAGTCATACGAGTGGACCCAAAAAAGAGACTCTTGAGGTGCAGTCTCCCTGCAGGGACTGGTGGGTGCCATTCTTCACTTCCAGGCACCTTGCACCAAGACCAGTCTTCCCACCCTGATTATCTTCACCATCCTGAGGGCAAAGATACCAAACAACCCTACCTGTTGGATGAGAAGGGAAGTAAGAAAGATACTGATCTCCAACCAAAACAATTAACAATCCTATTTCTTCCTTTTTTTCTCTCTCTCTTTTTCTTCTCCCCTGCTATTCTCCTGCCCTTATATCCCCAACATATGTGAAACCAAGTCCTTTGCATAAGTTAGGATTTTGAGGACAGGGACATCTGAATAGTATGTTATAGTTGTGCTGTATATGCCTTCTCCTCCTCCAATTTTTACTATTTTAACATTCTTTATTTTCCTCAATACATATGTGTGTTTGTTTTATGTACTCTAGAAAGTGTACTCTAGTGTATTCCCACATACTGGTCTACCCCAAATTACTTCCTGTCTATTCTTCTACTACCCCTCTTCATTAGATTTCTCTTTCACACTTCCTAAGATATACTAACTCTATATCCTCACATCCAGCCTCCTCAGCACATTATCCTACACCTCACCTGCAAGGAGTTTCTATCTTCATATCAAATAAAGTAGATTTCAAGCTAAAGTTAATCAAAAAGAATAAAGAAGGACACTACAAACTGCTCAAGGGAACCATACACCAACAAGACATAACAATTATAAATAATATGCCTCAAGCAATGGAGCATCTATGCTCATCAAACAAATTCTTCTCAAGTTCAAGAGTCAAATTGACCACAACACAATAATCTTGGGTGACTTTAACACATCTCTCTCACCACTGGATAGATCTCCCAAACAAAAGCTGAACAAAGAACCTATAGAATTCAATAATACAATCAATAACTTAGACTTAACTGACATAAATAGAATATTTCATCCTTCAACAAGTATACTTTCTTCTCAGCAGCACATGGGTCCTTCCCTAAAATAGACCATATATTATCCCACAAAGTAACTCTTAGCAAATACAAAAAAGTAGAGATACTACCCTGCATTTTATCAGATCATAATGGAATGAAATTAGAAATCAATGACAAAACAAAAAAATAAAAATTACTCCAACACCTGGAGACTAAGTAATATGCTACTGATTGAACAATGGGTTGCAAAAGACATCAAGGAGGAAATTAAAAAATTCTTAGAGGTAAATGAGAACACTGACACAACATATTGAAATCTCTGGGACACTATGAAAGCAGTACTAAGAGGAAAGTTCATTCCATGGAGTTCATTCCTTAAAAGAAGAAAAAGTCAACAAATAAATGACCTAACATTACATTTTAAAGCCTATAGAAAGAAGAACAAATCAACACCAAATGCAGTAGTAGAAGACAGGAAATAATTAGAATTAGAGCTGAAATCAATGAAATTGATACTAAAGAAACAATTGAAAAAATTGACAAAACAAAAAGTTAATTCTTTGAAAAAATAAATAAAATTGACCGACCCTTAGCCATGTTAATGAAGAGAAGGAGAGAAAAAACTCAAATTACTAACATACATGATGAAAAAGGTAATATCACAATAGACACTTCAGAAATACAAACGATAATTAGAAATTATTTTGAAAACTTGTACTCCAATAAAATAAAAGATATCAAAGGCATCAACAAGTTGCTAGAGTCATATAATTTGCCCAAATTGAATCAGGAAGATATAAACAATTTAAACAGATCAATTTCATGTGACAAAATAGAAGATGCCATAAAAAGTCTACCAATAAAGAAAAGCCCAGGATTGGATGGATACATAGCTGAGTTCTACAAAACCTTTAAGGAAGAACTAATACCAGTACTCTTCAATTTATTTCAGGAAATGGAAAAAGAGGCAGCACTTCCAAACTCATTCTATGAGGCCAATATCACCCTGATTTCAAAACCAGACAAAGACACATAAAAGAAAGAAAATTTCAGACCAACATATCTAATAAACATAGATGCAAAAAATCTAAATAAAATCCTGGCAAATAGAATACAAAAATACATCAAAAAGATAGTGCACCATGATCAAATGGGATTCATCCTAGGGATGCAAGTTTGGTTCAACATAAGGAAGTCAATAAATGTAATTTATGCCATCAATAGACTTAAAGATAAGAATCATAAGATCATCTCAATAGATGAAGAAAATGCATTTGACAAAATACAGCACCTCTTCATGTTCAAAACACTAGAAAAACTAGGGATAACAGGATCATATCTCAACATCATAAAGGCTATCTATGCTAAGCTCCAAGCCAACATCATTCTAAATGGAGAAAAACTGAAGGCATTCCCTCTAAATACTGGAACAAGACAGGGATGCCCTCTTTCACCACTTCTATTCAACATAGTTCTTGAAACACTGGCTAGAGCAATTAGACAAAATAAATCAAAGGGATACACGTAGGAAAACAAGAACTCAAATTGGCACTATTTGCTGATGATATGATTCTTTACCTAGAAGACCCTAAAAGTTCCACCAGAACACTTCTAGAACTAGTAAATGAATTCAGCAAAGTGGCAGGATCTAAAATCAATACCCATAAATCAAAGGTATTTCTGTATATCAGAGACAAATCCCCAGAAAGGGAAATGAGGAAAACTACCCCGTTCTCAATAGCCTCAAAATAAAATTAAGTTAATTCCCATGTATTTTATTTTATTTTATTTTATTTATTAACTTAATGAAAGAAGTGAAAGATCTATATAAAAGAAAATTACAGACTCCTAAAGAAAGAAGTCAAATAAGACCTTAGAAGATGAAAAGATCTACCTTACTCTTGCATAGGCAGAATTAATATTACCAAAATGGCCATACTACCAAAAGCACTATACAGATTTAATGCAATTCCAATCAAAATCCCAATGACATTTCTCATAGAAATAGAAAAAGCAGTCATGAAATTCATCTGGGAAAATAAGAGACCCAGAATAGCTAAAGCAATAAGCTAAGGAGCAGGAAGAGTGAAACAGGTTGCATCACTATACCAGACCTTAAACTATACTACAGAGTAATAGTAACATAAACAGCATAGTATTGGCACCAAAATAGACTGGTAGACCAATGGTACTGAATAGAGGACACACAGACTAACCCACAAAATTACAATTATCTTATATTAGACAAAGGCTCCAAAAACATATATTCAAGAAAAGATAGCCTCTTCAACAAATGGTGCTGGAAAAACTAGAAATCTATATGCAACAAAATGAAATTAAACCCCTATCTCTAATCGTGCACAAAAACTCAACTGGATCAAGGACCAAGGAATTAATCCAGAGACCCTGCATCTAATAGAAGAAAAAATAGGCCCTAATCTCCATCATGTTGAATTAGGCCCCAACTTACTTAACAAGGCAATTAAAATTAAGAATTAATAAATGGGATGGATTCAAACTAAAAAGTTTCTTCTCAGCAAAAGAGGTAAATAGAGAGCCTACATCTTAGGAGAAAATTTTTACCCCTCACACATCAGACAGAGAATTAATCTGTAGGGTATATAAAGAACTCAAAAATCATAACACCAAAAACAAACAAACAAACAAACAAGAAACCCCAAATAACCCAATCAATAAATGGGCCAAGAGCCTGAACAGATACCTCTCAGAAGATGATATACAATAAATCAACAAATATATGAAAAAATGCACACATCATCTTTAGCAATTAGAGAAATGCAAATCAAAACTACTCTGATTTCATCTCACTCCAATAGCAGCTATCAAGAATACAAACAACAATAAGTGTTGGTGAGGATGTGGGGAAATAGACACACTCATGCATTGGTGATGGGATTACAAATTGGTTCAACCATTATGAAAGGCAATATGGAGATTCCTTGGAAAACTGGGAATGTAACCACCATTTGACCCAGGAAACCCCTTCCCTGATCTATACCCAAAGGACTTAAAAATAGCATACTACAGGGAGAGCCACATCAATGTTTATAGCAGCACAATTCACAATAGCTGAATTGTGCAACCAACCTAGATGCACTTCAGTGGTATATAGGTATGTGGTATATATACACAATAGTATATTATTCGGCAATAAAAGAGAATAAAATCATGTCATTTGCATGTAAATGGATGGAGTTAGAATATATAATTGTAAGTGATGTAAGCCAATTTCAAAAAAACCATATGCTGAATTTTCTGATATAAGAAGGCTGATTCATTGTGGGGTAGGGAGGGGGAGCATGGGGGGAATAGCCAAACTCTAGATAGGGCAAAGGGGTGGGAGGGGAAGGGAGGGGGCATGGGGTTAGAAATGATGCTGGAATGAGATGGACATCATTATCCAAAGTACATATATGATGACACGAATGGTGTGAATATACTTTGTATACAACCAGAGATATGAAAAATTGTGCTTTATATGTGTAATATGAATTGTAATGCATTCTGCTGCCATATATAACAAATTAGAATTTAAAAATTTTAAAAGAATTTTTCATTATGTTATTTGTTGTAATTTTTAAATGCTTAAACCTTAAAGTACAAAATTAAAGGGAGTTTTTCCCGTATAACTAAAATGTTTAGAGATGGGGTCAACTTTGTGTGACACTTTGTGTAATAGCAAGGAGTATCACCAAGGATCCAGATTCTTTTTAATTTATTCCTGGCTTTCAGTGTTTGCTTCATCGTAAAACTATCTCTTTTGAATGGTAGGGGATCACATATGCTGGCTTGATGAACAGTCCCTGTTACATATATTTTCCTAAAAGAATTATTTATAGTCTGATTTTTCCCCTTAATTGTAAACTTGTTTTTGATGATAAATGAATCTGTCACTTTAGTTCATGGTTGTCTAGCAACTGCCAACCACAGTTAGGGCTTCATGCTTCTTTTTTCATGTCCAGCTAAAGAGAGAAGAAGCTGCTTTTTCAGAAGCATTCAGTAAACCTTTTCTGTACTCCCTATATCCCAGAAGGGCAAAGTGTCCATCCATGGACAAACATCATGTCTAGAGTGATGGTGTGCATTGGTTGGCTTAGGTCAATCAGAGCCTACTCAGAGGTTAAGTGGTACAATCAATGCTAAGCTCCAGGTTGGCAGTAGTCAACGGGAGTTGAATGTGAGGAAGAAACCAATAAGAGTCACTATACTCTTCCATGTTCCCTGTCACTGCTCTGGTTCAGGTCTCTTACTTAGACAATGATGGTAACTTTATTGCTGATCTTCCTCCTTAGTTTGGGCCCATCACTACAGTACTACTAGAATGATCTTCCTAGTATGTAGATCTGATCATGTCACTATTGGATTCAACATCTTTTTGATGTCCTGTCTTTACTTATAAAATAAAATTCTGAATGCCTTTGCTTATTATATAAAGCTGTTCAATATCTGGCCTTTGGTTATCTGTTCACCTTCATCCATCTTGATTCTCTTCTTTACAATTCAAGGTTTAGCAAAACTGAAAGATGCATAGTACTGTTCTCACACATTGCTTTCTCGAACCTCCCTCCAAGCCTGCCTCATTCTCACCAGTGAAGCAAACCTGTGTCATCCTTCCATTATCATCTGAGTGCCAGTTTTCTCACTCCTCCTTTAAGCATCCCAGACACCTTCTCCTTTGTGCCCACTGTAATCCAGACTCTTCCCTAACCAGTGGTTGGTGAGTTAATTGAAAAAAAATTAAAAAGTTAAATATGTTTATAATACTAAATCAAATATCATTTTTATCAGTATGTATAAATCAATTTCTCAAGTTTTTTTTTCATTATCTTCTCCAAAGAGGTTTTTTGTTTGTTTGTTTGTTGTTGTTTAGGGTACTAGGGATATGAACCCACCCAGGGCCTTGTGCATGCAAGGCAAGCATTCTACCAACTGAGCTATATCCCCAGCCCTCCAAAGAGGTTTTTTTAAGACATTTTTTCCCTAATGTCTTCCTACCTCCATAACACTTTAATACATAAAACAGTGTGTATTACTACCTCAGATACATTGTCTATCTATTCATGTAATCTATATTTGCAGGGTCAAAGAATTTTATGTGGATGTGGGTCCTCTGATTCAGTTTTGCCCTCTTCTGAAATCAAAACCCCTCCTCTAGGATTCCTAATTAGGATTTATTTAAAATGAAGAAGGAACAAGGGCAAACTGAATGTAGAATCAGATTCAATTTTTGTGATTTCCTTCCCATGTCCGCCTATGCCACAGCTTTCTTTTTCAATGACTCGATTTTATCAAGCCTTTCCAAGATATTTGATTTCATTTTTATACTAACTCCCACACATACAGTTTATCACTACTCAATGTTACATCAAATTTTATAATTTCAAATTTTATAATGTTCAACTGCTGGTGGAGGTGGGATGATAAGAAGAAAAATAAATCAGTGAAAGAAGTAGTATAAAGAAAATAGTAACTGTTACTTTAGTAGAACTTCTGAGAGGGCTGGGGTGGTGGCTCAGTGGTAACTGAGCACTTGCTAGCATATGTGAGGCACTGGGTTTGATTCTCAGCACCACATATAAATAAATAAATAAAGGTCCATTGACAACTAAAAAAAAAAAAATCTAAAAAAAGAACTTACTGAGATCAGGCACTGTTCCAACAGCTTACAAAGTCAACTCATTTAACCTTCACAAGGGAGGTTTTATTTTTTACTTTTGACTGATAAGGAAACTGAGGCTCCTTGAGTTTTTTTTTTTATTTGCTAAAACAGCAAAATATTAAAACATTTTTAAAACCAGTGACTCGGGAAGCTGAGTCAAGAGGGAAGCTGAGTCAAGAGCCAAAAAAACTGATTTGTATATGATGTTAAAAAATAATATTTAATGTTGTAGTGGCAACCCCCTCCTCCACAGAAAAATTTAATTAAGTTTCTCCAGAGACCCTTGCCATAATTTTTCTTAGACTCTCAGCAAAAAAAGAATTTTCAGGTGGTGGGGGGTGTGCTTGCCGAAGTAGAGACCATAAGAAAGACTAGCCCAAGGCCTTCACAGAGGCATTGGCCAGGAAGCCAGCAACAAGAAAGGAGGAGGAGAACTCTTCCTTTTCATGGCACTGATTTTTCAGAGATTGTCCTTGGCCTGAATCGGTTGCCCAGAACAGTAGGAAAAAAAAAAAAAACCCTACTGTTATGTGTCCCTCTGTGGATTGTGAGCCTTTGAGCCCCTCTCCCTTCATTCTGGGTATAAAGTTCTAAAACTTTCTGAACTCAGGGTTCAGAGGGATTGATTGACTGTGGTGAAAGCCTGCCTTCTGAACCAGCCAATAAACTGCTTCCTGCTAATTCTTCATTGTCCAGACTCCTCTACCCCCACAACCATGTATTATTAGTATTATGAACCCTCACAAGTTCAAAGTCAATCTTGACAACTTAGTGAGACCCTGTCTCAAAATAAAAAATTTAAAAGGGATTGGAGATGTAGCTCAGTGGTTAGAGTGCCTCTAGTTTCAAGTCCTAGAACCACAATAAATAATAAATACTTTTTCACGTTTTTTATTTAATAAAATCTATTGAACATAATATAATCTGTCTTTGAGACGAAACAACTTTGAAATGGTACAATTAATAAAAATAAGCCAATAAAAATTTAATAGGGCCTCCCCTTTGAATTTCACAAAAAGCATTTGTCCTCATTCTCAAGGAACCAGAAAAGTGAGTGTAGCTAAATTAGGGAGAGATCCTTTTAGACTTCATTGCTCTTTTGTCTATCTTCTCTTTGCTAGTAAAGGTGAGCCTATCAAAGAACCAAAGATTAAGGGATAAGATTTGTGGAGGAGATTTTCTTTAAAAATGGGCTACTTCTGTAAGATACCTGAGGCTGCAGTAGAATGGGGTCAGAGAAGTTGAGAAGCAGCCAACAATAACTCTGACCTCTCAGCTAGGGGTCTGACCTGAGATTCAACCCTGCTGAGCCCACCTTCTGACTCTGACCTTGCTATTCTCTCTGAAGCTTATTTCTCTCTGTTATGGGGAGACACCTCAGAAAGCACTCTAAGTCCAAATTTCAAATCAAAAGAGATCTTTATTTATCGGGCCAGGGATTGTCACCCACCCCAGAGACTCAAGCTCTGTGGGAGGATAGCAGCTTCTTGGTCCACCCAAAGAGAATATAAGCACAAAAACCACAATTCAGTGACTTGCTTATCGTCATTTAAGCTAGCCAATTAGAGAAATTAAAATATTAATAAGTGGGACTTGTGGGCTCTAGGCAGGACTGGAATTTTCCAGTCAGCAAGCAAGCAATAAATGGAAGCTAAAAAATCATTTGCTTTGTACTTCAGTTGACCACAGTCCTGGGTTCAAGCAAGTGCTAGACACTCGCATCCTGAATTTTGGAGTGGGTCAGTGGGGCAAGAAGACCCACAAGGGCCTTCACTCCCAGGATGTAGCTCACCATAACCACCACTGCATCCTGAGTAGGGTAAATTTGTGGGGTACAAAGTACAGAAAGTCAATTTTTTAATAGGAAAACAAATTTTCTAATAGGAAAACAGCTTTCATTTCAGTTTGTCAGAAATAGCTCTTGTAACAGTTTTTTATAGAAGGTAGCAAAATGGAGTCTTAGGCCTATCTATGACAGTTTCTGCTTTATAATTCTTATCTCACTTATCAAAGTCTTATATCTATAATCTAGATTTTTTACTAATGTATAAACTATAATTTACATTCTTATTGATTGTATTTATCACCACAACATCCCTTTCCCCTTTTCTTGGTTTTTTTTTTTGGGGGGGGAACTTCCCCCCAATTCTTGAGCAAGGGCAACTGGGGTGGGGGGGAGCTACGGTTCACCTGGGTCTGATCTAATTGCTCATTTGCTCTAGGACAGAAGCCTGACTGCTAGGACCCAGCTGCTAGGGTATGTCATAAACCTCTGACAGACTATAAACTCCAAGGACCCAGAGACCTTATTTGTTTGCCTTGATGTTAAAGGCCCAATATCCAGCATTGCCTGAGACCTAACAGATGCTCGATATTTATTGACTGAATGAATAAATGACCTGGAGGCCCCAATATAATTCATCTGATTTATTTACCAGTATCCTTCATAGTTAGGAATTGGTTTAATAAAAATTAATTTCTGTAATAAGATTATGTCTCTGAAGATCCTTGGAATACTTTTAACACAGTCCTACATGACACCTTTTTCATTTCTTTGTGTTTGTTTCTAGCTGAAATTTCTGACATCTTTACTGACCATTTCAATGGCTGAACCTCTACCAAATCTTCTCTGACAACCCCTCTAAAAGTAGCCATTTCCTCCTCTAAACTCCAACACTGCAGTTGTTGCTTCCATTTTCCCATTCCCTTCTTTTCTTTTTTTCTGGGGGGTGGGGTGGGAGGATTCTGGGGATTGAAACCAAGGGCCCTCTACTACTGAGCTACATCTCCAGTCCTTTTTGTTTTTATTTTGAGACAGTCTCACTTAAGTTATTCAGGCGGGCATTGAACTTGTGATCCTCCTGCCTCAGTCCAAGTAGCCCTTTTCCTTTTTTACCCTTACAACTTCTCTGAGTCAGAATGTTGGACAAATGTTCTTCCCCTCCTACAGATAAAGAGATTTGGAGAGGTTAATGAGCATTTTTAGGAACACAAAACCTAAAAAAGAGGAACCACATGCTAATGCCCTCTCCAGGTCTCAGTACTGCTGAACAATGCATATGCTTAAGTCTGGGGCAGACAAAGGTCCAGTCAGAAAGGGCAATTATCCGAAAGGGTATTATCAGGGTGTAAATGTTATCTTCCCTATTAAATTGTGAAATCCTCCACGCCCTAACTTCTTAGAAGTTATAATAATATTAACTACATTCAGAAATGAATGACACTTAAAACCTTTAATTCAGGAATAAGGGGGGGGGGGGGAAGACTTCTCCTTAGCTGATTTTGCACTAAAGGGCTAACGTGTTAAGTTGGTATAGGGGCTGGGAACACCATACAAGCTTCAAATGTTGCTTAATTATTTATCCAAAAAGCTTGACTTTAAAGTTAATAATACAGCAGGTCTTTCTCCATCCAAGTAAGCACAAAACTGGTAGGGAGTGAGATTTATGTACTCGCTTACCAGCTTCTTCTAATTTCACCATAAATGCAGCCATCCATTTATGGGAGTGGAGTAAGCTAACTGCCTCCTCCTGGGTGGGAGAACCGTGGCATTAAACAGAAGTGTGACCAGTTGCGGGTAGGAAGAAAGGCAGGCGCCACTCTCGGGCCCTACAGGTGGGCTTCCTGTCTCCTGGCCCAGACATCCCACTAGACCCACCTCAGATCACAGGTCGGAAGCCCAGACCTTGCGGCGACCTAGGGCGGCGGGCACCATGCAGTGTCCCAGGTGCCCCAGTGTTGCCTTTGGTCCTGAAGATCTGAAACAAACAAAAAGCCTACACGTTCCGGAACCCTCCCCTCAGAGTATGACCCTGTCTCTGATAGGGACAGAGTGGCCGGAAGGGAAGTGGGAACTTGCTTTACTGTTCCTCTTTCACCAACTTGGCCAATGAAGAAGCCACTAAAATCGCGAAATTAACCAGTCTGACTAGTTTGTCCCTGCGGCCGCCTCGTAGACGGCGGCCCAGCGCGTTTCCCGGGACCACATCGCCATGGCTGCCGGCGGTGGCGTCGCTTCCAGCGAAACGCTGCGTTACGCCGAGTACTCGCAGCCGACGGGGAAACTGCCGGACGCCGAACTCGACCACCGGCTGGTGAGTCCGACCACGCCCGTGCGGCTCTGTACCCTTTGCGACTTTGTACTCCCCGCGTCCTTTCTCTGTCCCACTCCGGCCGCTCATCTGTTAGGCGGAGAGCCTGCTCCGCGGGGCTCTGGCGACGAGGCGTGGAAGACGGCCTTTCTGAGGGTCTCTGTCTCCGCAAGGAGCTTCCAGTCTTGTCGCGGACAGATAGACTAAAAGACCCGCCACTGCAGAGACAAGATACTGAGTGCTGTGGGCTGGATTATCCTTTCGTGTCGGAGACTCGAGTCAGGTCTTGCAGGGCATATGGTAGAGACCCAGGACTCCCCTTGGGGAAAGCGGTGGTTAAAAACCACCATCTGAAGAATCCGCAAAAACAGCCACCCAGGGGAAAGAAGAGCGCACAGTGCTTTAGTCAATGGCTGGGAAGTCTGGGGCAGACGAACGGTCCAATCAGAAAGGGCAAGTAGTTTATTCACGTTGCAAGTTAGAGCTGGGAAAGGGGAGTGTCCAATCGAAACAATGCAAGTCACATAGGTATTTTTAAGTTTTTTGGGGAACATTTATTTTTTGCTTTATTTTTAAACTCATGCGTAAAAAGTAAAATAAATATTTATGGGGTACCGTCTGATGTTTCGATACAGGTATACCTTGTGTAATGTTTAAGTCGGGGTAAGCAAATTTGTCTCCTCAAACATTTATCATTCCTTTACGGGAAAAACATTCAAGATCCTTTCTTTCACTCTACTGTGCAATGGCACATCAGAACTTCTATCTGTATCTGTCCTGTAACTTAGTACCTTTCGACCTCTGCCCATCCCTCTTTACCCTGCTGTCCCCAGCTTGTGTTAACCAGCATTCTATTCTTAAACTCTATGAGATCAAGTCGTTTATATTTTCACATAGGAATGAGATCTTATGGTACTTGACTTTCTTGTGCTTGCTTATTTCGTTTAACGTAATGATCTCCAGTCCCATCTTTATTGTGGCCAGTAACAGGATTTTATTTATTTATTTTTTATAGCTGAAGAGTATTCCATTATATTTACCATACCATATATTCTTTATCCATTCATCACTTGATGGACCCTTAGGTCATTTTCATTTCTTGCCTATTGTACATAATGCTGCAGTGAACATGGGCATGCAGAAGAGCTCATTGACTTATTTGTTCATTTATTTATTTAGTTTGGTACTCAGAATTGAACCCAGTAGTGCTTAACCACTGAGCCACATCTTAGCCCTTTTTATTTTTTTATTTTGAGTTAGGGTCTTGCTAAGTTTCTGAGGCTGGCAGGAATCACTGGATTGTAGGTAGTTTTATTTTCAGTTGTTGAAGAACCTACATACTGTTTTCCACAATAGTAATTCACATTTCTACCAATGGCATGCAAGGGTTTCCCTTTCTCCAAAATCTTGACAGCATTAGTTTGCTTTTGTCTTTTTGATTATAGCTATTATTAGTAACTCCAGTAGTATCTTTGGTGGTTTTGATTAGCATTTCCCTGATGACAATGATGTTGACCTCTTTTTTTTTTTTTTTTTTTTTTGAGAAATGCCTATTTAGGTCATTAATAATATTTTAAATCTGGCTATTGGCTTTTTGCTATTGAGTTTTTTGAGTTCTTTGCATATTCTGCGTAATAGCTTTCTTGTCAGACATATAGTTTACAAATAGTTTTCTCCAGTTCTGTTGTCCCTTCATTCTGATGAGTGTTTCCTGTTTTCATGTGAAGAAACTTTGTTGTTTGATATAGTCCCATTTGTCAGTTTTTGCTTTTGCTTTCTGTGCTTTCAGGGTCTTGTGCCCCGAATTCTGGCACATTCCAGTGTCCTGAAGCATTTCCTATGTTTTATTCTAGCATAGCATTTTTATAGTTCCAGGTCTCACATTTAAGTCTTTAAGCTAGCAGGGCCTGGTGGTACACATCCACAATTCCAGAAACTTTGGAGGCCAATCTCAGCAATTTAGTCAGGCCCTAAGCAACTTAGTGAGACCCTATCTCAAAATAAGAAATAAAAAGGGCTGGGGATATGACTCAGTAGTAAAGCACCCTAAATTCAATCTCCAGTACAAATAGTAGTAATCATCATCATCATCCTCCTCATCATCTATTTGGAGTTAACTTTTTAACTGATAAGAGGTAGAAGTTGAGTTTTATTCTTCTGAGGTGCATACGTAGTCATTTAAAAAGTAAAAGAGGGACTGGGGTTGTGGCTCATTGGTAGAGTGCTTGACTAGCACATGTGAGGCATTGGGTTAGAATCTCATCACCACATGAAAAAAAATGAACACAAAAATAAAGTTTAAAAAAAAGAGTACGTATGTGTATGGGGAGAAATGTGTCAGCATTTAAGAAAAAGTAAAAGAAACAGGTCAATTTGATTTTAACAGTGTATTCTATTTAATCTGATACATTTATAAGAATAACATGTAATCATGATAAAATTAAAATATTTTATATTCTTTTTTACACTTATACAGCACATCTTAATTTCAATTTAATCACTTTTTCAGTGCTCAGTAGCCCCATGTGCAAGTGGCTATCTTCTTGATCAGTGGAGTTCTCAGAGATAAAGGGAACAAATTCCTTAATAGGACACCTATAGCACAAGAGTTAAAATCAAGAATCAACAAATAGGACGTCAAATTAAAAAGTTTTTTCTCAGCAAGAGAAATAATATGTGAGGTAAATAGGGAGCCTACATCATGGGAACAAATTTTTACCCCTCACACTTCAGATAGAGCTCTAATCTCTAGAGTATGCAAAGAAGTCAAAAAGTTAAACAACAAAAAAATAAATAACCCAATCAACAAATGGGCCAAGGACCTGAACAGACACTTCTCAGAGGAGGATATACAATCAATCAACAAATAACATGAAAAAATGCTCACCATCTCTAGCACTAATCAGAGAAATGCAAATTTAAACTACTCTAAGATACCATCTCACTCCAGTAAGAATGGCAGCCATTATGAAGTCAAACAATAACAAGTGCTGGCAAGGATGTGGGGACAAAGGTACACTCGTACATTGCTGGTGGGACTGCAAATTGGTGCAGCCAATTTGGAAAGAAGTATGGAGATTCCTTGGAAAGCTGGGAATGGAACCACCATTTGACCCAGCTATTCCCCTTCTCGGACTATACCCAAAAGACCTAAAAAGAGCATACTACAGGGACACAGCCACATCAATGTTTATAGCAGCACAATTCACAATAGCTAGAATGTGGAACCAACCTAGATGCCCTTCAATAGATGAATGGATAAAAAAAAGATGTGGCGTTTATACACAATGGAATATTATGCAACACTAAAAAATAACAAGATCATGGTATTTGCAGGGAAATGGATGGCATTAGAGCAAATATGCTAAGTGAAGTTAGCCAATCCCTAAAAACCAAATGCCGAATGTCTTCTCTGATATAAGCGGGGGTGACTCAAAATAGAGTAGGGAGGAAGAGCATGAGAAGAAGATTACCACTAAATAGGGAAGAGAGGTGAGAGGGAATGGGAGGGGGAAGGGGAGTCGCACGGAAGATGGAAGGAGACCCCCATCGTTATACAAAATACATGTATGATGTGAGGGGGAAGAAAAAAAAAGAAATGTGTCACATTAGATTGGGTAGAGAGAGGTGGTGGGAGGGGAGTGGAGGGGAGGGGTGGATAGGAAGGGCAGCAGAATACAACAGACACTAGTATTGCTGTATGTATGTATGTAACCATATAACCAATGTGATTCTGCAACCTGTACACTTGGAAAAATGAGAATTCATACCCCATTTGATTCAAATACATGATATGTCAAGATCATTGTATTGTCATGAGCAACTAATAATAAAAAAGGCATTACCTTAAAAAAATAAAAATAAAAAAGCAATGTATGAGCTATAAAAAAAAAAGAGAGATAAAGGGAACAGGTGCTAGAACATAGGCAGCATCTTAGTACTATATGAAAGAGTTGTATGTCCTTAGGTCAGAGTACCATTTTGATGCCTAGAACAGCAGAGGTTTGGGCTATTAGTGTCTCAGTTAGGCATGGTGTTGCACACCTGTAATCCCATCAACTTGATAGGGTAAGGCAGGAGGATCTCAAGTTTGAGGCCAGCCTCAACAACTTGGTGAGGCCCTAAGCAACTTAATAAGATCCTGTCTCAAAATAAAAAATAAAAAGGTCTGGGATATAGCTCAGTGGTAAAACACCCCTGGGTTCAACCCCCAGTACAAAAAAAAAAAAAAAAAAAAGGTTCTTCAGACCATGTATAAGAAGAATGGATTAGATGGAGAAAGGCTGTAACTGTGATGGTTTTATCCTTTTCCCACCCCACCTTCCATGCTACTCCAATGTGCAGTGATGTATCTTGCCTTTAAATGCACTAATACCATTTTTTAACTTGTCACACTGTTTTGTGATTTTTTTTATGTTGACTTGTCATTTTTCAGCATTTTTCTTAGTTTTTCTAAGCAGAGTTTCAATTTTGACTTTCTATTAAGCATTCCATTTGTAAGGACTCAATTATCATTACTTGATACATTACTGATACATTTCTGAATCAATTAGGTAGACTTACCAGCAAGGTTCCAGAAAATAAGTAAATCAAGTTTGCTTTCATTCAATAAACATTTCTTTAAAAAATATATTATTGTTATTATTTTAGTTGTATATGGACACAATACCTTTATTGTATTTGTCTATTTCTATATAATGCTGGGGATCAAACCCAGTGCCTCATGAATGCTAGGCAAGCGCTCTACCACTGAGCCACAACCCTGGTCCCTCAACAAACATTTCTTGAGTACTCCTAGGTGTCAGGTACCATCCTTGGACCTTGGAATACTGAAGTGAACAAAACAAAAGTTTAAAGTAGCAAACACTTTGATTTTCTGATCTGCCTGATTCATTCCTTCCACAACCCTGTGAAGAAGTTCTTCACTTAATAAACAAGGAAACAATTCTTCAGAAAGTTGTATGTAACTTGCCCAAGATTATTCCCCTAATGAGTGGCAGACTTAGGATTCTGAAGACTGCATTCTTCCCAGTATAACTTGCTGACTTCTTAGAGGTAAGACTCTCTGGATAATTGTTCAGTCTTTGATGTAGTTGGATAAGACTAGGTAGAAGGAATTTCTTTATAGAAAGTTGTAAAAATATCTCTATCAATCTGATTTGTTGGGCTGTTGGAAGCTCTAATATTGGTGATTTTTGCATTTTTAGGTATTTTACCTGGAAGGGGAGAGAATATACAGAATCCAGGATATCAGGAGGCCTTTTTAGTAGTCTAGGCATGTGAATCTAAAATTATGGACCAGTGATTCTCAATCTCTCCATCCCAGTGTCTCTTTTATAGCAAATATTTTGTAAACTCTCCTATAATAACCTGAAATGAGATTTTAAAAAATCAATATAATATTCTAATCGAAGCATAAAAGTGAGGGGTGAGGATGTAGCTTAATGGTAGTGTGAGGCCCTATGCTCAATTGCCAGTATTGTTAAAAAGAAAAGAAACATACATAAAGGTGAAATAAGTATTTTATCAGAAAATAATATGTGACTTTAAATATGAAAATGCTCAGGCATGACTATGTTAGGAGACACAGTGAAGTAAGTTTGTTCCCTGTATACTGCAACAGTACAAAGAATCACTGTGTATGCCACAATTACAAATGTAGACTATTAGATATATTGGCATTTCAGATATCATAGGGCCATTTTCTTCAGATTGTTTCTTTTTCAATTTGGATAACAAATGGCCAATTCACAAATGGTAAGCAATTCATGGTAAAATTTTGAACAAAATTGGACTCTTTCCCTCAAATTACATGGCAGTTGTACTTAGGGAATAGTCTACACTAAAATGGTACAAAAATGGTATAATTTATATATAGTAAAGTTCTGGACTAAAATGATCATATATAGGCTATTTACCAACTAAAAATGGTAAGGAAGGTCCAGAGGAATCTTAAAATCTTCAGGGATGCAGACAGTTCTTTTTGGTATTGTGTTCTTACACATTTTAGGACTTATAGGATCAGTAGCACCCTGTCCATAAAGTACTCTCCTTCTTATCCAGATTATCCTGCAACCAAGAAAGGTCTCATGGGTTTTCAGATGTTTCTGTTCTGCTTCTGGTAGGAATTGCTAATCTATGCAGTGACCAATGAGATAAAGATAAAATTGTTGATATTAATTTGGAGGGAACTTGGAAGTGCTGAAAGCAGTGGGAAGCTGCCAAAGCTGTGTTAGGAAAAGGAGAGGAGACCTTGAAAATAATAGGAATTAATGTTTATCAAGGAGTTAAAGAAAAATATTTCATACTTTTTTGTGTCATCCTAAGAGCAGCTTCTTTACTTTGTTTTATTTGTTCAAGTTTCTGAACTTGCTTTTAGACAAACCATTTTCATGCTTTGGAGATGTTTATGTGAGCTTTAAAAGGGAGATACAGATTATGGGTTGTTCTGGTGGACAAGAACTGAGCAAATTCACCTGAATTTGAGGACTAAATCTTTAGGTTGAAGCTAGATAAAATGAGATTAAGAGTCTGAATGCTTATTGACAACTTCCTTTTGAGGAAGGAGAATAATTTTTTTTCCTTTTTAATCTCCCTCTGGTATGACTATTGTCTATCTTGAACTCAAATGTTGCAGTCTCAAGATAGACATTTTATCATTTTATTACAGTTTCAGCAATTTGTATTTATATAGAAGGTTATTTACTGCTTATGCTGTTTTGGGAGAATAAAATGCCTTAAGGAATTTGTAAACAATTTTCATGCCTTTTTTTTTTCTTTTTTTTTTTAACAGTAGCAACTATGATAGAATGGGCTGTTTTCCCAGTTTTCAGAAATTTTTTGATTCATAGGAGTGGAACATTTGATTTTTCTTTTCTTTTTTTTTTTTCTCCTGGTGTATATTTGAAACTGCTAAATGGTGTTAAGAGAGATTTGATTTGGCCCACTTGTTGATTCATTGGCATTATTCAAAATAATACTCTTTTTTTGAAATATGTGTATTTTAACTGAAATTAGATAATCTTTACAAGCAGGGATCAAGTTTTGAGGATCTTTATTCTTTCAGCTCACAAAATGATGCCACACATAGTTGCTACTCCCTAAATCTTCATCTGATTATATTAACAAATGAAACAACTGCTTTGGAGAAAAATAGAGGATTAGGAAAATATTTTATAGAGTGATGAATAGCCAGCCTACACAGTAATATAAATTAGAACCCAGGGTGCTTAACCATTGAGCCATATCCCCAGCCCTTCTTATTTTTTATTTTTGTAGAGTCTCACTAAGTTGCTATCCTCCTGCCTCAACCTTTCAAGTTGTTGTCTCTTAATGACCTAAAATCTAAGCACTTAATAAATATGTGTGACTTATAGTACTCTGACGTCTTCTGATTTGCTTTCCCAAGTTTTGGCTGTTTTATTGCTTATTGATACTTTCAGTAACAACTCCAATCTCCAACTTAGAAACAGGTTCTGTGTTTGTTAATTTAATTTGGATTAGTAAATTTGAGGGAAAAATCAACTTTGTGGAAGCTGTAAGCCAGGAGTTTATCTGGAGTTTATCTGGGATTGCTACCCCTTAAGGACTGAGGACAGCAAACCTACATTGTAAAGTGTTAAGTTAGTAAGCGTTTTAGACTCTAGCGTATGTAGCTTCTTTTATGACTACTCTACTGTTGTAAACACAGCCATAGACAATACATAAATGTGGCTGTGTTCCAATAAACCTTTATTTACAAAAACAGGTTCTCTTGAATGCACATTTAGATCAAATTTGAATACCCAAGTAAAAATAGACTTTAGTAAGTGTTGTCATTTTGTTGTTGTTCATTCTTTTACAGAGTCCCATTTTATTTGGTAAGGTACTGAGACTAAGTCCTGTAGTAGATACAAAGATGAATCAAACATGGATTTAGTCCTCAAGGGACTTGTCCAGTCCTCTCCACTCAGAACTCTGCAGTAGCAAGAATCATGTCTGATTCACTTTGATAAGTTCCCCTAGGGCTAAGCACAGCACAGAGCAGGTTGTAGATACTTAGTAAATGTCTTTTTAAAGACAAGTGAATGAAGGAATAAGCCATAAGTGTCACAAGAAAGATAAATGGATAAAATGCTTGAGTTCAGAGGAATGACCCATTGTTTCTAGTTTGGGAAGTTAAAGGTTTTTGAGAAAAAGTTAGTAACTGAACTATACCTTAAGAAGGGAAGAATATGAGCAAATTGGATACCCATTTCAGCCTTTCCTTCCATTATATAAAACATGCTATCTCCTGTTTAGAAACAATTGGAATATTATGTAGCTTAGAATTATTGACTTATATTCATTATCATTTTTAAATTCCAAAAGACCTCTTCCTAACAGTAAGGTTATTACCTAAATTCTCTCAGTATGATAAGTTTTTTTTTCTTTAGTACTGGGAATTAAAATCAGGGCCTTGTGCTTGCTTGGCAAATGCTGTACTATATTCCTAGCCCTTTTAAAATTTCATATTGAGATAAGGTCTTGCATAGGTGCCCAGGCTGACCTTGAACTTGCAATTCTCCTGCCTCAACCACTCAAGTAGCTGGGATTAGAGTCATGTGTCATCTTGCTTTGCTATGATAAGGATCTTCCACTGACATTTTTATACAGAATTGTTTTAGGGTCCTTGTAGTCATAAAATGTTTTATTTTTACCCCCTGGATTTATTTACCCTAAAGCAGTTTTATCCAATTTTTATAAGATGAAAAGTTTCACATCTCTGTCCTGCTCCCATAATATTAGTGGTCTTTTCTATTTTTATTCATTGAATATACAAAAATTTATTGAGTTAATTATGTACAAGCAAATAGTTAAGGAGTAGGTAGGGGCTGTGGTTGTAGCTCAGTGGTAGAAAGCTTGCTTAGCATATGTGAGGCACTGGGTTCAATCCCCAGCACCACATAAAAATAAATAAAGTCAGTAAACTGACTTTTAGTGGATGTCTGCTGTGTACCAGGTATGTGATAATATTTTTTCATAATAATCCTGTGAAGTTAGATGCTATTTTTCACCATTTTACACATGATGAACTTGAGGCTCAAAGAGATTGATTAACTATTTCAAGGTCATTTTGCTAATAACCGGTAAGACTAAGATATAAAACCAGTTTTGACTCCAAAAGTCCTTGACTTTTAATATTGCCACTTCATCTCTTAGATATCAGAAATTGGTGAAATCCAATTTCAGGAAAATGATGTACAGTCTTAGTTTTTGTAGTAATTTTCAGTGTCTTCAGATGCTTCAAAATGTGCTTAGAAATTAATTCTTCAGGTTTAAAGTAGAGTTAATTTTATTTCATCTTAACTCAAAAAGGAAGGCAAGAATAATGTGTAATAAAAATTTAAGCTGTATAACCAGACTAAGAAATTTCTGCCCAAAAGGAAAATAGGCTACTGAAGAGAGTAAAAGTAGCTTTCAAAACAAGGGATACACCCAAGCAAGAAGAAATAAGAAAACCTACAAAATGTTACAGGTAAGATAGACATCAGACAAAAGCCAAAAAAGAGAGTTTTGGAGTTTCTGGCCAGAGACTTCAAAGCGGGTATAATAAAAGCTTGTAGGAGGACTTGATAGGAAGGAGGCTAGTCAGAGACACAGCAGGATCTTTTTTATGATCAGGGTGCAAATTTAAGTGCAAGGATAAAGACCGAAGGTACCAAAGATCAGTGCACTTGTTTTTACTGAAGAAAGAAGTATTCATTTCTAAAATGTATTTTTAAGTAGACAGGTCAGAACTTTTTCTGATTTAAGAAGTTAAAAGTTGTTAAATCCTTCTAACCAGGTGGGATCTTTCTAAGATTTTTCTTTTTTCATAACTTGTATCTTGTACTCCTGATTTTAAAATAAACAATTATGTTACTATCATATAGTAATTGTAATAGGTGCCATTTATTGAGTGTTCACATGTCACGTAGTAATGTATATAAATGTCCTAATTCATAAAAATTTATGCCAACTCAAGGAATTTCATATAATAATTATTATCATTTTAGATAGCCCATGAGGACCAATGAGGAAACAGAGGGCAAGTAACTTGACTAACTAAGGTCGTGGAGCTGATAAGGAGGGAGCCAAAACTCAAACCATGTTTCTTTGATTCCAAAGCCTGTGACCTTACTACTGAGTTATTGAAAATAGGTACAAACTAGGAATATATAAGTACTCTTAGTGTTTTGGTTAACATCATTCTGGCTTTTTTTTTTTTTTTTTTTTTGCCATGCTGGGGATTGAACCCAGGGTAGCATGCAGGCTAGGAAGCCATCTATCCCTGAGCTACACCCCCTACCCTCTATTGTTGCTTCTTAATATATACATATGCTATACATTCTTTTTTTTATAATTTGCTTTTTATTCTCTACTTAATATATAGTCTCTAAGCATTGTTCAATATTATAATATTTAAATGATTTAGTTGATGTTTATTTTGGATTGCCTTATTTGTTTTAATTATTCTCCTATTGTTGAGTATTCAAATTGTTTCCAGTTTTTATATTATAAATAACACAGTGAAGAATGTTCTCGTATATGTTTTATGCATCTTTCTGATTATTTTCTTAAACATTTGAATTTTAGTTACTGAGCCTGAAGACATGAATATATATAAGATTTTTGAATCTTAACCATGAAATTACCCTCAAGACACATTGTGCCAATTACCAGTATCAGTTCAGGAGATTGTTCATTGAACCACTCTCCTGAAAACTTGTAAGACTGTGAGCTGTTGTCTGAAATGCATGCCTCATTATTAATAGGTTCTGTACTGGAGATATGGCAGATTGCATCATGGTACATCCAGATAAAAAGTTGAAGCAGGAACTAGTAATTCCACTTGTATACTTATCAAAGTGTTTGATTTTTTTATTAGATATAAAAATATTAAAAATATATCTTTGTGCTACGTGTGGTAGTGCATGCCTATAATCCCAGCAGCTCAGGAGGCTGAGGCAGAAGGATTATAAGTTCAATGTCAGCCTCGGCAAAAAAGCAAGGCGCTAAGCAACTCAGTGAGACCCTGTCTCTAAATAAAATACAAAATAGGGCTGGGGATGTGGCTTAGTGGCCAAGTGCTCCTGAGTTTAATTCCTAGTATCCCTCACCCATTATATATATATATATATATATAGAGAGAGAGAGAGAGAGAGAGAGAGAGAGAGAGACACAGACACACACACACGTGTGTGTGTGTGTGTGTGTGTGTGTGTGTGTATTTTGCGTGAGGGAGGGAGAGAAATGATAAAACATTGTGAATGAAATAGAGAATTGTAAGGAGTAAGTACACCAAGGACCAGTGCTAGTATCTAGTTTGACATTAGATAATTAGATGATACTATATTCTCTAGGTAATATAAAAAGTGACCTAGTAATAAGTCTGTATAAGACTTTATAAGGTTTTTGTGAATGGACATTAAGGTAAAATAGAGAGCCTGGCACAGTGGCATGTGCCTGTAGTCCTGGTGGCTAGGGACACTGAAGCAGGAGGATTTCAAGTTCAAGGCCAGCCTTGGCAAGTTAGACCCTGTCTCAAAATTTTAAAAATTGAAAAGGACTGGGATTGTAACTCCTGTAATACCCCTAGATATGATTCCTAGTACTACACATACACAGAGAAAAATATCAAGTAACCCGGCGTGATAGCACACACCTACAACTCTAGTGGCTTGGGAAGCTGAGGCAGGAAAGTCACAAGTCTGCAACTTAACAAGACCCTGCCCAAAATGAAAATGAAGTGTTGGTGATGTAGGTTATTGGTAGAGTGCCTCTGAGTTCAGTCCCCAGTATAAAAGCAAAAAACTACCTAGGGTGAAAGTTCAAAAAATTTTAAGTCTGGAAATGTCAGATGCAGAGACTTTTGTGAATAATTGGTAAATAATATTATTATAAGAAACATTTCTGACTAAAAATGTAGTGAATTCTAAAAAGAATTAGATAAATGTATGGAGAAATAAGGTACAAGTAAACTAGTATGTTTTAGAGGACATACGTTTTGAATTTGAGAAATAACTTGTGACTTTAATGAGGCCATTTTATTTGTGTCTTCAGTCCCACCACAGTGCCTGGTCTGTAATAGGCACCAAGATTAAGTGTTTAAATGTTGAATTAATTTGTGAATGAATCAAACAAAGGAGCCTAAGAGATTATTTTCTAGGGGCTGGGAGTATAGCTCAGTAGTAGAGCTTTTGCCTAGCACATGGGAGGCTCTGAGTCCAATCCTTAGCACAGCAAAAAGAAAAAAAAATGCTTTCTGGACCTAAAATACAGGATAAATCTGCACAGTCAGGGTTCCCTTGAGAAACAGAATCAACTAATATAGGTATGTATATATCTGTTTTAAGAAATTAGTTTATATGATTGTGTGATGGCAAGTCTAAAATTTATTTGGTGGGCCCACGCAAACTGAAAACTTTCAAGTAAAAATTGAATCTGTTTGTATGTGTGTTTGTGTACACACATGTGCATACTTGTGATGGCTGGGGAGTGCTAACTAGGTAGTGTAGCCTAGTGAAGTTGACACATAAAATTGACCATCACAATGTACTTGGGTTAAAGAATTTGAAACCAAATGTGCAACTTGGTTTGACAAACCTGTGATGAGTCCAGGAGCTCCAGTTCTCTCTGAGGTATCCAGGACTAGGTTGATTATTGGGGCAAGATTTTCTGGTCAGTCACATTTGTTCACATTGTAGCTTAATGTGAGCAAAGAAAGCTTCTTCCATTGTTAGAATAAAGAGACAAGAACTCACATCATTATTTTGAAAATACTCAAAGAGTACTTACAAGATTATTCTTTAAAAAAATCATTATGTACAGTGAGGATTTTAGTTAGAAGAATTTTTGTTAATTATACTGCTTAGTGGAATGATACTCATTTGAGGTAAGCCCAAGAGTTGTTTCTTATTTGGCTTTTGATTTTATTATATTGTTTTGCTATGTATGTGTGTGTGTGTGTGTGTGTGTGTGTGTGTGTGAGAGAGAGAGAGAGAGAGAGAGACAGAGACAGAGACAGAGAGACAGAGAATGAACCCAGGGACACACTAATACTGAGCCACGTCTTTAGCCCTTTTTTCCATATATTTTCAGAAAGGAACTTGTTAAATTGCTGAGGCTGCCTTAAACTTGTGATCCTCCTGCTTCAGCCTCCCTTATAGCTAGGATTACAGGTTTATGCCACCGTGCCTAACTATTTTTTAATTTTTGAGGTGCTTTATATCAAACGTAGGATCTTTTATATACTAGGCAAGTGCTCTACTACTGAGCTGCAACCCCAGCCCTCTTCCCCTCCTTGTTTTGATCGATATTATAATGCATATCTTTCTCAAATTCTGCTTTGCTAGTAGTATTTTTTGTTCCCTTTTTTTCTCCCTTCTACTGCTGTTGTTTAAATTCAAAGAGCTTTCTTTGTGGAAATTGAACCAAATAATAAGACAACATAAAACACTGAGTTCAGCAGAAAGTGATTTGCTTGTGATTAACCCTTGAGAATTGAGTCACTGCAAAATAACAAAGAAAGAATATTTTTGAGATATTCTGCACATTCTTCTTTTCCATTAGTGGATGAGACATCCCCCATTGCAGGTGTTATGAATTCCCTTACTGCTTTGTTTAGGCTTTATCATATTTATCATGACCTGTTTTTAGAAAAATATGTCCCAAATAGAGCTTCTTCCACCTGAGCCCATTTAGTCTTTCCTGGCAGCAAAAGGCAATTTCCTTCTGCCAGTTGTTCAAGACAGTAATCTTGACATCCTACACTATTCTCTTCATACACCACATCCAGTCTCAGAAAATCCTGTTTTTGTACCTTCACAATACACATCACCAGAATCCCACCACTTTCATTTCCATCACTAATCACTCTGGTCCAAGTTACCAGTACCTTTTTCTTTGATTATTTTTATAGACATCTAACTCATCTCCATGTCTCAGCTTTTGACCCTGAGCAATTTTTTTCTCAACAGACAACTAGAGTGATTCTTAGAATCTAAGATCATCTCAGATCTCTGCTCCAAACAATGATATCTTCTCTAAGAGAAAAACTGAAGTCCTTATGTTGACTGGTAAGGACTCACATGATCTACTCCCATGTGACTTCTCTGACCTCATTCTCTGTTCCTCTTTCCCTCTAACTTTTTCTCTCCACACACTGGCAATCATTAGAGGCATCACCCTCTCCTCTTCAAATTTGTTCCCTTTGCCTATAGTGATCTTTCTTCAGATGTTGGCATGGCTTCTTTCTTGTTTATTTTTCAAAATTCACTTTTGTCAGATACACAGGTAGGTACCTGTAATTCTAGGTGCTTGGGAGGCTGAGGCAGGAGGATCTCAAGTTTAGCCTTGGCAATTTAGTGAGACCCTATCTCAAAACAAAAAATAAAAAGTGCTGAAGACTAGCTCAGTGATAGACTGCTCCTGGGTTCAATTCCCAGTACCAGCTGGGGAGGAAATATTCACTTTTCATTCTAGCTTTTCCTAGTCATTCTACCTAAATTTGTCACTTTCAGTATACAAACACACACCCACTGCTTTACCTGCATTATCTTAACTTATGGCACATATTATTATGTAAATATTCTTTTCCTTATTTCTATTGTTTACTATCTGTCTCTCATGCTAAAAGGTAGCTTTGCAAGGACAAGGATTTTGTCTGATACATCCCTAGGACTTAGAATCATGATGGGTACATGATAAACACTTGTTGAGTAGTTCTTTAATGAACTAATAAATAATCAGTCAGAGATGGGAGGTGACCTTTGAATGGTTACTATTTTTAATCAAAAACTGAGAGTCCTTTTAATGTTATTCCTTTCTGTTTTTCTGAATGACCTGTAGATTGTGTTCATTTCACTTTTGTAAGAAAATTGACATAAAGCCCTTAACTTCATTTGCTTTGTCTTCCATGAAACATTTGGATATATTCACCCAGTCCAGGATATTTTGACTAATTGTTTTAGCTTTTTCACTTCTTTGACTTAAAGATCTAACCAGATCAGTTCTAGGGGAGGAAATTTTATTTGAAGGCTCACAGTTTCAGAGCTCTCAATCCATAGACAGCAGGTTCTATTCCTCAAGGCTCAAGGTGAGGGAAGATATCATGGAGGAAGAGTGTGGCAGAGGGAAGCAGCTCATATACTGATCAAGAAGCAGAGAGAGTCTCCACTTGCCTGATACAAATATATACCCCAAAGGCAGACCCCCAATTCCCACTTCCTCCAGCCACACTCTACCACTTCAGTTATCACTCAGTTATTCCCTGCCAGGAGATTAATTCACTGATTGAGTTAAGACTCTCACAATCCAATAATTTCTCCTCTGAACCTTCTTGTATTGTCTCACACATGAGTTTTTGGGGGACACTTCATATCCAAACTATAACACAAATATTGTTCATTGTATTTTCCCACTTCAAAATACAATTTAAGTCACCCATAAAATTGTTTTATCTTACATGCACAGATAATACAAACTAAAAGGACATCTGGATGGTCAGGAGGCTGCTTAAGATCCTTTTCATCCATTATATAAAGCTTTTGAAAACATATGACATGCAAGCATTTTGGAAATCCAAAAACACACTTGCTGAAAGAGATTCAAAATAGACAGGCAAGCTGCAATGTATGTATTCTAGTAGAGAGATCTGCTGAGTATAAAGGAGGCACTGAAGAATTTTGCTTAGGTGAGGAGTTGAGCAGGGAAAACTTCACTGAGAAAACCTTGAAGTTGTTTTTGAAGAATGAGAATTTCTAGGAGAGGAATAGAGGAACAGGAAGAGTAAGAATAAAGATGTGAGAGTAAAGAAAGACCTAATGGAGTATCTGCCACATTCACACAGCGTCATGTCATTTTTCATAACCTTGTGTCAAATCATTTTGAGTATTTTATGATACAGTTATTCATACCCTTATTTCACAGATGAGGAAATGGGTCCAGACAGAATAGCTTAGGGTCATCAACTGACAAATGTTGAGTTAAAATTCAAGCCCAAGCCTGATTAACTTTGAGGCCTTGTGGGCTTCCCGTTGCATACCTCTCTTTCCCATCCTGCCACCCACACCCCCATTCAAAGGTAAGGTGGTGGAAAATTGAGGGGTGGAGATTCATGCTTGCTACATGGATGAAAACCATGAAGGCTTATGAAAAATATAAAAGTTTAGAATTAAGAGATCCATAAGGAATGGAAAGAGTACTAATTAAGAATGAAGAAGATGACACTGAGCAGTCTTGAAAGACTAGCAAACCTCCGAAACCATCATTGTGTAATGATATTCTTTAGTGTGGATATAAGACTTTTAACTAGCCATGCTTAGCAGTCTAGGAAATGAATTCTCTATGACTGCTCTCCCACCATTTTTAAATCAATCAATAATTTCATTGGGAATTTAGCATCTCTTGGTTTCTGCAGTGCTGTTTTATATATGCCTGGAAATTTTAAAACCCAAAATGTTCCTGCACTGTGTGTGGTTAGAGGAAATATGGTGAAAACTCTGCTTTTTGGCATTTTTGGCCAATATAATTTAAAGGCATGAATTTTAAAAACTGAAATACGGTTGACCAATATCACATAACATTGCCTTTGAACAAACAGTATCTTTTTTTTCCATGGTGGTCCTGAGAATATTGTTAAAAGCTGAACTTTTAAATTTGGCTTAAGCAGAAGATTAGGTTTGTTTTTCTTATGTAGATCACTTTCCAAACACCAGTCTTCATGAGTCATAAAATAATTTTTTAAAATATTTATTTTTTTGGTTTTAGATGGACATAATATTTTTATGTGGTGCTGAGAATCGAACCCCTTGCCTCACGCATGCTAGGCAAGCATGCTACCACTTGAGCCACATCCCCAGCCCATAAAATAAATTTTTTATGAAAATTTGTATGATTTATTTTTCAAGTATATATGACCTCATGTTTATAGAAAGATCAGCTTGTGCTACTAGTGGAAGAGGTGCTAACCTAATTTTGTGTAATAGTTGTGGTTTTGAGGCTCAAACCCAGGCCCTCAAACATGCTATCCAGGTACTCTACCACTGAACTAGGTCCCCAGCTTTAGAATTTATGTAGATCTTCTGCAGGCCTAGAAAATGTTTGTTAGTTTTTTGAACCATATACATCAATCTTCAGAGAAAATGTTCTTAACTAAAATTTGCCTACTGTGGTTTGAATGTGGGTTGTCCCCTTCCCCCGAAACTCTTCAATATGTTTAATCCCCAATGTGAGGTATTAAGAAGGTAAAGATTTGACTATGGCATGTAAGTGTAGAGTCTTTGGGAGGTGGTTAGGATTAGATCAAGTCATCAGGGTGGAGCCCCAGATTTGAACACTGGTAGCTTTATAAGATGAAGAGACCAGGACACACACACACACACTCAACACACTCACAAACTCACCGCCTGTCCCTTGCCATTTGATGCTCTGGTGCACATCAGGGTTCTGCAAGCAAGAAGGTCATCATCAGATGTGGCTCTTGGCTCTTGGGCCAGAACTGTGAACCAAAATAAACATGTTTAATAACTTATCCAAATTGTGGTACTATGTTATTACATATAGTTGAAGGACTAAAGCATTACTAGCCTTGTGCATATTAAAGGGGGGATTAAAAAAATCCTTGCCAAGAGGTTCATCTGTAAACCCAGGGACTAGGGAGGCTGAGGGAAGAGAAGTTCAAGTTTGAGACCAGTCTCAGCAATTTAGCAAGGCCTTGTCTCAAAGCATTAAAAGTGCTGGGGATGTAGCTCAGTGTTGAATGCATCTAGATTGAATCCCAGTATAAAAAAACAACAGGAACAACAACAAAAACCTCATGTGGCATCCTTTCTTTATAGATCACACTACCTGATTTTTTTTTTATATTTTCAGCACATATTCTAATTTTCCTGAGTCAAACAAACAGCAACTTTTCTCCATTTCTGTTGAATTCTCAAATGAACTATGATGTGTATCTAATCGCGTGAACAATTTTAGACACTTAACCTGTTTATTGCCTCGTTGTTAGAAAATGACTGTATTTGTGGTACTAACACTATGCCTGCTTCACCATTTTGCTTTTATATTGTCTTTTCAATGTCATTTTTCTCATTCTGTTACTGGCAATTTAGTTTTAAAGCATCATTGTTTAAAAAACATTTAAAATAAAAATTGAAGTACATCTTCTTGCCTGCAACTGGATCAGAGAATGTGTTGGGTATATCAAAGAAACAAAATAGATCTTCTTAGCCTGAGGACCAATACTGAAGTTTAAATAAAAAAAATAGCATAGTGATAAAGAACTTGTGAATTTTTTTTCCAATAGTAGTCAAACAGGGAACATGTTCATAGAATTCTCTGATATTTATGCCAAATGAACCATGAGTGTTCAAAAAAAAACCCATTATATTTTAGATTTTATTTTGTTTTTTTTTTTAAATAAGGCAAAATAAAGTATGATTCTGCATGAGCTACTTGCTCAGATTTCAAATTACTCTCCTTCTCTTGTACTATCTATTTTCTACAGTTGAAATTAGAATGCTTCTTTTCCCTGTCTGGATCATTCACTTATGTGGAGGTTTGGGAGGAACTGTTATTGTTTTTCAGCTCACTGTTTTGTGTCTAAAAAGAAATGCCAATGGCTTTTTAGAGAATGAAAAAAATATTAGGTAACAAATATTTTTTGCTAAGAAACAAATTATTCTAGACCAATTAAAGTTTTAACTTGTTAATAATATAACATCTTAATATTTCAATATAAAACTTGACAAAAAGAACTTTTATTCTTATTTCAGAGTACAAAATTAGTTGTAGGTTATGTGATTTTTTTTTTAATTTCATGTTAACTTCAACTTCTAAATTTATTTTTGTTTGTTTGCTATCAATTGTTTATGCTTAAAAATACAAACTGTGTTCTAATGTAAATTAATTAAAATACATTTCAAGAGATAATTTTAAATTCAAGTCTCGTCCAATGAGGAATTTTAGTTGTAATAAAGTGAATTTTTGCATAGCTATGCTATACTTTGTGCTTTTAGTGTGGATAAGTAAGGTTGGATTTTATAATTTTGTTTATTTATTCATTGAACATCCTTATTTACTCCAGTGATTTACCTAATTTGTTTTTAGAAAAAAAAATTTTTTTCTTAGTTGTAGATGGACAGCATGCCTTTATTTTATTTGTTTATTTTTATGTGGTGCTAAGGATTGAAGCCATAGGTTGCTAGGCAAGTGCTCTGCCCCAGCTATTTCCCCAACACCCGCTCCAATTTGCTTTTGTTTTGTTGTTATTTTTAAAGGTTACAATGCCTTTTGTGTTTTTTTTTTCTCTAAATTTAGTCTTTAAAAATAGAGGTTAGAGGTTACCTTTTATTAATTTTTAATCAACTTATTTTTTCTTACTATATTGTTGAATGAATGAAAATGAAATATAGCAGTTCTGCTGATGTGCTTGCTTATAGGAACTCAAAGATAAAGGAGACAACCTCCTTGACTTTAGTGAGTCTTTTTTTCCTAGTCTGCCAGAAGTTCTTATGTTGGGGCTTGAGGATTGAAGGACTTCAGGCAAACCCATGAATGCCCTCAAATTATATATCAAAAGACTGTTGGTGTGTGTATGTTCCTGGGAAAATGGTCCATATATTTCACTGGATTTTAAGATTTAATACCTAGAAATGCTAAAGGAGACAGAACACATCTAACTATAATTTAGTATAATAAATACAAAATTATATTTTATTCTAAGAAGATAAAATATTATAAGTATTATAGTAAGGATAAGAATAAAGATCTGTGAGAGATAATAGCATAAACATTGGATGTTTAAGGACCCTCATAGGACTCATTTGATGCAGGCCCTAGGGCCAAATTTGCCTTTTTCCATGCAACATCTTTGATATATAATGTAGTAACTGGCAGGTAATAACATTTATATGTGAAGGTCCTTGCAGTAATGGATGGATGGCTCTTTGAAGATAGTTTAATGGAGGAACTATTTGCAGCCGTGTGGGCATGGTTGAAGGTACCCAATAAAGAATAATGTATCACCTAAGGAGAAGCAAGGGTTTGGAACAGTTATCCATCAGTTGAAGGGGTAAGGATAGGACTGGTGTCCTAGAACTCATTAAGAATTGTAGGTGTGGAGGGGTCACTCAATGGGAACTATGGCCAAAGAGGAAACAAAAGCAGGGGGAAAAAACACTTTGACTACCTGGTGTGGTTATTTCTCTCTCCTTTGTTTCTCCTGCTGGTGAAACAGTCAGAAGCTAGAGGGCAAGTAAGTACTAGATAATAGTCTTTAGAGATAAGAGCAAAGAGAAGTACAAAGCTAAGCAGAGGATGGAGAGTGGACCTTGGGGAATTAAATAGGAGCTTATCAACAGAGTACTCAAAACTTACTTGAATTAAGTTGAATTTTTATTGTTAAATATAACTTAGCTTTACATATTGTTAGAATAAAATGAAAATGAGCAAATGCATAATGGTTTAATTTTTTAAAATACAAATACCTCTAATCCTTGAAATCAAAATCTCTGAAATTGTACAGACAATTATTTGTCTCATATATTTTGAATATTTGAATAGTTGAATTAATAAAATGGTACAATAATTATTATTCTATAAAATTTGAAGTAAGAATAACTCAACTTTTTCAAGATTTTACATTTTAATAATATGCATTTTTCAGAATGTGAGAAATTGGGGTATTTAGCCTAGGAAAATTCATTTTCTAGAGCTTGCCTCAAACAATCTTCTCTGAGAACCTATAGACAATCTATATAGAAAACCTTGGCTAGTTACTCTTTTGATACAGTAGTAATATCCAGAATAAATATATAAAGATCTAAAAAAACTTACTACCAAACAAATATCCCAATGAATAAATGGGCAAATTAACTCAACAGGCACTTCTCAAAAGAAGAAATGTGAAAGGCAAAAAGAAAAGAAAAAGTGTTTAACATCTTTAGCATTTAGGGAAATGCAAATCAATCTATGCTGAGATTTTATTTCATTCCAGTTAAAATGGCAGCCATCAAGAATACAAACAACAATAATAAATGTTGTAGAGTATATGGGGAAAAGGAAGGAACAGTTGTACACTGTTGGCAGAAGTCAGTGGTGTACTTTATGCTTTGAATTTAGCCCTGGATCCTCTGCCACTACAACTTATTTTTTAAAAAGACATGTTTGTTTTCTATTTTTCTCTCCCTTCTCCCTGATCTCTCCCCCTCCTTAATCTCAGGGGAAATAGGATTGATTACCTTTCTTCCCCATCCTAGGACAAGTTATCTGTCCTTGAGAACATAGCTACCACAGGAATGAAGTAATTAGACTTCAGAGATGGTAACGAGTATCTCAGAAATCTCCCAATTTGTCACTTGAATTGAATTACCTCTTTAAAAAACCAAAAACCCACCCTGTGTCATGCTCTCCTGTAATCCCAGTGGCTCTGGAGGCTGAAGCAGGAGGATCATGAGTTCAAAACCAGCCTCAGCAATGGCAAGGGGCTAAGCAAGTCAGTGCGACCCTATCTCTAAATAAAAAGTACACCCTGAGTTCGATCCCTGGTACCAAAACAAACAAACAAAAAACCCCTAAAAACCCTCTGTTCTACCCGTGGGCAGAATCACGGCTTCTAGGACTGGAGTCTCTTGTTTCTCCTTTGCTAGCAAAGCAATAAAACTTATTTTTCCTTTTTCTTAAAACTGTTTCCTCATTATTGGTTTGGCATCAGGAACCAAGGACTAAGCTTTTGATTATAAGGAGAGGAAAGAGGAAATATTGGGAAATGACATTGACCAAATGATGTTGTTACATCATGTGCATGCATGGATATGTAACAATGAATCCCATTATTATGTGTAATTATGTTGCATTAATAAAAAATTGGGATAAAAAGAAAAAACATTTACACTTAAGTCATGAAAATAGTTTCTTTGGTATCTTCTAGAAATTTTGTTATTTTATCATCTACATTTTGAGCTACAGTTACCTGGGATTGACTTTTGTATATTGTGAGAAAGGTTAATATTAATATTTTCCATTTTGATAGTCAGCTGACCAAATATTATTTATTAAGGGGAAAAAAGATACTTTGTTTCTGGCTTGCAATGCTACTTTTGTCACAAATCAAGTCAGTTAATTAAAAAAAAAAAAAATCTCTGAATCTTCTTGTACTCAAATTTAAGTATTATAGATCATTGTTGTACTTGTTATACCACTTATGTTCAAAAGTACTGTAGTGACACCCCCTTTCTCCACAGAAAATCTTAATTGCACTTCTCCAAACATCTTCACCATGGCTGATTTTAGAACTGTCAGCAGAAGAGTCTCTACAGAAGAGTTCAGTGTAGATAAACTTCCAATTTTTGTGTTGCCCTATCTTACTCGGCCACTGGCCAGGAAGAAATCAGCACTCCAGGTGCTGGACACGCCCTTACTAGTTTTTTACAAACATTTATCCAGTATAGTAGTTTGTGAAAAATGTGTAAAACAAGGCCTCTGGTCTTGAGCTTCATAGAGATGTCTACATTTCTAAGATAAGAGAAGTTACCAATTGGGCTCCATGGTCACACCTGGCAGGGGGAGGGAAGAAAGGGGAGAAGAAGCTCTCCCCTTCTCAGGTGTTGACCTTGAAGGGTTAACTTGCCCAGAATAGTGAAAGAAAAAGCTGTTTTTATGTGAACTTCTGCGCCCCTTCCCTTACATGTTGGGTGTAAAATTCTGAAATTACCTTAACTTGAGGTTCAGGGGATTGATTGATTATAGCAAAAGCTGTGCCCTCTGAACCTGGCTGCAGCTAAATAAAACTGTTTCCTGCTATCTTCAGTGCCTTACCTCATGTGTCCTTTAGTTCATTTTTACTGATAATGTTAAAAACAGCTGACATCTGCTAACATGTGCAGGCTACATGTGTTAAGCCCATTGTGTGTATTCTTACATTTTATCCTTACAATAGCCTTAGGTGGTATAATTACCATTGCTAGGTGCTTGGTATGAATCAATGGACAAAAATAAGTTCCACATAGAGCACAGATGTTCACATCCCAATATTTATATTTTTACATCATTTTTATTGTTTTTGCTAGTATTCTCTGGTTGCTTTTGAAGCTGAACACCTTTTCTTATGAGCCTCAGGTGTGCTAGGCAAGCTCCAACACTGAGCTAGATGTCTAAAATGAAAATGAAATCCTTGGCTTAGTCTTTTGTCCACATTTCTTGTGTGTTGTCTGTCTTTTTAATTTGGAGGAATTCTGTATGTATATTTGGATATGTGCCCATTGTTCTGAGTTGTAAATGACCTCTGTCATTCTGTGAGATCAGTTGACGAGGGGCTAGTTTGTTTTGTTTTGGTTTTTGGTGGCACTGGGAACTGAACCCAGTGCCTCTAGCATGCTAAGTGAATGCTCTAGTGCTGAGAGCCATAGACAAGTAGGAATGACGCATGGCATTTTGGTTTGAAAGGTGACCCTGCTCAGGGATCAGGGTGGCTCCGGGTTTAGGGTGGATCCTGCTGGGAATAGGGTGGCTCCAGGATTAGGGCGTATCCTGCTGTCTCAGGTGCCCACTCCTTTGGAGTTCCCATTGAGTGGGGTTCTGAGAGAATTGGTACGCAGAGCCTGGTGGAGGGAGTGTATTCCCAGGTAGTGTGTGTAGAGTGTCGGTGAGAGTTCGGGAATAAAGGGTTGCTGTTTGAATCTACAAGGCTTGTGTGGTGGCTCAGGGATTTTGTGCCCAGCCAGATTGTGGCACTCTAGTTCTTTAGACAGACATTCTTTTTCTGTAAGGTAAACCACACAGCAGTTTATATGCTTTGTGTTAATTGGTGCACAGGACCTAAGTATAAGGAGGGGCCTTACACCATCTAATATTATCTCAAGGTCACCAAATGTTCTAGGTTTTATTGTCACAGGAAAGCTGGGACCTGAAATTCCAAATCTTGGTTCTTGTGTTCTGATGAAAGAAATTTTAAAAGTCAGACACCAAAAGCTATGCAAGAGATCTTAAGTGAAAGTAAAGTAAAAACAAAGTGAGGCTTAAGCAGAGAGCATTCTCAAGAGAGAGAGTAGGCAGTTTCCAAGCAGAGAAATGACAAAGGAGACAAAGCTGTCTTCAAATTCATGACTGATTGATGTTTACCAAGAGAACTGGGACCACCTTCTCTATTCTTTGCCAATCAGTTGTTCAACTCCTCCTTCATGTGGGCAGTAAGTGGAGTTTTTGACCTTAGTTGATCCTCTCAGTAATTGTCATGGTAGCCATTCTATTTAGGGGTGGCTTCATCTATAAGACAATCCTCTGTTAATGTGGGCATTGGGGTCAATAGCCAGTCAGAAGTTATCTTAGTGCGCCTGTGCTACTAAAAGAATCTTCCTTCAGACAAATGGAGACATGCACAGCCATAATTCGTAACTTCACACTAACCTCAATGGACCCTGTTAAGAGTTAGTCTCATTAATTCTTTCCTTTTGACATATTTTCCCATTAGCTCCTTTGCTTCTGTTTGTTTTCTACAAATTAACTACTACCCTTTGTTTTTTCATCCACATTGAGTTTAAAGAAGACCCTACAGTGACTTTGCCATACATTTCACTGCTCATTGCTAGTTACTACATAACACTATGAATCTGGAGAGAGATTATTTACTAGTTAATATCCTAATCATTTAAGTTTCACCTTAGAATTTAGAATGCCTAGTTAAAGGCAGGGGATGGAATAGATGTAACCTTACAAAAGGCAACTGCCAAAGGAGCAGGCACTTTTAGACCCTTCATCAGCCTACCAAGAGCTCTAGATTTCTCAGAGACAATTATTGGATATTAAAGTTAGAGCACATTTATGCAGCTGCCCTCTCTGACCTGATGTTTCTCATTATAGAGTCATCCCTGGAACGTCTGGGCTTTGATTTCCTAAGACTGATGTGTATTTCATTACAGAACTCGAAGACTAAGGGCTGGAGGGCTTTTAGGTTTTGACATCTAGAGTCTCAGCCTCTTTCTTAACAATGTCTGCACCAGTGTGAAGTATATCCATTCTGTTCTCTAGTGAGATTATTCAAGCTTTTAAAAGAATCTTTGTTGAAGCTTATGAAATTTGTCTCACCACAAGTTAGAAAAAAATGTGCTGTGATTTCACTTTCTTAATTCTGTATCAGTCAGAATTTGCTTTGGCTGCAAGTACCTAAGTACTGAAAATACTTCAGGAAGATAAAGCTTTTATTTTATCTCATGTAAATAGAGGCAGTCCAGGGGTGCTAAGACAACTCTGTGTTGGGGTAGGAAATAGTCTCTTTTCCTCTCATTGTTTTTCCTTCTCTGTCCAGAAGGCTGCTCCAGGTAAAATGTGTGTGTTCCATTCAGCAAAGACATTTTCTCCCTCCCTCTCCTAGGACTTCCGAACAGTTGTACACACAGCTTTGCTTAGGTACTACAGACCAACACTTAGTTACCATAGGCATCAGACTGCCAAGGGAGGCTTGAAATGCATGTCCAACTAAAAATAGAAATTCCTGGTTTTATGAATGGATATTGAGGACAACAATTTATTTCTGCCACATGTTGTGACTGAAGGTTTTTAAATCAGAATTAGCTTATGATATTTTAGATTGTGACATTCTGAACCTGGTTCTTATTGTTTAAAAATTTTACCAGTCCAGAAAAGTAGGAAACTACTTTTTTTTAAATTATTAATGTATTTTTACTTGGTGCTGAGGTTTGAACACAGGGCCTCACATGTGCTAGGCGAGCACTCTACTGCTGAGCCACAACCCCAACCCCCCTGACTAATTTTTAAATTAAGATTTTTACTAAATTTTGAAGTTCAACTTCTTTCCAAAGATGCACTAAAGGTTTTATTAAAACTCTAAAAACAGCAAATGCATTTGAGCATTGCAAATATAAAATATTGAGTAGGAAATATGCACCTTTTGTCCTTATGGAAGATATATATATGTATTAAACCCACTATTAAGAATAGTCTGTTGGTAATGTAAAAGCTCTTGGTTAGAATGAATTCAAATATATGAAAATTAAAGTATAGAATTATTTTAGTTCACCAAAAATTAGATAATAAAGCAAGCAGCAGATATAATTCCTTAGACACTGTAGATTTTAAGTTCTGTTCTTCACAGTAGAGTGTGAAGAAAATCTAGTATTTAATGTAATTATCCTCATTATTTAAGATGATTGATTTTCTTTTAAAACTTAGTATGGTGACAGAAAGTCTAATTGACCATTTTCAGAATTCATTATTTAGCCTTAAATGTGAAATTGGAATGTATAAAAAAAAAAAAAGAAGCAGAAGAAAAAGAAGAAGCAGGAAGGGAGAGCAGAGTGGAAAATTAAACTAGGTAACACTGGAGTGTGAAAAATTTACAGCTCCTTAACAAACAGGAGGTGAGAGGGAAGGGACAACCTGACCAACTGCCTATGAAGGCACTTAATCCCAGAAGACTTTTGTGCCACAAGAATATAAAAGGAGAGGGAAACAACTAAAGGCATATTTCTTTAAACAACAGTAAAACCTAAGTGACTTTTGGGAAGATTGTATACCCCCTAGTACTCAACCAATGAGGAACCAGAGGAGGGACCTTGCCCTGGAGGGAATAGTGCTAATTATAACTGCTCTGGGTGTGCCTGAGCACCAGACACCTGATCTTGCAAGACTGTCACGAAAGCCTCACTTTCTCTGTACCTTCTCAGTTCATTCCTTGGCTTTAGACAGGTGAGTGTGTTTCTCACAGTATGTAATTCTACAAGTTATCATATTTCTTCCTCCACAGGCAAGAAGTTTGATAGCTGTAGGACTGGGTGTTGCAGCTCTTGCATTTGCAGGTAAGATAAATGAAGAATATATGTCAATATTTGTTGTAGGAACAGGATTTTCAATTAGCTGCTACTTTGATTGATGAGTAGGACCCTTGTATTCTGACATTTTTGGTCTTCAAACATTATACATTCTCATTCTTTTCACCATCTATAGTTGCTAAACATTAGTCAGTAAAACAAAATCTAGGTAAACTGTAGTGAAGAAAATTGATGATGTATGTGCTAGGAATGCTAGTCCCAGTAATAGCTGGTGTTCTTGGCTTTTTTTTTTTTTTCTTTTTCTTTAAATTGAGCTATAGTGTATAATTACTAACAAGAAATCTTTGATATGATGCTATCACTGTATGGAGTCGGAGATTTCTCCAGATGCAGAGGAGACCTCAAACCTTCCACATTTTTGACTCCATTGCAGAAAAGAATTTAAGGAAGAGTCAGCTTGTAGAACAAGAAGGGAGAGCTTTATTGGAAAGCAAAAACAAAGAGGGAGTGTAGTCAGATTTTACAGTGAGATAGTGAGTCAAATCTTGCTCTAGGGTTCTAATATTTATAAAGTAGCTAGGGGGCTAGACTAAGGTAGAGTCAGAATAGAATTACATTTTTGTGCTCTAAAGTGCCCTTGCATGTTTTAAGCCTGCTTCTTGGTTCTTTCCAGTGCCCTTTTTAGGTATCTTGCAGTTTTGTTGCTTTTCCATCAGCCAAGGCTCATAGGCATTTCCTTTATGCCTCAGTGTTCTTGTTCTCTGTGCCCTGAATTCCTGTCTCAGTGCAATCTAAGGATCTCAGTGATAGGGAATTCCTTTGTATTCCCATGCTCACTTTTTCTTGCAGATGGCTCTATACTCTTAAGCTGTCAGTTACTTCTGATGAACACAGTTATTCACTGATTTATTACTTCATCTTTTAGCATATTGGTATAATTTCTTTAATAAAACTCAGGAGAATTTCTTTCACTGTCAAAATTATCTTTTTAGAAAAAAGTTATGAATATTAAAAGTAAAATTGCTAATTTAATCACTAACTTAGAGTTTTAAATTGCATAGCTATTCCCTAATTAAATGTTAATCTAAGAGTATTTCCATGTTGATATTTACTGTTTTGTTTCTAATTGTATGGATTTGATCTTGTTAATTGGATGTTTTTAGGTAAAACTATTCCACTGTGTTTAAATGGAGTTAAATTCCAATAGAAAAATGACAAATAAGATTCTATTTTATTTTACATGGTGCTTAATTTCATACAATTCTCAGTTAACAAATAGAACTTTAAAAACTAGACATTCATTGGGGCCAGGGATGTAATTCAGTGGTAGAGCTCTTGTCCAAGAAGTGTGACGACACTATGGGTTCAATTCCCAGTACTGCAGTGGAGGAAAAAAAAAAAGTTCAGTAGTTCAGATCCTCTTGATCTTTTTTGGCAGCACAGCCTTGTGCCAATTATATACTAAAATGAACTAATAACTAAAGTGAACTATTCTGGGGTTTTTCTAGAGGAGAATCATATCTTAAAAGGAATTCTGACAAACTTGTCCATAAGCATAAAACTATTTTAGAAGTATTTTAGTAGAATAGGCATAGTCATTATGAATTAAAATGTAAGATTTTCATTTTAAATTAGAAAAAGATGCACTTTGGGGCTGGGGATACAGCTCACTTGGTAGAATGCTTGCCTCACATGCACAAGGCCCTGGGTTCAATACAAAAAAAAAAAAAAAAAGATGCACTTTTTCCATGTCTTCTTTAAAAATATTGATGAGAATTGATGTGCAGATTATGCTATTGCTAATTAGAACAACAGATCTCTTCCAGAGCCAAATAAACTAAACAGTACAATTTAGGAGAATATACACTTCAATTTGATGGGGGGATAGCTCATCTAGTTTATGGTTAAAGGAAAACTTCAGATTCCACTTCTTAAAGCTTTTATCTGCTTTTTCACTGAGAAAGGAATTCAGTCACTGTGCCTGATTGTGGTTTTGAAGAATTTTGCGGTAATTTAAAAACTACAGTTTATACTATTGTGTAATCAAATGATAAGTTCTTCTGAAAGATCTAGGTAGTTGAGGTTTTCCAGTGGAACTCTTGATTTGCAAATAAGCTTATGGTTAGAATTAGAATTTAAGTTCACAGTGTCATATACTGTTTTCTGGCAAGACCTTTAAAGAAAGACACACTAGTAGAAGCCACATGTTCTCAATAGGATACAAAAGGTAAATTAGTTAGATGATATTTTATACTTGTTTGATATCCTCAGAACAGTTTAGGACCTGTTTTATTATAGATTCTTGGTTTTCAAAACTGGGGAAGTTTGAATATTTGTATGTCGGCAAAAGGCAAACCTGAAATAAGTTTTTAGAGAGAGTATCCATCTTCAGTAATAAACCAATAATTAACATCCTTGTTAAATGTTTCATGCATTATTGCTTTTTTTAGTTTAGAGATAACTTCATTAAAAAATCACTATGTCATGTATATCATAAGTTGTATTGGTTTTCTATATATTTCAAAGTGATTATCATTGTAAAAAGCAATACTGTTAATCATTTTAATATTATAAGTATGTTTTATACATAAAGAGACTTCTGTAGAAAGAGTACGAGGATGTTATTTTTCCAATTTTACAATATGATATTATGTAAACATTGAAAACTTCTATAGTCATAAATTACAACTTGATAAATTTATTGGCTGTGATAATGATATCAAAATGAAATTCTGTCCTCAGTAAATTAGAAATTTGAGAAAACATGGGTTTGGTTTTTTTGTTTGTTTTTATAAATTTTGAAATATTTATTGAAAATAGTAAACTATCAATAAACAACATGCTAGTTACCTTGAAGGTATTGATTGACATTGATTATAGAAAATTATATTTGCTGTTTCTTCCTTTTACCATTTAGGTCGCTATGCATTTCAGATCTGGAAACCTCTAGAACAAGCAATCACAGACACTGCAAGGAAGGTTTCATCTTCTGTAAGTTAAATGTGACTTCACAACGAATTTTTATGCTCCAGCCAGTAGTATTACATTAATTTTGGGCTAACTTATTTTCCCTTTCTAACTACTATTCATTTATTCAATAAACATTTAGTGAGTGTCTACTGTACACCAGACCCTGTAACAGGAGCAAGGGAGAGGGATGAAACAAAACAGACACAGTCCTGCCTCGATGTAGCTTACTCAGGAGTTTATTTCATCTTGAAGTTTGGAACTCCTCTCCTTATACCACTGTACCTGACCCATCTCAAATACAAAATTACAAGATTCCACCCTGAAGTCCTGTAGGGCTTATCCATTCATCTACCAGCATCAGAGACTCTGATGAGCTGAATATAAGGGAGGAATGGATGATAATAGTTATCTAAAAAGCCACACTATGAACTGAGGTTTGTGACCAATGAAGGCAATTCAAATAAGACTCATTGAAGCCCTGAAAAATAAACATTGAGTTCTGAGAAATTTATGCAGAACTAGAATAGATCAGTTTGTCTTGCAGCAATTTGAGAATGAATGACTTGTTTTAGCAAAGACATCACAGGCTTTTGGGGCTTAGTTAGCCAAGAACAATGAGCCTTTCCAAAGGATGACATACTGACAAATAATTAAACCCAGGTTCAACTTTTAAGAGATTTTGGAATTCTATAAATGTATGTGTGTGATTAAAGTGAGTGTATGTCTATTTTTTGTTCCTATTTATATTTTGTTTGGTAAAGTATTGCTAGGGTATTCAGCATTTATTAAGTAAATATTCATTGAGCACCTACCACATGCTAGACATTGTAGGCCACGGGATACAATCATGGACCAAAGACATTTTCCTCTAGGCACTTATGTTTTATATTTTATTAGAGATAAATCATAAACAAATGAAGTAGGATACATAATATCTAGAAGTGTTAAGTGTTTATAATTAGTTAAAAATTTTCCCCAGAGTACTGGGGATTGAATCCAAGAGCATTCTACCATGGAACTACATTCCCAGCATCTTTAAATTTTTTATTTTGAATTGCGGTCTCACTAAGTTATCAAGCTGGCCTTCAATTTGTAATCCTTCTGCCTCAGTTTCCAGAGTAGCTGGGATTATAGGCGTGTGCCACTATACCCAGCTGTTAAGTGCATTTTTCCCCCCTCCTATACTAGGAATTGAACCTTGGGCCTCATACAAGATAGGCAAGCAGTCTACCGCTGAGCTACATCCCCAGCCCTGTTAAGTGTTTTTAAGGAAAACTAAATTAGGGTAAGAAGTTAAAGAATAACAACAGAAGAATCTTTCATTAGATGGGCCAGGCAAGCCTGAGAAGACATGGAAGCAGGCTATGCAAGCATCTGAAGAAAGAGCTTTTTGGTTAGTGGGAACATTACAGAAGTCCTGAGATGGAAATGAGCTTAGCAACAAGGCTTTTTGGTTAGTTTTTCATCACTGTAACAAATACCTGAGCAAACAACTTAGAGAAGGGAAGATTTATTTTGGCTCATGGTTTCAGAGGTTTCAGTCCCTGATTGGCTGGCTCCATGGCAGAATCATCATGGTGAATAGTTTGGCAGGGGAATCTGCTCAGTTCATGGCAGCCAGAAAGCACACAAAGAAAGGAAGGTGACTGGGGACAAGATATGGTCTCAATGGGCATGTACCCAGTGAACTGTGTCATGTATGTCATAGGTTGTATTGGTTTTCTATATATTTCAAAGTGATTATCATTTTAAAAAGCAATACTGTTAATTGTTTTAATATCGTAAGTATGTTTTATACATAAAGGGACTTCTGTAGAAAGAGTATTAGGATGTTATTTTTCCAATTTTATAATATTATGTAAACATTGAAAACTTATAGTTTGGAGGCAAACATGCCATACCTGCCTGTAGTTTCCACTACCTCCCTGTAGTCATTCAGCTATCAATGGATTTATCCACTGATGACATCAGAGACCTCATGATCCAATCACTTCCCCAAAGTCCCTCCATTGAAATTACTGCATCAGGAACCAAGCCTTCAATTAATATCCAAATCATAACAATGGTTAACTTCATGGAGTCTATGAAAGGAAGAATAGTAGATTGGGCCCAAATCCTTATGGCCTAATGGACTATGAAACCCTCAAATTTTACTCTTATGAACAGAAAGTCTGTGAGATTTTGAGCACAGCGTGATTTGCATTTTGATTATTACTATGCCTGTGACATAGAGTTTAGTCTATAGTGACCCAGAGTTAGAAGTCATGAAACGAGGGAATGGTGTTAGATGTTGATGATTCAAGAGAGAGTAATGGTAATAAAAATAATGACGTAGTTCTCTAAATGGACTTTAGTTATATCTTCCCATGTTTACCAATGGAGAGAATTTCAGGAATTATTTAATTGTAAAGGAAGAGAGAACAAGAAAATGAAAAAAAATTCTTACTGCTCAATAGAAAGCTCATAGGTAAGATAGGGTAGATTGAAGTGTATACCTGCCCTGCAACTTGCATTTTTTTAAGGAGAAAAAAAATGGTGTGCAAGTCCCTTTTCTTCTGTTTTTGGGGATTCTAGGTAAGAAATTTAGCTTTTAACAAATCTGGCTTCTCCTCCTTTTTCACAAAGTTCCACTCTTATAGTTTATAGTAAAACATCATAGAATATCTTAATCATCATCATCATAATAATTATACCTCAGTGAAGATACATTTTCTTAAAAGCAATTATTTAAAAATTAATCACTCCAGGGAAACTGAAAAAATGAGATATATGCATGGTTTCTCTTCACATTAATGAATACCAAATGTCAAAATTCCTAAATACAGCATTTACAGTATTTTGATTTTGTAAATATTAATTATTTTTAACCAAATGAGGTTACTTAAAAAAAAAAAAAAGAACCATAATTGTATGTCAGTCTGTCATTCAAAGGGGAATGTCCCAAAACTCAAGTTCCAGTGGATTCTCTTTTCATTATTGTTGTAACACTTTATTTCCTCTAAGCTTTAACATCTTGTTTTTAAATCTCATCTTCCTCTTTTTTTTTTTTTTCCATTTTGCTGGAATATTGCCTGGAGTAATTTGTGTATATGGTATGCATGGATGGTAAATGTTGTAAGTTCTTCTCTGTTAAACAGTTGCTTTTATTCTCATTGTTAGTTATCACTACTAGTTCCTTGAAATTTAGTTGAGCCAACATGAGAGAACTACAGAACTCTCTGCTGAGACTTAACCTCAGTGCCTACACTTCTACATTCCTGCATACTCACAGTCAGATTTTCTGCTCTTCTTCTTTTTCATTCTATTTATTGTAGATAGCCTGTTGTCTTGGTTTTCTTTCGTTGTTGTTTGGGGGTTTTAGGTTTTTTTAGTGTTCATTTTTGGCTCTCAAAGTTTTTAGGATTTTCTGTATATTATTGGTGTTCTGAAAATTCTTAGGAACTCAGTGAACTAGTAACTTATTTGAAAACTGCCTTTTGTTGTAATGTTATATTCAACAGATTATTTTCTTCCTATGAGGTCCTTGCTTAGCATCTGATGGCCATCTCAAGTGACAGCTGCCATTTTAAGGAAAAAGTTTCGCTTTCCCACCCAAGGGCAGTTCATAGAAAGGCTCACCACTCCCTCATACCAACCCAACCCTTAACCATGCATTAGGACCTGCCCAGTTCGGATTCCTGAGCCTGCCTTATAAAAATTCCAGTACCCAAGCCTATTTTGCCTCTCTCCTATAGAGAGATGGCCTTTATTTGTCATCTTTGACAAATAAACTCTGTGTGTCTATCTGCTTGGTGTTTCATTTCTTGGACCGACTCTTCTTCCTCACTTTCCCTTCACTTCCTCCATTTTCTTCTCTACTTCTAGAACTCCTATTATAAAGATGTTGGACCTTTGAGTCTATCCTTTATGTCTCTTAACATTTTAGCCATTATTTATTTATTTATTTATTTTGCCTTGTCTTTTTTTGCTGTACATTCTGTAGTTATTTCCACAGCTTATTTTCCAAATCACTATGTTGGTTTTCAGCAATGATCATTCTGTTACTCAGTCCATCTCAATTATATACATTGGTGATTTTTTTATAATTTCCAAGAATTCTTTCTTGTATTCTTTTTATAGCAATCCACTTTTTAAAATGAATGTGATATCATTTTGAATAACTTTAAAGATTCTAATTAGTATTTTATTATTTTTTTAAGTACTAAGAATTGTAATAACCCAGGAGCACTATTATTTTTTGAGACTAAGTCCTCTCATTAAACTGCCACCTTGAACTTGGAAATCTCCTATCTCAGCCTCCCTAGTAGGTGGGATTATAGGTGTGTCCCATCACACAAGCTTCTTTCTTTTTTATTCTTCTAGAGACAATTGTTACCAGTTCATCTTGATTCTTTTAGTTGTTTTTTTCCCTCCATGATACTGAATGTTTTCAAAATGTCTGATGATCCTTGGTGTTGTTTTATATTTGTGAGGACTAAGTTGATTAATATAAGTAATGCTCCTGGCTTTCTCCAGCAGTTTGGTAGACTTACTTCAGTGACTTAATACCATTGTCAGTGGCCTATGAATAGGTTTGTCAGTAGACACATCTTCCAAAGCAAGAAGACAGGGGCAGGCTTGAGATCTTCAGAGTCTACTTTAATTTTTCTCCTTGTCATAGATAACCTGCTCCCTCATTTTCTGGGTTCCAAAATGGGATCCACTGGTTCTCTTCTTTCATTCTTTACTTACATTTTAGGATTTACCAGCTGGAGTCGGATACATGAGTACCTTCCTGGTGTTTTTCCTGAAACACCCCCGCCACCCTGTGTTTGGGACTACTATGATTTTTCTTTATATGTGATCTTACCTGTTTTTCAGTCTTCCAGGATTTCTTTATAAACTTTCTGGTTTGCTTCTTGTCCCATTTCTTCCCATTTCTTGTTTTCTAGGCCTCATATTGCCTTTTTTTTTTTTTTGTATTGAAAATATTTCTTTTCCCATTTCAAAGGCACTTTGGAAAACAAAAAAGAACTTTGTGATTCAGTCAGCTCTTTTGAACTAGTGCTCTTTTGCTTGCTTTTTAATGTATTAAGCTTAATGTGTATTAAGCTAATGTCTATTTATCCCTAACCTTTTCTGAAGAGGAGGTACCTAAGATACTTTTCTTATTTAAGCCTTTTAATTTTCTATTTGTAAATTTGTCTTTCAAAAATATTGTCTTTTGGTCAAGTGAATGTTATGAGAAAAATAGATTAATTAAAATCACCCTTCTATGGTTCTATAAATCAAACAAATTATTATAAGTAATAAAACTATACAGCTTGTGATAAATGTATTTCTTCTCATGAGATGATGATAAAGTTCTTACCCATTTGGAGGACTTTTGTGTTTCATGTTACTGAGTGGTAGCAAATGATGACTGGTTTAACTGGGTTATTTCATGTCTTCTTTGGTAAACTATGATACTGAAGCATTTAATTCTAATTTTAGGAAGAAATTATTTTGACTTCTGTAGTTTATACTTTGTGAATGGAATAATGCAAAATAATAATTTGGAAGAACCAGGATATGTTTCTGATAGACAGTATTATAAAACTAGTAGAGTCTCACTGTTTCTGTTCTTGGAAATCATATTAGACATATATAACTATTTACTTCACTTACTTGATGATATAGTTATTTCTTGTAGTAATCTAATTTTTATAGATCTAAACATTTCCTTTAGCCCACCATAGCATTGTCAGAAGTGGTTCTACAGTGCCTTAAGATCCTTATAATCTGAATAATGCAATCTAAATATTGATATATTATTATAAAGCTTAAGAGAACCTTTTAGTTATACTTCATTATTAGGGAGGAAAGCTACAGAGTAATAATTTTGTGCCTGCTCATAACACAGGTACTAACTTAAACATAATAGATTAAAATTATGATAATTCTATTTAAAATAGTGTGATAAAAAATCTGAATTTCATGGCTTTCGAAGGCATGATTTTTCAGTGAAGAAATGTGCAAGTATGTTAGGTGTCAGCATTTTGTTTTTATTTTGTTTTCTCTTTGTATACTTTTCTGTATATAGCTCCCACATCATTAAGCTTCTATCTTCAAAATGAAGTTTCTTTTAGAAGGTCTATGAGAATTATCTATGTAACAATTGACCTACTCCTATTAGTCAATTCTTCAGGATACGAACAACTTCCTGGATTTTAAAGAGCCTTTTCTGAGACTACATTTCCACTTGGGCAAAGCTAAAAATTAAAAGAAAACATTGCACAAATACCATTACTTGCTTTTAAGGTTAATGAGTTTTATGACAGTAGTGGGAATGACTGGAAATATTATCAATTTTTCTTCTTTATTATGCTGATTCAAAATTTTCAAGCTCCCTAAGGTAAAGACTCACAGAAATGTTTTTTTTTTCCTGAATAATTACCCTATGCGTTAATCTCAAACATGATTTAAAAACAAAAATAGAACAAATATGCTTCTGTAGAAATGACTGCTGTGGATCAAGTTGGTGATACTGCTGTTTTGCTGCAACTAAACTGGATAATAAGCTTTTATTTAGGGAATGATTTAGTCAGCTTTTTCGCTGATGTAACTAAAGGACCTGGCGAGAACAATTTTAGAAGAGGAAAAGTTTATTTGGGGGCTCATGGTTTCAGAGGGCTCAGTCCATAGATCACCGATTCCATTCTTTGGGGCTCATGATGAGGCAGGACATCATGGCAGAAGAGTGTGGCAGCATGGAGCAGTTCAGGAGATGATCAGAGAGCAGAGAGAGAGATTCCACTCTCCAGTTACAAAATCTATACCCTAAAGGCATGCCACCAATGACCCACCTTCTTCATTCACACCTTACCTGCCTTATCACTCAGTTAATCTCATCAGAGGATTAATTCACTGATTGGGGTTAAGATTTTCATAACCCAGTCATTTCTCCTCTAACCCTTTTTGCATTGTTTCATACATGAGCTTTAAAAAGGGAGACATCTCACATCCAAACCATAACAGGGAGTAAGGTTTGCATGCAATTAAGATTTGGATTTACTGAGAGACATTAAAACCAGGTGTTCTTCCTCTTTTCAATCCCTTGTTGCTTTCTACCTCTAGCTTTAGCTCTACTCTGTATCTGTCTACGTATTCTCTCTGCATGTTTAGAAAGATACAGCACTTATCCAGGGTAGTATAGGTACTAACCAATTCATTTTTTCCCCCCTCAAAACTGTGTCAGAAGTGAAGGAATATTTGTTTTCATTCTATATTGTAAATTACTTAAAATTTGGAATAGTAAGCACGTTATATTCCTCATGGTACTGGTAGACTGATAGGTATCTCACTTGAAAATACCTGATGTGTTATTAGTTGCCAAAGTGCTTGTTGAATAAATTAATTACCAGGAATTACTACTTAGTAGAAATTTATAAAAAGCTGTTAAAGAGAAGAGTTTATATAAATGTCTAGATCAGACTCTGGGACTCAATTTTTTAAGCTGTAATCATTTTCTTGGTTATTCTTATTTATTCCACTTTTGAAAGTTATATAAATAGCATGTATTCATTGTTAAAAATGCAGAATGTTAAAAAGAAGTAAATTATTCATAATCCCACTACCCCAAAATGATATTTTTTGTGTAAACATTTTGTTATATATACTTTCAGATTTTATTTTATTCAAACATATGCAATCAGGCCTCTATATCCAAGGGTTCACATTTGTGAATTCTACCAACTGTAGATTGAAAATATTTGGGAAAAATTGCATCTGTGCTGAATGTGTATAGACTTTTTTCTCTTATCATTATCCCCTAGAAAATACAGTATTACAGTTGTTTACATAGCATTTGCATTGTACTAGGTATTATTTATATCATACTAAATAATCTAGAGATGACTTGAAGTATGCAGGGATATATGTTTTAGGCTATATGTAAATACTGTGCCATTTTCTTTAAGGAACTTGAGCATCTAAGCATTTTGGTATCATTGGGGGTGGGGGTCCTAAAGCTAATCCCCCATGGATATTATACTTAATTGTGTTTCCTTACAAAAATATAGCCTTGTGTTTTAGAAACATGTACGTGTTCAATCATATTTGCCTAATTGTACTTCTAACAGCTGATTTCATACATCCCGTATCTGTTTAGAGCTCCTAAAAATATTTTTATTTGCTGCCTTCATTCCTCTCCTCCCTTTTTGGTCTTTAACTCACTCCCACCCTCTGCAGCTCTTCTCAGAGTCTTTGACCTCCTCTTTCCTAAATCCAGAGGTTAGTTCTCAGCTTACATTTTACTTTACCTGTCAGAAGTATTCGAAACCATTTTTCACTTCCTTATATGGGCTTTTTGTTTTCCTCCTACCTTACTACTCCATCTTCTCAGATACTTTTACTAATTCCTCTCCAGTTTCATGTCACTAAATGAGCACGTTGTCTTTAAGGGCTCAGTTTAGACTTCTTATCCTTAGGTGATCTGATTCAATCTTAGAGTTTAAATACTGTCTATATACTGATGACTGGAATGTTATCTCTGGGTTGAGTTTCTCTACTTAGATATTTAATAGATGTTTCAAAGTTAATGTTTGAAACCATCCTCCTCATATATGTTAGACACAAGAAACGACTATTCCTTCTCTAACTCTTTTTTGTGGGGGTGGGGGGGGTAACTGGGGATTGAACCTAGTGGCACTTAACCACTGAGCCACAGCCCCAGACTTTTTTTTTTTTTTTTAACTTAGAGACAGGGTCTCACTGAGTTGCTTAGAGTCTCACTAAATTGCTGAGACTGTCTTTGAACTCACAATCCTCCTGCTTTAGACTCCAAGATGCTGGATTAAAGGCATGTGCCATTGTTCCTGGCTCTCTAACTCATTAAATGGAAATTTGGCAGTTTTAAACCAGAAACCTTAAAGTCATTTTATACAGTTTGGTTAAAATCATTTTATACAGTTTGGATTCTCTGAAAAGCAGACTGAGACAAAGATTAGTAACTGTAAGTTTAGTGCTTTTAGGATCAGCAACTACAGAAAGAAAGAAAAAGAAGGATGGAGGCACAATTTAGGCTCCAGTTTTGTCCTAATAGATCCCATAGAAACTTCAAAGCTAGGGTGGCTCATTATGGTTATCCCAAGTTGGGAAGGGTCTATGAGACTAAATGATATTACGTGGTAAATGAATATAGGCAAGTCCAAAGACTGTAACTTAGAGAACTACAATGCTTCTACCCTCTTGTCAACCACTCATTAGATACAGCCTACCCCAGGAAGAGGGCATGAGATTAACTTTTTTCAAATAAAGCCACTCCTCAAGGGTCTGAGAGCTAAAACCTCTCTGCCAACTGCAGCCCCAGCATCTAAGGGCTTAAATTTTTCACTCCAGAATGGGGTTCTGGACAATGTACAATGTTGTCCTCTACATCATTGATAATTCTTCTCTTTTTGTCATTTCCTATATTCAGTCTATCAGGTAAATTTTAGTTCTGCTTTTAGAATATATTCAGAATCTGTCTGCTTTTCTGTTATACTATTTTGTTGGTCCATACCATTATCAGCTCTTGCCTGTTTTATTGTTATGTTCTGTTAACTGATCTGCTTCAACCATTGCTCCTTACTATTGGCCACACAGTAATTAGAGTGATCTTTTCAAAACAAAGTCACACTGTATTACTCCAGTGTTCTGAACAGTTTCTCCTTCTGCTTAAAATGAAATCCTATCTTCTCATTGCTTCACAATTGGCCCCCATTGCATTTCTGTTCCTCCTCTCCTCCTAGTTCGCACCTCTTCAGCCATATTGACCATTCAGTCCAGTTTCCCAGCCTCTCTTGGTGTGCTTGTCTGCTATTTTGATGCACTCACTTTCTTTCTCAGCCGGAAAAAAGTATCTGCAATGTCAATATAAATGACTTGCTCAAGGTTATTCAATGAGAAAGTATACCTCAGAGCTCTAAGTTGAGGCAATTTGCTTCTGCAGATCTCTTGTTCCTTCAGTTATATTTGAGTGCAAAAAAATTAATGTGTTTTAAAGTGAAGAAATTTTGTTAACATTTTTAGTGTTTCTTTTGGCTAGAGTTTCTTGAGAAGGATGATTGTTTAGTGCTTTTCCCCCACAATTTCAAGTCAACTTCTAGAAAAATGCATTGCTGTGACTTTGTTATGTGATGGGATTGAGGTTATGTTACTTCATGCATGGAACTAATTATTTCTTGCTCTTTTCTTTCCTGTACAGAGCCTTTCGTCCTACTATAAAGGAGGATTTGAACAGAAAATGAGCAGGCGAGAAGCTAGTCTCATTTTAGGTGTAAGGTAGGTATGCTGCATATGTATTTTTATTTTATGACTAAGATTGTCTTTAAAAAGGGAAAAATGTTACAATAAGGTTATACTTATATTTATAATTACAAGTAGAAGACAGAGGAGAAGACCAAATCTTTACAGTTTAAAACTTTAGTTCTAGGAGAACCCACTGGCACAGGCGTATAATCCCAGCAACTCTGGAGGCAGAAGCAAGATCACAGGTTCTAGGTCAACTTAATAAGACTCAGTCTCAAAATAAAAATGAGTAAATAGGAAGGGTTGGGGATGTAACTTAGTGGTGAGCACCCCTGGGTTTATTGGTAGCAATTAGACATGACCAATGGAATGTTAATCAGTAATCCAAGAGCGGTCAATGTGATTGTTTCTACATCTATAAGATGGATGACTATAACCAACTTTAAGGTTTTCTTTCCTTTACCTAGGTTTCATATATGTACAAAAAGACCCTGTATCGGGGGTGAACATGTGTAGGAATAATAAGTGCAAATACTACATGCATCACAAGGGAAAGATTGATGCCTTTGTTGGAAAAGACCATGGCAGCCACTGGCTGGTCAACAAAACCAAACTAATTTCAACTGGCCTGAGTGACTGAAAGTTAGCTTTGCCTTATTATAATGTCATTTACATTTTATTGTAATTGTGCTTTTGATCCTTCCTACCCTGTGAGTTTCCATGCAGGTACTTATGGGTAATGGGCATATGCATGGAGATACAGTTTTATTGTCTATACAAGTGTTAATCATAGGGAATAGGAGGAATAAATTACACGATCCTGTTTAAATAATGATAAATTTTAGAGGACAAAGGTGCTAATGGTCTATCTCCTTAGAGACAACCTACTTGCCTTCTATCTCTTAAGAGTATACTATCTTTCAATAAACTTTGACTGTTTCTGCTATAATCTATCTATCTTGCTTGAATTCATCTCTTGGGGACATAAGAACCAAAGGGCAGGACACTATGAACCATCAATTATTAGGTTCATTCATGCAAAATGAATGAATGAATGAAAGAACGAACGAACTTCAGTTCTCAGAGTATGCCCCTCTTGCCACTTAAAAAAAAAATCGTCTAAAATTGTGGTGTTCTTTGTTGTTGTTGTTGTTTTTAACAAGGAACTATTATATTTGAATTATAAAGTTTCAAATCAGTTCATCAAAATATCCCTCATTGTAACACTGAATTCTCTCTGGATTCAGTTTTGTAATTTTGACATATACGTAATTATACTGCAGGTTCTTTTTCACAATTCTTTTAAAATTTTCTTTTTAGTTGTAGATGGACACAATATCTTTATTTATTTGTTTTTATGTGGTGCTGAGGATCGAACCCAGTGCCCCATATTCGAGGCAAGTGCTGTACCACTGAGCTACAGCTCAACCCTCACAATTCTTTTTGTACTTCTGCAGTTTGACATCTTGCATATTTTGTTGCACTTGTTTCACCTTAGTGTCCATTTAATATCTAATTTTAGTATAGGAGAAAGTTATTGATTTGTGTGATTGCTGTATGATTATGATTTAATGTTAAAAATATTTTTCCTCACATAAATTTACAAGCAACTGTATTCATTTGTCTTCCTTGTATTCCATTAGAGCCCACTCTAAAGTTTTTTGTGGAAGTTGATTATATAATCTACAAAAAAAATCTTGTGATTTAATCAATATGATTAAGTAGAACAGATGATTAAAGTCATATTAACAAAAAAAATTTGATCTTTTGTAAATCAGTACAGTTTTCAAACCAAAACATGTTATAGTTTATGAACTGGCAAAAAACAAAAAGGGGGTGATAGTGTCCTCAGTTTAGCTTGTTGCTTTATTTAAATCTAAGAGATGAGAATTTTCTTGTCAGAGGATTAAAAATAAGGAATAATACTGACCAAGGGAGGCAGATTAGAAAGTTAGATTATATCCCTGACTATTCCTTGCTTTATATTATTCAGAATGGCATTGTTATTTTTCTTAAACTTTTTGGACTCTCATAACATCCCATTCCTAGTCTTGAGATGCGATTGTAAAACACATTAAAAATCCAAGCATAAAGTTTTTTAAGGGTAATAATTTAATGTTATCTAAGGAATCTCATGTTTATAGTAGTTACTTGTATTATTGAATTTGCTTAAAATGTGTGATTATAAAGTTTTATTCTACTGAAAGCTATATAAAATTCACAAGGATAAATCAGTGATTCAGAGCACAGACTCTAGTATCAGGTGGATCTGGTGTCAGTTTTACCACCTAAATTCATGACCTCCGTTTATTCATCTGTAAAATAGATTAGTTTCTACTGCATAGATTTTCTGTAAAGAGTAAATTATTAATATATATAAAATTAGTTTTAGCTTTTCTGTACTTCATTTTCTTAATTTTTGAATTGGAATTAATATTTTATTCTGATTGATAAGAATAAGAATGATACAATGATATCTTGCAATTATCAGATACTGAGTAAATGTTGACCCCTCTCTTCTTATCTCTATCATGAATACAGATGCTAAATATTTGTCTCTAACACATTAAATGAAAAGATGAGACTTATCTGCTTTTTTTTTCTTTTTTTATGATATAATTAATGCCACATTGTTTATTGCTTATTTTAAAATTCTTCCTTTTTTATTTTATTATTATTTTTTAAATACACCACAACAGTGGAATGCATTACAATTCTTATTACACATATAGAGCACAATTCTTCTTATCTCTGTATATAAAGTATGTTCACGCCGACTTATGTGCTTTCCACTGACTCTGTCTTTCCTTCAAGGCAGTGTTGATTATGACAAGGTACTTCAAGATGTGAATATGTTGATGTGGTTTTGTTTTTTTATGGTCATTGACTCTAAACTATATAGATTATGTAACAAATAAATAAAGGCAAAATGGAGCCGATCTGTCGGTGCGCTATTAAAGAAAAGTATTTTGTGTGCTACTGAAAGATTTTGTACATTCTTACCTATTACATTTAATTGTGATTCTTTGTAAAATGTGTGTTTGAGTTCTCGCTTTGTTTTTCTTTGCAGAAGAATAGTTTTTTGTACTACAACTCTTATCTGTAACAAAAAGCCTAAAATATTTTACTGGGCTTCCCAGAAAACTATTATTATACTTGGTATTATCTGAAATTATACACATCTGTGATTTTCAAACTTTCTAAAAACATCTATAAGACTGTTTAAATGTTAAGTCAGGTGCACTCATACCTATAATCCAAGTGACTTTGAAGTATGCAACAAGAAGATTGCAAGTTTGAGGCCAGCCTCGGCAACTTAGAGAGATCCTATCACAAAATAAAAAATTATTCAGCCATTCTGAATAATATCAAGCAAGTGGTAAATGGCCCCTGAGTTCAATCGCCAGTTCCATCACTGCTCCCCCCCCCCCCCAAAAGCCCTAAATGTTTAAAATCCCAATTTTTTTAAAGATGGCACCAGAACTGCTTTATTTGCCACAAGGGTGAAAAACACCAGTCAATTTGACAGGGCCCCCCTCCCCACTATCAGCTGAATGTATTCCAGGGAGCATAGTTTGAAATCCCTGATCTAAGTAGCATGATATTGAAAATTACATTTTCAATTTCATGGTGAAATTATATACCAGAGGTATATCACAACTATATTTAATTTTCATACTGTTTCAAATCTAGGATTTTTCCATCTTTAATCATTACAACCACAAACACATGTATTAAAATGTAGTAAGGTCCCAGAGATTTAAGATAGCAATAACAAAGGGAATAAACCCTGTAGGCAAATGAGAATATTTTCTTCACCCTCAAAGCTCACCACGAAGAGTCTGATAATTATTATCTTAAAGACAGAATGTTTTGAATTGCCATACTTGTGCAGATGAATTTTCCTTTCCAATATTTTTCACTTTAATCTAGTTTGGTGATTGACAGATCTCAATGTATATAAATACTTTATGGAGGTTTTTTTATTTGTTTTGCAATAGTAGAGATGGAACCCAGGGCCTTATGACTTCTAGGAAGGTTCTGTACTGAACTACATCCCCATCCCTTTTCATTTTTTATTTTGTGAAAGGGTTTTGCTAAATTGCCAAGGCCACCCTTGAACTTGTGAATCTCCTGTCTCAACCTCCCACATAGCTGGGATTATAGGTGTACGCCCAGCCTTTATGAAGTTTTATGTACAAGACCATGTGTACTGTTATTTTATAGGCAAAGTAATTGATTTTCAAGGATAATCTTGATGGATTTTCAGACTTTGTTTTATGTATCCAATTAAAACAATGCCCAGAGTGAGAAGTAACATTCTGTATAGCCTCAAAAAAAAAAAAAAATGTACAATAGAAATTTGGTTTGTACCAAATTTATGTCTTCATTATCTAGTGATTAGCTTTATAAGATAGATTTTTAAAATTCTCCTTGTTAACTTTATTTTTTTGTAATACAATAGGCTTTTATAATGTGAGCTTACTAATATAGAGCTTTTGTTCCTTCAAGAAATTTTCCTTTTTACATTTTATTTTGGGGGGAGGTTATAAAATACACTAAGCACCCATTGCATATATAATCCTAGATACTATTTTAAGAGACAAATCAGAGCTATTTCCCTTAAGTAATTTAGAATCTACCTAAGGAGACATGTCTAATATATGCAGATCTAGAAAACAGCTAATAAAGGAAGAAAGTGCTAGGGAACACCAAAAAAAAGGAATGTAAATGTAAATTAGCCACAGGAAACTGAATTATAGTGGAATTTTTCAGAATGATGTGTTTTTTACTTCTTCTCTCCCTACCTTCTCCCCTTCCACCTCTCCTTCCTCCCACTTCCCCTCTCTCTGCACCCCCTCCACCAATTGAACCCAGGGGCACCATACACTGAGTTGTATCCCCAGCCCTTTTTATTTCTTATTTTGAGACAGAGTCTCATCAAATTGTTTAGGGCCTTGCTAAATTGCTGAGGCTAATCTCGAATTTTGCAATCCTCCTGCTTCAGCCTCTCAAGTCGTTGTGATTACAGGCATGTGCCACCATACCCCATGCCTGGAATGTTTTTTATTTCTTAATAATTGTCAGTTAAACAATATATCGTGTTCATTGTTGCAGGGCCTGACCTAGGACCCTCATGGAGGAATGCTTATCTTGCTCATTGTGCAGCAGGAAATCCTAACATAGAACACTATGTTTTGGGACAAAGTGCTGTCAGAACATGGCAAGCACTATGTGCTTGATCCTTTGACAAGAAGTTATTCCCCCGGGGCTGGGGATGTGGCTCAAGTGGTAGCGCGCCCGCCTGGCATGCCTGCGGCCCGGGTTCGATCCTCAGCACCACGTACAAACAAAGATGTTGTGTCCGCCAAGTACTAAAAAATAAATATTAAAAAATTAAAAAAAAAAAAAAAGAAGTTATTCCCCTGTTTGTACAAGGTCAGCCCACGTGGCAGTTTCTGAACTCTTGGTGTCTGGACTCCCTTAATATGATATGTTGTGTGTCACCTCTGGCCTATCATGACTGTTATATGTAAATTGGCACATACCTACTATATATAAAAGCTATTTTTGCTGTGCAATAAGGCAGACGCAGTTCTCTGAAACCATCTCCAGAAGGGTTTCTCCAGGCCCTCAAACTCCCCACAGTCAGAGCTGGATGGGCAGGCTCCTTAGCAGTTCATAGCCATGGTACAATGTCTAATGGTTACTTTCTCAAAATTCTGTATTCTTTGTAATCAAACAGTATCTGATTGTCTCCCTGGGACATACCAAGAAGCCCAAAGGTAAGTTTGAAACTGTCTCCCAGAAGACTTCTGTAAACAGTCCAAAGGAATATTCTTAAGTCCTTATATGAAAAGGCTTACTCATTTTATGCATGGAAGAATATTTTATGTGAAATTTAGCCATTAATAGCACATTTTAACATGCTTGGTCATCTGCTGTTTACTCTTGGGAAGTTAGAGGTAGCTAGAAACTCAAGGATTCACAACTGATAGCCCAGGGGAGGAGGCGTTGTTCAAAATAGACTGAAGATCTTAAGCAGCATCTAGTTCCATTTAGAAGAAGAGCAACCCAACCTCTGTAGACTTTGAGACTTTTTGCTTTAAGTTGATACTAAATACTGAATCATTAAAGAAATGTTAAATTAGAATATTTATACTGCATTTTAAAAGTATGAAATGTATATTTTATAAGCAACCTTTATATCCATAATACAACTACTTTTTAACACTGTGCTAGGTTATTGTAATATTTTTACTTATATTAACTAATTTATCTTTAATCCTGGAAGGCAAGTTTTATTATGTGCATTTTACATATGATAAAATTATAACTCATACTGAGTAAGCAAGATGAATTTCATGGTTAATGAGTAGTTGGAATTAGGATTGTGAACTTGGATCTGGATAACACTAAAAATACATGCTTTTAGCCACCATATGTGGTTCATCCGTACAAATTAAATTATTTTGAGCTTTACAACAACTATCCTGTACTTTAAGTAAGCTATTATTGGCCCCATTTGAGGCCCAGAAAAAGTTAAGTAGCTTAAATAAGATTGTATAGCTATTAAGTAGCAATAATAGGATTTCGTTGTTAGTGTTGATTTTTTTTCCATGCCCAGAAATTGTACTAATGAGAAATATTTTCAATAATGGATAAATTAGGTTTTACTAAAATAATTTGAGGTTTGTTTGACTTTCTCCTTTAACTTTATTTACAGTATTGGCTCTAATAGCCAAGTTTTTCCTACAGGTTTCCCACAAAGCTAAATGAACTATGAAATATCAGCAGTTTTGAGATCCTTTGTTGAAAGATAATAAAAGCTAACTATTACAGAGGACATAGTCTTGCCAGGCACTATTTTAAGCACTAGGTAGGCATGAATTCATTTAATTCATACAATTGCTTTGTGAAGAATATGTTGTTGCTAACCTTTTCAATGAGAAAAACTGAACACAAATATATTCCTTTGGCCTATTTACAGAAGTCTTCTTTCAAACTGAACACAAAAATTTGCCCAAGAAAATTCAGTATTTTGGCTGTGGAATCCAGATACCTTATTTTCCATACAATGTATGATGCCTTCCTGAAAAATAAACTTATGAGTATAATCTGCATACTATGACCCTTCTAATTAATATGTGTTTTATTTTTTTAACTGAGAATAAGGACTGACCTTATAAAGGAGTGAAGAAAAACACGTGGTATTGAATCAATGATTTATTTTGGTTTGTGTAATTAAGTGAAAAGCTGTAATTTTGTATTTGTCCACAAGATGGTGAAATTCTCATTAGTTTTTAATTTCCTGAAATTCATATAAATCATTAATTTATAATCTGCATTTGGCATTATTTATTACAAACACTTTAATTCCTTTATAGCCCATCTGCTGGCAAGGCCAAGATTAGAATGGCTCACAAGAGAATCATGATTCTGAATCACCCAGATAAAGGTAGGTAGGATTTCTATTTGTCATAATTTGTGGATCAGAATGTGCTGCAGATTACTTTCAGTTTAGTCAAACTCATTCATTACAAATGGCATATAGTTGAGTTAGAAGTTTATGTGTCACATGTATTGAGATGATGTTGATAAAATAAGCAGACCTTTAGTGTGGAGTTCAGTGACTTCCAGTAGTGGATTCATATGATTGGCTTTTAAGACCTTCCTTACTAGCATTTACACATGAGTATCTAAATCTGGTTGATACTTTACCATTTTGATCAAGAAAGAGAAAACATGATTTGGGCACTATGAATTATAGATATTTAACATCACATAAAAGCATAAGATTTAGAGGATCTCCTCTATATCTCTGAATGGAATATATTATAGAAGATTCTGAATTTTTAAATTTTATTCTGGAATACTCTGAGGCTGAGCCATTTGTTTTTAACTGGCCAGGTTTATAATGTAAATTTATCTTACAGAAAGACAATTATTATAACTTTAACTACACTACAGCTGCTTGATAGAGAAAGCCCATATGTTCATTACTGTTTCTGCTTTAAAATAACAGATGGTAGAAAGTTGCACTGTATTTCAGAAGTCAAAGGGTGGGGGTGTGAGTGAAGGGTTTCTTGTATTTACAGACTTTCAGTTTTGTAATTATTTAGAAAAAAAAATTAAAAACAAATTTTGGATTCCTATTCATCCTGACACCAAAATATGGCATTCTTTTTCAGCTTTCTCTACTTAATTACTTACTATAAAAATTCTTTTCACTGAACATCATCTATATTGGTTTTTGCACTTGCTGTTCTTTAGTGTGAATAAACAAGAGTATAAACTTTGGAAAGAGGGTTTGCTTAAAATTTTTAAACAGCTTCAATAGTTACTGAAAGATCCACTCAACTAATTTACTTTGCATTGTGCAGTTTCAGAGTAATTGAGAAAGAAGTGTGTTTAAGTGCCTCCTTGAAGCCTTCTGGCTCCTAAACATTCTCTGTTCCTTGCAGGTCAAGTGAATGCCCTTGGCTCTGATTGATTGCAATAGGATCAAGCACTCATGTCTTTCAGCTGATTGACAAGTTGATTGTGCCTCTTAGCAAGGAGGCAAATTCTAAAATGTATTTGAGAGAACATGTATCTTAGGAGCCAGTGGTGTTTAAAGAATTACTTGATTTTTTTTTTTCTGAGATAGTGTATTTATTAGAGATGGGATTGTTGATGCTGGCATACTTACTAATATCTTCTTGTCTGACCCCGTGTGGGTAGCTGGGTGTGAGTGAATGGACCTGCAAGCTGGAAGCCAGCATTGGTCTCTGGTTTCTGTCTTCCAGCAAGCATTTTGACCTTGAACATTCCCTTAACCTCTCCAAATGTGAGTTTTATCACCTATAAAATAAAGGAATTTATTTATAAAAGTAATTTATTTATAAAGACCTTTTTGTTTGCACAATTTAATGTAATAATCTTTTATATCTACTCAATTAATGAAGAACCTGTACTATATGTTTCTGTTGAGATCACAGTTTTAAGAAAGACACTCTTTATTTTTTCAGATTATTGTACCCTCTAAAAATGTGTTGACATTATAGATATTTTTTCTGTGTAATTGTCCATTCATCCAAAATTTAAAATATTGGAGCTTCAGAGATTTCATGGACTTCCTAAATCCCATCCATATGCTCAGTTAGGAGGTAAATTCTTTTCTGCCTCTTCTCTAAGTATAAGGTATACTGAATTAAGGGATAATGGACCCTAAATGTATATGATGCAGTTGGAATGATATAAATCTGAAAGTGTTTTGAGGAGAAAGATTGTTTTATTTTGAATGGGAAGAAGATAACAGATTTTAAGAAAAATGTGTCATTGTCCTTGGATAGAGAAAGCCGGGAGTATTGAGGGGGAAAATGAGAATGGACAACTCTTAATTTTGCCCCCTTTTAAATAATTATTCACTATATTTGGTTTGGCCAGCTCACTTACAAGTACTTACAGGTAGTTAAATTCTTTACCCAGTGCTTCTGAAATTTAAAAAACTGTTACTTCACCCCATTGTTAATAAATTTTCTGTTGGTTTTGCTACCAGCTGGTAGAATAAATTTGGAACTACAAATGTGTGATCAACTATAATTTGTTACACATTTCATTATCAGGTTGTACAAAGAAAGTGACACCAGAAAATTAAGTGTGGGAAATGGCTGAAAATAAATTTTTTGCAACTAGTTTTAAATGAGCATTCAGATGTGTTTTGGTAAAAATTATAATTTTGCTGTTTCAACTTAGTAAGATAAAAAATTAGATTGCTTCTTTCCTTACGTTGTCAAAGAAAGAGGTTGTTATAAAAATCAGTGATTTAATATTAATAATTGATGAGGGAAGGACAAAGCAGGTAAATTTGAAAAACTGTAGATTTCTTACAGGCTGTTTAATCTAGTGCTACTCAAAGTATAGTTTTTCTCTTCATGCCAGCCTACAGTTTGTTACCTATGTGTAATAAGTTAAAAACATTTAGAAACCTTTATAATTTGACATACCTGTGATGTTCAGATGTGTGATACATGTGTTGGTCCACTACAGGTTGAAAATTAAAGAAAAGTACTTCTTCACCATGGTTTGAGAGACACTGATCTAATCAATGCTGCCTCCTGAATCAGGGCTTTGTGCTCCATCAGCGGGGAAAATGGCCTGTTAGCTTTTTTTTTTAAAAAGATTTAGTAGAGGGCTTCTCAGTCTATAAGGCAAGCCCACTCCACTGGTAGCAGCTCTGCCTGATAGAAAAATGTTTTCTATGTTTAAATAAAGTCTGCCTGCCTACAGTAGAGATTCTCAGTCTTTTTCCATTTATACACTTTTCAATAATTATTCAGTACTTTCATTCTTCTTTAGTAGTGGCTTGAATCAAAATTAAATTAAATATTGGAATTAAACAAGTCAAAGTAAATATGTTTTTGAATGGATTTTTTTCCTTGATTACTCGCATTGAAGAAGCAGCTAAGTTTCACATGAATACCTGATAAAAATATAATACAGTTTATCATAGTATATTACATTTAAAGTATGTGTTATAACTGTTTAGAAAAAGAAGAATGTAATCACCAAAAGTCAACATGGAATCACTAAGAAAAAGTGCCTAATTAGCTTGATTTTCTTTTTTGATAGATGTATTACTCTTTTTCCAGAGGGCTTATCTTTTCTCCCTTCATTTTAACATTTCAATTAGATTTAAGGCTTTGTATTTTAGTTACTTTTTGTTGTTGTTAAAGAGTTCATTATGTTTATCACACATTGATTTCCTTTGATAAAAATAAGACTAAGAATAAAGTACATGACTTGTTTATCTTTATAACCTATAAATAAATAAATAAATAGGAAAAAGGAGGAATACAAAAAATTGTAAACAAAACAATTGGAATGATAACAAATGCATGAAATGATCATGTTAAAAATTTACTGATATCAAACAACCCAAAACTGTTTTATTTTTTGTTTTTCAAACATTAGTTCTTTAACATCTACCATGTGTCAGACATTGTTAAATCTTAAGACTATATAATTTTGATATAAGACAACTGGATTTCTATTCTCATAGAGCATGCATTGTAATGAAGGGGAAGCAAAACCCAAGAAGCCCTGTTTCAGGTTGTAATGCCTACAGTCGAGTCTACTGGCCTAAAATGTAGAATAATATGAGAGAGGCACCTTTATGTAGGGTGACTGGAAGGGAAGTGGTCTCTGCAGAGACCTACAGAATACAAAAGAGCCAGCTATGTGAAGAGTGCTAGGAAAGTATAAGTGCAGAGGCTCTAGACAGAAAAGAATTTAGTGTGCTTAAAGGAGCTAAAGGGTGCGGGGTGGGGGGGGGCGGAGAGGAGAGATCTGAAGAAAAAAAACTAGTGTGATGGAAGTGTAACAGACAAAAATGAAATGAGATGATGCCCAGATTTTGAAAACTAGGTGTGCATTATGACAATTAGAACTGGTGGTTCTATATAGTATGTGAACTTGTTCTGTATTCAAAGGGAAGTTACTTCAGCTTTTAAGCAACTTACCTTTTAAGAAACTATTTCTTATTCTTAATCTAAATTTGTCTATTTATTTATTAAAATATTAAACTTGTTATGTTAATATCAATTACATGATCCTTATGATAATTTCTGTGTCCCACAAAATTTTTTAATGTGAGTCAAGTGGCATTGTTTTATATTTTTTGCACATCTCTAATAGCTGGCTTAATTGAAAACACCTTAGAGTCTCATATCAGTTTCTCCACTTATTCTCTTATGATATGTTGTTTTGTTTAAACATAAAGAATATGTGACTTCACACAAGTAGGTAGTTGAGAAAGGGAAACAGTATTTTGTCTTTTTAGATAGTTGGCAGCATTTGTTCCTACTAAAGCAGAACTCAACAAGTGGTAGTTTCTTAAGATAAGTTATATGTGGAATCTGAAATAATACCAGTGAATTTTTAAATTCGTTTTAGGTTACATTAAAATCTACTGGTCTATCATGCAGTTGAATTAATTTTTTTTTACCCAAATGTGATTTTGCAACATCCTTGATCAGTCATTCAGAGAATATTATTTCAATAAGAGTTATAGATCATCCAAATGTTAATTCATTTCATTGTGTCAATATTTCTCAAGATGTATTCCCTCCATTAGCCTTAGCATCCCCTGGGAACTTACTAGATATGCAAACTTCTGGGTTCATCCTAGATCTACTGAATTAGAAGGTCTGGGGTTGGAGCCGAGCAATTTGTATTTTACAAGCCTTCCAAATAATTCTTATATTTAGTAGATGAGAACTGTTGCTCTGGAAGTTCCAACTGAGGTCCTAGGGTGTTTGTTGGGACAGGTTCTAGTCTCTGATCACTGTCTACTTAGTACTTTGAAACTTCCAGAAACTTGCCTTGGTTTGTCAGAAGCTTTTTGCTTTTTTCAGAAACATTCTTCTTTGTTTCTTAGCCTTCTGCCCTGTGCAAGTTTAGATTTTAGTACCTATTTAGAGGGAAAACTCAGCCATATGTCAGCTTCATTTTCAAGCCTGCCTTTGTCAGTTGGATCTTAAACAAATTAAGTCTACAGTTTTCGCTAACTCATGAGATTGTAAAAAAGCCTTGCCCTTGAACAGCAGCCTTCCTGGGTTCTTGACTATATCATAACCTCTTCCCCACACCAAAAATTGGCAAAAACCCTAAGGGAAAAAGCAATGTCAGTGTGTCTTCTTACCTCCTAGTTTTTTCTCCTTCCCAAATCCTTGGACCCTCAAGTCCTAATTTCCTTATTAGTTTTTTTTTTTTCTTAATAGCAGTAATAAATAAGTGGGATTTTTTTGGTGTGTGTGTGGTTGTTTTATTTTTGTTTTTAATTTGTTCAGTTTCTTGGTGGTGGTTTTCTGTGGGCATTAATCTCTGACAAGCTATTCCATCATCTGTTTCAAAAAATAGAAGTAAAGAAGGTTACTTGTGAAGGAATATCACAGAGGAATTGGACAGCAGATTATGTAGGTGGCTAGCTAGTACAGCAATTTTAGTGAGAAATATTTGTGATCTAGTTCACAATGTAGAAAAGGAAGTAAGTTTGAAATGTATTTTGGAAACGGAATCAACAGTTATTGCTGGTTGATTTGATATAGAAAATTTAATATTTCTCCTTGATTTCCAAATCAAAGGATTGGCTTGATGTGGAGCAATTTACTAAAGTAGAGATGATTTAGAGAGGGCAGATAGATAGTAAACAGGATTGGGAGAAAAATAAAGAATACTGTCTTCATGTTAAATGAAGTAGTCAGGAGCGAATCCAAGTGGAAATGGGCGTAGGAAGTTGAATAAATGAATCTACAGTGCAGAAATGGGGTCTAGACTTAGTAATTTCAGAGTCATCAACTTAAGGTGGTATTAAAACTATTCTTAAGAGGTTGTGGAAAATGAAGTATGTGTAAGGAGGAAGAAAAGTAGGGGACCCAGATGTAAGAAACACAAACTTTCAAAGATCAAGTTTGAAAGGAGTAATAAATAAGCAAAGATAAAAGGAAAAAAATGTAAGGAAAAATTGGCACAGTAGAAGAAAAGACAGGAATGTATTTAAGGAAACTAAATGATCTGCCGCACTGAATGCTGCAGAAACATTTAGATGAGGTTGGAGATGGTCCATGGTATTTACAACACAGGAAGACTTCAGCGACCTTTAAAGAAACAAAACAGTTTCAGTTGGCAGTGGATTGAGAAGTCAAAAAGGATGAAGTTGAGTTAATTTATATAGACAACTTTTTTGAGAAGTTTTTTGAGGAAGTAGAGAAAGGGAGTAGATTGTAGGAGGGAGATAAGGGATTAAAGGAGGAATGCTGTTTTGTTTTCTTTTGCTTTTTACTTTTTAAATATAGAAAAGCTTATTGCATAATTTTGAGCAGGGTGGTTTGTGTTCATTGGAAATGATCAACTAGAGAGATTGATGATTTAGAAAAGCTTTAATTTAGCAGGGATAGACATAATGTTCTTTTAAGTCTCAAATATCAATGGTATAAATGCAGGACAGAGATTTGGCAGTTTCACATGAAAACATTGTCATGGGTGTATGTTGATTTCAAAGCCTATAATAACAATATAAAAGCTGCTAAAAAGTTTATGTACTCTCAATCTGCATTAAAAGGTATATAGTATCTTTATTAAAAGTCAAGGTATTACCACAATCTTCTGTACTTGTCTTTCATTTGTTCATTCAGTTAACATGTATTTACCCAACTATATTGAGCTGGGCAGTTTGTGTCTATTTCTGGATACCAGATTTTGAATACTGATACACTATGTGGTATTCAGAGGAAACCAACGAGGTTGTCAGGAGTCTGGAAAAAATATCATGTAAGCAATCATTCTTTCATTCAAGAAATATCTTTGAGTACTTAATGTAGGCCAGGTAATGTACTATACATTGACCAAGATAACTAAACACCTTGCCTTCACAAATTTCGTATTCCACTGGAAGAGACAACAGATAAGTAATTTGGTAGATTATAAATGGCCACAAGTTCTTCGTAGCTCCTTTCAGATTTGGCCTTGTCACTTTGTTTTGACCAGTAGAGTATAGCAGAAATAACATTGTGTGACTACTGAGCCTAAGCCTTCAGAATCATTGCATCAGCTCTTACCTTGTTAAAACTTTGAAACCATCATGTGAAGAAGACCAGCCTTTCTTTCAGAGGAATAAAAGGGCTAATAAAAGGGCTACCATCCCAGCTAAGACCCTCGGAAGGCCATACTAGATCATTCAGCCCAAACTGACCTGACCCAGCTTTGAAGATCCACCCTGCCAATTCACAATGTGGAATGAAAAACCATTGTATCATTTAGCCATTGATTTGGAGTGGTTTGTTAGGAAGAAAAGACTTATATAGGAAGTTTCCCATAATGTTATGATGATAAGTGGCTTAAAGAAAAATAAAGTAGAGGACTGGAGTTATATAGTTCAGTGTTATAGTGCTTGCCTAGCATCTGTAAGGCACTGGGTTCAATTCTCAGCACCACATTAATTGATTGATTGATTGATTAATTAAAGGTATTGTGTCCATCTACAACTAAAATGTGTGTGTGTGTGTATACACACACACACACACACACATATATATAAGAAAAAAAGCAGAAAAGGTGACTGGAGAATGGCAGATGGCGGGAATGAAGTTGCAGTTTTACTTAGAGCCATCTTAGAAATTCTCTGTAAGAAGATAATATTCAAGCAGAGACCTGAATAGAATATATCATATGAAAATAAAGAAAGAGTATTTCAGGCAAAAGAAAACTATAACTTCTGTAGTTTATAAAGTATAAGTTTTGTAATTCTTTTGTTAAATTTATTTCTATTTTTATGCAATGTGAATGGATGGATTTCTTAATTCTATTTTCTGGTTGTTCCTTGAAAATTTATGGGAATATAATTAAAATTTTTGTATTTTGGGCTTATATTCTGCAATCTTTTTTTTAATAGTTTTTTTTTTTAGAGAGAGGATTTTTTAAATATTTTTTAGTTTTCAGTGAATACAACATCTTTCTGAAAGTATTAATCCTTCAAAATTTTTATTAGGGTTTTTGGGCAATGTTTGGCTGTTAGCCTTTTAGCATAAATTAAGAATTGTCTTATTAGTTTGTAAGTGCGCACATGTGCACACAACATAACATTCACATCCAAATCTGGAGTATCGTTTAGCACTGCTATGAATATGTACCTGGGGAGAACTGACACCTTTACAGTATTGAATTTCTCAATCCCTAAAGAAAATATATCCTTCCATTTATTTAGATCACCTTTAGTTTATTTCGGCATAGTCTTATAGTTTTCTGGGTTGTAATTATATTCTTAATTTAATTTGATTTTTTTAATGCTTTTATAAATTGAGTTGTTTTTATATTATTGCTAAGAAATAGCAATCTTGGCTTTTTACTATCAGCAGCTTAATAGATTCATTTGTGAATTTGACTCAATTTATAATTTTTTAAAATTGTCTTGGATTTTTTACATTCTCAATGAAGAATAACAGTTTCTTCATAAATGACATAGTTTGGAGTGGAGGAGAGGGAATACTTACTACAATGGCTAGAACCTCTAAAATAAATGTTAAATAGAAGCAGTGATAGGTATTTTCTTACTGATTTCAGAGCCAAATTTTTCAACATTTTACTGCTAAGTAAGCTGTTTGCAATATTTTTTGATAACTTTTATCACATCAGAGAAGTTTCCTTCTATTTTTAGATCATTAAAAATTTGTTATGTTTTGAATGTCATAAAACATTTAAATAAATGTTTTTCTGTCATCTATTGATATGATTAGTTGATATTTATCTTTTTTATCTATTAATGAGATGAATTACATTGATTAATTTTTGAATGTTAAAGCCAAGCTTTTATTTCTGATATAAACCTAACTTGGTCATTGATATTTAGTCTGATTTGATAGTGAACATTTTGATTTTGCATCTGTGCTCATGAGTGATATGCATCTGTGGTTTCCTTTCTTGTTTTCAAAGATATGCTAGCCATATGAAAAAAAAAAGTTTAAATTTGTTTTCCTTTTCTTCTTTTTTTTTTTTTTGAAAAATTCAACAATATAATTCTGGCTGGGATTTTATTTGTGGGAAGATTTTCAATTGCAGATTCAATTTCTCAAGTAGATATGATGTTTTTGATTTTCCATTTCTACTGGTATCTGTTTTGATAGGTTGTCTTTTTCCTGTAATTTATTTTTCAGGTAAAAGGTTTTTGTTTGTTTTCAGAGATGAACTTTTTTAAAAATTTATATAACAGCGGAATGCATTACAATCCTTATTATATATACAGAGCTCTATTTTTCATATCTCTGGTTGTATACATAGTATATTTACATCAATTTCTGTCTTCATACGTGTACTTTGGATAATAATGATCATCACATTCAACCATCATCAATTACCCCATGCCCCCTCCCTTCCCCTCCCACCCCTCTGACCTATCTAGAGTTTGTCTATTCCTCCCATGCTGCCTCTCCCTATCCCACTATGAATCAGCTTCCTTATATCAAAGAAAGCATTAGGCATTTGTTTTGGGGGGGGGATTGGCTAACTTCACTTAGCATTATCTTCTCCAACTCCATCCATTTACCTGCAGATGCCATGATTTTATTCTCTTTCATTGTTGAGTAATATTCTATTGTGTATATATGCAACATTTTTTATCCATTCATCTACTGAAGGGCATCTAGGTTGGTTCCACAATTTAGCTATTGTGAATTGTGCTGCTATAAACACTGATGTGGCTGTGTCCCTGTAGAATGCTATTTTTAAGTCCTTTGGGTATAGAGTGAGGAGATGGATAGCTGGGTCACATGGTGGTTCCATTCCCAATTTTCCAAGAAATCTCCATGCTGCTTTCTGTTTGGCTGCAAAACAATTTACAGACCCACCAGCAGTGTATTAGTGTACCTTTTTCCCCACATTCTCGCCAACACTTACTGTTTGTATGCATAATTGCTGCCATTCTGACTGGAGTGAGATGAAATCTTAGAGTGGTTTTGATTTGCATTTCTCTAATTGCTAGTGATGATGAACATTTTTTTCATGTGTTTGTTGATTGATTGTACATCATCTTCTGAGAAGTATCTCTTCAGGTCCTTGGCCCATTTATTGGTTGGGTTATTTGTGTTTTTGGTGTCTAGTTTTTTGAGTTCTTTATATGCCCTAGAGATTAGTGCTCTGATGTGTGAGGGGTAAAAATTTGCTCCCAAGATGTAGGCTCTCTGTTCACCTCACAGATTGTTTTTAGTTTGAGTCCATCCCATTTATTGATTCTTGATTTTAATTCTTGTGCCACAGGAGTCTTATTAAGGAAGTTGGGGCCTAATTCCACATGATGGAGATTAGGGTCTATTTTTTCTTGTATTAGATGCAGGGTCTCTGGTTTCATTCCTAAGTCCTTGATCCATTTTGAGTTGCGTTTTGTGCATGGTTGAAAGATAGGGGTTTCATTTCATTTTGTTGCATTATGGATTTCCAGTTTTCCCAGCACCATTTGTTGAAGAGAAGCTATCTTTTCTCCAATGCATGTTTTTGGCACCTGTATCTAATATAAGATACTTGTAATTTTGTGGGTTAGTCTCTGTGTCCTCTATTCTGTACCGTTGGTCTTCAGTCTGTTTTGGTGCCAATACCATGCTGTTTTTTTTACTATTGCTCTGTAGTGTAAGTTTAAGGTCTGGTATAGTGATGCCACCTGCTTCACTCTTGCTGCTAAGGATTGCTTTAGCTATTCTGGTTCTCTTATTTTTCCATATGAATTTCATAAGTGCTTTTTCTATTTCTATGAGGAATGTCATTGGAATTTCATTAAATCTGTATAATACTTTTGGAAGTATGGCCATTTTAGTAATATTAATTCTGCCTATCCAAGAGTAAGGTAGATCTTTCCATCTTCTAAGGTCTTCTTTGATTTCTTTCTTTTTGGTTTTATAATTTTTATTATATAGATCTTTCACCACTTTTGTTGATTCCCAGCAGGAACATATCTCAACATCATAAAGGCTATCTATGCTAAGCCCCAGCCAACATCATTCTAAATGGAGAAAAATTGACGGCATTCCCTCTAAAAACTGGAACAAGACAGGGATGCCCTCTTTCACCACTTCTATTTAACATAGTTCTTGAAACACTGGCCAGAGCAATTAGACAGACGAAAGAAATTAAAGGGATACACATAGGAAAAGAAGAACTCAAATTGGCATCAGAGACCAACTTTTGACTTTCCTGATTCTCTCTTGAGTAATTCTCTCTTGACTAATTTCTTTTGTGATCTCTTCCTTGATAGATTCATTATTTGGAAATATATTAATTAATTTTGAAAATCAGGGTTCCCTAGATGTGTTTGTTATTGATTTCTAACGTAATTCCAAAATGATGAGTTAACATAGTATAAATCAGAACTATTTAGACTCTCTGTGTTAGAAGTCTTCCCCCCCCCCCCTTCAATCTCTGGTGGAACTGAAAGCTTTTGTAAAACATAATAAAAATGAATTTACTAGAAAATGAAGTTTTATGTATGTGTGTATGTGTGTGTGTGTGTAATCTAAGCACTGATTTATATTATTAGATTTTACAAAAAGACACTACTTTATCAAAAGGCTATAATGTTTTCTAAACATTCAATTTCTAGACACCCTGGTTGTGATTCAGTAATAGTGTAATTCAATCCATACACATAAATTAAAAACCTGTGTCCTTCTATCTTAAACAGAATGAGTGGTAGAGAATTCAGCATTATTCTGAATAAACTGTCTCTAACACTGCCATCAATAAATATAATGTTTAATAAGACTTTCAATCTTCTGTGCCTTTGAATTTTTTTCCAACTGCTAAATGAGGATATAATGGTCAGTGATTTAAATATCCAGAATGCATATAAGTCAATTAAAGATTATGTTTAAGTTCAGTTAATGTTTTAATATTTTTTGAGGATACATAAGATTCCTGACATCTCCTTGATAACTCTAAAAATGTAATCAGCTTACCAAGATTGAAATTACCTATTCCAAGGTCATTTTCAGAGATAATCATGAAGTCAACTTATTTCATAACCAAGTAGGTTATGAACTATCTTTGTGATTCTTTTAATATATTCAAGGACATTGTGTGTTATATTCTATAAGTGTTTATAGCAATTCAGATCCTAATATGAAAATGTCAGTGGTATCCTCAAGGGCAAAAAGCTAAATATAGCTTCTGCCAGCATTGCTCTTTCTAATGCAGCCCCATGTTTGTTGATCTGCTTTCTTTTTCCTTCATAAGGTGGGTGGTATCATATCAATAAAAGGCCTGAATAAAGTCAGAACAACTTACACCTACACTATCTGGATATAATTTGGTTTTTTGTAAGGCCTACAGAGACTTTACAACGTTTTCAACATCTATAGATGGTTTGCACTTAAGGGGAGAAAACAAAATAAAAAACAAACACAGAAAGACTGGTGAACTGTAATATGATTGTTAGCTCACGCATTAAGCAATGACAGTATTCAGGACTAGAAGTTAGAGTATGATGTTTAAATAGCTTTAATGTGACAGTTTGGGGTTAGTATTTTTGTATGTCAAATAGGCACTGCTCATGATTTATAATGATTCTGCATTTGAAATTCACCTCAATTTTCCTCTTGCTGTTTGCATTAGAAACAAAGAACTCTGAAAAAGAGCTGACTTAATTTTATTTTAGGATACTGTGAATCCAAGACTACTTCTCATATTCTAATGGGATCATTGCAGAGAACAAGGAGAATTTCTTTTAATATTTTTATTATCACTCACTTATTAGTATTAGTTTATTCATCTATATTAACAAATATGATTTTTAGCCAGTGGATGTTGCCTTTTTTTAACATGCGTTTAATTGTTCTGGAATGATAAGACTTGAGAAGACTTTAAAAATATCCTTTAGATTGATTTACCTCTTTCTTAAAAGCAATGAATATTCACTGCTTTTTAAGAAAAAAAAGTCATGGGAAAAGACTTTTTTCTTTTGTTTACCTAACCATCCACTTAAGTTCAGAAAATTCTCTGGTCAGGTGTAGGATTGGTAAATGTCTGACCAGTGAATATTTGAGTGGTTTTCCTATTATACATGATCATATCTCTGATTTCTCAGAAGTTTGTTTTTGATTGTTGCACATCTGAATACTTCACTAACCAAGGTTAATTTGTTACTGTTTGATTCCTAATAAGCATATAAAATAATCTATCAAAGAATGGGGAAATATGAGAATTATAATTGAATGTTTTTTTCTATATCAAGAATGTTTAAAAATGTCAATAATGAAATATGTTTTAATCCATTCATTTTTCTTTGTCTTCTCAGGTGGATCTCCTTACTTAGCAACCAAAATCAATGAAGCAAAAGACTTGCTGGAAGCGACCACCAAATATTGATTGATGCTCAAGAGCCAGGATGAAGGAAAAAAAATAGAGGACTTAAAAAAAAATAGTCCTGCCAATTAATCTGAAATATGGTCTTGATTTTCATACACCTATTGACCATAACCTTTTTTCCATCCTTCAATTACATAATAATAAAAGGTTAATAGACTTTCTTTTTTATTTTCTTTTAAAGGAATCCTGGAAATTTTGTAGCTGGTATTTTGCCTTATTATTTTCTTTGTAATATTCATACTTTTAATGGTTTTTGTTATATTAGTCCTAAACATCCTTCTCTTCCTTCACACACACACACACACACACACAGTGTACAAAAGCACGGTCATCTCTGGTGCATTTGGAATTTGGGAGCACTGAGTAGAAGTGTTCTTATGCTTGTATTTGTACCTCTCTGTCGTTTGTTTCTTCAGAGGAATTTGAGACTCTGCCTAAGTAAGGTGCTTGAATGCTTTGAGACCAACATTGGCTGCCACCTCATGAAGAAATGATCTGATATAATGGGATTTACTAAATGGTGATTTGTTAAGTAGAGGTTGGGACTTTTTAAAGAACTCTGCTGTCTCTGAGATCCTATAACTGAAGCATGAGAACTTGGAGAGCCACTAAAATGATTAAAGATTCATAAAATGAGCCCTCTGAGGAACAGCTGAAAAGGGCTGGGAGAAAACAGAGGAGTTTGTATTTAATTATAGTCTTTCCATACTGTTTATTTATTTAATTATTCATTCTACAATTTTTATTGACCATCTCTGTTGTGTAAGGCACTGTAGTGGGTCCTCTGAGAGTTACAAGTATGAACCAGCTGTGGATCCTGACTCAGAGGAACTTCTCTATAGAAAATACTGGTAGAGAGGTGCAGATGATATGTTAATGAAGTTCAAAAAATAGAAGAATATTTTAAACTCAGTACATGATGGGGAGGGCCTTTGTAGAACAAGTGGCACAGAGCTGGGTGTTTAAAAAGATAATAACACATTCCCTATGATTAGTAAGTCAGTATTGTTTCTCCTGAGATCAGAGTTAGCAGAAATTATTAGCAGAAATAGATTTATTATTTAGTGCAATTATAATGTAGAGTTTCTTCTCAAAAGCAAGGGATGGACAGAATAGTTATGAAAGGCCAGCTCTGTAACTTAATTGAGTATTTGAGTCATTCCAGCATTAGCCTGTAATCTCCTTCATTCCCATTTTCCTGCTATGCATGTGCCTCAGAGTCAAATCTGGTTTTGAATACTATCTTCCCAGTGATCTTGGGCAGTTACTTAATTTGCAAGCCTGTAACCCTCAGGATAAAATAGAGAAAATAATCCTAATAAGTTTGTTGTAGGGAATAAATATGTGTAAATCATTTAGTCATGTAGCAAATGTCCAAAAAATAAATTACTTCTTTCATTTCACTTTTTTTCCCATTAATTTTATCTTTTAGAACACAAGTTTGAGGGTGTTTTCTGATAGTCATTCATTTTGCTATTGAATCTACAATTTGGTGGGGTCATATAGGAGATTGCTCATCTCTAGTCCATGAAACACCAACTGTGGCTGGAGGAGCCACTTCCTGTGACGGCAAATTGGAACTGGTTGTTAGCTGAGAGCCATGGTTCCCCTCTGCATAGGCTTCTCCCAGGGATGCTAGAGCTGCAAGTGATGGTTGTCCAAGAGAGGAAATGGAAGCTGCCAAACTGTCTTGAGTCAGAGCATTACTTCTGCCATATTCAGTTGGTCTGAAAGTTACAAAGCCTGCCTAGACAAAGGAAGAGGAAAGAGAGAATGTGAAAGAATCACTGATCATCTTTAATATGTAACCAGGGCATGGTTGATAATTTTTTCTCTTAATCAAATTGGTAAGGCATTACTTTAAAAATAAATTAGTCATGTACAACTCCTTGGAGTATAAGCCTAGGCAGTTTCAGATAATACAGCTACTGTTTTAGGCAGATATTAATTTAGTAGTAACTCTAAATGGCAGTGTAGTTATAAAATTGGAGTTTGACCAGTTACCCACCCTCAACTTCTTATTATCTATAAAAAGCTTATTTGAATGGTTACCTAGCTTCAGTAAAGATTGCTTTTATATATCTGCTGTCATTGCATATTCTGCTTAATTAAACTTTTTGTTGATACTGCAGTTTTTCTTTATTTTTACATCTTAGATGCAGTCTGAGGGAACAGGGAAGACCTTTTAAAAACACAATTTCTTGACAGAGTATAAGATAGACAGTTATAGGAGAGAATAGAGTGCCATTTAGATTAGAGTCAGTGGGGCCAATCTAGACCATGAAGTCAAAAGAAGTTTAGTAAGAGGAAAAACAAAAAGTGTTGAGTATAGCAGACATTGTTTTATTTAGTCTACAAAGCATTTCCTTTATTTGAAAATCATTTTAGTCATTTAGAATATCTGAACCTTATATCAGGCAGTAAAAATACAATATGGGTTAATTCTTTAATGTGTTAAAACTAAACAAATTTATATATATATATATATTTTCTTAAACATAGGTAACTTTTTTGCCTCATACTTTTTAATTAACAAGAATTATTCAGAGTTATGTTATTTGTGATTGTCCAGCAGGGTCATGAGAGAGAACATATTTTATTTGTGCAGAAAGCTTTTGGTTGTCATAGGGAACCTTGAACACAGAAAAGAGCTTTCAATGACTTATCTTTAACATGTTCCACAATTTAATTAAGATCGTTTAATGACACTTGTGAGAGGAGATGAATCAGGCCCTTAAATATTAAAAAAAAAATGTTTCTTTGACTCAGCTGACTTAGGATATGCTACAGAGACTGCAGTGAGAAGTTAAGTATCCAAGTAGGGGATATTATTTTGGGGAAATGGGAACCATGCCGTCCACAAGCACTCTGCACCTTGCCCAGCAGTCATCTCTGGGGCACAAGCATCTTACTACAAAGAGGATTTGACAGGAGTGAGAAGATGTGTCACATCATCCCTCCCTTCTGATGGAAAAGCAACCCAAAGAGCATATCCCATTAACACTAGATCAGTATCGTCTATTTGTCAAAAACATTTCATGAATCATGAGCCAAAATTTTATTTATGGTGGAGTGATACCCATTAGAAAATTAGAGTTTCTGTTAGTATAATTTATTAGCTGCAAAAGTTGAGAAGGTTCTCTGGACTCATTTTTATAGGTGGAATCTAAGTGATCTGGATCATTGCCCACCAACAAAATTGCTAGGCATGTAGACAAAGAAAATGTTCCTTCTAATGATTTTTTATGAGCTGAGTAGCTATTGTTCCCAGCTGAGTGCTCTTTTCCTCTTTTTATTGTTGCTGAGCAAAAGAATTTATAAAAAGCTCTTTTTTTTTTTATTAAAAAACCCTGCTCAATTGAAATTCAAGTTCATTAAGTCATGTTCATCCCTCTTCCTGCCATACTAACCCTGTCCCGCTCTGGTCTATTTAACAGTACCTAGCAGCAATGGTCAACATTTTAAGTCTGGACAGATTATTACATAGATATCAATATATAGATAAGCAGTCTTTAAGTGGAAATTTTATTCCATATTGTCAGTATATAATCACTCAGGCTGGATGTTGACCCAAAATTTCATATTAGTACCTCAACTTATAAGGGGAAAAAGCCCCCTGGAAAATTAAAACATCACTGGTATACTTCCATTGTGAAGGATGGTGATAGGATGAGGTATTGGTTCATTCTTGACACCATCTAAGCTATTAATTTTTATAAACCCAGTGTTTGCATAATAGCTAATACTTGCTGAATAACTGTGCCATTCTAACTACATTATCTCTTTTTTAAAATTTTTCATAGCTACCCTGAGGTAGAAAAACCAAAGACTCAGAGGAGTTTAGGAACTTTTCCAAAAACTTTTTTCAGTGGTGGGACTGGGATACAAATACCATTTTGCTGGACCCTGAAGTATATGCTCTATGAAAATAGTTTATGGAAGGATCCAGTGTGTTGAGATGTCACAAGCAAGGGGTTACGTCTTTAATTCTGTCCTGGAAGCTTATGATACTATCCAACTGCACATGGCAAAATTTCAGTTACGTAGTTAGGCAGCATGGACTTCATTGACTCAGAGGGAATGGAAGGAGCTTTGATGAGATTTTACTTGAAACATTCGTGGGCAAGAGCTCCCACGGAGAACATCCAAAGCAAGGTTCAGAAGACAGCTCATGAACTTGAAGCAGCAGATTTGGGGAGAGAAATGAAGACATTCAATATATTAACGATAAGAACAAGACTGAGTTTATTGAAAGGAACAGAGAGGCAATGAAAAAATATGGTTAAGGACTAAGACAACTGAATCGAGATAACTTGCAGCAATTAAAAGGGAATTATGAGGCTTTAGTAGAATTTTTAAAAATTGTTTTTCACTATTCCCAGTTGCAGGCTGAATTATTTGTCCATGTTAATGCTTTTATGTCAAATTCGAAATGATATTTGCAATTATAGGGTTGTCTAGTAGAATCAGTAGAATTTTATCTGAAAGTGTCTTGAGATTTTCACTTAACTCTGTTTCCAGTGTCTGTATTCAAATGTTGAAGGGGTTCCTAAGTCCTCATGACTAATATTCATAGCAGACTTGTGCACTCCCTGAATACTAGGTACACCTGTGTTTGAAAAGAAGCGCATACCAAAATCAACTTGGTGATTTTCTATTTATCTACTCTTGGATCATCAATGGCTTTGCTCTTTTCTTCTGTGAATGTGGATGATCAAGAGTTGACTTTCCAAGTGTTTACATTTTGGCTTCTATGCCTCTGGAGTAGGATGATATTATCTAATGACGTATCCTCTGTGGTAAAATGGGACTCCGAATTTGCATAGTCTCCATCCTAGGCTGATGTATAGTGCGGTGTTGCAGAGAGAGCAGCTCCGGCAGAGATGCAGCCTTCCCTAATTAACCCCACTTGGATTTGAGTTACGCTTTGCTCCTTGGCTTCTTGGTACTTATGTATTCACTTTGCTCTCTACTGTATTCCACTTGGTACTCACTTATGTACAATATTGTTTGGACTTTTTCTTATAAACAGGGATTTTTGTAAAGCCAATATGTGAAAGTGCGAATATACTAAATTTTAAAGAAATGAAATACTGTTGTGTTTGTTTTGTTTGAAATCATAAAGGATAATCTGTAAGATACTTTTATTTATAGTTTTCCCAATATGGGTAAAATAAATTTTGACATGACAAAATTGAATATAGAATTCTTGAAGATCACCTTATATGTTACATAATTTCATCTACACTGTGAGCTCTTTTTTAAAAGACTGTGAATCTTTTATATCTTTTAGACCTTTTACTTCTTCATGAGATGCTCAACTTAGTTTGTCCCTCAGGACAGGGTATTAATGGGTTCACTCCTAAAGGTGGCTATTAGAAACCAAAGATCATAGATGTGTGGGTTTTCTCAGAAACCATTATTAAAACTTGTATTTTCACCTTTTATACCAAAGTAAGTAAGGGAAAAAGTAGAAATCAGCCCCACAATACTTTAAAACCGATTTTTAAATTTGTTTTATGATACAAATACCAAAGAATAGAGCCTGTTCCTTGGTTTGTTTACATATTTCTTGCCCCGAGTATCTTCATTTCAATTTTTGGCCTTCAGCACTTGACTACATAAAGAATTCCAAACACAAGCATTGGTAGTAGAAATGCTGACACAACTGAGCTGTCACCCCCAGAATATATTGTTGAATAGGTCTGCAGAAGTGCCTCGATCCCATACCTAAGAGCAGGCGAAGAATAAGGCCACCATTTTCAGCTTCCAAGAAGAGGAGCATACAGATAGGCAGATGCACCCTGTTTCTTCTCTCTGATCCTTTGATCCTATTTTTCCTACTTCTCATATATGTGCTTATGGAAAAAACACACAGGCACATACCTATGTGCCCACCTGCCCTATAAAGTGGTTAGATCTTAATAATCATACCTATCAAGGCCAGTTAGACATTCAGTGTACGCTGCTGTTTCTTACTTGGCCTGGGAGGGTTTCATGTCATGGATGCCATCATGTGATCTGAGGAAGGAGGACCAGCGGTATTGGGCTTATATAATACAAATGGTCAGTCTACCATAAAATGGGAGCTTGAATTTGTTTTGTCAGAGGAGGGATGTTTTTCACAGCCATCTGGTGAGTTAAGAACAATAAACAGAATCACACGGTGAGCATGTTGTATTTGACTCTGTTGATGGGATTTAGGTATGGAACATCAATTTTCTGTACAGACGTAATTGAGTACATATTACCATGATATGAAACCAGGCAAGAATACATATGGTGTGTGAGATGTTACATTTTAAGAAATTTAATGAAGGGGAAAGTTAGAAAACCTGGAAACAGATGTAATAGGTGAAATTTGTTTGAAGTTTTTGCTCCAAGTGTATGTGAAGCAGCTCTTCCCCACCTGCACTCATGTAGAAATGCAAAGGCAAATAGATGATTTTCACGTGTTGCCATCTTCCCTTTGGGGCTATTTTTTTTTTTTTTTTTTTTTTTTTTTTAACAGAGCAGTAACACCTAGAGCCTCAGGCCTGGGGTGAGGCTTTTGGTTCATTCCAGCTTCCTTTCTTAGGTCCCTGAGTCTCTGTTGTCAGCAGGTCCGGGAGCCTCTTGTATTTAATTCAAGAGAGAAGGGGTTTTTCTCTCATAGCCTGGCTCATAGTTACTCCTGGGAAAAGAAGAACAGTCTGGTTGACAAATTTGTCCCCAGTCTAAACTGATCAGAAATAGCTGGCATGGTGAACACCTAGTTAGTGGAGGTCAGCAGTGGGTCAGGTGGTAATTGTTCAGTGCCTCATTCACTGGCGGCAGTGGGAATTGCTGCCGTATAAATTGGCTTTAGGGGACAAATTGATCAACCAAAAGAGGTTTAAAGATTTTTAGTGTTCAGGTTACTGACAAGGGTTCCAACTCTCTGGACTAAATGATGAAATGCACAGTGGTTGACTCTTTGCTTTCCTTTAGGTTTGGGGACTTCTCACCAACCCCTAACAGCAACCGTGTTTTTGTTCTCCAGGCTGCTTAGCTAAGACAGAGCTTTTGATCTTGCCATTGTAATTCACAATGGCAGTGAAACTTTTTTTTCTCCTAATAAGCCGGGCTGCCTTTGTCCTTGCCTACTCTGGGCCTTTTAGCACATTTGCCCCAGTTACACCTGCACCCATCAGCTACACCCCCACAGCATGGGGATCCTAGCATGCGGTTCCTGCTGGCCCTGGTGCCCTGGGCTCACAGCCCTGCTCCTCCAACCTCCTTGCCTCACACTTCCTCCTGGGATTCCACTCACCTGCCTACCCAGAGTGAGGCAGTGAGACTAATGAGAAAGGCCTGGGGAGTAATGAGGAGATTACATGGCATGTTCTGGATTCCTTGAGGTGTTTGTTCAAAGCTTTTTTAATATCTTATGTGAGTCACAGCAGCATTGATTTCTTACCCAAGATCAGTTCTGCATTAGCAGAGCCACTAGGATTGGACCTTTCTCTTTTGTACATGGGGAAGTGCCTCACCCACAGCCTAACAGCACAGAATTTAAAACTTTGGTGGGGGGAGGTGTGTTTTTTGTTTGTTCGCTTGTTTTTTGTTTCAAACTCCAGGCTTGAATCTTTGCCCCATTGTGCAGATGGCTGAGAATCTTGTTTGTTTAAATCTGCATCGCTTTTTAAGATTTCTACTTGGGGCACCTTGTTGTTAACCAATTTTGACCACATACTCCACAAATCATAGAATGCCCTGTGTCTGCTCCATCCTGCAAACCTACCACAAAGATGGATTTAAATTTTCTTTTGCAACCCTGCCAATCAGTTGTCCATATATACCTGGAAGCCAATTAATATTTTCTAAAGAGCCAGGTACAAAGCTGCCAGGTAACATCTGCAAGTGACTTGGGTGCTCTAATAGGAACTGCACATGTTCAGCTCTTTGTGAAGATGTTTTTCGCTTGACACAGTCATCTTTGGTCTTGTTCGCCCCTCTACTCCATTAGGCAGACTGTGTACACATGTGGCTGATTTGATCTGCTTTCTGAGGGGGGTGGAGTCTTATCTTTCTCTTCGAATCAGCAGAATCTTCTTGCTAATTTTAATTTGATGTCTCTTGGAAAATTCTATCCACCCACCCAAAGTGCTTTGGGAGGGGAGCTGGGAAACAATTCTTTATGTTTTGGGGCATTTTCTGATAATACTGTACACCTAACCTAAATTATTTAATAGAGACCTGTCTGAGGATTTCATGTTTCCTTTTTTAAAAAATGCAAAGATGACAATTTTTCTCAAAGAACATACCTGAGTTCCTAAACTTTGAGGGCTGAGGACTTGGGTTTAGTCACATAGCTCTGCAGTTAATGTGCTGTGTGACCTTGGGCAGGACACAGACTCCTGCGAACCTCTTGAATTAGATGGTCACTAATGCACAATCTGTAGGAGTCACACTGACCTAATTTAAATCCCTGATCCACTCTATTCTACCACAGTGATGTTGTGGAAATTTTTTAAGCTGCCTTTTGATTTCCTAGTCCATAATAACATGTACCTGAGAGGGTTATTTGTAGAGTTTAAACAGATGTGCCTGTGTAGTACCTATACACAGTGGTTCTCCCCAAAACATTCCTTTTTCTGCCTAACTTTTTTATTCTATTGGCTTTTTGCTTTAAGTCCCTTCCATAGACTCTTGGGTAGGTAGGTAAGTGGGATCCCAGAGCAGGTGATAAGCCAAGGAATATAAAGTGATATAAATATGACACTTTGTAATATAAATATTACAACAACAATAAGGGATTTTTGAAAACAATAAATGAAAATTATCAACAATTTAAACATCCTTATTTCAGCTATTTTCTATTTTTCTAGAGTCCCTTCCAAGTACCTTTTTACATGGAGCCTTTGGAATTTGTCTTATAGGAAATGCCTGAGGACAAATATTCAGATCCTAGATCCAAAATCAGGCTACAGCATGTTATAATGACAGTGTGATGAAATTTGAACATCTTTATCAAATAAATACCCGATCACCAACATTTATGGCTAAGGAAGTATACTTGTATAATAGCTGAAAACCATCCAAGAGCACGTGTTTAAAAAAGAGTGCTTCTGCCAGGTTTATAGCAAAGCAAGATGATAATCACAGCTGTCAAATATTGGTGTTGGTGCCATTTTTAAAATTACCTCTTGAAGCCTAATGACCCAAATAGCTATTTATTTTTATCCCAACTTTACACAAAGAGGGGATTCAAGAGTTCAAGTACCTATGACAGAATAATGCAATCAGGAATAGGAGGTCAGGATCTGCTCCCAAAATCTGTCCTCTTTCTCCTTTTCTGTCTCCTGGGGAGCATTCCAGGTAACTACCAAACTTGTCCTTAAGGTTTTTTTTTTTTTTTTTTGGTTTGTTTGTTTGTTAACCAGGGACTGAATCCAAGGACATTAAGCCACATCCCCATCCCTTTTTAAATTTTGAGACAGGGTCCCACTTAGTTGCTTAGGGCCTTACTAAGCCTTACTTACTGCTGAGGCTGGCCTCCAATTTGCAATTCTCCTGCCCCAGCCTCCCAAGTTGCTTTGATTGCAGGCATGTACCACCCTTCCCGGTACGCTCAAGCTGTTTAGCTTAAATTTCTGGAAATTTTGCTTCCACAGGGGAGACATCCAATGAAACATCCAAGAGGCATTTTTTTGACAACTAGACTCAAGAAGCCTGAGCTGGAACTGGAAGAGACCTTGTATATCTCCAAGCCTCCTTCAAATATGGCCTAGTAGGATTTCCAGATCTATGGCATTGTTTTAGCACTTGATCACAGCAAAGATGATCGACACGGTGGTAGATTAAAATGAAAGAATCAGATCTTGATAAAATGTTGCCACTTTTATGTCATCTCCATTGGGAAATGGTAGAACTCTTAAGAACTCTTAAGAATCTAAGCTTTGGAGACAGACTAATGTGGATTTCAATTCTAGTCATATAACTACTTGTTGTGTGGCTTTGGACAAGTTACTTAACCACCATGAGCCTCATCTTCCTTTCCTGTAAAGCACAGGTAAGATTGCCTGCTTCACAGGATTGCTGTGAGGTCTGATAAGCTGATGGGTATAAACCATTCATCATGGTGCCTGGCTCTTGGCTGATCATGAGCACAGTTGAAGCCCTTTCATTAAACCAGAGATTCTCCACCTGGGTCATTTCTTAGAATCACCTGACAGCTTTTAAAAATCCCAATGCTTAGAAAGTCGGTCCACCTTTTGGGGGCGGAGCCAGCCAATAATATTTTTCTAAGCTCCTCTGTCGTTTCCCTTTCCAGCCAGAGTTGAGCATCCCTAGACCACGCTCAGGCTCAGTGAGGCCTGGGCATGGAGCTGGACCTGTCTGCAAGGGCTCTGCAGGAACAGAGCTCAGGAAGGCAGCTGGGGTTGGGGTGGGCTGGGAGGGAGTGAGGGCAGGCTGTCCCAAGGTCCTGAAGGAGGCAAATTTCCCCAGGGGCCTTCCTTTGTAGCATTTTTATCCAAGTGACACTAGCTTGAAATGGAATGATAGAGAAGCTTGAAGAAGTTTCACTTGGGCAAGAAAGAAGGAATCAGCTGAAGGAGTCCACAGCTGCAGGTCTGACCACGAAGTCAGTCCAACTTTCAGTACAAGGTGAGCAAAGTGATTGTCTCTTTCTCCCCCTCCAGGGGTCAAGGACTGGTAGACTCATTTCCTCGAACAGGATCTCCCCAAATCACTACTGGAAGGTGTGAAATGGTCCTGGCCAATAGTCAGAAATGCAGAATCTCAGACCCCACTACAGACCTACTGAATCGTAATCTCTAGTGGTGGGGGCCAGGCTTATGCCCTGGAACATGATTCTACGTGATTAGCATGGAATCTCTACTACAGTGAAAACAGAACAAGCTTTAGGGGCAAACAGGGATTTTAAGTTTGAGTCCTGGCTCTTTCATTTACTGTGTGATCTTTGAAACTTAACTTCTCTGAACTCCTGTTTCCTCATCTGTAATTTAGGGACAAAATGATTTACCTTAATAATAGGCCTCAATAAAATTGTAAATGGGATTAAAGAAGGATCTATGGTTTGGAATAGAAAAATAATTGTCTTTATTTTCAATGCTCTCTAACAGAAATTCAGCCTTTTCTTTGATTTTGATTGTAAACAACATTCAGTAGCAACCAGTAACTGTCACCAATAGAGCTCATGGACATTTTCATATTATATTACAGTTGTTGCAGATATTGCTAAATAGCATTTGTATTCATCTACTTCAAAATTGCAGTCATTTTTAGACTTGCCTCTAGATCTTGATATTTAATGCATTAATAATGAGGCACATACACTATTACACTGTTATCATGAAGGTTTTTTTAATTTTATGAAAATCGTATTTCAAACTAATTGGTTTCCTTTGTAATTATTTTTATTTTGAGTATGCATTTGAAAACATTATTCTGAAAAGGGATCAATAGGCTCATGGCACCAAAAAAATGTAAAAAAAAAACCCCTTCTCTGCCTTGTAAGTTGTTGCAATGATTAAATGATGAAATCAAATGTGTCTAAAACTTGGCAGAGACTCAAATAGCAGTGCCCTGATTGTCCTTCTCAACATTTTGTCATATCTTGCTTTGTTCAAAGTCTAGACCAAAGCATCCTCTGAGTTATCCTGAGGGATTGTTCAGAATATGCTTATGTACCCCGTTCACTCTGGCTGGCATGTTTTCTGCGTTTTCTGGCTAATTCAGGTTTTATTAAATAAGAGTTGAGCACCAGCTTTGTGCTAGAGAAAGGAAGCTATTAATTATTTATTTTTAAGAACTGAAAATCAAACCCAGTCCCATGGATACTGGCCAAACACTATCACTGATCTATATCCCCATCTGTTATGGTTTAGATAGTTGGTGTCCCCCAAAGCTCATATGTGAGACAATGTAAGAACATTCAGAAGTGAAATGCTTGGGTTATGACAGCCTTCACCCAATCAGTGAATTAATCCCCTGATGGGATTAACGGGGTGGTAGGGTATGGCTGGAGGAGGTGGGCATTAGCGGAGTGACTTTGGGGCATATATTTTGTATCTGGCCAGTGGAGTTTCTCTCTGCTTCCTGAGAATCATGTAAGCTGCCTTTCTTTCTCTGCCACACCTTTCCACCATGATGTTCAGCCTCCCCTTGAGCCTGGAGGAATGGACCTGGCTGTCTATGAACTGAGACCTCTGAAACTGTGAGCTCCCAAATAAACTTTTCTTTCACTCATTGTTCTTGTCAGATCTTTTAGTCACCAAAAAAAAAAAAAAAAAAACACCTGAATAAAACACTATCCCAATGAAGAATCACACAACTAGTAAGTGGGAAAACTGGCATTTGACCTTCATGCAGCCATGTATATTACTGGTGGAGCTAAGAAATTCAGATGGAGCGGGAGAGATTGGGAACTCTTGCAACCTCCTAGCTCAAGAAGGTGACAGAGGGGTTCTTGTATATTCAAGTGAGCATTATTAAGCACTAACTATGTGCTGGGTGCATGGAAGTCACTAGGAGCTAGGTGGCTCATGAGTCCTGCCTTTGAGGAGACCCTGTGTGCCATGGGAGCACAGAGGACAACCACTAAAGCAGAGCAAGAAGTGAAGATTGAAATGAAGGTCCCCTGAGCACTTGGTGCAGTGTGCATTCTGAAATGGTAAATTTTATGTGTCAACTGGATTGAGCCACAGTGCCTAGATAGTTTGTCAAACATTATTCTGGATGCTTCCGTGAGGGTGTTTTTGAATGACATTAACATTTAAATTGGAGGTTGGTGCTGGGAATCGAAACCTTGTGCATGTTAAGCACACACTCTACCTCTGAGCTACACCCCAAATCCCTAATTTGGAGGGATTTTAAGTAGATTGCCTTCATTGTGTGAGCAGGTGCCAATCAGTTAACAACCTTAACAGAACAAAGACTGACCACCTCCAAAGGAAATTTTATCCATGGATGGCCTTCAATTTTTAATGCAACATTGGCTCTTCCCTGGGAATTCAACCTACCAACCCACCCTGCAGATCTTGGCCTTGCCAGCTCATAACCTCATGAGCAATTCCTTAAAGTAAATCCCTCTCTATCTATGTATGTACACATCATATTGATTTGGTTTCTCTAGAGAACTTCGACTAATGCAAGGTCCAATTGACTACACCTATTTGTAGTTATGCTCCTGTGGGCTTTAATTTTAGTTTGATTATGTCTCGCTTTATGCATCTCCTTTCCTGGGGCTCTGGAACCCTGAGAGATTTGTTTCATCCTGGACCCCTTCCACTGTGGACTCCCTTGCAGTTGTGATGCATCTGGGCTAATGTAATCAACGCTGGCTCACTGGGCACAAAACACCTGGGAGCACTGGGAAGCCTGGGGTTAGGAGGAAAAATTACTGACATTTATTGGGTGCCTACTGACTTTCAGGCATTGTGCATGTTATAGTCATCTTAATTTCTTATTGCTCAGTGTGCAACAAGCAGAAGTATTATGCTCATTGCACAGACAAGGAAACTGGTCTGGGGAAAGTAAGTGACTTACCTGAATTTACCCAGCTCATAAGAATCAGAGCTGGTATCCAAACCTGTGTATCTCTCATACCCATAACACCTACAACCAGACCCTTTAAAACACAAGGTGTAGTTTCCCACAGAAGGTGCCAGGCCCACGCAAGAAGAGCAGCCCAAGAGAGCTTCCCCAAAACAAAGGGTCCCATAGCCACATCACCACCTAACATGAGGGATTTCTCTACACCCTGCTTGAAGCCTATCAGAAAAATCACCGAACTGTCGAATAGAGGAGCCCTTCAATCTCTGCAGAATCTTTCTATCTCAATTCTGAGCCCCAGAGCTTGGGTTTCACCCAGGCCTTTGGAACATAGACTGTCAAGGGCCACTTAACACTCTCCATATTTCACTCCACTCTGACCCTGCCATTTTGCCTGGCTGATGAGAACACCACAGGGGGCAGAGTGGAAAGCTGCCTGCAGCCCCAGGAGATGGCAGCTATCGATGGACTTCTTATCTGCTCTTTATCCATGGCTCTCTCACTCCACCAGACAAGGAAAGGAAATTGGTCTGGCACCATTTGCTCTCCAGAAAGCAACTTTGGCTGCTAATTCCACCAAAGAGGATGGATTTATTTGGGAGTTTCTTTCCAAAGTGGATGAACAGACCTCTCAGAGCTGCCCAGGATTAACTCAAAGGCCTGAGCTGCCATGCCAGGTCCACCTGTTGAGGGGACCACAGCCAAATGGGGCAGATGGGATCAAGGCAGGGCCAAGAGAGCCTCTTAATTTAGCACCAGGGTCCTCTCCCACCTTGCCCGGGCCTTCCTGGAAATTGGAAAAACATAGAAGGCCAAAATATGAGTCAGAGAAAACCAGCCAGGAACCTGTGTATTAAAAACTCACCTCCAGACTGCAGCAGCAAAGCTAGAGCAAGAGAGATGACAAACAAAACAGATGTTAGTTGTACCTATCTGCTGGGAAGGGTCTGCCCTGCCTTGCCCTTTTCCTGAGCTGAATGGCTATCTCTTCGTCCTTCCAAGGACATCCTTCAGGAGCCCCACAGGGCTGCCTCCCTGGCTCAACCCCTCAGGAAGACCTGGCCTTTCCTGCACCCTCAGCACATGGGAAACACCCTCCTGACACAGTTCTGAGCCAGAATTATGAAGTGTTTTTATTTTGACTTGCTCTCAAAAGGAGTAAAAATGGATTACAAACATAGTATATTAAAAAGTAAAATAAACCCTTTACATATTAAATATACATATTAAAAGGTAAAGTAAACCACTTAGTTTAAAGCTGGAGATAAAATGGAGGCAAAGGAAATAAGGATTAGAAAAGTAGGAAAACCTGGCAATGTGACTTAGTGGTTGAGTGTGTGCTTTATATCCATGAGATCCTGGGTTCAATCTCCAACACTGCAGATGGAGGAAGGAAGGAAGGAAGGAAGGAAGGAAGGAAGGAAGGAAGGAAGGAAGGAAGGAAGGGAGGGAGGGAGGGAGGGAGGGAGGGAGGGAGAGACAAAAGTAAAGAGGAGGATTTGGTATAAAATATATACTGTGATTTGAATTTCTCTAGAGAAGTTCCATATTTTTTCATATATTTGTAGATTGACTGTATATCTTCTGAGAAGTCTCTGTTCTGCTCCTTAGCCCATTTATTGATTGGGTTATTTATTGTTTTTTTGAGTTCTTTATATATCCTGGAGATTAATGCTCTATCTGATGTGCATGTAGTAAAGATGTTTTCCCATTCTGTGGGCACTCTCTACTCTAAGATTTCATCTCACTCCAGTCAGAATGGCAATTATCAAAGTGTTGGCAAGGATGTGGAGAAAAAAGTACACTCATACATTACTGGTTGCACTGCAAATGGGTACAATCACTATGGAAAGCAGTATGGAAATTCCTGAGAAAGCTTGGAATGGAACCACCATTTGACCCACTTCTCGGTTTGTATTCAAAGGATTTAAAAAGAGCATACTGTAGTGACACAGACACATCAATGTTCATAGCAGCTCAATTCACAACAGCTAAACTGTGGAACCAAACTAGATGTCCTTAAACAGATGAATGGATAAAGAAACTGTACACCTACACTATGGAATATTACTCAGCATTAAAAGGGAGTAAAATTATGGCATTTGCAAGTAAATGAAAGGAATTGGAGAATATCAAGCTAAGCAAAGTAAGCCAATACCAAAAAAAAAAAAAAAACCAAAGGCCAATGTTCTCTCTGATATGTAGGTGCTGATACATAATGGGGGGCAGGGGAAATTGAGGAACTTTGATTGGGCAAAGGAGAGGGAGGGAAAGGGAGGGGGTATGGGGGTAGGAAAGATGGTAGAATGAGACGGACATCATTACCCTAGATACATGTGTGACTGTACATATGGTGCAATGCTACATCATGTACAACCAGAGAAATGAAAAGTCATGATCTATTTTGTACAATGAATCAAAATGCATTCTGCTATCATGTATAACTAATTAGAACAAATAAAAAATTTAAAAAAAAGCATAAAGAAAATAAAAAAACAACAACAACAAAACATACTGTAAGATCTTGTCAAACTTCAGGTGGGCCATGAATGGCTTGTCCCCAAGCTTTCTGGAAGCCATAAGTTCCTTAATTCACTCAGCTCACCATTGGTCAGGAGAGGCACAGCTTTTCCAGTTTCTGACACTAATATGAACTTCTCTCATGGTTTCTCATAAACAGGACCTTGCAAGTGGTCAAAAGCAATGTCCTCCACAATGTCCTTGAGGTGGACACTGTGGCTGTATCATATACATCCTTTCTGTGCACCCATGACATCACACCACAATGCTCTTTGGAGAAAGCAGTTCTACAGAATGGCCAGTGTGAGATTCGGCTGTGTGGTTTTCTGAAGGCTGGCTGGATTCACAAATAAGCTTTACTGAATCTACAGGAACTCAGATCTCACTGCCTCCGTGGAAATTTGAATCAGTGTTGTGCACTTATTCACAAATGAGCATTCTGGTCATCCCCAGGTGTCTGAGTACTTTCCTGGCTTTGTGGAATTCCCTGAGCTAAGACAGATCCTGTTTCCCACTATAGAAGCTGAAAGTGTCAGCTACTTGCTTCACCAGCCTTCCCTGCAGCTAGCCAGTGAGCAGATGACCCAAATCCCATCAACCAGATACACTGCCTCAGACTTACAGTGACGACAGGGGTGCTGACAGCGGCTGCAGAAGGATGGCCTTTTAGGGCAGCACTGGCAGCCATACTGCTGGTGGCAAGTAGTGATAAGGGCTCATGGTATCAGGAATGAAACCGTGCTTCCCCACTCAACTTGAGTCATCACACTGGCTGCAGGAGCCCTGAACCTGGTTTTCCCATCCTCCTGGTGCTTCGGTGCACCTCTAAATATGGTGGTAATGAATTTGTTTTCTGTTTAAATCAGCCTGAGATGTTTCAGTTGCAAGAAAGAGCCTGCCTGATGGACACTGCTGTCTTTCTCAGCCTTCCGCCCACCGACCATGCAGAGCATAGAAAAGTCAGACTGCTGTGAAAACCAAGGATGCATAAAGATGTAAGGACGCAGCCAGGTCTGCCCACAGAGTCCCTAAGCAGCCTGGGTAGAAACTCACAGACCCTAAAAAAGAGAAGAAAAGAAAACTCACAGACCTGCAGCACAGACCCAGATAAAGAGAGACAGCTCAGTGCTGGCCCAGGTGGAAACCCAAAGCCTAGAAATCTACTGTCCACCATGGTTGCTGGTACTCACAGGTGCCTGTTGAAATATGAATTTAAATATATTAACATTAAATAAAATTAAAAATTAATTTCCTCAGGGACGCTAAGCCCATATCAAGTGCTCAGTAGCAACATGTTCCTAGTGGCTGCTATTTTGCCGTGCACAGATATGGAACATGTCCATCAGTGGACAGAGCTGATCCAGAACCTTGGAATACCAGGCAGGGTGGGAGGATTACTGCCCTGTCGGGTCATATCTGTCATTTCTGGTGGTTGACAGGGCTGGCACTAGAAAGGCAGCAAGGCAACAGTTCTATCCTCTATCTTGGTGGGCCTCAAGTCCATCCCAGGTGTCAGGACCAGGACACACTGGGTGTGCTGGAGGAAGGTCAGAGGCATGGACAGCCCCATTTACCCTACTGGGCATTCACCATATGTCCTTTGTATGGCTTGTGGTTGGCTTCAAGGAAACAAAAGCAAAGGCAGCCTTGAATGAGTCCTCATCATCCCACTTCACATCCTTGGTCCTAGTCCAGGCTCTGCAGCCTGGGCTAACACAGAAGCTATTTCCATGTATAGGTGTCTTAGTCCATTTTATATTTCAGTAACAAAATATAAAGTATGGGTAATTTCTAACAAACAGAAGTGTATTTAGCTCATGATTCTGGAGGATGGGAAGTCTGTATCTGCTTGGCATCTGGTGAGGGTCTTGCTGCATCATAATATGGCAGAGGGCATCACTTTGCAAGACAGAGCAAGCCTAGGTCAGCCCAGATCATTGTCATTCTTCTTATACAGCCATCAGTATCATCAGGGGGGCTTCATTTGATGACCTTATCTAATCTCAATTACTGCCCAAAGGACCCACCTCTAAATATCATCAAAGTATGGATTTGGATATTAAGTTTCAACTTGGGTTTTGGAGGGGACATGGGAACCATAGCACTGGGGAAATACGTTTGTACCTAGGCTAAGCAGGGACCTTCTGCCAGATCCTAGCACAGTGTCATGTACATTGAAGTACTCAGTAAACATTTGTTGGGTTGACATGGACCTGATACAGATCCAGAAGGATTTGGTATAGGATGGTCAGATAATTTTCATGCTGAATGTCTTCCTCTCAGATCAAGGGAAGGTGGGAGATGCTATAATAATGATGCTAGTGACAATGACACATTGATGGAAAAATGGGAATATAGAATATACATTCATTAAAATTCAAATTATGCAAAATAGGTTACATGTGTGAAGATTTATGGAATTATGGTTATTATTTTCAGATTCCTTAAATATTGTTGTTAATATCAGAGTGGTTAGGAATATGTACATACATACTTGGTCCTCCTCATGAATTGGGAGAAGTAATAGTACTTACATCACTGGGCTGTGTGAAGATTAACTGAAAACATGCAAGAAAGATTTAGCATGGCCTTTGGCACATGAAAAATGCTAGGTACCAGGTTGCAGTTCTTCTTATTGCACTAGAAATCTGTGTGGGGAAAAAAGAATAGGACTTAGAATCCTCATTTTGCTGGGGCTGTTCCCCTCTCCTGTGGGGTGGAAACAGGAAGTTTCTGGGCCTGGGAATGGGATTCTAGGTCCTGCCAGCCCAACCATCTCCTACAGGGCAGCCAGCCAAGTCTCCTCTGAAATTCCCAGCAAGAAGATCCTGCCAGCCATCTCTTACCTTTTTTATGCTTCTTGGTTTAAGCCAAGGGGATTTAGAAGGATTTTTTCTTTTTCTTTTTCTTTTTTTTAAATTTTAGGCTTGTCATATTTGCAAATGAGCTTGCCCTTTGAAGCAAATCTGTACAAAATAGGGACACTGTCCAGTTTTTTTTTTTTTTTTTTCCTGGTGTCTGCTCTGCTCCCTTCTGTTAAGTCCTGCAGCTGCTAATGAAGGCCTCAGCCAGCTCCCTGGGAGGGCAGGGAGCACTGCCTTCACTTTCATCTCTCCCTCTCTCTTACAAACACATACACACAGTCTGAGACTCTGGGGAGCTGCCCTTCTTGTCTGATCCTGCTTTTTTCCTCTTTCCCCCTTCCCTTCTCCATCTTGCTCTTGACTCTGTCTTTCCCGGTGATTCTTTCTGCATAACACTGACTCTTCTATTTCCTTTCTCTCCTAGTAAATATGATGCAAGTATTTGCCATTATTATGATGGTCTCTCCCTTTCTCTCTCTTCCTTGTCTGTAATCGTCCTGTCTCTCCTGCTAACTGGCTGTTTCTGTCTCTCATCAGTTGGATCGCTCTCTCTCCATCTCCTGTTTTCTGTATTTTGCTCCCTTCATTTTTCTGTGCATCTGTTTCTGATATTTTCTTCTTCCTTGACTTGTCTGTCTCTGGCTCTTTGTGTTCCTTAAATCTTCAAGGTCACTCTGGGAGCTGTGGTCTGGAGAGTCGGTGGTATTAACAAGGAGTGTGACCCCCTGATGACCACCTCACTTTCCGCAGACATTGGAGAGACTATGCAGAAACCTGTCTGTCCCAAAGTGGAGCCTCCTTCCCTAAGCTGATTGCACCTGGAAGGCTTCAGCGTGCCAAGCAAGAGCTCCACCACTGAGCTACACCTCAGCCCCTGTGTTTCCCTTTTTCTCTGTTTTTAAAGCCCTTTTTCCTAAAGAGAAAATGCTGTACGTGGGGCTCCACCTGCAAAAACTTCTGGTTGAGCAAAACATGTCACAATGTTTGCAAATCAAACTTTCAAATACCAAAAATATGGAATCAAAAAGTCTTTGTAGCTGTTGATTTAGTCTACATATAGACATGCAGAATAATTAAGAATATTTTTTTTAATTGTAGATAGACACGATACCTTTCTTTCTTTCTTTTTTTTTAATGTGGTGCTGAGGATGGGACCCAGTGTGAGGCGAGCACTCTACCACTGAGCCACAACCCCAGCCTAAGAATAAGATATTTATAATTGAAGTATGGCACTTTATCTTAACCCTTTCACATTCAACATTTCTGTACTTTATCCCACTCTTTTTGTTTCTCAGAATAACATCATCATCATCATCATCATCATTATCATCATCATTATTAAACCCAGGGGCACTCTACCACTGAGCCACATCCCCAGCACTTTATTCTGAGATGGGTATTGCTAAATTGCAGAGATTTGTTGTAATCCTCCTGCCCAGTCTCCTGAGTCACCAGGATTACAGGTTATGCCACCATGCCTGACAAGGATGACCTTTTTAGAGTAGGAGAGATGGTGCTATTATTATCTCCATTTTTTAAAATGAGAACTGAGGCTCAGCATCATCCAATGATTTGCTCACCCTCACATGTCCATCGCCCCAGGGTCCAGTATATTCATCTACTGGAGATCAGAAGCCCTCTCCTGACCCTCGGTGCCCCCGTCAGCTCTAGGACTCCAATTCCTGCGGGGAATCCCCAAACATCTCAGACTAAACATGCCCAAAAGAACCTGTGTGGCTTTGACCACATGGTGTCCTTTGTAAATCATGGTCGGCTGGCCCCACGTGCTCTGGCCCATGTGCTCCAAGATGAAGAGCAGCTCAGAGATCTAATCACATTCTCCATCTCAGTCCCCAGCCGTGAATCTTACAGCCACGCAGCAAGTGCTAAAGCAGAAACCCTGATGACAGAAGGAGCTCTCTGAGGGTTTGCTGGAATAAATTACTCAAACACTTGGGTTTCTACAAAAGCAGCAAAACTTAATTCCTTGCTATGATACTGGGATAAACAAAATGTAATCTACACCATTGTCCCAGCTCATCCAAGTCTTATCATCTTTTTCCATGTAAGTAATTGAAAAAAAAATTGCAGAGACCTTTAGGAGCATTATCGTATTTGGATCCAATTTTAACCACAACGCCGAATATTTCATACTGAAGGCAAGTGCAGAGCGGCTGTGAATACAGGCAGGCTTCAAGGTGAAGCCACTTCCCTGTGCAATCGCGAATGCAAATGTTTAAAGCTACTCAACAATTTTCCCCTTGCAGCTGCCCATTTTATCTCTTGCAAAACTAGTAATGATACAAGCAGTTGATTATGGTTTACAATAGCAATAAACCTCTCAGAATTGGTTGTTTCCAAAATAAATAGCCATTCTGTTAAATGTTAAATAACAAGTCATAAACTGCTGAAAACAACCAATTTCTTGTGGATTATTGCCTGAATAAATTTTCCCAGGAATGGCAGATCATTAAGCCATGAGCACCACGGATCAAAACCATTGAATTTTTTTTTTTAATCAATCAATCAACTAATCCATCAAAAGGACTCCCATTTTACGAACTAAATCACACCTCATATTTTAACATATCCCTTGGCGCTTTTCCTCTGCTGGTCATGGTTAGCTTTATCCTTGCCAATATCCTTCCATACTTTTTCAGACATTAAAGACTACCCAGTCCAAGTTGTTAAACTGTCCCTTTCTGAGAGCATTCAGAGAAAGCCCAGTTGTCTTTTTTTAGGTACCACGTTTAAATTCTATAGTATTCCAATTGATAAAACACAGACCTGTCCACCAAGCTAAACATTTGAGTCGAAGCTCAGTGGCAAATACATTCCAATTGTGGTTCTAATAGAGGCCGTTCTTGTAAGAGGAGCCAACTTCATCGGGATGATTGACAGAAGATTCCTCACCATAGCAACCAGGGTTATCTCTCTGGAATAACAACATTAACCTCCTTCATAACCAGTTTTTCATCCTTAAGTATAAAAGGCAGCTGTGTGCATCTCTTATGATCCTTTATTTTTATTTTTGAATGAACAGTTAGCACTTATATAAAAATAGGACAAGATGCTGGGAAACCAAATTAATTTTTGAATTCCTCCTGAAAAAAAAAAAGCACATGACAATGGATCTTGTAGACAGAACAGTTAAAGGGCAGGAAGGGTCCCTGTCTCTTCTGAGCACAGGGTGATGGCAGAGAGATTTCTATTCATACGCTGCCTCTGAAATAGCCTATTGCATCGATTGGCTTTGTGTTGTTGGCAGGGGTGGAGGAGGCAAGAATTTTTTTTTTTCAGATTTTATTCCTGCCTTATTTTTTGACCTTATAATTCCTAATACATATGTGCGCACACACACACACACACACACACACACACACACACCCCTGAGCAGTGCTAAGCTTCAACGCAATGAATGGTCTGTAGAAAAATGCATATTCTTTCTGGAAAAAATATGCATAATCTGTCACCTTTTTGAAAGAAATTGCTAAATGGACCCCAAACCAATTTCAATAGACTGTTTTGTGGAGCTATAGACCTCCATGACTAGATACGATACTGAAGCATGTCCTCAGCCTCTTGCAGAAATGCTGGGCTAATACTGTGCCCCTGACTCTCTACAGGTGAAAAGTGTGGTCCTTAGACCATGGAACACAGACAGGCTGGGACTGGGACAAGGAAATCCAGCCTGGAAACCTGGCTGGGCCACTGCCAGCCCAGTCCTGTTCCCCCTTCTCCTTCCCATCTCAGATCTGCTTCTCACAGGAGCCAACCCTATTCCACCTGTCACTTTGAAACACTGAGTAATCTTTCTAGAGGCCTCTGTATCATTTAAGGTGAGAGGTTTGAGACCTAAGGCCCAAATTCACAGAACTCCAGTCCTAGGCTGCAGAGGGAGGAAAGAAAACCGGTATGACCCGGATCAAAGCCAGAGGAATCTGGAATAGGGTATTTAAAAGAACAGAAGGCTTCAGGGCCTTGGGAGGGGAGTTGGCATCCAGCAGAACTGTTCCAGGTGAATCTGTGACCTGATGTGGATTTAAGCAAAAAAACTAGCCAAAAGACATGACCACTGATTTTTCAAGGATGTCCTGTGAAGTAATTTTGCATTAAGTTTGGATTAGGAAGAACTCTTTGTGAAACCCACCGTATTGGACACAACTGTAGAGGGCAGCTGCAGGTTCGCTTCCCTTCTACCTTGATTTCAAAGATGCCACCTACCTCAAGCATCCCTCCCGCCCACCAATAGCATCACTCCTCTGCCAAGCTCTGGGACTGCCCAAGTTGTGGCTCGGACCCTCTGGGACCCACAACCCCATTGCTGAGCACATTCATTCCAAGTGGCCCTTCCATTCCTTGATTTGTAGAATATGCCTCAGGCACTGGCAAGGGATCCGGCTCTCTGAGGGACCTGATGACACCTGGGAGGTGTCCTTCCCTGGGAGTAAACCAGGACCCAGGTAATTGGAGATGGAAAGTCAAAGTGTGGACTCTCCTGGCAAATCTGTTGAATTGCACCGATCAAGGGGACACACGCACAGGGCAGCCTGTGTTCCTGGCTTCTCACCGAGAAGCGAGAAGCACCCGTCTTTCTTCCTCTTTCCTTCCTCACCACACCGCTCCAGGAGATCAACTCCCAAATAAGTAACTAATAACTAACTGCTGCCACAATCCTTGCCTCAGGCTCTGTATGTGGCAGTGGGTGGGGTGGGGGGTGAACTGAGAAAACTACCCAGATCCGTCACCCCAAGGGCTCCTCCCTGAGGGAAGTTGTGGCAACATGCCCCAAACAGCTTTTTAGGCAAAGGAGTGGGGGCCTTCACTTCCAAGCAGCCCTAAGATTCCCCTGTTTGTTTGCTAAGTGATCCCTGATTTCAGAGCCACCTGTAGAAGCTGCAAGATTCCTGAAAGCTGAGGATTGTTGAAGGATTGGTTCATTGCTTTTAAGAGGCAGCCAAATGGGCCTTTTTTTTTTTTCTTTCTTAATTGACGAAAGAGTTTGAACTGGTTGAAGACCAAGCCTCCTCACATGGAAGATATTTGTAATTAATTCCCTTAAAACAACAACAAAAAATTTCTTTGAATAGTCGAAAGGACAATAGCCACAGTAGCAACACTCACAAATTACTGGTGCTAACTAACTGCCGAGACCTAATGCCTACTTAAAAACCCATGGAGGTGGCATTGGCCTCCCTGGGCCAGAGGAGAGAAAGCTGATTATCTCCTTTAGCACAGCACCCCTCACAGTCTTGCTAAACCCTATGCTGAGTGTAAATATTTCATTGTTTACAGGTGTGTTGGTTTATTCATGCACCAGCCCACCAGCCCGTGATCTCTGTTTGTGTGAAACCCAGTTGGTTGCATCTGGTGCTAATAAGACAAAGTCTGGGCTCAAGCCCCAAGGGAGCCAGTTAGCATCCTTCTGCTCCATGGCCAGAAGCTGCACCCAAGAACTCTGGTTAGAGCTTGTGTTGGGCTTCATCAGGCAAAGGGCCCTGGGGGGCAAGAGGAAAGGCATCCACAGCCCACCCCATGCATCTGGCCTGTACTGGAGAAATAGTGACAGGGAAAAGACTAAGGTCAGCGCTGGAGTTCTCCAGACCTACCTACGTGAGGTATGTGTGCATGAGTGTTTTTCAAATTTGTCTTTTCCATTTTGCCAGTAGTATTTACCAAGCACCAAGTATGCTTAAGGACAATGACTCTTCTTTTCCCTCAATTCCCTTGAGCCTTTATTCTTGACTTACTAGGACACACAATCTCCTAAAGAGGCTCGTCTGTGAACATCAGAAAATAAGCTAGGTAGAATTGTAGATTGGGATATAATGTTTTATGAAAACGTACAAGAAAAAATAAGTTATCCACTCAAGTATTTATTGACTGCCTGTCGTGATCTACTACAGAGAGCAAAACAGATCTTTTTAAATTCCTGCTCTGTGGAACTTATATTTCAGCAGGAGGGAGAGGCACAATACACAGTTTATAAGAAAAGTTAGGAAAAGTTATGTGTGTTACATGCTGATAAGTGTGAAGGAGGAAGCAGGAAGCAGGGCAGAGTTTGCTGGCAAGGTGTCTATGCCTGTAAGAAGAGTGCCCCAGGGAGACTTCCTTGAAGAGTAACAATAGGACAAAAAACTAACGGGGGAGATTTCCTGAGCCATTTGGACAGTTCAGGGAAGGACCCTCAAGTCAGAGGGACCAGCCAAGGGAAGAACTGGGAGGGAAACCAGGGAGAGCCCTGGGCATACAGCCAAGAGAAAAGGTGGGAAGGACCTTCAGGGAAGGTCTCCAGGCCTTTGTAAGACTTTGGTCTTTTTTCTAAAGGAGTCAGGAAAGCCTTCGTCAAAGACATTGCTTTTGAACTGGATTTCAAAGCCCGAGTCCTGTTCGTGGTTCTTCTGTGTGGCCATTCAAGCAGGTGCATGTCATTTGCGAGACGATGTGTGTGCACTGGGTGTTTGCAGATTGAGCACGGTGATTGCAGCTCCTCTCCCAGCTTCCCTATGCACTCGCACACACCACCATCCTGGGTGTCAACCAGTGCTACAGTGGAGTCCATGCAAAGACAGGGATTGCTTTGCCCATGATTGCTTTGTCATGGGCAGGGTGCTCATAGCAGATGCAGAAAAAGAAATCATTGTTTCTTGCACCAGAGAGTGATCCTTTCATGCTTGCCAAGGAAACAAAATTTCCTGGTCAGGTCACCAACACAAGGGCAAATGAGCATAGGCTCCAGGCAGGAGGGTCATGTGGAGGTTAATGAAGAGCATCAGGAGGGGTAATTATGGCAAAGACCACGGGGTGAGAGCTGAGCAGGTCTTGAAGCACAGATGAGTGCAAGTCTGTGAACAGGAGTGGGAGTAAGATGACGCTATGTTCCTGTGTGAGCCACCGCAGACATTTTTGCAGCTGTTCAGGATTGAGGATGAGGACTGTCTAGCCTAGAAAGGAGGGGGCTGTGCTGGGAAAGAGTAGGAAAGAACCAGCAAAGAGAGGGGCAGGTCGTGGAAGTCCTGGAATGACTGGGCAGAGAAGTTTGGACTTAGCCCAGGACAGTTTTCTGCTTTCACTGGAAGGCAGGGTGGGAGTGGAAGAGCCATGCTTGTTTCTCTCATGCATACATCTGAGTTTGGTAGCTTTGCCAGATGGAAAATGAAGGAGACACAGTTAAATTTGAGTTTCAGATAAGCAACAGATCAAATTTCAGTATAAGAATATCCCACGAGTCGGGCATGGTGGTACACACCTGTAATCCCAGTGGCTCGGGAGGCTGAGACAGGAGGATTGTGAGTTCAAAGGCAGCTTCAGCTAAAGCGAGGCACTAAGCAACTCGGACCCTATCTCTAAATAAAATATAAAATAAGGCAGGGGAGGTGGCTCAGTGGTTAAGTGCCCCTGAGTCCTGAGTTCAATCCCCAGTTACCTATTCCCCGTGCAAAAAAAAAAAAAAAAAAAGAATATACCATAAAATATTTGAGACATAAATTAAATACAGGACACCTACTTAAATTTGAATTTCAGATAGTTTAATAATTAGTAGAATCACATCCCATGCAATATTTGAGACATACTAAAAATATTTTTGTATATGAAATTCAAAGTTAACTAGACATCCTATATTTTTGTTTGCTGAATATGGAAACTCTAGTAGATGGTACTAAATAAATACTGCTTGCTAATGCTGTAGACTCCTGTGCACAGCCCCACTCTCTTACACTAACTAACCTGAGCAGCTCTGCTACCTGGGAGCTCATTTCTTGGCTACCTTTAGGTGCTGGCCCAGCTGTCTGATGGCCCCAGTTTGTGGGTTACCTGTGAGAAGTGCTGAGACCCCAGCTCCCCAAATCTGCAGCTCTAGAACCTAGAATAGAAATCCTGATCTTTTCCAGTAAAGCACTGGCAGCTCTGAGAACCAGCAAGCACTCCTGACGTGTGGGTGGGCAGGAAGGCAATCTGCCACCCAAGCTGATATTGATGGTTACAGGGGCTGTCAGTAAGCCAAGCAGACATGCTGCTGAAATGGGATGCAACAGCAGCCTTTCCTCTCATGGGATGACTCCAGGTTCCTCTCAGAGCCTTCTGGGCACAAGGGGAAAACAGGCAAGTTCATTCCCTTTGCTAATGTAAAGTCTTGGGGAACTGCATTACATTCTTTCTCTCTCTCTCTTTTCTTAATGTGAAGTTGGGAGTGAAGGTAGGGAAATCACACCAATCTGCTCTCCTTTTGGGCTCTCTTATATGTGCCCAGAATCCGCTTAAGAATTGAAGTAACAAAATATAAGAAATAACAGAAGTTGCTTTTTTTTTTTTTCTTTTTGAAAGGTAAAATTACTGGACACTATCATGAGCACTATTTATGTCTCATGGTGTTTTATCCTTATTATAAGTCTGTGAGATAGATATGACTCTCCCCATTTTGCAGATTCAGAAAAGAAGGCCCACACAGGCTAAGTAACATGGGCCTGGTTTCCAACTCAGGATGCTATTGTCTGCTAGAGGAACCTAATACATCGCATATACTGCTGGCTGTCATCTTAGTTTGTTCTTTAACATCACTGAGGAATGAACATTCTCTGAGAAACCATCCCTTGTTGCTCTGAAAAGACTGAGCACCTTTCTCTGCTCTCAGATTCTTCCCTTTGCACCTGTGCTGTAGACACCCCCACTACTGATGTGCTGTAAAAAGCCACATTCACTTTTCTGTGTCCTCCACAATCCAGAGGTCTTCAAGAGTTGCATGAAAGCCTTTTTCTACTTAACTGTGGTCCTCTCTAGTTACAGGGCCTAGAATATTGATTATCACACAATAAGCTCAAATACCTGTTCTTAGATACCACAAGTTAGGTATCCCATATCAGAAACCTCTGGGAACCAGAGGTCTCTCAAATTTCAGATTATTTTTTCAGATTTTGGAATATTTGCATACACAAAACATGATATCTTAGGGATGGGATCCAGGTCTAAACATGAAACTTATTTGTTTCATATGAATCTTAAATGCGTATACAGTAATTTCAGTGCTCCTACATTTTGACTGCCACCTGTCACATGCGATCAGGTGTGGAACTTTCTACTATGGCATCGTGTTGGTGCTCAAAAAGTTTCAGATCTTGGAGGAATTCAGATATCAGATGTTTGCATTAGGGATGTATTATTTCTGATTATTTTACTGTGGAGTTTCAAGAGAAAAATAAGATGCTAGTGAAAGAGGGTGAGAGATGACAGAAGGGCTCTTGATCCTACCTTCTCACAAAGCTTCTTAGAAATGTCCACCTGTTTTGGAGAAGAGCACATGTGACCCTCAAACCCATTGCAGGAAGTAGATCAGCAAATATCCCCAAGACTCTGCTTCTAGGAGGAAATGGTGCTCCCTTGTGTCCCCTGGCCTTTGGGGTGAACAGGCATTGAAGCTGATACCTGATGCTCAGGTGCCTCTTGGCTGAATGAACTCCCAGCCCACCCGCCTGAAGCCCCGGTGCTACAGACATCTATAAATGGAGATTACAGCCTTTAAATATTTTCGATCTCTGTGCTCCCCTGCAGGTCTGAGGCCTTTTGGCAGTGTGTGTGTGTGTGTGTGGGGGGGGTGCGGTTATGACTCATAGTGATTGCTCTGTCACATTAATTCTTCTCACGTAGGCCATTTTTCTTATTGGGTCCTCTCTGGGGTGAATATGACTGTGACAGAAATCAGAGCTCCTTCTTGCTGACAGAGTTAAATTTGGCCCATGTTTCCTCTTCACAAGAAGAAAGTGTGAACAGCGCTGAACAGCTATCTTGAGGGCACGTCCAGAGCCAAGTTTGTCTCTTATATTCATCCTTTTTTTGTTTTTGTTACCGTGCACATTTTAGTGATGTCAGGGTTTTTTAAGGCTTTACCTTGGGGGAAGCTGAAGAGAGGGTCTGTTAGCATTGGTGAGGCCAGGACAGTTTTATGCATATAAGCCTGGCTGATTATTGATCCCGTGGAGTGGGAAACCAACTGGAATCTCTTGGCTGTGAGAAATATAACCCTTGACCAGCAGAAGCCATTTGTCTGCCTTCCCTGTGAGAGAAGCACAGTTAAAATTCCTCACCTGGGAGGAACTTGTGGAAAAGAATATTTCATGCAAATGAATATACTTCTTAGACTGGAATTGCAATTTAGATTTGAAAAAATGACCTCGTTATGTCTGAGCATACATTTTGTTAGAAGCCACTTTAAGAACAAGCGTGGGTTATTCTAGGTGTTCTTGCATAGCTTGTGTATGATCTATAACTTGAGATAGGTTTTGGATGTATTTTGCTCCATATCCCTAATAAAGGTTTGAAGCTTGGACCGCTGAGACATTGATTTAATGCTATATGTTGCCAGGGAGGAGGCCCCAGTAAAGTTCAGAATTTTAAAATAAAGTGTTAAAATATGCTGGGAGGAAGTGGAGGACAGTGCTCACGCCCTGTCCTGAAAGCTCTGTGGATAGTTACAGGAAACAAAACCTCCAAAAATTAAATCCAGAGATTTATATTTTGTATATATTTTGAATTTTAGAGAATGTTTTATCTTCCTCCAGAGGCTTGGCTTGGCTTTGCTTTTTAAACCAGATAGGTTCTGGGAAATGCATTCTCTAAGGAATGTTGAAGAAACTTTCAATCTAGATTTTCAGTTTCTAGTGCTTCAGAAGCACCAAGGGTGCTCCAAAATCTCTCTTACAACCTGCCACTTCCAGAGGCCCGAGCTTAGAGGGTAGCTGAACACGTGGCTCTGATTACTTTGCTGGAGAGCCCTTTCAAAAGCCAGCTCTGAAGTTGTGTGGGTTGTCCCTGATAGGGACTTAGTTGCCAATCTGCTGTAACCATACACTTTGCCAAGGATGGATGAGACACCATGATCATAGAAAACCTGGAAGTTAATTTTTTAAATTATACACACATCATCATCATTATCATTATCATCAGATTTTTTCATACTTTTAAGAATAAGTTTTAATTATACATAGTAGTTGGGTTCATCCTGACAAACTCATACATGCATGAAAAACTATTTCATTTCATGATCCTGTTTTTCCTCCGTTTTCCCTCCCGTCCTCCCCCTCTCCTTTTCCTTCCTCCACTAGACTTTCTATTTGCTTATCTATTAATTCCTATCTGTTTCTTTGTTATCCTATCCTTCCCTTCCCCTTTCTTTTATTTTACTCTAGTTTCCACATATGAGAGAAAACATTTCAAACTTTGGGGTTCTGAGTTTAGCTAATTTCACTTTGCATAATGTTCTCCATTTCCATCTACTTACCAGCAAATGCCATAATTTTGTTCTTTTTAATGGCTGAGTAGAGCTCTCCATTGTGTATGTATGCCACAATTTCCTAATCCATTCATCCCTTGACAGCCACATCAGATTTTGAGACATTGCCATTCAAAGAATGACTGAGACAGGAAAGACTCCTGAACCCCTAGGCTCACAGGCAGCATATGGAATGTAGGAAGTAGTGTCTGGCCCAATGTCATTTCTCTCCTAATGTCATTAACATCAACAAGGGTACTTTGCTAAATCCTGAAGTCATCACCTTTAGGACTTCTCCTGAGGACAGAGAAGTGTTTCTCAAATGCTTGTTGCATATGAATCACCACAGGAGGATCTCTTCAAAATGCAGGCTTGGTCCAGTAGATTTAGGGGGTGGGGCAAGATGCCTCTTTTCCAAGCTCCCTGGTAATATCCTGGATGAGGTGTGCTAGGAAAAGAATAACCAACTCTTTCTGGTATCAACAGGACCGAGCTGACAACCTCTTAGAGCCTGGCTATCCAACTTTAAAACACTAGGAAAGGAACCAAAGGGCTAAAACAGCCCTGGGAAGGAATAGAGTTTTCTGAGATAGAATGGAGGAGGGTAGAGACAGGCAACCTGAAGGTGTTTGCTGTATGGGGGATATGGTACACTTGCTAGAAAGGAGGGAAGACAGGAAGAACATTTCCATGGAAAGCCCTTCACCACCACTTGTCAATAAAGTGTGCAAGCCAGTCCTTCTGTGATAGAATTCAGTGGTTAAGTCGCTTAGTGCTTCTATTTCTCCCTCACAGTAATGCTAGATTAAGCTGCACCTGACCCTTCAGTAAATAGCTTTCTGCTGGCTCCACCACAGCCTCTCGTTAGCATACACATTTCAGCTGAGCACACTCTGGCATCAGCAGAAAGCCACTTGAATTTCTCTCATCTTTGTCTTTCATCCTCGCCCTTTCCTCACCTTGGACAATATTCAGGGCAGAGCATGTAGCTTTTTGGGTTACTTCCGTGTAATAATGTACATTCTTATTATCAAATATTAAAAACTCCAAAATGATCCAATATCAAAATTTCAGTCTCACATCCTGTTCATAGCTTCTCCCTTTTCTTTCGCTCAGGCCAGGCTTGGCTTCAGAGGTATGTGGGGAAGGAGGGTGTGAACCATGCCATGCCCTCCCCACCTGCACAGCTTCTTCAGGATTGGAGTTGGACTGGAAGGGGCAGAGCGCAGCCTAGGTAGGAGTTTTCACTTGAATTATAGGGACCTGCCCTCTGTGTCCTGAGCTGTCCGTGAGTTCCCAAGGGTGACTCCAACAGAAGCCCTTCCCAAGCAATGGCTACAGCATTGGTCTGTGTGTTATGGGAAATGAAGCTCCTCAAAATAATTCTCCTTACAAGTTATTCAGTTTGCAAACTACATTTTTCTTTCTTGATCTTATAAACTGGTCTCCTTCATGGGAAGTTGCAAGTTCTAAGCTTGACCCTGGCCTGTAAGATGAGCTCATGGGCCCTGAGCTATTTCCCTGGTAGACCACGTGCAGCCAGCACATTAGCTTCCTCCATCCAAGGAGCCTGCCCATAAGAGGTTCCCTTCAGGCTTTTGCTGAAGATAAGTAGATACAGTAAAACTACTGAAACCACTAAAACTTTTGTGGCCCCTTGGTAAGAGTTGGTTTGATCATGTCTAAGAAGTATGCTAACATGCAGAAGAAGAGGACAGGACAAATGAAGGAAAGAAAAGAGCGCCGAGAGCACACACTTCCCGGTGGTCAGACCTCAGAGGTTCTGGGTTTTGTTTGACAGGGTGCAGTGTGATGTGGACCCCATGGTTGGATTGTATTCACATCCTGAGTCTTGCACGTAGAGTAGGAACAAAACCTTAACTCTTGGCTCTTGTTCACAAGAGGGCATCAGGTTTTAAAGATTGCCTGGTTATGGATGACATTGTGTCCCTTCTGACACACACCCCCAAACATATATGGAGGCCCTAATCCCCAAACTTCATCTGTGAACTTATTTGGAAACAGCACAGATACAATCAGTTAAATGAGGTCGTGGTGGAGTAGGATGGGCCCTTAATCCAGTATGACTAGTGTCCTATTTAAGAAGGTCTTGGATGGACAGAGGCACACTGGGAAAGAGCTGTGAGGGTGAGGGCAGAACCAAAGAAGGACAAGGACTGCTAACAAAGAAGAGATGGGAGGGAATCTTCTCTAGAGCCTTCTGAGGGTGCACGGTCCTGCCAACACCTTGCTTTCAGACTTCAGGCCTCCAGAGCTTTCAGATTTGTGTTGGTTGAAGCCACCCAGTTTGTGGTACTTTGTTATGGCAGCCCTAGGAAATTAGTACCCCCTCTGATGGCCCCTGCAGCCGGATGTAATTGCATTTCCTCGAAAGCCTATCTGATCTCGCTCAATAGACTAGAAGCTTTGAAGATTCCCTAGAGCCTACGGCCTAACACAACACAGAGCATGCCAGTAAATTCTGGTTGAATGAACAAATTTTAGGACTTTAGATCTTAATGGTGTATTAAATACAAACAAAATATAAGAATTAACAAGGGAGAAATGCCCGCCTAGATTGGTGTGTGTATTTTATTCAGAACAACATTATATAAGCTGGTTTATGATTTACATAAATGATCCATTATGCCATAATTTGAAACTCAAACCAGTGGCTCCTCTCTGCCGTGTGAATCAAACAAAGCAGAAGCCCTCAGCTCCTCCTTGTACATTAAGGACGATTGTCGTGTCAGTCAAATGACAGGCCCCATCTTCACCACCCCATAACTTCTCAGTGTCTTTTCTGGTTCTTCACTGGAGCTGGAATGACTGCCGAGGGACTTTTCCTGCCTGTGAGATTTACATTATTTGAGATTTAAAGCAAACACTATTTCAAAACTAGCAGTAACTTCAATAATTGACTGAAGTTAATGCCCCAAGGCGGAATCTCAGGTCATCAATTTAACCTACCTGGCTCTCAGTCTCCGGGAAATGGCTGGCCCCTGGATCATTGCTGTACACCTCAGAGGCCATAACAGGAGGGTCTGGTGCCTTGGAAAAGATTTGTGATGATAGCCTCATTGGGTCTTTATTTCTTCCTGGATTCTGTTTTGAATGGCAACTTGGCACAGACCCATTTGAGAGGGACAAGCGTGTGTATTCATACATGGACCTGGACCAGCACAGGTGAAGGGTGAGGGAAGAGGAGCCACAGTGTAATTAAAAAAGAAGGCATAAGAAAACACATAACAAGCCAGATGCGGGGGTGCATGCCTGTAATCCCAGCAGCTCGGGAGGCTGAGACAGGAGGATCGCAATGCAATTCAAAGCCAGCCTCAGCAATTTAGTGAGGAGACCCTGTCTCAAAATACAAAAAAGGGCTGGTGATGTGGCTCAGTGGTTAAGCACGCCTGATTTCAATCCTCAGTACAAAAACAAAACAAAAAACACATAACAGAAAGCCCAAGTGATCAGAAAAGTACCCAGTTCCTATCTCATTTTATGATCTTTTATTCTTTGTGTTAAAGAATCTGGTCCCATTTGATGGTGCCATTTACTTTTCAGGCACAGGAAACTGCAAGTGCAGAGGTCTGGTCTGTGTTTGCCTTCAAGAAAAAGAGTTGTCTTTGGTTAAGGTGTGGGAAATGAGAGGGAAGATGTACAAGCAGAAGGGGCTGAGAGACAGGCTGCAGGCTTTGTACTTCATAGAAAGTACAAAGGGGCCTGAGGGGAGAGTTAATTACAGCAGCACTTTAGGAAGACTAATCCCACCATGGTGTATAGGAGGAACAGGAAGGGATGAAGGAGTAGGGTGAGGATGAAGAAGATAAACATCAGAAAAAGACAAGATGGTACCCGAGGGGTATTGTTAATGACATTCACTGTGCCCAAGTGCCCAATGCCTAGAACTTAATGATCATTCAACAGAAAATTCCAAAATTGTGATGGTAAATATAATTATTTTAAAAAATTGTTTCAAATTGGTAAATGCTTGGGAAGACAGACTTTTTGTTTGTCCTCCCTCCCTCCCTCCCTCCCTCCCTTCCTTCCTTCCTTTTTTGGTGATGGGGATTGAACCCAGGCCTCACAAACACCAGGCAAACTTTCTATCACTGAGCCACGTCACCAGCCCCAAGGAAGTCATGTTTAATTAGACATGTTTATTTTTGCCAAATCACTAATCTATTGATGGCTATGACCCTGCTGTATGTTATCATCTCAACAGGATGTGTTCAAATTCCTTATCAAAGTAGAGTGAAACCTTTAGGATTTGGTGGCTGCAAACCTCTGTGGTCTTCCTGCCTTACACAACCCGTTGTACTTGCTGCCTCAGGTATGTCAACATATTTAGTTGTTCTGTACCCACTACTGAGGCCTGCCTGTTTGCCGTTTATTCATGAGGCTCCCTTCCGTCTTCCAGGTACTGACATGAGCTTTAGGTTTAATAGTGGATGAATTGGGACAGAGAGCAAGAGTTATACATAATTAAGCAGTCTTGGTTAAATTGTGGGCTGGTGGGTCAGTATCTCAGTTCTGTTTCTACCAGGTGGCTCTAAAGAAGTCTTTATCAGTTGAGGAGGCAATTTCCACTTACTTCACAGGCTGTTTATCAGACCTGTCTGTGATCCTTGATGGGGCCATTCGGTTCCCATGAAGTTCCTTTGTATAAGATACTTTGTGTCTCTTATCACATAATCCCCACACCCTATAGGAGTTGCAACAACTGTTTCCACCATTTTTTTAAACAGATAATGAAATCACAGAAAATTAACTTGCTCGGGGTCATCCACTTAATTATTAATTTAGGCAACCTGGAAGTCCAATGAGGGCTTGAGTTAAAGTGGGGTAGTAGCAATGAGCTGGGACATCATGGGTTCGGGGCCACCTGATCATGTGTGATGGCAGGAGAGGGGAAATATTGGGAGAAGAAAAAGTGAAAGGGTCACCCAACTTATTGCCATGGTTCTGCAGAAATAGTGGGAATGTCAATTAAAATAGGGGAACCCAGAAAATTATCCGGTTTTTGGAACAAGAGACACATTAGTGTTGGCCACTAGCATTTTATGCTGATCTAATCCTCTCTTCTGCTTCCACCATGACCCTTCCATTCTTTGTATGACAAAGAGTCTCTACATAATATAAGTAGATTATGTTTTTCCCTGCTAAAATCCTTACATGTCTTCCCAGCTAGCAAAGCTAAAATCTAGTTTTCTTACTGAAGCTCACCAACCCTGTATGGTGCCCAGCCTTTCTTTCTGATACTCTCTCTTTCTGATACTACCCTTGGCCCTGGTATTCTTGCTCCAATCTCCCTGACTTTCATATGTTCCCTGCACTCATGGAGCCTGCCCATCTGTGGACCACTGTAAGCCAGCCATTCCCTTTGAATTGATCCTGTCCCATGTTCACAGAGGCCTTCTGAACTGTTAATCCCCAGATACACCCACCTGTGATGTTTCCTTCATGTGTCCCCCTCGATTACCACTCATCACATTTCTCTGTTTTACTAATGACTACTGATGGAATCATGTTTACTTGTGTGTATATCAGTTTCTTATAGAAGGTCACCACACACTTAGTGACTTAAAAGGAATTGATCCTTCCACACTCTTAAGCCCACAAGTCCAAAATCAGCACCATTAGGATGAAATCAAGGTGTCCACACAGCCATGATACTTCCAGGGGCTCTAAGGAAGTATCTGTTCCTTGGCTCTTACACATTCTGGTGACTGTTAGCATTCCTTGGCCTGTGTCCCCATCACTTCAATCTTTGAGGCCAGCACTTTCAAATCTCTTTTTGGCTCCATCTTCACATCCCCTTCTTTGTGTGCTTGTGTTGAAATCTTTCTCAGCCCCCCTCTTAGAAGGGTAGATGACTACATTTAGGATCCACCCTGATAGGCTAGCAGAATCTCCCAATGTCAAGACTCTTAACTAAATCACATCTGAAAAGATCCCCTTTCCATGTAAGGTGACATTTATAGGCAGTAGGATTTAGGACCTGGCATCTTTTGGGAACCATTATGTAGCTACCTACAATTTCTACCTCCACCTACTCACTCTGTGTGGGGGGGAAGCTGTTTCACCCCAGATGCTTATAATCATACCCCAACATATGACAGATGCTCAATTGTCATTTATAAAATCAGTAAATAAGTTAATACAAACTAGCGTATTTTATTCTGAAAAGTATCTGCCCTTATATGTTTATAATTTAATAAAAATATACTATACTATTCACGCTTCCTAAACAATAAAATAGCTTCACTACAAAAATCATCTTACATAAATGAGAACATGATTTAATGAAATGACATTTTATGAGCATTAGGCAAATCAAACATTTGAAATGTTTAGATTAAATGCCTCTTTTGTGTTTAGTAGTAAGTGTCACTAAGTGTGTCTATCTTGCTAATACAGCAGCATCATTATATTCTAAATTATACAATTTAATTACACGTAACTTGAATTATATGCTGAAATTTTGTTAAGGTATAAGTATGACTTTTACATCAGCTCATTAATGGTTTTCCAAGTGATGTGACACACATAAAAAACTTAGCAAAACTGTATGTTTTCCATTGGTTAAATAGAGAAAGAATTGACAGACCTGACTCTAACCCTTGTTCTGCCACTTACTGACTCTATAACCCTGGGCAAGATATTTGAGCAGTCCAAGATACACCAACTCACTCTGTAAAATAGAGTTTTTGAGAAGAGGGAGATAAGATAATGCACTTAAAATGTACCTCTCAGTTGTTAGCCTATATTACCTGCCCCTTCCTCCTCCTTTTCCACAAATACATGAACACATTGGCCTAAAGTAAATCATAGACGGCATAGCGTGAAATGCTAACCCACATGAGCAGGGCTTGTTCCTGAGAAGCTCCCCCTAGGAGCATTCTGGTTCTTGGTGCCTCTATCTGGGCCAGGAGGGTAGAGAAATAAAGAGGTAGGTTGAGTCCCTATCAGACAGGACATGCTCCTTTGGGTGGTTCCACAGAGGCTTCTCTCCACAACTCGGGCTGTATGAGACTGGCAGAGGAAAAGGTTGCTGTCAGAACTGTCCAAAGAACAGACACAGAGAGGGGGACTGGTATGTGGTGAGGACCAGGTTTTCTTCAAGGGGAAACAGGTTACATGTGGGTGAGTCTTTCAAAACATGAAAAAAAAAAAAAAAAAAAAAGACCAGTCCAGCCTTCAGGCTGAGCAGGAAATAGAGCCAGGAATTGGAATATATGTCAAAGCAGAGTGGAGGGTTTCCCGATATTGTCTTTTCTTCTGTACTTCCGTTTATTAGAGCTCACCATTTATTTCATAGAATCTGAGATTGGGACATGTCCTGAGAGAGAATTGGACTCAATTTCCCTCTCCAGGCAGAAATTTCCTTTGCTACATTCATAACCTTTGTGGCATTACCTTTGTGCAGAATTTAGTTTCTGTAGTAATCAGATTTTTATAGAACAGCATGAAGGCAGAGTTTGGTTTTCAAGTCCCATGGAGATGGCCCTCCTTACTGTGTGTGCACACATGCTTGTCTCATCTCAGATTAGACCCCTGAATTTTCTGTCCCCTGGTGGTTCCAAAGGACAGCTCAGTCTTGACTCCTGGCAGGATTTAGTGCCGATGAATGGTGAAGGGAAAAGGAGTGATGGCTACGAGAAGGCTACTGGCTTGAGAAAAGCGTTTGTAAACTTTAATGTTGTCGTTTAGTAAAAATAATACTAAACAAAATATAGAAATATTCCAAAAAGCATGGTGGGGGTGCTGGGGTTATACTGTTTTGTTGACACTTGCTCTTTTCGTGGTATGGTATAAGCACCGTCCTTCTTGTTATGGGGGCTTCCACAGTGCAGTTTCCAGTTGCACATCATGTTCTATGGTGCAGCTCTGGAGTTGTGTAACTGGCCCCTTCCAGTTTCCTCTCACCTCCTCATGCTGGTCAGGGAAGCTGCCTCTGGGTATAAGTGTTTCTTAATCTGCCTTGACTTTCATCCAGCACATAAATGCTTGTCCCGATGCATTTGGAAGGGACAATGCAATTAGTGTGTTTCCTGGGAGTAATCACAGAGGTGCTGTGGACTCCATCTTCCGGCTTTGTGTAGATGATATGTTAATTACACTCTGTCAAGCCACAAACTTCTATTCCCCAAGCTTCTCCTAGTAAGCGTAAGTGTTTGGGTTTCATGCTGCAAGGGAGGATAAGTCTAAATGGTCCCTTTACATCAGCCTCAGCTGCTGATTTTGGCTTCATTGAGTTGCTGCAGTCAAGGCCCAGGGCTTGTATTGGGCCAGAATGGGCTGCAGCAGACCGTCAGCCCCACATCCTATGACAACTGACTCAAGCCTGAGGGTGGACCCAGAACTTCCTCTCCAAGACAGTCAATCCTGCTCATGCATCAACACTTCCTCCCCATTGGCTCTCTGCTGGCTCTGATCCAAATGGGGCATCATGCTGCTCTGTTGTTGCCCATGAAAAGTGGCAGCAGGGCCTGGAAGTAGAAGGCAGACACTTGCAATGGGATTCTAGGGGCACCTCCTTGACCTGATGCTTTGAGAAGGACAGAAAGAATAGGGGATTGATGATGTTACAGAATTTTGTGAATCTGTTTGGATCCAACTTGTTTGAAATGGGTTATTCTGCTCTCTAAGGGATGTTCTCTCTCTCTCTCTCTCTCTCACACACACACACACACACACACACACACACACACACACACACATACGTACACCCCTCCTAACCCTTTAACATAAATCCTAGTCAATAAGACTCCATTTCCTGGTTTGATTTCTGAGTCTCCAACTCTCCATCTCATGTGGTCCCAACTGAACTGCAGACTATAAAGCCAACCTTAGTACTTTGTCCTTAACCTTGATTCTAATAACCTTTCCCTCTCCCTATGCACATCTGCACCCTTGATTTTCAATCTCTTCCTTCATCTTGCTTCCTCCAGTGTTTGCTAGATATGACTGCTGATTTCTCTGGGTCCCTGGGTGTCGGGCTACTTGGAGTTTACACATGGAAGAATGCCTTTCTTCTCTTCTTGATGAGGCTCTCATCACTTGGCCTTACCCGGTGCTGCTTGCATACCGGGTATCATGGTGGCAGTGACACGGTTTTACCCTGTGACTTTAGAGGCAGTGGATGGGGACACACAGGAGCCAGAGCAGGAAGGGAAAATGAAGTCAGACACATACATGATGACCGATAACATCTATTGATTTTCACCGTTAGTTCTCTCTCCTAAGAACAGACGTCGTCTTCTAGCTGCAGAGATGTGCTCCTGACCCAGGCCTAGTTAATCATCTGCCCTTTCCCTGGACAGAGCCATCAGCTGGGGGCTGGGTGTCAGACACATTCAGAGTTAATCAGAGTCTGTGGCTGGGATTGATTTATAGATGTCGGGAGAGAAAAGCTCTTCCTTTCTATTGCATTTGCTAAGCAAGGGCTGCTGGCACCCATGTTGTATTTCCTGTGGAAGAACAGAGCAATGACAACCAGGAGTAAAGGACACAGGAGGAAAGACGAGAGTCACTGTGGAGGCACCAAGCACTAGCACTGTCCTTGAAACCAGGGTCCTTTTTATTGCTACTTCATTTAAGTGAAAATCCTCAGCATCTTTCTCAACAATGAGAGCCAGTTATTCTCCTATCTTTCCAAGCCAGTTTATGATGAGTTCTGACATACATGGCCAAAAGGGCCCTGACTAATGTACTTTCTGATGCCAGCAGGTGCCAACTTGATTTGTGAATACAGAAGAGACATCCCTTTAGGGAGTTTAGGAAATAAATAGCACAAGGACGCTTTGAGGAAGACGCATGTCCTATAGGCAAGTAGAGAATATCTTCTGCCATAGTAATTTGGATTCTAAAAGGGAAGTATGACCTTGTTTTATAATCATAGACTAGTGAAGCGAGGAATATGTAGCCTCTACTCTCAAAAATCTCTTACCCCAGTTGGCTCCTAGCTGGATTTTCCACACCCACCCCAGGACCCAGGCCATCAAACATGCTCAGATACACAAGTAAAAGTGAGCCTTGGAGATCCCCTGAGCTGGACATGCCCTCTACCTCCCCGATACTCTTCAAAGAGAAGTTTCTGAGAGAACATTGTGAGGCTTTAGTGGTCCGATGACGGTAGAGGACAAGGAGAGATAAAGGGTAATGTCAAGATTTGAGGTTGGGGAGGCAGATTTGAGGTTCAGTGAGGCCGTGAAGCTAGGTAAAAAATTGAGCCAAACCCAGCATCACGTGTCTATAATCCCAATAACTTGAGATGCTGAAGTAGGAAGATCACAAGTTCAAAGCCAGCCCCAGAAACTTAGGCTGTTTCAAAAATATAAAAAGGACTAGGGATGTGGCTCAGTGTTTAAGTGTCCCTGGCTTCAATCCCAAGTACAAAAAAAAATTGAGAAAGAGGAGAGTGGAAGAGAGAAATACATATTATATAGATGGTATATGCAGAATACTGGAATCCTCTATTCCTGCCACATTGAGATGTGCTTGAAAATATATCTAGAACTTGGGAAAGGACTTAAGAACACAGATATGTACATGGAATCGAAACCCCAAGGGTCAAATAATCTTACATGAGAAGATGGCCACATTTAGATTCCTAGGCCTGCTATAGAAATTGCCATAGGCTGGTTGGCATAAAGCAAGCAGTTTAGTGTCTCACAACTCAGGAGGCTAGAAATCCAAAATGAAGGTGTCCCCTCACTCCTTCCAAGAACTCTAAAGAAATCTTCCTTGACCTTTCTAGTTTCCAGTTGTTGTTGGCAATCCTTGGCTTCTAACTATCACTCCAATCTGCTTCCATAGTGCCCTGGCTTTTTTCTGCAAATCTGACTAAGGGCTCTTTCTCCTTATAAGAATACCAGTCACTTGGATTTAGGACCCACAGGTTCCAGTATGATCTTAACTCAACTAATTATATCTCCCAAGATTTTGGTTCCAGATAAGGTCATGTTCTGAGGGGACATGAGTCTGAACTGGCAAGGCTGGCAATATGAACTGGGTTCAAAGGAGCTGGCTGTATCAATAACTAAGAAAAGAGCAAAGAAACCATGCAGCATACAAATATAAGTTTCTAAGGCAGGATGGTGCGGCTAGGTGACTCCAAGGGTCAGCTCCAGCACTGGAAAGAGCCAGAGGGCGAGCACACCCAAAACCTCTATTTATTGGGGAAAAGACATTCGAGAAGGTTCTACCCAAATAAGGCAAGGGATTTGGTTTCAGAGGTTGCCCATTCCTATAAGGTAATGTCCAGGTAAGGCTTGAAGCAGGATTCATTGCTGAGCCAGGGTAAAGGCCACTTGCCCTGCACAGCTTTCATGTGTGCGCCAGACCAGTACCCCCATGGCTCCAGGCAGGGGGAGCAAGCTCAACCCAGGGGCAACGGGTGGCTCCCCACAGTGTGATATTCTTTAATCCAGTAAAATAGGGAAGTATCTAAGCCAGTGGGCAGCATCATGAGGAGCATCATCATCCTGGTGGTTAGAAGGGGAGGGCCTGCGGAGAAACAAAAGGGAGAGAGAGGAAGAAGAAATATGGCGGAGAAAGAGAAAGGGATGGCATACACAAGATCCTGCTGCTGAGTGTGAAGGAGTGTGGAATGTAAATGGGTCAATGCACGTGTCCATCAGAGTCCTGGTAACCACAGTAGAGTGACCAACCACAGAAATTTGTAGATGACCAGAAGGGCAGTCCAGAAGGCAGGACTTTCAGTGCTGCAACTGGAGAGTCCCAGAGAGAGAAGGAAGTTGGCTGCCTTACCTGGGCTCTAGCAGGGCTCAGGCTTAATGGGTCAGGGAGTGAGTAAGCATGAAGAAATATACTTGTTTGGGATGGAGCTGTGGCTCTCATTGTGGTTGCACTGTTTTTTCTGGCATTTGGAATGTTCTTGCTTAGGATGTAGACTTGGGTTTTTAGTCCAAAGCACAATGTTCCAGCAAGGCCAGCTCACTCCCTAGCCATCTGACATCATAGAACAACTGAATTCTAGAAGTCTGAGGTGTCCCTCCAACACTGTGAAAGCTCTTCCAACCCTCCTTGCCTGGCAGGTGCTCTTAGGATATGCTACTTAAATGAACTTGGTTTTGAGAGATAACCTGTCTCTACTGAACGCGATAGCTGTCTTGTGCAACCTTCAGAGCACTTATCTTCAAAGCATTCAGCATGAGGCAAAAACCTCAATTTTTTTTTTTCCCTTAAAAAGAAACCATTGGGATGTCTGCCTCCTTCCAGACCTTTGGAAGTGTGATTTCATTATTCATGGTCGGTGCTCCTCTTCAGCTTTTGATCTGCAGTTTACAGGATGTGTGCAGAAGGAGGTTCTCTTTTCCATAAACTGATCTCTTTACCCTCTCAGCCCAGAATAACTTTTCATTTATTCCTCTGATAAAGCGTCGATGCCGTGAGCCGGCATATATTAAATCTGTCATGATACAAACAGTGCTAGACTTGCCCAGCCCCGAGAGAAGCCAGGCCCCTGTCAGGGCACCCCAGTGTTTGCTGGCGATGAACGGCAAAGGCGACCTGTGGAATTTTTCACAGCCATCCAATCTGGAGAAGGAGTTTTTCTGAGAACAATTTGCAGGGTCTATCAACAACCTCCCACTTTATAATTAGCTTGGCCAGGTAGTTAAATAATCTCAGCCTTGACTTACAGATAAGTACTTTTAAATACACAGCAAAGAAACCATTCAATTAAAATTCTTCCATGGCTTTCTACTTTCTTCTGTGAAGATCAACGCTGTGAACTTGGTTTCTGGCTTTTCTAGCCCTTTTTCTTGGCCCAGTTCCCTGTTCTACCTGCTCTTGGTTTTGCTATTGACTTCAACACCTCAGGCGTGAGGCTTTCCTTCTGCCACTTCCTCTGGGTTAATACTCTCTACTCTCCTTTACTCTCTTACCTCCTTCTCTTGCTTCTTTCATCATCTCCGTGGTCATGTTCTCAGGAACTGGGAACATTCCTGAGCTCCTCTGTTTGTAGCTACCTGCTCACCCTGATGCCTGAGTTAGGTTAGGGTCCTTTGTTTGCTCACAGGGAGCTTCTCCCAGCTCCAGATTGGCTGGAGACGAGCACCACCAGTCTCAGGCAGGTGAATGAGGGTTCACAAAGCCTGTGACACTCACCCTCTAAGGCTCAACTCCAAGTTCACAAACTATCTTTTCTCTCCCTGGGATTCACAGGTGTGTGACTGTTGATGAACCTATATACTTCTTCTAAAACAATTATTTATTAGACATAGACAACCATCCCTTATTTATATTTCTAGACTGTAAGTGCTTTCAGAATAGCAAGATATGGTGTTTATCTCCCCTTTGAGTTCCCCCAAACGCTCAATCCTATGCTCACAGATAGGGATGCTCAATAAAATTTATTGAATTAATTTAATAAATAATTTTGAAAGCATTTTTTCTCATGTGTTTCTGAGAAATATGGGAATCTTCATCTCTGGCCATCAATAATACTTTTAGGAAAAAAAAATCTAATTTCCAATGGCTTTGTTAGTAATGTAATTGCAAAGCAAAGGCATTTGTCTAAATATGTGTAAGACTGTGATACTTTTGATCCCATAAAGACTCAATTCCATTCAGTTAATTCAGCAAGTGTTAATTAAGTGCCTATGATGTCCAGGGCCCCCACTGTGGCAGTAGAAATCTTCATTTCAGTGGGAAAATTTGGGATGTAAAGTCTAAACACGTTTGGACTCTCTAATCAGACTGCGGTAATGACAAAAAAAAAAAAAAATTCTCCCATTTTTATACTACAGCTGTTTGTTTGATGGATCATTCATTCAATAAAACCTTATTAGACACTTATTAGATATGGTTGTGACCATTCTGGATTAAGTATTTTGGAAGGAGCAATACAAAAGAAGAGATTGTACTTGTCCTTGACCAGTTGGAAGGAAAGTTCAGCGGATGAGGCACCTGGCAACAGGAGAACGGAGTTTGGTTTTCTGCCCCTGCTCTGTCACTAAATAACAGAATGAACTTAAGTCACTCCACAGTTCTGGACGTCAATTTGTTGTCTATATATAGAGGGCATTAAACTGGAGGATGCTGAAATAATATTTGGAATTAGAGGCCTGTTCACTTCATGGCAGTGGAGAGCAAGGAGAGGGAAGGAAGAGGGGCCGGGGTCTCCACATGCTCCCAGTGACCTAACTTCCTTCCACTAAGCTCCACCTTCTAAAGGTTCTACCATCTCCCAGCCTTTAACACATGGGCCTTTGGGGGAGACTGGAGATGCAAACCAGCAGGGGTAATACTTATGACAGTTAAAAGGGTGAGAAGGGAGGGTTGGACGGGAAAAAGTCTTCAGGCTATGATGTAGATTTCATACCTGTGAAATGAAATGGGGAAGGAAGTGAGATTGGAAGCTTCAGAGAAAAGACGGCTCCTTAGAGGAGCCCTACCTCGGGCAGATAAAGCCAGGTCCTTGTACGCCTGTTGTCCTCACTGTTGACTAGAATCTTAGAGTATGACCTCAGCTCCAAAGTTGAGGGAACCAACTCTTCTCACAAATTCTTTCTTGAAGGGAGAACTGCCGGGGGCATCTTCACGACTGACGAGGATCTGGCTCAGATGTTTTCTTGGTGTGTCTGTCTGTCTTTCTATCTCTCTCTCTCTTATTAGTTTGGTGGCCACCTTGAGGTGATTCACAAAAGGAGACTGGTTGGGGAGGCCCCATGTGCGTCAGGCCTCTGCCAGCAGGTTTGCCCTCTTTGCCTGACAAAGAATGCTGAATGACAGGAGTTTGGGACCTTGGCGTCTGGTCCAGACAGTCATTGCTTATTATATCCACACTCCTTGCTTCTCGGTCCAGCAAGTCTCCAAATTATGGAACTCTCCGTCAACCTGGATCTTGGACTACCAACAGAGAACAACTCAGAAAAACTCATCTCCTTACCTCCCTATCGACAGATCTTCTCTGACTTATGTGCAACATTTTTTTTCTTATAGTATCTTGCCAAAAGTTGCAAGAAGTAACCCACATAATATCCTAAATGCTGAGCTTCCCTCAACACTACAGCTCCAGCAGACATGCGATTTGAATCTCAAGGCATGACAAGCAAGAGTCTGAAAAAATTGTCTTGCCACCATCTACTAGGAATGCTACCAACACACCAGTCTATAATTGTTGGGTTCTCATTGCCCTCTGCCCTACCACCTCAAATCACCCATTCTATGTTTTTCTTACTAGTTATGCTGCTGTATATATTATAACCAGATGTGAGAGAATGTGTTTAGCTATAAACACATTCATTTCAGGGGTTTGAACTATGAAATTGTTTTTATTTATGCAACAAGAAGTCTAGATGTAGGTAGTTTCAGGGTAAGTTTAGCTTTTTCAAAACATCAAGTCTTATCTGTCAGTTTTTGACATTCTCCTCATGGTTACAAGATGGTTGCCACAACTCCAGGCACCATATTTTGTACAATCATGTCCAAAGGGAGAAAGGAGCATTACATAAGAGTATTCTCTTTGTGTGCCTCCTTACTTTGATCAAGGAGCATAAATCCTTCCCAGAGGCCTACAAACATAGCTATTACACTCCATTCCCTTGTAAAGGAACAGGAGCCTCTAGCATTTTTACTCTTAACAGTGGGAGGAGGGGAAATGAGGAGGGGGACTTGGAGCACAGCCAGACAGCAGTGTTTGCCGTGGGATCGTGCCTATTGATCTCAGTCCTTCAACCTCCAAGTTGAAAATAGATAAACCATCTGTTTTCTCTTCCTGGAGAGTAGCAGGTTATGAATAAATTATGCTGTCAGAGCCCAGAGAGTCCTTAAAACAAAGTACTGTCAATCCCAGGCCCTCATTTCATTAAATCCATATTAGATTCTATTGCTCATTTGATGGCATCTGATTATTCCCTAGAATGGGAAGCACAGGCAGGATGGGAGTCTATATCTAGACTTCTTGTTGCTACCCCCTCCTTGCCAAGACACCCCCCCCAAGTACTCTAATTTTATTTCTGGGGAACCAGTGAGCTGAGTGAACAAATCCAGGGCAGGGGGATAGATATGTTCCAGAAATCTTTGTGCTGGAATATTCAAGAATGCCTTTGGGAGAAGATGCATTACCGATGGAGCAAATTTAGCTACCAGTGAGGAAATTGATGTCCTAGGGAACGCTGTGCTTCCTGATGCCCCTGAAACCATACCTTTGTAAAGGTTTCTGCCTATAACATGATTATCTCGGTATAATTTTATCTTCCTATTTTTCTTAATCTCAGAATTCTTAAAAAGCATTTAAAGAAAATTTCCTTTTACTTCTGGAAGAGTCTTCCTCTAGAAGCAGTCCTGGCTGGCGGCTGACTGTGGTTTAAACCAGAAAGCTTGTCGGAGTGCCTTAAAGAATCAAAGGCAGACATGTAATCAGTCTTGCTGTTCCTGGCCTGAGCTCTGTAAATTGGCTCAGCTTTCTTTTGCCAAAGGGCTGGGGATGCAAATGTAACCGATAGCTTGTACCTCTGTGACCCTTTGGATTTTTTTTCTCTCTCAATTCCTGTTTTCATTTTGCCTGATTTTTTTTTCTCTCTCAATTCCTGTTTTCATTTTGCCTCCTTGGTTTCTCATTGCTTTGCCAAACTGGTTCTATTCCATCTCCCTGAAATAATTTTTTTTTTTTTTTGCTTTTACTTGGTGTTTGGGGTCACTCACTGAGGCCCCCATTGACTACCCTAAGCTTTCAACAACACATACGTGGTCATTTCCTCCGCTGCCCCTCAGACTCCCAGGGTAGGAACAATGCTTACCCTTCACTCCAGGGCCCTGGTGATAAACTCTCAGCAATGTGTGCTGTTGGGGCTTCTGTTTGTGAGCACTGATAGACTCACATACCATCCAAACTCAGCTGAACTGGTCCTTTAGTTCGAAAACTGTTAATCACAAGGTATTTGTAAATCAGATGTCAGCTGGAAGATTCAAATACATTGACTTCAAAACATAATAAACCAAATTATGGGCCCTAAGCTCCTCTGCCTGATCCCATCTCCAGGTACTCATCCTCCTCCCTGCATGTTCTCGAACAGGTGACTTAATTTCTTCATTTCTTTGTTTGCAAAATAAGCATTATAATTCCCTTACAACCTTGGGGCAATGAGTTGGTGGACACATAAAAGCATTAAGAACAGGGTGAGCAGGTAATGTTACCACTACCTCTGCCCTATGAGGAGAAAAGACCCTGTAAGAAGACTTTGCACTTTTCTAATATCTTGTGGCTTTCAATTTCTGCTGCAGCAAAAAGAGGCCAGTTCCAGGGACTGTCCATGTCTATGTTCTCTCATCCCTTTCAGCACGGTCGCCCCATGCTCACTGCCACCCTGATTTCTTGGCTCCCCTGAATACTCTATTAAGTTGGGAATGCAGAGCCTTCCTGAAGTTTTAGGGCAATGAGGGGAATTTATAATGCAGCAGTACACAGCAAAGATTTAAATTTAAGATATCCATTTAGTTTAAGACTTTTTAAAGTCATTGGAACTCCACGGTCCCCAGCCTCCTGCCTTCCCCCATCCCTCTTTACTAATTACCTTTTTCCTGACTTTTGCTTTTCCTCTGTCTCTTTAGGGCAAAGTCCTTGGGACTTTACCTTCAGCACCAAAAATGGCAAGTATGATATTTTCTTAAAGATAGTGCTAGTCCTAAAAGAAATTCAACTAGAAGCCTTGTAAATAGCAAAAATCCACTTTAGTTATTGATGATGATAACCAGTGGTGACAATGATTTAAATGGGTACTAAAAACAAAATAGCAACTAGCAACTGTCATTAGCATGTGCTTTACAGTTTACAAAGCACTTTCAATTCTTTTTTTTTTTCTCATTCAAATGAATTTTCTATTTATACCTGGTGGGTTTGCAAATCGGGGCCTGGTACCACAGGATTGACTGGTTACAAGTGCACACAGGCACATAGCTCCCTACTTTGTGTGGCTCTGTGATACTCATGTAACTTTCCAGGAGAGACAAGGCCCCGTATCAATCCATAATAGACAAAGTCATTGGGGCAGTGTATATTGATCCCAGGTCTAGGCTGGAAACCTCCCACAAAAGAGGCCACCGTGACGAGACATCACAGTTTTCGTCTCTTAGTGGAGACCCGTATTGGGTTTCTGAAAATTCAGAGAAAGGATGGGCTCATCTTCCTCTGGGATTACTGGGTCATTTCTCAGCATGTCTGAAGCCCAGACAGGAGTGAGGCCCTGATGAATCACACTCGGCGTCCATGGTTCAAGCAACAGAAATCTGAAATTTGAACAAAGATTTAAGTACTCTGAGCACACAGGCTTTTCATCTTTAAGGACTAATTCACAGTGTGCATTTTACACATCTTTATAGGGTCATGTCGCCTTGCCTGGACCCTTATATCTTAGCAAATGGGGGGTGGAGTGACACTTGTAAGTGAATGCATTCAGTGGAAAAGCTTGCCCTGACACGTATTTCATTGGGAGAGGCCATAAATATTTCCTGCACATGTCTGTATATCCATGTGATGCTTCATTTTGGAAAGCAACAATAACAACTGCGTCATTAAGGGACACAGGGGCTAATGTGTCAGCCAGCCTAGTGAGGAAGACAAACAGGGATCATCCTGTCAAGTCATATAAAGGATTGTGCCTGGGCACTAGCTGCCTGCATGCTTGTGGGTCCTGAAGTTCAAGGTAGCTTGGGGTATGCCTCCAGCACCTCACCAGCGTTGGGCTTCGCTGCCCTCCAGGGTACCTGCCTGGACTGTGGTATGAAGTTTCTGGAAGTCCACAACTTGAACCAGTCATTACCCAGGCTTTTTAAAACTGACCCAGAACAACTATTGAAACGGAACATACTTGGGTGTGTCCCCTAGACTCTGCCGCTGTCATAGCTTTGAACATACTACATTGTTGTTGTCTCATAGAGGAGGAAAAATGTCTTTTCCTCTCTCCATCTTAGCTTTATAGCTGGTCCTCTGTAACAAAAGACAGATCAATAAAGGAAAAACATACCCATTTAACAGAAGTCTTATATGGCACTGGAGCCTTCCTAAGGAAATGAAGATCCAAAGAAATGGTTAAACCTGAATTTACTTTTTTAAGTATTTGGTTTTTAGTTGTAGGTGCACACAGTAACCCCTATTTCATTTTTATGTGACACCAAGGTTTGAACCCAGAGCCTCATGTGTGCCAGGCAAGAGCTCCACCACTGAGCTACAATCCCAGCCCTAAACCCGAATATTTTATAAGAGAAGGTCCGATGAAGAGTGAAGAGTTGAGGAGAAATACGATAGAGCAAATGTTTATAACCTAATGGTAATAAACCAGGGGTCATTTGCCAGTGTCTGTCGGTCTAGATTCTTCTTTGTGTCCCTTTATCTTCAGAGAGGAGGATGCTCCTTTCCTGTAGGTATAGGGAAGTCGCCTCTCAGATGAGGTTCTTATGACTTGCTCCAGGAGACATCCGGGAAGGCCTGCCTAGGTTTTATGAATTGCTTCAGGGAAGAAGGACAGGCAGAGGTGGCAGTGACCATTCTGCTTTGGCGGTTTTCTTATATTCCTCCTGCTTAAAATATTTTGGAGTAGGGCTGGGGATGTGGCTCAAGTGGTAACGTGCCCGCCTGGCATGTGCAGGGTGCTGGGTTCGATCCTCAGCATCACTTAAAAAAAAGATGTTGTGTCCACCAAAAACTAAAAAATAAATATTAAAAAAATTCTCTCTCTCTCAATTTTATATATGTATATATAATATAAATAAATGTTTTGGAGTAGTATGTCCTAAACTCCATCAGATAGATCAGTCTCCATCAGTAGATCACAAACACCATGTCCTATGTATGTCCATGTACCCAGCGTCTAACACAATATACTAGCATATAGTAACTAATAGTTTTTGCTGATTGAATAAATGAATGGCCCTATCTCCTCAGGCCAAAGGAAATCAGTTTTTGTTTTGTTTCTTGTGCTGAGTAGTTCCCTTATGATAATGTTCATCTCCTCTAATTTCCTTTGGATCACTTTATGTCTCTTGCATTGCATATAGGTAATGAATATTGAGATCATTTACACTTTATTTAGCCATTCTCTCCCTAAGCAGACATGACAATGAATAATCCTGTCATAAAAGGGAAATAGCATGGTTGGGAGTTTGAGACAAAGGGTGCTTGAGCTAATCCTGAGGCCAGGTTTGATGGGGATGTAGGAACATCCTCAAATGAGAGAGGGTCTCGTCTGCCTGCTAGGGCAGTATGCAGAGTGGGTATCTGTGTTGCCATGATTTCTGAAAACTGATGGCTTTTCAAAGGTGGGGCAGAATGCTGAACATCCTAGAATGCTTGAGACAATCCTGTGATGAAGAATTTTCTGCCTAAGATGGGCATCATCTTCTTTGTTGTAAGTTGGTTCAATTCCAGACTATACTGTTTCTTCCTTCCACCTTCTCTATTTTTCTTTTTATTTATTTTTTCTTATTTGCTTCTTTACTTCCCTTCTTCCATCCAATACTCACTGAATGTCCACTATGGAAAACGTATGGTGAGGCTTATGGTGATGAATTAGACATGGACTCAGCCTTGGGGATCAAAGTCATGCAGGGAAAGATATAACATGTACTTAAAAATCAGGAGAACCAGGCAGAAAGTAATAAGTGGAAGAGAAGTAAAGGTAAAATGGTATAGAAGATTAGAGGCAGGAGAGAGATCCCTGATGTTTTCCATGAAATGCATTTTATAAATCAATATCAGGTCATGTTTTATAGAGCTCTACAGTTTACAAAGACCTTTCCTATGTATTTTCTGGTTTATATTAATCCTCACAGTAACCTATAAAGATACTTTTTTGCCCTCAGACTTAGTCCTGATCTACTCTGTACTGTGAGGGACCTGACCCTGCAGGCCACATCCCCGCCTCCTTATTAGCTGACTGCCAGGTGGGTTTGCCCAGTGGGAAGCACTGGTAGGAAGGACAGCTTCTCCATTAAGGAACTTAGCTGCTTCTCTGGGGCTCTGCCTCCCACCAGATAGGTCTATGCCTGGACTCCAGTACTCTGGCCCCTCTGCCCACCCCCAGCTCCTGCTGAGGGGTTATTTGGTTTCCCTCTTAAAATCTCTGCTCTACCTCCTCACCTGCTTTCTACTCTTAGAAAGATTAATTACCTGAGCAAGCAATCCTTTCATTAAATTCTTTGGGTTGCAAATATTTAAAGTGGATTGTATTTTCCTACTTAGATTCTAAGTAGAAGGAAAGCATTTTTCTTAGCACTTTATAAATAAGGACAGACTTAAATGACTTTCCCAAGGTCAACCAGATATAAGAGGCAGAGCCCTGGATAGTCTCCTGACTCCAAATCCAAGCTTTTATCCACTGCCTTGTGCTGCCTCCCTTAGAGATAATGGGAATGAAAAAGCCCTGCAGTCATGTGCCACATAATGATGTTTTGGTCAGTGTGGGACCACAGTACAGCACTGGTCCCATAGATTACAATAGAGCTGAAAAATCCCTATCACCTAGTGACATCATTGTGCAACCTATCATTTACATGTTAGTGGTGATGCTGGGGTAAACAAACGTACTTGGTTCCAGTCACTAGAAGGATAGCAATACATTTACATACAATATATACTTGATAATGCTAAAAATGACTGTTACTGGTTTATTATGTGCTTACTATATTGTTTCGGTTAGCTTTGTTTTCACTGTGACCAAAATACCCAACAAAAACAACTTATAGGAGGAAAAGTTTATTTGGGGCTCACAATTTCAGAGGTCTCAGCCATAGACTGCCAATTCCATTGCTCTGGGCCTACAGTGATGCAGCACATCATGTGGGAAGGGCCCAGAGGAGGAAAGCTGCTCAGCTCCAGGTGAGGTCCCGAAGCAGAATAAGAGAGAAGGGGGAAGCGGCCACAGGGAAGATGTACCTTTCCAGGGCATGCCCTAGTGGTCCACCTCCTCCAGCCACACCCCGCCTGCCTATAATTACTACTCAGTCATTTAATCTAGGATGAGCTGATTAGTCTACAGCTCTCACAGTGTAATCGCTTTACCTCTGAACATTCATCATTAACACACAAGACTTTGGGGACACCTCATATCCAAACCATAACACATTACACTTTTATTATTATTTTAGAGTATTCTTCTATCCTTTAGAGTATTTATCAAAACAAAAGTCTAATAGAAAACTATGCTGTGTTCTGCCACCAGCAGCCTCCGTATCTCGTATTTACTGGGTCTCTTGATTGTATTGTTTTCTCTTGAGCATAATTTAATCTCATGTTGTTATGTTCATCAGGACTCTAAGAGCCATAGGCTGTACCATATATATGCCATATAGCCTAGGAGGGTAGTAGGCTGTTTACACCATTTAAGTTTGTGTAAGCAGACTCTATGCCACTTGCACCACAAGGAAATCACCTAATGTTGCCTCTCTCAGGTCATATCTCTGTTGTTTAGCAATATATAACATATATAAAGACTTTTCCAAGATCATACGAAAGCTATATCTGGTTGTATTTTTTTTTCATGTGCCTTTAAATTTGAAAGAGCTTTAAACCTTTGTGATATGACTTCTATTTTGATTGTTTTTGTAAAAATTCATTTATGAGCTAGATTGAGCATGTGTGGATATTAACCTGACATTTGACAAAGTTGTTCTTTATAACCTGGTTGAAAAACACACGTTGGTGTAGTCACATGCATTAGTAAATGATTGACGCAAGATAAAAAGTGGTCCTTTATGCTGTCATATTTCAAAATATTGCTGTAATTATCATGATGATCTCACTTAGGAAAGAGAAGTGAAAGTCATATTAAAAATGCTTTGGGTTTATAAGTTTTATAAGCACATGAATCAGAGGCATATTTGTCCGGGCTATCATACCTTGCCTACAAGAATGTTTAAATTCCTACAGGGGATGTGGGGATAAGGAAGACAGTAGAATGAAACAGATATTATTACTTTATGTATGTATGTGACTGTATGACCAATGTGATTCTACAATATGTATACTCAGAAAAATGAGAAATTATATCCCATCTCTGCATGCTATATCAAAATATACAAGTGCATTTTACTGTCATGTATAACTAATTAAAACAAATAAAAAAATTTAAAAAATGTTTAAATTCCTAAATGTTACTAAATTAATTACTAAATGTTACCAATCACTAAATAAGTTAATTTAATAATAAAAAATGGAGCCTCATTTTCTGAAAAGGCCTCATAAGGATGAACCATATCTAATATTAGAACCATGGGGACCAGGACCAGAGAGAAGGAGACCTGAGAACAGACGGTACAGGGGTCCTGTGAGGAGGTTCAGTTTGGAGGGGCTACTTGTTCAGAAAGCTCATTCTTACAAGCATATAGTAGGGGTTGCTTGTTCATATGATGGACCAGACTTCTGTTATTTCTCCTGGAGAAGAAGCAACTAAATAAAAATGGGAATACAGAAGCATCCAGTTACACTCCAAGATGCCACCTCTGTCACTAGGCAAATATATTTGACCTTAAAAGCAGAGGGGTGAAATAGGAAAAAGAGTGTCTTTGTGGTATTATTTCCTTCTTTGCACATGAAACCCAATGAATAGTCTCGTTTCCTTTTTAAAGTTCATGGTACTGAATACTAGATTATGTATGTCTTTGAATGGGTGCATTTAGATGAGTTTGCATATAAATTGCAATGATTTTCAACTTTGGACATATGGAAAATTGGGGGGCTATTTTTGCTAGGCATGTAGCTGTGGGGCCTTTAGTATATGCTAGTTGTTAGGACAGTTCATTCCAGGAAAGAATTATCCTAGAATTCCCACACCTGCCTGTAAGTGGAACATAGTGTTCTGCTATGTCTGTCTTGTTACCACTACAAAGGTCTATACTCTTTCTGGAGTTAAGGACAGGATGGGGTCACTCCTGGGGTGGTGGGAAAGGCTAGTGTGTTGATTTTTCTGAAGAAGTTATTTATCAGGCCAAAACTCTCATAGTTTAGGTGGGGCAAAACATCCAAGAATACTTTGGAATAATGTAGGACCACCTACAAGAAAGGGTCAGCATGAGACATATTAGTTTGTTTTTGGTTTGTTTGTTTGTTTGTTTTGGCTGGAGAGGTCAATAGTCTTCAGAAGAGGGAAGCTAATTTCATTCACTAAATTTCTTTGAGTGGAAAGGAGCTGACCTATTTCACCTAACTCCATTTTCCACATAGTTCCTTGCAGGTTTGTGGAATGTGAGTCTTTTGGTGGGTGCATTGTAGAGGCTACTGAAGCCCTAGTCAGTGGTGTAAGTGAAGAGCTCCAAAGGCAGGCAGATCCTGAGGGGAAAAGAGTAAGTCTGAAAAGCTCATTCACTGCTTCCCACCTGGGGAGTCTCCTGCCTTGGCAACTCTGAAAGATTGAGGTATTGTTATATATAGGAGGTATGGCTAGAAGCTCATTAGTACTGTTTTATCTTTCTGGGTATATAGGAAGACTGTTTCCCAGAACCTAGTATGGGCTACATTACTTGTATGGCACATATGATGTGGGCAGAAGTGATAGATGTCAATGTGAGACTTTGCCCTTACAATCTCCTGTGATATTTTTAGCTCATTCTCTCTGTTCTCTGACCTCATATATGGTGGAGCCATTCCATGGAAATAAGCATTCTTTGGATTTTGCTTAAAACTGCTGAGAGTAATCACCTAACCTAGACTAACTAGACCGAGGCATGAATCAGAATTAAAGTTTTATTGTATAAAGTCACTAAGATTTGAGAGTTTGTTGTAACAGGGTAAACTACTTTGAAAGGGTTCTAATTAATAAACTGTTACTGATTACCTTAAGAAAGGGGTATAATGGTGTATAAATAGGATCTTTTTTCTGCCTGTTTATAACCTGCATAAGAACAGTGGTAGTATGCTGTTCAAATTAGAAACTGATAGGAAATAGGAAAGAATACCTCATGAATCTATTAACATGGTATTCTAGAACAACTTGGTCCTAGTGTGTGAGGACCAGCCTCTGGGTTCTGTGAGACTGGAGAAAAAGAGACAGTCTGGCCTAGGATTGCCAGAAAGAGATTTATTGATTTACTGAAAGAAGACTGTTCCTGAGCAGCAAGACCAGTTAGATACCACATCTTGGGTCAGAAAGAGGGGCACATGTGTAGTTTAGGACGAAAGTGGTTTCATTCTAACTGGAATGTATATGGATTATCTGAAACTAATTTCAAAGAGTCAAAGAGCCAGGGTCTGTTTGTAAAACTTCACATAATGATTTTTCCTATTTGTATTTTGCTGGGGAACTATGCAGGAAACTGACTGGATTACTCTGTGGCAATCATGGCAGTTACAACTCGAGATGTCAAGTTATGACAGTCTTGTCAAGCTGAATCTAAACACATGGGAACATAAACACAACTAGAAAATTTGGAATAATGGTCCAAATCAAAGATAAACATCTCGAGGACTAAACAAAAACCCCTAAGTGTATGTTCAAAAAGCCTAACTTGCAAGTCTAGAATGCATGAGATGTGTGAAATATGATTTCAAGATTTAACATTATTAACATATTTAACAGTAAGGTCAATATGAGTTAAAATGATGCATTTATGCAATATAATTATTCAGCTACATTCATAGAAATAGAGAGTCTGAAACTGTAGATACCAGTTCCATTCCATTTCACAGTGATTAGATCAGTACTATATTCTCTGGTTGCTTTAGTTTTAATTTTAGGTACATCCCCATAGAAAAATAGTCACCATTATGTAGGGATTTGAATTAATGGTATGAGGAGTGATTGAAAAGAACAGGTTATGATTACTCCAGAGAACATTTAAAGGGTCCCTGATAATTTCTTAAAATATATAATTTTGAGATACAATTCACATACCATAAAAATTCACTCTTTTAACTTGTACAGTCCAGTGAGTTTTAGTATATTCAGAAGGTATTGCCATAATTACCATTATTTAATTTCAGAATATTTGTCTAACCCCAAAAGAAACTTCATACACTTTAGCAGTTGCTTCTTCTTTCCTCTTCCCCATAGTCCCCTGGTCACTGCTAATTTACTTTATGCCTCTATGTATTTGTCTACTCTGGACATTTCATATATCTCTGGACATTTCATATAATATGTGGCATTATGTTTCTGGCTTCCTTCAACATGATGTTTTCAATCCACTTTGTAGAATGTATCAGTACTTCATTCCTTTTATGGCTCAATAATATTGCATAGAATGGATATACAACATTTTGTTTATTCATTCATCAGTTGATATTTTGGTTGTGTCTACCTTTTGGCTATTCAGAATCATGCTTCTGTGAACACTGATGCACGGTTTTTTGCTGACATTTGATTTTAGTTTTTTGGGGTATATACTTAGGAAGGGAAATGCTAGGTCATGTGGCAATTCTTCACTTTTTGAGGAACTGTCAAACTGGTTTCCAGAGTAGCTGCACTATTTTAATTCTTACCATCCCTGATAAGGGTTCCAATTTCTCCACAAACTGTCCAACACTTGTTATTGTTTGTTATTTTGTAAGTCTTTCTAGTGGGTCTGAACTGGAATCTCACTCTGACTTAATTCTCATTTCTTTAAAGATTAATGATGTTGTGCATCTTTTCCTGTTCCTATTGTCAACTTGTATGTCTTCACTGAAGAAATATCTATTCAGATCATTTGCTATCTACAACATGGTGGGAGTGGAAAGGGAAAGAGCCCTGTGCAGAAGGAGCCAAGTGCGTGGGACAGCCTCCCTGCAGTACTCTTATGAGCCTGTTGAGTATTAATCTCTCAGAGGGCAGGGCCTCCAGGGTCCTAATTACTTACCATCAGGTCCCACTTCTCAAAGTTTCCACTTCTCAAAGGTTTTGCTCTCTCACACACTGCCACTTACTCTGGGAACTAAGCTTCCAACGCATGAAAGTTTGGAGGTCAAATCATCCACACTAAAGCAGTATGTCTATAGATGAACGAAGATTTTAATTTTTATGAAGCCCAACATTTTTTTTATTTGGTTGCTTATGCTTTAAGTGTAATATTTGGGAAATTATTATTTTCTTCATTATCTATCATATTAGTCTTTAATCCATTTTGAGCAAATAAATGTATTTTGAGGAAAAATGTGGTGTGAAGGTCCAATTTCATTTTCTTGCATGTGCATATTCAGTTTGCCATTTGTTGAAAAGACTATTGTCCTCCTTACCCGCCTCCATACTAGGGATTAAACCTAGAGCCTCACACATCCCAGGCAAATATACTACCATTGAATCACAACTCCACTCTTTTATTGAATTTCATTTTTAGACAAGGTCTTCCTAAATTGGCCAGGCTGGCCTTGAGCATGCAGTTCTGCCCAGTTTCCCTAGTTGCTGAGATTACAGGCATGCACCACCGTACCCAGCTTGAAAACCCTATTCTTCTCCCCACTGAGTTGTTTCATTTCATTTATTTACCCTCTAATTTCTTGTTTCCTTCCTTCTGTCTGCTTTAGGTTTAATTTGCTTTGCTTTGTCTAGTTTCTAAAGGAAAAAGTTTTAGCTATTGATATGATCTTCTTTCTTGTTTCTTTTAACATATATACTTTTGAGTTATTTCCCTAATAGTTGCCTTGTGGATTAAAATTAACACTTTAATTTACTATATATGGTTTAGATGAATGCTGACTTAATTTTAGTAGTCTACAAAACCTTTGCTCCTGTATAGTTCCTTCCCTCTCCCCTCCTTTATGCTCTTATTGTTATAAAAATTATATCTTTTTACATTGTGTCCCAATCAATACAGAATCATAAATATTGTTTTATGAAGTTGTCTTTTGATAAAAATGGGTTACAATCAAAATATTTATTTATGCTATTTTTAATATTTCTCTGTGAGGCTACCTTTGTCACGACTCCTTAATTATTAGTGAGGATTAGAGTTGCTATCTAGTGTCCTTTCATTTCAGTCGAGATGACTTACTTTGGTATTTCTCATAGGGCAGATTTGCTGGCATGAGTTTTAATTTTTGTTTATTCATGAATTTCTCAATTTCTTCATGTCTGATGAATAGTTTTTCTGGAAACAGAATTCTTGATTGACAGTGTTTTTCTGGAGGCCTTCTGACCTCCGTGGTTTTTGATGACAAATTAACTGTTAATTTTACTGTGGGTTTCTTGCATTCTTAGTCTTAGAATGGTTTAATTATTATATGTCATTTTTTGTATTTGCATCTCTTTGAGTTGATCATATTTGAAATTCACTGAGCTTCTTTGCATGGATTCGTTTTTCATCAAATTTAAGAAGTTTTTATCATTTCAATCATTATTTCTCTTCCTTTCTCTCTCTCTTCTCCTATTGGGTCTCTCATATGGATGGAAAGAGAGAGAGATAATAGATGGTTGTGTTCTTTATGGTCTCCCATTTCTGAGGTGCTGTTCATTTCACTTCATTTTTTTTCCCTATTCCTTAAACTGAATAATCTCAATTGATCCATCTTCAACTTTGCTGGTTCTTAGTCTCTATTCAAATGTGCTATGGAATCCTGCTGCTGGAATGTCAATTTAGTTATTGTACTTCTTGAGTTTTGATCTCTTTTATAATTTATTTCTTTAATTGAACCCAGGGATGCTCTACCACTGAGCTCTAGCCCTTTTCACTTTTCATTTTGAGATAAGGTCTTGCTAAGTTGCCCAGGCTGGCCTCAGACTTACAAACTACTCCCCCAGCCTCTCAGATTGCTAGGATTACAGGCATAGGCCACCATGCCCTACTTCTTTTATAATTTCTGTCCTTATTAATATCCTCTATTTGGTGAGATATTCTCTTACATTACTTTAGTTCTGTATACATAGTTTTTCTTTAGTTCTTTGGGCATGTTTACCTGATTTGAAGATTTTTAATTTTTTTTTCCCTAGTAAAGGCAACATCTGGGCTTCCTCAGGGTCAGTTTCTACTGATTGCTTTTTAAAAAAAATTCTGTTTATTGGTTGCACTTTCATATTTCTTTGCATGTTTCATCACTTTCTTTTGAAAACTGGATGCCTTAAATAATAAAATGTGGCAACCTTGGAAATCACCTTCTCTCTCCTCCACCCAGGCTTTGTTGTTCTTGCTGCTTTTGTTATTTGTGTTGTTTGTATATTTGTTTCATGACTTTTCTGAACTAATTTTATAAAGTCCGTCTGCATTTTGTTGTTGTCTTGTGTAGCCACTCAAGATTAGATTTAGTTTAGTGATCAATTCAGTGGGCTGGGATAGCAGCATTATCAGAAAATAAAACCTGGCTCCTACTTGCTCCTCATGCAAATATTAATTCCTTATGGTTTATAGACGTGTTAAAGACAATACAGTCAACTTTCTAGAACACTGGTGGAAATCTACATGAGCATGAGAAGAAAAAGACTTTTAAACATAGAGATTGACTATACAAAAACTGATGTCAATTTATTTTACCACATCCACAGAATAAAAGAGAAATTGGGGAATCACTTCAACAAATGCATAAATTTAACATCCTGTCATGAAAAAAAAAAAAACAAAAAACTTCCCACTAATAACGAACACAAAGGAATAGGTGTCATAAATCAAATATCCATATATGTGAAGGTTTATATCTAGACCTTCTATTCTGTTGGTTTGTCTACTCTGGCTCCAATACCATCCCTCTTAATTTTAAAATAAAATTGGATATCCAGTATAAAATAGACGCTCTTTTTTTCTTTTTCGCTTTTCAGGATTGTATTGACTTTTCATCTTTTGAGTTTCCACATTACTTTCAGAATCACCTTGTCAGCTCCCACAATGACATTAGCAAAGTCCTGTCAGAATTTTGTTCTGAAACACATTGAATTAATAAATCAATTTAGAGAAATTGTCACCTTGACAATATTGACTCTCTTAATATACATACAGTCACTCCTCTGTAGTTACAGGTTCCGTATACATGGATTCAACCAACTGTGGAATGCACCTGTACTAAATTTGTACAGATTTTTTTTTCTCTTGTCCTTTTTTTCCCCAAACAATAGTGTAAAAGCTATTTACAATTACATGATATTCAGTATTTTAATTGATTTAGAGTATATGGGAAAATGTGCATAGATTATATGTAAATAATGTACCATTTTATATTAATCTCCTATTGGAAGAGTAGCAAAGATTTTCTCCCATTCTGTAGGTTATTTCTTCACATCATTGTTTCCTTTGCTGTGCAGAAGTTTTTTTTTTTCCCTCCTAATTTGATGACGTTCCATTTATTAATTCTTGGTATTATTTCCTGAGCTTTTAAGGATCCTATTGAGAAAGTCCTTGCCTGAGTGCCTATACATGGAATATTGACCCTATGTTTTCCTCTCAGAGTTATATAGTTTCTAGTCTAATTCCTAGGTCTTTAATTCATTTTGAATTGACTTTTTGTGCAAAGTGAGAGATAAAGATCTAGTCTTCTACCTCTGTGTACACATAACCAGTTTTCTCAGCACAATTTGTTAAAAATGTCCCTTCTCCAGTGAATGTTTTTGGCAAGGTTGTCAAGGATCAGATGACTAGCTCTGTGTGCATTTTTCTCTGTGTCTTCTATTCTGTACCACACGACTCTGTTTTTATGACAGTACCATGCAGTTTGGATTGCTGTAGCCCTATAGTATAATTTGAAGCCAGATTTTGTGATACCACCAGCATTTCTTTTTTGGTTTAGAATTGCTTTGGTTATTTTGGCTCTTTTATTCTTCCAAATGAACTTCAGGACTGTTGCTTTTCTAGTTCTGTGAAGAATGTCCTTGGAATTTTAATGGGATTGTATGGAATTTTTTTGTTCATTTAGATATTACGGATATTTTAGCAGTATTAATTCTGCCTATCCATGAACATGGGAGGTCTTTCCATCTTCTTGTGTCTTATTCAATTTCTTTATTCAATGTTCTGTAGTTTTCATCGTAGAGGTCTTTCACCTCCTTGGTTAGATTTATTCCTAGGTATTTTATTTTTTGAAGCTATTGTGAATGGGATTGTTTTCCTGATTTCTTTCTCCACAGATTCAAATTCATTATTGGTGTATAGGAAAGCTATTTTTTTTTTTCCTGTATGTTGATTTTGTAACTTGATAATTTGCTGAATTTGTTTACTTGCTGTAGAAATCTTCTGGTGCAGCTTTTTGGATCTTATAGAATTATATCATTTGTAAACAGTGATGATTTAACTCTTTCCTATTTTTATCCCTTTTGTTTCCTTCTCTTGCCTAATTACTATGGTGGGAATTTGAGAAGAGGGCTGAAAGCGGACATTCTTGTCTTATGCAGGATTTTTTAAAAAATGCTTTCAGTTTTTCCCCATTCAATATGATGTTGACTGGGTTTGTTGTATACTGCCTTTATGATGTCAAGATAATTCCCTTCTACCCTTGATTTCCTCAGTGTTTTTATCATGAATGGGTGCTGAATTTTGTCAAAGATTTTTTTTCTGTATCTATCAAAATGATTGTGATTTTGGTCTTAATTATGTTTAGATGGATAATTACATTTATTGATTTGCATATGTTGAGCCAACCCTGGAATAAAACCAACTTGGTCATAATGTATAATTTTCTTAATATGCTGCTGGGTATGATTTGCTAATATTAAGAATTTTTGTATCTAAGTTCATTGGGGATATTGGTATTTAGTTTTCTTGTCGTCTTATCTGGTTTTGGTATGATTATAATACTGGTTTAATAGAATTAATTTGGAAGTGTTCTACCTCTAACATTGACATTAGTTCTTTTTTAAAGGGCTGCTGAAATTCAGCTGAAATCTTTCTTGTCCTGTGTTTTTCTTTGTTGGAAGTCTTTTTATTACTGCTTATATCTCATTGCTGGTTATTGGTCTGTTTGTTTTCTTTGACCTCTTGATCCAATTTTGGCAGGTTGTATGTGTCTAGAAATGTATGCATTTCTTCTAGGTTTTCCAATTTATCAGAGTGTAAGTTTCCAAATAGTCCCTAATGATCTTTTGGGTTTCTGTGATGTCTATATTGCTTCTTCCTCTTTTGTCTTTAATTTATTAATTTGGCTCTTCTCTTTTTCTGTTTGTTAGTTTGGCTAAAGGTGTATTAATGTCATTTATTTTTTCATGGAATTATCTCTTTATAGTATTAATCCTTTGTATTGCTTTTGGTTCTGATTTCATTGACGTTGGTTCTGATCTTAATTATTTCATTTAAGTGTGGTTAAAATATTTCATAGATTTTGGTTCTTGATTACTTCTTTAAGTGTGGCTATTTCTACAAGTGGATTCCTTCTATATATCTTTTTAGTGGCTAATGGAATTTTTAAAATATGTGGCATATTATCCTTTGACTTTTTTGAATATAGATGGTCATTATTTCTTCTTCTGTTAACTTTGTCCTATTTTTCCACCTCTGGAACTCCAGTTATAGGTAAATTAGAGTATCAATCATGTTCCATATAGTTCTTTTTCTTTTCCATGTTTTGTTCCCTTTGTGTTCAGTCAATACATTTTACCTTGACCTGTAGTCTAGTTTATTAAACAACTTTTGAACTGTACTTAATCAGTCTTTAAACTTATCTATTGAGGTTTTTTTTTATTAACAGCTTAATATGAAATAGTTCACATTTCAAAGAATTCACTCATATAAAATGTAAAATTCAGTGGCTTTTAGTATATTAACAATTTTGTGGGCTGGGGATGTGGCTCAAGTGGTAGCGTGCTCGCCTGGCATACGTGGGGCCTGGGTTTGATCCTCAGCACCACATACAAACAAAGATGTTGTGTCCGCCAAAAACTAAAAAATAAATATTAAAATTCTCTCTCTCTCTCTCTCTCTCTCTCCTTCTCTCTCTCACACTCTCTTAAAAAAAAAACAATTTTGTGTCTATCACCACAATCATTTTCAGAAATTTTTGATTGCCCTCTTTGTCACCTTTTCATTACTTTAATAAATACCTGTGATAATTAACTTAAAAGGAGGAAAGTTTATTTTGACTCACAGTTTTGGAGGTTTTAATTCATAGGTTGTGGCCCTATTGCTTTGGGTGGGTGACAAGGGAATGCATGATGGAAGGAGCACATAGCAGAGGAAAATTCTCACCTTATAGTGGTCAGGAAGTGGGAAAGAAGAGGAGGGGCTTGGTCTCATCATTGCCTACAAGGATAAACCCCCAGTTACATGTCTCCTAAATGTTCTACCACTTCCTTAGTAGTACCATAGGTTGGGGACCAATTTTTGATCCATACACCTTGGGGAGACATTCAAGATCCAAATGATAGCACTGTTAAAAGAAAAACTGTACCCCTTACCCTTACTTGTGAAGTTTCCATCACACCCACTCCTAGGCAACCAGTGGTCTACTTTCTGTCTCCATAGATTTGCCTGTTCAGACATGGTACTTAATGGATCACAATATGTGATCTTTAGTGACCTACTTCTTTCACATGGCATAATGTTTTCAAGGTTGATCAATTTTGTACCACATATCAATACTTCATTTTTTTCTGTTTCTGAACAATACTACATTGTATAAACATACCACATTGTATTTATCCATTCCTCTATTAATGGGCATTTGGGTTCTTTCCATCTCTCTAGTTTTAAATATTCTAGTTTTTAGTTTCAGAATGTTAAATTGATTCCTTCCATATTTTCTAGTTCTAATTTTTCATCTGTTAATTAATTTCTTCAATGTAGCCATATGTTTTTTGTTCTTGTTTGTGTTTCTGTTGTTTATTTCTCTCTCTTGGTTTCTCTTTGGTCTTATTTTCTTGTATATCTACTTATTTGTGTTTAATGTCAGAGATTTGATATGAAAAATGGTAGAGATGCTCTGACTCTGGATTCTGGCTCTGAATGATCTTCCTCCAAAGAGAATTACTTTGCTTCTGGAAGGCCTTTAGACTAGGGAGCTGATCACATCAGTCCAATTAAATTTGACTTAAGTTTTGTGAGATGCGACATATTTCTGGTTAACCCTAAAATGTTAGGCTCCCAGTCCTGAAAGCCCAAGTATTTACCAGGGTATTCTTTCCAGTGTTGACATCTCAGCCTGGGAGATTCCTGACAGCTCTTCTATATTTTTCAGATTCTTGGCTGCCATTTTCACTTTCAATGTTAATAACAGTCAAAAATGCTATATTTACATTTTGGGGAGATTTCTTTCCTCTTGTAATTCTTGACTCTATAAGTTGTTTTTTTCTTTTTTGGTAGGTTTTATGTCTTTGAAAATACTTCTTTTAATGTATTTTACCCATATTTTCTGGTTATTTTCAGAAGGTTTTTCTGAAACAATGTATTTAGCCAGTGCTGGGAGCAGAACTCTTCCCACAAATTTGTTAAGAATCCATTTTCTCAAATGTGTGCTGAAGCAAACATTCTTACACATGGTTGATTAAAATGCAATTTAGTATACCTCTCTAAATAGTACTGTGTCCATTAGCCCATGGCCTTAAGGACATTATGCTCTTTGGCCCAGCAACTCCAATTCTGGGAAGAAATTAGAAAAAAATTATTAGAGTGAAGAAAATATTCTTATTTACAAGGATGTTCAATACAACATTTAATAAAGAAAAGTGGTTATAAATTAAATATTCAATATTATGGACAACAAAATTATTGTACATTTATAATACAGTATAGGATGAGATGATTCAAAATTATGTGTTGACAAATATTTATTGACAAAGAAAAGTAGGATATAAATAAGGGGAAATGGTATACCTTTCATATCATGATCCCATTTTTAAAGATATTTCTTCAGATATAAAATACTAAAAAAATATAAAAGTTTTTAATGTACTTCACTCTAGATGGTTAGGTTAAGGGTTTAAAAAATGTCTTTTTATATTTTTGTATTTTCAAAAGTGTTTAAAATTCAGCCTGTACTGATTTCATAGTCAAGGAAAAAAAATGTCACAAAAAAATATACCTAAACTTGCATTTTTATCCAATGGATTAGATAGACCATTACTTTAACACAAAGTCTTTGGCAATCTAAAGATTCTTTATATTTTTAAAGATTTATTTTCTGTATATCACATTAGGAAATTGAGACAAAGACACTTGCAGGAAACACTTTAGGAGGGTGCTGGAGAGACTCCAGCGAACATCTTCTTTGGGTTCCAGGGAGGAGTGGGCTTCAGGACTCTAGTTGTATTTTGACAGTTGACAAAGATTTCAGACTTGCTGATTTGGCAATTTTCATACTTTTATTTTTTGAAATAATAATTTTTATTAAAATTTTTTATTAACATGTTTAAATTATACATATTAATGGGGTTTAGGGTGACATTTCCATACATGCATGTAACATGCTCTGCTCAAACCCAACCTCCTTTTTCCACCACTCCTCCCCCTTTCCTACCCTCCGGTAATCACTATTCTACATTTCAGTTTCCTCTTTTTTTTTTTTTAACTTCCACACATGAGTGAGAACATGTGGTATTTGTTTTTCTGTGTGTGGCTTATTTCACTTATATATAATGTCCTCCAGTTTCATCCATTTTGCTGTAAATGACAATATTTCTTCTTGAAATTTCTAAGTGCCTTTCACAAGAACCATCTTAGTGTTCTTTATAGAGTAGGTCACTTATGGAGAGATCCTATCTTCCATGGCCAAAGAAGCAATTTGGCTAATTGATTGATTACTTGGCATCTCCATATGGGATATTTTATTTTACCATTTTGAATTAGTTTTTAACTGATTTCTCATATATTACTTTTATTCCTTGAAATGTTGAGAACTAATTCCCCCCACCCCTGTACCCCATCATTCCACTTTCTTCCTTAGCTTGGTTTCAGAAAACTGTAATTTTATTTTTTTTCCTTCAGATATAAATGGTTTTGGAACTTTCCAAAGTTTTTCATTCCTTTTCTAGGCCAACACTTTTCTCGATATCCCTAAGACCCTAAATTCTACTCTAATTCAGTGAAATGATCTGTTTTCATATTTAAACTTTGTCCTGCAAAAAAATAAGCCTTCTTAATACAGCTATGGGGTCTACAACCCTGAAATGTTCTTCAAAAGCATATTTCAATTTTATTTGAAAGCTTTTTTTATGTGTATTCCCCCAAAGCACCTTAGCTGAAAATAAAATTTTATTTTAGAGCCTTATACAGACCAATGTCTCTTTCTTGCTTCCTGCACACCAATAAAATTGTGTATTTCAATTTAACCTCAATCTGCCTGTGTTTAAAATATAAAGCTAAGGTTAAGAGCTTTCACTGCTAGCAACTCTACCTGGACATCTCAATTTCTAGACAAAACCTTTTACAGAAAAGGTTTTATTGGTCCTACATCAGTACTGCCATACATGTCAGTTTATTTTTGCATCTCAGAATTAATAAAATATTAGCATCATTTATGAGCTAAAGTTGGTTTTCGCTTTTTTAATTTTCTGAGCCTTTGTGGTGTCGTTTGGGTTAGCATTAGCTTAGTTTCTAAGGATTCTTTCTTCCCAATGTTTCTAGTGGTGGTAGAAAGTCTCCGGACAATGGAGATCAGTGGGTGTTAGAGTCTGTAAACAAGTCAGGATGGCGACTGGCATTTTGCAGAGGGAGTGGTTTGTGAAGTAACGCCAGCGAGCCATTAAGGGTGGAGATTCCTTATTGGTTGACTGCTGTATCTAGTTTATGTTAATTAAGATAAGCTGTGTGGAATGTATATATACCCCTCCTGTCCTAAAAATAAACGGCTCCCACTCCTGCTGTATCAATCTACACAAGTTGTTCGTCACCCCCCGGTTATTTTGCTGCAGCTGGACGGCGGCAAGTGGGCTTTAGGGCTGGTCATCTGTAGTAGCTGACTTTATGCTCTTGGGCCTTTGGCCTGCCTCAACATCTGTCAGGGGAAAAGAAGAGCAAAGTGGCCCATGGGGGAAGGACAGAATCTCTCTGGCCATTCCTGGTGGGGTTCTAATGGGGTTCTGCCTTTGTTGTCAGAGGATCTCTGGTCTGGTTGCAGAGAAGTAACCTGGGCAGCCTGCTGCTGCTAGGTCTGAATGGCTCTATTGGGTGAGGACACAAGAGGCCTCACTCTTTTCCTTTTGTGTTGTTCCTCGAATGCTGGGTTCCCATGCCAACTTCCCCAGTTCTCACCCCTCTCTGCTATCCTTTGGTGTCTGTTGCACCATTTGCAGGTTTTATTGGGAGCTCAGCTGAAGAAGCAGGAGAAGTGGCTCTATGCCATCTTGTCCAGACAGCTGTTTTGGTTTTTGTTTTTCTTTACAATATAAAAGGTTTCTTTCGCTGAGACTTCTTATTTATAAAATGACACCCAACATTCAGAAACCATATGTAATTTTCATGCCAGAAGAATTCTGGGACTTGTACTCTGCTCATACAGAAAAATCAATGTTTGGGTTGAAGCAGTACAGAATCCATGAAATGCTGCCTGGACCAGCTCTCCAGCTGGGACTCCAGGTCTCTTACAACTCAATTTCAGGCTTCATACTAGACTTCAACATTATACTCAAATGAGCTGGACAAAAAACATAAGGCTTTTGGAGCCAGGGTCTGGGGGACCAAGGCCATGCTGTCTTCTGCCTTTTCATACTAAATCAGGAGACAGTTTGGCCATTGAGTCAGGGAACCTCTTTGTGTGGAGGATTCTGTCCTTGCCAGGGTTTCTTCCCATTAGAAACTTGGCTGGGTCCAGAATTTTATTCATCAAATCAGTGGTCTCGGGTCTCAGGTTACACATCACTGCTGGGCTTTAGAAATGTCTGGTGGCTCCTGGAGAACCAAACAGAATGGAACTGGCAGCCTGAGGTGTCTCCTGGAGAACTTGAGCCACCACTGTTGGAGTTCAGACAGAGGTGTGTGTTGTTCTTGACTCTTCTCTTCTCTTGCGCATTCCATATTTTAGGCATCCACAAATCTTGTTAACATCCCTTATGTATCCAGAATACAGAAGCTCCTCATTGTCTCTATCCACACCTCTCCTGTGAACCATTATCAACTTTCAGTGGTCAATTGGACCAGCCCGCTAACAGATCTCCCCTCCCCTGTGGCTTCTCTGCTACAGAAATGCAAATCAGATCATGGAACTCTTCTGATTAAATCCCAGTGTTTCCCATCACCTTCAGGGTCAATTGCAATGTTCTTTAGCAGCGTTAGGACTAGATCATATACGGGCCTTGTATATGATCTAATCCCAACACTTCACTGGCCTCCTTTGCTGCTTTTCTCCCCCTTGCTCACTCCTCTCCAGCAACATCAGTGCTGATGTCATGCCAAATGCTCTCCACCTTAGTACCTTTACCCTAGGGTCCCCTCTGGCTGCAATGCTCTTCCCCCACATATTTGCATGGCTCCCTCTTACACTGCTCAAATGGTTCCCTGCCAGACAGGTCATCCCTGGTCAGTGCAGATGCTACTAATTTAATTAGATGAGGTGCTCAAGATCTGTTCTATATGATTCTTCTATGGCCTCATCATTTTAATTTCGAGATCATAAGCCTGGCAAGGAGAGAAGTCAGAATTCAACCACAAGTTGTCAAGTGCAAGAACCCATGAACTCACTTAAGCACTCTGCTAGGGATGGTAGGCATGTGGCATACTTGCTGTGATTCCGCACGCCATGTCCCGTCACTGACCATATATATTCCTCCTTCCTGTAGAGACATGGGCAGCCCAGGAATTGGCACAACTTTGATTTTGACCACCAACTTCCAATTAAGCAGAGCTTGAAAAAAAAATTCTTTCCCATCTCTGGAGACTACACTGTGCCTCAAATGCCAGCACTCCCAGACAGAAAGATTTCTGCCTATTTCTTACTCTAGCTGCAAAAGTACTTATTTGAAAATGTTAAAGAAACACCTCAGCCCCCTCTATTGTGTACCATCAGTTGAATTTGACTAGGGGAAGGAAAATGAAAAGGACCGAAATCTTTTAATACACTTTTAGGACTATTACTCAAACTTATAATAATTCTGAGATTCTCCTCTTCTAGCATTCCTTTTTTTTCCCCTAAGCATTTCGTTGATTAAAATGAATAGGAAAGGCATTAAAATGATTAAATGGCAGGCATATAGACCCAAAGAGGATCTATGAAAGCCATTTATACTATTTAACCTGCTTAGAAGGAACTGATGGTGTTCACATTAAGAGGTTGCACTTTGTTCCCACAGAGAAGCAGGGCAGCCGTAGGCGAGCTGTCAGGAAGCTCAAGCTAATGGTAGTTACTGGAAGCTCTGCAATCCATTGCCAAGAGAGGCCATGGGGTCTCTTGGGTTATGCAGCAGCTCTATTAGGATCTGGGAAAGTAGAGAGGGGGCTCCTGAAGTTGGATGGCTTGGAATGCAAAGACTTAACTTCTTTACTTCAGGGTCTGTAGGTTGGATAGATTGGATCTACGTGGGAGGAATAGACGGACTCTAGACAAAAAGCCATGACTTAGTCTAAAAGACAGTGAACAGAAGTTACCCTTAACTTGGCCTTCCATAACCCAGTGATCTAACTTCTGCTCACTCCATCATTGCTTCTCATGGCCTGGGTAGAAGCCACACTAGCCTCAAACTTTCTGTCCAGTCCTTCTCTCTCTGTGTCCTCCTCTGTCCCACCTCTTTGTCTGGCTCACTCCTTTTCAGGTTTTAAGCCTCAAATAATTAATTGTGTAGTTTTAATTTTTATGCTTTCCCTTTACTGTGGATTAAATCCCAGAGTACTCAACCACTGAGCTATATCTCCTGGAGACAGGGTCTTGCTAAGTTGCCAAGGCTGATCTTGAACTTGAGATCCTCCTGCTTTAGTCTCCTAAATAGCTGGGATTGCAGGCATGCACTGCCACACCCAGTGTGTAGTTCTTCTTTGATTAAAAATTGGATTGTAAGGTCCTTGAGGGCACAGATTGTTGTCTCCTTGCTCACTGCTATTATCTGCAAAGCCTGGTTCAGCATCCAATGGCACTGGTTATGATAGTAGCATCCAGCAAGTTTGTTTTAATTTTCGTGTACTTTCTCCTTCTTGTATCATTTTGGAAATATCTACACATTGTGGATTCATGTATAGGTCTTAGCTCTTAGTTGGATGTTGGGTATTTCCTCAGTTCAGGAACTGAATCAACAATGACCACAGCTGTTTTGAGCTATTTTTGAAAAATCTGAAGCAACAGAGATGTTTCTAAGTTCCAGCTGCTCACATTTTAAGTTGGTAACCAACATGCTGATCTAGGAAACGCCATATGCTCCAGGAGATTCTCCCCTAGACTATTTAAGGATTCTCCAAAACCAGGCCATGTGGCAGATGGGGGTAGGTGGGAAGGAATTTTTTGTGGTAGTGGTAGTATAAAGAAGGTGGATTGGATCAGCTGTTTTGGGTTCTAACAGAAAACTGTGATAATTGAAAATGTCTGATAAACTGACAAAACATCTGACGTTTTTATTAAACTCCTAGCAACTATACACCTTAATGATATGCATTGCAGGAAAGGACATTCTAGATTTGTTGATGGTTGGTTAGTTATTGGTTGGTTGGTTGGTTGTTCTGGCCAGGTTTGACTTTCTAAATGCCTGACAAAATCATAAGACTTCCATTACCTTGCCTGAAATGGGTTCTTCATGTGTACCTTGGTGCTCCCAGGGTGGGTGGCAGACATTACATTTCATTCTGTTTTTCCCAAGACACAGTGGGCCTCGAATCCCACCCAATCACAGTGCCTCATAACTGTCCTTGAGAAAGATGAGAGGTAAATGGATGGAATCAGAGAAGATAATGCTAAGTGAAGTTAGCCAATCCCCCAAAACCAAATGCTGAATGTTTTCTCTGATCTAAGGAGGCTGATTCATAGTGGGGTAGGGAGGGGGAGCATGGGAGGAATAGATGAACTCTAGATAGGGCAGAGGGGTGGGAGGGGAAGGGAGGGGACAAGGGATTAGAAATGGTGGTGGACACTGGCCAGAGCAATCAGACAGACGAAAGAAATTAAAGGCATAAAAATAGGAAAAGAAGAACTTAAATTATCACTATTTTCAGATGACATGATTCTATACCTAGCAAACCCAAAAGGGTCTACAAAGAAACTACTAGAGCTAATAAATGAATTCAGCAAAGTGGCAGGATATAAAATCAACATGCATAAATCAAAGGCATTCCTGTATATCAGCGACAAATCTTCTGAAATGGAAATGAGGACAACCACTCCATTCACAATATCCTCAAAAAAAATAAAATACTTGGGAATCAACCTAACAAAAGAGGTGAAAGACTTATACAATGAAAACTACAGAACCCTAAAGAGAGAAATAGAAGAAGATCTTAGAAGATGGAAAAATATACCCTGTTCATGGATAGGCAGAACTAACATCATCAAAATGGTGATATTACCCAAAGTTCTCTACAGGTTCAATGCAATGCCAATCAAAATCCCAATGGCATTTCTTGTAGAAATAGATAAAGCAATCATGAAATTCATATGGAAAAATAAAAGACCCAGAATAGCAAAAACAACTCTAAGCAGGAAGTGTGAATCAGGCAGTATAGCGATACCAGACTTCAAACTATACTACAGAGCAATAGTAACAAAAACAGCATGGTACTGGTACCAAAACAGGCGGATGAACCAATGGTACAGAATAGAGGATACAGAGACCAATCCACAAAATTACAACTATCTTATATTTGATAAAGGGGCTTAAAGCATGCAATGGAGGAAGGATAGCATCTTCAACAAATGGTGCTGGGAAAACTGGAAATCCATATACAACAAAATGAAACTGAATCCCTTTCTCTTGCCATGCACAAAAGTTAACTCAAAATGGATCAAAGAGCTTGATATCAAATCAGAGACTCTGTGTCTGATAGAAGAAAAAGTTGGCTCCGATCTACATATTGTGGGGGTCAGGCTCCAAATTCCTTAATAGGACACCCATAGCACAAGAGTTAATAACTAGAATCAACAAATGGGACTTACTCAAACTAAAAAGTTTTTTCTCAGCAAGAGAAACAATAAGAGAGGTAAATAGGGAGCCTACATCCTGGGAACAAATTTTTACTCCTCACACTTCAGACAGAGCCCTAATATCCAGAGTATACAAAGAACTCAAAAAATTAAACAATAAGATAACAAATAACCCAATCAACAAATGGGCCAAGGACCTGAACAGACACTTCTCAGAGGAGGACATACAATCAATCAATAAGTACATGAAAAAATGTTCACCATCTCTTGCAGTCAGAGAAATGCAAATCAAAACCACCCTAAGATACCATCTCACTCCAGTAAGATTGGCAGCCATTATGAAGTCAAACAACAACACGTGCTGGTGAGGATGTGGGGAAAAGGGTACACTTGTACATTGCTGGTGGGACTGCAAATTGGTGTGACCAATTTGGAAAGCAGTATGGAGATTTCTTGGAAAGCTAGGAATGGAACCACCACTTGACCCAGCTATTTCCCTTCTCCGTCTATTCCCTAAAGACCTAAAAAGAGCATACTACAGGGATACTGCTACATCGATGTTCATAGCAGCACAATTCACAATAGCTAGACTGTGGAACCAACCTAGATGCCCTTCAATAGATGAATGGATTAAAAAAATGTGGCATTTATACACAATGGAGTATTACTCTGCACTAAAAAATGACAAAATCATGGCATTTGCAGGGAAATGGATGGCATTAGAGCAGATTATGCTAAGTGAAGCTAGCCAATCCCTAAAAAACAAATGCCCAATGTCTTCTTTGATATAAGGAGAGCAACTAAGAACAGAGCAGGGAGGAAGAACATGAGAAGAAGATTAACGTTAAACAGGGATGAGAGGTGGGAGGGAAAGGGAGAGAGAAGGGAATTGCATGTAAATGGAAGGAGACCCTCATTGTTATACAAAATTACATATAAGAGGAAGTTAGGGGAAAGGGAAAAAAACAAGGGGGAGAAATGAATTACAGTAGATGGGGTAGAGAGAGAAGATGGGAGGAGAAGGGAGGGGAGGGGGGGATAGCAGAGGATAGGAAAGGCAGCAGAACACTAGTATGAGACACTAGTATGGCAATATGTAAAAAAGTGGATGCGTAACAGATGTGATGCTGCAATCTCTATACGGGGTAAAAATGGAGTTCATAACCCACTTGAATCAAATGTGTGAAATATGATATGTCAAGAGCTTTGTAATGTTTTGAACAACCAATAATAAAAAAAAATAAAATATTCCACAATAAATAAATAAGTAAATAAATAAATGAAGCATGGTAATGACAGATCTAAATTTTTACCGGTGTATAGAATCATAGTAGAATCACTGTTTTTAAATTGTTAATTTAAGAAAATTATCATTTATTTGCTTTTATCAGTCAAAGCTCAAAATCTATAGGAGTAAGCAAAAGGAAAGAGAGAAAGTAATTATAAAAAGTTTAACACTCTTGTGAAGGTGATTTTGTGGGGAAAATGTATGATGTAGTCACCCTGGCATGCAAAGATATTATTTGAAAGCAATCTGAAACCCACATGGATTTTCAAATGAATAAATGTTCCCAGGATAAATTATTTAAAAAAGAAAAAGAAATGATGGTGGAGCGTGATGAACGCTATTATCCAAAGTACATGTATGAAGACATAAATTGGTGTGAATATAGTTTGTATTCAACCAGAGATATGAAAAACTGTGCTCTATATGTGCAATAAGAATTGTAATGCATTCCCCTATCACACATAAATAAGAAAGAAAGAAGGAAGGAAAGAAAAAGAAAGGAAGGAATGAAGGAAGGAAGGTAGGTAGGTAGGGGTGCTGATTTAAACTCAGTCGAACAGTTAGGTAGTCACCCAGCCTAGCCTTACCTCACATCATTACCAAGCATCTATGTGCTATGGAAAAACAAGTCTAATGCATCTCCTCTTTTTAATTATGTTTTTCTTTATTTTCTTTGTTTTTTGAGGGGGTGGGGACACCAAGGATTGAATTCAGGGGTACTTGACCACTGAGCTACATCCCCTATTTTGTATTTTATTTAGAGACAGAGTCTCACTGAATTGCTTAGCACCTTGCTTTTGCTGAGGCTGGCATCGAACTCATGATTCTTCTGCCTCAGCCTCCTGAGCTGCTGGGATTATAGGTGTGCGTCATGTGACTGGCTCCTTTTATTTATTTTTTAAGATTTTCAAAGCCTAGTTTTCCTTCCCTCCCTCCTGCCTTTCTTTCTCTTCTTATTCCTCCTTGCTCAGTCTGTCTCTGTTTCTATTTCCCTCTGAGGACTCTTTTGATCCCTCTTTTCTGTTTCCCTCTTCCTCCCTTCTTTGTGCCACCTACATGTTTGTAAGTCATTAACAGCACAAGGACACTTTGCCAAAAGGAGACTCCGTGGCAGAAATCCAGGCTGCTCTCTGCTCACTGAGACGCGAGTGCTGTTGTGGGGTTTCATCTGCCCAGAAGAGGCATCTTTTTCTAATTTACACAAAAACATTTGGGGGACCTGACAGTGGCACTTTTGTTCCTTAGAAGGTTCCCAGGGGAAGCAGTCATTTTCTATTTTTCTCTCGACCCATGTTTCCTCTGAATCTCCACCATTGCCCTCCTCCTCCCACCTGCTGACCAAGCCTGTGCAGGTTGGAATTGCATTTGTAATAGAAATATACCGTTAAAAAAAAGGATTGCTGCTGCAATATTCTGGGGCTTTCATCTCTTTTCTGCCGATCATTTATTTTTTTGTTGGGGCTCTTTTGAGTAGAAGAGCTAACCTTTCAGTTATTTCTCTTAGATGTTGAACTCTTATGTTCTCTTCTCAGTTGTCTATATAACTAAACCCTCCTAAGCTGCTGTTGATCCACTGGCAATGAAGGTGGTATTTATTTAACAATGGTGTTTGTTCCATAATCTCTGATGGAAAATACTGAGGATGGGATATCTTGGCATCTGCCAGCTGCCTGACAATCGGAGAACTGTGGACTGGGAAATTCAAGTTCTGGGAATGCTCTTGAGATTAGAGTCCATTTCTAATTTTCCTTTGTTATCAGTTCCTGACATACAGTTTGGCACATAATGGGAATTCATAAAGACCATTGAGTGCCCGAATGAAGAGGTGAGTGAATACATTTTCCTCTAAGGACAGGTTGCATGAAGACTCACCTTAGGGCTAAAAGCAGCTATTGGAAATCCACTTCAAGGAAGGTACTGACCCTTCATTCAGCTGGCCAGGCTGGGGAGATGATACCTGTTGTACTAGGTTCTTGGGAGAGTGAGAAACAGCATGCTAAGGTTAACTCAGATAAAAGACAAAGTAAAAGGTGGAAGCCAGGGAGACTAGAAACCAGCTCAACAGCCACACAGCAACCCTCATGCAAGCCCATATGGATCAGAATCACGAGAGCAGGAGGTATCGTTTCCTGACCATTGTGCCTTCATTGTGGTGGCAACTGCTTCAGTCTTCCCCTGCTGTTCCCATTGACTGACTTCTTCTCCCTCAACCTCACACCTCTGAGTGGTGTGTAGTCTTGGAGTATCTCTCAGCTTCTAGGAAATTCTCCTTTCTGGTGTCTTTCAAGAGAGGCTGGCCATATCCCTCACAGTCCTATTGCAAAGGGCAGAGCTGTAGTACCAGCTGCTTCAACAACAGTGTCCTAGATATGAGGAGCCCCTCAGACAGGGACTGTGGGGGACAGGCATTTGAGTCTTCCTGGGAGGTGGTCAGAGAGCATTGTCTGCATGCCCATGAGGACTGCTACTGTCTCTGAGTGTTAAGCCAGATGACTAAGGTACAATCACGTCTCATTAAGTAATGACTCAATGCTGTCTGTATTGGGAAGAGATACTTTTATTATACAAACACACACACTCACACACACACACACACACACACACACACACACACACACTCACACACCCTTCATTCCAGTGATAGACCTTTTTTCATGTTGTCAGTAAAAGGACAACGGAACAGGCAGACCAGTAGAGGGCGCACCACGGAAGCGCTCAGACAATGGCACTTACAGGTCAGATCTAGTTTTCTTTGGCTGATGGTCACATTTACTCAGCTGTGATCTCTTTTTGTGATTGACTCACAGTAGCTGAAAAAAAGGTACCAGAGGTGCCTCCAAAGTGCCAAGGAAAGTATCACACTGGAGGGTTTTTATCAAAGCCAGTTGCCTTCCAGGAAATGGTTGACAACACAGAGCCAGGCTGTTAGGAACTGGTGAATCCTTTGGCATAATGAAAGGAGGATATTGTAAAGCTCATCACAGCCTGGGAGGACCGACCAATAATTTTACAAAATGAGAAGAAATAATGACTGGAGCTTGTCAGGCTTTGGGGATTTGATGAGGAGAGTCGTCATCTCTTTAAGGATCGTGTAGTAGTGACAGGGCACATCACCCTTTCTCCGGGGCTCTCATTTTGCGGCTCTCTTCCCCCACCCCCAGGCTATTTCACAAGGCCATCGCCAGAAGGAGAGCCCTGCTCTTGCCTCTGTCCTCACACAGCTGGCACTCGCTGACATTTTCTCTGCCAACGTGAAGAACAAATGGGGCCGAATCTGTTCTCTGGTTCCACAGTGAGTGTCGCCATGAGTTCAAATACGGTTTCCCTTTTGGGGACTTGGCAGCTAGCCAGAGCCTCCTGCCTGGGATTGACAGGAGCGGGGAAGCTTGGGGAGGCTGCCCAGGTCATTGTCCTTGTCCCCCTTGATCTTTCCCTTTAAGCGGCAGACTCAGTCACTGGTGTCATCAATCTAACGTGTTACATAAACAGTAAATTCATTTTAAGAACCTGCTGCTGAGCGGCCATCTGTCTCCATTTTTGTCAATCTGCTGTTTTAACACTGCTGCTGTACTGTGAGGTTGTCTTTCACGAAAAGACTCCTTGATCTGAAGGCGAATGTGTCCAACATGGAGACAAGAGCTACGGGCTAGCTGACAGCATTTCCACCCACTAGCCTTTCATCACTGGAGCCTGGAATTTAAATCTTGTTTTTGACCCAAGGTGATGATATTGATGGTTTCTATATTTTGCTGTGCTTGATTTATATACTCTGAGATTACAGAGTGTTCCAATGTCCTGATTTATCACTTATTGGGTATAAAGAGGGCAGAGAAGTGTTATTACCACTTAAGTATTCCTGGTTGGATAAACTGAGGCAGAGTCAGTAATGTTCAAGGACAGCAAGTGAGGAGGAGAACTGGAAATGGGTCTTGGGGCTCTGGTCTCTCTCCTGAACAATTGTGTTATCTCCCTTTATCTCTCCCTCCCTTTCTCTCTTTTTTTTTTAAAACTACATAAGCATTTCACAGAATCTCTAAACATAGGCATTTTGCTCCCAGGGGCTAGTCTGAACACAGCAAAAGGAATTGGAACCAGCTCTAGGCTGAGTTGTGAAGAGAAGCTGGCGCCTGAACCCCGAGCCAGTTTTTAATATGTAACATCCTATGATGTGTTCTCCTTGTGGTGTGTGGCACTTCTTTCCACTAGGCATTTTTATTAGGAGGAAAACATATTAAACAAAACCAACAAAACCTCAACAACATAAAATCCTCTGAAAGCAAGCCGAGGATGCAGACAGCAGGGGAGAGAGGGTAGGCAGTGGAAATACTCCCGTGTGAAGGAGTCAGGGACATTCTGCTCAGTCCCTGCATGCTTAGGGTCTGGATGGAACCATTTGCAAGAGCCTGGAGTGTGTTTTCCTGTGCCTTTGGAGATCTTGAAAGCCACGTTGGATGGCTGAAGAAGGGTCAAGGTGGGAAGCAGTTTTCAGAGCCCTTCAAAATTCCATAGTGACCATGATTGTAGCCTGTCTTGTCTGTTAACATGGAAACTTCCTAAGATGAGTCAGCTCCAGTCTGCAAGTGTGGGTATCAAGGAGAATGCCGCCCTGTTGTGTCCATTCCTGGAGCATCCTGGGTCATCACCATCTGTACAGCACCTCTCCATCTTCTTCCAGGAAAGTGCTCAACTTGGAATATTCTCTCTAGTCTCTGTACTCTTCCTCCTCTATGTGGCTTTTCCATTGCTTTGTTCTTGTATTAGATACCTTGAGCAGAGCACCTCTTTCTCATTGGGACTGAAAGAATGATCTTCCCTTTGAGTAATATTTCCACCTATTCTTGTTCCTTGGGGTGATGACTAATTTTATGTATCAACTTGGCTAGGCTGTAGTGCCAAGTTGTTTGGTCAAACACTGGTCTAGATGATGCTGTGAAGATACTTTTCATTAAAAAAAAATTTTTTTATAGTATTGAGGATTGAAACCAGGGATGCTCTGCCACTGAGATACAACCATAACCCTTTCTATATTTTACTGTGAAATAAATTCTAAGTTGCCTAGTCTGATCTTGAACTTGGGATCCTCTTGCCTCAGCCTCCCAAGTAGCTAGGAACACAGGTGTGTACCACTGTGCCTGGTGTGTTGTGAAGGTATTTCTAAGATATGATCAAGGTTTAAAGCAGACTTTGAATACAGTAGATTACCCTCCATAATGTGGATGGAGGGTAATCTACTGTTGATTACTGTTGTAGGACTTAAGGGTAAAGACAGGTTTCTTTTTACCCCCACATTTTTTTATTGGTGCATTATAGTTGTACATTATTGTTGTACATATTAGTATATTCATACAATATAACCAAATTTGGCTAATTTGGTTAGCAGCACTTAACCTTTCTTTCTCCTCCCACCCCCTTATTTCTTTCCTCAAGTCTATTGATCTTTTGATTTTCATGAGCTATGCCCTCTACCTTTATTTTCCCTTTTACCTCGCTAGATTCCACATATGAGAGAAAGCGCATGACCTTTAACTTTCTGAGTTTGGCTAATTTCACTTAACAGAATGAATTCAAGTTCTGTCCATTTTCCTAAAAATTACATAATTTCATTCTTTATGGCTGAATAAAACTCTATTTTGTATATATACTACATTTTCTTTATCCATTCATCCATGGATGGACACCTAGGTTTGGTTCCACAGTTTGGCTATCGTGAATTGTGCGGCTATGAACGTGGGTATGCATGTGTCACTGCAGTAGATGACATTAATAACAAGGAGTGGTATAGCTGGGTCATATCGTGGTTCCATACCTAGTCTTTTGAGAATCTCCATGCTGATTTCCATAGTGGTTATACTAATGTACAATTTCACCAACAATGTAAAAGTGTTCCCTTTTTCTCCACATCCTCTCCATATTTATTATTATTTGTATTATTGATGACTGTCATTCTGACTGCTGGGAGATGGAATCTCAGTGTAGTTTTGATTTGCATTTTTCCCTAATTGATAATGATGTTGAACCTTTTTAATGTATTTGTTGGCTATTTGTATTTCTTCATTTGAGAAGTGTTTGTTTAATTCATTTGCTCATTTATTAATTGTGTTATTTTGGTTTTTTTGGTAGTAAGTTTTTTGAGTTCTTTATATATTGTAGATATTAATGCTGTATCAGAAGAGTAGCTAGCAAAGATTTCATCCCATTCTGTAGGTTTTTCTCTTCACATTTATAATTATTTCTTTGCTGCGCAGAAGATTTTTAATTAGATGCCAATCATTTATTACCTCTTGGCATTATTTCCTGAGCTTTAGGGAGTCCTATTGAGAAAGTCGTTGCCTGTGCCTTTATGTTGGAGTGTTGATCCTTCGTTTTCTTCCAGGAGTTGCATAGTTTCTGGTCCAATTCCTAGGTCTTTGATCCATTTTGAGTTTTTTTTTTCTTTTTTTTTGTGCAGGATGACAGATAGGGTCTAGTCTTATTTTTCTACTTATGGGTAACTGGTTTTCTCAGCATCATTTATTAAAAAGGCCTAAAGCCAAGTTTCTTAATTTTGCCTGAAGACTGCAACATAGAGATTCTGCCCGAGTTTCCAGCTTGCGGGCTTGCTCAGATTCAAGACCGCAACCAACATCAGCTCATACCTGAACTTTGAGCCTACTGGTCTGCCCCACAGGTTTTGGTCTTGTAAGCCCCTGTAATTACTTGATCCATGCCTTAAATATCTGTCATCTATCTAATAAATATTCATTTAACTGTCCATCCTTATCTATATATACAAACACACTATTGGTTCTTTTTCTCTAGAAAATGCTGACTTACATACTTATTAATTCTAAACTTTATTCTCTCCTCTCCAAAGGACTGGAAGGTAATTAAAGCATTCTGGAGCTGCCCTAGCCATGTCTCTTACTAGCTGTGTGATCTTGATCAAGTTGCAAACATCTCTGTGCCTCTTTTTACTCAACTGTTAGATAGGAATGAAGAGTATTTGATACTTGGTGGTTAAGAGGGTTCAATGAGAATGTGCCTGCAACACAGTAAACAGACTATTTTGGTATGGTAAACATATAATAATGTCCATGTGTGTACTATTATGTGAGAAGAGTTGGGAAGAACTTGGGATGCCCTTCCCAGTTCCTGAATCTTGGTTCCCAGTTTTTCTGAAGCTCTGTTCTGTGGTGGTAAAGGAAAGCACGTGGGCACCTGCAAACCCACCTTCTTCCATCTCACTGCTTCATGGTTTAACGTAAATGCATCTTTTCAAGAGTCAGGACTTCTAAGACTCTGAGTTTGACCTAGTTCCATAGAGGTAGAGGTCTTGGGAAATGTGTTTGGGTGGAACAAGCAAGACTTGTGGATAGGGAACCATGTCAGACCACTGGTTTCTTCTCTTATTTTGTTTCTGAGTAGTTCATGAACGATGGTCTTAAAAAACTTGGCAATGTGTTCTTTATTGGAAGCCTAATGAAGAGCTATAAAACCTGGTGAGGAGAGCAGAAAAAGGTGTTGGTGGTTGGGGGCAAGAGGAAACAGAAGAATAGCTCTTAAAGGAAGGCTGTAATCTGAAGAGCCACTGAGAACTCCCAGATGCACACCAGGGCAGGGGCTTGGAGGAAGCTGGAATCTATTTTACAACAAAATAATTCTTTTCTTTCTCTGATACCTTTAAGCAGTTCTTAGGTAGTGGAGGTATTTTGCGCCCCCCCCCATGGGACTTTTGGCAATGTCTGGGTTTTTTTGTTTGTTTAATGATCACATTGGAGTAAGGAGTACTGTTGTCATCGAGTGGGCATTTAGAACTGCAAAACCTCCTACAAGGCACAAGGCGCACCATAGTAAAGTCTCCAGCTCAAAATGCCAACAATGCTGAGCAAAGATGAGGCACCTGCTCTAGGGTCCTCCCTACACTCAGGAAGGGTACACATCCTGGGCACGAGTAGGCTGGTGGCAAGAAAAGTACAGGAGTTACTGGTTCTTGTAGGAGAACAGGAGGCCCAAATGTGTTTCTGATGTTTCCTTCAAGGTACCCAATTTCCTTGAGTGCTCCATGTGGTGCTGAGACTGCTACCTCGCCAAAACTACATACTAGATCAGTGATTTGGAAATGATTTTGAAACCAATTCACTTCCTTGCTTTGACATAATGGTGATGCAAAGCCTAGACAGATCCTGGTGACTCAGTGGCTTTGTCCCTGCTATTCAGCCTCTGGTGCTCTGTGGTTTTCTCCTCAGTTTGAGTGCAAGGTCAGAGTGGTTAAGGGCTAGGGGTTCTCACTTGACTGAGCCTCTCACCTTCCTTAACAAAGCCCAGGTTCTCCAGAAGGGACTGTTTCCTGGAGGAAAGTTGCCTCCTACCTAGCTCAAGGTAGGCCAACAGGCTGACCACCCAGGGGTTGGCGGGGAGCACAGGAAGAAGCAAATCATCTTGGTGATGAATTTTCTAAAATTAGAGTCCACAGTGGCGGCATTGTATTTCCTTAGAATATTAATACAGCCCTCCTGAAAGGCACCCCCAGGATTTCACTGAAAAATTAGAAAGGGTAAGGGAAGAGTCTCGGCCTGAAGGGTATTTTGAATATCTTAAGTGATGATTGAAATAAACAGATTAAAAAATAAATTTGTTCAGGACCAGATTTATGACAAGGCAGTAAGTTTTAGGTCATTTTAATCATGGCAGACGGGAAGCCTCAGAGAGTTCCTGTGTCCTGTAGATCTGTTCATTAAAATATTTCCCAGCGTCTTTGAGCTGCAAGGAAACATAAGGAATGGTGTTTCTACTTCTCTAAGATGTCGTGAGCTGCTCAAGATCACTTAGGGCTAAGCCAGGACCCAAACCACTTTCCCAACTACCAGACTGTCAGTGCATTGCTCTGCTGCCATCTGGTAGGGTGTCAGGCAGCCCGCCACTGATAGGGAGGGAGATAGCAACGTGGCAGTGTTTGGATGAGAGACAGCATCTCCGCTTTGCCTCTCTCTTTCTTTGTGGCTTGCTTAGTTTCTCTGACACTTGGTTTTTCTCATCTGGAGCTTGAGAAAATAATTACTTTTTGTGGCTTATTTATCTGTGCCATGAAAGCTGCTAGGTTTCTTGCAGCTCCTTGTTGCAATGTAATTATTACAAGTTTTCATAACTTAGACTGGTGTTTCTCAGACTGTGATTTAGGGAACACTTGTTCTCAAGATGTGCTCACAATTTTCTATAATTAATGTGTTTCATGGTTAAGCAAGTGCAGGAGACACCAATTAAACCCAGGTACACAGATACAGGAGTACTTGGAGCCTTTAAAAAGTTAATGGGTACTGTGTACTGTGGCTCATCAGAAGATGTAAGCAGTATTTTACATATTTGTATCATTTTTTTTAAAGGAACCTCTGAGGATGTCTTGCAGGATAATAGTTTCCATGGAACATGGTCTGGAGATTTGGATAGGCCGACGTTAGTGATAGGTCCACGTTTCTGGGCTCAAACGTGGGGCTTTTAGCAAATGTGAGCCAGCACAGGCTTGGGGAAGCCTTCAGGCTTGAGGCTTGTGATCTTGCTGCTCTGTATAATCATGAGTCTTCATCATGGTGTTCTCTTGCAGCTTCGTCATAACCATGAGTATTTGCTAGGGTGATGTGGGATGCAATACCTAATGCAAAACACTGCCCCTCCTCCCAAGATCCTTAAAGTTCTCATCTAATCACAGCATCAGGTTCAAGGGCCAGGATCTTGGGATGTAAAGCAGATTCTAATGTGGTTCCCAAGATGCTGTTCCTTTGAGAGCAACTGTCTTGGCTGAGGTCATTAGAGATCAGCTTGACTGAAGAAATATGTGTCCCAGCCAAAAGCCAACTGACCTAGAGAACAGGCAAGCAAGCTCACTAAGAACAGGAGGAATCCCCAACTTAAATCACTGACTTATGGATCCATGAGCCAAAAAAGACTGGTTGTCTTAAGCCACTTTTTTTGGAGTGGGTGGCTTGGCTTAGCACCATTATGTGTGGCGATAGAAAACTAATAAGGAAACTGGAATGGAAACTGGTAGAAAATTGGAATGTCTACATGCTAGTTCTGACCGTTCAGTTTATTGCCTGGAGCAAAATATGCTGTCCCCTCCTCCCAAGATCCTGGAAGTTCTCATCCAATCATAGCATTAGGTTCAAGGGCCAGATGAGAAACAATTTACTTTGCCAGCCAAGCAGTCCTGGTCCCTCAACAGTCCTTCAGAATTTGCTTACAAACTGGCTAGTTATATCTCTAACCTTTCTCTTTCTAGTAGAATCTTATTAACATGTAGCCATGTGGTTCTCTGGATGCAGATCCTGTGAGTTGAGGATGTGTGAATGAAAAAGCAGCCTATTTGACCCCCAGACATAATAGGGTAATAAAGAACAAAATAACTGTGGTCAAAAATCCACTCAAAAAGAGAAAGAATGGAAAGTACCCAAGAGGCAGTGGTTCATAGCAGTTCTGAAGTCTAGCTGTGAAAAATGTTGCCAGGATCTCCTATTTCAGTTCTTGATTAAGCCTCAGTTCTGAAATTGACTCCCCAGGCCATTATTTTCTATGAATCTGTGCTGTCCCATCTGGGGTAGCTTCACTTTTCTTCCCTCCTTGGCTACTTCTGTGTGTTTTTATACAACTTTCTTAGCCTGCTTCCTGACTGTGGAAATTTGTGACCTAGAGATTTTTTCTTGCCTTTTGAACAATCTCAGTTTTCTTTTGGTATAAACTGGTGATCCTTCTGCCAATATATTACCCTGAAAACTTCGGTGAATTTCTTATAAATTTGATGAACCAAAAGCAACACCACTATTCTTTCAGAGATAGATGGCTCTCAAGACCTAATTGCTATTATTTAGGCAAATGAGGTATTGTGGGATAATGCTCTTAAGACTCTTAGTGACCTTTTTCTCTAGATCAGAGGGCTTGCTAGGCTCTGTTTTCTTTCTTTCAGAAGTCTTAATAGAAGGTTGTAAAGACAAGTATTTGGTTAGATCCTTGCCCCAGGATATATTTTACTTTGAGACTCTTTAGTTGGAGAGGCTAAAGATGAAAAACAATTTACTTTGCCAACCAAGCAGTCCTGATCCTTCCAAAGTTCCTCAAAATTTGCTGAAACACTGGCCAGTTATTTCTCCAACTTTTTTCTTTCTAGTACAATTATATCAACATGTAGCTTATAAAAACCATGGGCATTTTCAACATTCTGCCTGCAAATGTTATCTCGCAAATCCTTGTGTTCTTTAGGTACTTTTTCTGTCTTTGAAATTACCAAAGTTTTATGCCACTGCATAACCCATGTTGTCACTTTTCCCTCCTCCTGTGGTAATTGCCTCACTTTTCTATCCTTTGCTCCGTCTGCAAGCCAATACCACTTTTGTTTTTATTATTGTTGTTATAGCAGCACCTCGATTCTAAACAATTTCTTTTTTTAATATTTATTTTTTAGTTTTAGGTGGACACAATATCTTTATTTTACATTTTTGTGGTGCTGAGGATCAAACCCAACACCTCGTGCATGCTAGGCGAGCACTCTACCGCTGAGCCACGACCCCAGCCCCTCTAAACAATTTCTATGTCAGTTACCTGTTGCAAAAAAGTCACTCTAAAACTCAGTGACCTAAATTCAGAAGCTCACAAGTCCACCCAGATCAACCACTGAAACTGAGTTGACCTTTTTGTCTCTGAGGTAATCTCTTGCAGGATCAACTGGTCTTCAGCTGGTCTAGTGTGGTCTTGATTGAAGCTGCTTGACTTAGCTGCATGAATATGTTCTCAAAGCTGTGTCAGGGTGCAGAGTGTACAAATCTAATCATGTGAAAAGGAAGCAGAAATCCTAAGGTGCTTCTTAAGCTTCTGTTACCATCTCATTGGCCAGATCTGGGCTAACGACCAAGTTGGGAGTGAGACGAGACTACAAAGTTATAGAGCAACTGTGTGACTGAGGATAGGACATCAAAGGGGGCTCAGAAGTGATATGTGTGTTACCTCCATCTACCAGAGGAATTGTTTACATAGAGTGTTAAGATTTCCTATGTAAGAAACTTGTTTCCCAACTCCTGGAACAGGGCTCACCCGTGTCTTCAGGGGTTAGCTGTCTTAGTTTGTTGATTTCTGCTTTCTTCACAAGTTTGTTTGGAATAGCTTCAATATATCTACATTTCCTGTCACAATGATCTTTTCAAGGTAAAATTCCACACATGTATAACCTACAGGATTGAGCAGCACTTTCTCTTACTTGCCTAAGTTAAGCTTTCTACCAAGAAGAGTGAGTAGTGTAAATGAAGTTGAGAGATGAGAGGGAAGAAGCTGAGGGGACAAAAGGGATTGTTGAAAGCAAAGGGGTTTGAAAATCAATGGAGCAGTAAATGCGTGTGAATGTGACTACATGTGTGTATGTTTGCATGGCGTGTTCTGTGCACAGTAATGGGTATGTGTGGATGTATATGTATCTTTGTACATGTGTATTAATGATGCTAGGGGAGCTTCTTCCCAGTTTATTAAAAAAATACCACTACATTTGACCAGATAGATCAGTAAGTCAGTTAGATGAGTGCTTGCAGGGAAAAGCCCCATGACAAAAGAAAGAAATAAGTAATGAGTCAAAGGCATCATAAGAACAGAAGGGGGTCCTATGCCCCATCCTACACTATCAGGCTTGAGAATTTCCATTGATGAGCACCTCTTTACCTGTTCTGTCTCTGTACAATTCCTTAGGTCTGGATGCTAGACAAATGTAGAGCAAAACACCCACATTGCCTTTCCATATGTAATACGAAACACAGATGTACATGATAGAGTTTGTCTCTTTAATTCTCTCATCAAAGTGTTCCACCATGATTGGAGGAAGAGGGACCAGGCAGGACAAGATCTCTAGTCTTCTCTCTCTGATAAGGAGCCAAGAGAAGATATCTAATTCCATCTCTTTCAAGAGTGGGACGTGTTCCATTTCTTCTGAAATACTTTATGTTTGAAAAAACATACCAGATTTGTCTTTGCCAAGACTCTCTTCCAAGAGGTCTGGTTTGTGTTAGGAACTTGACTGGTCATTCATCCACATCATGATTCCCTAAAACCTCCCAGGGAGGCTGTGGGGATCTGGGGTTCTTCAGAATTCCTAATTCTAGTTGCACACACCCCACAAAGCTCTCGAGACTGGTGGGAGAGTTCCTGTTTTGTCGTATTTAAGCTTTTGTTGTTTCAGAAAGGAATCGGGAAGCTGATTCCATTTGACACCTTAGTGACCTCTGAGGGGAAATATTTTGCAATTGGCAGGGAGGCCATAAGATTGAGAACTTTTGCTTGAAGAATTCTATAATCTCAGTTGACCTGGCAAGACACAGTCAAGGGATATAATTACAGAATGATTCTATGTGTGATAAGTATTAGCATCATCCCATTTTAGGATTAAGTCTCTAAGAGATTAAATCACATGTCCATTATTACTCAGTTGGGATGATTCCAGAAGAATGCTCTTGAGCACTTCACTTGATTGCCTCTGTGATTTACCCCTTCCAAAGCAAAAGGCTGTATGTTTCACTTACCAGCCTTTGGTCACAGAGCATCAATACAGAGCACTGGACTATAGGTTGGCTCAGCCTAGATTTTGCTGACTTCCTTTATTGATCAGTGTGACAGCATACCAGGCCCCACCCCCATACTGCCTTTTCTTTGGCGTGCATTGGATCAAAGTTCCCTTATCTGCTCAAGGAACAGATGATGAGATGCAAAATCCTACCCAGTTGCTGTTCAACCTTAGGAAGTGACAATTATTTTCACTAAAAATTCATAGCACGTCATACTTGAAACTTGATTTACTGTGATTGCAAGTCATAAAAATGATGCATGATATGTTGATTTGATGTAACAATCGATGTCTGTTTAATAAATGACCCACAAAGGTTTTTATACATTATCTCCCTCTGAAGTCATTTGACTTCCCGGCCCATACTTCACATTCTATCTCAACAAATACTAGAGAAACAAATCCTCACTTATGCATAAACATATTCAAAGGCAAAAGGTTTATTTATTGATGAGAGCCTCAAATTGACCAATTTTTAGCTTTTTCTTCAGAAAAGAAAAATGCTTTCCAAAATGAGATTGCTACCAGATGTAGTGGATTACATAGCACTTGCTCAGATATGAGAAGCAGATGAGATGGAATATTCTGGTTTCTGATTCTGTCCTATTCTTATCTACACATAGCTCTTCTTAAGTGAACTTGACAGTGTTGTGGGCTGATATTATGATAGACTACTTTAGTAAACAAGGAAAAGGGTTCCACTCCTCACAATAGCAAATGAGCTTTATAATAGAAATTCCTTTGTGCAGGGGAAGATATTACAATTTTCAACACACAATAAATATATTTGCTAGACCAAAAAAAATGCATTTCATTACATGCAATGCACTTTCTATTGTATATTAACCACTTTTTTTGCTTTGTATAGTAAAGTACCATTTTCTACTGTAAAATGTCTGCAATTTATTTTTATGAGTCTGTTTTTCCTATGAAGTAGGAACATTGCATTACATATACTGGTACTATTAAATGTACATTATTTAGGAAGTAAAACGTACAGTGCAAACACAGAGCTTCACTGTTTGGGTATCTGCACAGAGTAGGCAACAGTTAAGATTTTGGACCAGAAGAGCTAATTTTATTAACACAATCAGTCAGTAATTACTAGATTTACTGGAGTCCTTTACTTTGATACTCTCAGCAACTATAATAAGTGTGTATGTTCTCTAAAATAATACTATTGTATGCTCTAACCACAGCTATAATTTTTCCTGACAATGTCTCTGCTGGGTTAAAAAAACATAATTAATACTTTATTTAATCTTTGCATACTGTATACCTAGTTGACCATCATTCAAAATGGCAGTTGGCCAGAGCCATAGAGTTCCTTCACAGTGGAATGTATTTGACCCTAATGACTGTTTATTGGAAATATACCAAATAAGGAAATAGGGAGTTGTAACAAAATTCAGGCAGCTCTACCTTTTTTTTGTGATGAGGCACTGGGACGATGTCTGTTAGGAGTTGAGAGAGTCTTTGTAGGTGAGAGAATTACAGTCACCTTGCTCATGTCAGTTTTACACTTGAATATGTTTAATTGACTACTTGTGAGGTTTATGTTTGTCTTAGACTTGTTTTATTCTTGCATTTAGAAACATGATATTGACTGTTTATCAATAGTCAGGATAGAACTATTGATAGCAGGACAGGACTTGCCTACTTTGCTGGGGATGATATAGCTAAAGTATTATTGTTGTTATTATGGTGCTAGGGATTGAACCAAGGGCCTTGTGCATGCCACTGAGCTACATCCTACTCCTAAAGTGTTATTTTTGAAGAAACAATGGCTTCAGTGTGTCTGGGTCATTGTTGGGTGCTTTTCCTATGTTACCTCATTTAATCATCACAATAACTCTGTGAAGTAGGTGCTAATATTCTCCTTGTAAATCTGGAACCATTACCTCGGAGTAGTTCAGTAACATGCAGTAGTTACAAGGTCGGTGAGTGCTGGGGCTGGGACTTCGCCCTAACAGCTTGAACACGTTCCTATACAGGATGAGAAATTCCCAAGCATCTGAGCCCAAGCATGGAAAAAAAATAAGTTAAAAAATTCACATGAAAATGGAAGAGGGATTGGAGGTAGTGGAATCGGGCACAATATTTCTAGTGCCCTAATAATATACAAACATATTCACTATAAACTTTTTAAACTCTAAAATGTTCATGTTTGGTATGCTACACATAAAAGTATGTTTATTCAGCCACTAATGGCAGACTGATGAAAGCTAGATGTGAACCTTTTATCATTTTGATATAAAATGAGCCAAACTGTAAGATTTTAGTACTCTGAAGTCTCTTTATTTTTTCAGTTTATGAGACGAAACTATGAGTATTATGGTAAAAGTGTTCTTATGTTTGGAGGATAAACTATCTTTTATAGTGTCCAACAAATAAACACAATAGCCATTTTTAGAAAAGGTATAAAAATAAATAAATAAATAACCAATCCAAATAAAAACCAACCTCAAAAAAAAATAGCCCCAATTCTTACCATGAATAAAATAAGATGTCATATATATTTCATTTTATGGACTTTCTTTTAATCAGTCTTACTTTCTGTAGTCACTACCAACTTTTTCTACTTTTGTTGTCTTATTTTTACCACCTTCCATGAAACCAAAAAGTTGATGCATATTGGAACAAATTCCTCTAACTTTGGAATGTTGTTTTTGATGTGGTATTTAAGTGTTTTCACACAGATCAATGGCTTTCCCTTTCTTGCAAAAGGTAAAGTCTCCCTAAGCCAACACTTTCTTGTACAATGACATCTTAGCCTGATGAGGAGTAAGTTCTTGGATGAACCTTTAAGACATTATGTCTACTCAGAGGAGGCATAGAAGAACAAATGCTGTCAGATCCCACTTAGGAGATACCTAGAATAGGCAGATTCATGGAGATGCAAAATAGAAGTTACCAGAGGCTGGAGGAGGGGTGGATAGGGGGTTATTGTTTGATAAGTACTGAGTTCTTGTTGGGAATTAAGAAGTTTTGGGTATAGACAGTGGTGATTGATTATATAACATTGTGAATGTATTTCATGTCACTGAATTATAACCTTAGGAACAGTTAAAATAAGTATTATATTTACCATAAGAAGAAAAAAAAGTAAGAATTATGCCAAGATATTACAATTATGGAGCAGAAAGTTCTAGCCTTTCTTCCTGGATGCAGAGCTTGAATATTTTCTGATTCAACTACTTCAGAAATTTCTCTTGCAGTCTTTCCTTTCAGTCATTTGGTTCAATCACTTGATAAATAGTTATTTGGAAGCAATGATACATCATATCATACTCTGAGGGACTGGAGTGATGAGTAAGAGAGGTCTCTTGCCCAGGGCCCTGAGAGAGACAGCCACATTCACAAATGATTAAAATACACTTATAAAGGCTATAGGAGAAACAGTGAACCCTAGTGGGAGCACAGGAGAGGAAAATTGGGAATCGGGGCTCCAGAGGAGAGTTGATAACTGATCTGGGTTTGAAGTCTGAATAGGAATTGGGCCGCTTATTTTGTATTTCAATAAGAGGCAGTTCGTGATCACTCACATTTTCTGCCTTGGATCTGAGATATCGGCAGCCTTTTCAAATATTTTGTGATATTTTCCCCTTGTGTATCTGTAAGCAAAAGGGTTCCTGGGGGCAGAAAAACATCTTAGTGCATTCTCTTTCCTACTTCCTAAGTAATTATGAGTAAAACAACTTTGAAAAGTAATTCAGAGTCAACGGGATGTGCTGGGATCCCTCAAAGAACTTGTGATTAGTAGGGCATGAGGGGAGGGCAGCTGATGGTGCCCTAGGAAGCAGTCAGTGTGGGACCACCCTGCAGAGGTTGCAGAAATGATCTCTGCTGGGGCATGGAGAAGCTCCACGGGGGATGGGACCTCTGTGTTTTCCTATTTAGGGCTGTGATTTGGATTATTTGGACATAGAAAGATGGATAACAGCAGGAGGCAAAATACATGTGCTTTCTTCAGGGAAGCTGTGAAAAAGCAAGTGAAGGGTCCTTCAGGGCTGCAGGGTCTTAGAAACTTCAATATTCCACTCATTTTTGGAACCAAGAGCCCTACTTTGTTATTATTTATATTTAGGAGGGAAAGGCCTCAAGAGTCTTCGCTCCTTGTACCCATGTACAAGGGGTGGTAGAGCAGAAAAGACAGTAAAGGTTGTCATCCAAAGGCCCTGAGTGGGCATTGGGCTCTGGGGTGGGTTGGGAATAGATTGAGCCAGGAAGTGTAACTAGTGAAAAGAATATGTCTTGGAGTCAGCCCTGGGTTCCAATCTTGGACTAAAAAATTATTAGCTTGGACTCAAAAATTACTAAATTAATTAAAACTTCCAAAACCTTATTTTCCTTGTGTATCAAATGGGGATGGATTATTATAGTGTCTTTACAAGAGGGTGACCAAGAGGACTAAAGAGGATGGGTAACAGTCATGCTTAGCTTACAGGCTACCTTAGTGTGAGTACCTCCCCCAGGTGATATTTAAAAGTCCCATCTAAGCCTGAGGGTCTGTAAAATATTTTGAAGATATTTTCCCTCCAAAAATAAGTTATTCGTATAATCAAATTTAAAATATATGACTGATATGTTTCTAGACAAGTAATATAAGTAATTTCAAGTGTAAACAAATATATCACAAAGTGGAGTCTCCTAGTATAGAAGCTAATCTCTAGGAATTAAATATTTTTGGAAGGTGAATTAACCATTTCATTCCTTCAAGTTGCAATTTAGGGCTCAGAACTCAAAACTGTGTTTTAGAAATGTTATCATTTTGGTAGATGGAAACTTAGGGCCTTTCAAGTGGCTTTGTTTATTGAAAGCTCTCAGTGTGAGGGTTTTATTCTGTGCGTTGTGTCTTACCGCTGAAGTAACTCCCAGAAATAGTTGAGAGGGTGAATTCAGGTTCAGAAACATCCAGTTAGAAAGACCCTTCTCTTATGGTACCTTCTCTTATGCCCCTAATAAACTTTGTCATCATTATGAATCCCCTCCCCTTTTTCTTCAGTTTTTCAGGTGAACCTCTTAGTTTTTAAAATTATACAATGACATTATCAACGAATGATCTTTTCTGCTTTGTGACTTTTGCATCCTTGTTTGTGTCTCCTGATGAGAGAAATCTGTCAGGATGGCATGGACAGAAGGTGGAGACGGTGTCCCGTGATTAATATATTGGCATTTAATCTGACTCCCAGCGCACCCCTGTTATGTCTTTCTTGTCACTCAGATCTCACCATAGAGGAATTTTTGGTAAAATGTCCTTTCCCCAGTGAACTCTGAACACATGAGGGAAAGGATCTCTTCTTGATTCATCTCCATGAAATGTTTACATTGATCCCATGTAGATATTTGTGGGAATTATGAATAAATACCTTAAATTTTCAGGGTTCAATAGAAAGTATGTGAGGATAACAATGTCCAACAGGAAATTATGAGTATCTTTTCATATAATTTCAAAGAATATTCACTACTCAGCTGCCTTTCTTAAAAAAAAAAACCCTTCATTTCAATCAGTATCTTGAATACTTATTTTATTATTATTTTTTTTTAATGTGAGAGAGCAAGGGAGAAAATTTAAAGCTGTAACCCTACTTATCATTAAAAGAAACAGGGGAAGCTCAAACTCTGTCTAAACTGTTGATCCATGTATGAATTCCTTAATTCATTTTCTAATTTATATGCTTTCTAGCAAACGAACAAATCAGCCCCAAACTGAATAAATTAACTGGCTACTTTATTATGTGTCCATGAGGGCAAAAAGATAAAATTTATGTTGATTATATTTGCTACATTTTAGCATTTTAAATAGTATCTACTCTAATACTATATAATCTCCTTTGTTGATACTGTCCAAACTACAAGTTTTATATATTCCTATTTGAAATAATGTTTGTCTCCTAATGTCACTCATTTATTTAATGATTTTAAAATAGTAGGATTTTTGCTGGGACTGAGCAATGAGAAAAAAGATTTCTTAAGGAATAAATGAAATACATCAAAGAATAATTTGCCAAGCCAATATGGTAGAAGTCATATTTATTGAAAAAAATTAATATCTTTGCTATAAAATTTGTAACAGGAATATTTACTGAATGTTTATTTTGATGCATAAACCTGAATGTTACATACCAAGTACAAGACAGTAGCACTAGTTTTCCCTTTATTTACATTTTATGAAAATTGTTACGCAGCCCATGTTAAAAGAACTTATGATGGAGAATTGTTACATTAGAAAAATAATATTCTTGATAAAGCATTCTCAAGGAGTCCAATCATCGTTTCTGCCTCTTCAATAAGGCAAAAGTCCCTGGAATAGCATATAACTTAATTTATAAAATACAATAACTGTTCAGACACATATTCAAGTTTTCTTTTGGTATGATTTTTTTTTTCTCACTGCAAAATTACTTTTTTCTTGTTTTTTTTTTGTTTTTTAAACTAAAACAGGAAGATTGACTTTCAGGAAAATGTCATTTAATGATTTCAGCTATACATTACATACACAACTCTGTAGCCTAGCAACCACCATCGATACACCATCATTAACTTTAAATATTTTGCTTGGTGAGCTATTCTCAAATGTAGCCTATTTTAAGATTTTGCCATCATTATGATTGTGGAATCATTGTTTGGTTTTCAGAGGAAACAGATCTGTCACAGTATGAAGCTTTGTTTAGTTTAAGGAACTGGTACACGATTACATTTCCACTCACAAGAGAACGCCACAGATGGAACTCAAGTCAGGCTTTGCTGGCTCGGCACAGGTCCGGTGCTGGACATCCCTGGCCCTCCGGCTCTCACGCTGCACAGCCCTGGCTGCGTTCAGTGGGTTTCAATTCCCGAGATTCCCTGCTCTTCACAGTTAGGTAGTTTTAATTCCTTCAAAGGCACACAACTTCCATCTCTTTTCCAGTGTTGCTCCCACACCCGTGAATTCCTGCTTGAACATGCGTGGCAGCCTCATCAAAAGCATTTCGATTTCGTTGGCAGATATCTATTAGAAAGGAAGAGAAATCACTTGTGGGAAAGAAGTACATCTTAAAGCAGGTGATGGGCTGGGGAGGCCCCCTCCCCTTTCCCAGGGAGACAAATAATGTTGAGTTTTCTGTGGCTGAGCAATGTCCTCCTAGTAGGAGTGTGTGTAAAGCATCTACTGTAATTATCCTGGTTTCTGAGCAGCTTGCTGGGACCGGGCATGAGATGAATGGACAGAAGGTTCTGGGTTTGCTCTTCCTGGCTGCCTTATTGGCAAGGCCAAGCCATGCTCAGATTGCATATTCCTCACCCCGAGGACAGAAATATTCTTTAAGTCAGTGAGGAGCAGTGGGCATTCCTAGTGGATTTCTTCCCATCCAAACTTCTTTCTCAGCTATGAGGTACAGCTACTTGTTACATTTTGTGTGTGTGTGTGTGGGGGGGGTGCTGGGACTTGAACCCAGAGCCTTGTGCAGGCTAGGCAAGTGCTCTACCACTGAGCCATATCCCCAGCCCTGGAGCTGCAACCTAATATCTATCCCACATATCTCCTAGGACTGTTGGGAGAAGGCAGAGAGAATATGGGTCTAGATGCTCCACACAGTACCCACAGGAAAAAAAAGATACTTTTCAAAAGCATATAAACCTTTTAATAATCTGTTATTAACACAGACCAGAAAGCAAGAAGCCTTAAGAATGAAAACTAAACCCCAAACTTACAACAATAAATGTCTTAGATGCAGCCATAAAATCCAGGTAGAATTTTTAGTGCAATTTTTTTCATCTCAGATTTTTTATAGTAATTTTTACACCAACAATTCATTTTATTTTAAAAGAAGAACAAATGAACCATAATCCTTCTGTCCTAATTCAGCTGTTGCTCTTGTGTTCTCTGTGTTTACATCCAATCTGTGTGTGTGCCTGGGGATCTCACGAAGCAAGGTGGCTAATTAGGGGTCTGATATTCTGTTTGAATCCTCTATCTACTATTGTTATGAGCTAAATGACCCTTACAAAGATAATTAGTCCCTTTAAGCCTCAGCAAATGGGACTAACATTTAATAAGGATGTTATGAAAGCTATTGCTCTAGCACAGAGTTGGGCACATAGAAATGCTCCATGAATTAGAGCTATTATTATTTCTCATGGTGTAATCACTGTAGAGATCATTTCAGATGCTACACTTTCCATTTAACAATATTAAGATTAACTTAAAATAGAGACCAAATAGACCAGAAAGTCAAATCAACTATGTTTAATATTCACATGAAAAACATATATTTTCAATATACAAAACTTTAAATAGAGGCAATTCAAACAAAATGGAAATAAACTGTATTTCTAAAATTTTTGTATGAATTATTTTGAAATCTGAATGCATTTGGCCACAAAACCATGTTAGAAGGATTATTAGATTTCCAAGTCAACCCACAGAGGGTTACTGAATGGATTATTAAATGGTTCATGGTGATGTGGAAAAGCAACTCTCCTTTCGATGGGTACCATGCAGATCACTCGGCCCTGAGTTCTCCCTGCAATCTCCCAACAGTCCTGTGAGATATGTAGGCAGATATTAAGGTGCAGCTCCACTTCACAGCCGAGAAAGGTGAGTGAACTACAGAGGGTCGAGCATTTTGTCAATGGCAGAGCTTTGAAAGGAAACAGCTCTGTGTTGGCGCCTGAGTGTTGGTCTGCTTGAAGGACTCAACAATCCCCCCAGGACTGTCAGCAGTTACGGGGGGACAGCAAGGGGTGCATTCTGAATACCAGGCACCTAGGCCACTTATTAAAAGACTAGCTCCTCCGGCCTCTTCTCCAGAGTCTCTGGGAAGCAGTCTGGGATGTAGTCCAAGCTCATCTATTTTTAACAACCACCACTGGGAATTCTGATGACCAGGCACCTTTGGGTTAAGAATGGGGACTTATTCAATCAGTCACCGAGAAGTTTCTCTAGCCAGACTGTTCTCAAAACACTTGCTTTTGTTCTCACCACACTCTAATGAGACAGGGAATCATTCACAAATGCAGAAGCAGAGCCTAAAGAGCTTAGATGACCTGTGCAGAGTAACCAAGGCCCTATGTGTGGGGCCGGAAGCAGGTCCAGGCAGCGTCTTAATCACAGATGCCAACCTCCACGGGACTAGAACTGTGCAGAGAGGACCAGGAGGGGGTTCTCAGTCACGCCTCTGTGCTCAGGGTGAATATCAGCAGGGAGGGGCTGTGCACGGGAGGGCAGGGCTCTTCTGTGGTGAGTACTATTAGAGTGATATCTACCCAGTCAGCAGCAGAAACCTGAAAGCTCCTGACTCAATTAGCTCATGTACACTTATATGCTGATGCTTGGGCACACATACTTGAGCCATTCAGCCAAACAGCAAGTCAATCCTGGGGAACCTTGGCTGGCATATACTGAAATACAGCTAGATCTTGTTTACCATGGTACATTTTGACTTGAGCCCAGACTTCAGCCACAAAGGAAGCAGAAAGGTAGCCTCCACCACCAACGCACTGTGGGTCAGGCACAGGGTATGATATGTGTACAACATTTTATGAGAGAAGGATTATGCGACCTTATCTCATAAGCAAGCTCATTAGACGAGCAAAGGCACCTCTCATTTGCTGGAAGAAAGAAGTACAGTTGCAGAAGATTTGGATCCTAGTTCTGGAATGACCATTAATCATCTTCCAGTTAAATAACCTCTTTGGACCTGTTTTCTCATTTGCAAGAAAACCCACTGAACACCCTAAGGAGTCAGACGGCACGTTGGCCACTGATGTACTAGCACCTGTCTTAGGGAGAGACATTCAAAATATACTTGTACACTAGGCTTGGCAAAGATCTTCAAATGAGAAAACTTGATAGGTCTTTCGTAATTCTATTTTTTTCCTGTACTTCAAAACAAGTGGCGAACAACACTTAGGGAGTACCTACTATGTGCCATGTACTGTTCCGAATCCTTTTCCTATATAAAGTCATTCAATAAAAAAATTACACATAAAGCCTATTTTACAGATGGTGAAACTGAGGTACAGAAAGATTAAGTAAGGTGCCCAAGTCACACAGCTAGGAAGTAGTGAAACTGGTATTTGAAATCCTCATGATTACTTCATTTGGATAGCAATTAGACATACCGCAGATTTGGACAACGCTAGAAATTAGTATTATGGAAACTAATGTCCTCAAATGTACTTAACTGTATGTTTCTGTTGATAGTATAACAGCCTGATTCTGCCATAAAGATGTAAATATTGTGGACAGAGATGTGTCATAATTATGGAAAATACCACTTCAAATGAAAAACTAAGATATCCAGTTAATAAGGCTCTCAGCTTAAGTCTAAACAATTTCCTTAAATGTGCTTATAATGCATGCCAGGAGAAAGGTATAGGAGAAAATGCTTTTAGATTAGTTTAATTTTTTTTTTGTTTTAGTCTTTAGTTTTTAGTCTTTTATAATTTTAAGTCTTTCCCCTATTCTACAAAATACACTTCTTCATTTTCATCCTATAACCAAATAATTTTTGCTTTACAAATATCTGCATCTATCCCTTTCCTTCCTATAAGTACATTCTTGATCTTGAGAACTGAGGGAATCAAAGAGTCATCACAAAGCACGCAGGCCTCAAGGGCTGAGCTCTGAGTGCAACTGACCCATTCCTCATCTTGTGCAGGATTTGCTTAGAGTCACTTGCAAGGTCAAGGGTTCTCCCTAAGCTCTTGTTTTCATCAGCGGGATACAGGAAAAGGCTGGGTCTTCCACCCTGGTGAATGGAGGGACCAGAACTTGGAGCAGGGCTTCTGCTGCTGAATCCAGCTCTGCTCTCAGAGGAAAGGATTTCCCTTCCATAGCTCCTATGAGGAGTCACATATGAGTGGCCAGAGTAGCCTGGGTGGCACTGGGATTGGGTCAGACAGGTGCTGTGGCTGCGGTCTTGCTCCCTATACCCAGGGAAGACTGCCATAGCCTGATGCCTTTTCTACCCTCTTAACTCAGTTAGCTTTTGTTCCAAGAAATTGGTGGCCCATATATTTTTTTTAATCCTAGATATTGTTCTTGGATTCTCTCAGTTGTTTAAAAATTTCTAATTTATTTCCTTAAAAATATTTTTCAATTATAGTGTTTTATGCAGATTAATCCCACAAATTTAATGGGGTTCAATGGAGCATTGTCACGTAATGATATCGTACTTTGAATTTGTCTACCCAACTTTCTACCCTCTCTTCCACTTTGCTCACTTCCTTTGGATATATGTATCCAGGTGTGAGCGGAATAGTCATATGGTAATTCTATTTCTTTTCTTTTTTTTTTTTTTGAGCTGGGACAAGTTTATTTTCAAAACACATATCTTGTAATGGTATATCATTACCACAGCTATGCCAGTTATAAGAAGGAAGGTGGGTGATCATTAAGCATTCTGTAGTATATGGAAATCTTGAGCTTCTTTATTCTGAAGCTTATGTTATTTAATGACTCTCTCAGTTATATTTCATGGCACAGTAAAAATTTCAATAATTAGGCAAAAGTGATGCAAAGAAAATGAGGCATTTCAACCCCCAAAGGAATTTTAGTGGTTTAAGGAAAGACGGACAATAAAAAGTCTTTTTGAAGCTGGAGTTACTCATTCCTGAATAATATATTCTCATAAAAATGTTATATCTGCTGTTTATACAAAGGGAGACGCAAGAACTTGGTGAGTTAGACACAGCCTTGAGACTGATATTTAGCCCTTCTTGGAATACTAGGAATCCAATAATAATTTTTCTTTCTTTTTTTTTTTTTTTTTTAAGTACCAAAAAATACTGCCTCATGCAGCTATACTTGAGAGGATACTTAGGAATTCCATCATTGTTCTTCAAAAGCAGCCCACTTCTAATTTTTAACAACAGGTTTTCCCATAGGGCACATGTGGAGCTTGTGTTCCTAGGCCATGTCTCTGACCTACATAATCAGGCTCGGAGATGGGGTCCAGGGACCTGCTCTTCAGAGATGTTTCCCAGTTTTCTTCTCTTTTCTGCAGAATCCCAAGAAAATGGGCTAGAGGCCTAGGGCATGGTAGTAGAAACCCGAGAGCAGACTTGGTACCTCCGTGGAACTTGAGTGGGCCATAGGAGGATTGACAGTGTGGCTTCAGGAATCATAGGCCACAGTTCTAACCCTGTGCCAGGCATCATTCCAGGAGCTCTCCATCTTTTACCTAATTCATCTTCACAGCAACCCCAGGAAGTAGGTGTTACCAGCATCCCTTTTTACAGCAAAGAAACACATACAGCATGCATAAAAAGCTTGCCAAAGGTCCCGTATTTAGTGAGTCTACTCAGTATTTTGCTATGGTTGTAGTTCAAATCCTGTGACTTAAATTATTGTACAAGCCTGGTGAATTGTCTTCTGTAAAATATATTTGTTCCTCCTCCCAAAGGATCAACTGTTTCCCTACTATTTTTCTAGAAATATCTTGTATATTTTAAATTTAAATGAAAATAATGAAATGGGATCTAAATACCACTGGAATTTAATAAATGCATTTTGACTTATATTTATTTATTTTTTAATTTGTTCTAATTAGTTATACATGACAGTTCTATTTTTAGGATTCTTTTTATTTTTCCTGGTACTGAGATGGAACCTGGGGGTACTTTACCACTGAGCTACATCCTAGCCCTTTTTCTTGAGGCAGGGTCTTGCTAAGTTGCTGAGGCTGGTCTCAAATTTGTGATCATCCTGTCTCAGCTTCCCAGGTGCTGAGATTATAGGTATGAATCACTACATCTGGCCCTGTTTTTAGTTTTGAGGAAACTCCATACTGTTCTCCATAGTGACTGTGTTAATTTACATTCCCCCAAACAGCATATGAAAACTACTCCTTTCCCACATCCTCACCAGCTTTTGTTAATTATTTGTTTTTTGGATAATAGCCATTCTAACTGGGGTGGCGCAATATTTCAATGTAGTTTTGGCTTGCATTTCCCTGACGGCTAAAGATGTCAAGTTTTTTTTTTTTTTTTTTTCATGTGTATTTGAACATTTGTACTACTTCTTTTAAGAAGTTTCTATTCAGATCATTTGCCTATATTTTTTGATTGGATTACATGTTCTTAACTTTTTGAGTTTTTAAAAAATATATTATGGATATTAGTCCTCTGTCAGATGAATAGCTGGAATAAATTTTCTCTCAATTCTATAGGTTTCCCCTTTACTCTGTTGTCTCCTTTGCTATGGGGAAGTTTTTAAATTTGATCCAATCTCATTTGTCAATTTTTGCTCTTATTTCTGGAACTATCAGAGTCCTATTCACAAAATCATTGCCTTCATGTGGCAATATCTTGCAGTGTTTATGTGTCCCTAGTTAGTTAAAAGCTTTAGGTCTAATATTAGGGTCTTTGATCCATTTTGATCCAGCCCTATTTTGTATTTTATTTAAAGACAGGGTCTCACTGAGTTGCCTAGCGCCTCACAGTTGCTGAGGCTGGCTTTGAACTCATGATCCTCCTGCCTTACCCTTCTGAGCTGCTGGGATTACAGGTGTGTGCTACCGTGCCTGTCGAGTTTTTTATACAGGGTGAGAAGGATTGAGTTTCAATGTGAAATTCAGTCTTTCCAGCACCAGTCCTTGTGTTTTTGGACATTTGGATTAGTTGGCTCTAGATGTGCAGATCTAATTCTGGGTCCTTTATTCTGTTCCATTGGTCTACTTGTATGTTTTTATGCCTTACCATACTTTTCTGTTACTATGGCTCATAGTGTATTTTGAAATCAGGTATTGTGATACCACTACCATTGCTCTTTTTGCTGAGGATTGCTTTGGCTATTCAGGGTCTTTTGGGTCTCCATGTAAATTTTATTATTTTTTCAGTTACATGAAAAATGACCAATATTTTGATGGAGACTGCATGCATTCTACAGATTCTTTGGCTAGTATGCTCACTGTAACAATATTCTTCTAATCTATGAACATGGGAGATCTTTTTGTATTTTTGTGTCTTCTTCAGTGTTTTATAATTTTCATTGAGAGGTCTTTCATTTTCTTTAGGTTTATTCCTAGGATTTGTTTTCTTTGGAGGGGGAGGGGGGCATCTACAATGAATGGGATTGTTTTCCTGATTTCTTTCTCAATGAGTTCATTATTGGTACATGGAGAAGCTACTCATTTCTAAATGCTGGTTTTTGTATCCTGAAACTTTTTTCAGTTCTAAGAATCTTTTTATGGAGTCTTAAGTTGTTTTTTTTTTAATATAGATTAATTTTTTTAAAATATAGAATTATTTTTTTTAAAAAAATATAGAATTATATATAAACAGGATAATTTGACTTCTTCCTTTCCTATTTGGATTTCTTTTCTTTCTTTCTTTTGCCTACTTGTTCTGGCTAAACTTTCAAGTTCTATATTGAATACGACCAGTGAGAGTGGACACCATTGTGGTGTTCTTGATTTCAGAGGAATGCTTCCAGTTTTTCCCTATGTAGTATGATGTTGGCTGTGGGTTTGCCATATATAATTTTATTATGTTGAGATATGATCCTTCTATACTTAGTTTATTCAAGGATTTTATTGTGAAGGGATGTTGAATTTTGTCAAAAGATTTCTGTTAAAAGATTCTGCCTGTATTGAGATGATAGAATTTAGTATTAAAAAAATCACACTATTTATGTGCTGTATTAATTGACTGGCATATGTTGAATCATCCTTGAATAACTGGAATGAGATCAACTTGATCATGGTATACGATCTTTTAGTGTGCTATTGAATTCAATTTGCAAGCATTATGTTGAGGATTTTTGTAACTATATTCTTCAAGGATAGTGGCCTATAGTTTTTTTGGTAGCCTTATTGTATTTTTTAAAAAAAATATATATATATATATATTTTTTAGTTGTAGATGGACAAAATACCTTTATTTTATTTTCATGTGGTGCTGAGGATCAAACCCAGTGCTCCATATGTGAGAGGCAAGCACTCTGCCACTGAACCAATACTCCAGCCCCCTTATCAGGTTTTGATAGCATGATAATATTGGCTTTGTAGAATGAGTTTGGAAGGGTTCCTTTCCTTTCTATATCATGGACTAGTTTTTTTTTTTTTTAATGTGAATCTTTTTTTGTAGATGGACACAACACAATGCCATTTATTTATTTATTTATTTATGTGATGCTGAGAATCAAACCCGGGTCCTGCATGGACTAGTTTTTGAGGATCATTGGTATTAACTCTTGAAATGTTTGGTAAAATTTAGCAGTGAATTAATTGGTCCTGGGCTTGTCTTTGCTAGATGATTTTTAAAGATGTTTTCATTGATGCGTTATAATTATACACAATAGTGGGAACCATTATGCCATATTCTTACATGCACATAATCTGAACAATCTCTTTTACCTGGTGACTTTATTACTGATTCAATCTCATTGCTTGCTATTGATCTTAGACTTTTTTTAAAAGATTTTTTTAATATCCTTTTGGTTCAACTTTGGTGATCATTTGTCCATAAACTTGCTATTCAAGATTTTCTAATTTACAGCACATAGTTTTTAAAATTATTCCCTAATGTTCCATGAGATTTCACTGGCATCAGTTGTATTATCCCCTTTTTTGTCTCCAAAGTATTTGCGTCTCCTCTCTTTCTTTTAGCTAAGGCTTCGTCCATTTTGTTTATCTCTTCAAAGAACCAAATGTTTCATTGGTCCTTTGATTGTTTTTTTATTCTCTATTTCAATAATCCGTGTTCTGAACTTTATTTCTACTGATTTGGGGTTTTTTTTTGTTGTTGTTGTTCTTGTTTTTCTACGATGCATTTTCTTGAGATGCATTCTTAGATTATTTGAGATCTCCCTCTTTTAAAGTGTAGGCATGTGTAGCTAAAAACTTGCCTCTTAGTACTGCTTTTTCTGTATCCCAGAAGTTCTTTTATGTTGTCGTTCCATATTCATTTGATTTTAGGAATTTTTAAATTTTTCCCCAGATTTCTTCAATGACCCAGCAATCATTCAAAAGTGTACTGTTCAATCTCTGTGTTTTTGTATAATTTCTGTAGTTTCTCTTGCTGTTGATTTGTAGTTTCATTCCATTATGATTCAATACAAGAAATTGCTTCAGTTTTGCTTTGTTAATAATTGCCTTACGGCCTATTATGTGAAAAAGTCCCATATACCCACATACTGAACACTCTCAGACCAAATCCCTGACCTGGATTTAAAGCTCACAGAACCGTGTACTTCTCCTGTGGCTAGAATTGCCAGACTGTTCTTATTCCTGGGCCTTTTTGCACCTTCCAGCTTCCCCTGTGCTTGCAGGTTTGGGTCTCCTGCCCCTGGCCAAGGAGCCAGAGATGTTGCAAATTGCTTCATACTTTTCTCAGGGCTGCTTTTCCCAATTTTCCATGCTGTTTAGTTTCTCCTCACTTTGTTATTGGTTCCCAGCATTCTCTCCCTCTTTCCTTGGAATATAGTTTTCCTCTGTTGCCATGACTCTTCTCTTTCAGAGACTTGTGAAGGGTACTTCTTATTCTGTCAGGTGGTTCTTCCTCTTCCTAACACTCAATTTAGGAAGAACTGACTGGCTATTATTGCTTTATTTGAAATGCTGAGATCAAATTCAGAGCCTCATGCATGTTAGGCAAGTGCTACACTACTGAGCTGTACCCTACACCTGAAATTCTATAATTTAAAAGACAAAGAAGAGATGAGAAGTCACTGTACAACCAAGGGTGCTTATGTGGTGTTAACACCACAGAGGTAATTTATAAGATCTGCTTGATATATTTTCTGAACTCCTGACTCTAGCCCACTGCCTCCCTGTCAGGCCTCTAAGCACATGTACAAATTGACACAAGCAGACATAAATCAATGTGGTTATTATGATGCTTGGCTTCATATCCCATAGCATCAGGCAAGGGAAGCCGAGTTTGGGGCACTGGAAAGATGCCCACGGAAGCTGTGTCAAGGCTGCGGAGTCAGGGAAGCCAAGTATGAAACCAGAGTTCCTTCCATAGCATAAGCTTGTAGCCCTCAGTGCACCTTTCAATCTCATTCATTCTTTCTGTCCCTGGGCAGTGCATGGTGTCAGCATACACAGAACCTTGCAGGAAACATTCCCCGAAACAGTGCAGATGGGGAACAAAGAAAGGAGAGAAAACCAAGGAGATAAACAGAAGGCAGGAATGAGAAGAGCAGGGAAGGAAGGAAGAGGAGGAAGGGAAGAATGGGAAGAAACATGGCCAGTTGGCTAAATGTCCCAGAGGGAAGCCACTGGAGTGAGCATGAACTCAAGGACACACACTGATTAACGCTTCTCGAATACCTCCTTCACTGTCTCCCCTGCCCAATATTGGCACTTCATTAGTTCACACATGATTACTTCATAACTATTATACCATTTTCTCAACTAGACTACAAGCTTGTTGAGAGCAGGGTTATATTTTAGATTTCTCCTGTGTCCTGTCAGCCCCTGTTCCTCTGTGGTCCTAGGATACTGCTGAGCAACATGACAAGCAGTGAGTTATCCCAGCATTCATTGGGGACCCTGGTAACCCCCTCAACTTCTCTCAAGATGGGTGAGCAGATTCCTTTATATTCTTTGTGTAGTCAAGTGGAGAATATTAGTCCTTGACTAACATATGCTTTTGGGGGGTGCTAATCTATCTAAAAAATGTTGATTAGTCCATCTAAGCACTAACTTGTTAACATACTGTAACAGGTATGCTATTAAGAAGACCAGAGTAAAGTTGGGTGTCGTGGTACACACCTGTAATCCCAGAAACTTTGGAAGACTGAGACAGGAGGACTTTAAGGCTAGCTTCAGCAACTTAGGGGAGACCCTCACTCAAAGCTAAAAAAAAAAGGGGGGGGATTCAAGATGGTGGATAGAGGAAGGCTGATTCCTAGTTGCCCTGTGGCTTAGCATTCAAACAGCAGGAATACTGCTTCTCAGTGAGGTGGGTGAAAGGGATTTCACTAAACTTTAACATTGGATAGTCAGAGCAGCTTAGAAGAAACTCAGAAATCTGGGCACATTGAACAAAGAAGAAAGAGTACATTGGAGCTGAACCTGCTGGGGCAGCACTGGTGTACCACAGGGAGAGAGAGAACAACAGACGGATCTGGTATGGAAAAACCCAAGGTCAGAAAAGCAGCTGAACCTAGCTGAGCCAGGGGCTGTATTGTGAACTAGTGTTTGAAAAGTGCTCTGTTTTTCAAATGGCCATGGAAAGAGACGGGGGCCAGGCTGCAGCTGCTGCTATGGGAGACAGGAGATCATAGCAAACATGGCCATACTGTCCTAGAAAGCACCTACTTTGTGGCCCAGAGTGTTATGGTGTTCCTAGCAGAATGTGACTCTAACAGGCACACAGAAGATTGTACCCAGGGGAATGCAGGTCAGAAAAACAAAGGGGAACCCAACTTGCTTTCCCTTTGAATTGGATGCTTCCCATGACCAGCTAAAGCGGTCTGGGAATCTGAACAGGCAGGTGTGGAAAAGACCTGGAGGGCTGTGTTAGTGGACACCAGAGTGTGTGGAAGATTGGCTCCCCTGCCCAGTAAGTAGAATTCTTGAGAGGCTGCTGGGATCCAGGTCTTAGGGGTGTGCTGATCTAATCTGTCCAGAGCAAACACCACCCAACAAAGCCCTTACTGCCCGATTAGACTTAAGCCTCAGCTTCTGGAATTTCTCCCACAGATCTCTGCAGCAGACCCACCCTGGGAGGGCATCCATCTGGTCTGTGCAGACTGAACTCCAACTGACAGTACTTCCCATTCCATCCAACCTTTTACTAGTGAGCAGGGAAGTTGAGAGCTATTTTAACCAGTTTCAGACTTAGGTCAACTCCAGCTGGTAGTTCAGTAAGCAACAACCCAGCTTCTGCTCTCTGTCCATAGTTCCAGAAGAAATGAAAAGAAAGATAGTCACTGTCTGCACCCAACTATCCATTTTCATCAACTATTTTGAACACCTCAGTAGACATGCGTTTTTTTCATTAAGGATCTTTTTTTCCTTGTGTGTTCTTACTATGCTGATTGGTTCATGGACACATACGTATTTTTTTTATTCTCATTTAAAAAATGTATGCATTTTTTGTCTTGAGGGTTATGGTTTTTGTTTCAGTTTTGTTTTGCTTACATGTTTCTTGTTTTCTTCTTTTTCTTTCCATCACTAGCCAAATTTTCTTTCCCTTTGTTTCTTTAATTTTTCTCCTTCTAACCATCACCAGCTATAACTCTCTTGCATTCATTATTCACTTTTTGAAATTTCACTCTTTTCTACCTTCCTATCACATTTTCTTTTCTTAAAAAACTGTATTTTTACCATGTTTTAGAATTGATAGGCTTATGTAGCTTCTGCCTCAGCTGGGTGTGGCAGCTCACACCTGTAATGTCAGTGACTCAGAAAGCTGAGGCAGGAAGATTGCAAGTACAAGCCCAGCCTCAGCAACTTAAGGAAACTGTCTAGTAAAATAAAAAAAAAAAAATTATGGATGTAGCTCAGTGGGTAAGCACCCCTGGATCCAACCTCAAGTACCCCAAAGCAAAACAAAATCAAAACTGCTCCTACCATTCATGCTGTAGCAGTTATTACTGATATGGTTGACACCTGTTGTTTGATTTAACGTCAGATCTAATTCATGGTTACTTATTGTATTTGTTGTTGGCAAATGCTGATCCCACCATTCCTGTTTTCTTATGGCAATTAATGTTGTAGATGTCCCAGTAGAAACCAGGTATTTATTTTAATGGTGTATTTTTTTTTTTTTTTGCATTTTTGTTGCTATTGTTTGTTTCTCCCTATTCTGTGAGGTGCAGGAAAACTACAGGGACACTACAAGTTTATAGGGTAAAGACTTCTGTAGAAGTAAACTAAATGAAAAGACACTGCACTTTGCTCCATACACAAACTAATGACACTCAAACTTCAGCTATATTTTAATACCAAGAATAGAAGAGATAAAAACCCAAACTAATAACCAGCCCCAAGGAGAAATGGGTAGGGATAGGCACTCAGTTCCCACTCTCAGATATCCACTACAGAAAAATGAGAGCTAATTAACCCAAAGTCTGTGGATCCCACATCTATAGGCGGTCTCACTCTAGGACACTTTGGCAAGTGAAGGCTGTGCCCTCAAAGGGTGAACACAGAAGAGTGGACAAGATTTCCATTTTAACAGATACATAAAACTCAACCCAGGAATATACAATATGAAAAAACAAAGAAACATGACACCTCATAAAGTTCATAATTAATCAGCAACTGACCCCCAAAATATTGAAGTAGATGAAATACTAGGTAAAGAATTCAAATGAATGGTTATAAAAATGATTAACAAATCCCAAGAAAGGAAGTTATAATATAGAATATGAATGAGAAATTCAATAAGGAGATAGGGATATTAAAATAGAATGAAATAAATCTTAGACATGAAAGACACAATAAATCAAGTAAAATGTTTAATTGAAAGTCTCTTTAATAGAGTAGACCATGCTGAAGACAGAATCTCAGAGCTGGAAGACAAAGGGGGCAGCTTTGAACATTCAGACTGTATTAAAATAGCCATCATCAGAATATCCAGAAACTCTGGGACAACATTGAGAGACAGGAATTGAGGAAGGTTGTGAGATGATAATATTCCAAACCTTGAGAATGAGATGAACATCCAGTTTCAGGAGACATTCAGAACCCTAAATAGACAAGATCAAAAATGAATCTCTCTACAACACATTATAATTACAATGCCTAACAGAGAATAAGGATAAAATTTTAAAAGCCTCAAGAGAAAAATGTCAGGACACATTTAGAGGTAAGCCAGTCAGAATCACTTCTGATTTCTCAGCGCAAACTTTAAAAGCCATGAGGGCTTAGAATGATGTGTTCCAAGTCCTAAAAGAAAATAACTGTCAACCAAGATTGCTGTATCCAGCAAAGCTAGCCTTTAAAATTGAAGAGGAAATAAAAAACTTCCAAGATAAGCAGAAACAAAAATAATTCATGACAACTGACAGGTACACAGAAGATGGTGGAGTAGAGGCGGCAGCTTTCCAAGTTGCTCTGAGACTAAGGTAATGCATATATAGCTTCTCAGTGAGGTGGGTGAAACAGGGATTTCATTCTGGACACTCAGAGTGGCTTGGGGTCTCAGAAGGTTAGATACAATAAAATTAAGAAAACTGCTGCCAGAGCCAACCCACTATGAGCAAAGCAAGGTGGAGTACACAAAGCTGTAGTGTGTCTTGGTGCAGAGAAATCTGAGATCAAAATCACTGTCTGAACTTATCAGAAGTAAGAGGTGGCAAATCACGGGGGTCCTTGACAAGCACACGTGGGTGTTAAATAAACCACACTGTATCCCATCTGGCCACAGAGAACTGAGGCAGGAGTCATCTGGGAGGAGCAAGAGTGCCCAGCATGACATCAGTGATACTTGGGAGATGGAGAGGGGGGAAACAACAAAACCCAAATGCAGTTGGAACCATTGTATCCTGGCAGGGAACCTATCCCTAGCCTGGGAATCTATGGTGTCTGGTGTAATGTGAGAGAAACGGGTGTGGAGTAGAATATACCTAGGAGGACTAGAGTTGGAAGGGCAAAGGGGAGACTTTGTATCTGGTGTCTCACTTGGCCAGTTGAAGCAGTCCAGTAGTTAGAGTGGGAGGGGTGAATATACTCAGAAATTATACCCAGGAAGGCAAAGTTCTGGAGCAAAAGTGAGTGCAGGATTAGCCCTCATACCCCATGACTGGATTTCTTGGGAGGCATCTGAAAACCAAACCCATGTTGCAGATCAACCTAGTCTCTCCAAAGAAGGCACTTTTCAACTTAGCCCCAAAAGACTCAGCACCACCTGCCAGACCTCCCCTTCACAGAATGCACTGCAGAAGCAGTACCCTGGAGTGCACAGATCCTGTAGGAGGGGTCAAAACACAAACTGACTGTATGTCTTAACTCATCCCATCTCATACTGGCAAAAAGGGAAACTGAGTCTTATATCAAATAGCTACAATCTTAGAGAGCCACACAAGAACAGGAAGTGGTTAACATCCTTCTGCCCTGCACAAGAATAATTGGTAAGAAAGACTACTGGACACTGACCACCCATTCCAGTCAAATATTTTGACCACTTCAGTGCAGAACAGTGCAGAAGGTCCCTTCAATCTACACCAAGACATTGGATTTTTCTCTCTCTACTTATTCCTTCATGTGTGTGAATTCTGGATGTCCTAAATCTTTCAGGGATATATATAAAATTATCTTTTTTTCTAGCATTACTTGTGAGGGTTTGAATTCATTGGATATCTTAGTATTGGTTTTGTATTCACATATTTATTTTTCTTATTTCTTTTCAACCTTATCTTCTCTTGCTATTGACCTAATTCTATTGTTCATTCTCCCCCTTCCCAATACTGTACTTCTTCTATTTCTTCCCCTCCTTCTGTATATCCATCACATGCTATTGCTCTTCTGCATTCTATTTACTTTCTGAAATTGTAAAGTTCTTTCTAATTTCCTAACATATTTTCTCTTCCCCAAATTAACTGTATTTTTACCATAGTTCAGAACTAAATGGTTTATAATAACCCTTGCCCCCACTATTAATGCTAATACAATCAATGTTGCTATGGATGATACAGCTGACAATTGCTATTTACTTTAAAGCCAAAGCTAGTTCATGGTTATTGTTTTCACTGCTGACAAATGCTGAACCCACCATTCCTATTTATTAGCAGCAATTAATGTTGAAGACATCATAGTAGGATCTGGGTATTTACTTTAACACTGTTTGTTTTTTGCACCAGTTTATTGGTTAGTTATTCTGCGAGGTACTAAGAACCTCTAGAGACACTAAAAGTTCACAGTTTAGAGATTCTGCTGTAGAACTAATATTCCCTCACATTACTTCTATTCAAGGGATAAGATAAAAAGCCTCAAAACATCAACAAGGATTCAATGAGAAACAACTAGACAGAGAACTTAGGCCCCGCCCCTTGGCACCTACTCATTCATCAAAAACAAAGAGAAGCCCCAGAACAAATAACATAACTACACACATAAGGACATGCACACAAAAAAAGAGGAAGAGAAATCAACTTCAATTGATACACAAGACCTCTAAAAACACGAGAAAATAGGCAAACAAATCTCTCCCCAAAATTCTCCAATAAAGGAATCCACTGTTAGTGAGGTAGATGAAAACTCAAAGATTATAAAAAACTGATTATCAAAGTGTTCAATGAGCTAAAAGAAGATCTAAGCAAGGAATTAAAAGAGCAATTACAGGAGATGAAAGACCATTTTAATAAATATAAATAACAGGTAAAAATAAAACCAGGCAGAAATCCTAGAAATGAAAGGCAAGATCAATCAAATTACAAACTCACTAGAAGGTATCAATAACAGACTATATGGTGTAGAAAATAGAATCTCAGCCCTTGAAGACAGGTTATATTATCTTGAATACACACAAGGCAGTAAAGGGAAAAATTATAGAACATGACCAGAATATACAACAACTTCAGGACAACATTAAAACACCAAACCTGAGAATCACTGGGATAGAAGACAACATGGAGATACAAACTAAAGAGATAAGGAACATTTTCAATGACTTATTTACAGAAAACTTCTCCCATATCAGAAATGAAATAGACATCCACATATAGAATACTTACAGGACCCCCAATAGACCTAGTCAAATGAAAAGCTCACCAGGACATACCATTATAAAAATGCCTAACATAGAAAACAAGGAAAGAATATTAAAAGCCACAAGAGAGAAATATCAGGTTGCATTTAAAGGCAAGCCAATAAGGGTCACCTCTGATTTCTCTGCCCAGATGCTAAAATCAGTGTATAATATGAACACTCTACTGTATATCTAAAAAGAATTTTTAAAAGAGGATATGTGAATGGCAAATAAACAAATGACCAATGTTCGAACTCATTAGCCATCAGATGCAAAATAAAGTATTAAGCCCCTCACACCTATTATTATTTACCTGTAGCAACACTTACCTAGTTCTTCAGCTAATTTATTTTAGTAAAGAGAGAAAACACTGATGGCTTTAGTGATATGATTTACTAGTGGATAGTAGTGAAAGTAAAAACACCAAAACAAAAACAAAAACCAAACAACCTTCAGAATAAATCTAACCAGGAAGTAAAAGACCTCTACAATGGAAACTATAGCTAGATGTAGTGGTACGCATCTGTAATCCTAGTGGCTAGTAAGGCTGAGGCAGGAGGATCACAAGTTCAAAGCCAAGCTCAGCAACTCTGCAAGGCCCTAAGTAACTGAGCAAGAACCTGTCTCAAAATAAAAAGGTTTGGGGATGTGGCTCAGTGGTTAAGTGCCCCTGGGGGTCACTCCTAGGTACCAAAACAAAAACTACAGAACATTGAAGAAGAACTCAGAAGATGGAAAGACCTTCTGTGTTCATGGATAGACGGAATTTATGTTAAAATGGCCATACTACCAAAAGCAATATATAGATTGCATTGAATCTCCATCAAAATATCAATGACATTCTTCACAGAACTAGAAAAAGCAGTCCTAAAATTCATTTAGAAGAGTAGAAGACCCAGAGTAGCCAAAGCAATCCTAATCCAAAAAAGCAATGCTGGAGGCATCATGATACCTGATTTCAAATTATACTAAAGAGCTATAGTAACAAAAACTGCATGGTGATTTTCTAGGAAAGAATACTGGACAATCAAGGCAGGATTTGAAGATCCTGGGAAGTGGAAATTTGTGTCAGTTTTGTGCTTCTAGAGGTTCCCTTTAGTACAGAAATGCAAGTGGTTTACCCTGTGGTGGGAGAGGCACACATGCCACTAGCACCTAAGCTGCTCTCCAAACAGTGATGCCAAGTCAGTGGGAGGGTCTCCCCACAACCTCTAGCTCTGTGGCTTTATTTTACAGAGCCAAATTTTCCACTCTATGGCCCTTGGGAAGAGGCTTTAGGTACACTGGAGGTCAGCTAGACACACCTGGAGAATTAAGTCAGAACTACCTAAAGAACACCCAAATTGAGGAACAGCAGAGGAACCTCCTTGCCTTGGCGGGAAGGCAGGAAGTGCTCAACTGCCAACGCTCTGCTCTAGGGCAATGACCAGTAAGGGGCAGGCTTGCTCCACTCTGGGACTGACAGGAGAGGTTCTACGCTGCAATCTGAAACTGGTCAAAAGAGTTTTCCTGCTCTGAAGAGCTACCTGCCTGTGTCCACGCACAAGTTTAAACTCAACCAAGATTCAGGAAGCCACTGCCCCTGGCCCTTGTCCTGTCTCTCTGAATGAATTGGCTTCTGTCATGTGATTATGATATGAAAGAGTTGAATGAAAGAGTTAAATGGGTAGTTTAGAAAGGCCAAGAAGGGGGAAATATGCAAATATCATTATCAGAAGCAGGAATAATATTTAAGTGGAAAATGGCCCATTACTGGGCTACATGGTTTTAGAGAGCTATGTGCAATTTACATGCCCAGAATAATTTAAATGAATCCCTACCTTTCCTTCCATTCTTAATCATTCCCATACCCATATGTGGCCTTTGGGGAAATTGTAATAAAAATAGCTACATTACAATTCTGGGCTGAGCCTGCTTTCCTTGTTCTCATCCCCACTAGGTGAGCAGAATCTAAATGTTATCTTATAAAAATTGTGGCAATTATGATGCTGTCAGTTCTCAAGAAAACTGTATTGTTCTATTTGAAATTTTTATACGGCTATTTTGTTAATCAGCAAACTCCCTGTGTTGTAATATGTGGCACCACCCACTGCCTTAATACAACACTAACCGAACTCTATGGGAGCCATGATATGCAGTTCATTCTGATTAACCAGAGGCAGGTGGACCTGGATGCCACACGGAGACCTCAGCATCCACAGGCTGCCAGCAGCTCCAGGATTATGAGACTTTTGGCAGTTGATGCGGATACAGGGCTCTGGTGAATACTTAGAGGGCAAACCTCTCATTATTTTGCTTTCTGCTTAAAGCCCTAAGGATATGAAATTCCAGTCTACAGTAATAATTTGCTCTCTGGATTAAAAAGTCTAAAAATCCTCTCGGCCTCCCTGGGATAGAAAGTATACATGGTCCAATCCCTGGCACCCAGCAGTCTTAGAGTCAGTTTTCAAAAACATTTTTTTTTTAAACTCAGGCCACAAGGAAAAAACCTGACAATATTACTAGGCATTTTAGTGAGGAGAGTAAGGGATGCAGGGGGTAGAAGGGGTGAGACTGGGGAGAGATCCTGTGTGTTTCTTTTGTGAGGGAAACACTTTCTTCATCATCTTATAAAAAAGGAAGTACCGGTCTGCCATGAGATGGAATTCTCTTGACTGAACTCTTCTGGAAGGGCTTATCATCTAATGGTCAGGGACCATGCATGTGAATTCTCTTCTCTTAGAGACTAATGAGGGAGACAACAACAAAAATCATCTGAGTTCTGTGTGGTGGTAAGAACAGAATAAGAGCTTCCACTCCCCAGGCGATTTTACATGTGCAGATCATCAGCTTGCCATGGGAACACAGAAGTCCACGGTCCTGATTCTTAAATAACCAGTGGATTCTGCAGCCATTTCAGTTTGTACTGAGGCAACTGCTTCTCTGCAAGCTTTCCCACTCAGGGATTTCAGAAAAGGGAGGAAAGACCTGCTAATACTGCCAGGGCAGGAATCATTTCTTGAGGGCTTATTCCATGCCAACATTTTGGTGCCACCTGTGTTCTATTTAATCCTCCAGGCAAAGGGACTGTGGTATTAAGGAAGAATGATACTAGTGATGGAAAACAAACAAAGCAACAATGGACCCTTCCTCCCAAGCTATAAAGTGACAAAGGATCATAGCATAGCATAGCATATCCTACGTGGTAGCGAAAGAACAGGGCAGGTGCCCTGGGATTCCTGCCACCACTCCCCATGTGCCATGTTCAGGCATTGGTTCCTAACAGTGTGTGGGAGGTATCCGGGAACACCAAGTTTCCCCTGTTACCCCATCTACAGGGCATGCTGAGGTGACCTTGGATAACATGCACGGCTTGCTCGTCACAGTCCATAGTCAGTGGAGGTCTGGAGAGGAACTTAGCCAAAGCCTCTCAAAGTCCTGGCTCCTGCTTACTCCCATACCACAGTTGAAAGAGTGAGGAGGAGATGACATAAGTCCAGTCATGCTCTGTCTGTAAGTATATACAGCAAGGGGTACTAAGGTCCCCCTCCTGCGTGGGCACTCCTATAGTAGCAGCTGAAGGAATACACAATTCCTGCTGCCACCCCAGGTGCACTGTTCCCACTGCAGGCCACTGCTGTACCTTGTTTGACCTCCCACTGATGTCATGACTGGGTGTGAGTACCACAGAGGGGATGCTGCAGTTCCTGCCACCTCCCATCCCCATGCAGTGTCTAGGCCCATACTACTGGTCAGAGGACAAATGCTTCAGGCCCCTCATCCCTACTCCTGACAGTATCAGAGGCCGTTTCTAGAAACAGATATAGCACCAACAGCACCTGAGGAAACCTCCATCACCAAAGAAGCCACTACTCCCCTTCAGGTAGAGCACACAGGGGTAAGCCACACCCACTGTGGTCTGCATCACACCTGCCTGAGCATTGTGGACAGACTCACTAAGAAGATACAGGAAGACTACACTAGAGTGCCCAGCTAGAATCAAAGCCAACTGCATAGCAAATGAACACCCCAAGACACATCTTCAGGAGAAAGCTTCTTACCAAGAAAGCCACCCATAAAAATGGTAGTAAGGGGCTGGGGCTGTAGCTCAGTGGTAGAGGACTTGTCTCATCCGTGTGAGGCTCTGGGCTCCATCCTTAGCATCACATAAAAAATAAATACCCAAGAAGGTATTGTGTCCATTTACAACTAAATAAGTACTTTTTAAAAAGTGGTAGTAATACCTGATTTACTAGGATGCACAAATCCCAAAGTAGGAACATGAGAAATATGAAAAAACAAGTAATAAGACACCTCAAAAGTCCCTAACTCTCTAGCAACAAATTCCAAAGAAACTGAAGTAGATGAAATGCCTGATAAAAAATTCAAAAGAATGATTATAAAAAAGTGCATGATCCAAGAGAATATAGATAAAAGTTAAATGAATTTAGGAAGACGGTGGATGCTTATGTTCCACCTAAAAAATTGAAATTAGGGAACATAAAAACTTAAATAGAGTAATAAGATTACTGAGCAAGTAATTTGATTAAATAGTTATTAAAATGTCTCCCCAGGGGCTGGTGTTGTGACTCAGTGGTAAAGCGCTTGCCTTGCACGTGTGAAGCACTGGGTTCAATTCTCAGCACCACATAAAAATAAAGGTATTGTGTCCATCTACAAACTTAAAAAAAAAAAATAAGTCTCCCCAAAGAAAAGATGACCTGAGGGATTCACTGCTGAGTTTTACCAATCTTTTAAAAGAACCTCAGTTCTTCTCAATCCACAAAATTGGAAGGGAGAGAACCCTTCCAGACTTCTTCACTGAGGTCAGCATTAGCCTATTACCAAAATGTGATAAGGACAAAATAATGACAACAACACACAATAATGATAATCAACACAAAAAACAACAACAAAAGAAAACTATATCCCTAAACATAGATGCAAATATCCTCAACAAAATACTAGCATATTGGAATCAAAAAGATCATATGCCATGATCAAGCTGGTTTCATTCCAGGGATGCAAGGATGGTTCAACATATGCAGATCAATAAACATAAATCATCACATTAATAGAATGATGGAAAATCATACGAAGCATCTCAACAGATCAGTAAAAGCACTCAATGAAATTTAATACCCCTTCATGATAAATGCCCTGAATAAGTTATGTTCAGGATAATATTTCCTCGATATAATAAGGGCTATGTAATAAACCTATAGCCAACATCATAATGGGGAAAAACTAGAAGCATTTCCTCTAAAATCAGGTTCCAGACAAGGGTATTCACTCTAACCACTGTTACTCAATATAGTACTTGAAAATTTTAACATCAACAATTAGGCAAGAGAAAGAAAAAGCATACAAACAGGGACGGAATCAAATTATTCTTGTTTGCAGATGATATGAATCTGCACATAGAAAAATATAGTTTTCCCTAAGACTATTAAAAGTGATAAATGAATTCAGTGAAGTAGTAGAGTACAAAAATCAGTAGCTTTTCTATATACCAATATCAAATTTACTGAGGAAATCATGAAATCAACCCCATTCACAATAGCCTCAAAAATTGAGATAAAATAAAAATACCTAAGAATAAACTTAACCAAGGAGGTGAAAGACCTCTATGATGAAGATTTAAAAATATTGAAGAAAACAACTACAAAAAATATGGCAAGACCTCTTATGTTCAAGGGTTAGAAGATTTAATATTGCTAAAATGTCCATATCACCCAAAATAATACATATATTCAAGTCAATCCCCAACAAAATACCAATGACATTCTTCACAGAACTAGGAAAAATACTAAAATTCATATGAAAACACAAAGGACCTTTCAATATTGAGCAAAAGAACAAAGCTAGAAGTATCACAATACCCAGTTTTAAGACATATTATAGACCCATAGTAACAAAAACAGCATGGTATTGGCATTAAAAACAGACACATACACCAAATGGAACAGGATGGAGTTTCCAGATATAAATCCATACATCTACAGCCAACTGATTCCAACAAAGGTGCCAAATACATGTGTTAAGAGAAAGGACAGCCTCTTCAACAAATGGTGCTGGGAAAACCGGATATCCACATGCAAAAGACTGAAACTTGGCCCTTATCTCTCACCCTGTACAAAAATCAACTCAAAAATGGATCAAAGACCTAAGTGTAAGACCTGCAGTTCTGAAACAACTATAAGAAAACATAGTTGGAATATTTCAAGGCATTGATAAAAGAAATTATTTTCTGTGATTCCAAAAGCACAGGAAATAAAACCAGAAACTAACAAATGAGGTTACATCAAATTAAAAGCTTCTGCACAGCAAAAGAAACAATCAACAGAGTGAAGAGAACCCACAGAATGGGAGAAAATATTCATCAGCTACATCTGACTGAGGGTTAATATCCAGATATAAAGAACCCAGAAAACTTAGTAAAAGAATAAGTAACCCAATTATATTAAAAAAAGGCAGATGATCTGAACTGACACTTCTTAAAGAAGTAAAGATCGCAAATAAGTATATGGAAAAGTGTTTAACATTTTTGTCAGAAATGCAAATCAAACTTTTACTTTACCCCAGTTATATTGCTATTATTAAAAAAAAAACAAAGTGGGCAGAGCAGAGCCGCAGCCCGCGCCCGGAACAGGCCCAGGGACCCGACGGCGTGGTAGTCACGTCACCCCAATTGGAGTAGGGGCAGAGCAGAGCCACCGCTCGCACCCGGAACAGGCCCAGCGGCCTGCCGGCATGGTAGTCACGTCATCCCAATTGGAGGAGGAGCACAGCCGCCGCCCACCCCTGCAAGGGAGACTTTTCAACAATACAAGAGCAATATAAATATATAGGGGGAAAATTCAGTAACACAACAATTTCACCAAGCAGAAAGAAACGCAAGCAGTATGAAAAGACAAGGAAAGAAAGGACCACAAGCAATGCAGGTCAACTCAACTTTAGAAGAGGTAATAGCTGCAGCAGATGGAATGTCAGATAAAGAATTCAGGATATACATGCTTCAGATGATCTGGAGTCTCAAGGAAGACATTAGACAGCAAAATCAGACAATGAAAGATCACTTCGACAATGAATTACATAAACAAATCCAAGAAGCAAAAGATCAATTATACAGGGAGACAGAGGTTATAAAAAACAAACGTAAATCCTAGAAAGGCAGGAAGCAATAAACCAACTTAAAAACTCAATTGAGAATACTACCAGGAGAGTAGAACACTTAGAAGATAGAACATCAGACAATGAAGACAAAGTATTTCAACTTGAAAAGAACATAGACAGCTCAGCAAGACTGTTAAGAAACCATGAGCAGAACATCCAAGAAATATGGGATAATATAAAGAGACCAAACTTAAGAGTCATTGGGATACAGGAAGGTATAGAGGTCCAAACCAAAGGAAAGAGTAATCTGTTCAATGAAATAATAGGAGAAAACTTCCCAGACTTGAAGAATGAGACAGAATCCCAAATCCTAGAAGCCTATAGGACGCCGAATATGCAAAATCATACGAGATCCACACCTAGACACATTATAATGAAGATGCCCAACATACAGAATAAGGAGAGAATTTTAAAAGCTACAAGAGAAAGGAAGCAGATTACATTTAGGGGTAAACCAATCAGGATAACAGCTGATCTTTCAACACAGACTCTGAAAGCTAGAAGATCCTGGAATAACATATTTCAATCACTGAAAGAAAAAGGGTTCCAACGAAGAATTGTGTTTCCAGCGAAATTAAGCTTCAGGATGGAAGATGAAATGAAAACCTTCCACGATAAACAAAAATTGAAAGAATTTGCAGCTTGAAAACCATCTCTTCAGAACATCCTCGGCAAAACATTACAGGAAGAGGAAATGGAAAATATCAATGAAAACCAACAGCACGAGTTAGGACAGTAAAGGGGGGAAAATAATCAAAGAGGAAAACAAACCATGTTTAGTAACATAAATAAACAAATATGGCTGGAAGAACAACCCATATCTCAATAATAACCCTAAATGTTAATGGCTTAAACTCACCAATTAAGAGACACAGGCTAGTAGAATGGATCACAAAACAATACCCAACAATATGCTGCCTTCAGGAGATGCATTTGATAGGAAAAGACATACATGAAGGTGAAAGATTGGGAAAAATCATATCACTCATATGGACTTCGGAAACAAGCAGGAGTGTCCATACTCATATCAAATATAATAGATTTCAAGCCAAAGTTAATCAAAAGGGATAAAGAGGGACACTACATACTGCTCAAGGGAACCATACACCAACAAGACATAACAATCATAAATATATATGACCCAAACAATGGTGCAGCTATGTTCATGAGACAAACTCTTCTCAAGTTCAAGAGTCTAATAGACCACCATACAACAATCATGGGAGACTTCAACACACCTCTCTCATCACTGGACAGATCTTCCAAACAAAAGTTGAATAAGGAAACTATAGAACTCAATAACACAATTAATAACCTAGACTTAATTGATACATATAGAATATACCACCCAAAATCAAGCAGTTACACTTTTTTTCTCAGCAGCACATGGATCCTTCTCAAAAATAGATCATATATTATGTCACAGGGCAACTCTTAGACAATATAAAGGAGTAGAGATAATACCATGCATCTTATCTGATCATAATGGAATGAAACTGAAAATCAACAATAAAAGAAGTAAGGAAAAATCATGCATCACTTGGAGAATGAACAATAGGTTCCTGAATGATCAATGGGTTATAGAAGACATCAAGGAGGAAATTAAAAAATTCTTAGAGATAAATGAAAACACAGACACAACATATTGGAATCTATGGGACACATTGAAAGCAGTTCTAAGAGGAAAATTCATTGCTTGGAGTTCATTCCTTAAAAAAAGAAAAAACCAACAAATAAATGATCTAATACTTCATCTCAAAATCCTAAAAAAAGAAGAGCAAAACAACAGCAAAAGAAGTAGAAGGCAAGAAATAATTAAAATCAGAGCTGAAATTAATGAAATCGAAACAAAAGAAACAATTGAAAAAATTGACAAAACTAAAAGTTGGTTCTTTGAAAAAATAAATAAAATCGACAGACCCTTAGCCATGCTAATGAAGAGAAGAGAGAGAACTCAAATTACTAGCATACAGGATGAAAAAGGCAATATCACAACAGACACTTCAGAAATACAGGAGATAATCAGAAAATATTTTGAATCCTTATACTCCAATAAAATAGAAGATAGTGAAGGCATCAATAAATTTCTTAAGTCATATGACCTGCCCAGATTGAGTCAGGAGGATATAGACAACCTAAACAGACCAATATCAACTGAGGAAATAGAAGAAACCATCAAAAGACTAGCAACTAAGAAAAGCCCAGGACTGGATGGGTATACAGCAGAGTTTTACAAAACCTTTAAAGAGGAACTAATACCAATACTTTTCAAGCTATTTCAGGAAATAGAAAAAGAGGGAGAACTTCCAAATTCATTCTACGAGGCCAACATCACCCTGATTCCTAAACCAGAAAAAGACACTTCAAAGAAAGAAAACTACAGACCAATATCTCTAATGAACCTAGATGCAAAAATCCTCAATAAAATTCTGGCGAATCGGATACAAAAACATATCAAAAAAATTGTGCACCATGATCAGGTAGGATTCATCCCTGGGATGCAAGGCTGGTTCAATATACGGAAATCAATAAATGTTATTCACCACATCAATAGACTTAAAGATAAGAACCATATGATCATCTTGATAGAAGCAGAAAAAGCATTCGACAAAGTACAGCATCCCTTTATGTTCAAAACTCTAGAAAAACTAGGGATAACAGGAACATACCTCAATATTGTAAAAGCAATCTATGCTAAGCCTCAGGCTAGCATCATTCTGAATGGAGAAAAACTAAAGGCATTCCCTCTAAAATCTGGAACAAGACAGGGATGCCCTCTCTCACCACTTCTGTTCAACATAGTTCTCGAAACACTGGCCAGAGCAATTAGACAGACGAAAGAAATTAAAGGCATAAAAATAGGAAAAGAAGAACTCAAATTATCACTATTTGCAGGTGATATAATTCTATACCTAGCAGACCCAAAACGGTCTACAAAGAAACTATTAGAGCTAATAAATGAATTCAGCAAAGTGGCAGGATATAAAATCAACACGCATAAATCAAAGGCATTCCTGTATATCAGCGACAAATCCTCTGAAATGGAAATGAGGACAACCACTCCATTCACAATATCCTCAAAAAAAAAAAATAAAATACTTGGGAATCAACCTAACAAAAGAGGTAAAAGACTTACACAATGAAAACTACAGAACCCTAAAGAGAGAAATAGAAAAAGATCTTAGAAGATGGAAAAATATACCCTGTTCATGGATAGGCAGAATTAGCATCATCAAAATGGTGATATTACCCAAAGTTCTCTATAGGTTTATTGCAATGCCAATCAAAATCCCAAAGGCATTTCTTGTAGAAATAGAGAAAGCAATCATGAAATTCATATGGAAAAATAAAAGACCCAGAATAGCAAAAACAACTCTAAGAAGGAAGTGTGAATCAGGCGGTATAGCAATACCAGACATCAAACTATACTACAGAGCAATAGTAACAAAAACAGCATGGTACTGGTACCAAAACAGGCAGGTGGACCAATGGTATAGAATAGAGGACACAGAAACCAATCCACAAAACTACAACTGTCTTATATTTGATAAAGGGGCTAAAAGCATGCAATGGAGGAAGGATAGCATCTTCAACAAATGGTGCTGGGAAAACTGGAAATCCATATGCAACAAAATGAAACTGAATCCCTTTCTCTCGCCATGCACAAAAGTTAACTCAAAATGGATCAAGGAGCTTGATATCAAATCAGAGACACAGTGTCTGATAGAAGAAAAAGTTGGCTCCGATCTACATACTGTGGGGTCGGGCTCCAAATTCCTCAACAGGACACCCATAGCACAACAGTTAATAACTAGAATCAACAAGTGGGACCTACTCAAACTAAAAAGTTTTTTCTCAGCAAAAGAAACAATGAGAGAGATAAATAGGGAGCCTACATCCTGGGAACAAATCTTTACTCCTCACACTTCAGACAGAGCCCTAATATCCAGAGTATACAAAGAACTCAAAAAATTAGACAATAAGATAACAAATAATCCAATCAACAAATGGGCCAAGGACCTGAACAGACACTTCTCAGAGGAGGACATACAATCAATCAACAAGTACATGAAAAAATGCTCACCATCGCTAGCAGTCAGAGAAATGCAAATCAAAACCACCCTAAGATACCATCTCACTCCAGTAAGATTGGCAGCCATTCTGAAGTCAAACAACAACAAGTGCTGGCAAGGATGTGGGGTAAAGGGTACACTTGTACATTGCTGGTGGGACTGCAAATTGGTGCGGCCAATTTGGAAAGCAGTATGGAGATTTCTTGGAAAGCTGGGAATGGAACCCCTTCTCGGTCTATTCCCTAAAGACCTAAAAAGAGCATACTACAGGGACACTGCTACATCCATGTTCATAGCAGCACAATTCACAATAGCAAGACTGTGGAACCAACCTAGATGCCCTTCAATAGACGAATGGATAAAAAAAATGTGGCATTTATACACAATGGAGTATTACTCTGCATTAAAAAATGACAAAATCATAGAATTTGCAGGGAAATGGATGGCATTAGAGCAGATTATGCTAAGTGAAGCTAGCCAATCCCTAAAAACAAATGCCAAATGTCTTCTTTGATATAAGGAGAGTAACTAAGAACAGAGTAGGGAGGAAGAGCATGAGAAGAAGAGTGACATTAAACAGGGATGAGAGGTGGGAGGGAAAGGGAGATAGAAGGGAAATTGCATGGAAATTGAAGGAGACCCTCAGGGGTATACAAAATTACATACAAGAGGAAGTGAGGGGAAAGGGAAAAAAATACAAGGGGGAGAAGTGAATTACAGTAGAGGGGGTAGAGAGAGAAGAGGGGAGGGGAGGAGGGGAGGGGGGATAGTAGAGGATAGGAAAGGCAGCAGAATACAACAGACACTAGTATGGCAATATGTAAATCAATGGATGTGTAACTGATGTGATTCTGCAATCTCTATATGGGGTAAAAATGGGAGTTCATAACCCACTTGAATCAAAGTGTAAAATATAATATATCAAGACCTATGTAATGTTTTGAACAACCAACAATAAAAATTAAAAAAAAAAGTGAAGCAAAAAAATAACAAATGCTAGTGAGTATGTGGAGAAAAAAGGAGCTTTTATACACTGTTGTTTAGATTAGTACAAGTCACTGCGGAAAACTAAAAATAGAACTTCCATATGATTCAGCTATTCATCTCCTGTTTATATATACAAAGGAAATATGTCAGTATACAAAAGAGATATCTGCATACCTGTGTTTATTGTGGCCATATTCACAATAGATAAGATTGGAATCAGCCTAGGCACCAGTCAACAGACAAAGAGATTAAATACACACACACACTGGTCTATTATTCAACCATAAAGAAGGATGAAAGCCTTCTTCATTTGCAGCTAAATAGATGGAAATGGAAGATAATATGTGAAGTGAAATAAGCCAGGCATAGAAAGACAACTACTGCATGTTCCCTCTCACATATGGAAGCTACTAATGTCAACCTGAAAGTAGAAGAGTGATTTACTGGGTTTTGGCAGGGGTGAGGGTAGTTGCATATGGTCAATCCATGCTGTATGCATGTGTGGAAATATCACACCAAACCTCATTGATATGTACAATTACTATGTGTTAATAAAACTTTTTAAAAAGTATTCTATAATCCCTTCTTTCACCTTGTTTTGGTTTATCATAAAAAGTCATGAACCTCTATGACTGAAAAATACTTGTAGTTCCAGATGATCTTTCTCAAAGGGGAAGTATCAGATCCTTTGAAAGGCCAAGCAGTTCTCTGATCATGTATTGATTACAGTCATTGGAGTCAAATAAGAACACAGGTAGTGATTTATCTCATGCTAACCCCTGAACAGTTAGAATGACTTACATGTGTCCATGCAGGTCTACAGAGGTGCAGGCTATTGACCTCGTTATACCAGTTCCATGTATTTTGCTGTGCCCAATTTGGAGAAGCCTTTAATTATTTCCGCATTCCTTCCAGCAGAAAGTTGATTTGCTACTCTGCGTCCCCATCCTGGGCTCCCCAGGCAGCCCTGGTCAAGGACCCCTCTTTATTTCAATAGTGGCCCCTCTCATCGTTCACTTGAATTCAATACATAAATTGAGCTCTCTTTGTCCCTTCTCTTTTAGCACACAAACACTGCAGTGGACTAGGAATGTAGCTAATTTGCATGTGAGAAAAGCTGTGCTTCAGAGAAATGGGGGTGATGTCTGACTCTGGATGTGACCCCTGAGAGGAACGGCTGAGAATACCTTTGCAGTAATTTTTTTCCACTTAGAGAATAATGCTCAAAAACAGCCATTAATACAATGTTCTTGAGAGTCATGTCAGATCTTTGTTATCTGAGGTGATTTTTCCTCTATTGTGTGAAGTCCCTAGCTGGGATCCCCCGAGAATATGGCCTGAGTATGCTGCCCCTTTAGGCACCCTCACTTGATTTCTTCCCTTGTTATGGGAACTTTCAGGCCAACCTGTCATTTTAAATCTCTCATTAGCTTTGCAAAGAAATTTGACATTTGCTGACAGTCATTGTCATGTTAGATAACTGCTTTTGCTTTCTTTCTACAAAGATTAAAACAAGTGAGAAGAAGACAACTCTCTGCCAAAACCCGAAAGGAAGCGCCGAGGAGCCTCTGTGGGCTCTTCTATCTGGATGCAGCTCACGCAGACTCCACCTGCAGCTAGCAATCAACACGCTAAATTTCAGCAATGAAAGTTCAATTGAGAAAAATCATTTACCTTGGAGTCCAGCTGCTGCATGTATGACCAAAGATATTCTATATTGGCTCCAAAAGGATGGACGTGAAGAAATGTTGATATGATGCCTGAATAAAAAAAAAAAAAAAGCAAAAACATTGAAAAGTACTTAGAGGCAAGTGAATGTCTCAGTTAAATAATGTCATCTAACCTCAATGACTTTTGTCAGGTTGAGTTATGGTCTTGCTATTTCTAAGAGAAGTCAACAAGCATTCAATAACAGCACGTTCTGGAGATGGTACAGTGACGTGGCAAACAAAATACTCGGTCCCCTAGAATGACAGTAGTTAGCAAAGCTAGACTTTGAGATGACATTTAGATGAATAAAGGTATTTCTAAACAAAGACTCCTGGAAGCAGTTCAACTACCAATTTTATGCTTGATTTACCAATACAAAATTATAGTTATTGGAAGGATAAAATTATCTCTTTTCTTTCTCTCAGTAGATTTTGCAGTGTGAAAATGGCTAATGTGGTTGTGTCCAAAATCACACTGTCTCAAGTTTTCCTGATAATTGCAGTTCTGATTATGAAAAATGCATAATCCATATTCTCCAAACTGCCATCAGAAGAAGTACACATTCTTACTTTAACATTTGCTGTTTCCCTCTGGTTGTTGCTGTTGTTGAAAAGAAGCCAGCTTGCTTTCCCTTCCTCTGCTGTAATTTACAAGATCATTTTATAAGGTCTGGGAATGGATGCTTTGGCTGGAGTTTGAATATAAATCAGAAGGTTTTTCCATCGTGAAAACCAACTGTTAGCGTAATACTGACAAACGAACAGCTGGATGTTGGTGTCAGGGCTGAAGCAGAAAGTATTACCCACCCATCCTCCCTGTTTCTGTGTTCCCAAATCAAAACAGTGGAGTCGACTCCACAGACTGTATTCTGCTTTTTGTTAAGAAGTGCTTACACTGACTTCTGGAGGGAGGGGGTACCAGGAATTGAACCCAGGGGTGCTTAACCACTGAGCCACATCCTAGCACCCCCACCCTTTTCTTTAGTTGTAGGTGAACACAATACCTTTATTTTATTTTTATGTGGTGCTGAGGATCGAACCCCCTGCCTCACACATGCCAGGCAAGTGCTCTACCACTGGGGCCCCAGCCCTTTTTTAAGAAAATTATTTTTGAGTCAGGGTCTAAGTTGTTCAGGGCCTCGCTAAGTTGCTGAGGCTGGCTTTGAATCTGGGATCCTCCTGCCTCAGCCTCCTGAGCTGCTGGGATTACAGGTATGTGCATTGTGCCCAGCTTACACCGACATTTTTAAAAATTTAATTAGTCATACATGACAATAGGATGCATTTTGACACATCATACACAAATGGAGTACAACTTCTCATTCTAACATTTTTACACTGATGTTTTTAAGTGCTCTTTTAAGCAGGTCTCAAGATTCATTAAGTCTCTTGTTCTGTTTATAGTGAACCTTGATGCTTGGGAGCCAGAGGTCAAAGGGAAGATTGTCACTTCTGTAGCATGTACTCAGAGAGAGCACCAGGCAAGCCTGTCATTCTTATGTGAGACCATCCTATATTTGCAGGTGCCCTTGGACTGATCTGGGATAGGGCTGCATGGCCCCCCGTTTGTGTGCTGCTTGAGATGCTCTGGGGTGAGTGTTCATTTTTAAAGAAAAGTTCCCAGATTATCTTCAGGACAAGGAAGATAGAACAGAGGGTCTAGACTGATCCTCTGAAGGCTGCATCTATAGATTTGTGAATGAGGAAGGTAGAAACAATTACATATGTCTGTGAAGCTAAAGATATTAATTTTCAGAGACTGGCCTGAATTATAAAGAACTACCATTTTATTCTGAGGGGGTGTTATTTCTTCTCTCTCTCTCTTTGCTAAAATGTCTTTTAATGAAATAATGGTGATAGTAGATTGTAATGATGGTAGTTTTAATATTTTTAAATAGCAACCTGAAAAAATACATTTTATATGCCTGTTTAAAATTTTTTTAATCAGATTTATTTTGGAAGAGCTTCCTAGATGAATAAACAAAGCCTTTTTTCAGCTCCCTTGAAGGAACTGGGCTATTCCCTGAAATGGTGAAAGGATAGCTGTTACTCAAAAGCTGATGAAAATGCTCCAAACCTTCTAATTGGAGATGTTTTACAGTCCTCTGGAGTAACCTCAAGTTGTGGTAAGGGGAACATGAGGGATTGAGGATGGAGAGTTTAGCTAAGGTTGAACTGGAGGATTTGCAAAAGGATGAACTCAACAATTGTGCTGGCCATTTCCAGGGAGAAGTGGGAGGCTCCATAGGTAAGAATGAGTTTCCCAGCAGCAGGAAATACAATTGTAAGTGGCTAATTTGGAGGAGGGGAAAGAAAAGCAGGGGAAGTTGTCAGTTCTACTTGGCTTTTCTGAATATCTCAGAACCTTAAAAGCTACTTCAGAAAAATACACAAACCAGTTCTGTACAACCAGTGGCAAATCTCATTAGGAAAGCCCACTTAAATAGTCTATGTAAAAGCATTCCATCAAAACCATCTAGTTTATTCTTATTTTTGAACCTCATTACAATCAAGGGAGCAGCTTTAAATTAACCCAATAGTACAAGTTTTGTTGTTCTTCATTCACTTCCTTTAAACACTTGTTTAGCAGCAATGAGGTCCGAAGGTGCTAGGGGATTGGCACCACGTAAGATAGAGAGCCTGCTGTCATGGAACTTTTATTCTAGGGGGAACAACACAGATGATAAACACAGAGATAAAAAATAAAGGAAATATTTCCAGATAGTGGTAAGCATAAGGAAGAAAACAAAACAATGTGAGATGGGAAGGAAACAACCACAGAAAGCCTAGGGGTTAGTTAGGTGTAGGGGATAGATAGTGCAAAGCCCCCCTGAGGCCAAAATGAGCAGGCTGGAACACTGAGCATTAAAATAGAGGTAGGTAGGGCCTCTGTGCCAGAGTTAGGGGTCTGGTTTAAATTCTAAATGCAGCAGGGAACCAAAAGAGGAGCTCAAAACTAAGCCCTGAGGAAGTCTAAAAGTTTATATTGAAGAAAACTCAGCAAAGAAATGTGGGAGGGTGTGATCAACAAGAAAGAATGGCCTCGAGATGAACAAGAGAAGAAAGCGTTTCCAGAAGACTCACATCTGAATTCAACCATGCAAAGTGCAGTTGACAGAGGTTGTTGAGAGACTGGCAATATGAAATCCTCTGGTCATTTGGGCAAGAGTAGTTTTGGTGTGAGGATGCAAGCCAGACTGGAGTGACTGGAGAGGGAGGAAATGGAGACTGTGAGTCCAGACAATGCTTTGATGTGGAGCAGGGAAATGGGCTGTTGGTTGAAGAAGATTATGGGGTATAAATAGGTTTTCCCTCTCTTTTCTTTTAAAGGTCCAAGATAAGAGAGCTCATGAGTGTATATGATGAGGCATGTGATCCTGTGCTTGCATACACGGTCACACGAAGGCTCCGTGGACATGGAACTGCAGTGCCAGCAGGGAGGAGGTCCTGTGAAACCTGGATCTCCTGCTGAGCCACTAGGGGACAGTGGTCTGGGGACAGCTAAAGATCAACAAGATGCTTGTGGACAGAGGCAAGCCTGAGAATGGTAGGAAACACGTGTGGTTTGGGCTGATGCTTCTTGGTGTCCTGGGATTTTAAAAAGGTTCAACTTTCTAAAAAGCAGCGTGTTCTGCCTATATGGTAAGTGCACAACCTGGTCTTGCATATTGGTTGGTTTTTGTTTCATTTTTATCTTTATTTTGTCCATCTGTCTTACTTTTCAAACAAACCCCTCAGACTATGTTTGGGTCTTTCAGTGAATTGCTCCTTGTATCTGAAATGCCCTTGAAAACCTCTTATCCATTCATCCTTTAAGAACAGGCAGACCGTCCTGTCTTTTTGGCAAGGCATCTTGAACATATGCAGTTGCCCCTGTTTCTTATTTTAGTGCAAACCTCATTCATTGTAGTGAATTGCTTCCTTTCTCACTGTGAACCTCTTGAGGGAAGAGATCCTCTTACCACCAACAGTTAAAATGGGCATTGGCATGGCTGTAGGATGGCCAGTACTTCTCCAAACATGGTTCCAGAAGTGCTGGCTTCAGTATCGCCATGGATGCTGTGGGGTGGGGGGGATCCAAGTTTCTGCCTTTTCCATAAGCTGTATAGGGGATTCTTCTCCCCAACGAAGGCTGATAATTCTTATAGTAGGCTCTTGACAAATGTTTGATGATTTACTGATATGGACATTTGTGCCTCAGAAATAAGATTTAGGTCAATGACTCATTCTTTATGGTCAGTAGCTTTCCGAGAGGAACTCACTCTCCAGATTACTTTGCCTAGGCATAGCCTAAATATAGCCTCAATGCTAATGACTGAAAACACCACAAAAGTCACTGCCGAACATTCTGTAAATCTTCTCTCCACTTTCCATTCATCCGCTCCCTGGTACCCGAGTATCAGGGGAACATTCCAATTTTGACTGCACAATTGTGAGACGGTGACAGTGATGAAAACGGTGGCGTGAGGGGGCCCGGAAGTGAAGAAGCACCTTGGTGATGCACAGTAAGGGTTCTGATCTGCATAGAGGTCAGGATGGACAGAAGTCTGTCTGATCATTAAGAATTTAAGAAGAGTTCTCAGAGGACCAAGGGAGGTTTTGAGGAAAAGCTACTTTGTAAACACTGTGAGTTGCTGGAGGGTTTTGATTTTATCTGAAAGGGATTCAGTGATGAATGGCATTGACAGGATGCCAATCAGAGATGCTGGCATGGGAAATCTATTGGGTTAGTATTCCAAAGTAAGAGAAGATAGGGATACAGACCAAGTATATTATCAACATCTCCTCAGAGCCATTAGCTTATCAATAAAACATCTGATCCATTCTCCTTAATAACAATTACGTAGGGGTTTCCAGTCAGCCACAGCTCCAAAACTTCAGACCTGAATACAAAGCACTGACTCATTCTATCTCAAACAACTTCAGCATATGTCAGATCCAACACGTAGACCATATGTGAAATGAACAAGGAGTTCTGGCATAGACACCCGGTAGCGGCAAGCTGACTTAGTGTGAGGCTACAGCAGAGCTATGAAACATAAAATGCCACCCAGCAATGGCCCCAGAAAAATCTAATCCTTTATGGTCCAGTTATATGTTAACCTGTCTTCACAAGGATTGATTACAGAATAAATAGTCCCCAAATCACAATAATGAAGTGCCTTCTAAAGACCTATTTCTAGTTGAGTTGAAACTGAGTACCTGATCCCCATTCATTGTCATGAAGGAAGATTGGCACAATGGCTGAGCTCTCAGAAGCCTCAGGATCCAGATCTGCAAAGCTCCAAATGTTACCTGTGAAATCCCACTGATCCTCTCATAGATATCAACTCATATCCCTTGAAATGAAGATTCCAATTTAAAAAAAGTGCTCATGAGAATATCCAGATAGGACACATGCTTTTATACAGATAAATCAGTGTTCCAAATAATCGAAAGTAACTGGGATTGCTTATTGTTTATGAAGTTTGAGCCTCAGTTCTATATTCTCAGTAGGTGAAATCCATTTGAAATCATTTATTATTCACTCCCCCTCTCCTTCAGGTGATCAAGATCTGTGCCAGTATGCATTTCTTATACGACATGAATGTGTCCCAAGAGGGGATCAGGTCATGTGCATTGACGGCACATCATGTGTACTATGGACACCCATCTCTGAGGATGATTTTGCCAGTTACTATTTCCAACTGAGGGAGATCTTCTGCTGTGCTCCTGGGATTCTAGACTGGCTCAGGGTGTACTCTAAGCCTGTATCCTTGCTACACATTTAATTTTTCCAGCAGAATTGCAGATTATTTTAGAACTCTCCAGTTGTACCCTAAGTCTGAGGACTCTCAGAATCATTCTACCTGCAAGAATCTTCAAAGCGGCACAGCCCCTGCACCAGGAACTTCCCTTTTCTCTCTTGCCTGGTCCATAGCAGTTTTGTCCCCACCACAGTCTATTATCTAGATTCTAAAAGCTGCAGGGAAGGTCTGAATGTTCCCAACATTTGGGTATCTACAAAGTAGGAATGGCCAAGCTAAATTAGCAAGATTAATGGCAGAGGGCAACTTCATCTTTTCACAGGATCTACTGCCATCCTTAGAAACATCTCAATTATAATTTTTTTAAAAAATAGGATTATTCTCTCTTTGATACTTCATCTTTTCACAGGATCTACTGCCATCCTTAGAAACATCTCAATTATATATTTTTTAAAAAATAGGATTATTCTCTCAAAGGTATAAAAAATAGGTGTTTGTGGATTTGAATAAGTAGTAATATCTTTTTGTCAAACTAACTTGATGTAGAGTAAAATAAAATGTAAAGAAAGGTAGAGAGGAAATAGGAGTTTCCCACTCTCCATTCTCTAAGTATAATTTAATCAAATGCTTAAGTCTCCTGTCTCTCTTCTACCTCCATATTCTCATGTACTGATTTAAGATGAATGAACTCCCTGGTTCTCTTCTGCTCAACCCTAAACTTCAAATGGTAATATAGACAGTCTAGTTTAAGGGATCAACAGTGAGGGGGAATGTCATGGAAAATTTAGAGTCTATTGTGCATACTTTCTAATGAATACCTTGACTTACTAATATTTTTGTTTCTAATACACTTGAATTAACTAATTTCAATTTTTTCCTAGTACTAAAGACATTACTGAAGAATGTGTGTTATAAATGTAACCTATCTACTCTTGTTATTATATAGTATATAAAACACTCTTTTTAAATTTTGAGGGAAGTGATTTAGTGTGTGTGTGTGTGTGTGTGTGACAGATCCTAGTAACTATGTAGAAGATTTTAACAGGAAGAAAATAAATAGTCCTGTTCTCACTTTTTTTTTTAAACCTTCCAGTGGCCAGAATTATTCACACTTAAACAAAGAGAAAATTTTTTCTGCATATCATTTTGTGCTCTGTTAATATCCTAAAAAAGCATTATAGGTAAAATCACATTTTTGTCACACTGAGTGAAAGAGAAGCAACTGTCAGAGGTGGACACATTTTCCAATAGGAGAAAAATCCAGTTACCAACTACACTTGGGTTCATGAGACTGACAGCACATCAGCATGTCTTCTGAGACTTGCACATGGCATGTTATTATAGCTGTATATCATCAGAGAGAAAAAAAATAATTGGTTTTCCTTGGAGTATCTCTAAGTTGATGTCATATTCAATAACCCGTAGTTGAAAAATCTATATATGATGGATGAAGTTTGGACTATATTTTGAATTTCATTCCTCCTGTGCCAGCTTCTGCAGGCCTTGGTATACCTGTCATCTTGAGGTAAGAGAATATGCAGTATTAACTGCATCCAAGCACTACTTCTGCCAGATAACGAACTCCAGGAGAACAATTTTTCTCACATGTACAACAGTCTCATCCTTCACTGTTAATGGTGCCATGGAGGAGCCATTGAACTTGGTGAACCTGGGGTAGGTGCCAAGATGCAGCTTGAATAGAGGCTGTGAATCATAGGGTGAGACAATGCTTCCTTTAATCTGGGTTTGAGGGCTTCAGGGGCATACAGGCTACTAAGGCATATTATAACCCATTTCCACCAAGACCTCCTCCCTGCAAGAGTCTGTACTGCTTCTGTATCTGTCAATGATGGCTCTCAAAAGTTACCATCTAGAGCTTTGTCTGGTCCAGACAAAGAAAAAGCCAACCTACTAGAAGTAGTTTGTGGGGCAACTGTGTGTTTTAGGTGAACAGCAAATTTCTTCATCTTCCTTGGTGACCAGTGTCTTTTGTTCATCTTGCATAAATGGATCCACACTTGGACAAGGAATTCTGGATTAGAAGGCCCTGGATTAGCCTAGCACCAAGAATCTGGATGTACCTGTTTCATTTGTTTTATGGGCATGGCTCTGGGGCTCCCCTCAGGACATGGCCACTGCTGAGGGGTGCGAGGTTAATGTTCTGGGTTCAAAGCCTAGACATCTGACTTGGTTTGGAACTTTTGGATTAGAACCAACCTGGCCTCCAGGTGGAAGTACAAAGTCCAAATTCACATTTGTGACATGTGAGGTGTAAATTAATCTGTTTACTTGAACTTGGTTTCATGTCTGACAACCAACTAATACTATGGTTACAGAAGAGCAAAACCTCCATTAGTTTGTATGCCACTAATGTGAAATGTATGTAATATATTCTTGATGAGATTAATCTCACCTCTGACCAGAAGGCAAAGTTGTTTAAATTGCTAACAAGCTGGAGTTGAATTAATAAAATATTATTTAAGCTCATTACCCAAGACTTAAGAGAAGAAAAAGAATTTCCTTACCTATTAGAAGAGCTTCTTTCTCTGATTTTAAGCCTTGGCTTCTTTTCTCAATATTGTTCTCTCGATCTTGGTTGACTAATGCAACTGTCAACACATTGATTTCCTATAAAGTTAAAAAACAAAAGCCATATATATGTTTATGTAGATTCTATAAATTTCAATAAAAATCACCAGATATCTTAAGCTCTATAAAAGAGGTCATAACTTCCATTTATAAGTGAATATCAAATCTTATAAATAATTGATTTGTCCAATAGTAGAAAAGTAATTCTAAAAACCTAGGCTCCTAACTTCTTCAAGCAAACCAAGAAACTGTGCAAGTAGAAAATTTGGCACAAATTATCTTAGATTTTTGTCCATGTTTTAATTAAATTCTGTTCACTAAAGCTGTATTTGACTGTAGCTAATTTAACAGGTTTTATTTAAAAATGAAAAATTTTCTAGGAAAGCCTATAGCACACTGATTTATAATGCTATACTAGTATCTTGAGTGAATATGTAGGGAAACAGAACCTATTGGAGAGCAAGCAATTGTTGGTAGAAATATTTAAATTGAGTAAGTATGAATCCTGATACCCAACTGTAAAAGGTAGATAAAGCAAAAGTTGGGAAATTCTTTTCTTTGGGAGCTAAAATTGAAAAACTGTACAATAAACCAATAACACATGAAATATTGATGCTGGACTAGTTTTAGTTCTTTATAACTTGAAGACAGATATAAAGATCTAACTCATATATTCCCAGTCTTGATATTAAGACCCAAAAGAGTGATTTAATAGGAATTTAATGATCTGCATGTGTGGGATAATAGAATCATTAGGGAAGTTGAGTCTTATAGAGGGAAGATGTTCACTAAAAGATTGTTTTACACAGATCCAAGATAACTAAATATATGTTTCCCATACAAAGTTATGCTACAGAGTAGTACCAGGAAAATAAAGGAAACACTATATTTCCAGGAGAGTAACTGAGGGAGGACTCTGGAAATCAGCAAGGAAATAATGGGAACCTTAAAACCTGGAGATTTGGAAAAGCAATCAAGAGAAAAGAACAAGACAATCTGCAACTTCAACCCCATGTCATGTCTGGGGAGTAGTGTGTAGGGGATGCAATGACTCCACTATGCCAGGAGAAGGTAAGTGACAAAGTACCAGCAAAACCCATAAGAGCAGCATATGGGAGGTCCTAATTGCAAGAGAAGTCCACAGTCCTTATAGGCTTAAATACAGCTTGGGAACTGGCTGGTCTAAGAACAACTTCTCTGCTCAAAACAATAAACTCACATTGGGCCTTCCCCAACCCCCAGAGCACAAGCTGTTACAACAGATGCCACTTCTAGATGCCTTAGGGTTGGCAGCTGGCTCCCTGAGCTGATGGCAGCCTTGGGCCTGTGTGTGCCTCACAGAGCAGAGAGACAGCTTCCTCAGCATCTTGCACCTCCAGAACCAGCAGCTGCCAGAGCCAGAAGCTCAAGTTCCAGTGGCACTCGTTCCTCAGAGATGAGGGAAGGTCTCCCCAACAGTCTGCAGCCTTCAGATTGCAGCTGCTGGTATGAAAGTCCCCATATCACCTGTGTCTGTCTGTGGGGATCTGGGGAAGGTTCTAGCTACAGTCCCAGAATCATGGCCCAAACCCAAGCACCACCCATGCTTGCTCCAAACCTGGGAAAGGTTAAATTCACATTCTTCAGCTCCAGAAATGTAACCACCAGTGCCCTAAATCTTGTACTACCTGCAGGGATTAGGAAAGGTCTGGTCTTCAGCCCATAGCCTTGGAACTGTAATTGCTAGTACAAAATTCCTCAGCATCAACCATGCTCATCTCTGGAAAACAAGGACATTCCCATCATGTCCTGAAGTTCCAGGACCATAGTTACCAATGCCACAAGTCTTGTCCCATTAACACTTGACCTGCATGAGCTAGGGACATTCCTATCCACATCCTACATCTCCAGACCATAGGTACCCAAATGCCAAGCCCTGACACTCCTTGTGTTTGGACTAGAGATGTCCCCTCTGCCTTCTTCACCTCTAGTTTCATGGGTAACAATACCACAAGCCCAAATGTCACCTGTGTATTCTCTAGGAGACCTAGAGGAGATCTCCTCCACAGCCTGGAGTCCTGGAACCACACCTGCTGTTGCCCTAGCATCACCTGTGTTTGTCTCTTGACAAACTGCAGAAGGTCCCATCTGGGTCCTGCAGTTCTGAAAAGTGGTTACCAGCACTTCAAGGCCCAGAGGTACCCACAATAAATTCATAGAACCTAAGGAAGGTTCCCTTTACGTCCCAACCTTGAGTCCATTGTTCCCAGTGCCAACAGCCCCATCATCACCTGTTTTCATTCAGGGGGATTTGGGGGAAGGTTCTATTCCATCTGGTGGCTCCAGAATAAAGCTGCTGGTGCCACAGGCCCTGGATCTCACATTCATCCTGAGGAATCTGGAGAAAGTCTCCTTCACATCCTATGGTTCAGGGAGATGGCTGCTGACATCCTTGGTGTCACCTATGCTTGCCTGTGGGACCTGGGGATGGTCCTTTCAACATTCCACACCACCAACGCTGTAACAGCTGCCATTGCCATTGATGCCCCAGTGGCATCACTGCTTGACTCTATGGGATCTGAGGGTTTACATTTTAAAAAGCCTATGTCTAGTGCAAAGTTGCACAATTCTTTTCATGCTCTGCTGCAGTCTAGACAACTGAGGAACTGATGTTGTCGACATTAATCACAATCAAAGAAACTGTCCTTTTGAACTCACGTATGATCAAAGCAAAAGTAGCTACATGGTTGACATCATACATCCCATCTAAATGAGAAAACATTCTCCTACAAAAGCTATTACATAAAATTGGTAGAGGTGAATAGTTCACTAGATGTGCAACGTCAACATTAGGGACGTTCAAACAGATGAACAAAAAAGATACCTCCAAAGGAATGCATTAGTTCCCCAGAAATCCCATTTTTGAGGAAAAATTATAAATTTCTGAAAAAAATTCAAAATGATGGCCCTAAAGACACTGAGTGAGATGCAAGAGAATATAGACGGACAATGCATAGGAATGAGAAAAAAAAAAAATTCAGGATATGAATAAGAAATTCACCAAAGAGAGACCATAAAAAATATAAGAAATCTTGAAGCTAAAAATATCAATCCATAAAATAAAAAATACAATTGAGAGAGTCTATACTAGACTAGAATAAGCAGAAGAGTGAATTTTTGAACTTAAGTTCAGATCTTTTTTAACTCATTTAGACAAAAAAAATTAAAAAGGATGAGTAAGCATGTGAGACTTTATGGGACCCTATTAAACAATTTTTCACATCATGGGAATTTCAGGAGAAGAAAAGGAGAAAGGAATTGAAAACCAATTTCACAAATATTCAAAGAGGTATGGACATCCGATATAAATTCGGAGGACTCCCAGATTAAACCCCAAACAACTTTCACCAAAGCACATTTTAGTCAAAAGTATAGGATAAAGTGAAAATCCTAAAAATAGCAAGATAAAAGCATCATGTCAGAGGCTGGGGTTGTGACTCAGTGATGGAGTGCTTGCCTTGCATGTGCAAAGCTGGGTTCGATTCCCAGCTCCACATAAAAAAAACTAAACAAAATAAGATGGTAGTTTGTCCATCTATAACTAAAAATATTTTTTAAAAAGCATCACATATTTTGGGAATGCCTGTTAGACTTATAGCAGAAACCCTAAAGCCAGAAGATAATTGAATGATATAGCCCAAGTCCTAAAAGAGAAAACCATGCCAACCAAGAATACTCAGTAAATTATCTTTCAGAAATGATCAAGTGGGATTTATTACACTGATGCAAGAATGGTCCAGCATATGCAAATTGATAAATGGAAAGTAACATATCAAAGAAATGAATTCAACAAAACCATATGAACATCTTAACAGAAGTAGAAAATGCATTTGATAAAATTCAACATCTCTTAATAATAAAAACTCTCAAGAATTTAGATTCAGAAGAAACATACTGCAAAAAAGTACAGGCTATATATGAATAACCCACAGCTAGTATCATCCTGAATGGGGAAAAGCTGAAAACATCTTTCCTCAAAAGATCTGGAACAAGACAAGGATATTCATGTTCAATATTCTTTTAATATAGCAGTTGAGAAATTACTAAAAAGAAAGAGCATCTAGATTGGCAAGGAAGAAGTAAATCATGCATGTTTGCAAATGATATGGTTTTATATACAGACAAATCTATGCATCAAAAAGCTGTTAGAACTAATAAACTAATTCAGTAGAGTTGTAGAATATAAAATCAGCATAAAAAAGTAACATTTTTTATATATCAATAATGAACTTCCTGAAAAGTAATCAAGAAAATAATCCCATATACAAAAGCAAAGAAAAAAAAAAGGAAAGAAAATTTGAACTACATTTAACAAAGAAGTGAAAGATCTCTACAATAAAACTTATTAAAAAAAAACACTGATGAAAAACTTAAAGAAGATAAAAATGGCAAGATACCATGTGTTCATGGGTTAGTAGAATTAGTGTTGCTAAAATGACCATTCTAGCTAAAATAATCTATAGGTTCAATGAAATTCTCATGAAAAAGACCAATGATTTTTCTTCCTAGAGATAGAATAAACAATCCTAAAATTCATGTTACTACAGAAGATCCAGAATAGTCTAAGTGATCTTGAGCAAGAAAAAAATCCAAAACAAAACAAAATAACAAAGCTGGAGGCATCATAATACCTGACTTCCAAACATACTACAGTTAATAGTAAGCAAATGAACAAGGTACTAGCATGAATAGACACATGAACCAATGGAACAGAATAGAAAATACAGAAATTAACCCATGTTCACACAGCAAATTGATCCCCCCACACCTTTTTTCTTTTGTGTTGCTAAAGGGAATCGGGGGCTCATGCAAACTAAGAAAGGACTCCACCCCTGAGATGCATTGTTAGTCTCCAGCCAACTGATTTTTGACAAAGGTGTCAGGAACATACAGTGGAGAAAAAGTAGTCTCTTCAGGAAATGGTATAAGCAAAACTGGATACACATATGCAGAAAAATCAAGCCAGATTCCTTTTTCTCACTGTATGTAAAAGAGAGCTAAGACCCAAATGTAAAACCTGAAATTGAAATTGCTGCACAGAAACATAAAGGAGACACTTCTAGACATTAGTGTGTGCAATAATTTTTTCAGATAGGATACCAAAGGCGGACGAAAAAAGTTAAAAAAGACAGTTGGGATTACATCAAACTAAGAAGCTTCTGCACAGCAAATAATCAACAGAGTGAAGAGACAACTTAAATAATGGAATATTACTCAGCATTAAAAGAGAATAAAATCATGGCATTTGCAGGTAAATGGGTGGAGTTGGAGAATATTATGTTAGGTGAAGTAAGCCAATCCCCCCAAACCAGAGGCTGAATATTCTCTCTGATATGTGGATGATGATCCATAAGGGATTGGGGGGAACAGGGGAGGAATGACGGAACTTTAGGTAGGGCAAAGGGGAGGGAGGGGGCATGGGGGTAGGAAAGATGCTGGAATTAGATGGACATCGTTCCCGTAAGTACACGTATGAAGACACGAATGGTGTGACTCTACTTTGTGAACAACCTGAGACATGAAAAATTGTGCTCTATTTGTGTACTATAAATTGAAATACATTCTGCTGCCATGTATGACAAATTACAGTAAATAAATAAATTTTAAAAAAGAATTGAGTAAAATATTTTCAAACTATTCGTTTGACAAGAGATTAATATCCAGAATATATAAGGAGCTCAAAAAGTTGAATATGCACCAAAAACAAACCACTTAAAAATAGGCCTCAGATATGAATTCGTGTTTCTCAGAGGAAGACTTACAAATGGCAACCAGTATATGAAAAAATGTGCAAGCTCACTTAACATCAGGAAAATGCAAATCAAAACCACAACGAAGTATCATCTTACCCCAGTTAGAAAGGGTATTATCAAAAGTACAAAAAATAACCATAAAAATATATAAAAGTAATATACATGGTTGGTGGTAATGTAAAACAGTGCACCTATTATGGAAAACAGCATGAAATGTTCCTTTAAAAACTAACAACAAAACTACCACATAACCTAGCTATTTCACTCCTGGGTGGATCACCAAAAAAGATAAAATCATTGTACCAAATAGATACATGCACTCCCATGTTTACTGCAGCACTCTTCACAATAGATAAAATATAGAAGCAACCTAGTTGCCCATCTGCACATTGGAATATTATTCAGACACTAAAAAGAGAAATATTGTCATTTACAGCAAGATGCACAGAATTGGATGTTACTATGTTAAATAAAATAAGAAAGACAAAGACAAACCTTATGTGTTCTCAATAATTTGTAGAAATTTAAAAATAATCCCATAGAATGGAGGGGGTTAGTGGTCACTAGAACCTGGAAGTGAAAGGTGGGTGTGTGGAAACAAGTTAGATAAGGGATACCAAAAATAACACTTGAGGAGATGGAAGAGTTTCTTACCCTGATTTGATTATTACACAGTGTCTCCATGTATATAATTACCATAATCTACAAAATAAATGTGTACAGATATAATGTCTCAATTTAAAAAAAATTGTTCTTTGGGGCTGGGGATGTGGCTAAAGCGGTAGCATGCTCACCTGGCATGTGCGGGGTGCTGGGTTCAATCCTCAGCACCACATTAAAAAAAATAAATAAAAACAAATAAATAAATAAAATAAAGATATTGTGTCCACCAAAAACTAAAAAATGAATATTAAAAAATTCTCTCTCTCTCTCTCTTTAAAAAAAAATGGTTCTCAAAGAAAGGCTAGCACATTGAGCAAGAGTTAGAAGATCTTTGCATTGAATGGTGAGAAATCTGCTGGGAGGAGATAGTCATTAGATAGAGCTAGATGGACAAAGAGCTTGGATGGTCTGAACAAATGGTTTGGTAGGTCTTCATAGAACCAGAACGGGGACAAGATAGGTTTTTAGCTAGTTAATAAAAATTAACCAAACTTGTCACATACAAGGATTAGAAATTGTTGGGAGTGTGCTGAGCATGCAAAGAGTATAAACTACATCTGAAAGCATTCACATAAAAAATAAACTCAGCACATGCCCATCAAAATAGATCTGTGAGCTTAATTTAACATATGAGTTACTACTCTGTAAATCAAGAGTGATTAGAAATTGCTGGGAGAAAAAAGACCTCTGAGAAATTGTGGTTTGTAATATTTGGTGAGCAGTTAAGAGAGTCCTTTTAAGGCCACACTTACCTACTGACAACTGAGTGATCAAGACTGAGTAAGAGGTGAAGATGGGTGAGGTCAAGAATTGAAGGAATCATAGAGATGTGATGACATATCAGAGGGAGGATCTTGGTTGACTAGAATGTGTCAACTGAGACTGATGTTAGGGGTCAGAAAGAGAAATGGTCTAAGGCAAGCCTTGAGCCACCTGTACATAAAAGGTCATTATAGATAAAAAGGACTCTTATACTTCATAAAGGGGGTCTTGGGAGAGCCCCAGTGGAAAGACAATTGAGAACTTTAAAATAGAATGAATATGGAGATAAAATTAGAACATTTTATAAAGAGTTACAAGGATGGGAATAGGAATTTCCTTTTGAGATGAAACAATACACAGCTATTTTGATGAGGCTGTCTTGATTACAGCAGAGAAGGCTGTGTGTACACTTTCTGTCTTGGGCCAGTGGGGTCAAGGAACCAGCTGAGCTTTGTTTTTGTATGCCTTAAGGACATATAGGACCATGCACTGGGCTTCCAGGCCCTTGAAAGTAGGATGCTAAGCAGAATGCAGGCTGAGGCTCTGTAAAGGTCTCACAAGGGAGGTTTAGAAGAAAGAGGTTGGAAGAACATTAACTAGGATAATGACTGCATCATTAAAATATTCAAATAATGAAATTCAGAGCTAAGTGGAAATAATATCTCCAAGAGTGGGTGATCTGTTCACAGCCTGGATGATAATTGAGGCCAAATGAAATTACTCAGCAGAGTTTAGCAGATAACAGACCCACATTAATTGCCAAGACTGAGTGGTATCCTGGGGCCAGCACATAGTTAAGGATCCAGGTTTAGGAGAGAGATGGCCTGTAGAGGGCAGGCAGTATGTGTGGGAGCCAGCAGGAGACGGGAAGGGCAGAAAAGAAAAAGTCCACCCAAGGGTGCTGTTAGGCACCAGTCTCCACATCCGAATCTGGAGTCATAAAGGGGGACTGTGAGCAGGGCCCCAACAAATGCTAGTTAATAATGTCTACAGAAACCAGATATGGCTTACCAGTGACTCTTTCTTTAATGATTTTTTTTTAAGAGAGAGAGAGAGAGAGAATTTTAATATTTATTTTTTAGTTATCGGCGTACACAACATCTTTGTTTGTATGTGGTGCTGAGGATCGAACCCGGGCTGCACGCATGCCAGGCGAGCGCGCTACCGCTTGAGCCACAACCCCAGCCCTCTTTGATGATGTTTTAGAGTTGGACAAATGAGGATGAAAAGAAAAATTCTAGAACCACCATTCTTTGAAAATGCCTTATTATTGGATATTGTGGTCTGTGCTCTGCTGACCACAACAGTGTGCTACTGCATGGCCATCAGCAGAGACTATGGAGTGGACACACTTCTCTGCATGGATTCCACACTAGTCAGCAGGCTTGGGCTTGCTAGAGACCTGGGGCTTGGTAAATGCTCCAGTTATTTTTTTTTTTTTTTTTTTTTTTGACTCCTCCAGGAGGGAGAACTATGTTGGGAACTAGCACAGGCCCAATGAAGCTGATCAGGTGGGCTCTAAGAAGTGTTTGCTTCTTATAATAAACTGGCCTTAAAACAGCATTTCCATTATAGTCAAAGGTGTGTCTAAGTATACTAACTAGAGACTTGGGTTTGTAATATCATGTAGTGAAGTGGATCAACTTGTGACCACTCAAGAAATACTACTAAGTGTCCTGAAGCCTAAGTCAGCTGTGGACAGGAGATAAGCTTAGACTCTGGCTGACAAATGACAGAGTTAACTGGATGGATGAATGCTCGTGTCATAAATTTTGTCAAAGATCAATGTTAATGTTAATATGGATATATCTTAAGGTTTAGAAGATAGTATAGTGATTATAGATAGCTATATCATGTACTGTGCTTTTTGTTGATAAAAAAGGAGGTCTTTGTCCTAATGACTCATGCATTAGTGGTTATTTAGAAAAATTAAGCTAATCTGATTTGTCTGTGTTGATAATAGTGTTCACCTGAACAAGATAATTATAATTATTGGTAATGTGCAAGTTTGGAGTAGTCTGTGAAGGACAAAGTAGGCAAGCAATCTCTGTAACCCCCTCTATGTTTTTACTTAGTGTCTAAAAATCTAAATTAACTTCTACTGTTTGTCAAAACAGTCCCGTGAATTGATAAAGAGGACTGAATACATAGAATACAGAACTAAGTAATTCTTCAAACCAAATCCTTGTTGTATTTAAGATAATATGATGCAAACACTTCTTAGAGCCCACCTGATGAGCTTCATTGGGCCTGTATTATTTCCCAACATAGTTCTCCCTCCTGGAGGAGTAAAAAAAAAAAAAAAAAAAAAAAAAAAAACAGCTCCATCTCCACCTGTACAGAACTCTCAGAAAAGCCCTCAAATTGGAGCATTTACCAACCCTCAGGCCTCCAGCAGGCCCAAGCCTGCTGACTAGTGGGGATCCATGCAGAGAAGTATGTTCACTCCATGTGATCGATCGATCTATCTATCTCATCCATCCATGCATCCATGCATCCATCCATCCATCCATCTATCTATCTATCTATCCAATCCATCTATCTATCTATCTATCTATCTATCTATCTATCTATCTATCTATCTATCCAATCTATCTATCTATCCAATCTATCTATCTATCTATCTATCTATCTCAATATACATCTATCACATATATCGTGTGCACATGCACGCATGCACACACACAAACATACACACACACATATCACATAAGTATCAAGTGACTATTATCTGTTGAGAAATTCTAAGTGTTTAGGGATATTAAGTCCAGAGCGACAAAAAGTGCATTCTTATTCAGGTCTATAAGAAGGTAAAGTCAGTGGATGAAGCTGGAGAAACAGTTATCTCAAGAAGAGGGGTTTAGATTATACCTGGAAACTTTAACAAGTGAAGAATTTTCAGCAGAGGGGGTTTGTAAACAAGTCTATTTTTTGAGGACACTGGTTTGAAGGCAATGAAGGTGGAGTCAGGCATAAGAGGTTGGAGCCTACTGTAATAGTCTGGTCATTTTTAGGTTTAATGATGAGTTATGCAGAGTTCCAACAGAAGACATAGGAAAGAGTTAGAAGGTTTTAAAATCTGGTGACCTGGTGAATGAGAAAAGGTGAGTAGGGAAACAGAGAAATAAAGAAGTATGTAAATGAGGCTGCTCAGTTTTAGAAATTTTGAATTTACAGTGTTTATGGTATCTTGTCATAGACTTGGGGAGGCAGTAGGATAATATAGGGTTTTTAACTTAGAAGCAAGGCCTTCATAGTTCTTTTAAGGAGCATTTCTCAGGTTTGTGTTTGTAGCAAACACCCATGATTCTCCTTCTAGAACCAAGAACAGGCTTGATATAAACAAAGTTGATTTCTCAAGCTCAGTATTTCTTTCCTGTAACACAACTCAATGCATGTGCAGGCATCCTTCTGGGCCCATCTGCATGGAGATGCTCAGGTTATAAGATCCATGAGGGTATAAGTCTGATGAAGCCAGAATGGCTGGTAGCACATGATAAAACCTGAAAGGGACACTTGTTAAAATGCTTCTGGGAACCACTCCTCTGATAGAGACAGGCTTGCCATGCTATTGAAGAGTAAGTGAGAGAATTTTCAAGGATAACAGAGGATATATAATTTATGCTTCATTTCTGACTTGAACCATTATCTATAGCCTACAGGTCTCTGTTTTTAGTGGTTTGTTTTTCCTGAATGAGTTAAAAAAAAAATCTCAGTCAAAAGCTATAACACAGATGCTAGAAAACAATTAGATTTCATGTTCTCCACTTAGGATGTTCTAACTATCTATTTAGTAATTGAGGAACATATTTTTCAGGGACAATGAGTCATAAATGATGCACGGTTGCCCCTTTCTTCAAAACTTCACTTCCCTTATTACTACCACAAATCTCTGGGAAATGGAAAAGACCTAATTGGAATGGGGAAAGTTTTTTTTAGAAACAAAATTATCCACAACTTTTATCCTGTTAAAATCAATCACCCTGATAGATGCCTTAGAGAATGATGTGTCTGGGAGGTGTTTTGGAAACAACACCCCAGATGCCTAGAGACTGCAAAATAGAAGCCAAAGTGCATAGGCATGGATTGGGTGGGAGATGAGGGGGCTGATGAGGACAAATCGCTAATGGTGTACCAAGTAGATGGCAGGAAGGAAATACCTGGTCAAGATCAAGAGTTTCTTCACGGAAATTATGAAACCATGTTCCAGGGGATCTGGTGAGAATGCCATTCACTTGACACAGAAAAAACACACCAGACTACAGCAGGCCCAAAGTGACAATTCTGGACTTGACAGGAGAATGGGCAGGATTACCTGATACACCTCTGTTCCGATATCTCTTAACTCTATTTTCTGTGACACTTAGAAGGACTCATGAGAGAGCCAGAGTAGAGGTTTTCAATAATTGGAAGCTATAGATATCAGATTTTTCTAGAAGTCTTCTTTAAGACTTAGCTACTTAAAGGCAGAAATTTCCCCTCTAACGGTCTATCAATTATTTTGAAAAATGATCAAAGCAATATATCATTTATAAAAGTTCTTTTTCAACAGAATCATGCTATATTGTTGCTTGTTTTAGTTTCTTTCCACCACATAACCCCTCAGGACCAAGAATGTGGCTTCCCCAGTGTATGAAGTCCTTTCCTTAGTCTTTCATATCTTCAAATCTCTTGAACATATGGTGTCCACTATTTGTTCCCTGCCTCACCACGTGAAGTCTGTTTATTCATTACCCTCTGAAAGCTTTTCAGTGACTTTTTAAAAATTATTTTTTTAATTGTAGATGGACACAATACCTTTATTTATCTATTTTTTTAAAAATGTGGTACTGAGGATCAAACCCAGTGCCTCACATGGGCTAGGCAAACACTCAACCACTCAGCCACAACCTCAGCCCCTCCAGTAACTTTTTTAACATATAATTATTTTTCTCAGTCCTTACCATGCTACCTCTGATGTCATTGAGATTAGCCTCCTCACACCATCCATTTCTCTTCTTTTTCTAAATTTTTAAAAATTTGTTTCAGTTACACATGACAGTAGAATGCACTTTGATACATCACATGTAAATGGAGTATAATTTCTCATTCTTTTGGTTGTACATGTTGTAGAATCACAATGGTCATGCAGTCATATATGTACATAATAATGTCTGTTTCATTCTACTATCCTTCCTACCCCCACACCACCTCCCTCCCTTCACTCCCACTACCTAATCTAAGGTAACTCTGTTCTTCCTAGCTGTGCCCCCACCCCCATGCCTTCCTGTGAGTCAGCATCTGCATATCAAAGAAAACATTCAGCCTTTGGTTTTGGGGGATATTTTACTTAGTTCCATTGCAAACAAGGACCTGGTCTTTGTCCTCCTAATTTTTTATTAGTTTTAACTGACTTTTCCTTTCCCTCTGCTGTCCCTCTACCTATAAAGAAGAGTCTACCCTCTTCTTCCTCTACTACTCTAACTTTGCTCATTGCCAAAGTCCTTCTCTGTTCCCTTTAGTCAGCATTCTTTTATTCTCACAGATTTAATTATTATCAAATTTGACTTTTTAAGTTTCTGTTCCTTATCATCGACTGACTGACTGAGCTTGTTGCTTGAGTTCACCACTGCCCAGTTCAAATTCAAAATAAGAGGTGGCCACATGGAGGTAGAAGAGACACTACATAATTGGGCTTAAGCCTTGGCTCTTCCACTGACTATTGGTTGACCTTGGACAAATTACTCAACATCTTTAAGACTCAGATCACTTGTATAAACATGAAGGTACTGGGTAGGGTCAGTCAATCACCCTTTTATAATGCTTCATAGAATCTTATCAGCTTTTCCAGATGGGACATTAAAGGTCCAAAAGGGCCAGACATGGTAGTGCACGACTGTGATCCCAGGCTGAAGCAGGAGTTCAAAGCCAGCCTCAGCAAAGTAAGGTGCTAAGCAACGCAGTAAGATCTTGTATCTAATAAAATACAAAATAGGGCTGGGGATGTGGCTCAGTAGTAGAGTGCCCTTGAGTTCAATCCTCAGTACCAAAAAAACAAAAAACAAAACAAAAGAGAGAGAGAGAGAGAAAAGAAAAAGTCCAAGAGGACAGTTACCTAGAATTCCCACTCCTTTAATCTTTTCTTCTATTTTACAACACAGGAATTCTATAAGAAGTTTCATTTGAATAAATGTACTTATTTTTATTTACAGTCTGAACTCAGTTCCTAATGATATAGTCCTTCTTAAATTCTATAATTATAGAATAATATAATAAAATATCTAACATCCAACTCACCTTGCTCAACAAACCGCATTGCTTTCTAACTTTTCTCTTTATTAGTAACACCATCATTCTTTCACTTGCTGGGGTATAAAATCTACAACTTTGGATTCATTCTCTCTGGTCTCCTAGGTTTTTAAGATCTGTCTAAACCTGAATTCCATCAGGTCTGCCTGCAGCATCTCTCAGGCCCATCCCATTTTCACTACTGGTGTTCCACTGTCAGGTCAGGTCTCCTAGTTTTATACTTTGACCACTGCAACAACCAACTACTTCCTCTCTGCCTGTGGGCCCTTCCTCCTCCCATCTATTTTATACAGTTTAACTTTCATCTTATGTTAATTTCTGATTTTAAACTTCAGCTGCTTTCTGGTGGTCCATAAGAAAAAGACAGGTGACACCTCTTGGTAATTCAGGTCTAAGTCCTATCAAAGAACACAACCCCTTCTATGCTCTGTCTAGATATGGTCTTAGAAAGCTCTCTTCTCTCTCTTCCTTCCCAGTTTTACTTAAATTTCCACATAGCACAAGTCCCGTGTCTCCAAGAGCATTTGTTCTAGGCCTCTTGCAAGCCTTCTTCACCTGAACACATTTTTCTATGCTAGTGATGCAGCAATTGATCATTATGCATTTGGGGAGAACTGACTTTCATGTTTGCTTTCTCAACAAAACCACTGACCCCTTTGGTATGTTGACTACATCTAAGCAAGTGAGGCTATGTGGCCAAGTGGAAGCTCCGATTCTGTCACAATATATACATATTGGATAACATTAGGCGGAATATTTCCTTAAACTTTAACTTTTTCTTACATAAAACATGGATATTATCCTAAGGCTATCGTCCAGGTGGCCGAGAGAACCAAATTTAAAAACGATAAACTTCTAGGAATATGTTGTAGTGCCATCATTATCCATTCTTATTATTGATAAAACTTCCTGATATAAAACAGGTACCTAACATATACTTGGGATTCTGAATCCTTGCAAGAAATCTGTGTAAGACCTTGATTGCAGTCATGTAAAAATAGTATGCAAAAAAATGATAACTGTGTTTGTGTTTGAATAGTGGATATTTTCTCTTTCCTAAATTTTCTGTCACATTTTTATACTGTTATTCCTTTCATTAAAAAATAAAAGAAACCAAGTGCACATAAGTACTATTTTGAAGAGCTATATGTATGTATAGAGCCAGCACCTCAACATTTCATTATGTAACTTACTGAGTGACACCCCTCACACCTATACTTTAAAACTGAGATCGAAGCCATATGACTTCCTTGATGGCCTCCAAGGGCTGGTGGCTTCTATACCTACTAACGCAAGATGAAAGAGAAGTCAACAAGATCTACATGGTATGGGTTCACCATGTCACCTCCCATTAAGCCACTGGGTTCCATGACTTTGTTCTGCAGTTTGCTTAACGGATAAAATACCTTCATTTTATTTATTTTTATATGGTGCTGAGGATCAAACCCAGGGCCTCACATGTGCTAGGTGAGCTCTCTACCGCTGAGCCACAAACCCAGTACCTGTATGTCCTGGTCTTAAATGTCACACTTCATAAACTCAGGGGCCCAATAGACAATAATCAAGATGCCAATCAACTAGTTTCTTATCCTTTACTCACATTTTTGCAAAATACAAAAAGTAGTCTGCTAAGTGATATACTAGTCTCCACTAACCTTCAAGTTATTCTTCATAGGATTAGAACCGTGGGAGGAAGGAGAATGAAGACATCCCTCGTATTTTTCTTTATGAGCCAGTTGCTAGCATATAGCAGGTACCCAGTGGCTGATAAATGATGGAATAGACTGCAATAGTGACAAAATGATGGATCCAGACACAGAAAACTCTGGCTCTAATTGCCACTGACCTGCTGTGTACCCTTGTTTCATTTTTCTCTTTGTAAAAAGATTTGAAGCAGATGATCTCTACAGAGTCCTCCTGCTCCAAAGTCCCATGCCTGCTCTGTGTCCTTTCCCTCCAGAATCAGGCTGACTTGGTACAGATAATATATACTTATCCTGGATTTCTGATGTCAATAAGAATTAGAGAAGAAAGACAAAGCAAAGGAAGAAAATCAGTAAGAAACCAAATGAGTAAGAAAAGGATTCATGTGAAGGAGTGACTAAACTCTAGAACTTCTCTTGGTTTGAGGGTAGTAAGAATGTCTCTAGTCCAAGGGTGAGCAGAATCTCAGGAATTTTCCATCCCTCAGAAACCCCAAAGCCTTGCTAATGTAACCAGTTTCTAAATCTTGGCACCACCAGGCTCTGACCCACCTGTGTTTTTCTCTAGCAGACTTTGATATTCAGAATCTGCACAAGGCAAGCCTCAGAGGCCCATCAGACATTAGTGTCAGAGAAAGAATTTGAAAACAGATATTTGAGGTCCTGCCCTAAGCCAAGATTCAGTAATGCATCACGATGTGGCCATATTTTACATTCTGAGATGTTCTACCTCATTGGGGTTGAACTGCTGGACCCAGAGCCCATGCATCATGTTCTTAGACAACTTCAAAAACTATATTTTCTAAGATTTCCAATTACAAAGATTACAATAAGTGGGGACTGGTAACAGGGCAAGAAAAGAGAACTTTTTAAAGAAATATAGGCCAAAACTCAGTATGGTTTAGGTGCCAGAGATATCCAGATACTGAATTTTTCCTGGTAGTCATCTTTATTTATATTCATTTAACAAACCTTTATGTTGGGCTTACTATTTGCAGGTAGTGATATAAAAACTTTACAAGTATAAACTAATTTAATCCTTATAAAAACCCTATGTATTTCCATTTTACAGATGAGGTAAAACTAAGCAAAAAAAGGCTAATGACTTGTCTAAGGTCATACAAGTAATAAGAAGTAGACTTAGGACTTGAACCAACGCCACCTCATTCCAGAGCTTTAACCATTGTTCTCAGTTGCCTCTTAAATGACCCCCTGGTACCATCTCTGAAAACTAAAAAATATCTGAAGCATGAATGCTGAGCAGCTGCAGAGCACTGGGACAGAAACCCCTTCTGAGGGCTGCCTGTAGTCCCAGCTCACTCAGGAGTTAGCAGGGGCTCCAGGCAGGGCCAGCAAGCAGTGGATTCTGCACAGCCATGGGAACAAAATGGGGCAAGGCAGGAGCCACTCAGCAGCATCAGCAGGGTCTGAGTGGCTGCTGTTGTATGGTGATGACAGACTTCCCACGAACTAGTGTGACATGTAACTCTGCCACAGTGCTAGGGCCAATGAAAAAGAAGATTGGCATACCTACCCTCCTGGTTTGGAAGAAGTGGGGAAAGGAAGGCTGAGGTCAAAGTGCATTCTGAGGAACCACTTTGGGGCCATGTGTAGAATTGGCTCGGCATGCAGTTGAAGAAGCAGACAACTATGGTACAGCCCAAGCCACACCCCAAGCATATTGTATTAAGACAGAACTGCTGATGGGATGAGAGAAAAAGGGGACACAGAAGTACTGTGAAGGAAGGATGAGCAGATTCAAACAGCACCATGGAGACTTTCTGTGCTCATTCTACAATGATAATTTCTCTGCATTGCAAGAATACCCCTAGTACCTATCATGGTGCCCTCCACAGAGCCACACCAGTATTTTCTGGAAGAATAAATCTGAGCCTCTTAGTAATATTTATTGAATTAATCAAATGAATCTGATACTATACACAGAGAGAGGATAAACTTCATGGGTAACATTGACTGGCAATCCTAAGAATCTGGTTAGAACCCTGGGCTTGGAGTGATGGACACGAAGTCTGTGAGGAGTATGAAGAGTGGAGAGTCAAAACAAAACACCAAAATCACTTTGGGCATTTTACGTCCTTTTTGTCCCTAAATGCATCTATTATAGCATTATTTTGTATTTGTTTTAATTAGTTATTCATGGCAGTAGAATGCATTTTGACACATCATACATAAATGGAGCATGAATGCTCCTTCTTCTGGTTGTACATGGTGTAGAATCACACCAGTTGTGTGGTCATATATGCACACAGGGCAATAATATCCAATTCATTCTACCTGCTTCCTATCCTCATACCCCCGCCTCTCCCTTCCCTCCCCTCTGCCTAACCTCGATTCCTCCCTAGCTCCCCTCCCCTTATTGTGAATTAGCATTCACATATCAGAGAAAAAAAATATCAGCCTTTGTTTTTTTTGGATTGGCTTATTTAGCTTAGGATAATATTCTCCAGCTCCATGCACTTATGGGCACATGCCATAATTTCATTCTTTTTAAGGATGAGTAAAATTCCATTGTGTATATGTGTGTGTGTGTGTGTGTGTGTATCACAGTTTCTGTATTCATTCATCTGTTGCAGGACACCTAGGTTGGTTTCATAGTTTAGCTATTGGGAGTTGAGCTGCTATAAACATTGATGTGGTATTATGGCATTATTTTAAAGTAATAATTTGTTTTACTTTCAGATTGAAGTAAGAAGTTAATTTTGAGTTTGTATCCATTTTTGATGTTCTCAATTTGATGTTCTCAAATTTAAATCTTTTTTAAAGTGAGCAAACAATAAATATCACTTTTCCTTTCCAAAATATAAGATTTTTCTTTAGTTCACAGTATTAGTAATAATTGCTAATGGTTTTTTCTTTTTAAGTATGAAATGTATAATTTACTGAAGAAAATTTCTAAAATATAGATTAAATGAAAATAAAAACTGAAGTTCTACTACACAGATATAGGCACTATTAATTTTCAGGTAATTACCGTTTATATTGATATATAATCCTCCTTCCATATATATAAAAATATGTGTGTATATATATATATATATGCTATTGTTGTGTAGTTCTTATTTGAAAAACAGGGTTGTCCCACATATGTAAGTAGAATATACCACAAAAAGAACAAAGATTTTGATAGGGAAGAGTAATTTAAATTTCTTAATCTTTCTCATTGAATACTATGAACACCGCTGCTGCTTGGGTCAGAGCTTAATTATGGCTATCAGAGTTTGCACCGTGCTTAAACAGTGGTCTCAAGCTGGCAATTAAATGACTTTCTTTTGGCATAGTTTTGTTACAGTCATGTTAAATAAAAATGATCTAAAAACCAGCAAAAAAAAAAAAAATCCTTTGTGTTCCAGTGACTACATTCATTAAACTACAACTTGTAGCACTTTTAGTTTTACTATATGTCACTGTAGACATTACCAAATGAAAAACTATACTTGATTTCAAAAATAGCCCTGCATTTCTCTTCAACATGTAAAAAATGTAACATGTAAAATAAATGCTGTATCTGTACAAGTCCATACACTTCATAGCCTGAAAAAGTACTGACACAAAAAATCTCCTTAGTCAATAAAAATGGAGCAACAAACAGAAGAAACTAAAGTAAAATACTTTTTAAAAATGTATATATGTGCAACCAGAATTAGTTGGCTTGATTTATCTTACATGATACTGACTCTCTTGCTGGTAAAGATTAATTGTATTATGGTGCTCTTGGCATGTTATTTTCTCAGTTCATTTCTCAGTATGACATTTCTTATTTTTCTCTGTGACAAAGCACTCACTATCATAATTTTCACCTGCTGAGTTTACATTACTAATGATAATATTAAAATTTAGAGGGTTTTTTTGACCTTTACAGTGGTAAATTAGGTCATGAGAATAGATGGGATGAAATCTGACAAGTGGGAAAGACAGACATTTGATTATTATTAAAGTAAATCAAATTTCACAATGCCTGCCTGGCATCCAGCAAGATCTTGGTAAAACATTAAATAGCCCCCTTCCCAATACACCAATATCACATTCTCTCTCCTCATTGTCTTCTTGCATATGCCAAACCTGAGAAATATTCCAAGAACTGAGAATTCTGGTTTGCTGGGCATGGTGTGTGAGGGATTTAGAATTTGATGTCCAATGAGTTAAAAACAGATATAAATAATGACGAAGATAATATTAATAGCCCTTACTGAGCGCTTGGTGGATGATATGTGCTGATACTATTATTGTTTCCATTTTACAGATGGAAAAAGTGAGACACAAATCAGGTAAGTAACTCCCTTAAATTTACTCACCTGGAAAGTGGTGGTATTGAGACTGGGTCCAGGAAGTCAAGGCTCCAGGGCCTTTAGTGTATAACAGCTTGTTTCCAAGTCACCTTTCAGAGAATCACAGCTTCTCTACCTTATCCCTTGATGCGTCCTCAGATTTTCTTGGGTAAGTTCCCATTTCTGTCATATACTGGCTTTTTAATGGTTCATATGCTCCCAAAGCACAGTAACTATACTGTGAAGGAGTGTACCCCCAACAGACAGCACCATGCCTGCTATACTGCGCTGCTCTGCTTGTCCCATAGACCTGCATGGACCTGCTTAGGTGGGGCCAGTTGCAGGTCCACCAACCTTTTGTATACTGTTTAAATTGTTGCAATTTCTTAGAAATAAGGGCCCAGCAATGACTAATTGTGCATTTTCTTTTTGGAACTGAATAGCAGCAAAGCTCAACATTCGGGCTAAATAAAGTATTATTCAGTCACTGGGACGTCTTAGTTCTCTACAATTTGATTAGAATTTATTAAGTCTCCACCATTCTTTCATTCATCAAATATTCATTGATTATCTACTAGAATGGTAGAGTTTGTGAGATAACAAGATATGAATACAAATAATAGTGGTTCTTGTTCCCAAAGAGTGCAAGATTCAAGAGGCATATAAAATGTATCAAAATAAAGTGCAACATAAGTTCTTAATAAGGAAAGGGCTGGGATGCTATAGAAGCCCAGAGTGGCACCTAACCTGGCCTGAAGAGTAGGCAGTACCATTACTCAAAGTGTGGTTCACAGACTGGTTGCACTGGTATCATCTGAGTGCTTATTAAGAATGAAGTTTCTCAGACCCCAGCCTGGGCCTACCCAATCAGAAACTGTTGGGGTGGGGTGGTTAGTACTTTGTGCTTTAAAAAAATCTGTTTGATTCTGTTGCTTAGTAAAGTTGTGTGAAGTATTACCTTGGACAACATAAGATTCACATGCACAAAACAAATGAATAAGAAAACTCTTGCCAGGTTACAATCAGTACTACAAGAACGCTGGTGGTGGTAATCCTTACCATCTCAATTCTAACTTTCATAGTCTATAAACTTCAGTACATACCTTAATGCTAACCAGAATGAAATGTGTTTGTCTTACCTAACCAGGTGAAACAGATTCATAGCACTGCCTGAGGTTGCTCGAATTCTACACAGTTCTATCAAAATCCATCCACGAGTACTAGAATGTACCTGCCTATACGGGTTCCTTGCTATGTTAGGTTCTATAAGGGATACATACAAATTCCCTGAGGACCTCATACCTGAGTTGGGGAAAAGCCTATCATAACTGGGTTGTTCAAAATAGTTGGAAAGTAGATGCATGCTGTGGGAAAGTAGAGAAGATGGTAATTGATTTGAGCTGATCATAGGGTAAGACCCCAAGCAATGGGAATTGAGCTGGGCTTAAAAATAGGTGGAAATTGTACTGCAGGCAAAAAGGATGACATGACAGATGGAGGAAGCTGAATTATCAATAAAAAAATCTAATTATTTAGAATTTTTAATGAATGGTTCACCTCGCTGAATTTGAACTGTTGACTAAAGTCATTATTCAGAATACCAGGCCAATAGTTAATTTCAATACCAGGCCAGTAGTGATTCTGTTTTTACCAAGGGAGGCAATTTGAATACTGTCTTATGAAATGATTAGGAACAATGTCTAAGTGTGTGTATGTGTGTGTGTGTGTATGGGGGATGTGCATGTGTGGTGTGGGAATTACACCTACTTAGGTATCAGGGATTTACATATAGTTTGCACTCACAGACCTTTCATAGTTTCATTTTCTTAAAGTTGGCATGGAAAAGAATTGCCTGAGCAAATTAGATTCCGCAAAGTCTCATAAACATAAGTAGCTCATCAGCATACACTGAACAGTCTGGAAATTGTCCAGACAGAGAAAACCACTCTGTAATCTCATGAGGAAGCTGACATAATAGGAATGACGTGATGTTGAGTATCACAGCCACAAATCTCCCTTGCAAGGGCAATTTCAGGACTGAGAAGGCTAGGGTATGGACGATTTGCTCGCTGGGAGGGGTGGGGCACCTAAATAAACAAAAATTTGGAAAAAAAAAATCAATCAAGTACAACAAGGCTGGAGCACCCTTTCAGGGGAAACTGCAGAGTTTCAGAGAACAACCACCTGGCAATAGGATGCTTGCAAGTCTCCCAGTGATTTTTTTTGCATGTTTATAAGGTGCTGCTGCTGCTGGAAGAGATGGTGATAGGCACCTAGGCCCTCCCTGGCTCTGACATGTACTTACACAGTTCAGAACCACAGACCCATCATTTTTGGGAAAGTTTCACTGTCTATAAGGATCATAATTTAAAAATGTATCAAAACATGTGAACCCCTCTTCTTTTAGACAAGAGCTTTCATTCCAGATTCAACTTTTGCTCTGCCTGAATTTGGAACACCTGGAGGGGATTTCATTCACATTAGGTACGGTTTGCTGAGGTTCTGAAATTTTGCTATATCTAAGTTAGATTTAGAGTCACTGGTATAAGGGTTGCAACCTTCTTGGTTAAAATGTCCAATAAGTTGAACAGGCTAAGAAGGAGGGCATGGAATGCTGCAGCTGGTGGCCATGAACTCACACCTAGGCTAAGAAAGAGGAGAGTCTCCATCCAAGCTGGAGAAGTTTTAAGGCTGGAAAGATTAGGACATACTTCATTTGGTTGTGGACAATTTAAGTTATGTTTATTTCTAATTCTAAGCTGTGTAGTGTCTACCAGGAAGCCCACCACTAATATTATTTGCAGGCTGACACCTGAGCTTTGTGACTTGCATTTAAGAGTCTAACTTCTGTTTCATCTTTTCATGAAGTGTGGATATTCATGCAGCCACAAACACACTCTCTGCTAGAGTTGGCAGGGAGTCATTTGATGGTGGAAGTTACTGCTCTGCTGTTTGCCAGGGCTGATCTAGAAGGGCTGGTAGCAGCTGCTCCTGGTCTTTCCTGTTCTGGTCTTTATTGCCCTTTCTCCCTGTTTTCTATCTGTGTATCTTTTTTTTGGTTGTTGTTTTCCTATGTTATTTCCCTAGATTTTTTCTCACACAAATCCCATAGTCTAGTGAGTTATGGGTAGTATGATGAATGAAGCCTGGAGATGTATATAGAAAGACAGGAAGACTGCCCTCTGTGGCTCTCCTAGGAGAGCCGAGCAGGCTGAGGAGGGAGTCCTTGCCGAAAATAGGGTGACGAGCGGAGCCAGCGCCAGCCCAAGCATGGCTGATACATTTCACACCCTTCTTTTGCTGGTTTCCTGCAGTTAGCAGAAACTAAGGGGTATGAAAATCACTACAGAGCATTTAATATTCTAAATAATAAAAACAGGCTTCTAGGAAGCCCTCGGCCTCCTGAGTATCATACACAGCTAAAAAGAAGCAAGGTTCACCTGCTGGTTATTGTCCCCCTTGCTGTTTCAGACTGCGGGTCCTGGTGCTGTGCTGGAGGGCCTGAGGGTGCTGGAGTAAAGGCAGCCCCTGCTGTCTCCATGAGGCACCAGAGCAACCTTCAGCTTCTGTCCACCTTTTGGGCTTCTGTCCATGTTTACAAATACTACTGAATGATCCTCTGATCAGTTCTGGTCAGGGGTGTCAAGCCATATCTCATGGGAGGCAGGAGTCCTGTGATGAAGCCCTCTAGGTTTATTTGACTTCAGAATGGTCATTTTTACATTTATGTCCTGGCTGTATGTCTGTATATGCAACCGTTGTTGATGGTCTGGAGCTTACATGTTACTTACATATGATTTTCTTTTAAATCACTCTTCTCAATCTTACTCATTCTCCAGAGAGGGTGGACAAATTTCATTGGGGTAGTGGCCTGATTCCATTAGCTTTGGTCAGGGATGCACACAGAGCAAGCCCTCTGTAGTCCCTAGGCTAGGAGAAGACTGACAGCACAAGACCCCCACATACCAAATTTAAGTGACCTTCATCTAAATTATTTATGAAGCATCCACAATTTTCCTTTCTCTTTAAAGTGCAAATATGCTTGAGAGAGATTTTCTTCTCATGTTGAGGCACTCAGCATGACTCTTTGAGGTAATATCCAGACATTATATTGGGCTATTTATTTCGTCCCTTACCAAGTAGGAGCTGAGCTTTAATCTTTTTAAAGAATCAGCAGATTTCCCTCTATCCCTAAATCCCAACCCAGCACAAAAGCTTTTCCATTTATAAAGTGCTTAAATGATGAATGAATTAACCAATACATTGTTACAGCACATTCACTGTGTACTATCCGTGACAACAAAAACAAATAGTATTTTAAAGTCTCACAGCAGAGATGATAAAATAAACTACAGCACATCTGTAGCATGAAATATTAGGCAGTCATTAAAAATCATATTAAGAAAACATATTTAATACCATGGGGAAATGCTCATGATTTATAAAGAAAAAAATAGACTATAAAATTGTCCATATGATATGCTATAAATCTAGTAAAAGATGAATATGCATGTATATAGACAAAAGGAAGAAAATACAAAGAAGTGTAAACACTAATTTCTGAGTGGTGAGATTGCAGATAATTTTTTTCCTTTATTTTTTTCTGCACTTTCAAGTTTCCCCTCCAAAGAAAATATCACTTTGAAGATAAAAAAGTATCTGTGCATTTGTATGTATGTGTACCGACTCTGTAAAAGTGCCAACCTTCCATTCGACATGGCTGCATTTGCACTGGGTATAGTGGTGCATGCCTGTAATCCCAGCAGCTTGAGAGGCTGAGGCAGGAGGATCGCAAGTTCAAAGTCAGCTCAACAAAAGCAAGGCAACTCAGTGAGACCCTGTCTCTAAATAAAATACAAAATAGGGTTGGGGATATGGCTCTGTGGCCCCGTGCCCCTGAGTTTGATCCCTGGTTACCCCTCCCCCCCCCAAGAAAATAATAATAAATGGCTGCATTTGCTTTATCAGGCAGGGTGACCATGAACCTTTCTGGGGAAGTACATTCTGTCTTCAAAATGGACAACTTTAGTTCAGATTTGGTTTTACACATATAGGTATCCATGTTCACACGGTGCTGAAATTGATATTTCTTGCTCTGTTATCCTCTAACCTGACCTGGGGGAAGAAGGTATTTTCACTCCTCTAAACTAACTGGTCAGTTTCATTAAACATGGGCTAATCCTGTTTCCATGCCCAGATCCATTCTCGGCCCAGCAGGTACATCAACTCCTGTCCTGACTGAAAGGTCAAACCCCAGCCTGGCTGAGGTGCTTGGGCAGGAAACTTTTCTTGAGTGCTGACTGGAAGGGTGCTTCTTGGGGAACTAGTTCTGCCAAGCCTTGACAGTTCCCTCGCTCATCCCTCCTTGGAGCTCACACACTCCTTGGGTGTGCAGGGAGTGGGGTAGACCACGGGGTCCCTTCTAGCTGACAACCTACTCAAGAGTACTGGGTTGGGATGTGTGTGTGTGGTCTTTTTGGGTGGAATTACTGGTTTCACAACCAACAGCAGAAAATGTGGTGAAGCAGCCTGAAGAAGACAGCTGTGTGGGGTAAGGAGGGGTGAGGAGCTAGAAAGGAAGCATTATCTAGAGGAAATCAGTGATATTACAGGATCTGTGACTGGAGGGAGAGGCCAGTTCTGGGTGTGAGCATTTGACATGTGAACCAGAGAATAAATTACAGGGTAAAAGAAATACTAGTCCAAAAATCCACCTTCTTGATTTCAGGCATCTATAGAACAAGGGTAAGCTCGGGCATCTGTACCTGTGGGTCCATCTCTCCCTGAAGGAGGGACAAAATGGTTAATTATTTTCCAGTTGTTTTCTGCGGGTCTTAAAGCTCCCTATGTACCATTCATTGTGCTCCACTCTCATCAGGCTCCCCCTCCTCCAGAAAGCCAATCCTTCCAATAAAGGGCTTGCTTCTAAAGATGATGAGCCCATCATTGCCACAGTGATACTGACCTGAAGGCAAAGAGAATGAATGGGACAAGTTTGGTAAGGGCAGGGTATAAAGAGAGGGAGTGGCTCCATGGTAGGGGGCAAGGACCACATGCTTATTCGCTGAATTGGTCTCCCAAACTGAGCCAGGGTCCAGTGTGCAGGCTTGAGTAATAACACTTCACATACTGGTCACATCTGCGCCGTGAGACAGCATCACAATAACTCTAGGAGGGCTCTGATTTTACCTCCACCTGAGAGGTGAAAAGAATAGAGGTGTAGGAGTTTGGTGTATTGTTCAGGGTCCTCAGAGCCAGTCAGGATTGAAACTGCTTAGCACTCAGATCTGTGCTTCACCCCTGCACTTTCCTCCCTCCCTCCATGAGTATCTGTGGGTTTAAGGAATAAGACAGGGATGGCAGGCAGCATGGGAACACAGAGTGAGGGTTCTGTACAAGTGGGTCAGCATGAGATGGTGAGAAGGAGAGAATTGAGTGGAAGATGAAGGACTATGGCATATTTGGCCCCAGGGAATGATGTCTGCTGGTCAGTCCTCCCTGGGACTTTGTTGGAGCTGGTGGGATAGAATAGGGTACACTGTCATTAAGTCTGTTATTATTCCAGCTCAAGATTGGGGCCCCTTAGGCTAGGCAGCAAGTGGTTATGGAAAAAAGAATGGAGCCCGAGTTGCTCTCTCCCTTTGAGAATGAGTATCTGCTTCCTATTAGAGGTGTTTGGTCTCTCCTTGTTTAACACACAGTATGTATTCTTATCTCTTGCTTCATCTGACTGAAAGATGAAAGCCACACTCTGAAACTGGGCAAAGGGCACCTACAGAGGCTCCTTCATATCCATCATTAAAATACATGGTTAATGGCAGCTTTTGGCCATGGTGTGCTAAACTTGAAGAATGTTCCTCACACAGTATCTCTTCTATACACCCTTAACACCTTTACTCTGACAGATTTAAAGACAGCTCTGAGGATTTACGTTCTTAAGGAGACACGTGAAAAACCGAAAAGTCTTTGTCCTTTTGTGCTTTTGTTTTATTGTTGAGTGGGAAGGGTGTTCTGTTTGACAGTGGAAACCATGGGTGTCACCCATTAAACCTCTTTACAGATTGCAAATGATTTCTTCACCTCTCTCCACCGTGTGGGAGTCCGAATCCTGCAAATGAGGGATGGGAGTGGCAGCTTTCCTATACCAGCAACAAGGGTGCAGGAGGGATGTGCATAGAAACCTTTTAGACCCAGGGGTTCTGTACACTGAAAGCTTCAGCTGACCCTTTCTTTCATGTCTCCTACCTGCTGCAACGTTTCTTTCATCCCTCATCCCCAGCCTTTAATCTCCTAACATGCACATTAGAATCATGGATGGTGCTGCTGCTAAGAAAGCTGTCAAAAAAGATCCAAGATGAGGACAGATTTTTTTTTAAGATTTTAATATCTATTATACATAATTGCCAGGGACCAGTCTAGTTATTTGGGGGTCCTAGGGATAAGGAGAGAGCTCCAGATAGAGATCAAAAGGAAATTTACAGTTTTGCTTTCTAGAAAAGAAATTGGGGTGTGGACTAACTGAAGTGCCTAAAGGAGTTGTGCTGAGGGTTAATTTTAAATGTGTAAAAGGTTGGACTCACCATCTATTATTCATATATCCAGTTCTAAATAAAAAGAAGAAAAATACTGAAAATCAGCAAGTGTGAGTCTGAACTGTACAAATCCTCTTGGAGAACAAGGCCTTTGCAGGTACCTTTGGTTTCTGTTAAATTACCCTCTAGAACACTCTCCTTCTGGGCACGACCTAATGGAAAGTCTTGTGACATGGAAGGGGGTGCTTTCTAAAGGTTGATTTACTTTTTTGAGACCTCAAGAATGCAGGACCAAGCATCGGTCAGATTCAGGGGTGCTCAGGAAAATGTTAAAATAATAGAAAAGTAGTAGCAACACACCATGACTGGAGAATAAGGCAAAAGTCGAAACTGCAAGACTCACCATATCTTCTAGTGGATCAATTCAATATCATAAAAGTGGATAGCATAAAAGTGCAGGTACGACACTACCATTCCAAAGGCCAAGCAATTCCAAAAGTCTGAAGCTCTCTGCCAGAACTACTGACATAGCTATTAAGATAACTGATTCCCCCAGAAACAAATACAAGAGATGCAACAAAGATTTAAGGGCATGCTAATTACAGCATTATTTATAACAGCAAAAAATGGAAACTTAAATGCCTAACACATAGGCACAGGGGTCTGTTATTACATATTCACATTATACAGCCATTAGGAATCACATCTTTGAGGAACCTTTGGTGGCAAGAAAAATATTTATGATATAATGAGAAATCAAAAAGGTTCAAGTAGGTAATATAATAACATGTAATTATTCATTTGTTTATAGATTTTCCTATCAGGTACACATCCATGACCAGAGGGAAAAACCTAAAATGAGATGTGAGTAGTGGTTATCTCTGAATAATGATGTACTAAATTATTTTTCTTTGTCTCTGTATTCTTTTCTGTAATATGCAAACTTCAAATACACATTTTTTTGAAAAAAAAAAAAAAGAAATAAGATATACTGTTTTTTTAAAAGCAACTGTCAACTCTCACAAGAATACCCAGCTTAGCTGGCAACAGTCCACTGTTTAATTATTATTAATAAATGATAATGTGTAAAATTCCTGCCTCTAGATGTGAATAATTATAGTAAAAAAAAAAATCCATATGTCTTAGTAAACAGCCTCTGGGCCAGAGGCTTTAAACCTCATGAGCTGCATTAGAATCATCCTGCCTGCTATGTTAAATACCACTGAGGCATGAAGAGGGAATCCACACCAGTTGGTGCACACTCCAGGCCAGGTGTTCATGTCCATGGTTCCCTTAACACAAAAGGAAGGTGAAGTTCAAAAGGGTCAGATGGCTATTCAGTGATCACACAGGATGCAAACCCTCCCTCTGGTATGAAAGCTTTGTTTTTTTCAATCGCAGTAGGGCTGGTGGAAACTCCAGATGAAATGGAGACTTAGTTTCAGACATTAAAAAATGTCTTCACAAAGTATTTTGCTAGAGCCTCTGATGCGTGACCCAAATAACTGATTTTTAAAAATTATTTCTTGGCTCTCACATAATCCTTTTGGAAGTACTAAGGAAAATTCCAAAAGGAGACAAAATTACCGACAAGAAAGAAAAGAAAAAGTGCTTCATGCACGTACTGGGAAACCCCTTGACAATCTAGGCAGAAAAATTAGCTCCGTTCTCTGGTTCTCTGCCCCAGTGGGGAAGGAATGCCAAAACTGACTGGCTAGGATGGTCAGGCTCTCTGTCACTTCCCTTGGCCAAGGGTCACTCTTCTGTCTCCATAGTTGGAACCCCACCTTTTGATGGTCATTTCTTTGACCCTAGAGAAGTATTATTAAAATCTGGGAACTTTCTTTTAAGATCTTAAAGATAAACTCCCTTTCCCACCACCCTTATTATTTGATAATAGTCGACTTTCAACATTTCTCCAGGAAAGGGCTTTCTTACTCAGAAGCTCACAACAAAGCACTCTCGCATCTGTCATTGCATTTGCTCCTCACAAGAAACCTTAGGGAAGGGAAGGCAGGAAATATCCCCATTTTACAGATAAGGACACTGAGGCACACTGCCACTGGGTTGCTGGGTTAGACAGAAGCTTCCTTGGAAGGCACAGAGGGACTGGCTCTGAGTGGAATAGATATGAAAGTTTTGGTTGTGAATGTGACGGCAGCGTGTTCCTGGAATACAGGATACTAGAGAGGGGTTCCAGGGCAAGAGGCTATGGTAGTGAAGAACTGTGGCAGTCGGAAGGCTAACTCTACATATGCCACAACATTGTCAGTGGGGAGCGCTGTATGAACAGGGTTCGTGCCACTTGCCATTCTATTTGTCAGTGAAGCCCAAACCAATCTAGATCCCATAGACTCAGGAAGCTTTTCTTGATTATCCAGCACAAAGAAACAGTCGTGACACCTTAAGACTTACACTCATTTAGGCCTTAGCTCATTACATATCATGACAAGTTCTTTAAGAGAAGCTTTGTCATTCTTTTTACAAATGAGGCAAATGGAGCTCAGATCAGAGAGGTTGATTGGCAAGCTGATGCAATTAATTAATAAGCAGAAAAATCTGTATTTCAAATCACACCCTGTCACAGCTACCTCACCTTCTTGGGTACCTTACCTCCTATACATTGTCAAGTGTTCCTGGATTCCTTTGCTTGAGTTTCAGTTTCTTGAGGGCAGACTACACACTTTATGCCTCTTTGGACTCCCTGCCCATCTCCCTGGAACTCAGTAAGGGATCAGGAACACAATGATCCTCATTTAGCATCCTACTGTGCACATCCATTGGGCATGAACACACTTGCAAAGAGGGATTTTTTTGGCACTCTGGTTATTGGGTTCTCTGCCGTATATAATTAAAACAAGAGAGAACATGAAATATATAATTTCTCCAAGCTGTAGCTTAATCAGGCATTCATTACCATGTCTGATTCTGTGTTATGTGAAAAGAACTGCTTAGTAAGCATTTCCTGTGACAAGGCTAATCAAATACATACAGATACAAGAGAGATCTGAAAAAAGACATAAACAAAACCACCGAGCATATGCAGAGACAATGATCCGCAAGGTATAATTCTCCATCACCTGAGACCCAAGAGCTTCTAAAGTATGAAGAATACTAGTTTCTTTTCTGGCCACGAGATATTCAGGGAACACTAAGGAAGAAAGTTGTGGTGCTAACTGTGATCTTGCATCACTGTACCTCATGTTCTATCAAAAAGATGAATACATCCTGTTACTGTTTTGGATCAGAAACAGAAGAGAAGTACAATTTCAAGGGTTATTCTGGGAGAAGTGGGGTGTTCTGAGACCTCTTCAGCATGTCAATCATTTAATTACTATCTTCATTGGCAGGCAAACTTAAGAGCTATACATGCAATATACAATTTATTACCCTATTGGGACACATTCCATTTTCCCTCCCAATACATTATTACTTTATAGCTTTGGAAATATAAAGGGATCAAACAAATTCAGAGAGATTAGAATTTTTGATGGTGGGGATTAGCTCAAGTACTTTTAAATTGGCATGTAGTAAACTAAGCAAACAACAGCAGTGCCTATCTACCACATTTCATTGCCAGAGCCTACATAATAATTTTTAAGCTACTGAGAGGCAGAGTTTCTGATTTTCTTTATGTTACAAATAAAGGACCATATCTCTATGATTTCAACTGATATCCAGTGAAAAGAGCAAATACCATATTTGTGGTACTTACATTTGCATCCTCATGGCTATGGCCATTGGTCTCCACCAATTCCTTGGTACCTTTTAACTGCAATTTTTAAAGAAAAACAAAAAAAATGAACATGCAAGCATAACTGTTAAGTATATAAATCATCTTATTAACTCTGATTTATCTGAGGTTGCATTGTATAATGGAAGAGTAGAAACAGATGGAGCACATAATTCTAATGAGTCTTATAGAAATCAGTTTGAGACCAATATTTTATGAAGCTTGAGGGCTGGCAAAAAAAGTAAATGGGTCTTGGTCATTATTTTTTAAATAATAAGATTAGAAAGCAGTTCCATAGGCATAAAATGTATAAAATTGGTTCTTAAGAATAATAAATGATTTCATTTCCTAGTTGGATTGCTATTAATTTAAACCCTGCAGTGTTTGCAAGTTGCCAGTAGCTAAATGATGTTATACTAACGATTATTTGTGAATGATGGATTTTTTCAGTCATTTGAACATGCTGCAGTGCGACTGTACATGTCCTCCTCGAGTACATATTTGAATGAATGACATCACCTCTGGAGGCCTAACTGGAGAAGACAGTTTGCTTCTTTTAGTAAAGGAAGAATTGGGAAGACATCTCCTTGGCCACTGAAGCATTCAAAGAAAAGCTACTTCTTAAATGAGATTTTTAACATTTGGAAATACTCCTCTCTCTCAGAAGGCTTAAGAGTAATCAGTTATCAAGAGATTTCAGGAAACCTGTAATTGGCATTTTATCCTATTCTGACTCAAAGCAGACCTTTTGAGGCAGAGAGCAAAGAAAAAGGGTAAGCTGGCCTTGAAACAGTTTGCCAGCACTTCCTCCTGACCTATTAATGGTGGGAAATAAATACTTAAAATCTGAAAGAAAATAAATTTGCATGCACTCCCAATGTGTTTGATTCAGAACATTGATTCTTTCTGGCTATTTGTGTGTATTAAAATGAAGGCATCTTTAGATTTTTTTTAAATGCACGCTTAATCTCAGAAAGAAAGCCACATGCCCTCCAGGCCGACAGAGGAGTTTTGCCAAAGTGACATGAAGAATTTGTCATGCAGAATTTGAGGATGGGGCAGCTGATTATGGATCCAAGGCTCTTTGGCTTATTGTCACATCAACTGGCTTAAGGGGAAAAAAAATGCCCATTCTTCTTTAGGTCTGCATCATAGATGTTCTTATGCATAACAAATGCAGTTGTTACATAAGAAGAGAAAAGGTGCACCAAATTAGAGGTAGTGCACAAAAGGACTTAAAAAACTAGCTCTTTTCTTTATAAAGTAAAAACAACAACAACAAAAAACTAGCTCTGCTTGTTGGGTGCGGTGGTGCATGCCTGTAATCTCAGTGACTTGGGATGCTGAGGCAGGAGAATTTCAAGTTTAAAAGCAGTATCAAACTAAAAAAAAATTAAAAGGGCTGGGGATGTGGCTCAATGGTTAAGTGGCCATGAGTTAAGTCCCGGGTTTAAAAAACAAACAAATAAACAAAAACTAGCTCTTCTAGCTGAAGATTTCCTCATCTTCTTCCTCTTTAACATTCCTCTGCTCATTCCACAGTTGGTCCCATAACTTGTGCTTTTATGAGCTGGAGTGGATGATTGCTCAGAAGGTGGCTCTGTTCTGCAGCAGAAGTAAATGACTATTTGTCAAAGTCCATTCCACCATTCTACCTTCTACAAGTTTATTTACCTGCATAAAAATGCCAGTTGGCCTCCTTCTCCCTTTTAAATAGACTCCTTCCTCCCTAGTCCATGCTATCCTCCAACTTCCCTCCCTTTGATGCGCTGCTGTCTCTCTTCCTACCTCTGTCCACTGCTATCGCTCACTCTGCTGCTTTCTTCAGCTGGAACATGAACATTTTATCTGATGGATTTTAGGTTAATGAACAAACTTTGGATGTAGAGTGTACCCTTGATTGTCAAGAAGATGAAAGATAGGAGTCTGTGTGCCTGGAGGGACCTAAGGAAGCTGTATTTCAGCATACAGGAAGGTACAGGGCATAGAGAGTGACCTGACTTCCCTGATGGGTGGGGAGCCAGCAGCAGGAGGGTCTGCCCTCAAGACTTTGCCTTTCTGGTAAGGATTCCCAGCAAGTGGCAGCTGTATTGAATGGCAAAATACAGTGTGTGTGGTGTGCGTGCATGAGCCCATTTGTTAAGGCCAAACATAAGCTCATAATGGATTTACACAAATCCAAAGCAAACCTCATAAAGCAATGTTGGTGGAAGTGAGGGGTGCATTTTTCAGCCTGTGGGCGGGTGGCTGGTTGGTTGTAGGGAGATTCCACGTACATTGTATGCCACCTTCTGAAAGGCAGACCAGGGGTAGCAGGCGAGGGGCTCTCAGGCAAATGGCTTGGTGTTGTTCAAATTCCTTTGGCTGCTATGTCTCACTGCCTCCGTAGACTTAGGTATTCTTGGTGACCTTGCTTAAAAAGGGCCCTCGCATTTAAATTAATACTTAAATGTAAAAACACTTTCTTCTCAGTTGTATTTTTCTATGTCTTGCATGATTTCAGTTATTCTGAATTCTCTTAACATTCTCCTTTTTAAAATTTAAGTCATGTAAAGTGAGATGTGATATTCCATCAATGCCTACCTATGCACTTTGCTCTTTGAAAATGCATACCCTAACAAGACTACGTCGATACTTTCTGCACAACTCAGAATCTATTTTCATAACTGAAGTTTCGACTTTAAATAAAAATAAAGGCTTTGAGTCATTTAGAGAAAAGAGAAAGTCACCTCTCCTCACCTCAGTTAAAGCCGTCTTAAAAAAAAAAAAATCAGCAGAGAGAGCAGAAAATAATGAAAGCCCAAAGTTATGACTATCTGACCTGAAGCAAATTTGGACCAAGTCAGCTCAATTTTGCTAGGGTTATATCAAGGTGGGGTGGACAGTGATTTGTGGTCTCCCAAATAGTAGCTCATTGTGAATTTAGTTGACTGAAGTTTTCAGTTCAATCTAACATACCTGAAATCATACAATTCAGTCTCAGTATAAGTTATTGAGTCTCTATTATTCAATAAAGGTAACCATTACTTTTTAAAAATATTTTCTTGCATAGCTATAAAAAGTTTATAAACTATCTAATTAATATCTTTGCTTTCTTGAAAAAAAATATATATACCCCAAATTTTTGAAAAAATAAAAATCATTTTTAAGTGACTGAGTCCCAGCTGACTAGGGCCACACTCTCGCTGCTTCCTATTTTCTAAAATAATCTTCTTATAAACCACTATTTGTGAATGAAAAATTTAAAACAACCTACATTTGACTACAGAGAGTTGAGGTTACTGTGATTTTTTTTTTCCCCTCCTAATTACCAATCACTATATTGTTGGCAGCAAGTGAAGGCCAGAAAATCAGAAAACCTCTCGAGGACTCTCCTGGCTCCTCCAGTACAGAGAGTGAGGCTTAGATTTCACTCTGTTGACTGTGAAGTGATCCATCTCATCCTGCTGCTGTAAGACGATATTTTCCATCCACCTATCAATGTCAGGCCACACTTTCGTATCAAGGAAAGCCAGAATGAAATGATCAGATCATATGAAAGGTTTGTTGCTTGTCGTGGTCAGATAAGTGCCCTGATGCACACAGGGAAGAGACTTTTTTTAATGATGCTATGAATCAGTCCTTCTTAGTTATAAGTCTGCAGGAACATCATGGATTATGCTAAATTCATTTTCCTCACTATTAGACTTAGAGGAAGCTAGCTGCTTACTTTGAAATATATCTGCACTACCAGCATTGAAAAAAATTATCAAAATTCATTTGTCTTCTGGGAGAAACATTCACACAATGAGGGTGGGCTTGGTGAATATAAGTAAATGCAGGGTGAGGACAGAGAAGTTGAGAATGACAAATTCCACAAAGCAAAGCTGCCAGTAGGATTGACAGGGTATGGGCTAATTACTCCAGAGATGACCTCAGCCATGCTTGTGTGAGTGACATGCTAGGGTGTCTGCACCAGGCACATTTGACTTGATGCGTCAATCAGAGTGTTTTCTCATTCACTTACTTGCTCCTGGAGGACTTTTAGTAAAGCTTGTGTGTGGGACTGCTCTTCCTTTGCTTGTTCCAGTTCTGACTTTTTGTTGTTTAATTCCTCCTGGATGGTCAGCAATTGCTGTAAAGTTAAAGGATATTTAGCATAATTAGGATGGAAGGCTGGGTGAATGCAAGATAGTAAAAATATCCTCAGAATGACAAGGAGACTTGTACATACACACTTTAGATATTCATTCAGACACTGGTTGCCTTTTTGTGCATGCATTTCCCCCACTTAATGTCAGGAGCATCACCGTCTTGGATGCACTATTAGGCTGTTTGTATTATTGATGCATGAAACTCATTTTAGAATTTGTGAGGATACCATTGAATTTCTTTGAACAAATGCATATTTGTAAAAATATGTTGAATAGTGTTAGTAAGCAACATGCTGACGGATGAAGAAACTAAAGATTAATAAAAATGTAATCAGTCAACTGGTCCAATTTTATTTCATTTTACATAAAACAATACAGCTAGGTTCATAGTAGCTTTGTAGAGATACTTTACCAAGTGGCAGGGACCAAAGATCCTTTTACTTCTCTGTTATGATGGTGATGTTTTATTAGATCAGCAGGACTGAAGTCCAAACTGCAATCAATATATCAGGCAAGAAAACTGCTGATATAAGCTGTCAAAACACTAAGCTATGGCCTACACTGCTATTTTTAAGCAGGCCACAGAAGGGATTTTTGTAAGCCTTGAGCTCTCCTTGCCCTATCAATTGTAACTCATGCAGAGGCTTGCCCTGTCTGCCAAAAGCCCAGCGCTGCCCTGCACTGACTGTTTGGGATATGGTTCTATGTTAAAATACACATAGGCTGGAGCTTCAAAACAGTCCCTGGAAACAGCTCTGTCTGTTCAGAGTTTCTAGACAACAAAGGACCTATTTCAAAAGACAGGAGAGCACTTTTCCTGCTGCCAAACATAACAAATGCTGCATTGATGATGTGAAGTGTTGGTGTATTCCTGTTTTCTAGGGACCTGTCTCCCACATCCAGGCTATTTCTTCAGGGCCTTGACAAGCTGGCTGCAGCGTGGCCTGGCCAGTTCCTAACTATAAGAGTCTGAAGAAACACTGGCACTGGATTTCTCGTGCGTAAGCCCACCAACTGGAAGGATTACATTAAATCTTCAAAACTACTGGGTTTGGGGAACTTGTGGGATAGCAAGTGCTCAAAATACACACTGTGCTTTCCTTGGAGCTTGTTGGCATTGTTTGTAACTTGGGTACTGCATATAGATTCAATATACTTTGGTTCTTTTGTCATAAACAGTTATTTCTATATAATCTCCCAAAGCTCAGTACCTCCCATCCTACCACCTATCCACACCACCATCACAAATGAGGGGATCATACCACCCACAGTAGATCTCCTAACAGTCTGTGTGATTTAATTCATGCATCAGAGATTAAAGTACAGCAACCAGGGGGTCCTGTTGTCCCTTGGCACAGGGACAAGCATCTATGACTGTGTCTACACAGTGGGGGATGACCTTCTTCCTTCATTCTCATTCACCACTGACCCCCAGAACAGTCCCAAGAGGGTCGGGTGCTCTGACTTTAGGTGATGCAGAATTAATCTTTACCTTTTGATAGAAATTTTAAAATCCCATCTTTAATCTTCCTTTCACAATGAGGGAAATGAAGGACAGTAAATTGTCTTTAAAGGTAGGCATCGCTTAAGTTTGCTCACGGCAGTACTTGAGGTGGCAAAATTTAGAAACTGATGATGTCTAGTCATGGGGGGCTCACCACATTTCTGTCCCTGGGTCTGCACAACAGAACACCAGGAAGACATTAAAAATGAAGCTGCATAAACTCCACACTCATGAGGCAGCTCACATACTTCCATTTACAAAAAGGCTTCCATTTAATTTGGCAACTGTTCATAAATAAGGATCCCTGACTCTGTCTCTGTGTGAGTAGGTTTTTGGATCTTTCTTTTAGTTTTGCTGTCAGTTTCCTGACATATCTGTAATGAGCAAATACTACTTTGGTAATGAGGAGCAAACAATGAGCTTAAGGTTGGGGACAAGACAAAGAAAGGAATACTACTTGGAAATAAATCCCCTGGAATCTTCCATTTCATTCACCCCTTCACAACTCTTCGCACTGTTAAAACATACACTCCTTCCCCTTCCCCACTTCCTGTTTTAGCTTCCATCCTGTCTCATTCCTCTTGGAATCACACTTTTATTTTTTTGAACAGTTAGACAGTATTAGTCAGCTTGAGTTAATATAAGGAAACATCACAGGCTGAGTCGCTTAAATAACAGAGACTTTCTTTCTCATGGTTCTAGAGACCAGAAGTTCCAGATTACCCTGGGTGGGTTTCTCGTGAGGGCTCCCCCCTTGGTGACCTTCTCTGTGTGCTCACATGGCCTTTCTCCAGTATATTTTTTTTTAATTTACATTTTTTATTTGTTCTTTTTAGATATACATGACAGTAGAGTGTATTCTGACATATTATACACACATGGAGTATAACTTACTCTAATTAGGATCCCATTCTTGTGGTTGTACATGAGGTGGAGTTTCACTGGTCATGTATTCACATATGAACAGAGGAAAGTTATGTCTGGGAATCATACTTTTCAAATAACACACCTTCTGTGACATCATCACTCATGAGTAGGCAATCACTTTAATGGTTTATAATGTCTAGGTTTTTATTTGAGTATATTTTTCTTATTTATATATACATGGCTGTTTTGCATGTATTTGTAGGGGTTTACCATATTTCTTTATTGTTTACTATGATATTAGTAAGCATGATGTTTTTAGGATCCATTCATGTTAATATTCTATAGATGTAAACTATTCTTTCTAATAGCTGCATAGTATATTCTATGGGGTACAATGGCCTGATTTTACTGAATCCACTGTCCCAGGGAAGGATACTCAGGTTATCTCCAATTCTCCCTACTCTACACTGGCTGTCTTGGAACATGCTGGTGTGTGTTCCTTTAAGTCCTGTGGGAGAATTTTCCTGAGACACATCCAGCAGTGAAACTGCTGGGTCACAGGGCTGCCTTAAGGAGGTCACATACCCATACTGCCCCACAGAGCAGCTGCAGCTGGGGTACACCACAGCTACAGGAAAGCCTTGTTCAGATTTCTCTGAGAGCCGGGGTACACCACAGCTACAGGAAAGCCTTGTTCAGATTTTCCATTTTTGCCAACATTAGAATATATAGATTCTTCACCTTTAAAACAAAGATTCTATTCTTCTCTGATCCCCTGTGATTATAAGCATCTTATCACGTGCTTGCAAGCTTTGGGGTTTTTATTTATACTTCTTAAAGAATAGTCAAGGCCAGAGGTTCTTGATTCTGGCAATCCACTAATATTTATTATCTAGGAAGTTTTCTTTCTTTCTTTCTTCTTCTTTTTTTTTTTTTTTTTTTTTTTTAAATACTGATTTCTGGGCCCCACAGAAGACCAATTAACTCTAAATATCTAAAGGTAGGATGAAGGCATTGATTGTTTTTCTAAAACCTTCCCAGAAAATGCTAATGTGTAAGTAGGGATGAGAACCTCTGTCTCCTTGAGTGCTCATTTAATCCTCAGTCTTCTGCAAGGTGACCTCCATCCCGAGTCCTCTACTTCAACAGTTCTCACCAGCATCAAGAAGACTTTTGTAAATGGAAGGAGACCCTCAGGGGTATACAAAATTACATACAAGAGGAAGTGAGGGGAAAGGGGGAAAAATATAAGGGGGAGAAATGAATTACAGTAGAGGGGGTAGAGAGAGAAGAGGGGAGGGGAGGGGGGAGGGGGGATAGTAGAGGATAGGAAAGGCAGCAGAATACAACAGACACCAGAATGGCAATATGTAAATCAATGGTTGTGCAACTGATGTGATTCTGCAATCTGTATACGGGCTAAAAATGGGAGTTCATATCCCACTTGAATCAAAGTGTGAAATATGATATATCAAGAACTATGTAATGTTTTGAACAACCAACAATAAAAATTAATTAAAAAAAATAAATAAATAAAAAAGAAAAGAAAAAAAAAAAAAAAAAGAAGACTTTTGTAACTGCCAGCTCATGTGGCAGGGCCTTTTCTTCTTGTCATATGCTCTTTTCAGAGATCCTATTTGTGCCCATGGCTTCAGCCACAGATCTCAAATGCTGGCGCATTACAGAGCCTACATTATAACTCTGCCCGTCTCTTATTGCCCACCAAACTCTTAACTGCTTCAAACTGTGGCTGTCAGCACATTTTCCCACCCCCAGACTTCCTCCCCAGGGATCTAGAGTTAGGACCTTAAGTCACCAGTTCATCACTCTTTAAAGCCCAATGCCTATTCCTCCACCCTTTCTCCATTCATCCTCGCTGTCATAGTTACCATTTCTCTTCTCCTCTGGATGTTGCCTGTCCCACTAACTTTCACCACATATCACCCCAGAATTAAAGTGTCCCATTGCTTAAAAATACAGTTAGCTCCCAAACCAGTGGACTTCTCTCTTTCATTCTTCTCTTCCCCAGACATGCCAAGGTCCCTTCCATGACAAACCTAACTACCAGAATTCTGCCAGGCAGATTCTGACTCAGTCTTTGAGTCAGAACATGGTTTCTTTGTGCAGCTGAAAAGAGCCCATCCTCTAGGCGCACATGACTGTCACCAGGTTGCATGCTCAGACCTTACAGCAGGAACTTGGTTACATTCTCGGTTACTCCTCTGGCACAATACCCTCGTCCAGAGCAGAAGCTGAGCAATTATATGCAGTAGCCTTGGTCTATTCCTAAATAAAGATGTCCTCCAATCACCCAAGCACAGCTAGTCATCCACCTTCTATGTTTCCAAAACACTTGCTATAGTATGTCACATTTCATATCTATCTCTCCAACTAGACCACATCCACCAATGGGAAGGTCAAAGGTAGGTAGTAAATTAATGAATGTCTCTGGTTTGCCTACTTTATGGGATTAAATCATGTTTTAGCAAACAACAAAAAAACTACTTGAGGTTCTATCACTGGGTAATTTATTGTTGTAGACATAAAGCTTTCAAAGGAAAGTTCCATTGAAGACATTTTGATTCATTAGTCTGGTAGTTTTAGATTTCCTTCTTAATCTGAATAGGAATATTTCTTAAAAGGTTAAATAATTCCAATCAATGAGTTTATAAATATGTAATTTATTTCCCATAAACCACCAAAAAGAGAGCAATACCACCAGTAGAGGGAAAAATAAAATCAAAATCCTTGGACTGCTCTTTGCATTCTACAAAATTAATGCTTTCTTTTGTTTACAAAATATAAACTTGTGAATCTAATATTTACATATTCAAAACAGTGGTGATTCAAAACTGCTATTCTTCATTTGACTAGATGCCCTATAAAAACGGTGAGATAGTTCACAACCAGATAATTTAAGTTAGGCTTTCTGGCCCTTTTCATTGAAATTTATGAGACTGTATAATATTCTTTCTGGCTGGAATTTTTAAGTACCAACGTGTCTCAATTATAGAAGTTCACAAGCAGCTAGAACTTAATCAGAAGTGTCTCCTGGCTGGATTGGCTGACTGCAGCATAATTTTAATTTAACATTTGAGAGTATGGCATTCAACAGATGCACTATTACATTCTTCGGTGGTTACAACTGAGTATGTTCCAATTAGACAATTATCCATATGCCAATCAAGTGGAAACACTCTGGTGGACAATAAACAGGTAAATAAATGCCGTACCTGACACATCTTGGTATTTCCAGGTGACTGATTTAATAGGATCATTTGTAAAGCTCTTTGGGGACGTAGACTTCCATGTGTAATGGGTCTTTCTTTCTGACAAATTCAAAGAGCATTACAAATGTTATTTGGAGCCCCAGAATAAGTGAGGTCACATTTTCACTTTTACAGATGGGAGGATCATAGGCACATAGAGGCTGAGTCACGTATCTGAGGTCACACTGTCTGGGAGAGACCTACCACTTGCACAGCTTAATTTTTCTCCCTCAAATTGTGAATTCTACCTTGGAAACCACACTGCACCATCAAATTTAAATGGAAATCAGGAAATGCCAATCTTTCCTCCTAGCAATGACCTCCACCCAAGCACGCATCACTCCCACTTGGAAGCTAGACTGCTGGAGACCTGCCATTGTGTGTACCTATGAGCCATGTGGTAGATTTCACTTTCTTTTAGAAACTGTGACCCCCAGGCTGGGGATGACTCAGTGGCATGGAAGGCATGTGGTCTTGGGGTTTGAGCCCAGTACCAAAAAGAAAGGACAAAAAAAAAAAATATAACCCCTTCTTGTGTTTTTTCTAAAACTCATATTTTTTTTTTTTATCAGGGTGAAGTTTTTATACAGTTAACAGATTATATAAGGTTAGATTCCAAGAAGGTCATAGATGGCAGTGTAAACACTCTGTATGAAATACACCAGCAACATGCCATTATAAGCTGACACTCACAGGAATCTTTGGCAGGATAATGTGTGGCTAGGGATAGAAGTGGTGGTTGCCACAAAGTAGAGAAGACCCTAAAATAGAACAACGATTTTGTGTTTTCCAAGGTGGCAGAGGACTAAGTGCCCTTTCTAAATTTATGTTGCTGGCAGGTCAGGAAACTCTTTTTTGTTAGGTCAGGTAACTGTGACACCAACACACACACACACACATGCACGCACACACACAAAATCACTATACTTTTCCTCTCTTCCCTTTGCTTGGCTCTCTATTCAGTTCTGAAGCAATCTGCTAATATTCATTCATTCCTTCAATCAGCTCTGAGTTTCCTATGTGCAGGGCTGGGTATCATGGAAGCTACAGAGGAAACAATCAATAAGGACCTTGTCCTCAAGATGATAGGTCATGAGGATACTAATTAATTTAGGAAAGCAAGAAATATTCTTAATAATAGCTACAACCAATGTTGTTTTCATAGGAATCCAGGAGGTTTGGGGGAATCAGATTCAGGGTTGGAAGAACAGGCTCAGGGGCATCCACTGTGAATCACAACCTGTTCTACTTATTGGAACTGAATAGTCATGATAGAAACCTGGAAACCTGTTAACTCACAGAGGATCATCAACTTAAATTCTACATGTTTTTGCCCTTTTGACTCAGTCTAAACAGAGAGTATTCCATCTCCATAACTCTGTTATAAATCAGATGCCCTACTCAGGAGGACACGCCTTTAAAACTAGTAAAATATCACCTAAGGAAATGAGGCCAGGGACTTCCAAAGGGAATTTCCACCAAAGGCCATGTGGGTGTGACTGGGTCTGGATGGGCTGGTCCCAGGAGAACTTGCAATGTTCAGTCTCTGTGGCAATGCCTGGGAGCAGCCAGCCTCATACTGTCTGTGCACCCTGACTCTAGCCTCATTTCTCCAATTTTTCAACCTGCAATGTGACACCCCCCACTCCCGGGGCCAACTTTGCCAGCTCCATGTCCTGCCAGTCTTGAGTAGGGAGAAAACCCCCTTAATCTCTTCCCCCTTGGTACCATCCTTCACCCCCATGTCTCCCCTGCTCTCCAGACCCTCCAACCCTCCATCCTGTTTCCTTCTGACTTCATACTGTTGAGGAACATCAGCCAGGAATCCTGCTGACAGTCTCCCACCTATGCTTGTTTTACATCTAATGCTCTGAATCCCAAGCCAATCCCCAATTGTTAGGGAAAGTGTGAGGTGTAAAAAAATCAAGTGCATATCAGAACAGCCTAGGAGGAAGGCTTTGCCTAAAGGCAAACACATCAAATGGTATTTCTGACAAAGCAGAGAAACCTGGCTCAGGGGAAGGACCATCATTTACCACCCAGGTCCTGCAAAGTTCACGCTTCTCCTTGGGAAAAAAAAAAGACAGGATTGAACAAGCCTGAATTTTCTCATCACAGGGGGTGGTAAGACTACTCAAGATCTATTCTAGTTGAAAATGTCATCTGCTTCCACCTGGGGATGAAGCCGCACTTCAATTTATGCCAAGGTATGAAAGTAACTATGCCTGTGGCCTCCCTCCCTCAGGCGCATGACCCCTGGGGGAGGAACATGGCTTGGAGAGAACTCCACCATTCTGATGACTGATACCAGAACCCTGGATCATAGAAATGAAATTGTGTTCAGAGCTAATATCCTATTACACCAGACCATACATATTTAATTCCTTGGGTCTTTCCTCATAAATCAATTCCTCCGGGCCTTTAATCTCGTCAATATCTTTCCTGATATTGAATTTTAAATGCCATTCTCATTGCTAGGCAGAAAAGGCAATCTCTTGTTCTTGATGGGATCAGGCTTCATTTACAGCCAAGGGACACCTGGAGCATGGTCCTGTCCCCTGACACTGCTGCAAAGATCTGAATGTCAGCCAGAGCAAAACAACCCAGGTGCAGGCCTCCTGGCCGAGGTGGGAGGGTGAGGAGTGTACAGGTGGGCAGGAGGGTGGGGATTGCCCTCCCAAACATAAACACCATTACCATGGGGTCATGTTTATCAGTACCTTGGGTGCCTGAGACTGCTAATGAGAAGTCAGAAATAAATGTTTTCAAGGGTCTGGGCCCCCAGGATGCCTGAGACATGAAGTGCCCTGTTTCCTCCAGTGGGCCACACAGAGCCAGGAACTCCATTCCTCCATCCTAAGAGCCTGAACCAAAGGATGCACAGTGTACATACATCTGAGTGAGCTCTCCTAGGACATGCAAGGCGAGAGGTAAGCAACACTAGGAAGGAACCCCAAAGAACAGGAACTGATGGCTAAAAATACTTTCCCCAGGTTCCCCAGGGCAGCAGCACTTTCCCTGTTGTAAGGAAAGAGGGAGGAAACCCAAGAATCCTTTAAGTCATGCAAAATTTGCAAAAAGAGGCAAGAGTGATTTTTATCAGTCTGAAAAAACCATGGGGAAGTTGTAAAAACACAGGAAGCTACGGAAATGCAGATCTGAGGGTCTAAATCTGTAGCAAGTAGTGTGGTCCCAAGGGCGGGGCCTGGGAACTGTCTGCTAGGGGTGGAGGAGTTAAGTGAGTACAGTGGTACTGAATTTTGAAACAACAACAAAACTAACTGAAGGTCCATCCATTTATTATCACAGTGTATCAGCAATTCTAAGCAAAATTGGTGATGAAATATTCCTTCCTCATAAAAATCTTCAGTTGATCTGAATTCTAAACAATTGCGACCAGTACTATTAAAATTTAGCAACACATACATCATCTTCAAATTAGCCCATTCCATCTTTCACAAACATATTATATATTGAAACTGTCTTGCTCCATCTCTCAGCCCTCTCCCCTTCCTCACAAGAGAACTCACCTACACTCATTTTTTTTTTTTTTTTAATTTAGAATCTTTTGAGCTTGCTTTGAAAGCAGCGTCTCTAGAGTCCCTGGAGCACCACATATATCCTGCATTTCAGCAGTAGATTAAAAATAAACAATGATAGAACACTTATCACAAAGACTACAAACTTGAACTTGAGCTACTTGGATTCATACCACAGGTCTGCTTCAAGAATTTTTATATTTAAAATTTAAAACAGTGAGATTAAAAACTATGAGTGGTATTATTTTGGGTTACTAAGTGCTAATTTTAGTTCCTATATGAAACATCTTAACTGAATTTTAATATTTAAAATATTGAATGTATTGTTAATTGTTAACTTTAAAACTAAAAAATAAATCAAGAAAATGTTATATTTGTGGCATAATTAGCAGTTGCCTAAACAGCTTCTTTTGCATGGGTTTTATTAAAATTCACTTATTACTTAAGGGACAATGATTTACATACAGTATTATGTTAACTGTAATAAAGGATCAAAGTTCAAACTCTTAGGTGGGTTAATGAAAACTACTGAATAGATTTTTTTCATTGTACTATAATATTTTGTTCTGGCTTGGATATATATGGAATTACATATATTAGAAACTTCAGTCTGCATCTCCTTCCTGGTCATTATCATCATTTGTATCACTACATGATTGACACTGAAAGCAATGTCATTTAAAGGAGGGAAAGATAACAAAGATTCTCTCTTAGTGTTAAATTGAACTAGGTGCAAAATTGTCATAGACTATGTATAGGGCAACCAGGTGCCCAAGAGAGGGATATCATGACCCTGGGCTGGGAGCTGGAAGAATCTTCCAGTAGACATGGTTTTAAAGACCATTTCCTTTGTTTAAATAAACCCTTGGGAGAGACTTATGTGAAAGACAGATGCTTCCTGGTATTCATATAAACCAGTGAAATTATCAGCAATGATATGTTATATCCCAAATAAGGCAACAACCTAAAAGAAAGCCAAGGATTGGCACAAAGGCAAAAAATAAGCCAAATGTCAGCATTTCAGAAGTTATTAGCCTGATTAGTTCTACTGTTGATTTGCTGTGAAACCTTGAACAAGTCAGTTTACTGCCCTGGTCTCCTCTTTTTCTTAAACTTTCCACCCTCACCACTATCTCATAAGGATTAATTTCTCATCTGCAAAGCAATGCACCAATTAATTTCCTGAACACAGGAAAAGCAGATGCAAAAGTAGTTCAGAAGGCTCTAAACCCATTTTCTCTCTTTTTTTAGATGATTTTTCTTTATAGTGTAATTTGCAGGTCATCTTAGTTTCCTGATCTGCACTTTCTTCACATATTAAATAAACAATACTTACCCTTGGGATATTGTGAAATTGAAGAACATTGATTAAGTGTGGGAGACTCCTTGAATGGCAAAAGATACTGAGTTAAATAAAAGTGCTGCCATTATCCTCTCTGAAAAAATGGAGAGGGAAATCCAGCAAGGTCAAGTGAGTTTTAACTGACCTGAGTGAGCAGTGCCAGGGATTAATATTCACAGAGAAAGGTACATTGTTAGCTCCACCCTCACCATGCTGCTTACCGTCCTCCAGCCAATTTCAAAACACAGACTAGCCAACTTGAATTAACATCATTCATGCAATTTATAAGAGAAGATGTCAAATGCCTTGCTGAAGTAGGAATAGATATCAGTGCCAGTCTCTCCATTGCCTTTCCTGGCAATTCTGCTGCAAATGATAATCCAATTTGCTTGGATTTATTTATTTGTATCACTCCTTTTGCAATTATATGAGGTGGTTATCACCCCAACCTCTGGGCACATGTACCGTTGTTAATATAGAAATTTAAAACATTAACATGTTTTCCAGCTGGGTTGCCCATTTACCTCAATCAAACAAGAACCTGATTGAACAGCTGGGTCTTGCAATGTGCTCCAAAGGCCAACAGAGACTGGTTCTTTGTAAGGGTTATAACTCAGTCATGATCAGAGACGACAGCTAGAAAAACCTATATAGGTGACTTGTGACCAAAATCTTGTGGCCATTTTTGGATGTGTCTTTCACTAGCAATCAGGGCCTGATCAAATTCAGCCACTGGAGAGTCAATCCATAATTCATTTCGGCATCATCAGCAATATATATTAACAATATCACTAGCCTCTTTGGTTGTAGTTTGGGGAAAGCAGCTTTTGATTTAATGGGTGTAGGAATAAGGATATGTGTTAGAGGCTTAAGAACTTTTAGTTGAATCTTACTGGTATTGCAAAGACCTAGCATGTTCTGCAGATAAATGAAGGGAGGAAATACAGTTGCAGGTCTTATCCAAGGATGGAACCTTTCTTTATTCTGGATGTAGATGGTTCTTATCACTTAACACTTAACTCCAGATAATGGCAGAACTTTAGTAAACATAATTCAATAATTCAATGATTACAATATTTGCAATTTTTCTCAGTTAACACAAATTGACATTTTAAAGACTTGGAGAATCAGATATCTAGGGGCAGGATAGAGAGAGAAACATAGTCCCTGAACTTCTTGAATCTTTGGGTGACTCAAGGACAAACTTCATAAATAAATGGACATATTCATCTATTATAGGAGAAGTGAGAGGAAGAGAAAGTCTGCTTCTTCCCCCCAAGGTTTCCAAGGTATTTTAATACATTTAAGCTGGCCTGGAACCCCACAGTTTAGGAGTCTTAGAATAGCGGTACCCTTGGAGATCTCCAAGTTTTACCTGTTGTTGGCTCCAGGGTCAGGTAAGGGCTGTACCAGACAAGACTCCTTTCCCTGAGTGTTTTTAACAACCTGCAGGTGGTCTTGTTGCAGCTGCTTAGCCTCTGAACTATATGGATTTGTCCTTCTTTGAACTGCAGACACTTTTAAAGGAGAAATAATGATGATAGCAGCAGTAACAGAAAACCTTAACAAATACTGCCATTGTGAAATGTGCCACATATTCTTAATAGCTGGGGCTGAGGTTTAACTGGTAAAATACAATACAGAATCACCATCTTGCATAGATCTTAAAAGTGCAGAGAGAAAATTACCAACTCAAACCAATCTTCTCTACCTCTAAAACATTAAATAAGGAAACTAAGGAAATAAGCTGAGTTCATCAGACCCTTTGCAATGGTATGGTGTTAGTATGGCCAAGAATGATAACAGCAAAAAAAAAAAAGGTCTTCAGGTTACAAAAATTAAAGGAAACTAGAGCCGTAGCTTCACAATTACTATTGACATCACATCACACACTATATAAAGAGTTCCTCTAGCCTAAGCCATACCCCTGTTCTCAATCTGCAACTGCATACAGTTCCATATCACTTGTGAGATGTCTACGTCTACCTATATCCTTTAGGTGAAAATTTCAAGCATAAGTTTTGCTGAAGGCAGCTCAAAGTCCAGTTCCTAACAATAATAGTGCAGAAAAGATGATCATCCATACAATATAGATACTTAAGTTTGCATTACAAAAATGATAGATAGCAAAGTTATTGTTGATGTCTTCTCAAAAGAACAGGGAAACCACATTTTAAGGGACTGATAGCAGACTTGGTGTACCAATGAGTCTTTGCTTCCAGATGACAACTTGAAAATGTAAATCATGATATAGAGCAAATGATAATAAGCAGTTGCATTCTAGTCCAAGTAATTAAAAAAAAATCTCTGGATTAATCTGGGAGAGTTAAAAAATCACATTTTGTCACTGAGTTCACTGTAGATAACTTTTATCATGGTAAGAAAGTTCTCTGCTATTCCAAGTTGTTAAAAAACTTCACTTTTCTTTGGCTGTTTTAGTTTTAAATCATGAACTGATATTCTTTAGCTACTAAAATGATTATATTACTCCAGCTTAATCTGTTAATGAGATAGCTTCCATTAACAGACTTTTCTAACTTTGAAACAACCTTGAATTCCTGGATTAAGTCTAATTTTATAGTTTATAAAATACCAGATTAAAAATTTTCTTTTTTAAAGGATTTTAAATCTATATTCATAAATGACACTAGTCTGTAATTTCCTCCCTGTTTTCATGATCCTTGTCTTGAATAGTGTCAAACCTTATGAACTAGTTGGGAAGTATTTCCTCCTCCTTTTGTGTTCTCTGAATAAATTTGTAAAGATTGGCAGAATTTGCCCTCGAATGAGGGTAGAACTTGCCCCTGGAAACAATTTTGTATTTGCTGTTACTCATTTAAAGTTTGTAATTTTTTCCTCTAACTTCTGTCTTACATGTATCCCACCTCCTCTGATATATTGAATTTTAATTATCAATTACCTCTAAACATTTTAAATTCAAAGTTTAATTTTTTTTTGGATACAAGGGTTTAGAAGTATACTTCTAAATTCTAAATATATAGGATTTAGCTATCCTTTTTTTTTGGCATTGATTTTTCTTAAGTTTTATTGTGATCAGAAAATTATACCACTCCTTTGAAATTTGCTGAGATTTGCTTGAAGGCCCAGTGAAGGATTAATTTTTGTAAATATTTCAGGTATATTTGAAAAGGAGAGTTTTCTGTATATATCCTGGGGATCAAAACTAGTGGCTGAGTTCTGTGAGAATGCTTCATTGGTACAAACACAGGTGGTCACAGCAGTTCAGACTAGAAACAGCAGAGCTGCTTAGAAAAGTGTCCAGATTCCCTAATATATTCTTAGTCTTTCAGCTAAATACTGGGGTTGTGTGTTCTTGACCTTAAAGTGTACATCTGTGATATAACCTTGCTTTTTAATATTAAGCGAAACAATTAGGAGAAATTTTAAGCACTGTGCTGCCTGGTCTGGAGGCTTCTCAACTGTCTTTTCTAAATCTCCATTCTTTGTTATGCATGGTGCAAATAAAAATGTCATCTCCCAGGACTTATCAAGGCTCTTCAAGCCTTTGGATAGAAAGAACTTTGTTGGATCAGAAATATCTGCAATCAGACATACACACACGTGGCATCAATGCTGATGTGCTGGCCTGGTTCCTAAGGTTCCAGCTGTCTTTTATAGCTGTGGGCCAGCACAGGTTGTACGGGAGAAGACCAGTGACTGACAGGCTCCCTAGCATCTCCATTCCAGCAGAGCCTGATAATGACTTCTGAGGACAGGATGACTTGGTCCATCCTTACACTTCAACAGACTTCTCAGAAATCCAGACCTGTTTGGTCCACAGGATGACATTGTTTATGGGGCGACGAGTGGGGAAAGAAGCAGAGTCTGAGAACCAGGCAACAGTTCAGAGTGTTCAGTTGCTGAGAGTAAACGTGTGCTGACTCAAGGAGCCATTCATTCATTCATTCATTCATTTAGTTGCTGGGTATGAACCACTAAATTAGCCATAGAAGATTGGTTTTAGGTATCAGGATTAGTTTCAGTTCCATTCAGTATCTGAAGAAAAAAATAAATTAACACTTACCTAACATATGGCCCTTATGTCCCAACTCATAGAGTAAGATATAAATAAACAATAAAGGAAAAAAAAATTCTCAGAATGCAGACAGGCAGGAGGGGACAAGAGTCAGGGGCCTGGGTAGTGGGAAGGGAGACCAAGGTGAGGGGCTGGGCTTAGCTCAGTGACTTGACTTCTCAATTTGATTGAAACTATATAGTAAATAGGTGGAATTAGGGACTCCCTAGGGCCCTTCCTTGTTCTAACATTCTGTATTTTGTATCGCTCTTGTTGTAACAATAGTGGTAAACATATCTTTTCTAAATTTATTTGTTTGTTTTGTTTTTTTGGTGCTGGGGATCGAACCCAGGGCCTTGTGCATTCATGGCAAGCACTCTACAACTGAGTAGATCCTCAGCCCCAGACAAAATACTTTTATTTTACTTATTTATTTATATGTGGTTCTGAGGATCGAACCCAGGGTCTCACACACGCTAGGCAAGCACTCTACCACTGAGCCACAACCCCAGCCCCTAATTTTTGTATCTAAAGAAAAATTCCAATTATGATCACATTCTACTTTCTTTTCCTTATTTATTTATTTATTTATTAACTGTGAATGGGTTATGTAGTTAAAGATGAGCATAGATTTCACAGAGAAATGGCTAGCAAATTGTGGACTTAAAGTCAGGCAAGTCAGTTTGCAGCTTGGCTGAAGACTGGCCTCATTATGAAAGACCCCAAGGGCCCCAAAGGGGAAAAGACAAAACCTTGGAGGCTCTCCTTACAGCTTCTCTGAACTTGATCAGTTCAGATTACCAAAGGTAGAGTGTCAAAACTCTATCTGGAGTACTCCCTTTCCTTTCTCCCCAAGTGATCAACAGGAGGACTGCTGGGGGAAATGGTAAAGAGAACTCGGCAGGACAGATCTCTTATGGAGTTTACAGTTAGGCCATTACTAAAACCTTCCTGACATAAATTGTCAGTAGCAATGAAGAAATAAGAAACATAGGGAAGAAATATAAAAGACAGAGAAAAGAGAGCAAGGTATACAGATAATGAATGAAGTACAACATTGCAGTGTACGATTGTGTTTAAATGTCTGGAAGTGTGTAGTGCACCATCTCAGTAAATCACTGGCTCAGGATAAAATGTAAATCATGGGTGGAAACACACACCTGACGTGGAAATGAGAGTTTTCCTCCTCACCCTCTCTGACTGAACATCTGAGTGATACCTGGCTTTAAATAAACGAAGGTGATGATGATGGTGAAGACCTAGGAAAAGGACTTGTGGATGTGTGGCAGGACCACAGGGCAAATTAAGAGAACAAAAGGACGACTAAGATAAAGCTCTCAAAAATCACTATATTGGTCTTTCATTATAAAACCTTCAGGAAACAGGTGTTTTCACTGATTAGAGGCGAGAAGTGGGTGGTCTACAAAGTGAGGACCAGATTGGGCACTAACTTTAAGTTTCCCTAGATGACTATTCAGGGTGCTTTGTTAAACAGAGGAGAAAACGTAGTTTTTAACCAACCATTGAGCATCTTGGAAGTGAATTCCCAATTCCACACTTTGGTTACAGTTCCAGGAACTTTAACTATGTTTGGCTATCCCATTGGTCAATACATAGAAGTGATCAACACTGTGTGTTTTTATGTATCTAGAGAAAATGACTGAAAGGAGACATGCAGATGTTAATAACAGTCAGATCTGGGTAGTAATGCCATGAATAATTTTTGTTTCCTGTTAATTATTTCCTTTATATTTCCGAGTTTTCTGCATTGAGCATGAGTTCTTTTGCAAAATGGAAAATAAAACAAAAACTAAAATGACAAACTTGGGCTCAGGAAAATGATAGTCCCACCTACATTTCTGCCCCTTTGTGTATTCTCTTATTCAGATAAAGAGGAGTTTTTTCTTCTGACTCATTCTTTGTTTCCAAGTTGTGTTCCTTCACAGAGATAAGAGGAAAAGCAAGAATATCACTTAGAAAGCTAAATGATGATCTCACAGAAAGATGATATCACTCAGAGTAGGAAAATAATGACGAGGTGGAGAAGACAAATTTAAAATATGCTTTTGTGTTCACAATGACTGGGTAAACTTTTGTATGGTAAGGTGTGGAGGCAGCATTTAGGAAGGTAATTGTTGGAAAATCTATCCTTGCTTCCTCTTCATAACCTTCGTTTCTGATGAGAAGGCTATTGGCCCATCTTTTGAATCCCCAGGTTGCCTCTCCTAACCAGCTGCATGGAGAAAGCCCTGGAGCTTGATGCCCTCCCAACTGCAGCCCGATTGGAGAGGCAGATAATTGCATGAGTCTGGCTGGGAGCAGGACACCTGCTGTATGCAGGCAGCCATGGTGCTGGCAGGGTTCAGGGCTTCCAAGTGAAGGAGCAGGCTTCTGTGCACTGGCAGGCTATAAAGAAAGGAAGTCAAGGCCAGATTATCAGGATTCATTTTAGCATCCATGGCTGGAGGGAGAGAGACGGCAGTGGTCAAGCTGAGTAGAAGGCTAGAATGTGTCTGCGGCAAAAGTCTGTCTTGATTTACTACATTTAAGAAAAGATCCATTTCTCTATAAATCTGGTACTCATAGTGTGATATGGCCCATAAGTCAGGAGGCAATTTCCAAAAGAGGTGGTGAAAGGGAAGGTCATTCAAAGGCTATCCAACCACTGCTGCTGGCAGAGTCAGGAAAAGCAGTTCCTCTAGCCCAGGAATGGCTGCAAGTCAACTAGAGATTCAAGGTTTCCCATGCAGATGTCAGAGAAAGCTGCAGAAGGCAGAAGCCAGATGATTGTAATGGTCTGCAGGGCAATGCCATTATTTCTCCTCCTGGCTCCTACAATGATTCGTCTGCTGGCCTCATTATTTTTAGAAGGAATGATTACTAATAAGGATGCATTTGATGATCAGATTAATTAATGGCAGAGTGGGATAACTAATGATGAGATGAAACCTCCCATAGTTAAGTTTTATTAGGCTTCTCTTTCTCTTCCCAGAAGTGAAGAGATTTATTTTTGCAGTTCAAATTTAATAACTAAAAGCTGCATGTATGTTATTTTCCTTTGGCTAGCTCTTACTCTGCTAATGCAAAGACCAAATTAGGGCTGTGACAACAAGTCAGAAAACAGGCCATGGGTTTTTGCCATGGTACTGTTACAATGCACAAACACTCGAAAGATAGAACTCCCCAGGCTTTTGGAGTTGGAGGTGTAGCTCAATGGTAGAGCACTTGCCTCCATGCACTAGACCCTGGGTTCAATTCCCAGCACTGCACAGAAACCAACAAAAAGCAAACTTCCCAGGCTTCTGCAATCATGGTCACTGTAGTTCTAAGGCACTATTTTTCAGAGAAGGTCTCAAAAAGTTATGGGACAACAGAAGGCGTACAGGAGCTGTGGCCAGACAGATTTGGGATGGAGTCCACTCTCTGCCAGGTATACCTGCATGCTGGGACAGTTACTTGACACCTGTAGGTCTGTTTCTTTCTTTCTTTTGGGGTACCAGGTATTGAACTCAGGGGCACTCGACCACTGAGCCACATCCACAGCCCTATTTTGAATTTTATTTAGAGACAGGATCTCACTGAGTCACTTAGCTCCTCACTTTTGCTGAGGCTGGCTTTGAACTTACGATCCTCCTTTCTCAACCTCCTGAGCCTCTGGGATTACAGGTGTGCACCACAGTGCCCCAATGTAGCTCTGTTTCTTTCTGGACAAACTGGCCTGGGCTTATGCTTTGAGGTGTTGTGAGGATTGAGTAAAATACTCTACAGGTGCTTCTGTGAGGGAGTAGCCTTCCTGGAAGTGGCACGAGAGCAATCGCACAAGCTATATGGGATCAGGGAACTTTGGATCTGGACTCATCCACACTTACTCTGTGAATCCTGAGTCTTCTCTTAAATTTCTGCAGCTGTTTATATTTTTTACCTGGAGCATGGAAGTTGCCATGGCAGTCTGCATCTGCAGAGTAGCTTTTTGAATTGGGTTTGCAGATGTGGTCTCATTGTATGGCAGCTAAGCCTCAGTGAGTCAGAAGGACTCACTCTTCAGGTGAAGAACCTAGGCTCAGACTGCCTGATGTCCCAAAGCAGAACAAAAAACAGTGAAGCCAGAGCCTCCTTTTCCTTTCACTAGTTCAGTGTCATCTTATGACTCACGCCTTCAGTGGTGCGAACACAGCTTCTTTCTTCCCTCATCTTATGACTTCCCTCCAGGGAAGACAGCAAGCATGGTACCCCATGGTCCACCCTTGCTTCAAGCTGCTAATCAAAAAAAAAAAAAAACAACTTTGGGAGGTTCTCCTCTCCATTATCTTTACTTTTTGTCTTTCTGTCTTCTCCAGAGTCCAACAGGAAAGTGATTTGAAAACTCCCAAGCCCCTAACAGATGTCAGGTGCAATCATTTCAAACAGGCAGGACTTTGTAATGTAAAGCCCAGGGCCAAGAATTAGAGAATTGATTTCTATTTTTGGTTCCAAGTGTAGCCAACAATCTCTGCAAGAGTCTCCTGCTGAAGTGGGATAACTACCTTCTCCAGGTGTAAGGGGGAAGGCACGCTGCAAACGTCAGAGCATGCATATGTTGCCAGCAGGAACTCTAACAAATGACCTTGAGGAGGCTAATGAATTTTCATCACGTGGGCTGCTACTATAATGCACCAACCCTAAGTATGTGCCTGAAGAATGGAAAGAAAATGAAATGACAAACTCTGGGATAATGAAAAGAAAGGGAGATCACAGTGGACTCAAAATTTGGCTGCTCTTGTGAGCTCTGATGTTTTAGACATTGGACCCTTTTAAAGCTCCGTCATCTGAGAGATGTCCATGTTATGTGATTTTTCTGATTCAAGTAAAATGCCAGTGGCTTTTAATGTGAATGTGGGAAATGTCTTGCAAATTATTTTCTATGCCAAAAAAAAAAAAAAAAAAAGAAACTGCATCTGGGTAGTTGAAATGGAATCAGATAAATGTGGGGTATGTCTGCAGTCACAGCTTGTAAAGACTCCAGGTTTTTATGTGTCTATTTATACATGCATATATGTTTGAACTTTTTAGAGCCGAAGGCTTTACTAAAAGTAGTCCTGTGGCTCTATATGGTAATAATGATGTTTTCTTGCCCTGTCCAGTGGTACTGAATTCTTATGTGCATGATGTATAATGCTTTCATATATTAAAGACATTATGATAATATTGTTAAAAGCCTCTTCCTGGATGAGTCAACAATGAGATCATCACATATATATTATTATTCCTTCCAACTGGCCATTTCTGATAGTCATAGACTCTACTTAGTCAGTCAATGTTTTTGTCTAGCATCTAGATAGATATTGCATAAGAGCCCTTAAGATATAATTTATTATAAAAAATGTTGAATTTCTCCTCATAGAGGGATTTCTCCTTTTCCCTTTTTCTTGTCCTTCTGTGTTTATGCCAGCTTATTTTTTTGTTTTTTTTTAGTTTTAACAACAGATGAAGAATTAGTTGTTCTTCCACAGCACCTTCCCATATCTCTGCAAGTCCTTCTCAACCTGATTTGGGACATTTTCTACTCTTCTACTTTCTGCATAGTCCTTGGCACCTAGGCTCCTTTGTACCATGGTTTTTGTTTTTTCTGTTTGTTGTTTTCTTTGGTTCCCTGCCTCCTCTGTCTTCTAAGAAGACAGACTGGGTGGCTAGCAAAGTTAGCTATTCCTCTATCTTTATGGCGTATCACAGCCCCTTCATGTCTCCTTTTCCCCACTGCTTGTCTTCCTTTTCCTCCCTCTAACTCCCTTTTAATCCTAGAACAGCTATTTTTTACTCCAAAATATTCTGCTTTAAGTTGCCTTCATAAAACTTGCTTGCTGTTCTTTCTTTCCTTCTATTTCTGGATGGCCAGAATAATTTGCAATACCCTCCCCACCTCTACACCTGGCCACATGCTAAGTAAGAATCCATCCAAAGACTGGGTTAAAGTCAAAAGCCCCTGAATCAGGTTCCTGTTCAAGATATCAGATGCAGCGTGTGTGTGTGTGTGTGTGTGTGTGTGTGTGTTTGTGTGTTTCCCTTCCTCTAGGAACTTGATTCAAATATCTTTCAGTGAAGAAATTTATATAAGCAAACCAAACAGAAAGGGAATTCCAGGGAGTTCATGATATATGATAGGTTTTGCCCCTGTAGCATCCTCTGCTTGCCTTAAAATGGAGCCTGCTGGTCAGTGAGCCCCCAGCTACCATGCAGGAGAAGACAGCCAGACAGGAGTGCTGGATGCAGCAATGAGCAGACCGTACATTTAAACAGACAGATGGCGAATCACAACCTCACTCATGAAGAAGCCTGTCATGAAACAGACTAAAATTCAAAAACTGAACAGCCAATACTGGAATTAATGGAAATGACTTGGGAACAAAAGGAATTTTAAAAATTCTAATTAGTATTCTTAAATAGAGTTGAAAACATACCATAAAACAAAACAAAAAAAAAAAAATAAAAGAATGTGACTACATGAAAAGAGAATAATCACAGAACAAAATAAAGTTTTGGAAATAACATAATTATCAAGCAGAAACTTCAATGGAAAGGATGAAAGAAAAAGTTAAAATGGAAAATGTTAGAAAACAGATAAAGAACATCATGCTCATGGATCCATTATCTGAATGGTGCTTATTTCAGAAAATAATGAAAACCTGAAATGAGCTGGGTGTGGTGGTGCATGTCTGTAATCCCAGTGGCTTGGGAGGCTGAGGCAGGAGGATCACAAGTTCAAAGCCAGCCTCAGCAACTTATCGAGGCCTTAAGAAACTATGTGAGATCCTGTCTCTAAATAAAATACAAAAAAGGGCTGGGGATGTGGCTCAGTGGTTAAATGCCCCTGAGTTCAATCCCCAGTACCAAAAACACAAAAAAGAAAACCTGAAATGGAAGGATCTGTAAACTCTCATGTTAAGTGAAATAAGCCAATTTCCAAAAACCAAAGGTTAATGTTCTGATACGTGGAAACTAACCCACAACAAGGGGGTTGGAATGGTGAATAGAAGTTCAGTGGACTAGACAAAGGGGAATGAAGGGAAGGGAGGGGGAATGGGAATAGGAAAGACAGTAGAATTAAACTGACATAACTTTCTATGTACAGATATGAATATACCACCATGAAGCTCCATATCACGTACATCCACAAGACTGGCATCCTAATTAGAGTAAGACATACTCCATGCTATGTCAAAATAGACTCTACTGTCACGTATAACTAAAAAGAACAAATAAATTATAAAAAATTAAAATCTGAAAACAAAAGTGAAAAATGATCAAGAGGAGAGACTCCCTTGTAAATAAGCCCTCAAGGCATATTGGTCTCCCAGCTCTCCTAGCACGCCCTTCTCGATGGGCTGGGAGAACTGGGTCTGCTGCATTTTTGAGGATTTTCACAGCTTTCAAGAGTTTTGTTTTTTAAAAGAAGTTATCTCTTCCCCTAAAATTTTCTAATCATTAAGAGCAGCAACATCTGCACCCCACCCACCTACATGGCGCGGAATCAAACGCCACCTTCACCTCCACATTCTGTCTCCCCAGCACAGCCACCTCCACCTCCACAGCTACCACTGCCACTCCCGTTGTCATTATTATTGTCTTGATTTTTACATACACATTATACTTCATTACATGTGAGTGTAGGGGTGCAACCAAGCGTGAGCTTTTCTCTATCACTAAGAAAAGAAAAAGTAATTATTAAGCAATTATTGTTTACCCAAGTTTGCAGTAGGCCTGATTAACTTACTCATGTTCTACTTTGAAAACACTTACTGATTCCTTAATATGTACCCCAAGACGACTCTTGCCTGATATTCAGCAAACTAACTGGGGTTACCCCATCGGGAAAGCAGTGATAATTTAGTTCTTTAGGTTCCATAAAATCAATCTGAATTAGTGAGATAATGTAATGCAAATACAGAAAATCACACATATATTCTTTGATTTTAAGGAGAAAAATACTTGCTATTTCCCATTTCCCCCCCCCCCGCCCCCCATCTTTCTCTTGCTGAAAGTTGTTCAGACAGCTGTCAAGCACTGGGCCTTACTAATGTAGAGCTAAGAGCATTAGAGAGCCATTGTTCTACACGGGCCAATGGTTTGCTGGCCTAAGACAGCTGGTCTTCAGACTGGATTTGCTAACACTACTGAAAAAGCATCAGATTAAAGTATTTATGAAGGTGGCTTCCAACAATCACCCTTAGTCTTACACAGTTTTATGCTCAGCAGTTTTTAATGGCATCTGTGGTTATCTGAATATTTAGCAGTCCTGTCAATATGATTTACAGAGGCTTCAAAAGGAATTTTGAATTTAAAATTTATTGTTTAAAAATATGATACTTTGACCTTTCCTCATGAATGAATGCAAAAATATTATTTAAACTTAGGTGTGGATAAAAGCATAATGAGATACCACTATGCACTTACTTCTAAGGGTAAGATGATAAAACCAACTGTGCCAGAGTTAAATGATGAGGATGCAGGGCAACTGGAATTCCTGAGCAGTCCCATGAGAACACACAATGGTACAAGTGCTTTGGGAAACAGCTCGATAGTTTCTTAATAAGTTGAACAGGCTTACGTATGACCCAGAAATCCTACCTCTAGATATTTACACAAATGAAATGAAATATTATGTCTAAACAAAAAGCCAGTTGAACATTTATAGCAGATTTATTCACATTTGCCCCAAACAAAAGACCACCTAAATGGTGACCAGATAAACAAACTATAGTTCTTCCCTACAATGGAATACGACAGAGCATAAAAAAGGAATGCATTTCTTATACACATGGCAAGCAATATAGATGAATCTCAAATTCAAAGTGCTAAGTAAAGGGTGCCAGACTCAACAGGTTGCATACTACAAAATTCCTCTGATGGGACCTTCTGGAAATGGCAAGAACAGAGGCTGGAACACAGATCAGGAGTTGCTAGGAGTAAGGCTGACTAACGGGGGACATGAGGGAATGATGATGGAAGTGACATATTGATTGTGGCAGTGATGGCTATGTGGTTGTATGCATTTGTCAAAATTCACAAAACTACACACCTAAAAGAGTAAATTTTATAATATATATTTTACCTCAATGATATTAACAATTCAGTGTAACCTTAAGATATGAAACATTGAAACAAGAATTTAAAATATGTTCTTTTTTTTTTCTTTTTTTTTTTTTTTTGGCACCAGGGATTGAACTCAGGGGTACCGACCACTAAGCCACATCCTCAGCCCTATTTTGTATTTTATTTAGAGACAGGGTCTCACTGAGTTGCTTAGAGCCTTGCTTTTACTGAGGCTGGCTTTGAACTTGCCATCTTTCTGCCTCAGCCTCCCAAGCTGCTGGGATTATATATTATATGTTCATTTTTAACACCTGAAGATACAAATGAAAGTAAAAATAATGGCTATCCCCATGGCAGAGATGTGTTAGCTTCACTACTGTCTTATGATTTGGTAAAGACTCCCATGTTACCATGGATACAAGCCATTGTTCCCTTTTGTATGAACCTAGAATATTATTAAATTGTGAGTAACATGCAGTGCAGGGGTAACTCAGAAACATCAGAAGTCACCCAAATGTTTTTCATTTTTAAGAACCCTGCCCATGTTTTCATGTTGAACATGTGAGCAACTGTGATATAAGTGAACTATCCTTAAGGGATTAAAAGAAGAAAAAGTTAAAAACTTGGTGGCTGGGGCTGGAATTGTGGCTCAGTGGTAGAGTGTTTACCTAGCATGTGTGAGGCACTGGGTTCAAGCCTCAGTACCACATAAAGATAAATAAATAAAGGTATTGTCCATCTACAAATAAAAATTTTTAAAAAAGATTAAAAAAATTGGTGCCTAAACTTGAAGAAAAGTCTAAAAAAATGCTAGTTCTTAGGTCACTGAAATTCTTTACTCTGTTTTGTTTGGTAAGAAATAATTTCCGAAATGTAGATGGATTGAGGAACTCCCACATGGGAGGTATTATGTTTGGAATCTTAACCTTCCCCTAGAGGCCTATGTGTATATGTGGTGCTGTTGGGAGGTGGTGGAATCTTTAAGAGGTGGGGCCTAGTTGGAGGAAGTTAGGTCATTGGGAGGTGGTGGAACCTTTAAGAGGTGGGACCTAGTTGGAGGAAGTTAGGTCATTGGGAATGTACCCTGGAACAAGATATTGGGAACCCAGCCCCTTTCTCTTTCTTTTTCTCTTTGCTTCCTGGTTGCCATGAAGTCAGCAGCTCAGGAACTCCCACCATGATGTTCTGCCTAAAACAGGCCCCAAAGCAACAGGATCAACTGACCATGCACTGAAACCTTTGAAACTGAGCCAAAATAATTCTTTCCTCCTTATAAGATGATTTATCTCAGGTAGTATTTACAGCCAAAGAAAGCTAATACAGGAGGCTAGTTCTTCCTCTCCTTGCTGGTGGGGAAGACCATGGTGTCCTAAGTGGCTAGCAGGTAGATTAAGAGTAGGTTTTAAAATCAGGAAAAATCCTTAGTCCTGGGATCCAAGTGAACAAGTTGTGGTCCTTCACTCACATGTGAAAGGATATGGTAGAAAAAGGACTCTTAAAAAGCACCTATTTGAGAGCTGTATTAGAGATGTGCTGCTACACGTGTGGTGGTGCATCCACCTAACAGCCAGTAAAAACTCAGGCTGCTGCAGATGCCTGGCTTGAGACTTAAGAGCTTCCTTGTGCTAAGGAGGCACCACACACAGCCCGTTGTGGTGTCAGATCTTACCTACTCACCTTCTCTGCCTCGCCTTCTCTGACTTCTTTTAGATTTAAATCTTAAAGGTTTTACCTGCTCTTAATCTTTCCAGGAGGAAAAGAGTGCCCGTTGCCTAAAGTGTGACAGTAGTTTGCAGGCTATGTCAGGTGTCATGTTCTTTGGGGAAATCTACAGATTCTCACCCTGGCAACTTCCTCTCCCCCACACCCCACGTTGAGGCATATGGACAACCCTGGAGCCTCACACAGCAGCTGTTACATCGATTTCCAAGTACAGGGACCTGAGCAACGACTGTAATGACATTTTCCTGGCTGGCTCTGACCTCTGAATCTCACTGATTAGTCTAACACACACTGTGAACATCAACCAGTTAGAACTCAAAGCCAAGTCTCAAAAAATTGCTTTAAAATGGCAAGAGATGTTTAAGACATAATTTCTGTGACCTGGCCATTAATGTGCTCACTTCCCAATCCGTGATTCTTTTTTATATCTTTCCCTCTCAATTATTTTTCCCTGTGTGGCTCAGGTTTCTGTGGTAGTTATCCCTAATCACCGAAACACTTTGGTCGGCAATTTGTGCTCCTGGGCTTAGAGAGCAGTCAATATGGATGGGAGAAATTGGAAAAAAAAAAAAAGATCCCTCTCATTAAATATTTTAATATTTCTTTTGTTTAAATAAAAACAACCATTTTTTTTTCCAGAAAATATTGGTTGGATTTGAATATTCAGAGGGGTCATTAAAAATACCTATGTGTAAATGATGATAATTTATGCTTTATTATTCTAAGATGACTCAAAGGCCCAAATACCTAAAGAACATCAATTAATTTTTTCAGATACAAATCCAGATATGAATCCGATTTCCTCTCTCCTCTACTTCTTATTTCCCACAACACATGCTCCTTTTTCATACTCCAAAGCCCACTGTCTTCCCCTCTTTTGTCACAACTTCCGTAAATACATAGCCTTAGATTCAATATGCCAGGCTCAAGTCTGGCACTCTGTTCTAAAGTCACCCAGCCCCACCTCTAGGGCTTTCTCCAATCCATCAGCAAACATGTCTTACATCTGACCAGGCCCTACGTATGATCCTGAAGCAGAAACAATTGAGTTTATATTTATACTGATCTTATAAACAAAACAAACTGCTTTCATTAACATTAGTGGTGATGCTTTGAATGTGAAGTTCCGTGATTACATACCACTTGCTTTATAACAGGCCAGGATTAGCTGACCATTTGCCAGGAGGCCAAGCTTCCCATACAACCTTTTGCCCTCCTAAATTCTTTCCCTTTATTTCCTACCTCTGGGGCAAATTTTTTCAACATTTTTTTTTTTTTTTTTTTTGGATACCAGGGATTGAACTCAGGGGCACTCAACTGCTGAGACACATCTCTTGCCCTATTTGCCATTTTGTTTAGAGATAGAATCTCACTGAGTTGCTTAATGCCTTGCTTTTGCTGAGGCTGGCTTTGAACTCACAATCCTCCTGCCTCAGTCTCCTGAGCTGCTTGGATTACAGGCGTGCGCCACCATGCCTGGCTCAATCATATTTCTTAAGCTTGACTTTTCTCCAGATTCTACTCGTCCACAAAATGTCACTGGCACTTTTCTTTCTTATGAACTTAGCTTTATGGTAGTTGTTTCTTCTTTATCCTTTCTGGCAAATGGCTGCCATTTTGCTCCCATTAAACACACATATCCTTTCCTCATTAAAAATACATAAATAAAGAGCCTGGGCCTGGTACCTGCTGCATGCCTTGCATGGTTTGCTGCAGGAACTGCAGCTGCTGGTCCTTGGTGAGGTTTTCTTCTGTTCGAAAAAGCTGCTCTTTTTCTTGTTTCAGCAGCTCCACCTCATTCCTGTAGGCATCCAGCTGCCAACGGAGACTGTCATTCTCCTCTTTAAGAGCATAGGCCTGAGCAGCCAGGGCTGAAGGACAAACAGAAAGAGTTCAAGTGAGTTTTATTCTTGCTTAGATTGAAGTCTTTAGTGGGAAAGGGAGTCTCTCACCTAAACTCATGATGTTCACACTGTATCGGCTCAGGTTTAAGACCCAAATGCCTTGCCTTGGAGCTTTTTATTTTGCAGAAGTGGTGAGCATCACCTCTGTTGGAAGTTATTGTGATTTTGTTTTTGTATTGTTTTTGCTTTTGCAGCACTGGGAAAGGAACCCAGGGCTTTGCACATGCTAGGCAAGCACTCTACTACTGAGTTCCACCCTCAGCCCCTTTATGGACTTTTTATCTCTTCTATTTGCCTTGTCTTATGTATGAATGCTTCTTGTAGGCACAGATCAATTCCTTCCAATTCTTGTCTCTTGACCTCTTCCCCAACCCCAGACACCCACATACAAACTGGCCTGTATTGCTCAGTGATGAGGATTTTCAGAATTTCAGGCAACAATCACATCTACCACATTGTTGTCAGCTCTCATTTTGCAGGATTGCTCTGCTACTTGAAGTGCTGCTTTCTTTCAAATAGTCAGCTGTTCCCTTCCACAGGTTGAGGCATGCAGCAGCCTCCCAGGGGAGAGAGGAATTTATATGCACACCACTCCTTCCTGCTCTATTGCTGGGACAAATTGCACAAATTGTTTTCTCTAACTCCTATCAGAATGGTAACCTAGTTCCATCTGTTTCACCAACAGATTAAAACTCTTTTCCCTGCAAGGCTGAGTGCTTTCTCTCCTCCTCCTCCTCCTCCTCCTCTTCCCTGAAACCTGAAATTCCCAATGTGTAGATTCTGACTTCATTCACATCTCCATCTCACTGAGAAACCAAGACAGTTCACTCAGGATCTTACACATCTCAAGGCTTCAGAAACAGTTGAAGCCAAATTAAAGGGAAGACAGGGTGGTACAAAACAAAGATAGAGGAGGGGAATCCAGCTCCATAGTTTCTACCCTCTTCCTCATGGTCTCTCTAATAATATAAGGGCCTGTTGAACACTGAGAGAGCACCAGGCCCTGGACCAAGAGCTTCATCTGAACTGACACACTTAACCCTGACTCCCCACTCGAGCCTAGGACAAAAGTGTTCTGATCCCCATTCTTACAGATGAAAGAAATGAGGCCCAGAGAAGGCAGATACTTATTTGATCACACAAAGTAAGCAGCTGGCACAGTCTCCAAACACAGACGGCCAGCACAGGAGTCCTTGCTGTCCACCTCGTCAGTTCCTGTAGGTTTAGTTTACCAACTGTTCAAAACCAGTCTCCTGTTCTCCCCTCTGCTCTCCCACAGGTGTCCCATCATTCCTCCCCGGCTCACGGAATTCTTCTTTTGTCAGCACGAGAAAAGTAGATGGAAATCCGAGAAGCTAGTTATGAGAAACTTCCTGGTAGATGTAACTTCTGGTATGTAAGAGCGAGCCACTGAGCAACAGGCTCTCAATACATGCTCATTTCAAACCCCGCCCCAATTTCCTGCATTCAAAGGCCACAGGAGGTCAGCCTCCCAGATGCTCCACCTGCACACTGCAGTAAAATGATCATTGGGCTTTACTGAGGTGCTCTGAGACCTCAGTGAATTCTCTCCACAAATATCAAACATCAAATTATGTTAATGATAGTTTTACAGTTAAGTGTTTTATGGTATTCCACTCTGTAAAATGATTATCTATGTGGAGTACACACTGAAATACTAATCAAACAGAACGTGCAATTAACCAGGAAAGTCCCCACCTCGAGCCATTAGGCATCAATTAGTCAGCAAACATTCACTGTATACTTCCCTGTGCCCACATCTGTCTGAGAATATGGGATCACAAGATGAGGGGACAGAACATGTCTCTTCTATCAAATAACTTAAAATCAAATAGGAACTGACACATTTAAAAGGCAACTGACACATTCACAGGAAGAGCAGCATGACCACTGGCATTAGAGTGGGATGTGACAAAGGAAAACACTCTATAGGAATTTAGGGAAGAGGAAGAAAAATGCAGACTGGAAGAATAGAAGAGGGCGTTGGAAGATGAAAATTCCAGGACTGGGAAAAGATGGCTCAGTTAGAAGCAGGATCATAAGCAAAATTCCTGAGATGAGACTAGAAGGCAGAATATGCAGGGCAGGAAGGAGAGAGGCTTGACCAAAAAGGCAAATGTCAGTCTGGAAGCTGGGAGAGAATGGTGAGCCACGTGGGGGCTGTCAGGAAGGTCAAGCTCAGTGGGGTGGCCAATTGAGAGCTGAAGGTGCCTGGGAATTGGTGATTTAGGAAGATTCCTTTGGCAATGGTGCGTGGAATGAACTGGAGGCTGAAGAGAATGAATAAAGGAAATTTTATTTGGTGTAGATGGGTGTGCAAAACCAAGGAGCAGCCAATTTTACAGTTTTCAGGGACATAGAAAATCAGAAATGACCCAGGGCATACCCAGGAGCACGAGCTAGTGCCTTTTAACATCCTGCAGGCCAACATCAAGACTCTTCTGCACCCTGAGATACCAACTCCTGACAACTCAGTTCACCCATCCACAAGGAAATGGTTTTGAGACATCGTTTGAAAGAAGGATGTTGTAATAGGGCAAAATCACAGAAAATGCAAATGATAAAAAAAGTGTTGGCACTACACAAGCACATTACTACATTTAGTGGCATTCAAAGACACTTAAGTCATTTCCTTAGGAAGCTCTATTTGGCCCCTTTTCAATTCAGAGTGGCATTTTTATTATCATAACTGATAGCAGGTGTTTGTGAAGAAATCGATTAGTATGCAGGGATGGAAATTACATTTTCCAAATGAATTGCATAGTTTGCAAGATATGTTGAAATCTGTGTAGCAAAATGCAGGCAGCTATAAAGCATGTGCCAGCAACATTATTTAAATAAATTATCTGAACATAAATACATATAGGAAAGTGCACCATCCATTATTTTAGGGACTCTCTTATAGGCCTATGGAATGGTACTGCTGAGAGCTCTTATTCTTGGCTAAGCCAAATGACCACTTTGCCTGCCAAACAGGATACAATGCTGTTTGCATTCCAGGAATAGGAATGTGATATATTTAAAAGAAAAGGAAGGAAAGATTGCTGTAATGCTTTCCCCACCAAAAAAGAAAAAAAAATCAATACCATAGCCAATCCCATCATCGTTTTTATAATCGGAGCACTAACTGATTTATATTCCTGATTTAAGGATTTCAAGCTTGATATTTACAAAAAAAAAAAAAAAAAATCTGGTCATTCATGTGGCAGCAAAGTGGCTATCTTTCAAAGGGTGAGAAATCGCATATTGACTCCACTTGACTTCAGGTCACCTGTTGTAAATATTATTTAGGATGGGGCTGCCATCCTGGGTCTACCTCTCAGACAAGGCCACTTGGAAGAGACCACATTATATTTTTTAAGCCAGCTCTTAAGGAAACAAAGTCCCAATTTCAGACCTCATGTGATTTCTCAGTGTGTTAAAAATTCAGAAATTTAAAGGGTCAACTCTTTAATTTATCTTTCTCTTTAGTTCTGTTACACTCTACTAAATTAAAATTTTGATGAACGTGTCATCAAATTTCCATGATAATATTTATCCTTAAGAGAATGCACAAGAAATCCACTATTCAAATAAGTATTAGGATTAAAAATAAACCACACTGTGCATTTTTGGGTAAGAATCTCCAAGGAGTGCACTATGTTCTTATAAATGGAATATTTAGTTGAGACATTCCATATGGACTACCAATTTTCAATTTTAAAGGGGATACAATAAGGCACCCTAAATATAAACTATACTGAACGTAAGTAAATCTTCCCTCAGTGATTTTAAAAGCACTGTTAAACCTAGTGCCTCTGGTTATTAATGACTGATTTACCAGCCATTTATTAAAAAAACCTGGCAAGAACTGTAGTATACACAAGAAGGGTGAAGCCAATATGATCATACTTTTATATTTGCTCAATACTTTAGAAAAATTCTGAATATTAGAATTTTCTAATTGAGTCAAGAGTAAAAACAACTGCAAAACTTTTGCTAGACAAAACTGTTGCATTTCAAAAATTTCCTAGTAAAACTCCCAAAGTGTCACTGGTATATGAAAATTTATCCAGTGACTAAATTGCACTGCTAAAGAAAAGTTGTAAACGTATTACATCGCTTCCTGTGGCATCCTTTACTAGATTCTCTGTAAACCATTATTCTTTATATTAATTATGGTCAACGTGACCTCCTCCTCCATCTACTGTATTACTTACGGTGTTTCCATGGGAACAGATAATGGCATGCTTAACTTCTTTAAGTAAATAATCTGGTGAAAGCCTTGAAATCTCTCTCTTACCAGCCTGAGCCAGTCTCAGAAAAATAATTAGCAATATAAGAAAAATGTGAGTTATTTTGGGTTATGTCCCAGTAAGCTGACAGTATGTTAATATCTTTTTCATGCTCAGGCAAGATGTAACTAAATAATAAAACACTTTAACATATTGTTGCTACCAATATCTGGATTTCTCCAGAACTGTTAATCTTTGTGTCTTTGGGGAACACTGTGTTTTGCATTCTGCCTCTACTTTGCCAGATGTCTTCCTGGAATGCTGGGAGGACACTGCTGAACTGTGAATTTCTTTCCCACATTCAAAGAAAATCTTTTCCGAAGGATCCCACTTGCTGCTTCCCAGATAAGAAACTCTACTTATAGGTCTAGAACATAGGAGGACAGGGATGGGTTCAGAGCCTGAAAGATTACTCCACAATATCTGTGTGCTTCCAGGGCTCCCTCCTCTGCTGTGACTGTACCTTCTGGTCCCCTATGAAACAGAGGCTGCATCCATGACCTAGTGACCTAGGGACTCTCTCTGGGCTCATCTCAATTTTCCAGTGGGGTGCCTGAGGTCTCCAGGCACTATTTTAGGGCAGACACCTCATGCTGTGTACCCAAACTCTTTCTTCTCTTTGAGTGGTTCAGTGCTGCTCCTAGAGGGAACTGCCCTGGGGGTTGTAGGTGAGGAGTCCTCACCAGCAGAGTGTGAGGGAGTGTGAGGGAGTGATGTGTGCCTTCCATGCAGAGCTTCGTTTTCTTTCTGCTGCTGGAACAGCTTGGGTCTCGGAGTTAGTCCAAGAAAGGTGCCTTAGACTGTTCTGGGATCCAGAAATAAAATGCTTTTTTTGGTTAAGCCACTGAAAATTTTGGACTTACTTATAATAGCCACTGGTGTTACTCTAATCCACTGTTCTTCAAGTGCTTTCTGGTAGGCAGATTAAGACACACCTTCCTGGGCCCTACCACCAGGGTTTCCAATTCCAAGTGCCTGGGATGAAGTTCTAGCATCTACGTTCCCCCAACTCCCTAGGTGGTGCTGATGCTACTGGTGCTAAGACCACAATTGACAACCACTGCTCTTTCCATCCCCTGGGTCCTGAACTGGGCCTTGTTTGGACAAATCCTTCTCAAGGAACCACACGTGCCACTTTTGTCATCCTGCTGTGTGCCTGTGAAAGCAATCCTGTTTCACTGCTGTTCTCAGGTCCCATGGCCCTGCTCCAATGCCCTCAGCACCTCCTTCTGGGGTCAGGGGAAGACCTGGGCAAAAGGTACAGTCACCACTTTGTTTTCCTTCCCCTATTTTCCCCAAATATCAGCGTCATGGCAGTAGTGGTGGTAACAGCTAGTGAGTTCCATGTGCCAGAAGCTGTGATAAGCATGTCACTTGTACAATGTCCATCTCCTTTCATCCTCACCAAAATATGACACAGTAAATATGATTATTATTTCTATTTGCAGGTAATGGAGCTACATTTTAGGGAGACTGAGGTAGCACAGCTTGTTGGAGGTACAGGGTGTGCCCCCCTCCTATGTTCTAGACCTATCAGTACAGTTTCTTACCTGGGAAGCAGCCAGTGGGATCCTTGACATCAAGTGGCCAAGGTTCACCTGTGTGCTGCAACCTGAGAAAGGGGGAAGCCAGGGACCCTACTGCAGTGACTAGTTTGTTCCTAACAGAAGTGAAACATTTCACTTCTGGCTCTGTTTGGAGAGAGTTCTGCTGGAGAGAGGATCTGTTAGAAAGTGGAGGAGGTGGTCAATCTATTTCAAAATAAGCACATGCTCTTTCTGCAGGACAAATCTGTGGATGATCCAGGCAAGTTAAACTTCCCCTTCTAGAAGTCTGCAGGCCTGACTTGAGCCACGTGAGAATCCCTCCTTCTGATCTCTCTCCTGGGAGAGGGCCACAGTGATACCCACTAATCCCTAAGTTCCTGAGTCTCAGTTGTTAAATTAAGTCTTCATTAAGAGAGCTGTGTCCAAAGACTCATGCTGACCTCAGGATTCCTGAAGAGCCAAGGCAGAGTGCTGCCCATCCCTCTGAACTGGGTTATGAATTACTTTTGTAGGTATATGGGCCTTCAGTTAGAGTAAAGGCATCAGGGACTCCTCTTCCTGTTGATTCTGACCTCCTATGGAGCTGTCCCCTGGTTCTACTCTCAGTGGCACAGAGTCAAGGACCAGCCCCACCTCAGTAGACTGAATGAAGGATCTGGGTCCTTGGGCTCCTTTTGCCATCCGTGCCTCCCAGTGCCTCCCAGGAGAGCTGGGGGGGCACTGTGGGATGTCTGCTCAACAGCCAGTCTTCTGCTTACAGAGCCTCTTCTGGTGCCAACAAAGTGCAATTGATCTGTTTTTCAGTAACACCTGTATCACCACTGAAGCAGCAATCTTCCTCAAATTGCTCATGGAAATTCCTTCTGCTACATTTTTGCAGGATTATTATTATTACAACTTAGCATTGACATAACATTTTATGTTTGCGGTGTGTATTATAGTCTGCGCATTAGCTATTATTAGGGAGAGTTAAACAGACGCATAAGGCAGTGTCTATTTCCATCTTTGTATGAGGCCAGTGGAATAAGGGTAATTTTGAGAGTGCAGGTAAGCTAGAGCCTGTTATTATAATGGCTTCAGTGTGAGTCTGGAGGCACAACCGGCAGCAGGTGACTCAGAGAAAAAAATCCTCTGTCCCTCCCCGACATGGCTCTTCCTAATGAAGCAGTCTGCATAGTGGCAGCCCTGTCAGGTGCTGCGGGGCTCCTGACATGATTGAGATTCACATCATGCCTTATCACTTTCCCACTTGGATTGTTATCCTCTGATACCTCCCCCAACCAGCCCCATTTTCCTCAGAGGAAAATAAGCAAAATAAAGAGGCATGCTCACTTCTTCCAGGAGCGGGTGAAGTCTGTCATTTCAAATGTCGAAAGACGCTCCGTTGGGTGCGGGTTAGCTTTAGAGTCCTCAGAGAAACCCAGAGGGGGGTGGCTCCTGCAAACATGGCCAAGCTCACACTCAGCTAAACTGGGGCAGGGCAGGGCAGGCCAGGCCAGGCCAGGGAAGCAGGGTTCTTGACTTCTGCCTGGCCTGACCTTGGGAGCTCCCGCCCAGCTGCAGGGAGAATCACAGGTGCTGTGGAGCCAGGTGAAAGCCGTGAGAAAGCACTCTCTCCACACTGGGTGGTGGCAGGAGGAGGAAGGGGAAAAGGCTCCTGGCTGTGGGAAGAGCTGGGGAGGGCTCCTTCCTAAAGCAGGTGGGGCTGGACCTCCGCACCAGGCCTCCCAAACTGAGAAGCTGAAGGGAAGAAGAGGGGGCTCTCACTACAGCAGAAAGCGCTTAAAGAAGCACCCAACAAGCTCCAGCAGAAGGTGCTGAGGCCAATGAGGCGAGATCAGCCAGGGACCTGGGAGGCCAGCTCCTCCCAGAGCCCGCAGGACCTCTGTATGAGGTGCCTCAGGAGGGCTGCTGGTCTCTCCGCTCCCACTCTTCTTTGGATCAGATTTCAGCTTTCTTTTTCACTTTCAATCTCTATTTTGACTTCCAAGGCCAAGCAGTACATTTTTTTTTTTCTAACCTCTAAAGGATTTAAAGATTCTTTTTTAGGGCAGTCAGCCTTTGCTAGACCCATATATATCACAAAATGAACTGGTTTCCGGAAGTAGGGACGCCCCCCCACTCCCGCCCCCAGACATGCCCCTCCCTCAGACATGCCCCTCCCTCAGTGCAGGGCTCCACCATGGGTTCTGCTTTAGTGGCTTCCATAACTAGCGGTTAGTTTTGTCCAACCACTAGTGGTGTAAGACTAGTAAGAGAGAAGCTTTACACAGCCATTCTTCCTCCCAGCCCACAGTGACTTCTGAATTTCTCATCAAGCCTGCAACCCAGGGGCAGTCGGTCACCTCTTTCTCCTCCCAGCCTGCTAATTTCCTTCCCTTTTAACAAATGATCACTTCTCATTTCCTTCACGAATCCTTCCCCTCAAGAAGCAGGATTTTCCTTTTCATGCTGCATGTCTCCCCTCACCCCCACCCCACCCCCACACTCTTATAATTTGAAAAATAATAAAGGACCCTTTACCAAACAAGCCCAGCCCCGCCTGCCCAGGTGGTCTGCCAGCCCCTCTGCGCCCGTTTCCCTCTCTGTGTGTTGGGAGCCCCACCTCAGGGCCCAGTCCAACCCCACATTCTTCAACAAAGAGCCAACGCTGCCGGGAGCTCCCCTCACAGCCAGAGGCCTCCCCCCCCCCCTCACTGCCACACTGTGGGAAGAGCCCCCCTTGCATGATGGCCTTTCAGAACCACCACCTTAGCCTTTAGGGACTGGCATCCATTTCCTAATGCTTTCTTCATAACTTTCTTGTAGTCTTTTATTTTCAGGATATCTTTGGCGCCTGCTTTCTTTTCATTCTTTCCCAATAGCTTCGGTTGGAGAAAGGACCTTGTCTCCAGCTGTTTCTGTCCCACATAGCCTTCTCGGCTTCTGTGCCTTCTGCCACGTCTCCTCACATTTCATTCATCTACCTGCTCCACTCTGAATGCTACTTACTGCCTCTCCTGTGATGATATTGTGACTGAATGCTTCCATAAATCCTCCAGGCTCCGTCTCCGGAATACATTGTTCTGATCTACTAGACGTTGTCATGTATTACTTTTCTTTGCAGCCATATTTCTTGCAGCTATGACAGGCATGTGGCCTGTACCCAGGAGAAGCCAGGCAGAACCTCTGGAACTGACTGCCCTTGGCCAGGGGTCCTCAGACCAGCCTCTTGCTGTGGGGAGATGAGGCCCTCCTGTGTGCGGCGTTCCCCAGACCTGTCGCTACTTCCCTCTCTATTGACAGGTGAGAAAAACAATCCTTGGTGGTTCTCCTGGAGTAAGAGAGACATTTGTCCCTAGCTCACATCACATTACCCTGTATCAGACCACCTCAGCTTTCCTACAAACACCCCCTTTCCCGCGAACCAAGGGATACTGCAAGTGCTCCTGGCACAGACCTGGTGAGGGGAATTCCTGGCCTGCTTCAAGCTAGACTTGAACCACCTCTCTCTAGTTTCTCCTTCCACTGGTCCTTTGTCACACACTTCCTGTTTGTGGCACACTTTTATCTTCATTTTTATTCTCAATTCTCACTTTTCATTGCCTTACCACAACTGTTTAGTTCCTTCCTTCCTAACAGCCATCATTCCTCACATGAAAGATCACTTTTCAATCCTATGTGCATCAGAATCACCTGGGGAGGGATGTGTTTTAATAACAGATACTTGTGCATTAACCCCCAGGCATTAGTATTTGTAGACAGTGCTCCAGGTGATTCCCGTGTGCAGCCAGGGCTGTGACCTACTCATTTATACCTCTTGTTATTGCTTACCAGTATCAGTTCTCCACATTACCACTGAACTTGGTATTTGCAAAATGCCACCAAGTTCCTTAATTGGTTATTTCTGACAAACTCATCATTGAAATTTTAACATGACCTTTATTTACATTACTGCTAAGAAAGGCTTGGAGAAGGGATATCATTTGCCAAACTATGTGCCAGAAACAACACTAAGACATTTCTCAGAGCTTCTGACTTCATCTTGCTATTTTTTTTTTTTTCTTATTTTTAATCAGACACTGAACTCTCCTGCCAGGGATACCAGTTCTTATGCTCACAGGCTCCTTTCTCAGAACCATTCTAATGCTTTGACCACCCAAATAATGACCCTCTCCTCAAAAGAGTGTAAGATGAGCTTGACTGTCCTCAGTAGGCCCAGAAAGTGGGAGTGTATAGAAGGATCAAAAGATATATTCAAGAAAGCTTGATATTTCATCCATGCAGACAGCTCCAGATCACATTCCTCCAATAGGCAAGGCAATCTCATTACTTCTTTTCATCCCTGTAGTTTGAGTGTTACAAAAATCCCGCTTTGGCAAACTCTGTCTTGTCTGAGTCCTTGGGCAGGGGAGTGCATGAATTGCATAAATTGTCTGAAAAGCTAAATTATAGCAATTTTTCCTTGGGAGAGAGCTGTTCAGACATTAAAACTCTCTTTTATATTAAGCAAGATAACCTTTCTCACATTCCCCCCCCGCCACAAAAAAAAAAAAAAAAAAAAACAGTTTTTGCTTTGCTCATTAAAATGATTTGTTTTGAGTTTATGATGAGTATAATTTTTCAGGTAGCAATGTTTTATTCTTACCAGCAACTCCTTACAAAGCCCCTGCAAGTGCTGAAGCACCAGTTAAGCATTATTAATCAGACACTAAATGCTTTTAAACTGCTTTGCCTCTTTTTCTAATTGAGAAATAGAGCTGTTTGGGCAAGTTTATGAGGTGACCTTGATTAAATTAAAGAGGTCAGGGATGGAACCAACTTCAAACCCATATTCGATGATTTTTAAAAAATGACTTCCTTCCAATTAAGCAGGAATTAGCATGAAATATTTTGTTTCTGAAAGGTTAAAGGAATTCCTCTGAGAAGGCAGCTCCCTTGTTACTAGATTTTTATTGAACATGAGAGAGAAAGTGCTATGGATGGTTTTATAGAAAGTGCTTTGTTAACATGATGCTGATGATTTGGCATCCATTATAATATTCTTTAGGAGCCTAAATGTCACATAGAAGGGGCAAAAAGTCCAATTTAAATGTTAATTTATATTTCAAAAGCCCAAGGATGTAACAACTTTCAATTACAAAAAAAAAAAAAAAATCAAGATATATTTTCCCTCTGCAATAATTTCAACCTACTTCTAATTTTCAAATGTTACCTTACTTATTTTTAAAATCTTCTTTCTCTTAGTTTCATCTTTTAACCTTGCCATACTCTCCTGGGTTTTAAGGACCTGAAAGGCCACCTTATTCTTCCTGCCCTAGAGTCTGATATGTACTTAGGGATGCAGAATTCCACAGAAAAGGTGGACCAGACACATGCAGTAGTCTGGAGTCTACTGGACATCCCCCGAGGAGTAGCGGTTCTGAGAGAAACACCAGATATGCTACTCTGCACCCCACATTTCTGCTCCTATCAATCTTAGAGTCAAGTAGACATGGATTCTAAATAGGAGAAAGGAAGAGGGGTGGTAGAGAGAGAGAAGGGACTTTGAAGCCATATACCAGCTTTAGACTGGGAGCAAATCTCCATGAGACCTCATGTGGTCAATACTATAAAGATTAGATAATCAAGGGTTTTCTCCCCCCTTTTGGTCCACAATAAAATACAAAATATTCTCCAAGAGATGAAAAATTAGTTCTTATTTTGATTTCCTGTTATTCATCTAACAAATGCGTATCCACCTACTATTTCAAAAGCTGTGTACAAGGCAATGGGCTATGTGTGGAGAAAGAAGGGTCCTGAGCTTATGTGGGGGAAGGTTACCCAATTCAGCACATGTTCACCATTTTTGCTTAAAATAAACACAAAAGCTTCTCTAGGGCTGAGAGTCCAGGTGAACAGATTTATGCTTCTCAGATACTCTCAGCTTTCACAGTCCTTCATATCAGCGTTTTTCTGTCAGCCTTTGGCTGTGACTTTGAGAGCATAGAAAGCAGAGACTGTGCAGACGCATGATCTGGTGCTATTCCAGGAAAAGGAGAACTGATGACATGCTGCTAGGATTTTTTAAAGTGGAAAGCAAGACTCTCAAAATCAAAAACTGAGTCTCAATTAGTATAAGACCTTGTTTGCTAGCTAAATTTCCTCTTAACCTGGCACTGAGAGTCAAAGAATACTGTCCCAAACATGTTGTAAGAATTCACTGAATATTTGCTTAATTTTATTCCTGCTTTGTATTATGACATCACTTAAGACAATTCATGGAGGTAAAGTGCTAAAGATAGAGAAATGGATAGCTTTAGGATGTTCAGATTATATAAACTCCACTGAAGATTTTGGTTTGCAGCACAGATATTTTAGGAAGTGACTGGTAAATCACTGAAAGATGAAAACTCTCATCCTACCTGCAAAAGATTTGCCAAATGTACCTTATAGATCAAGTTGTGCCTGAAAACCTGGAATCACAAATATCCAATATAAACGTTTTGTATTTAGTCAGCAACTCAACTGATTATTATTAGGGGTGCCAAAACTCATTTTTTTTCTTATTGCATTGAGAACATTAGGGGAAAGAAGAAGATATATTACTTCCAAGACCTCTTCCAGATCAAACCTTCCCAGAGTCTGTGAAACTCAATAAGATTGATAATATTGTAGATACTCTTCCTCTGACTTCTATTTTTAAGATATATTGAGAGGTGCATCTCATAAAGCTAAGTCCTGGGAGTGGAAAACAAGGAGAGGCAGTTCAATAAGTCTTGAAATTAGATGGTGAGTGAATAAACTGATGATCTTTGAAGGCTCTTCCAGGCCCTGGGGTGCAGAGAGAACCAGGGATGATCGAGAAAAATTCAAGGACTGACATTGAAGCTCAGATCATTTCAGATCAACTATCAAGTGCATGCCTGCGTTCTGAGAAGCATCCTTGCTTTTCTCTTCATGATTTTAGAAGGTTGGGAAGCAGAGAACGTGGCTAAGATGGTGTGTGGTTCATCCGGGGAGATATGTGACTTGATGCTGCTCCTTCTGAGTCTCCACCTCTTCAAAGCATTTCTTCTCTTGCCGGAAGCCATGCAGAAGGCTCTGCTTTGTGGAAATAAATATCATTCAACTAGAAAAGGGATTGTGCCAATTTACTGAATTTTTTTTTAAAGCTGCCATTTCTGTTGGAATGGACTTAAAAACAATTTGTTGGTTACACTGACTATGCTGAAGAAAATCTCAAGGTAGCAGAAAACATAGAAAATTAAGACTAAGCATAAATCTCATTCAGCTCTGTCTGGATTAGCATTTCAAGGTGATAAAAGTCTCCAGTCACCTTTGCCTCCAAAAGGCATCACGGCTTCATGCACAAAGCAGGCATCCAAAACCCTTGGTTGATTTTACTTGATTACTGTCTCTCCTGTGAGCCTACTTAAGACATTTGAGAGAGATTCTGGAGTCTTTTCCCCATAAAATTCAGTGGTACCATTTTAAGGCAATTAGCTTGAAAAGAAGGAAGCTATTATTGATTCTAGACTTTCCACTGACTCTCTTGAGCAAATAACATCACTTCTGGACATGTTATTGCATTTTCCTATTTGTGAGGAAGGGAAGAAGTTCCAGAACATTTCTGAAGTCTCTCCTATATCTCAGGAGTCACATTGTCACCCGTCTCCCAGTGTGTAAGAACACTTTCTACTGGGTTTAGAACTTGAATTGTTTCTTGGATCTTTCATTTAAAAGTTATGCAAATGTGATCATCCCTTGGGATAGAAAATTCTAATATTATGTGGTCTGGGATGGTAAGCATATTATTATGGTAAGTTAAATGTGGAAGAGAAGGCAATTTAGTAATCTTCTATCACCTGATATTAGCTGTCACTACTTTAGACTTGTTAAAAATGATTGGAAATGGAGAGGAGGGAATCCCCAACTAACAGTTAGTTTTACCACAGAGTCTTCTAGGTAATTTTAAAATTAATATTTATTACAGTATTATTAAAATAACATGTGTACCTATAGTGGACATTCTGGAAATACAAAAAGAAGAAAAACTAAAATCACCTGTAATCAAACCTTCTAAAGACAATCACTGAATATTTTAGCCCATATCCTTTCAGATTTTTCCCTAACACATGAAGTATGAAAACAACACATACACCAACACACGTTTGGAATTATTTACATATGATGATTTTGAATTGCTTTTATCACTTAGCAATATATTGAGAACATTCTCTCATGCCATTATATAGTCTTCTAAAGCATGATTCTTCATTGAGGCTGTTCATGGAAGTGCCATTAACTAACCAGTACTCTAGTGTTGAGTATTTACATGATTAATCTAGGTATGGTGGTGTGTGCCTGTAGTCCCAGCTACTTGGGAGGCTGAGGCAGGAGCTCAGGAGTTCAAGGCCAGTCTCAGCAACACAGCAAGACTCCATTCTTGAAAATAAGGAAATGATAAATATTTACATGTTTCTAAAGTAATTCTGAGAACTGAAAATTTAGGCAACTGCTTCAAGCTTTAATGACCGAACATGTCCCAAGAAAGTCAGGGCCTCTGGGACATAGGAACTCTAAGAGTCAGGGCAGGCTCATTTGCAAGAACTTGTAGTACCTGCCTGAAGCATTACAATTAGCAGAGTCTGCCTTATGACTTTTCCCCAGAAATGTTTCTCTTTCTTTCCTCTAGTGATGAGGAATCTAAATAAAAGTCTTCTCTAGCAACTTCCCAGAAGCCTTCAACCATTGTGTCCTGAAACTGGGGAGAAGAGTTGGTACTTAGAACCTCCTGGAATCAAGAGCATTCAATCGTGTACAAGAGAAGAGTCTCTAGACATTTCTATGTGGGCGAGCTTACTATAATAATGTTTTATATTGCTATGAGCTTCAATTTCCAGGATGTCTAAGTACAAGATAAGTATCATATAATGGCAAGTGGAATTTCTGAGAAAAGGAAGAAAGTAAGTACTTTTTTCAATATCCCTTTTTCATTAGTTGTATGGCTACTAGGAATTCTACAAGATGTCCTCTGGTGAAGGTCTGATACCTTTATGTCACCAACTGTGTTTAGATGAACAATGCAATATAGAAGCAAAGGAAATTAGGACAATGATGTTCATCAGCAGCACATCACAAAGTGCTAAGAGGCTGGTAACAGAGTATGTTTTAATATGGAGTGTTATTGATTCTTTTGGCCAATGTCCCATTTTACCAGCATTATGGTCACACTTCAAAATTTTAGATGGGGAGGAGAAGAATATCAATAGACACTACCTTCCCTCTACCAACTGGCCTACATATCTAAAATTTCTCAGCCATCTTCATAGCTAAGGGACCTAACAATGTGCTCTTGGAAGGACTGGTCCAGTTATCAGAATTTAATAACCTCAGGCACCTGTAACTACTTCAAAAGATCTTAGTTTCACCTTCTAAACTTGTTACAGAGGAGGAGGTCTGTCTAAAACCAAAATCATTTAGAATTATTGTTACTCTTTGTAATGTTTTGAATAACCAATAAAAAATAAAATTAAAAAAAAAAAGAATTATTGTTACTGATCTTTAAAAAATACATAGAAAAATATTTGAAGTTAATCTATGCTGAAGAAAAAAAGGTTTGAAAATGATGAAATTTTAATTTATGTGATAGACAATTTTTTAACTTAAAAAAAATTTTCCCTGCTGCCAGAGGGCAATGGGTTGACCTACTGAAAGTATTTTCTATAAACATAGTAGACTCACTAGTAAGCACTTAACAAAATAAGTCAACATTAAAAAGAATTGATTCCTTTTTTTGTAAGTAGGAATTGCTAATTACTGTTTACAAACTAAAATAAAAAATTTGGAATAAATGCTACTAAGGAATTTGTTCCCATGTTTAGAGGATGGGGAAGCTTACAAACTTACCCAGATTTTGTCATCTAAACTTCAAAAATATTCTGATTTTTTCCAGAAGTTGTGCAAACCACACTTAAATTCCAACAACACTGTGTTAATTTTGCTCAAATGCAAGCTGAAAACATATTTTAACATCCTGTCAGAATGAGATACTAAGAGTGTCGATAAAATGACACTAAAATAAATGTAAATTTAGATTGCTGTTACAAGCGACTGCTTGGCTCTGGGAGATGTTAGGTTGCTATAGTATTTTCCATAGCAACTTTGCATCTTATTACATAAATATTCCCTCAGTGTCCTTAAAGCCTACTAAGGAAATGGGATTAAATCTACTCTCCTATGTAATGGTCCTTCGTCAAGCCTTACCAGAATGAAATGCCCGGAAAACATAATCAACTGTAATCTAGATAATGGTGTTCCTGGAGGTTGAGAAACATTGGGGCACGGCGGGCTGTACACAGCGGCTATGCTGTGACCCCGTGTTGATCGCTGGCCATTTGTCTGAACCTTTCCCAGGTAGAGGTCTCTGTAGCTCTCCCTTTCAGAAAATTGGTAGTTAACTTCCTTACACTCCTCCTCTGCCTGCTATCTGCCCATCAGCCCAAGCCTTCTACAAGGCTCACAGGGCTCATAGCATGAGCCTAGAAGCCAGGGCCTCACAGAGCCGGAATCTGCTCTGCAAATGCAGCTGGGAAAATGGGCCAATTGAAGAACCTACGCAACTCCACAATGGTAGCAACCAGGTGTGGACTGCTTAAGAAACTCAGCTAGGGCTCAGCTGAGTTTTATGGAGGGCATCACAGTAGATAGAGGGTGGGAATACTGGGGAGATGCAATGGCATTTAGCAACATGGGTCAATTTTATATGAAGTACAGGATTATGGAAAGTTTTGGCAAGTATGACAGATGTCAGGAATGATGGCATGGTTAGGCGCAATATAAAAATAGGATCATGAAGTTTACACTGGAAATGTGAATTTAAAAGCAAAGGAACACAGTGTGGTTGGGCAGCAGGAGGGCTTCCATTAAAAAGGAATCCTGTGCTGCAGGATCGATTTAATAGCATTTATCTCTTTGCATTTAAAAGGTAAAGCAATTTGCAAAAAGAAATGATTTTCTACATTTTTCAGAAGCATGTTCATTATGAAAAGCAAATTGTAACTACATAAAATCAGAGAATTGCAAAATTGACCCCAAATAAACATTTGTTTGAATTCCTTCAGCAAAATTAGCAAAACAGAAAGAAGGAAGCAGCTACTCGATCACCTTAGAAGATTCCTCCCACCGTCTTTCAGCTATGTTAGTGCAATTAATCACTTTACTTTTCCTTGTTTGGCACTTAGGTTCCCAAAAGATGTTTGGCTGTGATCGGAAAGAAAGTGCTTCCCTTTAATTTGGTGGTTCCTGCTGGACATGCACCATTCTTCCATTTCTCTTTCAGGAGATAATGTCCCAGGCTGTCAATGAATGGGAAAACATCTTATCCTTCCAGGCTTCCACTCAACTATGACGCATGCCCCTGCTTTCCACATCTGCTGGTGCAGAAGCTCGAACCCTGGTCTGTTGTCTCCCACTGAGCCATCCCGCTTTCCATGTGTCAGTGCTCTTGACCCTCTGCCAAATTCTGAGCAGCTCCAAAGTCAGCTGCTTTAGATCACAGTCAATGCTTCCTAAAAGGAAGCCAGTAGCAGCTGCCAGTAACATGGCCTTCTGCAGTCAGCCTCTTCAGTTCGCAATGAGAGGCTGGTCTGGCATTTAAGAACTCTCTTCTTCTGTGGCTGCCTGGTGGAGGGGGCTAGTGAGCTTCTTCCTAAGCTTGTGCCTGAAGATGATATCCCTGTTAGGTGTCCTTTAGTATTTTTCAGAAGCAATACCATGCAGGTAATGAGCTAAATCAGAAAACCAAAGATAGTCCTGGTATTCAAAGAAATCAAAGGGAGGACCAGAGAAAACCTTATACATAGTAATTGTTTAACCTAATATTTACAGCTACATATAAAGGTATAAAGACTGAATACTGCTAATTCCAACTGAACTTAACTGAGTCCCTAACTTGACTTAGTTGGCTGAAAGACCTGGAAAATCTTTGTTTGACTTCTTAGTGAAATTTAAAACAAAACAACAACAACAACAACAAAAAAGCAAATAAACAAAACCACCTCTGTTTCTATGTTGTGAATTTCCATGGAAAACTAACAACCCAGAGAACACTCTTCATGATTAAAAGAGTGTTTTCTCCTTTAAAGAGCTTAGAGTTTAAATGAGGTGTAGTTAAAATCCAAGAGCATTTACTTGTGTATTATGGAATGATTTAAGGGTTTTCTATTAAGCAAGGGCTATTTTAGCTTCACTCTTATAAAAAAAATTTGTATTCAGTGTACATTCATTAAACGTTGGGTGGGGCATGTACACTAGGTAGTGACATTCATTTGGGTTCAGACTAAATTTAATTTTCTGACATTAGGATACTTGTTATTGGCCACTGTACCTTTATTAACTTAAAATTTTCTTTTCAAAAGGCATCTCACACCCTGGAGGGCAGGACTGCCACATCTAACTCCGCCTGGGTCCAGTGTGCTTTAGTGAGAAGGTGCTCTGTGAATATCGGAATGTCGTCAAATCAGAATGATGTCAATAATTAGAAGGATGCCTATACAGCATGCAGCACTGAGTTTCATTCAAAGTTTTACACATTTTGAGGAAATAAATCATGCTTTTATTTAAACATGCTTCTTAACACTTGCCATTGCCATTTAAATTTAATCAGAGCAAATGTTCACATCTTCCTCATGATGTTTGGGCAAAGGCAGCAAAAACACTTAAGAACAGATGAAGGGGAATAGGCAAGTGAAGTCAACAACCTTTCATTCAGCTATTACCTGGGGATTGGCCCAGGGCTAGGTGCTGGGGAACAGGGAGATAACAAGTGGAGTTAACACTCACTGGGCACCTATTTTAGGTTGGGCATTATCTCTAAAACCAGAAGTGCCTGACATGCATTGGCTCATTTCACTCTCTCAACACTAAAACTAATCAGGTTCTGCCGTGGCAGGTCTTACAGCCTAGGACAGACTTCCTCTGACCCTTCTCCTTTTCCTTCCTGGTGCACATCTGCCCCACCCCCACCATCAACCTAAAAGAGGGGGGTGGATGAAGGAGGTGAGGGAGAAGGAGGAGAGAGGCAGGAGAAGTCACAGGAGAGAGGGCAAGAAGGAGAGGGAGGAAGTGGGGAAAAAGAGGAAGAAGGATGGACCTGCCAACTAAACTGTCACACATTTGAATTTTTATAAAAATTTATCTTCACAGTCTTCCGAGTGGGACACCAGTCTTCTTGAACGGCTGATTTCATAAATCCATCATGGTTTTCAAACTTGTGAACAAATTCACTTCCAGTTTTATCAGCATCTTAGTTTTGTTCCAACAAACTCCTTTTCCCTCTTAAGATGAGTAGATGAGGAAGGGTGATTTGCCCGCCCAGAATCACGCTGTAGTTTTACTGCAGAGCCCAGGAACTCCAGCCAAAGATGTCCTAAATCATTTTATGTAGTAAAAGGTAAGACTAGAATGTGATATTCTTCATAATCAGAAATGGAGAGATATACTGAATATTTTGAATATCACTTTAAATATATTTAATATTTTTAATATTTTTTGAATATCATTTTTGTTTGTTTTTTAAGGTGTTGGGGATTGAACCCAGGGCCTTGCACATCCCCAGCCCTTTTAATAATTTTATTTTGAAATAGTGTCTTAATAAGTTGCAGAGGCTGGCTTTAAACTTGCTATCCCCCAACTTTACCCTCCCAGTCGCTGGGATTACAGGTTTGTGTAAGGCTCCAATCTTATTTATTGTATTTATTCATTTTTTGTATTTAAGAATTCCAATCGTGTCATCGTGCCCAGCTTGATTATTTAAAAAAAAAATTATTAAACCCAAGGTATCATCAAGTCCTTACAAAATAAACTGTGCCTTTTCTGGAAACAAAGGCAATTCTCTCCATCTCCCCCAGACAGAAACCCCTGCAGGGTGGTCTCTGTTCTAGAGGGGAGATGACAAGCAAAATGGGGCACTGGGATTCCCAGTCCTGAGCACCCTGTAGGACTACGGGCCCCCAACAAACATCCACCAAGGACTTTCTTCCTTAGAGATTCCAAGAATTCCTGATTTAGCTACTTCCCTAATAGAGCTGAGGTAAAATTCCTGCTGTGTTAGCAGAGAGGACATGAACAAGGGATTCCATAAATATAGAGAATTTCACACCTTCTTCCACATCTGGTAATTCCAGTGAATCAGACCACTACATGTTGAAGCCAGCTTCTATGCAGGTTAGCGGCAGTCGCAAATTTGTACCTAAAATGAGTAGTGTGTCACCTAATAAGATACACTGGGTGGGTGCGGGGTGCTTTCCTCCAGCTTCCATTCCTTGCTTCAAGCAGCAGTTAGCAAGGATTTGTCTGTGGTTTAGTGAAAAAGACCAGAAAGGATTCTTGCTGTCAGGCCATGTCCCTGAAAACCCAGGGCTGAAAGAAAAACAACTGCCTGCCTTTGGGCAGGATCTTCAGGGCCCAGTGGCATGAAAATGGCTAGTTGCTTCCCCTTCTCTTTAATCAGTCCTGTGCTTTCTTCAGAAACCACATGCCATGTCCTCGGTCCATTTTGAAAAAGCACAAAAGAGACTTTGAACTGCTCAGGGCCTGGCATTTGAACTCCAATTCTTTCATCTCTTCCCTCAGTACGTGGTAGAGAACATGTGCTGCATTTGTTCATTAATTCTGCTGACCAAGTAACAGGCCTGGTGAAAGTTTTTAAAAGTTCAAGTTAGACTTCCTGCTCTCATCAGATGCCTGGGGAATAAACTAAGAGAGGTCTGGGAAGAGTGCTTTGCAGGCAGACCTCCAGAGGATCTCTGGCCCCAGGCCAGGGGAGAGGTCTTTGACATCTCCAGGAACACTTCAACTGCACAGGTCAGCAGCCAGTCCTGGAGGTGGATCTGTGCTGCCAAGGCCGGCTGGGACCTCTCGGTGGGTGTACTGTTCAGAGTCGTTCTTATTCTAGCCCTATCCTGAGCAGACTCTGAAATTATACACATTTCCTCTTTGGACAATTGACAGGTTATTTAAAAAGAAATGTCACCACCAAAAAGATAGGAAAAAAAAAAGCCACAAGTTCAAATCAGAATTTCTGATTGACTCAATTCTTCTCTTCTACACCTACCTTGTAAGGAAATTAAGACTCCAAGTTGCATGTCAACTTGCCTCTCATCTACAAACTTCAAAAACAATAAAAGCTGGTGTGTTTTTTTTTTCTTTTTGAGAAAAAAAAAATGTTTTATTTATCTCAAGATCTCATTGAATTTAAGAGAATCAAGCCAAGGCTCCCTTCTTTTGACATACGGAAGCTTGTGGAATAGAAATGCTGTGAAGAAGGTGGTTCCCTCAAAAACAAACCCAAACCTGATAGTGAAACACTCCTGAGAAATGTGAGATCAGCTTAATAAGAGACATACATTGACACACAGACGCTGGGCTTATTTTTTCAGATAAAGCATATATGGCTTCAGAAAGGGGTGGCATGGTGCCTACTTGTATGCTAAGCTTCTAAAAGATTTATGTGAATGGAATTTGAGGATGAAAGCTCTACTTTGCTAAGGCAGTGGTTCTCAAACTTCCTCTAGCATCAATCAGGATCCCCTAACAGGGTTTAAACCACAGAAGACTGGATCTTATTTCCCTTCCCCATAGAGTCTCTGATTCAGTAGGTCATGGGTGGAGCCCGAGAACTTACATTTTTAATACATTCCTAAGTAATGCAGATGTTACTAGACTGGGACCACACTTTTGAGAAGGACTGCTTTAAGGAAATTAAAATCCCTTCCATGTGGCCTGGGTGCAGGAGTTTGCTCATGACCATCTTAACCATTTTGCCAGCTCAATGACCTGATCTTTTTGCAATCTTGGTTTTGACTTCTGAAGGAGTCCAGGGACAGCCACCCTGCAACAGCAGCCCCCCTGCTATGCTCATTGTTTTAGCTTAGAGAGCAGCGGGTACAGGGAGAGGCTTGGCTCTGATACCTCCTTGTTGGCTAGGAGTCCAGACCCTCAGAAGAGAAGGATTCCCTCTGGTCCCTTCCCTGAGCTTTCATCGGCTAAACTCCTTGCAGGAAGTGAGGCTGAAGTCTGTCAACTCACCGGGACACTTTTTGTCATACACCATTGTCTTCTATTTGGTCCCATTCAACATTCCAAAGAGAACCATTTAAAATTCATTATCTGGTCTGGAGACCCAGGGAATTTATCCCCGGCCACTGTGTTTCTTCAAGCCTACTGAGTGCCCCTAGAAACAACTGACTATTCTTCCCAAAACTGTCTATATTCTCCATTCTGCCCCTCTGTGGTAAAGGGGTACATAGCTTCTGAGCTGTGGGGGGGTGGTTACACAGTGTGATCACCTCTGTGCATCAGAAGTTTCTGTCTCTTTTTCTCCTGCTCTTTCTGTTTATTTTCAGTTCATTTCAGTGAACTGTCAGAGGGTGAAGGAAACTCTTTCCTTTTGCTCCTACTCTTCTACCGACAAATTAGCAGAGATCCTTTTTCTAGTCTCCTGCAACCTTTCTGTTAAAAAGCCTTATACAGGTGTGTGCTTTATTCACTGGTACCTAGGAGGAGACCGAGCAAATCTATACCAGTTCTCTAATTTTCTTCTCTGGTAATGGTGGCAATTGTGGGTCTTCTAGATCCTTTATTTATCACCCTTCCCCGCAGACAAGCTGTCTCCCTTGGTGTCTCAGGTTTGAATGAGCATTTTACTTGCCTGCTCTTATAATATCAAAGAACTTATATACAATTCTAGGAGAGAGTTTTAATCAGCATCTTAGATTAGACAGAACACACAAAGCCAGGCTCTCTCTAAGCTTCTCCTTTTTATAATCTAAGGAGTGGCGCCCCTCGCTTGGTGCCAAATGGGGCCATCCTTTTGATTACAGGTTAGGCGAACTAAAATTTATTGGGGAAAAAGTCTAATTTTCCAGCGTGTTGGCTCAGAGGCTAGAGAGAATCTTTAGGAATTAAACAATTCCCAAGTAACAAGTACATGGACTGAAACCAAATTTTATCTGTATTTCAGCTTCAGGTGTGGCTGCCACCCTCTGGAAAAGGATTTTTATGGGAATAGGCAAACATCCCTGAAAAAAAAAAAAGTCTAATGGCCCCAGATCTACATATAGAGAAATAACTGGAACAACTTAAATCACTGTGTTCCTAAGACTTTAAAATTCTATTGATAAAGGCAGAGTCAGTCAAACACAAAAGTTTAGTGTAACTCCAAAGTGAGTTATAAGGCTATTTCCCAGGACTTATTCTCCATCTCCAGATTCAGACACTCATTACGATACCTTGAGGGTATGTGGTAGTTATCAGCATTACCTGACTCATCGACTCTCATTTTTTTAGTAGGGCTGTCACAATTCTCATCATCAGACATTTCCATTTCTTCTTCACGACGGATGCCCATGAGCTGCTCACTTTGAGCGTTTCGGAGCTCCTGAAAGCAGAAGATACATGACTATCAGAGTCAATGGACACAGCCATCCTACCTCTTCCCACTGGTCTTTGGGTACATTATGACTGACATATCAATGTTTAGAATCTGAAGCTTGGACCCAAGCATCATTTCACCTAATCTGTGATGAAGTTCTAAGGGGGGTAGGGTAAAAAAAAAAAAAGGTTAAAAGCTTTGGTGTCACACTTGAGATAAATTCCTAATCACCAAGGCCTCTTGACAGGCCCTTTCACAAATTTTTAAATCTCTCTACAGTCTCTATTTCCTCATTTGTTAGAAAGGGGGGCATTAATAATCTAGCAGGGCTGTGGCAAAGTTTACATAAAAATACCTATTACTTAGCTAGCACAGCTACTGGTAAGGAACCTGAGCAACAGAAGTTTAAAAGAGCCTAGTCTATCACTGGCCCATGGGGTAACTTTAGGAACATTTCTTCTTATTATCTTAGCCTCAATTTTTTTTCCTGGAATAATTTGATGCTACGAGTTTTGAGGATGAAATGAGAAAATGCACATACGAGTCTTAGCATCACTCTAGACAGCTGGTGTGCTAAGCTGATGACACTGAGCTATTTTCACACGAACGTAGTACCTTGCATGTATGTATGTGCCTGTGTGTGATCACACACAGGTGCACACTCACAACATTTAGATATCCAAAGTTTAAAATTCTAAAGATAGTAGGGAACAAAATAAAAACAGATGTTTCTCATTTTGGGTTTCACATTATCATGTTGGGGCTATGGTTTTTGTGGTGATGGCTGATTGTTTCAGCATTGCTTTTAGAGCCTGCTCTCTCTACTAATGAAGGGCGTGGTTGCAATCAAATCGTTCAATTTCTTTGAGCCTTTTTCCATTCACCCATAAGCAGGGGTTAATAATAATACAAGGCTGTTTGAATACAATAGTATACACGAAACCTCACTGAACAAAGAATTACACGTTAAATTTTTTACTACTATGCCTCAAATCAAGACATTGCAATCATTCCCTTTAAATAATTACATCATTATTTTTTCCCAAGCTGCATGTTATATATTGTGACTCCTCATTCATTCTGTTGTCTTATTATTTATTGTCCTTGAAAAGTCTTACAGGGAAAAGTCTCCATTATTCTATTTTCCTTCTTTAAATTGGAGCCTCAGTAAAAGTCAAATTGTTAAAACAATAAATTAAATTACTACACTTAATTATTAGTGGCATGACTTTAAACATTGTTCCATTGCCCATCATCCCAGATGGTCGGTCCTCTCAATTCTTTGCTCCCCTTAGCTCTTAGAATTTAACTACACATGATGGAAAGGAAATTATTGCTAACAGTATTTGGTCACTTCTGCATTCTGGGAATCACAATTGCAGAGGACAGGAAAGAGGGAAGGCAGAGAGGCATGGTCCTGGGAGGGGCCATCACAATGCCTGAGAGGCCCAGGGATGACAGACAACACCTCCTTATGGGATCAGGCCACCTAGAAGAAATAAGTGCCAATTCTGCTTTAAATAACATCATTGGATCTTGGGGAGAAATTTAGGTGGTGGACAGCTAATTTTTCTATTGACAAAGAATCCAACTACCAGAGGGGTGGCTTGCAAATACTTAAAACAAAGAAAAGTCAGGTGGAAAGAATAACAAGGCTCAAAGGGCCTGTTGTTTAGTCCCTACATTAATGACAAACTGTCACACCACAGCTGTTTTTGTGGGGAAGGGTGGCAGAACAGGAAAACATGGGGTGGGGGCGCTGAGGGTGTTTCCACAGGGTGCCTCTGTATCAGCTGTAAATCACTAGTACACTTTAATAAATCCGTAGAGGTGCTGCAGATAATTAACAGATGCTGTACATGTGAATGTGGGGGGAAAAAAATCAAGCCAATTATCAAGCTTATATGCAACTGAGAAATCATCCACAATGTCAAATTACCAACTGGTATTTAATCAATTAAACGACATGTAGGAGAGAAACTCAAAGGTAATTTAGAGTTCCATGTCTTAATATAAACCTAAAGAGGTAGCAGAGTGGCAGGAGGTGTGAAGCCCTTTTACAGGTGGACCTTTTGGACTGCATTCTACCTATCCCTCTGCAGGGCACATTTCCACTTCCAGGACCAAGCAAATCAAGCAGGCTTCCTTAGACCAGGGCTAGAAGCCCTGAATGTCCTGCTCTGGACAGCCCCAGTCTCGGGGGAGGCAGGAATAAGGGATGGTGGTGGGGGGGAGTCAGACATGACAGGAAGCATGATTTAGATCAATATCTCTATCTGCTGACCTCCCATGCCAATAATGGTCTTTTCATGCCCATGTTTATTCAGTACCATGCTACCTGCCTTTCTTTCAACATTTCTTTTAATAATTTTTGGCTTTTATGTGAAGGAAAAAAATTGTATACTGATCATTCCCAAATCTGGATCATAGTTTATAGATTCCAATCTGTGTTTTCATCTTCATCAAAAATAGAAGACTCTGTCCCTTGAAAATAACTCTTGACTTGGGTCTCAATTCCGTTTTCAGGGAGAACATTAGGCAAGTGCCCTCATTTTGGGGGCCCTGAAAAAACTCATGAGAAATCCCATCTCCTCCTCTTATAATCCTAAATAGAGGAACAGAACTGTATCAGTCACCAACCACCTTCTTAGGCACTAGTGAACAAAATTTTTAAAATGCCCTTAACAACAAATTGCACTAGCATTTTAAGTGTCCCATTATTGTGAAATCATTCAGTATTCACCATAATAATGGTGATAATAAAGAATCTATCTGGTATTCATGTGGATGTTACATCCCGTGCCACTGGTATTCAACTGTAATTTAGCATTAGTAAATGAGCACTTAAAATGCTACCCAGATGATTGATACCATAGTACTTTGTAGTTCCTCAAACTCTTTGTGAAACACTTATTTTATAAGTGTGAGCCAACATCATTAAATAAATAAATCTTACCTTCTATAAGTTTGTGATTTTTGAAAGAGGGGAATATCATTTTGAGAACTTAATATTAACATGCTAGAGATGAAGAGGCATCCAAATGAAAAACATTCTTTCACTTACAAAAAAAAAAAAACGAAGCAAACAAAGACAGTATACTTACTTTGCAATTACAGGTTCAAAGCGTACACTACACTGTGGAGTTAAAAATAACAGCTGGATGACCAATGACTAATGTGACATTTTGGTCTGTCTAGGTGGCAAGGTGGGCTCCTTCCCTGAGGATAGATACTCACACTTCACACATGCACTGATGCTGAAGGGCCGACATCACACCCTTGTGACATTTGCTCTGGGGAGATGTGTTTAGAACCTGATGGCTTGCACAGGGAACTGACACTGCTTGTGATGAGAAGACATGGATGGAGAGGCATACCTGCCACTTCTAGCCCAAAGAGCAAACTGTCATCTTGAAGAACACTGGAAAAAAAGTTTGTACTTTTGTCCTATGTTAAGTTACACTTTTCTTCAAACTAATTCGTTAGGAAAACTATCTTGGCTTACTTCTGAGTTCTGTACTATGAATGGGAAAGATTCTCTTCTCCCTTTGTAGGGGAGAGGAATGTTCTAAGTGTTAAGTTGGCTGCTCTTCTTGGGGAAGGAACACTTCTGAGCTGACAACAAGACAGGACAACAGCAGGAGGACTGCCCACTGTCACAAAAACTGTAGTGGCTGCAGCCACACTATTCTCTGCCAATCCAGCTGTGTGATGGTGGTTAAAAAGTAAAAATAAAATCACCAACCTCAGAATGCTTTCGCCAAATGTCTATGTTCTTGCGCTGAGCTTTCGAGAAATGGTCCCAAGCTTTTTGTCTGGTGGAAGCGTTGAAAACGGCCACAATCTGCTCAACTTTGGTGAACAAGGAAGTCAAACAAGACAAGTAATTTATGTTGTGATCACTATAGGGAAGCAAAGCAAAGACACTAGGAGTCTATGGATGATGTCACAGTAGCTACAACATCATCAATATCCATCCAATTTGTGCCTTTATGTACTTACATTTTTAGCAAGGCTGGGGATGTCTCCCTTCAAGTCTGTCTCCATAACTTAAGGTTAAAACAAATTCCAAATATGACTGGCAAAAGGTCATGGAGATCTACTTCCAAATGTTTTCTGGCTCTTGTTTAAAATGCGATTTAGTAGGTCTATATACCTAGGTCTATAGATATATAGACTCCGGTATTGGCATACGAATTAAGATAAAGTAATGCCTGTTTAAGAGCTTAGAAGGGAAGCCAGGGAGGAGTAGCTGAATGAGAAGAGCCAAGCATATATCATTTCTTCTTTTGGTCCCATCTTAAGGACTCCATTGCAGCCCTCTAAAGACATTACCGTGTCCAGGTTCCAAGGTGGGAAAATGAATAGCTCTGTCACGGCTTCCCTCAACCTCAGGGACTGTTTTCCTCCTTATTTTTGTTTCTCCCCACACTGCATCCACTGCAGCCAGCCCTCCATCCCTCTGGCTGTCCCGGGAACCATCGCCTCCATGTCAAGACAGACCAAGGCTCACCCAACTGGCAGCACTGCCATGCAGGTCTGATTTCAACACCATATGGTGCCTCCATAGTTCTTCATCATGATCATATACCATTCTCTGTTATTCTATTATCTGTTAATAAGGATCCCCACAATCTGGCTCTCAAATCTCTTAAAGTTCTAACTCTATTACCTTGTCTTCGTCTAGCACTTGTGTTGCTTCCAGGCATGGTACTATTGGAATGATATGGGTGGAGGGGTTGTGATGAGAATTATATAGAGGAAGGGATAGAACTTAGTAGTAGGTGTTGGGGGGGGGGGCAACCAAATATGGACTCAATATTGCTTAAATAGGTATTGATCCAGTAAGCATGGGATTAAGGAAACTAGAGTACTGATTTAATCACATGATTAAATCAGAACTTCTAAATATTTACTTAGAAGGGCACAGTTCAGACTAGGTTGTCATGGGTGTTAACACCCTATTGACATAAATCTTTTACAAGTGATTCCCAAGGCTCTATTATTTAAAAAAGGACATCAAAGCTCTTCCAGATCTTCTAGTGTCTAAAGAATGTCAGAGAGTAAATAATAACCTTCACAGAAGCACAATACTCAATGTCTTAGTTTAAAAAATTAGCACATGAAATAAATAAACAGAGAAGGAAATAAACACCACTGGCACTGTGAATATCTTTATAATGCTAATAATTACTTCTAAATGTATGGGGACATTTATGTTTACTGTTTTCTACTTCAGGAGAACCTCAGCAGTAGACCTTTTTATTTAATAAACTGTCATCATTTCACATGATGAATTTGTTTTACTCAATTTTAATGTGAGGATTTGCCACCAACTGGGCTCATACAAGTCCCTGAGCTCACGTGGCTTCTTTCTCGAACCTCACCTGGAGGAACGGGCACTGCTAGTTGAGCTGCTGTAAGTCCCGGCCTTTGCCTGACCACCACCCCCAGTGCGTAGCATGGCTGGTGGGGAAGATAATCTGCTTAGCTAGACTATCTGGACTTTGTTTGCTTTGTCTGCCTGCAGGCTGGGGACCTAGGGATTTCAGTTGCCTTTTGCAGGGGCAACAGTTGCAACAGTCAACTGGGATGAGAACATCTGGCAGGGGGTGATCATGAGATTACTAAATAAAGAGTAATGGGGAAGATTTAATAGCAGAACTCTTTGGCATCATTTAGAAGAGGAAGAAAAATGGTATCCTGAGAGAAGAGCTGGAGAGAAAGGAGCAGCAAAGGTTGAGGTTGATTATTGGGTGGTGATAGTCAAAATTCTGCTGTTAGTCAGGGAAGGCTCTTAATAAACAAGACACAGCTGGGTGCAGTGGCACACGCCTATAATCCCAGCAGCTCAGGAGGCTGAGGCAGGAGGATTGTGAGTTCAAAGCCAGCCTTGGCAATTTAACAAGGCCCTAAGCAACTTAGTAAGACCCTGTCTCAAAATAAAATATAAAAAAGGGGGTGAGGATGTGGCTAGGCAGTTAAGCACCCCTGCATTCTATCCATGGCACCAAATATATATATATGAGAAAGAGAAAAACATGTATGTTAAAAAATGTGTGTGTGTATGTGGGGGGTGAAGGCAAGAGAAACCAATAATGCATACAGAGGAGTAGATAAGAGAAAGCACTTATTAGAAAGACCCAGTGAGCTCAAGATGCACAGGTTTAAGGGTAAAAACAGATCAACTCAAGCATGTAGGTGTATAGTGATATCTCAGTTAAAACACATAACTACTCATTTATGTATACTATACATCTTGTATACATAATCTGGAAGTAATTTTATGCAATGTTTTAAATATTTATGTGCATGAAATAAAGTTCATTGTGTGGAATTTTGCTTGTGGTGTCATGTTGTTATTCAAAAGTTTTAGAATCAAGAGTATTTGGATTCCAAATTTTCAGATTAGAGATGATTAACCTGTGCTATATTTCTCTGGCTTTCTGGAAGCTGACCAACATAGTATTTTACAATCATCAACTGATAACTGACAGACTTATAAAGGAATCTTGGAAAAACAAAGGTGGTGAGGATAGTGGGAAATTCCCTGGATCCCCAAAGGTATAGGATTTGTTTTTCAGGTGTGTCAGTTAAGTAATTCACTGCATATAAAAGTTCTCATTTTAAAATTGTGTCACTATTGTTATTCTTTCTATATTAAAAGAAAATGGTACGATAAAAGAAAGGGATTCATGTTGAACCTAATAGTAGTAATCATCATATTTTAATTTACGTAGGGCTAAATAATATATTTTTACATAATGATATTATTAACAACAAATACTAGATTTCAAAATAATATGTCAAGAAGGATCATGTTCTGTAAAAACTATAAATAAAATTGTGATCTAATTTCAAAGAAATCATGATTACTATATTCTAGGGCATAAGTTCTATCCATCCATCCATCCATCCATCCATCCAACCATCCATTCATTCATTCAACAAACATCTGAGATTTTAACTGTTAGAAATATACGATTAAGACATAGTTCTTACCCTTGATGAGATATTAGACTCTGGGCAGAAAGAAAGGGAAGCAGATAATTACCCTCTACAAGAGAGGTCTACATGACTGCTTTGGGGACACAGAGGAGAGAGTAACTAAGTAGGTAGGTGGAATCAGGGATCACTCCATAAGAAGGCGGTATTTTTGATAGGCCTTAAATAGTGACTCAATGACTACTCAGCAGAGAAATAAAGGTGGTCCCTCTAAGGCTGGAGTTATAAAAGGACTTCATATGAAAGCCCTTAGTAGGGATGGGACTGATGCTGGGTGAGAACTAATTAGGCAGAACCATAAATGCTGATGGAGACTCTGAGCTTTATACTATGTTCAGGGGAGACACATGCCAGGAGGATTTGCTTAGGAGAAATAATGAAGGCTTACATTAAGGCAGAGGCTTTGAATGGAGGGCAGAGCGAACACTCATTGGACAGGGAGCAGTGATGGAACAAGGGGCTCACTGGCTCTGGAGGAGGAAGGGGGAAGGGAGATCAGATGACTCCAGCTTAGGAAGAACATCAGAGACCAAAAGAACAAGCACAGAACAAGGGCTGAGAAAGATGTGAAATTTGTTTTCCAACCTGTTTGCCCACATATTGACAAATCCAAAAGACAGAAAAATAAAAATAGTGCAACCTAGCCAGCATAGGTTTGAAAATGCTCTTACTGTACTCATATGGCCCAGTTTTCTTCTCTCATTTCTGCAGACTGACCCTAAACCAGCCATTTGTCTTGCAAATGAAAGTTCATGGGCACACAGAAAGACTCTGGAAGAGTGCTTGGATCAGCATGAATTCATCATCATTAAGGGAAAACCACCCCAAACAGAATGCCCTAATGAATGCGATTCAAAGGCATGCTTTTAAAGCCATAAATCAGATGACTGCTACTGTTGATGTCACAGGAAAAGACCATACACTGTTCACTGTCTCCAGTAGGGAACACCAAAGCGGAAGTCCATGAATTAAACTACGATTTACTACTTCTCTCATATAACTCATATTGCTTGCTCTATGCACAATAAAGTCACAAGTAGTTACTGTTACCTTCAAAACTCTACTTCTCAGAAAAGAGATAAATGGCAAACCAGATGACATTGGCATTTGTTCAAAAAAGCAGCTTTCAGAAAGTTGTGCTATAGGCATAACAAATTCAGATCACCCCTGCCCAGTTCCTTCACTGTGCCAGTGGCTGCAGGGCCCCATATGATCCTGTATCAGATAAAAAACATGAATCCTGTTCTGATTGCTACTTATTTATTCAAGAAAGTATAGTCCAAAGCTTTGAAATACATCGACAGAAAGAGCTCTCAGTCAGAAAATTTAAATTTCCTCTTCATACCTTGCAAATCTTTCCTCCCAAATTCTGTAAGTGTTTTGCCTAAATTAGGTTGTTTGAGGAGCATGAGAAAAGTGATCAGTTTTTCAGAGTGTCAGCCTTAGCTGCCATACTAGGGTCCCCAGTACACCCAGCAGGTTAAAATGGGAAGGATAAAGAAAGCCTCCATGAAACTGGTAAAGCACTGTGTATAGCTGTAAATCCCTTCTAGAGTGTTCATTAACTCATGCATGTGTATGTGTGGAGACACAGCTACCCACACATCACATACACATATACATCATATGTACACATTACTGCACACCTCTTGCTTGATAGAGGAATGTGACTAACTCCCTTGAAAAGAACTTGCTTTTAGTCTTCTTAAGGAAGGGAAGATCAGAACAGGACATCTACTTGTGCAGAAACAGACCACATTTAAACAGGCTCCTGGGAAAGAACAGGGCACTCAGGCAAATCTCAGATTTTGGGGCTTTACAGAGCCCCTGAATTTTCAGCTGTATGCACAGAAGCATTGGAAGTGTTCAAAGAGAAACGTTAGCTCCTCCTAAGAACATAAACACAGCCCTTGCTCCTTTGCCACCCTCTTCCTCATGGTCCCTGAGCCTCCTGCATCCTTGTTCCAGCTAAATAGCTGTGAAAAAGCCTTAAATCCATTCAGTGTCCCAAATATCTGGAGCAACTGATTACATTCTTCTAGGCAGTAGGCTTGCTTTTATAAAGCACCTCAAACAAATCTTCCATGCCTAATTTTTTTGTTTTGAATGCTATCTGGGCACATGATAGAGCCTCCGCTCTGTATGGTTCAGAGGAACTTTTTTTTTTATTTTTTTATTTAAAGGATGACATTTTTCCAAATCCTCCATGAACAGTTCAGAAGAGATTTTCAAAGGCATTTAACAAATGAAACAGTGGGCCTCCCCCACCCAAGCTTGGTATTGTTTTTAAATACGAAAGCTGGGGTGGAATTCTTTTTCAGGGAGAAGGAACGAAAGACTGAGACTTTAGATATAATGCTGTGACAGATGTGCCAGACTCGGAAATTTTGTCCCTAGATTGGAAAAATGCCCTAAAGGGTTTCTGGCTCTTGGGACACCCAGAGAGGCAGGACAGAGGCCAGGGAGGAAGAGCATGAGAAGGTCACTTTGAAAGTGACCTCCAGATGGACTCCTGCACCTTCATGTCGGAGGCTGGGCTTAAGCACAGTTGCCTGGCCGGAAGCCCAGGAAATGGGAGGCCTGGACTAGAATTTCAAGCTAAGGAGGAAAAAGAGCATTGGGGTTCTGTCTTGTGATGGGTAAAAACAGCATCTGTGACATTGTGAATCCATTATAGCCTTTAAGCCAGAGTCTAAGACACCAACTTCAAATGCAGTATTTCTAAACTTCCTGGCTAGATAAGGCCAGACATTTGGTTCTTTTAGGGAATAGGTACCTACAGCAGGAAGAGCAACATGCTGATCAAATTATAAAAATGGAAAGATGATGTTTTTAGCAAATTTTCAGCAAGCAGGAAATGGTCAGATTGCTCAAATAGATGAAAAAATATTAAACAGAGATTGACTTTTAAAGATGTGTATAAGTCTCAAGACATTTCAGAAAACTGTGGGACCCCTTATTAATGCACAGGTTAAAATATTTTGGAAAGTAATGAAGCAAAGGGATTCTAATTCCAGTGGTTCCTTATGATGATATAGCATTTTCAAAGCTTTTAAAATACGACAAAGTCCCTGTCTAGTCTACACCTATTAACTCAATGAAAGTAATATGTATATGCAAGAAAAAAAGGAACAAAAGGAAAAGTAAAAGTCTTCCTTCACATCCTGATTCCCCTTACCAGTTTAAGGAAAACTGGTGTTAACTGATTCTGGCAGATCTATCCAGAGAAGCAGCTCTGCGGATCATGTATATTCTGTACATTTTTCATTTACACAATGGTGCTAATATTATACATACTGCTTTGTACCTTTTTTTATTTACTTATCTTGGAAATTATTCATATATAAGGTTGCAATGCGTATCCTCAGTCATATATTCTAGTATTTTTACGTAAATGTCTTTATGAAAAGTTCTCAGGAGAAGATAAAATAATATCTGAATTTTTAATTTTGAGACCTATTGCCAAATTGTACTCTGATGTATGTCCACTAATTTTTTTTTCTTATTGTTTCCCTTTCCCTGGCCAATAGTGGGTACACAGGATTAATTTTTGCCATTCATGATAGATGAGAGAAGAATTAAATGGCAACCAAATTTCTGCTCCAGCTATATCCATATATGTAGTTTCCATTATAACTGACAGGCACAAGTCCAGGCTTATCAAATCTGCCCTTTTTTTTAGTAGCTGATTCATTGTTAAGAGTGGTCAACCAGTAAGAGAAGGAAATATTGGTTTCCAGATCTTTTATTCCTCAAAACAGTGACTCTTCTTTCCCATGATTAACTCTAGTAATGGTACTATGAAAATTATCTAGTGGTATTAGGCTATTTCCAATTACTGGGCACACTGCTTAATGATTTCAAATAGTAGATCCCAAAGCATGTTTCCTGAACCAACATCATCAGCATCACTTGGGAACTCACTAGAAATGCAAATGCTCGGGCCTCAGACCCACTGAATCAGGAACTGAGGGTGGGGTTCAAGGGTCTGCTATTTAAAAGCTCTCCAGGTGGTTCCAATGCATGCTGCTGTTTGAGGACCTATGATTTAAAACATTATCTCATTTCAATTTCCCAACAATCCTCTGAAGTAGCTGCCATTATCAGCCCATTCCACTGATGAAGAAATTGAGATTCAAGGAGATATGTAATTTCTCATTCAAGGTCATATATTTAGCAAGTGGCAAAGTTAGAAATGGAAATCACATTTGCCAAACTTCAGTTCATGAATTTATGTCCACATTGTCCAGTCTTATGAGCTCTGTGGCATACAATGTAGCTAGACATTGCACTAGATACTGGGGATGAAAAAAGCAAAGATGTGGCCTGTCCTTGAGGTGCTCAAAGCTGGGAAAAAGAGTTATATACTTGATTAGCTTGCCACATGGGAACTACTGTAAGGGAGTCCAAGGGAGAGCGCCAGGTGAGGCTGGACAGGTTTAAAAACCTGTGGGCTGACACTTGTAGGTCAGTAGAATTTTCCAAGGCAAAGAAGCCAAACATTTGAGGTTGTGATGAGGCAGGAAGCCATGTTTACCTCTCTTCAAAAGTTTATTGAGGAATCTGAACCACAGGGCGGAAGAATCAAAACGTCTGGAAAAAGGGTCCCTGCTTCTTTTGTGTCTACCAGCTACCACTGTCTTCTCTCAGTCTGTGCCTTCAGCTTTCTCCCCTTTGTCTAATATGCATTTTCTCTTTTGGTTGAAATATACCTTGTTAAGTAATACATTTCAGCGGGGGAATCTTAAGGAGGTGGGGCTGGGGACTGCTGTTGTGTGAGATGGATGTGGAGCTGGGAAACCAATTAAGTCAGGTCTGAGCCCCACGACCATATGGCTGTGTGACCTGAGAACAGCCTCTGTCCTGGATCCCAAGACAAAGGGGGTCTCACTAGACAGTTCTGGAGTCCTGGAGTCTCTGGGACAGGGGTTGGCACACTTTTTCTGCATAGGAACAGATAGTAATCATTTTGGGCTTTGTGGGTCATACACCTGCCCTGCCACAGAAGGTGTCTGCACACCTCAGTGGCTTGTCTCCTTCAACAGAAACCCACTCACTTTCTGGATACAGTTTTCTTCTCATGGAGATACAGCACACTAAGTTCAACTGGAATTTTTCAGATGTATAGACTCAAGAAAAGTTCATTTCTGCCTCATAGTAACTTCGTCACATCTTACTTTTCCTCTAAATGTCTGGGTTTCAATCAATTTTGTGAAAATATATATATATATATTTTTGTGGATTCATTCCACCCAAGGACTGTTTTTCCATGATCCCCCAGCCTAACCACATACACATGCCTCCCACCTCCCCTGAGGCTTGGCAGTGGTGGCTTCTTTTCTAGTCCCTAGAACGAGGCTCATATCAAGATAGTGGGGTTTTCATAGCAAAGTTTTGTCTTTCCTAAGTTGCTGTGATTTTGTGAATGACCAGGTACTGTGTTAAATCTTGAGATCTAGCCTTCTGTAATTCTTCACTGTTTCAGAGTGTAAGACTTCGTTTCTCTTTCACATTTTGGTTATCATTAAAAAACATTTTTTAATGACAACACCATTATTCCACTTGGTTGTATTTTTTTTGTTGTTTTTGGTGATACTGAAAACAAGGATACTAAAAATGTCTGTGCTCAGTATGGCAGGCTTCTAGCATCCTCTACTATTGATTTTGGTGTCCTGTGGAATAGGACATTCTGTGCTCATCCTTGATTTGGAAGCTTTTTGTAAAATCATTTCCTCTGGACATTTATTCCCTTAGAACAAAGAAATATTTTTTAAATGGAAACAATGTTTCCAGCATTTAATACATTGGCAAATATAGCTATCAGCATGATTTTGAGAGAAATAAAAAAACCTATCGAGTTGCTAAAGCAGTTATGGTGATTTTTCCTTCCCATGGATGAACTATAGCAATGACTTCTACAGACATGGAAAAACATTTTAGCACTTCATAAAATTCTTTTTCGACAGCAGGGGACATAGGCACCAAATTTCCCTTGGCAGAAATAAAAAATGTTTAGCTGAGATGTTTCTGAGAAGTAAATGATTTCAGAGAGAGGTTTTTAGGCAGAAGAAATGTGGACAAGGACACCAATCTGCTTAGAAGGGGGATTGTGGTACACAGAGGTCAGAAACTCGCACATTTCACTAGGGCACTTAGCAGACGACCTGGCACTTAACCAGGCCCCAATAAATATTTGTGGAATGAATTTAATCATTCATTCAAACAGCTGAGGCTTTTACGATTTTTGTCAAGAAGACAGATGAGGACAGGACTGGGGGGGTGGGTGTCAGTGTGTTGCACGGCCTTCTCTGATAATAACTCTGACCAGCCTTCGGCTTCTGCAAGGGTGTCGGGCACACATGCTCAGGGTCAAAATGTGGCTTCAAATTCACTGTGCAGCCCAGCAGGGGTAACTCCACAGCACAGTGCAGATGGGACATGTGCTCTGGGGACTTCCTGTCCTCTGTTGTGTGGTCACCTCAGGAGCTTTGGACATCATGGCAGGGCCGTGGCAGCCATGTTTCACTTAGACATCCAGACTCATTCAAGGATTCAAGCTGTTGACAGAGTAGGGACTGTGGGACTTTGAGTACCTTGTGTGTACTCTGAGCAAACCCTTTCACACAGAGATGAAGAAACAGAAATTCAAAGAGCTGAGAAGACTGTCCTAAAGTGAAATGACTAAGTAATGCTTGAGCTGGAATCAGAACCAGGATCTCTTTAGACTTAGCCAAAAGTACTGTTACCATTTGCTCTTTTCAAGACCAAAGAGAAGGCTAAGGCCATTTCATGCCATAAATGTATAGAGCAAAGTTGCCTGTTAGTTCTAATCTTTCCAATCTATAAGCTGAAATAATTAATAACAGTACTATAATGCTACTACAGCAAAATTCACCACTGAAGTATATTCTCTGTGTTCCATTTAAAGACAATGAATATTCAAGCTAAGTTAGTTCAGACCATCATGGCTTATGCTGGGGGAAAAAAGCCACCTTTGAGTATTGTCTGCAGTTTTTCAGTTCTAGCCCAATTTCCAGCACCTCTTTCATTTCATCTGTGATTGCTCAATAACCATTACTTGCACTGAGGTCTTCTATGTGTTTATATGGTCACGCCCATGAGTGGTGCAATGAGGTAAGGAAAGAGAACAGTATATGGCTGTCTCCAGCCTAAGATCTCACTAGAAGAAAACAAACAAATCTGATGCACATAAAATTAGAAACCATTGAATTAAATACTTGCATACATAGTATGGAGTGCTGTAGAGGGAAGACAGAGATGGGTATGTGATAGGGTTCATGAATGAAGCAGGACAGCAGGGGGTTTCAGTGCTGGCTCTGGGAGGAAGGGAAGTATTTCAGATAAGACAAGTGGCACAAGCCAATGTGTGGAGGTGGTAAAGAAGGGAGTGCTAGAAATAAATACTCCATTTTCTAACCAGATAGCAGCATGTATGTTCAGTGTGGTACCAGCATACCTCTTTAAAGCTACCTAAACTATAAATTTACATTTATAATACCTTCTTCTGATCATTCTCATTTTTGCATTTAAAAAAATACATGGTATTTGAAAGCAAACTGTACAGGCCAAAATGCCTTGGTCCTAATTTTCCCATAAATTGCTAAATGATCAAGATATTTCAAGTCTGCGCCCTAAGCCTCAGTTTCCTCCTTTGCAAAATGAGAAAGGTTGGCCCAACAGGTCTCTAAGGTACCTTCTAGCTCTGTCATTCATGCTCATTATATTTATGGCACAAAATCTGAATAGAATAGACATTATGATTGCTGTATGTATATAAGTGACTGTATAACCAGTGTGATTCTGCAATCTGTACAATCAGAAAAATGAGAAATTATACCCCAATTGATTCAAATGTATGAATTGCCAAGATCATTGTAATGTCATGTGTAGCTAATAAAAAGAAAAAAAAATGTGAAAAAAAAAATAGACCCTTCTCCACTGAGGTCTGCTTTCCCGTTTGCCTTGTCTCCACTTTGCGTCCTTCTCTCTCTTTTACCAGGAAGCTTGCTGGGAAAGTACCAAGTGGGACTGTCATGGAATGCTGCACTTTTGCTTCAAGTGTATGTGTCATAATAAGGCATGCACAACTGATCACATCGGCATGCATATTAATAAGTGAATGCAGTGGTCCATGCTTCCTGGACTTATAAAACAGCTCCGGTCAGAGCTTTGAAATGACAAGCTTTGCTCAGAACTGGAAAACTCAAAGTGGGGAGGCCAAGGGGGAGTTGCTATGAAGTATAAATGTTTAAAAAGCAAAGAAGATCAAAACCCAAAAGCAAAGGAGAGTAAATCCCAAGAGTCTCTGAGGAGGGAAAAGCCGGGGAAGTTTCTGCCAAATGAACCGATTAAGAAATGGCAAAGGTGAGACAAGGATGATATAAGGATAAAATGACATGAGAATGAGATGACTCACTGTGCTGCAGCTTTTTTTTTCTTTCTTCTATATCCAACAAATGAGATCTATGTTTGTGGCCCAAAAGGGAAGAGAAGGCCCCAGGTGTCACACTAGGATGGATCATGTCCTTTTTAATATCTTAGATAACTGCACATCCATGGTCATAAGTGAAAAATTACCCTAAACACAAGAGAATGGATGCTGTACTCCCCACACCCCTAGTTGGGTTCAGCTGCTGCCCTTCAGACAAATCAAGGCTTAGATGAAAACAGTGCCTATTTGTCATGATCGTGGATAAGTGATGGTCCTGGGGTGAAGACTAGAGATATGAAAACGGTTAGAATTTATGCAAATGTTGTCAGAGATCAACAACATCAAAGCTAGAAGATAACTGCTGGATTTTGATGTAGACCTTGACATCATAATTTTTTTCTTCTTGTTGTTGCTATTGATAGTTCTTGGTCTTTTTTGAGAAAACTTTGTTAAGCACTAAAATTCAGGCATAGCATCTCTGCTTTCTTTTTCCTAAATGGCTGGAGAGCCATCTAGGCTGATTCTTTTGGCATTTACTTTTCAAAATAAGCAAAGACAAATAAGACAAGTGAAACAAGGAAGAAGAGGTGCACCTCTTGTCCAGCACCATGGAAAACTTTGCACCTAAAGCTGCCTTTGTTTGCTCTGCCAACTGGCTACTTTTAGCAAAACTTATAAAGGAGCCCACCATGCTTTGGGCTTTGCAGTATATCTGGACTTTCTTAGAATGTGGTAAATAAGCCCTCCTTCAGCTGAGTCCACTTGCTATAATAAGCTACTTTGTTAATACCCCTCCTTCCAGGATGCATCAGAACAACTTTCCAGAAGTGTTGGCTGTTTGATGGACAGGCTGCCAAAAGATGCTGTGCAGAATAGCACTGGGTGGGCACCTCAGGGATACTGCCCAGTTGGAAGTTTTCCTGCAACTAGGAGAGGCCATTTCTTGAGTATCAGTGCTATATAGTCTTAATCTCATTCTAGGTGAGAAATGAATATCAATGCAGACAAAGAGGGATATGATGGGTTCTGCTTTTGGAAAATGCAGCAGGTTGTCCATCACTGTGAACTTGACCAGTTCTTGTTTTCAAAGCAGCCCCACAGTGCTGGCACCAAACTCCTCTTACTACACTGAAATGAGCTTTGGGAAAGCAGAAAATGCTGAGGAGACACACAGACAATTCCACCAGAAGGACACTCATCCAGAAAATGAGACATTCAAAATTCACAGGGTGATGAAATACTTGTGTACTTATCATGTTAGTCAGGCTACTGCTAGTATTTTCATGGTAAAGATTTGGTTGGGGGTGGTGGTGGCTGGGGTTGTGGCTCAGTGGTAGAGCTCTAGCCTAGCACTGGTGAGGCATTGGGTTTGATCCTCAGCACCACTTATTTATAAGGATAAATAAGTAAAGGTATTGTGTCCATCCTCAACTTAAAAAAAAAAAAAAAGATTTGGTTCCATTCACATCCAGAAAGTAGTCATCTTTTTTTTTTTTTTTTTTTTTTTTTTTTTTTTTTTTAAAGCACATAAAGAGACTGGAAAATTCTGAGGTTGCTCAAGGAGATGCACAATCTTCCTGTTCTACTTCATTGCAACTCAGGCTACATTTAAGGTATCTCTTCAAGTCATCCTTAAAAAGCTGGGCTACCAAAGATGCAAGGGAAGGTCCCTGGGACACTTCACAGCTGGGAAGCACCCCTAGGCCAGCGCTGCTGAAGGTCAGGATCAGCCATGGTTTCCACAATCTTCCTTGGTATCCATTGACTATTGAAGTATTTTCCGGGATCAAATTACAGGGCCAAGAGGGATTTGTGAATAGCAATGGGTGAAAGTAAAGACTGGAGGAAGGCCACAGGTGGGGACTCCAGCTTGAATGTCTCTGTTTGGTCTTCTACGGCAACTGTCCTCAGATCCCCTAGTCTATTACCAGTGGTCTGGTAAATCGCAATGATTTCTAAGAACAGCACAGCTACTGAGCTCTGTCTTTGATTTGATTAATTACACATGCAAGCCCAAATCCTCTTACATGTGGATAATGCTAACACCAACTCCAAACTGCCCAGCGAGGTCACCAGGAACTTTGAGCTCACTTTTAGGGCTTCCTTCTTGTCTGCCTTCAGATTCACTCATCACTTATTCATTACTCACTGCATTGTCCACCCAGGATTTGGATTTGCTGCATATTTCTTTGTTCTAGGCACTTGTGTGTGTATGTACACACACACACACACACACACACACATTCAATGACTAAGAAAGACTTATCTTTTCTCTTCCTGGCACAATGATTAAAAGCAGACAAGGCATGAAATCATCATCTCTTTGGATAAGGGCTACATGGATCTGGGTGATAAGGTGCAGTAATGGTGCAGTAACTGGAAGAAGGTGGATCAGAAAGAGCTCTCTAAAGGGGGCAGCCCTTCAGCTGAGACCTACAGGGTGAGAAAGACTCACGCATGCAAAGAGTGGAGGGAAGAGCCCTTCCCACACAGCATGTGTGAAATCTTGGAGGTGGAAGGTAGCTCTGAGGGGCTCAGGAGGAAGGCTGCCAGTGGATGTTACACAGTAAACACCCAACTCGGAAGAGGAAGGCTCAGAAAGTTTTGTGGGCTGGAAAGTGAGCAGTATCTCTAGTGCAATGGAAAGCTACCCAAGGGATCTACATGGAGAAGACAGGCTGATTTATTACCAGATGATGAGTGAAAAACAAACTGAAGCAGAGTAAAGGTGTAAAGGGAGGAACAATGTATGGTAGCACTGCAAAGGCTTTCCAATAGGCCACTCTCCCCTTCTTCCTAAAAAAAGGACTGAGTTTTATTCTGGAAAGCAGTGGGCCTAGTTAAATCTTATATTTCTCACTTTCCTTGGAGTTAGGAGTGGCTATGAGTAATTATTCTGCCTAATGAGACGTATGTGGAAGGCTATGAGGAACCTTAGGGTAAGTTTTGCTCTCTTACTCTAATGATGCAACTCCTTCAGCTTTCTTTTTTCTTCTCCTTTTTCTTATGTTAAAAAGGAAGGGAAAACAAAGACATAATGGCAGGGGCACCAGCAGTCATCCTAGATAATAATCCAGGAAAAACCAACAGCATCATGGAAACCTGAGCCCATGCCGACTTGAACCACTTGTACCACCAAGACCTGTATCTGAATTTTACTTTGAGTGACAAAAAGGAAAAAAAAAAAAAAAAGGAGAAAGAACATCAATCCTATTGTTTAAGATACAGTTTGGTGGAGAGATGGGAGCTGTAGTTCAGTGGTAGAGTGCCTGTCTAGTATAAACAAGGACGTGGCCTAGCATGGCAAAATAAAAAAAAGAAAGAAGCAGTTTGGTGGAGACTTCCATTACTCACAGTGGATACTGTATCTAAATGACCCACTAGGCAGTTAGAGTTGCCCAGGCTTCATGGACTTAAGCAGTGACCATCACAATGAAGAAAAGTAGGCCAAACAGAGGTACATTTTTCAAGGTAGAAACAACGGGACTTACTGATGGCTAGGATATGGGGTCTTATAGTGGGAGATGGAGGGTGTAAAAAACAATTTACAAGATTTTGACCTGAGAATTTATTAAAATGGGAAGAGGAACGATTTGAAGAAGTTAAGGAAGAATTCAGTTTTTGTTATTTTATGCTGAGGTACCTAAGAGGTGTCTGTGATGGTGATCTCTACTCCTACGATTTCCTACTCTGTTCCAGCCTCTCCCTTACCCCCTCTTAAGAGTGAATGCTCCTCCTGGTCAGCTCTTCTCCTGCTCAGGTGTCCAGGCAGATGCCCCAGAGTATGAGGCTGTGGTCTCCAGTGCTGTCTGCTCATCCCTGAGACTCGCCATCGGGAAGCCTAGCACTGCTGCACATCCAACCTCCTTTCCCAATTGGTCTTTATTGGTAATAAAAAAGCTGACATTTGGGGCCCCACATGTTACATTTTCTTGCCTGTCTCTCTGCTGTTTCAAAGACGGGATGACTTACTGCCTCCATGTTGACAGGTAGGCATGTTGCATTCATTCAGCCATATAATAGGGGCTTCATTTTTACTGGTGCCTCTTTCAATACCTATTGCCCCAAACACGGAATTTCTCCTCTATGCTACTCCACAGCTGCCCTCATATTTTTACTGTGAGATCCAAGGGTTAGGGTTAGACATTACACCCTATGCTGCTGCAAAAACTGTCTTTTGACAACAGAGTCTACTTTTACATTTAAGATCCTGGTTTTTCCTGCCCCTCTTATTACCCATCCTAACAGACACATTATCTCTTGGGTTTATACTGATGGAAGAGGTGATAGGCATTTTGGCACATTATATCACTGCAAATAATACTTATCCTCAGAATAAATAATGTAAATCGCTGTTGCATGGGGGCCCCTGCACCTGGTGTGGAATGGAGCACTGCATTGTTACAGTGTCATTCAATGGCTTTTTACCAAGTGAGAGCACATGGGCAGCTGTGATGCATTATGCTGCTGTGAAGTTAACTACAGACACAGATAGAGTGCCCACAGAAAAAGTAGACACCCTTTTTTTTTTTTTTTTTTTGAATAGAGCCCTGGGTAATTACCTTGACTATTGTTCTAGGAGAAAGCCCCATTTATACCCCTTCATCAATTTAGCATCTAGACATGAAAAATCACCAACATTAAGTAGTTAAGGCAATTTACTTTCCAAATGAAGAAAGGACAAAAAAAAAAAAAAAAAAATTCTCCACTCCTGAGTTACCCATGCAGACAGCCAAAGCTCACCTCAAATAAAGGATCCTGAGGAGTTTATTTGCTGGGACTGTCTTTCTAAGCAGAGCCCCAAGACAATGTGTTCAGGGTCTGCTTTCTACTGACAGCCCTAGGAGAACACATGAATGTGTGGACAGCCTGCAGGTAGAGGGTGGCACCCTCAGGGGTGGTGTGACCTGTGGTGGGTCCAACAAACACAGCTATGTGTGGCAGCCCTGCCCTGGGGTCCAGGCCTGGTGCTCCGAGGAAAAGCTACAGAAACTTTGCTCACCTTGATAAGTAAGCTCTCAGGGCAGGGTCCGTGTTCCTCCAAGTTGCCACAGAACATGAAATAGGTTATGAGGTTTGTCATTCAATATGAAGTAAAATGGGAGATTATTGAACTACTTACCCCCAAATGAGAACATAAAATGAATACAAAAGAAAAGGCAAAATCACAATGAAAGAGATGGCCCCCAAAATTTTACTTACATTGAGTGAGGATCCCAGTTAAGGCATTTTTAAAATTCTCCTTGGCCTCCTCCATCTCTTGCTCATGGGTGGCTTTTTCATTCATTAGCCTGCGGACGTGGCTGTTGGCCGACTGCACCATGGAATAGAACTGGTTTGCAGAACGCCGATTCACTTCCCCCCTTTCAATCCAGGAAAGCAGTACTGTGATAGCCTCGGAGAACTTGCTATCATCTGGAAATGGAAAACCACCAAGTACAAATCATGCCAAAATGAGAAAAAAACACTTTATTCTGGTTCCACTCAAAAAGCAATTTGTGAGGGATGCGATGGGCACACCTGTAATCCCAGTAACTCAGGAGGCTAAGGCAGGAGGATTCTAAATTTGAGGCTAACCTGGGCAATGTAGTAAGGCTTTGTCTCAAAATTTAAAAAAAGGGCTTGGGATATGGCTTAATGGTAGAGGGCCCCTGGACTGTGTCCCCAGTACTGAAAGAACAAAACAGAACAACACACACAGTCCATTCTGATGGATAAATTTTCAGAACTGGACAAATTGAGCCTTCCTGTGACTGACTGCTTTTCTTAAGTCCTCTTTTTCATCAACTCATGGCACCATGAAACCATCCCTGAGGCTCCCACTCTCACCTACCAACTCCAAGGACTCAATCATAGGACATTTACTCTGGGCATTGTAAGCAATATGTTGTACTCCACTCTTAACACCAAATCTTGATTACTCTTTCTTAAAACTGACTTGAAAAACTGATATTAACCTGTTTGGCCTCAACTTCAATTCTTTATTCTCTTATCGGAAATATTTCCTGAAGATACCAGTTTTCTGACTTATGAAATCAGACGAGTTAGCGTCAAAATACAGATGGCACATTATTTTAAAACTAGTTGTAATGCAAGATATTATTTCCAAGGCAGTAGTGGGAATAAGTCATTTCTGTTCTGCAGTTCAAAACTAATTTCATTTTAAGGTTAGTATAAAAATATTTAAATAGGCTAAAAAATAGAGTATTTCCTTTTTTTTTTTTTTGTAGAGAACATGCTCCCTGAGGTAGTTGGTGTTTTCTTGGATGGCTACTACAAAGTCTCTTTGAACCTGGTGTGAGGCCAGGGCAGGAGGATAGAAAGTGGGAAATGAGGTTCTGCTGTAAATATGTGATAAAGTTTATTTCAAAGAAAACAAGAGACTTGCCTGTTTGGGAGTGGTTGCTGGAACAGACCGATGTTGTATGTCTCAGAGGTGGAGAAAAAGCAAGTGTGAAGGTGATTAAGTTAATGAGACCTGGAAGTTGGATGTTGGTTATTACATTAATCGATCTGATGACTGCTGAAGGCTCGCTGCATATTTTTAGGGAGACTTGAGGGCAGAAGCCTTTCCGCCCCTTGCAAAACATGACTTAGGAAAACTACCCTACATGTATTCAAGTGAAGACAGACCCTGAATTCTAAAAAGCAGGACCAACTAGACTGCAAGACTCAGATTCTTATTCATTCATTTGACAAACACTAAGTGCCACTCCGTGCCAGGTACTGCCTGCTCCCCGGTGGACTAGGAGAATCCTTCTGTGCTGTGCACACCTATGCACCTATGGGCAGAGGTGATTCATGTTTGATGAAGGGATTCAGTTTTTACTTAACAGATTTTTAAAAATCAACTATTATATTGTTATATGTATTCCATTTGTTACAGCACTTTGCCAATTTTGTGGGATGCGGTACAAATACCTTACTAAAGTCCTAAAGACATTTGCCCAAACTGGGGTATAGCCCAGTGTGCTCATGCACTGTGTGAAGGCAGGACTCAGCCATGCAAGGTGAGCTTTGCCTTCTCCAGATGCAGTGTCACTTCTGCTGCTGACCAGACACAATTCCAGGCCCTCTCTTGTTTGGCAGCTGCCCTCTGGGCCTGGGGATCAAAGCCTTTTTCTTTTTTCTGAGCAAATGGACTCCTCAGCCCTCACACTTGAATCAGAGGAGATAACTGCCTGGGGATGTTCACAGAATATCCTGCAAGTGAAAGACTCAAGTTTCCTTGAAAATCTCAGCCCACAGGCACACAGCATACTCAGTAGTACTGCTGGCTCATGCAATTGTGTTAACTCTGGAATTCCAGTCTAAGTTCAACCCTCAGTGAACTCTGGCTGCAGTGGTTTCTTATCTCATTTCATGGACCGAAGCGGCTTGTGTAAGATAAAATCCATCATACACAACTTAGCATTACGCTCAGCCCATAGAGAGGCCCATAATTTAGCATTATGTTTGTGAGAGGCCCACTGCGACCGTTACAGTCAGAATAAATTCTGCCTCCCTCCACACTCTGTACCGCTCCCCCTGCCAATATATGTTTGGAGAATGGATCTCGGAACAGACAGCAGAAATAAACCTAATGCTTATAAGAAATCTTTTTTTTTTCCTTCTTAAAAAATAACAACAAAAAAGAACACTGACTTCATGTACTATTTTTCACCTTTGCTGAGACTTAGCCTCTACACAGCACAGAGAAAGAAAAACCCTGGGACTTGTGGTGGGGGAGAGAGAGAGGGAGAGGGAGAAAGAGAGGGGGGAGGGGAGGGATGGGGGGAGAGAGGGGGAGGGGGAGAGAGAGAGAGAGAGAGAGAGAGAGAGAGAGAGAGAGAGAGAGAGAAAGTGCGCCCACACGCACAAGCAAGAGCAAGCCATGTGCCTCATCTTTCTTTCTCTTGCACTTAGTAGTGGGTAGTGTTTCCTTTTCTTGCTCTTGGTAGTTCAGTTCATAAATATACTAAGTTACTGTCAGGAAGAACACACTTAAATTTAAAAAATGTATGTTTGCTCAAGTGGTCCAAAAAACACATTTTATTGCTCTTCACTCCTAGATCTAAGCTAAGCACATGTTACAGGCTGCAGATTATAGTTAACTGATAGCTTCTAGAAAGGAAACAACACCCTTAGGATTAAGCAACTAAAAACATACTATTTAAAAGTGAGTAGCCAAGAGGTTTTCTAACATTTTAACTCATACTAGTAGGCAAATCCCATTCGCCTAAGAAAGTGTAGAGTTTTGAAAACTCTCAACTTCGTCTTCATTTTTGAACTTTCTGATGACAGCAGAATGATGTATGATTGATGTACTGCCATTCAAATTAAATTTAAAACACATCAGTTAAGGCATGCTTGATAACTCTGGTCAATATTTGTTGCCATGTAAGAAATGTCCTTAATTTATATTAATTAAGACGAAGCCAGTAACTCCCTCTGGATGGCTACAGGAGCATATTGGGAGCAGTCATTTTCAATGCCCATCTGTAAATTCAATTTTGTATTCAGTGGAAAGATCACTGAGAAAGCAGAAAACAATATAAACTAATTTAAACAGGATTTTAGATTGCAGCATTATTAAAGCTATTCATGCGGAAAGAAATTAACGCCGCTCATAAAAATCACATCAAAGATGCACTTATAAAAATTCTAAGCACTTTCCATGAACATGTTTAGGCATAACTCTGAACATGGGTGTGCAGTTTAGAAATTAAAATCTGCAGATGTGCTTTTTCCACAGTAAGAATTGGGGAAATTGCCATATTATGGCATGAATATGGACCATTTGCTCAGTAAAACTTGCCCAGCGTCTTCTAAGCAGGGTCCTCACCATGTCACACTTGGGTGACTAGAAATGTTTGCTCACGGGTCTTCCTTCCTGCTTGGCAGGAATGGGCCCCCATTTCTTTGTCACAGCCCTGGCTAAGCACCATGGCCCTGGCCCCGATTTTGCACTTGCTGTGCTCTTCCTCAGAGAGACCCTTAAACACTCTGTCCCCCTGACCAGGGTCATTCTTCCCTTAAGATTCAGCTGCCCTTTCACACAGAAAACTTCAGCAACCTGGCTTGCACTCTTTGCTATGTTCCCACCCTTCTTCATGTGTCCCACTGATATGGTCACCCTGCACAGTACTGTTGGCTCATACCTCTGTCTCCTGTTCTGAGGGTCTAATATGAGAATAATACCTGCCAAACATATTTCAATGTTTTGTTTGCTTTGGATTTTTTTCTTTGAAATTTATATTTTATTGTGCTCTATTTCTCATGGACTTGTAGTGATTACTACTAGAAAGCTACAAATTCAACAAATAAGAGTCAGAAAGCTTCACAGTTGATAATAAAAAATTTAATCTCATATTAAGGAGTATTTTCCCACATTTCATTGTCTACCACAGATAAATGTTCTCAGGACCTTCAAGCTGACTGCTCCTTTTATCCTTCAAGTCTCTGAGGTCATTATCACTGGCTATGAAAGTTAGAAGTGATGTCAGATAATGGCATAGAAGCAAAGCCTTTGGCAGTAAGACACTTACCAGATTATCAACTGATTCAAAAAATTTTGAAAGCATTTTTAATCCTGGAATGGAGGAAAGCACTGCTTAGCCTTTTGAGGAGCAAGTAATATGAGAATGATTATCTATCATCCCCCAATGTTCCCACCTGTATCCACACCCATCTCATTTCAGACTTTGTGGTTCTCCTTCCTTCTCCCTGTCTTCCATGTTTATGAGTAACTGCCATACAGTAGGCATTTAAAAATTGTATGTAGGATAATTTCTGCTAAAAGACCACATGCATCAGCATCCTTTGGGAGCATGTTTAAAACACAGGTTCAGCCTTTCTCAGACCTCCCAACTGTGAATCTGCGTTTTACCCCAAGTGACTGACAGGTACAATGAAGTTTGAGAAGCACTGGAAGAAATGACTCAATGAAGGCCAGATAAACTAGTTAGGCACTAATCTAAGTTAAGACATAATGAAAACCTGAAATTCAAAGCAGTAGCTAAGATAGTGGGGAATACTGAAAGAATCTGATGTGATTTTGAGAAACTTTGGGGATCCCTGTCCCTAAATCCCCCTTCCCAATCAAAGAGAAGCTGATATTCCAAATCCAAGAAAGAAATAAGTATCCAAGACTTGAAAATGCACATAGTGATCCCTGCAAATCCTTCAATGGAATGTTTGGCATGGACTAGGACCCCCCACAACACACACATATTATCTGGTTGTTGGGGGGTGAACCTTCGCTTGTCTTTGACTAGGCTATTTTACAACTCTGTGGGAATAGAATATAAATTGTGGAAAACACTTCCTCTCTGTAACAGTACAAATGTAGAAACATTTTAATCTTTATAATAAACACATTTTCCTTTAAACCCGTTTTAACATCTTATTGCTTTCTCATTAATTAACGAGTTAAATAAAATCTCTGGCAACTGCTCATTTTATATTTGTAAGACAGTCATGACTTCACCACCATAGGTCCTTTAACACACTCTTCAAAAGCAGGGCTCCTGCTATAGTCATGTCTGAAACCTCAAGGCACGGCAGAAAGGGGTAGATATTTGGTGAATTTTAATAAAATTGATATGTAGAAAATGATGGGGGAAGGAATCAAAGTGGTAAGTAGTTTTTTTCCTACCTTTTTATGTGCTCAGGGAGATCCAGCTTTGAATTTCAGAACAGTGATAGGCTCTAAGCCAGGCCATAAACATGAAATATGAAATTTAAGTGGGCCACAGTGCTTATACTTATTGTTCTACACAGGAACAACAGGAGGGTGTTCCATGTTTGAACAGAAGGAAAGTGAAAAAAATAAAAATAAAAAGACATTATATAAAACTTTTCTTCCCAAAGAAATGAGGATGTGGACATACAATGAATGGCGTGTCTATACAACTCTCAGAGATTCCTGGCCTTGATGACAGCTGGACATTGCTTACAGAGTACAGTCGTGTGTGGATCTAAGTAGATTTGGAATTCCAGCATGGTCAACGCATTGCTGCTACCACATTCCGAAAATTCCACTGGGTGTATCTGTTATGGTTTGAATACCCCTTCCAAAACTTGTGGAGAAATTTAATTACCTTGTGATAGTATTAAGAGATGGGACCCTCACGAATGGATCATGCCACTATCATGGTAGCGTGCTCCTGGTGAAAGGACAAATAAGTCCTCATCCTCTGTCTTGTGAGCTCGCTTGTCCTTCCTCCTTTGACCATAGGGGTACTGTGGCATAAATGCCCTCCCCAGAAGCAGGTGCTATGCTCTTTAATTTTCCATCCTCCAGAACCATGAACTAAATAAACTTTTATTGTTTATAAATGATCCAGATATAAGTATTTTATTATAGCACTGGAAAACTAAGACAATTCTCAAATGAGTCTCCATTTCTGGCTGCTCAATGAACTACGCATCAATTAACCAATCAGATGGCATAAAAGGATATTTATAAGTGGCTAATGCTCCTCTATGCCCCCAACACACACACACACACACACACACACACACACACACACACACAATCTCCCCTATTATTATTGTCAGTAAAAATGAGAGAATTAAGGGGGCAATATGAAAATGTACTGGTTATTTCTGCTTCAGGGCCAAGCAAAATGTTTCTAAATGAAATGGCCTATCTTGCCTCTATGAAAGTCAATAACAATGAAGCAAGTGATTCTCAAACAGGCTCCTGTGCTTCATATTCCTCTTGCTTGAAGAAGGAGTTCTAGCTTTTAGCTAATGGAACGCCCATTTGGCTCATAGCATTATTGATTTTTATTTTCATGGAACCATAAATATTGACAACCATCTCAGTAAAATGCCAGTACCTCCCTACCCACCTACCTCCCGCTGGCAGGCTGATCCTTGGGCCACTCTGTATGCAAATCTCAGTCCTCTGGAGATGATGAGTAGGATCCCAGGAGGACTGGATTCTGGATGACACACAGGGAATCCTAAGGGCACCATGTGCAGAGTCTTCCTACAATTTCAACCTGACACAGACAGAAACTCTTCATTTCAACACATAATGAAAGATTATGTGCAGCTTTCCAAAGGGGAAAAAGTACACAAAAACTTTTTAATGTTCTTGCCCAGAGAAATCCCCCGTGAATTAGGATATAATCCTTCCACATGGTCTAATCAATCTTTTCCTTGCACAGCCCAAACACAGGGCTCCTCCAGGGCTGGATGGTCTGGGCTAGACACACAGAAATTCATTATCTCATCTGCCTGGTGCCACTGTTTCCAATAAAGTGTAATTATGGTGTATCGAGCTCCTTCTCACTTTCTCAAAGCCACGCCATAAACTTTGGGTCCGTGTGCGGTTACTTCCCAGTCAGTCTTCATTAGGTTGAATTGTCTCTGAACAATGTCTATTTAATCAGCAGGGTGCCTGCTGATTTTCTTTTTTAGAATTTATATTACTGTAATAGACACTGGGTGACTTCGTGCCTTAGACACTGTACAATTACAACTCAGTGTTTCCCCTGGCTTCGAAGGCCCAGCAGCCAGTAAATGGGGGTGACCTGGTCCCAGAAGATGCTCCCTTTCTGAGCCCTGCACTGCCCCACTGAGTAAGCTATCTACTTGGGGAGAATACCCTGCATTTGCCAACTTATAAAAGTATACGATTATCATAACATAACAATCCCACTACGGTAAGTGGCAAGTTCAGAGTGATGTGTTATTGCCTCACCTGTGTAAGGCAGGGGCTTGTGTAGTAGAATGCTCAGCAAATACTTCCTGAGTGACAGGAGAGAGAGCTGAGTAGACACACATCCCTTCCCTACGTTTTCTGACACACCGAGCAGCACTAGTGGCCAGAAAAGCAGTATACCCACACATCAAAGAGATGGAAAAGAGAGAAAGGAATTCATTTCTGAACACCTACTGTGTGAGTTCTGGCACCATCAGGGCATGGAGAGCCTTGTGAGCCATAAGAAAGAATTGGCTTATACAGGTTTTGCTGAATGAAGCTGATCTTCAAAAAAAAAAAAAAAGAAAGTTGTAAGAATAAATAAGTATGATGTAAAATAGGAGAAAATGTCTGTAATGAACCTAAGATAGCAAGATTTCTCAGGGGAGGAAAAATATCAAATCCAATTAGGTATTTTCAGATTGCTTTTTCACTGTTTTTCTGACACAGGTTTCCGTACCTTACGTCTTGACTGCATTTTATAGCCCCACATCAGTGAAATCATCTTCAGGGAAACAGTTTCCTTGGCTCCTCTTGTCTGGCTTTGCAGTGTTATAAGGAGCATGGAGTGGATTTCCTCTCTGAGGCAGCCAATTTCCTAAGCAATTAAATGCTGTTTATATTCCAAACTCTGTGCTTGGGTTGAAATTGTCAAGCCTGATATTACCTGACTCTTGCCTAAGATGTATTCTCAGCTAGTTCATTCTACTGTAACAGCCATCTATTAAAATTTCCAATCTGTTCTCTCCTCAAGGGATCACACAGTACTTGGCAAAGGTACAGCTTCTGAATTTTGCAAATTATACTCATCTATATAAATATATATTTTTTTAAATGGCAAGGCTTGCAAATTACTCTACCAAATTGACATCCCAATCTGCTATCCTCTAAAAGGAGAGGCAAATGCCATGTACCTCATACATGCATAGATGTCTCTGGGCTGGTTTCTTAAAAATAACATAATGTAGATGCCAAACTTTAATGAAATTCCTCCAGGAGGTTGCAGAACCAAGGTACTAGTATTTGTCACTTCTAGGGATGGATGTGAATAATTTAGTCCACGTAGATCAGGAGTTGAGATCACATAAAGCACTGAATATTAAAGAAGACATTATTTGTTCCAATGAACATTCATGGCTGAGAATATTGCTCTTTCTCATTTTGGATACTCCTTGTGGTTTCTAAGCTGACTGGAGAAGTGAGATGAGGTCTGTATTTACACCATGTGTGACTTTTATTGAAGGGACAGCCACTGCCTATGTACTTGTGCCCATCTGATAGGTCTCCAGAGAGCAACAAAATATGCACCTAAAGTGTCAGTAAGAAGTGCTCCATGGTTACACAGGGGCACTGCAGTGGTAACTGAGGCTGATTAGGAATTCTGTAGCTGGACAGGGGGTTGAGGGCTAGAAGCACAGGCCTTTTATTTTAAAGCATAGAATGTCATTTTTTTTATCTTTTTAAAATAGGTGTCAGGCAGCTTTTCATATATTTTCTTTGGTGAAAACATACCATCCACTTAAGCCACTGCCAGAAACACATCAGCTAGGCTCTGAAACAGTTAGGACTGGCCACACCCCTCCTCTCACCTGGAATTTTTTCCTCTTACTCTGCTCTTTATGAAATAAAACCCAAATTCAGCAATAGCCTTTCAGGCTCCAGACTGCTTTTCTAGCTTCACCTTTACTATAAATGAAGCAACTGGGCCACATTCCTCCCTGCTTCCCAAGTGTCTTTATTTCTAGGACTTCAACCTCTGGTGCCTTTATGTGCCCCTGACTTCCCTTATAATCTTGGAAGAAAATCTTGTTTATTCCGCCAAGGTCCAATTCTGCCTGCTCTGTGAAGACCTTCTCGACACCTTCATCAACTTTGTTGTACTTGCCTGATTTCCCAAAGCATATTGCACAGCCTTGGGCTGATGGCTATCCATGTGCTTCATTCCACAGTTTTTCATGTCCCTGTGAACACTTGCCTATGGCAACTGTGACCTATGCTAGTCCTGACAGCACCCAATGACCCAAAGATGGTCTGTCCATTGTTTGCCTATAAAATATCCAGATGTTGCTCAGCTCTCACAACTTTGGTCAAAAATAGAACTGAATTCACACACACACCATCCTAATGTCAAACTCTAGCCTCTTTCCAATCATCATGATGTTCAGTAGAGTAGGTGAAGGGGCCCATGTGTCCTTAAACCCAGGGGAAGCCTCAGCAAACATAGGAGGAAATGAAATAGCTCTCTTCTGCTGCTACTCATCTGTAGGCGTTCAGAGTGTTCCTTCCACCTCCAACTCTGAAGACAGGCCTCCATGAAATACAGAGATCCTCCTCTATCCTGCAATGGATCCTACCTAGCACAGTGTCTGACATGGCTCAAGAAGTTACGAGAGTAGAGTCTTGTGGATGCAAACTCCACAAAGCTCTGGGAATTACTAGGAACTGCCAAACCATAGATGAAGCTACTTCCCAGGCTCACTCAACACCAGGCCAGAGGGCAGGAGCCTGCTCTTGGGTTTGCTGCTGTCTGCAGTTCTGCCCCGTCATTCAGTGAGTTTGGTCATATGACAGTACACACGCACTGATGGTGAGAAGGACAGGGCTCTGTCCCGAGCAGGACGATGAAGCCTAGGTGTCAATACTTTGGCTCACTTGAAACCAGCAGGAAAGGGGCAACAGGAACACACAGGACTCCGGCATTTGAGGATCACTGCTTTCTCTTTCAGTAGTGACTGTGGTGCAGGAAGAAAAACCAGCACACATGGCTCCCTACCTTTCAGCTTCTCTGCCAGCAGCGCTGCTTCGTGCTCCGAGTAGTGCATTATGGCTGGTGGTGAGGGTGGCCGGAGCCGGTCCTCCTCCAGCTTGCGACGATGTCGCTCCTCACGGGCTCGCATCCTCTGCTTGCATTCCCACTCATAGAAGTCGTCTCTGGCCTGAGCGAAGTCTACGTGAAGGCGGCCTGAATCCTTTTTGTCTGTGCTAGACCCTAATCGCATCCGGTAACCTGAAACCAGTGGAAAGTCTGGTCATATCAGGGTCACCATGGACTCACTTCTGCTCCAGGCCCTCACTGGGGCTAGGCAAACCACTTAACGCCGTTCCCCTCAGGACAGGACATCTACCCCAAAGAGGTAAGAAGGCACTTCTCCCCAGAGACCCTGAAGCCCTACTAAATTAATTAAGCCTGTTAGGGCATGAGAATAAAGATAACTCTGGGAGGTATCTCAGAGGATGTCTTAACCATGTTCTAACCCAGTGTCACCAACAGAGGATGATCTTAAGAAGCAGCGGTCAAATTGTGGTAATTCCTTCTTCCCTCTGGCTTCCAGGAAGCTCAGAAACAAATTTGGTATGTAATATATTTTTTATTCCTGCCCTTTTATGGCCTTGATGTTTTTATTTTCGATTTACTATAACTCTATTGCATAAGCACTCTTAAATTCTTCATAGAAGAGGGGTGGGAGGTATGAGTAAATAAAGAGCATCTATGATATTTAAAAAGATCTCCAAAGTAAATTCCAGAACACCTCACTTAGGCTGTTGCTTCATTCCCCTAGAAAATACGGCTGCTCAGTTTTCTCTCAGCAGCTGCAAAAGCCACAATTACCAAGGCAATTTTGCAATGCTGTTTTATTTCCACTTATCCTCTGGGGCATGCAGGAGAATATTTTACCTTCAATCAAGAGGCCTCAATGCTGCCTCCCTTGCAGCCCCGCAGCACCCTCATCTTGCATGCAGCATCATACAAATTGTCCATACAATCTTTGAAGGCCACGGGAGCCCTATGCAAGAGCCCAGAGCTAGGCCAGAAAAAAAAAAAAGGGCCTAGAAATCTTTGGGGGATTTACTGTGAGCTACCAAACTTATAAAGATTATGAGAAAAAACTAGATCTGAGAAATCAACACAGGACTGAAACCAGTCAGCCAGCCCAACTTCAAATGAAGAAGAGTTGACTTTGAGGTTGTTCTTCAGTTTGGGCTACTCAGATTTTCAGAACATAAATTCAGGTCCCAGCAGGAACACGACTGCCAGGGGCTGCCAGAGGAGAGAGCAAAATAAGCACTTTTGCTGTGCAGGGGCTTTGCAAATGAGATACGAGTACAGAATGCTAGGCTGTGCTATGCTGGTATTCAAGATCTCATGGTAGGTTTCAATGGATTATTGTAGCATTTTGGGTTAAAATACAGCTGAAAATCCCTGTAGAGATTGGCTTCCCCCTAGGTAGGGCACTTCACATCTTTCAAAAGTTACAAATAAGATACAGATCTCACATCTGATGCCTGCATGCCACTGAACTTTTCTCCCTCCTAGGTTTCCAAAGTGTTATCTAAAAATGGGAAGACATCACAATGCCAATCAAAAATGCAAATAGCCCGCTGTTCCCAGATGAGCAGAGTTAATGCTAGAGTAAAATGTGTCTTGGTTGTGGGCCATGGAAAGTTAACAAGTCAGCAGGCCGTGGTGATACATACGTAACAGCTGAGCTGGCTAGACTGCTTGGGACTGGCCAGCTGCCCCACCTGGCCCAGCAACTTTCTCTTGCTTATGTACAGAGAAATGACTTGTCTCACGCTTCTGGTTCCAACATTGTCTCTTTCACCAAAACATCATCATTAAGGCCTTAAAAGAGACCCTGATGAGGATGAGACTAAAATTAGCCTGGCCCTCAAATGCAAACATGGGTCTAAAATTAGATAGGCCCTCCAGCTGGGCTGGGCTTGCAGGAGCTCACATGCAGGGTTTGGGGTATAGCCTGCCTGCCTGCCTTCCTACCCCTTCAATTAGTCAGCCTTTCAGATCATCCTGGCTCTGATGTTGCAGCCTTCACAGGGCAGCCAAGGCAGGCTGGAGACCTCTACACCCAGGCAGGGAAGCTGCAGCTGAGACCTGTGCTGGTGCTTCATCCTGCTGCAAAGGGGTGGACCAAGGAGCCATCAGGGGAGACTAAATAAAGGAATACCTTTTGGATGCCTAAATCTGAGACTGTTCATCCTTGTTAGTGTCCCTATGAGGCTCTGATTAGGTCTAAGTACTGGGTTGGTTCTAAACTAGTGTTGTAAAAGACCTATGATTTACTCTAACCCTTTCATTGAATCAGGAGGGATAAAGTAGTACTATTATTGATAGAGCTGTGATTAGAACCCAAATCCCTAGGGCAGAGTTTGCTGAGAAATAAGAAGCAGTTCTTTATCCTGATCAGGATACTTCTGCTAAAAACAGCCATGTCACAGAATGGTTCCTATCACAGGTACCTGCTAAATACTTAACATCATTTGATTTAGTCTTTGTGGTCTTGGTTGGTAAACTGTAAGGATCTCTATTGTGCAGATGAGGAAGTGGAAGCTGGAAGAGAGGTCATCCAGATCAGGGTATTTGTGAAACCCAGTGCCCTACACTCTCCAGAATCCCTGGTGGCCTAGTAGCTGTGAGTGAGTTGCCAAATGTCTTTCTTCCAGGTTTGTCTTCCATCTCCACTGTGGAATGCCTTCAGACTTCATTTATCACTTTCATTGGAATAAAGGTTAAAAAGTTCCCTGCATCATTATCTGGTTCAGGAAAATCTCTGGGGCACTGAGAAAACCTCAAGGCTTCTGGGATTTGTACAGAATGTCCTGGAAATGAAGGCTGATTGCAGAAATTAAGTAAAATCTCCCAGTAATATCACATGGTTTTCCCCTCCTGTTGTTTTCCCACCTTCCCCCATTAGCTTTGCCTTAGAAATAGAGAAGTGGTATGCAGCGTGGCCGACTGGAAAACGGCATTGGAGGTTTCAAGGGAAAGGTAATCAAGTTGAACCTAAAAAATAAGTCCTCTGAAAGCCACATATTAATAATAGTCCCATTGTTCTTAGATTTGGCAAAAGCCTGTTGACAGACTCCATAACACCTACTTTAACACCCACACAGTGGAAGGCAACATTAGGCTTCATTTCAACATCTGTAAAAATCTCTTATAAAAACTGCCACCAAAGACTAAGGATAGTTAGTCTTTTATATGTATATTTTTAGTTGTTGATGGATCTTTTCTTATACTCTTTAAAATTTTATTTATTTATATGCAGTGCTGAGAATGGAACCCAGTGTCTCACACATGCCAGGCTAGGCCAGCCTTCTATCACTGATCCGCAACCCCAGTCCCAGGAGGTTAGTCTTAAGGAACCATCAAGTGGGCATGATATTGAGCTTTATTATCATGCCCCTAAACCACTTTCCTGAAAGGAACTGATTTTGCTTTGGTACCCTGGTGTCAAAAAAGTGAATTCACTTCTAAAAAAACTAAAATTATTCTGAGAGTACTTTACTCCCCCAGTGGATTTACATCCAATAATAATAATGGTCCTCCGTACTCATAATATTGCTTTTCATCTAATAAGTACTTGAGAGCATTAATTAGAAACTCGATGGAATTCCTTAAGACTGGAGGGTAGAAAATCATTCCTGCAGTGAGGTACATTCACAGGCTTAACAGAGAGCTTCTGGAGCCAAGGAAAAAGGCAGAATTCCTCCTTCTGTAGCCCCAAAGTATTTGGGCTTTATTGTGCATTAAGGCAAAAGGGAATAAGCTCATATTAACATCACAAAACATGACAAAATGCCTAGAAAACCCCTTATGTAATGCAAAGTACCAGAAAGGTAAATGGCTTTATCAACCATGAATTCCTCTGCAAAGCGAATGTGACAAAAATTCTTCTTGCTTTTTCGGATGGCTGTAATATCACCGCACTGCTCAAAGACTTCTTGAATAATTTCCTCAGTAGCATTTTCTGGTAATCCTCCGACAAACACAGTCTTACACCCCGGAGGTCGTTCTCTTGTGGAAGGAGGTGGGAGATCTAATATCACAACAAAATAGAAAGTTTTGTCTTATTGATTGGCTCTCTTTTCCTGGCTTCCCTGGCAAAGGTAAAGCTTGCCCCAGTTATTCTGTCCAGGCTGAGTAAAGGTCAACTTCAGTCCCAACTTACATTTTTTCCTGGGCTGTCTTGTTTTAGGTTCCTCTCCCCTCCTCCTACCAATCTTTACTTTCTGTGTTCATTTCTACATAGAGTGACTGTGCTTGTTCATGAACAAAGATAACGCACATGTTAGCATAATTTCATTTCTTCTTTATAACACAGAGGCCCAGAAAGGGGCAGGGGAACATTCACAAAGTACAAAACATGATGAAATAACAACATGATGAGAAACCTCAGCTTGTTATCTGCTTTGTCTCGTTGCTAGGTAAAGGAGAGAAAAGGCTGAACACAGGAAGCACAACCCAGGGAAGCACACACAATACCTCCTTGGCTGTGAAACATCATGCCTGAAAAAAAATACTTTGTTATTATTCACATTTAAATGAGCAAACTATTAAATTTGGGGGAGGCTGTATAAAAAGATAAAATGTATACTGTCACACATTTTACCTAGTTTATATGTAGATTACTAAAGCAATCTCCTGAAAAGTCCACTTAAAAAAGGAAACACTGATTAATATGAATTAAAAAAAAAATCCTAGCTATTTAAGTCCATAAACTTAGTATCTGAGGCTAAATTAAAAAAAAAAAAAATCCCAGCCTATTTACTCCATCAAATGTATGGATTCCTTTGAGCAAATGCAATCTGGTCCAGAAATTCTGAGATGCAGGCTCCCCCTGCCCCAAAATTGCTAACTGCCAAATTAATTCAAATTTCCATCTAGCAAAACACATTTTGGAGTTTTTCTCCTACATTTGTGAAGATAGATGGAAGTGCTTATATATTTCACATTATGTTTTCCAGGAAATGCTAGGCTTCACTGCATGCAAAAGATTCTTAATGCTAGAGATAAATCCCCAAATCCCGGGTACTGGCTCTGTAGTGTCATGTCAGTCCCTAGACAGACACACGGACATGTCCTTGTATATCTGTTCCAATCTAGAGACAAAAGTCTTCTTAAAAAGGCTCCTGGTTTTATATATGCATGTGTGAGTCATATATGAAAATTAATGCAATAATATTTCAGATTAAAAAAAAAGAAATTTAAAATGATGAACAAATATTTCTCATAGGTATTACTTACTTGGATTTTGAGGGAAAAGAGTACAACTTTTGCAGTGGATTATTTCTTTGACAACTGCCACTTCTGTTGGTGGTGGGGGTGGTACTAGACCCAGGCCTGGTATCATTGGGTTAATGGGGGTTATTCCAGTCATCATGTTGAGGCTTGGATCAAAGCCTGGGACACAGATTGAATCTGTAAAGCACACAAGATAACATTTTGGTGGCAGAATCTTAAATCCATTTTCAAGACTGTTTTTGTTAGTTTCCTGCAAAGATTATTTGACTTTATACTTTTCGTTTTTCAGGAATTTCTCATGGCATAAATGCATCACTATAGAAAGCTATTTCAAAAGGTAAACCGAGAAAGAGAAAAAGATGAACCCGAAACTACACGAAAAGGAAATTATATTACTTAAAATATTAACATGGCAGAACAGAACACAGCCTATTAAAGTGTAAAACCATGCACCATGAAGCTTCACTATTACTGTGAATCTTTTTTCTGTTTCTTAACATCAGTGTACTGTTTATACAGCCTTATGACCCAGAATGTGGGAAGAATATCATTTAACATTGAAGTGCCCTGTGAATCTAATTGTCAGCTAGTTTTATCAAAAGAGTCTTCCTGTCCAACTGACCTAGATTTGGGAAAGTTCAATTTATATGTGCAGACTTTTTAATGATCACTCAACTCCCACCTAACACAGCTCTCCTGAGGGAAGGTGCAGGGGTAGGGGTTGGGCAAAGAATGATTATAACTACTATGGCTGGGTTACAGACACACAGGAAAAAAATTAGCTATATACATTGCAGAATTCTATTCGGTAATCACATTTTTTTTTTCAATCAGCAGAAATCTTTATACCCGTACAAAAGTAAAACAAACCAAAAAAAAAAAAAAAATCCAAAAGTATAAAAATTGTTTTAGTGGGATAATGGGATAATAAAGCAATTAATTTTCAAGGTAATATCAGGAACTTTTTTTTTAATGTATGACCTCTATTATTAAAAAGACAAAAGATAACAAGTGTTGGCAGGCATTTGGGAAAAAAAGGGAATCCTTATATATTGCTGGTGGGAATGTAAATTAATACAGTCATTATGGGAAATGGTAAAAATAGAACTACCATATGATCCAGCAATCCCACTACCAGGTGCACATCCAAAGGAAATGAAATCAGTGTGTCAAAGAGACATCTGCACTCCCATGATTCCCACAGTTCTATTTAGAATAGATAATGTATGAAATCAACCTAAACATCCATCAACAGATGAATGGATAAAGAAACTGAGGTATATGTGTACACAATGGAATACTATTCATCCATAAAAGAAAGAAATATTTTCTTTGGTGACAAATGAATGAACCTGAAGAGAGTATGTTAAGTGAATAAAGCCAGGCTGAGTGACAAACAGTGCCACATCTGCAAATGTAAAAAGTTGACTTTGTGAAGTAAAAAGTAGAATGGTAGTTATCAGGGGTTGGAGTGGTTGAAGAGGTAGGTTGGGAAGATGTTAGTCAAAGGATACAGCATTATAGTCACATATGGGGAATAAGTTCATGTTGTACAGGATGGCGGCTATTCTTAATGATGATATCTTATATTCTTGAAAAATGCAGAGTGGATATTAAGTGGTTTCACCATAAAAGTGGTAACCATGTGAGGCAATGCCTTTGTTAATTAGCTAGATTTCACTGTCTTATGATGTATACATATGCTTCAAAATATTTTTTACCATAAATATACACAATTTTATCTGCCAATTTTATACAGAAAAAAGGAAGCCTTTTCTAAGAGCAGGGGCTATTAAAATACTGCACTGCTTTTGTAAGACTTATCTGCAAGGGGATCCCTCTTCTGAGGGTTTTTCTGTTTGCAGAAAACAATGCTATCTCTGATGTTCCCAGGTACACAGATGGTAGCACAGATGCCACTGAGGGAGGGCATGGTGACTCTCCTCCATTCTGCACGGATGACATTTCTTCTCATCTCCTACTCTCCTGGCTCCTTCTCTCCCCTCATCGTAGATCATTCCCATTCTTTCTTTCTGTCCCCCGCCACCTCCTTTTATGTTCTCATGTCCAGCCTGTCCCCTAGCCTTATGCATGGCCCTACTCTTGGCTTACCCGTGCTGAAAGGCTGGATGAGCCCAGAGGCAGAAGTGATGACAACTGTACCCTCTGTTTACTAAGATGCTCCAGAGGATATGGAAGGCTAGGCAAAAGCTTTTTCTTTCTGGGAAAAGGCAGCTAGTATTCCTCCTGCTGCTTTCAATAGGCCCATTCCTCCTCTGGGTAGACCATAATAAAGAGTGTGACCCTGATCTGTAATCTCAGGAGAAAACATGTCTCATTTATTAGAAACTCCATTTAATTTCATAGCTTACCAGAGTGGCTTCCATAAAATGAGGGCTTTGTGTGTGTGTGTGTGTGGGGGGGTGTTAAGCTCTAAATTTAAATTCGAAAGAAGCATTTTCTTTTAGAAGTCACCTTGACATTCCAGGTGCTTTCTTTGTACTCATGGTTCTGTTTTCTCACCTGTGACATGGGACCCTTTGACTGAATTTATTATCCCTTAGAGCACTAGCACTCCCAGGACTCCAGGACAGCATGCAGATGGTGCTTAGGAAGAAGAGATATACAAGCAACATAAAGTTTGGAAGTGACAAAAACAAGATTCAACTCCAACTATTCATTTAATCCTCACAAAGTTCCACAAGCATCATTCCCATTTCATAGGTAAAGAAATTGAGCTTAAAGCCATTTAGTAAAATTTTGGACCTCCCAAAGCAAATAAATGATAGTCAGAACTATGGTCCAAGTCTCTGCTCTATATTTAAACATGTTTAAATATCACTATTTCAAAATTTCCACGTAGAATGACCCAACTTGATAGTCAGCTTAAACATGCCACTACTTCTAAAAACATACTTTATCCTTAAAGAAAAAAATCAAGATTTTCCCTGCTGATCCAGATGCTAACTCTAAAGAAGGTCCAGAATAGAATGCTTTTCCACATTTTGATCACTGAAATAATATATTGGCTTCTAAGGTGCATATATTAGACATAGAAGTACTGGCCATGGGGAGATGGGCATGGTTATGCTTTTAATTTAATCTTATTCCATACATAGGCTTCATCTATTTCTTTCCTGGCCTGGTCCTCACTATTGTTTGCCAATGCAGGATGATTTAAGGCTGAAACCACTCAGGACTGCAAACCCTGAAATGTTAGTCCTGTGAATTATAATAAGCAGATGTTTTCCACAAATGAGATGAGAAGCCAGAGCTTGCATTCTCTTTTAGTTCTAACAGACTTCTGTTTTCTTTCCAGAGGCCAAATAAATAAATATTCAGAAATAGGGACAAAAGGCACTACTCCTGAGCAAATGTTTTAATATACAGCAGGAGTTACTTTGCCTTTTCTGAGACATCAATATGAAGAGACTATGAGGTTTAATAAAATCTGCATGGTGAGTGCAGTAGCTTGAAAAGAGCTTAGAAAGGAATTAACACTTAAATTATGTTGGACCTCAAAGGATCTGAGATTCAGTCTTTGAGTGGAGGGAGGAAATAGGGAGGGATTAGATTTAGAAAAAAAGAAACCATTACTTTTTAACAATATATGAACAGATGGAAATTGTTTTCTCAAATGGCACAAAAGCACATTACATACTAACTCATTAAATTCAATGCACAAACTTTAAAATTGAAAGACATGTACACAGGAAGACAAAAGCAAAGGCAACACAAGTTTCAAGAGTCAGTCCTGGGCTTGTTTGAAAAATTGCCCGTGAACCTCAGAGATGATGAGCTACACATAAGCCATTTGATGAAAAGACCCAAAGTATGTAGCAGGACTTTCCTTTAGAGACTGTTCTTACCCATGGGAGGGCTTTCCACTTTAGACTGTGGCCCTATCTGGCTCCTCCCTGTACTGCTGGCTCCAAGCACAGAGCGGGGAGGCCACAGCTCAGCAACATTTCTTTTTGGCTGTTAATATTCTCCATTGGTGAAGACAAAAACTATAACAAAAGTCTGGTTTACTGATTCATAGTCCAGTGTTTTACAAACAAGATGAACATTTTTCCAAGTGTGGTTGGAGAGGTTTGTGTTTGGGATTATGGAGGGACAGCAGCTGAAATTAATTATTAGCTCATTCATTCATTCAGAATTTCCTGGTCACTTGCTATTGCCAGGATCTGGAGTCGTCAGGGTAACAGTAATCAACTCGCCCCTGGGAAATCACGGAGTTCAAGAAGAGAATAAAGGACAGGCCTCAGACCCAACAAAATGGTGGGGTACCTGAGCTGAGACTCAAAGCGTGGTCCAGGAAGGGAAATGCTGGTGGAGAGTGCCCTAGGCTGGGGATTCCAAATACTTTCCATGGCTTTGTAATGGTGTGTGCGTGACAGGGTGACCATGACATGCTGAGAGGCAGTATGGGTCTTGCAGACCAGAAAGGACCTTGCCCTTCAACCTGGTGAATTTCTACTTTCTTCTCACTGGCAGCCCCTGAAGGTCAGAAGTGCAGTCGGCCAGCCAGACCCTGCACGGCTAGCAGGGCTGTGCAGCCCTCATCCTTCTTTTCTCTCTGTCTGCCGTGCTCTAGCAGTGGCTTGATCTTTTCTGCTGTTTCTGGTGGACATTCCTAGTGAAGGGTTTCCCATTTGAGGTGAGAACTGGATTCCAATGAAAAGGAAGGCGTAGGGCCTTTTGCCAGTCAGGGCTGGACGTAATTAGGTTAGGTGTGGAGCTGGGAAACCAGGCGGTGGCTGGGGATGAGGGGACAGAAACAAGATGTCAGTGCCAGGAAAAACTCTGGCCCAGAAGGCAGATCAGAGTGTTCTAAGAGAATAAGAGAAAAGAGATTAATCAGAGTAAATGGGAGCACTGCAGGCCTCATCCTGGACTGAGGGTACCCATCAGAGTGGCTGAGCACATGGATGTTAGAACAGGTAAAACACTGTCCAGGCAGGGCTGCTGCACCAGGCTACTCTGTGCAAGTCACAGGCCTGCAACATCCTGGGCCAGGGTTCTACCTCAGACCAGGGGGTACAGCATCAGCACCACTGGGTCTGAGGTCAAGAAATGCTATGCCGTCTGGCAGGTTACCTATGCTGGGCCTCAAGCAGAAGTAAGACAGAATCTGGACACCAGAACTGAAGCACAGTATTTGGGTGGGCACCCCAGTTATCACACATGGGGCCCAGGTTAGAGGATGTAGCCTGCATGGGTGCTGAGTCCCAGAAGGCAGGGCTCTAGGGTCCTTCCTCCTGAGGCCCATGGACCCATGGGTCAGACAGACATGCAGCAGCACCTCTCCTTTCTCCAGAAGAATCATTGACTTAAAAATACAATCAAGCTGGGTGCTGTAATCCCAGCGACTTGGAAGGCTGAGGCAGGAGGATAGTGAGTTCAAAGCCAGCTTTAGCAAAAGCAAGGTGCTACAGTGATACCCTGTCTCTAAATATAAATAGGGCTGGGGATGTGGCTCAGTGCTCGAGTGCCCCTGAGTTCAATCCCTGGTAAAACCCCTCCCCTAAAATACAAGCAATTATCACCTTACAGAGAAGCCATGTGACACATGAGGGCACTACTTCCTGGGAGTTTAGGATGAAGAGACTTTTTCAGAGTAGTCTCAAGCTACAATTGATCAATGCTGTGCTCTTTTATAATGTGAGCTAGCGCATAAACTGTTAAAGTAACACTTTTAAAAAATCTGTTTCATTTTCTCCTTTGTTCTTTAAAAACCATTTTGTGAACAGCAGAGGAAAAGGCTTTTTTTTTTTCTTTTTTTTTTTTTTTTTGGTACTATGGATTAAACTCAGGGGAGCTCGACCACAGCCCTGTTTTGCATTTTATTTAGAGACAGGGTCTCACTGAGTTGCTTAGCGCCTCGCAGTTGCTGAGGCTGGCTTTGAACTCATGATCCTCTTGCCTCTGCCTCCCCAACCGTTGGGAGAAAAAGTTGTTTTTAAAAAGGTGATCCTGAAGTCATGGATCAGACTGGGCGACCTAAGGCTGATAGGCTTCCGAACCTCTCTGGGTTTCAGTGTGAATGTGAACATATATAGCAGACACAGTATGGCCACAAAACAAGAGGATCCAAGACCACCTGGGTGAAAGCATATCAAAGTGCAAAGAGTCCATATCTGCAAACAGACCTGAGACCAACTCCTGGGTCTGCCACGCACTGGCAGGGTTTAACCTTAGGAAACTTAACTAATCTTTCTAAACCTCCCTTATAATATCTATAAAATAGAATAATTTATCTTTTTTATGTTCTTGTGAGAACTAATGGTATTTAAAAGGACAATGTTTGGTGTGTCCAGAACAAGATAAGTACTCAATAAATGGTATTAATTACATAAAGCATTAACAAATATATCTTTAAGTGTAATAAGTATTTATATAATCTTATATGGATGTCATATTGTTAATATTGAATATACATAAATGGTCATGATATGTGAAGATAACAAAGTGCTTCATTTGACAAACATGTGAGCACCTGCTAGGTGTTAGATGTTTTGCTAAGTATTGTGCAAGCACAGACATTGTGAGGTACGAGTCCTGTCTTCACAGATGTGACACGTCCAGTGATTAAGAGCAACTTGATAGAAAGTGACAATACAGTATAACTGTGTGGAATATTAACATAACAGAGGCTTATGGAAACACAGAAAACAGGAACATCTAAACCAGTCTGCAAGAGGGAGCGTTATAAGAATTACATTATGGATATTTTATAGTTCTAAGCCCTCATACCAGTGAATATGATGTCATTTGGAAACACGGTATTTGCAGATGTAATCAAGCTAAATTGAGGTCATACTGGATTAGAGTCAGTCCTATCTAATAATAGGACTTGTATCCTTATAAGATAAGAAGAGACAGAGACACACAGGGAGCATGCCCTGTGCTGACAATGGTAGTGATTTGGAGATATGTAGCTGCAAGTCCAGGATCACTAAGGACCGTCAACAGACACCAGAAGCATAGAAAGGCATGAGACAAAATCTTCCCTAGGTCCTACAGAAAGAACACAGCCCTGCAGGCACCTTAATTTCAAACCTCTGGCCTCCAGAACTGTGGGAGAATATGTTTCTGTTATTTCAAGCCACCAGGTTTGTTACAGCAGCCCTAGGAAACCAATACGGGGGACAGTGTTAGGAAAGGGATCCTGGAAGGGTGAGATACAACCTCATCCTTTGAAAAGATGACTTCTGTGCAGTGGACATGTAGAAAAGAAGGAGTCCCTGAGATATACTTATTGGGATCATAAATACAAAAATGTCTAAACGTTCTCTTAGAGGAAATGTTCCAACCTCATCCCCGGAGGCAGAATTGCTCTTAGGTTTTCCTGTTGTGGAAAAAACAAACCATGAAGATTGCTAGGTATTGTTAAGAACAAATCAACAGCACAGATTATACATGAGCATAATAGTGTACTTTATAAATGAATGCCCACAAGCAGGATCTTGAAGGAAGTGAAATTAAAAATGCACTCATGATCTTTCCAAAGGGATCCCAAGGCAGAAAGTCATGTTTTTTTCCACTTAAATCCAAGGTGTATATCCAGCATGGGCTTCTGGAGCCTCACTGTGCACGCTTTATAAACAAAGACCTCATTCCATCAATAAAACCCTCTGTCTCCTTGACCAGGGGGCTACACTAGCAGCATGGTGCCATGCAATTGTCAACAGCTATTTTAAGTACTGTTGACTTGGGTGAGAAGATTTGTGTCCATGTTTGAAAATATGCAATGACACGAAGTAAAGAACATTTCAAAACTTCTGACCACAACAGAAACACAGAAGTGACTGCTCAAGGATGTCTGTCAGATCTTGCCAGCAAGGCTGCATTCGCAAAACCAAAAGTGTTTTGAGTGAACCTGAGGTAAGGGCCCATCAAAGATGCTGTGAAATTTACACACATGGAGGTGTGGTGATTGACACCAGTGCTGAACAATTTCTGTGCGGAGGCCTGGGCTGTCACACTCAGAACCAGCTAGCTGATCTATGTTCCCTAAACCTGCTGGAACATAATCTTAAGACACAGTGGAGGCCAGAAACCATGCTGAAGCGTGCTGGTCAGGTGTGGAGGGGTCCCTTAGACAAGAAGCCAGGTACACTGGACCTAACTAAAGATAAATTTCCAAGGTGAAAGAGACATGGATGGGCATGACCTAGTTCTATCCTCTGGATTTAGAGATGAGAAAACAATGCCCAGAGACAGTAAAGTGACTTTCCCAAAGTTTGAGCTAGTCACAGCATGCTAAGGGTGGGGACAGAATGAGAACAGACAGTCATAGTGCCACTTCATTGTGCAATTGGATTGTTTGGTGACTTTCCAGCCTGCCTGCCTTTGGAGACTTCTAGAGATGGCTTATTCACAGCCTATTCTATTTCCTAATGGGCTTCATTGTGAGAAATATATCCTCACATGTTGACTCAGGACCCAGAAAAATGTAGTCAAAGTCATTTTTTTCCTTTTTTGGCACTCTACCACTAAGCTACATTCTCAATCCCCCACCCTCTTTTTCTGAGACAGGGTCTCCAAATCGCAGAGGCTGGTCTCAAATTCACAATCTCCTGCCTCAGCCTCCTGAGCCTCTGGGACTACAGGTGTGTACCACTGCACCCAGCCTAAATCCATACTTCTTATTCTGAGTTCCTGGTCTGAGTCTCTTTCCCACCATTACTGGTCACATGCCTGAAGGAAGCTCACACCAGCCTCAGTACCCTGCTTCCCTCAGTCCCTCTACATGTGATGGCCCTTTCCTAACAGTCCACCTTTTCTGAGCTCTAGCCACAAAGAAACTGAATGATTAGCAGTCATGTCTCCCTTCCTGCATTCTGATCTATCTATTTATTTATTTATTTTAACCACTTGGAAAGCATTGGTCATGTTTGGTGCTTACCTTGTGCCAGGCCTATACTGAGTGCTTTGTGACTTATTGTATGATTATTTGATAGTCCCCATCTCACGGAGCTGACACCATGAATGACCTCATTCAATGGAAAGATACCCGTCTTGTCTCTGCAGGATGATGTCCTCCTAGTGCAACTTGGCAGTTGACATTTTGAAACTAAATGAAGGATTTTGCATTTTCCATCTAATTTTCCAAATCTGTCTCCTTAGGTTTTCCTCCTGTCTTGAATTTTCCCAACCTGGACCTCAAGCTCTATAAAATGGCAGGACAACTCTCTAGCAGAGTTCCTTCCATTTCTCATTTATGGGTGAACTTCTTCTTGCCTGTCCCACTCGACCACAGAGGTGGAGATCCGCCTGTTACCAGATTTCGGAGGGGAAATGTTATCTTCTTTTCCTGCAGATGCCGGGAGGACCAGGGCTCTGGCTGGGTGCCTGCAGCCTGTCCTCATTCACTACCACCCTCTGCCAGGCAGTTAGCCGTTTGCCCCCAACAAGATGTTTCTACTCTTCCCTGTCTTTACCTTTATCCTGAATGTTTTCTACTGTCCCTGCACCCCCAGGTCTATGAATTCTAGCATGTGTTTATGGAAACATTTCCTTAGTCAAATCCACTAGGAATCCTTTCACATAACATTTGTTTCTGCTGATCCTTCTGTTGTTATTTCCAGTTTTGAGGGCCATTGCCAAATTTCAGGGATGGACAGAGGGTTGCTCAATTCCTTGTGTTGACATCTCATGTGTACCAAGCTATTTCTTTGCTCTGTAGCCTATAGGTGTCCTCTCCCTTGTCTGTATGTCTTGTCTGACGTGGTCCACAGCAGACTGTTCATGGAACCCTGGGCATCTGTCCTATCCATCGATACTACTAGGTCTTGTCTATTTCTTTAAAGGGCACCACCTTTTCTCTCAGTTCCTAGTTTAAAGCCTCTGTGGGTAACCATATCCAGTAATGTGTTAAACCCTCTTGGAAAGATCTGCCTTTGAAAGTATATCTGTATCATCATCTGGTCTGTTCCTATTGCTAATTGAGATTCTCATTAGCTGTCATCCAGAATAATGCAAAGGCCTAATTTTGTCCCAGAGCTGTGGCTTCTGTGTCTTGCTCCCTGTCTTTCTTATTTTCCTCTACCTTCTACCCTCTCCTGTCCTTCCTTCCTCTACTCCTCTCCCATGCCCTCCTCACACCCTGAACCTGTGATCAGTCAACAATGCCCATGGGAGACCCATGAGAATATGCCCTAATTGGGCCCTCTAAATTATTTCTTTCAAACTTCTTTCCACATCCCTATCTCATTAGCTGATGATTAATTTTCTCTCTGTATGATATTATGTGACTTTTTACAGTAGGACTATTATATAATGATGGGAGGGAGGCAAAAAAGGACTGACTAGGTCCTTGGATGTTCTCTGCTTTGTCTAAACTGACAAGACAATGGTGTAGGAGCAGACAGCAGAGGTAAAATTTGTTTGAATACACAAACACAAGAAGTGCTTTTTACTTTTTATATATTGATTCATTGATTACCCTCCCAAGGACTGTGGATGCTCCAGAAGTATGTTGAAAGGCTAAACAATTTTTGCCAACACATTTCTTCCTGGTGTCCAATATCTCCCCGCTTCACAGAACTTTTCTCTTTCTTTAAGTCAGGAACAGCCTGGCGACATCCTAGTGATAACATGCCCACCACAGTCACCTGGTCAAAACAGCAGAGATGGTATTTCACAGCATGTAAGTGTCTCTGCAGGGATCTTCCCTATAAAACTTGATTCTTTTCAAGGGAATGTACAGGAGCTAACCTTTGGATTTTATTTATCCCAACCTCAGTTTCAGTTTACAAAAGCATATGATACATTAACATCTCATAAATTTAAAAAAGAACAAAGGAAAACTTATTCAATATTTAACTTCAAAGAAAACACTCACATTGTATTATTTTGAACAATTTATATACAGTTCAATTTAAATTTACTTTTAGAGATGGTTGAAACAACACAGAATTTGTCTCTTTAAATAAAATCAGCATACAGCTGTGGACTTGGGAGAGAAAAGAAAGCCTATTTTATAGGTAAACACATCAAGGGTGTTCCTAAAGGGAACTGCAAAACATGTATGGATTTCAAATATTAAATGAATGTTAATTTAATTTCACTGCTTGACTAAGTGGGTTAGGAGAGCTGGGTAGCTTAAATACCACCTTATCTTGGGGTCCAACACTGTCTTGGCACATAGCATCGCTTTTAAAGATCACTGGTTAAGTGAATGTAAGAAATGATAAGACACACTGAATTCAGGGTTCACACTAAAGGGATAAGAGAAAGTAATAAATGGTTGTTCAATCCATAATGTCATTGCATCAGCTCATATGTGATTCTAAGCAACTGATCTCCGGCATTCTTTATGTTTACCTTAACTGAACAATGAGAGCCATGAGGGCTTCTGGCAGTTATTCCTCTTAATGCTATTGGGAAATGATGATGGTTGCTGCTACATTGCAGATAATATAACTGAGGCACAAGGAGAGAGAGGTGTGCTCAGCGTCAAGAACCCCTGCTCTGCAGCATGACATCCCTAAAATTCAGACCTCCTCCCCTCTCCTGCCTGCTCAGGGCTACATGGAAACAGGCCTGCCCTTAATGGCAGGAGGCAGAGGAAAGGGGTGTACGATGTGACATATGTGCGACAAAACTCCTTTCATGTCCTTCCTTTTAAAAAAATTCTCTATTGCTTTTTAAGTTCATATTTTATTTTGTCTCCTAATTCTAAGAAATAATTGGCTGGGAATCAGAGGGTCTTCTAGGAAAACAATAGAAGAGGCAGGTGCCACAGAGCTTTCCTAAATGAGAAATTTCTCTAAGGGTGTAATATCAGAAAAATTCTCCCCCAGGACTGAGAACCCAGAAATAAGAGAGATTTCATCTCTGCTTCTTCTACCAGAAAAAGAAATAGATATTACACACAAACACTCCAGCTGTGCTCATTCCTATGTTTGGTGTGTCTGCTTTTCCCTTAAACTTACTTTTTCCTTTGGTAATTCTATTTTATTTGTCTAAATGAGTATGTCTATCTAATGCATATGTGCATGCACACACATCTTTTTAATACATTAAAACTGAGGAGCACCAGACTTGAAAATACTTCATTGCATCTGGGGATTGGACAGATTTAATATTTACATGATGTGCATGTTGGTTTAGAAAGCACCAGTAGCCAGCCATGTCTCCCACAGCCCATTATTTCTGGCAACATCATAGCAGCTAATTTTTCAGAGAAGTAAACAAAGGTGGAGTAATTTAACAAATTGCCATTTGAAACTAACTTAGTCCTAACTGGTTTGATTGTGCATCCATCCCTCAGCTTTAGAAACACAGAGAACTCTTTCCTGCATGAAAAACAAACCCTGAACATCTTTTCCCTGGGAATTTCGAAGTAAAGGCACAGTTTATCATCCAGACTTTCATTTTAAATTAATTATTTTCTGCCTCTGTTGTAATTTCAATTTGTGTGTGGTGTTGTGGATTGAACCCAGGGCCTCACACGTTCTGGGCAAATGCTCTACCATTTCGCTATGCCCCCAGACCTCAAATAAATTTTTGTTCTTTACTTATAGGTCTTCATCTTATTCTCATTCCCAGAAGCATCTAGTTGTCAATTATTCCTAAGCTTTATGCAATGCTACATTTACCACTTTTCAGTTATTTATCCTGCTGGTCCTCAATATATCCGCCCAACAGATGAACAAGGAAATCAAAGTTTGGAAGACTTTACTTACTTCAGCATCCTGAAATCACAAAAGTAGAAGAATGTGGTCCACAATGTCCTGACCACAATGGGCATCTATTTGTCTCTAGGGAAGCAGGAGGCAGAGAGCAGAGGGGAGGTAGGATGTACAGTACTGGGATTCAGTCCCATATCCACCTTAGGTTCCCTCTCTGAGATGTAAGGGTAAAAGCTGCCTTGCCTGTTTCAGTGTTTTTCTGAGTGCCAAACAGTGTGATGGACATTTATGTGACAGCAATTTACAAATAAGTGATCGATACACAAATGTAAATTATAGTTAGCATTTTTTTTTCTGCTTCAATGGCCTCTGGGGATCCACAGTGGTACTAAGTGACTGTCTTGAGCAGAAAGAAAATTCAATATATTATTCAATATATTACCCTGCTTTAAAGAATATATAGAAGCTTGACAGGTGACGCGGAGAGAAGGGAGGAGGCAAAAGGGAGAGAGTGTATATGAGCCTGAGAGTGTGTGAGCATGTTTGTGCGTGTGAGTATGCGAGAGAGTGTGAGTATTTGTGAGATGCGTTCTCTCTTCTCACTATAATACATGCTTCTCTGCAGAATTGTGCCTTCTCCACAGCAGGGTTGGCTAGAATGTTTTATAGCTGGAAAAACTGAAGAGCAGTTTTCTTTTATTGCCCATAGGTTCCTCTGAGATATTTATCCATTAAACGTTTATTAATCACCTACAAAGTCATTAGGCAATGTGCTAGCTGCTGGAGGTGCAGAGGCAAGTCAGGATCCTTGGCCTAAGGTGTTCCCTGTTGATGTGATGCAGATATAGGGGCACAAGCCAACTGGAAAGCAGCAGTATCAATAGGGACACAGACATAGTGCTACCACCCTGAGAAGAGCCTCACCATGCTTTAGCTACAGGTGGCCTTCCTCAGTGAAAGGATCCATCTAGTTGAGCCACGGTGTCCCAAAGCCAAGCAAGCAGCTCTTTGTAAATACATACCCAAGTCAAAGAGCCCCTTTGGCTCCAGTCATGTTTTCAGATGCAGCCGTTTTCACTGAATTTATCAAGTGACTTTGTGGGCAGGAGACCATTGAATGATTTGTTATTTATCCTTCTTTATCTATATTATTACTTACCTTTCTCCTCTTCTTAAACAGGGGCATTCTGGATCAGCGGGCTCCTTGAGGCTGAGCTTACATCGAACGTGCCCATGATGAGAAGGACTGAGGTTGTAAAGGGTAGATTTGTTGCAGAGACAGAGAACAAGGGCCAGCTAATCTATATCTGTTTTCTTGTAACTGAACGGGGAATTTCCATTTGCCAGAAAAGCCGGAATAGAAATGTTAGCTTGGGCATTCATGCCCTTATTCAATTATGTTTTCTTGACTGTAACAAAAACAGATCTTCACATTTTTTTTTTTTCAAATGCATTTGGTCAGTCAGTCAAAAGAATTTGAAAACCATATCACAAGTATTTAACTTCCTTCCATCACAGAGTGACTGGGCAGAGACCAAGGGAAGTGAATCGTTTCAGCATCAAGTTTTTGTTAAACAGAGATAAGTTAAACTAAAATAAAAATAAAACAGAGAACTCAGGAGGCTGAATCAAGTGAGTGTTAAAGAATTTACTCTGGGCCTTCACTGCTCAGTATCTTTTCCTGATGTCTGAACAAGGAACCCTGTGACATGCTCATTATTCACTGTCACCAACAGGCACTTGTGTCCAAGGCACTTGGGTGCTAGGAACCAAAGGGAGAGACAAGTGTTTGAGCTTCAGGCTTCAGGAAGGACAGAGACTTTCAGAGCAAATAAAAGTAAGAAATAAAAAAGTATCTGAATTTATTGAAAACATTCTGAAATTAAATGAAAGAGCTGCCACTACACCTAGAGTTACATGTCTGACCCAGTCACCATGGATTAAGAAAAGAAAGTCCTATGTGTAGTGGGTAAATCAGAATCCCAGAGGGCAGTACCAGGTCCTGCAAGGTCTCGCTACCACCCCAGAGCCCTCTGCCACTGTCTGTGAAGCGGTAGGGCCAGGCCAGCTCTGAATTGCTACCTACCCTATGAAGCAGAGAGGTCTGAGCTGGGAGGATCCAGGCCAGACACACTTCTGTTGAGCCCTCCTAACTGAGTTCTGGGCACTCTGCCCTGGCCTCCCCTCCACACCTGCTGGGCTGGCCTGTTGGCTCCAGCCTCTCCTGTGGCTGTGGATACCACCCCAACCTGATCAGCCTGGCTATCAGGTTCTCTGCCCTGGTTTTGCCTCCCTCCCCACCTCACACTTGTGATTCTTTTGGATCTTTCTCCCCATAAACAGTACTCCTGAGCATGGTCTCAGAGGGTGAATCGCTCTCTGAGTAAAAATCTGCCATTTGCAGAACAGTGTGGTTGGCCTTGGTGACTCCAGATGGTCCACAAAGGAAGGCATTCTAGGTGCTAGGCAAGCTGCAAGGCAGTTTCACATCCCATCTAGTTTTCATGACCACAGTTCAGGGAAAGTTTAAAGAGTGGAGAAAATCCAAGTCAAGTGTCCAAAGTAGCAGACTCAAGACTCAAATCCAGGTCAGTCCTATTGCAAAGCTCCTTTGTCTTACCAGGGCTGTCAATGACAAAACCCTAAACTGGATGGATTATGGGGTTTGGCCACGATACAGGACAGAATTGATCTTTAACTCGTAAACAACAGGATGGCCATATCATTGCTTTAGGCCAGCATCTGTTCTGCTTGGTCAGCGCCCAAGACAGATCAGTTGTTAAATATTTGGGTATCACTGTTGCCCTTATCAAAATGAAATATGTGGCAAATAACAAATGTTTGACTTCTACTTCTGGCAAAGAGAGAGTAACTGTGATTGGATATGCTTTCCACGTGAAATAACTAAAAAGCCAGATAAAAATACACAGGAAGGGAGTTTCAGGTGTCAGACACAGGCAGTGCAAGATAATGAGTCCTGAGAGGAGGTGAGCAAGAGAAGCCACATGACTGCCCCAGCCTGCTCCCTGGAGTTTCCTGGCTATAGCCAATGGAGAAGGAGTCTGGCAGTTTCTCTGAGTAGAGACATTGTAGGTAGTTTGGAGAAACTGAAGCAACCAGAGTCCATGGGGCAGGATGTCAGAGAGAACTAAGCAAATGTGTTTATATGTGTGCACACACACGCAAGCACGTGTACACACCTCAGAGATCTAAAGAGGGCCCACCCCAAATCCTGAGTTGAGAACTGATCAGTGTGTGTGTGAGGAAACTATACAAGATTTGGGAGAGAAAGGCACAAAAGGATTGGAGGGAATAATCCATGGAGAGAATCAAAGGCTGGGAGGAGTTTGCCCTCAATGGCTAGCGTAGGAAAGCCTTGTGATTCATGTAGTAGAATATTCCGAATGGTGTTGCCTAAGTAGTACGGTAAAAATAGCTATGGACTGAAGGCTGCTCTGATCTCTCGTAGCAAAGCTTCAAAAGCAAGACTCAAAAGGTTCAGATTGTTTCCTGGTAACTTACATGTGTCCCGTAGTAGACTTCAAGGACATTGAGAGGAATACAAAAATATCCAGCACCTAACAAGGTAAAATTTAAGTCTGGCAACCAGTGAAAAATTACCAGGTGGGGCAGGCTAATCCCAGAACCTTTGAATACTTTATTTATACCTGAAAAAGAATTAAGGATAAAGATAGCATCAGATTGGTAATCATCTTGCCTTGCGAAAGATTATTCTAAATTATTTCAGGGGACCCCCTATATTACAAGGGTCCTTAAAAGAGGAACACAGAAGAGAAGGCTTGAATGATTTGATGGGTGAAGGAGTCAGGCCACCATTGCTGGCTTTAAAAATGACAGGGCTACCTGGCCCAGTGGTATACAACTGTAATCCCAGCAACTCAGGAAGCTCAAACAGGAGGATTGCAAGTTTGAAGCCAGCCTCAGCAATTTAGCAAGACCCTTTCTCAAAATAAAGAGTAAAAAAAGTTTGGGACTTAGCTCAGGGGTACAGAGTCCCCGAATTCAATCCCTAATACTGCCAAAGGAAAAGACCGGGGGGTGGGGGGGAGAGGAATGGCAGGGCTGTGAGCCAGTGATGGCAGCCTTCAGAAGTTGGAAAAGACAAAGAAACAGATTTCCCTCCAGGAGCCTCCAGAATGGGATCAGCCCTGATGATGCCTTGACTTTACTGCAGTATAGTCAGCAGAGACTTCTAACCCACAGCACTGTAAGATAATAAATAAATTCAAGCCACCAAGTTTGTGCTTACTTGTTGGAGCAACAGTTAAGAAAAAAAAAAAAAGAAAGTGACACAAAAAATGAAGAAAAATATGACCCATAATAAAGAGAAAAATAAAACAATAAAAACAAAAATATAAATAACACAGGTGACAGAAATATTACACAAGGATATTAAATGGTCATAACTGTGTTCCATATGTTTAAGAAGGCAGAAGATTGAACATGTTAAAGAGAGAAATGGAAGATTTAAAAAAGACTCAAAGTGAACTTGTAGAGAAGTACAATCTATGAAATGAAAACACACTGCATGAAATTAAATACAGACCAATTTTTATGAAAAAGCTAGTGAACTTAAAGAATAGCAATAAACTATCCAAAATGAAATATAAGAAGAAAAACAACAGCAACAAAATGAACAGAACATGCTAGAGCTGGGGGATAACTTCAAGAAGTTGAATATGTTTGTAATTATATCACCTGAAGGGAATAGGGTGGGCCAAAAATACTCCAAGAAATAATGGAAGATTATTCACAAAAACAATAACTCAGAGATCTAAGAAGTTCAAGAACAGAAAGCAAAATAGACATAAATAAAAGTATATTAAGGTGCATCTCACATATAGAGAAATAAAGATGGAAATGAAAGTATATTTCTTGTTGGAAACAATGCAAAAGGCTTCAGAAGACACTGGCGTAGCAACTTTGAAGAACTGAAAGAAAATAAATTCTGGCAATATGAATTCTATACCCAGTGAAAATATCTTCTAAAAATGAAAACAACAGAAAGACTTTTTCAGGGATAATAAGCTGAAAGAATCTATCACCAGCACAACCACATTATGGAAAATATCAGAAAGAAATTCCCTTAGGCAGAGACAAAATATGAGATGTAAATCTTGATCCACATGAAAGAATGAAGAATATTAGATATAGCAAATATGTGGTTAAGCATAAACTATTGTAGGGCTAGGGATGTGGCTCTGTGGTACAGTGCTTTCCTAGCATGTGTGAAGCACTGGATTCGATTCTCAGAACCACATAGAAATAAATAAATAAAATGAAGGTATTGTGTCCATCTACAACTAAAAATTTTTTTAAAAAGTTTTAAAAGATAATTTACTTTTAAAAAAAGCAAAAAAAAGTCCTAATGATTTATTTTGGGCTTTTAACATCTACAGAAGTGAAATGTACAACAGCAAATAGCATACAGGACAGGAGAGGATGGTTTATATATTAGATATAAGGTAGTAAACCTACAAAAGAGTAAAATTGTAATCCTCAAGCTGAAGGAAGGCAGAAAAACAAAAAAAATTGGAATATAGACAGAATAGGCAAAGCCAATTAGAAAGATTGATTTTAACCATTTATACTAATAATTATGTTAAAAGGAAATAGTCTAAATATTCCAAGTAAAAGCAGAGATTATCGGATTGGATTAAAAAAATAAGACCGGACTGTGTGTTTCCTATAAGAAACCCACTTTAAATATGAAGTCAGGTTAAAAAATAAAAGGACTAAAAAAATACATCATGCTAAAACTAATTGAAAGAAGACTAGATAACAACAAATCCCACCATTATGTACAACTGTGATGCACCAATAAAAAAGCAGAAAAACTTGTATATATTTAAGACATACAAATATGATATATGTGGTGAAATGAATACAACTATTAAAATTCGACACTAAATTTCCAGTTCTGTCACAGTATTCTTCACTTTTATTTTATTTCTTTATTTAACTTCCATTTTGTTCATGGGGGGCAGGGAAGAAGGCTAGAGAGTGGAGCTAATTTATATCTGTCAAAGTAGGTTTTTAACCAAAAAATATTACTGGGGGAAAAGATCATTTTACAGTAATAAAGAGGACAATTCATCAAGTAAAAATAATAATCCCAAATGTGTATTGAATAACACAGCTTCAAAATATATGCAGTCACAACAAACAGAAGGGAAAATGAGGTAGACAACTCCACAATAATAGAAATTTCAACAACCCTCACTCAATAATTGCTAGAACAGATAAAGAGAATCAGTAAGGATACAGAAAATTTAAATAACACTATCAACCAATTTAAACTAATTACATTCATAAAAATGGATCAAATAAAAACAGAAAACACTTCTTCAAGTATATATGGTGCATTTTTTGTTTTATTTCATTTATGCCATATTCTGGGCATAAATGAAACCTTGATAAAATTACAAAGACACAAATCATACAAAACATGTTCTTGGACCACAAAGGAATTATAGAAATTAATGACAGAAAGAGATCTGGAGGATCCTAGAATAATTGGAAACTAAATAACACATTTCTAAATAACCTATAGGTCAAAAAGGAAACCAAAAGGGAAATTAAAAAGCATTTTGAATTAAATGAAAATACAACATACAAAAACTCATGAGATGCAACTAACGAAGTACTTACAGAGAAATATATGGCACTAAGTGCTTACAATAGAAAAGAAAAGAGGTCTCAAATCACTGACCATGGTTTCTACCTTAAAAATAGAAAGAACAAATTAAACCTCATATGGGGGAGAGGTGGATAATAAAGATGAGAACAGGAATCAGTGAAATATAAAACAGGAAAACTAAAGAGAATAATCAATGAAAGTAAATGCAGTTCTCTGTGAAGAACAGTGAAATTATTAAGCTTCCAGCCAGTATTGGGAAGGAAAAGAGAAGATACAAACTACTATATTAGGTCTGAGAAAGTAACATACCTACAAATCCTATACATGAAAAGTATAAAGGAATACTATGAAAAATTTACATCAATAAATTTGAGGTAAAACAGATTCCTTGAAATATAAAATTTACCAAATCTCACTAAAGAGAAACAAATATTCTATATAGTTCTAGATTGAATTTATAGTTTCAGTTTTTCCTGAAAGGGAATTCTAAACCTAGATGATGTCACTAGAATATTCTCTCTTGTAGAAATTAAACACTAAAGTAAAGGTAAATTCTAATTTTATACAAACTTTTCCTGGAATTTGAGGGAAATGGAATACTTCCCAATTTACTGTAGGATTCTAGTCATACCCTGACGCCAGACAAAAACAAAAGAAAATCATAGACAATATCCATCATGAACTTGGATGCAAAATTTTAAACCTCAGTTTAAAGCAAATTGAATCTAGTGATATATACAAAGGATACTATATCACAACCACATAAGGAATGTGATATAACTTACCAATGTAGGAGAGTAAATAAGAAAAAAAAATCATGTCAAAAGATGCAGAAAAAGCATCTGCCAAAACCCAATGTCCATTCTCTTGACAAATTAAAAGCTTGAAGAAAGCTAAACATGATAAAGACAAATGTACTTAAAGATATGCACAAATCTGATGGTGTTTCCTCATAAGAGAAGAAATAAGGCAAGAACATCCTCTCTCATAGTCTGTTTAACCATCAACCTATATGACAACATGGATGACTTTCAGAATACCTATACTGAATTTAGAAAGCCAGACGTTGACTCCATTCTGTGTTGTTTCATTTCTATAAAATACTGGAAAATGCCAAATAATTTATAGAGATGGACACATGATCAGTGGTTTCCTGGGTGTGGTGGCGGGTGGGAAAGGGGATCTGAGTAGGTAGAAGATTATGGAGGGAACAGGAAGCTTGCTGGTGTGATTTATACATTCACTATCTTGACTGATGATAATTTCACAAGTATATGTCAAAACTTATGAATTGCACAATTCAAATAGGTATAGCTTATTGTGTGCCATTATATTTCATTAATACTATAAACTATAACAGATACTTTAGGTCATCCACAAAAATGAAAACACTGCTACAGTGACCCAAGTAAAATCTACCCAGCAGGGAATGCAGGGGCAGCGGGCATGGCTAGCCTCCTGAAATCAACTTAAAAGCACTGGATGTGTACACATAAAGCTTTTCAGTTTCCCAGCGAGATATACTTAATAGATCTCGAGTTAAACAAACAGTCAACTACATGCCAATTCCACAATCTTAAGAGAAGTCAACAAGAAACATATTGGGGATTATAGATGAAATGAACAAAATCTGGCATGAAACATTGCCTCAGACCGCAAAAGGTTTTGAAAAACTGCAGCTGATTTGGTAGGGTGAGATTAATTCTCACTTTCAACTCAATCCAAGAAAGAAAATGTCTCCAAAGTAACATAAAAACTTGCAGGGCTTTAGATGTCACTGTATATCTGAATTTACTCGGCAGAAATTTTTCTCCCAACTTGTTAAATTTCAAGACTTTTCCTGGGAGCCATGAGCAGAATGAGAAAAACACAGATGGCTAAACCTCGCAGTAATAATGATTCAAGGCAAGAAAACCTTAAACTGTTTGTATTTCAGATTAAAATAGAGTTGAGGAGAGAAACATCATCATCCTGGGTGCTAAAATGAATAATAAGATAAAGCTAGTTTTAGATATTATTAATATTGCAAGATTATTATTTTTGGTTTGCAACCCATGGGAAACTCATGCCTCCTTCAATTGCTTCCCTTAGAATTGGTATTTTAAATAAATTCTACATGCCTAATAAATAGGGTCTATTTATTTATTCCAAGGCGACAGACCCCATGTACTATCCACAAAGGCTTCCCTCATGGTCTCCTGCTGCTGCTGTTTATAGGGCTGCAATTACAGAAAGAGTTCTGGGCAAAACAAGAAATGACACCATTACCATCAACAAGAATTCTCCTAGCACTGTGGAGATTCTTTATTGAAAGAAATACAAAGCCAGTTTATTGTTAGCAGTACATGGATTTTTTTTTTTTTTGGCAATGGCTTTGCTCCTTCTGGACACCCCCCTGCAGGTTAATGACACTCAATTCTGAGCATCCTTCTTCTCTCCTTCCAGTAGGTGTTTTCACACCTTTCTAAATTAAGTATCCCAGGATGTAAAGGCTGCCACTACAGGGAGGCAATGGAACAAAATACATGAGACTGTTGTGCTGTGGAGACAGACTGTCTGTGTTTACATCCTGGTGGGCCACTCACTAGCAGTGTGACTCCCAACAGATTACTCAGCCTCTCTGTGCCTTCGTGCACTTACTTGCAAAAGAGAGGTCATTATAGCTCATGTTTCGTTGAGTGAAGATTAGATCCTTAGAAAAACACCCAGCACATACGCAATACATGTAAGCAACACTTATTATTAACACAGCTCTGTGGGCACAATAGCATTGGTGGAGCATGGGTGACAGCAGCCCTTGTAAGCTTCCTCCTTACAGCAAGCACAGTAGGAATAAAAAGTGGAAGAACATCATCTAATGATGCAGCAAAATCTGTAAAAGAGAACCAGACAAGACCATTCTATCAAGTAACAATAATAGACTAATGCCAACAATTACTGAGTAGCTTCTGCACACCCTGCAGTATACAAAGGATACCATACATGTTGTCTTATTAACTCCTGCAACAACACCATGATGTAGATGATAGAATTCTGATTTTCTAGATAAGGAAACAGAAACCCAGAGAAGACAGACAACTTTCCTCAGACCTTTTGGCTTGTAAGATGAAACTGCTGGCTCCCAGCCCATAGGTTTTCCACTATACCACCTAGCTTTTCAATCTAAAAGGTAGTGCTATGTTCTGAGCATAGGCAGTCAGGAGGAAGACAAATCTGTTAAGAGGTGGGGTTTCCAACAGTGCACAGCCTTTGAAACCATGAAAAGAGGGGCAGTCTGGGTGAAACAGAGTTTCTTTGTCACACCTGAACACAGAACAGTCGTTGCTGTTGGGTCATCTATGTGTGGCAAGGTAACACATATGGATGAAAATCACCTGTGTCTTGTTTTCTGCTGGCCTATACTTTGGGAATTCAAGAGAGGATGTTCAGTGCTCACTTCCTCAAGGAGTAGAAAGCTCAGAGAAGAGACTGTGTGACCTGCTGGCAGTGGGGCCATCTTTGGAAACTCTGGGGCATCAAGACCAGACAGAGGTTCCCTGCTTCCCAGTCAGAGGCAGGGGGTCTCAGGTCTCTGATGGATAGTAAAATGAGTCCATTTGGAATATTACAAAATTACATATGAAAAAGTATTGATAACTAGGAGAAAGTTTTATTTTACAATGTCAATAAACTCATAACTACCAGAAAAATTTTAAGACTTATTTATAATGATTAGTTTTTATATTTATTTATAGAAGTTCTATGAAAACACTATAGCCTAAATAAATTCAAACCCCTAATTACTAAGATATTTGCAATGTACATGACATGCTTTAAAGGGGTAAAATCCCCAACTTACAAAGAACCCTAGCAAGCTAACAAGCAAAAGGAGAAATTTTAATAGAAAGGTTTTGTTTTTTTTTTTTAACTGGGGAATTTACAAGAGAAGAAATATAGTCAATTCAGATTTGAAAAGTTTCAAATAAAAGCAAGAGGCTTTCCATCCATCTCATTTGCAAATATTTAACAAATAATTTTAACACACTTCAGTTTATTCTTTGCAGTAGCAGTTTTACCAAAGATTTGAGGAATGGATGAACAATATATGTGGCTAATTCAATTGTACACACCCAAACAATGGAGACAGACATGAGAAAATTGTGCCTCCTCCCTTCCACTAGTAAGAAAAAGAGATAACTGTATGTTTGAAATAATATCAAAAATTTTAATTAATTAATTAATTTTAATTAGGTATATAGGACAGCCAAATGCATTTTGAGTCATCGTACACAATTGCAGCACCATTTTTCATTTCTCTGGTTGTACACGATGCAGCATTGCACCAAACGTGCAGTCATACATTTACCTAGGGTAATTATGTCCATCTCATTCCAACATCTTTCCTGCGGGCTCCCCCTCCCCTCACAAAACCCCCAACCCCTACTCTTATGGATCAGTATCCACTCATCAGAGAGAACATTCAGCCTTTGGTTTTGGGGGACTGGCTACTTCACTTAGCATATTCTCCAACTCCATCCATTTACCTGAAAAATGCCATAATTTTATTCTCTTTTAATGCTGAATAATATTCCATTGTGTATTTATACCACAGTTTCTTTATCCATTCATCTACTGAAGGACATCTAGGTTGCTTCCACAGTTCAGCTATTGTGAATTTGGCTGCTATGAACATTGATGTAGCTGCATTACTATTATATGGAGATTTTAAGTCCTTTGGGTATAGACCGAGGAATGGCCAGCTGGGTCAAATGGTGGTTCCATTCCAAATTTTCTAAGGAATCTCCATACTGCTTTTCAGATTGGTTGCACCCATTTGCAGTGCCACCAGCAATGTATGAGTGTGTCTTTTCCCCCATATCCTCACCAATATTTATTGTTGTCTGTATTCTTCATAACTGCCATTCTGACTGGCATGAGACAAAATCTTAGTTTTGATTTGCATTTCTCTAAATTGCTAGAAATGTTGAACATTTTTCCATATATTTGTTGACAGAATGTATATCTTCTTCTGAGAGGTGTCTGTTCAGCTCCTTAGCCCATTTATTGATCAGGTTGTTTGTTTTTTTAGTATTAAGTTTTTTGATTTCTTTATATAACCTGAAGATTAGTGATCTATCTGATGTGCGTGTGGCAAAAATTTGCTCCCAAAATGTAGGCTCTCTGTTCACCTCAGTGATTGTTTCTTTGGCTGAGAAGAAGCTTTTCAGTTTGAGTCCATTCCACTTATTAATTCTCATTGAGAACTCAATACAACTTATCAAAATCTCTGGGACACTATGAAAACAATGCTAAGAGAAAAGTTCATTGCATGAAGTTCATTCATTAAAAGAAGTAATAGTCAATAAATAAACGACTTTACATTACAGGTCAAAGCCCTAGGGAAAAAAAGGACAAACCAACACCAAAAGTAGAAGAAGACAGGAAATAATTAAAAGGAGGGCAGAAATCAGCGAAATTGAAACTAAAGAAACAATACCAAATTTTAAAGAATTAAGCATGTTTGCTTACACATTTGTAGACAAAGAAACTGGAAGAAAATATATCAAGATACACACAATGGTTATTTCTGAGTCCCTAAATTATGATTTTTTTCCTGCTTTTTTCCATTCATTCAAAATATTTATAATAAATTTATGTTATCAAAACTTTCCTGTACATTCCAAGTTCCTTTAAAGCAAGACAAAACAAAACCCTCTATCTTTGATGAATCTAGATGAGACAGGATTCTTGTCACTCCTCTGATATGAAGAACACAGACTTATGTATGAAATTTCTTTGCAACAATGTGTTGTTTCCCCATGAAGATTATTTAAGATTAGATGGGTATATCTACTGAAAAATTTATCTTTGTTTAAAATAATTTTTAGAACTAGAAGTCAGATTCTACATGGGCAACTCCTCCATGATAAAGGGAAGAAAAGAACCTAAATTACAATAGCATATTAAGGTTATTTTTACAAGTAAATGATGTGTTTAATAGTTGCTTCCCCTTCAATGTGTCTGTAAATGGGGAAAAAGTGGGTTGAAACTAATGTTTACTAAGGACTATTTTTTACCACCCTTTGTTGATTTGAATGTAAAAATGGTTTGCTTTATGTTTAAACAATTAAACAATTAGAAATAAAATTACTTTTTAGCATTAGAAGTCATAGACACAAGCTCATGGTATCTTGAGGATTCCTTTTTGGAAATTAACTTTGAAATGATACTTGCTTTATAAACAGAAATTGCTCCTTAGCTGTTCTTTTAAAATGTGGAGAACCGATTTTAACACATTTTAGTTTATTCTTTATAGTAGCCTTTGACACAAGCTTTCGAATTCCTGCTATGAACTGAGTTCAACTACCAAAACTTAGAACCTAATACCCACAGAAGAAAGCTTGTGAAACCACTTTTAAAAACTGGATGTTAAAAAATAAACATCAATGACGTTAAAAAAATGGGAAAAGAAAATCGTACAAAAAGATTTACAGTCTTCATTCTCCCAGCAAGTATTAATCAGTGCCTACTATATGCCAGGCATTGCTTTAGGAACTGGAGACACAACTTCGGACAGGACAGATTTGTTCCCGATCTTTGGGAGCCTACCTCCTAGTGGGGACTGATGGAACAGAAATAAAAAGAAAGAAGTTACTTTTATGTTCTGAGGAGTGCCAGTTACAGAGATGGAACAGTTACCTGGGGGTGGAAGAGGAGGGAGAAGCCATTCGCTTAGTTAAGGATAGTTTGACTGGTGACATATGACTTTTGGATTGAATTCCTAATAACAAGGAATCAGCCTCTAGTGGGCAGATACAGATGAGGAGATTGCAAACAGGAAGGTAGGCAAAGCAAAGGCCTGAGGGCAAGAACAACCTTAGCATGTTCTGGAACTAAAAGGAGGCCAGTGTGGATAAAACCTGGTGGGCCAGGGTGCAAGTGAAGAGACATGAGATTCAATAGAGTACACTGCTGAATTGGAGAATCACCATCTTCTGTGCCCATTGCCTTTCTGCTGGGGCAAAGTACACTAAAGTCAAAAAGAAATATTTGAAAATCTCTATAAGTAGTTTTAATTTTATTCCAGTTGCTGCAGGATACACACACACACACACACACACACACACAAAATATACATACACACATATATATAAACATGCTACAAAATGTAAATTCACAAACATATGCATATATAAGCATATAAACATGTATAGTGTGCGGCTACCACTGTGCTAGGACAGTCTGTGCTCATACAGAATAAAACCTACTCAAGAGAAAAGGCAGACACACATATACAGGTGCTTTTGAAAACTGGACAAGGATCCACAGGACACAATCAGTGACTTACAAATCTTGGTAAAGGTGGTAAAACTGAGCACTACGATTTGGAGGTACTTCAGCTGTGGAGGCCAAGTTAGCCATCGGTGGGTGGTAGCTTTTCCACAGCTGGAGGAGCTCAAGAAACCAAAGGTTACTAATAAAAGACACACGAATGACATGGACAGGCATATTCTGAAAATAGCAGAGCTGGAAAATGCTAACATTAGAGACAGAGTCAATAACAACAATGAAGGCTGCCAAAATTAAGTGGATTGGTGCCACATACAAGACATGATCTAAATAGAAAGAAACTCTGTGTGAGAAGGTGCAAGTTGTTTTGTTTGAAGAAAAACTAATCTTGCACACTGAAATAAGCTGGAAGACCAAATGGGGGCAAAAAAAAAAAAAAAAAAAAAAAAATAGGGAGAAGTTCCTAAAAAGCAAATCAGAACAATATGAAAACAATAATACCTGAGAGCCAAGTATGATTAAAAAATTTACTTCGTTTTGCTCAGAGTTATAGGAATGACCTGACAGGGGAGACTGCACTACTTCTCGTACTCCATTACCCTTTGGGGTAAAATCTGTTTGATAAAGAGATTTGGTTTGACGTCACTGACAGTATTAATTATGCATCTGTGTGTGGCTACCACTGTGCTAGGGTGGTCCGTGCTCATACAGAGTAAAACCTACTCAAGAGAAAAGGCAGGATGGGAACAGTGCCCGGCATGTGGAGTGTATCCTTTCACAGAAGCCTCTCAACAGAGCAGATAATGGGAACAACTTGACTACAGCCCAGGGTCACACCCTATGGCAACAGCAACAGCTGCCTGAGGGTGGGCAGGAAAGGGCATCACTGAAATTGGCCAGAGCTACCAGGGAAGGCTACTGGAATGAAGTGGGACTTGAGGCTGTCCTCCTAGTGCCTGTGGAATTTAGATAATGTGGTGGAGAGGCAGGGGAAAGTGTTTCTGAGTCATTAACAGCTCAACGAGAGCAGTTCAATCTGCTCCAACTGTGAGTCTGGAAATACTGCCTAATTATTAGCTAGCAGGTGAACGAAGGGGAAACAAACCACTGGCGTCACCGCCAGCTTCCACCTGGCAGCAACACCATCAGGAGGCCCTTTACATCCTACTGCCTGGGCAACACCAAGAGGGAGGAATCTTGTGCTTATTAAACCAGCAAAATTAATTTAAATAATTCCCAGATTCATCAAGGATGCTACAAAGAAAATATCCAGGCATCTTTGATGAGAATATAAATAGAAAACTCTTTTGGAAATAATTTCAGGGTGTTTCAAGATTAACCAAAATGACCGTATCATCTGTTGACCTGGAAAATGATCTTAAAGAAACAGTCCAAATGGGAAATAAAAATCCAAAGATACTAATTGCAGAATGATTCATACTATCTGCAAATGGGGAGCATCTTAAAGACTATCAACAGGGTTGTTGAAGTAATGGAAATAGATGAAGGTGATCATTTAGCCGTGGAATGGTGAAAGGCTAAAATGATTTTTAATACTCACTGCAGGTGGGAGTGCAAAGTGGGTTGATTTTTTTTTTAGAAGGCAACTTGGGCAATATCAGAATTTAAAATATACAGTCCTGTGGGTCAATTCCAGAAACGCAGAGTACCAGATAGTTAAAACACTTAAAGTGTATAAGCGATTCACTCATTTCAAGACATCTTCTAATTTTATGTTTTTTTAAAAATCAGATCACCCATAATACACTTTATCTTTGAAAAAAAGGATAGTGATATAGATATTATTGATAGACCCATTTTTTTTTCCCATGGGAAACTTGAAGGTCAAAGTAGTAAAGGGATTTATCCTTTCTAGCCCTAAATTCATATTCCTAACAAGAAAAAGACAAATCTTTCACTGACGTTCCATGATATAGCAGGTGGAAATTTCATAAGGCTAAAGGCAGACATCTTATTTAGGTCAAAGCATGCCTTTGTTTAGGAATAGAGCCCCATGGGGGGCACGGAGCCCGGCAGGGAGCAGCCCAGTGCATGGGAGCAAACAATGGCTTGCCTATTCTAGCCTGGGAATTACAACACTGTTACCACTATTCTTGGGAGAGAGAGGTAGGAGAGGGGGAGGAGGATGATTTGTTGATCCTCTGACCTAGCTTGTGTGAAAGAACAAATAAAAATAACTTATATGCAAATATAAGATGCAGTGTGAATGCTTAAAGGAAGCTGCAGTTGTAGGAGCTCTCCCTCCCAGGGCTGTGCAGGCTTAGCAGCAGGTTCAAAGGCCAGGTGAGGCATTATTATTTCACAGCAGGAAATGTGATAAGTCTTATTGTTTTTAAAAGCCATGTGAGTTTCACAATAATCAATTAATTAATGAAGTAAACATTTAGCACTAGTTACAGCACAGAGATATAAAATCAGGGCACAGAAATGAGCATCAGACATGAAAACTGACTCTTCAGAAGGCAAGGTTGCTTTAAGGAGGAGAAGGTGGCATGGCACCAGGTGTCTGTGTCCAACAGTAACTTCAGAGGATGCATATCATATTCATTCAATTATTTATCAAGGACAATGCCTGCGGACATTCAGTGAGTAGATGGTATTTTTGGCGAGTACAACAAGACTGTGTCAGCTAATAATGTATTTCGTTTTGGGTTTTAAAATATCCCCTTTTCAGGGCCTTGTTACTTGATTCCAGACCATTTTTCTGTGTCTCAATTTCACCATCTGCATTCTGGAGAGGAAAATCTCTGCCCCAAATCAGAAGTTTGAGACTCCTTCCATTCAAGGACTTTACTTTTTACCTTACCCTCTCTGTCCTAAATTAAATATTTTTTTCCTATCATTTCAAAAAAGACATCATCTTAATCTTAGTTTATCTTGAGTCTCTCTTAGCTCCACCACCTCTGCACTCTAGAAAGTGAATCTAGAGGTACTCTACTACTGATCTACCCCTCTGACCTTTTTATTTTTTATTTTGAGACAAGGACTTGCAGTTGCTGAGACTGGCTTTCAACTGGTGATCCTCCTGCTTCAGCCTCCCATGTCACTGGGACTACAGGAGTGCAACCAGTGTGCCTGGCTGTCTTAATTTTTTCTTGATATCACATTTCCCTCAAGTTATCCCTCAATACATCTGCCTGACTTATAGACAAGTATCATCACAGAGTTGATCATACAAGGTGTTTCTAGTTTACAAATTTCTCATCATTCTTTTTTTCTCTGGTTGTCATTTTTGAATAGGATTTAATAGTTAGTCCAAATTTAAATATGAAAAAAATTAAAAACCGTGAAACCATTGATATCATGAGGGCATTGATGATGCTAATCTTGTGTGTGTGTGTGTGTGTGTGTGTGTGTGTGTGTGTAGCCCCTTTTGACTTTTCATAGGGTCTCCTCTGGTACCATCTCACTCAATCCTTCATTCAATCTTGAGCCCACCAAACTGGCTTCTACCCCAACAACTCTGCCAAAATGGCTCCTGTTAAGGGTTTCAATGCCCCCATCACCCACTGCCATCTTTTAACTTACTTTTCAGAAAACAATCAATCCTGCTAGCAGCTACGTGGCTGAGAGACATGACGTGGCTCCCATAACGTTGTACACTTCTGTTTCCCTTACAGTTTTCTGGCCACCTGCTTCTTCTCAACCCCCTTTGCCGGCTTATCATCTTCTTCTGAAGCTGTAACTGCTGGAAGTTTCCAAAGCCAACTCCCACACCTCTCCGTCCTCTGTTCTCATCATGCCCTCTCCCCCGTGTCCACAGGCCAATTATGGTCTGTCTGCTGATGAATACAGATATCTCTACACATAACTATCTCTGGCTCCCTCGGTCCTTACTCCAGACACACATATCCCTCTGCCTACTCATTCACATCAAGACTTCTCACAGGAGCCCAAACCTGGGGAACAAATCTGAATGCCTGATTTCCACCAGATTTGTTCGTTATTTCATGAAATGCCAGCACCCTGCAGTTGCTCAAGCTAGAAAGATGGGACCCATTTTGATTTCTCCTCTCCCAAAATTCACCCTAAATCACAAGTCCTCTACCCCAAAGATGTATCTCAAATTTGCCTCATGTCTCCAACTCACTTCCATCCCTTAAGTGAGAGCCATGCTCACTTCCTCCTGGTTACCTGCAGCTCCTGACTGACTTCATTGCTCCGTCTCCCTACCCCCAATCCCTCGTCTTCTAACATTTAAATTCGATCACAGAGTCAGTGTGTTAAGGGAGTTAATAAATCACTTCCACTTAATTTTAAAATTAAGTCTAAGCTCTTTCTCAGGACCTACAAGACCTCGGACTATTCATTTTAAACTCTTCCCCTAATGGCATCCACTTCATCTGCCAAAAGGACCCTCCAGGATTCCTTTGAGCAAGTCCAGCTCCTTCCTCCGATTTCCCCAGACTTGGCTCCTTCCATCCTTCTGGATCCCAGTTTACATTGATGTTCAGAGAGAAGCTTCTCCTGGTTGCTTGAAGATCCAGGCTAGATTCTTCCTTCTATACCCTGTGATTGCAATGTTACATTATTTTCTCCATAATTACTATTACTATTTGTTTGCTTGTTAACTGTCTCCACCATCATTGTTCACAGTGGTAAATTGGTGGGTAAATGTGGGATGGAGCGAAGGAAGGACACTGTCAAGGCTATGAAATTAGAAATTGTATGAATCACTAAAATCGGGGTGGTAGAATGTTAATATTAATTCAAAAAAATCCATTTGTGTTTAATAAAAAATTGTTTCGATATTATTTTCTATATACTTTGGATTTATTTATATATATACATTAAAATCATATCTTCTTCTAAAAACTACTAATTTCTTTGAAAAAAATTTCAAAGTATAAAATTAATGTGTTTATTTAAAAATAGTTTAAGGAAATCCTTTTTGTTTCCTCTTCTGCCCTCAGCCAAAGGCAATGGGTATGAGGCTGCTGGAGTGGGATGGGTCCCTCTGTCCTGACCACTCTCAGTTAGTGCCAAAAAGTCTGAGGCAAGATCAGGCATGGCTCTGCAGGCATTTCTGCTATTTTACACTAGTCATTATAAATAATTCACATAACAAAGATGAACCACAAATAAGAGAAAATAATGTGAAGCATTATATGTTTTTGAATTACTGCTGGAAGGAAATTCATTTTCAGCCAAAACACAATAGCACTTCACCCCTTTGACATGTAGTTGGCTGCAAGTACCGGTAACCGGCTCCAGGAAGATCATATATAAATTTTTGGAGCTACCTGCTGTGGGAACTTAGTCCTAAAAACCTCATAAAAGACAATCATGAGCCTTGAAGGAAGGTACTTTCTAATTTCTTCTTTTTGTATTGGAAAGGGGAAAAATGGCTTGTAATTGTCCTAATAAAAAAAGAATGGGTGAAAGGGGCCAGAAATCACAGGCAAATATTATTTTCTTTAATACACATTCATTGAGTACCAATTCATGGGCAATAACTATGTCAGGAGGCGTAAGGGGCACAAAGAATAAGTAAAACAGTTCTTTCCTTCAATAAGATTATCATCAAGCAGAAGAGGTGGTTGGATGGATAGATAGATGGACGAACAGACATAAAGATGGATAAATAAATACTGCATAAAGAGAGGAAAATGACTGATCATGGTCTCCTTGCAATAAGAAAAATGTAAAATGAAACAAGGAGGAGCTGGGGAGACTTTGGTTATGAGTGTGAAGAAATGGGCAGTTTATTATTTGGTCCATTTCTCAGTTGCCTTGTGAAATCTCAATACACTTTTCCTTTGTTTTTTAATATATAAAATTCTTATAGTAAATGAATAAAAAATGCCTCCTCTTGGTCAAGTCTTGCTTAAGCAGTCAAGGTGAGGATTTAGTGGTTCCTTTCTGACTAGTCAGTTTCATTTAGAGAAAAACATAGTAGCACTCCCAAACCTAGCACATCCCTCCATCAGGCACAAAAAGAGGCACTAGTAATTTTCAAACCCACCAAAACTAGAGAAAATGGTCAAGACATGTTGTCCTTCAGGACTTACCTGGACCTTCTCCAGACCTCTGTGTCCTTATCCAAGAGATGAAAGGACAGGCAGCCATTGGAGAGCAGCCACCAGTGTGCTCTGTGCTACCTCCACAAGGGTCTACAAGGTGATCAAGAGCATGAGCAAATGGAGGTGCAACTATGGCCACAGTCCTTACTAATTCCATCAAGCACATGGGAGAGCATCCAAGAAATGTGTGGTGTTGCATCTTGAGCCTGCCATGGAGTTGCTGAAGGTCACCAAAGACAAAGAGGCCCTCAGATTCATCAAGAAAGGGTAAATCACACATCCTCACCAAGAGGAGGGGAGAGGATGTCCCAGAGAGCATGAGGAAAGCCCCACTCCCATTCACAATAAAACCTTTAAACAAACAAACGAACCAACAAATCAAAGGGTGGACCCAAAGATTTCACATAAACTCTGGTGCCAGATACCTGGAGTGCCCTGTGGTGACATAAGGACACATAATACCCCAGCAGCAAAGAAGGTTCTTTGACAGATGAGAGCAGTCTGCTATATGCACAGAAACAGCGAAGACAGATTTGCCAGTGTGGAGCAGATCACTAAAGCTTCAACAGCGCACTGTCTCTCAAATCTCTCTGCAAATGATTAACACACTAAACCCCAGTGTGAGATATTACAACCTAAAGCTCTCCTTCTTCTAGCTCTCCTACTTCATGATTCTACTAACACTGAGTTGGAGCTGTCATCATCCCACACAGTGAGCATCATATTACAATGAATTATTTTTTGTGGATGATGCAGGGGATTCGACACAAAGCCTCGTGTACACTAGACAAGCCCTCTACCACTGAGCAACAGCCAAGCCCCAACAACATATTTTTATCTATCCATAATGCCATTATTTTTGCCCCACATCTTCCTTTTAGGCTCCCATTTACATGAGCAGAAGAAGCAAGGTTTCATCCACTGTTCCTTCCTGGATACTTGGCCAGAAGGAGGCTGTTTAGAGGGAATTCTTTGTTTACACTTTGAGAGAGGTCATCAAGTATACACTGCGAAGGAAGGGTGCACGCCCTGTGCACACTCTGCTTGGGTTCCAACGTGGGCTCAACAATGTCAAGAGCTTTGCCAGGGAAGTGGGTGAGAAAACAAACACCTCTGGCTCTTTCCTGTTCATATTTTCACAAAATTCCTAATTTTCTTCAAAGAATATAAATTCAGAAATCAGGTAGAATCAAGATGAAAAACAATAACTAATGTAGCTACTGATGTGAGATTTTAGGTAGTCTGTACCTAGTAATAGTAAGAAAAGAACAGCACTGTTTGCTTTTCCTCAGATTACTAGAACTGAGACCATCTAATTTTAAGCATCTGACCTCTTGTGTCTTCAAGTTTGTGCATCTTCCCATTTGACTTCCAGGACTGGTTGCTGGGCGGATGCCATGACCAAGTCAAAGGCCCTGAAAGAGCAGGAATCTGTCCTCCCACCTCTTGCACGTGTTTCTTGAAAGCCTGGAGAGATTAGAGCTTCTTACAATGATTCTCCTGTATCACTCACAAGGCGGTGCATGTGATTATCACTGCACAGGCTCCCTGGATCCATTAGAGAACAGATATACAGACAAACGAGAAATGCCTTCCCTACCAAAAAGATTACTTTAATTATAGAGATACTCTTCCTGTGGTTCTTGTTAGAAGTTACTAGGTTGCTTTATTTCCTGATGGTATTAACCAGATGCTAGCCATTTTACCATTGGGTATCATACATTCTACATTTTTAGGATTTTCCCTCTAAATCATACAGTGTGAGAGCTGCCAGGGAGCTGAACAGCCTCCTATGGCCACCATGTGACAGAGTGGAGTAGGAGTTAACAAGGTCTGTTGCCAGGGCCTTCGGTGCTCTGCTTTACCCTTCCTATTCTGACTCTTTTCTATACTTCGGTGGCCTTCCCAGTCTCCTCTAGCCAGTCAGGGCTTGCTGCACAGTGGGCCCCGCATTGCCCCTGAACCATCTAGGTTCTGCCCTACTCCTGGCCAATTCCCAGCAAGGATGACATAGAAAATCTAGACAAAGATGAAATCATTTTCCTCTATTATTTTTCTAAATTGCCTTTTTCCTACCCATGACTAGGCAGTATTTTCTCACAGCTGGGGATGAACAAATTCAAAAGACGTTCTCAAATACATGGTTTCCAGGAGAGAGGCCACTAAAGTCTTGAAAATATAAAATGAGCATTTTTTGAGTGATTGCACAGCTCATAAAAATGTCTCTGGTTAGACCCTCATCAGCAGTGATTCACTCTGGGCAAGGAGTCCCCTGCGGTGACTTTAGTTGCCTCACATTAGGGCACCAAGGCCTATTTTTCCTGCTGAGATGGAATAAGTGGCGAGGATGCATTAACTGATGGAGGTCACAAGGGTCCCATCCAGTGAAGTGAGGAATATTTCTTTAAAGATGCCCTTGTGGTCTGGAGACTCAGCGGAACTTGAAGACTACAGTATTTCTCCTTTCCTTAAGAAGAAAGTATCCTTTTGCTCTGTGGGCATTAACTTTCAGAAGTAAACCCTCAAGGTCAAAACTGTATCTTTTACGGTAGCAAGAAAATGTCCCTGATGAGGAAAAATATAGTTTACTACAGTTCAAAGATATGCGTCTTGACACAAAAACATCTTTTTCTTCAAGACAAAAACAGATTAAAAGATTATACAGAGTGTGTCTTAGGTTTTTTTGGTTTGTTTGATTGGCTACTATAGTGAAATACCATAGTCTAGGTGGCTTATAAACAACAAAAGTTTCTCACGCTCCTGGAGGCTGTAAAGTCCAAGAGTGGTGGTGGATTTGAAATCTGGCGATGTCACTTCTTGTTTCATAGAGGGCCTCTTCTCCCTGCATCCTCCCACTGTAGAAGGGGTGAGAAACTCTCCTAAATCTCTTCGCTGTTCCCAATCACAAGGGTGATGACTTCATGACTTAATCACCACCCCAAAGCCCCATCTCCTAAATCCATCACCTTAAGGGTTAGAATTTCAACATATGAATTGGGGGGGGGGGACACAAACAATCAGACTATAGCACAGTGCTTGAGTGCAGTTGATAATCAACATGCAATTTTAAAATTTGTATCTGCAAGCTAACTTATAGGCACTTTTTGGCTAAGCTACTTTGACAAAAACTATTTTTTTGTTGTGAAACTGTGTTGTAGTTAACACCACAGAAATTTAGCATTTAATCATTTTCTCTACCCATGCCCTGGCCAAATGGGGTGTACTGTTTCTCCAAGAGCCCAGCACCTGCAGTGACTTAAGGACTCAAATTTCACTTGCAGATTCTAGGGCCTCACAGTTCAGAAGGTCTAAAGCAGGCTCAGAAAGGTACTGTCCAGGAAACACTGATACAGGTGACTTGTGGAAACCGCCTTGAGTGATGGGTGTGCACTAGGCGCACATGGGCTGCCTCCGGATGGCCTGTAGAGAACAATGGCTTTGTCACTACTCCTAGGATGGGAGAAGTCAGGATGAGGGGAACTTTGTCACAGGGGCCAACCCTTCTCTTTTTATTCCCATAAAATAGTAATTCATCCAAGGTCACTCTCTTCTTCTTCCCTCCTCCTTCCTACATCTCTCTCCACTGAGAGTAAATTAACATGTCTGGGTCCCTACCATATGTCATATACTTTACGTTACTAATCTTGGAAATGGCAACAATTCTCTGATGTTATCATTTCCCACTTCATAGATAAAAAGACCCAGAGAAGTTATGTAATTTGCCTAAGTTTACACAGCTGAGAGAAAGGGCCTGGATTCAACCCTAAGAACTCAGGCTCTAAAGCTACCCATCATCTACTTCTTTCAAAAACAATTGCTCCACGTATGAAAGGCAAAATATTTTTTCTAATGCGAATACCACAGACAGGGTTCCCACCTACTGTTGTTGACAAAAGTTCATCTTACCTATGCTAATCCTAAAAAATTCAAATTTTCTTTTTTCTTTGAGAGAGCTTGCTTTACTTATTTTTAGATATAAATGTTCATGCTAGTCTTACATTTATTGTCATTTTTTTGGTTTCTGTCATAAATCTGAGAGTATGACCATTATGGTCTCATTCATAGCAGTGTACTTCATATCATTATGGTATTCCTGGTTCAACTTTAGTACTAATTCTAAATCACTGGAACCCAAATCCTAAATTCTTGAGATTTCCTGGAAATCCTCACATTTCAAACACAAAAATTAAATAATTGAAACCTTTTTAATTTTGATATAAGATTAAAAAAACTATGATTCCCCTCTTTCATCATCAATGATAACTTTCCACTTAAGCATTGGTTTCTTAAAAAATAATAATTTTTTTAAAATATGAAGATAGGGCTGATTTATCTTTAGACCTATCTTTTGCATAAGATATTTTGCTTTAGTTATTTCTCCCCAAATCTTGATAAAGTGGAAATGGTTTAGGTCAACAGACATGGATATCAGTTCCAGCAGTCTCTCCTTCCATCTGGGTAACTATTGGCTAAATTAGTTAATTTCACCAGGTTCAGTTTCTCACCTATAAAATGGGGTCACTAGTAGAAGACAGGTTTTGTTACTATCTTTTTTTGCATGCGTAGTAAAATCACTCATAAAAAGCCTCATATTTATACTGATTATAACTCTAAGGAACATATAAAAGCCTTTTAAAAGACTGTCTGAAAATTGCTGCTTCTAGCCACAAGGAAGTAACAGGGTATCATGGTTTGGAAGTGAGGTATCTCCTAAAAGCTCATTTTAATGCAAGAATATCCAGTGATGACATGATTAGATCATGAGAGCTGTATCCTAATCAGTGCATCCTTGTTTGAATGGAATGACTGGGTGGTAACTATGGGCAGGTGGGACATGGCTGGAGGAGGTGGGTCACCAGGGGCATGACCTGGAATGGTGTGTTTTCCCTGTCATCACCCACCGTGTCCTGAATTCCACCATGTTCTGAGCAGTTTTCTCCACTGTGCCTTTCCCCATGATTTGCTTCGGCACCTTGGACCTACAACAATGTCTGGCTTTCTGTGGACTGAGACTTCTAAAGCTGGGATCCCCAAATAAACTTTTCTTCCTCTAAATTTTTCTGGTTGGGTGTTTTGGTCACAATAATATCTAAAACATGGGATAGAATTTATCCTCCCATGTCAACCAAGATAGGAGACAAAATATGCCAAATGACAGTTTTTAAGACATGGGACAATAGAAGGCAAAGGACAATGATCATTAACAAAAGGGAAAAAGATGAAATGAAACCTATGACTGTCCTAGAAAGTGTAGAAAGTGTCCAGGACTTAACACAAGAAAAAAAACCCAAACAGAGACTGAAGCCTACTCTGAGTTCAGTATTTGTGGAGCCAAGGCCTCTGGAAATTACACAGCAGAATATAAGGAAGAAAGAACACATCAGAGAGCGAGCTCTGTGGATCTTCAGAGGGACATCCTCAAAGTCCTCGGCTGAGTGTCCATCAGGAAGTAACAAGCTGGGAGCAAAGCCAGGGGAAAGGAGCGCTGGTATCATTTCTGAAGATCATCAAGGGCTGGAAAGAGGTCTAGTTCCCAACAGGCAGAAACGAGAAACCATACACCGAGGAAATTCCTGGAAGTATTTCACCTCAGGAGTAGACTAAATTCTCTCTCGTCTTAAGGCAGCTCTGGACTTACCCAGGCTCAAAACTAAGCTGAAAAGAATCAAACTGTTGGGCTGGGGTTGTGGCTCAGTGGTAGAGCACTTGCCTAGCATGTGTGAGGCACTGGGTTCGATTCTCAGCACCATATATAATAAAATAAAGGTCTATCAACAACTAAAAAAAAAAAAAAAAAAGAAACAAACTGTTGCCAAGGAACTCCAATCAAATCTCAAAAATAGTTAATGGAATTTAAAAGGAACCCAGCTCTTGACAACATGAAATTCAGACTCTTCAGCAACCAATAAAATATTACTAAGCATGCAAAGAAACAGGAAAATGGGACCCACCACAAGGAGAGAAATCAATCAAGAGAGAGTCTCAAACGTTACAGATAATAGAATTAGCAGATGAGTACACTAAAGCAGCTCTTAAAAATACACTCCAGATGCACAAGAAGGTGGATGAAAGCTGAAACATGATAAGGAAAGACATGGAGATACATTTTTAAAACAGAAGTAATCTGGAAAGATAATGCTCAATTATGAGCAAAATACATCACAGATGTCAGATAACGGGGGTTAGTGGTTGAGGCTACCCTTTACTTCTACACATGATTAAAGACATAAAGGATATACTTTAGAATTGTCCAAGGACTGAGTATAAAAGTTGCTTTTACAAATCTTATGTATCTTTACATAATTATTTTTATAAATGTATTAATAATACATTTATTTAATTGTATGATTACTGACTGCCAAACTCTGTGTTTGATGAGAAGAAAAACAGATGAATTAGGTATGTTCTTGCCCAAAGAAACCAGAAAGTCTATTAGACAGATGACAGATAGATGCATAATATGATGTATCCACAACTTGAGAACGCACACTAAATGGTAAGGCTACAGAATATGAAAGGAAATAAGGAGAAACAAAGGATAGATAAATCACTGGACAATTATTCCATAGTTATAAATAAAAAGCTTTGACATTAACCCCAAACAAAAATCCAATATATACTAATGTGTATGCATGCATGTGCAGAGACACACATCCTTGTATCAGGAGAGGAACACCCAAATTAATTTTAATATGGAAACTTAACCATTTGGTTTTTCCTCCTGTTCTCTGCTGAATTAGAATGGCCCATCTGAAGAGAATTATGAATTTCAAGCATGGAATGAATGTAAATATTTTCCATCAGCTCGTGGAACTCGTAAAGATACCAAAATTTCTCTACTCCTGAGGAAACCAGGAAAATTAGGGAATGTGTACAGAACATATTAACAGACAAATAGATATACAATTATTTTAAAATACTTTCTCTAATTATTGTCTAGTTGGTAATAAAGTGACTAGGATAGTCAGACAGGCTAATGATTAGTGCATGTATCTGAGTATGACTGAATAAATAAAGATTAAACTAACCAAGAGGCATAATCTAGTATAAAATTTTTAGGATATTGTAGCACACACAGGAAAATCAAAAATCAAACATTAATAATTGAGAAGAAGTCAATCTATACAAAGCAAGCAAATTTATCTCTTTGATAGCATGGATGATAAAATTATTATATTAAGCATTTGACAAGCAATTTCACTTGATAACATTTCTAGCCAGCAAGGATGCAGGCTATTTTCATTTGTGAACACTTATTTGAAAATATTTCTTGATTGGCTTTAAGTGAGGTCAATTACCTTGAATAGGATCATGATACAGGCAGAACCAAGTATTTTTTGGAAACAATTTTCTACAGATTCTCTTCTCTCAAGAAATTCTGTAGATACACATATCACAAGCATAATACTAGAATGAAAGTTCCAAGACAGTGTGTGTGTGTGTGCCCAGCACCATACATGGATATAATTGGGCTCTCTACCTCCACCATCCATTTGTGAATCTGCAGTACAGGTGCAAAACCCACCTCCTCTCTTGCCACAATTAAATATAATCCCTATAAAACAATTTAATTAGCTTTGAAAAAGAAACACACACATACACACACACACACTTTTGGAGGTTGTCTTTGTGCTAAAAATCCTTCAATAATTTACACTTCAATAAAATCTCCACTCCTTACTTTGGTAGGGAAGATCTCACCTCAGCCAACCCCTGCAGATTCATGATAAGTGCCAACCTGCCAAAACCCACTCAACCCCAAACACCACTTCTTGCCCACAGACGTCCACCTTTCATTTCCTTGAAACAGCAGGGCTCCCATCACCTCAGGACCTTGCACAGGGCATTTTCTGTTCTTGGAATTTTATCATCTGCCCAATTTCCCCTTTTCTCCTGCTCTTCCCTCCTGCTACCTGGATAAGTTATCCTTCAGGGCTTACCCTAAATATTACTTCTTCAGAAAAGCCTTTCTGAACCCCACCTCAATACCACCAGACAAAGGTAGGTCCCCATAGAGAGCCATAATACCCCATAACTGTAATTAATCATTTGCACAGTTATTTAGATAACATTTACTATCTTTAGAAATACATAGGCTCCATGAGAGCATCATCTATCTGTCACATAAATTGCTGTTTCTCTACTTCCTTTAAAATACACTGCACTCTGAGAATCTTCAGTAATGAATAAATATGCCAATGTACTGTCCTAATATCTTGGAGTGAAGGTAAATAACTGTGCAAAGTGTAACAAAACTGTCAAAAATACATGAAATCAGGTACACAGAATGTGAAACATAAGCCAAGGGCCTATTTGCTATCTGACATTGGATAATGAGAAATCGTTCAACAAGATAGAAAATAAAAACAAAGGCAAATTCTGGGCATTATCTTTGAAAGAGCCCCCTCACTGTGCACCAGGCTGTCTGTATGCCCTTAATCATGACTGGGTCAGGGAGTGTCACCATTAATATCTGGAGAGACTCGAGACAGGAAGTATGCTGATATGGAGTATTCTTTTTATTTTAAAAGCAAGCACATGGGTTAGTTTATGGACAGACATTTCTCCTGGGTGTGTCTGTAGGTGGAAGCAATTATTTCAGGCAGGATTTCCAGATTATATTTGTTACTTCTGACCACTTCTCTGAATTCAAATGCTGGAGTCCAGGAATGGTCAGGAATCCAGTGGGTCACCAGGGCAGAAACAGGTGAAGGAGGAATTTGGGACATGACTGGAGATTAGACTGACACTAGTTGAACAGCCAAGGGCCCATCTAATTTCACAGCAAAAGCATGGCTAGGGCAGAAAGATCCCCAGGGCTTCCACAACCATTTGTGTGCTGTGGCTGCCAAAGCCACACATTTCCATCTGTGCTTCCTTCCTGAGCTCTAGAATCATAAGTGGACTCCTCACTCCATGTTTCCACCTAACAGGCCCTCCAAACTCTCCATCAAGCCTTTCAAAGGAAACCAGTCATCTTCCCCTACCCTTCTTCTCTTTATGCCTTCCCCTCATTCTCTTCTCAGTAAACGATCCTACTATTCAATTTCCAAGCCTATGTACCCAGGAGTCATGGTGATTCCTTACTCTTGTTATGTTCTACACAGACTCAGTCAATCATTTCCATTGTTTCTACTTTTAAATGGCTCATGAGTACCTTCAGATTTCCTGCTCTCTGCTGCCAGGATTATGACTGGCACTGTCATTATGATCTCTTGTCTGGGCAGCTCCTACAGCCCAATCTGACTTTCCTGTTGTCAGCCTTCCTACACTGCCACTGCTGCTCTGCAGAACTTACAAAAGTCCTCCGCAGAAACAGTGTTAACCCCATGACTCTCCTGCTTGAGGCTCTGCAGTGACATCCAACAGCACCCTTTATCTGTTATAACGTAACCACTTACCATGTTGATTTGTATCTGCCTATTTACTCTTTTCTGTTTCTCCCACTAGACTCTAAAACATGACAGCAAGGTCTATGTCTTGAATTCCCAGTATTCAGCACAACATCTGGCTCAGTAAATCCAGTTAAAAGGGTGATGCTTGAGGAGATGAAAGGATTTAACAAATGCCTCTTCATATCCGGGCACATTAGAGAGGATAAAGGTGTTCCTGGGAGGATTAAATAACCCCAGAAGGAAACTAGGGGAAAAATATCCTTAGGAAGCAGAGGAGAATTAAAATGAGTGAAAACATCAGTGAAGGGGAGAGGGTAATGAAGAGGACAGCGGGGAGACTATCTGCCACCTCAGCCTTCCCTCAGAGCCCTTCCATCATGGCTGACGAGGTGGCACAGTGCCTTCCAGAAGAATGCTCTAAAAAATGGCATGCTAAAAAATGTGGGGTCAAAGAGGTATGTTAACTTAAATTCAAAAACAGTTAAGGAAAGAGTGTTAGCACTTGGAAAGGTGATTTCAGAAAGTTTGGAAAAGAGCAAGGTAGAACATCATTGCCAGAGGGTATCCTTGAGGTACCACTAGTTCCCATGTGGGCCTGGGGCCAACTCCAGGACCCAACTCCTGCTCTTCAACTCTCCTTCCAGCTGATGACGATAGCTTGGGGAAAGAAACAAGGGCAGACAGTAAGGGAGCAACTGATCACACAGATAGTGTCAAAGCTCAGTATTCGATACCCAGATTTTAGCCTATGATGCCAGAAGTGTGTGGTGTATGTGTATATGTGTGTGTGGTGGTCCCTGGAAAGGGACAATACATGCCACCAAAAACTCAGAAGAAGATTTTAGGCAACACCTGTCAACAAAAGTTATTCTGAGACTTGAAATTAGGGTATTAGAGAGTGACACTGTTCAGCACAAACACAAACAAAATTATAAAACTAGATCATAGGAAGGATGTCTCATAAGGCAAAGAAGAGGAGCCCCCTCAGTTGACTGGAAAAATCTGGTGTAGATGGTTGCATTCTAGTGTCTCCTGAGATGCTAGTGAGTATTTTTTAAAGACTGAATTAGGTTTGAGGAATCTTGGTACTAGCTCCTACTCTTTGAATGTGCACACTGCACATTAGCGTAGTAAAGACTTTGAGAAATTCCATAAGGAAGTAATTTACCTGTGTTTAACTCAGAGTTTGCTATGGTTGTTAGTCCACCTAAATACTTAGATGTCATTTGCCCTACTGAACAACAACTGTGGGACACTAATGCTCCAATAGACCCATGTAGAAAACCTGGATTTATAACAAAGCACAAAATATTGATAGCAAAACAAATCAACAACCATCACATCACAAAACTGAAATAAACTATGGATATAAAACAAACATAAAAAAAAAATGACAGGTAGAGATAAACAGTACCTAATAGATAAGGCAAGACTTTGGAGTGTGGAAAGCAGGATTGGGCTCTAACAACAAAAAAGGAGTGTTTTGGGCAAAAGAAACAAGTTCAATGTAATGGTCTCAAGTAGCGCTTCATATGAGGAAGGCAAATGAAAGTTCCTAAAGTCGGAATGGAATTATGATGATAAAAGGAGAGGCAGATGCAAGAGGTGTGTTTATGGGAGCCCATAACAACAGCTCATCAGAAAGGTGCGACATGGCGGTAAACGGGATGTAATTCCCTGGGAAAGCCTCTGGATAAAATCAGAGGGTATGAAGAATGGACACCTTGCTTTACTGATAATTTTAATCTCTCAATAAACTGGAGAAGCAGCGAGAAAGGGGATTTAGTGTCAGTTTAATTTTAACAAATATGGGAAGAGTGCTTGGTCATTTAGAAATATCAGAAACTTTGGGAGAAAGCCAAGTGCTCATAAAATCCAGCCTCTCCATAATCCTGTCAGAGATATTTTACAGGGGATTTCTGGGAAGGAATGTTACACTAAATAATCTCTAAGTCCTTTTTTTGAAACATTAAAGACTGCCTCTAACATTCTACAGTCACACTGAAGAACTCCAGAGGTGGCCAGCAGGAACAATGAGGGAGAAACAGCTTTCCAGGGCTCCATGGCTATGCTGGAAAGAAACAAAGAGTACCACACAACAGGTACAGCACCGAGCAGAACACGCTCCCTATACACACATTATAGAACTGTCATAAATGAAACAATGAGGTGCTGGAATTAAAAATAGAAAGATCAGCAATACAGGATAGATATGCCAGAAACAGGCAAACACATACATAAGAATTTAATTTCTGATAAAAGACAGGAAAGCCAATGGAAGCATGGAAAATCAAAAACATAGCCAACTCCGGAGCAGGTAAATCATTATGTATTTAGAAATGGAATGAAGAACTTATACGGGAAAAATTAAACAAATTTTTTTAAAAAAAATACCAACATTAAAAGGCAAAATACAGACCAGATAATTTGAAGAAATATTAAGTCAAAGGATTAAAATGAGTAACACGTAACCAATTTAAAAAATTACCAAGAACCCTATCTGATAAATGGACACAGTATGAGAAAAATCTATTTATAAAGAGGAAAAATCAACGTTAAATAAAGGGTTAAGAAGGCATATTAGCTTTCTCTCACTGTGATAAAATCAACTTAAAGGGAGGGAAAATGGGCTGTGGTTTCAGAGGTTTCAATTCATGGCCACTTGGCCCTGTGTTTTTGGATGCATGGCAAGGCAGAACCATCATGGTGGGAGCCTGTGGTGGACCAAAGTTGCTCACTTCATGGAAGCTGAGAAGTGAAAAGAGAGGAAGGGGCAGGGGTCTCAATATCCCCTCCAGGGCATACCCCTAATGACTTAATTTCCTCCCCTCAGGTCCCACCTCCTACAGGTTCTACCTCTGTGCCAGAGGCTGTCAATCAAGCCTTTAGTATATGGGCCTTTGGGGGATACTTAAGATCTAAATCACAAAAGAATGAAAGTGCATGATTTGCATCCTAAAATAATTCAAGGTAAAATGGTAGGATCAAATTAGTGAATTCTAAATACATCTGCATATTTGAAAAATTAGTTGCCCAGTACATAAAAATAATCTTTAAAATGTTCACTTCTTTTGACCTACTAGTTCTACATGTGGGAATTTATATGAGGAAATAATTCTAACTGCTGAACAGTGCTATGTTTAAAAATATCCACTGTAATATTATTAGTTTAAAAAAAAACAAGGAAGACAGAGCCAATATTTAGTGAATACGTACTATATACAGATATAAGTTGCTTTTAACAAGTTATCATATTTAAGTCTCACAATGATTCCATAAGACAGGACCACCATGTTACATGAAAGGTAAAACACATTCACATGCTCAGAGAGAGTAAATTCCATAAAGTCACTCGGCTAGTAAAAGTGGAAAAGTGGAAACATTTAGAATGGTTAAGCAACATGAAGATGATTTATTTGATGAATTATTTACATTTTTAATATAAAAGCATGAAGTAGGAAAACAATTTGAGATGTTAACAAAGTGCATAAAATAAAATCTTGTATTCAATGTGATTGAAATATTTTCAAAGAAAGAAGACAGGTACAAAATACATGGACAATAACCATATACAAAAGAAAACCTTTTCACTCTTATTAGCTTGAGGTCAGATCAATAAAAGCAGCTGGCTGGTAACCCTGAGAACAAAGCAAAGTATCATTCCATTGTGAGACTGCAGAAAGGAGGAAGAGAATCCCAGAAAGACCCTGGAAGGCTCAAAACCTGTTTCAGCAGTTTGGCTAATACAGGAGATAGAGAACGTAATTCAGGGCAGATACGGTAAATCTTCTATAACGAGTAGGGCTATAATTCCTTTCATGGTAAGTTGCTGGGAAAATCATGAATTGGCCATGGTTAAAATGCCACAAGACTCAAAATCATATGAAAAATAATGAATAATTGAGATTTTGGTTTCCTCTAGAAGTCACACAACATTTTCTGAGAAAAGTGAGAGATGAGACAAGAATAAAGTAATTTCTGCTATATGAAATCTCAGTTAGGCAGGTGGGAAAACCTGGGTGGAAGATTACCAATCTTGTTCTCCTGTTATCAGAAGAAATGTCTAGATCAGCTTTTGAGGAAAGGGCCCTGTATAAACACATGTCCAACCTACAGACAATGTCATTTATGTATGCGCACCCTGATCCCTGCCACAGAGAGCTCTTCAAGTGTAGGGATTTCATAGTATCTCCAGGAATTTTATAAATATCCTAAGTATAATGTTTTATAATTCAATCTTCATCTTTCCTTTTCTCTGTCTGCTATTTTCCCATGTCCTATCTATCCTTATGTTCTTTCTTATTATATTAAAAAATGAAATATATATATTTAGATACATATGTGTACATGTATACATGGGTATATATGAATATACACATACATTCATGTATGTATACATTGTATATATGCACACCTATAATTTAACATTGCTAATTTAGACGTTTATCCATACACACTTTCTTTCTTTCTTTTTTTTTTTAAAGAAAGAAGAAAAAGAAATCAAATGCTTAGTCAACTCAGCACACAAAGTCCATGTTTGTGGGCCTGACTCAGCATTCCCAAGGCAACTGTTTCCTAAGTAGTACACACCATTCGCCCTAACTGAAGGGTTCATCTGCTATTACAACAAAGATCTTAGCATAATAACTGACCATCCCCTTTCCATGGCACAGCCTGTGAGGGTGTGGCCCATACCTGTTTTGTTTACTGCAGAACCCCTGTGCCAGGGCAGGGCCTGTCTTAGTGAGTGTGTGTTGAGTGAGAAAGTGAGTGAGGCAGGAACATGCAAATCCAATGTGTCTCTCCTCCAGAGACAGCCCATCTTACCTTCCTGAAGACATTTCCCTAAGAGTCCAAGTGACTGATCTGGAAATTACCAAATGACTCATCTGTACAACCATTTAACACCTGATTCTACATATGATTTTTTTAAACTCTTGTTTTCATTAGTTTTTTTTCCCAAATTTAGGGAGCTATGCTTTTCAAAAACACTTATAAATGTATATGTTTACTCTATTTCCCAAAGATTTTTTACAAAACACATATAAAATCCTCCACAAACGTGTTGAATTAAATAATAAAATCTTAAATGACCTTTGACATGGTGACATTTCTAAATACATTATCTATCAAATTCATCGACTTACTATTCAAAAGTGTTGTAGACTAAAAAATGTAGACTTGGGGTCAGTTAAGCTGAGTTTCTAGCTCTGACACTTCAAAGTTCTATTTCCCTACCTGTGAAATGGGAACACTGACAGAAGCAACAACAAAAATACATATCTACCTACTTCAGAGGGAAGACTGTAACCAAAGAGATGATGTATATAAATAAATTTTGCAAACCAGAGATCAAGCATTAGCCATTCTATATACAAATTTGAAAAATGCAATTGATGCTGTGAGGCAACAGAGCTGAGACACTGCATGTAGCAGTAACAGTGCAGGCATAAGAACAAGGCGACGAGGAAAAGAATCTCTAACACAATCCAACAAACATGCCCCACTCATATATCAAAGACCATGTTCAACACCGGCCGTGGGGAGAGATTACGGGCACCTGTCACCCAAACCCTTTGGCAACACTGCAAGCATCTTCAAAACCAGGTGAAAGCTTACCAGATACAAGCTGCTGTCCAGGCAACCCCACGGGAACCATGCCCAAGTTGTTCATAGCTGTGGCCCAGGCTGTGGGATCTGTCACGGACATGTTGAGCTGCGTCGTGTCTATTGCTATGCTCCCCAAACCATCAGCTGCTGTGGGAAAAATAAACTCTGGCTTAGAGTCAACATACAAGGGTCTTCACTTAAAAAAAAAATCACAGTTCTAAACATATGAGGCTTCATTTAGCACATTTTCACCCCCCACCCCCCCCGCCCATAGAGACACAAAAGTAATGATAATATTAAAGCACTACAATCTACAACAATGTTTTTCTGCAGACACAAAGAGTTCCAAAATACTTTCTGGGAGGAAATTTAATGACATGTAGTTTGCGTTATACCCAGCATGCCATTAAGGAGGCAGATAACCCTTGGAAAAAAGCAAAGGAGTGCTTCCTCCTCCCAGTGAAACATTAGACAAGTTCAAGGTCAAGAAGCAGAGCAGCAATACTCTATTGGTAAAGCAAGTCAACTAGCTTAGTAAACTGAGGATAAATAAATGTATCTGTTTCCAAGTGTAATTCTGGACCAGGTACTCTTAACTGTGCAACAAAAGAGCAGCTGTCAATCAGTAGGACTGGTCCTGATTGAATTTTTAAGTGTTACCTAGAAACACATTTCCTCCTTTTCACACTTCTCTTACATTAAAGAAATTAAGGAATCATTATATTAAGCAAATGCAGATGTCTACGTAAAGTGACTTTTCCAAAGTATTCCCTATAAACACTGATTTTATAAAATCAATTAAAAAATTAAAACACAAAGAGTACAGAGGTTTTAAAAAAAATGTGTTAAATTTGACTTCATGCTCTTTGATTTTCCCAAGTTTCATGGTCTGATTTTTTTCAGAGCCTCAGCTCCTGGTTTAATTCCTATTTTCATGGCCAAGCAAGCTTTTCTAGTGAGAACTCAAAAAGTCTTGTTTGCATCCTGTGGCTTTACCTGCAGCCATCATCTGGGGAAACTCCTGAGGACACTGAGTGATGCTCTCAATTCCACCTGCATCTACCATTGAATTACAAGCATCCTGGGAGGCAGGAGCACTTTGACAGCTGAGTTGGGGGTCCTGTTGGAGATCATCAGATTCTGCAAAAGGGGAGAGGAGTGTGTGAGAAACCATAATAGTTACCTGAGTGAGAACTTCACAGGACCAACTGTTGTGTATTCAAAACAAATAACAAAGAACAACTTCCAGACAGGCATAGAAGTACAGCTGCTTCCTGTTGGTCCCTCAGCAGCTTGTCTTGTGGCTCAGTTTCTGGGAGCTTGGTGAGATATGTGGGTCAACTCATCAACTCACCTAGCACCAGGCTGGCTTAATAAACAGCATGGTCTGTGTGTATGTCAATGCTCCACCTCGAATGAAGAGCCTTCACAAATGGGGCTTATCAGCCCCTGTGCAGCCTCTTCCACACACTGCACATCAATGGAGAGGGCAGACTCAGGGCAAAATATGATTTTTTTAAGTTAAAAAATTAATTGATGTTGTTATTTTGGGAGACAGTCGTCTGTGAAATATATTCAGAGAGCAAAGAATGTCAGGAGGAAGAAAAAAGCAAGAACCCTTTTGCTGTGAGGCTGGAAATGGAGGGTGCCTAAATTACAAAAGTCGGGAAAAGCAAGAGGGGAGAAGAGCAAGCTGTCCATAAAGAAATCTGAAGAGGGCTGGAGCAGCAAGAAAAAAAAAAATTTTTTTTAAGCTCTGTAGAATGGTAAACTTTATAGGTCAAAATTTGTTTGGTCTGGATTTTCCTTAGAATTGCACAGTTTAAATATGTTTTTTATTATATTCTCACAGCATTGCTCTACCAGATATAAATAACAATAAAACATTAAATATAGTTACAAAGGTTCCCTTTTTATCACGCTGTTTATAAAATTCTATGCCTTCTCTCTACTCTTAAAAATGCAATAACCCATAGCATGCATAACTCTACAGGTGAGGTATTCTTTCACCTGTTCTCAATCTAGATGAACAACCTGATGAGTTCGATTTTCAGCTGGCTTGATATAGCACATGAGTTTAAGTATTAATTCTCATTTGGATGTCAAATCATAAATTTTTTAAACCAGGTTTGTGGTAGTGATGATTTTAGAATTAAATGTCCTAGTGTGTCAGTATATCTCATGTGAAGTTTGATCTTTTCAGGGTATGTTCTCTTATTCCTTTATTCTTAGGTGCAAGAATCACTAGTCCCTTGAATACTGTAATGTCAAAAAGAACTTCTTGCTAGTTGAACAGAAGTTTAATTCAAATGGAAGTTCAGGTTTCAATATCTCCAGGATAGGTGGATAATGAACAAATGGTTTCTATGGTCTCAAAAAATCTCTAGCTTTCAACTAAAGGGGCCTGTGAAATAGGATTTTTTCCCCCAAAAATTTCTATCTAAACAGCAGTGAGTGATTGTAACTTTGGGAGTACACTACACTCAGGATACATACATGTCCTTGCCATTACACTCTACTATCCAAATGAGTTCAGCACATACTCCTATATGGTGCATCAGGTATCTGAGGCAATGAGTGCCATCAGTTAGAGAGATTCTTATCACATAAAATAAACTTAATGGTGTTAAGAAATACTTAGGTATCTTCAATGTCTGCCCTATAGTTGTTCATCCACTACAATATTTCTATCATGAAACCTCAAAGCACTTCTCTTTCTCCACTTTCAACCATTTTAAGGCACCAAGACAGAGCCAGGCTAGAATGTGCTCATTCTTCTCAGGAATGGCCCTGCAGTAGAGCTGTCTCAGATCACTACAAGGTCATTATTTGTCTTACTTATCTCCCCAAATGAAGTTTAATTGGCTGGCTTCCTTCTAAGCTCAGATTCTTCTCAAATGGGCATCAATCACATATTTTGGTTGTGTGTGTATGGTCTAACGAGTCTACAGTTTGGAAACACTGTAATAAAGAACATCCCTTTACTTTGTAGGCTTTATGACTTGGGCCTTGCTGGCCACGTTTCACCTTGACTTTCTGCAACAGTGTTTTAGGGAAAGCATCTGCTCCAGTGCTCCAGTGCTCCAGTCCTAAACAAGGGTATCCAGTGTGCTGGAGGCCCACAGCTTCTACCGATGCTTTCCATGGCCATCTTAATAAACTGCTTCTATTTCTTTGGGGGGATTTAAAAAACAAAAAAGTCTTGTTGCATTGGCAAGGAACAAGATTAACAAGATGTAATTTGTAGAGCTTGATTTATCCTCTAATTGAATTCTGAGACATTCAATTCATTACATCTCATCAATCTCCCAATCCAATGCTTTTTATGACACATAATGTCATGAGGTGAACAGGAACCTAGGATTGTGACTCTTAAAGTTAAGTTCTATCATATCCCCGGTATTTCCAATGGTCTCAAGGCTGCCATGACATTGTTTACAAAATTTAAGCTGATTTGATCACATGGTTTGGAAGAAAGGTAATTCTTGTAATTAATTACTACATGGTAATTTATGACTAGTGACAAGACCTATTTTTGTGCCCTACCAACATCTATTGTTCCTATTGAATATCTGCCTCTTCAAATGATTCAAAACAATAGACCTAATTTATCATTCTCTGCCTTAGTTTTCTTATTCCTAAACTATAGAAAAGAGTAATATTCTTAATGGTGTTTATTTACACACAGAGATGTGGGGAGCTAAAAATTATAGCTAATAAAGCACTTTGAATATAGTAGATGATAATTATTATTATTTTATTTGGAAATGTAGTGTTTCCATTAAGGTACCCTGGGATCTTTGTGTTCTGGTGGTAATTATGTAATTAATTATAAAACAGTGAATAACACTTGATATTTCTAAAGTAAGTGTTGCCCTAGTTTTCTATGCCACACCTAAATTGAAGAAGGATATTTTATTTTCTACAATTTCTTTATAAAATAATATAATGCACTTAAAAATGTAAGATTTTTTCCCTAAGTTTTTCTTCTCATGCACTACAAAAGCTTTTAGGAGATTCATGACCAATTATGAAATTGGCAGTTTCTACTTATAGGTTCCTCTGATGTCTGACCATCCTAAAATAATCAGATACATAAAATGTCAAGGATAACAGATCTTTGTTTAGAGTTAATGACTATCCAACCTGCTCTTTATAAAGATCTACTGAAGTACAAAATCTCATGCCCAGTTTCATAACTCTTCAACAACATATACTTGCTCAATACTTCACTGGGTTATATCAATGGAGAAAATAGCTTTAAAAGTCACAAGCCTATAAAAACATTATTTGGCATAAAATGGGGCACAGACTACTCCCACTCTTAAAAATATAACCCTTTATAATCCTTTCTCATTTTTTGCATGTATCAAGGACATACATATTTTGAATAATAAAACTCATAATTGTCCATGATGCATAGATTCTTACTCTAAAGCAGGTAGAGATCAGGTAGTTACTGAAATTTATTTTTATTAAAATAATTTTGTTTGATCTAGTTCCTTAGGTTCATTACCTACTTTAATAGCAAAATAATTATAGTGAGAAGAGCAGGTTTATTAATATCTTAAAAATAGCTGATACCAAATGAAGCATTTCATATAATATCTGAACCCTTCTTATTTCATAGGAACTCTTCATTAGCATCACCATAGTTTACACTTGTAATATAAAGAAAAAATGCACATCCATCCAAATTTCACTCTTCTGTCACTAAGAAACTATCTAACTTTGGTCTTCATGAAATTGATAGGACACTCTCTTGAGATTATGGGAATGTTCTGTAGATTAAACAAAAGAAAATATTATTAAATAGATGTTTCTTATGTACTGAGGTTGTGATTCTTAAGCAACTCTTTATGAATAAGAAGGGAGATGTTTCTGCTTCCAATAATGATAAGCTAAGTAACTGCAGAGCAATCTTTCTATTGAGGAACAAATAGAAAAGCCTAATACCTTTTCATCTATTTTGTAAAATTCTATTATCTCTGCACAAACAAAAGAAACTCAAAGGAAATGCTCTATTTACTGTAGGGGGTTATCAAACAGGCTTCTATGGGTAATGGGAACAGTCAACTGTGGGGTGTTTTGTTTTACTGCTCAGAGAGATGAGTGAAGTTTGCAAGTCTAGAGTCAGAGTGGAATTGCTCTGCAAAATGTAGCCAAGCTGAACCCAAAAGCTGAGTGCTCTGCAGGAAACACTGGACACCCATGTAAAGGAGGAGCTATGGAGAAGGACAGTGGCAAAATTAGGATTTCTGGAAATTTACTAGAAAGCATGCTAAGCAAATCTTTCCCCAGTCCCCTCTACAGAAATGTTAGCAAAGTCTACATTGCTTCTTAATTCTTAAGAGTAATTTTTGTTTGTTGGGGGCACTTTGGAAGGGAGAGTACAGATGATAATGAAAAGGTAGTTGACAATGGAGATAACCTAATATCCTACATGATAAAGTTTCCAAGTCTGTTAAATATACAGGATGCTGATTAATTATTAATGCTAACTACCTTTGACTAGTGGGAAAAAATAGGATTAGGATTTTTGAAGAAGAGATTTAGTTTAGGCTCTTCATGGGAAATTTCTCATCAGAGGTTTGTAAAGTAGGATTATTCTATTAAACTAAACTGGAAAACTCCTTCCTAGTGACATAGTGGAAAGACACCTCTTGAAAATGGGATGGGCAGAGGACAGAGCTCAGGAGAGATGAATTTTAAAAAGGGTGAATCCTGCTGCACTTTCTATCAAATCATGAAATCAAACGGTCTGTTTTAATATCTAGTCTCTGACTCATGTATTTATAAAAATCACTGCACTTGTCAAAGTGTCACAATTCGACACACACCCCATCACAATGCTCCTGAGGAAAGCTGCCCTTCCTATTCTAAGTATTTTTTTCAGTTTTCCCTTTAAGGCAGGAAGACAGAGGTAATAGGAAATCCCTCTTCTGTGTTCTCACAGCGATCTGGGCCTCTCTCTGTACCAGCACCCGGTCACTTCACATTCTAATTAGTTTTTTATCTCTATCTTCCTAATAAACTACGAAGATTAAGGAAATTAGTCATCTTTGCATACCCTGCAGCTAGCAAGCACAGTTCATGGAATGTGGCAGTCTCTCCCTACTTCCCTCCCCCTCTTTATCTACTTATCAATATTTACAAATTGATAAAACATTCATAAATTCTATGCAAATACTCTACATTTCCAAATTAATTTATGCATGGAAGGATGAAACGATAAGAAAAGTGAAGAAAAAAAAAAAGAAAAAGAAGGAAGTAATAAAGGATTAGAAAAAAAACAAGAAATTCAGTTCTAGGGTTCAATCCCAGAGCTTGGAAGTTTGAAAGTTAAAAGAACACCAAGGGGAAATGTCTTTTGGAAGCTAGAGTGCAGATGAATTTAAAGTGTCAAAGAAAAATAATTTTTAAAAAATCTTTCAGAGATTATCAGATAAGCTTTTGGTGCACTTAACAAGTCATGTGCTAAGATTTAAGATTCCATACCTCCCTGGCAACCCTGCAGGGTCAAAAGCAGGTTGCAGGATGTTCTTCTGTGAGACTTCCTGCAGCTGCTCTTTGAATGAGCTGAAATCTATAAATAACTGCATCACCAGACCCATTAAGCAGTACATTAGTGTGACAGAGGCATAGATGTATAGTGCTGAAGAAGTGAAATCATTGGAAGAAAGGGAAAGTTTCCATGTGACGTGTACGCAGAGGAGAGATGCGGATCTGGCCATTTCTCACACACACAGTCCCATTATGGGTCTGTGATTATCTCCTCCATTTTTCTACTTTGTCTGCCTGCCAGTTTTAAACTACAAATCATCTTCCTTCTCTCTTAGGGAGGGGATGGTTATTGAATAGAACAGTTTTTACCCATGGCATGTCTATCTTCAAGGAAGGAGAGAGAGAAAGAAGAGGAGGAGAGGAGGAGGGATAGTAGAAGAGATGGGAGAGCAGCAGTAGATCTCTCTTTGAACTCATGCAATCAAACCACAATGGAAAATTTGCCCACGAGACTCACCATGTAAGTAAACTAACACAGGTAGAAGAGTTAAACCAATTACCTTTTGACACAAGAAAAATACTAGTCAACATGACATGCTCAAGTATAGAGAAATGGCAGAAATAAATTTTCCACCAGGAAACCTTTACTTTCGAAAAAGGCTACACTTTATATCTCTAGATTAAACGAATAATAAAACATTCTGACTACTTCAGATTTTCTGGAAAGAGCAATATTATAGTTGAAAGTGTTTATGAACTGTGTGAGTCAACTTATTACTCTCATTACTGGATGCCAATCAATTAGTCAGTGAATCAGTAAAGGGAGTAACATCACTGGTCAACCAAAGCCTAGATCCACCCAAGTAAAGCTTTCTGACCCCTGGGATATAGAACATCAGAATCACAGAGCATCAAGGCTTGAAGAACTTGATGAATCCTGAGCCTCATAAATTCCAGCTCCTCCCCAGATACTGAAGACTCCAAAAATGTTGCTGGTAGGTAACTGTCCAGCCTCAGCCATGGTGGAGAGCTGTGGCCACCCACTGTTTCAAACAGCTGTAAGAGTTCCAGAGCTCTCCTTTCACCTTACCAGGAGAAGAGAAAATCTAAATGTGAATTCTGTCCCAAACTACTTTTGCATTGATTCATGACCTTGAGAAAATGGCTCTTCTACCCCCTGAAGAGGGTTACTAAGGCTCAAGTACCATTTAAATAAGCCACAGACACATTTGTGGAAGTAAATAAGAACATAGGAAACTCTTGCCTTTCTTTCACTGCTAAGTCTTTTCTGAGTTTTGCACTTTCTCTGTTCTCTTCATGCTAACCTTCAGAAAATTCTATAGAGTGCACAAAGTAAACAGAAGGTTGCAATGAAATAAAGGCTTCACCTAAAGCCTTTTTTGGATTCCTGTTAAAGAAGAGAGACCCGGGAATGAGTCCTTTAGAGAATGGGGTAGCACCTCTGGAATATTACTGCAAGTAGATTCCATGTTCCACAGGCCCAAGCATCAAGGGAGGTGAACTCTACAAGATGGGGACAGCCCCAAATCAAAGAATAAGTCTTTAATGCATATGCAGTATAGAAAGGCAATACTGCTCACATATTGGTCTTTTAGGCCACACTGATGTGGAGAAAGCAATTTCTGTAAACATTATTACCTTCGTATATAAAGTAAACCAGACAATACATCATTCTATAATTTGTGCTGTTTTCATTATGTACTCACTTTACACCCTGACCCAACCATGGAAAACATATTAAACTACAAAGTAAGACATTTTAATTGTCATAGGTAATAACTAACTCTTAAATAGCTGAAAACTCTGGTAAATGAGTTATCTATTTTCCAAAAAGCCCTTTAGTCTATGGAAATCTACCTGCAGTAAAATCCAGATCAGGTCCTGACCAGCCTGAACCAGTGGCTCATCCTGTTTAACATTTCTTTTAGTAGAGTCACAAAGAACATGTTAGTTACTCTTTAAGCTAATGTGCTCTTAATGATGCCATTGCTACCCAATGAATAAAGCATTAGCCCTGTAGTCATGATGCCCCAGAACTTATTGCCTCAGCAGGATGCTACCACCTTGCAATGTGTTGCCCTGGGCCAGACACCCGACTTTCTCTTTTTCCAAATGACTACTTACAGTCCTCATTTTGCTCTGTAACCATGAAGTAAGGACAGTGGAGCCCCACCTCCCTGGGATGTCCGTGTTTACTCCTCTGGGCCTCAAAAACTATGTGTTTTTTAATGGAGGTGAACCAGAAGGCTTGGTGAGTAGCTAAGGAAGGTGCCTGGGGCACGAGAGCCTGGTGCAAATTGCATGTGCAGTTGGACATCCAACTGGAAGTTTCTAGTTTAACAAAGAACATTCTGGTCCATTGGTTAGGGTTAGCAAGATTCAAATGGAGTTGTCTGGAGGGAAAGAAGACCCTCATGGCCCATAGGTATTCAGATCTCCAAAGGCGTGAAAAAGTGCTTCTGGCCAAGACAATACAAAGACTGTCCAGAATTCCTATGGACAAAATCTTATTGTCTGATTGTCAGATTTGAATGCATTTTAAGTGCTTGACATGATACAGACCAAGGCCTCCAGAAGTAAAGCTGCCACTGTCCACATAGGTTTGAAGGCACTCTTTCTCCTCCTGCCTGCTGCCTGAGAAATACACAATGTCCCACTTCCCCTCCATCTGCCAAACTCAGCTCAAGGTCAAGTGCTACCCCAATGCACTCATAGATTACTTAAATGTGTCATGGAAGGTGGAGGTAGGAGCAGACCAACACTAAACTTAAGAAACACAAAGATGAGAGAAAAACATCTGATCCACAGTACTGAATATAATTTCATGTTAGCTTAGAGTAATCATATTTATTTATGGTTTTATTATTTATATAAAAGAAGTTATGCTGAATGTGCTTTGTGGGAATTACAGTATATTGTTACTGCTACCACAGTTTATTATTTTCACAGCTAGATGGCTTAAACCCAACCTAAACAAATGCTTTAAAAGAATTCCCACTAGCATTATCACATTTTTAAGAATTCTTTTCTAGTCTTACTACAAAAGATCTTCTGCTCTTCAAGTCCTCTGATATCCTTATTCTTGAGCAATTCTAAATATTATGGTTTATTTTACAGTAATGCTTATTGTAAAATAATGACTTCAGAAAACAACCAGCAACTAGTGGTGGTTACACAGTGTAGTGTCTGAAGTGGCGGCAATTGGGAACTGCAGTGGCTGTGAACTACAAATATTCACCAGGCCTTGACTGTTATGGCAACTACAATAATGATTTTGTTACTTTGTACAATGAAGTAGACAAGTGCTTGTTTACTTTCCCAGCATATCAGGTTGACATCGCCTCCTCACAGAGTTCTACTAACAGGTAAAAACAAAGTAAATGTAACAGCAAGATACATGGTTAACATAAAACAAAATATACCAGGAGGGCTGAGATTGTGGCTCAGTGGTACAGCACTTGCCTAGTAAGTATGAGGCACTGGGTTCAATTCTCAGCATTGCATATAAATAAATGAATAAAATAAAGGTCCATCAACATCTAAAAACATTTAAAAAAAATACACCAGGATTCCAGGGTTCCCACCACTATCTGATGCCACCAAACTCCACTGCAATTGGGGTCACTGTCTTCATTCAAACACACCCAGACTCTTGCTGCCATTCTTAACTACCAGCTAATTCAACTGTCCTTTTCTCTGGAGGTGAGATTTGCCCAGAAATGCAATGAAATAATTCTCTTCAATCTGAGAATTAATATCAATGTACATTAGGGAGAAGGGAGATATTACTTTAACCAAGAAATTTTTACTTTAAGCTAATATATGTAATGAGTTCAAACAAGCTAACATCTATAAAGTAAAAGGGGAATATCATTCCTTTATCCCCCGACGCATTCTCTAGTTAGCCATACTCTCCAGAGATACCCACCAGGAATATAGCTTACTACCTAATAGCACCTGGAGTAAGCAGCTCATATATTGATCTCACAGAGTGGGGAAAACCCTATGAGATATATTTGTAACTTTGTTAAAAAAAAAGCTTCAGAAGGTTAAGATGTGGATCATTTCCTCAAGGTTGTTACACATGTGGGAAAATGATGTTTCCTCCAACAAAGAGTCTGGCTAGTAAGTACCTAAGGGTTTTACTGGCTCTAAAGATGGAGGAGCCTGGGGTAAAGGGTTACTTCCATCCCCCAGGAATGAATTCATTCAATGGATCTTTATTAAACACTTACTGTATGTAGGTCACTGTGCTTGATACTACAAATGGAATTGTGAGCAAGACATAGATTATGTCATCAAAGGTATCTTCAGCAATATAGCCAGAGAAATGAACAAATCAAAAAGCATTAGCAGACTTTGGCTTGCTATAGTGTGGCAAGCCAGATACTCTCAGGAACGTGCCTGTTGCCAGAAAAAAACCCTAACTGAATTCTGTACAAAATTATTTATTCATTTATTCCTTGCCTTCCCTCCTACTCAGTAGCCTGAAACCAGAAGGATGGGCCATGAGAAGTAGGGAAAATGAAGCCAGGGTTACTGAGAGGGAAAAAATGCCACCATCTGCTGGGAGAGAACCTGTGGGTCTCAGGGCCCATGGGAATCCATCCCTGAAGTTTGACTGTATCTCTACATGGCCCTCAACCAGTCAGCCTTCTTGGACCTTCTATTCTAGTCATAGAAGCAGTCAAGGAAAGAACCTGAGAAAACCAGCAGAAATCACTGTGGCAAATTAATTCTAGGAACAAGCTTTCTTGAGAAGCACATTTTTCTTAAAATCAGGGTAATACTTGTGTCTTTGAAGGAAAAGAAGGAGAACAAACACATAATTGTCTGCTTGCATTGATGTGTAGCCCGAAGTGGGCTTAATTTTGTCCAAATATGTATAAGGAGGATAAGTCAGTGGTTTGAGCTGAATGCTTGATACAAAGGAGGTGGAAGCATCACCACCATCAGTAATTGCCCAGAACTGTTCTCTCTGGGCTGAGGTTGGTAAAGCCAGGAGACTATTATTTTTCCTTAACTCATTCCCATCTGCCAGAACCCTTTCTTCCTACTTCTCTTCCTATGCAGTGTCATCAACAGCAGCTATGTCATTGCACTGGCATCCAGCTACAAGGCAGGGGCCTGGAATTCACTTCTCCTTTTAAGCTGCACCATGAACAAGTGTTAAAAAGCAAGGAAGGCTAGGTTCTGTGGCATTCATGGGAAACTAGAAAACCCAAGTTTCTGATTTCTCCAAGGGACCACCAAACCTTTAAGGTTCAGGAAGCACTAGAGTCAGGGTTGATTATCATGTGACAAGCTTAAATTAAAAGCCCCCGCGCTTGCTAGGATCACTGTCCACTGTGAAGCCACATTTCTGTTCTCAGCAAAGGTGAACTTAGGCCCTGAGAGCTGATCAGGGGACATGGCTCTCTCTACTCTCCCATGAAGTATGCAAAGAAGTTTGGTGGCACACTTTGCATACCTGAGGAGGGCTTCTGTCAAAGGCTCTCTGTGGGCTCATTCCAGAGCTTTTTCAGTATATGCTTTTAATCCTCACATCACCAGTCATGGGAGGGACAATGCCTGGTGGAGGAGCTGAAAGAAATGAGCTATTACTCGTTAAACTGCCAGATACTTTGATATTTAAAATCCATGTCCCTTTAGGAGGCCCCTCACAGAGAAATACTGTTTATGACAACCTCAGAAAACCCACCAAAGGCAGTTTCCTCAGCACATCTCCACCACAACTGTTTCCCATGGAAGGTACACATTCCTGCCTGTTTTCTCTACAGGGACTGTGGTTTGATCCATTGTTAGTACATGTGAGCACAGAACAATGAATTAGGTGGTTTGAGCCTTTTTGTGGCAGGGGTTTGGTAGCACTATCACTGTTTTAGTTTATAAGCTTCTATGTCCAAGAGATCACATGGGGGACAGACTCAGAATCTTTCATCTTAATCCAGCCCTTGGACTTCAGACCAACAGACAGCCATGGCAGGGCCCTTTCGCAATGTCATTTGCCATTAGATTGTATTCAGGGGAACCAAGGAGATGAGCAGGCCATGTTAGGAAGGGTAACAAATTAAAGAGAAAATGTGAATTAATATAAAAAATGTGACGCAGAATAAAATGGAGGTTATAGTTGTATCCTTCCAATCAGAGTTGTATTGAGCTGAAATTGCTTCTGAATTTGCAAGTTCCTTGCTGAGCTAAATTGCAAAAATAGGTTTATATGAGGAGAAAAGGTTATTTCTGAAATATATTAAACATAGTAGAATTGCTTCAAGTTTATATATGAAGTCCGGAAGAGTATATTTTCTCCATTCCATGTGATCACAGTTTTATTATATGGAGCTACAGTCTTATTTTATGTAATCCACTGCTTTTCTTTTCTATTTTCAGTACTGGGGATTGAACCTGGGGTACTTTGCCACTGAGCTACAACCCAGTTCTTTTTATTTTTTATTTTGAGACAGAGTCTTGTTAAGTTGCTGAGAGTCTCACTAAGTTGCTGAGGCTGGTCCTGAAATTGCAGCCTTCCTGCCTCAGCCTCCTTCATAGCTGGGATTATAGGCATGTGCCACTGGGCCTGGTCATCTATCACTTTTCTCATGTGGTCATGTGTTGCTTAACAACAGGGATAATTTCTGAGAAATGTATTGTTAATGCAATGTCATCACATGAAAATCATGGAGTAGACTTCAGGAACCTAGATGGTGTATGTCAATCACTCAATAGAGCTTCATAAAGGAATCAAGAAATACTTGGGAAAAATAGATGCATGAGGCTGCTGCCAACATACAGGGTAGACTGTTCTACAGTAAACATTTTTTTTTTTTAATTTAACCACCAGAAGGAGTACACTCTAGGATAAAAATATGTGTACTGTACAAAGCTGTGTTGCTATACTTTTATATAACTAGTTTGTTTACACTAACATCACCACAGCATATTTATAATGTCTTGTGCTATGACATCACTAGGTGATACAAATTTTTAAGCTCCATTAAAATCATATGGAAACATCCTTGTATATGTTGTTGGCTGAAATGCTGTTAAGTGTATATGACCATACTTGTGTATTCTTGATACAAATCAATAAAAACATATAAATTATAAGGAAGAGGGTCTCAATGTGAAGTCTAACCAAGGCATTTAATTCAATGGCATTGCTTGTCTTGTCTACTGCAGCAAATGGCATGAACAGTGTTAAAAGAGGTGTTACTCAGATCTGACTAATGTGGGTAGAGAGGCAGCAGAACTAGGACAGCAGCTTACACTTCAGTTTTTCCCTTTACCTGAAACAAAACAAAATGACTGATCTGCTAATAGTTAATAACACATTTAAAAGTTGATGAGAGAAGGAAATAATTAGCAATAACAATATATAGAGGGCCCGGTGGCACAACCCTGTAATCCCAGCAACTCTATAGAGGTTGAAGCAGAAGGATTGCAAGTTTAATGCCAGCTTTGGCAAGTTCAAGGCCAGTCTGGGTGACTTAGTGAGGCCCTGTCTCAAAATGAAAAATAAAAAAGGGCTGAGGATTTAGCTCAGTGGTAAAGAGTCCCCGGGTTCAATTACCAGTGCACCCTTACTCCTGCCTCCCGCACCCCCAAAAAAGATGTGAAGGATAATGCAGGTTGTTGCCCTGTCCATTTATCTATAGATACTGAAACAAAATTGGGAAAACTGCAGTATATTTATTCGGTGGGTCTTTCTAATTAAATTCATAATTTCTTTATTTCCTTTCCTCCTCCTCCTCTTCTCTATTTAAACTCATAATCTCTCTTATTTCCCATCCCCCTCTTCTCCTTTTTTTGTTTAATTGTTATTGTTATTCTTAGGAGATCAACTTTCTAGATATGGGTGCTTAAAATTTTTGATCAGGATTGATAGTGGGAAAAGAGCTGGGAAAAAAGATATCAGTAACTATGTGACATATTAAATCATGAATTTTTAATGAGGGAATTATGTCTACAATTAGATTTGAAATGAGGTTTTCTTTGTGGACACTCTTACAATAAGTGGAGTGTGGGGAGATTTCATATTCAGTAAATGATACCAAATGCAAAACACTACTTACGTAATAGAAAACAAAAGGAAATTGTTGATTGTTCATAGCTCTTTTCTCGTCTCCTAGATTTACAGAAGTATGGCAGCTTTTAAAATTGTATTCCATTTTATTTAAATGCCACACATATACCAGAGCATTCAATAGTACAGAAAGTCATTTTCAGTCATGACCCAAAGCTGTCCTTTCATCCTGTAAGGGAGGAGTTTTTATTTGTTTTAGACTGTAAAAATGACTTCTAAATGTAGACCTTTGTGGAGAAAGATATGAAACTTCTCCATCTGCAAACTAAGGTTATCTCAAATGACTATAAAAAGAATTTAATAGTAGAGAAAAGAAAAGAAAATAGAGTGGGGTGATGGGTACTTAATTCGCATTTTGAGGATAAAGCCTAACTCTTGTCTTCAGATGGCTTCAGTATCCAGCTTCACAGAAACATACATAAACAGCTTCCCCCATTCTTAGGTGATCTCTAAGACCTTTCAGAATGCGGCTCCTGGCTACCTCCGCCACCTCTTTTCCTATGGCTTCTTCTTCTCATGGAGCACAGGGCTTGTCCCTGGAGCTTGAGCCTGCCAATCACAGTCTTCACTTGGTAACTGTACTGTGGCCCCTCTAGACACCTGCATGACACCCCCACTGCCTCACCTTAACCCTGCTCTGCTGAGACGTCTTCCTACAGAGGACCCCTACTTAACATGGCAACTTCTGTTACCTTCTGTGCTTTCACTACTCTTATTTTTCTCTCTTGGATTTCTCAGTATCTAAGGTTATACTACATAGCTATTTCTTTGAAATGTTAGTTTTCCATGAGGAAAGACTTATTTTTAAACATTTTTTTAAATGTTTTCCCAGCTAAATCACCATCAGCCAAAACAGTGCCTGGTACTTGGTATGTACACAAACCCTGCCTCCCCCACACACTCAAATTCATTGACTAATAACTACAAATGAATATGTGTATATACACACACACATGGTATTAATCCTACCTCTGTATTTTCTGTATTCCTGATGCTCTGACATTTGGGGCCTTGCAGCAACTGGAGGGACTGCCTTTCCCAGGGCCAACCCTTTGCCGCTGACAGTAAAACAACCTCAACCTCCTGAGAGGGCATTCTTCAAGTGCAAACCAGCCAGTCCAGAGCCCCTGCACCACCTTCACTGTGCTGAGCCACTACCTCTTGCCCAGGACCAAGCAGGCACCCAACAACTAGAGACAGCCCTTACCACAGAGCTTGCTTAAATTACTGGAACCAGCCAATCCTAAGCCTATCTTCTCTCCTGCAGAAACCACAATAAAGGCCCTTGCCTAAGGATTCCTCCCACTTCCTCTCCTTTGGGATGGATCCCATGCTTCCCCATATCTAGTCACACTGCCTTGTGTGGCATGGTGTGCCCCTCCCCTCTTGGGAATTGTGAGAAACACACTGTCTTCTCTGTGGCAGTCTCCTGATCTGTTGGTCTCACCATCCCTAAATAACAATAGCATGATAATGAAAGAGACATTTTAAAATGCAAACACACAAATATGCTGGATGACTCAGACAAATGAATTTCACTGCATCATCAAGGAAAATGATATGTAATCATCATCAGGAGTTCCAGCTTCCCTGGACTCACAAGAAACAAAATGACTGTGATATTCTAAGGATCTGTATACAATTCAGCCTTCATCTCAGTTCTGAAATTAATTTATGGATTGTTTTTGTGGTTATTATTGTTGACTTCTACTTTGATCTTCAACCCTCAAGCATTTTTTAAAAAAATTATAATACTATTAACTCAAGGGAGCAGCCCTGTCTTATTCCTTCTGCCAGACAGATGTAATTAACACTCTACAACTAATACCAATAAATTATCATTAAAATACATACACTCTATGGACTTCTGATGATGATATAACAAATGTACACTTCTGGTGAAAGATGTTGATGGGGCAGGGTCCATGCGTGGATGGGAGATATAAGGAAAATTTCTGTACCTTTTGCTTAATATTGCTAGGAACTTAAAACTGCTATTAAAAATAAGGTCACTTAAAAAAAACACATCTAGCTGTTTATTGAATCTTAAGGAAATAATAAATCCTGCCCACAATTTCCTAAATTATAGCTAGCTCTAAAGGTAATGAGGACACATTTCTACAACTTGGAGCACCCAGTGAATTTTTCAACACATAACATATTTGTTCTCTTTTCAGTCCAAAAGATAGAGTTCATGTTGTTCCACGGCCCATTGGTCAGATGCCTTGCTGTTCTCTGTTGGAACACACCTCCAGCAGGGCTAAGCCAGGGTCTGATAGGGCCAGGCAGCTACAGAAACTGATCTTGGGAAACTGACCTTTAATATACTCTCAGAAGTAAGCCCAGAGGAATGTGCTGGGTGGTTACCCATTACTTGTACTAGGTAAGGACAAAGGCCTGAGGCTGGAGTCTTAGCACAGCAGGAATGGGTGAGAAAGATATAAAGATGTCTACAAGAATGGCCAAGGGTGCTTCTAGAATGAACTGGAGGAATCACAACCCATTCAGTTGCTGACCTTGGCAGAGGAGCCTTCAATGGGATTTGATAGCCCATGCAGCTGTCGCCATGCAGTCAGATCCAGGCCTCCTAACTGACATCACGGAGCTGTTGCCAACCTGGTCACCCCTCTAATAGAAATGCCTGTTCAGGGTATTAGTAACAATAAGATAATAATTTCTCAGGAGAATTCAGAGAGGGCTTAGATCTGTGCTCACATACTTTGAAAACGTGCTGTTCAGATAGATGCAAGGATTGAGAATTTACATCAAAGGATGGAGGAGCTCTCCCTCTGGTCCTTTAGCTTTGCCTTCTGACTGGTCGTGTACATCAGCCTCCTACCCACCACTGCCCACAGCAGCTCCCCAGGGAGCTTCGCTCTTCCTTCTCTATCCAAGCCTCCTTCCTTTCAGGTGAACATCAAGACTCACCTCCTCTAAGGCACCTTACAAGACTAGCTCTTGTTCCCCCAAACTCCAGAAGTCCCCAGGGGGCTTAATGTGGAATCCCAAACCATTGTTTTCATTTCTAATAGTTAGATTAGCTTTGAGCCATGAGAAATTGAAGTTTCTGAGGATTTAAAAAAGAGTCAAACGCTAGGATATATTTCAACCAAATACATGTTAGGAAGAAGTATATTAGAAGAAAACTCTAGGATTTTGCTGATGTTACTACTTAGGGTGAGAATGAGTATTGCGTGGTAAATAAAAAAATAAGTAAATGTTTTGGTGGTGTGAGATAGCAAAAGTTATGAAGCTTCTATCTACCACCGAATCACTGAACAACTGCGTTCTGAAAAGCAATGTTTTATAGGGTCCCTTAACATTTCCTCTTTTTTGTGTGCACAATCTTTTTTTTTTCCCCCTTTTGGATATCTATTTGTGTTTTTCTTCAATTAGTTTTCTAGATGTTTAGAGGCCAGGGGCAATTTGAAATTAGAAATCTCTTCACATAATATCCTGTGCCCAGCAGAAAAGAGTCATGACAAGGATTTGTCTGGTCACTGGTGATGATGATATCTCACCAGGAAATACTATTTGCTTTCCTCCATGGTCATTCTAAAAGAAACAGATGTGCCATGCAATGGAGCATGCTGTTGTAGCCTGGAATTCTATGACCTGGAGCAATGTGAACCAGAGGACTCTGTGGCACTGTCCGCTGGGAACCCACCTCACCACTGCAAAGTGTTTAGGGGTAATGTGGTCTGTGGGGCCGAACATAGGTTGGCCATCTGGACTCATTCTATTTTGCAGCATAATGTGCATGGTCCCCTCTAGTTCTTGCCCTCAACCGACAAAGCCATCAACAGGTGAGAATAAAAGAGGCCTCAGGGAGCCAGCTCCTCCTCTCAACTTCTTTTGGAACCTATACTTTCTGCTTAGCCACTGAACACTGTCACCAGTTATTATGATTTATATAAGGTGTGTCTCCAAAAGGTTATATGTGAGACAGTGCAATAAGTTTAGAGGTTGAAATGATTGGGTTATGAGAATTTTAACCTGATTAGTGCATTACTCCCCTGATAAGGATTAACTGGGTGGTAACTATAGGCAGAGAGGGTATGGCTAGAGGAGATGGGTCACTGGGGCATGTCTTTGGGGCATATATTTTGTCCCTGGTGAGCCAGAGTAGACTTTCTCTACTTCCTGGGGGCCTGTCCTGAGCAGCTTTCCTCCTCCACATTCTTCCATCTTGATATTCTATCTCACCTTGGGCCCAGAGTCCAAGGGAGCCGACTGTCTCTGGACTGAAACCTCTGAAACCGTGATCCCCACAAAAAACTCTTTCTGCTCTAAAATTGTTCTTGTCAGTTCTTTTGGTCATAACAGCGAAAAGGCTGCCTAAAATACCAGCATTAGGTTCTTTTAAATAAGATCCTTTAAAAATGATGCCTGAGACTTTGGAAATGTATAGGGATAATTATGACTGAAGTGCTTCAAAAATAAAACTAATGGTACTCATACCACCTACATATTCCATTTCTGCTTTAAAAACATAAAGTGCTCACAGGCTGTTGGGATTTTGAAACTTTGGTCATATATGCTTTTTAATATGGTGGTTAAGAAGCAAAATTCTGCTACTAACTCAGTCTCTACTTCCGCTCATAAAAAATTGGGTCTCCTGACAACTGAAGGGACCAGCAATGGATGCTGAAACAAACAGGAGTCGAGAGAAATATTTATCATAGAAGTTAGAGTGGTTAAGGGAGAGGAAAGATGTTACTTCAGTCTTAGGTATCAGGAGACATCACAAGCTACAGAATACAGGCTGAGTGCCACAGGATAAAAAAGTCCCTGCCAGGAAGAGTGGGGGAGAGTGGGCAGGCAGCTCAAGCAGGGAGTGGGACACAAGTGTGTGAAATGGGGAGAGGAGGCTGCTAAGGGGTAGAAATGCTTCTCTGCTATATTAAAATTTCAGTGAAGTTATGCAGATTATATTGGTGTCTGTATGTACATAATGATAATGGTAGAAAATGGTAGTTTTATTCTTTAAAACGCTGCTTTGAGAAAATGTCAAGGGATTTAAATTCGAGCTTCCTAAATACAATATTTTCCCACATAAAGATGCTGGTTAATCAACTAGAAAACCAAAGTGAGCCTCTTTATAAAAGATAGCCTGAAAAGATTAGGAAAGCCTTGACAATATAAACATGCACTTACCAACTCGTGAAATACTAAAACTAGGGTTTACTGTTCAAAGCACAAGGAGAGCATTTTAGTAGAAAGAAAATAAAATACATTTTTATAGCACAGAGAGGAATCTTAGAATTCATTAACCAAGAGACCAAAACAACACACAAGATATTGTATATTTTAAGAGAGCTTTAAATAAAGTCATGGAGAACAGATTTACAATGTTTTAATTAAACCAGGGTAGGAAGGGCAAGAGTCTGTTCACAACCTCTGATGACAAGGAAGAACTATATAACAGCATAAATATTGAGTAGCTGCAAAAACAGCCAATAACAGCAGGAATAGGACAGGGCTCTTAGAAGATTCTTATGATACAACCTGGAGTCTACAATAACCAGGACAGAGAACATAAACTAATCAGATCCATACCACCAATGAATGGAAAACATTTTTAAAAGTTCAGAAAAATATAAGTATGATATGAATACATAACTAACAGTTCTAACAAGCATTAAGAGAAATTCAGAAAAATAATTGTTTGCTTATATGAATAGTCATACCCCCGCAAAAGGAAAGGAGACGACACTACAGAAATGTCTGCCTTTACAAGCACTTCTCTGATGAATTCTGATTCTAAAAGGATACACAATAAACGGAAATGCAGATACAAGAGGCAAGACAATCACAAATATATGAGGAAAATTCTTTAATATGTTAGGTTGACAGGCTTAAATCCAGAAGGACTAGGATCACATATATCGAAACAAACAACAAAGGTGTAGTACATAGAACATATTTTAAAATATCTGCAAAGGAAGAACAGGAAAAAGTTCTTTGGGGGAAAGCCATTAACAATGAATAGCAAAGATGTCAGAATTGTTTGTTTCATTTTGTGTTGTTCCTTGGAGGCAAAATCATCCATAAACTTGGAGGGATAGAATAAAAAACATTAAGTGTGGAATTTCAGCTGAAGTGGTGGTAGAAATGGGGATGGGGAGACCCTAGAGTCAGCATCATATATTCTCAGAATGAGCCAGAATAAGCCCCCATCCTGAGACAAACATGATTTGATGCTAGGGCTGATGTTTCCCAATTTCCTCTCAAAAACCTGAGATAGTAGCAAGTTTACCAGGATCCTATCATTTGAACTTGAGAACCTGGGACAACTTTGAAAACTGTTTACAATGGCACTAGAATTTCAAAGAGCTGGTGCTTGTTTTAGAATGACAATGATTAGAGAAAAAGATACAGGATGCAAGTGATCTTCATATATAAGAAGGAAAGCAGATACAAAGGATGGACTACATCAGTTAAGTAACAATCCAAAGAGTAGAATGAAGGCTGATAGATAAGGGTTCCATACTGTTCTTTCATTCCTTTTCTCATCCATTCATTTAGTCAATGCCTATACTGTGCAACTCATTTTAAGTTCTAGGCAAACAAGAAGAAGGGAGGCCCAGATAGCTAGGTCACTATACAGGCAGGTAGTTAGATAAGTGGGTAAATTAATTAAAACACAGGTTAATAGAAACAACGCAGAGGAAAACCAATTAACTCTGCCAGTGACAGTGATTTTAGATTTTCTTGAAGGATGAATAAAGGTGAAAGTTGGTGGGAAGGGAAACTGCAAAAGAATAAAAAGGTGTTTTAGGCATTGATAATACTATGACCAAAAGCAATTAGGTGGGAAAAGTATGTGACACAGTTAAGAAAGTGAATATTCTTGTTTGGCTGAAGTTTGTGGGACAAATGGTGAAATGGTAAGGACTGACGCTGGAAATGTAAGCCAGGCTAAGAAGTTTGATTCCCACAGGCAATGTGGACCGAATAGAGTAATTAAATTGGGAGTGACAAGAGGAAATTTGGAATTTAGAATGATAATTTTTACTGTGAAGTGGAGGGGGATCCCTACAGGGAGAGAAGTTCTAGGAGGGTTCATCTATGTGGAGATAATTAATGGATACCAGGCAAGATGAAGCAGTGGCAGTGGAGGAGAGAGGCAGTGTCTTTGAGGGAGATTTCTGGAAGAAGTGGGCTTGCTGAGCAAAAGGAAGGTGGAGGTGACCGGGAGTGAGTGGCAAGCATAATGGTGCCATCTAGGTGATGCCTGTGTTAATGAATGTGACACAACAAGAGAGCTACTATTCTGCATGATTAATATGCACTAACTGAAAAAGAAACAATGAAAAACAGAGTAAACAACAACAAAAGAAATGCAAAAATTATTCTCAGGATTCTTGCCCAGGGGACTCAGGTGGATAAAAACGGACTGTTGAAGGCATGAGAACAGTTAAAAGATTAGAGTAGTTCAAGGGAAAAATGTGAGCTTTCTGTAGAGCAATTAAGTGCTTTGATACTGAACTTATATAACCAACACGAGCACATGTGTCCCCCAGTGGCTACTGGCTTCTCTCTGTAGCCACATAGCTGGCCTGTGTGCTTGGCACACAGTGGTTCTCAACCTTTGATGATCACTGGAATAACTCAGCAAGTTTTAACAAACACATGTGCCTGGTCTCCACCCCAGGGAGCTTTTGCTTTAGTGGGTCTCATGTGGGGCACAGGCATTTTTAAAAACAGTTCTAAGAGAGGTTCTAATGTGTATCAAAATTTGATAGCCTCTACGATATAGTAAATAATTGTTCCATAAATTAATTAAAAGACAGGAAAGGGGAGAAGGCTGCTTAAAGCGTACAATGATAAAGCTGTTGGACTTTCTATGCTCAACAGTGTACTATGGGGCAGGAAGTTTGAAATTGGCCTTTTAGGTCCCCAAACTTCAGGATCCACAGATGCCTTGAGGCAACATTTCTAGTTTCAACTCTTGCAGACAGAGCACTGCCAGAGAGATCACTGGTTTGACCTGGTGCATTTTTTCTCAGTTTTTTTTTTTTTTTTTACATTTTGATGACTATGCTGTCTTATACCAACTAGTCCTTTAAATTCCTACATTTTGTGCACTTGTAAGTACATATTTTTCTCCATTTACATTTTCCTCAATATTTATTTCACTTACTAGACTGAAGTCTCATGCAGATAGGCATTTACTCACCATTTTGTATTTAGCATTGATCCAGCAAAGCACAGGTATTTTATGAATACGTGGACCAGATTTTCCTTGTGAAAAACTTTAGCCTCCATTCCATCACTTTTAATAAGTTTACAGACCTCTTCATGAGTGTATCTGATATGCATAAATGGGGCTCAGAAATAATAAAAACAACAGACAAGAAATTTTTAGAGGTTTGAGATGTATTTTTTTTTAAACCCTGAGGAAACATTTTGGCCCCTGAAACTTTCGATGGTATATAAGATAGTTCTTACATCAAAATATCAAATTGAAAATGTGGACTAGATAGCTAAAGAATAAAATAGGCACAGGTGTTTAACCTGAGAAACATAATTTAAACCCTATTGCTATCCCTCGTGAAGATCTAAGAAACCTCAGTCTTGGAGCTTGATGGATCTGGGGTATTCCTATTATTTGTCTAATGACCAAGTTTAACAATTTGATATAGAACAACTGAATGAATGAAAAGCTTAACTAGTGGGAAATCCAAAGTATATACCAGTTAGGTAATGAAAGAAGTGGAAACAGGTGACTAACTTTGAGAGCCAGAAATGTTAGTAATCTCTATTAACTGTGACTATAAATGTGGCTTTATTGTTGGTGGAAAAATTAAATATTTGCTGCCAGTGCTTATTAGAATATTTTACTAACTCATGAATTTTTTTAGACATTTTACTGACCTGAAATGAACATGAGCCTATTCATTTATAAAGTTATGGAAATGGGAATTGTACTTCACCTAAAATTTGCCCAATACTACTTATTACCTGCTACCATATTTATTTATTTATTTCATCTAATTCTCACAAAAACTATACTGTATCAGGACACTAAAGATTAGTTCAACAATATATACCTAAAACTAATAGGTGTTAATTATAATGAAAATCACTTATCCAAGTGAAAATGCCTATTTTATTTACAAAAGCAATTTTTTTACCTTTATTTTATTTATTTATTTATTTTTACTTTTATTTGGTGCCAGGGATCAAACCAATGCCACATGCATCCTAGGCAAATGCTCTATCACTGAGCCACAAACCCAGCCCCTACAAAAGCACTTTTCATGAAAATATTAAATATGAACCTCAATTATCACAATGATAGAATACTATGTTCTGACTAATAACTAAGAAGAAATTATTGTTTCAAGTGATGTTATTAAACAGATGTCAAAAGTGGCAATAAGATCATGATAAAATGAAGTGCCTTTGGATACAATATACCAAAGTTATATAACTTTGTGATATATTATATCATTATATAATATCAATTCAATCTAGAGAGAACATCAGATAAAACCAAATCAAGGACATTTCACAAAATAACCAGTAGTGCACTTCAAAAATGTCATAGTCACGAAAGACAAAGATAGATTGAAGAATCATGTTACTGCTTTCTGCTGATTCTGATATATTCGGATCATCATTCTGAAGATCAGTGGTCATTACAAAGTCCTGGATTTTTAAATGTAGAGTGCTTGCCTAGCACCTTATGAGGCACTGGGTTCTATCCTTCACACCATATAAAAATAAATAAATAAAACAAAGGCATACTGTCCATCTACAACTACCAAAAAGAAAAAGAATTGGGAATGATTTCATGTCGCATCCAGGATATTCAGTAAATTCTATGAGGTAAGCTTGTTAATATATTATTTTCAATTCCCACTAGACATTATAATCACTAAAAGATTCCCTCTAAAGTAATACTCTAGTTAAATGAAAATTAGATCACCCTAAGTTAAATTTACATATGTCATTTCTTACTAGGGCTGTATATTTTTCTTAATCAGCACCTTAACTTAAATTATGAGAATTATCACAGTTACTTCCATTGTCCAAACAAGAAAGATGGCAAAAGTAAGGAAAAGAGAAAGGGAACAAGGAGGAAGGAATTGGAACTACTTTGAAACACACTGACTAACCCTGGCTGACTACCACAGGCTTCAGGCTAGAAGGGAGCATCCTGGATTGAGTAGATTTAAATTTTTAAACCATGGAACAGGTCAGATGCAGCTTTTTTACCTGGAGGTCTTGCTCCAGAACCTTCCTGCCTCAGGGCAGACTGCAAGTCTGCTGGTCGTGGTTACCTTTAGGTACGTGTAATCTTTAGTCAACTACTTGGCTCTGCAGGTTGTGATCCCAAGGACAAGCAATAAAATTTGGAGGAGCTCTTATAATAAGGTGGAGGTGTTCTCCTTAGGTATTTGTTGGCATGAGAAGAGACCCAGCCAATAAAAATATTTTTAAGGTTAAGGTAAAAGGGGGCATATCTGTTTAAAATAAGTTTCTAATAAATAAAGATCAGCTTTCGTATTTAATTAAAATTGGATGGAGGCATATATGTTGGTTCAAATGTGTTGTTCCTGATACAAATGCTCAGACACGAGAAAGATCTCCTGGGAAATTAAAAGGCCTGTATGAGGGGAGAATTGAGCAGACCAGAGACCCAGAGCATCAGCACACAGAGCTAAAATAAGCGTAGATGCACCGAGTTTGACTGATTCTCAAGCTCTTCCCAGATCTCAGATTAGCTGGGTATTACTGCAGGCAGGTCTCAGCTGTCCATGAAAATGAGAACACATTTTAAAAGCTGCATTTGAATTTTAAAGGTACTCAACATTTCTAGTATTGTTTACCGAAAAAGGTCAACACTGGAGTGTTTTATTTATGCGCAGCAGAACCTCAGTCTAACAGCGCTAGGCTTCCCACGTGACATATGCTGAGGATGTGTTAAATTCGTAGTTCCAGAGCCAAGAATATTATTTTTCAACTCAGTGAATGCATTATTAAAAGAACTCTGCTTTGCTCACCACCAGAAGATGGGGCAGCGGTGACCCTGAATTCTGAAGTAAGGGGACACTAAGCTACTGACTCACTGCCTGTAAACTCTAATGACCATGTCCCCAAATCCATATGCTACCCCATACCTCTCTCCTAATCTCTTTTGGTCAACCTAGGAAAAAAAGAAAAATAAAAACATTTAAATAAAATGCATATAAACCTTCAGTTTCAGACATAAAATTTGGGATCCTTTGGACAATAAGTGTTTTGCTGAGATGTATGCTTAGTGTCCTTTCCATATCTTGGATCTGGACAAGCATTCATATCAACCCCAGTTGTTCGTGCAAATCAAGAATACAGAGTACTGATTCCTTCAAATAAGATCTGTGTTAAAATCATTAAATGTCCATGCAAGTGATTTTTAATTAACTGAACCAGAAATAATACATATCCATTTTATGACAGTGAAGGGAATTATTAACTTTAGTAAGCCAAGAATATATGTAATATAAATATTTTGTACACAACCAGAGATATGAAAAATTGTGCTTTATATGTGTAATATGAATTGTAATGCATTTTGTTGTCATATATAAAAAACTAGAATAAAAATATTTTTTAAAAAATGAGAATCACAATTTTAAAAAATCTTCTTAGGAATAAATCCAGAGTTTTAAATATACTGTGGACAACACAAAACTAATGCCAAGAGAATACAGAAACACTTTAATCATTTATACTCTATTCTATAAAAGGCAAATCTTCTGATAACTCCAGAAATTTTTCTTTTTTATATAAGTGTTCTTTGTTTGGAAAAATGTTCTCTTTTAAGCAACTCCCTTAGTGCATCTTACTACATAATTTTATTTATAGATGTTAAGATTTGCATATGACTTTACCATATACTTCTCTTGCATAAAGCAAATTTGTGACAAGAAATTAAATATGGAAAATAAACAAATGACCAGAATCCCCAAATGCCTGAAAATGTATGCCTAGTTTTATCTAATACTTTCATTTAAAAATAAGAATATAAAAATTTTAAGTCTTAAGGATATTTCTGAAGATTATGACTTTTAAATCACACTTTATGTGATATACCTTCTGAAAGCTCAGAATCTTTATATTAAAAGAGCTGGTGCCAACATAGTTTGATTCAATTACACAAATATGTACAGAACTCCCAGGGCACAGTGTCCACTATGCTCCACAGAGATGATACAAGATTAATTAGGCACTATCCACTGTCCCTCTTGTCCACAGATGGGCTATCAGGACAGACATGTGTATAACTTGGTTGTGATATACTGGAGATCAATGTTATACTCTAGTGAGATGAATAAGATCCTCTGGCAGCCCAGGATAAAGATTGAGGATTCTGGAAGAGGACATGGGCACAGGGAGGGTAATGGCTCAGCCAAGGAGGTAACATCTGAGCAGAGCCTTCAAAGATGAATGAGATTAGACCAGACAGAGGAGAGGTATTCCCAGTAGGGAAAACAATCAGCTGGCACATGCCAACTTCTTCACATTAGACTTTTTTTTTTTTTTTTAAGTGTTTTCTTTCAAAAAGTTTAAGTTGGTAATGTTGAACAAAAAAAAAGTCTCCAGATGGTTCCTTCCTGACTTGTTGTTCTTCTCCCAAGGGCTCAGGAAGTTTGGGGAAATGCATGTAGTAAGTGGAGGAGAGGACTTGACCTTTGTAGACACAGAGCAAGTGAGAACGCTGCGATACTGAAATGCAGAGGGGCAACAGCACAGTGGCCTGGGAGAGAGGAGCGCTGCGGCTGCACAGAGGCATGGAGAGGAAAAGCCCAGGGCAACCACATCTTTTTCCAGTCTGCTTAAAACACAAGTTACATTAGTCTTCTTATAAAAGAGCAGCTGCCTTACAAAGAAGTCTGCAAAGGGCAATCAGCTACAGTTCTGCAATGGCTGTGCTCTGTGCTGGGACCTGCCAGCAGAAGGGAGGACAGAGGGAGCCCCATCCTTCTCTTCAGCTCTTTAATCCCTAGTATAGTAAGAGGAGAGGAAGGTTGGCTGCAGATTGCATGTTTGTGGTGTGTTCCTCTTCTGCCAGGTGGGGGGTGAAAGGGCAGCCAGGTCTCCTAAAGGGAGGAAGGACAGCTGGGAAACCCCTTGCCTTCTGTTTAGGTGAAAAATGGGGGAGACAGGACTAGAAGCCCCTGGGTTCTAATGCTCTGTGAAGGGGCTGGGGTACAGGTGCAGAGCTTAGGAAAAGGACAAGACTTTCAGCTGCTTTGCAGTGCCTAGGAGCTAACCAGACTGGAGTTAAAAACCTAAGGGAAATTTAGGTTAACTAGAAATTTCTATTTTGCTTATTTCCATTTAATAAAATAAAATTCATTCATTCATATTGGTAGTTAAAAATGAGTGTGCTCTTAAGAGACAGATAAAAATAATCTGGGTTATGTTCATTGTTTACTTTTGTTGGAGTCATCTACATGGAGACCTGAGTTGTGGGAGGAATGCATTTAGGAGAGCATGCCTTAGAGATTTAACTCTTGCATTATTTTCCATACTAAAGAAGATGGCCCCTTAGTCACTTGCACCTCTTCTCTGGGTGTATGGGCCTGAGGCGGGGGTAGGGACTGAGTGCCCTTTGCTCAGGATACGTGAGCCCTGATTTGGTCTGGGGTCTGCTACGCCCTCACTACATAAACTCCTGCTGTTCACAGTTTTCTCATGTAAAAATGGAAGAAGAGGGTTTGAGATTAGACATTTTTCATGGCTGCTTCCTGCTGCAATGTTCTCTGATTGCACAGAACAATATTATGTCCTATGGAAACGTTTTCCTCCTCCTAGGTTTTGTATATTTAGTTTTTTAGAGCTACTGTTATAACAAAATGCCCCATCTAGTGTCAAAACAGGGAACATGGTCCAGGAGTGCAGAGCGAGGAATGGCGCTTAGAAGGATGGCGGCTTTGGGGCTCAGAATGGTGGCTGGTGTAAATGCAGCCCACTGGTCTTTGCTATACCCCACTGACCCTACTTGGATAAGTGGAGCATGTTTTAAAAGACTGTGTTTTACAACTTTTATGTGTGACGTACTATACCAGCACAGCAGGACTTTTTTTTTTTTTCAAGGTTGTATCACATAATCTTTCTTATCATTTTTGTTGATATCTGTCACCATGAACACAATCGAACCTCCTGGAGAGGGGCATGGCTGTCAGAGGGCAGCAACTTCCTTAGAAGAGATTCTGGGTGACCCAGGCACCATAGCCATGGAGCATTTCACTGAGCCTCTGGGAGTTGAGCAGGGTTTTAATCACGTCACTCTCTCTTTCTCATCACCTTTTTCTCAAATGCGCTCACAAGGGCAATGTCTCTGGTTTAACACTGACCACACACTCAGAGAACTTTCCAGGTTTTATGTCATCCTGGCCCTCTTCTCACTCACTGCAGTCCCAGAAGTGAAGGGACCAAGGGGGAAACAGATGTAAATACTGGGACAACACAGGTATCACTGAAGCAAATGATCATCTTCCTCCTTCAGCATTTGTCCTATGCTTTTTTTTTTTTCTTTTCATTAACTGCCAGGGCAATTTAATTAAAAATTTTTATATTGCCATATAAAAATCACCTCATTTTGGAACCTGCCTTCCTCTCGAAGGCAGGCCAGCTCAGTGGAATATTTGTGGAGTGTCTACTGTGTGCCAGACACTGTCTTAATGATGTCTGGGCTGAAAGAACAAAATGAGCCCCAACTCAGAAGCTCTCTATCATGCTGCCAGCCTTGCTCAGAGCCGTGTGGCCTAGATTACCTGAAGCATGCGCTGCTTGTGACTGGAGATCTCAGTGGCTAGGGATCTTCTGTTTTCTGTCCTTCCACTTGAGTCTCCTGTTGGTTAAACCCCTCCCCACAGCTCCTTATCTTTGAGAATGCTTCAAGACTATGGGGTTCTAACAACTCACCTGCTTGCTAACCTGCATTGATCTTCTTTAACTGGCTGCCTCTGTGACCTCCATTACTAGTCCTTCTTCTAGGCATTCACAGAACTCTACTATCTACTAGTACCATCCAATGTCACTATAGGTTTTGCAGGCCAGTGTCATCTGCCTTTACTATGACTCCACATCCCTAGGTCAGCTTGGTTCTCATATATCCCAAAGTTCCCTTAACTCCCACATCCTGCAGTCCCATGTTCCTGCTCCACAATCTTCAAGCCCTCAGGTAGAGTGATGGTCTCCTCTCACTTCTCCTGGTCAAACCCCAATCTCAATTCAGGTCTGGCAGCTGAGATAATCATGAGTACAACTATTATATAACACAAGGAAAATGTTGAGAGATACAATTGGATACTATAAGCTTCTTCAGGATAGAGAAACCATTCAGTTCTAACAAAGCTATGAGATTGTTTGGACCCCTCGATTTATATGCTATGGAGTTCTTGAGGCAGTAGAGCGTAGGAGTCTATCCCAGGGGTAGGAACCACAACAGGATGTACGTTCCCACCCACCCCAACCTCTCTTCATTCTCCTTCTGCTGGCAACCTCTAGACTTTTTGAGTTTGGCAGGATGTGAGAGACCCTTGTAGATAGCTAATCATTCATACATAAAAGCAGGAATCTGGTCTGGCATCCCTGGTGTGTGTATACATGTGCATAAAACAGAGAGATATATAGGTCCTTAAATGTGTTGCATCAAAGCTGCCATCACAACTCTAAGAATGTAAGGCTGTTAGTGAAGGGTGTAAGCATAGATGTTTAGAATATTTATTTGTTTATTTATTTATTTATTTATTTATTTATTTTAGTAGTGGGAGCTATTAGAGATGTATGGAACACGAAGATCGATCAAGGATCTATGATTTTTCAAAGTACTATATTAAAATATGGGTGTGTAACAGTCATACAAAATCTTAAAGCACCTCTCTAAAATAGTCATAGCAATCAATCAATGTTTTTAATTAAGCTGAAATCCATACACAGATGTAGAAATGCTTAGTCCCAGCTGTGGTTCCTGACAGTCATCCTCAGAGATAAATTTCCACAATAGGTGTTTCAATTAAGACAGTAATATTTGTCAAAAGGTAAACCATAAACACATAGCCCCTTGAAACACTATTGAACAAGTGTAATTTATGCTGTAGTTGGTGCACCGCATTTTAGTACTGCTTTGATTTTATCAGCATTTGTCAATTAATCAACGTGAACCTTGTAAAACATGTTCTCTTATTAGTGAGAACAGGCAATTGCTTGCAGACTTTGAAGGAAAGGTCATTTAATAAGTTGCTAATTGTTCAAAGATAGATTTAAATTTTTAAAAAAAGGTATACTCATTATTACTGTACCTAAACAGGATACTGTATATGCTTAACCTTGCCAATTTAAATATGGTCAATGGTTTCTTTTTTTTCTTTTTCACTAAACAGCAGAGAAAGATTAAGACATAAATTAATCTAACTTTGGGGTTTTAAATTTTATTTAAAGAGCCTCTTATTGTCATTTTTGCCAGTTTAGAGTTATAAGCCTCAAGGCTATGATTATAAACTTATGAACTATATTTCATTGGCAAAAAGTGAGGAGAAAAAGAGAAACAAACAAGAAATGGAGCAGCACAAAAGGACTATGCAGTGACAATATTCTATTTTTTGTATTTGCCTCAATTCATTCTTCATTTCTCTAGATGACATGTCAACTCCCCACTTCTCACTGCTAGTTCATTTTCAGGTCAGTGAGTGAGAAAGAAGCTGCTGCGTCAAGGCCCCTCTTTGGGTAATCAGTGCATCAGCGCACTTGTCAACTCTCCTGGCAATCAAGAAAGCATCTGAACTCAAGAGTCACATCAACACCAGTAAGCATTCTGCAGCCAACTAAGGTATGCAACTGGGTTTAAGATGTGCAACATACCTTGGAGAACAATTTCTACAGTGGTGTCTGCAGGGCTGAATCGAGAAATCCGTACCATCTTACAAGACTCACAGGAACTTAGGATGAGATGGCTTGTCCTAAGGCATTTGTTACAGTAGGAATTTTGCAAAGAGTTTACAGAGACAGTTTGTTGAATGGTGACGAGTCTTACCGGATCCCGACTCAACAAACTGCTTTGCTGCAGAGCCCCTTTTATAAGAGTTAGGAGGCCCAGGTTGCTCTCTGCCTGCTCAAACTGGCTCATCTCTCCATCCCATTCCATTCTGTTCTCAGTTCCAAATAAGTCACTATTTCAGGCACATTTCCCTAAGCAGATGCAAACACCCTTTTCCAGTGCCAGACTCCCTTGGGCAAATTAGGTTTCTTGGAAAAGGGTCAAGGAGCAATCAGACACCTACTAGAAACAAGCCTGTAGTTTCAGGTGATGTTGTCATTCATGTAGACTACAACAACTCAAATTTTAGACACTGGTTGGGAAATAATGCTGAATATGATAGGGGTAGGTATGGGGAGCAAAATCCTGATATCAGCAGCCAAAGTTTCCTTTTATTGTCATAATACATGGACTTATTTTTTTATGGGAACTAAACCTGATGGTAATAAGAGAATGGAAAATTTCCTTTTTAATATTTCTAATTCAAAACTGCCAAACAAATTTTAATTTCTTAGTACAATTATCATAAAAGAACTTTTTATATACATATATAAGGAGAAAACCATCCTACCTAACAAACATGAAGTGTTTCTGAAATAGATACTTCCTTATATTTCTGTTGTTGTTGTTGAATCAATCATAAGGAGAAAGTCTATTTTATGTTCTTTTAATATTTGCCTGTATTAACCTCAGCCTTGTTAGCTTTCTTCCACATATTCAGATTCTCTCCAAAACAGAAGTGACGAGTGGTAAATGCAAATGGGGGAAGGAAAGCTGCTTGGTAATACCAAGCTGCAGGTAATACCTGCTTCCCAGTAGGAGTTGTTTCTATCTAAAACATATATACCATGTTAAGAAGCCAGAGGGAAAAATGAATGGATGTGGATGGCAGGTTTTCATTTGTTTTTCTGACATCTAAGAATACTGTATATAAATTCGTGTGTTTCAATTCAAACACTTCCGTTATCTTGGAGGTCTTAATCATTTGTAATAGCAGTTTCTGAAGTGTTCAAAGTGTGTGCTTAAGGAGTATTATTGGCATTCAACATAGTCATAGTACATTAAGCAGATTTACAGCCTCAAATGTGGTTATCCTTGATCATCTTCATTTAAAACTAAGTTTAGGCTGATGGGGTAGCTTAGCATTCTCCTAGTGTTTCAGCCTGTTAGTTTTGCTTTACCAGAACATCTGGCTCTGCTGGGCTCCCTCACACTGTTCCAAATGAACCTACAATTCACAAGATGAAGTGGGGGCAGAGGAGGACGGCAAGGAAAATTCAAGTAAGAAGTGTAGAAGGGCAGCCTTTTAAAAAATATGCCTGGGGCTTCTGGGGTTGTTACCCATGGTCCCCAAGAGTTAGGGGGGCACATCATGTCATTTGGGTCCACATGGGGAGGTGCCAGAGTTGGTCAGGAGGCAGAGAGAGTAGGGGGAAAATGTGGACAAATGCCTTCACTGTGGTTTCCCTGGGAAAGAATGGGTGACGCAGGTAACCAGGCTTAGGATTGGCTAGTTGGAATGATTTCAGCAGGTCCTGAGGTACAGAGTGGTTCCTAGTTATTCAGTACCTGGCTTTGGTGACCTAGGTCAAGAAGATAGTGCTCCAGACCACAGGGGGCTAACACAAAGAGGCATGTGGGATACCACCAGGATTGGCTGGTTTGAACATGTATGGCCAGCTCAAAGGCAAGATGTTTGCCATCCCCAGCAAATCGGTAGACCTGGAAGGGACAGTCCCTCTTCAAGCCCAAGTCTGCAAGCCCTCCACATGTTAAAACATCATAGAATAGAGAAAAAAATTTAAATATAATTCCACAGGTAAAGAGTTTCTCAAACTTACAGTTCATAGAAAACACCTGGGTATGTGCTAGATATAGATTCTGAATCAGCAGATTGGGTGGAGGCTGAGACGGCGTTTCTAATAAACTTCTAGGAGATGTTGGGACTACACTCTTGAATAGTCAGTGATAAAACTGTTGCCAGGAGTCTTCTCTCTGGGCCAACTTGTACCACAAAAGGAGCTAACATTTATTAAACTCTGCTGAGAGGCACTGAGGATACATACTTGAGCTTGTTTTCTCCAGATAACAACTTTTTTTCATAAGAAAATTTATCCCAATTTCATAGATATGGGATTGGAGATTCAAGGCAGTTAAGTGACCTGCCAAGGTCACTTAGCTATAAGTTAGAAGATACAAATGTATCTGGCCTAAATACCCATTTTCCCCATTGCAACTTAAGTGCAGATGGCACTACTTTGATGGAAAATAAAAACCATCTATTGGTAAAAAATTCATAAAATAATAATAAGTTCAGAGACATGAATAGTGGCCCATTTATAATCTGGGAAACAAGAGAAATTCAAAACAGTATTCATTATCTCAGGATCAAAAATAGATAGTGGGGATTAAATAACTGATAAGTTTACCACAGACATTCCCAAAACACTTGCAATGGGATTCCCTATTAAATGCATGTTTTATATTTTAAAAGTGATACAAGTATGCAGTAAAATATATACAATAAAAAGTTAGACTTCCTCCTAAACAGTCCTAGTCTGAGTTCTGCTCAGTAAGCCTTCTAGGACCATTCTGTGCAAATAAGAATATTTTTCATGCAAATTAATTCATTCAGGCATTCCAAGGAGCTGAGGGTGGGGGAGGGGAGCAGTAAACAAAACAGAGTCCCTTATGTATCTTACATTCCAGTACGGCAATTATGTATGTATCCAATGAGGACAAGTAGTGAGGGAGAGGAGTGGATGTTTGCAATGATAAATACAGCTGTTAAGGAAGTCCTCTTGAAAAGGTGATATTTCAGTCAAGGCATGGAGGAGGACTTCCTATTCTACACCTCCTTTTTCCTTTAGAAATACATCAGTAATTACAGATCCACCTTATTCTTTTTAAAGGCTCTAGAGTACTATACTGTTCGTATGTACACAATAGTGCTGGGCATTTTGTTATTTCCATAATAGATATTGGAGATTAATCCTGTCATAATTTGTTAGATGGTCATTTGAGTGGTTATAAAGAGATTTGGGTTTTGCAATATAAATCCTGATTAAATAGAAAGGGCCCTAATGAGGTGTAAGAAGGTATAGATCCAAGTCCTATCTGTGCTGCTCTCTACCTAGGTGGCCTTACCATAGCATTGAGAATTTGTGGACTCCCCTTCTTTGTATTAGTGCTCTACCCTCATGAGAAGTTTCTCTCTTCCTTTCACCTCTTCAGTGATACTACTGTCATGAGGCCTATGGTGCTGTGTAGGGGCTTCTCCACCTGCAGGCCTAGGTGTCATCTTGCTTGCAACATTTTACCTGTGCTGCTGACACAGTTAAATACAAATGTTAACTGTCAAGCTGACAAGCTTTCCATATTCCCCTTGAAGGAAGCATAAGCAGAAATTTCAGGGAACAGTTTACCCTCTGGGCACTGTGCCTGATCTCTCTCACACAGAAAACACAGGGGCTTCCTTAAAATAAAAACAAAATCTTTACTTTTCAGTTATATTTATTTATGCAGATGCAGATGTTTAGTGCTGGACCATATGACTGAACAGATTTTAATTTAATGGAAGATTAGATTATTCATTTAATTAATGTCTGAGGTAGTCCCTGGAATATGTCAGCACTCTGCCAGGCACTATGAGAGGAAGAAATATCAGTGAATTGTTGTTCCTGCCCTTGTCACCATTTTGGATCTTCACAAAGACAGGACACATGAAAAAACACCATCATTCATACCAGTGTGTGGTAAGTAGTACCAGAGGCATTACAATAAGAACTCAAGGAAAGGGGAGGATTCTAGTATTTGGAGGCCATCAATGAAACCTAAACAGGTAACCTGTCCAAGGGATGAGGTAATACAGGGGACTTTGGATGAATGTGTGAGTGAGTGTGTTTGGGAATGTGTGTGCATGGAAGGTGAGCAATAATCATATGTGAAAAGGCCCAGAGAGGGAAAATACAGACTTCATAAAGGGAACACTGAGTTGCCTTTATGGCTTCAGTACAGAACGAGGGGAGTGAATGTAGATGACAGGAAATGGTTGGAGTAAGAGGGTCCTGAGTCCCCTACTTCGTTACTATAACTAGAGTAAATAAGAGAGTTCTGAAAGATATCAAGGGAAAAAAAATCACCTTCTTCCTCCTTTTTTGCTTTTTTTAGGGGTATGAAAAGTTGTGTACTTTGGAAATAGGATTTTTCCATTTGTGATTGTAGTAATTTTTTGAAGGCAACCTAATATTTATCAATGTACCATTTGCCAATAGTTTAAAAAGGTAAATGGTATGATAAGGCCTGTAACCAAAACCAATAATCTCTTCTCTACTACCCTTCCTGCTCCTCAGAGAAAGGCATTTCATGTTTTGTTTTTGTTTAATCATGAAAAACACTTACATGCTGGGCGAGCAACATCTTACACAAGTAAGACTTTTGCTCCCACCAATTGTTCTCAGTTTGGTTAATTCACAGTCTTGCCCCATGTGCTGCAGGAAGATGTTAGGCCTAGTTCTTTAACCCACCCTAACTTCAAAGAGGCTGAACCCCACAATGGAGGAAACTACTCTTAACTTTTGGTTCTGATATTCGCTACCTGAGATTTAAATACCACGTGCATATTATTTCTTCAATTATAATTTTTAGGGATTTCCTCATATGTTATTATCATGCAAAATGAGAAGAAACTAGCACTCATACCATCATCACCTCCCAATAAACTTTCCTCCCCCGTTTTTCTTGGTTTAAAAACCATTTGGGGATTAAATCAATATTCTATGTTTACATTATTTTGACCATGTAATCTTATTCACTACTGAGGCAAGTAATGTAAGTGTACACTTTTAATCTTATTCAACAATTTGTTTTTCCTTTTACTGTCTTTTATCCTATTCTCTCTTTTTTTTTTTAACCTCTTTTACTAATTGTTTCTGAATGATTCAAAGGAACTACAAAACCCCCATTAAAATCACTATTTTTTTTTAAATTAATTTTTATTGTAGGTTGTTCAAAACATTACATAGTTCTTTATATATCATATTTCACACTTTGATTCAAGTGGGATATGAGCTCCCATTTTTACCCCATATACAGATTGCAGAATCACTTCAGTTGCACAACCATTGATTTACATATTGCCATTCTGGAGTCTGTTGTATTCTGCTGCCTTTCCTATCCTCTACTATCCCCCCTCCCCCCTCCCCTCCCCTCTTCTCTCTCTACCCCCTCTACTGTAATTCATTTCTCCCCCTTATATTTTCCCTCCTTTCCCCTCACTTCCTCTTGTATGTAATTTTGTATACCCCTGAGGGTCTCCTTCCATTTACATGCAATTTCCCTTCTCTCTCCCTTTCCCTCCCACCTCTCATCCCTGTTTAATGTTAATCTTCTTCTCATGCTCTTCTTCCCTACTCTGTTCTTAGTTACTCTCCTTATATCAAAGAAGACATTTGGCATTTGTTTTTAAGGGATTGGCTAGCTTCACTTAGCATAATCTGCTCTAATGCCATCCATTTCCCTCCAAATTCTATGATTTTGTCATTTCTTAATGCAGAGTAATACTCCATTGTGTATAAATGCCACATTTTTTTTATCCATTCGTCTATTGAAGGGCATCTAGGTTGGTTCCACAGTCTTGCTATTGTGAATTGTGCTGCTATGAACATGGATGTAGCAGTGTCCCTATAGTGTGCTCTTTTTAGGTCTTTAGGGAATAGACCGAGTAGTGGAATAGCTGGATCAAATGGTGGTTCCATTCCGAGCTTTCCAAGAAATCTCCATACTGCTTTCCAAATTGGCCGCACCAATTTGCAGTCCCACCAGCAATGTACAAGAGTACCCTTTTCCCCACATCCTCGCCAGCACTTGTTGTTGTTTGACTTCCTAATGGCTGCCAATCTTACTGGAGTGAGATGGTATCTTAGGGTGGTTTTGATTTGCATTTCTCTGACTGCTAGAGATGGTGAGCATTTTTTCATATACTTGTTGATTGATTGTATGTCCTCCTCTGAGAAGTGTCTGTTCAGGTCCTTGGCCCATTTGTTGATTGGGTTATTCGTTATATTTTTTTAACATGATCAACCCAACCAGTCAATCCATCTGATCCATTTGTTGCCCAGCCTTCCATCTAGTCTGTTCGTTCTGGTGGGTTTCCAGGCCAGCTGCCTATCTATTGCCTGGGCTCCTTTTAGAGAAAAGGTACATGGGTGATGCATTTGTTGAGACCTTGCATGTCTGAAAAATGTCTTCATATTCACAGGTGTTTGACAGCTAAGTTTGTAACTGGTATCTAAGAGGATGGCATTTTCTCCCAGATTTTCCAACTGTATTTCACTATCTTCTGGCTTCCAGTACTGAAACTACTGGTATCCTCAGTATTTTACATGTTACTTGTTTTCTTTCTTTGAAGGGTTTTGGGATCTTCTTTTTAATCCCATGGTTCTGAAATCTCATAATAAAGAACCAGAATGAGGGTTTCTCCTCATTCATCATTCTGGGCACTTTCTGGTTCCTTTAAATCTGAAAATTCCTGCTCTTCTCACTGAAACTTTTTCTCATGTTATTTTTTGATACTTGTCTCTCCATAGTTTTTTCCTTTCTGGAACTCTTTTGGTAAAATGCTAGTTGATCCACCATTGTTCTTACCTCCATCCCACCTCACCTTCATCTATGCCTGTTAATATGCTTTCTAGGAAGTTTACTTGACTTTATCTTCTATATTCTGAATGACTTTTTAAAAATATAAATTTGAAAACTTTTTATTTTTTTATGTTTTAAATGAAGCTAGATATTTCCAGTAGAGCTTCATATCGCCTCTTCAATATCTTATTTTCTTTCTGATTATTTCTTTTCTATAGAATGCTCTTTTTACTTCATGAATAAAATAGTTTTTCTCATCTTTCTGAAGATATAATAGGGTTTTTGAAGCCATTTTTGTACTTCATGCATTATCTATCTCTTCTCTGGGCCCTGCTGGCACCTCACCCTCTTGCTGCTGCCCTGCTTTGGCCTGTGTATTTTACATTGAGGACTATCCTCAAATAATTTTTGACCCTCACTATTCACTTACATTTAAGACCTTTATATACCTATGAATAGAAAATATAAATTTAAATACAGAAAATATAAAAATTCATTTATATTTAGGGACATTAAGTTCCATTTCCAACTTTGAAGGGTGCAGAGTATACTTATTGCCAGGTGGGCGTCCTTGTGTGGTAACTGGGGTGGGAATCCAGCCATTTCAGTGGGGATTCCAGATACCAGTGAGGTAATTTCTTTGGACCATTTAGTTTTTCCAAATAAGAATCTTCTAACTCCTGCCTAGAGCCATTCCTGGCTGTGGGTGCCCTGGGAACAGAGAAAAGAACAAGGCTAACTACTTCATGTACCATGTTCTACCATCAGTAGCTGCTCTGTAACTACCTGCAATCTATCCCGCCTTTTCCAGTCTCATTCCTCACACCTCTCTAATCCTCTAGTTCCTGTAGGATGAATCAGTTGGCTTCTCTCCAAGTACCTCATGATGTTGACCTCCTTCCATAAGTTTATCATTTTCATACCTGGTAAGCTGGTCTCCTGGAAGCTACTTGCAGTCAGCCACTGAAAAGTGGCACAGAAAACACTTATAGGCAATTAGGGAGAGCAATATGAAAGTGGAGAAGAAGGAGACCTTGGCACCTTGACAGAGAATTAAGGAAAATATTTGACTCTGGAGCAGTTTCTTCACCTTTCTGGATCCATTTTGTTTAACTACAAATTTAGAAGGTTTGTTGAAGTCTCTCCAACTATTCATGATAAAGAGTTCTGACATTAGATCATTTTGCCATTCTTGAAGCTCCGAAGTACATATGCAATTATGCAAACTTACTTGACTGCAGACACTTCTCCTCCCCCCACCCCTTTTAGGCAATGCTTGATAACATACTATGAAAAATCCTGTATTTGTTGATCTGCAACCTTCATTTTAACATGTTTTTGTGAGTTTTACAACTTTTGCTAAATGTTTTCATTAAGAAAGAAAGGGAAAACATAATATTTTAAAATTCTTATTTATTGATGCTTTCTCCCATAGCAGGATATAAATTTTAGAGTGGGAGAAAAATCTATCATGATTTAAATGAAGCTAGATATTTCCTGTAGAGCTTAATATCTCATCTCTGTAGCACCATCAATATCTAGGACAGCTGAACACCAAACCATTGGCTGAATGGTTGCATAGTTGATTTGATTTGGTCATGAACACAGTCAGATTGCTGGGACACATCTGGCAATTTTGGCAATCAATGAATGAAATGAATCAACCATGTAGTGATCAGACTGACTGCTCAGTGATCAATGTGACCAAAACAGAAAACAACTGTGGGATAATGTAATCCTTTGGTTGCAATGGTATCAGAATACAACTTATGTGGGCATTCATGTTGGAATACTGTTTAATGCTAGCATTATACATTAAACTGTAAGAACTACTTCTGTTAGTGAAATACTTTCACTTTTTATATCAATCTACTGAAATTATCTGAAATGAAGAAACTGTGCTACATGTTGCTAGGAATAAAAGAATGTTCAGCAGAAAAAAAAGATACAAAAATTCTACCATAAAAAGATCTAGGAATCAGATGTTAGCTATCAGTAACTTTCCATATAACCTCCAATAAGTCTTTGTTTTCTCACTGGTAAACAACAGTATCCTCAAAGATCTTGTAGTTTAGTTGATTACATATACAAATTTGGAATTTTTCTCGTAATGCCTACTAACATTAAAAAATGAATAAATATTTTGATGTTCTTTAATTCATTACATGCGATAAGGCCCACTCCTTTTCTTTAACTCAGGAACTCCATAAGAACCTGGTGCAGTGTTATCCTTTTCTAGATGTGTCTCTTTCCCCTCCACTCTACTAAGTTTTTAAAGTCTTCTAATTATGTGCATCTTTTCATTTAAAAAGTCTACCCTAAAAACACACTTTCCTTTTTTCTCAAATGGAAATTTGTCAAAAGTCAATTTTGTCTCATCCAAAAAACTGTGTGTTGGCATCAGAGGGACCAGCACTGAGGGATGCCCAACTACATGGGACTTTCATGTTAAAATGGGGACAGACCAAGTTGGTGGGTCACCTTGGGTGACAGCCTGCGAGAAGACAAGAGTTGAAATGTCACTCCTCTTATTAGAAGTACTCTTCTTTCATTGCTAAACAGCTGTAGAAAGCAATCAAACACCAGATGGATGATGTATTTATTGACCTTTAAGTTTCCTTTATACCAGTGGATTTCAGTTCTGGCTGCTTAGTAGAATCATCTGGTTAGCTTTTTAAAAATTATACTACTCCCTGATTCAGTAGATCTGAAGGTAAGTCCCTGTCAATGGCATAAATGTTTAAAGTACCCTAGATGAATCTCATGTAAGCCTCTGAAACAATGTTTTACACACACTGATATTCAAAAGATAGGTCTAGTTAAGAACTATTCACGACAAAAAGAAATCTACTTACAACTTCTTGCCTTTTAAATACTGCACGCAAGTTTCTACTTCACATATAAAAGAAATTAGAATCCACAAACTGACTTTATTAAGTTATATTTATTCACATAGAGTTTGTGCTATGTAATTTTCTCCCCTGTTGTGTCTGCATCCTGAGCACCAATCATCACATCTATTGATATCATTTTTTAAATAAGAAACCATAAGGCTGAAGATTCAGCTCAGTGGTACAGTACTTGCTTAGCATGTATGAGGCTCTGGATTCAATTCCTAGCACCATGGGAAGTTAAAAAAAAAAAAGAAGAAGAAAGAAAGAAAGAAAGAAGGGAAAGAAAAAAAGAAAGGAAAAAATGTTTAGGCCACAATGGCACCAAAAGATTTAATATTCAACATCTCTAACTTCAAGGAACTATCTTAAAATATATGAAATGGGTCTAAATGACTGAGGTGAATGTACTGAGTAGGTAGGATTTCAAGAGGGCCAGGAGAACTGTGTTCTAATTAGAGGGCCAGACAGGGCATTCCAAATAGGAAGAATAGCATTGGGAGCAGGTAAGAAGCAATTAGACTACCAAATTTAAATATTGCATATCTAAATAATAAAGTTCATATCGGAGGAAAGCAGACCATATATAAGCTGTATATGAAGCCAACTGATGAAGAAGGAAAATATTTAGCCCAATCACCTTTTTGGTGATAACCACTTAAAATATTGCAAAGAAGAATTAGGCAGCCAATGATGCATAGTTCAGCATAAGCAAAATGACAAATTTGGTCTTTAACACAGAGAATGAGTCACTCAACAAGGACAACATAGCCCCGTCCCTTTCATGCTGGTCTCAAGGAGGGGACTTGATCACCCAGACCCAGAGGCAGATGCTATACAGAACCCTGCCAAATCCCTGAGGCTTCCACTTTATCTGAGCCATGAGGATTCAATGTTTAAAGAACAGATTTAGAACAGAAATCATGCAAGAGATTCGTGCTATCTTAAATGTCACGTTATATGATTAATCAATCACTGATTTTTAAATTACTTTTATAATGTAATGGCCTTTCCTTTAGATTTTAGAATTAAAGTACCTCTGCTCCATTTGTCTTTGCCTCTTAAAATAGGCACATTTTTCATATTTTTTCCAATATATGGTCTCTGTGCAAGATATTAACTAATGCCAATAAATAATCTTGGTATGTGTCTACTCAGGAAGTCGGCTGACAAAATTAACATTTAGAAGTAGGCACCACTGGTTATTTCACACATTATTAACTTATATTACAATTCAAATAAGCTTACAGCTGGCAAAAAAAAAATCTCTTCTGTAAAGTGATCTCAAACATAATAGGCTTAATCAGAGATAAATTAAATTAGGCAGCCATGCTCACTATAGCATATTAATTCTGCGTAGTTATTAAATACATTTTCTCTTATCAGTGGTGTGAACAACATTTTAGGTAAACAAATTCTTTAAGAAGCTAGCAAATAAAGTTTGTTTGAGATGCTGTGTGCCTGACATTTTCCCATGCCTTCCTAAAAATGATAAATAATCTTTTCTGCTAATAGTGGCACTAGTTTAAGTCCCCATAAATGAGTCAACTTCACTCCCAGGCAATTAAGCAAAAGAACAGCAGACAAAACTGCCATGTGTGGTGCTGGATTCTTCCAAAGGGAACTTTTTCTATGGCAATTTTAAAAAAAAGGCCTTAGCAAGTGATATCTGGAGTAAGGTTATCCAGAATAAAAGACAGTGAATATTCATTAAGTTAAAAAATTGATGCGACTCTTTCTCTTTTTTGGTTGACCTATGTTGCCTTGGAATATTCAAAGAAGGAAAATCTTATGGCTGATAGCTATTTTATAAACAAGCTCATAACACTGGCTCTTTCTTTCCTTAAATGGCAGTAGTCTAAACCAGCAAGCTAGCACATATTCCATTGGCTGTGAAAAATTCTTTCGTAAAGAAAAGTTAAAAGATATGTCTCAGATTTTACACACCACACCCTACATGCTCGTGTTACCCGCCTGATGCACTTTTGCAATATTATCTTATGGTATTATTAATCAACCAGGCCCTTTCATTTCTATATCCAGAAGTAATTCACAACAGAAGGCATGACCCCCAGCCCCTGCAAGTCTGAGAAACATGTTTGACATTCTTTGTGCTTTGCACATTTAAGACGCAATGTAAGGTGACAAGAACATTAAGCTGCCCAGTGAGCAAAATGTGAAACTAATCACTATCTGTTCCTAGCTGTGGGTACAGTAATTGGCAAATTAAAATGCCTGAGAATGGCTGGGCCACCTGAATCAGAAAGCATCACCTTGGAATGGTTAATGAAGATAAATGTATGCAACTAGCTTTACTGACAACTCCCTCAAATACCAGCAGACTGAAAAAAGGCAACCTCACAGTACCTTCTTTCTTACACACCATGTAAAATTTTTGTTACTATAAGGAAAAAAAACTTAATCAGGTTCCATATGTCATACATGCATACTGGCTGAATTCAGACTTTTACTTACTTTTGAAAAGTCAATGCTTTTCTTTTAAATCTGGCCAACTGAGATCGGTTTCCTTATTAGTTATTGAATTTGTTGCTTTGTGACAGCCGGATTCAAATAAATGTAAAGGTTACTGAAAAGAAAATAACTTCATCTTAATAAACTTGCTACCATTCTTCACTCATTCATGCATCCATTCGTCCATTTATTTGACACTTACTGAGTATCAAGCCAGGCACAGTGCTTGAAACTTGGTATCTCCCTAAGCAGAGGGTGAGCCCTGATCCCCATGCAGGCAACTTGGGATGATGCTGCACTATTGTGGAGATTTCAAGACTTAAAGATGTGTCCCCCCCACCACCCCCATAGCCTTTCAAGAGAAGACACTTGAGTTGAACTTTAAGATGATTTCTGAAGAGATTTTTGAGGGTGAATGTGTTTGAGAATAACATTCCAAGCTGAAAGGATGGGACATGCAAAATAAACAAGAAGGTCATGGTCTGCTTAGAAGCAAAGAGATTGCCTTTAGAATATATGAAGGAAATAAGTACAGGAGCAACAGGCCAACAGACAGTGAAGATGAAAGCTGGGCCAGGCTGAGAACAGGAAGGCCCTGCAAGGCATGTCAAGGAATCTGTGTTTAATCCTGAGGGCAGTATTTTTCCGAACACATGCTGGAGAAACCTGAGGTTCTGGGAAGAGGAGGGCTAAGGGCAAGAGGAGGTGGGGCAGCGGGGACTCAGGCGCTAAGCCCTTACTTCAACCACATTAGTTTTGCTAAAATTTGTTGTGTATGTTGGGCCATCCTCTTATTATCACTGTTTGGATTACTTTTTACTTTGGGACAATTTTAGGTACACAGAAAAGTTACAAAGATAAAAAACAGAGAATTCCTAGACACCCGTCTCCCAACTGCCCATTTGTGAACATCTTACGTTACCATGGCTCGCCTGTCACAACCAAGAAAACAACACTGGTGCGTGACCGTTAACTAAACTCCAGATCTTCTTTGGATTCCACTAGTTTTTCCACTAATATCCTTTCTCTGTTCCAGGATCCAATCCAGGATACCCCATTGCATGAGTCATTGTGTCTCTTTAGGTCTGTGACAGTTCCTCAGTCTTCCTTTGCTTCTCATGACACTGCGTCTTAAGGAGTATTTTGTCACATATTTTACAGAATGTTCCTCTCTTTGGGGCTGTAGATGCTTTCCTCATGACTGGCTATGTTTATTGGGAAGAATATCACAGAGGCAGGGTATGCTTTTAATCATGCCACACGAGGGGTGAGCAAATGATACCAACATGAATTATTGCTGGTGACATAAACCTTGGCAAACAGGTTAAGGTAGAGTTTAACAGGTTTCTCCAGTGAAATGTTACTCTTTTTCCTCTTTTGAAGCCAGTCAATAATACAGCCCACATTTACAAGAGAGTCAGCTTCATTTTGTAGAGAAGAATTCTGCCTTTACTATTTGGAAGTCTTCTAAAAGAGGATTTGTTCCTTCTAGTCCATTTATTTATTTGTTTGATCATTTATTTATACCAGGATGAATTCAGGTATATCTTTTCCTTTGAGTTGTAATCAAATACCCTGTTATAACTTTTTAAGGTTAATTCCTGTATCCTTTTGACATGCCTGCAATCTTTTTAAGTGCTTTAATTTTTTTTAAGGACATATCAGGTACTCCTGGTTTGTCTTATATTTTGACTGCCCCAGTCATTGAACCAGCCATTTCTTCAAAGATCTCTAGTTCTTATTATTGAGGATGATATTAAGAAATCAAGATCTGGGTGCTGAGTGTTCTTGATCCTACTGAGTTATCACTGCTCTCAGACCTGCTCACCAAAAAGAGCTAAGAAATGTAATAAAAATTAGAACCACTGGAAAATTTAAATTTTAAATTTTATGTACAATGTTTTTTAAAAAAACAAAATCCAATAATAGATATGTAAGATTTTTATACTATAAGCTTCAAAATATTAATGATATATATTAAAGAAGTCTCATAGCAAAAGAGAGAGAGTTTATGCATATGGATTGGAGCTCAATATTAAGATACAGATCCTCCCTAAACTGAGCTCGACTATCAATATATTCCCAGTTATAATCACACCCAGCTGATTTTTTTAGAAATGGAGAAGCTAATTATAAAATGTAAATAAGTTTCATGGGAACTAGAATATCTAAACTAATTTTGTAAAGAACAACTAAGATGGAGAGCTTAAACCATCTGACTTGAAGACTTACTATAAAGCTACAGTAATTTTACAGCATGATACTGACATGAAGAGCTGGAGAATCAATGGAGCAGAGTAGAGCCCAGAAATAGATGCACACTTATGTAGTCCTTTCATTTTTGAGAATAGCTATGAGGCATTTCATGGAAAGGAAAGTCTCTTCAACAAATAGTGCTGGAAAAATTAAAAGCCCATACAAAAAATAATTAACCCTACTCTGACCTCACATGATAAATAAAAATTAATTCAATATGGATCATAAATCTAAACATAAAAGCTAAAACTATAAAGCTTAAGCAAGAGAACTTTCCTCTTTCTTTCTTTCCTTTTTTTTTTTTTTTTTTTTTTTTTTTACTTAGCAGTAGTTACTTTATTTTTGGACAACACAGAGGAAAAAATTGTGAAAAAAACCCTGATAAATTAGATCTCAAAATTTAAAACTTATGCTTATCAGAGAATAATATACCAACCACATATGCTTGAAAAACATATCTGATAAAACACTGGTGATATATGTAAAGGACTCCTATACTTTAGCAATAAAAATATGAATAACTAAATATATAAATGAGAAAATGATTTTAATAGTCATTTTATGAAGGAAGACATATGAATGACAATAAGAACATGAAAATAATTCCAACACCTTGTTCAAGGGAAATGAATTTTAAATCATGATAAAACAACAGTACAAACCCACCAGAATGGTTATAAAGAAAAGGACCGACCATAACAAATGCTGTTGAGAATGTGGAGCAAATAAAACTATCATAAATTGTTGGTGGGAATGTGAACAATTACACTGGAAAATTTTTGACAATTGCTTCTGAAACTTATATACCTATCTAGGATCACAATTCTGCTTTTAGATGTTGACCTAACAAACAAAAGCCTATGTTCACAAAAAGACTTGTGCAACAATGTTCACAGTTCATTTTTGCTAGTCAAAGCATGGAGACAATTCATGTATATCATTAGAAGAATAGATAATAAACAAACTGTAATAAAATGGAAAATTACTCAGCAACAAATAGAAAAGAGCTAAAAATAACTTAAGAAGCAATTAGCCCATAAAACCCTTTTTGCTTTGTGAAAGACTGACACAAAAGATCTTGTAACATGTGATTCTATTTATATGAAGTTCTAGAGCAAGAACCGATTTACTCTGGGGGTCGGGGATAGGGATTTACTGGGACCCTTCCATAAAAGTTCATGAGGCAACTTTCCAGAGTGCTATAGATATGGGTGGCACAGGTGTACACAATTATCAGACTCCAGATAATTCACATGTAAGAACTGTATATTGTATCATATGTAAATTTTACCTCAAAAGAAAAAAGAATCATACATAAAATATTGAATGCTAATATGATACACATGCCAAAGAATTTAGGAGGAAATGTAATAATATTTACAACTTACTTTAAAATGTGTCCAAAAATAAGATGAATTCATGGATGGACAGAAAGATGCATTATTAAGTAAAAAAAGAAATATGCACCATGGTAAATAAAAGTGTTCACTGTAGATTTGTGATTCAATTTTTCTGCATGGTAAAACATTTTCTTCATATAGTATGGAAAAGAAAAAAGTCCTTAAAATCTGAGCATTTTATTATTTTTTTTAAAAGGGAAAAAAATTAAAGAAAAAAAGGTGAAAGCTGTGGCAGCTTCATAAATTCCTAGCCATGATTTTTAAAGAGACTAAATTTCCTCATTTATAAAATAAAATAATAAATAATGTCTATTCTTTGGAATCATTAAAGGATTATACTTGTTCGTATGTGTAAAGAGAAGTTCCTGGTATAAATAAGAATTAAGTAGATGTTTTAGCTACTATTTTTAGTAAACAGAGTGAGTGCCTGTGGCTGTAAACCCTCAAAAACAAAGCAATGTTTACATATTTTGTAAAAATAAAATAGTCCTGTTATAAAATCAAAATTTTTTTCTGCATTTGAATGTCATTTATTAAGATCTCTAAGTGAATGAACTAGTAGAAAGGAAATATTACATTTTTAAAAACTCATAAAGCATATTTTTAGAAACGGTATTTCCTTGACTTTCATTCCAGGAAAATGCTAACACACGGCATGAAGCATGCAGGGCCCAGAAAAGAAAGCCTGCCAGATGCGGCAGCAATAAATAGAGCTGGGCCTTGGAGACAACACATGAAAGGAGAATGTGGAGCATTATGTCTCTAACACCCTTCCCATCTGGTACTTTGCCCATTGAGGTTAGGGGATTTGGGGACATTCACCTTTGTAGACCACCTTTAATTTTATCTTCTTACTTATTTGTTCAAAGATAATTTAAATCATAGCCTACTATGAGCTAAGTTCTCTACATGTCTCCCAGGACCTCAGCAAAGCGACATTAAGGAAATTTTAGGGGAAAAAATGTTCCAAGTACAGTATAATGAAAGGTTAATACTATTTACATCCTGCCACCTCCTACTGCAATATTTATTTCAAAAATATAATTTTAGCATTTTAAGTCAGTAGATTAAGCAACAGAATATTTTCACAAATGATAGAAATTCTCAGGGAAAAAAGAGCAGGATTTCTTATGTGGATGGATTATGTCTCACTTTGCTAATGAGTATAAGTGAAAATAAGATTTTGTGAATTATATTATATATGGAACATGTAAGTGATACCGTTTTTATAAATAGATATTTTTTAATGTATGTAGAACTTACTTTCAGGTTGTTTCTGATGAAATAAATAAGCTCTAGAATCGAGAATCCTGAAAATTAATTGCTTCGTCCTATGACTGCTGTCCTTTGAGTTGTCTTTCTCTCTCTCACACACACACATACATACATGCACACACACATGTGAATTATAAGAAACTATGATTAATGGATTTTACCCAGAATTTTTAAACAATAAATAAAATTCTTCCAAATTAAAAAGTACATTCTGTTCCCTAAGCTCATCTTTCAATTTGGATGGGGGTGGGTAATACTACTCTCTGCTGAAATTTAGGGTGTCATTTCTAACAGTGATGACATTGTTCATTAAACAGTGGTATTGCATGTGAAAATTTTCAGATGAATGGAAATAGTCTCAGAATGTATATTTGTCAAATTTTCACTTATTATGTATTTAAGTGTCATATTTGGGGAGATCTAGAAAAAAATGTTGTTTTGTGAAAATATGTATTCCCTATGACTTTTATAAAAAGGAACTTCCTCTCTTACCTCCAGCCACACAAACTAACTTTGTGCTCACAATAGAAGCTAAAGATAAAATTAAAGAAATGCTGGCTGCATGCCAAATCCTGGGATACTAGGGAAGAGAAAGCTGGCTGGCAATTACTCCCTCCCCTTATCTCCCCCAGACTAGGGGTGCTGGTGTGTCTGCACTCTGTCACCTCTGAGTGGAAACATAAGCAGGTGAACCAGATGCCCTGCACATTAATGTCTTATTATTCTTCTCCTTGAGTGAAACCTTGCTGTTAAGAAGAAATAAAATGTTGCATGTAAATGAAAATAGTCACTTAGAAGTCATCTTCCATTGTTACAATGCCAATATACCTGTACTCTTAAAACATCTTTTCAATTTAAATAGTAATGGATTTGTCAAGGTAGTATTTTAGGAGACCTATGCTCAAATTAAGTTTACCTTCAGGTGAATTCACTGTTTTGTAAATGAATACAATTTGCTTAGACTTGTAAAAGGACTAACTTTTGTAGTTCTTCCTAGTGTGGATCTCCTTAGAGTCAAACTCTAAGGGAGCAATTAGGGATCATGAAGCAGGACAGGGAGGGTGTTTGTTGTTATCATGGTAGTTTCCATCAGCCCTGAGTCTACATTACTGTATGTAGTTGAGGCAGTACAACTGCCCGAGAAATGAAACATCATCTAATTCCAACAAGTATGCTCACCCTCATTCATCCAAATTAGGGAGGCTTCCCTTTAGTAATTCTGGCTCTTACACAAGCATCCTTGAGACTTTGTCATTAATTATTTATGTCTATGTCTCAAGTATTAAGAGCACACTTGAAATTGATGATTTTCCTAAGTTCCTAATACTTACCAGTTTTGTTTTCTGCCTAGACCTGATCATTTAATTTTGCCTTCTCAACAATTTTGAGCCTAATGCATTATCTTTAAATTTGGCATAGCTCTTTCTGTATAAAAGAATCCAAATTCATGCTTCAATTTATTCTAAATGAAGTTGCTGGTATTCTTCCCTGAATTAAGACCCACACTTTTCCGCTGTTCTCCATTCCATTTCAAATTTTAATGGGTTATTTTCTCAAACTTTATTTGAAAAATTTATAATCCAACAATATGACTTTCTAAGCTATTTCAGTAGTTTAATTATTACTTTAAAAATTTATGTGGTCCCTGAAATACAAAAAGGAAAAATATGTATAAAAATAACAGCAGGCCTAATCTCTCATTTCTCTGTGGCTTGACCGCGGCTGGCATCAAAACACAGCACTGTATTTCAGAACCAAGAGGACAGAATGGGCTTCCCTAGGAAAGGAGAGGAAGGCAGAGTCTGGTGGTAGTTTAAACAGAGTTCAATGTAACAACTGAGAGGCAGAAAGATGGACAGCACAAGCATTTGGTTTTCTAAAGTAAAATGAACCAGAAACAGAACTTAGAATTTATTAGAATAAGCTACTACATTTATCATATATTAGTAAACATATCAAATAAGAACCCAGGGCCATCAGCAAATCTATCATTATGATGGATACTGATAAGTATCATAAATTTACTGTTAAGAAAACAGCACTAATGATCTCATACTGGGAATATAGTACTAGCCTAGAACAAATTCTACTTAAAAACATATGGGAAGCTAAGACCAAAAAGCATTCCCCTGCTGATTCCACTCAGCCACACATGCCAAAGCAGCATGGTGACAGCCAGCAGAGCAGTGACAGGGAATGTGTGTCAGAATTTCTGACATAAACCCTATTTTCTGAGGACTTATACTGAGTAACAAAAGTCTACTGCAAACTAAACTTGGCACAAAGCTTAGAAGAATTCCATCAAATGTAACAAAAATAAGGATTGAGGGGGGAAGCCCTACAAACTTGATTTTAAAAAACCCAGGTCAATACTTATGAATTAATCTTTTTATGTACAAAATAACATTTGGACAGTGTAAGATCATTTATAGTCTAAAAATTTTCAACATTTCAAGAGAGTAAATAATTGAAAAAAAAAAAAAAGCGATAATTGGACCCAGGAAAGAATGAGTTCGTTCTAGAAATAATTGCTTTTACACTTGAATTTTGTAAGTTGTGTGTGTGTGTGTATGTGTGTGTGTGTGTGTGTCTGTCTGTCTGTCTGTTTCAATGGTGGCAACTGGCTCAGCCCACAAGTGTATACAAAAAAATATAACTGGCAAAAAATGTTTTAATTTCTTAGAGTGTCAAAACAACACATTTTGAAAGTAGTCTAAAATTTAAGAAATACAGCTTTTAAAATTTTAATGTAGAGAACACTTTAAAAAAATCTTAAATAAGCTGGAAACCCTAAATATGCTTTAATTTCAATCTCTTGGGAATTTATGTTCTTAGTTAACTCTAGCCTTCCAATTGTTTTTAGATCTCAGTTTTCAATCACAGGTGGTCTAAGTGTTCAAGTTCTATGTTCCAATAGATAAAATATGATTAATAAGAATTCTAAAACACCTCCAAGCCAAATGACCATGTAGCATCTACAAATATTTATTGCTGTAACATCTATTAATTTTATTATTTTGCCTACTCATTTTATCATTTGTCACATGCTAGGCAAAATGCTCCATAAAACAACTGTAAAAATCTATCAAAAGCTATTCTCTATTTGAGAATTTTTGAGCGCTCCTGTTTTGTGACAGTACAAGACACTAAAATTTTTTAACAGAAAATATATCTGAAATCTTTAACAAGGTACCAAACTTTTTAAGAATGATGTACATTTTCTGATATCATTATGAAACAAAGAGATGAAAGGAAATTTTCTCTTGATCTAAGGGAAGAGAAACTGCCTCTAAAAACAAGCTGACCTCTGAGACAAGAGGTGCAGAAGACTCCACAAATATACTTCAAAAAGTGTCACTCCTGTCCACCAGCTGAGCTTCAGAAGCACAAGGCTGGAAATAACCCCTTTTTCTTCTTTTACTCTCTCTCATTTGTCTTTGCTCTGTTTTCTTTGTCACTGTTCACTCTTCAGACACAATTATACTTGATTGAGATGGAACTGGTAAAGCCACATTAGAAACTACTCATAAAAAGTCAATAGAAAAGAAAAGATACATCTAACAGTAACAAAGAAACAAAGCAGAAACTTTTGTCCACCAGAAGGAAATAAAAGGTTTTGTGACAGAAAATAAAGAAGGGTATTTCCCAGGTGCCTATTCTATGTAGCTAGAAAACAGAAGTGCCATATAGTAAAATCATACATCTACTGCAAAAATGAGATGGGTGCAGACAGGTAATTATCCAGAACAAGCAAAAGACTGGTAAATACTCTGTTTTTAGAGGATGGCCATAGAGGAATTCACTTGTGAAAAACTATTGAACAATTAACTGTTTTGAAAGAAATGGATATTCATATATTAACAGAAATAATTCTAAAAACAATAGTGTTATTTAAAAAAACAAGTCACAGAGGGTATGAACAGATTCAGTGTGCTGCCATTTATGTAACTTAAAAAATATTATGTTATAGCTTAGAGATTAGGTGTACCCCAAAAGCTTATGTGTGAGATCGTGAAATTATTTGATTATGAGAGCTATAATCTAATCAGTGGATTAATCCACTGGTATGGATTACTGAAAAGTAACAATAGGCAGGTAGGGCGTGACTAGGGAGACAGTTCACTAGGGGTGTGCCTTTGGGGTTTGTGTTTTATCCCTGTGAGCACAGCTCTCTCTCTCTGCTTCATCATGGCCATATTCTGAGCTGCTTTCCTCTACTGTGCCCTTCCATCATGATGTCCTGTCCCCCCTGGGATGCAGGGCTGTGAGTTGGCTGACTCACGGACTGAACTACTGAAACCATGAGTCAAAATAAACTTTTCCTCCTCTAAGATGCTCCTGTCAGGACTTTTGGACACAGAGATGATATAGCTAATTAAACAGTGCATATGTGTGTGTATATGTATAGACACAGACACATCGATTCAACAATCATATATGAATATATATACACACATATATACATACACATATAATATTGAATTGTTATGACTGAATATGAGGTGTCCCACAAAAGCTCATGTGTGATAAACAGTTCAGAGTGAAATGACGGGGTTATGAGAATTTTTAATCTAATCAGTGCATTAATTGCCTAATAGAGATTAAGTAGATGAGAACTCTATGTAGGAAGGGTGTGGCTGAAGGAGGTGGGTCACTGAGAGCATGCCTTTGGGGTTTCTATTTTGTCCTTGGTAAGAGGAAACTCTCTCTCTCTACTTCCTAGTTCCACGTCCTGAGCTGTTTTCCTCTACCATACCCTTCTGTCATGATGTTCTGCCTCATTTCAGGCCCAGAGCAACGGAGTCAGCTATCTATGGACTGAGACCTCTGAAATCGTAAGCCCCCAAATAAACTTTCATTTCTCTAATTGTTCTTGTCAAATCATTTGATCACAGCAGGAAACAAACACTGACTAAAACAGGAATAATATACAACAATCTTATTGTGGTGATATTACCTTTGGGGAGAGAAGAGTGCAAAGAATAGTGATTTATTTTTTATATGTAAAAAACAGGGATATGCTGGAAATACAGTAGTGCCAACATTTTAAGATATGGGGGTAGACACATAGGCTTTATTCTTCTCTGTAGTCTTATACTACTTCATAATAAAAATGAATACTTTTTAAAAATTGTGTGTAAAAGAAAAAATTTGAAGAAATTCAGACAATTAGAAGGAACTATTCCTATAAGTCTATTTTTCTTATTTCTGAGCTAGGAATGTACAAGGCTGATTATTCTCTACATTCAGAAAGAGAAACAATGAAGAGTTGAAGTAAAGAAAAGCTGTCCTTGAGATGAGAAGTCAGTGGCAAATGGATGGTCATTTCTAAATGAAGTGTACTAGGTGAACATACTTGTATTGCATTCTCTCACTGTGGAAGAGTGTTTCACTTCATACACTATTCATGTGAGTTCCTCCTTTATTTCCTTTCAGGGCATGACTATGAGGTTTAAGGGCCACAGTTAATGGATGACACAGTTTCATTGCTTCTACATATGTACAGAGTCTGGATTTTTGGAATAACAATTTGCACACTTTTAGGCATTGATTAGCTTTGCAAGACTGACAAGTGACTTTAACATCCCCTGCAAAGACTCTCTTTTCTTTCAAAATTGCAATAACCTTTTCTAATGTAAGTCCCAAGGAGTTCATTCATGTAGGACTATGGGCTCCAGTAGGAAAGGGACCTACAAACATTTTATTAACTCTGGATCATATTTAATTCCAGGAATTAATAGTGAGAATCCAAAGAGCATTAAAAAAATGTCATGATAGAAAATAAGCCTGCAACATTTCACAGTGTGGCAAGAGTCACTTGTGATATATTGTTAAGCATGAGGGATGAAAATATATCATGGACACAAGTGGTATTACACAGCATGCATTTTTCTGAAAAAGCAGACTTCCTTCATGAGGATTAGATATACACCCACGATAAGATGGCATATTGATCTATAATTTTCAATATTACATCCCTGTATTTTTTATTATATGCTATTTTTCAACTAGTAGAGGAACGTGTTCTCATAAAGCTAATATTTATTCTTCCATGTTTATAGAGCTAGTAGTGCATCTCAGGAAATGAGAAACTCTGAGAAGCCAAATATAACTTGGAATCGTAGGCATAAAAGAAGACAGGATAGGAAAACCACTGTTTTAACAACCTGAGTCAGGAATTTAGTCACAGAGCTTTAAATAATTAAATAACACAAGATAATAGAAGTCCTTTGATAGTATTTTTTTCTTTTTACAACAAATATAGCCTTTTAGACATGATAAATATCATCAGGGAGGACTCCTCATTTTATTAGAAAGTAAAGAATATGCCTCTTCTGTCCAGTTCTCATTTTCATTCCTGAACTTGCCTTTTATTCCTGGAAGCGAAGGCAGAAACTAAGTGTTATCCTACCATAAAAATGATGTGCCCCTATTTAGATCTGTATCCTTAAGTCATAAATTCTTATTTAGTAACCTCTGGACTAGGGGATTCAATGATTTCTTACATTAAACCCGAAGAAAACAGCAGTGAATGAGAATTAGTTTTTCCTTGGAGAGGCTGTTCCCATATTATGATAACAGTCTAATGTGATCAAAACTTTAACAAAGCTTTAGAGGGAGAAATTTCCCAATTATAAATTGTTTCTTAGTCCTCTCCTTTTAATTGATAACTTTATTTGATCTATTGGAAGAATCAGGAGGGACAAAAGTTGTCATTTGGCCACACTATGCAAGCATGAGGAATGAAAGGGGGTAACAAATAACAGAGGGAGAAGACAGAGGTGAGTGGAGACAGCAGGTGGCTGAGGCAGCAGGTGTTGGGCCTGAAGGGAGGGAAAGGGGGCTGAGCTGGAATCCTGAATCCCTTGACCTTCTCACATCAGCATCTTTGAATGTCTGAGAAGGGTTATGCCCTGGAGTAGACTGTCAAAAAAACTAGGACATGTGGTGGAAAGAGAGTGAAAAAAATACTTCATTACTTCTCCTTTTCTTGGTCTTCTCTCAAATTTCGTATTTTCTACATCCTCCTCTTGCTCTTAGTAACTGACCTGCTATCAGTCCCAGCATTTCTCCTGAGGCCCAGGCCCAGTGGTGTCCTTCCATCCCAGAGCTATTCTCTTTCTGACATTTTCCTGAATAATACCAAATAAATATCATCATATCATATCATCATCCCGTCATCCATGTTCTTGCATCAAAAATGGTCACCTTTCAGTATCAAACCAGAATTCCTTGTCCTCTAAAAGAGTATCCACATATGTATGACGGTGTGTTTTTCAACACGGGAAAGAGTGATGTTACCTCGGAGTTAAAGTATGACAAGTGGAAAAAGAATTTTATCCACAGTTAAAGAGGAGTGTCTGGGCCCAATTCCACCCTGAACTCAACTCCATCAATTTCAGTACCATCAACTTTAAGTGAGGACTTTGTAGTTGGGCAGTTGCAGACCTCCTCCAGAGGTACATTGGAAAATAGGTCTGAATTGGGTTATCACAATGACTGGGGTATGGAGGAGCTGTTGGCTTGTAGTTCCTGAGAACCAAGATTATTAAAAATTTCAAACTGCATGATGCAGCCTTGTATTACAAAGAACTGTCCTACTTGAGATGCGCATTTGGCCTCAATTGAGAAACACCAATAGATAATTTTTAATATTCCTTCAACCCATCTGATATCTTAAAGTTAAGTGAAATGTAAGGAATGTAAGAGTATTAGAAAAGAACTATAAAGGTCAGTAAAATTCTAAATTATATAATTTTATAGGAAAAGGTTTGTTTGCTTGTTTGTTTTTAAATGGACTTGTCTCTACCAAAGAGGAAAAATGACAATTTGAAAATTGAAATGCTGATGATATGGAGGAACTCTGATAAAAATTTTTTTCTATAGAAGAAAAAATAAATTAACACAATAACAGATCAGGAAATAGCCAGGCGTGGTGGCACACACCTGTAATCCCACCTACTTGGGAGACTGTGGCAGGAGCTTCCTGAGTTTGAGGCCAAACTGGACAACACAGTGAGACCTTGTCTCAAAATAAAAATTAAAAAGAACTAAGGATGTAGCTCAGTAGTACAGTGACTGTGCATTCAATTGCCAGAATCACCAAATAAATAAAATAAAAAATGAAAGAAGACATTACAACTGACAACACAGACATAAAAAGAATCAAAAGAGACCACAATGAACAGTAAAATACCAAAAAATTTGTATAACATAAATAAAATAGAAATATATAACCTAACAAGATCAAATCTAGACATAGAAAGCCTGAACAGACCTATAACTAGAAAAGAGACTGAATTCATAATCAAAAACCTACCAATGAAGAAAAGCTTTAGATCAGATTTAGTTTTACTGAAAAATTCTACCAAACACTTAGAGAAGAATTAACTTTTCAAAAAATTGAAGAAGATTTAACACTTCCAAACTTATATGAGGCCAGTATAACCAGAGGTCCAAGCCAGACATAAACAAACAGGTAAAGAAAAATCAGGCCAGTAGTTCTGATGAATTCAACTACAAAAATCCTCAAGGATGTTAGCTGACCAAAGGATGCTAGTGGACATATTCAATGACACAATAACAGCATCATATGCCAAGAGCAAGTGGGAGTTATCCCTGGGATGCAAGGATGGTTCAAGACACAAAAACCATTCAATAAAACACACCATATGAACCAAAAAGAAAAAGCTTAAAATCACAAGAGCATTTCAACAGATGCAGAAAAGTACTTGACAAAATTTTAGCACTCTTTCATGATTAAAAAGAATCAGCAAATTAGATACTGAAGGAGATTATCTCAACATAATAAAAGTAATATATAAGAAACTCAGAGCAGATACCATACTAAATGGTGAAAATCTAAATATTTCCTTCTAAGATCAAAAACAAGGCAAGGTTGTCACTCTTACAACTTCTACTTAACATATTATTGGAAGTCTTTGTTAGAAAAATTAGGCAAAAAAAAAAAAAGAAAAGAAAACATAAAAATTGGAAAGGAAGTAGCAAAATAATTTCTTTTTCCTAATGATTTAATCTTATATGCAGATATATCTAGAGATTCCATGTAATAATAATAAAGATAACTGTTAGAATAAATTCAGCAAATATTCAGATGAAAATTTAGTTGTATTTCAATATACTAACAACGATCAGTCTAAAAAGGGTATTAAGAAAACAAGTCCATCCACCATAATGTAAAAGAAAATAGTTCAGAATAAACAACCCAAAATGGCAAAATATTTATATATTAAAAATATAAAAATTGCTAACAACAACAATAAAACCAAAGAATACACAAATAAATGAAAAGACCTCTCATGTTCATGGACTGAAAGACTTAACATTGCTAAGATGGCTAAAATGCCCATATTAACCAAAGTGATCCACAGATTCAATGCAATCTTTACCAAACCCCCAATGGCATTTTTCATAGAAACAGAGAAACAAAAACAATTCTAAAATTGAGGAAAAAAATAACTATACTGGAAGCCTCATACTTCCTGTCTTTAAAATATATTACAAAGCTATAGTAATCAAGATGATATAGTACTAACCTAGAGGCATCCATATAGATCAACAACATAGAACAGAGAGTCCAGAAATCAACCCATGCATATTCAATGGTAAGGGTACCAAGACTGCACAGTAAGGTAAGCACAATCTATTCAACACATTATGCTGGGAAAACTGGTAATCCATAGGCAAAGGAATGAAATGAGCTATTATCTTACATCATACATGAAAACCAACCCAAAATTAATCATAGAATTACACATAAGACCCAAGACAACAAAACTACTAGTGGAAAACATGAAAAAAGTTCTGTAGCATTGTTTATGGCTATGATTTCTTAGATATGACACCAAAAATGTAGGTGACTAAAGTAAATAGAGAACTGGGATTACATCAAACTAAAAAGTTTTTAGCTGGGTACAGTGGTGTACACCTGTTATCCCAGCAGCTCAAGAGGCTGAGGTAGGAGAATCGCTAGTTCAAAGCCAGGCTCATCAACTTAGCAAGGCCCTGTCTCTAAACAAAATATGAAAATTCACTGAAAATTTGGCTCAGTGGTTAAGTGGCCCTGGGTTCAATACCTGGTACAAAAAAAAAAAAAAAAAAAAAGCTAAAAAGCTTTTGTGCAGCAAAGAAAATAATCAACAGAGTGAAAGACAACTTACAAAATGGAAGAAAATACTTGCTAACAATATATGTGATGTGGGGTTAATATCTAAAAGAATCAAAGGAACTGCTACAATTTAATAGCAAAAACACAAATAATGTAATTAAAAGTTGAACTTGAATAGACGTTTCTCCCAAGAAAACATCCAAATGTTCAACAGATATATAAAATGATGTTCAGCATCATCAATCATTAGAGAAATGCAAATCAAAACTAAAATGAGCCTGTCAGGATGACTATTATCAAAATAACAAGAACCAGAGAAAATGAAATTCTTGTACACTGTTGGTGTGAATACAATATGGTGCAGCATTGCAGACAACAGTATGGAGATTCTTCCAAAAACTTAAAATAGAACTGATAGATGATCCAGAAATCCCACTGGGTATATATCCAAAAAAATTTTAAAAGACCTTGTAGAAATACTTGCATACCATATTCATTAAGGCATATTTGCCACAGTCAATTTCACCCCTGTGCACAATCTAAATGTCTATCAACAGAAGAATAAAGAGAATGTGACCATATACCTAGAGAGGAATATTATTCAGACTTAGAAAGAAAATCTTGCGTATATGACAACATGGATGAACTGAGGTCATTAGGCTAAGTGATACAATCTAGTTACAAAAGGACAAACTGTATGATTCCACTCATATAAGTATCTAAAGTGATAAAACTTACACAAGAAGAAAGCAGTTGCCCAGGAATGGAGTTAGGAGATATGGTGTTCAACAGGTATAAAGTTTCAGTCGAGCAACATTAAAAAAGTAATAAGGATTTACTTTATTACAACACGCATATAATTTAAAATGCACTTAAAATTTTGTTAGAGGGTAGATTTCATGTTGTATGTGTGTGTTTACCACAATTTAAAAGAAAACTAGATCCCTGGGTATGAAAATTTAAAAACAAATAGGCTCTTCTAGGTTTCAGATAGTTTAAGCAGAATCTTGCTTGTAGACTAGGCAGGAACATTTGGGTAACTTCTCAATTCCTTTCCAGTGCTTCTGTTTCCATGGATACAGTTATTAGGTTCCAACAGACTGTACATCCTACCACACTGACAGACTGGAGGGTGGAAGATAGGGGCACAATTTCCCATCCGCCAGCTCCCTCAATAAATACCAGCCTCCTCCCTCTCAGTGTGAGCTAATCATGAAGCCCAACAGTGAGAGTGCACTGGGAAAACTGGAATATAGCTCAGTGTTGCAGTAAAATCAGCTTTGATTTCTCAGTAGAAATAAAAGAAATAAAATAGTAAAACACAGTAAAGTTCTATTAGGGGAAAAACATTTGTCACCTTGAACAGAATAAAAGTCCCACCAAATGAAATCAATGCCTTTGGGAAGAGACGTGTCATAGTGCTAGAAAGTACTATGATCCTTCTCATTTGCTCTACATTTAGTTTCCATTCACTCAAGCACCAGACTTCACCCTATACCCTGTTTCTTTCTCCGGCTATGAAAGATGCATGAACTGAATTTAGCCTTTGGTTAGGTCTTTGTCAGAAAGTATCTTCAAAATGGAAGTGTTTTATCTCAATAGCTAACATAAACTTCCAAATGAAAGGTTTGTTTCACTAGCAAGCTTTTCCTTGCATAAGCAACAATACCGTTAATTTTTCAAACTTTTAATATACATACATATACAGACACACACAAATCCTAAACAAACCCTATTCTATAATTCATGAAACTAAGATGAATATTTCCTGGTAGCACTGAGATTTTGTAATTTGAAAAGTGTAAAAATAACAATAATAATAATTGATATTGATAAATGCAGTTTTAGTTTTTCATGTCTCAAAATATAAATTTTTCACAAGGTATTAATTATTTCAAAGTACTTAAAAGCTGATATAGGCACTTTACATAAAACTTACTGGCTATTCAGTTTAAATTTATGAACCTAAAATTAAAATGTGTTTTCAATTAATGTGGAGTATATTTCATGTCTATTACTCTTGTAGCATCCCACAGAGTATACAATATGTATGAAAAGTAGTATAGCCTATTTCTTTTCATTTATATCCATCTCTCAATGAAATCAAAGGATTACAATTTGTGCATTTCTATTTGCAGAGTTCTTATTAAAATGGAACATGACTACTATGCATTTTAAAAGTATCCCTTAAAATGAACAATATCTTCAGTAAGAACAATGGAAAAAAAATAGTACAAACCTTAAAACTGCCAGCAGATCAGAAGACAAATGTGTTCTTCGGGACTTTACTGAAATAATGTATTCATAAAAGTCTTTTCAATGAAAGTTGTTCAAGAAAGAAGTCCCATGGAAGACAGAATGACTCTGACATGCCAGAGACTTCTGGAAGAAAAAAAAATTCACCATTAGGGAATGTGTAAAGTACCATTACTGTGAGTTCCATCCCTGGTAGTGAGGAAGTACTATATTAGCACCTGCAGAAATTATCAGCATGATATTATTAATTTTTACTAATTGTGTATCCCAAAACCTTTTATTCACAAATGGCAAGGTGGGATATTGCCTTTCAGCACTGTATTCAGAGACAGCTAAAAGTCAGCAGTATTTTGTAACTAAGTACATGTCTGCATTTTCCCTTAATTAGCAGGCGGGGGTTTGAAAACTGTGGGCAGGTCTGAGCACAGAGGCAGCAAGGCTCATTCCCCAGTGTCTACCAAGGGTGAGGCTCTGTGCCAGGGGCTTCAGACATGGAGGATCTTTGACCTGAGAAACAGCCCTGAGACTGGCTCATTTTAGAGATGAGAAAACCTACACACAGATTGCTGAGCTCAAACCTTAGTAGACTGTCCACTAAAGCCTAGAAGCCTAGAAGCCTGTATCTTTCCCTCACTGAACTCTGTAGTCTATTGGATTTAGAAAAATACTTCACAAACAGAATTGACGAGAGGACACATAATGCCACCACAATACACTAAATTAGTTCAAACATTACTAAATTAATTATGAAATTATCTTTTCTAATCTGTTCTAATTACATGTTAAATTTTGTCTTCTTTGGTCAAGCCTACAGAAATACATCCAGCTTTAAGTGATGCACCCTTTCTTCCACAGACGGTACTCCTTGGAAATGGAGTCCCTGGTGTGAGGGTGCTGATTCTGCGTGCTGCTACATCAAGGAGACAGCCCAAACTGCCCATCTTCCTCTGACCCCTCCTTATGACTCACAGTTCCTTCGCTGTCATGGTACAAGAGAGCTGTCATGGTTTTTCTGATGCAATTAAGAACCAAGCCCACATCCTCCCTGGATGTCCCTGAGTATTATGACTATCTCCCTGTGGCTACATTCATCTCAATAGCTAAGGGTGACTGAACAAGGCTTGGCAGGCTTTCTCTGGATTTCTATTCTGATTTTTAGTCAATTATCTACATGTTTCTCATAAATTCAGTGCCAACTCCGAGAGCCCCACAGCTTACCCTCTGCCAGTTGTCCTAGTACCCACTCTTACAAGTGTTTCAGGGTCAGTACCCACCAACTAAACAATTCAAAATTTCCCTCCAAGTGCCAGCTTTTAAAGCCACGGACTTTTGTCTGAGTTTTAGAACTTTTAGCTTATTTCCACATTGCACTTGTGAAGCCTCAGAAAGGCTAGAAAATGATGGGGCCAGGAGGTCACACATTAACTTTTCAAAATTTTATTTTTGTCAACTTGAGCTTACGTCATGAATAAACAAACAGGGGGAAATGATTGACAGTATTTTCAAATTCTGTAGAACTGAAGCCTGGGATCGTTACATGGGGCAAAAAAGAAAAAAGAACAGTGAAAAAGCTGGATCATCTTTGCATGAAACAAGGAAGAAGAGCTGGGGGAGGGCAGTTTGGAACATAGAATCCAACCTAAGTGACAGGAATAAAAAACAAATGGAAACTCCTCTTCAAACCTCATATACTAACATTCTTTTTTCCTCATACCTCTCCAAAACGAAACTTTCAGGTTGTATTCCTAAACCAGCATGCCTGTTTGCCAGAATGTCCCACTTCAATTTTCAAGTATTCACTCAGCTATTATTCATTGAATATTTATGAGTCAATCAACAATTTGGAAAATTCTAGAAACACTGAAATGCACAAGATTGTCTTTGTATACCTCACCCCCTAAGCAACGGACTGCCCTTGTAGAAGCATAAACTATGAACATCAAAAACAATAAGAAGGCTGTGCTAATAAATTCAAGAATGGGCCTGAAGCCAGGCTGGCTGGGGTTCTCCTGCTTCATCACTTACAGCCTTGGCCATGATACTTTCTTACCTCAGCTTCCTCACTGTGTGATATATTTGGAAGATTAAGTAAGGTAATCCAGATGAACAGTTTGGTGCACTAAGGGGCACCAAGTAGGAACTCAGAGGATGCTAGCAAATATAAGTAGTTCTGCTGGCGATGTGCTCTGCTGGGGATGTAGGGAGTTGAGAATGCTTCAGGGAGGAAAGCAGCATTTAAGATAAACTATTACTAAATAAATATGACAAGTCTTTTCACATGTTAAGGCTCTTCAGAAGTCCTCTGATGATAATTCAAAAGTCAGAAAATTAGGCATCCTACAGAAACAGAACACTCAGGAACTTTGACGATATTCTCTAATATTTGGCATGAAAGTAGATATTTACCATAACAACACAGCCAAGGAATAATACAAAGGAGAAAATCTATGTATTGCTACTAACAAAGGTACAATATCCCATAGGATCCTGTTCTATTCAACGGTAATCCAAAATGACACCAGGGCTTTTAATGGAGCTTGGCAAGCTCTAGACATACCATTTTTAAACCTAGCCTCAAATTTAAATCACAGGGCTTGTGACTTAAATCTCCAATGTGACCTTTACTGGGTATTGTTCAAGAAAACATGTCTGTTACTGTGGAGAGGAACCACACGCCCTTTCACTCTGGAAAGTATAATGAAAGATGTACTGTATTGTTAAAGCACAGAGTGGCAAAATGATTGTTGCTGTGATTCTCCAGGAGCAGCAAAAACAGACTCTATTTGATTCTGTATCCTTCATTCGGAAATGTTGTCTTATCACATTAATGGCCATTCCTATTCCTCTCATATTCTGGACTTTAATTCAAAAGAAGCTTGGCAGGAATCCCCTCACTGATAGATTTAAAATATAATCCCTTTGAATATATCCTTTTTCTAAGGGTGTACTGAGCCACCACTTTGTCCTTGCCAGGCTATTACAATAATTGTACTAGAAGACCAAGAAGCACACAGTGGCTTGACTTCTCCCCCACCCTCTAGCTTCTAGCTCAGGGCCATCTTCTCTATGAGGGTTTGTGGTTCAAACGTGTCCATTACCAATGCAATAGTATTAAGAGATGGGCCTTCAGGAGGTGACTGGACATGAGGGCTCCCTCCTTGCTAACAGGGTTAAGGCCCTTATAAAAAAAGTCTTCACCTGCATCCTGGTAGCCTCCTTTTCTGCCTGTGAGGATATAGCATTTCTCCTCTCAGATGGATCCATCTTGTAAGCAGAGGGCAGCCCTCACTAGAAAACCAAGCCTGCTGATGTCTTGGCCTTGGAATTCCCTGCCTCCCAAACTGTGAGAAAATAAATCTCTATTCTTAATAAATTACCCACTCTATGGTATTTTGTTACAGCCGTATCAAATGAACGAAGACCAAAAATGGGTAACAGAGGGGTGAGGTCTTGTTATGATAAAGACATTACTGTGGAAGCAGTTTTGGAATTTGGTGATAAATAGAGACCAGAAGAGGTCTGAAGTGAATACTGAGAAAGGCCTATATCATCACTGTGAATAAAACATTCAGGGCAATTCTAGTGAAGAGAAGAGTAGAAGGGAAAGCCTCAGCCTATTTAGTAATTATCCAGGTAGCCATAATGAGAATTCTAGTAGAAATATGGATAGTAAAGACCCTTCTGATGAGGTCTCAGATGATAATGAGGAACAAGGGATAATGAGGAACTGTAGGAAGTTCCATCCTTGTTGTACAGCAGCAAAGTATTTGATCAAATTAGGCCTGCCCTAGGACTCCAAGGAAGGCAGAACTCTAGAGCAATGAACTAGGATATTCGATGGAAGATATCTCTAAGCAGCAAAGCATTCAGGGGGCTAATGGCTTCTCTTAAATGTGAGAAGAGAGAAACAATTTAAAGATGGAATTTGTAATTAAAAGAGAAGTAGAATGTAAAATTTGGAAAATTCTCAGCCTGTCATGTGAAGAATTTAAAAAGTACCTTTAAGAGAACAAACCTAGCTAGGTGCAATGGCACACACCTGTAATCCCAGTGGCTTGGGAGACTGAGGCAAGAGGATCGCAAGTTCAAAGCCTGCCTCAGCAAAAGGGAGGTGCTAAGCAACTCAATGAGACCCTGTCTTTAAAAAAGACATGCATAAATAGGGCTGGGGATGAGACTCAGTGGTCAAGTGCCCCTGTGTTCAATCCTGGGTGCACCCCCATCCCCCAAAAAGAGAGCAAATCAAGAGTGTGACCAAGTGGTCCTTCAATAATAGACTAATATGAACAGAAGGAAGCCTGTTCTATTCATCAAAACATGGGAGAATGACCTCAAAGGCAGTTCAGACAACTTCAAACCTGCCATGCCCAGTGGGCCTCAGTTTGAAAGACATCTTCAGTCTTACCCATGTCTCATTTAGATAAGACCCTGGGGACTATAGACTTTTGAGTAGATGCTGGAACAAATTGAGAATTTTTAGCTATTGAGACTGGAGAGATTGTGTTTTGCATGGAAGAAGGAAATGAATTTTTTTTGGAGATCAGAAGCAGAATGCTGTAGTTTGAAGGTGCTGTCAATGAGATGTACTACAAGGTGGAGTCTAGAGGAGGTGGTAAGGCCATGAGAGTTCCTTCCTCATGAATGGGATTAAGGCCCTGATAAAAGAGGCTTACCACAGCATTCAGGTGCCTAGCCCTTCTGCATTCCACCACATGAGGACCCAGCATACCTACACTGCAGAAGAATCACCTGGGAGGCAAAGAGCAGTCCTCATCAGACAACTAAACCCACTAGTGCCTTGATCTTTAACTTCCAAGACTCCAGAAGTAGAAAATAAAATTTCATTGTGCATCAGTTATTAGGTGGTTATTCTACATGGTTGTGTTATAACATCACAAATGGACTAAGATAGATAGTGAACCTGAAGAGCCAGTGTCATCATCCCCTTCTCAACCATCTTCATCCCTCTGACTGAATTATGAAATCCTATCAATTCTTCTTTCTATTCATTCTAACTCATGATGCTACATTTCATGCACTAGCACAAACTTCTAATAGTCTTTCCAACTTGTAGTTGATCCTGAAAAAATCAACATCCCTTGGAATAATCTACAACAGTGATAAATATTTGGGTAAAAAAGCTAACAAATGAATAAATAATTCTTAAGTATGACTTTTTTTTTAAGTGTGACTCTTCAATCCCCAAACAGGCTATTTCTGTCCTAAACACTTATATCAAATAGAAATAGACTGCTCATTATATTGCAGTGAATCTCAACTAAGGGCCCATATATCATGGTCATCTTGATGTACTGAACAGAATCTTTGAGAAGTCTCATCATATGCTTAAAAAAATGTTCCATAGGAGGTTCAGATGGACATTTAAGTTTAAATGGTGTGTTTCCTCCAAGTATATCTACCCAACCTGGCAGACACACCAGAAGCCTCACCTCCTTAACTGAATCTTCCAAAACCACAACAATATTTCATGTCTTCTCTAGTTTTTCATTGTAGGGTACAAATATTTTAACTATAAGGGAATTCCAGTGATTCTCAATGAGTCTGGAACATACATAGCCATTAGGCATGTTCTATGCAGAATTTTAAGAACATTGGAATTAACCAGCAACATTTAAAATAAGAGCTGGGAGCAATGGCACATGCCTGTAATCCCAGCTGAGGCAGCAGGACCCCAAGTTAAAAGCCAGCCTCAGCAACTTAGTGGGGCCCTAAGTAACTTAGCAAGACCCTGTCTCACAATAAAAAATAAAAAGGGCTAGGAATGTGTCTCAGTGGTTATGTGCCTCTGGCTTCAATTCCTGGTACCAAAAAAATAAGAAGTAAATTAAATTATAAAACCAAGATCTGAGAACACTGGGAACTAATTCCCTCGTGTCAGTGTCTAGCTAGAGCTAAGAGGTTGGTGTGTGAATGGACCAAGGGCCTGAGCTACCCAGCTGCCACCCCTCCCTACTATCTTCATCACTCCCTACTATCTTTCAGGGAGATTCTGCCTGGTTCCTACAGGTATCTGCATGAGCAATGCATTATCTAGCCTGACCATTATAGTCACCAGCAGCAAAATTTGAAAGCCAAATGATTTTTCTTACTCTCTTACTTTACAGAACCATGCTGGAATTATTACTTGAGGTTCCAAAGTTAGACACAGGGCTTGTGACTCATAAGCAAGCTTTGATTATCTTCTCTCTTGCCTTTTTTTGTCTAAATGTTTCATGCAGAGCCAAAATTAAATATAGATGGGTGAGTAAGAAGCCTGATCTCTACTTTGTCTTTGCTTTGTAGTTTCCAATTTAAAAGCTACCCCACTTCCCACTTCAGATCCTTCAATACGATTTACTCCTGGTCTTCATTTCTTCCTTTATTGAATCCCAATGCTTCCTAGAATCACCTACAAACCAACAGAACTTTGAAGCTCTCTGTAGCCTCAGCCATAAGAAATTTCAGTTCCTCCCAGCAGCCTTGCCCTGTCTCCACACCAGGCTTGTTCTTTGTGCTTGGAAAGACTTCCCTTCTCCCTCTTCACCTGGAAACCTAAGGCAGTGCCCTCCAAGTGGCTCGATGCTACACTAAGTGTTTACACACCCTTGTGCATCTCCTCTTCCCCACTTCCACTTAGAGTGTGGGCTGCACCTTGTGACTTCTACAGAATTAGAATATGACAAAAGTAGTGAGAAGGGACAGCTCTCTTGCCCTCTCAGTTTGTTGACATTCACTGTCGTGTTGTCAATCATCCTATGAAGAGGCCCCTTTGAAAAAACATGGAGAGAAGTTTCTAAGCAACGGCCAGCCAGGAATGGAGGCCCTCAGTCCAACAACTAGTGAGTGAGATTGGGGCAGCCTGATCATTCTAATCAAGTTCCAAACCACATGAGCTTCCCTTTCAGCTGATGAGGATGGGCTCAGTGCCTGCTGCAATAGTTAGTTAATGCTTTACCAATTAGCAAGGTGTCCCTTAATCCAGTCACATGGACACCCAAAGTCAACAATCACAATAGTCACAGTGGACTAACTCAATGACCATACAAATTGTAAAACTAGTATGATATACACCCATCACATTTATCTCACTGAATTATAAGTATTATAATTTCTAACACATAGGCTTCAAGGTCTGTTAATATGCTTACAAATAAGTATACAATGCTAGTACTGTGCCTGGCATATGGTAGATGCTCAGTATATTTGATAAAAAAATGTATTGAAGTTTATAAGAAACCCTAGTTTTCCACAAAGGGCTATACTATGTGATAGCCTCACCAGCATTTTATGAGTATCTGTATTGCCACATCCTAATCAACAGTTCCTGTCCCCAGTCCTTTGACTTTTAACTATTCTAGTGGTGTGAACTGGTACTTAGTCTGCATTTCGCTCATGGCTAGTGAGATGTTATTACAACTTCAAATATTTACTGAACATCCTTATAGCTTTCTCTGAAGGTTCTGTTTAAATAGTGTGCACATTTTGGGAAGGGTTTTCTTTGTATTTTTAAGTTGAGCTACAAAGATTCTTCATATAATCTGGATTCAATTCCTCTATCATATGTATAGCAAATTATATTCCCACTGTGTCTTGACTATTAACAATATCTTTTAATAAGAGTTCTTAATTATTGTGAAGTCTAATTTACTAATTTTTTCTTATAATGCTAATACTTGTTTTATTCCTAAGAAATAGTTTCCATCTTTCTAAGACATTCTAGTAATTTTTTTCTAGAAGGTTTATACTTCATTTACTTTTATGTAAAAGTCTATTATTCACTTGGAATTAATTTTGGTGTATGATATGAGGTATGTTCTAACATTTATTTTGTTTCAAAACAGTTAATGGATTGCTCCAGAAATTTCCTGCATTTTTAAATAAGCACTTCTTTTATCCCATGAAATTGCTGTGGTGCCTGTGTGAAAATCAATCAACTATATAAACGTGTGTCTATTTTCTTTTTTTTTTTTTAAACATTTTATTGGAGGTTAACTGATAAGGAGACAGCAGGCCTGCTCAAATCCATCTCCCATTGGCCATTTTTTTTAAGAGAGAGAGAGAGAGAGAGAATTTTTAATATTTATTTTTAGTTTTCGGCGGACACAACATCTTTGTTTGTATGTGGTGCTGAGGATCGAACCCGGGCCGCTCACATGCCAGTCGAGCGCGCTACCGCTTGAGCCACATCCCCAGCCCATGTGTGTCTATTTTCTTGACAATCCATTTTGTTCCACTAATCTGTCTATATTTACTTATATTTTCTTAATTATTGATTTTATGGTAAATCTTGGAGTCATATCATTAGTCCCCAACCTACAGTTTCCACCACCTCTCAATAGCCCATTCATGAACCCATGAATGGATTAATCCATTGATTAAATCAGAGTCCTCATGACCCAATCACTTCCCCAAAGCTCCACCTTAATGTATTAGCAGCAAAGCCTTCAACACATGAAACTTTGAGGGACATTCTGGATCCAAACTATAACAAAGATCATATAATACAGAGGGAAAAAAATTCACAAGTCTAACATTCTGTAATTATTGGATAAATAGAAAACTGGATAGATAGAAGAGACAAGTGACTTTTTTCTAGAATTCTAAATTTCAAAAAAATGTAAAAGAGATGAAGTAAAGAGATGATGAAAAAATACAGTAGATCATGCTATAGGTTTGATCCAATGATGAATACAAAAATAATACTAATGAATGGGCCAAACTTCAATGAAGACCAAGATAGTTAAACAGCCATAAAGTAGCCCCTTGAAATATTTATTAGTTTAATAAATGTTAATAAATATTGCTTTAACATGTCTGATTTTTAAAAAATACTCTTCCATCTAAGAGATGAAACGTATTTATTCTCCCCTTGATTATGTGCTAGACTTAATGACTTAAACAAATGTAATTGTGGAGAAACCTATAAGACACTACCCTAATCAAGTCATCAAATTTTACATCACCACTTATAATGTTGATAATATGTACATTTGCTATGATAAGAAATGTACTGAACCTCTGTGGTATTCTTCCCAAGAACTAATAAACCTTGTCTAACTGTGACAGAGCATCAGGGGGAAAAACCGAGGAATATGATGTAAAATACCTGACCAGTACTCTTAAAAAGTAAAAGAAAAACCCGTTCAATCACAGGTTAGTGAAGGTTAAAGAAATTTAATCCCTGTATTTGATCCTGGAACAGAAAAAGAACAAAGTTGAAAATTAGATAAGGCAGAATTAAACTGGACTAAAGTTAATTACATTACATAAATGTTAATTTCTTAGTTTTAATAAATGTACCACAATTAGGGATAAACAAGAACAATTCAGTAGTCATCACTAGTAATATTCATGATAATTATTTCCAAGAAAATGCAGGGTGCAATTAGAGAAACAAAGGGTATTTCCACACACAAACAGGAATACCTATCAACCTCACAGACCCCCAAAGCAGACCCACCCATGGACCTCATCAGTTGGCCTACCCACAGGCCACACCAACCAGCCATCTCAGATCACTGGATGAGCTGAATGATGAAGGACTTTTCCTGCCAAAGCCAGACTATAAAGAGTAGACAAAGAAACTGCTTCTTCAAATGCACAGACATCAAGAAAAGCTACAAGAATCACATAGAATCAGGAATACATGACACCACAAAAAGGAATAGAAAAAATTTCAGGAAACAGCCCTAAAGAAATGGAGATCTATGAAACACTGAAAGAATATTTCAAAATAATCATCTTTTAAAAAGTTCTGTGAACATAGGGAATATAAACAATTAAAAGAAATATCAAGAAAACAATGAATGAACAAAACTTCAAATTCAACAAAGAGATAAAAGTCATAAAAAATAATCAAATGGAAATTCTGAAACTTAAATTTTATTAACTAAAATGACAAATCAAATAGCTTCAACAACAGACTAGATAAAAACAGGAAAATCAATAAATCTAAGTTATCAGAGTGGCAGAAATAAAAAATAATGAAAAAGAGTCAAGAAAGTCTAGTAGTATTAATGGGGTGATATCAAGCACACCAGCATATGCATTATGGAAAATTGAGAACAACAGGCTGAAAGCTTATTTAAACAAATAATGGTTGAACACTTCTCAAACTGGGGAGGGAAATGGACAATCAGATTCACAAAAAAAGTTCTAAAATTGTCAAAAACCAAAAACAAAGAAGTAATTTTGAAAGCAGAGAGAGAAAAGCAACTCATCACATATAAGGAAGCCTACACAAGACTATCAGCAGACTTCTAATCAGAAACATCACAGGCTGGAAGAGAGTAGGATGATGTATTCAATGTGCGAAAAGAAAAAAATCTGCCATCCAGGAATATTTTAACTGAAGAAACGCCATTAAAACTGAATGAGAGAGAAAGAAATTCTAAGACAAACATAGGGGGTTTGGCACCATTAGCCCAATCTTACAAGAAATTCCAAAAGAATTTCTTCAAGTTAAAAATGAAAGGACACTAACTTGGAATAACAAAGCATATCTAAGCATACACCTCATTGATAAAGGTAAACCTATAGATATGCACAGAACAATATGAATTGTAATAGTGGTACACAAATTATTATTAATCCTAATGCAAAAGTATTAAGAGTATAAAGATTTACTATTAGATATACATATGAAAAACAACTTCAGATATCAATAACAATGTAAGCATGTGTAATAATAGAATACATTTTGTATGTGTTGATGATCATTTGTCTGTGATGAGAAGTTTTATTCAGGTCTCATAGTAGTCACAAAGAAAACAAACTATAGGAGAATCAAAGCATATCACCATAAAAAATCATCAAATCACAAAAGAAGACAGCAAGTGAAGGGAAGAATAAAAGAACTATAAAATAGATGGAAAACAACTACCCAAATAGTTATAACCCCTTATCTATAATTACTTTAAATGCAAATTGATTAAATTCATTCAAAAGATATAAAGATGTTGAATAGATACAAATAAGATACAACTATACGCCATCTACAAAAGAAACACTTTAAATTTAATGACACACATATGCTAAAGTAAAAGGATGGGGAAAAAAACTCCTTGTGAATAGTAACCAAAAAAAGAGAAGGCATGGTTATATTAATATCAGACAATGACAAAAAGTCACAAATTATCACAAGAAGTAAACATCATCATGTAATAAAAAAGGATCAATCCAATAGGATAATACAATGATTACAAATATATAATATTTCCACATCAGAAATCCTAAATATATGTTTTAAAAAAACATTAACAGATCTGAAGGAAAAAAACAGCGATAAAATATTAGTAGGAAACTTCAATATCCTACTTCCAATAATGGATATATCATACACACAGAAAATCAATAAGGATACAGCCAGTTTGAACAACACTATATAACAAATGGAACTAACAGACATAATATACAGTATTCCACCCAAGAGCAGAATACACATTGTTCTCAAATACGTGTGGAACATTCTCCAGAATAGATTACATGTGGGGTCACAAAATAAATCTTAACAATTTTTAAAACACTGAAATCATACTAATTATCTTTTCTGACCACAATGAACCCAATCAGAATATCAAGCATAAAGGGGAAATTACCATGCATGTGAAAACTAAAAACATACACTCAAACAACTGCTGGGTCAAAGAAGAAATAAAAATAAAATTAGAAAATATCTTGAGAACAATAAAAACAACATACCAAAATTTATTAGAGTAACAAAAGAAGTACTAAGAGAAAAATTAATAGTTATAAACATCCACATTAATAATCAAAGAAGATTTCAAATGAACAACCTAATTTAACACCTCAAGGAACTAAGAAAGAGCAAACCAGATAAAAAATTAGCAGTGAGAAGGAAACACCAAAGGTTAGAGCATAAATAGAGAATAGAAAAACATAAGAATAAAAATCAACAAAACCAAGAGTTGTTTTATTTTTAAAACAAACTTGACAAAATCCTAGCAACACTAACACAAAAAGAGAAAAAACTCAAAAAGTAAAATCTGAAACAAAAGGGGGAACATCACAAGTGATGCCAAAGAAATGAAATATATCATAAGGGACCATTATGAGCAATTATATGCCACAAATTGGATGACCTACAGAAAAAAGGTAAATTCTAAACATCCAACCTATTAGACTGAATCCAAAAGAAACAGACAGCTTAATGAGATTAATAACAAATGAGGAGATTGAATAAATATTCAAACACTACCCAACAAAGAAAAACCCAGCCTGAGATGGTTTCACAGGTAGATTCTATAAAACATTAATACTTAAGATTTAATACCATTTTTTGTGAAGTCTTCCACCCTGATACAAAGCAAGACTGAAACATCACAAGAAAAGAAAAGGAGTGGGGTGTACTGGCTGGTGTGCCTGTAATCCCAGTGATTCTGGAGGCTGAGGGAGGAGTTTGAGGTCAGCTTCAGCAACTTAGCGAAAACCTGTCTCAAAAATTTAGAAAAACAGAATGAGCTGGGAGCATGGTTAAGTTGGAAAGAGCCCCTGGATTTCAATCCCTATTTTCCAATAAACAAACAAACAAACAAAGCAAATAAATAAATAGAAACAAAATTAAAGACCAATACCAATATTCTTGTTGAATATTGATACAAAAAATCCTCAACAAAATTACAGCACACTAAGTTCAACAATATGGTGTATGGGGTCATACACCAAGACCAAATGGATTTATCCCTTAGATGCACAGATGGTTTAACATACAAAAATCAATCAACGTGATATGCCACATAAGTATAATGAAGGATAAAAAAGAATCACATGATCATTCTCAATAGATGCAGAAAAAGCACTTGAGAAAATTCATCACCTTTTCATGATAAAAGCAGTCAACAAATAATGGACATAACTCAATACAATAAAGGCTTTATATGAAAAGTTCAAAGTAACATCCCACCCAATAGTTAAAACTGACAGCTTCTCCTCTAATTAGCAACACGTAAAAATGCCCACTCTCAGCACAATTCAATAGAGTAGTAGAATTCTTGCCATAGCATTAGGCAAGGAAAAAAAAAAGACTTACAAATTGGAAAATAAGAAATAAAATCAATTCTGTTTGTTAATGACATGATTTTATATACAGAAAACTCTAAAGGGTCCATAAAAAATATTAGAACTGATAAATGACTTTTAATAAAGTTGTCGGAAAGAAAACAACATATAAAGATCAGTTCTGTTTCTATACACTAACAATGAGCTATCTAAAAAGGAACTCAGGAAAAGTATCCCATTTATAATAACATGGAAAAGAATAAAGTATTTGGGAAGAAACTTAACCACAAAGGTGAAAGACTTCTAGACAAAACTGAAAAGCATGATAAAAGTCATTAAAGCACAAACAAATAAATGGGAAAATATCACATGTTCACAAATTAGAAAACTCAAAATTGTGTCCATACAATATAAATTTAGAAATTCAATGCACTCCCTATCAAAATTCCATTGGCATGTTTTATATAAATAGAAAAACAATTCATGTAGAAACCCTGAATAACCAAAGCACTTTTAATTAAGACAAAATAACTATAGGCATCACAATCTTGACCTCAAAACATATTATAAAGCTGTAATAATCCAATGAGAATCATCTTGTATAAACACAGATATATGGAACAAAAAAGAGAGCTCAGGAATGTACCCATGCATATAAGATCAAATGATCAGGGCTATAGCTGTAGCTCAGTGGCAGAATGCTTGCCTACACGTGCGAGGCACTGGGTTGGATCCTCAACACCACATAAAAATAAATAAATAAAGGTATTATGTCCATTTACAACTAAAACATTTAAAAAGAAAAAAGATCAAATGATCTTTGACAAGAATGCTAAGATGACCAATGGGGGAAAATGTTTCTTCAATATGTGGTGCTTTGAAAATTGTATGAGTGTATGCAACAGAACGAAATTGAATGCTGATTCCATAATGCGTAAAAAGTCAATTCAAATGAATTCAAGACTTATAAGAAAACCTGAATCCATAAAATTTTGAAAAGAAAACGGAAGGGGAAAGTTCCAGAATATTAACTATGGCAATGATTTCTTAGCTATAACACAAAAATTGAAGGCAATGAAAACAAAAGTAGATAAGTAGAATTGTATCAATCTAAAAAGCTTCTATGTAGCAAAGAAAACAATCAACAAAATGAAAAGGTAACTTATGGAAAGAAAGAATATTTGCAATCTTTATCTGATAAATGTTTAATATACAAATATATAAGGAAGTCCTACTACTCAATAGCAGACAAAACATCCAATAAAAACAGGGCAAAGGAACTAAACAGACATTTCTACAAAGACAAATAAAGAGTCAACATGTATATGAAAAAGCACTCAGAGAAATGTGAATCAAAACAACAACAAAGTATCACCTCACATTTGTTAGGCTGGATATTATAAAACATTATCATAATCATCATCAACAATAAAAATAACAAAACCAAGGATAATCAGTGTGGGTGGGTACAGCTACTATGGAAAATAGTGTGGAGATTCTCCTCAAAAACAATTAACAATAGAACTATCTATCACTTGATAGCAGTAATCCCACTTCTGAGTACAGACCCAAAGGAAATAAAATCCAGATTTCTAAGAGATATCTGCACTCTCATATTCATAATAGTCAAGAAGTAGAAACAACCTTAATATTCATCAATAGATGAATGGATAAAGAAAATGAAACATTCTTCTGCCTTTAGAAACCCTGCCTTTTGTAGTACCATGAATGGGCCTGGAAGATTTTATGCTCAGTAAGTTATACCAGACATAGAAGGACAAACACTACATGAGACCATCTAATCAGTGTATTAATCTACTGAAATATATTAACTAGGCAGTAACTATAGGCAGGGAGGGTATAGTTGGAAGAAATTGATCACTGGAAGCAAGACTTTGGGGTTTATATTTTGATCCTGGTGAATGGAGTTCTCTCTTCTTGATGGCCATGTCTGGGGCTGCTTTCCTCCTCCACGGCCTTCTGCCATGGTGTTCTGCCTCATTTCAGATCCAGAGCAACGAATTTGGCCACCTGAAGACCAAGACCTCTAAAACATGAGCACCAAATAAACTCTTCCTCTTCTAAAATTGTTTTTGTCAGGTCTTTTAGTCACCATAGAGCAAAAGTTAACTAAAACACATTCCAACTTCAAAAGTCTGGAAAGTAACATTGTGTTTCTTAGGAAACAAATAAATAAAAGAAACAGCTATCTTTTGGTGAGATGGTACCAAATTATTTAAAATTTTAACTTTCAAGCATTTTTCAAAGGACACAAGATTTATAGTCTTTCTAGATGCATCCAACTCAACATGGAAAAGTGGTCAAATTCTATATCTTCCCTGGTTTCCATTAATATTGAAATCAAGAAGCCACATGTCCATAAATTCACAAAACCAAATAAATAAGAGTGGATAAAAAGCCTAGCAAAATTCACAATGATGGAATCGAACAGAGGACTGATAAAGCTACAACCTAGGTGTATGTGAGAAGAAAGGATGATAAAAAGAATGCAGAAACATGGGAGAGTCTTGAAGCAAAGCAACCAGGTTTCCAACAATACACCTGAAAAAGCAGGATGCCAGGCTATAATTTCTGATGGCACAAAGTTCCTAATCAAATGCTCATTCTTAAATATAACTGGATAACAATTATTGAAATTTTGAAGAAAAAAAATTAAAGGAAAAAAGAATAAACAAACAAAAATGCCTCTGAGGAAAACTGAATAATTCAGAGAAATAAGAATATTTGAAACTCTAGAAACAAGAAAGTGGTTCTATAGAAAAGTAACAACAAATAAATTAGATTATCAGAAAAATAGCTAACAGTAATTTTTTTAAAAAAACATCAGTGTGAGAAAATGGTGTTGAATAAATCTTCTAGAAAGTATTTAAAAATTAAGACAGAAACGCAATACCCAGGAAAATGACAAAAGATGTAGAGAATCCAACCATAAGAACCAACTACTAAGAATGCCAAAGGAAACCCAAGAAGTAAAACACAGTAGATTTATAATAAGTTAAATAATTGAAAAGAAATTCCCACAACTAAAGGACAAAGTTTTCTGAATAAAAGGCACATCCAGAGGTAAAAATAATTAATGAAAAAAAAAAGAAAAAGAACCATAACTGGATATATTTTGGCAAGAGATTTGATAGGTAAGTTTCTAAAAACTAGGGAGGAAAAAAAGTAGCCTACAAAGAGACAAAAATGAGATTTATTGTTAGCAATCTAGATGCTAAAACATAGAGCGATGCTTCAAAAGTTCTAAAGAAAAATTATTTTTAACTTAAAATTATTGATCTAGATAAAACATTTAAACCCATTAAGTCCCAAGCTTTTAATTCTGCAAATATTTCAATGAAGTTGACAGAGATGTGTTGAAATAGGATGAAAAATCATACTCTAGAGTATATGTAATTATATTAGTCATAAATTTACATATATATTAATTGTATAATTATTTTATTCTTATTCTATCATTATATTTATGTTTTTATTCATACATCCTCATCTGAGATGATGGCACAAAATTAGCTTAATGAAATCACTTTCAGATATAAAGAAATCCAGAATATTTACCTCTTATATTTCCTATTTAGGAAGATTCTTGAACATGTACTTCCGCAGGGCCTGAGATTAAAATAAACAAAGGGAAGGCAAACAGCACAAAATAAGATGCATAGATATCAATTTCTTTAGTCCAGAACATGAGGAAGCATCCAGGAGAGAGAGTTCTAAAGATTTCATTCCACTTCCAAAAAAGGTAAAATGTACGTAAGGATGCCATACAGGCAGAAGATGCACAGGAAAATATAAGCAATTAAAACTCCAGGAACACAAAAATTTATACAAAATAAGGGAATGTCATTACACTGTACTACTTACATCAGGACTGAGTGACATTATATATATATTATATATATATAATACTTTTTATGGATTTTTAATTTTTAGAATCATGTTACAAATAGACTGCTAAAGTCTTGATATAACTAAAGAAAGATTATAACTGATATCAACCTTCATAATGTAAAATTAAAATCATATGAGAAAAACTGGAAGGTATTAAAGGTAAAAAAAAGATTTATGGAAAGAGTAATTCCAATGGTCTGAATGTGTCCACCAAAATTCAGGTATTACAACTGTCCCCACTGTGATATCAAGTAGATCCTTTTAGGAAATGCATATACATCATGAGGGTTCCAGTCTTGTTAATGAATTAGTGCCTCATAAAAGGGCTGGAGGAAACTATCTTAGGTCGTTTTTTGTTCTTTTGTCATATGAGAATACGGTGTTCATTCTTTTGTCTTTCCTTCACATTTACTTGAGGGTTCTACTATGGAAAGATGCCACCGATGGAACAGTCTCTCGCCAGACACCAAACTGGAAGGTATCTTGTTCTTAAATTTTCCACTCTCCAGTATTGTGAAAACAAATTTCTGTCCTTTATAAACTACCCAGTATCAGGCATTTTGTTCCTAGGCAAATGTAGGTAGTATTCTCATCTTACAAAGAAATCAGTATTTTTAAAAGTTGATAAGAGAGAAGTAACGGAATAAATTGTGTTAATCAGCTTTCTGTTCTTATAACAAAATACTTGAGAAAATCAACTTACAATGAGGAAAAGTTTATTCTGTCTCACTGTTTCAGAGGTTTCAATCCATAGTTGTTTGACCCTACTGCTTTTTTTAGCAGGGTTGGGGGATTGTTCTGCATCAAGGTAGTATAGTCTGGCAGGGAGTATGTGGTGGAGCAAACTGCTTACTTCATGTGGGAAAAACAAAAACAGGGGTTCTAATACCCCTTCAAGGGCACACCTTCAATGACCTAACTTCCTTCCACTAGACACTGCTTCCTAAAGGTTCTACCACCTCCCAACAGTGCAAAGACTTCAACACATGGACCACTGAGGAACATATAGGTCTAAATGATAGTGTAAGTATATTATTTAGAGGTATACAGGTAACAAGAACTAAAAATAAAGGTACAGTGGATGTGGGCTGCTAATGATACAAATAAACTAGATCCTTACTACCACAGTGCTAAGTCACTAATAATATTAAACTTTGATAAATCAAGAAATTATGATTACATACATACATAAACGTATATACTTGATTCAGCCAATATTATAAGTATATTTAGATTCGTAAAGGAACCAACAAGCCAGGCACAATGGCGCAGAGGATCACGAGTTCAAAGCTAGCCTCAGTAATTTAGTGAGGTCCTAAGCAACTCAGTGAGACTGTCTCTAAATAAAATATAAAATAGGGCTAAGGATGTGGCTCAGTGGTTAAGAGCCCCTGGGTTCAATACCTGGTACCAAAGGGGGGAAAAAAGGAACTAAGAAAAATACAAACGTAGAAACAGATACAGAATTATAAGCTTTTCTCTGGGTAAATACTTGAGGTGGGATCCAAGACTAGTTTTTCATTATAAGTCTCCTGGTTTTTTTTTTAATATCTAAGAGATGTATATATGTTTTATTGATGAAAAATAAACATGCAACATTTATCAACATTAAAAAAAATCCATCAGGAAATCATCCAACTAGACTTCTGCTTCACAATGCAGCCCTCGGCATTTAAATGTGGGCCTGCTGGAAATTCAAAAATTAAAACATACATTTTTAAGTCTCAAATAGAAATGTCTTCTACATATTCTACCCTGTGGCAGATAGTATCACAGCAACACTTTAGAATATGTGACAAAATAGCCTACTTCAGGAATATTAGGTGTAAAGAAATGAAGCTGGTTAAAATATTTATGAAAAATACATGAGGTAAGTACATACCTGTCCTAATAACTCTCCGTGATGTACCGAACACATGTCAGAGAAAGGGGAGTGTTGGTCTTCTTGCTCATTAGTGCAACAATGGAGTACTGCTTAAATTGGTGCTGTCCTGAAATATCCTAAGTCTGTCATTTAATGCCACTGTGATTTCCAATGTGCAAGATGACAAAATGCCCATCAGAAACAGAGTCTGTGAGCTGCATCCCCAGCTTTCCTCTCTAGGACACAATAGCTCCACCATTAAAAACGACATAGCTCAGAAGACATCAGACTTAGTAGGATACCACAGAATTAAGTCACTTCAAATCTGGAATATATCTGATGTGGCATGAATTAGACTTCCTGGATGTGATGACTACTCTGCTATACAGATTTAGAAAAAATGAAAAAAATGAGTAAAAAAGCTTAAAAGGAGACATCAAAATAAGAAAGAGTATAGAATATTTGCATGGTATTCTCATTCACCCACAAATTTCTGATGCTGTGTGTTTAAACATTTCAAATGAAGAGTTTTCCCAATGTCATTTGATATAGACAAACACCTGAAATTCCACAGCATACTTTAAATACTCCCTGTCTTCCCATCTTGCAGGAGTTTTACAGATGAATGCTTTGATCCTTTTCCTAAAGAAAGCAAGCGAAAAATACCCACGGGCTCTTCCCCCCACCCCTTCCCTGAATTAGAATTTTCCAGCAACTGGAAGTCTCCAGACATGTTGTTAGGGTTGGGCAGTCCTATATCTAACTACTCACTGTTCCTGTTTTCTAAAAATTGGGGCTCAGAAAGTTTCACAAGTAGTAACAGATTTCAGACCTCTGTTGGCAGTCATTACAGAAAAGGTTTATCCGTACATATACAGGTCTATGTAGAAAAGTTATCAGACTATTTTTGCCATAAAACAACAAAAAGAAGAAGAAAATTATATCTAAATGATTTCGAGTTATCTTGCTATGGGTGGAACTGGAGCTTACAGAACCTGAGGATCACGTCATGTGAGCCTTTACAGTCCTCCGGCATTGGTAAAGAAAAAGATTCTGCTCCCCTGCCATCTCTGTGCACACATTTCTGTGCATTCACATGCAGTGATGGTTGTTACCGGCATAATGATATGATCCTTCTCAAAGAAGCTCCATGAGAGCAAGGATCTTGTCTTTCATTACTGTATCCAAAAATCTAGAAAGAGGGTCCAACATATAAAAGGGACTCTATAAATTTCTTTTAAATTAAAATAAATTTAAATGAATGATACCTCCATACTTTTATTGTAAAGAGTAAAGTACAAGTCCAGGTGAAAGTACTTTGTAAATTCAAAACATTTTGATCTGGGAGGCATCATTGTTCTGCTTAATCTAACCCCTGCTGGGGACAACCCTAAAGGTTCTGATAAAGCCCTATGATTTGAACTCTAATGTTGGGCTATAATTAAGATTCAACTACCAGTGAGATGCACAAATAATGCAGTTTTTCAGAATATGAACACAGGAATCAGACTGCCCAGGTTCAAATGCCACCTCTACCATTGACTTGCCACCTGTATTATCTTGAGAAAATAATTTAACCTCTTTATGCTTAGTTACCTTGTCTACAAATTTAAAGATAATGATAGTGCCCAGGTCACCAGGTTGTTGTGAGAATTAAATGGATGACTTTACCTAACTCATTGAAAAACAGGCCTGGTACAAAGGATGTACCAGGTATAGTGATGTTAATGTGGATGTACTGTTTCCAAAAATTCAGCAATGCCCAATGTCATCTTCTTCTCCTACTCCTCTTTTTTGTATTAGTGCCATAAAAGTTTGAGGCTATATTTTATATTCCTAAATTTCTCTGAAGTTTCACCTTGATGTAGTATTCTCCATATGTAGTTCCTTAAAGAGACCAGTGGAGCTACAGCTCAATAAAGTATGTTTGGGATAAAATAAGGATATGAGCTGAGGCATTTAATCACAGAAGCAGCCTCAGGGTCTCTATTCATTTTTTGCCTGTTTTTCATAGCACATTGCTAAATGTGTTTTCTATTTCATGAAGGCCTTTTTGAAAAGTTACTTAGACACGACAAACTTATTTAAACATAAAACAATTTTAGTTTTCATTGAGACTTGCTTTAGGAATATCCTTAGAGTTGGTAACTGATGTTTCAGCCAGTAATATAAATCAGAGGAGGTTAGTTTATGGGTTATTATATACATGGGGTTGCATAATTATATTTATTTTTCCTATTTGTTCTATTAGTATTGAAATCCAAATATCAGTTTTATTTAATATAAGCAAATCAGATTAACCTTAATTACCCTGGAACCTTTAAAAGAAAAAACCCAAAACAGAAAAACACACTGCATCTTGCACTGTGAGCAAGACCTTTTGGTTAGAACTTGCTAAATTAGGTCAAGGAGCTCTCTTGGGGAAAAAGTGGTTTGCCAAAGAGATTCTAAAATTCCAAAAATAAGACATAAAACAATATGCCATTTCACTGATTCTGATTCTTTTTTTGATGGTGCTTTGGGAAATGTTGGACCACTGGTCTGCATCACTTCACTTTGTAGGAGAAAAACTGTCACCAGCAGCTAGTGCTTACAACTGTAATAATCTTCCAGGTTGATTTTAGGGGATCCAAGAAGGGAGAACCAAACATTTTATTTCCCCAGTGCAAAGCTCAGAAGTATAATCTATGTAATCAGCATATGTAGCTTATGTATATACAAAACACATATATTATGCATATATTAATGTTTTATATAATATGTAGATAACATATTTGTATATTTTCTGTATACATACTTTATGGATTTTGTATGTGTATCTAATCTACATATACACATGTGGACTAATTGACTGGCTAATTGTTTTATGAGATCAGGTTGACTTTTCCTATTACTGGCAGTTCTACAAAGGCTGTTCAAATTATAAACAATTCCAAACACACACACAAAAAAATCCTACCAGAAGGGCTGGGGGTGTAGCTCACTGGTAGGGCACTTGCTAAGCATAAAGAATGCCCTGTGTTCAATTCCAAGCAAACATCCTCCCAGGGTCACAGAGCCCAGAAAGTTCATCCTAACCTGCTTTCCTTCTCACTGCCCGGCAAGCTTGAAATTTCACCACATGGTTAGGCTCTCATTCCATTTTGCATATTTTCATCTACAAATCCAAACCTACTCCATTCTGAGAACAAAGCTGGCAAGAAGCACTCAAGTGATGAGTGAACAAAATGCAATAAAAAAAGCAGCACGCTGACACGGAAATGTCATGTGAGCTCTGAATAGCGCACAGCTCTGAAGTTTACCACAATATTTTGAATCACTTTGCCAATGAGCATACAGTTGACTGAAAGACTTGCCAGCACTGTGCTAGAGATTTCTAACATATACATAATAAAGAAAACCATTTACACAAAAAAACCTCCTAAATGTCATAAATGCACTTTTAGATAGCTTCTAAAACCGATGTATATACAGTTTTTTGGTTTTTTTTTTTTTTAAGTTTTTCATTTTAGGCCAAGAAAATACTTTGATATTAATGAGTTTTCATACTTTGGATTTCTGCATTTTATTTTCTGCCTCACATATTATTTTTTTGAATGACAGTCAAATAAATCAGTCAATCAGCCTGTATTTATTATTGAGAAGCTAAGAAAAACTAATTTCCTGGCTAAATTGCTATTGGTAAGATCCTGCTTCATGAGGTCAACATCTGCCCTCTTTATGAATGTTACATTTTTCTACTTATTCATTTCCCCACTCTTCCAGTCAGCTACACATCCATCCCCTTTTCTAACAAATATTAGGTAGAGTACCTCAGATGCATCGCTCATTGTGCTGAATGCTAGAAATAATGTCAGACAAGACAATCACTGCCAAAATGGAGTTTTTTTGCCTTCTTGGAAAGACTCATGGTTAAAGGAATGGAAACAATGATTTGTGCCAAAAGCTGGTATAAAGAGAATAGCTACAAGGGAGAGTGCAGAGAAAGGTCATAAACTGTTCCTGACAGCCTTGGGGCTTTAAGAAATAGCAGGAGGTCAGGGGAAAAAAATCAAGGGAGTTGAAGGCTGGAGGGAACCATACAATTTAATAACCAGGGGAAGGAGGATGTGAAATATCCAAAAAAAAAAAAAAAAAAAACTTGAGAGGAATGGCTGGTGTGCAGAGAACAAGGGGAGAAGTTTTAAGAAAAGACTGGAGACCTGGCTGCAGGCTGAGACTTGTCTTGCTTTTCTAACATGTATCCTTTGTCCTTGATCTCTCAACTATTATCATTTATAGTTTTAATAAACTCTGAACAGGGTAACTAATAACACATCCTGAAGTGGCAATAAATAATATAAACATTATTCCATCATTCTTAACACAGCCTTCTCCTTGTAACCCAGAGAACTGTCTATAACAAAATACAAAACAACTACCCATCTGTTCCACCAGGAAGTTTTAGAAAGCCTTCTAAATGGCAGAGCAAGCATTATAACCACAGCTACATTTGGTGATTTCTCCTTTAGGAAACTGATTATAATTGGGGAAAAATAACACAAAATAATGAATACACTTAAAATCAATAAAAAATGAAGAAAAACAACTTATATCTTTAAAAGCTCACCTTAGCTATTGATCACACAGTCTGAAAATGATTAGGTTTCAAAGGAAAAGATCTCTAAATCATGATTTTTCACTAACTTATTGTATAAATAATAAAATGTTTTTTACAGGTAACATCACGTTCTTTAAAATGAAGTGCATATATTCACACAATGCTTGTTTATGCTGAGATGCATTCATATATACTTTGAGTGTACATCTATTTCTCTCTTCACAGGCAGTTACAGAAGTAGAAGTAATTAGCCTTTACCTTTGTGAATTAGGTAGAGAAATATTATTGACTGCATGTTTACCTCCAGAGACAAAGGCAAATTTGGGCTTTAGCTCCTTTTCTTATTGGAGTCCATTAAAATTAAAGTAGAGCAAAATACAATCCAAGTCAGGTTTACATGTCTTAATTTCCAGTGGAGAGTTATTTTCATTTTAAGTCCTAAATACTTGACTATCACAGTAAGTTCCTTTGAAGTAGATACTAAATTCCTTAGCCAGAACCAACTATATTTTAGGAAACAATTATTTAAATGTTTATATCAAGCATCAAATATATGTTTACCTTAATAAATTATAAAACATCTCTTCTATCCACCCTCCATCCACTCTTGTTTCTCTTTTCACGGTGGCCTGTGAACTTGCTCTTGTAGTCCACATGATTGTTGCAACAGGACTGTGAACTCACAGGCTGGGAGGGATCAATGCAGGGGCTTAGCATCCCATCAGCCCTCCTCTGGGATCTCCCCATCCAGTCTAACCAGTATCTTCTAATTAACTCTTTTGTTTTCTAAAGTGACATGATAAAACCTACCGGCAGTCCCATTTGAGCTTATTTTATAGAACTTTCTTACAGCAAAAGCCATCTAACCATTGGACTGTCTGCCTTATTAAGTAGTAAGTGTCAGCACATATGTGGATGGAGCACTGGAAATATTATCTGGATAATCAGTCAAGATGCCATAGACAAGAGAAGTAGAACAGGCAGGTGTAGATCACAGTGGCCAGAGATCCAGCTTCAACAGCAACCTCCCTTCCTAAAATAACCCTGTCACCAGAACTGACATGGATTGGCTTTCTTGTGCCAGATTAGGTTGAGGCACCCAGAGACTCAATAACAAGATCCTTCCCTCCCTGCGGACAATCCTGTATACTCTACCTCTTTCTTCACATGGTTAATTCCTCCTCCTCCACAAATCCCCCTGGATGTCCAGAATGAAGCAGATGCCCCTCATCTGTGCTCCAGTGTGTGGTGCACACAGGCCTCAATTACACCATGCCATACCTGAAGCCTTAACTCCATCTTCTGCAGGAAACTCTAAACCCCCTTAGGACTGACATGGATACTTATTATTTTCTGCCCTAGGTGTCTAGCAGTGAACAGGAAATTCACAGGTGTTTGAGGAATAAATAAATGGCTGGATATAGAGTAAGGAGTGGTTATTCCCTTTATGACAGAGTTTACCTAAGGTTTTTAAATCCTTGTGTTCACTGACATATCATTAATTTCTTTACAGAAAGCCTTGAGAGCAGAAAGTTAAAGCCACTGCCAACTTGAGATCTATCCAATTTCAATATAACATCTCTGAAATTATAAGGGAAGTTAGTAGGAAAAATTCTATGGGATCTGTGAAAATGGGATTGAACACAGGTTTTCAAGGACACTTCTGTGGCTTACAAGGGAGTGTGGCCACATAGAGCGTGTTGGCCCTAGTGTTATAAATGTGTTAGCAGGTGGAGAAGCAAAGCTTGGCTTGTGAATTCAGACCTTTCTCTCCAGCTGGCACAAGCAAAAAAAAAAAAATGTTGTTTAGAGCTCTGCTCTCTTGACTACCCAAGGGTCAGGTTTCCCTGCTCTGCAATGACCACTGAAGCCATCTGAGGAATCAGAATTATTTTGCACAAGAAGAACATAGGGAACATAGAAAAGAACAAAGGTGCAGGACTTTGGTTCTTTAGCTCCTGCTTCCAGAAAACTCTAGTTAGTGTTTTATCTAACTTGTTCTCTCGGTGGCCTAGTAAATCAAAATGTTCTACAATCTTAGAATAAAATTACTTTTATACCTAGAAAGCCACCTAACTTATAATTAAATTCCTCAAACAAAGCAGCCCCAAGCATACATTCCCCTTCTTGTGCACTTACTAAATTTTTTGAGATTGTGTACATGTTAAATAGACACATTGACATTTTTCCTCCTTTAAAAGAAGTTTAAAGTTTCCCCTCACATCAAAGAATCCCTATCAAAGAAATACAAAATGCAATTTGTGATTAGTAGAAACAGACTATATTAATTTTTCTTTCTCAACAATATGCTAAGATGAAAACAGGCTATCGTCATTATGCTGATCTAGTGATGAAGAGCTCAGACTGCCACACAAATAAACAAGGCATTTCAGATAACAGAGACCATGCCATACTTTACAAGTATATTTCATGATGGCAAATATGTTAATGAAGCTGTTGGCCTGGTTATTAAAGGAAAGTACTCTCAACTTTTTAGGTCTCCACAAATTTCTTGTGAAATGTGCAAGTCAATTAAATACAAATCTCATAAAATAAACCTCAGTCAGTGTCTTTGACCAAGCTCAGGAGCAATTCTCCACACGCACTCTTCTACACAAGCTGTCTCTGTTCTGTATGCCTCTGACTTAGACTAAGCAGCTGGATCTGGACTTCCAGTTGGTGTCGTGTCCTTCCAGTGATATGTACAACAGTTCCTTCCATCCCTTACATTTACATTGCAATTTAAGTGTGTACTAATGTGTCTCGCTCCCCACTGAGTCATAAGCTTCCCAAATAGATATGGGTCTCATGCATCTTAGGGTTCCCAGAACCCTGAAGTGTGCTTAGCTCATGGTAAATGCTTTTTAAAATGTTTATCCAATAAATAAACAAATAAATGTACTCTAGTTTAGAAATGTGACAGCACCTCCTGCAGGCTTGCTGATCTAGATCACCATCACCATGACCCTGGATAATACCCACTTTCTAACACTTCTATACTGTGCCAGGAACAAGCCCTTTACCCAGCAACTCTGCAGGAACATTCTTCACTTGTGTTGTCCCTCGTTGCTCATTATAATTCAAGTACAAAAGTCACCTTGAAAACACACAAGGCATCTCCATGTTCTCATTTTCTTACTAATAAGTTCTCTAAAGCAAAAAGCAAATTGCTGTTGCTTTTTAATTTAATGGATATGTTTTATTTGAATTCTTAAAAATTCTCCAATATTACTAATAAATTATTGTGTGCAAGAAATCAGGTTAGTTGGGTCAGGTCCAAAAAGTGGTCCAACAGTCTTTCTCTTCACAGATCTTTTTGTCTATATGAGGAGAAAGCTGTATACCTATGAATAAAACCACCATCAAAGGAGCTACACTGATGGTGGACTAGGGAGGCTATGCCAGGTGACCATCCATCAGGTAGAAGAGAGGGTACTTGAGGATTAAGTAATCATTTATGGCCTAAGCCTAAGAATGCTTTGTAGCAATCCCAACAGTAGGTGAAGACAGACCAAGGTCAGGCTCCATGGAAGGGCAGGTTTAAGTTAGGAGCCACAATGATCACATGGCAGATTTACTCTGGGCACCAGCCCCCACCTGCATTAGCCATCATTCCTTCAATGCAAGTCTCCAGTGAACTCTCTCTTCCTTTTTAGATACCAGGATAAAAATAAAAGTATTAACATATAATAGATAATAAATAATTTAAATTGTTGAAAACTTTTCAGTGTGTCACATTTGTACTAGATAAAAATGTCCTGGCAAATCAGTGTTGTTAAAGTGGCAACTGGTGCACCCCTGATAGCCAGCTGCTATAGTAACAGAGTGGCTAAAATGGGCCAAATGCAAAGGTGAAGGGGCACGATGATGTGACCTGGCAGAACTTCGTGTTTCTGCAGAGTTGACCTCTAACCATGTTTAACTGCACAATATCAAGAAAGGCCTGGCATACCAATTCTAAACTACATTCCAATTTTCAGACCCATTTTAAGATATTAGCATGATACCATGAACTTTAATCAAAAGTAAGCTAAGGTGACTTTCTCCAATGCAGAAATCTACACTTCTTCTTCTTCTTTTTTTTTTTTTTTTTTTTTTTTTTTTTATCTGCAAAGGGTTGTAGCACCAGCTCTGTAAATTCAACAGACATCTTTTGTACTCAGAAAAAAATGTGGCATTACTTCAGAGAGCTGAAATATAAAGACTGTGCCTACTAATTACACCAGAAAGAATGCTCAGTCTTTCTCTCTCCCTCTCCCACAGATTCCCACCAGGTGAGAGAAAAGGAAGGAAACTGATGTCTATTAGTTGCCTTACTTAATTTCTGCAACAAACCCATATGGTAGGTTTTATCTTCATTTTAATGAACAACTGAAGTGATGCTACAAGAGGTTGAGTGCTTCGTCCAAGGCCTGAAGAAAACAAGGGGTGAAGTTAGGACCTAAACTCTGACCTGAGTCCAAAGGCACAGCACAGGAGAGAAGGCCAGGAAGGCAGAGCAGTGTGCAAAGAACTGCTCCATCCTGCAGCCTTCCCTCAGTCCCACCACTGAGCAGCATGAACTGGGATGTAAACACTGGTGCCTCCTGGGGAGGCCCAGCAGAAGCAGAATGGGGCTGAACTGAGATGTTTTTGCAGACACTTGGAGTCCAAAGAAGCAAAAACCAGTGATTAGCCATGGTATATAATTAAGCCTATCTGATGCATGTTTTTAAAAAGAGGATTTGATGTCAAACAAATCATTGTAAGGAAATTTGAACATCTACCTACATAATTTGGCTGTCTGAAATTACTTTGGGCTGGTGAATGGAGTAAGGCAAAATTCACTCTGTTACCTTTTATTGACCCCAACTGCAGCACAACATTATGCCGTTTAGTGTGGGAGATGCACTTAGATAGGATTCCTGTCCTTAAAGAAACACAGTACTGTGGGGGACACTGACAAGCAACAGAAAGCATTCTGAGGTAGCGATCTCATTGTTAGGCACAATGGCAAACATAACAACCAAAAAAATTACCATAGGAATCCAGAGAAGGGAAGAAAGTGGCCTCTCAGGTCCAGACACAAACAGAAAGAAACAGACCAGAAGAGCCATGTTTTAACCTGTCATCCACCACATCCAAATGTTATGAGTTCTTTCAACTTAGCTAATGGGAAGGGAGGGAGGGAGGAGAGCAGCAGAGTACGAGGAAGGAAAGTAAAGCAGTAATTTCTAGGAGTAGATAAATAGATGGACTTTAAAAAAAAAAAAAAAAAAACAGCTTACCTTTCACAGGGATGTAGGAGAATATATCACTATTTTCCAAACCAAACCCCAAAAAAGCATACTCCGGCCCACTCTTATTTGGAGCTGTGTGGAAAACTAACATAATTTGAGTTTTGTCTGGATCTTTTTCATGAGGTACACTGATCCCTTGTGTCTAGAAACAGACTTTTCTTATAATAAGAGGATAATTAAATTCTATATTTTATAGGTACTTTATGAAAGACACAAATCAAATTCCAAGGGACATGTTCAAGTTTAGAACAATGAGATAGCCACCGTAAGAAGAGATATTTGAGTTCAACCTGACATGATGACACACATGTCTCATGCAGGGTATCATGGCCTCTAGAGAGAAGCAGTCAGAACTGTCCAACACCTGACACTAGACACTCACCCCAGGTGGGGCTGTGGGGCTGCTGTGGGGCTGAGTACCCCTGCTCCCAGCAGTGGCGCTGCATCCAAATTCTTTTTCCCATGAGACCAGGGACTACCCTCATCCTCAAGAGAAGGGCACAGTTCTGTTCCAAAGTCTCCCCTGCACCCTACCCAGCTTGTCCTTCATGCCAAGTAGTCCCTTTGTCCCCAATTTCTACAAGGCCACTCTCATGTCCTTCCCCCTAAAAAAGAGGAGATATAAAGTATACTCTGACTTAGAAGGGCCTTGCTTGGAGTAAATATGAAAAGGAGCTTGAGTGCAAGCACTTACTGAAGATCCAAATGTTCCCAGATTATAATTACACTATATTATGATGACCTGGTCGAAGGCCAACTCCTCTATGAGACAAGGAGCTCCCTGAGGTATGCCGAGCCTCATTCATGGTTCAGCAGATAGTGTGGACTCATATCATGCCTTTTGAGTACGAGAAAATAAATGCTGAAGGCAGGAGAGTGGCTCTAAAGGAAAATAAAGAGATTTAGAGCTGATGCGGCATTTGAGGACGTATGACACCACAGAGATGGATTTATACAGAACCATAGGAAGATTCAAATCTCAAGTATGTGACCATTTATTTGTGGACAAGATCACTGGAGGAGTACCCTGGACAGCAAGGTGGGTCCCTTCTTTCCAAGAAGACAGAGGTTAACGCTCATTCGCAAAGATGTCTCTGCCACATCCAGTTCCTGATGTATGGGGTGCGGTGGGGAGGGACTATGTAAAAATAAAGAGATTAAAAAATAAGTCTCTCACTAACTAAATTCAGCTAATTCAATATTTTACTAGTAAACCACAGAAATCTGGATTACTAGGGAATAGAAATTGCCTCAAATAAAATACCACTCTGAGTAAGCCAGTATTGGCTTAATGAGCTTTTTGTGTACTGGGCTTAATAAAAAAATTGTATTAGTCATTTCATGTACATATGCTAGAGCTGATGAATTACTCATAATGAAGGAAAACAACTCCTCATCCATTTTAATGATTCCCATATTTCAAAATATAAAAATTTATCCTTAAGCACACAGAAACCTAGATGATGATATAAGCCCAGAGAAATGAAGTGATTTTCCAAAGTCACACAGCTGATTAACGAAGGAAAAGAGATGAGGATTTTGGTCTCACAATTCTTTAGTATACTTTACATCACATCAGTGTTTCCAAAGAGTGTCCCCAGAACTCCTATAGGAATAGGAGGCAGGGGCTGGAGGGCCCCAGCAGCAGAGCTTCACTTTTGTATCATGCTGTCTTCATGCAGATCACAGCACTTTAGTACTCTGGTACCCACATTTGTGTGTTTCCTGCCATTAAAAAGAAAAGCACACACTACCATATACAATTATCATTATATAATAAAAGGAGTATTTTACTACTCAAAACATTTAGAAGGAGAGAATCTGAGAATAAATCAAGATCCTTTATAAAACACAGTACTGTTCCATATGTTTCTCATTTCCCTATGGATCACAGAAAAAAAAAATCCTATGTGGAAAGTCACTATTCTGTAGACCAGTATTTGGGAAGCAATGGTTTTGTGGCAAAGATTTTAGCTCTCAACCACACCAGAGTATCAGTGTATCCACAGGTAAGTTATTTTGATATCTATGTATAATTTTAAATCCATAAAGTTCAAAAATAATTTCTGACCGATCCTCATTTTACCCACTGAAAGAGTTATTCCTCTAAAAAAATGAATCTCCTTTGGTTGTTCTCCAAAATGTGGCTTCAGGACTACCTGTATCAAAATGACCTATGGTGCATATTAAAAAGCAAGTTCCTTGACTCTTCCCCATATGAAGTTCTGTGGAAATGGGGGTCTAGCTCTATAAGGTCTGGGTTAGAAGACAAGAAACCCAAGTTCTTGTTTTTTAAATTATAGTTAATATCTGACCAAATATAATGATGGTAAGATTATAAGGATTAAATCCCCTTCAAACAGAAGAAAAAGAGAAAGGACAAGACCAAGAAGGACTAGAACCAAGAGAACAGTGGAGGAAGTCAATAACTTGTTCCCATGTCTGTTTTCTCCTTGGACAAACAAGGACTGTGAACTAGATCAATGTGACTTTTTAACATCCCTCACAGCCGCTAAACCATGTTGAAGAAAAATATTTTAAGGAAATAAAACATTAGAGGAAGACATCTCATTCAGCAAATGAAGAGCTGCTGTGGAAGTAGTGACAGAAGGAAGAACCATACAGGGATCCTCTGGGGCCCCTACGCTAGAAGATGATAGAACTCTCCAGCCTCTGAGTTCTCCCTCTTGCTCCAGACAGGGCAATTCCAACCACAACCCATCAACCAGTGCCACTGATCTGTCTATAATCAGCATAGGAAATGTAGCCACCCTCTCACCAGAATCTCCTTGACAGGTGACTCCTGTGAGACATCTCAGCAGCTGGGCACACCACAGCTCAGTCAGTGAGAAGATAACTGTACATCTAGTCCTCTCTGTTCTTCACTTAACATAGATGGTCTTGCCAAGTCTCTTGCTCTTTCTTTCTTCAGAGTTCCTATGGAATCTGCCTCTTACTTTCCATCCTCCATGGCATGGTACAAGTTTCAGGAAACTATGTGGGCCACTCAGCTACCTTCCTCACAGGACCCTGGCCTGCAGTTCCCTTTAGTCACTTCAAGCCTGCTTACCCAACTTCCCGTCTTGATAGTGACATCTGAAAAATCCAACCATGATCAGTTTAAATTCTCACCCCCTTGGTCTTCACAGAGATACTCTTGTACTCCCAGCCACCCACATTTCCAAGCTCTTTTCATTACCAAGCATGCTTGCTTAGTGGTCTTTTGGAACCATCAGGACCCAAGCCCTTATTATACCCCACCCTGTTCCTGTCTAGGTCCCCTTCATGGTACACAACAATTGCCACAATTCACACAGGTGTTGATGTCAAATCCTTATAGTCATTCTTGATGTGCTAAATTCTCTCACATCCTCACCCAACCCCTCATGTATGAAATGCTCTCCCCGCCCAGCCACCATGATGCCTCCCTGGCTTTCTCCTTGCTCTCAGCTCCTGATGCTTTCCCCGAGCCCCGTTCTCACTCCCCAGCCTTCATGCTGTTCTCAGATACACCAAGCACACCTGGCGTCTCATCCTCTGCAAGTTCCTCTGCCTATAAAACTCTTCCCCAAGATATTTGCATGGAGTTGTCCCTCTTTTCATTTTGCTTTCTGTTTAAATATCACTTATTCACAGAGTTCTTTCATGACTACCTTATTCAATGGATTACTCTCATTATTCTATATTTATCCTGCTTGCTTTTTTCATGACATTACCACTTGAAAATCAATTATATATGCACTAGTTGATGTTTACTGTCTGGTTCCACTCTCATCAGTTCCTCAGCATTATGAGTGGTAACTTTATGTTTTTGACCTAGCATTCCTACTGTCTACAGTAATACAGGACACTTGGAAGATGTTTGACAAATATTATAAATAAATAAATCTCCAAAAGGTGACCTGTCTTTAAAGCTCTCATTTCATAAACAACTCTTTCATATTAAATGCTAAACTATCTACATGTATTTTTTAAATTTTGTTAAAATGCATATAACATAAAATTTACCATCTTAACCATTTTAAGTTTACTACCACCACCACCCACCCATAGAACTCTTTTCATTTTGCAAAACTGAAATTCTAGATCCATTAATCAATAACTCCCTATTATCCCTTTCTCTAGCCCCTTGAAATTAACATTTTGCTTTCTGAATCTATGAATTTACTCTAGATACCTAAAATAAATGGACTCATACTTTGATTTGCTTATTTCACTAAGCATAATGTCCTCAAGTTCTGTAGCATGTACCAGAATTTTCTTCCTTTTTAAGGCTGAATAATATTACATGCACACACACAGAGACACATACACACCTCACATTTAGTTTGCCCATACATTCATTGATAGATATTTGGATTGCTTCTATCTTTTAGCTATTATGAATAAAGCTATGAAGACAGGTGTACAAATATTTCTTTGAGATCCAGTTTTCAATTATTTGGGATATATACCCAGAAATGTAATTTCTGGAGTATATGGTAATTTTACTTTTGCTTTTTGAGGAACCACCATTCTGTTCTCCATAGCAGCTGCACCATTTTATATCCATACCAACAGTGCTCAAGGATTCCAATTTCTCATATACTTTCCAACAGTTACTGTCTAGATGTTTTGTTTCTTTCTTTTAACAATCTATCTAACAGGTATAACATGGTATCTCACTGTTTCTGATTTGCATTTCCCTAATGATTAGTGAGATACCATGTTATACCTGGTAGCAACTATATTTATTGTTATTGTTAAGTTGTAGGAGTTCTTATATATGCTGAATGTTAACTTCTTATCAGATACATTATTTGAGAACAATTCCCCCAATTGGATGGTGTCCTTTTAATCTTTCTATAATGGTTTTACTAATTCTGGACAGTACACTCCTAGAGAACAGAGATGGTATCTGTGATTTGATGCATGCCATGCTTAATGAATAATGCTTTTTGCACACTTGATATTTAAAGATTGGAGGATGACTATGAAACAAAAACTGTATTATTTGGTATCACTTTTCTTTCAATAGTGGCCGACAAATTGAAGTACAACTGTTAATTAAAAGCACATAATGTTGCTTGCTTATGAATAAAATGCCCCAGTTCACTAGAGCATAATTCCTACAGCATTAGTGGAGAATTAACTAGCTTTATTAAAGATTTGGAGGACTAGTCACTTTTTCATCATCCTTTAATTAAAACCTCTACATCTTGCACTTGAAAGCCATTGTTTCGTACCCATTATTTTCATTCTTTATTCTACCCTTGAAATACCAGGATGAGAAATAGTAAAAGCACAAAAGTTCCTAAATGAGCTTTTTATGCTATCATAATAGAAAGGCATAGTTTTCTAAAATATTGAAAAAATAAGATTTTAATGTTCTTTGAACTAGAAGGCTAAGGGGGAAGAAAAGCTCTGTTTAGCAGAACATTTTTGGATTTAAAGTTTCTTTTATATTCTAAAATGAATTTACATTAATAAATAATTTCTTTCTACCACTCTGCTCATGCTAACTGAAAGAAACCATACTTCAAGGGTACCAGCTTGGAGTTTTAACGAGAAAAGCCATTCAGTTATGTGACAGCCTTCGTTCCCTTCTTCTTAATTGGAACAGTTATTTGCTCTGCAGAAAATGGCCTTGCAGGACACAATCTTCCTCAGCCTCAGTTCCCTCTTCCCAAAGCCCTACATGTAAGGGAGCATATAGTCCCTTATGCAGAGAAGACACTAAATAAAAATGTGACATTTATGACTTAAATATTATGTCGAATTTGTTGGTATTACAGGAAGCCCTCAGGTTATGTGCTTCACACTCATGATGTCACAACACTCCAAGGGCAGCTGTGGTCATGAAGTGACCACCAGACTCTACTCCACTCAATTCTGTATTTCTCCCCATAACTTATCTTTAGCTCAGCTGAGAATAAGTCTAAAAATAATGTTTTGTTTTGTTTATTTCATTCTATGTCACTGAATGTACTCCGATGCATATTACAAGAGAAATCTGATATTAACATATGTGACAAAGAATCTGACTCATGGAAAACAATAAAACAACTGGCTTACCTTCAACACCAGAATTATTATTTGTATGATTAAAACATAAAGACACCTGAATTTATCTCTCCTGTTTATGTTATTTGATTCTCATCAAGACTATGTTTCTGCCTTCTTCTAAATATTGTTTTCCATATTTCAAACATCTAATTAGGTAAACACAATGCAAAGTGAGATGATATACTCTTTGGAAAACCATAAAATTATAGAGTACACAGACTTCCATTATAATCCAATTTTCACTCTGTCATAATTTTCCAAAAGGGTTTCCTTTGAGGTTGAAATTTTCTAAGCTTCATTTCAGCTCAAAACTGAATGTCTGATTCACTTGAACTTAGAGAAAATTTAACTCAACCTTTCCTCTGTTGATCATATGACTGCTTCCTTTACAAGTAGTCCAGGTTTAATCTCATTTTTGCTGACAAAGCTTCTCACAGACATGAGATCTCATCCTATGTCTGAAGTCTTGGGCACTTAGAATAATTACTTAAGTAATGTAATAGTGCAGAACACTATGGAAGTTCATGTTCCCCTGTACAATGAACTTCCTAGGACACTCTTTGTATATTGTCTCATGAGTGAAAACTACAACCAGAATTGTTGGATTAGATGCAATATGTATTTTAAACAGTGCTGAACTATCTTCCAAAAGAGCTATACTGAGTTATTATAATCTCACTGGTTTAGTCAGCTTTTTGCTACTATGACCAAAACACCTTACAAGAACAATTTTAGAGGAGGAAAAGTTTATTTGGGGGCTTACATTTTCAGAGGTCTCGATCCATAGATAGCCGACTCCATATCTTGGGGCTGGAGGTAAGACAGAATATCATGGCAGAAGAGTGTAGTGGAGGAATGCAGGTCAGGACATGGCCACCAAGAAGCAGAGAGAGAGAGCTATGCTCAACAAAGACAAAATATATACCCTAAAGGCATGTGCCCAGGGACCCACCTCCTCCAGCCACACCTACCTGCCTACAATTACCACTAATTTAATCCAAATCAGGGGATGAATTCACTGACAGGGTTAAGGCTCTCATAACGCAATCATTTCACCTCTAAAGCTTCTTGCATTGTCTTACACATGAACTTTCAGGGCACATAATACTCACCAAGAGTATGTTTGCGTTTGCGTTTGCGTGTGCGTGTGCGTGTATGTGCGTATGCATGTATATGTGTGTTGGATATTACCAATCTATTATATAAAATTTCACTTGTTATTATTAGTAATTTATAATCCCATATTTACTATGAGTTTTAGTATCTTATAGTCCGTTTAAAAATTTTCTTATCTTACCTTTGAATATTTTTTATTCTATTCTCTTAGATCTATAAGTTTTTCTTCTAGAGGAAGTTTTACACCTCTAAAAATATTTCATCTTTATGCTTAAGAATCCTGTGTTCAAAATTATTTTCCCTGAGAATTTTAAAGCCTGATGCTTCACTATTGCAGAATCCAGAGTGGCCCAAAAGAACTCTCCCATCAGAATGCTCTTTCTTATTTGGTAGCTCCCCAACACCCATACTTAGAAACAGTCAGGATTTTCTCTTTACCCCAGGAGTTCTGAAGTTTCATCAAGATGCACATAGGTATAGGTGATTTTTCTTTCACTGTGTTGAGAAACTGGTTGACCATTTAATCTGAAGACACATTCTATCATCAATTTAGAGAGATTACCTTCCATTATTTCTCTGATAATATCTTCAATAATTGTCTTATCAATTTTCCCTGTTCCTTTTTTTCCTAAAATTCCTAGTCAATAAATATCTGACCTCTTGGATTGATTTTCCACCCCACTCTTCACTCCTGTTTTCAATCTTCTGCCTCATTGCTTTGTATTCTTGGAGTGCCTTAACCTTCCAAATCACCATTTTGGCATTCAGTATTATCCACTCTTTTGTTTAGCCACTCATCTGATGGCTCTTACTATTTAAGTTTGGGACAGTTCATGTTTACTTTCCAGAATCTCTTTCTTGTTCTCTAACATTTTCCTTCCCCCATTTCTTAAGTCTGAGCAGTATGATGTTTTTTTACAGTTGAAATACACATCAATGAGGCCAAAGTATGTAAAACTTGATCCCCAACTCTAACATAGCATCTGAGTTTAGGTTGCAGAATTAATTAATATTGTGTATTAATACTATGTGCTTACTTAAATAAAGACTTTTAGTAACAATATCAGTAGCTAATATAAATTGCTGAAAATTTCTGCCTGCTTAAAATATTTTACATATAAACCATGTTATAGAAACCACATGCTATAGAAACCATGTTACTTCCACTTTACAGATAAAGCCATTAACAGGGGGGCTAGGGTTGTTGTGGCTCAGCAGTGCAATGCTTGCCTAGCACGCGTGAGGACTGGGTTTGATCCTCAACACCACATATAAATAAATAAAATAAAGATAATGTGTCCATGTACAATTAAAAAACTATTTTTTTTAAAAAATGACATTAACATAAAAAGGTCAAGTAGCTTCCCCAAATGATGCTACTAGAAGTGGAAGAGCTTGGATTTATCCTACGCCAGCTCTCCCAAGGGCTCAATCAATAGCTTGGAAAACAACAATAAATGGAGCTGCCACACTAAGCTGTTGAACCTACAGTAGTCTCAGTTTCAATGACAAGAATGCCTTGAACTCTGGATCTGTCTGTATCAGAGATTAAAATAAGGATGGCTCTCCTGTATACATGTAATATTTCAATATTCATCTGTTACTTCATGTGGTAGGTGAACACAGACTATCTTGGGGAAGAGAGAAAGTAACTAAACAAAGTATCCAATGTTCATAGCATTTCCAACAATACCTATCAGTTTTCATAAATCATCTGATTCTATGGAGATGGCAATCTTGACACAGATATTGTTGAGAACTGAAGTATATAATCAGAGTAGACAAGATGTTCTGAGGATTCAGTTTGTGATAGATGAAGTAAAATTTCTCCAAAAGAATGAAAGCTGCACAAAGTAAAGGTACAGACATTTAATTATTTCCTACTCTCGCTTCTGATAGGAATCCATGTGGGAGTGAGCCTGCAGAGCAAACCTGTTAAAATTCCCTTGCCTATAGCTCATCATGCAGAAGATACCACAAACTGAAAACTATAAGGTTTAGAAAATAGTTGTAGCAGAATGCCAAAAAGCAGGGCTCTCTCTGTGCAGACTTAATGCAATGCAAATTTGAAAATAGTTACCTTTACACATTAGCCCAAAGTTGTGGAATAAACCAGGTTAAGTATGATTAAAAGTTTAAAGAGTGTAAGTTTCAACAACAATAATATTAAACAAAACTGTGCCTAAACTGAAAGTACCTCTGGCTATTTTTAAATCTTTAAGAACAAACAGGAATTTGCTAAATCATTAAAATCAAATTAGCATAATTAAGGATCTGAAATTGTTAGCGTATTAATGCGATGATTACATTTCTTTGAATTCTATTAATGAAAAATCACTGTTACTCCCTTTTAGGACAAAATTGCATTAATTTATATCATTGGTTCCCATTTAAATTAGCCAGTTCATCTCAATATAAGCCAAAATTTGTACCAGTAATTAGAGTTACTAATACTTTTATATAACCAGGGAAAAGATTCCTTGCCATATACAATGTGGGAAAGTTCTTAGGAAGTAATAAGTGGAAAAACAAATTCTACTACTCTATGAAAACCACCATGCAAAATGTAAATACAAAGGAATGAGAACCAAAACAATCAAGTATAAACAGAATTACTAGGATAATGGGCCTACATAAGGTTTTGTATTTTCCTTAAGTTTTCAAAATGTTTTGTATTTAACGTGTTAAAAGACAAATTAATAACTACTTTGTTCTGTTATAGAATATTTTCTATAAGAAATTTATTAAAGTAAAAAGGAAATAATGAACAAATAATGATATTCCTACCCAGTTTAACATTTTGATATATATTTTTCAAGTTTTTCTCTTTGTTATACATAGTTTTAATTAAAAATATGTAATTTTAAAGTTATAAGAGTAATAACAATTCTGTCCCTTTATCACTTGACAATACATTGTGGACTTTTCCCACATTTTAAAAATGTTCTTCTATACATATGGTTCTCAAAATATGGTCTGGAGACCTCTAAACATTCTTGAGTTTCTTTCTTGGGGTCTGTGAGGTCAAATCCTCTTTCATACTAAAACTGAAACATTATTATAATTATAATTAAAATTATTATTATTATTATTATTATTATTATTATTTTGCTTACTGATATTTGCACTGATGTGGCAAAAGCAAGAGTGGACCAAAATATGGTAGGTTTAAAATCTCAAAGTGGTTTTTGAGTACAGTATCAATTAACAGTATCTGCAATCATCTGAAAATAACTTTATGACCCCATATATTTGTAAAGCTTCTTTATATTCTTTAACTGATACATATCACAAAAGGTTGAACAGTGACAAAAGTAAGAGAAGCCAGATGCTTTCTTTTAAGTTAGTTAAGTAAACTATTAAAGAGAACTTCAAAAATGTAAAAGAACAGTAACCATTTTGCTACTATTTTTGTTTTGAAAAATAGTTATTTTCCAAAAATGATTACTTATGTTAATAGGTAGAATGTCTTCGTGTTTACTATTACTTTTAAATTTATAAATACAGATATATTAAAATTGTTTTAATTTCAAATTAAATTTAATTTCTAATTAAATATTGATGAACAGAACTTGCCTGAACAAAAGTTCTTTGGAGTTACCAATAATTTTTAAGAGTGTAAAACAAGTCCCCAAGCCAAAAAGTGTGGGAAATGTTCTTTTTTTAACAGTACATTTATTGAAAACATGGTCTTTTTTTTTTTAATACACATGCCTGAATCTATTTAACTCCAGAATACACCTTCCTGAAAGTGAGGACTGCCGTGTAAATCCTGAAGGGCCCTCCACAGGTGTGCAACCGGTGCCTCACAAGCTGATCTGAATCTGGATCCCCAACTCAGGGTCCTCAGACCCTCAAGGAGCTCCCTCCACCACTACAAGTATGTTCATTCCTCTGCTTGGTTTTATTTTCCCATCTCAATAATCTGATTTTTCAAGGATTTCCACAGAAACATGTTGAAAGAATTTAGAAACATGTTGAAAGAATTTAGAAACATGTTGAAAGAAGTTAGAACACAAACTTATTTCAGTACCTCTACTGGCATTTTCCTTTAGCTCACCCAGGTTTTGGACATACTTTTCTCCATTTCTGGTTGATAGTCAAGCAGATTGAACATGGCACCTTAGTTTTGTTTCTTTGCTCCCTTCCCATCCTTACTGTCTCTAAGTCAAATCACTGGTGACTCACATGACCATGCAGGGCCCTACAAGTCCTAGCTGAGATACATTTAACTTCTTCTGTTTATAACAGCATTACTGTCTTCATTCTTTAAAAGCAAGGGGATGGGTTAGAACAGTTTTGTTTTTTTGTTGTTGCTGTTTTTTGGTGTTTTTTTTTTGGTGTGTGTGTGTGTGTGTGCACGCGCAAAACAATAGAATCCGTATGTAGTATGGAAATCACTTTCTTCTTCCAATAGAAGCAACAGATAAAGACATTTATAAGTAGAGTCAAGAATGAGAGGGGCATTGTATCAGTGGTTACCAGCAACATCAGATCCACTCTTAGGAATATGACCCTGTGGCCGAGATGCATTCCTCCTAAACCCAAAGGAATGTGGAGGAGGAATCAAGTGGACTGTTACATATTCCACTGGTATTTTTTCTTGAGAATCTGTTAATTGATGCATCAAAATCTACTGTGGTTGATGCATAAAATAGAAAGGGTATGTTAGACTAAGAGGATAGGGTTTTATTTACAACAGAAGGGCGAGTACAGATTTTTGGAGGACAAATTCAACTTTTACATTTAAAAATTTTTTATCTTTATTTTTTAAATTTTTAATTGATTTTTTAAAAAATAAATGACAGTGGAATGCATTACAATTCTTATTACACATACACAGAACAATTTTTCATGTCTCTGATTGTATATAAAGTATGTTCATACCAATTCATGTCTTCATCATGTACTTTGGATAATGATGTCCATCACATTCCACCATCCTTGCTAACCCTGTCTCCTTACTTCCCCTCCCACCCCTCTGCCCTATCTAGAGTTCATCTATTCCTCCCATGCTCCCCCCTCCCTACCCTACTACGAGTCAGTCACCTTATGTAGAGAAAACATGCGGCATTTGTTTTTTGGGGATTGGCTAACTTCACTTGGCATTATCTTTTCCAACACCATCCATTTACCTGTAAATGCCATGATTTTATTCTCTTATATTGCTGAGTAATATTCTGTTGTGTATATATGCCACATTTTTTTTAAGATTCCCGTACTCATTTTGCACTAATAAAGATCTATAGCACCAGTGTTTGTAGTGTAAGAACCTCATGTAGCCCACTCTCCTTTAGTTCTACTCTGTGCAGCACTCTGGCATGAATGCCCTGAACTACTTAAAATAGGGCTCAAGTGCTTCTATAACAATGAAAATTCCTAAGTACTTCAGAATACATTTTACGGAGATAGACTGGTTTAAGTTCCTTAGGTAGGCTCCCCAGAGACCATTTGAGTTTAATGAGGCTAACTCTGTGTATATTTAATTCATTAAAACAGTAATATTAATGCATGAAAGAAGAGCATTTTATAGAATTTGTAGCTTTAGCAATCAGGGAAGACTTTTAAAAATCTGATTAATCAAAAAGATCAATTAAGGTCAGTAATCTGGCTTAAGAAAATTTTGATTTACAAAACCTAAACTTGGGGCTATGAGTTCTTAATACTATAAATATATTTTAGCCTTCTGTAAAATTAAAGCCTGATTTAAATAATACTTCTGCTGTATCACTATTGATTTGATCCAGAGGCAATAAGAATGAGAAGGGAGAAGAGTGAAAGAAGATACCTGATTATCAACCTAATTCTCAACCAGACATGAAAAAAAAATATATGTCCCAAACCTAAAGTGAACAAAAAGAAAATGTCACTGGACTTACTGAAATAAATTTGCACTTCAACCTCTTTCAATATGTTTCTGTTGAAATCTTGGAAAAAAATTTTAAAAATAGTGAGAAGGAAGAAAAACATGGAGCATGGGAATGAATGTATTATGGTTTGGTTATGAGATGTACCCTAGAGCTCCCATTTATGCAGGAGTATTTAGAGGTGAAATGGCTAAATTATCAGTCCATCCTAGTTTGAATGATGGGGTGCTAACTTAGAGAGGTGAAATGTAGGGTCCTTGGGGGCATGCCCTGGAAGGGTGCATTTTCCCTCCTTCCCTCTGCTTCCTGACCCCATCTGGCTAAGCATCTTTCATCTGCTGGACCCTTCCCCCATGATGTACTGCCTCATCTTGGGCACAAAGCAATGGAGTTAGCCATCTACAGAATGAATCTCTAAAACCATGAGCCTCAAATAATCTCTACCTGTTTTAAGTTGTTCTTGTTGGCTATTTTGGTCACAATCACATACAAAGCTGACTAAAACAGAACCTGGTACCAATAAGCAGCGCAATTGCTGTGACTAAACTGATCATGTAGTTCAGAAGCCCTTGGAGCTAGTTTATAGGAATAAATTTTAAATATTTAAAGATGCAAACTTTAAAAGTTCAGAATGTTGCAAGTGAAACTTAATGGGCGAGTGTGGTGGGAGCTCAGAAGACCAGAATGCTGACAGGAATGTGGACAATGTCCTGAGGTTTCAGAGGGAAATGAATATTCTACTGAGAATTTGACTAGAAGCTACTCTCCTATTCTAGCAAGGAACCTGGCTACATTTTTTTTCATGTCCTGAGACTTTATGTGAGACTAAATTTAAATGTTCAAATTAATCTGGCATAGAAAATTTCAAGACAGAACAACATTCAATAGTAGCATGGATATTGATGGCATCTTTTAACTACATTTACTGTGAGAATTGGGAGCAGAAAACTAAAGAACTTTAAAAACTTGAAATATGGCCAGAAAAGAACATGTAAAGCTAGGGTCAAAGAAAGTGTGCTTTATCACGTAAATAGATGCTAAGTGCTTTGTACAAAGGTGCTAAGAAACATGCCTTAATGATTTCCTAGGAATTTGAAAGACCATATCCACTACAGGCTCATGGGTATAAAGGATAAAAATTCTTTGAGAAGAAAGCATGGAAGTGCCCTACTTGTACAAGGGGGCCTAGGAAGCTGTTTCTCCACATTAATCTATGTAGACACTCGGAAGCTATTGTAGCAATGACTCTAGAGGGCCTGCAAATTGCCTAAGTTGGCAGTAGACCTTGGCATCATCCATATGTGCCAGTTCTGCAGGAATGCAGGATTCTGGAGGTTAAGGGTCAATAAAGGCTTCTACCTAGATTTCAAAGGAAGGCCATTAGGCAAAATGTAGTAGGGTCAGAGTCCTTCCAAGCTGACCCTGAGAGGGCAATGTGTAAAGCTGTGAAGATGAAGTCAAAGTTGGAATGGAGACCTCAGAAATTAAGAGATGCCAGTAACATGAACTGTCTGCCAAGAGAAGGTGCTGGCTATGGCTAAGAGATAGTCCATTTGCACTGCAACTGACAAGACCAAAGAGGCAGGGTTGCCCAAGTCTTTTGGAAAGCACATCTTATACACATGTGTCCTAGATGCTGTACACAGAGTTCCAGGACCTATTTACTGGGTTGTGTTTTGATCCTGCTTTGGCATCATCCATTCTTTCTATGCCCTTATTCCTCCCTTCTGGAATGTGAATGTTTGCTCCATGCCAATGTATATATGGATATATGTAACTTCCCCCCCGCCCCCCAGGGAACACATAAGAGTTTGCCTTGAGTCAGAGAAGAAGTGGGACTTGGACTATTGAGTATTTATAGTCACTATTATGACTATGGGACTTTTAGAAATGACTCCCATAGACTAAATAAATTTTGCATTGTAAGATGGTCATGAGTTTTTAGAGGTCAGGGCAGAATGTTGTGGTTGTGAGGTGTCCTCCAAAAGCTTCTGTTAATGCAGGAATATTCAGAAGTAAAATGACTGGATTATAAGAGCTGTAACCTAATCAGTCCATTCTAGTTTAAGTGGACTAACCAAGTGGTAACTATAGGAAAGTAGGACATGACTGGAGGAGGTGGTTCACTGGGGGTGTGCCCTGGAAGGGTTAATCTTCCTGTGCCCCCTCCCATACCTCTCTGCTAAGTGACCCCACCATGAGTTGAACAAAGTTCCTCTGCTGGGCCTTTCCCACAGGATGTGCTGCCTCATCTTGGGCCCAGAACAATGGAGTCAGCCATCTAGTGACTTAGAACTCTGAAATCATGAGCCCCAAATTAAATTTTCTTCCTCTCAGTTGTTTTGGTCAGATATTTTGGTCACAGCAGTGCAAAAGTTGACTAAAACATAATAAATCAGAGGCAGAAAAAGTTCTAGCACTGAGGCTTTCCCCATAATCTTCCCTACTCCTGGGAAGAAGATATGAGAACCTTCAGCTGTGGCTCCAACTCCAAATCAGTTCGTGACTTATTGGGTGCACACACTGTCCTGTGCCCTTTAGGATTTACATAGCAGTCATCATTTTCAAGAAATGTATATTGTGGAGTTATATCAAGTGCTATGAATGTGATGCTTTTAATCTCTTGACAAATTAGAGTATTTCCTGATGACCATAGTAGAGAACAGGTTGGTGCTTGTAAGTTACATATGCCTAAGGTGGTCTCCTCAGCTTAATACTACTTAACTAATAACAATTTTGTACTGCAGGAAATATTTGGCAATTTCTGGAGAAATTTTTGGCTTGAGATTGTCACTGACAACTAGTGGCTAAAAGTTAGGGAGGAATACCACTGAACAGCCTAAAATGCTTGGGATAGCCCCTACATCAAAATATCATTCAGCCCATAGGTCAATATGTCAATAGGTCGAGCGACCTTGAACCGGTCTAATGCAAAACACATGCTTCTGGACCTGTGTATGTAAATGGAGACACTGCTCGCATCACTCAAGAGTCAGTTCAACTACTTGTGTTTGTGTACTGTTTTCATTATGTGAGAGATGATTTGGCTTTAACTCTTACCAGATGTGTGACCTTAAGCAAGAAGCTTAAACTCTCTTTTCCTCAGCTATAATCAGAGATAATATACACAAAATGCTCAGTGGATAAATGTTAGCTGCTGCTCTTGTTCTTATCATCATCATCAAGCATTTAATAACTATTAGGTGCCTAACATTATGTTTGGACCTGGAAGTAGAGGAATGAAGACAGACTTGGGAATCTATCATTAAAGAGCTCAGAGACACACTTAGCTAAGCAAAAGTACAGTCAGAAGTCCTATCCCACTAATCATCAGATAGGTCTTTTTATTTGCTAATATAATCCCAGGAAGGGGTGCTGGTCCTAACCCCGTCTTCTCATATTCTACTTCCCTACTACAACTCCCTCCCTTCATAACCCCAGATACTCTAGTTTGGTACCTCAGGCATTTGGTGGCAAAGACTGACCCTCATCACAAAGACTTTCCAGGGACCCCAGAAAGAGACAGAGCTGAAAATGTCACCATGTTCAAGACTTGGGGACTAACATTTCAGCCCATGAAGAGCATATTGTTGGTATATCCCTCTGGCTACCTGTCCCACATGGGAATTTTTTACATTTGTCAGCTGGAAACTCTTAATTTAGCAGAACTAAGCATCTTTCTCATAAAAAAAATTCTCCCCATTAACAAAGTCTTTAAAATTTATTTTGCTTATTATAACAAGTGACTTTTACTTATCCTTCTTATCACCTGATACAGCTCTGTACCTTCCTCTGTGCAAGAAAGTTATAATTTGCACATACACATTATAATTTGTGACTGTAAGAATCACTGCAGTGTCACATTCACTAGAATTATGACCTATAGCATAAATAAATAGGAGCTGTAAGGAAGGATATGCCTTCAGAGAATATCCTCTAAGCTCTGCAGTTCAGAGATGAAGTTCTGTCTCATCCTGTTTTACACATTCAGCAATACAAAAAAATTACTTGAAAGGTAAATGCTCCATTTAGATGCTATATATTTTTTGTTGAGTTGGATTGAACCCAAATGATTGTTTTTTAAGTTAATGTAGAAACACTGTGGAAAAATGAATCATATTTTAATTGCTATAATGCTGCATCATTTACTTAAACTATAAATGATTGGTGAATCTGGTTTGATGGTATGTCCTAAACAAGCCAATTAGTATACACATTAACCTCTGTAATCACTCTCTAGCCAATTGCTTTCCGTAATTTCTTCATAAAATTTGTTTGCACTCATGTTTCTTAATGAAGCAGGTAACTTGTGTTGCATTTTAGGAACTTTGTCCTCTTGCATAGAAAAGTTTACAGCATTTGCTTCAGAGAAAGTTACTGCTGATTTACTTGCATGTAATACAAAAATCCCATATTTTGCTGAGAAGCTTCAAACCATAAGAGGATACAAGATAATTAGTTTTTGGAGTATTTAGAAAGCAGAGAATTTCATTTTGTTTTAAACCCACTCCATGGTTTCTCAACCCTATAAACCCTTCTTCAAGGAAAAATATACTTTCTAAACCAGAATGATAAAGGAGGTACAGAAGTGTCTGCCTGACAGCCTTCCTTCTTCAAAATATATTATTACATTCCAGAACATGTGCTCTATTTTTCTGGTCACTCAAAACCTTATATGTTTGAGAAAGAGTACTCTTAAGACCAAACTGTAAATTAAAGCAAGAAGCTGCCCACCCTTTGTGGTGCAGTCCTGGGAGCACACTTTCTGCATGGGAGCCGTTGCTCCAGACCCAGGCTTATCAGATTTATATGCAGGACTATGTGTGGGTTTGGGGAGGGGAGGTTTTCTTTGGACCAATTTTTATGAGAACTAAGGATAGAAATGGAAGGAAAATGAGCAACAAGAAAATCATATTCTTCTTGGAAAAGGGACAGAGATGTCCCCCAAAGAAATAATGCTGAGAAAAACACATCTACTCTTTGAACACAGAAAGGCTGCTGTGATGGGCATGCCACAGCCCTAGACAGAGAAATTATAATAAGTGTAGAGCTAAGATATGAGAGCAGTTAATCTGAAGTCTTGGGAGTGCCAGAAATGAAAGACATTAGTACCATTTGTCAACTTATGAACAGAGATACGCCCTGGATGTGAGGGTCTATCACCATGGATGGGTGCCAGAAGTTACAATTCCTACTCATGAATGATATAGGGACCACATGTGGAAGTGCAGCAACTGGGACCCTCCCCTGGGTAGGGAAAAAGCTTACTGGTGATCAGCAGTAATCAAGAGGGCTGACTCCCAGAATACATGTGAAACTCTCCCTGAAGACTCCAGAGCTATTTGAAAGGAATCTGAGACAGCTAGCTGGAGCCAAAGAAATGCTGGTTTTGTAGGGTTTTTTTTTTTTTTAACTGCTATTGTGATATGTTTCTATCCCCAGGAAGAAGTGGCTTGGGAAATACAGGAAACATGCAGAAGTAATAATGATGACTGTGATAATAGTTACTTTGTTTTCTGTGTAGTTCTCTGCATTGTTTCTATAAAGTAAGACAGCTATATTGAAATATTTCACTGAAAATTAATAAGCTTTCAAGTTAAATTATAAAAGAGCTTGTGATATAACATCCCAAAGTATTAAACTAGGTGGAGAAAACTGCTGAAAATCAATGTTTCCTCTATCTTCTCATGATAATAAGTCACAGTCAAAACACATTTCTTGGCTTATTACTGATTGGAACCAAGAGAAAGAAAGAATGTCTAATCTGCCTGAAGTCCAGGCCTTTGTGGAGCACTTCCAACATCTCCCTAGTCTCTTACTCACGTGCGGGGTCCCAGGAACCAGAGTACTCAAACACCTGAAAGCAGAGATGACCTACAAGGTACTTGCCTCTGACTCTCAGTGACTGGTGTCTCCTGTGCTCTAGACTCACTCAGCCTGCTGGATGCCAAACCGACAGCCATCCTCTCAGCACTAGCTTGTCCATCAGCACATCCTAGGGCTGGCCACCTGATCATGCTGCCCTCCAAGCCTGGCCTTCCCTACCAGTTCTACACTCATGTTCCTACATGTCTGTGCTCTATCATGTGAGGCCTAACTTAAAATCACGTGACAGATTTAATCTATTCCTACCATGCACTCTGTATAGTTTCAAAAACAGGTGAAGAATTCCCCTCATTTTTCTATTTCTTCATTCTTTTTAAACCACAGAGAAGACGAGTGACTAAATGTTGAGCTGCACGGCACATGTCTGAAAGAGGTCAGATGGACACATGTTCAGGCGTAGATTTGATACATATCAAATCTACAGCCTGAACATGTGTTCATCTGATACATGTGTGTATGTGTATATAATATATAATATATACGTATATGTATACACACACACACACACACACACACACACACTATGGATTTGGGGGTGGATGGGCTTTTCAGAATAAGAAAACTTCCTTTTATTTCTTGTGTAAGGATTACTACTAACATTGAATTATAATGAATATTTTGTTGGTAAACATTATTTTTCTCCTTTATAAAATTAACATGAAAAGTTACATTAAGCTAGTCTTGTTTCCCAGGTTTAAACCCAATTTACTCACTTATTAACATTTTATTATATTACCAGACTTAACTTGCAATTGTTTCTTCAGAAAGTTTATACTTATTTGACAATGTTGTTGGTAATACCCTCTTATTATTTTCTCAATGTTTGTAAAAAAAACTGATGATTTTTTTTTTTCATCCCTAATGCCCGCCCAGGTACTGTTTTAATCTCTTTTTCTTTGTGGGAAATTACTAATTTTAGTATATTTTTCAAAGAAAAAAATCTTTGGCTTTAGTGATGGTTTCTGCTATGTATTCTTTGTTTTTAATTGTCATTGTTTTCTGTTTGCCCTTTATTTTTTCTTCTTTCCACTTGATTTCAGTTTAGTTTTCCCTTTTAAAAAAAACATTTCTGGATGTAGTTGTTTAATTTATTAATTTTCAGACTTCTTTCTGACTTGCATTTAAGGCTATTCATTTTCCTCAAAGATGGTGTTGGCTGCATGTATATATTTTGGTATACCAAAGTTTTAATATCATTCAGTTCAAAATATCATGTCATTTCAATTGTGATTTTGTTTTGAACTATAACTATGTAGAAGTGAAATTTTTCATTTTAAAATATGAGAACATTCAAGATTTTATTGTTGTTGCCCAGTGTGGTGGTACATATCTATAATCCCAGAGGCTCAGGAAGCTGAGGCAGAAGGATCACAAGTTCATGTCTCTTAATAAAATATAAAAAGTGTCAGGGATGTGGCTCAGTAATTAGGTACCTTTGGGTTCAATCCCTGGTACCAAAAAAAAAAAAAAAATTACTGTTGTTTTCAGAATTGACATTGCTAATTTGTAATTTAAATGAATCATGATCAAATTTTAATCCTTTTTAAGTTTTTAATTCTTTGAAATAATCTTAGAGTTGTTTTGAGCTAACTCTCTAGCCAAGTTTTTCATATGTTCCATGTGTACTAGATAAAGAGTTTCTGTACTTGTGTGTTCAATGTCTTTACGTATCCATAAGTAAAGTTTATAGCCACCTTGGATTTTCTCTGCTCTTTCAATTACTGAAAGCTATATATCACAATCTCTTACTATCTGTGTGTTTTTCTCTTTTACCTCTTCTGTCAATCTTTGCTTTAATTGGTTTATGTTAATGACTAAAGTGACTAAAATTTTGGGATTATTTCCTTCCAGATGAATTAAAACTTTCACACTTGAAAATATCCTCTTTATATCTGGTATTTTTTTTTTGTTTGCTTTAAAGTCTTATTAGTGTTAATGTTGTTATTACATCCCTTTTCTGAGAAGGGGCATTGGGGTATTTGCATTTTAGACTTTTTTTCATCTTTTTACATTTAATCTTTTTATATTCTTATATTTTAGATATATCTCTTAACAGTATCATTAAGTTGTAGCTTATCTATTTATTCCAACAATCTTTGACTTTTAATTGGAGTATTTTGTCTGTTTACAATTAATTTCATTGCTAACATATTTGGATTTAGGTCTACTATCTTACTGTTCCTTCAGCTTTTCTTAATGTAAGTATCAATTACAAATGTGGGTCTTATGAGGATAATACAAAATTTAAAGCTTTGAAACCTACAGTGTCCTCAACCAACCTCTTTCCTTTCTATTTTTTAAAAAAGGTAGCATTATAATGTGTACATAAAGTAACAGCAATATAATAAATGTTTCTTAAGGTGTATGTTTTCAAACAAACTAAGCTCATAATACTTGTCATAGAAAGGTATGTTGAAGGATAGGCTCAGAGAGTTAAAGGAATGGAAAGGAGGTCAAAGACGCAAGAAGTGATGAGAAATGGGTATAAACTGGATCCTGTTGAGCTTTGTGGGGTTGTTGACTTTGTTAGAAATGTACTTCCTACTGTGTACGGCAATGCCATGTTTGGATTTACATTTTGTTTTGTTTGCTATGCTGGGTATCAAACCCAGAGCTTCCTGCATGGCTAGGCAAGTGCTCTATCACTGAGCTACACTCCCAGCCTGTGTTTTTAACTGTTTATTCGGGTGTCTGGGTAAAAATTGATTATAGGAAGCAAGAATGGAGTGGAGTAGGTGATAAGACAACCATTTCAGTGTTCTAAAGATCCTCCTCCCCCAAAATAAAGTAGTACCTTTGATTTGAGAAATAGAAGTACATAGGAAATGAGTTGTTGCTGAGGGCTAATCAATAGGATGTGATGGCTTTTCTTCTCTCTGTGTGTGTGAGATACATATATATATGGGATTGAACCCAGGGATGCTCTAAAACCAAGCAACCAAGCTATATCCCCACCCCCACCCCTTTTCATTTTTTATTTTGAGAGATGGTCTCATTAAGTTCCCCAGGCTGTCCTCAAACTTGTGATCCTCCTGCTTAAGCCTCTTGAGTAGCTGGGATTACAGGTGTGTGCCACCGTGCCTGGCTCAATAGGGGATAGTGGTACCTCCTGTGAGGAGTAAGGGTAGTATGGAGGATGATGTCCATGATTTGTATCAAATAACATGCTAATGGAAGTGTTTATAGTGAATTTATACTTACAGCAAAGTCTGATATTTATAGCCCACTTATCAAATCCACTGGCTGTTATTTTATCTTATTTCCATTATTTACAACACTTTTAAAATGGCAAGCTCTGGAAATCTCTCACAGTTCCAATTCTGTAGCTTTGAAGTCTGTTAGGTGGTGAGGGGAGGTGAGGGGAGGGTCCTGGTGAAAGGAAAAGTGCGCTTCCTGAAGACCCCACCTCCTAATGACATCACTTTTTTCCCCTGCAGTTTTTAGGCTAAAAATGATTTCAAATAAAACTAAACAGTGCACCACATACTATTTTCCTTTAAAAAGACACAATGCAGTTCAGAGAGAAAACTTCAGAAGTGAGACCAGGTTGACACAGGCTCTAAAAAAAATTAATACACAGAAGTTTCATTATATTCTGTTTTTTTTTTTTTTTCAAGAAAATAAAATTGAAATAGACAATCCTGGGAAAAGATAATTTATTTTTCCCTAACACAAAACTCCAGTACCACTGCTTTCAAAAGAAGCATTTCCATTACACAACCATGCTTGTAATTGAAATGATAACCCTCCAGTCATTTACTGGGCCTGGAGTTTATTTAGTTTTTCAAGTTTTGAGTTCTTTCTAAAATGAAAAGGATAAAATTTCTAATGGAATTGTAAGACTGTTGAGACTGACAAAATTTTCTTCTCTTTCCAGTTGTAAAAAAGTAGGTCAAAAAGCAATCCCTTACACACACACACACACACACACACAAGAGAGAAAGTTTTTTTGAACAACATGAAAGCTTCATTTACTGGGAGAAACTCCCCTCAGCAGTCAAAACCTGCAAAGTGCCAGTGACAAAGGACATACATCCCTCATCTGCAAAGATGAAGTGGTGTCGATGGCAGGGTTCCTCAGAATTTAAAGTCCAGGTGCCATAGTCCACTCTGGCTGCTGTAACAGAATGCCACAGACCTGTGAGAACCAGACCTGTGACATTCTAGAGGCAGAGCTCTCAGAGCAGGGTGATAACAGATTTGGTGTCTGGTGAGGTCAGATTTGGTGTCTGGTGAGGTCAGGTTTGGTGTCTGGTGAGGTCAGGTTTGGTGTCTGGTGAGGGTCTCATGAGGTGCAGGGACAGCTGCCTTCCTGCTGAGTCCTCACATGGCAGAAGGTGAGGGAGCAATTATCTAGGGTCTCTTTTATAAGGGCAGTTTCCCATTTATAACCTAATGACATCCCAAGGACCTCACCTCCTAATAACATCATTTGGGGATTAGGATGTCAACATAGGCCTTTGGGGGAGACACAGCATTCAGTCTCCAGCAACAAGTACATGTGGTGGGGGCGGGGTAAGCATGTTGTGCATGGAACACAGGATGGGGAAAGGAAGTGGGGTGTTATCATGGCAGCTGTGCAAGTGAAGTTTGTTTCACACACGTGAGTAAACTGTGTAGGCACCATGGTTTGTAGTAAAATGAGTCACTAAGCTATAGTATTTAAGGTCCCCTGCCTCCTTTCAATAGTAAAAACTGTTATTTTACTTGTGTTATATATCTTCAGAACAAACCACTGAGTTTTCTTTGCTTCTGTTTCTAAAAATGAAGCAGAAAAGAAAACCTTACTTTCAACTTCTCAGAAATTCTTGATGTTGATTCTCTGTTAAAAGTTCTAAAACCTTTGAGCTATGCTAGATCACAGAGCTGTTTAAGACTATGAAGATCATTTTTCTCCTTCGTCTCTTTTGTAGATGACCTTAATCAACCTATGAGGTGTTTTTACTTAAAAGTGCTTTCCTATCTAAATTGTCATCCGACAGAAAAATAGACACACAAAACATCAGAAGTCCCTCCTTGTTGTATGAGCTTGGGAATCCCTCACTCTCTCTGAGCCTCCATTTCGTTGACTGTAACATCAGTATTATCCCCTGAACCAGACTGCTGCAAGAAGTGGGGGAGATTCATGCAAAGGGCCTGACAAATGTTGAGCATTCAATAAATAAGCATTTTTGAATCAATAAAAATGAGAGCCTCAGCCGCAACAGTGTCTTTTGTCTCCCCACACAGCAGCCAGCATCTTGTTTCCCACTGTTGTGAAGAGCATATTTCATCACTTTTCCTCCCCTGAGGGCGGACACAGGGCCCAACACACAGTTGATGTTTAATAAAAGTTGACAGAATTGAATGCAGAAAGGGTGCTGTTTTGTTTTCTTGATAAGAGAATACGCTCATTGCCAAAATAACTATAAAAACCAATTATAATGCCCACATTAGCTTGTTAATTTTTTGGATTGGAAACACAGCCACAATAGGAACCACCCACTTTCCAAATGATCCAACTAATAAGGGGACAGAAGTCAAGCTTCATCAAGCAAGCTTCTCCTTACCTGGCAGGAATTTAACACATCTCAGCTCAGGCAGAAGCCAGTAATTGAAAGCACCTGCCGGTCAAGACCAGCGGCGTGCTTAGGCTGAGGAGGGAGTCAGATTTTTGCTTATCTTCAAAAGAAATAAATGAGTTTATAAGAGAGAGGAGTTTGGTTCATTCTGAAGCAAGCCTATAATCAACCATCTTGAACAGAAGCCAGTAGTTATTTTCCTCCAAAAACTTTCTTCCTTCTGCATATAAACACCACCCTACGCCCCTAACCCTTCTCCAAGTGTCCTGTCCTCTGAATCCTTATCCTCTTTAGGGGGCAGGTGCACCTCTGAGCAGACCTCACAGGCAGCCCCATGCTCTGGCAACCACAGGGCTGAGTCCAGGGGCCGAGGGAGCACAGAGTTCAACACCATCTCTTTTCTATCTCAAAATGAATTCCAGATATCATTAAAATCAAAGTATCTGTGTCACCACATGAACAGGCCATGTGTGTTTCAGTGAGCTGACACTCATCTCTAAAGGACCAGAGGTGTAGGAAGCTGCTGCATTTTCCCATCCTTCCATCTTTAAAATGATAATGAAAAATGCAATTTTTGTGCAACTAGCCTTTCCAGCTTACCCTAGGGTGGCATTTGTTGTCTATTCTGCTATTCAACTGCCTCACAAAAAATCTTCTTGTCAAGTTCCTTTCTCTTTCCTCTCTCACACACATAAATAAAAGGCCCCAAGGGTGGAGCAAATGTAATAGAATCAGATCCCGTGAGCAGCCTCAGAAGGAGGCCTGGTCTGTGGGCCCTGGTCACTGTGAGGTCACCTGGATGCTAAGCTTTCTGGACACCTGCTTCTGCTTTTCTTCCCAAGGGCTGGAACCATGATTCATAAAGCAAAGTTGAAGATGGAGAGATGACAAAAACTTTTAGGGATCTGTTGATTTTTTAAATTAATGCCCATGCTGTGTAAAAATATGCATGCTCTGCAGCTGGAGAAGATGGCTGTTCATGTCACAGGAGGGTGTCACCTCTATGCAAGGATTTGATATGTGTCTAATCATTAGTGTCCAAAATCATCTCTCCACTTTCACTAACTAAAACCAGACACCTTATCTGAGTTTCAGGGACTCCAATGGGTATTAGGTGGGGGGCACAGTGTGTGGAGGGTGACATTTTCCCCATAATGGAAAAGGGCAATAAAACTGCTTGTTTATGTGTGAATCATAAAATAATGGGTCAGAATTCAAACAGCTGTGGGAATTTTATATGCTCAGTGTTAAAGGAGACCCTATGATGTGTTGGAAAATACTGAAGTGCTGGGAATACAGTGGCAGGATCCTTGCCTTCGGGCTGGGGTTGTAGCTCAATGGTACAGCACTTGCCCTGCATGTGTGAGGCACTGGGTTCAGTCCTCTGCACCACATAAAAATAAGTAAGTAAAGATATTGTGTCCATCTACAACTGAAAAAATATTTTTAAAAAATATCCTTGCCTTCATAAAACAGGTATTCTAGTAGGAAAAGACAAAAATAGAGAAGCAAAAAAATTAGGAGAATAACTTCAAAATAACTTAAAATGTGGTCACTGGCTATGGAGTGGAGACACTTTTTTAGGTAGGTGTAGAGAAGGTCCCTCAGAGGAGTTGGCATTCCAGCTGAAAGCTAAAGGGTCAGAAGGAGCTGCCAAGCCTCAGTTCTGGTCAAGAGTATCCCAGGCAGAAGATGCAATGTCCTGTGGTGTCAGTGGAAGATACGCTCCACCTGCATCTCTGAAGCATGGTGAACAATGGGCACAGGCATGAGAAAGGTCACTGGTGGCAGCAGGGTCATATCCCGCAGGGGCTTGTGGGTGGCATGAAGTTCCTATCACTCTTCTTGCAGAGGTAAACAAGTGGAAGGAATCTAAATGAAACTAAATACCCTTTGCCACCTCTCCGCATGTCCTCAGTTTACCACATTCTAAGGACTCATTCCTTTTGGGCCTACACAGATGTTGACAGCACAGAGATTACTTCCCTGCAACCTCAGTTTCTGCTTTTTCATTATCTGCAATTCAATCTAGACTGAACTGCAATGACAATTTGTGTCTAAAAACAAAAATAGTAAGATCTGTCACCTACTACCACATTTCTCACTTATCCATCTCATTCTTCCTAGTAGCTTAAACAGAAACACACAACACCAGAAAACAGCCAAAACAGTACAGACTAATCTGAACTATCCTTCTCACTGCATCCTGAGGACTGAGTTGCCAAGCCCCCTTGTCAAATTGGTTCCCTGGAAATGAGTGCCTTCCACAAAGTGCCTCAACAGAGATGATGCAGGCAGGCTAAACTGCTCTTCTTCCCATCAGAGCTGTCAACAGTTCCTTGTGGGCCAACTGAGGATTACTATTTCAACAGCACCTGCAAGCTCATTGTTGGCGAAACTGGCTCAGCCAGCCATACATCATGGAAGAGTCGGCCTGGCCCATCTTCTTGCCTCTGAACTAGATCAGAGTATCTTCTGAGAGCCCCAGCCCAGGTCCACAGACCAACTGGGCAACAAGGCTCTTTAGCGAGGTTCAAATTTTGCTTCCAGGAGGAAAGATTTTCCCAACACAATCAACCATTTTTTATCAAATTCATGTTCTTAAGTCTGTACCTATTCTGGTTTCCTGAAATGCAGATAAATCAGTGACACAGCATGGAAAGAAAATGGTTTCAAACAGCCAGGGAGCTTTGTGGAAGAACACATTAACCTCCTATGGGCTTCCAGGTAAATGAGAGGATAAGTGCAAGAGGGAAGCAAAATTTTTTAAAAATTCATCAATGATGTGTGAAGGTAAAAGGTATCTTTGATTGGCAGGGGTAACTGATTAAAGACATCAAAGAGAAAGATCTGAAAGTGAACTTCCTAAATAATCACCAGATAAGACCGATATAGGTGCAATTTTGGTTAGTTTTATTCATATTGGTTTAAAGGGAATGATTTTGTTTTGGAAAAACTGGTCAGCAACAAAATCCAGAAATTTAACAATTTGAAATGACAAGTTTGAGTTAATGACACTGGTCAGATATTATCAGGCATGGTCGCACTGAAATATGTCCTGTCCACACATCCTCAGATGGCTCACAAAACCTGTACTAGGGCTGAATAAGAGATGATCTCCTAAGAGGCAACTCCAGAAAGTGGATCTCTAGTACTAAGGAGACATTCTGTGAACCCCAGAAGAGAGACAGCTATCAGTGCTGTCAGATGAGGCTGGTGCAACCCTAACCTGGTGGTAGGCTTGACTTCCCCACAGCTGGGGGAATCCATGTCCAGAAACCTCACAAGAGAGTAGCTGGAGAGTATAGAAAAACACAATAAACCTTTTGCAGAAAAACAATGACTTTCTATGTTTTGTGTAATGATACACAAAATTCTGTTCTAAAATGGAACACTGGTTTTAGAACTGAACTTCAGTTTTTGATATTTGGAAGATATTAGAGAAAAAGAAAATTTCTCTTTCAAAATATATTTATGTGGAAACTCCCAGTTTCTTTTTAAGTCAAAATAACTAAAATTTTTTAAAAGCAAAACAGTTCCTAAACCCTCCCTGCAAAAACAAAACAAAACAAAACAAAAAAAAAACTTTGTTAATGCTATTCCAGTTGCCAGTGGCAGGAAGCCAACTCCAAGCAGCTAAAGTGAAAGGGGGGAATAGATACAGACTTAAATGCACAGTCCCTTTGGTTCAGGTTTGGGTGGACCTAGGATATTACATTATGAGAACCTTTCTCCATCTCTTAATTCTGTTGCCCTCTGCACTGGCTCAACTTTAAGCAGGGTATGTTTAACTGAAAACAAAATAACTCCAGAAGCTCCAGATTTACAATGAATCACGTAACTAACAATCTCACTGTTAAAACAAAACAAAACAAAACAAAAGTTCCTCCTAGAGTTCAACAAATGTCTTTGGATTGGGTTTCAGAAGCCTGGCTTGGATCACAGGACCTCCCTGGGGACCCACTCCTGCAGCTGCATCCCTTGGATTCCACAAGGACGACGGGGTGTGATTTGGCTTCCACAGGAAAACTTGATGTGCTTTCACCAGGGAAGTAAGCTGCCCTCTAAGACCAAATGTTATGGTAACATCCATCTGCTGCCTCCACTTACCTATTTCCTCCTCTTTTCCTCAAAAGCCTTTCAAGGCAAATCAAGGTACTATCTTCTGCAGACACACTCTCCAAATTCCACTGAGTTGTTTACTTAGAAATGGTTAATTAAAAAACCAAAGAGCTGGCCCAGATTCTCTCTTTTTGGTGATTGTCCCACAACATACTCATGCTTCCCTCAGTTGAAAATTTACCACACTTTTTGTAACTTTTTTTCTTCCTCTTTGCTTTTCTTTTTCTGTCCTTGACACCTAGGACAATATTTGCCACAAAAGATGTAAATTTACGAAACTGGGCTGTTGTTAATGGAGGCAGTTCTTTCTTGGGGTATACTGACAGGCCTACTATAATATCAGTTATACTGAATTTATTCTGAAACACTCTCCAGCAAAACTTCGGTCTTTGATGTTGTTATCTTGTAGATGAAAACTTGAAAATTCAGCAACTGAGAAATGCATTTTTACCTAGTCTTGAAGGCCCGAACTCAGACAAGAACAGTAAAATATTAACTGCTAAAGGAACTTAAAATAATTCATTAGGAAGTGCTAGCTCCTCTATTCAACACCAAGCCTAGTAAAATAATCATGATTCATCCCCAACTTCAGTTATACCCTCAGTTCATCTTCTGATTTCACAAAAATATAGGTTTTGCATTCCATTATGATCAAAGATACTTCATGTAAAAACAGCCTATGGAACAGCAATGCATGATTATTCAGATGATGTTATTTTTAACATTGCTGAAATTTACCACTACTTAAAATACACTAACTACATAAATGGAGTCTAGAGAATACTCCTTTGCATTCTGCAAATTATATATGTACCCTGAGCCTAATGTTCACAGGTCTCCTCCTCAGCCTTGGATGGAAATGAGCATTATTCCATAATAACCCACTTTCAGCATCTCAGGTTTTAGAACCATCCCTGTCAACTTGAACCCTACTGATCAAGACGTTTAAAGGTGTACTGAATGAATATCACATCCAGGTATAAGTCAGTTTGGTATAAGTCAGTTTCAGGACAGACTTATACCAATGTGTGAGTGTCAAGGCAAAGGTCAATTACTGTGAACTGTTCAATGCATGGAGTTAGGTGTGCCACCCACAAGTGGAGTCACCCAAATGTAATTTCTCATTCCACTTGACATTTACCTCCCGTGCTTGGCTGTGAGAATCTGGTTTCACACTGGAGAGACGATGGACTATGCTAGACTTCTCAATGGGTGGCACAAGAAGGCAGAGAACCACACGTGCTGCTCTTTAGGGGAAATTTCGAGGAGTTTTAAGAGTAGTCCCTCTACACAGTTATCTTCTACTGACTCCAGATTAGGTGCATTGAATCCCTGCCTGAGATAAGATGTGACTGCACATCTCAAGGCTGTTCAGTGCCTCAGTTAACACCATACAAACTCTGAGAGGGTTAAATTATTATTGGTCTTGTTAATATATAAGAAACAAGAGCCTCAGAGAGTTTAAATAAGTTTCTGACAATTATATTTCAAAAAGTCCTACTACAATTCTTTTCCTCACAAGGATTCTGATAGTTATTTTTAGGATATTTGTACATAGCAAAGGAGATGCATTTTGTATTATCTTGAAGGGAGCATTAATCATCTTCGACCAATGAACCTTTTAAGGTCCTACAATAGTAATTTAAATCATCAGTTTGTGCTCAGCAAGGGTTTTATATCACAAAATATGCCTCTTAATTGTTTAAGAGTTTAGATAATAAACAATCCATATTTGTAAAGTAAATCCTGTGAAATTGTGTTTCATCCTAGTAACATCCTCAAATACCTTTATCACTTAAGATATGGTTTCTTTTTCTATAAGAAACTTCAGAAAACACTTCAAAAGATCCTAAATATAATTTTGTTTGGATTTTTTAAATGAAATTGAAAATTGCAAATTTAAGAAATGCTTTCTCAAGTCCTCCTCCAAGCATAACACACCTAACAGAACAGAGCTGACATTTGTCCATGGTGATCCTTCAAAATAGAGCAATCAAATCAAGTTTGGGGGATTATTTATCTTCTAAAAATTACATGGCATATTTCTGCTCTAGGAAGCTATTGACCTTTTAAAGCTACAAAGCATTTTTATACAACAAAAACATTTTTATCTTAAAAGGTACACTACCATTTAGTCAAATTTGGTAGTTATGGGTTTAATAGGCTGCAACCATCGATGATTATATTTGATAATATGATGACTGCAAAGCAAAAAAAAAAAATAAAAGGCATCTTAACACCAAGTTAAATTGCACCCAATATTCTAATGACACAATTGCCCTAGAAGCTGTTCCAGCTTCCCAGCGATTCCGTACCGTGTCCTCTTCTCCGGCCATGATCAGGGCAGGTAAGGATGGGCTGACAGAGCCACACCTGTGCACTAACTCAGACAGATGAAGTGGTTTCAACTTGAACTTTATGCAGCAAGCTTATTGTATTTAAATTGTTTTCACACACATTTAATTTCTCCCCACTTGCTTCTTCAGCTGGGGTTTGTCCTTAGCGTCTCTGAATTTCGGTGTCCTGCTGGCCTGCCCCAGTCTCCATCTGAAGCCCTAGTGCCTGAGTTGTCTGCAACCTCAGCAGGAAAAGGCAAGGACCTTTAGCCTTGTCCCTCTGAGAGATTTCTGATCTCTTCCCAACCCTTTCTAGGCATTCTGAATTAGGGTAGCAAATGATTAAAAAGAAAATGTGTAAGTATTTATTGACAACCTCAACCTCACTGTGGGAGATGGCCTCTGATATCTCCAGAGGGGCATGCCAGAGAGGCCACAAGCCAATACATAAACAATACATCATAATATATTTATTAACCTGGAGGCTTTTAACTAAAAAATGTAGCCCTCACTGTATTCCCTGAACCTCTCTCTCCCCTTTCCCTTTCATGCCATCTCTTATTCTGCCTTTCTTCTTTCTCAATTACCCAGAACCTCAGGGTGAGAAAAAAACCTTGCAGGCTAAATTACTCAACTCCTCCGGCTTTGTCTTCTCCGTGCAGCTCCATACCTGGCTTGCTTCCATTCATCTTTGTAATTATCATTATTTTCCCCATTTATTGTGAAATTGTTGCTGCCTACAGGGCAGGTATAGAGAAGAACATGGTCACTTGTTTCTAAATGGTAGAGCCAAGATGAGCTTGACAACAAAAAGTTCCTATGTCATAAGGTGAGGTCTAGGTCCAACCCGCCCAGAAGGATTTACATACCCTCACAGTCCTTTACCTATTTTACTACATCCAAGGAAGACCAGCCACTCAAGTAGTGAACTAGTAAACAAACAAATTATTGCTTTGCCATGTAAACAGCATACCTGATGATCATCTTTCTCCTTTAAAGTTGAAATTAAGGGAGAACTGAGAATTAAAGGAGGAGCATCATTGGTTAGAGACACTTTATTATAAATTAGGATGCTGCTTTGTTATAATTTAGTGATCAACTGGTAATTTAGCCAGTTGTAATAAGAAAAGGGGAGGAGACAGTTTTTAATAATACTAAGGAAGAGAAGGCAATTTTGGAGGCTGAGATATTTTGTAGGTGGAAATAGGACCAAAAAAAGGGATTGAGAGGTCCTGAAACAAATTGGGAAATTTAAGATGTCAGGGGCACTCTAGTTACCTAAATTCTAGATACCTAAAATCTAGATACCTAGATACCTACTGGCACCTAAAAATGGGTGTGAGGGGCACCAGTAGGTAGGGAAGACAGAAAAATGACTGATAGCACAAAACTGAATACAGATAATTGTACTAGGATTAGAATTGTGTATCTAGATTAATAACATCTATGTGCTGAATTGTGGAACTTATATTGAGTGGTCTTTAGAACAGTCGTGACAAAAATTAACAGTGAACATATGACCACCATCATTTCAACATGATTTTGTTTTGCACATATCCCCCCCCCACAATAAAACCAAACCAAACAAATGTTACACATAAGACAGACAGCACTTGAGCCCAGGCAGCCCTTGATGATAAGGCCAGAAAGTTCACACCTCATTCACGTGCAGGTACTCACCGCTTCTTTAAAGCTGGCTCATTTAAATATGCCTGCCTTCTCCCTTTTTGATGTCATGGGTGGGCTTCAATTTTGCTTTATCATCTGGTTTTGCAAATTGTTAGTTCCTGTGGATGATAAGTAGAGGGATTAAAGGAAGTACAGGATAATGAACAAACAAAAGTAGGCATAAATCAGATGTCCAGGGATATTCACTTGGGGCAGACAGACTGAGGTACTGCTGGTCTGTGGCCGGCTTTGTTTCCCATTCTAGGTCTAGAATACTCTGAGAAAGCATAAAGGATCTTTCCAAATGCATAACTGCTACTTGGCGGAAATAGCAATCATTACACATGATTTCTAGCTAATGAGATATTCCTTCTTATTTACAAAGAAATCCCACCACCTACTTTGGAGATTCTAAGAGATTTTTCATCCTGTCCAAAATGTATATGGGGTGCAGAAGGCAAGTTACATGAGGATCTAGCTATACATCGGATCGGATCACTAGCAAAAACATACTAACTTAATAGCAGACTAGGCTGCAATCCTATTTCTGCCCACGTTTATCTTGAAAGAAATCCTTCACTGGCCCTTACGCAACTGTAAATGAGTTTTAAAAAGTATTTCAGCTCTACAGTGCTGTACAACTTACAAAGTGATTGGATATTCATTATCCCCTTTGATTTTTATAATATGCTGTATCTCTAGTTTCAAAAGGAGGATACTGGTACCCAAAGGGCTTGTGTGGCCAGCATGAGGACGTGCAGTGACTGCTTACAAAGTCAGAACCCAAACCATGTTTTCTGACTCCTAGCCCACAACTAACACATCAGCAATGTTTTCCTAACTTTCAAAGTCAAGCTAACTATACAATGGACAAGAATGAATGCATTTCAAAAGTGTAATATAGCTTTATATATAACAAAATGATCTTGCATTCTACCCCAGAATTCAAGTGTTTTAAATGATGCCAAAGACATTTGTTTGTATCATAAGATAGTAAATTCAAAAAAAAAAAAAAATCCTGAAGTCAAATCAGACCTCACTAATATTCCCAAACTTTCGTAAGTAAAAAGAAGTGAGGAGCAAGGGGAGAAGCTACAGAGCAAGCATGCTGTTATCAGAGCAGCACCTTGGCTGTGTCCTGCCACTCACACCACAGCCCACTGCCACCACAGCCAGCTGCTACCACAGCATCCAGCCTCCACCATTGGCATTCCTGGCCCTTGCTTTTTTGCCTCATACCAAACTTTGCTAATTTCATAGTACTGTACCATATTTCTTGGTATTATGTAAAGTACCCTACTTAGGCATGTTGACTTCACTAATTAGTCTATAAATACTTGACTTTTACCCACTGCTTTGGTAAGTGAGATAATTATCGAGGAAAGGCCAAAGCATTTATGGTCAATCAGATGAGGAGAAAGGGAATATGGTCTTTTAGCTGAGTAAAATGTAAAACATTATGTGGCAAGGCAGAAGCTATTAGCAGGATCAATATCTCTCCTAGTACCTTCATAAATCATTACATCAAAGGCTGGACACAGGATGGAGAAAACCTCCGTCTACCTCCATACAAGCTTCCAAACTGGTAAATAAAATTCCATGTAAGTGACAAAGACCTAATTGGTTGTACAAAGGATATGACAAGCTACAAAACCAGTCTCCCGGTTCTGAGTATATAAAGAATTTTGAATCATTAGTGAGGAAGAAAAGTAGGAAGACAAAGAACACTGCTACTCTCTGGGCTGCACATTTATAATTTGCAACTAGTAAATATGTATGAATCTGTTCCACTGCAGTGAGGGATGACATACTGCTTTCTAGAGATAGCACAGGGCAGAGAAATCAAAGTAGAGGACGGATCAGTGGTTGCAATCTCCCTCCCCCCTCCTCCCACATTTAGCAGTTCTCAATCTTCCAAATCTTCCCCTACTTAAATTACTCAGTTGGGTACAGTTTCCTAAAATGAAAAGGACTTTGATAACAGTGAATGTTCAATGTATAGCAAAAAGCATCCTGTGGTGAGTTCTCACTGTATCAAGAGACATAAAAAATAGTATTTTTTCCCCTAAACCCTTAATCATTCCCATTCTCTTTGATGCTCCTAGAAAAACAAGTGAGCAATTAAAAGAAGTTTCTAGGCTTACTGGTCCAGTTTTCTCTTTTAACTCAAGAACAATTTTTCTTTTCTATTATGGAACAAAAAGACAAAAGGAACATTTTACAGAGATTAATACCATATAAGGTTAGGCTTTCCCTTAAGGCTGCAGTATTTTCCTACTTGTTGAGATGATGGTGAATACAGACACTATTTTAATTCTACTACAACTTTTGTTTTGTATTTGTAAAGTTTAATCAAAAATATTCTTTTTCTGATGAGTTCAAACCACTTTATTAGAAATCTGTCAAACTTCATGGTAAGTTAGAACGATGAGCTTGCATCAGAAAATTTGTTAGAAAGGTCATAGCTGGAAAATTCAGCAACAAAAGAGAGCAAAGTTCTCCCAACATCTTGAAACATTCATCCATTCATGATTAATTATTTTGTTCAGTAAAACATTTTCAGGAATTTAAATACAAGGCTTAGGTATGATGATAATTATATTAAAGAAAAGCTCCCCCAAAGGTTCTATCCTCGAAGAACTTGACAATCTAAGCATGTATGTTAGTAACACAACACTTAAAACATTCAACAATATTAGAAGATGTAAATTATAATTCAAAGTAAAAGTCAACTGTCACAATTACCACATATGATCATGTGCCAAAGAATGAATACACTAAGATTAAAGGAGATTTCTACTGGCAGAGGTTATTGGGAAGAGACACAAAGGACTAGATAGCTAGATGTGATTCAAGTAGGTGGAGAAAAGAACACTTACTCATGGATGGAGAAAGTTTGAACAAGCAGGTGCAAGTACACAATGCCATGCAAAGAGATGGCCCTGTGACATGTTGCAGATAAGGGGCGGGTTCTCCCCAAGAGCCAGGAAAACTGTGTGAGCCTCAAGTCAGGAGAGTTTTTCCTTAAGATGGAAGAAACATGGAGAGTCAGGAGACTGTACATTCCATTCCCTCATCCAGAAGGACTGGGGGAATTGAAATGGCAAAGAAAGGGATGTGACCAAGAAGTGATGGAGGTGGGAACCTGGGTAAAGAAGCCTGAGGCCATCAGGAAGCTTGCCTACCACAGCAAGGAGGTTTCAGAAGATGAGGAGCAAGTCACATCTCCAAGGAGGGGGCATGGGGAGAATGGCTCTTTTTGTAGCAACTCCCTGACAGGTTCAGGAATGAGTGTGTGTGGGGGGGGCCTCCTGTCTGGGAGGGACAAGGATGGCAGAGATGAGAATCAGGTAGCTTTGATCTTCTACTTCTGAGTGAAATCAGAGGTCCAGCTGGTTCAGGAACTGCACACAGTACTAGGAACAGCACCGCACCGGCCTCTCCCATCCCTGGCAAGGGTAACATCCTAAGATACCTTAGAGTCAAACCTGCCAGATTCCAGCAAATTAAGGAGGTGAGCTGAAAGCAGAGATTCATTTTGAGACTGGAAGCACGAAAAACAGGAATGGTGAGAAACAAGACATAGGGAGGTGTGTCATTTAGGAGGCCACAGGTTATACTACGTATTAAACTGACATTCTTCTACCCTCACACCCTCTCCTGTCTTCTGAAGTTTAAGTGAATTTATGCCCAGTTCACCACTGTGGGATGTCACAAGAAGAAAAAAAAAAAAAGAGCTGGTGTTGATGGGAGAAGAGCCCGTCTGCAAGAGCCCTACCATGAAGGATGCTGAGGAGAAGGCTGCCCCAAGGTGCCCTCTGGGAGCTGGAAAACCAACCCAATGCAGAGCTGTCCAGAAGGCAGGATCTGCAGAGTTGGGGACCTCTGGGGAGACCACAAAATGTCTATGCCAGGCAAAGAGTGTCCAGCTGACAACTGCCTTTTCTGCCCGGCAGAAGCACGTTTCTGCCGACAGTTTTTTAGCAGTGAGGCTATCAGCTATGTGTTGATGACAGGGCTCCACTGGCTGAAAGAATTTTGCAGTCTCCAGTCTGAACAATTCCTCTGGGTGCCCTTGTTCAAGCAGCAGTTAATTTGAAAACAATTAGCCGGCCACTCACTTCCTTGAAGCACAGCAAGGTTGGACAGGCTGTCAGGCTGGACGAACATCCCAGCACAACACTCTGAAGGGGCCAGAGCATTTCCAGGATGCGTCTGGGTTTGTACTGGTGTCAGGAGAAGTCCAGAACTTCTAACCTGATGACAGTGAATCACTCAGCTATTTGCCTTAGTTGCTAGGGCATACTTTATTTTTCCTGTGACAGGGAGATCCTTTTACCTTTCAACACCAGATAGACCGACTATTCATTATTTTTCTTTTTGTCATTTTCCACTCTTCCAGGTCAGGGGCAAAAGTAGATCATTATGGCAAATTACAGATGGGAAATCAACAAAAGATAGAAATTTAGGAGAAACAGATTTTTATTAATAAAACTCTTAGGTTAGTGTTTCAAAGTAGCAGACGTCCATTTACCAGCTGACCAATATAGTCTTGAGACTGATATTCCTTTCTGATCAAAGAGCATTTCTTTTCTTCCACTTACATCCTCTCCCATACTTGGTCCCTTTAAGGAAGATAAAGACAATATGAGAAAACTCTTCTCTTTCTCACTCTTCTGAACACTTGTCCCTCTTCTCTGAGAACTATTTGGCTTCCATAACTAAGAATGCCATAAATTGGGCAAAAATATGTTACCAGAGACTCTCTCAGTACACTGCAGTACTCCTTCAGCTAACTCTGGCAAATTCACACATCTGGCCTGTTGGCACATCTCTGCAGAATTCAGCTGCGCCAGAACATGGATGAGGAGATAGCTCTCAGAGAGAAACACGCCCCTGCCTGCTGACCCCCAAAATGTGCAAAAGTCATGGGCCACAAAAATAGCCCCTGAAAACACAGGCCCCCTTATTTAGTGCCTTTGTACTTCTTTTGCATTTTCAGTGCTCAATTATCCTCTTAGAACTGGTTTTATACCTTGGCTCTTTATAAACTACACCGGAATCCAGTACTTGGTTCACAATTTTACTTTGTGTAGGACACAGAAGACTACAAAATTCAGACAGATGTGGAACTAAGTCTGTGGCCTCAAACTAATGATTTAGACTTCAATGTCTTTCGGGAAGCTAAGACAACTTCTGAAAATGGGTATTTAAATATACTTCCTCTATTATTTTGAAGTATATACATATATTATGCCAAATCATAACTATCCAAAGCTGTGAACATGAGAACAAGCACTGCAGAGAATTTGTGGATTTCTTCCCTTTAACTTCATTGCCAGAGGTGCTACAGTAGAGAGGAACCACACAGAAAATGGTGGGAGGGGGTGTCATATAGGAGCTTAGAAAAATGTATACAGTTTGTAACAAAGAGAACTTCAATTTCCAAAAGAAATTACAACATGCCAAAAGCATGGACTACAAGAAAAAAAAATGTCTAATTTATCAGATTAAGTAACTTTTTAGAAATAATAAAACAATGTTCTTTAGTAAAGTACTTTATGTATTCCCTATGGCCCATTCCTAAAAGTAATATATAATTAAACTGCAAGTTTCAAGCAGTTAAAAAATCTAAGCAAGAAATGTCAGCTCTCTCTCACCACAGTCCCACTTTCTAGAGATAAGGACCACAAACTGTTTCATGTACAGCCTTTGCATATACAAAAATGTGTATCTGCATATTTACACATGTGAATATTTTATGATACATGCTTAAACTATATGGAAACACTTATTATTTTATCCAGAGGAGCTTATACTATGTATGATATTCATATATCATTGTTCCATGTAACTGGCATAGAATGGCAACATTGTATTCTACTGAATAGGCACACTAACAACACCCATATTCCTATCAGTGTACTTTTTGGTTAGTTCTAAGTTTTGACTACAACAAAAACATAAAATATATTTTCCTGTATTAGAACTAAAACACCACCAAGAAATATTTTCTCCATCTACACTCCTTCAAACAGCATGATAGCTTCACACCATTACTGAATAGCATCAACTGTCTTCAACTGATAATTGAAAAATACTGTCTTATTTGAATTTTGTTCCCATCACTAACATCATTAAAGTTTGTCAACCACTGTGTTTTTTGAACTGTCCATATATATTCTTTCCATATTTTCTTCTATTGGATTACTTTTTAATATAACTTTATTTATTTATTTATTATGTGCTGCTGAAGTTAATATTAAACCCAGTGCCTCACATTGTGCTAGGCAAGTGCTCTACCACTGAGCCACAATCCCAGCCCATGGATTATTTTTTTTTAATTGATTGATACATATGTGCCTCTTGTTTAACAAGGAAATCAGCACTCATCTCTTCACATATCATATCCTGCAAATACTTTTCCTAATTTTCCATTTATCTACTGGTGTATGGTTTAGATATAAGGTGTATCCCAAAAGCTCATGTGTGAGACAATGCAAGAAAGCTTAGAGATGAAATAATTGGGTTATGAGAGCCTAACCTAACTGATAGGGATTAATTGGTGGTAACTGTAGAGAGGTGGGGTGTGGCTGGAGGAGGTGGATCATTGGAAGGGCATGCCTTTCAAGTACACATTTTGTGCTTAGTGAGCAGAGCTCTCTGCTTCCTCCTGTGACGTCCTGAGTGGCTTTCCTCTGCCACTCTTCTGCCATGACATTCTGCTTCACCTTGGGGCCAGAGCTAGGAGCTGGCTATCTATGGACTGAGACCTCTGAACCATGAGCCCTCCTCTAATTGTTTTTATCAGGTCTTTTGGTCATGGCAGCAAAAATGCTGAATAAAACAACTCGCTTTGCTTTGTTCAAGAGTGGGACAGTCTCTAGAAGAGAAGGCATTTTAAACAATGCATTAGTAACTGTAAAACAGGCTGCATGCTGCCAGCCAGGATGTGTTCTGGTCAGGTGTTCATGCTTGTCTTAAGTAACAAGGTCACTGGACTAATTAGTGAAAACTCCCTCAAGTTTCACAAAGCCACAGAGGCCTTCTGTAATGCCTTTGTCTCTCCTGGCAGCCGCTTTTCTTATTCTCAGTAGGGATCCCCACCCCAGAGTACTTGCACCTTTTTCTGGAAGCTGCTCAAAAGCCACTCTTTTATTTGTTGTCCTGCTTCTTGACTTACAGTTCTTGGAGGGACAGAATAAAGTATGCATCCAAAAGGCAGATCTAGAGAATTATTATTTTACTGTTGAAAAAACTCAGCAACTTCCTGGGATTCCTTTTGTATCTTCACAGTGTTTACCTACAGCTTATATTCTAAGATCTTGCATCCTCCCTCTTATCCTCATACCAACTGGGGGGATACTCTGTGTAGGGCACTTACTGTCCTTGCCACTGGCATGCACCAAGTTCTAAGGCACCAGCCCAGCCAACAAAGAGCTCCCCTGTGCTTGTGCAGATGAGGAGGCGGAACATGTCCTGGAGCCTGGTCCCTGAGCAAATCCTGACCCTCCATGCAGGTGACTATATTACCCAGGGCTGGATAACCTCTCTGGCCTCAGATTCCTTATCCATAAGATGTGGACAGATACAATATGTTGGAATAATAAAAGCAGTAACATCAGAGGACTGCTATAGGTGAAAGAAGTTATTATACAGAGCAGTGCCTGTGTACACATGACATTTTATTAAATGTGGCCTGTGAGTATAATAATAATTAATATGGACAACAATATAAGAATGTGATTCCACTGTACTTGCCACTGGCATGCACCAAGTGCATCAGCAAGTACTAACAATCATAGAAAAGGGAGCCCCCAAGGAGCAGTCAAGAAACGCAATAAGAGGTAGACAGAATTTTAGTAGGAGGCCTAAAATAAGCACAAGGAAGTGTTGTGTACTTTCCAAAGTAGGGGAGTGCCTTAACAGAAAAACTGTGGTCTTCAGGGACTGTGGAGGCATGGGGTGAGTACATCTAGGTAACTGGGAATACTTAAAAATGTAGATTGCCAAGGAGTTAGCCTCTCAAACGTCTCAGACTCTTTCTGTTTATTTAAATAAGACAGTGTTTACTTATTCTTTGCTCTCAATTAGTAAACTGAATCAGCTGTTACCAGAAGTAGCATTAATTCTTAACTTAAGAAAGTTATGTTCCAGAAGTTTATTTCCAAGGCAAATATTTGAAAAGAAAAGCTGCCCTAGAGGATGGACAACTTTCCAGGCTGGTCTCTGCAGGCCCTGACCATGCGTGCTGTGATCGGGAAGCAGAGGCACTGCTGTCTGTCACATCTTGTCACTCAGTGTGTGTCTGATGAATGCCACCACCAGTCCCTTCCAAGCTCTAAGAGAGGGGAAGGTGAGGAAAAATCAGCAAGGTCTCTCTTCTCATAGGGCTTGTGCTAGTGCGGGGAAGCACAGGGACAATGGACACAGCATAAAAATAAACAGTGAAGGAGAGGACTTCCCGAAAACAAAAGAGGTGCTGTCATGGGACAGGCTGCTCTGAGGAAGTGACATCTGGATTGAGAGCTGAATGATGAGCTAGAAGATAAGTGGCAGGATGTCCCAGGCAAAGGGCCAAGCAAGAGCAAGGGCAAGAGGAGGCTGGGAAGAGCCTGCTTGGCGAGTTCATAGAATGAGAGGAAGGCTGGCCAACCAGAAACAGGGAGGACCCAGGGAGCAAGCCAGGGACTCAGGTTCTAGGCCAAAAGGAATTCTAAAGTCCAGCTTTGAACATGAAACACACATCTCCTCCTTCTTTCTGTGGGCTGACAGGTGTAGTAGAACCTTAGTTCACAAAACAAAAATGTGTGGGCCTGGGGCTCATCCTCATGGATCCAGAGTGGGGACCTTGGGATCCCAAGAGCTAAATGGAAGACAGTGAAAGGCTTGGGTGTGGAGTCACCAAAGGGCTTACAGATCCAGTACCCACAAAGACACACTTTGGGGACTGGGGGATTTTCATCCATTGTTAGCAGAATCTTCCTTATTCTGTCTGTGAGCTTCCAATTAGCACACTAGTCAAAATCACATGGGGATGGCAAACAAAAAAAAAAAAAAAAAAAAAAAAGAAGAATAAGAAGAAGAAGAAGAAAAGAAAAGAAAAAAAAAGAAAAATCCATGGGCAGGGTAGGCACATACCAAGACTAGGAGAACTAGGAGCTGCTGGCACTTCATCAACGTTTATGCTAGAAAACAAACAGACAAACAAAAACATGACATCACAGTAAATGTCCCTTAGGATCACTGAGAAGTAAAACCACCAACTGATAGAAAATGATTCTCACCTGTTATTGCAATTTTAATGAGCTTTTCAGTTTTATTTGTTGGCCTTGTTTTTAAATGCTTGATCTTTATAACTACCATACATATTACAGTAGCAAAATAACTTGTGACTGATGATAATTAAGAATAGGAAGTTTAAGAAATGTCTGCTTTCCTGAGCCAAGTTTTAAATGTTTTTGCTACAAAAATTGTGTTTTCTTATACAGATTCTGGATGTAAGTAAGTTGCTCTGGGGAGGTTAGTGTTTACATTTTTTCCCCATTTGTTATTTATTAGCATGAGTTAATATGCTCATTTGTATTTGACATTAGATTTTTAGAAATTCCTCAATGAGGTCATAGTGCTTTCTTGAAAAGCATGATTATGCCATGGTTGTGAGAAGTAAAACTCAAATGAACTTGGCCACAAATTCTAGGCATTTTGAAGATTTCAAGTATAGTCATCATAAGGCAAACCATCAATGAACGCCTAGGCCAGTGGATTTTACACTTGCTATATCACATGAACTCTATTATACTAGTGCTTCTAAGGAATATGGGCCCCCCAGGGTAAATAATGTATTTTATTTCTGGATTTGGACTATACAAAGTATTATTTTCTCAATGTCAACACTGTGTCTATCCTTTGATAGAATTTTTTTTAGTACATTTGCAATAATACAGAAAGAACACTGTTTATTTGTGAAATAAACTGTGATTTATGAAGGAAAAAAGCTAAGGCTAGAAGATCATGGAATTAACTGGACTAATATCGACAAAGAAAAGAAAATTATAAGATGCTGTCCCCACTCTCAGAAGGCAAGTTCTATGCTATGGTTTCAAAGTTAAATGGCCTACAAAGGCCCCTGTGTTAAAAGGCTTAGTCCCCACAGAGGCAAGAGAGGTGGTGGAGCCTTTAATAGGTGGAGCCTAACGTGAGGTCTATAGGTCACTGGGTGTGTGCCCTTGAAAGGTATTGTGGGTCCCTATCCTGTTCCTCTCCCTGGACCCCCCCACTTTGTGATGTGAGCAGTTCTGATCCACCACATACTCAGGCCATGAGGTGCTGCTTCATCAAAAACCCCAAACAATGGAGCTAATTAATCATGGACTAGACTAAAACCATAAAACCATAACATAAAAACTTTCTCTTTATAAATGAATTTATCTCAGATATTTCATTAGAATGATGTAAAGCCCACAGTACAGGTCTTTGGCAAATTTAATATTTTACTGAACTATATTTGTATTTTAAATGTTCATGGATGTGAAAGTGCTTTGCAAATTATAAACTAGTGTAAAATGTAAAGGTATGTGATTATTATTTTTGGAGTTGGTTTATTTTTTGGCAATTCTTGTGGCTAAAGTCCTGCCTATTATTATTTTTTCAATGCAGCTCCAGACAATCTAAAATAAGAATAAAAAGGAGAGACAACCAATGGAAAATGTCACTCCATCCAATAAATCAATTTGTTCATTCATAATTTGAAAAAAATGCCTCTCTGATTGGTCCCTCCACAAACTTTTTAAAACTCACTAAAATGGATGGAAGGAAAAAACAATACAACTAAAACCACAATGAGTGGCCTGGAAAGCTTGGAGTAAAAACCAGGTCACAAAATGCTCAACAGGAAGGTATCAGAACATATTCATTACACTTTGAAGAGTTAGCAAAATAACATATTTTTATACAATGTCAGCATCAAGAGCTTTTTCTCCGCATCAGCATTTATTTTTGAATCTCTATCATTGTTTTTTTAGAAAAGGTGATCTCCAGCCTGATGAATTCAATCACTCTCCCTTTTATCTAGCCTTTCTATAGTAGCTTTAAATATTCAGTATTTTTAAATGAACAAAAGCATATCCAATAAATATACTGCTTGCCAAGAGGCATTTGTTAATTTTTTTTAATTACTTGAAATGATTAATGTAACTCTCAAAGATCGTTTTACCTCCATTTTGAATGAGAATCACAAACATTCATAATGTAAAGGAAAGGTACCAAGGTACAGAGAGGGGTTTTTGCAGAGGAGGGATCATTGCTGGATCTAAGACTACACTGCTCCCTCCCCACTGTCTGCAAGAATGAAATTCAGAATGTATAAATTAGATTTGTAAATCATGATAACATGAGTCAGGGTATGATCATGTAACTTTGAATATCTTTGCATTCAACAACCTAGAAACCCCAGGCTTGATAGTTATTGAATCGCACACATATGCCTTTTCCTTGCATTTCGTTTACAATAAACTTTATGGCAGAATATTTCAATTTGTGAATTCTAGCCAGACTGCTCTCTAATGAGACTACAGCCTGTTTGGGTTTTAAAGCTTTCTGACATTTAAAGAGGTTTACTGTGGGTCTCTAAAAACCACAGAAAAGTGCCCTGCTACAAAAATGTGGACCTATTATACTTTCAAATCATAATATGAAAAATCCCTAAGCGATGAATCTTTCTTTGTGATAGAATAACACTCTTTTCTCAATTCTTTGACAAGTGGAACTGTTATTTATAAACTTGAGTTACATAGGGTAGTACATAACTAGTGCCACAATATTTTGATAAAAGATGTCAGATAAATGATTTGTGCCCAAAGACTAATCCAGAAGCCATTTTCCCTTCCCAACATAAGAGACCTTCTCCAGCAACAAGCAGGAAGCAACACACTGCCTGTTAGAACAACACTCATTAAGAACACACAACATTTGACTTAAAATTTTAGCTATGCCAAAGAGGAGCTGTCTTCAGCCATTATGTCAGCTGCCCTCAGAAGAAAGCCAGAGAGTCCCCAGGCCATTTACATCACTAAATGAGAAAAAAAAAACATACTTTAACCAAACCAATGTCAGGCTGATAACCTCCTCCCAGAAATATCATTAGATTGGCCCACTCCACTTGAACTTCCAAGGGTCAAATCGATCACAAGTTGAGAGAAGAAAGCCACACAAATCAGATACCAAGCTCCAAAAAAGTATACATCCCCTACACAGTCACCATTCTTTCATCTCCAGCAGGTCCTAAAACTCCAGTGCTGTGTTTCTCTTGGTCTGCCAAAATTCAAGTTCTTATACTAATTTGCTGTTTTGTGCCTATTAGTACAACTATTATTTTCATCTCCTCAATCAGTAAGTTTTTAAAATTCACTCTACTGACGCTAGGTATAAGAAGGCAAACAGACTTCATTTCAAAGCCAATAGCTTATCTATCAGTACTGGCATCCAGAGGTCTAACAAGGAGAATTGGGAGGCTGGGCATACTGGGAAAGCACAATCTAATGACTTCATGTTGTCCACCACCCATGGGTGCAGGCCAGTCAAATCCCCAGAGCTTACAATATGTGTAGAAAATCAATAAATATTTGTGTTTCAATATGTTTCAATGAATGGTTTTATGAAATATGGCTGAGGTCTCTTTGGAAAAGAAGCTTTACAAAAACAACAGATACTAAATAGCTGTATGTCATTAAATAAGAATATATTCCTTCTTTCATTCATCCATTCACTCACCCTTCATCTGAAATACGTCAACAGCCTTTCCATTTATTTATTACTTATTTATTTTTGTTTGTTTATTTATTTATTTATTTTACAATAGAGTGCATTTTGACATATTGTACACAATGGAGCACAACTTCTCATTCCTCTGGTTGTAGAGTCGCTCCAAGTTGCACATGGTGCAGAGTCGCTCCATATAATATATATACACATATATAACATATGTGTGTATTATTACCCTATATACACATATAATCATATGTGTATATAGGGTAATAATGTCATCAACAGCCTTTCTTAAAGGGTTTTCCTGCCTATAGCCTTTCCTCTTTCTCAGTCACACTGCTATGAATCTAGAGATTAAAAAAAAAAAAAAAGGCCTCCAATTGCTCATTTGAGAGATGAAGGTGTTCAAGTGGATAATCTCTAAAGTCCCTTCCAGCAATCCTTAAACATTTGTTTGCTTTGTGTACATGTGCATATCAGAGAAGAAGGAGGAGCAAGAGTCAGACATATCTTAGAAGCCAAAGGAAGAAAGGATGCAGAGAAAGAGTAGGTGATTGACAGTGACAGTCTAGTAAGGAGAAAGTTCTCCTAGAAATACAAAGAGACCTTTGGCTTATCAAGAGCATACCCTGAAGGATAAATGAGAATTGCTATATATAAACAAAAACATATAGATACAAGGATATCCAATACATATAAATATAATAACAAAATAGAAAATCACCCTTAAAAAAAAAAAAAAAACAACTCTCCCATTCCACCAACCCTTCAACGCTTACACAAGCTCCCCTTCCCCACTAGGTTATAAGATTTTGTTCCTCTGGACCTATACTTTCCAGGGTGAGGGTGCTGAATAACCAGAAAATGATTAAAACCTATGCTAAAAATTGTTTGGCACAGAGAACAAAACTTTGACTTAACCAAACTGAGGACAATAGTATAATATTTTGTCCTCTTGCTCCTTGGACAGCACTAAGACCTTTCCAAATCCAGCATTCCATACACCACAGGGCTTAAGTGTGGAAGGTTCCAGGCTCTAGTGCAATGATAGAAAGGATGATCCAGGGCAGTCAAGGCACTCCTGATAATCATCTGATGATCAGTGAGCACCTCGGGGATCAGAGTGGAGAAAGCAATATAATTTTTTTTTTTTTTTTTTTTTTTTTTTTTTTTTTTTGCTGCTGTTGTAAACAAACATCTCACTCAGCCTTGCCCTGGATTCTTCCACAGGAAATCTCTGCTCACCTGCCTTTTGAGACACACAAGGTCTCCAACAGCCCTCTCCAGAGGGAGGGCAGGATGTGTTTTGTGCAGTGCATCTGTTGCCATGTGCTCCACTGTGGCAACCATGAACCACAAGGGCATAGCTGATCTACCACAGCTCTCAGCTTCAGTCCCTCTGGAATCTATCTCTGCTGTTAGAGGGATAATTATCTGGTTATCCCTGAGGCCAGTTCTCACAGTTTTCACATAAAAATCACCTCTTGCATAAGACATGAAATTTAAAATCATCCCTTCATAGATATCATTGAGTCACTCTGTTACCTCTGGGACAGATATAAATTATGCATTCTTTGATTCTCTTTAAAATTTTAGAGGCACATGGGGACAAAGAAGTATCTCATTGGTACTAAAAATATAAGACATTCCAGAAACAATATCATGTGATATTAACTGCTACTATTCCTCCAAAGGTTCCCTGCTTGGTCAAGAAAATCACATAAACCATGGAAAACTAATATCAAGCTTGCATCTTAATCACTGTTGATGACAAGGACTCACTAAATGTCATGGCTTCATGTCCACATGCTGTCCATTTTTCTTATCTCAGTGACTTCTCTTTTCACAGGACTGATGTTCCTCTATGAATTAACACCCAATTTTTCTAGCATCCCAAAATACCTATATTAGAACCCCTTGCATCCTTGTTCCCCTCCTTCCTCTGATTCCATGCCTTTGCATCAAAAGAGTTATTTGAATGTACCAAGGAGATAGTGCTTTATGAATCCTCTGGGGCTAATTTGATTTTACCTCTAGATGCTTCCAAGACTCACTATTGTACATGTATTCCTATTTCTGAGAGGGTATGACATTGTCAAAATTAGCAATGGATAAAATGCAATGGTTGTCACTGCAAGAATAAAGAAATGTGTGCATTCTCATGCCCTGCCACAATGATGACCTACTTCAGGCTGCATCTGTTCAGTAGTAATGAACTATTCTAGATGTAAGCTGGCAATACAACACCCTAAGTATGTCCCCCAGTCGCCCACTGAGGGCTATGGATGCTCCTTCCATGGTCCGTGTTCAATATGAACATGGCCAATTTTTTTTTTCCATTATCATTCAAATAAAGAAGTGTTCCTTAAGGATTTAAACTTGTAGTAGTCTGTTATTTGACTCAGAGGCCCAGTAACTTCAGGATAAATTAAAGAACAGTACCCCAAACTCCAGACCTGCCAGAGAAGTTGATTAGATTCTCTGACCTTCACGGCTGCTGGAGGAAGTTTGAGGAAGGCCCAGACTTATGGGAGAAGAGAGATGAACTTCAGGATCCAGCTGTAAAGGCCTCTGGAGGCAAAATACATCTCACAGTATTAATTTCTCAAGCTAAAAATCAGAAGCATTTGAAATGACTGCTCCCCCAAACAAGAGGGAATATCACTGTTCAGATGCTAAAATGTGTGCCACTGTCACCAAAACATATGCCAATTCTGTACAAAATGCCTCTAAGCCCTTGACCTAATGAGGTTAGTGACAGGGATATGGATGACTAAAACAGAAACTGAAACTCAAAAAGAATTTTGTTCATGAACTGCCATATTTCTCCTGTCATTTAACCAATTTCCCCCCTTGAAATTCCAGCATGGACTGCAAATCTTCAAGGCTAATGCTCCATATGACAGACTAAGTGCTGTTTAAAATGTAATAATATATGTGTCAATCTGATGGGAAAATAACAAGAGGCCAAGGAAGGACTTTTCAGGTAGGCAGGGGTCCTAAAAGGTTATAAAGATGACAGTTCAGAAAGAGAACTACCAAACAGCTTTTCCAATCCAATTAGTGAAAGTGCAGTATTGTCAGCAAGTTCTACAAATGAAAGGTTCCTTCCAGCCCACAAGCTCAATGGCATATACCCACTCAATTAGCTGACCTTCAATGTACAATACATTAGTTTCCACTAAAATTAATGTTTTGGGTTAAAATCAATGCTTAGAAGACATTAGTGGAAATGATTTAATGTGTGTGTCACGAATACTATTTCTAGAGTTTTCAATCTTTGTAATCCAGTATGCACCAAAATTGTGAGAGGCAGAACACTCAGAATTTGAAAACTCCCACTGCTAACTTAAACACACATTTTGTTTTCAACTTTAATCCCAGTCAGGGCATCCATGCTATTTAAATACATCTCATGCTTGAGTGGTTGGTAAAAAGAAACCATTGCTCTCATACATTCTCAATCGTAGAAGGGAAACGTCCCCAGGAACCGCTGCGGGGTTGTTTATTACATGGATTCGCTGCAAAGATGTGGGGTGCAGACAATGGAGGTTGTCAACCTGTCCTATGATGATTGGCATCTGTATTGGGAGACTACAAACTGTCCTCTAGGTGTGCCTGCTGAAGGCTCTAGAAACTATGTGTCATACTGAAAGGTAACAGAATGGGAAATGGGCTGGCAAATGCTATATGTTCTCTTTCCTTCCCTTGTTGAAGTTTCTCCAAAGTAGAGCCTAAAGAGAAACAAGACTAAGAAAATAAAGAGTGTCAGGAACACACACAGTAGCCTGGATCCAGAAGACTCAGGAAAAGCCTCTTCTAGGACCATTCAGAGTCAAAGAGGACAGGGACAGCAGCAAAAAACCAACAGCTTACTGGAGAGATGCCAAAGAAAGAGACCCAAATGTATCCTCAAAGCTCATTGGGCTAAAGTTGACCTAAAACCGAATATAAAATCCATCTTAAGCACCTATAATTAAATAACATTAAGTTTTGAGAGGAAAAAAAAATTACAAGTGTCCAGTAAGGAGTGAATCAATCGCTTGTCCCTTTAACATTTAACCTTATGAAAACAGACCCACACAGCCTCCTGAAGGAGGCAAGACCTGCACAGACTTGAGAAGGACTATTAGGAAGTTTGGCTTCATCCAGTACTTTAAGTCTCAGTCCTCTTTGAAAAAGGAAGAAAGCATTACCTGCTCACCAGGTGAGAGATTAAAGGAAGGTTTGCCAAAGGTACATGGTTTTCATACAACAAACCAGGTAAATCTCAGGAAACGACACTACTGCTCCTTTCTTTGCCCTCCAGGCCCAGCTCCTGACACAGGGAAAATAGGTCAGCCACACTCTGGACAGTACTAAGTGACACAGCAGATTTCGTTGGGAGAATCCCCGTATATACTCTTCCAGCCACCTGAAGTCAGCTGTATTAACTATTCCTAAGATGTACCCCTAGTCTTGCTGCTGACCTCATCCTTACACGCCTCTCAAGAGAAGCATATTACAAGATGCTATTACACGGTAGTTATTAAAAAGCTCCTATCTACCCCAATGGCTCAAAACAGCAGGAGGAGGATTAATACCAGTGGAACAAATAAAGATTCCTCAGTAATTTGGCAAATTCCCATCTGTAGTTCTCCTCGTCCAATAAACTGCCTATCTGGCCACTTAAAATACGACTCTAGGTTCCTCCTCTGTAAAGTGGACCCCACAAGTGGCACGACAGTCACCTTGGTGGTAAGGAATGAAGGTATATGCCTGCACTGTGCCTAAGAGGTTGCCTAGGAGAGAATTCATAAAAGCACAATTTAAGAATATATTATAACATATGTTTCTAAAACCCAAAAAGAAAAAAAAGCATTATAATTAATGTTCTATTGCAATGTACTGACCTTATGGTCTAAGGTGAACTTGTGACAAAAAATAATGTACCAAAAATATTTTCTTCAGTTACAAACAAAACTGATGAAGAAATATTAAGAGTTAAGAAAATGGGATCTTATGAATATGCAAGGTAATTGTCTAAGAAATGCATACCCAACCCCATCACTTCCCTGCTTCCACGGGTAAAAATTCCTTGATGTGGACTTGTGCCATAGAACGACAGAAGCTATTTAAAGGTGTTAAACTGGAAGTGGAAGGGAGCATGTAATCACTCCCTCTGCTTTTAAGACTCATTCCACTTGTCACTCAGGTTTTTGCTTTCTCTGGGAAACTGTCCCACACCTCACAATAAGGTCAAATTCCCTTGAATGCAATCTTGTAGGGCACTGCAATTTTTCTTAACTTATATCACACTAGAAATTATTATTTTTAATCTCTGTCTATCCTCCTAGATCTATGCTGACCAACAGGGAAGACAGTAGCCACAGGTGCATAGAAAATATGTCTAGTTTAAACTGAGATGTGCTCTTGCATAAAGCACATCAGATGTGGCAAGACTTAATAATATGTTATCACTCTAGAAGAAATGTAGCCTATCTGGCACCTTGATTTTAGCCCATTGAGGGCAATGTACATTGGAGCGAGAGCATGGAAGGAACAGACAAATAGATAGGGTAGAGGGGTTGGAGGGGAAGGGAAGGGGCATGGGGTTATTAATGATGGTGGAATGTGATGATCATTATTATCCAAAGTACAGGAATGAAGACACAAATTGGTGTGAATATACTATGTATACAACCAGAGATATGAAAAATTATGCTTTATATGTGTAATAAGAATTGTAATACATTCTGTTGTCATATATAAAAAAAGGAATAAACTTAGGTTAGAGCTTGTAAGTCATTAGTTGGTGATAATTTTCATAGCAGCAATAGGAAGCCAACACAAGTGTCTATTAGAAAGTTTAAATTTCATGTGTGGATCATATAATGTAACTATCAGCCAGCTCTGGGTTAGACTATAAACTCCACGAGGGCAGAGGCATGTCTATTTTGTTCATTACTCCATGTCCTGAACCCAGCACACAGACAAGTACCTGTGGTCAGTTCAAAATATAATAAATGAATAAGGCAATTTAAATAAAAAGTTCTTCTCCCTACAGAACTTTTAATCCATTCAATATTCCAGCAAAAAGAAAATTACTTTGAACCAGGTACTATGCAAGGTACCAAGGAAATAAATATAACAAGAAGTAGTTGCCAGAGGCTATGGGGAGAAGAGAGTAGGGAATGACTGCCAAATGTAGGTATAGGGTTTCCTTTCAGGAATATGAGAACATTTTGGAACTAGATAGGAATGGTGCTTGCACAACACTGTGAATGTACTAAATGTCACTGAATTGTTTACTTTAAATTGGTTAATTTTATGTTCTGTGAATTTCACCTCAATAAAAATAAAATAATAATAAAATAAACAAAAGGATGGCATGGTCTCTTGTCCCTGACCTCAAGGAGCTCAGTGCAGCCAAGAGAAGTATGTGGGAAAAAGCATGCCATAGAGTGTTAGGGGCCTTACGCCACAACACTGTATCCAGACCATAGCTGCTTATGCGAAGGGCAAGGGGAAGGTAGGGAATGAGGGTAGGTTAAAGCAACAGTTGTTGGGGGTAGGGGGAAGCTTGAAAGGATAAAATGGGTTACACTATAAACTACATGAGCTGTTTTAGCCAAATCTTCAAGATGAAGATGCAAACTGTGGCAGATGGAATATTCCAGACAGAAAGCTAACTTACAGCATCCCTGGCTGACTTTTCAGACTCTTGGCATTCTCAATTAATTGACAACTGTCTGCTTCCTTGTCCCTACCCTAATTGATAGTCCTCACAGAGAAATCCTTGCAGCCACAATTACTGTAGTTATCCACAATTACAGAATCCATGGAACAAAGAGATGTTTAAAATGAGAAACTACAGAGGAAGGAAGGGGAATGGGAACCAGAGACGTGATTGACTCTATGAGCAATCCAACAAAAGATGTGTGTAATATGTAACTAGAGGGAGGGAGAGAAACAACCAGAACTAGGTTATATTGGACTTTATCTGACTGCACAGGACAGCCCTTTGAAGCCATCAGGCTAAAATGCATAGATCTGAAGACAATCTGGGAAAAACAAGAGGTCATCAAACTCACACCATGTACATGAAGATAGATGAGACCCAGCTGGCTTCTCTTGAGTCTGGAAATGTCAATAAAATCTTGTCAACTAAGAGATGGCTCAAATTCAATTGTATGCTTGATATAAAAGAAGAGGCAACTTGGGGAAAATGTATTTGTATCCAAGAGGATTGTGTTTCTAAAATTTTTAAAACTTTTGAACACCATTATTTCTAATTCTTAATAATAATGAATAAAATTCCAAATACTGGTTTTCAGTTCAGCTATTACTAAGAAAGGCCTTCCTATCAAAAGCAGCATCATTTAAAAGGTACAACCAAATCACCTTGCCTTAGCACCTCCTGATCATTACCTCCATTTTCTACCTATCTTTATGTTTTTCTGTTTATAGCTGTCTATGCCTGCCTTCTCCCTCTACAATATAAGCTCCATTAAAGCACAGCTGGTATGTCTTGTGCACTGCTTTATCAGCTACCTCTATAAGATTGCCAGCACTTAGTAGGTACCTTTGCTGATATTAATGGTAAGATATTCAATTATTATTGTCTTAACTTTATCTCGCCTCCTATTTCCTCCAGCAATGATTTCCAGGACTATATAACTTGAAGATTTGTTGGTTTCATATTGTTTCCAGTCGTCCTGCTACATTTAATGGGTATTCTAATGTTAATTAAAAGCGTGGGTCCAGAAATCCTATTGCCTGCATACAAATTCTAATTCCTTATTTTCTTCTAGTTATGTAACCTTGGGTAAGCTACTTAGCCATTCTATGGCCTGGTTCCTGTTTTGGTGTGGATCTGGATTGTGCCCCTAAAACCCCATGTTTTGAAAACATGGTCCCCAATGTGGCAATGTTCAGAGATAGGGCCTGAAGGAAATGGTTGACTTGTGAAGACTATAACCTCATAAGTGAATTAATCCACTTAATGAATTAATAATTTGAATAGACTCGTGGGTGGGTGGTAACTGTAGGCAGGTAGGGATGGAGAAAGTAGGTCACTGGGCATGAGCTTGGGTACTAAATCTTCCCCTGTGTTCTTCCCCTTCCCCTCCCTCTCCCTCCCCCTCTCTCATTCCTGGCTGCCATGAACTAAGCAGCTCTCTTCCACCATAACCTCTCTCCATGACATTTCTACCTTGGAGCCAGCTGGCCATGGACTGAATCCTCTGAAATAATCAAAATAAACCCTTCCTCTTTCTGAGTTGTTCTTGTTAGGTATTTTGGTCATAGTGATGCAAAAATTGACTAATATAGTTCCTTAGCAGTAAAATCAAATAATTAACATTTACTTAAAAACTAAAACCGTATAGACTATTATCTAGGACCTACTAAACACTATGTGCAAATTCCATAATAGATTGAAGTCATGGAGGAAGAATAGTGGCTTAATAAAATGAAAGATTTTCTGTCCTCAAAACAGAACAGATGGTTTTAGGAGTAAGATATCTGCACCCAAAGGTGTTCAAACAGAGACTTAATTTTCAACTTTGCTGGAGATATGGGAAGGAGGATTCATGTATCAGAAAGTCATTTACATTAGATAACATTCAACATTACTCTTCCTAAGTTTCCAACTCTAAGATCCTAAGATGTACTATCACTGTAAACTTAGGCTCAGAACTACACACCACAATTCTCAGGCCCCAAAACAAAGACTTATTTCAGCCTCCGATATCCAACAGATGCATTTCTACTATTTTCACAATAGAGCCAGTGTCTTCTCCATGCAGAAGATCTTCCTGTGACCTCTTACCACTGCTGCCTCTGCCCCCTATTTCCCATGAGATCACAAGGAATCAGGGGTAGATAAACATGGGACATGTAACAGGTGTTCATGGAGACAGAAACACAAAGAGCTATGCTTGCTTAGTGGCTCATGCATGATTGCTTCAAGAGAAGCAAGAGCATGCGTAAAGGGGAGAAATTGCTAACAACATGAGATCTTCAAAAAGTCTTTAAAAGATATAAAATAAACAGCTGTAGTTCTTAATTAGAAAATAAAAATTTAAATTAACACAAATTCAAAAAAAAAAAAAAGCCCTACTAAGGATAAAGGAAACTGGGAACTAGGTGACTTCACCAAAAGAAGTGTCCTAGAGTAGGGAAGAGTTCAAGATGCTCTTCAAAATGACCATGGATATGAACAGCAAAGAGCACAGAGGTAGGGCTGTGAGTGCTCTGTGCAGGGGTGCACCTAGGTGCAAGCAGCTGGTGATCCTGCCTCTTCTGAAGAAAAGAAGACCTAAGAAAACCTAAGTCAAGGTTTAGACTGAGAGAATGAGTCAGGGGATTTCTAAGTCTACGTCTAAGGACATAACCTGGAACGCTCATATCAGATATACAAAATTCTGATTTCACCTGCTTTACCACAAAAGATCAATTAAATGTCACTCTATGTTCATTTTTTATTAATGGAATCGATCATATCCTAATTCTCAAAAAAAAAATATATATGTGTGCATGATCAGTTGACCTTCAGTATTTTTTTTTCTTCTAAAAATTAATGAACCCTTTTCTCATCAACAAATAATGTTATGCAGTATTCACTGACATAGTATGACTTAATTCTCACCAGCGATAGATTTGGAGCAGCTTCTCTGCGAGATATTTTCAACTGCTGACCAGAATAGCTGCACTAAGAACAGTTCTTGTATGCTCAGGTGAATATCTAAAAATACACACCTTTCTCCTTTCTATAGCAGGGAAAGTCATTTTCAACCTCCCTACAAAAGACTTTGATGTCAATATGTGTTAGCCTCAGTTAAGCGGTTTCAAATCCTATACATACATCTGGGGGGAGTCTTTCAAATTCTGATGAGCTAACCAAAAGTTGCCTCAAAATTGTTATACTTCGTCTTCAATGTTTGCACACATTTTATTAAGCTCATTTTGAGTTCAAAGAACTTCAAACTTTATTTTTAACAATTAACGTTCCACTCCCTTTCAACATAATTCCTTTTTTTTCTGTATGTTCAGAAACTTGAGCTTTTAGATGTTTATTTTAGAACCTTGCAAAGTCTTAAATTTACATGTGTAAATGCTATTTAGTAAGCTGAATTTACGTTCAATAACTTGTCAATTTAATATAGCTTGCCCTTTTAGAGATTAATTGCAGCAGGTGGTAATAAGTTAGGACTCTGTGTTGAAATATGAGATATGTATTTATTTTAAGGCTCTGGTAGAGTTAGCTTATCTGTATCCCTTGTAGTCTCCTGGATCTGAACACAGGGCATAAAAGAGGGGATCTGAGTTAAACAATTTGAGTTCTCCATGACTGTTGCTTCCGGCATCACTATTTCATAGTGTTTTTTTTTTTCCATTACCAGGGGTGAAAAAAATCACTTTTTCGTACACAAATAGAATCAATTTTAAATTTTAGAATACGCACAACAGAATATACAGACCAAATGTGAACAAGGGGAAAAAAAAAACATTTAAAGCACATATTTTCCAAACATCAGTGGTTCTCAGTTATTAATGACACTGTTCCTAAGACACTAGTGGGTGTTTTTGATTGTCAAAATAAACAGGAGAACTCCACTGGCCTTTATTGTGTAGAAGGCAAGGATGCTAAATCTCTGACAATGCATGTGGCAGCATACAGAATGAAGAACCATTCCCCCTGTAACATTTTTGGGGACTTGGGAGAGAATACAGAAACCAATTAATAGAAAGAAATTCTCTCTCTCATTCTATTTATGATAAATCAGTGGACAAAAAAGTAATGGTATAGAATATCTGAATAACATAATTAAAATGACAGATTGTGTCTTGTATGTGTGTGTGTATGTATGTAAGGGGTAAGAGATGTATGTATGTGTATTACACATACACACAAAATCTACACCTGAAAATGGAAAATACCTTCTTTATTAGTAGCCATCAAATGGCCATAAACTTGAAAATGTGTATTATGCCATAAACAAAATATGACTAAATTCCTTAAAATAAGAAAATACACAAAACATCATTTTATCACAATGCAATAGAATTATCAATTACTAACAAAAGCAGAAAAAATGGTATGTCCTACCTTCTGAAAATTTTAAACTTCCCTCATAATCTTGGAGTCAAAGAAGAAAAAAAAATAATACCTTGAAAACAAGTATATTTTAAAACCTATGAAAAGGTGAAGTCATGCTGAAAGGGAAATTTATAGGCTTAGTTTGTTAGCCAATATGGAACAATAAAAAATAAAGCAAGCATCCAACTTAGGGAATTAATAGAAACAAAAACTACAGAAAACATAAAAATGAATTAGTATGCATAAGTACAAATTAAACAGAAGAAATAGACACAGAGAATAGATAAATTGACAATCCAGTACTTACACAGCTTACTAAGGGAATACTTAACAGTTAAATTAGGGAGGTTAATACAATTACATAAAATTAAAAAACAAATAATGCCAAAATAGAAGAAATTCTAAAAAACCACAAAAGATTTATTTTCTCATCTTGATGCAAGTCAATGTCAAAACTTGAATGAAAGAAATAATTTTCTAAAATTATGGTGTGTAAAATACTTACAGTAGAGAGAAAATATAGCAGAATAATTACCACACAAATAAAGGGAATTGTGAGAGTTGTACTCATACCTGGACACATACACATGTGCAAGGCCTAGATGGTTTCATAACACAATTTGCCAATCCTTTAAAATAACTGATAATTCCCCTATCATTAACCTCTTCCAGCAAAAGGGAAATATGACTAGGGTACTCTCCAAGTTCTTTTTGGAAAGCTATTGTAACATTGATACCAGAACCTGACAGATTGCATAAAAAAGAAAATTATAGAGCAAACTCACTTAGGAATAGCAATGCTACAATTCTAAATTAAATATTGACAAATAGAATCTAACAGTAATTAAAATAATACACCACATCTAGAAGAGATTTATTAAAAAGGAAAGAGAAATAAACAAAACAATTTATAAATAAATCTATGAACACCAAATTCCTCACAATGGCATTCAAAGACTTTTATCCTACTACACAGAGCCTTTAAAATGTAGACATCTATAACATAGGGTTAAACAATTCCTCTCCCAATTACTCTCTATTTTAATGGAGGCAAAACAATGTCATTCACTATTTTACACTGTTTCCTATCTTTTGGTGATTTTGTATCTGTGTTCAGAATGCCATCTGCCTAAACTTCTTCCTAGTTCTAAATGTCCTCTCTACTCACAAAAACCCAATTTAAATATTAACTCATAAGAAAAAAAAAAATCCTGGATTGTCTCCACCATCAGGAAACTTTTCCTGCAGAACCACCAACATGCTGGCTCACTCATATGTGTGCTCTCTCTCTCTCATAGCACTTTTACATGTAACTTTGTTATTACATGTATTTGCATAAAAGTCCTGCCTCTCCTATTGGACTGGTTTTTTTTTTTTTTTTTTTTTGAGGATAAGGGCTATGTCATATGTACTTTTGTATTTCAATCACCCAAGCCTTAATCCTTGCACATTTCGCTGCATGAACACACAAAACTCCAGACTGTTGAAGCAAAAGCATACTGAAGACTTGTGAGTAGTGGTTTTCCTTAAAACATTACTGCATGTGTGCAGAATGAAAAGGTAGAATCTGAAAATCAGCAGGGCAGCAGCCATGCCAGCCCCACTAGCATCCCACAGCCAGAGTCATGGCAGCATGAAGCAAGCTCGATCTCCAGACTGAGGAACTCTAATTATCCTCAGCCAGTCAGTAGCTGACAGCAACAGCTACTGCAGAAGCCAAAAAGCAGCCACTACCATCAATTGCAGGCATGGAGGTGGGGTGAGTGAAGGAGTCAGGATGAAACTGCTGCCTTTGTTAGACTGCTATTTGGGAAGGAAGTACTTCACACACACACCCCTCTAACACGCTCATCCTCTTTACATTTTCATTTATCCTCTTTACATTTTCATTTTTTATACACCCCAAATATTAACTGTGTTCTATACTTTCACTGAAAATATATGAGCTTGTGAGACAGTTATAATATTGAATTTCAAAATGTATATATAATTTGTTATGGACAGCAGAGTTAACAGTCCTATCCGGATTGTATCTTTAGTTTTGTGAATAACAGATAATTAACAGAGGAGAGGCTATGAGACTTAACATAAGACACTGACACAAGGTCAGAACAATACAAAAAGGCCATATTCCAACCATCGTTGATATAGTTCTTGGAAACCGAACTTCCAACATAAATCTGTTATTCTGATTATAATTTCAAAAGTAATGAAATTACAAATTTATAGTTCCTTCAGAATACAAGAGTTAACAACACTTTAAGACCAGGAGAACCAATGAAATTTACATAACTAGCACTTTGCTAGTAAGAAAAACTAGTAGTTACTTTTTATTTCCTGCTCTTCTATTGATCCATTTTTTTACTGGCTTCATTGATAACCTAACTACAGTCAAAGTCTTCTGTCACCAAAATATCTCCAGACAGGAATCAGAGGCCCAACTGTCAAAGTTTTTTTGTTTTGTTTTGTTTCGTTTTTTTAACCTCATCACATACATTAACTGGGCCTGCTTCCCGCATATCAACTGTGGTAGGCTGAAAAAAGTACCCCCCCATACACAGTCGTCTATATCCTAAGCCCCAGAACCTTTGGATACGTTACCTTAGAGAGCAAAATAAATATTTGCAGATATGATTAGGTTAAGAATCTTGAGATGGAAGACAGTACTGGATCATATAGGTGGGCTCAATGAAATCACGAGGGGCCTTATGAGAGAGGCGGAAAGTCAGTGTATGATTTCATATAAGAGAGACTTGACTGGTGATTGCTAGTTTTAAAGACAGAAGAGGTTCCATGAAACAAATAGCCTCCAGAGCTGGAAGAGGCAAGGAAAGATGCTCTTCAATGTAGCCAGATGGAGTGCGGCCCTGCTGACACTTGGATTTCGGCACACTGAAACCAATCTCAGACTTCTGGCTTCCAGAATTATAAGATAACAATTTTTTACTGTTTTAAGTCACAAATTTGTGATATTTTCTTATAGCAATAATAGGACATTAATAGACCAATTAATTCTCTTCTTGGTTTGTGGTACCATTTTGAAGCATTCATATTCATTGATCCCTTTAAATTTTTCTCAATGACTTACCAAGACTTATTGATTCTTCTTCCTAAATTCTTCATGTTCCCTTCTGGGACAAATCTTGGTCCTGTGAATCCTTACTAGCCTCCCTGCATTTTCTCAGACCACTGGTTCTTCTAATCTCAACCTAGGCAAGGTCATTCTCCAAATGCCCCAGAAGTTCTTAATGCAACACAAACTGGATAATGTCTCAAGACCAATGGCTTACTGTAAACAGCAGAATAGCAATTATGTTTCATTTCCCTGAAGAAAAGCTCTTTCATAGTTTGACATATGCCCTTTTACCTGGCTATTTTCAGTTAGCAAGTGCTAGATTTAAGGTGCATGCCTGAAATCCCATCGGCTCTGGAGGCTGAGGCAAGAGGATTGCAAGTTCAAAGCCAGCCTTAGCAACTTAGCAAGGCCCTAAGTGACTCAGTGAGACCCTGTCTCCAAATAACAAAGGGCTCAGTTTGGTTAAGTGGTTAAGCACTCCTGGGTTCAATCCCTGGTACCCCCCCAAAAAAAAATAGATTAAGCACAACAAACACTTGTCAGTCTCATTTCCTCTATAGTTGGGGACACACTCAAAGCAACCTTTATGCCACCCCATTATTTTCCCCTCTTGGTTATAAAGAATTCCACTTTCAATTCTCAGCATAGATAATTTTTTATACTTTATAATTGCTTTCATTTCTTTTCTCTGGCCCATCTCCAATTTCCTAATTTGTGGAGTTGAAAATTAGACTCTCATATGGGTCTTACCCATATTGAACACTGTGAGTGGCTTCTTTCGTGGTTCTATGTGCTGCAGTCTGGTTAGTAGAATCCTAGATTGTGTTCACCTGGGTGACAACAGCCCTATATTGCTGACTTATCCCCAAGTGTCAGGTGAGATGGCTTTTTACCTGAAGAATTTTACAAGTCAGTTCTACTCTTTGTGATGGCTAGGATAGTTTCTCAGTATTTTTTCCCCCTAGAATAATAAAAACCTCATGCTTTTGGCAAAGAGCTGTCTCATGTACTGACAGTCCAACTCATCTTGACTTGATGTTCCAATCTATAATTAGAACCATTAGACTCAAATCAGCTTCACAAAGTTCTCTATCAGTTTCATTTTTAAATGTTACATATTTATGTGGGCAAATAGTAATTCAATTCAAAGCAAAAAATAAACACACATACTCCTCACCTAACAGTTTATACAACTTGCTTTTAGAAGCCATAAACAACTGAAATAACAATTTAGACCATATGGAAATATTTTTAGGGGTTATCCTCAGATTCCACTAACCTCTTTATTTATGTTTGAAAAATACTAAAATGAGAAAGAAAAAGTGAAGGCAGAGTGCTTTTTAAGTATCTGCCTTTCTGATCAAGTAACGGAAGTAGAGATCCATATTATGATTCTGATGTGAAATAGACAAAATGAATAAAAAAACTCATCTCTTGCTCTTGGGGAATAAAATCTTTGACTCTAGATCATATTTCCACTAATTCATGAAAATTAATTTCACTTTTTATGGTGACCTGGTAAGACTAAAACATGCAAATATTATTTTTAAATTGTGACATACTTTAAAGATAATTTTAATATTATCTCATTAGATATAAATGAGTCATTTTGAAGTGAAAAACTTCTGGTTCACAGTATCATTCACTATCAGATCCAAAATGTCATATTACCGCTCTAGATGTCCTTTTTCCTTATTCGATAAAGAAAATAACCACACTAATGCTTACACTCTTCCTTCTCGGCTCAATTGTCATCATGACTAAGAAATCCATACAACCCTTAAAGAATGAAAAATAATATTAAAATACAATCTTATAATGTGGATCAGTATAATCTGTAGCATAGAAACTGGAATCCCAGTGTCAGGACAATCAGGCTTAAATTTGAAGTTGAAAGTCCTACTTGAACCCCACTCCCCATATGTCTTAAGAAGTAGCTTCTAAGCCTCAGACACCTCCATAGTGCAAGAGATTGATGGGACCAGTTTCAAATTCTTGTCCTTGAAGGTGACATTTTGCTCAGAACCTCCATAAATAAATGATGAAAACAGGGCTGCTCTGATGACGCAGATGTTAAAGATGCAGGGAGCTTCTCTAACTCTCCATTCTGTAAGTCCAGGCACAGCTCCAGAAAACAAATTTAAAACCAATGGAAAAAATTTGGATACGGTCCTATACAGCTATAATGTCTCCATTTCTCTCAACTATAATGCACCTGCAAGATGTATGAGGGACAAGTTGTATTTTAATAGTAAAGAGCCCTGGGCCAGATTGAAACTTCTAATTACTGATGGTCTGAATATTCAGGAGAGCTATTCTGTCACAAACACCTACACATTGGATAAGTAACAAGTTACATGTGTAGACATTTCTGAGCTTTCCTGAAAACAAGGGAAGCTCATAAAAAAGGGAAACTACAAATAAAAATGAGAATGGTAAATAAACACTAAGCTATGACTTCCCTGAGGGAAAATGACTAAACCAAGTACCCAGGATTTTGGACACTAATGAAGGGAAAAAGTAAATAAATAAACCACAAGTTTATGGGAAAATGGGGCTGTTAATCCCAAGACTACTAAATGCAACTTGTTCTTGAAAGAACTTCACACTCACAGAAAATGAGCACTAGACACCAACAGCATGTTGCAAAGGAACCAAATGGTAACCCTACCTATCCTTGACCAGTCTCAGGATAAAAATTAATAGTGGGAAAGAATAACAGTCTCCCCTTTGAATCTATCACAGATGACCTGCTCTCATTTGGTATGGAGTTCAAATTTGTATTATTTGGGCTTTCAGAAAAACCTCAGGCCAAATTATTAAATTAAAGCCATCCTAAGTGTCCTTGACATCACTCCCTAATGTCCAATGAAGCACAGGCAAGTCTACTCTGGAGAAAACAGCATCCTCGGTACAGACTCCTAATAATTTTTTCAGAGTGGGCAGACACAAGAGAAGGGACAAAATGGAGAAGGCTGTCTACAAGTGTAAAACAGGAGATTGGCCTATTTCTTCAGCTAGGTGGTACACACCCCCAGGTGTTTGCTTTATTGGTCTTACAATGCAAATACATGTACTTCTTTATCTATGCATGAAATACTTAAGTATTAAAATTCTTAGAAAAGAGCACTGGCATTGGGAGTAAGCAGCAAAACTCAGGCAAGACTACGTACTTGGCCAAGTGTGTCTGTCTCCCTCTCACCTGTACCTTTTTTGGCCTGAAAGGCAGTTCTTACATTCCCCATCCATGAATGCTACCAATGGATTATGTGATAATCAGGACTTTTCCTAATACAATTTCTAGGTAACTGAAACTACAGAAAAATAAAACAAAAGTGTAAAGACTAGGCCATTTGAGGCTAACAGAGTGATTTATTTATTCTTGCCAATAATAGAATATCAATATTTATAAGTATGTGATTTAAGTTCATTTCTCAAAATTAGTTTGGTTAGATTTTCAATGTTTTTGCATCACTATGCAAAAATTATACATTTTTCTGTGCTGGAAATGCAATCTTAATGAAATATATTATGGAAGGAAGGAAGAAAAGAAGGAATCAATGTTTTTCTAAAGACAGTCTATATGACCCAACTAAACCAATTTAATGTAATGCTATTTATCAGGTTGCTATCCCTTCTCTGCAGAGGAAGAGCCCTGAAAACATTAATGCTTCTCACAAACTCTCCTACAGTTAAATTTGGATCTGATGCAATCAACAATTCTTTAGCAAACTAAAAATCTACCTCAAGTTGCTTTATCTTTACTTCTTTGGCAGATATCCATTCAAAAAGACATTCGAAAACTGTTGAAGTTTTACTTAGTAAGCTACATTTTTGAAGTAATATTAGAAACTATCATAATAGTTGTTTGGCAGCAATGTTTTGCTAATGTTTCATATATTAACAGAATAAATGTCAATGAATTCCGAGCCCTGCAGAGAAGAATAGTCTATGTCCTGATAAAGACTGCAGCCTGGTATGGCTTCCTGTTCACTGATTTCCTGTTTCACTATTAATGAAGGGATTCTACTGTTTTACCTAAAGGGCATTCTCTAGCTACATACTCACAGGGAGAAGGACCAAAGTGAAGACACAATTCCATATCTTTACCTACTGACAGGATTGGGCTCAGAAATAAAATTGCTTGGGGATGAGGTTGAGCAGATGGTGTGGGTCTGAGAGACACTGTAGGAGGGCCATTCCAAGTCTCCGAGGCAGCTGCAACTTGCCCAAATTGGCTTTCTTAGTTACCTTGTCTGCAGTGAAACCTCTAAAACAAACAAACAAAAAGTCCTTCAGAGTTCACCTGGGAGGTAAGGGAATTAAAAGGGAGCTATGGAAAACAGGAGTCAGAAAAGCAAAAATCAGAAAGAATGGGGACAACCAAAAGGGGTCCCTTTAACTCAAAGGACAGATTTGGATTCATAGTTCTATTGCCCCCTCCCACACACCTCTTCCTTTTTGAAATAATTTATCAGGGAAACTCTTGAACTATTCAAAACTCAATCCCTAGTAAGAATGCTCAGTAAATATTAGTTGTCAAACTCCTCCTCCTTCTCCTATTGTCAAATCTATGACCTGTTTTGCACAGAAGTTACTGAGCAATGGAGTTGAAAAACATGCTAAAATGGGAAGGTCAGCCAGTTGACTCTGACCAGAGTTTGGTTAGAGAGATGTGCCCCATCTGAAATTTCTCTTACCAAGCCCACTAACATCAAGGCCGTTGTGTATGGGTGAAAGAGTCTGGAATTGCAAGGAAAGGAGGCAGAAGGAATTCTTCCAAGATATACAGATACGCCCCTACAAATATTTCTGCTCCTTTTGCAATCTGGAATGCAAAATCCAGGAATGTGGTGCAATTCTTTGAATAGAGGATTCGGATTGTCAGCAAGTGTGAATGTCAATGATGAAAATAGCAACTGGTTTGGATCTACAAACTGAGGTCAAGTACATCTTTTCATACACACTGTGGTTAGACATTGCTTGCCTGGTATAAGTGTGAAAAAAGATTAGTCTGTATAGACACACACATGCAATCCCTCAAAATAGCATCTTCGTATAAGAGCATCACATTTGCAAAAAACAATGTGTTTGAAAAGTATGCCGCAACAATTCCTGGATTATTCTTTTGTTTATTGAGTACTCCAGTTCAAAAGGCTAATTAGCATTTTGTTTAAATTGTAGGAAGAGGGGGCTGGAACTGACATAGTACCCATAGTATCTAATCATCAGCTTACACAGTGGGTGGTTAGGATATGTCAGGCCCTGGGTTGCTCTCCATTTATCATATCACTGAATTTTCATGACAACCCTGGGGAGGTGGCATTATCTCCATTTTAAAAGTGAAAGAAAAAAGATTGAAAGAACTAACCCCAACTGCCTCTGGTCCACAGCTAACTACTAGCAGAGCCAACATCAAACACAGGCCTGACTCCAAATCCTACGCTCGCTATATTTACTGGGAGACAGTGCATGTGGTGGCCAGGGAGGTGCTCGCTGTGGTGGCCAGGGAGGTGCTCGCTTTGGTCTCCCTTCAGGAGAAGCCACTTCAAGGAGCACAGCTGACTGACAACCTTCAGTTGCTATGGCTTAGTGTCTACCACAGCTTTCACTCCAAGCCCAAGATCAGCTGGTCTGGGCATGCTGGAGCACTAGAACTGGCCTGCTGCCACCAGATCTGAGATTCCCCTGAAGCTGCACAGTGGGACCCCTGTATCCATTCACCATTTGCGGCTACCATGCATCTAAAGTGTGGTAGAATGACTAAGAAATGGAATCATTTATTTCATTTTAAGTTATATTTCTAATTACATAAAAATTATGTTTATGGGCGATGGTGTGATGTTTTAACACATGTATATACAGTGTGATGATCAAGTCAAGATAATTATTATCTTTCATATAAACATTTATTATTTCTTTGTGGTGGGGACATTCAAAATCCTCTCTTCTAGCTATTTTGAAGTGTCCATTATTCTGAACTACAGTCACCATTATGTGTCAGAAAACACCAGAATGTATCCCTCCTATCTAACTGAAACATCATGCCTGTTGGACACCCCTTCCTCAGCATGACTCTCCCTCCCGCTCTAGTCTTTTCTCAACTTCTATGAGATCAACTTTTCTAGACTGCACATGTAAATGAGATCACGCAGTATTTACCCTTCTGTACCTGGTTTATTTAACTTAATGAATTTTATTGCATTTTTATTCATTAAAATCTAAGTTGCTACATATTGCTATTGTATACCATATTGAACAACAAGGACAGAATATTTCTGCCATTGCAGAAAGTTCTGTTAAATGACATTATGTTAAAATAACAACTTTTGCTTTCAAGGAGTTCACTGAGTTGAACTCTGTACAGGTACAAAGGGAGGTATACAAGACTTACTTAAGAGACGCTTCCCTTTGAGACCGAAGTCTCCCAGAACCTGCAGGCACAAGGCCATCAGAGGTGAAGAGCCCAGGAAGTTCAGCAGCCACATGGGTCTCACATGCCTCTGTGGGGTTGGGTCCATAGCTGGGGAAAGACAAGGAACCTCCAAGAGGGCAGAGTGGCTATGCAGGCCAGAAAGGAACTCAGTGCCCCAGATTTTATGTGGCTCTGGAATGAGAAGGGAAACTAGGACCCAGGAGAGGCAAATGTCTGAGAAAAATAGAATTTTATCTGACTCTCTGATCTTATTTTAAAAAATAAACAACTGATTCTCCCTGTTTTTTTTTTCACCCTGTAGTCACCAGGAAAAATAAAAACGTAGCTGCAATAAATATTTTATTTCTTTTATGTGCTAGACATGTGTGCATTTTTCTTCATACACATTAACTGGACATTAAACATTTCTTTATCGAGAAGAGTTCACTGCTATTGCAGCATACATCACTGCCCTCCATCAGCATTCTTTCATAAGGTCATGGGTTAAGGGCAAGGAGAGGTTATGCTCTTTACCTTCATCAGAGATATTTTCACAGGGGAAAAAAAATGGCCTACATTAAACTTTTTGTACAAAATAAAAGTAAAACACATGAAAATCAAATGTTCTTATGAAAAGAGGTATATACAATTTTACTCACTTAAAAAAAAAAAAGTATGACTAAGGCAAAGTCCTTTCTTAAAGCACAAGACTTTAGGAGCTACTTACAAATTAATGTCTGTTCTTTATTAGTCATTAGCCTAAATTGGTATATAAGCCATGATAGTAGAAAATGAAAGACTTACATAGACACTTCAAAATTCCACAGTCTCAATGACCAGATAGATACACTCCTGTTAATTGATTCCATGAACTCTTTTATAAAATGTGAGGAATTAATACATTCATCCAGAAAGGCAAGTGAGTTTTCACATATGGCTTAAAAATACAAACTTCAGAAACACAGATGTACTAACAAATTCTCACTTAGTCCCAGCTAAACTCAATCTCTGAGACTTAAAAAGATTTTCTAAACTGCTGGGAACAAAAATAAATAGTGGCATTACACATCCACATCTGGCTCCACCACCATTCAGGCCATGTTAATACAGACACTGAACATCTGGACAGGAGAGAAAGGACCTGTCTGGGAGCTTTTGGCCTCCATGACAGCTAAAGTACACTGTCTCCCAAACGGTTGTCTCTGCTCAACTGCTTTTCCCACTATACAGTCCTTTCATTTTTAACAATTTTAAAACAACAATCAACATAGCAAGCAATATTTATGGGTAGAAAGTTAAGTTCCTCAAGGATGTTTCTCTTACTACTGTCCTACTTTAATCCTTTCCATTTGCAGGGATGCAATTAACTGGTTTGGATTTTTCTGGCTTTTAGACATGGAAGTCCTTCCTCTTTTTCTGAGTCAGTGAAGAGATGGTTCTTGATGACGAAGTCTTAATGAAAATTGTGAAAATAACCCACCATTACTTTTCCTATGAAAAGCATCCTTTGAGTGTTCAAAATTTTATCAGAGTGCTAAAGTGCATATGATGTGGGTGATGATAATTGTAGCTTCAATATAGTAATGCTGTCTGTATGTTGGTTGTCCCGTTTTTCACTTATTCTTCATAACCACCTGTAAAGTTGGAATTATGATTTTGATCTTATAGAGACTAAAGTATGAAAAGAGGTATGACAACATACTCTTAGCAAACATGGACTCAGCCTGCTGTATGCAGGCACCATGCGGGACACCAGGAATATAAGGGTAAGAATTACTGTACATCCCTCTCCTCATGGAGCTCACCAACTATGGGCAAGAAAGGGAAACATAGCCAATGAGAGACAGAGGTGGGAATGAGACTTAAGCCTGACCTCAAAACAAAAACAATGTCTCAGGTCTGACTGACTTTGCCTTAGACTTAGCTAGCCCCATGGCAAACATTATGTTCAATCCACCAAAAAACTCATTGGCTCTAGCACCAATAAACCTAGAACATGACCACATCTACCAGCCCTGGTCCAAATGCCAGCCTCCTGTCACTTGGATTAATAGGTCAACTCCAAACTCATCTCCCACTTTTTCAGCTCCTCCTCTGTTTTATCTGTCTGTAAGAGAGCAGTCATCTGGGTTCCATTAAAATGTCTGATCAGAGTTGGACACAGTGGCACATACCTGCAAACCCACCAGCTCAGGAGCTGAGGCAGGAGTCCAAAGCCAGCCTCAGCAACTCAGCAGGGCCCTAACCTAAATAAAATATTTTTTAAAGGGCTGGAAATGTGACTCAGTTGTTAAGCACCCCTAGGTTTAATCCCTGATACAAAAAAAAATTTTTTTTGGAGCAGACCATGGTGTTCTTCTGCTTACGACCCTTTGAAGGCTCCCATCTCCCGTGGAGAAGCAACTAAGTCTTCACTGTGCACTAGTGGTCCTACATAAGGAACGTCTGTGCCACTCACCTTCTTTCCCTCTTCTCTGGCCTCACCAGCTCCTTGCTGCCTGGCGTCTTCTCAAGATTATGTACTTGCTGCTGTCTCTGCCCAGAGCTCTCCTCTCACTTCCTCTGGTCTTTACCCAACCATTACCAGCTCAGTAGGACCCCAACCAGTCACTGTATTTACGACAGTCTCCCTTCTCTGACATCCCCATTCTTTCCTCTCTGCTGTCTTATCCTTCTCAGTGCCTATCACCACCCGACCTGTTACATTTTTACTTATTTTGTTAGCAGCAGCCTCTCCCGTCGCTCCCCAGTTTCACAGAGCTGACTGTGCCCACTTCTTCCCACTCTCACTCACTGACGTTGCATTGCTATCCTGAACTCAGCTGTGATGAGCAAACATTAAAAATTAGATTTTTGTTTTGTCTTGTATAACCTGAGAGCCAAATTTCCCTCACAGCACTTTCTTCTAAGAATATACAGCCCTTCCTGACAAGAAAATAAGCTTCATAAAGCTTGAACCCAATGCTTTCTCCACAGAACCAATGGTGTTTGGCACATTGTGGGAGCAAGGTAAGAATTAGTTAAATGAGTTAATATTTTATTGCATCTCCTATGCTCAGACTGACAAAAGAGCTCCAGAACTCCAGACTTGTGTATTTAGAACAGTCCTCCATATGTTCTTGGGGTGAGAAAGGTTAGCCATTTCCCTGGTCCTCCTACATCCAATCCCAAAGGGGGTTCCTCTCCACTTGAGTGGTTCTTGCACTGAAGATACAAACATGTCAGCACACCTCAGTCTCTGCACGTACCTCCAAGTGACAAAAGGCAAGAGAGCAAATTGGGAAAAGAAAGACAAAGCCAGTTTTTCACTTTCCCTGTAACTTGTTAAATTCTAAACTGCAGTTGATATGGTATGCTATGTATAAAGTCACAGGAAATGTTAGTTAAAGTTGAGGGAAATGTTTAACAAGACTTCTTTAAAACATGGTGTTTGAAATGTGAAACCATTTATGTATTTATTTTTAGGATTCAAGAAGCAGTTTGAGAGGCTCTGAAGGAAAAGGCAAGCTGACGAAGATCTGCAGAGGAGACATTCCTTCAGGCACACTGTGCCTAACTCTGTGGTGAGTAAAATGTCTCTATCAATAGAGAACATGGCTGACCCACTTTGAAGGGTTAATGGGGCTTTACCTAGATTTAAGTAGGAATACTAATGTGTTAGTGAGCTTGGGGAACACCATGGGGGTTGGAATTCCATGGGGAAGGGGAGAGAGTCTGTGACAAAGATACCAGAATCAAAGCACTGTACTAAGTGTGCCGAGAGCAGACACACCGCCTGTGCTTCATGGGCAGAGACGTTCCTTCTCTGTAAATGAAGCTGTTTTCCTTTACCTTAATCAATACACCTTAAACAATTTGTAACTGCATACTTTATTGTAAAAGTTCCTTATACTTTTCTTTATTTTCTCCCATTACCAGTGATAGTAAAGTAACACACTGTTGGGAAGAAAACTATCAAAGGTCACTGTGGGCACTGGGAGGCTCCTGATCTGATGCCGGTGTGAAGCTTAGAAAGAGCCCAGTGCATCAGACACATTGTTTCACATAATCTGACCAATACTTCTGTAGATGGGATGTTATAATACTCATTTGGTAATTAAGGAAAACAACACACATGGCAGCTGCTGTTCACCACTGAAGGGTGAATGTGATCACTGACACCCCAGTTCTCAGGCTCCAGACCCTACTGCTTAGTCTAACGATGATGCTGGTACTCTTGGAGGGAAGTCTCTGTAGGGGTAGGTGATAGACATGGGGAGATGCGAGGTGTGCTGCTCAAGGCAGGGGCATCCTTTGGAAGGCCTACTGACCTCATCCCAGGTGTTATCTGGCCAGTCTCACCTGAGCTCAGTTGGTTGCATGAGGCTTATGGCTAATGGCACCAAGTCATGTGAAGAACCATCCAAGAAAAAGGCAGGAGAATATGCCTCTGCTTGGCACATATGATATAGAATGGCAGGGGAATGATTATTGCATGTGACACCATCTTTATATATACCTTCATTAAATGTCCCTGAAAAATCTTGAAATATAGCCTCTTCATTATTAAAGACATTTCAGTAACCAAATTCTTTATTTATTACTATTATGTGTGTGTGTGTATGTGTGTGTGTGTGTGTGTGTGTGTGTGTGTGTGTGTGTTTGCTGGAAACTAAACCCAGGGTCCTTGCTCCTAAAAAATCGTAGACAAGCACTCTATCACTGAACTACATCCCCGGGTCAAGTAATTGAATTTTTAATTCCAATACTTAAAAATACCATCTCATTTTGAGGGTTAAGGATGGATAAGAGCACAGGCATGGGAATGTGACATTTCTGGTTGAATTTCCTGATAATAGGAGTACTGGATATTTAATGGCACAATTTCTCCCCAAAACTTAAATTATTCCTATTCTGTGCTACAAATATTTTATCTATTAAGTAAAAAGCACTGTGCTATATGTCAAAGGATATAAAGATGCATAATTGATGATTCCTTCCCTCAAGAAATCACCAATTTAATGAAAAGGTGAAAATCTAGAATAAGCCTAGTAGCGTGAGCCATCACTGAGGCCTAGGCAGCTGCAGCACAGACTGTCTCCTGCTGAGCACTCTGAAGACTACAGAGCTGACTTACTCCTTGTTGTTGGGCCTCTTCTCTAACATCAGCAGCAGCCCCCACCCCCATCACCTGAATTTTTGCACCACTTGCACCACCCATTCTAATCTAATCTCTGCCAATTATTCTACTATCCATCACTCTCTCTGTGTGTTATTAAATTACAATGCGTATAAAATCCTCCCCCACACAAAGCCTATCACAGAGCAAGCACTCAATCAACACTAGTCCCTTTCTCTGTACCATCTTTTACCTGACATTTTCCCCAGTCTCTCCTCCCTTTTATGACCAGGCTGGTACATACAGATACTGTTCTTCTTTAAGGTCAGTAAAACAACAAGCTGCAACCCATTACTTTCCACTTATGCATATCTATGAATAAACGTCTTTTCCTTTCACCCCTGCGTGAGGTACTCATTGTTCTTGTCTATACTGTAATAACTCATTTGTTTACTGAATAGTTTGACATTTTAAAAGATTCTTATTTTCATGAATATTCTCTACCCAATGGTTCTAATTTAATGAAAACAGTCACTTTGGCTTCATTTATATTTAAAAGTAGAATGTTTTAATAGAATGAATAATGCGAGGTCTGAGGTATGTTGTGGACAAATAATTTCAGCTTTCTAGAGGCTGCATCACCACCATCTTGATGCTGCCCACTCTTGTCTTGTGACCACCACAACTCCAGATTAGATGAAAACCTAAGATGCAAATTTAAAAGGCAAAGGAATTATAAACTACAGCACATGCAGCGTCTAATTTTTTTCCACATAACTTCACACCTGCAATTGAAAAAATATTATTTTCTTACTTGTAACAAACCATGTCATTTTATTTTATTTTAATCTCCTTGCAGACTCTCATTAACACTTGCACACACAATTGCATTGAAAAGTGATAACTTTTATGTTATTATGGCATGAGAATTAATGTAAAGAACTACACAAATATTAAAAATGACATTTACAAATATAGGAAAAACATTAATCCACTATACTCTTAGGGATTTCATTTGAAATTTTCCTCATTACATGTTCATCCAGATAAGAGCTAGATAAATTAGTTGCAGGTTCCAAACATATCTTTATTTGTAGAGTTGTTTTATCAGAAAATAAATTCCTACTTCTCCCCCAGTTTTGAAATTTTGCACCCTCTCATAACCATACGAAAATCCCAGTATTTCACTTTGATCCATTTCAAATATACATGGCAGACTCTCAAAGGCTGGGAATTGCCAAGTCCCCATTCTTAGCACATGATGTCAACCATCTGCCCTGGCCATTGGTACAGAGTCTTGATGTTTCTCCAATGTAATATTATTAAGTCAAAAGAGCTCTTAGAATTTATGTAATGCTTCTGCTTCTGCAACATTTTGTAGGTGATAAATGGATTCCAGCTTTTCCAAACTGGAGAACCACTGACTCTCACAAATGATACTTTTCTTGTGCTCTGTCTTCAAATATGTATGTTCATACTTGCTCACTTGCTGTCTCTTCCCATTCCCATGCCTCTCACAGTTGTGATGTGTATGTGAGAGATACACACATGCACACATGTACACAAAACCTCCAAACTGAGCTTAAATCATGTGGGTACCCAGAAAGACTAAAGTTTTGCTATCTATTCAAACTGGTATTTTTAAGGAATTTACTCAACATTAAGTAGAGTTGGGGAAACTTATTTTCTGTTAAGAATAGCTTGTATATATATTTATGCTTAGTTGCCAGTGTTGGTTCACACACTGAATGAAGATGCCATTTCACTTGCTTAACCCTCTTGGTTTCACATATTTCTGGTTTCTCATTGCTCATACCAGGAGAGGGCAGAGGTAACTCAATAACAATAACAATTACAAAATTACAAAACAAATTCCAAAGTTCTTTTAGTTTCTTAAATCAAGTAAAGACATTTCCCATTTTTTCATGGTCCTGTTTCTCAATTCAGTTTTCTTTTACGATTTATTAGATCAAACAAATTCTTACTAACAAGAACAACAACTTCTAATTTTGGATGTTAAAAAAAAAAACCTGACTGCCAAAAAACAAGCATATACAAAATTCTACTTGTTATAAGGATTTCAAAGGAGCGTGAGCTGTCAAATTCGAATGATTCTTAATTACAATGGTAGTGGGCTTTGCTGTTACATTGTGCAAAATACTCAATAGAATTCAGCAATGCCAATGATTTTTCAATATTGTTATAAAAACATTCAACAGAGTTCAACAACAGCAACAATTATTGTTATTTCTTTCCTTCCCTTGAGAGAGTTATAAACTTTGCTTGCCAATCGCCTAAGTTTTACCTGTAGAAAACCCAGTTAGCAGGTGCCTTGTTTCCCACTTCCATCAATGAAATTCCAATTCCATATGACCAGGGAAACAGCTACTCCTCAATCTAGCACTGTTCCCCCAGATACACACATGCACCCTTATTTCTATCTGTCTAGCATGAAGAATCACAATACCTAGAAGAACAATCTTTTAGAGTAAATGTTTAAATGTTGAATGCCAGATACACACTGAAGGATTTGAAGCAAGAAATTTTCAAACATGACTTTGTCACACATCTGTTTCAGCCCTGTCTGGATGTCTGAATACATCAGTCATTTAGGATTTATTTTATAATGAGAGAAATCAAGTCGTGACCCATGCAGTCTCAAAGGGCCACAGAGATGATGATGAAGACCTATGATACTCCCTCAAGTATGGCTGACTCTCCGACCTTATTAAGAATACATGTTTCTGGCATTTGAAACACCTTAAGTCAGTGATTTTAGCCATCTGGGAAAAAAACATGTTGCACCATGTAATTTAGGTCACTTCAAGAGGGCCACTTCAATTTGCAGTCACCATTTCTAAGGAACTCTAGAAATGCTTCTTTGGTAGAGCCAGGTTGCACAATAGTGCCAGCAACCACAGAATGTGACTTAACAATCAATTACTTGTACAGTTTGCAAAACAAGTAAGCTTCTCAGCAGTTGGGAGCTTTGCCCACAGGCCAGGCTTGCCCCTGGCACGGTACCTTGCTCTTCTTCATGAGTTCCAGTAATGTCACATTGCTTTCCAGCCTGCTAATACACTGGCCTCATAAACACAGATTCCCCACATGCTCTCCAAGAGTCTGATATCACATTCAGGACACTCTCTTTTCCTTTTTGCCAGTTGTGCAGTTTTTTTCAATCACTCATATGATGGCCAAGTCATCTTCATATATGAATGTTGATTCTGTGTTATTAAAGAATTCTTGGTAATTTGTTTTGTGGGCCAAACTGACTGATGTGGGATGAACACATAAAAGGAACTCACAGAAAACCATTTAGACTCCTCTGGAAGCTTAGCTCTGGAATGCTGTCAGAACAGGCAGAGCACTTTTGAACAGGACAGTGCCTGTTAAAGTTAGGAAGGGCTCATTGCAGATCACAGTGACCAGCCCCATTGATGGAATCTGAACACACTAGAAATGAAATGCAGATTTATGCTGTTCGGGTCACACTCACTATCTTGTCAGTCACTAGCTCTGGAGAACCATATATGAAAGGCAGAGTTTTCTTGATGATTGAGAAAGATTGGGAGAAGAATTGTATCCTCATTGATAAATAGCTCTAAATGAACAGAAATAACATATTTCTTGGGGCCCCAACTGTCATAAAGCTATAAAGGGAAGATTTTTTTTCACTAAATGCTTAGGAATAGAACTTTGGGTACTTTCCAAAAATGTAAAGCAAAAACAGATTTCATGGCTCCTAGAAAGTTTTTACTCAAGAATTCTTTGTACTATGGACTTGAAAATTAATGCTTTTTCCTCCAGGGCAACTTGCATAAAAACTTAATCTGGTAACCAATTAATTCTCACAAATTCTCCTCAGTGTTTTCCCTCACTGTGACTTTCGTGAAGTGATTCCCAAGATAAGTCAAATACACTGACTTAAATCTGTGCCCTCTACCACAGCTCAGGACTTCAATATTTATTTTATTTTACCTACTACTTTTACTCACTTCTTCAATACCATCACTGAAACATAATTACTACAAACAAATGTTAAGCCTGACATTTCGTATTAATTTTTTTCAGTACTGAGGGTCAACCCCAGAGCCTGAGAACCTCTACTACTGAACTATCACTACATTGCTTTATTAAGTACTTCTGAGTGATAAAACATGTTAATAAGTATTTGATTGATAAGTATGTGTGGCAATACATATGGTAATTAACTCATTTAGCCATTCTATAATACACATAAGTGTAATTTCAAAACATGTTGTACATGTTAAATATATATATATTATCAATTAAAATAGTTGAGTGATAAAAATTTACATCAATTGATAACAAGAGAATACATTTCTTAATAAATTTTATCAATTGCTAATCTGTCTTCAAAAGTTCATGTTTTAGTTAAAAATAGGTTCTCAAAAGGGGGTGGTGCATGCCTATAATCCCAGCAACTTGGGAAGATGAGGCAGAAGGATTGCAAGTTCGAAGCTAGCCTTAGCAAATGAGTGATGCCCTAAGCAAGTTAAGTAAGACCTTATCTCAAAATGAAAATTAAAAAGATCTAGGAATGAAGCTCAGTGGTAAAGTACCCCTGGGTTTAATCCCTAATACCAAAAGGGAAAAAAAAAAGGTTCTTAACAGTCTATCATTTATGCAGTTAAAAATAGCTCAGTCTGCTAACAAGTAGAAGTTTCTTTTAGGATGTAAAAATTAAAATTAAATAAAATAATTACAATGGTTGCAGAACTCTATACACACACTAAAAAACTATTAAATTGTATAATTTGAATTTTATGGTATATAAATTATATCTCAACAAAGCTATTTTTAAAATGGATCAATCAACATTAAGAGTTTGTTAAAAAGTTCAGAAAAATTAATAAACTTTAGCTATATAATTAAGGAAAAAATAGAAAAGACTCAAACCAGAAATAAAGGAGAAAGAATTATGGCTGATGGCAGAGAAATTAAAAGAATACAAGATTACTACATGCAAACTAATTAGATAAAACCTGAAAGAAACTGATATATCCTTGAACCATATATCCTGTGAAGAATATTTCATGAAGAGATAGAAAATTTAAGTACACCTACAACTAGCAAGAAGATTGAATTGGTAATCAAAAATTCTCCTGAGAAAGATAAACTTAGGATGAGAAAATCCTGCTGGTAAATTTTAACAGACATTTGAAGAATTAATGACAATCCTTTTAAACTCTTCCAAAAAATTTAAGGGGATGGAACAATTCCAAATTCATTTTGGAAGGCCAGCATTACTCCTATGCCAAACTCAGACAAGGCAACTAAGAAAAGAAAACTACAGGACCATGTCACTAATGAATACAGCTGCAAAATGACTCAATAACATGACAGCAAACCCAATTCAATAGCACATGAACAGGATCATGCACCATGATCAAAGTGGATTTATCCCTGGGATAGAAGGATGGTTCAACAGAAGAATAATTTAACTAATAGACAACATTAACTGAACAAAGGATAAAAATCACATGATCATCTCAATAGATTAAAAAAAGATTTGGCAAAAATCAACAATTTTTCATTACTTAAAAACGTCATCAAATTTAGTATAGAAAGAAATTACTTGTATGTGAAATCACTTCAGTGTAACAATACCCATGTATAAAAAGCCCATAGGTCCCAGGACTGCCTCCACCCACATTAGATACCGCTGGAGTCAGGCTCAGCCCTGACCTGCCTCGCTAACCTGCATAGGAAAACTCAGGTCCAGGGTAGGCCCGAGTCCACCCCGTCACCTGTAGAGACCCTCCAGAGCTGAGGCCCAACTCGCTGACCTGCATGGGAGCCAGCACCCAGGGTAAACTTGGGTCCCTCCCACCCCATCTTGGAGCCCAGGTCTAACACACATCCAGCTTGAGACACTACAGCCATCCCCATAACCTTCCCCATGCAGTAGCCCCTACCTTGGAACAACAGACGGGGCATAGAAGCAGCTGCACCTTGGAGCAGGCATCCCAAAGCCAGTGTAAGGCCAACCCCATCTTTGAAAGACGTTGCATCCATCTTAAGGCACCTCCACTGCTATCTCCAGTTACCTCCTGCTATTGCCACCACCACCTATAGTTGCAGAAGCATCCATCCTGGGTCACCGGAAGGGTCTGGAAGCCCAATACCAAGGTGAGATACAGATAATCTGCACAGATACTACAAGATTATAGGGTAGAAACTGTAATAACTCAGATATATACTGCAAGTAAGGAAATCACATAGACAACATGAAAAAAACAAGGGAGGAAAGTGCCCCAAACAATCCAGGATACAACAATAACATAATCCATGGACAGTGCAGTTGATGAAATGTGAGAGACGGAGTTCGGAATGTTCATAATAAAAATGATCCATTAATTAAAGAATAACCTAAATGAGCAAATTCAGGCAAAAATTGATCACTCCAACAAAGAGATCAGAGAACAAATACAGGCAACCATTGATGACACCAATAAACAGATAAGGGAGAAAATATTGGTAGCAAAAGACTACTTCAAGAAAGAGATAGAGCTCTGAAAAAAAATCAGAAATCCTTGAAATGAAGGAAACAATAAACCAAATAAAACTCAATAGGGAAGCATCACCAAGAGACTAGGTCACTTGGAAGATAGAACAGCAGATTATGAAGACAAAGTATACAATCTGGAAAATAAAGTTGTCCACACAGTGAAGATGGTAAGGAACCATGAGCAGAACATCCAAGAATTATGTGATAGCATCAAAAGACCAAATCTAAGAGTTATTGGGATAGAGGAAGGCACAGAGATTCAAACCAAAGAAATGCACAATCTCTTCAATGAAATAACATAAGAAAATTTCCAAAACATAAAGAATGAATTGAAAATCAAATACAAGAGCCTTACAGGACACCAAATGTACAAAATTACAACAGATCTACACCAAGGCACATTATAATGAAAATGCCTAGCATACAGAATAAGGATAGAATCTTAAGAGGCCCAAGAGAGAGGAATCAGGCCACATATAGAGGGAGACCAATTTGTGTCTTGGCAGATTTTTCAACCAAGACACTCAAAGCCAGGAGACCCTAAAACAGTGTGTATCAATCTCTGAAAGAACATGAATGCCAACCAAAAATCTTTTACCCAAGAAAACCAAGCTTTAGATTTGATGATGAAATAAAAACCTCCCATGATAAACACAAGTTAAAAGAATTTACAACTAGAAAGCCTGCATTACAGAAGATCCTCGGCAAAATATTCCATGAAGAGAAATTGATAAACAACAATGAAAATCAGCAAAGGGAGGTAATACACTAAAGGAAAAACTAACCAAAGGAGAAACCAAGTCAAGTTAAATACCAAAAATAAACAAAAATGGCTGGAAATACAAATTATGTCTCAATAATAACCCTAAATGTTAATGGTCTAAACTCACCAATCAAAAGACATAGACTGGCAGATTGGATTAAAAAAAATGACCCAACAATATGCTGCCTCCAAGAGACTCATCTCATAGGAAAAGACATCCACAGACTGAAGGTGAAAGGTTGGTAAAAATCATACCACTCACATGAACTGTGGAGGCAAGCAGGGTTTTCATTTCAAATGAAGTAAACGTCAAGCTAAAGTTAATCAAAAGGGATAAAGAAGGATATTTCATACTATTTAAGGAAAATATTCATCAAAAAGACATAACAATAATAAATATAAATGCCCCAAACAATGGAGTGTCTATGTTTTTCAAACAAACTCTTTTCAAGTTCAAGAGTCAAATAGACCACAACACAATAATTCTGGGTGACTTTAACACACCTCTTTCACCACTGAATAGATCTTTCCAGCAAAGGCTGAACAAAAAAACTAAAGAATTCAATAATACTATTAATCACTTAGACTTAACTGACATACATAGACTATTTCATCTTTCAATAAGCGAATACACTTTCTGCTTAGCAGCACATGGATCCTTCTCTAAAATAGACCATATATTATGCCAAAAAGCAACTCTTAACAAATGCAAAAAAGGTAGAGAGTACCCTGCATTCTATAACATCATAATGAAATGAAATTAGACATCAAGGATAAAATAAAAATTGAAAACTACTCCAACACTAAGAGACAAAATAATATGCTATTTAATGAACAACAGTTGCAAAAGATTAAATAATTCTTAGAGGTGAATGAGAACACAGATACAGCTTATCAAAATCTCTGGAACACAATAAAGGCAGTATTAAGAGGAAAGTTCATTGCATGGAGTTCATTCCTTAAAAGAAGAAAAGGTTAACAAATAAATGACTTAACATTACATCTCAAAGCCCCCCCAAAATAACAACAAATCAACACCAAAAGTAGAAGACAGGAAATAATTAAAATCAGAGTTGAAATAAATGAAATTGAAACAATTGAAAAAATTGACAGAACAAGAAGTTGGTTCATTGAAAAAAATAAATAAAATTGACAGACCCTTAGTCATGCTAATGAAGAGGAGAAAGAAAACTCAAATTACTAACATACGTGATGAAAAAGGAAATATCACAACAGACGCTACAGAAATACAGAAGATAATTAGAAATTATTTTAAAATATTTTACTCCAATAAAATAGAAAATATCAAAGGCATTGACAAATTTCTAGAGTCATATGATTTGTCCAAATTAAATCAGGATGATATACACAATTTAAATAGACCAATTTGAAGTGATGAAATAGAAGATGCCATCAGAAGCCTATCAACCAAGAAAAGCCCAGGACCAGATGGTTGCACAGTCGAGTTCTACAAGACCTTTAAAAAAGAACTAATACCAATATTCTTCAATTTATTTCAGGAAATAGAAAAACATGTAGCACTTCCAAACTCATTCTATGAGGCCAATATCACCATGATTCCAAAACCAAGCAAAGACACATCAAAGAAAGAAAACTTTTGACCAATATCTTCAATGAACACAGATGCAAAAATTCTCAATATAATTACGGCAAATCGAATACAAAACATATCATGAAGGTAGTTCACCACGATCAAGTGGGGATCATCCCAGGGATACATGGTTGGTTCAACATATGGAAATCAATAAATGTAATTCATCACATCAACAGACTTAAAGAATCATATGATCATCTCAATACATGCAGAAAAAGCATTTGACAAAATATAGTACCACTTCATGTTCAAAACGCTAGAAAAACTAGGGATAACAAGAATATATATCAACATTGTAAAAGCTATCTATGCTAAGCCCCAGGCCAACATCATTCTAAATGGAGAAATATTGAAAGTATTCCCTCTAAAAACTAGTACAAGACAGGGATGCCTTCTTTCACCACTTCTGCTTAACATAGTTCTTGAAACACTGGCCACAACAATTAGACAGATGAAAGAAATTAAAGAGATACACATAGGAAAAAAAGAACTCAAATTAGCACCAGAAAACTTCTACAACTAGTAAATAAATTCAGCAAAGGAGTAGGATACAAAATCAACACCTATAAATCAAAGGCATTTCTGCATATCAGTGAAAAATCCTCTGAAAGGGAAATGAGGAAAACTACATCATTTACAATATCCTCAAAAAAATTAAAATAAAATAAAATACTTAGGAATCAACTTATCAAAAGAGGTGAAAGACAATGAAAACTACAGAACACTCAAGAATAAAATTAAAGAAGACCTCAGAAGATGGAAAGATCTACCTTGTTCTTAGATAGGCATAATTAATATTGTCAAAATGACCATACTACCAAAAGTGCTACACAGATTTAATGCAATTCCAATCAAAATCCCAATGGCATTCCTCATAGAAATAGAAAAAGCAGTCATGAAATTAATCGGGAAAAATATGAGACCCAGAATAGCTAAAGCAATCCTTAGTAGGAAGAGTGAAGCAGGTGGCATCATTATACCAGACCTTAAACTATACTACAGGGCAATAGTAACAAAAACAGCATGGTATTGACACCAAAATAGAGTGGTAGACCAATGGTACAGAACAGAGGACACAGAGACTAACCCACATAATTACAGTTATATTAGACAAAGGCACCAAAAACATACATTGGAGAAAAGACAGCCTCTTCACCAAATGGTGCTGGGAAAACTGAAAATCCATATGCAACAAAATGAAATTAAACCCTATCTCTCACCATGTACAAAACTCAACTCAAAGTGGATCAAGGACCTAGGAATTAAACCAGAGACCATAGGGCTAAAGAAGAAAAAGTAGGCCCAAGTCTCCTTCATATCAGATTAGGCCCCTACTTCCTTAATAAGATTCCTGTAGTGCAAGAATTAAAATCAACAACAATAAATAAGATGGATTCAAACTAAAAAGCATCTTCTCAGCAAAAGAAACAATCAGTGAGATGATTAGAGAGCCTACAATTTGGGAAAGAAATTTTACCACACAAACATCAGATAGAGCACTAATCTCTTGGACATAAAAAGAACTCAAAAATCTTAACACCAAAAAAAAAAAAAATCAATAAATGGACCAAGGAATTGAGCTGACACTTCTCAGAAGGTGATATGTAATCAATAAACAAATATATCAAAAAAATGTTCAACATCTCTAGCAATTAGAGAAATGAAAATCAAAACTACTCCAAGATTTCATCCTACTCCAATCAGAATGGCAGCTGTTAAGAATTCAAACAATAATACGTGTTGGTGAGGATGTGGGAGGAAAGGCACATTCATATTGCTCGGTGGGACTTCAAAATGGTGCAGTCAATATGGAAAGCAGTGTGGAGATTCCTTGGAAAACTGGGAATGGAACCACCTTTTTTTTTCTATCCACTTTTATTTATTTTTTTTTAGTCATACATGACTGAAGAATGTATTTTGACATATAATACATACATGGAATGTACATACATCCATCATATTGTCTATTCTATTCTGTTGCCCTTCCTATCCTCCCTACTCCTCCCCTCCTCTCCCATCCTTTCTCTCTATCCAATCTAATGTGACACACTTTTTTTTCTTTTTCTCATCACAACATCATACATGTATTCTGAATAACAATGAGGTTCTCCTTCCATCTTCCGTGCAACTCCCCTACTCCCTCTTATTCCCTCCCACCTCTCTTCCCTATTTAGTGGTAGTCTTCTTCTCATGCTCTTCCTCCCTATCCCATTTTGAGTCACCCCCCTTATATCAGAGAAGACATTTGGCATTTGTTTTTTAGGGATTGGCTAACGTCACTTAGCATAATCTGCTCTAATGACATCCATTTGCCTGCAAATGCCATGATCTTGTTATTTTTTAGTGCTGAGTAATATTCCATTGTGTATAAATGTCACATTTTTTTAATCCATTCATCTATTGAAGGACATCTAGGTTGGTTCCACATTCTAGCTGTTGTGAATTGTGCTGCTATAAACATTGTTGTGGCTGTGTCCCTGTAGTATGCTCTTTTAGGGCTTTTGGGTATAGTCCGAGAAGTGGAATAGCTGGGTCAAATGGTTGGAACCACCTTTTGATCCAGCTATCCCACTCCTCGATCTATACTCAAAGGACTTAGAAACAGCACACTACAGGGACACAGCCATATCAATGTTTAGAGCAGCACAATTCATAATAACTAAACTGTGGAGCCAACCTACATGCCCTTCAGTCGATGAAGGTATAAAGAAAATGTGGTATATATACATAATAGAATATTACTCAGCATTAAAGAGAATAAAATCATGGCATTTGCAGGTAAATGGATGGAGATGGAGAATATAATGCTAAGTGAAGTCAGCCAATCCCCCAAAACCAAATGCCAAATGTTTTCTCTGATTTAAGGATGCTGATTCATAAAGTGGTGGGGGGCAGCATGGGAGGATTAGATGAACTCTAGATAAGGCAAAGGAAAAACGGGGAGGGAGAGGAAGGGAGAGGGCACAGAAAGACTATGGAATGAGATGGACATCATTACCCTAAGTACATGTATGAAGACACGAATGGCGTGACTCTACTTTGTGTACAACTGCAGATATGAAAAATTTACTCTATATGTGTAATATGAATTGTAATGCATGCTGCTGTAATATATAACAAATTAAAATAAAAACATGAAAGAAAAAAAAGCCCACAGGTGACATCATACTCAATGGTTAAACACTGAAAGATTATAGTCTAAGATTTAGAATAAGGCAAGAATGCCCATTCATGCCAGTTTCATTCAACAGACCACTGAAAATCCTAGCTAGGACAATTATGAAAGACTATACGTAATATCCAAATTGTAAAAGAAAAGCAAAAATATATTTGTTCTTAGATAATATAGAGTTTATATAAAGAAAACCCTAAATTATACACACTCACAAATCCCAACACCTAGAATAAATGAATTCAGTAATTTCAGAATAAAAACATCAACACTTAAAAATCATTTGTTTCCATATACCAATAATTAACGATCCAAAAAGGAAATTAACAATCCCATTTAAAAGATCATCAAAAAAATTAAAATACTTGGAAATAAACCAACAATAAGTGAAACATATACATGGAAAACTGCAAAACAGCACAGAAAGAAATTAAAGACACAAATCAGTAGAAAGAATTCCTGGGCTCATGGAACACAGTACTTAATATTGTTATAATGTTCACACAACCTGAAGTTATATATAGATTGAATGCAATCCCTATCAAATGCCAATGGCATTATGTATTAAAAATAGACAAAAAATCTTCTTTTATGTGGAATCATAAAGGACCTTAGATATCTATACCAGCACTGAAAACAGTAGCAAAGTGGAAGGAGGCCTCATACTTCCTGACTTCAATACATAATATAAGCTACCATAATAAAAATAGTATGATATTAGCATACAATGGATGGATAGACAAATAAAACAGAATAAAGAACTCAGAACTTCAACAGGGTACCAAGCTTTCACATGGGACAGAATATTTTCCTCAACAAATGATGCTAAGGAAAGTAGATAACCATTTACAATAAAATGAAATTGGACATTTTCATCATCATACAAAATAAAACACACAATCTAAGATGGATTAAAGGCTTAAACAAAAGTTCTGAAACTCCTAGAGAAAAACATGGGAGGGATATCTTCATAGTATTGGTTTCAGAAATGATTTCTTAAACATGATACAAAAGCACAGGCAACAAATGCAAAAATAGACCAGGGCAACTACATCAAAAGTAAAAAGTTTCTGCACAGCAAACAATTAACATAGGAAACAGTCAAATTTACAGAAAGAAAGAAAATACTTGCAAACTATACATTTTTTTTTATTTTTTCCTTTCATAACTTTACTCCCTTTGGGATTTATTAGGGTACAGAGTAAGTATGTATGTATATATATTTGAATAACCCCATAACTATTAAGAAAATTAGATTCCCAATTTGAAAATTCAAGAAAGAAATTTCAGGCTCAGATGGTTTTCCTTTAAATATACCTAAGTTGAAGTGACTTTCTTCTAGACAACATAAGTTTGTTCATGAATTTTAATACCACTCTATCAATCTCTTTCACCAAATATTTGAAATTATCAGCATTTAATGTAATTACTGATGTGTAAGGGCTTAAGTATGCTATCTTATTTCTTTTCTATTTGTTCTGTTTTTCATTTCTGTTTCTTTTGTGTGTGTGTGTGTGTGTGTGTGTGTTCTTTATATATCCTAGTCAGAAATTTAGAATTCATTTAGTAGTTTATAATGTTTTTTAGTGATTTTTCTGGTATTACAGAACTTGTACAGTCTATTTGTGTTATAATTTTATCAGTTCTAGAAAGTATAGAAACCCTCCCTATTTTAATATATCTGCCTTCCCCATTTGAAATATGAGTATCTTAAATATTTCCACCAAGTTTATTGAGAAACTACATTAAACACTGTTAGCATTTTCATTCAATCACCAAGCATAACTTATAAAACCCCAAATGAGAAGGAAAGCCTAACATATTTACCCATGTTTTTGCTTACTGTGTTCTTTCTTCCTTCCTGATTTCCCAAAGTCCTTTCTTTTATTATTTCCCTCACATTTGAAGAACTTGCTCAACCTACAATTTGGGGGTAGGTCTAATGATGATTAACAGAATTTCTTCATTTCTCCTTTATTCCTGATGGATAAATTCACTGGATTAGGGATGAGTCCATAGCTCTTTTCTTCCAGCACTTGAAATATATTATGCCACTTCCTTCTAGCTTCCATTGCACTTGAAGAAAAATATGTGGTACTTCTAACTGTTCTTTCCCATAAGTAAAGTTTTGCTTTCTCTTGCTCTTTCAAGAATTCTTCTTGAACATAATTTTTCTACTTTTAATTATAATGTCTTGGTGTAGATTTATTTATTCTGTTTGGGGATCAATCAGTTTCTTGAATGTTTATATTTCTTGTCAAATTTGGAAAGTTTAGAGCCATTATTTCTTTAGGTCTTCTCCAGTATTGCCCTCTTGCTCATTCCTTCTAGGACTACAAAGCCATAAATGTTAGAATCTTTCTTATAATCTCACAGGACCTGGAGGCTCTGTTTATTTTTTATTATTATTCTACTTTTTCTCATTGTTCAGATGGAATGAAATTCTGTCATTTTGATTTCCAAATCGTTAATTTTTTCTCTCTCTCTCCTCTCCATTGTGTTACTGAGCCATTTCACTGAACATTTTATTTCATTTCTCATATTTACATTTCTAAATTTTAACTTGGTTCTTTATATTTTATGTTACCAGGCTGAGACTTTCTAATTCTTATTTTGAGTATTTTTTTTTCTTTTTTCCAGTTATTCAAGGGTTTGTAATTACCAAATACTGAAGGTATTTTTTTTCTCATTTTTCTCATGATTGCTTTAAAATACAAGTTAGATAATTCTGAAAGTCTTTTCAACTTTGGAATCTATTGATTGCCTTTTTCATATAATTTGAGACTTCCTGGTTCTTGGAATTGAGTGATTTCATTTGAAACCTAGATACTTTTAACATTATGCTCTGAGATTTTGCATCTTGTTTAAATCTTTGAACTGGCTTTTCCTGACGCTGCTCCAACAGGAGAAGAAAGGATACCACCTCATTACTCCCATTTGGAGACAGAGTCCAGGTTCCCCACTCAGCTTCCCTGGCATGGGTAGGGTAAGGTTACAGGTTTTTCTTCTGTGTTTCTCCCTTTCCTATTTTTCTGGCTAGATATAGTAGGATTCATTGGGAGCTCTGTTGTCTGCATGCATTTGCATTCTCAGGTTGCTGGCTTCTTCAGTATCAAATCTTAAATACATGCAGCAAGAAGAAAATGTAGGCAAAGCACTGGTTTTGATGTCCCTAATCACATTGCCTCCTTTTCTCCACCATTCAGGAACTTCTTTTATTTATTCTATTATATATAATGTCTGGGGGTTTTAGTTACACTTAGTGGAAGAAATAAGGACAATCTACTTCAATGACCTGGAAGTTTGCATTTTTAATTTAAATATCACTTCATTTCTTTCTATAGATGTACCAATTTACATTTCAGTCAAACCAACAACAATTCTGCAGAATTGACATTGCTCTATGACTTTGGCTTTCATTGCAGAAATCACTCTTTGCCATTTATTTTTTTACCCTTATAAATTTGTCCAGATTATTGAGGTTCCATGCCTGCCACTTCAGAGTTAATTTAGTGATTTCTTATAGAAAATTGTTATGACATACAGACATGAGCTTCTGGTAGATGCTGCCTTTCATCTGCTTGCCTCTCACCCAGCCCTTATGGATCTGATCTGAAGTCTATTAGTGGAGCTTTACTAAGTCTCCTCTACTTATATAAATAAGTACTACAGAGTCCTGAGAAGGATATATTTTTAAAATTTTATTTTATTTTAGTTATACATGAAGGAAAAATCCATTTTGATAAAATTAAATAAACTTAGGACATATCTTATTCTAATTAGGACCCCTGGTATCTTCTTTTAATCTGATCCACATTGGACTGTGTTAACTTCCTTGAGATTTGTAGCATTTTATTGAGGCCCTTCCCTAATCTAACTATTTTCCCCACCATCCAATGCTCTTTTTGTCTGGTCTGGTATTTTGCAGAATATTTGTATCGGGGGATGAAGGGTAGGCCGCCAACATTCAAAGAAACATTAAATGGACAACTTATATAAACAGCTCCTTTTCAGAGGCATCTGAAGGTCAGCATACATGAAATAATTAAGGACAGGCAACAGAACCCTTGCTGGTTGAGTATTCGTTTTCATTTTTCTAGCCCTCCCACTTAATTATACTACATCTTTATTTTCCAGACATGTTTGTCTGATAATTCTTAAATGCTACTTTCAACACTTGTGTGAACAAAGAATAAGAGAGAAGTATGACTAGGAAACTCTCCCAACTTAAACAGGAATACAATTAAAACACCCTCTATCAGTTAAAGAATATCGCCATTATTTCACAGATATTTCCAGAAATGTTTGGTTTTGATTTTTTTTTCCAAAATCTGAAGGTTCTACTTTTCTCTACAGAGAAACACACAATGAAGTAACAGAATTATTATCTCCTTTCAACCTCAAGTAGCATAAAAGAATGTGTAAAGATATAAATAAAAGCTTCTGATGAAATAACTGTTCACTGTAAAATATTTGTGGGGAAAAAAGGAATGCATAAGAATGCATCTACTATATTATACTACAATAGCTATAAACTACTGTAATTTGGGGGGGGATATTTTGCTATAGTCTCTCTCTGAATAACTTTTTTTGTATAAAATGAGCTCACATCATAAATACCATTTGAATCCTGCTTTATTCACATAACACAATAATGTGTTTTTTTCATTTGGTTAAACAGTCTTGAAAACCATGTCTTTAAGAGCTGCAATAATATTCTATCTCATGAAGATACCATAATATGTTTAACATTCTTTTATGTGAGGATATTTAGATGTCTACATTTTTCCCATTTTTAATAACAATGCAATGCATATCCTTTTACATATTCCTTTACATTTTTCTTAGGGTGGACTGCTAGAAGTTACATTACTGCCAGCACAGGCTCCCTCCCAAAGGCCAAGTTTCCTCCTGGCCCCTTCACTTAAAAGAGGGTGCAGACCTCTGCACCTCTGGCAAGGCACCTTGGAGGTTCTCTTTAAAGTAGTTCTTTTCTGTGCAGTGGTGAGGCCAAGCAGACCTAGGGTGCTTCTAGCTTGCAAGATATATTTGCCTCCCCTGCTCCTTAGAAGGCCTTCCAGGAACCAAAGAAACCAAATCCCACAAGCATGCCTCCTTTGGTTTGTATTCTGCTTATGTTCACCACAAGAGTAATGAGGACGAAAATGAGAGCGTGAATCCACACAAGGTGAGTAACAGATTTTGCAGGAAGACCTGACTGCTGATTTATTTCAGGAAAAAATAGAGTAACTTCCTTACCATAATGAAGTAGTACCTTTAAAATGATGTTGGCAACACAATATCTATATGTAAGTAATGTTTTATGTTTTCTTTTTCCAAAATTTAGGTAACACCTAGTTTCATTACATTATCTGATTATAGTACTTCATCTCTGGGCACATGTTGCTGTCAATAAGGCAATTTTGAAGCCATTTTCTACTCCTTAATAGATATTATATGTTAATTATAAAAATTTGGCTTGTTATAAACTGCCTTCTAATACTATATTCTTTAAAATAAGAATGTTTTCCATTGCCACCAGGACAAACAACAGTATCTTTGTACAAAAGAAGTGCTCATCTGTCAACTTACTTTGAAAAGCCCACTTTCTATCAGCTGTTTGCTTTTCTTGGAGCAGCCTTAGCAGAGAAGAATTTATATTTTATTTATTCATGCCTATCACTAAATTTTCTACTGAGGTGTTAGTTTTATTTTTTTCTTCTTGTGGATTTGAGAAAGTCCTTTACTCAATCCTGTATCTGTCATATTTGCTGCAAATGTTTCTTCAAGTTTTCAGTGCCATCTGTTTCATATATGGTAGACTTCTTTTCTATCATTCAGAAATATTCAAATTTAGTACATTTAAAATGCCTTTTACTGTAGCATTTATTTCTTTAGTTTCACATTAATATATATTCCTAACCTCAAAATCATATATAAACAAATGTGTATATATGTGTGTATATATAGATTCTTTAATTATATTTTCTTCTTCTAGTTTTATTATGTTATATTTTAATGAACATAATTTAGCTTTATTATGATTTTTAAATAGCTAATCTGTTTGAGATTTTAAGTGGCACACCCATTTACTCTTCTAAATAAATTTTAGAATAATTCAAGTTTCAAAACAGAAATCCTTTTAATTTTAAAAATAAGTTTACACTGTTGAGGTATGTTCCTATTATTCCTAGTTTTTTTAATATTTTGAATATGAAGATGTGCTGTATGCTGTCAAATGCTTTTTCTGCATCTACTGAGATGATTATATGATTTTTAAGTCTATTAATATGATTAATTACTTTTATTGATTTCCATATGTTGAACCAACACTGCATCCCTAGGATGAATCCTACTTGATCATGGTACACTAAATTTTTGATATATTTATGTATGCGATTTGCCAGAATTTTATTGAGAATTTTTGCATAAATGTTCATTGGGGATATTGGTCTAAAGTTTTCTTTCCTTGATGGTCTTTGTCTGGTTTTGGTGTCAGGGTGATATTAGCCTCACAGAATGAGTTTGGAAGGGGTCCCTCCTTTTCTATTTCATGGAGTACTTTCAGGAGTATTGGTGGTTAATTATTCTGTGAAAGTCTTGTAAAACTCAGCTGAGAACCCATCTGGCCCTGGGCTTTTCTTGGTTGGTAGGCTTTTGGATAGTGTTTTCTATTTTATTACTTGAAATTGGCCTATTTAAAGCATGTATGACCTCCTCAATCAGTTTGGGTAGGTCATATGTCTTTAGAAATTTTGTCAATGTCATCGATATTTTCTATTTTATTAGAGTATAAATTTTCAAAATAGTTTCTAATTATCTTCTATATTTCATAGGTGTCTGTTGTGATATTTCCTTCTTCATCTTGAATTTTAATAATTTGAGTTTTCTCTCTTTTTCTCTTTGTTTTGGCCATACTACCAAAAGCTTTATATGAATTTAATGCAATTCCTATTAAAATCCTAATGACATTCTTCATAGAAATAGAAAAAGCAATCATGGAATTTATTTGGAAAAATAACAGACCCAGAATAAGTAAAGTAATCCTTAACAAGAAAAGTGAAGCAGGAGGCATCACAATACCAGACATTAAACTATACTACAGAATTATAGTAACAAAAACAGCATGGTTTGGGCACCAAAATAGACATGTAGACCAATGACACAGAATACGGGATACAGAGACAAACCCACATAAATATGGTTATGTCAACTAGATAAGGGTGCCAAAAAAATTCACTGGAGAAATATAGCCTATTCAACAAATGGTGCTGGCAAAACTGGAAATTTATATGTAGCAAAATTCTAACTCTCACCCAGAATAAAAATCAACTCAAAGTGGATCAAAGACTTAGACACTAGAACAGAGACCCTGTGACTAACAGAAGAAAAAAATAGACCCAAATCTTCACCACATTGGCCCAGGATTTGACTTCCTTAACAAGACTCCTAAAGCACAAGAAGAAAAACAAGAATCAATAAATGGGATGGATTCAAATTAAAAAGCTTCTTCTCAACAAAGGAAACAATTAATAATGTGAGGAGAGAGCCTACAGACTGGGAGAAAATCTTTACCACCTCCGATAAAGCCTTAATCTCTAGGCTATATAAAGAACTCAAAAAACTTAACACCAATAAAACAAAAACCCAATCAATTAATGAGCTAAGGAACTGAACAGATGCTTCACAGAAGAAGAAATACAACTTATCAACAAATATATGAAAAAGTGTTTAACATCTCTAGCAATTAGGGAAATGCAAATCAAAACTACTCTAAGATTTCATCTCACTCCTGTCAGAATGGCAATCAAAAAGAATACAGGCAACAATTAATGTTAGCGAGGATATGGTGACAAAGTTGAACTCATACATTGCTGGTGGGATTGCAAATTGGTTCAACCACTATGGAGATTCCTCAGAAAATTGGGAATGGAACCACCATTTGACCTAGCTATCCTACTCCTTGGTTTATACCCAAAGGACTTAGAATCAGGATACTATAGTGACGCAGCCACATCAATGTTTATAGCAGCTGAATTCACAATAGCTAGGCTATGGAACCAACCTACGTGCCCCTCAATAGATGAATGGATAAAGAAAATGTGGTATATATACTCAATAGAATACTCCTCAGCTTTAAAGAGTAAAATTAAGGCATTTGCCAGTAAATAGTTGAAGCTGGAGAATATTGTGCTAAGCGAAATAAGCCAGTCTCACAAAACCAAATGTTTTCTCTAATATGTGGATGCTAATTCACAATAAGGCAGGGGTGGTGAAGGGCACTAGGTAAGAATAGGGATTAGGTAGAGGGAAGTGGGGATAGAAAAGATAGAATGAAACAGACATTATTATTATATGTATATATGTGACTACATGACCAATATGATTCTGCAACATGTACACCCAGAAAAATAAAAAATTATATCCCATCTATGTATATTAAAGTGCATAAATGTATTCTACTGTCATGTATAACTAATTAAAACAAAAAAATTAAGAAAAAAATTAAGTTTTAAAAAAACGTTTATACTAGTAAATATATAAAAAGCCATCAAACCTTGCTACTAAGTATGGAACTCCAATATGCAATCTACTAAGTAAAAATTGTAAAGACTGATAATATCCAGTGTGGTATAAATATGGATGATATGGGCGTTTCACAAACAACTGATAGAAAAGAAAATTAGTAGAATTATTTTAAGGAAAATCTGTCAGTATCTATCAAAAGCAAAATATGAGCACCATTTGATCCAACAATTCCCCTTCTTGGAATCTGTCCCACAGATATTCTTATACATGTTCACAAAGATAAAAGGCAGTTCATTGTAGCATTGTTTATAAAAATCCCATATTTGATTCCATATCACAGTCTATTTATAAGGGAATAATAAAGTAGAATATGAAGTATTCATACAATGGAATGCTAAGCAGCTATTTAAAAATTAAATAAACCTTCACATAATATGGAAAAAACTCTAAGACGCATTAAATAAAAAGATAAATTTCAAAACAATATGACCAAGATGATGCTTTTCATGAAATATTTTATCTCTGTGTGAGTGTGAGTGTATGTGTGTTGTATGTAAGGTGTATATGTGACAGACATGAAGAAAGTAATGGTATTTCCTTCTAGGAAGGTAAGTGAAATTAGTAAAAAGAAAATATAACTTTCTAATCTAAGTATCCATATACTATTTTATTTATCCACCATAAGTTCAGCTTCAACCTTAACTTCTATATTTTAAATTAAAAATTTTTAAATCCATACCCACTCACTATTAACATCACCTGTTCCTGGATCACCATTTGGGGCATATTTATTCGCTCCTGAGCAGAGAAAGAGCCACACATGTAATAACTGGTACAGAGTCATTCACACATAGATTGGTCCCAGGGGAGTGACATGTGGCTTTCCTGGCTGACAGCATTCTTGGGTAGTGGTTTCTGAATCCCGTTCTGGGTGCTCCCAATAGTGCACCCAAAAGCCATCCAATTGGAATTAGGTACTTTACATCCTAAACCAACCTAAGTGACTGGGGCAAGATTTTTTCCTGTTGTTTCTCTTCTCCAAATCTTCATCCGACACACAGTACAAGAGAAGTCACAACCCCTGCTCTCAATGCAGCTGAGCTAGTCCTGCTTCTGAGACTTACTGACTCTGATGGGATCTTGCAGGGGTGAAGGAAGCCTCACCACAAAGGATATTCTATTCTTTCCTTCCAGCACCAAGAACAAAAAAAAACTGTTGTAGAAAAGAGAGAAGATGTGCAACAGTATTCTTAACATGTTACAAAGCACTATCCACAGGAGATGGCTGCCTGACTGATACAGAAACCCAGAGTTGGCCAATGATAGTTATTCTCAATTCAACTCCATCAAGCCTTGTAAACAGCATAAATTCCTCCAGGAATCTTGTGAAAGCTCATCAGTAGCATTTTCCACCAGTATACACCAGTGGTATTTAAGCGGAAAGTTGGGAGAGGCTGCATCAGGCCCTATTAGTCAGATGGTACTATAAATATGTTCTTTTGTCTTAAAAGTAAGATCCCAAATGCAACACAACATTGCTAATGGGTCAACGAAGCTACGAACACATACGTGAGCACACACAACTCCCAGAACACTCTTCTGCACTGTGGGGATATCTGTCACTTGCTAACCAAGCAAGGTGACTCTCCTAGGTATCAATTCCCCCAAGGACTAACAACCCGTTCATCAGATTTGTGTGCAGAGAAGAGGAAGTGTCTATGGCAACTGTTCTGAAGATCAGAAGCAAGGGGAGAGAAAGAAAAGAAGGGAAGAATTAAGGAATATGGAGAGGCTGAAATCCTGGTAGAAAAAAAGTTAGATAGTAAGGGATAAAGGGGGGATTAATATCTGGGAAGTGATAAAAAAAAAAAAGGCAAGAGTCCAAGAACAGGTATATGAGAAAAATTCTACAAATAATCAATGGTAGAGCTGGGATTGTAGAGTACTTGCCTAGCATGTGTGAGGCACTGGGTTCAATTCTCAGCACCATATAAAAAATAAATAAAAATAAAGGCATTGTGTCCATCTATAACTAATAAATTTTTTTTTTAAATAATCAAGTGGGAAATGGAAGATTTTCTGGAAAGACATTTAGCTTAGTTTTGTTCAGACTTAAAACTAGGATTTATTGCCACCAGAAAATAGTAGGTAAACACGAAGAAGCTGAGGCAATTTATCACAGTTTATCATTTCCACTGATAAGTATTTAAACAAATGCCCATTATAAGAAACAAAGCCACAATTGTATTAACGTTTCAGTATCTAGTGATGTTCCCTATAAAGAAACTTATAAAAAAGCATTAAAACAATAAATGTGGGGTTTCTTAAATTTTTGTTTCTTTTTTTGTTTTGGGGAGGCATCTTTTGACATAGAAATGCAATGGAAGGATATCTTCCATTCTTTATCTTAAGTGTTAAAAGTAGATGTTAGGTTTATATATTTCCTTAATTTCTACAAGCGAGAAGTGAGAAATAGTGTCAGGAAAATATGATAAATATCAGGATTCTGGCAGCTAATTATAGAAAGATAAGGCAGTGAAGGAAGGGCTGAAGCTTGCATTAACCTTGCTGTGAGAGCAAATGTGTGCTTGTGTGCGTGTATGTGTGTGCGCGTGTGTGTGTGTGTGTGTGTGTGTACATGCTGGAGTGAGCAAACATAATACTCACTTTGACCTCAATTCAGCAGCAAAGAAAGATAAAGAGTGGAAGGAACCAGGGCAAGCTGCAGAAGCAGGCCAGCAGTCCTTGGAAGCCCTCCTGCGGTGGTCAGCACACAATTAATCCATCAATGGGGAGCAGCAGGGCCCTATCACAGGAATGGATTTCTGGAGTAGCATAGCCTCAGAACAGCTCAAAGTGCATAGCAGAGCAACCTTTGCTTCATTCCAAGAACAGAGACCTGGTGACTATTGAATAAGAAGGGAGTTCTGACCTGCCTGCATCTTGGGAATTCAGACACAAAAGTTTTTGCTGTTTAGCAATGGCATCAAGAAGAACTGATGCCAAATGAACAGAGCTGATAATAGACCATGGTTGGGTACATGCCCGGCATCATACAAATAATAATGACACATGACAAATACTACGAAAAGTTCTCCTATTACTAGCAGTAGCATAATATCACATCCAATTTCAAATGTTAGTCTTCTTAAAGGTGAAGATTTTGCATTTAAATCTGTGAAATCATGAGAAGATGACTCTGGAAGAGCCAGCAGATCATCTAGTATCTGCCCAGGGCCTCAATTTTCTCATGCCCGACAGTTTCTAGGATATCTCTTAAAATTTAAGAAGTCCATGAATTTTTGCCACAAAATTCTTGTTATAAATATGGCTTGTGTATTCCTCATCTGAAAGGCTTGGTACCAGAAGAACTTCAGATTTCTAACTTTTTCAGATTTTAGAGTGTTTGAATATACTTAGTGAGATATCTCAAGGATGGAGCCCAAGTCTAAATGAAAAATTCATTTATGTTTCATATACAACTTGCACACATAGCCTGAAGGGAATTTTTTATAACTTTATTCATTTATTTTTTATGTGGGGCTGAGGATTGAACCCAGGGCCTCACACATGCTAGGCAAGAGCTGTACCACTGAGCCACAACCCCAGCCCTGAAGGTAATTTTAAACAATATTTTTAGTGCACCTGCACTTGACCGTGACTAATCACATGAACGTCAGGTATGGAATTTTCTACCTGTGTCATCATGTCCACACTCAGAAGTTTTGCATTTTGGAGCATTTGGGGTTTCTGAATTAGGGATGTTCAACCTGTATTCTCTTAATAAAAGGTATCCTATATTTTGATACTCTCAATTATTCTACAAGTCTAAAAGGAATAATTACACACCAAAATAGATGTTCAGGAATATTCTAGCTTGCTTCACAGAAGTCCTTTGAAAAATAGTCATAACAAGAGCATAACAAAGCCTTGGGTGGCAGAGATCTAAGAGACAAGAAGGAACTAAGACGAGGAGGGAGATCAGGCACTGAAGAAATGCTAAGACATGAGGAAATCACTAGGAAAGAAATTACAGCTCAGAAAATAAACAGAGAGGGTGGACGGTGGGAGCACGCAACGAGGTATTTCACGTTACATGGCGCTCTACAGAAAACAGGACTGGAGAGAAAGGCTTGGGCCCTAAGTCCTGGCACAGCCCAATTTTAAACTTTGATCAAATTACAACTTTGAGTTTGTTGATTAGGCAGTTAGGACAAATGGACTTCACACACAATGAGACAATTGGAGCTGGATCACTTACCACATGGACCTAATTTCATGGGGAAAAAAAGCATAACTTTCTAGTAGCACTGCCTGGGAACACTGCTATGTAAGACCCAGGGAATGCAGCTTCAGTCTCCTCCTGTTTCATGGAATTCCAACCCTGACATGACACACATACTTTAGTTTTATTCAGAACCAATTTCCCAGGAGCTCAAAATACTCCATAGAAGTATTTATTTTTTCATTAATATACTGAATCTTTACAAAGCTCCATTCCCTTTGGTGAGAAATGAACAAAGTGGGGTTAGCTTCATATGTTTTGTTGGACTGGTGAAGCATGATTTAAAGAGAACAGTTGACTATTGGTCATTCAGGAGGAGACTCAGGGATACTGGTCTTTAAAGAAGGTAGACAAATTAATGGCATGACCACAAGCCTTTGCCTACAAATATCCAGGCCTCCTGTGGCTCTTCTACTTTCATATACTAAGAGAATAGGAGCAGATATTCATTCACTATTTCTGACGTCCAGGGGTCATTTGCCACATCTGAATTTAAGACTTCTAAGAACAGCTTTCTGGCAATTGTTTACTGATTGTCTCTGCCTTATCTACAGAGATTTCCAAATTGCTTTCTCATGTCTAATTGTTCCCCACTCTTAATAACAGCTTGCTTGCAAATTTTTACCATATAATAAATCTCCAGTGGTTTCTTAACAGACAAATCAAAAATGACAAGCACATTTCACCTTTGTTCTATCAGGATTTCACCAAGATGAGAACTTGAGTTTAGTTGAAACCCATCATTGTAAAACCATTTTCATCTGGCAAAAAGGAAAACCTCATTTTCAGCAGAGTCATTAAAAATAGAAACTGGGTGAGATGGCACACGCCTGTAATCCCAGCGGTTTGGGAGGACGAAGCAGGAAGATCCAAGTCCAAAGCCAGCCTCAGCAACTTAGCGAGGCCATAGGCAACTTAGCAAGACCCTGTCCAGAATTTTAAAAAATTAAAAATGTGCTAGGGATGTGGCTCAGTGGATTCAATCCCTGGTATAAAAAAAATATAGCTGAGGGGGCAAGGAGCAACGCTAACTTACAAAAGCATAGCCCACTTTGTTGAACTGTGATATCATGGCTTGCTTTGTTCAACTTGCCCTCTGAGGAGGATATATGGACCAAGAAACTTTTATTGCTGCAGTCTCATTTTATAAAAGAGGATGACATTTATTCATCCTTCTGGATGGCCAAGAAATAATGGTACCTCCTCCACATGTGAGTTTGTTGCTTCACGGAAGTGGCTAGGAATTAATTTCAATCTATCACATAGTTTTGAGCTTTTTTCCCATGAGATTTCATACCAGGCCACTGCACTGGAAGCCATAATTTCCATATTTATTGAAAACAGCATCTTAGCCAAAGTGCTCCACTGTGTCCTCACAGTGAGACCTCCTCACTTATGGAAGGAGAATTCACTCACACTATCAGCACAAGTGTCTGGGATCTCTTTCAGAGACTATAATATTTGACCCTCCAATTTAAAAAGAGTTTCTTTAAATGCCTTGAGCTTAGCAAAGGCTGTAATTTAATGAACTGATTTCTAACCTAATAAACTTCCTTGCCGGATAAACTAAAAAGTTTAAATCTGTGCAGTGTATAATCATTGAAAATAGAAACAAATGGTGATTTTTTTTTAATCCACATGTCTCCCAGCAACAATACTGGGTCTTTATTTATTTATGGTGATGCATTTTATTCTCCAAGGTTGTTTCATGACCTATTTATATACTATATATAAACTCTGTGTGTAGATGTACAGACTTATCTAAATTTAGACTGTGATAAAACAACTGATGATGAAGGATACTATCTATGCCTGTGTAACACCTCTCAGTACTGGGATTTGGAAACCACTATTGATGAACAGCGTTATTTAACTAACTCACTGGGGCTTCAGGCTCACATCTAAACTTTCTAACAATCAGGATTTTAGTTACCTTTGTTCTAGGAATATTAATACTGCTTTAGGAACTACAGACAGCACAGAATTGGCAGGAATATTAGTACATTCACCGGAAAAAAATAAAATGATATATAGAAACTCTCTAATGAGGAGAAAAAGTTGGGGAAATTTGGTAAAATCAATTGATGAGAATAAACTGGCTATTGTACAAAACTGTTAAGAACTCCAACATTTTCTTCAAAAGTTTTGTACTGGTCTTAGATGTTGACATTAGTCTAATGCCAATAGTACCCAACCTTCAGTTCATATTTATTAACAGAACTGAAAATAAAGGGCATTGATTGGGAGTGAGTCAGGAATACATCAACCACCGAGCTAATGATCACATCCTGCCATGACACATCCTGTAGTGTTACCAGAGAGATCATGTGTTCAACCAGCCTGGTGTTTATGTTTAAAAAAAAAAAAAAAAAAACACTTCATATCTGCGATTTCTTTAGAATTTTCAATGCTATTTTAAATAAATAAAAATCTTCATTTGTTATTTTTATTATATTAAAATATGTGTTCTGGCAAACTTACAAAATTAATCTTAAAGTACTTTCCCCAAATTATTACAGTAAAAGTAGATGAGGGCTATGGTAGTAGCTCAGTGGTAGAGTGCTTGCCTAGAACGTGTGAGGCTCTGGGTTTGAGTCTCAGCACCACATATTAATTAATTAAAGCTCCATTGACAACTAAAAAATATTTTAAACATAGTAGATAATATGATCTCTAAAAAAGAGTAATTTGAGTAGCCAAAACCATGAAATAAATTTATGCTCTATTAAAAATGTCATCTAATGGAAAAAATACATTTTAAGATGACTATAATCACATCTACTTCTGGGCAATTCCAGGATGGATGACTTTTTCCCATTTTAACATTTATAAAAATAAGATTCATCTCATAATAATATATATATTAAATGTGATTGCTTCTTTATTTTCCTTAAAACATTTTTATTTTATGGTATATAAGACATAAGAAAATATGTTTAGTTTTTTATATGCCTACTACTTACCGGCTTCTAGAAGCTTGATACACAGAGAGCCCTAACAAGCAGCCTCAGAATAGCAGACCAATTTCTCAGGAGCCACATTTTTTAGAGTACTAAAAGATTACTCAAGCTAAAATGCCCAAAAACCTAAAATTCTATCAGGCAATCCTTTATATTAAACAAAATATAAATACAGTACTCTAAAGTAGAAAAAAAAAAAACTGTGTTCCCCAACCCCATCCACCTAGTCAAAAGAAAATCTGCCAATATTCATTCTCTCTCTCCCTCTCTTTCTTTCTGTCTCTTTCCCCCACCAATACAGTAACCTCTTACTGCCTGCTAAAAATATGAAATAAAATAAGCATGGCTTGTGTTCCTTGACTGAATCCAGTGAAATATTTTGTTAATAAAGATTTGAATCTTTTAATATACCTCCTAACCACTGTTGATTTAGAAAACATACACATACACACAAATACCCTACAGCAAAATCAACAATGACATTGATCCTGCCTTGGCAAGAGACAACAAATGATCTAGTGACTCTGAGTCTACTACATTTTTATTAACTAAAAATAATTTCCCCCGTGCCTCCATTAAGTAAACAGTAAACAAATGTTTTAAAAATATACATTTGGATGGTATAAAAATATAAGCCTGAACAGGAAACTCCGCTCACCTTGGACCCACACTTAACTGAGGCGGAACTCAAATCTCTGGCCTTTGGGTTTACAAACAGGCCTTCTCTGAGTTTAGAAAGGTGACCTGAGAAACCTCATAGCTAATAATAAACAACTAAATCCAAGTCTCACAATTCCACATCCTAGAGTTTTGTCTAAGTTCGTTGAATACCTATTCTGTATAAAGTGCTATCCTAGAGATAATGTACACAAGAGTAAGACACGGTCCTGCCTTCAAGGCCCTTGAGTCTAGATAACAAACTGTGGTATTCAAATCAATTCAACTGAAATCAGACATGGAAGTAACACAGAAAAACAGAAAATGTTTTCAAAAGAAGTCTCATGTGCCTCTTAGTAGATTTCAAATGAAAAGAAGTTTTTCATTTTGACAAAGTCCTAACATAAATAATCCAGATAAGAATGAACCATGATGATAATTTCCATGATGTTAACATTAATTGGACACTTACTACATGCCAGGCACATTGCTAAGTGCTTTTTATTATTTAATCCACAATAAAGTCTTTAGATATTATCAATGTAATCTTATTTTTAAAAAAAGAAGAAGGGAGGTTAGGGAGTTTTTAATAACCTAATTAATGTGCTAATAATAATCCTTATACAATTCAGGAATTTTAAACACAACTCTATTTTCAAAGCTCTAACCACTGTACTATAAATAGTTCTTTAAAAGGAATGACAACTTCCCTGCACACGAACACACATACATAAAAACACAGGGGTCTAGTTTCATCTGTCTCTGTGGTCTGCTAACTTCAAACATCTCAAAATTTGATAAATCATAGGAAAGAAATCGTAGATCTGAGAAAAATACTTCCCCTGCTAAATTGGTCATCTGTGGGTAAATAAATACATTGATAAGGTAAAGAACACAAAGAGTTTAAACAAAAAAGTTTCCAACATATTATGCTTTAATTACTTGTGAACTGAAGTGATTATTGGGGGGGAAATGGTATTCTTTCAGAAAGGCAATTAAATTTAGCCAATGGGCATCACTGACACTAAGGTCACTTCAATAAAAAGGATTCTCAAAGTAACAGAAGCAGAACTCGGGGCACAAGCACCCAGGGGATGGCTACAATAGAATCAAAGACCAATTTGCCCCATGTTCCAGGAGAAGACAGCATAGACCTCATTTCTCCAAGATTCCACTGGGAGTAGATTCCTTTACTTAATTAACTACTCATCCAAGATGCTATCTTAAAACTGCTGACCCTGCAGCTGTGTGCTGATAACTTGCTGCGGCCTCAACAACTCTATTTATTGGAATATCCATTTTTCCTGTCTCACAGAGCCCAGAGTTTGAACTTCCTTCTCATGCGCTGATATTCTACTTCCTCATTTATACTACAACTGCTTTTATAAAAGGTGTGGAATGTTTGTGCAGTCATGCAGAGTCCAAGATAAAGAAAAATACAAGTTGAAAATAAAGAGGAGGAAACATACATTTCATCATCTTTTGAAGTAAAAGAATTATGTGGAGAAATGGGGGTAATAGCTGTAATTCAATCCACTTTTAATACATAAAGAAAATTTGTTCTGATATACTGATTTACATATCTACAGATGTCCTGCTTCTCCAGTGTGCCAGCCTCCCTACCACATCATAAGATTCTTGAGGGCAAGGGTTTGATTGAAAAACCTTGTCAGTTACTTGGGATGTCAATGACTGGGGATGGGCACATAGTGTTTATGTTTCTCCTGTTAGAAACATGTTCACCTGCCTAAAACAAAGAATGGACTGAGACACAAAAGATAAAGCTAGACTTTTATTGATGGTCTTGCAAGATCAGGTATCTGGGTAAGCAGGCATACCAGAGCAGCTATAATCAGCATTTTATTCCCTAGTGTGCAAGGTCCCTCCCCCAGTTCCTCATTGGCTGAGTACTATGAGGTGCACAATCCTTCCAGACATTGCCTAGGCGTAACTGTTACCTATTGGGTTATTTAAGGAAATGCTCCTTTAGTTGTCTCCACCTCTCTTTGTTCTCTTGTGGTGGAAAGGCCTTCTTGGGGTGAATATACCATGGCATGTTTGCAGTTTATCTGTGTTGGTCAGGCTGGCTCCTTCCACACTTCCTGTATAGACTGTGGATCTGCCACACTCAAGTGTTAACTGCTGGTAAACACTCTGTTCTATTTTTCCCGTTTTGTTTTCTTTTTAACATACCCAGTAATTCTACATTTAAGGCCAAATGTTGAAAATGGACCACAGTACTTTCTATTTCTCACACCTCCATCTACTCTCTGGCTGTGAATGAACTGAGAAGACCATACTAATGGTGATGATAAGTTTAGTTACTACAGATCCAGCACAGCACCCTGCCCATTGATGGCATATGCCTATTTAATATGTGCTGGCCTAAAATTATAATGTCAGCTTTATCCGTGTTACCTCCATTAACAATCAGATAAAGATAGATTTGGCATGTCTTCCAAATTGTTTAGTTTGTTTTCTCTCCTTGGAATAGCTACTATTAATACTTAGCAAGACGCAAATGTTTAATCAATCTCTTCTAAGTAAAGCTCCTAACATTTTAAGTATACTCTGAAGACATCACGTTTGTGCACACACGCGTGCGCACATGAGCATGCTCATATGTGGTATATCGATGTGTGTATGTGTGCATACACACCCATACATAAATATGGATATCAATGTGCACTATATATAAACACACATTTATATATGTAGAATAAAAGCTGGCAGTATGATAGAGGGCTGTTTTCTACATGGAGCAGCAAACAGAGATTTACATTGAGAGGAGAAGGTAGGCACCTCACAATTTATCTTCTATCACTCCATTGATTGAAACACATTAACTTTCTTCTCCCTCTCTTCTTACCTCTACAGCCATGTCTGACTTTATGTTAGGAAAAAAAGCAGCTGCTTATTTTAGAGAGTGTGTGATTCCACTAAGTTGTACTCTACTCACTGTGCTTTCTCATTCCATTCCCATTAAAAGGCTTTTAAGGTGTGTGTCTAATCTAAAATCTCTTCTAGTTTTCATTGGAGAGATTGATTAAATTTATAAAAATAGAATCCCAAACTGTCACCGCTCTTTTAGTCATCTTAATTAATTGTAATTTGTTTTTAAATATTCAATTCCTGATTTCCCATAAAACTGAGGGCATCACACACACGTGAGCTGTCATTATTTCTTAATACAGACTCATAATAGAAAGGTAACCGTCCATTCTTCCCTGCGGTATTTCATATTTTCAGCCCTGATTAGTATGTGTGTAGCTGGTAAATAATTGAATTAATTTTATAGTGAGTGACATATTTTAAAATTTGCAAAGCATTTTATTCTGGGAATTTAAGCCAACCCTTGCTTTTCCCTAGATAGCTCTGTGTATGCCTACAATAATAAGTTGGAGCAGATTCTTGACTTTCCCATTAGCATCTAACAATTTATGAGCTTTTGATATCCATGGGATGATTTTTAAATGATGATTTTAATTCCCCAATGCACCTAGATAACTAGAAAAATAATAGACAATAAATGAGTACTTTAGAGAAGGAATTTAACTAAGAATTTAAAGCTTCACCCAAGCTGAAAGTAATATTAAAAAAAAAAAACTTATAATGGTCCTGAACTGAATTCAAAATTCTCTTGACATTATTAAAGGAATGCATCAGCTTCAAATAACTTATTTCATGTAGAATGCACAACTACTCTGTAATGCAGTAATCCTTATATACAATTTATAGGTGAGAAAACAGACTGAAGATATTTTAGATGAATCACAGAATTAGGAAGTGGTAAAGCTGGAGTTAAGTTCAGACTCAGCTGCTTTTATAGCCATGTTCACATAGCATGGCACCTGGTATAATATGGATCGTCAAACTTCTGGACAGTTTAGAGAACTCATGGTCTTGTATCAACTTCAAACCTAAGAAGTATAGAGATCGACCGTCTTATGGATTATCCAGTTCATTTGGGTTCATCTGGATTCCATCTATATTTTGAATCATGACTATAAATAAAAACAATGTACTTTAGGAATTGAAAAATCAAATATAAAGAAACTTGTGCATTTAGTAATAATTTTCCTACTGAGAATATGCCTAGAAAATTATTAAGGAAATGAAAAGGTTATGTTTTTCTAAGCCAAAATCAGTATCTTCAACTGTTAAAGCACAAAATTCATACTTTCACTTATTCATGTAACTAAAGATGATCACACAGATGATTGGCCATATGCCCCTTGTATATTCCACATAAACAACCTTTCATTAGAATATCATTTAATTATCAATTCATTGGAAGTTCTAAACTCCATGGAAATTGTGTATTTTAGCAACAAGTTTGGCTGAATCACCAAATTGCAAAATCAGACTAAGTGAAGGGAATTAGAAGAACAGAATTCTATTCTCAAATAGAATTCAGTTTATATCAATTCACTGCTACATTTCTGAATATTTACATAAAAATAATTTTCACTATCATTGTTAGAAATTTAATTAATTATATATTAGTTTCTACTGGGAAGTCATTCACATTCTACAACATCTTTTGGTCTAGAGGACCTTTTCAAGGATATTTGTAAGGCAAACAACTGAGGGATAAAAATCCTATCTCCTCCCAGGACAGAGGATGGTTCTGTTTCCTGGCCAGGGCAATAAAGACAAGGTCTTCCTCCAGGGCAAAGGTTGGACAGGTTTGCCATCAGCCTTTTATAGGATTAGTAATTTCCTAACTCTGTGCTCCTCAGCTGTGACACAACCCACCATGTGTGAAGCATCCACTTGAGCCCACACTGCACTGCCCTTCCCTGCCACCACACAGAGCTTGGGACGTGGAAAATGATGAGCACATGACGCTAAGCTGCCTGCTGTGCCAGGATCGATAACATCCTTTGTATTTGACCCAAGAGCCCTGTGTCTTCTGTCTGAATGTATAAAACTATCAGGCTAACTTGTTGGCTTCCAGGTAGAGTAAAATCTCAGACCCCTCCCTAATCTTGCCACTTATCTATGACTGAGTAAATATATTCTGATGCTCACTAAGTTCAAGGTCAACTGTTCACTCCTCCCTCTGAAACCTAAAACTTAAAGGTGCCACTTGTGCTCATGCAATTTGGGCCAAACTCTCTAAATACCATCTGGTGCAAGAAATGGGATTGCCTAGCTACCCCTCAGCTACTGAAATAAGGGGAGCAGAGAAAACCCAATCCACAGTTGGGTTATTAGAGCCCTCATCTGTACACCAAAGACAAGCTATCCTTCTGGAGTCCTGATTGATTACATGCTTTCACAGGCTGACCTGTAAATCCCCACCATCAATCAGCCTCTCTCACAGAGGCTATGGGAAGAAGACTTCCTGTCTCAATCAGGCTCTCTGGCTTATCCCAGGGTGACACAAACCAGACAGTTTCTTGGGGCATGGAGGCGATAGCACTTGCTTCCCTTCCTCACCTGTCATACAGGCAAATGGACAGTAATAACTAACAGAGCTTCTCAATATTCATTTGAACTTTCTCTTGCCCTGCATATGTAGACAAACAGCATGTGGATACTCTCTTCACAGGCTTAATGAACTGAAATGGCTTGACCCAGCTCCCAATCCTATTAACCAGAGAGGGTTTTTCCTCTACTACACAAAACCTAGAACCCCAACAGATGGGTCAGCAAATTGCACATAACCTTGTGTTTCCCCCAACAACCCCTCAGGGAATACCTGTGGGCTGTGTGGTTCTGCAGGCTCCAGAGCTCAGAAAGCATTTTTCACATCCCTGAGCTCCAGTGACAAATGCCTGAAGTACAATGGGATCTACTCTCTGTTCTGGGGGATCCCTGAGGCAGAAACCATGAGGTTCTAATAACCTAGTGCACTTATATACACAGAAATTGAAGCTCTGCTCTTTAGTATCCCTCTGGCCCTCAAAGGCTACTTTGGCCATTTTCTCTTTGGCCCCGTAAGAGGCACGGGAGTACAATGATTAGGGAGCAGGGCCAAGAGCCAGAATGCCTGGGATTATGGATCCTGGCTCAGTCATTCGTTAGTTGTGTGATCTTAAGCAATTCAGTTACCTACTTGTATATTAGTTTCATTATCTGTGAGATTTAAAAGTAGTACTTCTCATTACAGGATAATTTTAAATATTGCATGCCAAATAAGCCTATACTCAATAAATATTGTCTCTCACCACAATCACTACCACCACAACTGCTTTTAGTCCTCTTTGGACACACTCATCCCATTTAGCAATCTGGTTCCCTGCAATCTAAGCCTGGTCTGCCATTAGTAACAAAATTGCCAAGGGGATTGTCACAAGCATAACCAATATTTCTTGTTGAAAGAATAAATAACTTGGGAAGACTCTTTCACAATGCTTATTCTGGAGGAGAAATGAGGCTTTGGCTTGACCATTGCAATACCTCTTGCTTGACCATTGCAATACCTCTTTTATGAGTATATTCATTTAAAAGGCAGAATAATAACCTTCCCCCCCCACACACAAGAATCCTTCCCCTGAAACTTTACTTGGTAAAAAGAATTTTGCGGACATGATTAAGTTTAAGGACCCTGAGATTCAAGATTATCCTGGATTATCCAAATAAACTCAATGTTAATCACATCAGTACTTAAAAACCGACACTTTTTCCATCTGTAAAGAACTCAGCATTGCTGGCTTTGAAGATGGAAAGGACAACAGACCAAGGAATGTGTGAGGCCTTCTGGAATTGGAGAGAGGAAGAGAATGGATTTCTCCTCCAGTCCAAGTGAAGGAATGCAGCCCTGTAGATACCTTGGTTTCAGCTCCATGTTGAACTTTTGACCTCCAGAATTCTAAGATAATAAATCTGTATTACATAAACCTCTAAGTTTGTGGTAATTTGTCACTGCAACAATGGAAAGCCAATATTGTTCTTTTGGATTCTTCCACTAGTGAAAGACTACAACCTAGGACTGTGGGATTAAACAACCAGAAAGCACATGTTTGCTCACTAATTTACTCATTCATCGACTCACTCTGTGGATTTACTGAGCACCTGCCACAGGCCGGGCACCATGTGTGTGCCACAGAAAGCAACAATGAGCCAGAGAGTCAGTGTTGGCTTCAGTACCCATGGAGCTCAGGATCCAGAGCTACAAGAAAAGGACACTAATCAAACCTGTAAATAAAGTAAAACTGCAAACAGAGGTACAAACTGTGAAGAAAATCAAATGAGACAATAAGGTAGAAAATACAGGGGGAAGAGCTGAGGGGACAGAATCCCTAGATTGGGCAGATAAAAAGCTCTCTAAGAAATGACATTTGAGCCGAGATCTAACAGGTACAAGGAGCCAGACAGGCAAAGCTCCAAGTGAGCTCATAAGCCACTAAACCAGGGCCAACCTGGCCTTCTTAAGGATACTACAAGAGATGAAACACCCATTTTGAAAAATTGATACCACTTCTCGCTCCAAGGAAAAATGCACTGTGTGAATTGCTATTCTCATTTTCCTGTCCTCACTCTTCACAAGCATGACTTTTAAGGCTTTATTTTTTAACATATTTTATGAACAGTGTAAGGGTGGCATTATCCCAGAGTCCCTGGATATCATTCTCAGCGAGCACACTCAGTGTTCTCCTTATCTGAATATGGATGTGGTTAGATTCCCTGAGACAGCCAGATGCTGTTACTGTGATGGATTTCCCTGTGGCTGCTGCAGCACTTATCAGTGACACTGGCTCCAGGACCAAATCCACTGCTCAGGGCAGACCCAGACAGCGCTAGAGCCTGCGTGGACCACCACTGGCTCCACTACACATTAATTATGACAAAAATATCAAAGTGTGAAGGAAGCAAGTAAGTATAAAAAATTTCCTCTCCTGTCTTATCATGCAGCAAATGATTGTCTTTGATAACCAAACCATTATACACACAAAACACGCCATTCAATTCATGTATTGCATAGTGTCTTGGTCTAATGTCTATAGTCAAGTAGTAAAAACAGTTCTGACTTTGATTCAGGTGTCACAGTGTCAAAAAATTGCTTCTCACCATTTCTCCTTTCATAGGTTTTTTTAAGCCAGATTAGAACCTCTAAGTAACCTGTCTCTACCCAGCATACCCAGACATACACACATATATCAAAAAAAAAACAGAATGCAAATTACCTCTTACATCTTGTCAGTTTGTTCTGTGTGGGAAAGGAACTAAGCTGAGATACACCAAGTTGTTCCAGTTCTGGAGCCATCCTGCCCATTCCTATTGTTGTTTCAAGTGTAAACATAATCAACTTACAAATACACTTAAACAATAGCAAGTGGAAAGGCTTCTGTGTTGAAGGTGCAGGGTTAACACTTTGAGCAGTGAGAATGCACTGCCTCTGAAGTTTTAGAGCCAGAATATCTGGATTTGATTTCCAACTCCACCATATAATAACTATACGACCTTGAAAAAGACACTTCCCTGACCCAGGAGCAATCCTTTTTTTTTCTCTATAAATTGAGGTCCATGGTAACAATCATTATGCCTGCCTCAAAGGGTTTTCACAATTACAAAATGAGAAAGACTCTGAACTACACAAGTGTAAACTCAAAGATCCCCACCTCCCCACTCATGCTGCTTCAGACACAGCTGTGTTTAGCAACAGACTCTGGAATTCTCTCGGCTCCATCCACGGCTGGCAGTTTCAAACCCAGGCCTTCCTCCCTGTTCTCCTATCGCTTCGCTTCCTCTACCTCACTGGCCTAGGTCCCCTCTGCCACCCACAAGTCACCGTCGACACCACCAACAGCAATCTATGGGCAAATAATTTCATCTGGGACACCAGCCTCACAGCTCAGTCATCAAGGAAGCCAGTTCCACTCTCGGGCCTTGCTCTTTCAAGACAAAGATAGCCCCGTTCAGTATCAGTAACTAGTTCTTTGTAGGAGTCAGCAAACTTCACATGTAAAGAGTCAGTTGTTACTTTAATTTTGCAGACCACGTGTGTCTTTCTAGTACATATTTGCTATTTTTATACAACATTTAAAAAATGTAAAAAAAGAAAAAATAACCAAAACAACCTTCTAGTCTTGGGCCTTACATAAGCAGGACCCAGGCTGGACTTTCTCAAGGGCCTTAAACTTCCCACCCTGCTTTCTCCCTTGACCCTCATTTATAAGAAAGCATATTTGGTTTGTTGTGAGCTAAAGTCTGCTATTGGTAGAGTCCCTGAAAGGAAGCACTTAAATCAGGGGAGGTACCTGGACCCACCACTCCCTTGGAAATCCAGACCCTGTGGCTCAGTCAGGGCTCTCGGGAAGATTTCTTCACTTGTGGCTTTCTCTTGGAGAGCTGACACTCCCCTTTGATCCAGCCTCTTCTGGGAATTATAAGCCATGGGAGAGATCAATAGGTGTCTGAACTCTGAAAGAGAGTCACACTCAAGTTCTCACACTTGGGGATCCTGGGCTCTATGCAAATTGTGTGGCTTCCAGGGCCCTAACATTCTATGGCAGTTAGAAGGCTGCTCTGCCCATAGTACATGGGCCCTCTTGGTTGGAGCCACCTATGATACCATCAAGCCATAAAAATGCATCTCTGAGCCAGTCAGAATATTTTATACATTTATTAACTACTCAATTATTATCAAAAAGGAAGAAGGGAAAGAGGGAAAGGGAAAGGGAGGAATGACAAAGGTGGGTAAAAAAGAGGTGAGAGGGGTGAGGGAGATGAGAAGGTCAGCAGGAGGGAGAGGAAAAACCACTGATGAAAATTTTGCCTGGATGGGAGGTCATTATTACCACAAAACTAAATTATCTTCACCTGGTATTTACATCAAGTTCATCAAAAATGGTGATTTAATTCAAAAGTAATATTCAGTACCATTTTTAGTGTCTAATGGAGAAGAATTAGATTTGGTTTCCCTTTTGATGTTTTACCATCTTAATAGAAGAGTTCACTTTGATTTTTGTTGATTTTCACATATATCCTATATGTATACCAAGGCCTATAGTTTACCAGCTGCAAATAAGTAATTGATGCCTCCTTAGCCCAAAACTGAATTAGAAAACTGTAACCCTAGAGCTCTGAATCTTAGCACCACTGGGCTTTCTCTAATGGCTCTGTTGGGGGGGAGGGTAATAAGTGAGGAATAAAAGTTACTTCTTAACCCTGGCAGACCCAGGTGTCTCCAAGGACTCTTGTTGGGACTTGAGCCCTTGGCCAGGCTGCAAAAGTACACATGGAGGCCCTGACCTAGGTTTTGAGTCAGTGTCCACAGGGCAGCTGAAATTAGCCCATTTTTTTCAGCCACTCGTACTATATCCCCATATGGCCAAGGTTCATGGTGACAGGGCAATGATGGTAGTGACATTTGCCAGCAGCTAAACTTTGCAGCTGGGAGCCTCTGCTCATCACCACTTAGAAAGGGCTGTTTTGAGAAAAGGATGAGGTAACTCAGAAACAGAAAGTAAAGAGGTCCTCGGGGTTCACAAGGTAGAAGAGAGCGACAGTCATGAAAGATGCCCAGCTCAGAGAGAATGGTTAAGAAATGACTCTAAACAGTGTGCAGAAGCAGACTGCCAAAGCAGAGGATGAACATCTGCACCCTGAAAATAACAGTGTACCCAAAATCTACGCCAAAAGATGAATTAACTTTTGCCTGACCAGGAAGAGTTGAGTGACCTTGCTTTGAAATGACAGAAGTGTCAAGCAGGTAAGAAGCCAGCAGCCAATGCTGAGGTTTTGATGGTCCAGCAGGGAAAGAGAAGAACAGGGTGCTGAGCTAAAGATGTCCAGGGGAAGAGAAACCTAAAGCTGCCTGGGAGAGGCGTGGCAGAAATGAAACAGATTAGAAGTGGGAGGGGAAAAGGTCATGGCGGAACCAAGGATGACTGACATTCCCCATCTAAGGAAGGACGGATGGCTATGTTTTAGTTGTCAGGACGACACGCCTAAAGGCAGCTTTAGAGGCTTCAGAAGACCTCTCTGGGATGTTCTTGCTTTCCATGATGCTGTAAACAGATCTTCAACTCAGAAGCATAATATTCTACTCTGTTACTCAAAGTGTGTTTACCACTGAAGTGACTCACCCCTGATTGTACCAGAATACTGCAGGTTGCAATCATCCTTCAGAAACACATATTTTTCAGCATTGTGAATAGAAACAAACTTCTGCAGCACCTAATCCAAACCCATTCATAAGGAAGATAAATGAAAGCAGTCTAACCTTCACCATTATGCACAACTTTTTTTAAACACAAGAGAATGAGACAGCAGAGGTCTACCTTTCCGATAGAGAATGCACTACATATTTTTCGCTGGGAACTAAAGATACTACAAATAAATTTGAAAACATATATTTCTTCAAAGTATTAATTTTTAAAGCGGCCAAAATTGCTAACAACCAGGGAAAGTACCAATTTATAAATTATGTTCTCAGCACATAGTATACATTGTGAATTTGCATGCATATTAAATGCAAATAACCAGAAGAGCATAACATTAAGCCTTCAAATTTATATGAGCAAAAGACAGTAAATTCTAACATTAAAATTCTTCCCAGAAAATATTAACTCCCCACATCCCATGTGACTGTCATATAGTCAGCTGAGCAGGCTCACTGCAGAACTTGAGAAGACAATAATCCAGCTCTACCAAAATCTGCATAACTCTTGCCCACCCCACTCACCAAGCAAAGCAGACAAGGCTATGTGGTGCCCGGTGGGGCAAAGGTAAGGTGCTAACATTGCCCAGATTTTTAGACAAATTATTTTATTTAATAATTTCAAAGAAAAATAAAAGCACCACTAAAACTGCCACACTACATTCCACTACATCGTTCACAGGATCTTTGTTAAGATCACAACATTGAGGAAATCCTATCAAATAAAGCTGACTCTGATCTTTTGCTATGTAAGTAAGATATTTGTGACTACAAAACTTTGTGTCACATGGGCTAGGCTGTGAGGTGAATTGTTGCCTGGGTCTGACAAGAGGTCAGACATTACCGTGAAAGTATTTTGTTTTTAGATGTCTCTAAGATCTATAATCAGTTCACTTTAGGTAAGGGAGATGACCCTTGATAATGTGAACGGGTCTTGTCTAAGCAACTCAAAGTCTTAAGAACAAAAATTGGGTTTCTGGGGAAAGAAGAAATTCTGCCTCAAGACTGTAACATAGAAATTCTGCCAGAAGAATTAAGGGTACAATATCAACTCAAGTTCCCAGACTGCTGGCCAGCCCATGAGTTTGAGACTTGATGGATTCCGCATTTGTATGAATCAATTCCCTACAATCATCATTAAACAATACATATACATGCTCATGATATACAAGTAGATTCCATTTCTCTGGTGAATACTTACTGATAAACATATTCAAAAGAATTTCTAGTTTAGAATTTTTTAAAATACACAGTATCATAATCCCTTCTGATAGATGGGTGAGAGCTGGTTGATTCTGACTGCAATGTAAAAATTAATATATTCTTTCAATAACTGCTCTACTTTTTATTGAAAATTTCCTTCCTAACACTCACTTTAAAAATTTCAGTCAACTCTAAGAAGAATAAAGATGAACTGTGTTTGTTCAACAAGAGAAGTTCATGAAAACCTTTCTGGTGATTCCAAACTGCTCAGACATGCCAGTTTGGGGGCTCACCCTGCTATATTTAAATCGTGAATTTTCTGTGGATGCTATTCTTGATGGATGGAACTGTGCCCTATTTATAGCCTAAAACCACAAATCAGTCGATCTACTTTAATGAAGCAAATATCCTATTTAAAGTTTAGATCAAACAATTTCAAACTTGAAATTCCAACCATTCTCTGTCTTCTTGTCCCTGGCCTTTCCATAGAGCAGCCTATAATATTTTCTTCCAAGCCTCTGCTCCTCTCCTTCCTCAGTTGTGATGGATGCTCATCCATACACTGGGATCCTATTCCTGTGTGTGCACAGATGCTCCCAGACCTCCGCTTCCTTCCCTGACCTCTCTTACCACACTCCTTTATTGATACTTGTCAGGAGGATTTTCTGAGAGTAGGTGAAGCAACAGGGAAGGTAGTAACATATGCAGGAAAGATTTATTAATGTAGCAAATTTCTATCTTTTGCAAACTGTTCCATTGCCTCTGGTCTAAAACTTGTGAGCTGGAAAGAGAACTGACCTATTGCAGAAAGTATTTGGATATTTGCTGGATAATCTACTGGACACACTGCTTTTGTTTCAGGGGTGTGTGTATGTGTGTGTGTGTTTATTTTTTTATTCATTCATTCATTTATTATTGATTCATTGATTGACTGGTAGAGATTGCTCCAAGGCAGCAATCCAGGCTTGACTTAAGTTAACTGTAATTTCTTCTATCTTCTGTCTTCTCTATCAATCCTGTCACCAAGTCAAACCCTTCTCCCTCCCTCTTTGGCAGTCCTTCTTATCATGTGCCAGCCATCTTCCTACTCTCGGAGCTATTTTACAGTCCAAAGTAAGAATCATCTCCCCTAAATGTCATTTTGATCATGTTGCCAAATGTTCCAACTGTTTCTCCTTAAATTAAATTTCTATCCCAGATCTACAAATCCAACAGTTAACCCCCTTGACTCTCCTTCCAACTGCTGCCCTCTACTCCCTTGTTCTCCTCAGCTTGCTGAGGTTGGTAAGCCCTCAGCTGCCATTAATTCCAGGAGGGTATATTCCTGCTCTCCTTTGAATCTCCACTAAGAAAAGATATCTCTTATGATTAAAAAATGACACATATTCATTTTTCATTGGAAAAGTTCAAGGGCTGACGGGTTTCCTTGTCCCACCCTGGAAATAATTAGCTTATCACATTTTTATACCATTTGGAATTCACATCCAGAAAATCCTGGAGTAAAATGATAGTAACTACCTGAATAATTACTATCTTGACTTCATGTGAAAGCACCTCTATTTTTACCTTGTCTCATAATGATGTCTCAAATAAGAAATCTCTCAAAAACTTGAATTTCCTCTTGGCAAATTTTCTTAGAATATAAACCTATCTAAGCAAGTATTATTATGCATGCATATCATAATACATTTCCCATTATGAGTTATGCACATGTTACATATAGTTATGGATATATTTTTAGAAAATACTTTTTTAAATATTTAATAGCCATTAAATGAGTAAAATAATATTCAGATTCTTATGGAACAGTGAGAAGCCATTCTAGCACTTTTTGCAGATATTTGCAATTGTAATCAGTAATGTGGGTAGAAAGAATACTATAGTTTTTTCAATCATCACTTGTAAAAATGTAAATTTTTAAAAAATTAAAGACTTTATAAAGTTCACCTGCATTAATCTTGTGCTAATGCAAGTTGGAACTGTTTCCTAGGACTTTGAGTAGTTTAACATCATCAAGACATGTCATAAGCTTCATCCAAATTATTCAGTGCATACCATATATTATTCTGAACCTCTCAGAAGATGAAACAGAGTGAGGTGATGTAAGTGTCTGAAGAACAAAGGGAAATGTAAAGCACAGAGACCTCAGGCTAAAAGTATAAAGCCCCTGTAAAGGTTTTAAGGACATATTAGAAGCCTGAAAAATGAGAGCAAATCAGCAGGCCCATTAGCTGAGCAGTGAATTAAAGTTCCATGATTCCAATTCCAGACTTGAATACAGACAGCGCCAAACTTGCAGGTTCTCGGTCCCTACCACGGAGGGGCAGGGTTCTCCACTGTGGATTCTCAAGTGCCTTTCTTCTTTTCCAGCTAATTTGGTGAAAGAGTGGCTCTCGGTTTCCAAACTCTTCTTTTAAAATATCATTAGTGACTTCCCTAGGAGCATGTTAAAGAGACAGCAGGAAAATAATCAAGTGAAGTTTCAAAACACAAGTGCTACTTTTCACTGATTTCAACCTCTTTATCTTTTTATTTTAAAATAAAGTTTGCTATCTTTAGATTTGCTATTCTTATCTTTATCTTAATCCTTGAGGTATAAGATGCCATGTAGATAATCCACAAAGTGACTAGTCTCTATACTTAAGAAGTAGACCATATTCCACAATTATATATATTCACATCTTATCTCATGAAAACAGTTGAAAGGCAAACTGTCTGGAAGACTTAATAAAACCTGAGAGATGCTTTTTAAAAATTAGTTTGTATTTAAATGAACACTAATAATGCAGTCTCAATTGTTAAATAGTACTAGGCACAAAGGAAACTGCCTTCAATTTTTAAGCAATTATCTTGAAATTTGCTTCCTCATCTGCAAATTGGTGTTTCCCAACTGATAGGTCTGCTCTTACACCACTGTGCTAAAACTTGGTTTCAAACATGCTATGAGATACTAACGGCCTCATCCTTGGAGAACCAAGTGGGGTCTGGAGCAGCTGGTGTCTGGGTAGTTCCTACTTGGCTACTGGCTGCCCCGAGGCCAGCAGGCACGATTCTCAAAGCTCTGCTGAGAGGCACAGAAACCAGGGAAACTAACTCAACAGGTTTCTACAGAGAGCTCCACTGCACTGTGGAGAAGCAGCCCATGTAGCTGCTGCGGGTGTATAAGATGCATCTGGTTGAAGATAAGGGTCTGGAAAGTTGGGGGGAAAGGGCAGCCTTCCAAATCCTAGCTTTATCAGTATCATACACTTCTTTCCATTTGTGAGAAATAGAAAATCCAGTGGTCCACTTTCAGAATATAGCCTTAATTGGATCCAATTGTAGCATCTGAATTACAGTCCTTCCCTTCGCTCACCCCAATTTTAAAATTAGCCAATCATGGAGACTGTAACCCAAAACTCCTCCAGGCAGGGTGAAAGGCAGAGCTGCATTAGGGATATTAACAGGCAGACTGCCCACCCAGGCAGGCTTGCTAGCCACATTCTGGTAGCATGCCCCTCCGGCAGTAGTAAAAGTTTGCCTTGCCCATCCACTTATGAGCACAGATTTGACTTCTTGCAGCACCTCAGTTTTTCTATCACATTTGAGTTTAATGTGCTTCTACTTGTAATCATTTCACAGGAAAAAATTAATTAGATTTGAAACCTATTGGAATTATCAGAGTAGATTTTTCTAGCAAAGAAAAAGGCTAAAACTAGTTTTTATTTTTGTACCAGGGATTGAACCCAGGGGTGCTTAACCACTGAAGCACATCCCCATCCCTTTTTATATTTTATTAAGAAACAGGGTTTCACTAAGTTGCTTAAGGCCTCACTAAGTTGTTCAGGGTGGCTTTTGACTTGTGATCCTCTGGCCCCAATCTCCCAAGCTGCTGAGATGATTGGCATGTACCACCATCCCTGGCTAAATCTAAAAATTCCAAGTTGTAGAACTTTGGGTTTTCTGAAATGGCTTAAAGTTTTGTTGGTTTAATCACTATTTCTACAGTACCTCAATGATACCATGTTAGTCAGGTTTGTGTTACTATAATAAAATACTTGAGGTAATAAACACAAAGAAAGGATGGCTTTATTTTGGTTCACGGTTTCAGAGATTTCAGTCCATAATCACTTGGCCCTGTCACTTTAAGCCTATGGTAGCACAGTAGAGCAAGTAGCAAAGGAAGCCTAATCACCACATGGTGGCCAGGAAACAAAGAAAAACAGAAGAAGGGTCTATGGTCCCAATATCCCCTTCAAGAGCACATACCTGCCAATGACCTAACCTCCTCCAACTAGGTACCACCACCTCCAGTAGCACCATAGATCGGGGACCAAGCCTTCAATATATGGCCTTTGGGGGGCATTTAAGATCCAAACCATATAGCATTGACCAAGAAGAAGCTGAAGAGAGAAATCACTGAAATTTTGATCAAGAATGTGTTTAGCCACTTCAGGTATATAAACAATATTTTAAAAGCTGTATTCATAAAAGCAAGTTCAGGTTTCTAATTTAAAAATATTTTATTTGGAAGTTTTATATCTATTGAATAATCCCCAAATAGGTATTTTCAGCTTCCTGTGTTATTTAGTATCATAGTCTCTGTGTGTAAGAGACAAATATGAGATGCAATAATATAAATAACATGTTGATATTACTACTTCTTGGTTTTCCAATGTTAAGTATATTGACCTTCCAATGAGGAGGATGAGGGTTAGGTTATCCTTCATACTCAGATATGTGACCCATGTTCCCATCTTCATAGAATTTTGCCATAATTCTGGTTGTAAAACACTAAATACAAGAGATTTGAAAAAACTACTGATGCTGAATCCTATAGCACTCTGACTACATTCCCTTTTCTGCATGACCTATGAACCTCTCCAGAGTTACTTACTGTTAAATTCAGTTTAGGTTAGTTTCCCATATACTTATCATTTTATCCCCAAAACCTAAACAAGATTTGAAAATTTTCTCTTGCAATACACACACACACACACATACACACACACACACATACACACACACACACACACACACACACATATTTTACCTCCACTTTGGGGAATCTTTTCACCTCTCATGTTGGGTCTGTCTCTGGGGTCCTGGGTCTCTTTTTATTAATTTACCCTGTCATTTATTGAAGCACATCCTAGAGTTGTAAAGTTTCATGATGATATGTTGGTCTTTTCTGATTGAGAAACTCCTGTATTTGGCAGTGGGAAGTTTTGTTGCACTGCTCCTTTGATGGTTTTCTGTCCTGCATTTTCCATATTTTCTCCATCTGGTGTTGCTATTTTGGATGTTGGAGTTCATGAACAAATCCTTTAAGTTTCATGCATTTTTCATATTATTTGCTATTCTTTCTCTTTTTATTCCACTTTCTTGGATATTTCCTTATCTTTACCTTGTAATTATTACATACTCTGTTGTGTTCCACAATTGTAATATCTTCCCTAATTCTCCAGATATACTAATGATTTCTTTCTGAAAGATTTTTTCTTTCTATAAGGTTTCTGTTTGCACCCTTTAATTTCTGCCTCTTGTGATAGAAGATTTCCTGAAATGTCTGATGATTACTGGTTGTCTACTGATATTTAAGGGTTGGGTACCAGAAAGTCAACATGAAGGTTGGGGGTGTTTATATGGGATTCATTTCATGATTGTTTTGGCTAGGCCTTTCCTTTGAGAAACACTGATGTCAGCCTCCTTGAGTTTTGTTTTCAGGTTGATTCCCAGGAAAGTCTCCTGCAGCCTCCTACAGGTAAGATTTCAACCTAGCTGCTAAGGAACAGGAAGAAGGTACTATGGTATTTAGAGTTTGGTAAATCAACATAATCCACCATATTTCAAGACTTTTTGCTTTTCCTTGATATCTTGCAAGCAGATCTGAAATTTTAATGAATAGTTCTGCTCTTAACCCTATCTTCACCTTCACTTCCAGAGGTTCTTGTTTCTGAGTTTTTGCTGAGTTCATCAGTTTAAAATGGACTACTCCTTCCTTTCTCCTCTGCCAGATTTAAATAAACTCTACTTTCTCAGGCTTCTAAATAAGGTACCACCCATCCATCTGCATCCTAGCTTCTAAAAGTCTATAGTGTAAATATGTTTTATTGTTCTTAAAGGTGTGAGCCTTTAAAAAACAAAAACTAATTGGTCATTTCAATGGCATTTTAGAAGGGTCAGGAACACATGAATTCATCTTTAACCTGAAACCTGTTGATCATTCTTCATCCTTTTGCACTAGGAATTTTGTTTTCAACATTAAGCCAAGCCTTCAGGAGGAAGTGGGGAAGATAGTAACGTGAGAATTTGGATCAATCTGGTTTTAATATCTGCCTGTTCTAACACATAGTACAACTCATTGCCTAGGAATGTGCATTTCCCACACTGAACATTGTGGGAAATAAAAGCATGCCCTTATTTCAATATAGACTTTTAAAATTCTTTAAACGTGAACTAGTAAAGAACTTTTTGTGCTGATAATTAACTTAAAAGAAGGTATTCAGAGGGAGAAAACCACCAGACAAGGGAGTAGAATGGTCAGAGGAAACTCAGTGGAGGAAAAACCCTCCGGTTTGAAAATAAATATTACAGATACTTCTTTGCAAAGGTTGTGTAATGTGTAGAAGATGCAGTGATCAACTGGGGATAAAATTTCTTTCATGCACACTTGGGCTCTTGGTGTAAGATAATCAAAGCTCATCTGCTTTAAGTACCTTTATCTTGCTTCTCATACTAAGTGGATCATTAAGATCCAGAAATCATTGTTTACTTGAGCTCACTACAATCTTATGAAAAGAGATATAGTAAAATGCATTTTTTAGTGATGCTCAAGTTTTAAAGTTATACACTTACAGAGATCGAAAACAGCCTAATTATTGAAATAACTATAGGTAAAAACAACTTTGGTATTGTGCACCTGAGATTCTCTAGGCCCTAATACTATTTATACCACTGTCTTTATAACACAGCTTTTGATTTAAAAAAAAATCACTATATCACTATTGCCTGAAGCTAAACTGATTTAATTGGACAGATAAAGATATGAAAAGATGGATTCTAAGTAGAACACTGTATATGTTCAAAAGTAGAATGATATCATAAAGAGACAGACTTGTTTTCCCCTTAGAATCTGGGTGGGGACTGGGGGAGATTTAGTGTGACAGGTAGCAGAAGCCTAAACACAGAAACTCTTCAAAGCAATACAATAGGGAATGAACTCCAAATACACTGAGCCTATAGCTTGGTAGACAAAAGGAAAACAATGAAGTTTTCTGAATAGGGAGTTTTGTCATCAATATGCTATTTTAAAAATTAAAACTGCCAGTGGTTGCATAGGGCAGAAAGTCCGATTACAAAAATCAATAAAATAAAACAACAGGAAAAAAAAAACAGTTAAAACACTAAATAATCCAGGATCCAAGGTCACACAAAGTTGGCCTGGCCTGGCTGGCAGTAGAAATGTGAGAGAACTCACTTCAGAGAGAATCAATGAAATTGAGCAACCCACATTTACAGTACTGTAGATATGGGCAGTCAGGTAAAAAGAACAGGATGAATTAGTACTAACAAAAGGATGTATACTGATGTCATTTTAAAACTAAATCCCTGATATCCTTTGGTCTTCAATGGAAGACCAAATAGAATACAAGAAATACTGAATATATATGTTGAGCTAGGCATAAAGTCTTGTCTCACCATTTGTTTCATTATAAGTCAAATGCTAAAAATTCCAGTTAATTAATTTCACAGACTGATTGATGCTCTTCCTTAAGAACAACAGATTGATTTCTTTATAGACAGCAATACTAATTCTTCCATCATGTTCTTCTCTTTCAGTGCACACAGTCCAATCGACTTAGAGTCAACTCAATACAAAAGCAGAAGGAAAGCATTAAGAGAACAAGGTCCATTAGGTCCAATATTGCCTCAATTACTTTAATTCCATTATTCCTGCTCATATTACTTCTTTAATCAATATCTCTTTCCAGTTACTCATGTTTACCCTTTTCAAAACCACAAGTAATAGGATTATGGTCTTTTGAGTTCAGTGGCAACAGAGTTTCGTAAATATATTTCTGAATTCATGATTGTCTCCAGATCTATAACTGAGAAGCCTGAAATTGAATCACATTTTCCAGAGATCATTTTGTATAATGATGCAGAGCATCTTAATGCAATATAGGTGCTTTTACCTGCTGGGTCATTTATCATTCACTGTCAAAGTCAATCACATGTGGCTCAATGGCTTTCTAACCGTCTTCTTCCCATACCTAAGCCTGAGGATACTTACAGATTTTCAATTAAAATGGACCTATTTTTTGTACTTATGTCTATCTTTTGTTTAATAAAATCTTTCTACTTTCACTGTCAATTTTTCTACCCCACAAGTTTCATCTGTATGTTACATTATCCACTGCCTCTTCCATATGACAATTAATCAATCCCTCAGTTCCACCTCTATAATAGCATTGCGAATTGCAGGAACCCTGTTTCCCAGCATTCTTTTAACAAATGCCAATGCGGTATCAATTACACATGAGAAGCTGCACTTTCAGCATAGAGAGGCTACAAAAAAGACATGTAGCCCTTCCTTTCAATGTGTGGGTCTCTGAGAGTGTTATAAAAATAACATGATATAGAGAAGTATGTGAAAATAGCGAGTCCATTGAAAGTTCCTGGGGATTCAGAAGGAGCACAGAAGTTTTCATAAAGAATATGAATTTCAGGAAGGTCTTGAAGAACCAAAGCATTTTGAAAATGGAAATAGAAAAGTAGCAAATTGTGAGAAGCAAAACAAACTAATCTAGGAGCATAAATTATTTAATGGCATAAATAAAAGGTGAAAAAGACCCGATTTTCCTTTGGAAGTAATGAGACCAGGGTAAGGGTCATAAAGGAAGAGTCTGGCAGAAGATATGCACTTCTTTAACTCAGCCTTCTTGCAGGATGAACTAAAAACAATTGTTGTTTGTAGGCCTGAGACAGGAAGGCTTGGTAATGTACAAAAGGACCTTCAAAACCTGATTTCCATGTTCTGAAAGAGCATTACCTATCCCCACCTCCCTCTTCCACTGTATGATCCAGCAATATCCTGAACAACAAAAATATACCCTCCTCCCTCAGACCTCCCTGCCAATCTACCCCATTTCCCATTTGGAATGATCTCTCTCTACCTTGCTGATCCACCTAGCAATCTCTTTTCTGCTTTTTCCAATCTCCACTTGAATTAAGTCTTCACTTATGAAGCATTTCCTAACTCCCTCAAGCCAATTAAGTTGCTCTGCTTTTTATATGGAAGTTATATACGGTATATGGATAGCCCCATCACAGCGATGATGTTTGCATGACTATCTCCTATCTAAATTACAATACACTTGACATCTTCCTCAGAGCAATTTTTGGCACAGGACAGAAGGGCAATATGTGGGTGAATGAATAAATAAACAAATGACTGATTGAACTAATAAACAAAAAGAAAACGTGCAAAGTCTGAAGAAAGGATAGTCACAGATACAAAGGAAAAGGAAAGTAGATAATATGAAACTAAATGTAGAAGCAGCAAAAGATGGGGGAGAATGCCAGGCTTCTGAGCTCCCTAGCAGGAGCCCACTGCTCCTCTTCATCATTTTATATTATCAGCTCAGGATCACTCAACATAAACTCATGAATTTTAAATGAAACCAAGAAGGAATCATCAGAGAGACACAGAGGAAGAACCCAGAGAAAGCAAACACTAAGATTTGTATTTTAACTTATTCATTGCAAAAATTTCCTAAGGAAATTTGATAGGATCTTGACTCAAAGTTGAATTTGTTGAATTTAAATACGTTCCATAATGTCACAAATACACTTGAAGAGATTTTTAAAACCTACCACGTTAATTCTTAACTAGATGGATATAAAAATGATTTCCCACTTTTTGAAATCAGAGTTTGACAATCCATTATGATCAGTTCCATGAAAGTCTTAGAGCTGACGTCTCAGAAATCTAAGATTGACAAAGCTGAAGAAATGTAAAATGGTAGTAGAAAAAAAGACTGGGCATCAACAGTAAGCTAAGCTTTCAGTGATCAGGGTTCTTAAAGTGTAATTCCTGGGTAATTTCCTTTTTAATAACAGGAAAGTACTAGGTACACACAAAATAAATTAGTTATTAAAGTACGATTTATCACTTATTTATCACTGAGTCGCGGACACTGTGGAGTACTTTGCTAGCTATTTCAATTAGCAGGAGCTCACGGGGCTCCACCTACAGACAATGAAGAACAATCCCACCATCACTCTGATTTGATCACTGTGTGACCGAAACAATTTTATTATTTTAATTTTAATGAAGCCCTGCAGACATCCTCACAAACCAACCAAGGAGAATGCACATGGAAAGTTATAGAAGGCCTCTAATCGACAGTAGTAAGCCCTTGAAGAAAATGGAAAAGAAAATTAAACAGTGAAGGCACCAAGATGAAGTTATACATCCTTACACGGCGTTTGGTGGAACCGCGCCTACATGCATCATACACGCCATAAACACTTGCTGCTTGATTTACCAATTTTCTTAGGACTAATATGGTTGTAGGAAATGCTGAAATAAATTTTTATTTTCATTTTCATATTTTACTGCCTGTCATCATCTAATAAATCCAATGTTGTCAGAGCCAATGTTATCCTTTGGCCTTGGGACAGCCTAAAGCCCCACGCCAGGAGCACAGATGCCCCCGTGGGGCTGGGGCAGCCTATAAGTAAATGTTTCCAACCTGCCTGCAGCACAGGCTTGAAGAAGGCCTGGGCCTGACCCACAGTCAATACCTAAACTGTGGCCTGTCAACTTACAACTCTACACAGCACTAGTCCAGGGGCTTAGAAGAATTCAGAGCTCTTAAACTGTCCACTTATTCCCAGGAGGAAATCTGCCCCTTACTTTTGCCTCTTTTCATCAGGACCCTTCCTCTTCCTTTTGTGGAAGTAACCACAGACAGGGACAGAATGTACAAACCCAACTGGACACAAAGTTTTCCCCAATAAACATCCCTAAAGAATAGATCATTTAAGTATTTCCTTGAGATCAGTATCTTAATATTTCATCAACACCCAAATCTGAACACTCAGTAGATAACTTCTAATAATTTTGAGCTGAAGAAACATAGAAACAGGAGAAGATGCTCCAAGGGCAGATCTGTTACAGGACAGCACTTACAGACTGAAGGTAGGGAATAGAACATTAAATTTAATAAGTGCAAAGTGATGCAGCTGGAAAGGAAGAATAGACCCCGCTCAGTATGATTTAAATGGCCCTGAATTAGCTGGAAATATATCTTGATGTAATGATAAAGGATTCATGTAAATTGGCCAGTCCAGCCTGTGATGCCAGCAGAGAAGGCAGGACTGGTCCTACAGAGGGCTTGGGGAGCTTTGTTGTTGTAGTTTTTTGTGTGGTTGGTTATTGTTTTCTTAAGCCCACTTTCTATTACTAATAAAGGAAAAGTCTTATCCCTGTTATAATGTTGCTTAATTTGGACTATCCTAAAACTAAGAGTTCACCGAGGATAGTAAGAGTCAGCATGCTGCCTACCCACCTCTGGTAATTGCACTTTGCTTGTTCAAACTAGTGACCATGGCTGTTGTATTCTTAGTCATTCACACACATTCAACAAATAATAAGCAGCACGCACTATGCTAGATTTTAAGGGTGTACCAAGAGTAAATACATTCCCTTCCCTTAAACAGTATTCCAGTTGAGCTGTGTGCCTCAAAAGATGCTGAAGTCCTAACCTTCAATACACGTGAATGTAATTTTATTTGGAAATAGGACAATGATAAAGAGGAGGGAGTTAAGATAGGTCATTACAGTAGGCCTTGACCCAACATGAATGGTACTCTTATAAATAGGGAAAATTTGGACATAGAGAGAGACACATAGAGAGGGAAGGCAATGTAAAAACAGATGCCATCTATAAGCCAAGGAATTCCTGAGGCAACCAGAAGGTGGCCTGGAACAGCATCCTCTTCACAAACCCTGAGAAGCAAAGCCACCAAAACCTTGATGTTGGACTTCAGCCTCCAGAACTGTGAGACAACACATTTGTATTACTAAAGCCAATCAGTCTGTAGTACTTTGTTAAGGTAGTTTTTAAGAAACTAATATTGACTGGCTCAGAAAATAAATAAAACCAATAACAAAATTGGCAACGGAAAGAGAACTCCCAGTGTAGGTCTATCTACACTATTTTGGCTCAATTAATGGAGCCAGATTCAGACCCTAGACCACTGATCAACACCATCTACAATAGTTCTATAAAGGTGATCAGAGAAAAAAAAGAGGATTTCTTTCCTAAGGAGCAGACTGACTCAATGGAGACAGTTTAATCCTCTAAAAAGATGATTAGAAAGCCCTAAAAGTTAATGGAAATTAATCATGGTGACCTATTTGGGCAAATCAAAGTTGTGAGACAGGCATTTATTTTAAAAGAATATGCAAAGGAAATTTAGAAGGATGACTTCAGATAAGGAGACAGAGATAACACTTTAATTAGAAGCCTTCAATATTCACATATTTACATAAATTTGGAAAAAAAAGATTTCTGATAAGGGAATAAGATGAACAATAGTAACTGTTCTACATTAACTCTGTAGAAGTTGCCAACAGATCTCCTGTGACTGGTCGTGTTTCTTTACTGGTTGTTTGCAGAGGCCTTGTTGTAGAGGTCCTTTGTAGATGCTCCCTAAATGCATGTTAGTTCTTGATGTTTGACCATGGGCTCTCTGAAGCACAGGCATAACTTGAGTAAGGGAATTATGTCAGTAGTATAATTAAGCCAAATAAGTTTTCATACAGTGACAACCTGCCATTATTCCTGCTTGTCATTTGTGCCACGCACACAATCCCTTTACCTGAGCATGGTGAACAATCTCTTCTCCATATGTTATAAATATGATAGCATGCTGGCTGCAAAGGACCTGTAAAACAAAGGCCATCTTGTTAGAAGAAACTTCAAACATCAATTTCAAAGAGCTGATTGAACATATGTAAGCAGATGCAAGGTTCACTTGCAGAATTTGAGCTGAACATTGCCCTTTCCATTTCTAGCCATTCCAACTGAATGCCCTTGCAGAAGGTCTCTGCATGGTGCTAACCTGGTAACAATCAATAAATGTGAAGGTCTCATCATAAACACAGCCTTTGAACAGTCAATCTTCCATAGAATATTTCTGCGTTAAAAGTAATCCTTCTTGCTAAGGTAGTTACACTGGGGCTAGTGCTGGGTAGCCTTCCCATCTAAGAAAGCCTAAAGAAATAAATCTGTAAGTTAATCAGGGAAGTATAACTCACAGTGTCATTCAAGTCATTCAAAAGAAAATTTGGGGGCTTACCAAGATCAGATATACTACTTTTAAGTGTGGGAAATTCTTGCAAATTTCCAAGCTGAAATGAGTTAGCTATTTATATTTTTGTTCAGAAAAATCTTTTGTTCTGGAAACTATAAAACATACCTGGATATTTTCAAATTAGAATAAATCCCAACTTAATTTTCTGGGAACTATTTCAAAGCCTTGTTTCTCAGAGCATGGTCGATGGACAGTATCATCTCTAAGGAGACCTATGCACCAAAAACTGCATTTTAACAAGATTCTTTAGATGGTTTCTAGTGCAGTAAAGTCTGAGAAGCCTGTGGTTGCCAGGATCACAAGTAACAGATTGCTCCAAACTTCAAGACTATCCTCTTGTATTCAGAAGCTATTAGCATCACTATCCTTTCATTATAGTTGTGTGAATCTGGGATAAATATCTACTAAACTCTCTGGAAGCCCCTTACTACTGGACAACTCCCTTTTCTGTAACATGTAGATCAATTGTAAATGAATATCTGAAAGTATAGCCAATTCTAGAAGAATTTATTTTATAGTCAAAAGACCAGCATTATGGATACTGATGACAGATATCATTCATTCCACAAATAGGATCTCAATAATAACAAATACTGTGCAAAGACCCCAAAGTAGACAAACACAAATTGTGACATGGCTAGCAGCTCTAACAAGAAGGGACTGCAGAGGAAACCAGGAATAAGAATGGGCACTGGTGTCCTACTTAGAAAGCACCTGACCCAGACCTGGCATACCGGGAAGGTTTTTTGAGCTCAGTCTTAAAAAAGGATAAGGAAAGATAAGATCTTTCAAGAAGCAGTCCACTTACAGGTACAGTGAGTGTGGCACTGGGTTAGTTAAGGCAAGTAAGCAGTCCAGCAAAAAAAGAGTCAATTACCTTGCTTCAAAAAAAAAAAAAAAAAAAAAAAAAAGCAGGTTGTGATTTTATAGAATTTTTTTTCAGCTGCTCTGGATATTTGTATGCATGAGCTTACGTACCAACCCTTAAGAAAGGTTTTTTTTTTTTTTTTCCTTCCACTTTCCTTTTAACTTGCCTACCTGTAGACAGGGAGGAATGGAAAACATCAAACATAAGAAGCACTGCCTGGGAAGTCAGCTGCACACGCCAAGCGGGCAGGGATAACAGAACTGTGCCTCCACACTGGCTATGTGATCACGCAGAGTGTCAATGAGCAATACAGGGACCATAAAGAGAATTGCATTAAAGTTAATACAAAAGTCAGGAAAATGTCTTCGGCAAGGGACACTGGCTATTTGGCAGATGCACTGCTGGGAGCAATTGAAGGCTCTCAGTGTGACCAAAGTGGGCGCGCCCCTTTCTGTGGCTCTCTCTTTTTCTTGCATTTAAATAGTTTTTATCCTGTCTCCTTCCCCCTCACTTATCCTTGTGATTTCTTTGACTCATTTTCCTTCTCCCTTATGGCCTCCAGTGCCCTCTGTTCTCCAACCAGCGCTCTCACTCTCCTTCCCTCCTTTGTCGCACTCTACCCTTGTGTGCAGGAGACAGGGAGAGGAGGAAGGACCAACAAACATCTTCCTGCCCTTCCATACGTTCCTTCCATCTTTACCCTTTTCTTCACTAACATTCCCACATTTGTATTGCACTCCTTGATGCTCTTCCCTCTCCCAGAATCTCTGTTATTAGCATAGAGTCAGTGCTCCCAAGCACAGAATTTGGAAACCACAGAATATTGCTAGACTCCTCTACAGCTCCGGTGTAACACTGGAGTTCTCAGATTCTTTTCTACCTATGCCAGGTCATTTAGGAGAATGCTTTCAAAAAATGCAGTAACCTGCCTGTTTGGACACTAATACCATGGTGTTTTTGTTATTATAGCTCTGTAGTATAGTTGAAGATCAATGGAATAGAAGATACAGAGACAAACCCACATAAATACAATCATCTCATACTAGACAAAGGCACCACAGATATACATTGGAGAAAAGACAGCATCTTCAACAAATGGTGTTGGTAAAACTGGAAAATCCATATGTCGCAGAATAAAACTAAACCCCTATTTCTCACCCTGCACAAAACTCAACTCACAGTGAATCAAAGACATAAAAATTAGATCAGAAATACTGAAACTGCTAGAAGAAATTATAGGCCTCACATTCCAACATTTCAGCTCAGGAATGAACATCCTTAGCAAAGCTCCTAAAGCACAAGAAGTAAAATTTAAAAATCAATAAACAAAATGGCATCAAATTTAAAAGCTTCTTCACAGCAAAGGAAACCATCAAGAGTATGAAGAGAGAGTCTACAGAATGGGAGAAAATCATTGGTTGCTCCTTAGGAGAGAAACTACACCTCAGATAAGGCATTAATTTCCAGGATATACAAAAAACTCAAAAAGCTTAACACCAAATAAATAAATAAATGGGCAAAGAAATTAAGCAGACACTTCTCAAAAGAAATATAATATGAACAGTCAACAAGAATAAGAAAAAATGTTCAACATCCCTAGCAAATAGAGAAATGCAAATTAAAACTACACTGAAATTTCATCTTATTCCAGTCAGAATGGATATTACCAAGAATAGAAATAACAACAAATGTTGCTGAGGATATGGGGAAAAAAGGTTCACTTATACATTGTTGGTGGGTGTACAAACGGTGCAACTACTCTACAAAGCGTATGGAGATTTCTCAAAAAACGAGGAATGGAACCACCACTTGACCCAGCTATCCCACCACTGGGTATATATCCAAAGGATTTAAAATCAGCATACTACAATGATGCAGCCACATTGATGTTTACAGAAGCACAATTCACAATATCTAAGCTATGGAGCCAACCTAGGTGTGCCCTTCAACAGATGAATAGGTAAAGAAAATGTGGCATATATACATAATGAAATATCACTCAGACATAAAGAATGACTTAATGACATTTGCCAGTAAATGGATGAATTTGGAGACTATCATGCTAAGTGAAATAAGCCAGTCCCAAAAAATCAAAGGTCACATGTTTTCTCTGATATGTGGAAGGTAACTCACAATAAAGTGGGGTTGGGGGAGGACTGAAATTCAGTGGAGTAGAAAAAGGGAAATGAAGGGAAGGGACGAGAGATTTGATAAGGAAAGATAGTGGAATGAATCTGACATAACTTTCCTATGTACATGCATGAGTACACCATAGTGAATCTCACCATAGAGAACATCCACAAGAAATTAATATAAGAAATACTATGGGTAAAATGGTAGAAAGATCAATATAGGGAAGAGAGTAGCGGGTGGAGAGAGGGAAGGGAAGTAGAGATACTGGGATCCGAGTTAGAATAAGAAATATTCTTTTATGCTTTTATAAGTATGTCAAAAATACTTTCTACTGTCATGTATAACTCAAAAGAACCAATTAAAAATAATGCAGTAACCTAACATTTTCTTAGCATTTTTAAAAACATAGAACTCTGGAATATTCAGTTGCCGTGCTGAAAAGGAATAAAGATGTAAAATACACTAGGCAAAGGGTTTCATTCTCTCCTTTGTTTTCCCTAAATGTCCCTAAGTGCATTCCCTCTTTCCCTCCAACCTGCCATGAAACCAATCCTTTGCTAGTCTTATTCTTCTTTGTGCAGATCCCCAAACCCTCTCAGAATGACTGAAACATACTGCATTACCAGCATAAGCCAGATGAATGATGCAGGCAGGAATTACCAGAGAGCTTCTTGACAAAGACACAACGCAGCACACAAAAGGTCTCATTCAATGCCCCATCAGGAAGCCGTATAAGTTACAGCTTCATAAATATATGGAGATTATTGCAACATATAAAGTATCTGATACTACTTCCCACATCAAATATGCTTAGGTAGGACTTTACAGAGCAGGCGGTGACCTGGCAACACAGATTCTTCAAATTCCAGAAAAGCAATTTGGTTTTCTTCAGGTATTCCATGCTTTTATATTCAACCTGTGAGCTATCAGTAAAACTTCGTAGGTAAATCTGGTTTGTCACCTTTTTATCACGTCCCCTAGATATAATACATGCTCCCTGGCATACAGCATATGTTCCCCAAATATCTGGTGAATAAATGAGTTACGTAAACAATCAACCAACCAACCAATGTTAAGTCTAACACAACAGAAGTCCTAGCTGGAGGAAACTATTATCACACACTGAGGGACTCTGAAAACTTCCCCTAGGTTTCTGACACTGTCGTCTAATCATAAGGTCAACATAGAATTTCAGAGGTAACTTGTCTCCAAGCACTAGAATGTGAAGAGGGGATGCTTTGGCCAGGGATACTGCACAGTCAGATGTGATAACTAACAGAACACCAAATGAGGAAATAGAAAAAAAAATCAGAAAAGTGGACAAGAGTTCTAAAAAAAAAAAAAAAAAAACACACACACACACAATGCCCTAGACAAATTAGTCAATCTTTCTGTTTGTTCCCAAGGTTGCTTGTACCTACACCATTATCACAGAATGTCTTGTCCTACAATTATGCTCTTTCAGAGGCTTCTGAGTCATACTGGGAAGTAAAGACCTCATCCTGAAACACCAAGATTTCCCAGGCAAGCAAGAAAAAGCCTCCAGAATGGACTCACTCCACAGGCCAGGAACAGGGTTGGAATTCTACCTTGGATAAAGGAAAGAGGAGCCATGACCAGTTAAGCTGTGTCCGAAAAACAACCAAGGAAGCCCCATCGCTATGGATTCACCACTGAATTCAGGGACCAGGTCAACAGTTTCTCAAAACAGGGATTGCAAGTCACCCCATGAAGCCAGACTAGAAATTTGTTATTTATTGCTTTGATTCTCTTAATAATTTTTTAAGAATCTATTTCAGTATGTATCACCAACAGTGTTCCAGAAATTGGAATTCACTGAAGTTCAAAACTATCAGAGTTTTGTGTTTTATTTTTTTCACATTGACACCATTAATATCACAGGACTGGGATGATCGCCTCTCTAGAAAACAACTCCTTAGAAACCTTTAGAGCATCCTGGGTTAACCTGCAACATCACCACCGCTAACACTGTAGCCAGTTTAATAAATGCCCTGAACTCACCTGAAAAGGAGTCAACCCATGAAGAAAAAACTTTGACAGCCCTAGCACATTTTATGTTTCAACCTAAATCTGACTTAGGCTCAAATATCTAAAACCCAGTAGTGGGAAAAGAAAAATAAAAGTAACTATTAATGGGCTTTAAGATTTGCTAGCCCAAAATATGGCACCCTGGCATTTGAGAAAACAGGAGAGGCAAAAAGGTCTTTCCCGTGTCCTCTTACCCTTCTCCCACAAAGCAATTCACGAAATTTGTGAGAAATTTTCTTACTTCTCCTGAAGCAGATCTTTAGATTCTCCTGTGAGAGATACCCTCCCTACATGCAAAAGAAAGAAACCAAAGACAAGTGATGCCAAGAAGAATCTGAACACACTGGCCTTGGTAGATGCTGCTCCACCCTCATCCCCCCATTATTACTATCAGATCAAATCCACCTTGTCCACAGTTTAATAGGTTCTTCAGGTCTTCAGTTCCTTGCAAAGCCTCCCTTCCCATGTAAAGCTCAAGCAAATTTCTATGTTCTCTCTTGCTGTCTTTTGTTAGAGTGGCCTCAGCCACCAATCTAGGAGGTATAAGAAAAACACATTTTTCCTCCCCTGCACTACTTTTAAGCAATCCCTAGATATTACTTCTACTATTATGTCTGTATATAAAAAGACCTAGACATTTTCTAACAATCAACAAACAGGGTTTTCTACTAAGAAGGAATTAGAGAAAAGATGGTATGTTTTAATCTTTTTTTCCTTAAATTTCATTTTCAGCTTTCCAGCAACAAGGTTTCCATAAAAATAGCAGCTTCATAATTTTGGTGTTATCCAAACATCATTACAAGTCATTTCCAGAAAAAAGAAAAAAAAAAAAAAAAAAACAGTTGCATTTGCCGTCTGCATTCACTACCTAAAGTTCTATAGCTGTTTTTGTGCTGCAGTACCAAGGGTTGGCAAGGAGTGGGGGGACATCTGTTATCTCCTAAAGCCAGCTCTCTGAGTGCCCTTTCCCTCTGCCTTTCATTTTCAATAGCTTTTCTAGATTGATTCTCTGTTCACTTTCACCACCACTTTAGCATCTTTAGATTTCTTCTGTCCTCATCTCATAAACTGTGTTTTTAGGAAGGATAGAAAAATAAGAAAACACTTCCTTCCACAGTGTGTGTGTGCATGTGTGCAAATGATTTCCAAATGAGAACTCAAAATCAAATAAATAGTCAAATACCTCTTGCAAAAGAATGAGAACAGATTGATGGAGTGGCCCTCACCACCACTTCCACTGCTTACCAGAAAGAGAGAGCCCAGGGATCCACTCCATCCCTAGATCCAGCCAAGCCCTCTTAAACAAAGCTCCTCCCAACATAGGGACTAGGTGGAAGCCTCCAGAGACATCACCTCCCCTTATTTTCATAGTTTACAAGGATAAAGCAATTACAGCTTCAGTCGTTCATGAATAAAGCCTCTTTAACATTTTAATGAGAACATTAACTCAGCTTCACTTGGTTTGGACTTCCTAGAAAGACTGTTAGCCTTAGAGAAAGTTTCTTTAAAAACCAATAATAAAATTGCAGGCTTCCCTCTGCCCCACAGGGCATGACTGGGCCACAAGCACTGGCTGAATCATCTCCCTCCTGAACTAGCCCTTAATTTTTTGATAAGACTACAGTTTGGTCTGCGAGCGAAGATCTGAGGCAATACCTTCCTCTGGGTGATGTTTGTATGCTTGTGTGTACTCACTCATTTTATATCAGCCTTGTCTCCTAATTCCCCTTTTATGTTATACACAGCTTGAGTGCAATGTATGACTTAATAAATGTTAAATCACACTTTTCTGTTATTTTCCCTTAATCATTTTCTACAGCCTCTGTTCTCTCTCACAATGTGACTGATTTCACCAAGGCTACCACCCTGCCATTCGCCTGGAGGCCCATTAAATTCAGTAAGCAACCAACAGAGCTTCAGAAGCCAAAGGTGAACAAGAAATAATTCCCAGACTCAGTGACTTAACATGAATTCCTGACTCATCCTCTGAACAAAATCCAGAGCACAGTGAATGAAAGAGTTTGTCACCTTGAAAACCATGTAGGAGAGAAGAGTAAAGCTCAAGGAAATTAATATTCAAGGCATGTGTGCATTCACCTCTTCAAACATTTGCTGAGCCTACTATGCAGCAGATACTGTTCTAGGTACTGGGAAGAACAGCCCAGAAAAATTCAGACCAGACCCCTACTCCCTCTGAACTTATGTTCTAGTGGGTGAGAGAGGTGATGAGCAGGATAAATAAATAAGAGGGCAACAAGTGCTATAAAGAAAATACAACAGTTGTGATAAGAGAAACTTGTTAAATTGGATGAAAATTTAAAGCCAAGCCAAGCAAAAATCTATAGCAGAATCCTTAAGGTCATGAAAAGACACAGAGGAAGCATGAATGCATATTACTAAGCAAGAGAAGCCAGTCACAACAGGCTCCATATGCTAAGATTCCACCTACATGGCATTCAGGAAAAGTAAAAACTATAGAGACAGTGAAAGAATCAGGGGTTTCCAGGGGCTTGGGGGAAGGGAGGGATGAACAGGTGACCGAAGAGGCTTTTTAGGTCACAGCTACTCTATATGACACTACAGTGTTGGGTACATGACATTATGCATTTGTCCAAACCCACAGATTAGAAGACAACAAGAGTGAATTCACACATGAGCTATGGGCATTGAGCAATAATGATGCATCAATGTATGTTCCTCAGTTCTAATAAATGCACCACTCTGGTAGGAATGCTGATTGTGGGGGAGGCTTATACAACACTGGGGGGACCTGGGTAATATTTGGAAAACCTATGTACTTCTCATTAAATTTTGCTGCAAACCTAAAATTCCTCTTAAAAAAAATAAAGTCTACTTTTTAAATGTTTAAGGTATGGAAAAAAAGTGCCGAGTCCAGCTCTGCTAGAATCTAACGAATGGGAACACACGAGCTGGCATGAAGGTACACCAGGTAGGTTGTGGATAGAAGTGTGACTTTCAGTTTAAAAGCGCCAAGAAGGCATTGAAACGTTTTAGACAGGAATTGTCTTAATGTTTTTACATTTTTAAAAGTTCACTCTGGCTACTGGGTAGAAAAGAGATTATAGAGAGGCAGACCACAGAGGCTGCTGATGGTGGTGGTCTGGGTCTAAGGAGACTGCATTAGAAGAAAAGTGGAAGAATCTGAAAGATGTTTTTAAAGAACAGCTGACAGAATTGGTGATGGATAAATTGAATGGGAGGGATAAGGAGAAAAGAAATTCTGAATGGGAAGAGACACCATGCACTGATAGGAAAATGATCCTTCTTAAAGACAAGCTATGAAGACCAAAGGGGTGGCATGTGCCATATTGTAGACCTAGGGATGAGGGAAGTGATAGGCATATTCAAGTCCACCAAAAGAACTCAAGTTCAGCTTGCTTAATTTCTACCTCAATGGAAATAGCAAATGCATCTGTACATACTCATGCACATGTAAACACATTATTTTAAACACCATTTTTGCAATTCTGAGAAAAGTTTAAATCGTTGCAACAATCTTTCAAGGAATAGGGAGAAAGGATTGTTGCTCTTATTGATGTCCTGATTACTACGCAACAAACATGAGGGCAAATGAGGTGACCAGTCTCACTGACACTGCAAGTCATCACACAATCAGAGCAAGAAGAGCAATCGCACCATCCTCACAGCCTCTGTGCACCTCCCAGAGCACCTCCCAGGACACCTGCAGGCACTGCTTGGATCTGAGAACATACATTCCTGAGGACTTAAGGTTTTTGAGGTGCTGCTCTTACCTTTCCTTTGCCTGATCCCATCACAGATGCTAGTTAAATAATCCACAAAATGGATTATGTAAAACAAAAAAACAAAATCAATGGCACTAAAGCAAACCTTACAGAGAGCAAATCAAATATTAGAGTGCAATGTGACACAGATTTTTAAGCATACATTTTAATTATGAACAACATCGCACAAGCACATCAGAAACCCTCCCCAGGGCCACAGAGGCAGGATCCCTTATAAAGGGAAGGGCTCACTAACCTAAGAGTATTGTTGTATGTAGCCGCCTCTGGAATTCCTCATCAATTATTTTCTCAAAGAATATCAAAAGCACTGAAAAAATTTTAGAGAAAGAAAAAACAAAACCACTAGAACCAAAGAATCACAGCCCTGGTCTTTGTAACATTATTTAAAGAAGTAAAATTTAATTAGACGGGATTACCTCTGAAATAACACAGATCTTACTTAGAGAAGACAAGCGTCAAGGGCAGGCCCCAAGATCCTGGACACATTGTCCTGTCTGCACACCACCTGTCCACCTTTTAAAAACAGGCTTCCAGTTCTCACCTGCCAGGCACTTCCTCAGGCATCTTGCACCCTACCTCACCACAGTTTGCATATTGAAAGAGAAACCATGAGGGGGTATCCACCTCTGTGTTTGGCCCGTGAGTCATACATTTTTGTTCCTAGGAAATGTGGGTTGTTTGTTTTCTTGTTGATCTGCAGACTTCCTCTCTGCTGTTTTTCTCTGATATTTTCCCAAAGGCCCCCTTCCACTGTAAGCACAGTTCCACTAATGGGCAACTGGTGACTTCATAGGATGACAGCTATGGGTTCCCTCAGGAAATGAACTGAGAACATCCAAAGAAGGTCCAGGGGAAAGGAGTTTGAAATGCCTCATGAGCTGCACCCTAGCCTCTAAGCTAAAGATTTAAAATATTACCTTCAGGACTAAGCACCTGGGGGGTCATGTGTATTAAAACAGAGTAATTTTCATCCACTATTCACGATCCTGCTTTAACAGAGGCATTTTAAGTGATATGCTCCACACACACACAAGAACAGAGTTGATAAACACGTGGGTCACCCTCTGAAACTGCCCACAGGGCATCACACCTGGCCCTTCATCCAGGCCCCGTCTCCCTGTGTATTCTGCTCTTTTTACTGCCTGAATCCTTTACATTCTTAACTCTCTTTTCCCATATCATTAAAATGTTTTTCCCTTTTTGGTAGTATGGTGATTGTAGTTTGCAAAGGGAGTACAGGAGACAAAGATGGCAAGAGGAAAAGCAAACTGGGCCTGACTCAGAGGGGACCTGACCCAGAGAGGATGAGGACCGGCTGAGGCAGGAGGCCTGGAGAGCAGATAAGCACGGGTGGGAGTAGCCCCAAGTAAGCAGACAGTCAGAAACCAGGGTGGACCCAAGGAGGCGGCCTTCGACACCACTGCAAGACATCTCAGGGTCCCTCCAGAAGCTAGAACAGAAGGCTACAGGATGTCAGTGGCATGACCAGCCACTGGAAGCGGCAAACATTGAACTGAGAACATCCAAAGAGGGTCCAGGGGAAAGGAGTCAAGAATAAGGCAAGCACTGACACACTTTTCCCTTTATTCTCAAAACAACCTCTCTCTAGAGCCCTATTTCCCTTCTTCCCTTCACAGCTTGAGTCCATGTCAAACGCCCTATTATCCTCACTTGACACCTGACATTATGAGGTACCAATGATCACAGTGAAGATCCTGAAAAAATGTTTATACAATTACACACTCTATCTCCCTCTCCAAAGCATTCTTCAAATCTATCATGTCTTTTAATTCTGACAACAATGTGACATAAGACTATTAAATAAATCCAGGTCCCAAAGAGACTCAGAATCTTGTGCAATTCCACACAAGTGAGAGAATCTACATTCAGATCCTGATCTTATTCTTTTTTTAAAAAAGTTTTTTTGGTTGTAGATGGACTCACAATATCTTTATTTATTTTTATGTGGTGCTCAGGATCGAACCCAGTGCCCCACACATGCAAGGCAAGCACTTTACCACTGAGCTACATACAGCCCTAGCCCCAGACCCTGATCTACTGATGTGAGGTCCTGTGACTTCCAGAATACATCATTAGACTATTTTTTCTCTTATTGTTTATACAGCTATCCCTGGCTTATAGCAGTTCAACTTAACAATTTTTTTGATGGTACAATGATGTGAAAGTGTTCCTTGCAGAATTTGTACTTGGAATCTTGAATTTTGATCTTGGGCTAGTGATATGTGTTACCATCCTCACTTGTGATGCTGGGCAGCAGCAGTGAGCCTCAACTCCTAGTCAGCTACAGAATCACTCCAGTTTAGTCACTGCTCCTTACCCTGTCACCTAGCTATGGTGTTCAGTAGGTTGAGTGCACTAAATGCATTTTCAACTTAAGATGATTTTCAAATTACCATAGGTATACAGTGACACAACCCTGTCATATTCAAGGATTATCTCTACTACATATTCTACTAATCGAGACATCTCTACTTCAGACTATTTGGTAGACTATTTCCTTGGAAATCTACAAGATGCTACAGTAAATGCTGCATGTACAACATAGCGAGGAGGCTGGAGAGGGAAAGCTACCATCTCGTAAAGGGTTGGGGAAGAAAGCTTGCCTTCAGTTCATCATCAGGATCAATATTACCAACATAGCACCAATATGCCATTATTTAAAAAAATCAATTCTCTAACTACAAATGATTTAGTTTATTCTTATAGCTAATCACTATTTTCAAAAATTTTAAAGAAATTTTCTCCATTTAAAAGAAATTTTATCCATCTAAAATAACTGTACTGAGACATTAAGCTAAAATTTAAGTCATGTGGTTTTATCAAGTACCTTTGTTATGTATCATATTATCCTATCATTCATATTTTCTATTAATTCAGATCTGCCTCTTCTTATAGAGTGTGGCATTAAATTGGTTTTCAAATATTTGTTTGGTAGATGGATTCATAAATGAATCCATGTGTGCATAAATTAACAATACCAGTCAATGCGAGCATCAAATAACACTTGCATCAGGTAGGATGGGCCAGCCCTGGGCTTAAAAATCCCACAGATTCAGGTCTAGCTGTTTGTCAGTCATATTGCCACTTGATTCCAAGTTTTCTCCATGAATGAAATGAGGATAATACCGAGTACCACTCAGGCCCAAATGAAGTCACAGACTTGTTATGTGATCAAGATTACATATGTTAATGTAGGTTATTTATCTCCCCTCATGTGCTAGCTCACATTTACCATGACCCCTTACAAAACATCCACCTTAATAAAGGTGTCTCAGTATACAAAACCTTGTTGTAAAAGTAATGGCTAAACATCAGGTTTATTTACAATGACACTCAATTTCCCCCTCTACTAGCATCAAACTTATCTATTTACAGCCTAGAGATAAGTTGTTATGCACACCAGGTGTTCAATAAATTTTGATGACTTTGGAATAAATATCCCAGAGAACTGAAGCTCACTCTTTTAGGCACCAATACTGTTTATATTTGAAAGCTTTCAAAAATATATTATACCATTTAAACACTACTCTATAACATAGAAGGTGCGAAAAAAGAAAACTTTTTTTTTTTTTGCGATCATCAACATGAAATTAGACTTAGCACTAATTTTTATCTAGATTAAAAAAAGATAACTCCTAGAATTTTTTCTAATCCACTAGATTTGCCCACAGTCAATTACTATTGGAAAGGATCCCAGATTGCTATGCTATGGTCCTTCCTTTAATTTCTTCCTGTGGTCAGTACCTTCATCCCTTGAGAGATGGGAGACATGGGGAATGAACAAGATCAAGTCCCTGTCATCTTCAAAGAATTCACCAAAAACACTTCACAGCCATTCCTCATCTGTGGCCTCATGACACATAAACTGGTGTGAGTTGTAAAGACAGCCTCTAGTCCAACAAAGACTGCTGTCTCCCTGAAGTCTCATACATAACAGCTCCTCAAAAAAACATTTACAAAGTGAATTAACAGAGTAAACGGTATGCAAATTTTGTAATTACTATTTCCTATTTGTAGGCTTTTGCCTAATCCATGGCTAGGACTTGGGGCTGTACTTCATCTGCATCTGCACAGTAAGGCATCTGGGTTAAATTATCCCAAGATCCTTTCCAATAGTAATCTTCTATACCCTATGTTTGTAAACACATATATATGTTTCAGATGATAGAGCTGCTGGAAATATGACCACCTGATAGGCGAGGTACTGGTGGCTATAATGAACAAACAATGCATCCTATGCCCTCTAATATGGATATCCCATCAAGAAGGTATTATCTTTATTCCGAAGCAACAAACAGAAAAAGAATTAGCTCTCTTATTTCTTTCTCTCAGTACTAATACCATATATAAGGTAGAAATATTGAACTTAGAGTGTAAACATATTGATCCTTTTTTTCCTGTGTCAAATGTTGTTAATAAGTGAAAAACCCTCATATATCTCAAAAGAAGTCAACTGAGTTCAAGCAAATAAAAATCTTAAGGAATTTTTTTCTAATTCCTAAATACAGTGTTTTCATTGACCCTTTATATTCCTAACTATTTCTTCAAGTGCCACCTAATTCCTATATTAATTTATTAGCACATCTGTTTAAATAATACTAGTTTCAGTCTTTGAAAAGAAATTCAATCTGATTTCCTTAAACTAGTCTAAATTTATTAAACTGAAACTTCTAAGAATTCATGAGTTTTCCACTGAAAAAAGTGGATACTTTGCCTTTCTCTCCCCCCCCCCCGCCCCCGCCTTCTTTTAACAGATCTGCCAATAGAACCCTAGGGAACTCTAACATTGGGGCACAACCCCAGTTCTTTTTTTATTTTGTTTTGAGACAGAGTCCCCTTAAGTTGCCTGACTGGCCTCAAACTTGAAGTGGTATTCCTGCCTCAGCCTCCCAGGTAGCTAAGATTATAGGCATGTGCCACCATGATGGCTGGAAGTAAATACTTTCAAATAACAAGTCAATTATATGTTAACTGCACACCTAGGAAGGCATCATAAGACTGTTCACCAGAGACCAGAGTCAAAGGAAACCATGGACAGTTGTCTCCCAGTAGAAGGGAGTTTCTTTAATTCAATTCTACACAAATTCAAAGTATACTTCCCTCAGACACTATACCTATTCTAATACGGATATGAACATGAATAAAATATGTAATACCAGGTATGTAAGAGCAGTGACATTAGAAAATGATTGCCCATGACTGAATCCCAACTTTACCCTAAAAAAGATATAAAACTTGGGTAAGTTACTTAGCCTTCCTGATTTGGTATCCTTATCTGAATATTGGTGAGGGTTATAGTGTCAACCTCATAGCATTGTTGTTAGGTTAGCATTATTAGGTAAGTTATTACTCCAAAAGCATTAAAAGTGGTTCCTGGCACACTATGTATTCATGTTAGTATCATCCCAGTTATCCTTATTGTGAATATATAACCCACGGCCTAAAAAAATTCATTGTTTTCTTTTTAATAAACTTGAAACTATAACAGATCCTAGGCCCTTCAGTAGATGAGTGGATAAAGAAAATGTGGTATATATACACAATGGAATATTATACAGTAATAAAAGAGAATAAAATCATGGCATTTGCAGGTAAATGTATGGAGTTGGAGAAGATAATGCTAGGTGAAGTTAGCCAATCCCAAAAAACTAAATGCCAAATTTCTTATCTGATATAAGGAGGCTGATTCATAGTGGGGTTGGAAGGGAGAGCATGGGAAGATTAGACAAACTCTAGATAAGGTAAAGGGGTGGGAGGGGAAGGGAAGGGGCATGGGGGTAGAAAAGAGGGTGGAAAGACATGAGCATTATAACCCTAAGTCCATGTATGAAGACACGAATGATGTGAACATACTTTCTACACAACCAGAGATATGAAAAATTGCGCTTTACAGGTGTAATGTGAACTGTAATGCATTCTGCTGCCATGTATAACAAATTAAAATTTAAAAGAATGAAATGAAAGGACAAAAACATACTCAAAAATCATTTTTTTCAGATTTCATCAATATTCCTGCATCTTCCTGACAAATCCTAACTATATTCATTGCTCAGACAGGTAAAAATAGAGGTGAGTGGAAGTGGAGAGAGATGATGTAAAGAAACAATCACATGAAAGAGGAGAGAGAGAGAGAGAGAGAGAGAGAGAGAGAGGGAACACTTCTGGGTTATACTGAGCCACAAGAAAGGCAGGAGGGGAGATAGGGAGGGAACACCTACCCTGCTCCTCTCCCTTCTCTCCCCAGTAAGCCCTTCCTCATGCACTGAGCTTCCATGCTCATCTTCTCCTAACTATTTCTGTGCATCTCCTTCTACTGTTTATACTTTTTTTGTAGAAAATTAGATGTAGAAAGGACCTTAGAAATCACTTAATCCAATTTTCTTTGTTTATGCATGAGAAAAATCAAGAGCCAGTGAGACAAAGACTCGCCCCCAGTTGTACAACTCTATAATGGCACACACAAAATTAAAACTGGACTCCCTGAGTCTGTGCTTTCTCCCTTAGGACAACAAAATGAATATATTTACCAAAATGTAGTCTGGCTGGCCCTTATCCCATTTGGCAGATATATAAATTTTTCCCTTGGGAAGAAAATCTTGGAGAAATATTTTTAAATGAATTAGTAAAAATATTACTGTTTTTAATTCAATAAACATGTTTTATTATTAACTTTATTGCCTGCTAAGCCTGAAATTAGGTTTTTCTATGCTTGGGCAGGTCCTGCCTAACCAATAACAGGACAACCAGATTGCAATTAAACAGATATTCCCACTTGGGCCATCACACACACACACACACACACACACACACACACACTCATTCATTCACACTCACACAATATCAAGAGGCACTTAATCAAAACAAAGTTCAAGCCCATTCTCATTGTCACTAGTCTAGCTTATGTAGGAGGAGGAGGTAGTGAACATTTAAGATTAGGCTATCCTAATACAGAAACTTGATTTATTTTCCAGAGGATGAACAACTTTCTTGCCATTGCTTCCTGTGCTATTTTTACCCCAACAGCAAAAGGCAGCTGATGGAATATATTCAACAAGCCTTTGCATCTGGCTTCTGAATGTCTAGAACATGCTTTGTCCAAACCAGGTACGTGGCATCCTAAATGGGCATCATTCCTTCCTCCCAGGATTCAACTGCATAGTGGAAGACTGAGGCTCGGAAGCTAGAGCCTTTTTAATAATGTATTGAAAACAGTCTGTTTTTCTGTAACATAACTCAGATCCTTAAGATTAAGAATCCAACTAAAACATTTTGAAAGAGGTAGGGAAAGTCCCTCTCTCTCCTCTTTCATGTGTTTGCTTCCACTCTCCCCTGTCCTTATCTGTGGCCTCAGGAACATCCTTTCTCTCCTCTCATTCACTTCACCATGCAGGGTTTAGACAGTATGAACTCACTGTGATGAAGGGAAAGGTTTGGGCAGTCTCTTCACAGTTGTTTAGACCACAGGAACTTCTGATTCTGGACCACTAAAAATAATTCCCTTCTATTGTCCAAAGAGGTGTTTACTTTTTGTGAATGAACTTTGCATAAAGCTAGCTTATTAGAACTATGCTTGGTAAATATTATTTATGTGGCTCTGTCCCTGACTACTATTATGTGTTTTGTTTTTCCTTTTCTCTCACAGGAGATGCAGGCTGGCTACCATGGGCGGACGCAGTAGTGGATGCCATTCTCACTCATAGGAAATTCAATAATAGGAAAGGCAGTACCCATTGTTACAAAAAAAAAAAAAAAAGCAAAAATCAAGAGTTCAAAGCTCAAGAAGAGTTGAGGCAAGATTTGAAAGTTTCTAAGGAAGGAAGGAAAAAAAATTGCTGCATCCTCCTACCCTGCATGCCAGCCAGCAGCAGCAGCTCAGTCTCTCCAGATGCCTCTCAGAAAAGAGAAATGCCACAAATGTAACAGGAGTTGAGATCCTGGGGGAGCCAATTAGATTTAAGCTGCTTTCAAAATTCTGTAAAGAGAAAAAAAAAAAAAAGCATTAGAAAAAAACTGGCACTTGAAATGACATTTTACATGTTCTGCTTAGGGCCTGTGGAATACTACTCATATAATGGCTAGTTGTCATGCTTATAAAATAAACCTTGGATTTTTAATAGAATTGAATTACTAGCTAGTAAAACAAACAGCTTCAGAAGGAGAATGTGGCACATCAAATCTAATAGGTACCTCAACCTTTATCTTTGGAACTGTCAGCCAAAACAGGCGAATTAGGTCAAGGTCAATGGCAGATGCTTGCTGAGAAACTCTCCTTCTGTGGCTGGCTGCTGTGCACTCTTCTGAGGTTCTTACAACTATCCAGCAAATCCTTGGTGAAGGGGGCTGAATTGCATGAGGTATTTTCAAGCATCCTACCTCCCCCACTGGCCATGGAGCTCCTCAGTGGCCTCCAGATAAACCTGTGACAGGAGAGGCTAGGGTTGCAGAGGAAGGCATTAGAGTATCTCCACAGTTGCAGAAGTAGGCCCAGGGTTTTAGCTGATGATGGGAAGAGGGAACTGGTATCCCTAACTCCTGGATCTCTCCAGGCTCACTAAACTAATGAAATAGTGATTTCTGAGTTCAGTATATCCTCTCCTAATTAAATGCAAAGCAGTGTATCAAAAACAATAGAACCAAAAGACAGAGATTTAAAAGTAGACCAACTCCAATTAGGTTTCTGAGATGGTTTCTCTTCCTTCCAGGATGAAGCAGTCACATTTCCATCTCCAAGGATGATTGGAGGCTCAATCAGACAACCCCCTTAAGTCATCCATTCACTCTTTCACCATATCTTTAATATAGCATGGAAGTAATTATGTCTAGGAAACTAACAGAGAGGTCAAGTAAGCATGCTCTCTTAAAAGCATTCCAAGACTATATGTTCTAACACATAGGTGAATATTATGGCTGTATTGCCTCAACTTATATTTCCCACTAGAAAGAATGGTTATTTTGCTGCTTCTGGCAAGATTGTTGTCTCAACTACTCAATCATTTATTATTAAACATGAAAAAGACAAATCATACTGCCTCCACAGAGATCACCCCATAAACTAATGAATATACATGTCTGTGCAGAAAATAACCTCACCTGCCCAAACTGGATTATCTATGGGGTCCACCTTAAATGTCCACCAACTCCGTGAGGTTGTTCCAACCAGAAGCAATATCACACTCTCTTGAACACCTAGGTCCTTCTCTCTCTTCAGTTTTAGACATTGTCATATTGTCCTCTTAAATTCTTGGGGCAATGTTATTTTAATGCCTGGTAAAAGTAATACATGTCACAATATGTCAAATTCCTTACTCTTGTGTGGTAAACAAAAGTATCTCTGTTATTAAGGAATCCAAGTGATTATGAAGGACTTCCCCTAGCCCTGCTTGATGGGACACTATAAATGAAGCAAATAAAAGCATGTTTAAAGTAAAGATGAAGATGAGCGAAAGTCTGAAGTCTCGGGATGTTTCCTAGCACTGATATGTAAAATACAGTATATTCTGATGAACTTTTGAGTGGTCATGAAAGGAAATTGGAACTTTTTTTAAAACATCATCATCAATCCCCCCAATAGCACCTCTAATCCACACCAGTGGTTATAGTAATTAGGAGATAATAATATCTTTGTTTTTGAGGCCTTGGAACTCCTCTGAGGACTACCACTCTAAAGAGAACAGGTCATCTTCAGAAGCAATTGAATTCCCTTGTTTGCATTTATCAGGCTGGATGATATGAACTCTTTAGAGAGAAGGGAAAAAGAAAAGAGCTCAATTGAGCCAATGTTTCTCCATGCATAGTAGCTATAGTCAAGCACAGACGCTGACAAGCTAAGTCTTTCCATGGATTTTTTGGAATGATATTTTTTCCTAGATAATTACAAAATGGGAATTTTATATACTATAATCAAACTAGTATATATACACATATGTGTTTATACATATACACACACACATATATATATACACATATATACGTACATATAGATCATGATCATAGCTAAAAAAATCAAAGAAATAGTATTTAGGATGTCTCTTTAGAGGTGATAGTTTTTAGATATTACTATTCCTTAAGCATGTGCTTTCCTTTTGGCCTCATTGTGTAAATTATGCTGCTCTTCCTTAATTTCCCAGGATCCCCAAGGTCATTCTCCACGGTGTGGTGTTTGCTTTAAATACAACTTGGTGCCAGAGAGTCTGTCTCAGCTTTCAAGTTCACTCGGATGACACTTTCCCACACTGTCTCTCTTCATATTTCCCTACATCCAGATCTAGTCTATCTGCATTTTCTGCAAGAAGTTTCTCTCCCCAGTAATTGCATACTGCCTCTTGCATAGTTTCCTTCTCCCCTGGGTAGGTTGCTGCCAGGAAGGCAGAAGAGAGGAGGAGCTTTTGGATGCTAATGAGGCCTCAGTGCAGGACTCAGAGCTAATGGTGAGGAGCTGAGTGTGGTTTCTCTGGGGAGCCCAGGTGAGTGAAAGTGTAAGGGCACAGCTGAGAGTCATTTGGGCACCTTGCTGTTAGCCTACAGCAGGTATTCCAGGACCTGAGCAGTAACCTATTAATGGCATACATAATGAAGAAATGAGTCATTGTACTTGGCAATTCAGACTCTGAGCTATGTAAGGCCTTAATTCAATAGGAAATTCTGGAAGAAAAGCATTAAATGGTGACAGATTTATTTTCATTATGGTGCTCGTGGTGGGATTAAAGGCTAATGAATTATAGACATCTGTATTCCTCTGCTGTTTTCATCTTTCTGGACTTTGAGATGACTGTGAGCTCAACTGGAGCTCAGCCAGTGTTGCCTCCGGGGCATTCTGGAGAGTGAGAGCCCCCTGGCCTGAGGAGAGGTTTACCCATTACTTACCAGACCAACCTAGATCAGGATTTGCAAAAATTTGCCAAAGCTTTTTAGAAAACCCAGAGGGGAAACACCAAAAAATATGTGTGTGTGTGTGAGTGTGTGTGTTACATGGTTTAACACTCCGAAATCTGCAATTGTAAGTGAAGTGTCAGCCATCATACATTAATCAAGTGTAACAGGGGTGGGAGGTGGATGGGTAGGTTCTTTGTCTCGAAAATTTGAAGAATGAAATCCACATACACAAGGGTGAGAGCAAAGTAACAGGATTTTTTAGAGTAATGGAAAGCAGAGCTTCCAAAGAAGGGGTCCCAAGAGAGGGAAGTCAACAGGTATCTGTTGTCTAGGGGTTTCTATGGGCTTGATCTGTGCCTATAAATGTTTGGTGGAATATAGGATTTAGAAAGGGAGTCAATAAACTCTATTTTGCCGTCTTCAGCAAATCTGGAGAAAGTGATTTCTAAAACTTACTCAGCAAAAGAGTAGGGATGAGGGGTCTGTTGGCACAAGAAGAAGTACCTTTGGGGGTTGTTGTATCTAGGGGCTGTTAAGGAACTCTCTTTGTAACTAGGAATAGCTGGGGTCAGAGTTTGATTCTCCAATTCTCTCTTCCTCCTTTTCTTCTCCGAGGCACTCTTCCTGGCTGCCCTATGGGTAGTCCATCTTTCTGTCTCACAAAGAGTCAAAAGTCATGTGAATCCTGCTAGGCATGGTGTTGGGCACCTATAATCCCAGCAACTTGGGAGGATGAGGCTGGAGAATCCAAAGTTCAAGGCCAGTCTGGGAAAGTTAGCAAGACCCTCAGCAACTTAGTGAGAACCTGACTCTAAATAAAAAATAAAAAGGGCTGGGGATGTAAAACAATCCCTGGTAGAGCCCCCCTGGGTTCAATAAAAAAAAAATAAGTTGTAATCTCTTAGAAAGATCTCTCAGCAGGTTTTTGCTCCCATTGTGATTGGAATGGCAAAGGAAACAGATAAGAAAATGTAACAAGGCTTGGATACTGGAGTTGAAAACAAAATATAACTTTAAGAAGCTCTTGGAATATACAGACTTTATTTGTGTTATTTCACTCAATTCTCAATATACTCTCTTGAGGTAAATAGTAGTATTAATATTCTAATTTTTAAGGTGAGGAAACCAAAGCTTAGTGAGCATAATTAACTCATTCAAGTATCCTCGGTTAAGTGGCAGAAATGGGATATGAATACATGCTATCAATTTCTTGTGTTTATCAATGATCCATGAAATTTTCCCTCACAATTAGCCTATTTTCAAGAATTCTGGAGGATGAAGGAAAAGATCTGAGTAGAAAAATCAGAGTTCCTTTAAAAAAGAAAAAAAAAAAAAAGACCAGAATTAAAGAGAAACAACCTGGGGGTGGATTTCTCTCCTACTTCATTGTTGGTTCATTTCTATTACCTCTTGATTAAGGAAGCAAAAGAAGGGTCTGAAACTGAATATTTGCCCACAAAGACGGGAGTTTGTTCGTAAATAAGTAATTTTTCCACTAAACAAAGTTTTTCACATAGACTCCGGCCACATTTACATGGTATTTCAAGTATGATTCGTCTCCATTTGGCTATTTCAAGTGGTCAACGCCCAGGAGCTGAGTTTTCCTACCACATCTCCCAGGAGTTTGGGGAGGAGTGGTGACGTCATGGGAACAGCATCTCTCTTCTCTCCTGTGACTCAACCAAGAATGTGGAAGAAATGCTGCTACTGCTGGTCCAGCAGCAATGAATTATTCCAACAGCTAAGCAAATTCACATGGAAAAGAGCATAGCATCTTCATCCCAGCCCCAGAGAGAAGTGAGGAAGACAGCAACAAGAAATTATTGAGGCAAAACTGAAACACGAGAGATGTGAACTTTATCCACATCCTCTGCTCCTCACAAAAAAACACACACATATAACAGTTCCATTTTCATCTCACCAGAAACAGGTGAAAACATAATTTGCTTCCTCCTCTGTGCTCTCATACTACTTTGTACAAATTGCTAAATTACAGTGCTTACCATATTGTCCTATAATTAGATTTTAGGTGTCTGCCTTCCAACTAGTGTAATAGCTCCTTTTTCCCCTTAACATTTGTATTCTAAGCATCTGGTATTCATGCTTAACAAATATTTGTTAAACAAACAAATGAAAGATTGAATAGAACAATGAATAAATGACAATTTGCTCCAGGGCTCTCTCTACTGGGACAAAAAGAAAGGTTCTTTTTCTTCTATTCTTTATGATTGAAGACAATTGACATGGATACACTTAGATGGGGAGGTGGATCATGTCTGTTTGGAGGATTAGGTGTCCAGAATATTTTTGTAATTATGTAAGTACTGTATGTGGTTACATGTCTATGTCTGTGTCAGATTCCTTTGCTCCTTATTCTGTATATCTCCTACTCTTTTGCATCCACCAAGCCAGCTTATTTCATGAATATTTTTCTTTGAATTTAATTGAGTCAATTAAAACTCATATTCTAAAAAGATATTCTTCTTATTGTAATATCCTGGAAGGAAGGGAGGGCAGGAAATCTGACTTGATATTATCTCTGCAGCACTGCCTATAACCTGCCAACCATATTCCAAGTATGTTGGATGCTAGATATTCTGCAAGACCCAGTAGAAACAAGGTGCCTCCTTTTGCAGAAGTGAGAAGAAAGATAAATAATGAAACCAATAAAGTGTATAAGTATAGTGACAGGAAACTCAAGGGACTGTGGGGCACATATTAAGGAGATCAAATCTAATCTGAAGATCAGTAAAGACCTCCTAGTCAAGTTTTGACCCGAGAAACAAACCATATTTACCTAGGTGAACAGACTATGGGAAAGGAGGGAGACCAAAAGACAATAGAAAACACCATATAAACCAAACACCTAAAAGTTAAGAAGGGTTAGTTTAAGTGAGGAGGTGAGCTCAGGTCTGAGTTAAAATCCTTCAGTGTCTGGAAAATGGAAAGCCACTGAAGGATTTTAACCCAGCTGGTGACATTTCAGACTGAGTTTCTGGAGAGAAACTTGGGTTGAAGATAAAGACATACGGATTTAGGAGTAGTATCATTAGAGTAGGCTAACTATAGTAACAAGTAGACCTCAACATTTTCCTTTTATAGCAAAATTGCTCTGGCTGCCATATCTCTGAATATGGATTATGAGAATGGGAGATCAGATGCACAGAAACCATTTAAGATGCTATTTCAGTAGTCCAAATGAGGATGGTAAAGGTGTTCCTGGAAGTGAAGTCAATCAGTTTAATACCAAGAAGACAAAATTAGCAAGCTTTGGAAATTGACTAGATCAGTGATTGGCAATTATTTTTTCTAAAAAAGACCAGATAAGAAATATCTAAGCTTTACCAACCATATGGTTTCTGTCACTAACACTCAACTCTTCTGTGGTAGTGAGAAAAATGGACATAGACAGCATGCAAATGAATGAATTCACTCGTGTTCCAATAAAATTTACTAAAAAAACTGGCCAGCAGGCTGAATTTGGCCCAAGGCTGAAACATACTGATTCGTGAACTAAATGGGAGATGAAGCAACTTCGAGAGAAGCTGGGAAATGCAGGATTCACTGTGTTTCTAGGATCAAGGGTTGAGAGGGTAGAGAGCTACTAGGATCCACCAGTAGAGTCCAATAGGCCAGGAACACATGAAGATGAATGAAAGCAATCCAGGAAACTGAAGCTTGAGACCAAGTCAGAGATCCGATGAACATCAATGTCAGCAGATTAACTCAGATAAGAGGGTCCAGCCAAGAAGAACAACAACAAAATGAAAATAAAATTAGGAGGTTGTGTTATATACTTAATGACTGGACATAGAAATAATCATAATAGGAATTGAACCCATCTCTGATAAGCTGGGTACCTCAGATATTTGAATTAAAAATGAACCAAATTGCAGTTAAGAGAAAATGGAAACGCTGACTCCTTAAAAAAGTCCAGTTTTCATTACCCTGTAGATGGATTGCTTTAGAGCTGTGTATTGTAATATTCATTTTTTTCCATTTACTTTTGTAGACACCACAAAAATCAACCTACCTAAGTGTGTATTTTGCATCAAGAATTTTATATGATCTTATATACATGTAAACATTAATATAAATATGAATATATACCTGTGTCTCTATGTACACACACTTACAGGATTTGTTACCAAAATGCATTTCTTTTTTGCTCCATGCTCTCTGCTTTGCTCAAAGCTTTTCTTTCACCTCCCACCCTACCCCTGCTCATGGTTTTGGGCGACAAGACCAAAGAAAAGATGCTAGCTTCCCTGACATTTTAAGCCATGCTCCCATTATTACAAAACACAACTGAGCATGTAGCTTTAATAAAATATCCAGGCAGGAACACCCATATGCCCTTCCTCTGTTCTTACATCCAAGAGTCCTCAGCTAGAAAGAGAGGAACCTGAGATCTTGGCATGCTACCAAATAGCAGAGCAGGGTCTATCAATCTACCCTCTTCTCTCTTTTCAGAATGTGAGGGTGTTTGGAGGGGTTTGTATCAATAGTGCTTTTTTTTTCAAGCAGAAAAAAATGATCAGTCTTGCTTACAAATAAGTTTTTAAAAAGACAAGCAGATTTTTAAAAGATTATCTGCCCCAAAGGCACACAGATTACACAGATAGTAAAGAGAACAAATTAGTAACCTCTTCTAGTTGCCCTTCATAAATTATTAGTGTACTCAATCTAACCAAGTAACTATTTATAAGCCTGACCTCAAACATCATGGTATTCAATAAATATAAATTGAAGATAGTAACAATGCTATCCATGTGCCCTTACTTAATGACACTCATTTAGCAGTTCACAAACACAAATCATGCACATTTTCTTTCTTTTACCGCTCCTCACATTGTAACTCACATCAGGTGTGAGGTGAGCTATGGAAAATAGCCTTCCAATTAGAAAAGTTAATTCTTTATTGGAGATAGATCAACCAGTGTATATAAACAGGAAAACTTTGCAAGCAGCATTTCTACTCAGGCTTCTGTGATGAGATTTTCTGTCAGCTCCAACAAGTCTTTCTTATTGCTACTTTTATAGAGTCATCATTATTCAAAGTCTGCTAGCTTCAAATATCATCAGCAAAGCACATCTAGAAATTTAGCTGCTGATACGGATAATGTATGAAACTGAAAAACTGTAATTTGTTTCCCACTAGCTGTTCAACATGTAGTTTAAAAAAAAAAATCTAGGATCTCTCAGCTAGTCTGAATGGGTGGGTATGGAGATGAGCAAGAGCTAGCCAATATAATGTTGACATAGTTTGGGAAAAGTCAGGCGTTTGTTTAAAAGAATATTTGAGCACTACATCTAATGCCTTCAAATGGCAACTGGGCTAAAAGTCCATCGAATCTGTTTGGTTAGATCCTTCTCTTTTTTCTTTTATTCTCCTTAAGCAGACAAGTCAACCCTGCCATCCCTTTCTCTTTACAAGACACTTTTGTTTCTTTCATGATGATATTCACCAATGCTGAGAAACCAATGCTTCACTCTTCAATCTGCATTATCCATTATTTTTCATAAGTAATCACCAAATAGGTATTTTGTCTGCCCTGTTCTCTCTTTCCGTGGCCCCCATCTTAGTCCAAGTCACTTATCTGGATTACTACAGAAACCTCTGGAGATTTCCTTGTTTACAGGCTGATTTTTCTATAATGAATCCTAGTCACCTTCCATGAAAAGAAAAATCTATCTACAACACACTTCAGATAGTGCTTAAAACACTATAACAATATATGCCATCTGAGATCAGTCCTCATGTATGACATGACAGAGGAACTCTCCTAACATTAGGTGCCTGACCATGGCCACAACCTTACTTCTCATGAATTGTGCCCCATATTTCATACCATACACATACATCTGCTGGTTCTTACTCCTGAGACTTTGTTCACACTCAAGTCTCTGCACTGCCTCATTACCCCACCAGATTCTCTCTTGACTCACTCCAACCATATCTTTAAGGTTCACTAGGGGGTCACCTCCTGGAAGCTTAAGACTCATTCTCAATATTCTCCAAGCACTCCCTATCTAACTCTGAGTGAATTAATACTTCTACATGATGATCTATTTTTGTATCTCTGAGATAGCAGATATAACAGATCTCTGGAACCCAACAGAGGAAACAGAATTAGATCCAAAGACCCATGGGAACTTCATGTATGATGAAAGTGGCAAAGCAGTCAATTCTGAAATAATGGTTTTGGGATAATGAGTTAAATATGTAGAAAAAATAATTCCCTATCCTTACCAATTATTTTCCCCAAAATTAACCCCAAGAGGATTAAATATTTAAATGTTTTTTTTTTTAAAAAAAATCACAAAACTAGAATAAAATTTAAGAGACAATTTCTATAATCCAGAGGGAAGATTTTTTTCCAAGCATGATTTTAGAAGCCAGAAACTACAAAGATTGATACATTTGACTAAATAAGTAGTTCTTCAATTGGAAAAAAAAATACTGTAAGTCCAAGTGAAAAGACAATCATTAAATACCAAAAAAAAATTGTATATTTAGCACATTTCCTAGAACCTAACATATTCTGAGTAAATTGATTTATATAGCAAGTGACTAATCTCCCTAGTATATAAAGAATTCTTGTGAATCAATAAAAAAAAACTTTCCATTAGAAAAATCAGAATAAATGACATGAACAAACATACAAATTGCCTCCAAATTTACATGAAATTTTAAAATCAAGGAAATTCACATTTTACATGCTATTTTGTATAAGATAATAGTAAAGATTTTAAAATACTCTTGAGTTATAAATGAAAGTTTGAGAAAATGGGCACTATTAAATACTACTGATAAAAATAAACTCATAAAATTTTCTGGAAAATAGTTTTTACAGCACATATTAAAAATTATGACCTAAAATGTTCATTAGCATTTATCCTATGAAATAACCTAAACACACATCAAAAGAGAGCTGTCAAACAAATTATACTAGCTCCTTGACCATTATATCTAGTCATGGAACAGTAATATCATGTACTCATCAAAATCAATGATATGCATATTTACACAGAAAGCTAAGTATATGCTATTTTTTTTCAAATTTTGGGTTAAAAACAATGCATAATATACTTCTCTGAAAACACGTATGTTTACATGCCCAGAAAAAGAAGCAAACAAACATAAAAACCTTTGAAAGAGTATTTACTAAAATGTATACCATCTAAGATATAATGAATGAATTCCTTCTTCAACCCTTTCTATCATCACACCTTTTTGATTGTGATTTTTTTAAAGAGCATGTATACTTTTTCAATTAAAAATAATGATCAACTACATAATTATTTCCACTGTTTAAAAAGAATGGAGCAGACAAAAAAAGAATTCATATGAATGAATTGAGAGAGTAATCACATGTCTGGAAAAGTTGCCATTTTAACTAAATCATACCAACTACCAAGAAGGACCTCTCAAAGTCCATTCTCAACAGCTGTATCACATCCAATTAACATAAAGTCATAATACATAAGACCACCAAAGTACTGCCTGTGCAATAAGCACTATCAATTTCTTTTTCTGAATCTTATACTTTCTTACATTGTCTTATAAGACAGTCAGCTGTCATTCTGATTCTAGTAAACATAAAACAAGAATAAACTGTTTCCAGGGCTGTGGCTGTGGCTCAGCAGTAGAGCACTTGCCTAGCATGTGCAAGGCACCAAGTTTGATCCTCAGCACCACATAAAAATAAATAAATAAATAAAATGAAGGCATTGTGTCCAACTACAACTTAAATATATATATTTAGAAAAACAAATAAGATTGAACTGTTTCCTATTCAAGGACTCTGACCATTGTTATAGTAAAGGAGGTAGAACTATTCCTCCTTCCCCTTCAGACAATTTGCTCTTTAAAAACAAAAGAGATAGAAGAACTTTTGGTACTAAGGATAAACCCATGATAAGTTACCAAGTCATGTAAGCCTACACATATGTTCCTTATTTATTTATTTATTTATTTACTTAATGTCTGTAATTAGCTAATAGTTGTCACAAAAGCAGATGGGTATCAGAATATGGATAGGAAAAATGCAACAAGCAAAATGTCAACTAAAAAAGCTTTAAATTCTATAGAGTTTATTATCCACTATCAGTTTAAGTTCATCTTAAAATAGGGTTTTATCAACCATGGGAAGTGAGGGAAAGCTAGGACTTAGTGACTGGTCTTTCTGAGAACAAAAGAAGTAAAAGTTATTTATAGTGACCTTTTAATGTACACCTTAGAGCTGCTAATCAGATGTAAATTGTCACCCCATGGATATGCATAATCAACTTTATTCCCTTTGCTAATTGAGAAATAGAGCTGTTAATGTCAAGAAACATTTGAAAAATGTACCAAGCTTGCTCAATGGAGCAAGTTCTTTTTAAAAGTCAGAGTTTCCATATGGTGAAATCATGGAAATTAGGCTTAGGAAAAAAATAAAAATGAAATAGACTAATTTGTTATGGAGTTATTCTATGCTGGAACAAAATCGGTCCTGACAACACCACGTCTGAGAATTTTGACCACTTCTTATATTCAAAAATAACTCCCGCTGCTCTTAAGAAAAATCATTCCTTCAGTTCCCTCCAAAGTTACTCACCTGCTGAGTTCATGCTTCCTACCTGGCAGTGGCTCTGGCTCAGCAGTAACTTTGCCAAGACACTGTTACCTTGTTTTGACAAGTTAGTCCTTCTTTCATGAATTCTTTGGTTAATCTTCTTTTGTGTTTCCTTCAAAACTGGCCATCAGAGAATAAATGAGCCTCATCACAATTGTGTAAAAAGGGGGCAATACATGTGATATTACCAGATTGCTGTCCTCTTTATAATACCAGATATGGAAGTACACATAATTTCAATGTACTATTAATTTTAGAGAAGATGCAGCTGAAGAAACAGCTGATGGCGAAGGACCACTCTGTGCTCTCCTATTATAAGACCCACTTCCACGCTTCCTCAATGACTCCCTCATTGGATGAAATCAATAAGATTTCTCCCTAGATAACCCAAGATTTTCTCCCTTCTCTTTGAGACAATCATTATTATTAATGATCATTCTCCCCCTTCAAAAGCTTGATTAAAATCCTCTCCTTTATTCTCTGGTGCATTTTGTCTTCACCCTTGTGGGCATAAGAAATCAAAGCGACCCCTAAATACAGCTTCCAATCATTCTCCTCTCATAGGCATAACCAGCAACCACTCTGTTTCTAGTGAGAATACAAAACACTACTAACAGAGTGAGAAAAATGCAAACACTAATAAGCACACATCTACAGCACCCTTCAAGGCACCAGAAGGACATGGGTAAGGCTTAATCCTGAGCTAATTCATACTTGAAATGTATGCTGCCCTCAGGTTCTACAGAGATAGGTGTGTCCACAAAGACACACCTGATATGAGGTGTGTGTCCCCTGAGAAGGCAACATGACTAGCAGAACAAGCATGTATTTTAAAAAAATAGTTCCTTTCTCCATCCCCACCAAGTAGGGTCACTTACCTCTCTGAACCTTGATCTGCTCTTCTGTAAAAGTGCTTTAAGTGACCTAACTGCAGTGAAGGGCCCACCCTTCAACAAAGCATCAAACAGTTTCTCCATTTACTTTAGATTTTTTTTTCACTTTTTAAAAATAATATTCTTAATGAGATATGATTCACATACAATAAAAGTTCAGTTTTTTTCAAATGTAGAATTTAGAATAGCCAGAGTTGGTCTACTATTACTACTATCTAATTCCAGAACATTTTCATTAACTTAAGGAAACCTCACACCTGTTAACAGCCTCCCCCCACCCCCACCCCCACACCCTCTTCCAATGCATAGTAACCACTACTCTACTTTGTACAGATTTGCCTATTCTGGACATTTTATATGAATGGAATTACAAAATACATGACGTTTTTGACTGAATTCTTTCACTTAGCTTATGTCTTCAAGTTTCTCCCATGCCACAACATGCATCTGTAATTCATTCCTTTATGCAAATGAATAAAATTCCTTTGCATGGCTGTACCATATATTGTTTATCCACCGATCAGATGATGGGCATTTGGGTTGTTTGCACTTTATAGTTTTATGAATAATGCTGTTAACCTTTGTGTACAGTTATTTATGAGAACATATATTTTCTTTTCTCTTGGATATATACCTAGGAGAAGAACCACTGAATCATGGGGTAACTATGTTTAATCTTTTAAGAAACTCAAACTGTTCTCCACGTGGCTGCACTATTGTTTTGACTATTTGACTTCTTTTGATTTCCTTCTCCATCTGCTTTATGGTTGTGTAGCTTAGCTATGTTGGGGCTGTGGGAAAATTGGTGCTTGTGAAAGCATTTCCTACAAAAATTGTCATCATTGTGGGTCAATATAAACAGCAAAAATGTTGGAGTAAACCTGGAAACCACAAAAGATGACACTATAGTGCACACATCAAGGTCTTCTGTGCCAGGCAGCAATGCTTGGTTCTATGCCTGGAGTTCAGGGACCGATTTAGGACTATCTGTGTGGGTTTTGATGTTATAGTAAACCACACATATGCATAACACCTTTATCTCAGGTGTTTTCACTACCACAGGACGATTCAACAGGCACACAAATAATGACAAAATAAATTTTGGGTACTGTTTGTGTTGGTTTGGTTTCTTTAAAAACAATTTTCGAGATGGTATTTCCAGCTGGAAAGATAATTTGGGGGAGCAGAAAACACCTTTAATGGCTCTTAATGGATAATAAGGAGGAATTGCATCCCACAGTGAAAACTGTATAAACAAATGCAGAATGAAGAGTTAGAAAAAAAAGATACAGGGATGAACAAACATTCAGCCAGTGCTGAATATGAAAAGTGAGGGAGAAGGTGGAGGGACAGGCAACTCCAGGTTTTGTGCTTGGAAATGGGATGGATGATGGCATCATCAACAGAAACGAGAATAAAGCCTAGAGGAAGAGCTGGTAGGAGAGAGGAGGCAATGAGTTCAATTTTAGACATAAACTGAGTTTAAGGTACTAGGGAAACATATGCACTTGGGGTCCATTAGGCAGAAAAAAATATATAGAATTGGAATTTAAGAAATATATTTCCTAATGGAAGTTGTTAATAAAGCCTTCAGATGGTAAAAAGGGACAAAAATAAAATCTGTTATAACTTCTACTCAAACAGGGCACTTGGACCACTGAGGAAGCCCAGGAGATCAGGATAAGGTAGGGGCATAGTTTGGAGAACTGACCCTAATTTAAGGTAGAACCCTGAGAAGGGTACTAGCTGTCAAACTGCAATGTTCCGAGAGGTACATCAAACTGACCTTAGTGCCAATCCATGGGAGGTTTAATCCAATAGGTCAGACACAACAGCAGAAATTTCAAATTGGAGAGGAGAACTGTCTCAGAGATCACCCACCACTGACCCAGGACCTGAAGAGCAGTCTCCCCAGAACTAGCAAGAGCTGGGTGAAAAAGCCAAGTTCTGACCAAAGGGATGGGGCTCCAGGAGGGCTCTGTTTCACATGGATTGGATGGATCCAGTAGGCTTGGAGGAGAGATACCATTTGCTATGCATGTAGCTAACCAATACCTATCCTGCCTCCCCTCTTTCCACATTTATCCTAGGGAAGCAAGGCTGACTTAGGCATCATGCTCCTACAGAGGAAGCGCCTCTCATTCTTTCTGCTCTACTCAGAAAGGCTCAGAAACTGAGTGAAGCTGAGCTGATAGTGCTCAGTTCTTCCAGAATTAGGGTAGAGGAAGGGAAGGTTAGACACTTACAAAATACCCACACCTTCAGGGCAAAGAAGGAAGAGGAGAAAAGAAGACAAGGTAGAGAATTCAGCGAACACTATACTTCAGGAGGGAGTGCAGTGAAGCAGGAGAGAGGCAGATCTTAACAGTACAGGAGAGGACTCAGGAGGAAGGGGCGAGTTGCTAGGCAATCCTTCAGATCTCACTGGTTCTCACCAAAAGTTTCTCCTCACTGTATCCAACTGTGATGATCTATTACAAATAATGCTTTGCTTGTCAGCCCACTTTAAAAGTCCTCTTTTAAAATTTTTGCAACATGAATAGTAACTCCTACATAAATACCTTTTGAAAATGATATTCAAGTTGGATCCAGAAGCTTTATGAAAAACAAAGTTTAATTATATGAAACTGGAAATACAGATCGTCAAAAGCCCTAATTCTTAAAGTAGCCATCAAAATATCAGAAATTTCAAAGACTACCAAATCACAGCATAAATAAGAAAATGTAAAACTCAGTGGTTATAAAATGGATTGTGATTAAAATGTAAATCATTAAACTATCTATATAAAGACATTTTTTGAAAACTTAAAGCATTATAATTTTAATACAAACAAAACCTCATAAAAATAAATAGCTTGTCATGTTATATTGAGGCAAAAAGTAAAACAAAACAAAGATCATCTTAACACCATGATCGAAAACACAAAATTTCAATTAGCACTACACTTCTCACAGAATTATAACAGGCTGAAAACTGCAAGTAGCACATGTCACATTATTACACACATCACAAAATATATGTTTATTCAAAACAAAATGTCTCTCAGCCATCCTGCTCTAGAAAGAACATAAGTCACATATGTCAGGAAACTCTCCTCACAGTTTCAACTTTTGGGGGAAAAAAGGCATAGCTTCCAGCCCATACACTAGTAAGGAGCCTGTGAAAAAACAATTTCATAGTTTAAAAAGCAAGGCTCGCTTTGGCACTTTGAGGCCTGATATACAATATTTCAGATAAAGAAGCAGAAAAAAAAAAAAGGCATCCTAGGTGTTGACTGCCTTTCAATTTGGGAAGCAATAGCATAATGACTCTTCCTAGAACTTGACCGGGCCCTGGACAAACTCCACAAACTCTATAAAGGTTACAATATCTCAGTAGATAACCAATCAGCATGGCTGCTCAGGCATCCCACAAAATCTTGTGGAAAAGATAAGTAGCTTGTTATGGGACACGGGGGCATCAGTTTAGAAAATGACTTGAGGGAAGAATTCCACCTATGGAATACTCCACAAACCAAACGGATCATTTCCCATATACCTACAGCAACTTCCAATTCAGGGGGTTTATTTGGGGCCATACAGGGGAAACTCATGCCCCACGCTAGGAAAAAGGAGCAGAGATAATTGTTTTCTCTTTCTACGATGGAGAAAGTGTCCCAGCACAACATTAATTGCTAGAGAAGAGAGATACTTCCAGACTGCTCTTAAAGTTACCCATTTTCTGAACACTAAAGAACTTTTCTTAGCCTTTTTGAATGAGCTGAAAACCAGTTTTGAAAGATAAGATATTAAACCATTTCTATGGGGAATATGAACACTGGAGATTATTTACTTTGCTGTAATTACTCTGGCACATAGGGAGAGTAGCTTTCATATGCTACTAGGTTTGCATACAGAGATTTCAATAATGAAGAAAAATTAGTTCATGTTTTGAATATTTAGGGCCTGAAGTACATATTGCCACTGAAGAGTGGTTACTGTTCATGCTTGCACAGAAAAGAATAATTACCAAAACCATTAATTGTTTCTAAGTCTGATCTTCTTTCCCCACAATTATTGTGCTTTAAAAACCCCTTAATTTTGAAAATTTTAATTAAGCCAATTGTAAGTGAAAATCCATTTGTACCATTGACAGGTGAATTTGGATTTCATAAGTCTTGGAATTCAACCAGGTAGCAAGACAGTCAACAATCCCATCTAAAGGGCATAAATTTTTTTAAAAAAATTTTTAGTTAAATTAACAATCTTTGAGATGAGATAAATGAAATTTTAGAAATTCGTTATTTACTAAGAGTTTTCTTGGGTTTTCAAGAGTGTGTCATAACTTTAGCTAAGACAAAATTTATTACTGAAAAGGCTCTCATATTCTGTATAACTAAGCTCCTGTTCAACCTCTTGCTTATTATCTTTTATGTGAGGAACTTAGAGTGAGAATGTTTGCACACTTCTTAAAACTTTTTATTTGGAAATACTTATAAATTCACAGGAAGATGCAAAAATAGTACAGTTCTGTGTACCTTGTTCGACTTCCCCCAATGATAACATCTTATTACCAAGTCCTAGAAACTACATTGGAATAAAACTCTTAAACAGACCACAGGCCTCATTCAGATTTTACCAGCTTTGGCATACACTACTTATTTGTTATATGTATTTGTATGGTTCTAGGTAATTTTATTCCCAGAATAGATGCATATAACTACTACTAAAATCAAGGTATAAAATTCTTCAATCTGTACCAAGGAACTCCCTTATACTAGGCCATCTACTTTGTCTCTAACCTTTGGCCACTAGTAATATGTTCCTCATCCCCATAATTATGTCTTTTCAAGAATAAATGGAATCATACAGTATGAAACTTCTTGATATTGACTGTTTTCATTCAGCCTAAAGCACTTTTTAAAAAAAATTTTTTTAGTTGTTGAGAATCGAACCCAGTGCCTCACACATGCCAGGCAAGTGTGTTACCTCTGAGCCACAGCCTCAGCCTAGCCTAATGCACTTTAAATCCATCAAAGTTATTTCATATATCGACAGTTCATTTATACCCATTTTAGTGATCTAAAATATTGGTTTTTTTTTTTTTTGTACAAGTGATTGAACCCAAGGGTGAGCCACTTCTTTATATTTTATGTAGGGACAGAATCTTTCTGAGGGCCTCACTAAATTGCTGAGGGCTGTTTTGAACTTGTAATCCTCCTGCCTCAACCTTCTGAGTTGCTGGGATTACAGGCGTGCCCCACCATGTCCAGCTATTCCTATCATTTTGATCATCATGATAAAAAGATACATTGTTTTCTTTTTGTTGTTGTTGTTCCTATTTTTAGTTAAACCTGACAATAGAATGTATTTTGACATATTATACTTGCCTGGAGAATAACTAATTCTAATCAGGATCCTATTCTTGTGATTGTATAGGACGCAGAGTTATCCTCGTCATGTATTTATAAATATCAGGCTAGGAAAGTTATGTCTGAGTACTTCTATTGTCCTTTTCTATTCCCCTTCCCTCTCCCTCCCCTGTGTTTCTCTTTGTCTAATCTGGACTTCTGTTCTTCCCCTCCCCACCATCCCTTGTTGTGGGCTAGCATCCACATATCAGAGAGAATATTGAGCCTTTATTTTGCAGGGGGATTGGCTTATTTCACTTAGCCTGATATTCTTCAGTTCCATCCATTTACCAGCAAATGCCATAATTTTATTCTTCATTATGGCTAAGTAATATTCCATTGTGTATAGATACCACATTTTCTTTATCCATTCATCCATTGAAGGACACCTAGGTTGGTTTCATAGCTTAGGTATTGCGAATTTAGCTGCTATAAACATTGATGTGGCTACATCACTGTAGTTTACTGATTTTAAGTCCTTTGGGTATAAACCAAGGAGCAGGATAACTAGATCAAATGATGGTTCCATTCAAAGTTTTCTAAGGAATCTCCATACTGCTTTCCAGAGTCGTTTCACTGATTTGCAGTCCCACCAGCAACATATGAGAGTACCTTTTTCCCCATATCCTCACCAACATTTATTATTACTGTATTCTTTATAATTTGCATTCTAACTGGAGTGATACAGAATCTCAGTGTAGTTTTAATTTGTATTCTCTAATTGCTAGAGATTTTGAACATTTTTTCATATATTTGATAATTAATATTTCTCTCAAATTCTGAACCAAATAAGACAAATGACACAGGGAGATAGAAAGTGAGGATATTAGTGTTTTACTGTTCCAGCTGATAGGAGAACCTGGTTTATATCTGCTGCTCAAAGCATTGGCTGGTATGCTACTACAGGTTTAAAACTCACCCATGGGGCTAGACGGGGAACTACTAACAGGTAGATTTAGAAGCCCAAAGCATGCCAAATTTATACTCCCTAACTCACCTCTCAGGCATTTCTATGGTCTGAATGTGTTTCCTCAAAATGAATATGTTGGAACTTAATAAGTAGTAAGAGGTAGAATCTAGGAGATGAAGAACCTAATAAATGGGGTTAGTGGAAGCCTGAAGGAAACCACTTACTCAATAGCTGCACCTCTTAGGGGAATCAGAATATGCAATTCAAGCTCTGCCAACTTAGGTGGGACTTGGGAAATAACAAGGGCTTTTCACTGATTCCATAGAAGAGCCAAAAGCTAGAAATAAAGACTATATTTCAGGCCTAATTGACCTAGGACTAAAAGTAAAATCAAAACAGAACTAAGTCTAATACTAAGCCTCTTCAAGTTTAAACAATCAACTATTAACATAATTTGTTGCTAAAACAAAACACAAAAGAATTCAGAAAAAAAGTAACACAGAGTATAACATATTATCCACAGTACTGGCATGCAAAAAAAATAATTAAATGTAACATATAGTTAAGAGACAACTCAGAATAGAAGCAATGCTGATATTGGAATTCACAACAAGAACTTTAAATACAATAAAGTCATTACAAAATCTACGAGAGAATTTGAGTCCAAAGGATGACTAGATAGGTCATTTCAGGAAAGATTAAAACTGTAAAAAGAATACCATACTAAAAAGTCCTAAACTGAAAAACACGGTATCTGAAATTTTTAATAGGTGGGATTAATAGTATTAGGTACAAGAAACGATACAAAAAACTGAAAGAATTTCAATAAAAATCACCAAACTAAAGCACAAATATCAGAAATGAACAAAAAAAATCATTACTAAAACAAAGTCTCAATAAATGGTGGGGCATTACAAATTAACATATTTGGAATTGGAAACTTCAGAGAAGAGAGAGATTGGAAAAGAAAAACTGTCTGGAAACTAGGGTGGCTGAAAATGTTACAAATTTATTCTAAATAATCACAAATTTAAGTAAAAAGTAAACCACAGCTAGGAAAACAAAGTAACACTGTTTAAAAAATGAAAAACACCACACACACACACACACACACACACCACAAATGACAACTGATCAATTATTAGAAACAATGAAGGAAGGAGAAAAAATGATTGACATCTTTATAGTGTTGAAAAAATATTAACCATAAATTCTGTATTTGATAAGAAAATTTTAAAAATGAAAGCAAAATTGTTATTTTTAAATAAATAAAAACCATTTAGCAAATCTATATGACAAAAAAGATTAAATGATGTTTTTGAGGAAGAAGAGAAATGATAGTAACTGAGATACTGAACACTGAAATCTATAGAAAAAATATAAATAAAAATTAAAATAATATATGATAAATAAAGGATACTGTCTCTTTACTTCCACTTTTAAAAGTAAGTTGAACTAATGCAAAAACAACAACAATGTGTATTTTAAACATGTTGGAAAAATATAAGACATCAATAGCATAAAAGCAAAAAAAGATGAAAATAAAACTATTATTGTGAGACTGTTCCATTTCATATGCAGTTTTATAATATAAATTAAAAGTCATGAGATAAAGCTGCATATTGTAATCTCCAGAGAAAGCACTAAAAATAAAAACAGAATATTTGGTAAAAAGAAAATGTGATATCAAGATATTCAATTCACCTTTAAAAAGACAAAAGAGGAAAACACAGAAATATAAAACAGGAGACAAATAGTAACCAAATGGCAAAACTGCATACTTAAATTTCAATAGCAACATTAAATATACATAGAAAACCCTACAATTACAAGGCAGAAGTTATTAAACTAGATAACACAGCAATTAACTGCATATTTTTTAAAAAATAAACTTTAGATGTAAAGAGTTAGACAAGCTGGGGAAAATAAAGAATACAAAAATACAACACATAAGAAATGCATAAATATAAATGTTTTACATATGAATATTAAATAAAGTAGATGTTAAACCAATGGATACTACCAGAAAACAATGTGCTATGTCACAATGATAAAGGGGTATTACTGTAGATAGGTCATTTCATTGATAAAGCAAAATATGTATGAACCTGAAAACTTTAGTTTACATGAAACAAAAAACTAGTTAGGGGAAAAGTAAAAATATTCACACATATTTGTAATGATTAAAAAAAGACAACAAATAATATAGGTAGAAAAGATTTAAACAACACTATCAGCTAAAATTATACTTAAAATATATAGAATACTAAACTCAACAAAGCTTAATTCATATAAGATACATTCTCATTATGTATACTAAAGAATATTCAATAGGACAGACCACACACTTGAACATAACACAATATTCAATGATTTTTTTAAAATCACACAAAATGTATTTTCAGAATATAAATTATTCAAATAAGATCAATAATGAAGTCTAGAAATTTCATCCCCAATACCAAATGCTTGAAAACTAAACAATATCCTTTGAAATAATCCATGGGTTCAAAAAAGAAACCATAAGACAAGAGTTAAAAATATATAAAACTTACTAATAATGAAAATAGCATGTAAAAATTTGTGAAAGTAATTAAAAGTGATACTTAGAGAAAAGTTTATAGTTTTTAAAACTTACATTAAAAATAAGACAGGTTTAAAACTAATGATTTAAGCTGCCAAGTTAAGATGCTAGAATAAGAATAAATTAGTACAATATAACTAGAATAAAGAAGCAATAAAACAGAAAACAATGAAATAGGAAGGAAACAAAAATCATGAATATCAGCAAACCTAAGACTGCTTCTCAAAAGGAAATCTGGAAGAAAGGAAAGCATATCACAACACATTTTAGTATTATAATATAATATCAAAACATGACAGTAGCATTTTAAGAAAGGAAAATTATAAACCAGCATTACTAATAGAAAAAGATGTAAAAATCCATAACAAAGTATTAGAAAAACAAAGTCCAGACAAATGTAAAGCTAATACATCATGGCCATATGTAATTTATCAAAGTTAGTTCAGCCTTCAAAGCTTAATCTAATTTACAAAGCATTAGCAACATAAAGAGGAAAACAAAAACTAATGACCATCACAAGAGATGTAGAAAGGACACAAAAAGATAATTAAACATATGATTATGAAAAAAAGGACAATTAACAACAAAAATATTCCCAGCAATAGAAAGAAATCTATTAAAATCACCTAAGAAAAGCTCAGTCTAGCATCATCATTAATGCTAAAATGTTAAAATACTTTCCCCCTATTATTAGTCCCCTTACTACTTCTACTCAACATTCAACTAGCAATCCTAGACAGTGCAATAAGACAAGAAAGAGAAATAAAAGATCTAAAGAGTAGAATGAAGAAGCAAAACTTTTTTTCCCCCTCCCCAGAAAACTTAGCTATTTATAGAGGACATTTAAGGAATACATGTGAGTAAGTAAGGCTAAATGATACAAATGTCAATAGAGACAGTTCAATTTATAATTTTGGACTTCACAATGGTTCAAAAGTGATAAGTATTCAGTAGAAGCTATACTTCAAATTTTGAATTTTCCTCACTTGGTGATATGAAGTACAATATTCTCTTGTGATCCTGGACAGTGTCAGAAAGCAACAGCTTCCAGTCAGCCATGCATTTGCACAGGTAAACAACCAATACTCTATGATGTACTATATTGCCAAGCTATGATGTTCTGTGAGTTAGGTGTTATAAATGCATGTTTGTTATGGTTTATATGTGAGGAGTCTCCCAAAAGCTCACATGTGAGACAATGCAAGAGGGTTCAGAGGGTAAATGATTAGGTTGTGAGAGCCTTAAACTAATCAGTGAATTAATCCCTCATGGGATTAACTGAGTGGTAACTGGAGGAAGGTAGGGTATGGCTGGAGGAGGTGGGACATTGGGGGCATAGTTTGGGGATATTTTATTTGTATCTGCCAGTGGAGTCTGTCTCTGTTTTCTGATTGTCATGTGAGCTGCTTCCCTCTGCCACACTCTTCCACTGTGATGCTCTGCGTCACCTTTAGCCCCGAGGAATGAAGCCTGCTGTCTGTGGACTGAGTCCTCTGAAACCGTGAACCCCCTAATAACCTTTTCCTCCTCTATATTTCTTGTATTTGGGTCCTTTAGTCACAGCAGTGAAAAAGCTAAAACAATGTCCAACCTAGGATAGCTTCCACTTAAATTGGGTTTACCAGAATATAACTTCCTCATAATTCAAGGGACATCTGTGTATAAAAGTCAATTTTATTTGTTTTATCACTGCATTATAATTGACATTGTTTCTTTATACCAGAAATAATTGGAAATTATATTTAAAACAGTATGTATAATAGGCTCATAAAACACCAAATATTTTAGGAAAAGTATGACACTAAGACCTCTCTAAAAACCACAAAATAGCAAAGAAAAAGTAAAGACATTTACAAATAAAAAGATGTTTAATATTTATGTTAATAAATTACAAGTATTAATAATATTAGGATGTCAATTTCTCCAAAGTTGATTTATACATTCCTGCCATCCCAATGGAAACCTCAGCAAGATTTTTTATTTAAAAATTGACAGGTAATTCTAGAACTTATAGAGAAATATAAAAAAATCTATAGTTATTGATACAATCTTTAAAAAGATCGTAAATTTTTACAAAGAGTAAATTTGAAGTAGTTTTTTTGGGACCTGATTTTAAAATTTATAAAAATGCTATTGTAATCAAGAAATAATCCATGGGTTCAAAAAAGAAACCATAAGACAGAGTTAAAAATATATAGAACTTAATAATAATGAAATAACTGCACTATAGTCTGAATGTATCCCTCAAAATTCATGTATTAGAAACTTAACCCCAATGCAGTGGTGTCAGAAAGTGGGGGACGTGTTCATATCATAAGGACACAGACGACATGAATGGGTTAATGCCACTATTACAAGGGTTGTTGGGAGTGGGTTCCTTCTCTCTTGTCCTTCCACCATCTTCCAAGTAAGGATAAAGTGAAAAGTCCTCACCGGAAGCCAGAGCATGATCTTGGACTTCCTAGGCTCTAGAACAATGAGAAATAAATTTAGTGGTGTCCAAGTAGTTATGATAAGAACACTGGTAGAACTGGGGACAGTAAAGACCCTTCTGATGAGGTGTCAGACAGGAATGAGGGACAAGGGGCTGGAAACTGCAGGAAGGAACATCCTTGTTGTAAAGCAGCAAAGAACTTGGCTGAGTTATGTCTGTGTCCTAGGACTCTGTTCAAGGCATACAAGAGTAATGAACTAGAATATTTGTCAGAAGAACTCTCTAAGAAGCAAGGCATTCAGGTGCCGTGTTGTTTCTCTTAATTGCTTATAGTAAATGAAAGAAGAGGAAGATGATTTAAAGATGGAATTTATAATTAAAGGAAAGGAAAATGTAAAGATTTGGAAAATTCTCTGCCAGGCCATGTAAAGAATGAAAAGGCATGTTTAGGAGAAAAATCCAGAATGTGGCCAAACAACCACTTGATAACGAGAACAGTATGGATAGAAGCCAGCCAGATGCTATCAGATGCCATTCAGGATGACAATGGGAGAATGCCCCAGAAGGGAATCTTTGTACCAAGATTCCTCAGATCTCTGCTCCTGGCATTCCAGGGTACTACTTCTTAGCTGCTGCAACTGTGGCTCAAGCAAACCCAGGTATAGCTTGGCCACCGCTCCACAGGGCATAAGCAGTGACTCTTGGCAGCATCCGTGTGGTGCTAATATGTAGGCACCTAAAATACAAGCACTATATGGACACGTCTTCCTCCACCTAGAGTTCAAAGAATATGTCAGACGACCTTTGTAGAGCAGAAGTGTAGGTACAGACCGGCCACAGAATCAGAACCATCAATGAGAATAATACCTAGTAGAGTCATGGAGACAGCCACCCCCAAACCCCAGAACACAGAGCCACCAGCTGGAAAAGCTGCTGACATGCAATTTCAGCATGAGAACTAAAGCACAGACTTCACTGAGGGGCTGTCTGAGTCCTTGGGGTCCTAATCAGGTGTATCAGTGTACCTGGAAGGCAGAGCATAGAGTCAAGGAAGATTATGTTGAAGCCTTAAAACTGCATGGTGTTCCCCCTACTAGGTGACCTGATCCTCTTCTTCATCTTTCTTCATTTTTCCTATTTCTTCCTATTGCATAAGAAAGTCTATCCTATGCTTGTCCCGCCCATATTTTAGGAAGCATATAACTTGTTTGATTTCACAGACTCACAGCTGGAGGGTAATTTGACACTGCAATGAGTTAAGACTTTGGGGAGCTATTGAGACATATGAGATGGAGATGAATTTGGGGGGCCTGGAGCAGAATATTATAATCTGAATGTGTCCCTCAAAATCCATGTATTGGAAATTTTAAATTCCTAATACAACCATGTTGAGAAGTAGGGTCTTTGGGGGAGGTGTTTATGTTATAGGGGCTCAGTCCTCGTGAAAGGATGAATGCCAGATCTTGATTTCCAAAAAGATTCCTAAACCTTTTAGAAGTCAGAAGTCATTCTGCAATGATAACTATGTCCTTACATTTCCCACTGAGCTTTAGAAAATCGTTTACACTCGTTAACATCCACATGTATGCACATGCTGTGGTACTTGCATGTGAAAGGTTAGGTGTGGGCTTTGGTTTCTGTGACTTGGCTTTGCTCTAGCCTGCCCCTCTACCTGAGGGAAGAAGCTACTAAATGCTCTTCCCAATCATTTAATCTACCCTGGAACCTTCCTGCCCTAGTTGCTCACAATGCAGTGGCTGCAAAGCTGGGAGAGGAAGGGATCACAAGTGAAAGGAGTAGAAACTAGAAATGCACAAAGTCATAAGGCTCCCACTGACAAAACAGCTGTAAGCCCTCACCTCCACATAAGGAATCCAAAGAAGCAACCAGCAGAGAACTTTAATGTAGCTTACCAAGTATAGATAGTCCTGGAATATGTACCAGAGCAACCAGAATGCTGCAATGCTTGCCACCTCCTAAAGGGCTAGCTACCTCCTCCAGTCATGGAGCTTGCCACATAAGGGACTATACTCTCCCCTAACCCCCAGCCTCTCCAAATGAATAAGTTCTGGCCTTCTGAGGCTGTTGAAAATGCGTCAGAATTCACACTACTTCTGCGACATCATCAAGGCCACATTTGTGAATTCGCTGGAATATTCGCATACAAAGTAAAGAACCAACAACATGTGCACCTAAACCTCTTTTCAAAGAGATATATTTGAAAAAATTCAAGATTTATATCTCTAACTGTAACCATTCTAAAGGCAAGAAAAGAATTAATAGTGTTTCATTTTGGGAGGAAATTGTCTAAAGTTAATATAAATTACTTACATTATTATTAAAAAATCACATATATAAATCTGCTGTTTCTCTCCAGACTGTGTTTGCAGATTTATAGACCCTATGCAATATAAATGAGAATGAGGAAGCAACGGCCTTATTCAATATTCTCCTGCTACTCAGAATAAATGTTCTGTAGACACACCTCATTCTCTTTGCTCAAGCCACCTGGCTCCAGTAGCTGCTCCCTGAACCTACTAGGTTCTAAACTTCCACCCCTTAGTTCCCTAGCACCAAGTTATGCCTCATTCAGAGGCACATTCAATGTCTCTCTTTGTCATCTTCCTTCCTAACTGCCTACTCAAACAACACCCTTTTTGAAATTTTCCCATCTTCTCAGGGATCTGGGCCTTAGAACTGTCTCAATCGTAGCTCAACTTCCATTTGCCTTGATAACTTGAGTATCCCTACAAAAATATGTGGGACCAGAACTGTTTCAGATTGCGGAATCTTTCAGAAGTTATAATATTTATATATACATAATGAAATATCTTAGGGACAGAAGCGAACTCTAAACATAAAATTCATTTATCTTTCATATAAATCCTGAGACATATAGACTGAAGATAATTTTATATCATCTTTTTAGTGTACCTGCATGTTTGGCTGTAACCTGTCACATGAGATTAAGGTGTGGAATTTTCCACTTGTGGCATCATGTTAACATTCAAATTGTTTTCTATTTTGGAACGGTCAAATTTCTGATTTTAGGGTTGGGCATGCTCAACCTGTACTGAACTTAGCTGTTTTTCCATTAGGCTGATGTTATGGAAGTGTGACTTGTAGAACCATGCAGAGCCCCCACTCTCAGAAGGGCTCATATTTGGTTTAACACTGTGTTGTCATTATCTTGAACATTTATCTTGTAAGCGAGGTCTGATAGGGTAAAGGAACATAGCAAAAGAGATTGCATTTCCACCATTCCTTTGTATCTCATTTGCATCTGATTTGCTCAATGCCTCATGAAGACAGAATTCCACAACATTTGGGAGTTGAGCAAGTCTCAAACCAAGTGCAGGGTAAATGCACTGCATTTGTGGCTGTACAGTGAGAAAGCAGGGCACTGACTGCCCTTAGAGGAGATCTTTCCATCTGAACCACAACTTGATCTGTATTCCAGAAAACAGTTGACAACTACTTATCCTGAAACTCACAACATAGAAGGAAAGGAAGGATGGGGCAACCTATAGGTCATTTCAGTCCCTCTGCATTGACCAGTAGTCAAAAGGTAGAGAGTACTGTGTAGAGAGTGAGGGGAAGTGAAATGAATACTGAGTTAGTTTGGTGCAGTGTTTCCACTGTTCTGGTGACAAGAGAATTATGTAATTTCAAGGATTCCATATACCAATTAAGGGCTCTTGTACTTACATTTAAAACCTGCATTGTATAAGAAGAATGATAAATTTCATGGTAATAATTTAAACTTAATCATTCTTTACTTTGAATAATATTAAGTAGCAAATTTACAAAGTACCATAAGTGAAGAGACTGCAGAAATAAGGAAAATGTTTTATATTTTATAGCTTTAAGTGTACTTTTCCCTGCTTTTTGAATAAAGGGCCACATATTTTCATCTGCCTTAAACCCTGCACATTATGTAGATGGCTGTTCCTAAGACATCAATACCTTGAGCACAAAGACATTGCTTCATTCATGGCTATATAAGGGCAGAACTCAGGCTATTGTTTTATGTTCATTCAGTTTTCAGTGAATTCTTGCTAAATGTAGAATGTAGTAGATAAAATTCAGAATGAAAGCCAAGAAGCAATAATCCCACTCTTCATTCAGTGCTAGATAGACTACACCTGGGGTATTATGCCCAATACCAAGAGTCACATTTGAAAAGGAATATAAAGAAGAAATCATCAAAAGGTACTGAGTTCAAAATATTTCAGCAGCTTACTAACTATGTAACTAAAAGAAGTTAATTAACCTTTGTAAGCCTCGGTTTTCTCATTTGAAAAACAGGGATAATAGGGTATTTAAAAAGATAATTTAAGAGAAAAGCATTTTGCAAATTCTCACACTCTGTACACGTGTTAGTTATTACAATGTGAACTAGGAAGTGTCTACAGGAGATTAACCAAAGTGTCAAGATGGCACCATATCCCAGCCTGGGAAAGCAGAGAAGAGCTAGGAAAAGAGTTGATGATGACAAATAGTTGAATGTCTATCACAGCAAAAGTAGAAGGAGGTATGAGTGGCCTGTAAGCGCACAGTAGGAACTAATGGGAAGCAATTTATAATAAGTTCAAAAACCAATTTGAGGAAGAAGTTCCATGAGACAAACATGGACCTGTCCAGAAATAAAGTAAGTTTCCTGTCCTTAGGGGAGGACAGGAAGTCCCCCACAAGGTCTTAAATACATAACATCAGATGAGACTAGTCATGAAACAATGATAATAATAATGGTGGTAGACATTATTTCTTGGCACATCCTAAATACCAGGCATTAGGAGAGGCACTTCACTTTTTATATTATAACAACAAATTCATGGGGACTATTCCTCTTATTATTACCCTGAAGGGAAACAAGAAAGGTTATAATTAATCCAAGATCAGAAAGATAGTCCTCTTTCACTGAATTCTCTCCAAAGTCTAAGATTAAAAAAAAAAAAAATTGGACATTTACCCAAATGCTAAAAGATATAAGAATGATTACAAATCCCATATCTGAATGTGAAGGACTCCCAAAATGGCATCCTCAATTTCACATAAACATGGCAATATCCATCTGGATCACGAAGAAAACTAAAAGATACACTAAATCTGTTCAGGATTACATCATTATAAAGCAGAACCTCAATTAACCAAATTTTATCCTTATGTTGTGTGCATGTATAAATATGTAACAACAAATCCTACTATTATTTATAATTACATTGCATTGATAATTTATTTTATATATATGTGTGTGTGTGTGTGTGTGTGTGTGTGTGTGTAGAAGGAGGTTTGAGAGTGGCATACACACACACACACACACACACACACACACACACACACAAACATACATATATCTCAAGGAGCTGGCCTTCCCCCATCAGCTCCTCCATTTGAGGAAACAGTCAGGGTTCTAGAGCTCTGTCTGTAGTGAAGATCCCTGAACTCAGGCCCTAGCCTCCGTGGTGACAGGGCAAGTTGGAGCTGGGCCTGCCAGACAGCACCTTTGTTCCATCTGAAGATATGCTGCATGGTTCTTTAGACGCAAACATCTTGAAAATCACTCTGGGAAAGCCATATTTGGGCACTTCGAAGTAGAGCAGGTGTGAAATTGCCTTTAGTAGCACACCGTTCGCTTCCCTACCACTTAAGCCCAGAACACAACTGAAACCTGGATCTGCAAAAGCAAAGCTGCAATGCTCATTTAAATGTTTCCATTATCAAAAAATTACTCAGGAGCCTTGTAAGTGCTCTGTGTGCTACCTGTTAGGATTGTTTTCAAATGACATCACCACAAATTTCAACTGAAAATTATGAACTGGAAGACAGCCGACTCTGTCTGCTATTCGAAAAGCACTTCAAACTCTTAATCTTCTTACATTCATTTCAAGTAGGTAACAAAGTACTCCATGGGCACAAATGCATTTCTAACACACTTTTTTTCAAAACAAGGGAAAGCCAAGACAAAGAAGTCAGAATCACTGAAGGACTCAATATTAGAAGTGAGATGCTATCATATCTATAAACGGGATCCAAGACTGTCCAGCTGTAGCTCTTCTTCAAACTGGCTGTAGCACTGTAAGTACCTATACAAATAATGCCTTTAAACACACACACACACACACACACAGAGAGAGAGAGAGAGAGAGAGAGAGAGAGAATTAGACCAAACCATCAAGCTACAAGTAGGAAAAAAGAAAAGAGACTCATGAATGTTTCATTAGGATAAAAATGTCCAAATATAAGCGTCGCCACCGAAAACAGTTCTTTTGGACTATCTGATCAGCAGTACAACGCCTTATCTCTTCACATCACCAGAGTAGTTTTTATGTTTGAAACTACATAATATATTATACTTTAACACCTATCTGCTTCAAACACAGTAGAGAAACACCTACATGGCATAAATCATACATGACATCACATTAGGTTTTTAAAATAATGTTGTGAACACCAGGAAAATATTCTAGGGATTCATTTTTCATGTTTTTTGCTACTGCCCACATGGAAATTTCTACTTTGCCTCACCACCAGTTCCTTTCAATTAAATAAATCAAATGTATACAAAACACTTTTCATGTATGAAAGGTAACACATGCTTCTGCTCAAATAGGAATGGCCTATGTGTGTTTCCCAGAACCCAGAATACAGAGTTCTGGGTTTCTCCACATGCTCTCATAAGCTGCTACCTAGCTTCTCTTCCACCTTCAGCCTCTGCGTTGTCAATGCTTCCAATACATGGATAGAAAGGACAGAGAGGGAATTCCCATAGCACCTGTGCATCCTCTCTTCTTGGCAGCACAATCACACCATCTTGATGAGACATTCTATTTGCCTGAGCACAGGTACTATTTTATTCATTGTGTATCTCCCCTGACTAGTAATAGACACTAAAACCCAACAGATACCAAATACATAATCACAGATTAAACAAAAACCAGTCTAGTTTGCCTTTTTATTGTAATTCTGGTAATAGATGTTGGAGGAAAATTTAAATAAAAACTAAAGTGAACTAAAGAATCTGGATTTTCTTCTCCAAATCATATTTATTTAATTTACCTTCTCTCAAAAGAAGGATCTTTTTCCTTCTTGTGTCTCCTTCTCTATCCTTCCTCTTCCCCAGCTAGGGAGCATTCACACAAGCAATCTTTCCTACTCACTAGCTTCTACTAAAACCCCTACAAAAAATACACTTTTACCTTATTTAGTCACCATTATCCTGCTTTGACTTGCTATGAACACAGCATATATAAGATAATGTTTTAGCCAGTTTTTTCACTGCTGTGATCAAAAGACCTGACAAGAACAATTTTAGAGGTGGTGAAGTTTTTTGGGGGACTCACAATTTCAGAGGTCTCAGCCAATAGCTAACCAAATCTATTGCTCTGGGCCCAAGGTGAGGTAGAAGACCATCATGGTAGAAGAGAAAAGCAGCTCAGGACATGACAATAAGGAAGTAGAGAGAGCATGTCCCCAGTGGCCTACCTTCTCCAGCCACACCCCACCCACCTACAGTTACTACCCGGGTTGATCCTTATCAGTGGATTAGTGCACTTGATGGGGAAAGTAGAGGTTATGAGTCAGGACCAGCTCTAAAGAAGGAGACTTGAGAAATGCTTTGTTTCTTTTAGGCAGAAGCCTCAAAGCCAAAGTCTGGCACCAAGGAACACTCTTTGTGCTTCTGGACATTTCTTTCCCTCTTCGCAGGAGTTGTCACATACTGTATACCTTCCAGCTGTTTCCTGGAGCACTTCTTGCCACCTCAGATGGCAAAGCAAAGGCAGATGCCCCCCAAATAATTTTAACAGACACGAGTTAGATCTTTTTTTATGACCACTGTGGTGCTAGCTCCTCATCTTACTTGTTAAGCCAGATGACAATCTTCCTTTAGCCCCAGCAACAATGGGGATTTCTCATGCCCCCACACCCAGCTGAGTTCTGCCTTTTCGAGGATTTCCTGATTGTACTACTCCTCACTCTTGTGGACAACGTAGACAAAGATAAAAATGAATGCAACCCAATGTTCTTTCCTACTTAGCTGACAGACAGCATAGCCATACTGTAACCACAGCATTGCTCTGGAAAGCCAGCTTTACAGAGGGTGTTTCTTGAGATTCATGGGCTCACAAGGGGGCAGGCTCAGCAAAGGTGGTGCTGTAGAGTGCATGGGTGCCTGAAGAAGGACAGCGGGGGAGGAAAGGCTGTAGAAGTGTGAAGCTCTCTGAATTAGCCAATGGCCACATCAAAATAAGGATTAGAGGGCACCCCGCTCCTGTTGTCCCCAGCTTTAATTAAATGTTAAAACCCATTTGAAAAATATATTGACTTTGAGAGTTTTTTTAAATGACTTTAGCTGCTAAAATTATTATCATAATTATTGTGCATTTACCTATTGAGTCATTTTAAACAAATCAAAATTTTAAAAAGGTTAGCAGTAGAGCCAAAATAACTGTATTAGCACATCCAGAATAAACACTAATATTGCTGATCCACGATAATAAATCATTTTCAATTGAAAAGAAAAGCTCCCTCCACACCATCTTCTACTACAGAAAATATACAGTAGTCTAATACAGTAAACGCCACGGCACCAGCTGCCAGAATTTAATGCTGCTTGGATTTTAAAAGCCCAATTTTCCCCCTTTTATTTTCCTTTGCTCTTCTCAGTTCATCTTTCTTTTCCTTATTCCCTAGAAAGAGGAGAAGGGGCAGAAGTGAGGTGGGGATAGGTTAAGTGACCTATGAATCAAATCAGGTCAAATTTTCACAAGTCAGAGCACATTCTTTTTCTAGGACTCTCCCCACAATAAAAGGAAAAGGAGAAACCTTAAATACATAAGTTTTAGGTGAACTCTCTTGCTTACTGTCAAATTAAAGACAAACCAAAGACAGCGGCATGCCTCGGTTTAAAGTCTCTGGTGGGGACCTTTGTGTCTTCTTTTTCTCATTTTCTTTCCAGGCCTCCTCAGATTGCAAGCATTCGTGGGGGTGGTGAATGTATCTGAGTCTACTAATCAGTACTCATCCCTCTGGCATTTAAACACCTCAGTGAACATCTGGAGACTTGGGCAAAGAGATCACCATTTCCCAAAGTGTGCACTGAGACCTGGGACTCTCTGAGATGGTAACAGATTCTGAGTAAATTAAGAGTCTCATAAATTCATTTGCAAACTACTGTGTTTAAAAAAAATAAAAGTATACTCGTTTACAGCAGAACCTCTTAGAGACCTAAGATGCATCTGGGAATTTCTATGATAAGAAATGGAAAGACTGGTAAGCAGCATTTCCCAAGACTTATCTGACCACTAAATCCTTTGGAGTTACATGTCACTAACATTTGTTCTACAAAACACAGCAGGAGGAAAAAAAGAATAGACCACATAATTAAAATATAATCATGCATATTTCTGAATATTTTATCTAAAAATTTTAAAGGGCAAATGGAGGTGTGTGAGTTTTCATGAAGAATCTGAATGACCAGGAAAGGAACGTAGAAAGAAGTTGGTGTCTTTTAGGCAGCTAAGTTCCTGAGGGTTCACTCAGCTGTATTCATTTGATCAAGAAAAATATGTCATAGATTTTCCTTTTTTACAAAGTTACCCTACTGTGCTATAGAAAACCAAAACTTTGTGTTTTAGTACCCTTTATCTAACTTCTTCCTAGTCCCAATCCATAACGCTCTCCACCCTTTTTATTATCAAATGACTACTATTCCACACCACTCTTTTATGAGACTGACTTCTCAGTTTCCACAAATGAGTAAGTACAATTGTCTTTCTGGTCTATTTCACTTGGCATAATGACCTCCACTTCCATTCATATTGCTGAAAATGACAAGATTTCATTCTTTTTTATGGCTCAATAATATTCCATTGTGTTTATGTACTATGTTTTCTTTATCCATTCATTCACTGATGGGCACCTCAATCATGCTGCAACAAACATGAGAGTGCAAGCATCTCTTTGGTAAAATGAGTGCATTTGGATACATACCTAGTAACAGAATTGCAGTATCATATGGAAGTTAAGGAATCTTCATACTGTTTTCTATAGGAGCTCTACTGATTTGCATTCCCACCAACAGTTCCCCTTTCTCCACTTCCTCATCAGCATCTGTTATTTTTGGGGTTTTGGTGATAGCCATTTTGACTTCAGTGAGTTAGAATCACATTTCAAAATGACTAGTCAAGAGTACAAAATTCACAGTTAAAAATGACTAATGCTTATAGAAACAGAAAGGCTTACTACCCTGATTTGATTTGTCCACACTGAATACATGTATCAAATTATCATAAAATACCCCATAAAGATGTACAAATATTATGTCTCAAAAAAAGAATAAACACAAAGTCCATCCATTTAGTTCAGTCCCCCTGTTTTACACATGAGAAAATAGGACCAAAAAAGATATCTGCTTTGCCTGAGGTCATTCAATGAGAAAGTGGCAAAATATAAAGTAGGAAATCTAATATTCCACAACAGCCAACATCCCTCCAAATTATCTTTACTCAGGATGTATTCTGGATATATTTATATATGCAAAGATAAACTATAAAATCTGAATAAGTATCTATTTAACTCAGGTTAAAAATACCAATCGTCTGATTAAATTACAGTAAAACCTATTAATTCCTATTCTGCAAATGTGGCATTTAGTATAATTCAGCTAGGTAGAGGTTAGCATTTCCTTTGCATTATTTATGAAGAAGGAACATGTCTAATGTAAACATAATTATCATAGGATATACTGAATTCATACACAACAGACCAAAGGAATAATTTTCAAGTATCTAACAGTAGCACACCAATAACTCATTTTTCATCTACTTTTCATCTATTTATCAAAACAGTTTTGTGATGTTTTGATTTTTACATCTTGAAAAACATACTGACTTACTAAAACATTGTATAACATTTTGATGTGTTATAAATATCTTGAAAATATAGTAGTATAAAAATATTCTTAATAAGAGCAGTCTTGGGCTGGAGTATAGCTCAGGTATCACTTACCCTGGAAGCCCTCTTAGCTTATGAAAGGCCCTGGGTGCAACCCCTAGCATCAAAAGTAAAACAATGAATAAAGGTAGCTTAGGTTAGCATAGTGTATTCTCTATTGGATCTCATCCCATCACCCTCCAAAAGTCCATGTTTTATTCTGAGTGAATACAGTTTTAAAGCTACTAAGGTAACTGCATATGAAAGCAAATGTAACCTGAAAAATAATTAACATCTCTCTTATGGAAGGAGTGAGTAAAGTTTTGCCTTTATTGAAAGGCGATAGTGAACTTTGCAAGGGGTCTGTTCCCCTGCACTGGATCCCTTCTTGAGCCACTCTCTGGGTGGAATCCCTTCTGCTGCTCCTGGGAGAACTTCTCCTTTGGAGTGAAATTTTGTCCTACTCCAGAGGATCACCTCTTTATCCTCTGAGACACCTCGACTCTGGATGGGGATCTTCACTATACTCTTAGCTTCATTCTGTCTACCCATGGGGAAAGGGCAAATCTCTCCTATTGACACAGTCTTATCTAAACCAATGTGTCAATGAATCCTTGATCCATCAAGATTGCAGTGAAGGAGCAAAGGGGAAAAAAAAGAAAAGAAAGAAGGAAAAGATGTTATCTCCAGACTGGCATCACATACATATCAAACTAAGTCTGTCTTGACCCATACCCTCACTAATACCTCCATTTCTGTTCTTAGTCTCAGCTGTTAGCACCAGCAAATTCCTCTGATAGTCAAACAAGAACAGTGGGATTCAGAGTGCTCAATCATACCACCACCCCTGTGTGGTCTAGGGCCACCTGGAGCTTCCTGCAAGGTCTGTGCTGTTTCTAACATGAGCATTTGCTCCCACTATTCCTTCATCCTTTCCTCATCCTGCAGGATTTGGCTCAGGCATCACCTCCTCCGGAAGCTGTTCCTGTCTCCTGGAGGAGTCTAGCTATCCATTCTCAGTATTCCTCTGGTGCCCTGCAGTATGTTTTGTTGTTTAGCATTGCTTCCCAGTTCTTCCTTTGCAGTGTGTTTCATCCTTGGTAGGCCAAGACAATGTTTACTCATCCACACACGCCCAGCTCCTAGCACATTGCCTATTCCAGAACAGGTGCCCAGCAAACATCTGTTGAATGCATAAAGCAAGTATGCAGTGATGAGGAGCCCAGGCCCACCAGGGCCCTTCTTTGAGTTCCTCCCCACTCCTGAGGACCCCTGCCAAGTTCTAGGTAATGGCACTGGGCAATCACATCAATTTGCCATACACTGGAGATTCCTCTAATTTAAACTTCACTAATTTGGCTGGCCTTTCCAAGTCAGTTTTAATTAAAGAGGTTTCCTCTGTTGAGATACTTCACAGAGTGTTTTCTGGATGGAATTATTCTTACTTGTGCCTCTGTTCTCTGACACTTTCCATGGGTAGAGTCTTCTACAGTAAATGACAGAGTTTTTAATTTTTCAAAAGTTCTTGTTGAAGATATTTCTAAGAAGAGAATATTATGGCCACCTGTTTCCACTCAATCATAGCTCCTTTCCTCAGCCAAACTTTTTAAGCTTGGTTCTAGGCCTATTTTTTTTCTTTCTTTGGGAATAATTTGAGAGGGGAAAAATTCCACTTAGCCATTCTAGAGTGAAAGAAAATTGGAAATGATTAAAACATACTTTACATGGAAGGTGTAACTGCTTTTGGCTCAGAATAACCAATATAATTCTAAAATGCATTCAAAATACATTTCAATTTCATCACTCGCTTAGTCTTCCATATGAAGTCACTGTCTGGCCAGCTTAAAGCTAAATAAGATATTTGCAATGTAAAAAAAGAAAAGACTAAAGCTATCACTTATGAGTAAATGTAATCAGCATAATATTCAGCAGAACATCACGATTATTATAATACATAATAATAATAAACATTTCTCCCATTTAGGCCCTTAGCACAGAAGAGGGAAAGAAGAAAGCAGTTTGCCCCATGGGTTTGTAATCTAAATTAAACAAGCAATATGAGTCACACAAGTTTCACAGGTGAGAGTTAATTAACATTTTATCCCAAGCAGAGAAGGAAAGGGGAAAGAAAATTAAAATCAATATTAACAGCATCAGAATTCACTTCAAACCTTACAGGAGTCATCTGTAATGTGAATCTAATTTAAGAAGCTTGTAACAATAGCAGGTCCACCTGATACCTTCTTGCTCCCACATCTACTTGGCTAACTCCTTAATAGCATATTTTGGGGGGTGATTCTTAGACCTCACACAGCCAATAGGTAGAACTGCCTGAAGACACAGGATGGATAAGATGAACTCCAGGGACCCACTCCTGTTTCATAAATCAATAATTTTCCTTGAGTTTTCTGTCTTCCCACACTCCTTATGACTAAGCATGCTACGAAAGAAAACATACAACCTTATAGTTATCTCAAACTGTGTTTGTTCCTAAATATGCACCCTCACATCCATATTACCAAAGGCTAGCATTTGAAATTGATGGATAAACAATTTAATTCTCTAGAATTGAATTCCCATACAATTAGCTTTATTTTCTATGGATTCATTGAAAAATAATGTACCAAGTAATAAGTGCCCAATTGGCCCTTTATTTTTTTAAAAAGAAACTAAAAAGTAAACTAGCTTTGAAACACTAAAGAAACAAGACCAAACACAATATTCTTTTTTTTCTTTTATTTATTTATTTTTTTATTTGTTGTTCAAAACATTACAAAGCTCTTGACATATCATATTTCATACATTAGATTCAAGTGGATTATGAACTCCCATTTTTACCCCAAATACAGATTGCAGAATCACATCGGTTACACATCCACATTTTTACATAATGCCCTATTAGTAACTGTTGAATTCTGCTACCTTTCCTATCCTCTACTATCCCCCCTCCCCTCCCCTCCCCTCCCATCTTCTCTCTCTACCTCATCTACTGTAATTCATTTCCCTCCTTGTTTATTTTCCCCTTCCCCTCACAACCTCTTATATGTAATTTTGTATAACATTGAGGGTCTCCCTCCATTTACATGCAATTTCCCTTTTCTCTCCCTTTCCCTCCCACCTCATGTCTCTGTTTAATGTTAATCTTTTCTTCCTGCTCTTCCTCCCTGCTCTGTTCTTAGTTGCTCACATTATATCAAGGAAGACATTTGGTATTTATTTTTTAGGGATTGGCTAACTTCACTAAGCATAATCTGCTCTAGTGCCATCCAGTTCCCTGCAAATTCCATGATTTTGTCATTTTTTAGTGCTGCATAATACTCCATGGTGTATAAATGCCACAATTTTTTTATCCATTCATCTATTGAAGGGCATCTGGGTTGGTTCCACAGTCTAGCAATTGTGAATTGTGCTGCTATGAACATCGATGTGGCAGTATCCCTGTAGTACGCTCTTTTAAGGTCTTCAGGGAATAGTCTGAGAAGGGCAATAGCTGGGTCAAATAGTGGTTCCATTCCCAGCTTTCCCAGGAATCTCCATACTGCTTTCCAAATTGGCCACACCAGTTTGCAGTCCCACCAGCAATGTACAAGAGTACCCTTTTCCCCACATCCTCGCCAGCACTTGTTGTTGTTTGACTTCAGAATGGCTGCCAATCTTACTGGAGTGAGATGGTATCTTAAGGTGGTTTTGATTTGCATTTCTCTGACTGCTAGAAATTGTGAACATTTTTTCATGTATTGTTGATTGATTGTATGTCCTCCTCTGAGAAGTGTCTGTTCAGGTCCTTGGCCCATTTGTTGATTGGGTTATTTGTTATTTTATTGTCTAATTTTTTGAGTTCTTTGTATATTCTGGATATTAGGGCTCTATCTGAAGTGTGGGGACTAAAAATTTGTTCCCATGATGTAGGCTCCCCGTTTACCTCTCTTATTGTTTCTCTTGCTGAGAAAAAACTTTTTAGTTTAAGTAAGTCCTATTTGTTGATTCTTGTTATTAACTCTTGTGCTATGGGTGTCCTATTAAGGAATTTGGAGCCGGACCCCACAATATGTAGATCAGAGCAAATTTTTTCTTCTATCAGACGCAAAGTCTCTGATTTGATATCTAGCTCCTTGATCCACTTTGAGTTAACTTTTATGCATGGCGAGACGAGGGGATTCAGTTTCATTTTGTTGCATATGGATTTCCAGTTTTCCCAATACCATTTGTTGAAGATGCTATCCTTTCTCCATTGCATGCTTTTAGCTCCTTTATCAAATATAAGATAGTTGTAGCTTTGTGGATTAGTCTCTGTGTCCTGTATTCTGTACCATTGGTCTACCCGCCTGTTTTGGTACCAGTACCATGCTGTTTTTGTTACTATTGCTCTGTAATATAGTTTGAAATCTGGTATCGCTATACCGCCTGATTCACATTTCCTGCTTAGAATTGCTTTTGCTATTCTGGGTCTTTTATTTTTCCATATGAATTTCATGATTGCTTTATCTATTTCTACAAGAAATGCCTTTGGGATTTTGATTGGCATTGCATTAAATCTATAGAGAGCTTTTGGTAATATCGCCATTTTGATGATGTTAGTTCTGCCTATCCATGAACAGGGTATATTTTTCCATCTTCTAAGATCTTCTTCTACTTCCCTTTTTAGGGTTCTGTAGTTTTCATTGTATAAATCTTTCACCTCTTTTGTTAGGTTGATTCCCAATTATTTTTTTTTTTTTTGAGGATATTGTGAATGGAGTGTTTTTCCTCATTTCCGTTTCAGAAGTTTTGTCGCTGATATACAGGAATGCCTTTGATTTATTCGTGTTGATTTTATATCCTGCCACTTTGCTGAATTCATTTATTAGTTCTAGTAGTTTTTTTGTAGACCCTTTTGGGTCTTCTAGGTATAGAATCATGTCATCCGCAAACAGTGATAATTTAAGTTCTTCTTTTCCTATTTTTATACCTTTAATTTCTTTCGTCTGTCTAATTGCTCAGGCCAGTGTTTCGAGAACTATATTGAATAGAAGTGGTGATAGAGGGCATCCCTGTCTTGTTCCAGATTTTAGAGGGAATGCCTTCAATTTTTCTCCATTCAGAATGATGCTAGCCTGAGGCTTAGCATAGATAGCTTTCACAATGTCGAGGAAAGTTCCTGTTATCCCTAGTTTTTCTAATGTTTTGAACATAAAGGAATGCTGCGCTTTGTCGAATGCTTTTTCTGCGTCTATCGAGATGATCATATGGTTCTTATCTTTAAGTCTATTGATGTGGTGAATAACATTTATTGGATTCCGTATATTGAACCATCCTTGCATCCCAGGGATGAATCCTAGTTGATCATGGTGCACAATTTTTTTGATGTGCCTTTGTATCCGATTCGCCAGAATTTTATTGAGGATTTTTGCATCTAGGTTCATCAGAGATATTGGTCTGTAGTTTTCTTTCTTTGAGGTGTCTTTGTCTGGTTTCGGAATCAGGGTGATGTTGGCCTCATAGAATGAATTTGGCAGAGCTCCCTCTTTTTCTATTTCCTGAAATAACTTGAAAAGTATTGGTATTAATTCTTCTTTAAAGGTTTTGTAAAACTCCGCTGTATACCCATCGGGTCCTGGGCTCTTCTTGGTTGGTAGTCTTTTGATTGCTTCTTCTATTTCATCCATTGAAATTGGTCTGTTTAAATTGTGTGTATCCTCCTGACTCAGTCTGGGCAAATCATATGACTTAAGAAATTTATCAATGTCTTCACTATCTTCTATTTTATTGGAGTATAAGGATTTAAAACATTTTCTGATTATCTCCTGTATTTCTGAAGTGTCTGTTGTGATATTGCCTTTTTCATCCCGTATGCTAGTAATTTGAGTTCTCTCTCTTCTTCTCTTCATTAGCATGGCTAAGGGTCTGTCGATTTATTTATTTTTTCAAAGAACCAACTTTTAGTTTTGTTAATTTTATCAATAGTTTCTTTTGTTTCAATTTCGTTGATTTCTGCTCTGATTTTAATTATTTCTTGCCTTCTGCTACATTTGCTGTTGTTTTGCTCTTCCTTTTCTAGGGCTTTGAGATGAAGTCTGAGCTCATTTATTTGTTGGTTTTTACTTTTTTTGAGGAATGACCTCCAGGCGATGAATTTCCCTCTTAAAACTGCTTTCATTGTGTCCCATAGATTCTTATATGTTGTGTCTGTATTTTCATTTATCTCTAAGAATTTTTTGATTTCCTCCTTTATGTCTTCTGTAACCCATTAATCATTCAGTAACATATTGTTCATTTTCCATGTGATGTAGGGTTTTTCCTTCCTTCTTTTATCATTGATTTCCAGTTTCATTCCATTATGATCAGATAAAATGCATGGTATTATCTCCACCCCTTTATATTTACTGAGGGTTGCCCTATGGCATAATATTGGTCTATTTTTGAGAAGGATCCATGTGCTGATGAGAAAAAAGTATATCCACTTGATGATGGTTGATATATTCTATATATGTCAGTTAAGTCTAGGTTATTGATTGTGATATTGAGTTCTATAGTTTCTTTATTCAACTTTTGTTTGGAGGATCTGTCCAATGGTGAGAGAGGTGTGTTGAAGTCACCGATAATTATTCTGTTGTGGTCTATTTGATTCTTCAACTTGAGAAGAATTTGTTTTATGAATGTTGCAGCACCATTATTTGGTGCATAAATATTGATAATTGTTATGTCTTGTTGGTGAATGGTTCCTTTTAACAGTATATAATGTCCTTCCTTATCCCTTTTGATTAACTTAGTCTTGAAGTTGATTTTATTCGATATGAGGATGGCCACCCCTGCTTGCTTCCGAGGACCATGTGCGTGGTATATTTTTTCCCAACCTTTCACCTTCAGCCTGTGTATGTCTTTTCCAATCAGATGTGTCTCCTGGAAGCAACATATTGTTGGATTTGTTTTTTTGATCCATGTTACCAGCCTATGTTGCTTTATTGGAGAGTTTAAGCCATTAACGTTTAGAGTTACTATTGACATATGGTTTGTACTGCCAGCCATGTTTGATTATTTATCTTTTTTTTTTTTAATTTAGTTTGTTTCTCCATGATTAGCTTTCCCCCCTGCCCTCTGTCATTGACCAGGCATTTCCCACTGATGGTTTTGGTTATTGTTTTTCATTTCTTCCTCGTGTAGTGTTTTGCTCAAGATGCTTTGCAATGCTGGTTTTCTGGCTGCAAATTCTTTTAGCTTTTGCTTACCATGAAAGATTTTTATTTCGTTGTCGTACCTGAAGTTTAATTTTGCTGGATACAGAATTCTCGGTTGGCATCCATTGTCTTTCAGTGTTTGAAATACGTTATTCCAGGATCTTCTTGCTTTCAGCGTCTGTGATGAAAAATCCGTTGTTAACCTTATTGGTTTACCCCTGAATGTAATCTGCCTCCATTCTCTTGTAGCTTTTAATATTTTCTCTTTGTTCTGTATATTGGCTATCTTCATAACAATGTGTCTTGGCATTGGTCTACTGTGATTTTGTGTGCTCAGTGTTCTGCATGCGTCTACAATTTGTATATCCGTTTCCTTTTTTATTTCTAGAAAGTTTTCTGTAATTATTTCATTCAGAAGGTTACTCATTCCCTTGGTTCGAATCTCTGTACCTTCCTCTATCCCAATGACTCGTATGTTTGGTTTTCTTATGTTATCCCATATCTCTTGGATGTTTTTCTCATGATTTTTTACCAGCCTTTCTAAGTTGGCTAGACTCTTTTCAAGATGATATATTTTGTCTTCATTATCTGACGTTCTGGCTTCTACTTGCTCCACTCTGTTAGTGATACTCTCAATTGAGTTTTTAATTTGGTTTATCGTTTCCTTCATTTCTAGAATTATTGTTTGATTTTTTTATAATCTCTATCTCCTGATAAAGATGGTTTACTTCTTCTTTTATCTGTTTATGTAATTCATTTTCAATGTGTTCTTTCACTGTTTGGATTTGCTGTCTCATATCCTCTTTAAGGTTCCATTCCATCTGTCTAAGGTATTCCTTAAGTTCTTTATATGACCATTTTTCTGGTGACTCTAGGTCCTCCTGAATATTTAGGCTGTCCTTCATTGTTTGTACTCCCTTTCTTCCTTGTTTTTTTATGCTGCTCATGTTACTTCTTGTTCTGTTTGATTGCTGAGTTACTGTTTACTCTTATAAATTTATTTGATGCTTGGGAGGAAAGATATTAGAAGGGAAGGGAAGAAGTCACTAAAGAGAATGAGAGTAGGCAGGTAGACTTCAAGGAAGGGGGAATAAGAAAATTGAAAAGAAATGAAACGACAAAAGAAAAAAAAATAGAAAATAGGGAAAGAAAGAAAAAAAATTTTTTTAAAAAAAGTTTAAAAAATAATAATAAAACAAAAAAATTTTAAAAATTAAAAACATTTAAAAAAGTTAAAGAACAACAACAAAAAAAATGAAAATGAAAGAAAAAAAAACCCAAATTAAAAAAATAATAATAATAGTAATAATAAATGCAGTCATAGAGTTCGATTAACTTCTCTTCCAGTAGGTGGAGCTGTGCCCACTGGGCCAAGCTTCTCCTCTCAATAGGTGGGAACCAATCACTGTGCAGCAGCTCTTCCTCCCAGACTGGGCGGGTCTCCAATCCTGAGTGTCTAGGGCCTTCTCTTGTGTTTCCTCGAGCCAGGCCCTGTTCACCTGTGAGGCTCACCACAATACTGGCTACACGCCAGGTCTGCTGCTCCTGGGAGCCCTGTTTTCATGAACGCCTGGGCACACTCTCCCTGTTTGCCTCCCTCAGACCCTAAGTTTGTAGAGCTTGGGGCTGAGAACCCCCAGCGAATTTGCTTGCCCTCTGATAGCCACGCCCCCGGTATCTGGTGCAAGAGACCTCAGTTGTCAGCACTGGTGGGAGCGGTAGCCGGGAGTTCCGCTCTGCGAGTCCCGTGCCACTCCTGATTCCCTCGGTCTGGCTGTCGTGCTCACAGGAGAGCTGGGAGGGGTCCTTACGGGAGAGCTGGGAGGGGCCCTTAAGGTTTCCCTGCTGTGTGGAGAGGGATGGCTAGGGGATTACACACCTGTCGTCACTGGTTTCAATGAAGTTATCTCCTCCGCCCGTGATGTCAGTTCTCTACCATGGTGGTATCCCATGAAAATGGTGACCGTTCGTTCCCTTTGCCGGGTGACCGATGCAATGGGTGGGTCCTGACTGTCTCTCTCCCAAGCCCCGTTTCAATCCTGTGGCCACTGCCTATGAAGGCTCGGTTGGCTTTTACCTCTGTAAGTTTAGAAGGGCCGACAAGTTATTTCAGCGGGATCGTTAGTGCTGAATCACAAGAAGCAGGTGAACCGGAGCTTGAATGCAGCCGATCTGGGCTTGGCGTGTGTTCTCTGTGGGTTCTTTAGCACTGAGCCTGAGTAATTTGTCTGCGAGACGCAGGCGAATGGCAGCCTGAAATTACCTGTTCTATAGCTGAATGAGCTGCGATCAGTCGAAAATAGGGATGGTGACGTCACCTCTCCAAGATGATGGCTGCTGGCCTCCTCTGTGGTCTGACCGGTGTGGAGAACCGAATTGGACGGCTTCCTTCCCCTGTCTCAAACCCAGAATTCAGCACTGAGTACGGTAACTGCACAGCTGGCAGGAGCCTGCAGAATCCGCAGCGCTGTATCTTTGGGTTGCTATCTCGTCATTTCCCAGCGTGCGCCGCAGACTCTAGCCGCGGGGCGATTTGCTGAATAAGCAGCGTGACCCTCTGTCCGGACAAATCTCTCGCGTTTGAGCCCCCGTAGCTGATCCTCATGCAATGGAAATCCTTCCTCTAGGTTTTGGAGCACCCCAATTTTGCTGGAAATTCCTAACAAGCTAGCTTTTAGCCATTCTACCTCGTCATTCTCCCGCTCAGTGACGCGGTACACAGGGGTGATGCACTCCCTTCGCTGCCATCTTCCCTCCCCTGAAAACACAATATTCTTAAGGGAAAAAAACAATGTACTATTACATAAAAGAATAGTAAAATTAAATCTTTCTCCAAAACTTTCTTGAGAATCTTGAGAAATAATTTGATAGACTTTTTTAAAAGTTCAGAGAATGAACTAGGGGTTCGGACAGTGCTGCCTACTGATGTTTTCAATTACTGGCCCTCAGCAATCACTTAATACTCTAGCTTTTGGGTTTGCCTGAGGAACAGAAGACAAAGCAAGTTCTTCACCTTCCCATCAGACTTCTCTGTGAAAAAGTCAGTGCTTAGGCTGTACACAGTGACAGCTTGCATCACTGACACAAATTGTATCTAATTGCACAGGGGCACATAAGCAGAATAAAAGACAGCTCATGCCTAATTGGCTGGGCCAGTTGCAAAATAAATCTGGCTATTAACTCATCCCTTCCTGGAACCCTCCCTCTGTGCCTAAAGGATATACCTTCATACCTGGATTACCAGACCCCATTCTCCATAAAAAACATGAGTATTATGGGATTGGGGGAAAAATATAAGGATTTCATGCACTCTAGGTGATTTTATCCCATTCACACAGGGAAATAATGACAATGACAAAAATACAACAAATGGTATGTAAAATACTTTCTATAGCAAGAGAAGAGCAAACAGCAAATAGCAATTGCTATATGGAAAGCACAGTAACTGCTACTGAAAAACACCATCAGCTCAGTTATTTTCCACACAAAGAACTGAAAGATAATAACCTCTATGCACAAACGAATCTTGGGCTTTACAAACATGTCAGAAGCATCAAAAGGCATTAGAGTAAGCCACATCCGATGTGGTGATTTATCCTTGACTTTGTCTGAATGCTCCAAAGAAAAACAGAGACCCAGTTTTTCAATACACCAAAAGCACTGTCCTTTAGAAAAGCTTTCTCATCTTTCCTTGTACAGACAATTGTTTTCCAAACATATTGTTTGGATTGCTGAGCTTCTGGTTCAACCACTAACTGAAAGACTTTCTGCATCTCCGACATGGGAAAAACAAAACCACTTCAGGGTTATTATAGGTTGAATTGTGTCCCCCATCCAGTACCTGTGAATCTGACTTGTTTGAAAATGGAGTCATTCAAACTGGACTCAAGTTAAGATCAGGTCATTTCAATATGATTGGAATCCTTATGCGAAGGAGAACAGACAAAGCTACTTGTGGTGATGAAAACAGAGACTGAAGTTCCGAGCAAAAGCCAAGGATGGCCAAGGACTTTAGGCAAACTGCCAGAAAGGAAGCAGCAGCAAGGGAGAATTCTCCCCTGAGAGTGTCAAAAGAGGCATGGCCCAGCCAACACCTCGATTTCAGAATTCTATTGCCCAGAACCATGAAACAATATTTTTGTTGTTGTTGTTTCAACAAAGCAACCTCATCTGCAGTATTTCAATAGTAACCCTAAGAAATTAAAATAAGGGCTGTCTCCTCCATCTTTTTACCTTCCAGTAGGACTGCATAAAAATCCTGATGGATGGTCTATCCCAAAAGATAAGCAATTCTACATCAGAAATTGTTACCCACAATCAAAAGAGAAACCTTTTGTGTTAATACAATTCAATACCTTCAAGCCTGAATGTATCTTTGGAAACTGCCGAGGTCATCCTGCCTTCTTTTCCTGAGGGAATTATCCTGCAGGAGGCAATGAGGCAAATCCCAAAGGACCAGCAACCAACTTCTGATCCTTGTCATTTGCTTCTCAGAACACCCTTAGTAACTTCACATTTTGCCATCTGCAGGTATGAGCACATAGATAATGGCTCTATAACATTTAAAGAAATGACAACATGCACCACTAGCAACTGGTAAAACTGAGTGTTCCTGTTGGAGACACTATAATAAAATGCAAAGTAAAGGAGATTCTAGTTTGCTCTGTTTGGAATAAGATATATGGAATATGTTCACAAAGATGGAGGAATGCTAAGGAAGACAGCATCTGAGAACTTGTTGTTAGTTATATTTTTAGAGACCTTACCATAATTTTACAGATGAGAAAAAATCAGGCTGAAGATACATCTGTGAGTCACCACTGCCAACCCTGGCCGAGACAGGCATTATACCAGACTGCAATCCATATGCTTCTCCATCTCCAAAGGACGATGATGATATTTGTTTATAATATGCTTCAGATATCCCAGCTAAAACCAGTTTAATTTGAGAAGGAAGGAAGGAAGAGAGGGAGGGAGGAAAGAAGGAAGAAGTCAGACAGGCAGGCTGGCTACCATTTTAAAGTGGAAAATGGGGAACATATTCCTATACTATAAAAAGTAAATCAAAATATTCAATGTTTAAATGTATAAGAAAGCATGACATTTAAGGGTAACAATTTAGTAACTGGGCCTTTAAAGACCACAATTACAAGTTGGTTTTTCTGAATAGACATAAAAAATTCTTCTGTGCTATATATAACAAAACAAGAATATGATCAATAAAACACATTATTTACCAAGCTAAAACAAATAACAGAATTTACTACCACTCATTTTAAACAATACAAGTGCTTGTAGAATCAAGAAGTACAAAAGGAAAAGGCAAATTTGGAGCAAAAATGAAATGTGAGAGAGAGAGATGAGGCCATTGAGGAAAATAAATCAAAATCTCCAAGTTAGAAGGACAGTTCTCACACACACACACACACACACACACCTCACACCAGAAGGTCACTCAAGGTGAAGGCTTAAAACAACAAGGGTCCTTCCATTTCATACTGATCACAGTATATACCGTGATGGGGAGAAGAAAAGCCTCCTTGCTTTCTCAGACTTCCCGTAAAAGAGCAGCATTATAGAAGGTAAAGTGAGCCACCGAGAATGATGATCAAAACCCATTTTCAGGACCAACTCCTTCCATTTCCCTCCTTTTATTGATTTTTTTTATCCACTTTGCACTCCCTCCATCAGCTTGGTTGCAGGGAACATCATTTAATGTGCCTTATTGATTCAATTGTACACATTTATACTTGTGTAGAAACTTTCACTACAGTGCATTTATTGATCTTTTAATTATTAATGTAAGCCACAAAACCTGAAGAGCTTTGGCTTTTTCCTTTTTTTCAGATTATGGCAAGGAAATTATCAAAAACTGTCAGCAAAGTTCCTTTTAAAAGGCTAGTCAACAGCTTATACTTCATATGTGCTGTTAATTTTTTTCTAAAATCAGAATTATATTAGCCTAAACAATTCAATAAATTTTAAAACATTGTTTTAATTTCCAGAAATATTATTACTTATATGCCCTAATTTGACCCAGGAACAACAAGCAAGTGTTCCATTTCAGTGTGGTGATATTCAGATTTACAGACACACATAAGGTGAGCAAGTTTGCTAACAAAATTGCCATAAGACTAACAACCTGTGCTAACAGTTATGGGACAAATTGAAGTGTCACATATTGTCTGTGGAACTACTTTATCCCACTTACATTAATTCTTAATACTCTGTCTCTAATCTATAGCATGGCCCCCTACTCCTAAGGAACGACTCATTCTCATCCAGATACTCTGCACTAAAGTAACAGTAAAATAAGAGGACACTCTAGGTGGGAAACTACAGAACCAATCACCAGGCTCTAATGAAAAGCAGGACCTCTGGTAGAAGTGGGAGGGGCAGTGTTGGGACCTTACTGAAGACACAGGAGGCAACAAAGAGACGAGGTTCAAGGTAGAACAGAGATTAAGCTTTAGTTGTTCTTTCCTGCTCAAAGTCCTCCCCCATTTCTTCTCTGAAATACCACTTTAGCTAGTCTTAAATAGAGTCAGCTTGCACTTTGATTAAGGGAACCAGTAACAAGATAAATCCTAATGCAGGCAAAACTCCACTCTGCCACAATTTCTAGGGGAAGCCAATCTTACACTTAGTATTTTTTGAATGATTACCAGCAAATATGTTCCCCACTGCATCTTATACTTTGCAATACCAAGGCAATGATGTACGTTTTACATCATGGATCAGAATCATGGATCTGATTTAGAATGATTTAAATTTGCACAGCTATTTCCTAGAGTTCTTCGATTTTCCCATTCCTAGGCAATAATGTGAAGATTGGCCATTTAGGGGCTGAACGGTCCTGAGTATTAAGAGAAGGGCTACACATCTTGGAGCACTGATAGTAAATGCTAGAAAGCCTGGGCACTGGACTAGTGATGGAAATAGACTTCCCCAAACCAGTGTTGCTATGGATCTCTGAAAAAGCTCTGCATTGCTCAGCAATGGTAATGAATGCTTGAAAAGTCTGCCAAGTTCTGCTCTCTTGCAAAGTTTACTGTTCCTGAGTCCACACAAAACTCCTTCCATTTGGTGCAGTCCTTCACTGAACTATTCCAAATAGATGGGAACCCTTCCCCAGAAGTTATCTCCTGGGCCAAAGACACCATCCACTGGCACAAGTTACATGCATAACCTAGAATGCATATTTAATATATTTATATGATATGATTTATATGATTTATATGATAACATATTCAACAAGGAAGGAAACCGGGCTTGACCTTTTAAAAGGGTCTACCCAAATAAAGATCTGGTATCCACTAATAAATTTAATTTAAAAAGTCATAATGTGCAGACATCATACATATATCTTGGCTTTTTTTATTTAAAATTCACATACAGCTAATTTGCCTGAACATACAAGGGACCCTTACACAGCAAACATATCTGATAATGTGGGGTCTGATTCCTGTTCAGCTTCACTTCCCCACAGAAGATAGAAAACCAGGCTATGATTTTAACCCACTTTTCTGTCCCTTCTGAAGAATTTTAATTTAGACCCAAATTCATCACCACAATTAATTTTCTTGAAAACCTTCTGTACTTTAGCTGAAATGGGCACAAAATGTTATTTAAAAGGTGGTATTTTCCAAATATGATCATAAAGCACTAGAAATGTCACATTCTTTATTTTATGGTTATGAATCACTTCAAAAGCCCTTTTACCCAAGCTCAAAGAGTACATAGTATATGATTCCACCTGGAGGAAAATTATTTTATAAATTAAGCCATAGTGTTTTAAATGTAAGAGTCTTTAATCAGTTTTCCAACATAATGATGTAGTTATGCAGTCAAGTCTATAGTCAAACAATCCAGTAATTTGCAGAAAAGCTCTTTAACATTAAATGAACAGATATAAAATACCTTGTACTGAAACCATCTATTCTATGATTAACTGCTTTGCTTTCATACCATGTATAGAGTTATAATGGAACTATTTCTCAAATTATCAATTAAAAAGATTAATTGGTAAAGATAATATTAACTATATCTATAACACATCTCTCATCCAATTTAAATTGAAACAATATTCTCACTACTTTTCAAAGACAATTGCCTTCTAAATAATAAATCTTTAATTATATTAGCAGGCAAGTTAATGCCCAAAAGGCATACCAAGATGGCAACTGATTCTTCTTGAGTTATGTTTGCTCGATTCTTTTTCATGATCCTGACCATGTCAAGCATATATAGACAATTTTCTTGTCTCAAGAACTCTGAAGCCATCTCACTCCTACTAGTTTGGTTTAACAGTAACTCAATGCTTAAGAAAGGTCAGTACTCACCACAACTAAAACTTCAAAAAGAGAGATATTGCCTTTAACCATACCCATTTGTTTTGAAGGTTTTTCCATACCACATCTTCTCTGAAATCTTTTTCTCTACTAGCACCCAGGACTCCCATCCTCTGTATTCGTGGCTTAGAGGTACTGTAGCTTTATGGAGAGTGCTTACCAATCTGTAAAGTCATATGTTAAAAAATAAAACTGTCCTATTCCCATCTCTTCTATTACCCACTGTACATAGGGTGCAACTAGATAAATCAGATTAATTGATACCAATTGTTCACTAACCATCTTCCAAGATTCACTGATTTAACAAATATCCACCGCATACTACTTCATTACAACACTCTTCTAGGTACTGGGGATATATCAGTGAACAATACCAGACCAAAAGTTTTGCCTTCATTGGAGGGTAACATGTTATACAGTCAATCTATTAATAATAAATTTATATACATGTGTATATATGAGTATGTACTGTTAGTTGGTTCTAAGACTGGTAGAGAACAACAACATAAGAGGTTTTGTATGGGGCTGCATTTAAAATAAGTTCTTAAGACAAGATGATACTTGGAATAAAGACGTGAAGAAAGTGAGGGAGAAGCTTGTATTTTTATGGGGAAAGTGTTCCCATCAGAGGGAAAAGGAGATTCAAAAGTCTTAAGTTAGAAGACGAACGTTTCTGAGGAACAGAACTTTAGGGCCGGGTCTACAGTGGGGTAAATGAGACTAAAAGTGGTGGGTGTTCAACTAAGGAGACCTCAGCAACCATTATACAAAATTTTGCTTTTACTCTCAGTGAGCAGGGAAAGCACTGGAGAGTTCTAAGTAAAAGGAGTGACTTCATCTGACATATCTGCTTTTGTAAAGCACTTTGCTATGATTTAAATATAGTTTGTTCCTTCAAACTCAAGCTCAAATTTAATCCTCAAGTGTGCCTCATTAATGGAAACTAAATCTGACTGGTGTTTACAGGTGGAACCTCTGAGAGGTGACAAGGTCATTACAGTGGAGGCCCAGATTGAATCCCACTGGCTTTATAAAAAGAGGGAGAGAGGCAAGAAGAAATACAATCATACACGGTCTCTTGCCACATGATGCCCTGCACCATCTTGGGACTCTCCCAGCAAGAAGGTCATCACCAAATGCTGCCCCTTGACGTTGCACTTCCTGAACTATGAGCCAAAATAAACCTTTTCTTTATAACTTACCCATTCTGTGGTATTATGCTATTAACAACAGAAAATGATACATATAACCCTCTTTTTTAGATACAATTAATGTGCCATACTATTAACCTATTTAAACTATGTAACTCAATGGTGTTTGGGATATTCAGAGTCGTGCAATCATCACAATCAACATTAGAACATTTTTATCACTCCAAAAAGAAATTCCATATCTATCAGCAGTCACCCATCCCACTCTAAACTCCCACTCTAAGCACCACTAATCTACACTCTCCATAGATTAGAACATTCTGAATGTTTAACATAAAAGGAATCATAAATAAGCATTCTTTATGACTGGATTCTTTCATTTAGCATGTTTTCAAGGGTCAGCCCTGCATTTATTTATTTATTGAATAGTATCTCATTATCTGGATAAATCACATATTGTTTATCCATTCATTGACTGACAGACATTTCGATTGTTTCTACTTTTTAACTATAGTGAACAGTGCTTCTGTGAACGTTTGTGTATTAATTTTTGTGCAAATGTACATTTTATATTCTCTCAGGCAAACATTTAGGAGTAGAACTTATGAGTCATATGGTAACTCACATTTAACCTTTTGAAGCACTATCAAATCATTGTCCAACGTGGCTGAACATTTTGACATTCTACCAGTTGTGTATGAAGGTTCTGGTTTCTTCATTCCCTTAACAAGTTGTTGTTATTGGTCTTTTGGAATAGAGCCATTTAAGTTTATATAAAGGGTAGATCTTGTTGTTGATTTGCATGAAACAGATGTCTAATGATGTTGAATACACTTTCATGTGCTATTGATCTTTATATATCTTCTTTGAAGATATGTCTATTCAGATCCTTTGCTCATTTTTAAATTTTATGTCTTTTTGTAACTGAGTTATAAGAGATTTTATATATGTATAGCCTAGACACATGTCCCTCATCAGATATATGATTTGCAAATATTTTCTCCTTATTTTATGGTTGTCTTTACACTTCTTTCTGGTGTGCTTTGAAAGAAACAAGGTTTTAATTTTGATGAAATCCAATTTATTTTTTCTTTTGTTGCTTGTCCTTTTGCTGTTACATTTAAGAAGAAGTTGCCTAATCCAAGGTCATGAAAGTTTAAATTTATGTTTTCTTCGAACAGTTTTATAGACTGGCTTTGAGGTTTTCAGTACATTTAAAATCAATTTTGTGCCAGTTATGGTGGTGCATGCCTATAATCCCAGCAGCTCAGAAGGCTGAGGCAGGAAGATCACAAGTTCAAAGCCAGTCTCAGCAACTTAGTGAGGCTCTAAGCAACTCAGCAAGACCCTGTCTCTAAATTAAATATTAAAAAGGGGCTGAGGAATGTGGCTCAATGGTAAAACATCCCTGGGTTGGATCCCTGGTATGTCCGTATAATAAATAAATAAATAAATAGATAGATAGATAGATAGATAGATAAAATTAATTTTGTATATGGTATAAGGGAATAAGGTCTGACTTTATTCTTTTGTATAAAGAAATCCAGTGTCTCAGCACCATTAATTGAAAAGACCATATTCTTTCTCCCATGAGATGGTCTTATACCCCCATTAAACTAAAGTTACATTTTAACAATATTTCTCTAGCTTCTGTATTAATAATAGACTCACAGGGCAAAGTCAGAAGTAGAAAGACCAGTTAGGATGCTACTATCATAAATCAAGTATATTGAGGTTCCCCAGAGAAAAAGAACTAACAAGACAAATAGAGATATGTGGAAAGAGATTTATTATGAATGATTGGTACACATGATTATGGAGACCGAAGAGTCCTATGATCTGCAAGCTGGAAGCCCAAAAAGTTTGTGGTATAGTTTCAGTTCAAATCCAAAGGTCTAAGATTTAAGGGAACCAATACTGTAAGCCCTAATCAAAGTCTGAAGACTTGATAATCAGAAGCACTAATGTTCAATGATAGAAGATGATGCCCAGCAGCGAAAATTCACCCATCTGCACCTTTTTATTCTATTTGGGTCCTCCAAGGATTAGATGATGCCCACCTACCTCTGTGGGGGTCATCTTCTTTCTTTATTTATAGATAATTTATGGATTTAAATGCTCATCTCTTCTGGAAGCACCCTCACAGTCATACCCAGAAATAATATCTTACTAGTTAAACAGCCTGGTCATGTTGAAATGTAAAATTAATCATCACAACAGATAAGAGATGATAGTGGCTCAACCAAGAGGGTTATTGTACATGTGGTGAGAAGCAGCAGGACTCTGGGTTCTCTGAAAGTGGAACTGATCAGATCTGCTAAGACTGAATGTGGCTGAGAGACAGGAAGGACTCTGGGTTGAATGGGATGCTTCTGGTTCTGAGGTCAGACACACTGCAGTTTTGTGGGTAAGAGTGACATGATCATTCAGACTTCTGGTGTAATAATAGTTGGGGGGATAGGAACAAAGCAGAGAAACCCATCAGAAAGCTACCTTGATAATCCTGCATCAGGAATTCACTTGAAATGTCATTAGTATTGTTTAGAGATACTATCACAAATGTCAAACAAAAAATTAATCATGAAAACTATAAATTTCACCCTAAGTCAATGAAGGAGATATTACAGGGTAGATGGGATTTGAGACATACCTCAAATCACAATTTTCTGGAACAACTCCAATGGAATAAAATAGCGCCTCAATACCTATTAACTCAGAAACTCTTTTGAGCATCTTTTGTGGCATTTTTTTCTAACAGCTCTAGCCCAGGGGGTTCTCAGGCATAAATCCTCAAGTTCTATTGAAGGCCCTTGAGGAAATGGCCAAGGCATAACCCCACCAGCTCATCCTACTATACTGCAAAAAGTCACTGCAGCTAGTGTCCCTTGAAGAGGCTTAATCTTCCTTCCCTGGCCTCAAGAGAGGCAGGTGAAGTAGGATAAGTACTACAACACAAGGGGAGAAAACAGATGCACTAAAGCTGTCTCTTTCTGCATAAGAAAGGATTTTTTTCCCCTTCTGGATTTAGCTGCTTTCCATTCCCTTCTATCCTCAAAAGATTTCCATCTCAGTGAAAATCCACTGACCACAGGGCATAAGGAATAGCACTGGCTAGTGTTCCAGTCCAGTGAAAGCAGGAGGCTTCGGCCTTCTCTGAAAGCAGGTTCTGAGAAATTGTTATACAGACAGACAAAAAGAGACCCTGAAGTCATTTTTTGCCAGTGAACCAACAGCTAATGAGGAAGCTGTGCCTCAAAGCACTGGAGGTACTCAGAGGAAAGGAGGCTAGGATACCACATCAAGAATTTCCAAGGCACACAAAGGAAGACGTGTATCTGTCCTGGGGCCTAGAGACAGGACAAAGACCAAGCGGAATCCTAGAATGGGCTATTAAGCAGTTATGTGTAGAGGAATGGAAGACATGTGATGAACCCCTTCAAGAACTGATATTAAAACAAACAACCCAAATGTAAATACGAAGGCTATTTGCTTCAATTAAGTCTAAGCTATGGGAGTGTGAACTTTAATATTTCCTCAGTGTACAGCACTGCTAGTGCTTTCACCATTATTAAAGTATGTTTATACAGGGTTTGGCTTTTCATCTATTATGGAAAAATTACATCTTGCCAACAGCACTACAGAGGCCTAAACAGTAAATCCTCCACTGACCTTGAACCCCAGCTAAAACAAATAGTCACTCTCCTTGGTGCTGAACTGCCTAAATAATACAGTGTGTGAATATAAATTACATCCACAATGCATCTTAGCATTATGGATTACCAACAGTTCCTCCAGAAGCAGTGTTTGCAGAGGCACTGCAATGTGAAGAAAATTCTTAGGGAAGTAACTGCAAGCATTCGCTCACAAACAAGGATCATTGCATTGAGCTGGGCCTTCAACTCCCCAGAGGAGGTGATAAGGTGATGGCAGCCTCCCATCAGAAGGTTTCACAGGAGTGGAGGAAAAGAAGCCGCCTCGCAGAAGACATGCTAGAGCAAGAGAGGCAAGGGCAACAGGAAGCTGGAGGCAGTGAAGCAGCAGGAGGCGGGCAGCGAAAAGCAGAAAAGAGGATAGAAGATTCCAAGTCCAACCAGAACATCAGTGTCCCAGAAAATAATGTTTCCATTAAACCAAGAAAATTTACCTACATGTGGAAGTGCTTACAAAATAATGTTAAATTAAAAAAGAAAATACAAAATGATAAAGACATAAAATCACATATACAAAAGGCTGCTGTTGTTGAAGAGAATACAGAGAAGTCAAAACTACTGAATGAAAGTGATAGAACTGTGAGCATATCAGTTTTCTTTTGAAGTTTCCTTTAATCTTCTACTGTAAAATGCCCACACTGTGTCTGAAAGGCAATCAAAGCATATGTGAACAGTCACAACAACTGTTAATAATGAGAAAATAAATGAGCTCTATCGTGGGCAATAGTTAACTAGCTACAGTAAGTTGGGAGGTGACAGGAGATAGAAAAACAAGCATAAATGCAGGAGAAAGTATGTCATAAGGTACAAAAGACCACTGTACAGCCATGGAGTTCTGAGAAAAAGTGACAGGGAATTTTGGAAACAGAGAAAAAGAAGGTGGCAAAAAAAAAAAAGAAAAAAACAGACAGTTAATGGGTAAAAGTGAATAAAATACAGGACAGTACGCAGAATATGAGGGGCCTCATAACACATGGCTGATTTGCCAAAAGCCAGTCAAGCACAAAGTAATCTGGTTCAAAATCCATTAACCTGAAATCCACTTTCTTGCTTCCAAATAACAATCTGAACTTCAAAATGCAGTTTGTCTGCCCTTAACAAGTTCAGCAAATTTCAGTTGAAAATCACCATCTTTATATAGTTAGTCTGTGTCACCATGTCTCAGATGCTTCCTGGAATTGGGGTAGCTGAATTGTTCAGTTACTGGGCCTGCCCCTCCAGTTTAGCAGACTGGGAATGGTGACATGAGTAAGTGGTACCTGTCAGTATAAAATGCAAAACGACTGTCTCTACCATTTACAACCACTACATGCTTCAGTTTCTAGTTTCAAAAGTGGGTTTAATGTCAAAGAAGGAGAGAAATGAATTACAGTAGATGGGGTAGAGAGAGAAGATGGGAGGGGAGGGGAGGGGGGATAGTAGAGGATAGGAAAGGTAGCAGAATACAACAGTTACTATTATGGTATTATGTAAAAATGTGGATGTGTAACCGATGTGATTCTGCAATCTTTGTAATGTTTTGAATAACCAATAAAAAAAATAAAAAATAAAAAAAAGAATTGTGATATTTAAATGACAGATCAATGACAGCTCAATTCTTCAGACATGGTAGACACTCAATAAATATATTTGAATGAGTAAATGAACCAATGTGGTATGGTTCTATATGATACCATTATTGTGCATGATAAAAAGACATGGGAAAGCATAATACTCTAGTGAATTTTATCAATGTAGTAAGGTCAAGGAATTTCCCTTTATCACCCCAATTACTGATTGTATTTCTGTTACTGCCCTTCCTAAGCAAATTTTCAGTCACCTGTAATCCTATCTGTGTCTTTGAAAGTATATTTCTGTGCCTTTTGTCATCTCTCTTCACAACTATAAGCTCCATGATGAAAAGGGCTTTGTCTTCATCGTTCATGAGAACAGGCAAATAACCATCAAAACATTCAGAGAGGAAACTATTTCTAAGTCTCCCTCAGACCTAGGGAGAACCTGGTGCCAACACCTACATGGTAACAGTGAAGAAAATTCCAGGTCCTTTGATAACATTGAGGTAAAAAAAAAAAATTGAAGACCTAGATGTGAACAGCACTCCAAGTTTGGTTATCTTCCACATGAAGGACATAAGATTTAGCAATACTGGCTAGAGTTTGTAATCTAAGACCTCAGATCTGAAGGAACCATGGAGAGAATTCATATAAGTGCTTAAACTCTGATAGGGAAAGCAATAGACCTTAATTATTGTCATCCATATCTAACTGAAATATAGCATTTGCTTTTATTATGAATTTAGACCTTAAAAACCAATCCTGGTTATATTAGCAGTACTCATACATTTATCACCAACAGAAATCATAGATATTTTTGCAACTCATTGCAATTATTGCTTATATCTCAAAATATTATCTAAGTTCATCACCGGTTTCAAATTACAGTGGTCATTATATCCACTACTGGATCTAATATAAGTGTTAATGAAGAAGCATGTATATTACTATAATCCCAATTTGTTTTAATAATTTGATAACTCTTTCAATATAATTGCTTGTCATTTTAGGTATTTTATGCACTCAAATGCTCTACTCTAAGAAACAGTCCTCACAGACTCTGGCAGTCTACCAAAGTTGTCCAAAGCACTGAAAAGCTGAGAACCTATGTTCTTGATGATCCTGCCCAATAATTCTAAGCTTTATATACATACCAGAGTCATTACTTCAAACATTTTTAAATGTGCATATGAAAACACTACTTGAGAATCTTCAAGGAGTTATTTTTCTTGACTAAAAAGTTCAATACTAATGGCATGATTCAATCCATATATGCAACAGTACAACTTGAATTCGTTTTATTACTTTTTAACACAGGGTTAAAAACATAAGAATTTCTAGTCATCAAGGTCTGGGCTCTGAATCCTATCTCAAGTTTACTAAATGGACTTAGCAAAGTCAGAAAAAAACCTTTAAGCCCCAGTTTCCTCATTTATAAAATGTGAAGGATAATATTTCTATCACAGCATTGAGAGGACTAAACAATACACAAAAACTACAAAATAGATGCAAAGTACTTAGCACAGTCCCTGACACAATGAATGCTCAATGACTTATAGTAATAGTATTGCCCTATTTTATTCATTAATGTAATTTAAAAAGTAATTTATATTGAGACTTTAAAATTTCATTAAAAGATTCTAAAATTAAGAGGTAATATAGTATATTGCTTCAGAGCACAAACTCTAACAATAGACTGCCTGAGTTTGAATTTTACTCGACCAATTCCTCGCTGTGTGACTCTGGGTAAATAGTTAATTTCTCTGAGATCCTATACTTCAGATCTGTCAAGTAGGCAAAACTTCTCTGAGATCCTTATAACAAGGATCATTATAAGGATCATTTAAAGGGTCATTTAAAGGGTCATATAAAGCACATTTAAAGGTGTCTGGCATACAGTACTTTGTAATTATCAGGCATTATTGTTATCAATAGTCACTATTTTGTAGTTTCCTACTGAGTTACATAGAACCACTTCTTCCTCCTTCTATCTGAATTTTAGTAAAGATTTCTTATAAATGAAATAAGCCATTTCAATGAAACTATTTCCACTGAATATTCTTGATGTTAATGAAGACTGGGAACAAAGCAAATTCAGCTATAATTATTTCCAAGAAGTGACTAGAAAGACCCCACATCCTTTGGCTTTTTTAGTCAAGTCAAAGACTGTGTAAGAGAAACCCTCTAGAGTCTGAAATGCTTCTTTAATGGTAAGAGGTCTATGCATTATCGGGATAACTTTGCTCTTTCACCTTTAAACAAATACACACAGGAGCCCCTGGGGCCTTGGCCAGAGCTCACCTTGGAGAAAGGAGTCAGGGAAATGCTGGGCTTGGTGACAACAACAAGGACCACATCAGCATTACAGGAGCAAAGACACACTGTTTTCCAGTTTCCCAGCAGGGGACTAGCCTTGCTCCACTGGCAATTAGTAAGGTATACTTCATTTTAAACCTAAACAAACCACTGATCTCTGAGAATGCCACTGATTATTTTCTGAACTAAAAGCAAGTATAAAATCAATAATGACAGGAACAAGCACTTTACTTCTTCCCATCTTTTAGGTAGCTGAGTAATTATTAACCGAACAATTAGTCATTATAGCAAAATTATGAAGCAAGTCAATGGATTCTCACCATTATTTTATTTCACTATTTTTTTACTTATGAGTTTAAAAGAATTCAAAATTATTCACTGCATATAGTATTAACTCTCCCAATATGGATGAAAATGAATATTCAACTCATATTATGAGGGGCTGGGGTTGTGGCTCAGTGGTAGAGCGCTCACCTAGCATGCATGAGGCACTGGGTTCCATCCTCAGTACCACATAAAAATAAAATATAAAGATATTGGGTCCACCTAAAATGAAAATATAAATATTTTTTTAAATCATATTATGATACATATCACAATAATTCCATTATACTCTGAAATTAATGCTTATCATTCCCACTACTCACCAAAATCAAAATGTTAGATCTGATTTTTCAAATTATAACAATTAAAAACTAGTGTTAAAAAGTCAGAAGCAATAGTCTTTAGGTTTTTCCCAGATGCACACAGAGCTATCCCTTTGATATTTATTTTTCCAACACATGACTAAAAACCCATTCCCATGAGAAACTAAAACCAAGAAGCTTTTACTCCTGAAGGGAAAGTAAAATTTGGCATACTCTGAATTTAGTGACCAAAGATTATCAGGGGGTAAAAATACTGACAGTGAAGTCAAGGCAGAAGTAACAAGCAGAGGGCTCCACTTTTCAATGCTCTCCTCATGTCTGTGTGATTTTTTTCCAGTGTCCCTCATAGTGCCAACAGTCTAGCATGCGGCTAAGGGATAAACAGCTGCTCTTGCAGTGCTGGCTGTCAACACAAGGGGCTTTTTAATGCACCCTAAGTCCAAGTGGGCCTGGTTTTTAGTGCTCAGACCACAGGAGTTCAACCACACTGAGATGCCTTCCAAATTTCAGGGCTGCTAAGCCTGGTTCTCAACGTCACTCTGATGTTATTCTGCAGTGAAGATAAGGCAAGAGCTTTGGTCTGAAAACGCTTATCAAAAGAGGCTTAAAGTAAGATTGACAAATGGGCCCTCTATGTTAATAGATAGGTTAGAGGAAGACAGGAGAGAAACCCAAGAACATACATCCATATATATGGAGCTACACAGTTGGCATTTGGTGCATAATTTTCCATGTGATTAAATTTCTCTGGAGTCCATTCAAATAAAATAATTTTACAGGAAGTGCTCATATCAAACCTTTACCAATGGAACATTATATTATTTAAATAAAATCCTACATATCCTTCCTTCATCATTGTAAATATTCATTCTATAAACACAAACATAGCCTGGTACTCCCCAAATTAAACACCTTCAGTGGCTCCTCAGTGCCCACAGGCTAAACTGATACTCCAGGATGACAAACAAGACCTCTGCGGTCTAGCCCCTACATACTTCTCTTGTTTTATTTACCTCCAGGGCTACCAGGACACTACATTCCTCCAGGAGTACTGAATTTTTTTTTCTATGCTCCTTCCTCCCCCTCAGCCCTTCTGCACACTGCCTCTGTACCTAGAATGTTCCATCTTTGTAGCCATCTCAACAAATGCTTTCTCACCTTTCCCAGCTCAGCTGAAAAGCTTTTACCAACCCTCCTCTACCAGGAAAGACCCTGCCTTTGTAAGGAGGAGCAACCACAAAGTCCCCTGTGCCACATTTGCTCTTATGGATGCCACAGCATTTGATGGCACTGCCTTTAAATAGCAAGAAGGAATAATTCAAATATAACAAACTGCACGTTTTCAAGCATATAATTTTGTAAGTTTTAACATATGTATTTACCTGTGAAACCATGACTACAGTCAAGATAAGGAAAAGTTCCCCATACCCTTTTGTCACACTGCCTTACATCTGTCCCTGGTGGAATGGTTCCAACTTCCTTTCTGAACCTACAGATTAAGTAGCATTTTCCAGAATTTTAAATATATAAAATCTTTTTAGTTTTGTCTTGTTTTCTGCATTCGGCATAATTATATTGAGATTCATCCACACTGCTGCATGAATAGATAGTTCATTAGTTTATTGGTGAGTGGCTGCAGCATGAATATGGACATGTTATGACGAATCTACCTTTTCACCTGTTGATAGACATTTTGGTTATTTCAAGTTTGCAACTATCATAAATAACATGGCTATGAACAATCACCTGCAAGTTTTCATATGTTTTCTTTCCTCTTAGGTATGGGAGGGGATAGAGCAAGTGGTAGGTGTATGTTTAACTTTTTAAGAAACTGCCAAGCAGTGTGTTGTGCCACACTCTAACAATGTATGAAAGTTCCATTTCCTCCAAATCCTTGTCAATATATCCTCGATCTGGTTTGTTGTTTTAATTACAGTCTACTATATCTTTTGTGTTATCTAATTGGGATTTTAATTTGCATTTCCTCAATGATTAATCATGTTGATCATCTTTTCATGTGCTTATTTGGCATCCATATTTCTTATTTGGCAAATTATCGGTTCAAATCATTTACTCATTTTTTAGTTGTTCTATTTTTAAGTAATTTGTATATTATGAACTACAAATCAGATATATGATTTACAAGTATTTTTCTCAATCTATGACTTATCTTTGCATTATCAACCCTTTTATAAAGAAAAAATTTAGTTTTGATGATGTCATTTGTTCTTAATGGATTTTTTTTGTATTATATCTAAGAAATCTTTGCTCAACCCAATGTCACAAAAATTTATTCCTGTTTTGTAAGATTTATAGTTTTAGGTATTACATGTCTATAATCTATTTTGTGTTCATTTTTAAATATATTATAAGATATGGTTCAATTTTCCTGTTGATATTTGATAAAGATATTATCCAAAATGACTCTGCACCTTTGTTTAAAATCAGTGGTTTACACATTTGTGAATCTATTTCTGGCTCTCTCTTCTGTTCCAGTGACCTATTTGTCTGTTATGACACCAGTACCACACTCCTGTTGATTATAATTGCTTTGTAAGTCTTGAAATTAGAGTTAGTCCTTCAAATTTATTCTTCTTTGAAAAAAAAGTTGTTTTTAACTATTCTAGATTCTCCACATTTCTACATGACTTTTTAGATTCATTTTTTTCATATCAAAAACTTCTGGCATTTTGATCAGGGTTACACTGAATCTATGAATCAATTTGGGGAAAATAGACCCATAATAATTCTGAGACTTCTGACCATGGACAAGTTACAGTTCTCTCCAAAAATATCATGATTTTCTATATATAAATTCTGCATTTTGTGTGTGTCGGGGGGTGTTGGGGATGAAATCCTGGGCCTTCTACATGCTAAGTACACACATGACATTAAGTTACATCCCCAACTGCACATCTTTTATTAGATTTATTTCTATGCATTTTATATTCTGACACTATTGCAAATGGCATTTTCATTTCAATTTCTGATTGCTCATTGCTAGTATACAGTAACACAACTGATTCTTATACATTGATATTATGTCCTGCAACATAGAGTTAACTGGAATTAAAAATTAAAATGAGGGGCTGGGGATGTGTCTCAAGCAGTAGCGCGCTCGCCTGGCATGCATGCGGCCCGGGTTCGATCCTCAGCACCACATACAAAGATGTTGTGTCCACCGAAAACTAAAAAATAAATATCAAAAAAATTCTCTCTCTCCCCCTCCCTCCCTCCCTCCCCCGCCTCTCTAAAAAAAAAATTAAAATGAACATCTCAATGCCTTGGAGGACAAAGGAAGTTGCTCACAACTAGACAGCAAAATATATGCTGTGGAGACACATTTATTAGGGGAGAGAGGAGAAGTAGACATAACCTCAGCATTTCCATGTCTATGCCTTTGATAATTTGAGTTAGCATCCACATTCATCGAGTGATTTGGGAAAAGTCTGAAGAATTAATGCATATGATCCTTCCTAAAGAAATTTCCAAAATGTGAAACTGTGTAAGCACAGAAGAGGAACTCAGGAGAGCAGAAACTGCAATGCCTCACTGTTCTTTGGTCTTGATTATTTTATTAAGTGGGTTTCTGCCTCTTTTCCTTGACCTTTTATGATCAGATTTCCTTCCTAGGAATCTAGTCCTTATATTTCAGAACTGCTTAAGTGGCAGCAATTTCTCAATATGTCTACTTATATGTTGAGTGATTACTCTTGGATTCCTGATTCAAAATCCTATATATTAATTTATTTGACTGGTGCTTCTGTCAACCCTGCATCCAAAAACAGGATGTGTGCTTAAGGATGCAGCAGAGGCTGCTGCATCGATTCTCTACAATAGAAAATTCAGAGGTCACATGTTTCTCCATCCTTCACATCACCAGAACTCTGTCTGCTCAGAACACAAAAGAAAGGAAACTATTGTTACAAGCCCCAGAACACAAACCACTTCTCTGTTCTACACTGCACAGAAAACCTCAAAGCATGTTCCTAACTGGAAGGAGTTTTGGTTGGACATGAGCATTTTCAGCTGCATTTGTGTTTCCAGATGACTATCACTGTCAGAAGCATTATCTTTGAATATGAAAGGCATGCTTCAGGAAGGGTAGGAAGAAACAGACACCAAAAAAGACACACCAAATTAACATCAAAGAATGAAATCTTGTCAAAATTCCCCAAACCTGCTCTGTCTCCCCTAGATTGATGTTCCCATTGTTCAGAAGGCCTGCACGGCTTCTACCAGGCCTGGCATACCTGGGGATCTCTGAGGGCTCTCAGATTGGTGTGCTCTCCCAGTCATAAGTCCTTACCCATGGGCCCTAAGTGTTTTTCACATATAATTGCATTATTGTTTTTATAATAACAATACAGTTTTACAGTATAAAATTAGAAAACAAAATTTATTCTAAATAGGAAAATTACCACCCAGAAACTATCACTTCTAACATTTGGTATATATTCCCCCACATTTTCCCCCCGCCCCCGTTACGTTTTCAAGAAAACTGAAATTAAGAAGTTATTCTCAGTTGTTTTCTGAGTTGTTGAATAGGTAAAATGGCAGGAAAACAGGTCAATTACTTTTTGGTACAATCTTAGGAAAATGAGTATAATATGACAGAAAGAATGAGATCTTCAAACAAAGCCATAAAAATAATTATAATGTAAGACCTGAACTATCGACAGCCAGTCCATCGTTTATTAGTAAAAGAATCGGATTTCTACCAATCAGAAAACCAGGCCCTGAACACTGTCATTCATCAAGGTAACATGAACTGACCCAAAAACAAACAAACAGACAAACTTCTAGCAGCCCCTACTTATAGGGCATCAACATACTTGTGGGTAGGAAAACGGAAAAGAGCCAAAGTTTTGTTGTTCCTAGTAAGAAGGAAAAGTGCCAGAAGTCCAAAAAAAAGATATGCAAGGTGGAAAATACAATGCACCATCTGTCCCTTGCTGTGTGTCCATGTCTTTCACAACTGGATATCTTTAGCAGGTATACCTTAGTCCTCTTTTTCGATCCTTAGTGTCTGGCACCTAGAATTTCCTGTATTTAGAGGCTACCCTAGAATCAGTTGAGCTGACATTGCATAGAGGAACCTGTCTACATAATGTCTATTAACTAAAAAAATTTTTAAAAATCTCTAATTATAACTGTTCCATCGTTATTTAGGCAGAAACTATCATATGTTACGGGTAAATGTTCATAAATGAGCTGGAGAGTTTTAAGGTTCTAGGCACTCTTAAACCAACTTCTTTACACACATGCATGCACACACACACACACAATTATTTTCCAACTCCCAGTTGAACATTTTTATCACTAAGATATACTGCTTCCAAGATTAATATGCATTTCAGGAGAAAAATAAGTATCAGACAATTATTCTATATGCCTGTTGTGGTAGATTAATTGCAAAATGGCCAGAAATTCTGTTTCTTTCCATATCCATGCCTTCTGACATCTGATTTTACAGGTTCCTCCATCAAGAAAGAGATAGTCCATTTTCCCCAAGGTATGCCAGTTCCAAAACTAGGTCTAGAAAGATCTTTTGAGCTTTTACTTTCACTCAGAACCCTGCCCAGCCACCCATCCAGTCATTAGGATGATGGGATTCATGTGGCCCTGTGGGTCAGCTAACCTCATCCCTCCAGCTGACAATGAGCCAACCACCATGTGAATAAAGACATCCTAGACCAGTCAGCCTTGAGCCACTCTGCCATGTAAGTACAGATGTCTGACACTTTACCAAAGGGGGAAGTGCAAATTAAAATCAAAATGAGATATCACTACACTTCTACATTTATGAAAAAAATAATGGGCTGGGGTTGTGGCTCAGCAGTAGAGTGCTTGCCTAGCACATGCGAGACCCTGGGTTCAATTCTCAGCACCACATAAAAGCAAATAAACAAAATAAAGATATTGTGTACAACTAAAAAATAAATAAATATTTTAAAAAATAATGGAACCAAATATTAGTGAGAATTCAGAAAAACAAGATCATTCACACATAGTTGGCAGAAACATAAAATAGTGCAACCACCATGAAAAACATTTTGGAGGTTTCTTACAAAATTAAAACATGCAACTACCCGTCAATTGCATTCTTGGGCATTTATCCCAGACAAATAAAAACCTATGTTCAGACAAAAACCTGCACACAGTGGCTGAGGTTGTGGCTCTATGGTAGAGTGCTTGCCTAGCATGTGTGAAGCTCTGGGTTCTATTCTCAGCCACCGATAAATAAGTAAAAAATAAAGGTCCATCAACAACTAAAAAAATATATTAAAAAAAACTATACACAAATGTCCATGGCAACTTTATTTACTGTAATCAAAATCTGCAAATGACCCAGAAGATTTTCAACTGAATTAAAACCAGAATTACCCCTCAGCAAAACAATGAAATCAACTATTGATAGATATAAGAACATGGATGAATTGCTAGGTAGTTATGCTGAGTGGGAGGAGGGGAAGCCAAACCAAAAAAATGACATTATATTTATATAACATTTCAGAAGTAACAAAATTTTAGAAATGGAACGGCTGGGGCTTAGTGGTACAGTGCTTGCCTAGCATATGGGAGGCAATGGGTTCGATTCTCAGCACCACATATAAATAAATGAATAAAATAAAGGTCCATACATCTAAAAAACTATTTTTTTAAATTATAGAAATGGAAAACAGATTAGGAGCTGCAAAGATCACAGACCAGGGAAGGGGCAAGGAGGTGGGCATGGCTATAAACGGGTAACACAGGTATCCTTGCAATGAAGTTCTGATCTGACCTGTTGAGTCAGTATCCTAACTGCTTTCCAACCACAGTTTTGCAAAATGCTACTATTTCGAGAAACAAAGCAAAGGATCAAAATCATATTTCTTTGTATATAAATATTTCAAAATGTTTAATTTAAAAGGAACTGCTTGAATGGCCTTGAGTTGGTTACTGAACCTGTCTAAATCCTACTCTCCTTATCTGTAAAATTGGGAAAAATAATACTTAATACTGCTAAAATTAGATGATTAAATAAAATGTGTATAACATTCTTAGAGCATAAATAGCATTCAATAAACAACGCTATTAGGGGCTGGGAATGTGGCTCAGCGGTAGAGTGCTCCCCTGGCACGGGGTGGGACCCGGGTTCGATCCTCAGAACCACATAAAAATAAAGGCATTATGTTGTGTCCATCTACACCTAAAAAATAAATAAATAAATAAAAATATTTTAAAACGATTTTAATATTATATTAGTAGCAATAACAACAAATAAGTATGCCTAGTCCAATTCATAAATTAATCAGAATTTTAAAAATTTGTTTAAAGTCTGGGAAAATAGGGGGCATAAGAACAAGGAAGACTGGAGCAGCTTTTTGTTAAGGTGTTGACTGAAGCAAAGGAAAGGAGGCCCTATTTGTTCCAGGACCAGAGAACTGAGAAAATAGCTCTGTTTTAGAAAAATGCATAGAATGAAACAAAGAAGACATGTGTCAGAAAGCAAATGAAATCCTGGGATGGGAATAGATTAGTCTCTACAATCTGCCAAAAGATATATTATTAAACACATATCTCAAGAGTCATAGAATCCTGGGGTTAAATTAGAATTTAACCTAGAACCTTTTTAACCTCTCATGCTATTCTCAAACAATTTCTACCATGCCTTCAAAAGGAAATGTCTTCTGTTATCTAAACTTCTAGTGATGGAGAAGCCACTGTCTTGCAGAGTAAAATGTAACTGTTAAGCACTCAATTAGAGGCCACTATTCTGAGACACATCAGAATCAGCTAATAAGCATTTTTAAAATAAGGACTAATGGTTTGTAAAGGTGTGACTTTTTTGTCAGCTTGGGAAGGTAAAGCGATGCCTCTTCTATGTCTAGATATAGGCAAAACCTTAAGGTATTTACTTCTTGGATGGTGTCTTCATCCATCCAAGGTACAGGAAAATTGAGTTTGTACCATCTTTAAATATATCTATCCATCAATCATTCATTCAACATACAATTATTAAGCATCTTCTGTGTGCTAGCACTGCTGCTGATTACGTAGCTATAAGCAAGAGTGACATAGTCTCAGCCTTCATAAAAGTTACATTCTATCAATAGATTCAAATAATGGCTTAATTGCCACAAAATGAACAATATTGGGGGCTAAAAGAGGAGATTATATCATTTATCCCCTTAAAGGTGATCATCTACATTCTGACTCTTCCCTACAATGATAAATTAAGAAAACATGGCTCAAATTTTTGTTTGACCATTTCAATAATGAAAATATATCCTCAATTTATCTTATATCATGAAAGAATATCCTGATCTGGTTAAGTGCACTTTCTAGATAGCTGGAGTGTATCACTCTTTGCTGAAATTCTATTTAAAATTTCTAAAAACCACTCCTTCTAAAATGACACCAATTATGTACTGCCCTGCATCACCATAATAGACAAATGATTATAATTTATACTATTTTCAGTGGCCCTTGTAATCACTGTGAATGCCAGCATCATGTATCCATGCCCAAAGACTGAGATGCATGAAGGAACTGAGCTGAGGTGCGCGAAGGAACTGAGCTGCCTAAGCCTGCCATACCTTGCCATCTGTCCACACCCTCCCCACCACTCCCTGTGCTGAGGGCATTCAGCAGCATGTGTCCCCTACCTTCAACATCCCTATCACTGTTGTCCTGAAGAACCACTGACTCCACTGACACTTGTCCACACTGCCTACCTGACATCATTCCTGCCTTCTAACCCATTCCCTCCAGCTAGGTGTTAAATATTATATAACGAGGAAAACAATGAAAATATTCAAGGGAACCCATGCATCATGCACCACCATATATAAATTTAACATACAAAGAACCTTTGCCTAAAATAAATTTCAAGTGCATGGGATTTGTGGAAAATATTTTCTTTGGGCCAAGAGGCCCAAAGCACCATGCTTTCTTGACTTTACCTTCAGGATAATAAATATTTCCAAGTGAAAACAAACACCACCTGTCTGGCAGTGAGCACTGTGTCCATTATGAATATGCTTATACAGAATTTTTCCTTAGAAAGAGCTCAAACATTTGCACTGATTATTAATCTCACTTATTTTCCCCAAACTCTAGAGTTATAAGAAAAAGCAAGTATAAATTATTAATAGTTTGAAACAGACCACCAAGTTTCTTAGTTGTCCAAAGTCACTAAAAGAGGCCTGAGGGTCGTCCTGCCTCTCCACCTTTTCCTTTCCAGGAAATAATGCTTCCAGAGCAGAGATGCAGATAAGATACTTAATAGTCCTCTCAGATACAGAGAAGTTGAGGCAAGAAAGACAAGTTCCTCAGAACTCAGACACGTAAAAAAGAAAAGAAAAGAAAAGAAAATTTAAAATTGTTTTCAGTCCAAAGAAAATGAGCTTTATCTTGCACAAAAACTTAAGAGAAAGTACGTGAAATTGACAAGAAAAATACCCTCATCTTTCTACATCACCAGATTGACTGGTCAACTTTTCAAACACCTTGAAATTACTTCGATGAATGCAGAAACTCTCAGAGCACTATTCAAACAGTGAAGAAAACCACTCCATTCCATGAAAGTATACACAGCTACTCACCTTCACAGAAATGACTTTGCATTAGCCTGTTTCAAATACCAGCTCCCTGCCCATGGTCTCTGGCCACCTCCTCACTTTGCTGCATTAGACTTGATTGTTTTCAGATGGATTTCATTCTGCTAGGGCAGCCTCTACTTGCTATTCAGATACAGGTCCTGTGGCTCTTTGCTCTCCTCATTTCTGTGTGCTGAAATCAACCAGAATTCTCGGTATAGAATATTTTAAAGTGTTCACAATGTTCTTGCTACTTTAAGCAAAACCTGTTTCACTTTCCAGTCTCAATTAGTAGAATACTACACACTTTTACAGACAGGGAATTGGAAACAGCCTTCCAAGTAGGCAGCAGCAGAAACAGAAACAATAAAAGAAAGTACAGGCGGGCTTCTCTGCCCTTCTCTAGGTCAACTGCCTCCTCCTGAAAAACTAATTAATGCACATCCTCCTTTTTTACTTTTTCTACACCATATGTCCAATAAAGCTGAACTTATTGGTGCAAGTAGAAGGATAATGTTTAATGTGCATGGGAGTATCTGAGATGGATACAACCGCTGAGATATGTCTTCAGGGATAGCTCGGTGTTGGCAAAAGTCTGAAGAATTCATCTGGCAACATCTCGATTGAGAAACTCATAAATTAAAGCAGCTCAGGGGCAATTTAAACTTCTTACCAAGTCCATCTCTCCTCCTACAGTATGCTCTCTGTTCAGAGTGCTAGAATAAATAAATATAAGCTACAGATGTAGCCATTTCCATGTCCTCCTCAGATCTCCCCTTCCAATTCTCATTACTCCCTAAGCTGTCAACAACCTAGTACTGAGAAGAAAGAGGAAACAGTGTGAAGGTTGAGAGCTATTATTTATCCTATAGCATAGCCTCATCTGCTTGTTTCACTTTATCAGATTGGAGTTTCCTTCAGATTAACTTCTTCACTTGTTTAGTTAACCCTGGTACAAAATTTTAATTTAAGGGGCTGGGGATGTGGCTCAAGCGGTAGCGCGCTCGCCTGGCATGGGTGCAGCCTGGGTTCGATCCTCGGCACCACATACAAACAAAGATGTTGTATCTGCCGAAAACTAAAATGTAAATAAAATATTTTAAAAAAAATTAATTTAAGACTGTCCCTATATGTCTTTAGAGTAGCAGCAGTAGTAAGCTTTGACTTGTCAGAATGCAATACAAAAAGTAGAACACATCTCAAATCTCCTGCCTCCCACACATGTGAGCCAGCAGTATCCACTTTCACCAGATGGAAGCCAGCACTCTGGGACAAGCATCAGGTGGAACACTGCATTCCTAAAGAGGCACTGTTTGTAGCTAACTGTGGGAATTGGGCGAGAAGTTTACTCTTCCTAATTATAATGCAAAACAATGCTTATTCTACCCAAAGCCACAAGATGTCACATTTTATAAAGCCTGTGAAATAGTATGTGGAATATTTATGGAATATTTATATTTGTGTAAATGTAATTAGGAAGGTGTCTAAGTGATTCAGTCAATTCTCAATTATCCCTACTAATGGAACTGATCAATACAACAGATAGTCTAAAATGGCAAACTAGTTTAAATACAGCTCATAAATTCAGTCTCTTTATTATCGGTACATGTACATTGGATCTTCTTCAGGTTTAACAAAATTCATTTTGGAGCAGTTGCTTCTTGTGCGGCCCTCTTATTTTTTATCCAAGGAAAGTTAGCCTTAAATATTTAAAAGACAGTTGTTAAATAGAAGATTTAGGTCTTATCTTTAATTCATTTGGGCTGCTATAACAATAACATAGATTAGGTGGTTTATGAACAACAGGAATTCATTCTACCATCTAGTCCTAGAGGGTAGGAAGATCAAGGTGCCTGCAGATTCACTTAGTAGACAGGGAGAGGGAGCTCTCCTGGGTCTCTCATACAAGCACTAACCCCAATCATGAGGCCTGTTCTCTTATGCCCTCACCACCTCCTAAAGGTTCCCACACAGCCTTGGGGATTAGGATTTAGGGAATGCTAATTTGGGGAGAACACAAACATTCAACCTATAGGTCTTAATCTAAACATTCCAACTGACATCGTGAAGTGGAGTCTTGACTCCATTCAAAGAAGTCTGAAAACCAATCAGCTGCCTCAATGTCTTTCCTCCCCAGACCCATATTTCATTGCACTTTCAAGCCTTGTTCACTTCCCCAAGGACCAGTCACAAACACCTGTGGAATGCCTCCTATATGCAGTCTCAAGATGGATTTGATGCTCCAACTTAAACAGCATGTAATGTCTCATCTTTCCAAGGCTGCTGGTTAACATCTTCCCTGAGGATGTAAGCAACTAGCAGTTTTGATTTAAAAGAAAAAATATTGAAAATGTTGCTAGCCTAAAATAAGCAAAAGTCTTTTTTTAGATCAATAATGTAAGTGGAACAACATAACAATAATGAAATGTGAACACTATCTAGAAAGTCATATGGTTATCACAGATATGAAAGACTCAGAGTATATCTTAAACATATGAGAATTTGTCCAGTACCTGAGGAATTCCAAAGGAAATGCCACAGCTTTTCACAACATTGCCTGGTGGCACATTTTAATGTTGACCTCCCTCACTGCCATCATAAAACACCTATTTAAAACCTGCCAACTGCAGCTTAATAGGCATAGTGTTTATTCTAATTTTGCCAAAATTGAATCAGTGAAGATATAAACAGGGAATATAATGCCTCTTTAGTATCACCCAGTATAGCTGAGGAAAACATTCTCAAAACCCACCTCACTTAATGCCAGCCACAACCTTGAAACAGCTACAAAAGCATTTCAAACATAAAAAAACTAAAGTGATTGGGAGAGTTAGAAAAATCCGTAAGATGTTCATGAAAGAAAACATTGCTTCAACCAAGGGCCTTCATTCCACAATCAAACATCCTCATAAATGCAGCTGAGAAATGAGCCCACTTGTAATAGCACAACCAAGAGCTAGGATAATTACAATAGAAACACTTTATTTCGAATCATGAAACAAGTTACACTTGATCTTCTTGTTAGCAGGGGCTGTGCAGACAGCAACATTTACTGTGAAATGTAAGGGCAGATAACAGCTGATTTGAAAAGGGATTGTGTAAATCTAGTTAAAGAGCAACTTTAGAAGATTATTTTCAATTATGGAGATAACATCATGGCTCTCAGGAAAAAAAAATGGAAAGGTTTGTTCTTTACACCACATACAGTGTACTAAATCTAACAAAACCTGCCTGCTTTCAAGCAAGAGTATCAGCTAACAGCTAACAAGCCTTACCTCGACTTTACCCTTTTTCTTTAAGACGTTTCCAATTATTTCTAGCACTTACTCATGTATATGAACCAAAAAAGTCATTTTCAATGGGAGAAATAGCTTAAATACACCATCCACTTCAAAATAATTAATAAAGCTTATATATTCCCCAAACATAACCTGTGAGACCTCAAAACTAGCACAGGTCATACAGTAAGAATAGACCTTTTTGTGGCTGATTAAAATTGCATTTTCCTAGCCTGCCAGAAAACACCTAGCTGAGAACACCAGGGCTTCAGCCCCTATTCCCTGCACCTTGACAAATCCACAGGAATTCACAGAGCTTCACACTGACCAAAACACAAGCTGTGCCACTAGCTAAATGGAATAATCTTGTCAAGTAAAATGTCTAGTTATCATATCCTTCAACACAGCTTGTATAGAGGGTACTAATGACATAGTTGTGGGGGGATTTAAGTAACAAAGAACCTAGTGTAATGGAGAAACATCAACTGGGAAGCAACAAACCCTGTTCCTTCCAGCCCTGTCCTTCACGAACTATGTGACCTTTCCAAGCCTCATCTCCTTGTACTCTCTGCACATTCTCAATGCCCCAGTCACTGCAGACTACTCTCCCCAGATGTACTGTGTTCTCTGCACCTCTCTGGCTCAGCTGACGAGCTCCTTTGCAGGGAAGCTTCATTCTCTTCTCTGAGAAAGGCAGTCCAATGCCCAGGTCAGAATTAATCTCCACCCTTTGGTTGCTCCTCAAATACTCAACTGTTTGCTTCCTGAGGCTGATCACTCAGTGCTGGTTACCACTCCATTTCCTTTTGTAACCCACGTACTCCAAGGGGATAAGATCACCTCATTTTTGAACCTTTGGAGCTGCTGTAACATTAGAAAGCATGTAGTAAACAATTATGAAGGAAAGGATCAACCAATGAAGGAACAAAGGATAAACCAACTCCACCAAATTTCTATGTCATCACCTTTCAAACTGATAATAGTCATGACACAATTCACTCATGTTGATCAAAAGGTGAGATGTGGCTTTTCACATTGTTAGGTTCTATATTTACATAATTATTATGATATGGATAGTGAAGTCAAAAAGTCATAATGAAGCCAGGCCCATTGGCACACACCTGTAATCCCAGCGGCTCCACAGGTTGAAGCAGGACAGCCTCACCAACTTAGTGAAACCCTGTCTCTAAACAAAATATAAAAAAGGCCTGGGGAAGTGGCTCAGTGGTTATGTGTCCCTGGGTTCAATCCCTGGTACCGCAAAAAAAAAAAAAAAAAAAAGGTCATAATGAAGTCTGATGTCTTGGCATACAGCAAAGGAATTATTATCACCCATGCACATCACATGTCTACACTCAACTCAATTTCAGTATTTTCATTTTTCTTTTCTTTTTTTGTCAGAAAGAGAAATTAAAAATTTGACAAAAGGTGCTACTTCACTGCCCAATAGGTGAAATGACACTGAAACAAGATATCTTAAAAATCAGAAATTCATTAAAGTCACTTTACACATATGCTTCTCCATTAATTAGGCATTTTTTCCTACTTGGACATGTAGCTATAAACAGATTGTATTCTGTGACATACACAGGACCCCACAACTTCCACTCCCATCTTGCTTTCTCAAAACATTTTAAAAGCAAAACTGTTTTCTGGAAGAACAGGTCCATGATGCACTAAAGAGTTGAGGCTTCTCTTTGAAGAGAAAAAGATAACATGGATTTTGAAGGTGCATTGTAGTGATAATGATCTTATATTTCAGCTATAGGTAACAGAAGATTATGTTAAATATTTCTCTTTCCAAACAAAAAATCCTCTTGTTACAGAGAGAGGATTCTCTCATTTCACAAAGACTACCCTATAACAATAAGTCCTAAAGCAGTTTCATTTGCAGACAAGAACAGCATCCTAGCCCTGCCTTCAAGCCAGAGCACTATGACCTTCTTAGGCATTGGACGATGGGGCAGTGTGAGGCTGTAGCTGATTTGGTGCACTGACATCCAAAAATATACAAATAAGGGAACAAGCGTAAGCTCAAATTTTGTGATTATTTTAACTTAAAAAAATAATTAAAATTGTGTTTCAATCCTAATGTTCCCATTGCTCAGAAGAACAAACGAGCTTTACTTTATAAACTTGTAGACATAAATACACTGTGGCCAGTCAAAAACTCTGCAAGAGTAAAACTAACCTCATCGGCAGACAGATGAAAGGGAACTTAAGAGTTCTCTCTAGAAGGATGAAAAGGATGCCCCAGCTGTGAGTTATCATAAGCTAGTTGGCCCATCATCTGCCCAGTTGCAGCTGTATCCAACTCTCAACTTACCCAAAGAGATTCATGCTCTTGTGGTGCCAAAATGAATGTCTCTCTTTAAAAAAAAAAAAAAAAATGCCCAATTGAAAATAACTCTCTAATCTGCATCCTTTCAATAGAACTGAAGTGCACTTCACCAACACAGAGCACAGGCATCTTGAATTAGCAGAGAACTATTTTTAACACATGAAGGATAAGATATGAAATTAGTTTCACGGGGAATGAGAACCTTGGAGATTATTTACTTTGCCTTAATTACTCTGACTCACCATTAATTTAACTTTCCTAAGGTACTAAATATTTCACGCTAAGATTTTGAGACTAAAGAGAAATGGGCACAAATTTGGAGCACTGCAAGTTTGAAGTAATTTCTTTTAACACTGAGACACAGATGCCCCCACTGGGCATCAAAGGCTACTCACAGATGCACTCACTGCTCAGAACATATCCAGTTCCTGTTTCTGTGTTATTTTTTACCTTGGAACCCAAAGCTCTGTCCTGACATATGCAGAAAACCAAACTTTATTCAGCTTCTGTTTTGCTCCTCAATCTACAACATCACCAGTGGTCACTGCTACTCCCAGCAACTGCCAAATAAGATAGGCAGCAACTCCCTGAAACCAAAGTGAGAAAAGTTTAGACTGCACATTAAAAGAAAGTTTCTAACAACCAGTGCAACTAGGAAAGGGATGTGATTCCCAATAAAGGTGACTTAGGAGATACTATAGCAAATATTCCATAACAGGTTCATTAGAGATCAGTGGGAAAGAATGCACTCAACTCCCACCAAAGCACTCACAGTGAATAGGTTCTGCCATATACTGCTGAGCACTTGCCAAAGCTTGTATTTTCCCCAGTGGCTCTTCATCAGTTGTCCACTGGCAGACACCACACACACAGGCAGTATGAGGCAGCTGGCAAGAGCCAGAGGAGAGCAATACACTTGCTGCCAGATGCAATACAAGACTCACTAAGACCACTCATCTGTCAGTGCCCTCTAGCTCCACCAAGCATTCAACAATTAGAAAGGGAGAGGAGAGACAGGTACTAAGAGAGCTGGGCCTTTCTGGTCCATGCTCCCAAAGAACTCTCCCATGTGCTGAATGTCAGAGGAACTGGACTTGTGTTATGTAACTCCACTCTAGTAAGATTATTTTTCTCCACTGAGTCCTCTATACCCTAATGTTCTCTTTTTTATGTACATGTATTTCACTCTGATCAAGTTATGCTTTTTTTTTTATAAGCTGTCCTCCCCCCACCTTTTTTTGATTAGGCTATGGTTTGACTCCACTGATCTGTGCTTTTCTAGCATTCTGAACCCAAATAACCACAGCAGATAAATTCAGATATCTCCAAATCTTCACTTACTTCATATTTTGTAATAAAATTTTCTGTCATGGACTTATGCTTCCATGGTAAACATTTCTTGTTTAAAAATAATAATTATTAATATTTCTTTAGCATATTTATAGCTTTAAAACATACACACATATACCATATCATTTATCTTGTCTATTTGTACTACTTGGCCTCTTTCCACTTGTCTGATGCTCATGAAAACTTCCAGTTTGCCAAGTCATTTCCCAAGGGAAAGCCTGTTCCCTTTGCCACTGTTGATCCAACTTCCTTATTTTCTAAGTTGCATGATTTTTGTCTGAGTCATTTATAATTTAGTCATTTTTATCATTTGTAATGATAAAAGGTAAATTCCTTCAATGCCATATTTCAATTTCAATACTCAACACTGAATGCTTCTTTTCCATTATCAGTTAAAAAAAGCAAGTTGCTATAATATTCCTATTTTAAGAGAGAAGCATCATGGAACACAATATAATAGAAAGAAAGGGTTCAAGATTCTTGCTTAAGTGGACAAATTATGGTTTCCTCTTATTGGTATAAAGAATTGTCATGAGGATTAAAGAGGATAATATATGCCACTGTGCCTAAAATACTCAAAAGGTGTTAATCATAACTCTGACATTCTCCAGGTTTCCAATCAAATGTACTTATTTACCATGGCAAACATATCTCTGCATTGGGTTCCTGAAAGTGTATCATCCCCAAAGCATCCCCGTTCACTGTCTCAAAGGATGACCAATGTACCCACTGCCCTGCCATCCCAGAAACCACTGATTTCTAAGTTACTCATTTTCCAATAAATTCAAATGCAGAAAATATACAAGTTGAGAGCTCAGAGTAAATGCATGAATGGCTGTCAATTCCCAGGACTTCCAATATGGCTCACTGGTCTTTGCCTCATTCATTGAAATGAAGAAAGAGGTAGACAATAATACATGACTACAGAAACAGCAATGTGCTAATGAGCAGATTCAAAGGCTCCCAAATAGTCAATCTTTGGGCCATCACTCACTTGCAACAGGTAGAGCACGCTCCACTCTATCTTTCCCTCCTTGCCTTCCTGGTAAAGCATTTTAACACCACAGAGGCTTTGATTCACTTCACATGACGTCACTTCAAATTTGTCTTGCTCAGAGAAATTGTGACACCTGAGATTCTGCTTCAATTCTGAAGCCTCCACTTAAAGATTCAGAGGCTTAAAAGAAAAACTCCCAAAAGGCAGTTGAGGGATATCAACGCATAATTGGCAAAAGTGTGGTGTTATAGCTTAGATGGCTTATGGCTATTAGAATATAAAATGGGTATACCTTTTGATCCAGCAATTTCTCTAATAAGAATTTACCCAAATGAGATAACCACCCAAGTGTAAAATAGTGTACATATGAGTATGCTTAGAGCAGCAATGACTTTTAGAATGAAAAATTGAAAACAAATGTCTATCAGTAAAACTAGAGAGAACTCTTAATAGACACCATTAGCTGCCTACTCAGCAAAATGTTTCCCCTTTTTCTCCAAGAGAACTCTTGAGTTTCCAATTCATAAAGTTTGGATGGGATTAACATAAATTTTTACCCAAATCTAAGGCAATCAGAAAATGGCTTTCTCATGGCTGTTGTGTTGGCTTTTTTTCAATAACAAATATCTAAGAAAATCAACTTATAAGGAGGAAAGGTTTATTTTGGCTCATTGTTTAAGAGGTTCAAGTTGATGCTCAATTGGCCCCATTGCTTCTGGGCCTGTGATGAGATAGCACATCATGGCAGGAGCACATGGCAGAAGGAATTGCTTACCTCACAGAGGCCAGGAATTCAAGAGGGAGGAAGAAGAGGGGCAAGCATCCTAATATCCCCTCCAAGGGTACATCTAAATAAATTTCCTTTCAGGAGGCCCTGCCTCTTAAAAGTTCCACCACCTCCCAACAGTGCAATGGGCTGGGAACCTAGTTTTCAACACATGGGCCTTTGACGGCTATTCAGATCTAAATTACAGCAGCTGTATTTATATTTATATATAAATATTTATTTATTTATTTATTTTACACATACATATATACATAAAATGCCAGTTTTCCCCAGAAATTGTTTTCTTACATCCAATAAAAGTATACAGTCATTAAATACATATATTTTTTACTGACATAAAAAAATGGCTACATGTTATCAGAAAAATACAGGTTGAAGAATTTCATTTATTTAGAATGTTATCTATACTTAGTGCTTATATGTGAATTCACACACACACACGTACATGTATATATACACACAGAGAGAGACACACACAGACTCAGATATCTGCCTGGAATAATTTCACTAAAATATCAATAATAGCTATCTCTAGTAGGACATTTGAGAAATGTTACTTTCATTTTTGAATTTTTCTATAGCATTTGCTGTTTTACAATCACATGCATTTTAAGGCAGGGAATTAAGTTTAAAAAAAACTGGATGGACACAATACATTTTTTAAGTTTATGTGGTGCTAAGGATTGAACCCTATGGCTCACACATGCTAGGCAAGCACTGTACCACTGAAAAAACAAACAACCCAATCAATAAATGGGCTAAGGAGCTGAACAGACACTTCTCAAAAGATGACATACAATAGATCAACAAATATATGAAAAAATATACAACATCTCTAAAAATTAGAGAAATGCAAATCAAAACTACTCTAAGATGTCATCTCATGCCAGTCAGAATGGCAGTTATCAAGAATACAAACAACAATAAGTGTTGGCAAGGGTGTAGGGGGAAAGGCACACTTGTACATTGCTGGTGGGACTGCAAATTGGTGCAGCCACTCTGGAAAGCAGTATGGAGATTTCTTGGAAAACTTGCAATGGAACCACCATTTTAGCTATCCTACTCCTCGGTCCATAACCAAAGGACTTAGAAACAGCATATTATAGTAACATAGCCACATCAATGTTTATAGCAGCTCAATTCACAACAGCTAAACTGTGGAACCAACCTAGATGAATGGATAAAGAATCTGTGGTATATATACACAATGGAATATTACCCAGCATTAAAAGAGAATAAAATTATGGCATTTGCTGGTAAATGGATGGAGTTGGGGAATATCATGCTAAGCAAAGTAAGCCAATCCCCAAAAGCCAAGGGCTGAATATTTTCTGATAAGTAGATGCTGATCCATAATTGGGATGGGGCAGGGGAAAGCATGAGAGGAATAGAAGAACTCTGGATAGGGCAGAGGGGAGGGAAGGAAAGGAGGAGAAATGGGGGTAGAAAAGATGGTGGAATGAGATGGATATTATTACCCTGGGTACATATGTGACTGCACATATGGTCTGATGCCACATCAAATTCATTCTGTTGTCACATATACCTAATTGGAATAAATAAATTTTTATAACTTTTATTTATTTATTTATTTATTTATTGTGATGACAAAGATTGAACCCAGAGCCTTGCACATGCGAGGTGAGAGGCTCTGCCGCTGAGCCATAATCCCAGCCCTGAATAATAATTCTTTAAAAAACTAAAAAAAGAGAGAGATATTAGAAAGACTGAAATGCAAGTATTGCACTGCAGATATCCAGGGGGGAAAAACTAGCTATTTACTGATTCTGCCTTTATTGTAAAATAAATTGACAGCTTGGCCTAAAAACTCTTTCCAAACTTAAGTGTTCCAGGGAGGAAAAAGCCAAAGAAACTAGCCAGGCACTCCAAATATTATTTCATTATAAAATTCCATGATGAAGGAACAAAATAATGTTCAGATGTGAATCCATACATGACAGAAAAGAAACATAGCCAGGGGTGCCTAAGCATCTTTCTAGAAGAGTAGAAATAACATTAATCAAAATGAAACATCTTCTTACAGAAGCTGAACAGTTCATACCCCAAAACAGAAAGACTCCTCTTTGAGGGAGGAAAAGGCACAGTCTGAGCAATGACAGGGTTTCAGATGGAGGGACTATGGATGTCACTGAAAAGCTGCAAAGAGTGGCTGGTTTTGAGTGCCATTATGTGGAGCAGACAGATGGCTTATCCCTGACTGCTGCTGGACTTCCACACACTTCCTTGCATAAACCAGGACCTAACCCACCCTCAGCAGAGTCTTATTCCAGGCACTTCAAGCCCTCCCAATGTATTGCTTTCAAGCAAACTGGGAGACTAAATGTTCTTTGTGACCTCTTTCAGTTCTAAAATTACCATTCAGTTAGATACATTATATAAATTGCTGGAGGATAGGAGATCACTTAGATTTCTGAACACTGTTGGGTCAGTGGCATCTGAGTGTTATAGACTCAGGCTGGAAATCACAGATCTAAGAGGTAGCAACCGGTTAGGAAAAGTACTTAAAGGCAAAAAGAAAACAAATGTCAAAGATAAAAATCTTGATTGATTTACTGGTGATTTTTACTCCAGCTTGTAGGATCTCCAAAAAGAAGATCTAGTATCAGTTTATCAGTATGAACATCTCCTTAAAGTAATAGGAAATTTATAGATATCAGGTAGCTGAAATTTTTTTAACTTGTTTCACAAGTTAATTTCCAGCAGTTATTTATTTCTTTTATAGTAAATTACTATACTGTGCTTACATTATAATACATGATAATGCCATTATTAACAGTCACCATTTAATTAGGAGAGTCATAGCACTTGAAGAAAGAATCAAAAATGAACACCGCCTATCATATTGTCAATACTTTATATGTGGCATTGGGATCAAGTTAAAGATGCATCCACTATAAGGACCTCTTCCACTCAAAATTATAAGCATGCATATAGTATAGTCAAACTAATCATATAACTCTATCTTGGATCATTCTCCTCATCTCCATATCTCTAGTCACTATTCTTGTTGCTTGTTTAGGAAGCCACCACCACGTACCTCTGGACTTGACGATAATTTCCAAGTTGGTTCTCCAGCTTCTAGTCTTACCACACTGATCCTTTCTCAGGAAGCTTTCCATAAAGATAAGTCAGTAAAAATCCTTCAGAGACTCTTAATCAGCATAGAGTTTTAATCTGGGAGGATGAAATGTTTTAGAATAGACAGACAGTACTTGTACAATCATGTGAATATACTAAATGCTACTGAATTGTTCATGTGAAATGGTTCCTTTTGTGTCATATGAATTTCGCCTCTATATAAAATAAGGAAAACAAAAACCTTTCAATAGCTCCCCACAGATCCAAAGTCCAGAGCATGGCCTAGTAGCTCTGGCATAACCAAGCCCTATATCTCAGCAGCCTTGTTCTCAGCTAGTGTCTACCTTTGCTCTCTGCTTTTCAGCAACACTGGCCAAACTCTATCTGGCTATAACACAGGACTCCCCACCGGATAACCCCAGTCATTCTTCATGCACTGATTAATAAATTACTTTCCCATTCAAGGTCCCTGACCATCTCACCCTCACCATGCCCCTTCAGAAAAATGTGGTCTTTTCCAAGTACTTATTATAAATTTCAATTACCTAATTATTTTTTTCATTTATTTATCTATTGTCCTTTCCAGTAAACTGTGTACTCCAAGCACGACGAAAATAATGATTATTTTGCTCACTACTGTATTACCTGTACCTAGTATGAACTTAGCCTGATAAATACCTATTCATTCATCAAACAGAACATTTAGCATGGATTTAGCATCCAAAAAACATTAAATCTCTCCTAAAAAATGAGTGTTAAGGTAGGTCACAATATTTCATGAGACCTAAAATATACATGTCAAAAATAATCCTTTAATAACTGGATGAGAAAAAAATCAAATTATGTAAGATCAACTCAGCATGCTGTATATAAAATCTGCCTCAGTGAATGCACAGAAAACAGCTTCTTTAACTTTCAAAGCACCCGCTTTGTGTTACTTGACAGGATAAAGTCCCTGATGATCAAGAAAGTTCCATTTAAAAGCTCTCTCCTCACGCCACTGCACATTACTGAGTAATAAGGAAAGAAACAGTGTACATCTCTGTAGAAAGATGCAATATTGAAAAGGGTAAAAGACCAGGCTTCCAAAAGATCTCACAAGAAACTGTCAGCTGCTCTCACAGACATGACTTTTTAAAGAAAAGTGCACAGAGCACTACCAGGATAAAAAACACCCTGAACTCAGTTCTGAAAGATACAGGGAAAAGAGGATAAATGCACAGAGAGTGAGTATAATTGGTGTTTTGTTACTAAACAAACTGTTCTGTGGTGATTATAGGTATGCGATTTATTTTTTCCAATCTCGTGTTTGTATTAACTAGAACCCTAATTTTTCCATGATGCTGAAGTGTGTCTTAATTACTTGCCTTGAAGCTTATGCCCATTTAAAATAAGCTTATTTCTTTTCCATTGTCAACTCATCCAGAGCTGCCTAATCCACAATTCTCCAGCCTGGCACTCACCACTTCTTATCATTATGGAGAGCACAGACAATCAAGTAGCCTTAAAGGCAGGTTCCAAAAAGATCCATTTGTTCATAAATGTGTTCACCAGTCCACAGTCCCCAGCCCTATTTCTACTCAAAGGTAAGAAAACACATTTACTACCCATGCCATGGGCTGTTTTTCAAAACTTAAACTCTTCTTTGGTCAACGCTTTTAATTTTCCCAGGTGCCAGATGTGTAGAACTAGTGGTGATTTGCATGGCTATTAATTTTTAAAATGTCCCCATGTGTGCTACAATGCCCAAATGTACTGCCTCTGGCATTAGAGTATGCAGCACCTCAGCTGGTTCATGGGCCCTTTTGAACATTTCTGTTGAAGATACCTTTATATCTTTTTCTTGACAGAGGATCCAGCTTCCAACTCTCTGTGCTTGACTGGGGACACCTTGGATAAGGGATGAAGATGCTCTAGGACCAATATGGTAGCAACCAACAAGACTGCTTTCTAGCAGGAAGAGGAGTCTGAACAGTCACTGCACTAATCCACCACCACCTCTGCAGACTCCAAGTTGCTCTTTTATGGTCTTTTTAAAGCCATGTGTGTGGCCACCATGGTAGCCCAGCTTGAGAACTCTTCCCTTCTTGCCAACATTCTTGCTTTGTTTTTCTTATAAAACCACATATACTTTTATAGGAGATGAGGTGGAATCTGATAACATATATCAAAAGCATGCTGATGCAGAAAAGTGAAGTACCACCAAAATTTAACCCTCCTGTAGCAGAGGTATGACCTTAAGCCAAAGCACATGCAGGAGAGTGTCATAAGACCATTACATTAATATGTTAAGGATATCACACATAGAGATGAAGTCAGTAAGAATTTCCAGCATAAAATAAGGAAGGTTAGCAAATGAGAGGTTGAAGGATAAAATAGTGAAGACATTGGAAGGAGACTGCAAAAATGACAAATATATTTGAAAAGGGAAGACTAATGCTAAGGAAAGAACAATCAGTAAAGGGGTGGAGACTCATGGGCCAGGGATGAGATTATAAATGTGGGTTCATCAGATTTACCTCGTTTCCATGCTTTGAGAAACTAGAGAATGTCTAACTAGGAAAACAGAATCTCTCCAATTAATTTCCAGTGAGGAAATTTCATAGAGAATTGGTTATTCAGGTGATGGAGGCACTACAAGCCCAAAACCAGACAGTGAGGTAATCCAGAGATGAATAAGTAAGAACAAGAAGCCCTCCAACCCCCAACTAAACAGAGAATAGCCAGAGGTACCTCAGCCTTCTGGACCAAGGGCACCAGTGAGCAGCTGGGGCATTAGATATGCTATGAGAGAGATTCCTTTGCCCAATGAGGGCAAAGAAAAAAAAAAAACCCTGCTCTGCCCCTCTCCCTACTGTCTCCCACCCAGGCCTCCCATGGACCCAATACAGCAAGCCACAATTTCCTAAGAAATCGCAGAAAGGAAGCTGCAGGAGTGAGCCCCATCTGATACAGAAAGCAACTGAGAAGGGCAAGAAAGGCTGCACCCAACGGAAGAGGGAAGGAGAGAAATGCTGGTAGGAAACCCCTGGGTTCAAGACCCAGGGTCATGGGCAGTGGGGGGATATTCTCTCTCTCTCTCTCTCTCTCTCTCTCTCTCTCTCTCTCACACACACACACACACACACACACTCTCTCTCTCTCTCTCTCTCTCTCTCTCTCTCTCACACACACACACACACACACACACACACACACACACATACACACACACGCATAATTTCTTACATTAAAAAGGCCTCTTCCTTCCTATTTTGTTTCACCTACAGTCTCCCTGGCCTCTCTTACACCCACATGCTCAGCATTTTTACTGTCATGACTCTTTGTTCTCCCTGTTAATCATAGCCTAGGAAGTTCTTTCCTGACCCATTCTACAACTTCTCATAATTTGGTCTTTTTGTCATTGAGTCAATGCTACTTTTCCAAAAATATGATGGTGTCAGGTTCCTTTTGTTTGATTATTCAGCCTTCACATTTCTGACTATAGACAGAGCCTGAATATTAGTATTCATAATACTAATTAGAAGACTGCCTTATCTCATTTCATATCATCTAACAAGCTTTAACTTGCTCATTTCATAATTAAGCATTTAATTCAAAACAGTTCTCTTTATGGATTTATGCTTTCTTTCTCCCACTCTCTTACCTCTTGATCTTCTTTAGGAACTGGTGGCTTAAGAACTGGCAGGAGAAATTGCAGTCCAAAGCCTGGAATTATGACAAACAAGAGGAAAAATCCCGCCCCACCTCCAGCTACCACTCATTCACTTAGCTAAAACACAGGCTGAGAGCATCAGGAAAAACAATAGGCATAAGTGCACAGAGATTCGTGCTAGGTCTTCCAGAAACTGATGGTGGTTGCAAATCACTTCTGGGCCAAGAGCAAAGGGGGAAAAATTACTATTCATCACAAAATGGACATGCATCACAGATACCTCTCCAGCCCTCCTAAAACTCCACAAATCCTTCCTATAAAATAACTTTCTTCCTTTAATGATCTGATAGTGAATTATTTATATTCTTCAATTTATCCTTCCTTCTTTTATTTATGCTCAGGATTGTACAATTTAACTCTAGAAAGTTTGAGTGAGATTATAGGCAAGACAGAGGATTCGCAGCCCTTCCAAGGGTGCTAAGTCTAATGGGCACAACAAGGCAATGGGACAGGTGAAGGGCTGGAAGCTCCTCTTGGGAATAGCAGTGAACTACCTAATCACACATCACATCACTAGTTTTTCTAGGTAGTATTCTGTCAAAATCCATCTAAAATCCTTTCCTGCACTTCCAGCACTTAGCTTAGCTTAAATGCTTATCACTGCTTACCTGGGTACTGCTACTTCCCAGCTGGCCTCCATGTCCCTGATTCTTCCTCTGTCAATCCCTTCCCCACACATCTGCCAGAGTGATCTTTCTAAGTTCCAAATCCAACATGGAAATGCCCTCTCCCAAACTCTTCAGGAGCTCTTTGTCACCTAAGACTGAGCCTCCAAAACCTGCCTCATTGTAAAAGGTAAAAGCTCTCATGTTGAATTTCCCCAGAAGCAGACCTTGAGGAAGCACAGGAGAGCAAGTTATTTATCTGGGAGGGAATCCTAGAAGTACTGGTAGAGAAGTGGGAAGGATAATAGCCAGAAAGCACAGTTTGTCTAATAGGCAGTCCCTTTGGGTTACTGAGGCTGGGTTTCATGAGGGGACTCTAGAACATGGTATAGAATGTGAATTAGAGTTACTGCACTCAAAGAGTCAAGGATGCTAGGGTATTACTATTTAGCTGTGTTCTATCATGGCTGAGGTCAACTCCTGAGGCCATTAACTCTGTCACATTACCAAGCAGTCCCACATGTGAGAGAAAGGGCACTCAGAGAATAGGAAACATTTGCAAACAAATTCTATAGACATGTACTGGCATATGGAGTATCAGAGTTATGAATACAAAATTGATTGTGTTTGTTCCACCAGGCCATGTCCCTACAGATTCCCACACAGTGGGTCCTGGGTATAATCTGGAAATCAGCATTGTTATGAGCACCTCATTCCTACAAACAAGTAGATTTGAGAAAAGCTTTCCAATCTCATTATTAAGTTCAAAACCTTTTTAGTAGACCCTTCCTGGTCCTCCATGGCTCTGCTCTGCCAGCCAACTGACCCCACACACAGTCACCCATCAAATCACAGTGAATTTGTGCATTTCACTTTTGTGCACTTTGTCCCCTCTTCTGTGAGCAGGATCTGTGTCTTAAAGAGTCTTTATGACTCCCAGAGTCAAACACAGTACCATTCATAGAATGAGTACGCAATAAATATTTGAAGATCAAAGGTTCCCTAGATAAAACAATTAATTGCCCCAAGAGAAATATACAAATTATTTCACTGTATATTTTCAAACAAAACAATCAGGAATTCTTCCAGAAAAGTATAGGTTGAGTATTCTTTATTCAAAATGCTTGGGACCAGAGGTGTTTTGAAATTTGGATTTGGAATATTTGTATATACATAATGAGATATCCTAGGGATGAGAACCAAGTATGAACATAAAATTCATTTATGGTTCATATATACCTTATATAAAATTTTTAGTGATTTTTTGACTATGACCTGTCACATGAGAACAGCTATGGAATTTTGCACCTATAGCATCATATCAGAGCTCAAAACTTTTGTATTTTACACTTCACACTTCATATTAGGGATTATAAACCTGTAATTCAACCTTTTATCATCTCACATTTTAACAAATATTTGTTGTAAAATTATGAATAAAGCCCTACAAAGGAGATAACTATCTAATATTGTCTGCAAGACACCACTGCTCTCTACCTACATCACAAAGATGTGGCAGGATAAAGGTCTTGTTTCACTGGCACTGAACACCTAGGATTGTAACTTTTTTCCAATGACCACAATTTTTGCACCTGAGGTCGCATGTCAACTGCAGACTCTATTCCTTAGGTGCACAATGGCTTTCAAGGCTTTCTAGATGCCCAAGGTGTCCTCTTGCAAATAAGACCAAAGCAGAAGCTCTGGCCACTTTAGTCCTTAAAGACTTCATTCGTGGTTTTTCTCCCACTGTTGGGGATGTTAACCACAGCATGCTGGCCGAATTCCAGTCTGGATAATTACATTGGGGCTAGCAAACTTCACCCTCCAGCACCAGCTGAATAAAGTATTCCTTCAGACTTGGTGCCATAACCTTTGTTATGCTGCTGTGGGCTATTAAAGAACTGTCCTATACTTGGGATGGCTGTGTTTGTGAAAAATCAATAGCCCTGGTATAACTTTCCACACTGACAAGAAGTATATTCCAAAATACCACTGGCAACATTAGCTATTTTGACTTTTCTTATATAAAAACAATTAGAAAAATATAGTGTTTCTTCTTCATTCTCTCAGTTATATTTTTCACACACAGACTAAAATACTTGCATCATTATCTGAAAGGGATGAAAGGTGCATTAATTTCACAAAATATGTACTGTCTACCACACGCCAACCTCTACTGCAGGTATTGAGCACTACTCTAGGTGCCATGGGTTGGTCATACCATCAACATAAATGTGAACATTTTACAAAAGTAATAAATTTGATACTTTCTATACTGTTGTATTTCTGAAAACCTAACTACATTGTCTTTACTTCAAGTACTATCACACATAGATCTCCCCCCACAATACTATATCTATCCACCTTTAAAACAGGAGTCTGCAGGATCTTAAGCTCTATATGTGTACGTGGGTGTGCACAGAAGCAAATGTATGTCTCAGAATGAGAAAATATAGTTTCCAGCTAGCCTGGAGTTGGGTAGCAAATAGGATGCTGCTTATATATTTATTTGCTGGCTTGTTTTTAGCAATCATCTTATTCAGGATGGTGAGAGTTTACAGGATATAATATCAGAAGCTGACATAAAGAAATAGAAAACGTAAATATCTCTTGTTTAAAGCTTCTCCTTACTGCATGAAAAACACCACAAATCAAGTCCAATAGTATTCTATCATAAGGATGAAAATGGCAATAAGAAAAAAGTCTAAGTACTGTGTGTGTGCACATATCTACACATACATTACCTATTACAAGAAAAAAGAAGAGGGAAGTTAACTAAATTTCAAGATTCCAGTGGATTAAATATATGAACTATTGAATATTTAATATCACACTATGCAAATGGATACAGAAATGGTTCCGATTTTTTTAAATATCCTTGAAATTCATGTTTATCTCAAAGGTTCAAAAACAAGTACTTGTCCCTCAAGAGATTATACCCAGATACTAGAAAATGTTTTGTTTTTATTTTTCAAATTATAAAGTTCACTTGAAATCTGCCAAATCATTATTCTGTTTGAAAAGCCTTCTAGCTACAAAAAGTTAATGGCAGCCTTCTAAAACTAGTTTAAACATGCTGTAAATCAATTTCTTCTCCCTCACAAATCTGCTAACGTGCATCTTTTCTGGTGAAAATGACTCTTCAATGGTACTTAATACCATCACTACACTGTTTCTACAATCAGTCCACTCCAGGTTTTTCTACTTAAGATATTTAAAGTTAAATGCTTACTTTTGTCATAAACAATAAACAACATAGTACAGGTTCTTTAAAATAGCGTAAGGAACCTCAAAACGTCACACATGCAATACGTTACCCAAGTTTAGGAGATACCCTTAAACTGTGTATATGTAATCCAACTTTGTCACCTAATAATTTGTTATCATTTTAAAGTTCAGAAACAATCTCCATTTTACCTCTCTCAGAGACAGATGGCTCATCCTCTATCAACAGGCACCAGGCAGCCCCTCTGGCAAGGTGGTATAGACAAGAGTATGCAGCCACAGAGTCTGTCCCACCCACTTTAAAGAGCCCAAATCACTATACCAACATATGTCTAGTGTGCAGGACAGGAAACTTCAAACCATGATGCATTAATCACCCATAAAATTTAAACTCTTGCAAGTGGGCATCCTGACCAATGCAATCTTCAATTTCATCCCTGTTAAAAAACGCACACATAGAATAAGATATTATTAAAGATTATCCACAGCTGTAAACAGCTATCTAAGCAAGTATCTTGGCTTCACTGTTTTGAGAGAGGTGGGATTCATAGAACTTTCCAAGACTGAACTCAGAATATACTGTATACAATGCATCTAAGGCCACAATATAGCCCTAGTATGTCAATATCAAAATTCTACTTGCATATATGATTGTACCTTCTAAGTATTCTTATTATAATTTGGGCTACAAATTTTATATAAATAGAGAACAAAGAAAACATAATTCGGAAGGTGGGAATTGTCAAGTGTTCCACAGAGGAAGACGCCCTGAAACCAGCTTTGACACCAGGGTTGACTGACTCACTCACTATGCCTTACTGTCCTTTAAAATTAAAGGGTTGGGGCAGAGCAACAATCTCTGTTTTCCTTTTAGCAGTAAAAGCCTGCCATTTGGGGGCTAGGGTTGTGGCTCAGTGGTAGAGTGCTCGCCTCAAATGTGTGAGTCTCTGGGTTCGATCCTCAGCACCACATAAAAATAAATAAACAAAATAAAGATATTGTGCCCATGTATAACTTAAAAAATATTTTTTAAAAGCCTGCCATTCATTTAGATATCACAGATAACTCAAGGTTTTTATAATATCCTAAGAGCACCTGAGAGCAGCAGAAAATGTGCTTATGGATGTTTAATGACTATAAAGGGAAGAATGAGAAGGGTCTGAACAGTCCCCATGATTTTGTCTTTTTCAGTTTATATTAGGCTTAAGAGAACAATTGAAATTAGATGCTTCATTTCATCCCACAATAACAACATAATTTGTACTACAATAAAAAATTAATATTCTTCTTAAAACATCGGAAAAAGAAATAGCTTCACCTTACTGAAATGAAACTTAGATCTGTCTCATGTGCAGGGTTGCAATGCCTGAGCTACAGTATGAATATCAGGATGTGGAAGCAGCTGTCACTGCTTTGTTTTTCATTCACAGTAGGTGGTTGCCAGGCAACAAAATACTATTGTCTGTTTCCATGATCTATTGGCCAATTCTGGTGATAATGCTTTCTACAGTTTAAAACAGGGCCACCTTTTGGACAAGAAGAAATGGGCAAAAAAATCTAAGGATGATAATAACATGCATATGAAGACATGGAATGTACACTAAAATTGTGTATAAATATATAACTGTGCACTGACATAAATACATACATTTTGCAGATATGCATATATGTAGGCATGATTACATACATTCTTTCTATCTATAAACCCATCTAGATTTGTAGGCCAACAACTAGAATCCAAATCCCTGAGGGCAAATCAAGGCATGAAGTAAAGAAATGAAAACACAGAATTATTTTCTTAACAATAGGAATTTTCCAATTTGTCAGATGTATCAAATCCTGCTCCTTGAATATGAAGTCCTCCAGTCAGAAAAGCAATTCTGTCTACTTATATAGTAATAAATGGAAATCTTTTACCATCTACTCTGAAACCATCTAACATATTAAATATCATGTTTTATTTAATATCCTGTGCTATCAATGTGTAAAAAAGATAATTCAATTAATGTTATTGTTTATACCTATGAATCTTAAAAAGTATTTATCTTTAAAAAGAAAAAAACTAAAATTTATCCCTGGAATAGCCTCATGTAATCCTCCACTTTGTTTTGATATGAATCCCCAGGGGAGTAATAGCCTGTGTTACTTTTCCATATTTTACTTTCTTACAAGTAAAATAACACACAGTGTACTCAATATAAAGTTGTCAACATTAACTTGCACCAGTGCTGTTTGTTTTGCATTGACAAGGCTTCTAAAGATAAGAATTACAATATTCTTAGATGTACAGACACAACATCAAAACAGCCTGAAGGAATTAAAGTTTGAAAATGCTAGAGGCAATCACACTTTGAAATGAAATCAGTATCATTTATATGTATTTCTGCAAAGGCTCAAAATAATGCCAGAACAATCAGTATTTTACACAATGCTCATCTGCCTTCTCCCCCAGTATTTCAAAAGCACTTTAACTTAACTGTTTAATGCATCCCTCTAGAGGGGCCTTTCACTTCATGAAATTTATTACCATTTGCAAATCTGTATATAACAAGAAACTGGAATAATCAATATCCTTTATATGGATATACATTATTATAAAGTCGCCTATCAAAAATGCAACGCTAGCAAAACAAAAGCAAAGCATGATAAGAAACTAAGTATTAGCCAAAATTACCACTTTTCCAGAGAGCTGTCTTCAGCAGAACACACCCACCTCTTGGTTTCTCCTTCAATCTCACCCTACAAATGACCTTCTTCCTCAGCTTCTTATGCTCACCTGTGTCTCTTTTTCTCCAAGAATCAATTTCCTTTTCCCTTTCTCCACCCCTTCAGATCCCTTAAGCACCCTTCATTACTTTCTCCAAACTATCCGCGGCTCCGTGTGCCATGAACCTCTTCATGTGCACTTTTTTTCCCCGGATTCTACTAGATCTGCTTTTAAAAATTGCTACACCGAACCATCTTAATAAAATTAGGGTTACAAGCTAGTTTTTTTAAACGTTATAGCAGTGAAAGACCGAGAAAGAGAGTAAAGAAAAGCTAGTCTGTATGTGAGGGAAGAAGGCGGACAAGCGGGTTAGACACAGTGGGACTCAGGGATCCTACACAGCTGGGCATCCCCACCTGTGGACCCCACTTCCCCCATGTGCTCGCCGCAGAATGACAACCACAACACTCCAGAACCACCCCCCTCCAAGGAGGCGGGGTTACGCCTTCAACCAATCAGAACCCGCGATCCCCGGGTGTCCAACCTATGGGGTGGCCGTGGCTGTGCAGGAGGAGGACGTGGGGTGGTCCGGGAGGGGCCGCGTCCGTGGGAGGCGTGCACGTGTCCAGAGAGGCGGGGAACCCGAGAGCGTCCAGCTGCCAAGGTGCGGGCTCTGCACCCGGGCAGCCGCCAAGTCCAGCTGCCCAGTGCTTCCTCTGCCTCTGGCTGGGCCTGCCAGGGAGCGCTCCCGCCAAGGAAGACCTGTCCAAGGTGTCTAGTTCCCTGTGAGAGGGGACAGCCACAAATAACAATAGTATCTAGCGCAGACCAAGCTGAGAGGAAAGTTTCCGGCCCGCACCAGAGCAGAGTATGCCAAGGCAGGAAGGAGATGGGATTCCGGGCGGGATGGTGACAATCTGGAAAGAAGAGGACAGTGGGAGGGCTGCACGGGCAGGACAGGGTCCCGGGGGCGGTGCCGGGGGCGGCGAGCGGCGGGGTGCGCTGTCCAAGGTGCAGGGGAGGTGGTTGCCGCGCGGCGGGCGCCCAGCCCGCAGCCAACACCGGCTAGCTGGCGGAGAAGAAGCAGAGAACAGCTGTCTGGGGCGCCGGCACCCCGGCTCATAAAAGTGATGGAGCTTGAACTAGGGTACGGCGAAGAAGGGCGGGGAGGCAGCCCACAGTAGCCCCACGCTTTCACGCACCCCTCCTGATACCAGCCTCACCTCTAGCTCCAGTCCCCTCCCCCCTCGCCCACTCCCCTTCCAGCCTCGGTCCCAGTGCCCTGACGGGGGTGGGACCAAAGAACCCCCGCTCCCAGCCCCGACGCCTCGAGGATGCTGCGGGCCGCGGGGCTTACCTGGGGCCGCGGTACGCGGAGCGAAGGCAGCCCGCCGTGCAAAGCCAAGCGCCGGGTGCGGCGCGGCTCCTCCTCGCCTCGGCGTCCTCCTTCTTCTCCGCTTCTCCCGGACTCTGTCCCAAGCACGAAGCTGCCAGTCGGGGCCAGGCTGCAGACGCCTTTCCCTCCGCCCCCGTCGCTGCTGCCGCAGACAGAGGACGCCCCGTGGCGGCTGGAAGCCTGTGTGAGTAGCGGCGCCCGGGAGAGTGGGATCTGCTCAGGGGCGCTGGAGACTCCGCGGCTCGGGGCGCGCGGGCGTGCGCACGCGCGCCTGCCAGTGTGAGTGTCTGTGCGCGCGCGCGCGCCCACAGCGTGGGGGAGTCGCAAGGGGAGGGGGAAAGAGGCTGAGAGATGCTTGTAGGGACCGAGGCAAAATTCTTTGCCCCCGGAAATCCGTAAAGCCGGGGAAAGAAGATCGATCGCCCGTCTTGCCTGGAGGAGCTGCCCGCCGGGTGGCGACAGAGGTGGAGATAAAGGCAGCGCAGCTCTCTGGGCTCCGGATCCGAGCCTGGATAAGCCAAGTGGAGCGCGCAGCCACTGATGCGGCAAAAGTGGCGCCTGCAGCTCAAGATCGCGCTACCCCTGCTCTGAGGAGGGGCCAAGAGTGCTTCCTCCGGTGGCTGCCGCGGTCCGGACTTCTCGGCTGGGCTCTGAGGGACAAAGATAGGAACCCCTCAGTTGCCATGGCGACCTTGAAGGCGCTGGGCCTGTTTAGGGATTGAGCCCGGAACCCGGGCGCACGTGGCAGTCTCCAGGATGTAGGCGGCCTGTGCGAAGATGCTGGTTTGGGGTGCACAGAGGAATTTGGCCAACTCAGACTACTGTCTGGCCTGGGCAAAGTATGCGGGTTAGGGAGCTGAAGTTGGTTGGGCCTTTTTGTCCTCCTTGGAGGCCAGTTCTACTGAAAGTTACCCACTTCCCTGATAAGACTGCTGGCCTCTTTGTTAGGATTCCGCTGTGTAGGCATCCAGGCGGTGCCTCTTTTCAATCAGGCTTCTCCAAGAACCCTATTCCCTAGTTCATGCACTCCACATTGTAATACCTAGAAATAAATTCTGAAAGCACATTATTTATCCTGCTTCCTAAAACATATCATTCCATGCATAGTTTAAAATTCGAGTGGGTTTCTATTCACCTATGTATTTCTTCAATGGTCGCAAGGTAATACTTGAAATGCACTTCTTGGCATGAATCCTGTGCAGGGATTGTTTTGCATACTTTTGCATGCCCTCCAGTACTTAGCACAGTACCGCTTACATTACGTGTTTTCTATAAATGTTGAATGAATGGCATTGTTTTCTAGCTTCACATATCCCAGAGGCAAAAAAAAAAAAAAAAAACCTTGGATGCTGGGAAATTCATTACCATCCCACTAGGCTTGCTTGATTTTAACTTATGCCATTTCCCTGTGTGTGGCTATTTTCCCCTCTGGCAGCTAGAGCCCCTGTGAAAAGAAAGAAAATAGAGAATATTGACCCATTGTGCAACCTTACCAAAGGATGCATGCAAAGGAACCCAATGGGATACTCTGAATGTGAGAAGGCTCAAGTTTGCTTTATTTAGGTCCTAGGGGAACCGAGCCTCTCAAAATATTAAAGTCACTCTTCATTTTTAGTTTATGCAGTCCCTTCTAGAATAGATGATGGGAAAAGAGTTTTAAGAGAAATGTACGTTTTGATAGCTTGTCGGGTACAAACTTTTCTCTTGCAAAGAGCAGAACTTCATGAACACTGGCCAAAACATGTGTGGTCGTCCAAGCTACTTATTCTGCTGTAGCACCAAGCTCACATCCTTCAACCTTGGTGATTGCACAATCATCTCCTTAGAAGCTGAAGTCCTCAATTTCACATTCCATGCTAAATTTCAGTTCCTTTGAACTTAGACTCTTCTATGAGCAGCTTCTCTCTCCATTTAGGATATCACAGCTGTGAAATGTAACTAAAATAAAGTGAAAATTAAAATGGATTTATTTGGGTGCTGCCAAATAAATCCATTTTGTGTTATCTAGTAGGGGTCCCTATATATGACTTGCACTTTCACTCAATTTATAATCTTTCTTGATATTGGAATTCCTATGCTTTTATTATGTTGAAAACAAGTAAAAAGAAATTTTTACTTGAAAGGAATCTCTAAATCTTGTAGAGCAAGCAGAAAACTGATACCCCAAATTGACCCTTGACAGGCAACCTAAAAAAATAGGTGTTGGTGAAAATTCTTCCAAAATAATTTTAAAGTTTTGTTTTCCTTAGAAAGTCGCCTTTAGTGCTTGTCTTACTTGCTGGAATGTTAACAAAGCTGTAGTTTCTTTGGTGGACACCAAAGGGAGCAGTCTTTTCTTTATAAAAATAGATATTTATAAGAAGCTAACATTGTAAAATAACGTAGGCATGCAGCAATGTGAATGGATGTTAATTTAAAAGATAAGTTACTGACAAATAAAAGATAATGGAAAGAAAAACAAAATAAGATATGTAATATTTCTGACACACTTTAAAAGTTTGGAGAAGCAACTGTGATTAAACTGTCATTAACCCATAGATGCTCATGCTGCATAATTGCTAGATAATAATAAAATTTACAGCTGAGACAATCATTATTTTTAAATATTTTTTAGATGTTGATGAACCTTTATTTTATTTATTTATTTATATGTAGTGCTGAGAATCGAACCCAGTGTCTCATACATGCTAGGCAAGTGCTCTACCACTGAGCCACAACCCCAGCCCTGAGACATTCATTTTTATACTTAATTATCAGTAAGTCTGAGACCCAATAGCATATTTCTAAAGGTCTATTTTTCTTCCTAAAAAGGTAATGTTCTTTAATGTAGCTACATTTTTTTTTCAATTTGTAAAAGTGCAACAAACTGGTCAAATATTAACTTCCTCAATATCACAGGGCTGTGAAGGGGTGGAGCATGTAGAGAAACACTTTAAGCTGATTTGATCACATCTAACTGTTCAGTCTAGATTAAAAAAAAAAAAAAAAAAAAAAAAAGCTTTTCACCTCTCAAGACTGGTAAATTTAGGCTGTGAGAAGTACTATGAATTCCAAAGTCAACTTCTCAGTCTGGGCACAGGTTGCCCCAATTCTTTGAAGTGAAAGGGCAGGAACCGTTAGCTGAAGTGCACTGCTGTGGATTTTAGTGACTGTGAGCATGCATAAGGATACAGGTAATTTCCCCCACAATTAGGTCCCAGATCACTTAGTCAATTAGAGTTTTAAATGATAAAAAACACCTTGACCCGCACCTAGTACTAAAGTGCCAATTCAATGCAGAGTGGAGCCCAGAAGCAAGAAGCAGTCTTGAATTACCTTCTTTGTGTATATGTTGTTATACATTGTATTATTCCAGATGCTTCTTAGGACAACTTAATTCTGACCTGATGTCAGACATTCTTGGGAAAGTAAAAAAAAAAAAATCAGAAGCTTATTATTTATTCTAAACAAAAAAATAGGCAAGTTTTCTTTCTCAATCATCAGCGCTGAAATTTGGGGTGCAGGTAGTATGTTATATACCATGGTTCTAATAGTTTATGAAGTGTGGGGGTTTCATGGAAGCCAAAGAAAGCTATGGATCCTCTCTCCAGAAAAAATGAACATACAAATATTCACAAAAACGTTTGAATAAAATTTCAGGGAGTTGAGGGCATATTCTCTGGTGCTCAGGTTAAGAGCCCTGCCTAATATAGATCCTTCCCATACTGATATGTTATGGCTAAAGGAAAATGAATTTGTAGATTTGCTAATATCCTCACTTCTTTTTTTAACCCAGAAATTCATTTGATGGCCAACACAAAAAGATGCACATGCAAATCAGTTAGCTAAACAACTATTAAGTCCCTATTTCATAATCAGTTCTCTTTGCACTGAGTAAGGAGCCTATAATTTACCTATCATTATTCTTGAGAACAAAAGTGTAGATGTAGGCAAATTTATCACTTGACCAGGTACAATGAACTTCAATTTAAACTACAAATAAGACTGAATAGAGCAATTATTAAATAAGTACATGGTTTGGGTGAGAACTGATTACTAGTGAACAATGTATATGTGCATATTTTCACATTCATGCTTCCTGTAGTAATAATTTAGATTATCACATGTTATATAAAGTAAAAAGCTAGTCTAATACCATCATCTGAATTTGAGATTGGGGATATAAAATGGAAACTGTGGATTACCTATGCCGGGGATCCCTGGGCGGAGTAGAAAGATTAGAATATGCTACAGCTTATAATCAATCCATCAAAGAATTTGTAGGGCTGCCCATGTAGTGTGAAATTTCTGTATCCACAAAGACCCAGCAGTCTATTCTTGGATGACTTTAATATAATATTTTATTATTACTCTTTAGGACTTCTTAATATTTGCCTTCTCAGATTCTTTTTACTTATTAACACAGAAATATTTTGGTTAATATAACTTTTAAAAATATAACTCCTTCACTCAGTTCATGATAAAATTATAAAGAGCAGAAAAGTAATAATCCACAGAAAAAAATTTTTCAATGGTTAAAAGCAGTGTAACATGGACTCCCTGCCACTTATATGGTGGCATTGACATAAAGCCATCTACCTAATTAGAGCTGCTGAAAGCCCAGCCATCCATGTATTGAACACTTTACATAACTTGCCTCCCCAGGGGTCCCAGAAGCTTCATATGGGAAATAAGAAGTCACACCTTTTGACTTTTCCAGGTCTTAATGCAGCATGAAAATAGCACAGGACACTAAGTCATAAGATCTGAGTTCAAATCCAAGCCCAGCCAATCACTTGCCATGTGACCTTGGGCACCTTACTTAGTTAGCTTCAGTTACTACACATGTGAAATATGGATAACAACCCTACCTCATTGGTTTGTTTAAAAAATTACATGATGTAAACAAGAAAGGGTCCTGACATAGTATAATCTTGGATCTAAATGAAAAGTATGTGGCAGATGTAAATAGAACGCAGACATGAGTGGGAAGCTTCTCCAGAAATTCTGGAAACATTTGCTAGATTGTAAGGTTGAACTGGGTTGATGGTTCCTGGAAGTCCTTTCCAAGGATATTTTAAGAAAACCACATACAACCAAAGTTGGCACAAACTGACACATGCAGGAAATTGCAGATTCCATAAATTTAGAGGTGCTGTAATTCTATAAATTCTACTACTGTTCCAGGCTTTTGTGTTCATTTGTTTTTAATTATTCTCTCTTCTTTTTCCCCTGTCATGCAGATTCTGCTTCCCCAATAACATTTTGCTGTGCTAATTTGACTATGCAAACATTCATTTTGCAGATTAGTACCAACCATAAGACTTCTTTTCTTTTAAACAAAAATAGTTTACTGTTCTCTGCCATTCCCATCCCCAAACTTAATTGTAAAAGTAGTGGGTGTGCTCATTGTGGTGGGGAGGGGACTACAGAATGTATAAAGAAAAAAGAAAAGAAATCTCAGTAACATTACCTCTCAGGGATGAACCTTGGATGCTATTTTGGTATACATCCTTCCAGATATTTCTTTTAATTTATAATTGTTCTCTTTAAATGTCTTTCAAGTCAAAGCACAACCATCTAAATGCCATCATTTTAGCAAAAAGAGTTAAAACACTTTCACAAAAGTTCATTTTTTTTTTCATTCATACTTTTCATCAAGATGGGATCTTTGCTCATCAAGTCCTGAGAATTTTAACTGGTCAACCTTAAAACCTTCCCGCTTTATTTCTCTACTTTCATTATTTCTAATAATGAGCACTTTTTAATGTCACCTTGTGCTGACGTGTTCTGGAGTCACAAGCCCTACTCCTTGGCCTCTGGCCATTCTGTGGTTGCTTTGCATTACTTAACCTCTACCCTCAAAATGAGGTCCAGCTCTAACCTTGGATTTGATACAACAGTCCCCGAGGAACAGAAAAGATTCTTGATTTCAGTAAGTAACCAGATTGTTCACTGGAGTGGCCATGGACTGGTTCTGCAGAAAGCTTGCCCAGAGGTGGTGAATAGTTTGAATTCATATTTATGTCAAATTCTGCAGGCAAAATCTGGGGAATTTGTTATATTTTGCTTCTAAGAATCTATAAACAGGGGCTGGGGTTGTGGCTCAGAAATAAAGTGCTTGCGTCACATGTGTAGGCACTGGGTTCCATCTTCAGCACCACATAAAAATATATCTAACTACAACTAAAGAAGTATTTTTTATAAAAAAAAAAAGAGTCTATAAACTATACTGAACAAAGTTCAGTTCAAGTTCCAATAGAATTTTTTACTTTCGCAGATGAGTATGCTCACTATGTTATCCAGGAAGCAAGCTATCACCATTAACAAAAAGTACATCAAAGTTAATAATTTTGCTAATTCACTAGCTGTACAGAAGGCAACAGTTTCCCAGAGTAAAACAGCTTCATACCAGCCCCTTCCACTCTACAAATCTAAGGTATCAGGACTTCTTGTGCTACTTTTCTTAAAATTAAAACTGTAGAATTAATGGAAGGGGAAAAAAAAGAGGTAGGGAGGAAGACAGAATTAAATAAGGTGGGATTTTTGGAGTTCTCTGTAAATATACATATACCCTATGTTGTAAGTTGTGAAAGTTTTAAGTAAATAATTTATATTCTGTATTTCAACAAATATAAAGAAAATAATGAGATAACAAAGTGTAACCATGCGATAAACTATATCTGTAGTTTGGCTATACGCCCTTTAACTTAATTTTTACAAACCAGTGTCAGTAGAATAAATATTAATATTTAAAGGTAAGGTAGGAAGCATGGAAAAGTGAAGCTATAAGGAGAGTTTTCATCAGACTGAGCTGGATTTGAATCATGGGTCTATGAACTTTGGTAAATTTCTTTTAGCCTCACTAGACTTCAGCATTCTCATTTAAAAATAGTGACAACTTAGTGCCTACCTCTGATGACCTTTGTAAAGGTGAAATGAGACAATTTACAGCATTTTTTCCTTCCCTGGTGTTGACATGCCCATAAGGGATACAGAAGTGTAGAGTTTGCTCTCTTTCTCCACCAATAGACCATTGAGGTCACTTGTCCACTTTCTCTGTATTTCTTCAAGGTATCAGCTCTCTTCCTTTTTCCTCTGACTTATTGAAGCTGCTTCTCTGCTCAAAAGAGAACTTCACTGCATACACTTGGGCACGTCTATTTTTTAAAAATAACTGTATTTATTTTTTTATTGTGGTGCGGAGGATCGAACCCAGTGTCCCACATGTGCTAGGCAAGCACTCTACCACTGAGCTACAGCCCCAGCCCTGGATGTATCTATTTTTCATTACTTACACAAAACCACAATCCACAATTAAGCCCTCAGAGTCGTTTCTTAAGGAAGCAGTGTTGGCCTGGAATGACCATTTCATAAAGCCCTCCTAGTAACTGCATTTCTCTGGAAACCAATGGAATTAACTTGCAAAATCAAGAACAGGAATATGAAGGAGATGTCAGGGACCATGCTTCAAAATTCAACCCAGGCTTTGAATTTGCTTTTAAATTTATCTTTCAGAGTTCTTCCCCATCCCACGATGATAGTGCTTTATTTTAAGCCATTGATTTATTGATGTGATGTGGAGATAGAAAATGCACAAATCTTAAAGAGTCAGAAATCCTGGGTTCAAGCCATGATTCTTCCACTTACTGTCTTACCTAGAATAAATTACTTTGCCAGCTCCTGTCCAGCTTTCTCAGATCTAAATTTAAGCTAATGGTGATGCCCATACCAGTAAGTTATTATGAGAGTGATATTGTTTTCATAAATGTTTTGTAAAATCTAAGTTATTGTATAAATGCTAATGTATTGGGGGTGTATTAATACAGTTCTTACTCTCCTGACCCATGTTTCACTTATTCCCTTCTTTAATTTCTTTTCAGTCTTCTTGTACTATACTTTTCTTTTTGTTTTACATCATGCACATTACATTTTTTTTTCACAATAAGAAAATATCCTAAGGACTATGAAAACACTGAGGCCTTCTGGGAACACATTAATGATCACACAATTTTGTCTGCATTGTGTGTTTTCTCATCTTTTTATCATGCATATCTGCCTAGTTTAAAAATCACAGGGCAGGAACTCTGTCTAATTCTATTTGTAAATCAGGGAGAGAGCATTGTTGTTCTATAAATGCCAAGAAGCAACAGCATCCATGTGAGGTGAAGAGGTGAGAGTGATTATTTCTGTCTATAGCGAGGAGAAAAGAAAATGGCTACTTAACAATATTCAAAGCATTCTCCTCTCAATTTTTATTCATACATCACACCAACACTGTGAGAAAGCCTGATAGTACAGTTTGACAGTCATCCTCCCTGTGCCATGGAGGATAAGTAAGAGTAAGCAGTTATGTACCTTATCCAAGGTCCTACAGCAAGTAGCACAGCTAGAGGAGGACCCACACCTGCAGCATCTCTGTGTGATTCTTAACCAATGACAAAGGAACTTCAAGGCAATAACTGTGATGGGTTTTGAATATGTCAAAATCACATCTGTTTTGCCACCTTTGTATTGCAGCTCTTAACTGTGCACCTAACCCATAGGAAATGCTTTGGAAATCATTGTTTATTCAATTATTAATAATGCTGATCAAATCAGATCTTAAAAACAAATTACTGAATCAATGGAAAGGCCTGATATCCTTGCCATCTAACTCTTGCTTAATCCATACTGTTATGTATTGTTAATCTTTGTTTCAATACTGCATTCCAGTCTTATCTTTCTCCCAACAAGTTGCATTCAGTAACTCAGTGATGTAGCCACTTCTCTCATAGACTTAACTGTAACCTGCAAAATGTAATAAATGGAAAAGGCCTAGAAAGTGAAAGCTTAGCTTTTTATTTCATTAAGAAAATACATGGTGTATTTAACTGTAAAAGCTTTGTGAGCTATTCAGATGCCCACCCTCCCAAAGCCAAACACTGATTCAATGACACACATGATTTACAATAGGGAGTCTAATATTCATATCCTCTGTTTGTACTAATGGCTTAAGAAAGCTCTGGAGCCATTCCTGGATTGTGGCAAGCTTCAAAGGGTGGTGGGCATTGAGAGTCATGAAGTTCAGAAGGGTGTTAGAATGGCTATGTACTTCTCAGTGTCTACTTTTCTTAGATGTGGAAGGACAGATCTGGGTGAAGGAGATGCTAACCTATTGGTTGTTAGAAATCCCTACAACCCTTGATCAGAACAAAAATCTAGTCACAGTGCATATCTTTAATATATGCAGTTGCTTCAGAACCAAATCAACATCCTTTCTATTAATGCTATCACTTTTCAGATGCTTTGTCTTATTTTTTTTACTAGCATCTTAGTTAAATATCTTTTCAAAGGAATGAGTGGTTGAACTTACTATCTCATTTCTCAGAATCAGAATCAATTCAAGATTGACCACCAATCTTTTCTAAAGATTTTCTCCAACACACATATTGTTGTATTACAGAAAAACTCACATCTCTTGTTCTGGTTTTCATTTTCCAGAAAAACTGAGAAGTGAATCATCCATCCACAAGTGAATCATTATTTCTCTTGGAAGAAAAGCTTATTTAAAATGAAGACCTTATGATATGTTCTAATCACATTTTGAATAATTATAGAACATACAACCTGGGATTTATTAATTCAGTCAGTATCAACATGGGGTAGTTCAATATTATTATCCCATTAATAAAGTCATCTGAGAATTTTTGTACTTCTCCAACTTTTTTATCAAGTTAAGGCTGAGGGACATGCAGAAAAATGACAGAGGAAAGTGGGTTTCATCTTCCTACCCCAAGACTCTTAATTCTTCTTCATGTTTATTTTTCTTTCCCTTTAATTTTCATATGCTGATTAGTCACATATTGACTAACATTTCTGAACAGGGCAAAACATGTATTCATTTATATAAAAATATATATGTATTATATATATTTATGTAACATATTGACACTGGCTAAACTAGCAAACCTAAATATCTAAAGATCAGCAAATTTTATTTACAGTGAAACATAGATAAATACTTATTAGAGTTTTTACCCAAGTGTGAAGATGGTTCATTTTTATTAATAGGAATGAATAAATGAATGGTCCAGAAACAACACATCGAGTCCTTTGGTGTTCTGTTAATTCTATAGGTATATTTCACTTAAAATTTTCACAATACTGTTTTTAAAAATTTTGTGTACATGAATAAATGCTTTTTCAAGTGATTCTCCTGATATTTTTCATAAAATAACCTTTGAAAATAATCATCAACAACTAATTTCTTGTTGAAAATCTAGATTTTCAATATCAAGTCATATAAGGGCCCACCTATACACTGAGTTGAATTTTAATCAGGTATTGAACATCTCCTACATTTTAGGCAATATGATAAAGTACACCAATCACTTCCTGTAGGGCATATGTTATTATTCTCATTTTTTATAGATGACAAAGCTCTGCTTCAGAAAGGTTGAATAAGTTCCCAAGGTAAGAAAACTAATAAATGATAGAATCTGTCTAGATATCCAGATCTGTCTTTTTCCAAGGCCTGTGTGTATCTGTGTGTGTGTGTGTTGTGTGTGTGTGTGTTGTGTGTGTGTGTGTATCATGTGGCCTCTCAAATTCTAAAATCATCAAGTTTTGTACAGATACATGTATTTGCATACCCATTCACACACAGACGGAATAGGGTTTTTCCTTTTTAATACTAGTCTTGAAATCCCAAAAGCAATTGCATTGGAAAGATATGCAAACCAGTGTGAGCTTATGACATTTTAGTATAAACCTGCCTTAGTTTTAACCTTTACAAAGTCTTAATTAGCATTGGGCCAACCTTGATGAATCATCGTTGCTCTTAGTAAAGTAAATATGATTTGTGAAGGAGACAGTTTCCCATTTTCTGCACCTGTAAAGAGTTATGTCATCAGCTATAAAAACTAACAGTAGATTTAATAAGCTATTTATTTCTATAATAAGAGAAAGTCTTAGTATTCACTAGGAATAGACTGCATTTTGGATACTATAAAAGATGGAAGCAACAACAATTGAAATTCTGAATCCATTAGAACCACAGTATGTTGCAGACCAATTAAAATTGACAGCCAAGCGAAGCAAATACACATGGATAAATATAGAAAACTCAAGCTATTGTTAGGGTGAGTTTTCTTTTCCCCCTTTTCTCTTTACTTCTTGGTATTTTTTCTTCCTTCTGTATATTTCAGTTCATTTTTAAAGTCTTTTTCTGCATTACTTTTGAATTTTAATTAAACTGAATACTGACAGATAATCAAATTTTAATTCATGCAGAATAAGTTGGCACTTTGATGTATTTACTGCCCTGATGTTGGGAAACTATCACTAACTAGAAACACTACCTTTTGTAGCCAATATGTAATTTTCATAATCTTAAGACAAGATGGGAAAAATAGATACTGTGCTAAACATTTCAGCCATGTGCTCACCTCTCTGTATCAAATTGGCTTTGGCAGCTGAAGAGGAGATTATAAAGTACACTGCTTTAACCTTCAACAGTAAATGATGCTTTCTCCATTGCCTCTGTGTGCCTCCAAAGCCCAGGAAGCTCAAAAGTATAGGTTTGATGCTAATGATGAGAAAACACAGTAAATTAGCATTGCTTAGGTTGGAGGAGAGTTGGGACTAAACATATTGATAATGGAGATTATAGAACTTATTTTTCTGGTCTCCTTGAAGAGAGCTTTGTGTAAGGCATGTCTGACTCTAAGCTCACTATAACATAAACAAAATACCATTTACTGAGTATCTACCATATACTGTGTACTGTAGTGGGTGTCATATTTTATCTAATTTCATTTTCATAATAACCATATGGAGTAGGCATTATTATCACAGCTATAAATGTGATAAGACGGATGTGCAGAAAAGCTAATTACCATTCTACATGATTAGAGCTGGGACCAGATCTCCAAAGATACCTGTGCCCTTTCTGTTTCAGAGACCGACCTATACTACTCCTTTTCTTATGTCAAAAGACAATATAAGGTTTTTATTTATAAATGTAGTATAATATTTGCAAAAAAACTTTTGAGAACAGCTAGTTGTGTTCTCAATATAAACATAATTTTATTAGACACAAGTGTAGTTCTGTCTTGAAATTAATATTTGAACTCTCATCTTTTTTTGATCACATCTGTAGTGTGTGGGGGAGTTGACAAAGAAGGAGAAAAACAGCTGTCCTAGGAACACTGAAAGAGAAGGATCAAGGTAAATGCTTTTTGTTCTCAAGATTAATAATTCTGAAGTAGTTTTTGATTTAATAAACTGTGGCAGACTCTCTTAATGTGGGCCTGGAAAAGACATAATGATTAGAATCATTGTAAGTAATGCTTTTAAAAAATGGAAGTTGAACTTATACAATTAAAAATATATGTTTGGTGGTAAGGTGACTATTCTCAGAATGCATTTGTAAAAAGTAGCAAACAGTGCCATCTATTGGACTTTAATTTTCTTTTTGTTATAGGGTTGGCAGATGATCATAATTTTATTGTGAATATTGAATATATAAAAAAGAAAACATTTGATAAGTATGAAATATGATTAATATTTTAAGCTATTTAAAAGCAATGGCTTTATTTGTCTCCTTATGAATACATTCAAAGCCATTTTATTATTGGTACTAAAATAAATATTCAATAAAAACAAAATAATTTCTTTCAAAGAAATATATCTTGATATTTTAAAATTCTTTTTTAAAGTATTAATTTAGTTGTAGACAGACACAATACCTTTTTTTTTTTTTTATGTGGTGCTAAGGATTGAACTACAGTACTTCACACGTGCTCTACTACTGAGCTACAATCCCAGCCCCTTAAAATTTTTTCTTTAAAACACCCAAACAACAACAGTTACCTTACATAGAAACACTACCAAGTAAGAACTGAGAGAAACCCTCAGGTTTATGAAATAGTCCAATTCCTCTGCTCAACTGACGATTCTCCTTTCCAACTTCAGTCTAATCCACCACTTCCCATAAGGAGGCCATGGCCTACATAGTATGTAGAAATACTCATTCTATGCTTCCCACTTTCTGGAAAAGAAGGAGTTTTTATTAGTCTGTTTTCCATTGCTATAACAAGGCTGGATACTTCATAAAGAAAAGAAGTTGATTTAACTCAAAGTCATAGGGCCTGAAAGTCCAAGATACAGCAACCATATTAGTTTGGCCTCTGGTTATGGTCCCCTTAACTGGGTCATATTGTTGTAGATGGAATTATAGTGGGAGATTTAGAGAATAGGGAGGGGACAATCTTTCTTTTTCATAACAAGTTCACTCTCAGGAGAACAACTACCTCATTCTGTATGACCAACTTCTATCTCTTTCGAGGGTAATACCACCAGTGAACTCATTACCTTCTTTTAAGCCCCATCTTTTAAAGGTCCCACGACCTTCTACCATCACCACATGAGGGACCAAACTTCCAATATATGCCCCTTTGGGGACACTCTCAAACCATATCCAAACCATAGCAGGGCTAGGTGTGCTATCCCCAGTCTTTTCCTCAGAGGACTCTGCACTGGGTCATCTGGCTTTCTCTACCGGTTGACATTAACTCACAGCCCAGCACAGTGTTCCTCAAATTGTGATCCTTGGACCACTAGTATCAAGATAACCTGGGGAGCTTGTTAAAGATGCAAGTTCCTGGCCTGAACACAAGACATGCTAAATTTTAAACTTCTGGTCTGCTACCTTATACTCTTTGGTGCGGATGGTGGAGCCTACAGTGATCCATTCCCAGCCTTTCCTGTGAGAACTCTTCCAGAGCAGTGCATGGCTGCACATCAGCACCAACTTTGGCAATTTTAGCAGTTATGCAACCCTGGGTCCTGTTTCAGTGATTCTGAGCCACTAGGTGTCTTCTCAGGTGTTGCTGATGTACAGCCAATCTTGGCCAGCTGTGGTTTTAGGGAAACTCTAGGATCACTCCTGCAAAAGATAGTCCTCAGGAAGACCCTGAAACAGACAGCCTGTGTTGGCTGACTTCCTACTGAATGTCAGCCCTCCTTGCTCTTGACACTGTCCCCTTCTCTGTGGACCTCTCCTTCTCTTTTTCTCCCTGTTCTCTGATTCCTTTCATTTATTCCATTCTTGATGAGGCTTTTTGGCGACAGCTCTTCCAGAACACTAGCTTTAATTAACTTAGATGCTCACAGCATAGCTATAAAGTCTGGAAACAAAATATTATTTTGTCATGTATTGTAATGTAATATCAATACACAATTTATTCTTTGTCCAACTATGATTTTAGACTTAGTCCTCCTTCTTTACATATAACGTCCATGGATTTATTCTGGTAAAGCCTTTATGGTATTATGCTGTTGGGCATGTGTGGTTGAACCAGAACACACTGTGAATACTGTGGAAGTTTGGGCAGAGTCCTTTGTGGCAGTTGACTTGTGTGAAGTGTCATCTGTTCTGAAAATGTTGGTATATATCATGAAGGTAATAAGGAATCAGCAAACCTGACTTGTCTCTGACTACCCCACCTGAAAAAGTGATAGGAGAAACCAAGGATATCCTTATCCCTGGGACTAAGGATACACTTATCTATTGCCAGATCAGCCATCAAGCCCATCTTAGGTTTCAGCCTTCTCTGAAGTTCATCCATAGTGGTCTCCTTTCTCCAAAACCAAAACATATACAGTCTGAGCCACTATGTGACAACTAGTTACAGACTGTTTTGAAATAGTTCTTAAGTTGAGCTGAAGATCAGAGGTGTAAAGAAGAATGATTTGGAAGTGAAAATTCAGAATAATATGTCACATGAGTATTGATATTCACTTTACAATAATTGTTCTAACTCATTGGAAACATGCTCATTAAAACCAGGGATCATGTCTTTTGTTTGTATCTTCTATAGAATCTCACACAGGAGAAAGTAAATGTTAGCTCCTTTGATGCAACTTTTCCTCTCACATGGCTCCTCAAGAACGACATGAATAGCAATTTATAGGTGTGCTCAGAAGCTCTTTTCATGCAGAATTTGTTGTGCCTGCTGCAGACTGGCAATTACAAAGTCATAGAGTGGGATATGTCTTTGGTTAAGACACCCTCTGGAATCTCAGACTCAGCTCCTTCCCAGACCCATTCTTCTTGGTGATGGTAGAAGCTTACCTCTTTTGCTATTCTCCTTGGTTCTGCATCCCTTTTACATGTCTACAGAACTGCTCTTCAGGCAATTCTGTTGTTCTTTAAGCATAATTCTTATCTCATTCTCCAGAGTCTTCCACAGCCATAGACACATCCTCTTCTAACTCATTGTGGATATGTCTGTTCCAATGGCTCTCAATGCTAGCTACATTTTAGAAACCTGACTTTGTAAAATGTTTATGCCCAGGCTCCCTAAGCAAGTTTGATTCTGTTGTTCTGGAGGCTTGCCAGGAGTCGATGTTTTTAAAATTCTCTTGGGTAATTCTAGTGTCTGTTAAAATTGAGAATACTCCACTTTTTCTTTTTGATTGTGCTCATCTAAGAAGTTCCTATTTTGCCTTTTCTTGCAATTTAGACCACAATCCTGGCTTAAGGTTTAGCTATTAAAAATGAATATATGCAAGCAGAGATATTTACAGTAAGGAAGCAGACAGGAATGTAGACTAAAATGAAACCAAATAAATTACAGAAACACAATTCAGAGATACATTATATTCTACCCTTCTTCTATCACCTTAGGAAAATAACTACCTTAAGGTTAAGGCTAGGGTTAGAGTTACGTGAGTTTAAGAACTACCTCATTAAAATATGAATTATAAAATGGTATGAGATGGAAAGCTCTGCTAAAACAATATCTTGAGACACTCTGCCAATGTTCTCCCTTCCCAAGCATTTCTGCCAATCTCTAATGCTGGGAAAATTAAGGAGTCAAGAGATATGATTTATTCCAAGGAGAGGATTGCCTTGGATGGAATTTAGAACTCACAGCTCCCACTCAAACACTCTGCCCAGTAGATGATGTTGCCAGCGATCACATTGGACTGGGTTTACTGCCCACTCTGTGCCATTTCCAGGAATTTAGATGTTAATTACTATCAAGTACATTTGCCTGGGTTATTTCTCAGCCCATCACTCTATTTTTCAAAGCACATAAAGTGTCTGGGGGTATATGCGAATGGCTGATAAATATATGTGTGTAATGGGTTTTGTTAAAATAAAATGGTTCACATTAGGACAGAGTGCCCTCCTCTAGCTATTCAAAATTTTTTATTTAATTGTATTCCACATCACTGGAATCCTAATATTTCTGTCTGTAATCAATGGAAATGATGATGGCATAAATTCTACATGTCTAACATCTAATTTACCAGGAAAAACGAGCTAGCCTGAAATACATAATTTGTTTATAAAAATGTGTTTTTGAACACTTTTAAAGTATGGACATTGTTATCTGCCAATTTCCCTGAATAGGCCCTTATGAGTGTATAGGGAAATTTGAGGACAACTGTAAAAGAGCTTGTAACCAGTTGAAGAATGAAACTTGGAAGAAAAGTATGAACTATTGACCTAAAACTGTTAGGAAACCATGTCATCCTTCCAGAAACATTCTCTTCAAGCTAAGAATACCCCTCTCTATTCTATTCCACCTTCCTTGCTTTTTGTTTCTGTTTTGAGGATTCTGACAGAGTTTGCTAAGTTTTGGTTTTGATACCTTTCTAAGAGTTCAGGTGTGTGTAATTGAAAAATCAAAAAGATTTGACAAAGCAGAAAGGCAGAGTGAGAGACATAATACACAGATGTGTGATTCTTGAGAGACCCCCAACCATGCAGCCTTTTTTTTATTCACAGATCCATTATGTAGGTTGATTTTCTTTGTTCTCTTTTCCCCATTAACTAAGTATGTCAAAGTTGACCTAGCAGCATTTAATAGCTCTTTAGAGATGAAGTAGAATACAATGGCACAGTAGCATCATATACTTTTAAGCATGGAATTTTGTTCTTTTAGAACTATTATTAATGGATAAATGCCCAGGGAACAGATTCCCCCCCACAACAGAATAAAGGGTTTCCTGGCTAACTGTTTTGAAAATTAATACAGAAGATCAACAGAACAGAAATTGTCAAAACATGATGGCCCCTATGGTCTCAGCAAGGACAATGTAAAATCTGAAAGTAGATAGCAACCAGAAGCCAATTTTGTTCCAGTCAGCTATTAGCAGTGAATTGAGGAATTTGAACTACTGATGAACTGACAAAAGAAAGAGGGAGGTTTGGGGAAAGGGAGGAGGGGTAAAAATCCCTTTCTCTGTTTTGCTCTAAGAAAGGAAACCCTATTCTTAAACACTTGCATGAGAAAACCTCATTTCTAGCTTTGGAAATTGGTTAGAAATAACTCCCTCAGCCTCTTGGACAATAAAAGCAATTATTTTTTTCCCTCCTGTACAACTATGGCAAAAGAAGTCCAGAGAAATATATTGAAATGGGAAAAACCTTCCTGGCCTGCATGAACTGAAGATCATGGCCATGTTACACAGTTGCAGGGACAACATTCAATAGGTGACTTACTATTTTAGCAGACATGACTCTCAAACCACAGGCATAACGTGCCAGATGGAGGATCTGATTGTTCTGGTTTAATTTTCTGGAAGCCTTTCAAATCCAAAATATGTCATTGATCCAGAATTTTGCACATCACCAGGTGGAGCCAGGTTTGAGCCATCTTCACAGGCTGCCTGTTGAAGTAAAAGGACTGGCGCAGAAAGAGACTGTGGGGCACAACAGCGGCAGTGTGATAATGGGTCATCTGGAATCTATCTCACCAGAGAACCACAGATTAGAGTTCCCTGATGGGAAGGTACTTAAATAATCTAAAAATATGAGAGAGCAGAGAGGCAGAGACTGATTACATTATAATGACCTTCTAGACAAACTACAAACAACAAAAGCTATGCAAATCAGGCATTGGTGGTATTGAGAGCTGGAGAAGACAGCAGTAATGATACCAGTCCGGTGCAGATCAGGAACAGGTTCTTTTTCCCAGGTGTTGAAGAATAAAACACCTGAGAGACTTGGAGGCAAACACAGAGATCAAGTTTTCTTTAAGAAAGTGATAGAGATAGACTCCTCTGGAGAGGAAGGGGCCTTGGAGCTGAAAGCCTATGGTAGGGGATGCAACTTGCCTTTTTGTAGACTCCAGAACCCTCTTCTTTAATTATTGTCATCCCTCTCTTCCGTGTATATGTGACCAAAGGCAGGAGTGCAGAGGTTAATTTTTAGCAACCAAGAGTGCACAGGAGCTCCATCCAGGAGAATAACCCTTAGCAACCCATTGTTCTCTCTTTGATAACTAGTCTTAATCCTCTTGACCCCCATACTTCATTACCTACACTGACTGCCTGACCTTTGCCCTTTGCTAAGGAATGTGACATATCTTGTTCACTTAGGCCAGATGGGGTTGCAGGCAAATTGCTTCTTGGCACAGTGGCCTCATTTTATAAAATTATCCTTTAATCTGGTGTTCTTACCATTCTCATTTAACTGCCTCCTAATAGTAAAAACAGCCTGTACTTTCTACTCCTGATACCCAGAAGCTTTAATTCAAACAAGTAATTAAAGCTAGATTTATACTTCCCTAACAATGAGACTGTAGCTATGGTAAAATGACCAGGATGTCTCTGAAATATTGCCAAGTGGTAGGAGAGGTTATACCCAACTGAACATGATGAATGAGGACAATAGTTTCCTGGTTGCATCCTACAGAGAATGTTATCTCTTTCCACATACTTTGTCCCTTCAGGTCTGGCTGTCCTCAGATGCTTCCACATCCTCCTTCCTCCCCAATCATAGCCATTGCTTGAAGCCATTATATGTTAGGCTCTTGCTGGAAATTCCTGGAAGCTATATCTCCTGCTCCAGAACCTCCATCCCTGGGGAGAATACTTGTTCCTGAAAATGTTTTATCCTTTGTGCATCTACTAAACAGTATAAGTTATTCCATGGGCTTAGTTTTATTTTCAGAAACAAAAGCCAAAAAGGGTAGGGACCACTTTACCTTTCTATATCTGGAGTAGGTAAAGCAAAGATCTGGCTATTTGCTTGAATCTGGAAAGATTAAGGGAAAAATAAGTGATAAAAATATAAGTTAAAAATATTATGCAGGGCTGGGCATGTGGCTCAAGCGGTAGTGAGCTCGCCTGGCATGCGTGCAGCCCGGGTTCCATCCTCAGCATCACATACAAACAAAGATGTTGTGTCCGATGAAAACTAAAAAATAAATATTAAAAAATTCTGTCTCTCTCTCTCTCTTTTAAAAAAATATTATGCATCTCAACTTTGATCTCTTATAGAACTTAATTTTTGATCTAGTTGGATTTTGTTATCATATGCAGAAAAGTAATATAACTTAAATTAAGCACAAGCATACTTAATACATGGATGTACTTGCTTCTTCCCTTAGGGCCCTGATAGGGAGACAGCAAAGAATTTACCTCATTTACAGTGAAATAATTAACAATTAAATAATTACAATTTAATCATAATCATTTTTTATTGTATTCCTTCCCTTATCAGCTATAAACTCCATGATCACATGTGTCAAAGTGTTAGGTGTGAAAGGAGGTATAGGCTTGGAGGGTGGCCACCTAGGCCAGACTACCTACCCATCTAGCTTCTTTGTGAGAAGAGCTGGGGATTCAGGAGGGATGTGTAGACTGAACTAAGTCAACTCCTGAGATACCTTACAGCTAACTAGCTGTCTAGGGTCTTCCTGACTCAGGGTCATTCTGGCATTATCCATGTCCTGTTGTAGGTTTGAGGGTGAGTGAATATATTCTGGAGGATTTTGTTCAAGGATTTATCAAAATGAAACAATTAAAAATCTGTTTCTTTTCAGTTCCAAGAGGTTTGACAAAATGATATCAATCCATTGGATTCATTTGAATCCATAAACAATAAAAACATCACAACTCAGTTTATGACATTAAAAGAGAATTTCAAATATTTAAATGGTTCTGGCTCTCTCTCTCTCAATATTTATTTAGTATATTTTAAGGCTTAAAAAAGGAAAAAGTTTAGTTCTATTAAAGGCCTTGTGTCTTACTCCAAAGTTAGTAGGCTACAATTTGACTTTGACTAATGGGTTTCTGAAGGGTGGCTCTGGGGAGAGGGACTTACTTCAACAATTACAGAGTACACCAGTTCTTAGACACTTCATGTTTTGAAAGACACTAAAATGAAATTATTTTAAATAATAATATTCATAGAAAACTATAGAAAGAAGCATGCCATAGTTATTATTTCAAATCCAAAACAACCTAGAGAAGCTGGAAGGAGCAGTTGAATTAATGGTGCAGATCTTCAGAAATATCTGCCTTCCCTCCTATTCCTACTAGCCCAGTTGTAGTCTCAGTGAAACTGATTCAGATTCTCTTTTATTCTTTTGCCCTAGTAATTTGATCTACACACTGTGGTTGTTCTGGCACACAATAGCTCTGGGTGGAAATATCCAATCTTTTTTTTTTTTTTTCCTTTTCATCCAAATCCTGCCCAACATCTCAAAGCTAACTCATGTTCTTAATTCCTCTAAAAGTTTGTAATACATATTGGTATTTTGTTATATTCACCCTTTCTTTGTTGTTAAACTATTTAATCTCTTTTATGTCTCATAACTGGTTGTAAGATAAACGAGAGAGGACCATGCACTGCACATTACATCATGTTGGAGAGAGATGCAGTTAGATGTAGAACTGACTCAGAATCTGACCAATTAGAGTACTTAATAAAATCAAGTTACATATTTGTGTGTGCCCTAGCACATGTGTGGCATTTCTTAGGTGTTTAATAAATACTTGCATTCTACTTATGATATGAGATGTTGAATTTGGTTTTAAAATGAAGTAGCAAATCAGACAAGCTACTTCCAAGGTATGTTTTGAGTTCAATATTATTTTTTACAATTTTTATATTTATGTCTATAGTACCACAGAAAAGAATAACTATTTAAAATAATGCTTTAATGGTCAGATTACCCAAGTTCTAGAAAATCTTTCCCTTGACCCTTGCTGTTACCCTATAATTTATGGTTGTACTTCTGGCCTTTCATTTACTATCTTATTTGTCAGTGTGTAAACCAACATCAGAATGTTAACACCACTACTGATAGGACTGATTAGAGAATATGTCTTTAGGTGTTTGGTCAAAAGCCTTGTTATAGTGATTTTTTCTCTTTCAAGAACAGCCCAGGATGAATCTTCTGCACTTTGTTTGCGCTTGGCTACCTTATGGGAGAGTCAGGAGCTAAGCCTTCTTCCAAATTTACAAAGAACAAACCACTCTTTTTGAGAAAAAAAAAAAAAGAAAGAAAGATTGGAGATAAGCTGGAAACATTCCTGGAGAATAGATTGAACATCTCCTTCCTTTTATGGAAGTGTGAGTCATGGGGAATAAATGCTCCCCACTATCCATTTTCTGCCTTCTTGCTGGGGCTTCTCCCAGTTCCTGTTCTGCCCCAGAAGTCTATCTAATCTTGGCTCTGACCCATCTAGCCTGTACCAGCCTTGATGTTGCTCTATACTCACTCCTTAATCATACACCATGATTCCTGCCCAATAATCAACCACAAGATCTTAATTACCCATTCCCACCAGCTGCCCACACTGACTAGATGATCTAGGTTCAAAAGAGCTAAGAAAACGGTGAGAAATCACGCAACACAGAAGTAGTTATCATGTTGAGGGTAGGACGGCTCTGCAACTGTAAGGGTCAGCTTCCAAGATGGACAGCGCTGGAAAGAGAGCGTGCACCTGGAATCTCTTTATTATTATAGGGGGGACCCAAAAGGAGATTCGATGGAATGTTCTGCACCAAAGAAGGCAGGGGATAATATTTTTCAAAGGTGGAGTCTTGCTTTGTGATGTCTTGGGGTCAGCAGATTGATTTACATCTTGGCAAGTCACACCCATCTCAGGTGCTGTGTGGGATCACAGGCAGAGCGAGAGGAAAGGTACACTTGTGTCGCATAGCCCACTCAGCATGCAAAACCAGACCTGTCCCCTCATATAGCTCCAATGCATATAGCTCACACAAACAGCCCATGAAAAGCTTGCAACACATAATATAATGACCCTGTTTCCATCCATTTTTCTTTATCTTTTTTCTTTCTTCTTCCCCCCTCCCAGAGACATAGAAGCTTATGCAGGAATCAGAGGCACATTTCAACCATCTCCAGACAGAGACACTGCCTAAGTCCTTTTCTTCTCTGACTTCTCAGCTCTAAAACTTTAAATACTTTCCATTTGATTGTAAGGATGGGTTTGTGCACATTGCTTTTGGACACTAAATTCCTTGTATAAATACCATTGTTTCTAATCAAGAAGAGTTCCCTTAACACACAAGTCTGCTTTACTCTAGACATTTCTAAAAGTCAGCATTCATGTAAAAATTACTTTCTACTGATGTAGTAGAAGGAAGGATAAGAGATTTGGAGTGAAAACAGATTCCAGTTCTGACACATGATAGTATATGATGTTATTTGATTTCTCATCAGTTTCATAATTTCATTTATAAATTGTGGATTAGCAGTGACCAACATGTATTGCATGCTAATCCCTAAGGACTTTATATTCATAGACTTATTTAATCTTATAACAACTTCATGAAGTGAATCTGATTTTATTTTCACTTCACAGATTTAAAAACCGAGACTTAATGAATGTAAGAAACTTGCCCAAAGCCATACGACATGTCAGTGACTGAGTTTGGAATCAAATCTATATAGCAACAATTAGAACTCAGGTTTATGTAGCTCTGAAGTTAAAGCTCTTAAAAACTGTGCTTTGCTTCTTTGCCTCTAGTTGGTTTATGCAGAGACCTCGCACAGTGCTTTATGCAGTCTCCCAAGTCATTAAATAGTAGCTGTCATCATCATCACTATTAGTGCCATCGTTACTATAAACAAAAGATTATATCCTAACTTGGCTGGTGTCCTTTTGTAGTCTCTTTTAATTTGGCTTTTTATCATGGATTTACTAAAAGCAGACAATCTCTCAGTTTCTCTGAACATTAAAGTAGAATTGAATATAATAATTATTAGATGGATTGACATGGTGTTCCTCATGTGCTAGAAGGAAACATCAGCATGTTCCTTTATAAGCTAGTATAATTTAAAAAAAAACTGATGAAATTAACTCCATACAGGCCTAAGGTTGTGGCTCAGTGGTAGAGTACTTGCCTAGCACATGTGAGGCGCTGGGTTCAATTCTCAGCACCACACATTTATTTAAATGAATAAAATAAAGGTTCATCAACATCTAAAAAATATTTTTTTTAAAAAAAGAGAAATTAACTCCATACAAAATATAACAAAATTTATCTGGCAGTACTATAAACAAAGTAGAAAAATAAAGGACAAACTGGAAAAAAAATATTTGCCACTTTGGTCCCAAACAAAAACTTAATATGGTCCCAAGATAATAATCTTGACTAATGGGATAGAATGAGTTCTCAGAAATATATGATGAAGTGATTTTTGACAAGGGTGTTTAGATCACTCAATAAGGAAAAGACAGAGTTTTCCACAAGTGATGCTGGAAAAACTGGATATCTACACACAAAACAATGATGTTGGATTCTCTTTATAGACCATACAAAAAAATTAACTCAAAGTGGATCAAAGATCTAAATATAAGAAACAAAACAATGAAAACCTCAGATGAAAACCAGGAGGAAAGCTTCATGTGACTGGATTTTGTAAGGATTTCTTGGGTATGACACCAATAGCACAGGCTATGAAAATAAATAAATAAATTGAACTTCATAGAAATTTTAAAATTCTATGTGTCAATACTATCACAGAATATGAGAAAATATTTGCAAATCATATTCCTGATAAGGAATTACTATCTAGAATATTATAAGAACTGTTAGAACTCCACAGCAATAATAACAGTGCAATATGACCTGTTTTTAAAATGGGCAAAGAACTTAAATAGACATGTCTATTTAAGTTTTTAAATAGACATGTCTATTTAAATAGACATTTCTATTTTTATTACCAATGGCTGATCAGATCATGAAAAGTTGTCCAATATCACTTAGAGAACAAATCAAAACTATGAGATCCTACTTCATTCCAATAAAGATGGCCATTATTTAAAAAAAAAAACAAGTGTTGGTGAAGGTGTGAAGGAACTGAAACCATTGTACTTTGCTGGTGGGAATGTGAAATGGTACAGTAAATAGGGGGGAAAGTCTGGTGGCTTCTCAAAACCTTAAACATGGAATTACCATACATTCCCACAGGTATATGCTCGAATAGAATTACCATACAATAAACTTCTGGGTATGTGTCCTAGTTTGTTTTGTATTGCTACAACAGAATACCTGAGAACAGATATTTTTTCTTAGTTCTGGAGGCTAGGCAGTCCAAGACATAAGCCAGGACTGGAACTTCTTGCTGAATTCTCACATGGCAGAAGATAGAAGGTAAAAGAGCGACAGATTTTGTGTTTCCACATGGCAAAAGAGCAGAAGGTGAACCCATTCTAGCAAGCCCTTTCTATGATGGCATTAGTCCATTCATGAGGGCTAAGCTCTTACAACCTAAACACCTCCCATTAGGCCCCACCTCCCAACATTGTTGCATTGGGGATTGAGTTTTCAACACATGAATTTTAGGGTACAAAGGCAAACCATAATAATGTATATCCAAAAGAAATTATGAACCCAAGTTCATAATTGCATTGTGTATAATAGCTAAAATGTAGGCGCAACCCATGTGTCCATTGTAAATGAATGCATAAGCAGCAATACATGGTACATGCCTACAATGGCATGTTGTTCAATCTTCAAAAGGAGGGAAATTCTGACACATCCATTAAACTGGAAGACCTTGTGCCAAGTGAAAAAAGTCCAAATGTTATATGGTTCTATTTATACGAGGTTCCTAGAGTAATCTCATAGAGACAAAAATAGAAAAGAGGTTATGGTGCGAAGTTACATAGCTATAAATGAGAAAGTAGGAAGACTTCTGTGTACTGCTATACAAGTATCTACAGGATATCTTTAGTTGACTTTCCCCCAATTAAAAAAAAACCCACAAAATTTAAAAGTGGAGTATGCTACTTTTCCCCTCATAAATAGTATAATACAGTATAGTATTATATTTAAAAGGAAACATTGAAAGAATGACTCTAAATTAATCTAAAACTAGATACAATTTCTTGGTATAAGGGGAGAAAGAAAGCAAGGAGAGTAATAGGTATAGAATCCAGACATCTCTATATTTATTTTATTTTATAGTTTGTATTTGGAATCTTGCAAATATCTCACATAAAATGATGAAATGGAGATTTTTTTAAAATGCAGTTTCTTAAACTATTTAGCAAAGAGAACAAATGAATTTAAGCGTATATCATTCAAAGGCATAACCACATAGACAATAATTAAGGGACTTAAGAATGCATATTTTGTCTGTTCATTGCTAGTGGAATATCACAAGAACAAAAACAACTACAATTTTTGAAGCTATCTTACTGTGAACAAAGTTATTATTTGAAGCAATTATTATTGTTATTTTGTTACTTTGAAGTGACAAGCATTTATGATTTTTTAATTTTTTTTTTAGTTATAGGTAGATACAGTGTCTTTATTTTACTTTATGTGGTGCTGAGGTTTGAACCCAGTGCCTCACACATGCTAGCTCTGAGTGCTCTACCTCTGAGTCACAACCCCAGCCCACATTCATGTTAATGTGACTTAGGAACTAAGATTTCAATTTATACACACATAAATTGAAGATGTTAAGTAAAACTTCAGGTGCTTTTTAATTTGACTTGAAAATACCAAATAAACTGATTTTTTAGTCCAAAAATGTTGATATCACCTACTTCTGCTCTATGAATAGTCCTAGAAGTCCTAGGAAAAGTGAAAAACTAGTTTTAGTGAACCATCCTAGCACTTGGCTTGTGGTTTCTAAATATTGTTCTCTAATAAACAAACAAGAGCTCCATGGTAGAGTGGCAGGTTTCAGTTCTGAGGCAGTGAATATGGACCATAACTCTGGGACAATTCATCAACTCCTTACATGGGGTAAGCCATAGAAAACTTGGGGTTATGCCAAAAGGATGTAGAAGCTAACGTGAAGAAGCCACTGGTCAAGAGGATGGAGCTGGAGAATATCATAGTAAGTGAAATAAGCCAATTCCAAGAAACCAAAGGCAGAATGTTTTCTCTGATATGTGGATGCTAATTCACAGTAAGGGGGTTGGGCTAGGGAAGCATAGAGGTACTTTGGATTAGACAGAGGAGAGGCTAGGGAACCACAGAGTACTTTGGATTAGACAGAGGGGAGTGAGAGGAGTGGAGGGGATATAGAGGTAGGAAGGATAGTGGAATGAAATGGACATTATTACCATATGTGCATATATGATTACATGACTGGTGTAATTCTACATAATGTACAACCAGAAGAATGAGAAGTTTTACTCCATTTGTATGTGATGCGTCAAAATGCATTCTACTGTCATGTATAACTACTCAGAACAAACAAAACAATAAAAAGTAAATTTTAAAAATTCTTTATATAAGAATCACCGCAAATAATCAGTTCCTCATCTCTAAAATGCATTTGTGATCTACTTCACTGTGTTACTGTGGCTCACTGTAAAGTCTCAGTAAATACAAACTCTTAGAATTACTCTTTTTTGTTGTTTTTTGTTATTGTGGTGATGGTGGTTTGTGTTGCTGGTGATTGAACCCAAGAATGCTCTACTACTGAGCTACATTCCCATCTCCGTTTTCCTTTTTACTTTTTTCTGGAACATGGACTCCTACTGACTCAGACTCCTGAGTATAATTCATCTTTTTGAAGAATATACTGTCTGTTTTTGAAGATGTTATAGAAAGAACATACATGATAGTGAGAATATCCTCAAAATTTATTTTCCCATGTAGAACATATTTGGTTTCAACTTAAAATATTCACTATCCTAAACTAAATTTTATTCTCAAATGTCATATTCTATTCACTATTCCATAAAGTCCAGGAGGGGCAAGTAAGGAATATGTTATGAAATGACAGTAACAGTAACATATTTGGCATATGGTGGAGTATAACCTGTGTATGTCAATGTAATCTGTCAGATTAGAGGAATGAGTTTAATATGAGTGAACAATACAATATGACTACAGTACAGAGCCCTTCTCAACTTCAGCTGCATTATTACAAAACAGCCTACCTATACAAAACAGAATGGGCCATTTTGTTATTATTCATCTTTTATAGGATTATGTTAAGGCAGAATATATCCAAAGAGATGTGAGTAGGATGGTGAAAGTGCTTGAACTTAAGCCAAATAAGTTATGAGAGAAGAACTGGGAATATTTAGCCCAGAGAAAACAGTGTTTGATTTGTCTAAATATTTCCAGCTCCTTGAAACACAAACATAGCTACTTTGTTAAAAAAACATAATCAGAATATATTATTAATAATGTTTTATAATCTACTTTTTCTCTTAACTCATTCAATGAGTTTATACTATTAGTTATATGCATTTTTATAAATTCTTTTTTCCATGTGTGTTTATAGTTTATAATTGACTTTCATTTTTTATTTGTGTCACTCTAGTGCCTACCCTATTGAATAGTACTATATTTTTAATTCAGATTCAAAGAATGCATGAGCTTTCAGAGATTTTGGTATTCTTGAATTTATTTGCCTAAATTATGATGTATGTATTAGCAATTACATAGTTTACACCATATAATACACATTTTCTTTATTGGATATGGGATATATAAGCCATATTCCTATGGCTGGTTAATATTTGGTTACTTATTACTCTTCCATTTTTCTGTGTATATTTTTTTCAAATATCCTTGGTTAAAGCAGCCATATTGTACTAAAGTGCATCTGAAAATTAAAGCATCTGGGAAACATCCTAATGAAAGCTCAAAACTCCCTTTGTACAAGGAAATTAGGATTCTCTAAGGCCTAATAAGCATGGTTAAGGATACTTCTGATGCCAACACTCAGAGAAGTACTTAAAACTCTTGTGGCATCAACTAATGAAATACTGTAATTTTAGGGGAAAAGTAAAGAATATTTGAAAGTGACAGAAAAGAGTTATTTTCAGTAGTGCAAAAAATAATATACCATACACAGAAAGCTGGGTTCCTGAAAATAATTGTGCTACAGGCGTAATTAGAAAAGATATAAAGCATGCTACTGAGAAAAATGATATTAGAATTACAGTAAAATTCCATAATCATTCCCAACCATGTAGAAACAGTAAAACAAAATGAAAATTCCACAAATCATCCTAAATACTCATCATATTTGTAATTAACTTCTAATGTTCAGAAAAATGGAATATATTTAATAATAAGACTTTTTCTGTTGATCCTCATGAAGTCCCATTTATTTAGGTATATTTTCATGGAGCTTATGATACGTTTCTCATTTAAAGGGTAGAATATTTTACATATTTTTTCAATATATGAAAAGTGTAGTTTCGATATATTAAAAGCATAGTTCAAAGTGTTTATAACAAAAGAACACAAAAGCATGCTTGTTAAGTATGTCTGTTTTCATTAGAGCTACCTAAAGTATCATTCAATGTTTCAGAAAAGCATTTTTAAAAAGTCTTTGGTCTTTATAATTGTTCATGAACTTTGGTTTAAAATTATGAAAGTAGACTTAGGAAGTAGGAAGATTTGGTTTCCTCTTACATTAATCAAATGCCAGACTATCCATAATGAAGCACAAAATCTAATTACTAAAAATCGTTTTAATATATTCCAAACAAGCAACTACATAAGTTCTTTAACTGGTAAGCCAATTTTTTATTAAGAATTCATAATATATATAGATCTTTTAGTATTTCTAAACTATGGCATTGCAGAAAAATTGAGGCGTTTTAAGTGCTAAAGCAGCGGTAAGTGTTGAACATGATCCTGAAGGCCGAGTTGGAGTTAACTCCTGGAAGTAGGAGAGAGAACTTTCAGGCAGACAGAATAATATATGAAAACACATGATCACAGAAGAGCTAGAATTTTATTCTGGCGAAGCACAGGTTTTCTTTGCTAGAATAGGAAAACATGAGAATGAACAGGGAGGTTGCTGACAGATCTCTGTTTGCTGCTCCAAGATGGGAAGATGGCAGATTAGAGGAAGGGTACAGGTCCCAGAAGCTCCTCAGTACCAGACTTAACAAAGTGGGAAGACTGATCCTCAGCAAAGTGGGTAACTAAGGGAACTCACTGAAACTTTACACTGGAGCATAAAAGAAACCACAGAGACATGGGAAGTCAGAAACTTCAAAAATCATATGAATAATTTTATGTTATAAACAAATTGGAATTTCCAAAATCACATGGTGAAAGTTAATGTGTATTGGCTAAATATTCCTAATCCCATCCTTCAGTTTTCCTTCAGTGAAAGTTTTATCCTATTCATCAAATATTATCTTTATAATAAAGTTATTATTTTAATCTCATTTGTGTGATGCATTTCTTTACAGGCAAAAATAATAATTTATTCTTAATGGGTCAAAGAAAAAAAAGATAGGGTAAAGGAACTTGAATACTCAGCATGTAATAAAGGGGGAAAATAAAACACCATATTCAGAATGCACAAGAACTCTGGGACAGGATTAAGAAAACACACCTGGGTGTCATTGGGATAGAAAAGAACATGGAAATACAGGTTGGTGGCATTAAGAACATTTTCAATGAGATAGTAAAAGAAAAATGTCCTTATATCATAAATGAGGGAGCATCCACATAGAGGGAACATATAGAGCCCCAAAGAGACAAGGTCAAAATAGAACCCAAGACACATGATAATCAAAGTACCAAACATAGAAAAGAAGGAAAGAGTACTAAAAGCTGCAAAAGAAAACCATCAGGTCTCATTTAGGAGCAAGCCACTAAGACTCACTTCTGGCTTCTGAACTCAGATTCTACAGAAGAGCAGAGCCCAGAATGAGATATTCAAATAAAGCTCTTAAAGAAAAAATTTTAACTTTCTAAATCCAGCAAAGCTCTTTCAAAATCGATGTAGAAAGAAAAGCTTTACATGACAGGGATAAGCAAAAAGAATTTATGATCACCAAAGCACTACAAAGAATACTCAAAGATACACTGCACAAAGATGTACCCAAAAATAACTCCCAAAGCTCCTAAATAGATGATGACCATGAGAAGACCAACCAACTAAATAAAAATTAAGACAAAATTAAATGTAGTAAACAAACCAAAATATCAGAAAATTACAAACACATATCCATAATAAACCTGAATGCATATGGTCTCAATTCCCCAGTTAAAAGACACAGATTAATGGATTGGATCAGAAAACAAGATCCAACTAAATGTTGTTTGCAACAACCCCTATCACCAGCACACAGGTCATCCAAATATAAAATTAATAAGGATTTTTCTGACTTTAATACTATAAATCAAATGTACCTAATAGACATCTACTTACTATTTCACCCCCAAACAGCTGAATTTACCTTCTTCTCAGAAGCTCATGGAATCTTTTCCATTATTAACCATATTCTAGGTCATGATATAACTCACAAATATTATATATTTCTAGGTCTCTATATAAGTCACAAGTATTATGAATGTATGTGTGTGTGATTTTATATATATATAATTATATATATAAAATCAGATCATAATGGAATAAAACTAGAAAAAAAACAGCAAAAAAAAAGAACTATATAATCACATGGTGATTGAACACCACTATTTAAATAAAATATGATCATAGAATAAATGAGAAAAGAAATCCAGAAATTTTTAGGAAACAAATAAGAAAAGAGATAGAAGACATCAAAATCTCTTGGACAGTAGGAAAGCAGTTCTAAGAGAAAAAAATGAGTACCTACATTAAAAAATACACAGAGATCCCAAATAAACTTATGTTCCACTTCAAGGCCTTAGAAAAGGAAGAGCAAATTAACTCCAAAATGATCAGAAGACAGGAAATAATATCAGAGTCCAAATTAATGAATAGAGAATAAAAATAAAGAGTTCTATGGAAAGCTTAATAAGATTGATAAACCCTTAGCAAAATCAACCAAAAGAAAGAGAGAGAAGACACACATAAACAAAATTAGAGATTTAAAGGGAGATGTCATCACAGATACTTCTAAAACATAAACCTTAGGAACTATTTTGACACTTTATACTCCAAAAAAAAAATCCAGAAGATACTAACAAATATCTGTACAAATATGAACTGCCCAAGTTGAACCAGGAAGACATAGAAAACCTAAACAGACAAATATCAAATAGTGAAATTGCAACAGTACAAAACCTTCCAACAGAGGAAAGCCCAGGACCTGTTGTATTCTCAATATGTTCTATCAGACCTTTAAAGAAGAACTAATACCAGTTGTTCTCAAATTATTTCATGAAATTGAAAGGGTAGGAACATTCCCAAATACATATTATGAACACAGTATTATCCTGATACAAAAACCAGACAAAGACACATCAAGGAAAGAAAACTACAGACCAATATCACTGATGAACTCAGACACAAAAATCCTTGATATTAGCAAGTCACATTAGAAATCACATCAAGAAGATAATATACCATAATTAAGTGTATTATCCCAGGCATGCAAGGTTGATTTGACATATGCAAATCAATAAATGTAATTTGCCACTCAAGCAAAATTAAGAACAAGAATCACATAATCATCTCAATAGATGTAGTAAAGGCCTTGGATAAAGTTCAACACCCCTTCATGTTAAAAAAATGAATGGAGAAACTAGGAAAAGAAAGAACTTACTTCAACATTACAAAGGCTGTAGATGACAAACCCAAAGCCTGTACTGAATGGAGAAAAACTGAAAGCATTTTCTGTAAAAGCAGGAACAAGACAAGGATTTCAACCTCACCACTTCTATTCAATATAGTTCTTAAAATCCTAACCAGAGCAATCAGGCAAGAGAAGGAAATTAAAGGTTTACAAATAGGAAATGAAGATGTCAAACTTTCTGTTTGCTGATGACATGAGTCTATACATAGAAGACCCCAAACACTGCATCAGATGACTAGAGCTGATAAATTAATTCAACAAAGTAGCATGACACAAGAGCAACATTCATAAATCCATAGCTTTTCTGTATTTCCACAGTGACTCTTCTGAGAATGAAATGAAGAAAACCATCCCATTCACAATATCCTAAAAGATTCCTGGGAATTAATCTAACCAAGGAGGTGAAAGATAGCATGATAAAAATTATAGAACACTGAAGATAGAAATATAAAAAGACTTTAGAGAATGGAAGACCTCCCATGATCTTGGATAGACAGAATTAATACTGTTAAATGGTCCTGACTACCAAAGGCAATATACATATTCATTGCCTTCCCCATCAGGGATAGGGAGGAAGAGCATGAGAAGAAGATTACCACTAAATAGAGAAGAGAGGTGGGAGGGAAAAGGAGGGAGAAGGGTAATTGCACGGAAGATGGAAGAAGACACTCATTGTTATACAGAATACATGTATGATGTTGTGAGGAGAAAAAAAATGAAGTGTGTCACATTAGATTGGGTAAAGAGATGTTATTGGAGGGGGGGAAGAGAGGATAGTAAGGGCAGCAGAATAAAATAGACATTATTATTTCTGTATGTATATAGGTGACTATATGACCAATGTGATTCTGTAACCTGTACAATCAGAAAAATGAGAAATTATACCCCATTTGATTCAAATGTATGAATTGTCAAGATCATTGTACTGTCATGTGTAACAAAAATAAAAAAAATAAAAAAATACCAATGACATTCTTCACAGAACTAGAAAAAATTGTCCTAAAATTCATTTGTGAAAATAAGAGACACAGAATAGCTAGAGCAATTCTGAGCAAGAAGAGTGCTCACAAGTAAGAAGAGTATCACAATACCTGATCTCAAATTATACTATAGAGCTACAATAAAAAAAACAGCCTAGTACTGACATGAAAATAGAAATGAAGACCAGTGGAATAGAATACACAACACAGAGACCAACTCACATACATACAGCCATCTGACAAAGGTGCCAAAAATATATGCTGGAGAAAAGACAGTCTTTTAACAATGATGCTGAAAAACTGCATATCCATATGTAGAAGAATGAAACCAGATCCCTATCTCTCACCCTGCTCCAAAGTCAAATCAATAACTTAGGAATTAGACTATAAATTTTGTTAACTGCTAGAAGAATACCTAGGGTCAACATTCCATTATATAGGTGCAGGCACACACAAAGCTCAAGAAATACAACCAAGAATTAATAAGTGGAATGCCATCAAATTAAAAACTTCTGCACAGCAAATAAAATGATTAAAAACATGAGGAGAGAGTCCACAGAATGGAAGAAAATCTTTGCCAGATGCTTCTCTGACATCGTATTAATATCCAAAATATATAAAAAAATCAAAAAACTTAACAAAAAAAGTATCAGTAAGTGGAAAAAAATAACTAAATAGATCTTTCTCAAAAGAAGAAACACAAATGACCAACAAACAAATAAGAAATCTTCAAGCAAATACATATCAAAACCACACTAAGGTTTCATGTCACTGCAGTGAATGACAATGATCAACTACAAATAGTAACAATAAATGCTGACAAAGATGTGGAAAAAAAGGTTTGCTCATACATTGTTGGTGGGACTGCAAATTAGTGCAATCATTCTGGAAAACAGTATGAAGATTCCTCAAAAATGTAGGAATCATAGGATCCAACTATCCCACTCTTTAGTATTTATTCAGAAGAACTAAAATCAACTTACTGTAGAGGTACAGTCACTTCAATGTTTATAGCAGCACAATTCACAAGAACCAAATTATGGAATCGGCCCAAATGACCAACAATAGGTGAATGGATTAAGAAAATGTGGAGGGGCTGGGGGTGTGGCTCAGTGGTAGAGTGCTTGCCTCGCATGTTTGAGATCCTGGGTTCAATCCTCAGCACCGCATAAAAATAAATAAGTGAAATAAAGATACTGTGTCCAACTACAACTAAAAATAAACATTTTTTAAAAATGTGGAACACATACACAATGGAGTTTTACTCAGTAATTATGAAGAATGAAATTACAACAGTATTTGTTGGTAAGTAGATGGAAATGGAGAATATCATACTAAGTGAAATAAGCAAGATGTAGAAAATCAAGGATCTAATGTTTTCTATGTGGAAGTTAGAGCAAAATAAGGGAAAGAAGTAATGGGAAAATCTGATATCATAAAGATATAGGCAAGATGAGTGGAGAAGAAGATTAAGAGATAGGGAAGAGGGATGGGATGTGAAAGAGAAAATGAGAAATCAGTTTAACAAAATCTGTTAATAATAATAATTATATATATATATATCCCAAAGGGAATTTCACCTTTATGTATATTATCAAAAATAAATAAATAAATGAATGAAAAAAAGATTCATAGAATATGCAGAGGGAAAAGAGGAGGAAAATGTGATTGCAATGGAGTACATCACATTCCATGCATGTGTGACTTTGTCAAAATAAACCCAACTACTATTTATAACTATAATGCTCTAATAAAAAAAATGTTTACTGTTCACTTATGAAATGGATTTTGTGCCCAGGGAAAGATTTTAAAAATTTCTTTCTTTTTAGAATAAGCATTACGTGCCCGATACTTTAAAAATTTAATAAAGCGATAATATATCAATAAAATCACATCTAGGAGAAATTTCAGTTACAAAGGTTGGGAGATTTTGGTAACAAGAAATTGTGGTTGAATGACTGATTTGTTGATTATCTTATTCATGAATTCATTCAAGAGACATCAGAACATTTATCCTGTGCCAGATGTCTGTTAGCTGGCAGAGATTCAAGGGAATAAAATTCGAGCTTTCAAAGTCTAATGAGTGGAAACATATACTGTAAGAACTTTAAGAATGGGAATTTGTTTTGAAGCAAACTTCAAAAGTTATCTCTTCTTTTAATCAACACTTCTCTAGTTGGAATATATTGCTCCTTATTTTGTTTCCAAAATAAAATAAGGGCTTGGTCTATGCTTCTGTTATAGGATGTTCTACAATTTATTTGAATCTATTATATACATGAGTATGTCCCTGTTGGCAACTAAATTGACCACTAGAATGGAAAGAATCATCTCATTCTTATTTTTTTGCAGATACCTAACACACAGGACTTAAAACATGTGAAATGTTTGAGAGTTTTTTATCATCAATTTCCTGTTTTCAACCCTAATTCATGTTAGTGAACTTTTTGATGCTATATAACAAAAGTTGATATTAAAAATCTTCTCCTATGGCTATCCCCTACTTCTGCATGTGCGTAACATTGTGTAGCAGTTTTAAATTATTTATATAAAAGCTACAAATTTTGAGGACTAGCAACATCAATGTTTATGATTATTGTCAGTTCAAATGCAAAAATAATTTATATTGACTTTCACGAAAAATAAAACCATTTTCAAAGACTGTTGTTTTTGATAAATTATTACTAATTTTAAGTTTTGACATTATAAAGATTTCAGAAAGGTAGTATGTTGTTATTAACAATAAATACTCTTCCCCCCCAACCCCCACCCCCCTTGGTGCTAAGGATTGAACCCAGGGTCCCACCATGGGAAGCAAGTACACTACGTGAGCTATATCCCAACCCAATAATAAATACTTTTAAAGTTACTATAAATTGTCTGTAATTGTGATGGCAACTGATGGCAATTGCATAGTCATACTATTACATTTACAATGTTCTGTCCTGTAGTTCCATTTTTCCTTATAATTTTCTGACTTATTAGCTCTTGATTTGTATCAAATGGTTACTCTAGTGTTCTTGAGTTGGAACATTGAATGACTAAAGGGGGAACTGCTAATTTTAAAGCTTAGAAAAGATAGCACAGAATGGTTTGTGAGAACAAGGATGATTAGATGATGACATAAGTTCTGTGGATATGCACATGATTTACTCGTGTCCCTGTTCCTGTCTTTGTCTTCTAGTTGGAATTAAAAGCATTCAGAATATTTTCCTCAAATATGAACTTTTTGTCTAGTTGTTTGAGTCTTCTAGTAAATCTGTTTAATGTCATGTGACCTCAACAGAAGCAAGATTTATTTATTTAATTTGTTGTTTGTAGCACCTGGTAGTTCCTAAGGGTATTAACATAAAAAGATTAATAATACAAACTAATGATTTATTATTTTGATAGGTAATACGTACTTTGAGTGGTGGACTAAATACATGTAATAAAATTTGTGTCTTTTGGTATGTTTGCTTAAAAAAGTGAATAAATCATATCAAATTACTCCAAATGGGGGAGGAACCGTGAACAGATTTCAAAGATACTGAAGTTTTCCTAACTCATTCCTTCATTTGTTTCTTATCTTCTCTTCCTTTTTTCTTTTCCTTTTAATTTTGGCTGCTAATGTTAGTGGAATTGATCTGGGTTGAGGGAGAAACAGGAATAGAACAATAGTCATCTCTTGAAAATGAAGATTTCATTGTGTGATTATTTTCACAAGGTGACTTAGTTTGGGATTCCCAGAAGTCAACTCAGATGGAGATTCCTGAGTTAGTTGTTTATTATTAAAGACTTCCTAGGAGAGATCAGAATGGGAAGCAAGTCTGGTAAGGAAAAAAAAAAAGCAAAGCCAAACTGCAATATCAGGCAAAGTCCTTTTGAGGACAGCAAACCTTCCAAGGAAAGTCTCAGATAAGAGCAATTGGAGGTAAGCATGCCTCAAAAGGGAGAGGGCTGCTTGGGAAGGAGAAAACAAGGTCTGAGAGGATCTGGGCAGAACATTAACGGTGTCTATTGTACAATGTTCCAGAAAAAGCTTCTCTTAGTGAAGCATTTTGAAGTAACGGTAGATTCTCTTGCATAAGGCAGCTGGAAATGAAGAAATTGTTTTCGATGTTTGGGATCTCACTTTAGAACAGTAGATGAAGCTTTGGAGTTCCAAAACTTGAGAACTGAAGCCTGAAGGCAATAAAATTTAGGGATGTTCAGGGACAGAAAAAGGAAAAAGTCTGAGTGAGGAAGTGGCATTTTTGATGCAAATAGATAAAAGAAACATGAGAGAATTACAATAATTATTAAACCTGTGCATGGGTAAACTACATGGACAGACTGAGACTGAAAGTCTTAGATGAATAATCTAAATTAGCAAAAGGTTAGGAAAAAATGGGTCTTTTGAGAATTGAGAGTTTTATGCAAATTTGTATGAACCACAAATTAAAATAAAATAATATCTATGTTATCTAGTTGGCTTCAGAAAAGTCAATAGTACATTTAAGGGATGGGGATGCTCTCAGATAGTTCTCACCTTAAGGATTGACAAACAAGTGAAGTGGCTGTCAGTCTCTGGAAAAGGTGGACAAAGAGAAAATTTGTGATATTTTCAGCCAAGTAGACGTACTGACATGGGGCTAGATCTGTGCATAAGCTAGTTAATGCTAAGTCATGGAAGACAAAACAACCCATGCAAATTTTTGCTATTTTTCCATGTCACATATAGAAAGAAGGACTATAGATTCGTTTTGAAAACACCTTAAGGAGGCTTCTCCAACACAAGCACAAGGATTACATGAGTCTATTCTATGTAGACTAATGTCAGGGGAACAATAAATATTAGCAAATGAAGTAGATGATGTGTCTTGACTTATTTACTTTAGAAAAAAATACTGGAAAATTTATATCTTAGACTGACAGTGTATTATCACAGCCTCTAAATTACCTTGTGCTCTGTGATTTGAGCAATGCTGGCAAATTTCTGTAATTTAAGTGTTTTATTCCAATTTTGACATGATTTTTATGCCAGAGAGCTTTCTGGGTAAGAAGACTTTTAAAACAATTTCTCTCCCGAACTCTGGTTTTTGCTTTTGGAATACATCATCTCATTAATTAAGAGGTTGGAGTCTCATTACTTCATGTCAGTCTTCACTGGATTATGTAAACAGCAACCCTGTCATTACCAATTCATATGCTATTTTTATTTTTCTAAAGATTTAGAGCTCACAGCCATCATTTAAATGGTACATTACAAAAAAGAGAAAGCAATTTGGAGCATCCCATTCTTAGCTATGTATTGAATAAATCTATTGTGCTATTAGTATCTGTTTTAATTTACTTTTCTTGGTTTTAATCATAGTTCATTAATGTTCAAGAGAAAGTATTATATGATAGCTAATATCATATAGAAGACCTGTTTCTTACATTGCCAAATTTATCAGCAAAGAAAAACACTTTCCTTAGAAGCATATTATGAATTCAAATAACATAGGTTATTTTTGATAGGTACATAACTTCTAGCTTCTGATTGTTAGCTTTAGTAAGCATTAGCTTAGTATGAAAAATAAAATATAATAGTGAAAATATGAGCAAGTAAAATATTAGTAACTAGCAAATCAAAACCACACATTCTTCTGAATCAAGGACTGCCACTTTCAATAGACTCAAGTAACTGTATTATTAATATAGCAGTTTAATAAGTTTTATGGATGAAGAGTGAATCCCATGTTCAGTATAAGATGATAAGGAACTTAGTTTCAAATGAATTGCAGTTTCCTGTGTGAATTTCAAAAGTTTCCTCCTCCTCCTCCTCCTCCTCCTCCTCCTCCTCCTCCTCCTCCTCCTCCTCCTCCTCCTCCTCCTTTTCTTCCTCCTCCTCCTCCTTCTTCTTTTTTGAGTGATCAATTTTTGCCTGTATTTTCTTATTTAGAACATATTGAATGGCACTGTCCATAGATTCTGTTATTATAGTATACTGGTTTGTTTAGGGCACTTTCCTCCCTTGTTTTTTTATGTTCTCTATTTGATTTCCTTACTTGTAGTGTGGATCCGAGGTATTACAATTTTTACCCTATAATCTTGTAGTATCTGTGCATATTATCTGTGTCTCACCTTGGTGTTGGGCTTCCAGACCCTGTTGGTGTCCCAGGATGGATGGTATTGCAACTGTAGTTGGTGGTGGTAATTGCAGGACGAAAATGGAGATAGCAGGGGAGGTGCCCCAAGATGGATGCAATGTCTTTCAGAGATGGGGGCTGAACAGGTGGCTTTGGGATGCCTGCTCCAGAATACAGCTACTTCTAGGCCCTGTCTGTTGTCCCAAGGTAGAGGCTACTCCATGGTGAAGGCTATGGAGCTGGCTGCAGTGTCTCAAGATGAAACTGGGTTACATCTGGTCTTCGAGGTTGGGGTAGACCCAAGCTTACCCTGGGCCCTGGCTCCCACGGAAGATCAGTGAGGCAGATCTGGGCTAAGCCTGACTCTGGCTGGTGTGTACTGATGGACGGAGGGAGTCCTGGGCCTGTGAGTCAAAGTGGTCCTGGGTGGATCCTGAGCTTCAGCTGATGTCTGCCAGTGGCAGGATGGACTCTGGCCTACCTTGGGCCCAAGCTCCCATGCAGGTCAGTGGGGATCTGGGCCAAGCCTGACCTGGATCTTTTAGGCTGTCTCTATTTTGCTGTGCTGAGAGTATCCCTGTGGGACTTTTGCTGGCTCTGAAGCTTCAAGTTGTGTAGATGTTCTGGATGATCTCTGAACCCTGCTTCCATCTTTGTGAAACCAACTCTTGCCTTCCAGGGACTTACCATTTCTAAGGAGAAGAAAATGAGGATGAGAATTATGAACTGAGTGTTGACCCTAAAGAGACAGAGTTTTAAACAAGAAATATGTGAGAAAGACCATGAGATGGTTTGTATATAATTTATGTCCCCAAAAGGTTTATATGTTGGAGCTTTGGTCCTTGGTGTGGTAATGTCTAGGAGATGGGACCTTTAAGGAGTGGGCCCTAATGGAAAGTCCTTAGGTCCTCAGAGATTGCATAGTTCTCCTAGGACCTCAAATAGTCCCCAGTGGATCTTTGGATTCCCATGTTGCAATGTGATCTGTCATTCCTACACCCACTCCTACCATGATGTCATCTGCCATGAGGTAATGTAGCATTACCAGAGGTAATGTAGCCCTTGCCAGAGCTGATGCTATCCTATTTGGACTTTTGACCTCCAAATCTATGGGATAACTAAACTTCTTTTCTTGATAACTAAACAGCCTCAGATATACTGTTATAGTAACAGAAAAGAGTCTAACAGAACACTAGGCTAAAGATCTCACATTCTAAGCTAGATTCAGTTATACAGAAATAAAAATTTAAAGACTTTAATTTTCCAACCTTAGGCTTTATAATGGGGCTGAAATATCATAACTACCAATTCATTAAGTTTGAGGTCACCTCATGCTTTAGTTATTCTTGATTAATATTAAAATCTCCACTATCTGAAATCATTTTAAAAATTAGAAAGAGAAAGGAAAATGCTTTCAAATAATTTAGCTGCCACAAAATTGAAAATAATTGCATGTATTATTAATGATATTTTTAAAAACTACGTTATCTGAAGCAGACTAGACTTATATATTTTTAATCTTAATTTAAAAATGAACTTCCACACATATGATTGTAGGGACCCAGTTTGACCAGACTGCAACCATCTTGAATTGTAGCCACCATGATTGCCTCTGAGAAAGCTCTGGCCTGTTTGCCTTATATAGTTTCCCAGACTATGACAGATCAACAAAATCATTAGAGAGGTATGTGGAGCTTTACGACCAGACCCTAGCACTGTCAGCTCCAGGAATATGCCTGACATCTTTGATGTTAGCTTGCGATAAATCCAGATATACTTCTACTTGGGTGAAAGCCACTCTTTTTAAGCCTACATTGCTATGTATCCACTAGTCTTTTTTTATATATTTATTTTTTTAGTTTAAGGTGGACACAATATCTTTATTTTATTTTTATGTGGTACTGAGAATCGAACCCAGTGCCTCACACATGCTAGGCGAGCACACTACCACTTGAGCCACATCCCCAGCCCTGGATCCACTAGTCTCATTGTCATCCTTGACCATGGTTCTGTCAGTGAGTCCCCCGTAATGTGTACTCTGTGCAATTTTGGATCTATTTGCTCCTTTCTGTGGTCTCTTGACAACTTTCACCTAGTGCAGTCACTTCTTAGACACTGGATATTCCTGAAACTATATAAGGTATTATTTATTATGTATAAATATTTTGAATCTCATTATAAACTTAAAGTTTAGAAAATTTTTCTTTCCATAAGCTATAGTTAAAATTGTGAAGTGTCAATATAAGAATTCTTAACCTACAAATTATATTAAAATATATTTATATGATCAGCATCTGTTTCTGCCTCATCTCCAGCTTAGCTTAGTGGGTACTCTCTACAATCTGTAGGTTCAACTATTTTCATTTGTAGCTGTGTTTATGAGTCATGGTCCAAAGCTGATTATGTTACAGGATAAGCCATTTGAAGTGTTAACCATAGTAAGCCATGCTAAGCCATGATAAGACTATTAATGTCAGACATAATGAGATTATTTATATCAGGTTTTGTATCAACTATACTTTTATTGAATCTCAGGCATATAGAAAGGTGAGGAGAAAAAGGATTTTAAATGTGTTGTTGATGTTGCTTTGAAATCATTTTGTCCTACAAGTGAATATTTAAAACAGTCTCAGCAATAATTAATATTTTGTTTTTGCTACCAAGTATTTGACTCAATGGAGCCATGAAAGGGAGCACCTTTATTTTAAAAGAAAAAGTTAACATTTGATCTATTACCATGGACATAATATTTGCTTTTCTAGGAGAATAAAAATATATTTGTCTATACCAGTTAACTTCTTTCAAGAACTTGCTTGTATGTTTGCCTTACATGATGTTGTAACTAATTTAGTCACAGTAGAAATAAAGAATTTATAGCCAGAAAAAGGAACAAAAATATTACATATTGCAATACTCTAAAATATGTTATTTAATAAGAAATAAAAATGATTGATACCTTCTAAAAGACAAATCTGAGTGAAATATCTGGAGCATTAAACATATAACAACATTATTGTGTATATTAATATTTGTGGGCTAATATGAAGGCAGTAGTAAAAAGAATGATCCAAAAAAGTTTGAAAACAACCATTTTTACTATCTCAACAATTTAAATTATTGAAAATTCTATTGTTTCTCTTCTTCTAAGTTTTTACTTTGTAGCACAGTGAATTCAACATTGTTAAAATGTAAGCATAATGTATTATACACACTTGAAATGTTCACACAGGTTCTTCCACTATTTTCTTGTAAGCATTGCTTTTGCCTATCTAGTGCCACCTGTTATAAGGTTGGAAAATACTTTAAACAACAGATAACTGATTCAAAAAAGATAAAATATATCTGTCATTAAGACAGGCCTCTGCCAGTGGATGCTGGTTGTTAAGCAACCAAAGGGTTTTCTTAAAATTCTGTCCCCAAAGCTTTGTTGTCATGGTCTGTGTTCCACATTGTCCGATGGCAATGTCACTCTTTTTTTCAAACACATTATCTTAGTTCAGCTGCAGTTTTTTCCAGCTGTTGAATGTTCCATCGCCATTATCTTCTATTTGACTGAACCTTGTTCAACTGACAATGTAAACGCTTAAGAATTGCATCATATCTTTTATGTCGTATCTGTGAAGAGGACAGTACACATCAACAGGGCTTGAGAAGAAGAGTCAACAGCCAAGAAAGATCTTTTGCCCACTCTAAGAGGAAAGCATTTGATTAGAAACTGTTGTAAATAATAATGATAATAAATATAAACAGTAATTGTGTGAATAACTATTTATTCAATACTTATTACAAGTTAGATGCTGTGCCAAGAGCTTTCTGCATATAATTAAATTCTCAGAACACCTTATGATGGGAGTATTATTATCTTCATTTTTCATGAAGGGACCAAAGATCAAAGAGTCATTGGTCCAAGCTTTCATAGCTAGCAAGTGCTGATGGTGTTTGAGAATTGAACCCAAGTGAAGTATCCTTAATGAAATACGTTCTGTTTCTCAAGGCAGCTACCCAGTATTAAATTAAACTAAATTCATTCTGAGGCTCACTCTCTTTTCTGAACTGCAACTGAAGATAGTATGTGTAATGGTTTGGATCTGGAATGTTCACCCCTCAAAAACAAAACAAAACAAAACAAAACTTTGTGCTGAAAGCCTGGTTCCCAATGCAATAAGGTTCAGAGGTGAGGCTTTTACTTTTAGGCAATATTGGATCCTGAGGGCTTTGATTTCATCAGTGGATTAATCCATTGATACTAAATGTATTACTGGGAGGTGGGACCTAGTTGGAGGGTTTTTCTACTCCCTGGCCCCCTCTTCTCTTCTCCTGGTGGATCTCTCTCTCTCTCTCTCTCTCTCTCCCCCCCCCTCCCTCTCTCTCTCTCTCTCTCTCTCTCTCTCTCTGCCATGAGTTGTGCAGGTTTTCTCCACAAGGTCTTTCTGTCATGTTTCTGCATTGGAGTCAGAGGACCATAGACAGAGACCTCTATAACTGTGAGCCAAAATAAATTTTTCTTCCTCAAAGTTGTTCTTGTCAGATATTTTGGTCACAGTGATGAAAAGCTGACTAATAGAAAATTTAACATAGGAGTATACTTTTGTAACAAATAGCTGAGTATCAGACAATTACTGTAGCCATGCTTCAGTCAATCACAGGCTTCCACTTGATCAGAACTTGTTCAAATGAGGCCAACATTAAGCAGTGACCAATCAAAATTTTCTCTACCTCACTTTCGTTTTCTGTCCAGAAATGCTACCTGCTCACATTATGGAAAGGATCTCCTGAACCTCTGCTGTTTTTTTTTTTTTTGCCATCAGTTAATAGAAAGGATTCCATTTCTCATATCCAGTGGTTCACTGAAATAGACCCATACATCCATCTAAAGCTCTAAGAGATAACATAGTTTATTTTTTACTATTAAGTGAATCAGTATTTATGCTGAACCAGACAATGATAACACCCAAGGCAATAAAGCACAATGAAAATTTGGAAGATCGTTGGTGTCCTTTCATAAAAAAATAAAAAGGTCAAAATTCCCAATGTCAATGTTAACTATACAAGGAACACACATCTTTATTTTTTACAACCATATAATCCATCCTTTGAAGTGTATAATTCAATGATTTTTAATATACTTTTATTTGTTCTAATTAGTTATACATGAATAGAACAAATTTTGACACATCATACATAAATGGAGTATAATTTCTCATTCGTCTGGTTGTATATATTGTAAAGTTACATAGGTCTGTATTATATATGCACATATGGTAATAATGTCCAATTCATTCTACTATCATTCCTACTACCATGCCACTTCCCCTCCCTTCTCTCCTCTCTCTCTAGTCCAAAATACCCCACTAATTAATTAGTATCCCCACTAATCTACTTTCTATTTTTACACAATTGACTACATTTCATTATAATGGAAACATATGTTGTTTTTTGTGACTGAATTCTTTCACTTAGTATAATGTGTCAAGGGTCGTCTATGGTGTAGTATGCATTAGTACTTCATTCTTTATACTGTCAAATAATAGACCATTATATAAACTACCACATTTTATTTATCCACTTTATCACTTGAGGGATGTTTGAGTTGTTTCCACTTTTTAGCTATTATGAATCATGCTGCTATGAACATTTACATGTAAGAGTTCCTGTGCATGTTTTTGACTTTCATGGGCATATGAATAGGAGAATTAATAGGTAACATGACCTTATGACTTGATAACACCATATTACCAACATATATATAATATGCAGTGTGCCCTGAAAAGTACATGATGTTAGGCAATTCAGGAATGTTGAGTGGCGAAATGAAATGATTACATTTTGAGAGCTGTAACTTAATCAGTGGATTAACCCATTTGGATTAATAATTTGAATGGACTATGGGGTGGTAACTGTAGACAGGTGGGGTGTGACTGAGGGAAGTAGGACTAGAGCATGTGACTGGGGCACGCCCTTGGGGATTATATTTTGTCCCTGGCTCCCCACTCTCTGCTTTCTCGATGCCGTGAGCTGAGCAGCAGTCCTCTGCCATGCCCTTTTACCATGACGTTCTGCCCTTTCTTATGCCCCCAACCCTGGAGTCCACTGACTATGGATTGAAACTCTGAAAGTGTGAACCCAAAATAAACTTTTCCTCCTCTAAGTTGTCCTTATTGGATTTTTTAGTCACAGCATTGAAAAGCTGACTGATGCATATGATAACTATGTTTATTCATTTGAAGAAGTGCCTATTTTCCAAAATGACTACACAATTTACATCCCTAAGAGTAATGTGTGAAGCTTCTAATTTCTTTAAATCCTTGTTATTGTTATATTGCCTTTTTTGGTCATGCCTGTCATCAGATATCTCATTATAGCAAAACATCTATTTTTACATGAACCAATACAATGAAAGAAACAAAAGACCTAAGAAAGCTATCCATTTCATATATATTTTAGAGGTGCTCTAGCAAGTCAGGAAGGTGTTTTTTTGGTCAATTCAAAGAACCATCAAGTTGTCAAAATGTTAATTTACAAATGTATTAAAATAACTGATTTGGCAAAACCATATAGGAGCCACGCTTCTTAGTTTCTGAGGACTTAGGACCATGAGCCATTTTCTCTATCCCTCATTTTATCTTCCTCCTAGGACCAGATCAGGCTATCTGCTGAATCTCCTCTTTGGTTCCCTCTCTCTTTCCCACCTTTCCCTTAGCCCAGGAGTTCTTTACCTTGATTTTTCCTTGAGTCCTTTTGACAACATAATGAAAATTATGGACTCCTTGGCAGAATGTTTTGTTAAATTCATAAAATAAAACACACAATTACAGAGGAAACCAGTTATGTTGAAATGCAGTTCTGCAGCAGGAGCGAAGAAACTGGGACAGAAACAATCTAAGCATTTAAAAATACTGCTATAAAAACAAAGTGAGAATGTGTCAACTAATATTTCACAAAAATTGCTATGAACTTTATATCTTTTTAAGTTTTCAGTTTTTGTTATTTCTGCAAATGTAGATAATTTATTCCAACTGGTGAACTAGTCTTGTTGATCTATGGGCAAAAAATAAAACACTCTTAAAATATTAGAAATAAATTAGTATAATTTTAAAATATGTTGATAATGAAACTATAGCCAAAAGAAGTTTTAAATACATTGAATATATTCAAGAGGATATGTATCCATTTACACATACCATATCCATTCTCTCTCTCTCTATATATATATATATATTAATAAAAACATGTCACTGAATATGCTCACATTCATCTTTATCAGATGTATTAATAGTAATAAGATATCTAGAGCAAATTTTTGGTTAGTAAATTTGGTCAGTTGCAAATTGGTCCACTTTTAAAATTATCCTCCAATAATTAAGCTATGAATTAATTTACAATGGTTCAGAGTAAAAATGTGCAGAGTCACATTAGTGGAACTCTAGATTACTAACCATAGTCAGACTTAAATAAGGCGTTAATACATCTAAAGGAAGAATATATCTTTGGGAGAGTTTCATAAAAAGGGTATTACAAAAATAGACAGTAAGGAATATGTGTCGGAAGTTCTGTCCTGGTCCTATTTGACAAGTATAGCTTTGTGTTGGAGATTGGCAGCTTAAGCACACAGAGCCAGAGGTTAAGAACACTCACACTTAGATGACTGACTCAGTTACCATGATCACAACCCAATCTTGTGATAAAGTGGCTTCCAAAGCCATAGTTTCCCTACAGGAAGAAGCAGCACTGATCACTGACTTAGGTGACTGGTTTCCTTGAAAGATTTATTGTTATAAATTAATAAACTGGCATTTGAGTTTTATATGTCAGTTACTTGCAAACTATATCAGCATCTCTCCATGACTACCTGACTGAGACACTAACAAGTTTACATTTCTAGTTTACAAGGCTAAAAAGCAGTTTTGGCTGAGGTGATTTCATGAAGCAAAGGTCACCTTGTGAGCTTTCTTAGAGGCCAGTCATTTGCTGAGCCTCTACAGGTAGCATTGTGATTTTGATATGTGTCCTAAAATTAAAACTTGATTAGCATTAAGCTGCTTAGGATATAGAGGTTCAATAGAGAAAAATCCTTTATGGTGGCTGGGGTTGTAGCTCAGTGGTAGAGTGCTTGCCTAGCACATGAGAGGCATTGGATTTGATCCTCAGCACCACATAAAATAAATAAATAGAAAGAAAAGGTATTGTGTCCATCTACAACTAAAAAAAGAAAAAAAGAAAAAGCTTTTGCTCCTGGGACATGGATGGTTACTTTTACTTAGTTATTGTTGCCAGCCAAGCAGAAATAAAACCAATAGAAATAGGTGTGGTACTCACAAAACACACTAAAAACAATGAACAAGAATGGATATAACTTGAATAACACTCCAATCTCATTTCCTATTAATTTGGTCTTCATTTGCTCTACTCTGGACACACTTTGCTTCTATGCCCCGAGCCCAGGCACATTCCCAATTTAAATCTTTGCACTTACCTTTCCTTTTGCCTAAAAAGCTCTTCCTTAGATGTTTATATACCTATCTCCTTCACATATTTCAGGATATTCCCTCAAGAGACCTTCTCCATATTTTTGTCCTTAATCCTATTCTTATCTAAAATGCTTTGTATATCTTATTTATGCCTATCTCTCCAACTACAGTGCAGTTTCCATGAGGAAAGAGATTTTTATTAATTTTTTTCCACTACTCTATCATCAGAACCTAAGAGAGTAATTGGCATGTGGTAATCACTCAACAAATGTGTTGAATGAATTAACAAGTAAATGAATAAAACAAGGCAGTTCTTGTAAATCAAAAATTGCACTACTTTAAGTCCTATAAGTTAATGGAATTGTTACACTACTTCATAGAATGTTACAAGAAATATATGGCTGAAATTTATGTTGTTTAAAATTTCTCCATATATGTCATACACACAATGTCATTATTTACGATGGAGAAAATGCTGCACTTAAAAAATGTAAGTTTTGCTATTATTTGAACATATCATTTAACATCTCTGTTTCAGATGTCAAATCAAAAAAGTACAACTAAATGTTTTTATGGAGCTATAAATGCACAGAGATTTAAGTGTGAAGTTCAATGATTTCTTTCAAATTTAAACACCCATAACGTGTGTATCCATAGCTCATTGTAGTATAATATATATAGCATATGTGTATTCTATATATGAATATGGTACAACTTATTTATCCTCTCCTTTTTAGGGGCATTTTGGATGTTTCTATTTGGGAGGTATTAAGAATAGAGCTGCTATAAGACCATACAAAAAATTTTAAGGTATGTTTATATTTTTTTCTTAAGGAAACAGCTAGGAGAGGAATTGGTATGATGTATCATAGGTATATGCTAACGTTTTAATATTAAGGTATAATTCCTAATTTACTGACTTCACTTATTAATTTCTAATAATCATTTGCAGATTCCTTAGGATTTTCTATTTAAAGCATTATGCTGTATGTGAATAATGATATTTTAATTCTCTCATTCAGGTCTTTATAACTTTATTTTTTTTTCTTTCCTTGTAACACTGATTAGGATTACAGTATGTTGAATAAGTGTGATGAGGAAGATTCATTATATTCTTAATTTTCTGAGAGTCATTACTATAAATGGGTTGAATTTTTATTTTTGCTGTTTCTGAAACAAAAGTTCAAAGCCAATCTCAGCAACCACAAGGCACTAAGCAACTTGGTGAGACCCTGCTCTAAATAAAATACAAAATAGGGCTGGGAATATGGCTTAGTGGTTGAATGATCCTGAATTCAATTCCTGGTACTTACACACACACACACACAGACACACACACACACACACAATTATTCAAAAGGTAAAGATCTCTTAGTATTATTATAGGTTTTTCTTTTTTTTTCTTTAATTTTACGAAGTTTTTGCTTATGTATTTTCCAGCTCTGTTATTAGACTGTGAATACACCTTTAGCATTGTGTGACTTCTTGGTGAATTTACCAACTCTCTTGAACTCATAGTTCATATCTTGCAATTGATTTGATACTAACACAGTCACACCAGGTTTCTTAGGATTGGTAGCTTTATAGTTTATTTTTTACTTTCAGTCTATCCTGTGCCTTTATATTACAAGTGCATCTTTTTTGAAGAGGTTATGAGGTTATGCTTGCAATTCATTTCTTAAAATCCAGACTGAAACTTCTCCCTTTTAATTGGAGAAGTTTCAGTCTGGATTTTTGGAGGGTTTATTTGGAGGGTTTAGTAGTTGGAGGGTTTAGTCTATTTACATATGACATAAATATTGGTTTTGAGGGGTTTAACACACCATCTTAATTTTGTCTTCTATTAGTTTCTTTCATTATTTCATTTTACTCCTTTTTTCTGTCTTCTTTGAGTTAATAAAGTATTTTTTATTGTTCCATCTGATTCTTCCTTTGTCTGTTTTGCTATGCCTATATCCATATCCATTTTGCTATGCCTATATCCATGTTTTTAAAAATAAGTTGCTCTAGGTACAATTAACAATAGCCAAGATATGGAATCAACCTAACTATCCGTCAATGTATGAATTAATAAAGAAAATTTGAATATATATCCAATGAAGTTCTTTGCTTCCACAAAAAGGATGAAATCCTGCCATTTGCAACCATATGCATGAACCCAAAGGACATTAAGTGAAATGAACCAGGCATAGAAAGATAAATATTGCACGATCTCACTCATGTGTAATCTGAAAGAATTGACCTCATAGAAGTTGAGAGTATAATCGTGGTGACTGGAGACTGGGAAAAGTGAGAGGGGTGGTGGGGAAAGGTTAGTCAATATGTACAATGTTATAGTTAGGAGGAATAAGTTCTGGTGTTCTATTGTGCAGTATTGTACAGTAATGTGTAGGATGACTACAGTTAATGACATACACTGTATGTTTAAAAATAGCTAGAAGAGAGGATTTTGAATGTTCATATCATGAATAAATGTTAAATGTGTAATCACCATGATTTGATCATTAAAAATGTATGCATGAACTAACACATCACATTTTACCCTGTATAGGGGTAATTATTATGTATCAAATAAAAGTCAAAGTAAAACAAAAAGTCATTTTAAAAAGTCACTATAGGAATTTTAATGTGAACCCTTAAAATATCACAATCTGTCTTCAATTAAAATTATACCAGTTCATATAAATATAAGCACTCTATAATGAAAAGACTTTTAGATATCTCTTACTGTGTGTAGGTTATAAAATTCAAAATACATTCTGAAGCATCTATTGACTTTCAAATAATTCAAGGAAAGAAAATACTTATTTCAACATATTATTTTTCAGTGCTTATATTTTCATTCTTAATTTTACCCCTTATATCCATCAATATATCTGTCTTTACCTGTATTCATTCTTTAACAATTTCTGAGTCAAATAGTGCTCTAGTGATTATTTTATTATTTTCGTATCTATGGGTAATATTTTTCAGTTTCTTAACTTATCTAGTACTATTGGAATACTAATTAAACCTTGTGTATAACCAGAATTGTAAACTCTGGATTTTGTTATTTTCCTCTGAAAGTGTTGTGTTTTGTTCGAACAGTTAAATGACTGGTGGATCATCCTGAACTTTGAGACTTTACTCAGCTCATCAGCATTCTTACTATTGTTTCCTAACTGTGCTCCTTGGGAATTTTATCACGTAGGCACATAAAGTTCAAGTTACCGGCAAGGATTTGAAAGAAATTAATATGGATATATGAAATTCCCCATATTAATATTGACTAATTTTGATATTCACCCAATCAATTTCACAAGAAAGGACTAAGAATCTATAAAACAGAATAAAATTATTTCAAATTCAAGATATTATTTTCGTCTTCATTAAGAGCAAGTATTAAGTCATTAGCTCCCAAATTTTCAATTCTGCAAACATAGTAAGTATTCAGACATTATTTCAGAGTTATCATAAGTGCTATTATTTATTGCTCAATGTAAATTTTTCTAGGTGTTCCATATCTGGGACAATGGAATAAAAATTTAAATAACAGAAAGAGCTTAGACTATGTAACCATTATGACTATAATTCTAATTTTTGGTGAAAATAATGTGTATACTGTTTTATTCACTCAACATTAATAATGAAAAATACAACTCTTAATAAAGAAAACTTGGAAACTGTTTAAATATTCACACAATGGAATATTACTCAGCAATAAAAGAAAATTAAAAAAAAATTAGAAAAAATCTACAAGAGAAATTCTTAAGTTAATCAGTGGCAAAAAAATATAGATATAAATATATATACACACACACACATTTATATAATCTCCTACCCATAGGATGGTGCTGAAGGTATATGTTTGTGTGTGTACACTAAAAAGAGGGGAGGGTGATGAAAAAGAGTAATGGGAAAGGAAGTCGTTTTTAAGGAACTATAGACTTACCTCTAATATTTAATTTTTAACAAGAAGAATGTATTCCTAGAAATAAAAAACATTTTTAAGTAAACTTGGGAGAAAAAGAATCCAAACAGATCTGAATTCATATGTTGCTCTGTCACTTATGTTTAGCTGTATGACTTTGTATGCATTATTTAAATTTTTTGAAATTCTGTAAGATATGAGGATTTAAATGAGTTAGAAATAAAGTGCTTGATAAGTACAGGATATCAAGAAATAATAATGCTTAACATTTGTTCTACTTTCTACAAAATGGAATAATTTGTTACCATATTTTCTAGCTGTCTACTGGAACAAATCTTATGGTGCCTTTTAGGTCACCTTTTCTCCCTTGTTTCTCTGGGGTTTTCTCATAGGACTGGCGTCTAGATGTAGTCATTCTGCAGCTGACATTAATACATGAATGCATTTGTCAGCTGTACAGCTACATGTTGTATCTTCAAGTTATACAAGCTTTGTTCATGATCTCCAGGAGCTCTGAAAGTGCATCACTTTCCCCCCATCCTTTCAAAATTTGAGCTCAGATTGTACAAAATTTAGGCAAGAGTAAACCATCAATGCTTTGCACAATGTGTGTTATCACAAAACACTGCTTGCAGCACTCCTTATTTGCTAAAAATGTCTGAAATGCTCCAGTCTCTTCCTGAATTTGGAAAATAACACTTTTCTTTTTTCTTTCTTTTTTTTTGACTTTGAACTAAAAATCAGTGATTGTGTTCAATGCTTTGTATTTTAATCTTTGTGTTTGTATACGTTGTATTTTGCTTCCTCAATTTTTCCCTCAATGACTCAAAGATTATTTTTATTCTCCTCTCTCTTATCTTCCATTCCCTTCTTCCAAAATATATAAAGACAGGCAATGGACAGGGGAATAAAAAGACATTTTGGGATAAATATTTGAAAAAAAAATTTTCATTTAGGAATGATGTAGAAATACTAAAAATATTTATTTGACAGAATATAAAAAACACTGAAATCTAAAAACCATTTTAATTTTTCTGAACCAAAAAATAAAAAAGAAATATTGACATAAAATCTAAATTATGCAATGCACAAAACCATGCATATTTGAAAGCATTAAAAATTAGGAAAAAGAATGTCATCTTATAGGCAAAACATGACCTTTGAACTGTACCAAGGCCATCAGATATTCAGAAAGGACAGGGAAAAAGGACTCAAAATAAGAAATAAGTAATAAAAAATCTTCTGGTATTTGAACTTATCCTCTTCTTTTAAAAAATATACCAATTTACACTACTGCTTATGGCAAAATAGAGATTTACTTCATGTATCTATTTTCCTGATAAGTACAACTAAACCCCCTAGACATCATGTATAATACAAATATAAGAAGTTTCTGAATGTTGGAGAGAAGAAAGCAAACTGCCTAGGGACCTCAGTACACAAGGAATAACATGGGTTTTCCTTTTTACCTACATATCCTAGAGAATATTCTGGAAATGCCAGTGAAGGCAGATAATGAAAGTTCCATGGAAAGCCTGCTTTCTCTAGCCAACAGATGAGGAAAATGGTAGCCTAGTAAAACAAAATGTTTAGTCAATAACTCCTTAAGTCAAATACCACAGGGAGAAAACAAAACAAAACAAACAACAACAAAAAACCTCTTCACACTGGTGAAGACTCGGTGGAAAGTGTAAACAACTATCATTGCTAACTATAATAAGCTTCCCAAATCCTGATTCTGGGGTGGAACTGGAGGGCTAACTGTGGAATCAGTAATTTCAAGCCCCTGATGGGCAGTAGCAAGCCACATCAGATAATCAGCAGAGCCCTCATCAAAAGTGATAATTCCTCTCCTTGCTTTAGAAATGTCAGAGGAGGCCCAGAGAGTCTGGGCTCTCACCACTACTCGGTGGTAAAAAGACCAAAGAGTGTGGTGAAGGTTATTTGGGGAACAGTAAGCCAGGGTGCTATGAGCAGAGGCCCAGAACCCAGTCAACACCCCCCACTTAAGCAGTAACAAGAAGCCCTTGCCCTTCTGTGGGTGTCAACAGACATTAATAGGAGAATGTGGACTTTCTTTACTACCTAGAGAATCCAGAATCTTGAAACATAATACTCAACGTGTCCAGATTTCAATAGAAAACCACTCATTATCCCCAAAACCAGGAAGATCTCAGACTCACTAAGAAATGACAATCAACATGCACTAACAGCAGAATAACACAGAAGTTAAAATTACTTGATGAGCATTTTAGATCAATCATCATAAAAATGCTTCAACAAGCAATTACAAACATGCCTGAAAAAGTGGAAAAAGAGAAAGTCTTGGCAGATGAATAGAAGATAAAAGACCAAAATAAAAATTAAAGAACTAAAGATAAAATAAACAAAATGAAAAATGTCTATGGATTTCAACAGTAACTAGAGGTAACAAGAGAATTTAATAAACTAGAAAAAAAGAGCACTAAAAGCTACTTAGTTGGAGCAATAGATAGAAAATAGATTGAAAAGGGAAAGGAACAGAGCCTCAAGGGCCCATGAGACTATAACAAAAGATATAACTTTTGTGTCATTCAAGTCCTGCAAGAGAAGACAAAGAGAAACTGAAAAAAATATTCCAATAAATAATGAATGGAAAAGCCCAAATTTGGCAAAAGACATAAACTTTTAAAATCAAAAAGGTGAGAGAACAACAATAGTTAAAGTTAAATAGATGTATGTCTAAACATGTTGTAATAAAATTTATGAAAACCAGAGACATAAAAATCCTGAAGAAACAAGAAACAAGCACTGGTGTGGGAAGAAATGTCTACTGACAGAGATTTCTCATCAGAAATCATGGAAGTCAGAAGGGTTCCAGTAGCACAATATTTTTCAACTATGGAAAGAACTGTTAACCCACAGTTCTATATCCTATATATGGAAAAAACATTTTTCAGGAAAGAAGGGGAAATATAGACATTCTCAGATAAAATAAATAAATAAATAAAAGAATTTGTCACCAGCTGACCTACCCTAGGAGAATGAATTAACTAGTTTTCTAGTGAGAAAGGAAATTAAAAGAAGGAATCTTAGAATTATCAGGAAGGAAGAAAAAGCAAGATGGAACAAAATTAGGTATAAAACAAGGACAGATGGAGAAGTCATAGAGAAAGTAATGGGTTTCTTTTTGAGTTGAAGAAAACTCCTAAAATTAATTTGGATGATGGTAACCTGGATCTATAAATACACTAAAGGCCACTTAATTAAATGCTTTGGTGAATGGAACATGAGTTATTTCTCAGTAAATCTCTTTTCAAAACTCAGCTGATGAAATTGCAGTTGCTATGAAAGGGGCACAAAACAACTTTCTGGACATGCTGGGAAAGTTCTATGTCTTGATCTAGATTATGGTAACACAGATGCAAGTTTACATTAATCAAAATGAAAATCAACTCAAACAAACTGGAAATCCATATGGAGTAAAATAAGATTTAATCCCTATCTTTCCCCTGCACAAAACTCAATTCAAAGTGGATCAAGACCTAGGAGGTATTAGACCAGAAACACTGCACCTACTAGAAGAAAATGTAGGCCCAACACTCCAACGTGTCATCTTAGGAATCAAGTTCCTTAATAAGACTCCTAAAGCACAAGAAGTAAAATAAAAAATCAATAAATTGGTTGGTATCACACAAAAAATGTTTCTTCACAGCAAAAGAAACAATCAAGAGAGTAAAGAGAGAGCCTATGAATGGGAGAAAAATCTTTGCCAGCCACACTTCACATGAGGATACACAAAGAACTAAAACAGCTTGACACCAAAACCAAAACCACAACAAAAACATTCAAATAACACAATCAATAAGTGAGCAAAGGCACTAAAAAGACAATTCTCAAAAGAATAAATACAAATAGTCAACAAATATATGAAAAAATGTTGAGCATCTCTAGCAATTAGAGAAATGCAAACCAAAGAGAAAATAAATGTTAAAATACACTTTGAAACTCAAAAACAAGAAACACTAAGATTTCACCTCACTCCAACCAGAATGGCAATTATCAAGAATACAAGTAAAAACAAATGTTGGTGGGATGTGGGGGAAAGGCTACACACATATATTATTGATGGGACTGCAAATTAATGCAAACACTCTAGAAAACAGGATGAGATTCCTCAAAAAACTAGGAATGGAACCACTATTTGATCTAGCTAGTTCATTCTTCAGTTTTTACCCAAAGGTGTTAAACTCAACATACTACAGTGACAAGTTACATCAATGTTTAGAGCAGCATATTTCAGTATACCTAAGCTATGGAAACAACCTAGAAGCTTATTAGAAAAAGAATAGATAAGGAAATTGTGGTATATATACCCAAGGGAATGTGATTCCTCCATAAAGAAGAATTATTTGATGACATTTGCCAGTAAATGGATGGATCTGGAGACTATCATGCTAAGTGAAATAAGTCAATCCCCCAAATCCTAAGGTTGAATGTTCTATCTGATATGTGGATGCTAACCCACAATAATGGGATGGGGAAGAAAGAAGTTCATTGCATTAGACAAAGGAGAATGAAGTGAAGAGAGGGAGAGATGGAAATGGAAATGGAAAAGACACTGGAATGAATCTGATGTAACTTTCCTATGTACAGATATGGACATACCATAATGAATCTCATCATCCTGTACATGCACCAGACGGGGATCCTAATTAGAATAAGATATATTCCGTGCTTGTCTAAATATATCAAAATGGATTCTATTGTCATATATAACTAAAAAAACACATAAAAATAAAAAAGTCAAACATTTGCAATTTGTGGACTTATGACAATTGTGCCTTGATAAAGCATTTCAGCATAAGAATAGTACTAGGTAATCTCAAATTCCTTTCCAAAATGCTTTTAACAACATATACTCACACCAATAGTGCTTAAAACTTCAGGTGTTCTACACCTTACCAGCTTCAATAAGAAATTTAAGAGTTGAGTCTTGTCTTCTCTGTTGTTATGGTGTACTTCCATAGTATTTCTTGATAGAGAATATGTAAAGGTGGGAATTTTTATCTTTAATACTTCAGATGCTTTTCATATTGTGTCAAATTAGTTATAATCAAGTGAAAATATGCATCTTCTTAGTTTCCATATTAATGCTTTAATGATGGAAATTATTTTTACTATTAAAAGCATGTTCTTTTCCATATTTGTTCTCCATTCATGTAAATAATAATTGACTATAAAATTCTGTAGGTGGTACCACAGCATTTGATGAGAATTTGTCTCATTTTCGGTTTTGCATTTTGCTTTTTAAAAACATGGCTCTTGAGAATTACAAATATGTAATCAGAGAGATTTAGAATGAGGATAATTTCCATTGTGTTTCACTTTATTTTGAGGAGTATCTGGTGTCTAGGAATTGTCATCTTCTATGACTATAACCTTTGCTGTCTTGCCATTAAGCAGGTATCAAGCTGTTGGTGCAATGAGACCTGAAAGAATTCTAGGATATATTAAAATAGAAGTACTTGCTTTGTTTGAATATATTTACATATTTAAACATCTTTGAATGAGGGGTCTATCTATCTATTAATAATATGTATTTATCTACTGAATTTTATAATTTTTGTCCCCTAGCTATTTTGATAATTAAGAGTAAACTATGGAAACATGAATATAGCAGAAAATTAAGAAATGATCTTATAGAACATTGAAATCTCAACCATTAACACATACCTCTATTTCTTTTGTTTATTTTTCATGTCTCCTCTTTTCTTCTTCAAGAAAACACATTTTTCAATGATTCCTTTACAATTATAATTTCACTCTTTAGCTTTGAAATATCTTCCTGTATATTTATTAAATTTAAAATATACAAGTCAGAAAGGAATGGTCAATACTATAAATCCACAATTTTCAATGTTGCCATATTTTTAGAAAGCTGGATAAATTAAATTTTAATTTTGATACATTGGATTAGAATATTACTTTTATAAGTATACTGGACAAATTACTGCTATTCAAACAAAGCTAACTTATTTTGAAAACTCAGAAGTAAAACCAAATTAAGACAAAAGAAAGTGGTATTTATGGTGGCATTTGCCTGACAACAATGCAAAGGATACTTAATTATCTAACAAAAAAAAATGTATTTTAAGTTTGCACTTTTTATGGCCTTAAAAGAATAGTAAGAGAAATACAAAGATGCTTAAGGTACAATTATTAATTCAGATTCAACTTTTTCTGAATTATAATTTCTGCAACAAATGGATTAAGTGTTCAATGTGATTTTGACTATATGTTTTTAGAAATACAGTGTAAATATTTCCTTTATGCATTTGCACATTTGAGATAGTTGTTATCTAACTCATGTACTTATCGAAGTACTTAAAAATTGTGAAAATAGTTTCTGAAAGTTAATAGAGAGCATTTTACTAACTTAATAATAAATGTATTATTTAATATATTCTTATAATGTGAATAATAGAAAAAGTTTTGATAAGTAACAGTTCAAACATGTACTTGTGTCATTTGGTTCCCTCCTGGATTTTGGAGATCTTGCGTAAGTTCCTCTTTCATTGTCTTTAGTTTTTTAACTAGATCTTATTTTTCACAGAGTTCAATCATAAATGACCATTAGCTTTCTATCTCCCCAAACTATCTTTATGTACTTTTATTTATATAATAAATCTTATATTTTATCATGTGCTCCTGAAAATCTTCTTGGGAGATTTTGATATCAAACTTAAGCTTCACATTGTCTGTATATAAGGACTTGTTTTGAGATTCTGGGTTTCCACATTGAAGTCTGGAATTCTCCACGGCAGCATCCTCATGACAAATTTGCCTCTCCATTACTTTAGTTTCTTCTATTTGTTTTTTAAGCTCATGAGTTCATTCTGTAATATAGTTCAACATTATCATTATTAATTCATGGTATTTAGCAAAAGAGGAAAGTAATTGTTTTGATCCATAATGCATGTAGGAAAATCACTTAACATAAAAAAATACACTTATGAGATATAGAAAAAAAACTGATGCATAATGGAAGGAAATATGTAATAATGTAACAATTACTTTCTAAGAAAGAACCCAGAGTTATGTATTTCTTACTTTTTAATGTTCATCTAATTCTAAATGTTAAAATTTCATCATTTTGTTTTAACATTTTACGTGTAAAAATACTTAAAATCATTTAATAATACATTTAAAGAATATATTTATGGGTGTTAAGGAAGACAATATAATAAAAATGATATAACCCTGACTTAAGAATTAAAAGACTGGGCTGCTGCCACAGACCCTGCTGCAGTACCATCAGGTCTCTTCTCTGGGCACAGCCTCCATTACTTCGGAGGCAATTCTGTAACTACCTCTGTGGTCGCTACTGCTGAACTGGAGGTTTCCTGTCAATCAACTGTTGCCTGCACTGCTGCAGCCATTGCTGCTTCCTCTGATTCTGCTGCTGCCAGCCTGAGATCGTCTGGAGGTCTTCTTTCTGAGTGCTGCTCCCACAGAAGAAACCACTGCCATGAATGCAACTGAAGCCAACACTGCTGCTGACCCTTGGAGATTGCCTGGAGACAATGCCCCCACAGCTGCAATTGTAGCTATGTCTGCAGTCACGCTACTGCTGACCCATTGCCTGATGCCAACAACACCACCACTACCATTGCTACCACGGCCTAGAGGACTGCTTAGGGGAACACTCCAGGTTTGGTTGAATGTGACTGTATCCATTTTGGGACATTAGCCAGGGCCTGGAGCCTGGATGCCAGCAGGTTTACCACCACAAGAGCTTCAGTCTGGGGACTCCAGATGGGACCTGAAGGCCAAATGTGGGGGTTCCTCAGGTTTGGGGGTGCCTAGGGTCTTCCTGCTGAGAGCACTGGTGGTCATTGTCTTGCTGCTGCATCTCCTTTGCATGAGTGTATCCCTAGTGGTCTCTCTGCAAGTAGGAGCAGCATTGAGATCTTGAGACTGCAACATGGCCAATCCTGAGGTATCTAGATTCCAGATCAGTAGGACAGAAACTGGGTTTATGAGGGATCATCTGGGTTTAGTGATCCCAAGAGATGCCAGGGACAAGGCTAAGAAACTGTTGAACACTGACAGAGACAGTTCAACTTTCCAGCAAGACTTATTTTATTTTTTGATTCACTAATCTCTCTACCATATTTGAAACAAAAATTTTTTATGCATCAGTTTATGGAGGACAATGATATATGATTGGTGTTTTGCAATTTTGTTGTATTCTTATGTCTTTAATTTTTTCTCTTTGTTCATATTCTTCCTCTCCCTAGTATATTTTCTAGGATTTTGTTTCCAACTTTTCTCCAACCAACAGCCAATCTCTGTCAGCTACTGTTCCACTCTTCCTGTGAATTTTTACCTTTCTCCATTGGGAATATTGCGTACTACACTAGCTCTGTTCTCTCATCCACCATTTGGAATTGTAAATCATTTTAACAAATATTCTGCTTATACTATAGATAGTTATTGAACTCATTATTTTGGTTCAATGTGAGAAATCAATAGACACCTTAGTGGGAACTATTAGGTTTAAGGCTATATATTGTGTTCATTGGGTGGTATTGATACCACCCAATGCACACAATATATACCAGTAAAGGCAAAGCACTGGAAACCTTCAGGGACATGATAGGTCTACAGGATAGAATTTATCTTGCATTGGATCCATACTTTTAGTGGGAAAATACAGTAACAACATGAAAAAACAAGGGAATAAAGCAACTCAAACAAACAAAGATGCTTCAACAACAAAAGCCACTGATAACACAGTAAAAGAAATGTCCAAGAAGGAGTTCAGATTTTATATAGTTCAACTGATATGTGAAGAAAAGGATAGTATAAGGAGTAAAATCAAAGAAAAAATACAGGAAGTGAAAGATCACTTCAATAAAGTGTATGGGATTGTGGAAAAAAAACAAGCAGAAATCCTTGAAATGAAGGAAACAGTAATCCAAATTATAAATTCAATAGAATGCATCACCAACAGATTAGACCACTTGGAATATATAACCTCAGACAATAAAGACAAAATTTATAACCTTGAAAGAAGAGTTGAACATGTGGAGAAGATGGTAAAAAAAACATGAACAGAACATCTAAGAATTATGGGATAACATGAAAAGACCAAGTTTAAGAGTTATCAGAATAGGTGAAGGAGCAGAGATATAGACCAAAGGAATGCAAAAGCTTTTCAATGATATAATAGCAGAAGATTCCCCAAACCTAAAGAATGGAATGGAAAATCAAATACAAGAGTCTTACAGTACCCCAAAAGTACAAATTACAGCAGACCCACATCAAGACACATTGTAATGAGAATGACTAACACAAAATAAAGATAAAATTGTAAAGGCTGTGAGAGGAAAAAAAAAATCAAATTATGTTATAGGGGGAAACCAATTCAGATCTCAACTGATTTCTCAGCCCTGACCCTCAAAGCTAGGAGGTTCTGAAATAATATATTACACGCTCTGAAAGAAAATGGATGCAACCAAGAATTTTATATCCAGCAAAATTAAGTTTCAGATTTGAAGATGAAATTAAAACATTCCATGATAAATAAAAATTAAATGAATTCACAACTAGAAAGCCTACACTAAAGAGCATTCTCAACAAAATATTCCATGAGGATGAAGTGAAAAAAAAAAGTAAAAACCAGCAAAGGGAGGATCTACATTAAAGTGACATTCAACCAAATGAGAAACTAAGACAAATCAAAAGCCAGAAAAAAAATCAAAATGAGAGGGAATACAAATCATATCTCAATAATAACCTTGAATGTTAACGGCTTAAACTCATCAATCAAAAGACAGACTGCAAGATTGGATTAAAAAGAAAAACCCAACAATATGCTGTCTTCAAGAGATTCACCTCATGGGCAAAGACATCCATTCAAAAGCTGAAGGTGAAAGGACGGGAAAAACTTGTCACTCATATGGATTGTGTAAACAAGTGGGGGTTTCCATTCTCATTTCAGATAAAGTAGACTTCAAACCAAAGTTAATCAGAAGAGACAAAGAAGGACATTTCATACTTCTTAAGGGAATTATATATAAGCAGGACATAACAATTATAAATATTTATGCCCCAAACAATGGAACATCTATATACATCAAACAAACCACAATACAATAATACTGTGTGCCTTTAACACACCTATCTCACTACTGGACAGATCTTCCAAACAAAAACTAAGTAAAGAAACTATAGAACTAAATAATACAATCAATAATTTAGATTTAACAGATACATATAGAATATTTCATCTATCAATGAACAAATATACTTTTTTTCTCAGCAGCACATGGCTCCTTCTCTAAAATAGACCATATCTTATGCCACAAAACAGCAACTCTTAGTAAATACAAACAAACAAACAAACAAAAACACAGATAATATGCTGCATTCTATCATACCACAATGGAATGAAATTAGAAGTCAAGGATAAAATAAAAATAAAAGCTACTGTAACAAGCGTAAACTAAATAAAACACAATTGAATGATGTATGGATAGTAGAAGAAATCAAGGATGAAATAAAAAAACTCTTAGAGGTAAATGAGAACACTGATACAACATAGCAAAATCTCTGGGGCACTATGAAGGCAGTATTAGGAGGGAAGTTTATTGCATAGAATGAATTCATTAAAAGAATAAGAAGTCAACAAGTAAATGACCTAAAACTTTATCTCAAAGCCCTAGAAAAAGAAGAGCAAATCAACACCAAAAGCAGAAGAAGACAAGAAATAATTAAAATAAGACCTGAAATTAATGAATTGAAACCACAGTAACAATTGAAAAAACTGACAAAACAAAAAGTTGGTTCCTTGAAAAGATAGATAAAATAGATAAATCCTTTGCCATGCTAATGAAGAGAAAAAGACAGAAAACTCAAATTACTAAAATACAAGATGAAGAAGGAAACATCACAACAGACACATCTGAAATACAGAAAATAATTAGAAACTATTTTGAAAATTTATACTCTAATAAAATAGGAAATATCAAAGACATCAACAAATTTCTTGAGACATATGACTTACCCAAACTTAGGATGAGATCATACATGATTTAAATAGATCAATTTCAAGTAATGAAATAGAAAATGCCATCAAAAGCCTACCAACCAAGAAAAGCCCAGGATCAGATAGATGATGAAAGAAAAACCTTCCATGATAAACAAAAGTTTAAAGAATTTACAACTAGAAAGCCCGTACTACAGAATATTGTCAGCAAAATATTCCGAGAAGATGAAATAAAAAACAATGAAAAAATTAGCAGAGAGAGGTATTACACTAAAGGAAAATCTAATCAGAGGAGAAAACAAGTCACGTTAAATACCAAACATAAACAATAATGGCTGGGAATACAAATCATGTCTCAATAATAACCCTGAATGTTAGTAGCCGAAAATCACCAAACAACATAGACTAGCAAATTGTATTTAAAAAAATGTTGCCTCCAAGGGACTCATCTCAAAGAAAAAGACAACCACAGAATGAAGGTGAAGGTTTGGGAAAAATCATACCACTCACATGGACTGCGGAAGCAAGTAGGGGTTTCCATCCTCACATCAAATAAAGTAGACTTCAAACAAAAGTCAATCTTCTCAGCAAAAGAAACAATCTGTGAGATGAATAGAGAGCCTATATGTTGGGAGCAAATCTTTACCCCTCACACATCAGAAAGGGCACTAATCTCTAGGGTATATAAAGAACTCCAAAAGCTAAACATCAAATAAATAAATAAAAATAAAAACAAAACAAACAAACAACAACAAAAAAAAAAACAGTAACCCAATCAAAAAATGGACCAAGGACCTACAGAGACACTTCTCAGAAAATGATATACAGTCAATCAACAAATATATGAAAAAATGTTCATCATCACTAGCAATTAGAGAAATGCAAATCAAAACTACTCTTAAGATATAATCTGACTCCAGTCAAAATGGCAGCTGTTAAGAATACAAAAAAACAATATATGTTGGCAAGGATGTGGGGGAAAAGGAACACTCAATACACTGCTGGTAGGATTGCAAATTGGTGCAATGAATATGGAAAGCAGTATGGAGATTCCTTGACAAGAGGAGAATGGAGCCACCATGTGATCCAGCTTTCCCTCTCCTTGGTCTATATCCAAAGTACTTAAAAAACAGGTTACTACAGGGACAGAGCCACATCAATGTTTATAACAGCACAATTCACAATAGCTAAACTGTGGAGCCAAACTAGATGCCCCTCAGTAGATGAATGGATAAAAAAATGTGGCATATATACACAATGGAATTTTACTCAGCAATGAAAGAGAATAAAATCATGGCATTTGCAGTTAAATAAATGGTGTTGGAGAAGATAATGCAAAGTGAAGTTAGCTAATCCCCAAAAAAGAAAAGCCAAATGTCATCTCTGATATTAGGAGGCTCATTCATATTGGGGTAGGGAGGGGGAGCATGGGAGGAATAGACAAACTCTAGATATGGCAGAGGGGTTGGAGGGAAAGGGAGTTGGCAGGGGGTTAGCAAGGATGGTGGAATGTGATAGACATCATTATCCAAAGCACATGAATGAAGACATGAATTGGTGTGAATATACTTTGTATACAACTAGAGATGTGAAAAATTGTTTTGTATATGTACAATAAGAATTCTAATGCATTCTGCTGTCATTTATTTTTTTAAAATCAATTAAAAAATTAAAAAGAAAAAAAAATAAATTTACATATATGCCCCAATCAATGCCGCATCTACATTCATCGAACAAACTCTTCTCAAGTTCAAGGTCAAATAGACCACAATACAATATTTTTTGGTGTCTTTAACACATTTCTTTCATCACTAGATAGATCTTCCAAATGAAAGCTGAACAAAGAAACTATAGAACTCAATAATACAATCAAAACTTAGAGTTAACTGATATATATATAGAATATTTCATCATTCAAAGGGAGAATATTCTTTCTTCTCAGCAGCACATGATCCTTCTCTAAAATAGACCACATGCTATGCCACAAAGCAACTCTTAGCGAATATAAAAAAAAGTAGTAATACTACCCTGAATTCTGTCAGATTATAATGGAATGAAATTAGAAACCAATGATAAAATAAAAAATAAAGGCACTCCAACACCTGGCCACTATATAATATGCTAATGAATGTACAACAGGTTGCAAAAGACATCAAGGAGGAGATTAAATAATTCTTAAAGGTGCATAAGAACACAGATACAAAATATTGAAATCATTGGCACACTATGAAAGTAGTTCTAGGATAAAAGTTTATTGCATGGAGTTTATTAATTAAATGAAGAAAACATCAACAAAAAATGACACAATATTAAACCCATAGCCCTAGACAAAAAAGAACAAATCAATTCCAAAAGCAGCAGAAGACAGAAAATTATAATCAGAACTGAAATCAATGAAATTGAAACAATTGAAAAAATTGACAAAATAAAAAGTTGGATCTTTGAAAAAAAGAATAAAATTGACAGACCCTTAGCCATACTAACAAAGAGGAGAGAGAAAACTCAAATTACTAACTTATATGATGAACAAGGAAATATCACAACAGACACTCCAGAAATTAGTTTGAAAACATTTACTCCAATAAAATAGAAAATATTGAAGGGATTGACAAATTTCTAGAGTTATATATTTTGCCCAAATTGAATGAGGATCATATACACAATTTAAGCAGATCAATTTCAAGCAATGAATAGAAGACACTATCAAAAGTCTACAAACCAAGAAAAGCCCAGGACTGGATGGATACACAGCCATGTTCTACAAGACCTTTAAGGAAGAACTACTTCTTCAATTTATATCAGAAAATAGAAAAAGAGGCAGTACTTCAAAATTCATTCTATGAGGCCAATATCACTCTGATTTCAAAACCAGGCAAAGACACATCAAAAAAGAAAACTTCAGACCAATATCTCTAATGAACATAGATGCAAAAATTCTCAATAAAATTCTGGCAAATCAAATACAAAACATATCAAAAAGATCGTGCACCACGATCAAGTGGGGTTTATCCTAGCGATGCAAGGTTGTTTCAACATATGAAAATAAATAAGTGGAATTCATCACATCAATAGATTTAAAGAAAAGAATCATATGATCATCTCAATAGATGCAGAAAAGGCATTAGACAAAATACAACACCCCTTTATGGTCAAAACACTAGAAAAACTAGGGATAACAAGAACATATCTCAACATCATAAATGCTATCAATGCTAAGCCCCTGGCCAACATCATTCTAAATGGAGAAAAATTGAAAGCATTCCCTCTAAAAACTGGAACAAGACAGGGATGCCCTCTTTGACCACTTCTGTTTAACATAGTTCTTGAAACACTGGCCAGAGCAATTAGACAGATGAAAGAAATCAAAGGGATACACATAGGAAAAGAAGAACTCATATTGGCACTATTTGCTGATGATATGATTCTATACATAGAAGACCTTAAAGGTTCCACCAGAAAACTTCTAGAACTAGTAAATAAATTCAGTAAAGTGGCAGGATCTAAGTCAATGCATAAATCAAAGGCATTTCTATATATCAGAGAAAAATCCTCTGAAATAGAAATGAGGAAATCTACCCTATTCTCAAGAGCCTCAAAAAATAAAATAAAATACATGGGAATCAACTTAACAAAAGAGGTTAAAGATCTATATAATGAAAATTACAGAACCCTAAAGAAAGAAATCAAAGAAGACCTTAGAAGATGGAAAGATCTATTTTGCTCTTCGATAGGCAGAATTAATATTATCAAAATGATCATACTTCCAAAAGCACTATACAGATTTAATGCAATTCCAATCAAAATCACAATGACATTTCTCATAGAAATAGAAAAAGCAATCATGAAATCCATCTGGAAATATAAGAGACCCAGAATAGCTAAAGCAATCCTTAGCAGAAGGAGTGAAACAGGTGCATCTCTATACCAAACCTTAAACTATACTACAGAGGAATAGTAACAAAAACAGCATGGTATTGGCACCAAAATAGACTGATAAACCAATGGTACAGAATAGAGGACACAGAGACCAACCCACGAAACTACAATTAGCTTATATTAGACAAAGGGGCCAAGAACATGCACTGGAGAAAAGATAGCCTCTTCAACAAATGGTGCTGGAAAAACTGGAAATCCACATGCAACAAAATGAAATGAAACCTCTATCTTAAACCATGCCCAAAACTCAACTCAAAGTGGATCAAGTACCTAGGAACAAAACCATAGACCCAGCATCTAATAGAAGTAAAAGAGGGCCTAATCTTCATCATGTGGGTTTAGCCCCCTTCCTTAATAACAATTTTGTGGTGCAATAATTAAAATCAAGGGTGCAGCACAGAATGCAGAGGCTTTGCTTTTGAGTCACCAAACTGAGCTCTGAACACAGAACAAGGTAACCCCAGCACCCCCCACCACATCAAACACCCTAGGCAGGAAACAGATGGAATCCATCTTGGAAAATCTTACTTGCCATTTATTGGTGGGCGAGGCTACCAGCATGGTTCTGTAGCTGATCAGAGAGATTTTGAACTATACAAGAGCAATATAAATATATAAGGGAAAAACATTAACACAACAGTCACACGGAGCTGGAAAGAAGCGTGAGCCATATGAAAAGACAAGGAAAGAAAGGACCACAAATGATGCAGGACAATTCAGCATTAGAAGAGGTAACATCTGCAGCAGAAGGAATGTCAGATAAAGATTTCAGGATATACATGGTTCAGATGATCTGGAGTCTCAAGGAAGACATTAGACTGCAAATGCAGACAACGAAAGACCACTTTGACAACAAATTACAAAACAAATCCAAGAAGCAAAAGATCAACTCTACAGGGAGATAGAGGTTATACAAAAAAAAAAAAAAAATACAAACAGAAATCCTAGAAATGAAGGAAATAATAAACCAAATTAAAGACTTAAATGAGAGTATCACCAGCAGAGTAGAACACTTAGAAGATAGAAGATCAGACAATGAAGACAAAGTATATCATCTCAAAAAGACTGTAGACAGCACAGTAAGACTGATAAGAAACCACGAGCAGAACATCCAAGAAATATGGGATAGCATAAAGAGACCAAATTTAAGAGTTATTGGGATACAGGAAGGTATAGAGGTCCAAACCAAAGAAATGAGCAATCTGTTCAATGAAATAATAGAAAACTTCCCAGACATAAAGAATGAAACAGAAATCCAAATCCTAGAAGCCTACAGGAGGCTGAATGTGCAAAATCACAAGAGATCCACACGAAGACAATTATAATGAAGATGTCCAACATACAGAACAAGGAGAAAATTTTAAAAGCCACAAGAGAAAGGAAACAGATTACATTTAGGGGTAAACCACTTAGGTTAATGGCTGATCTTTCAACACAGACTCAGAAAGCTAGAAGATCCTGGAACAACATATTTCAAACGCTGAAAGATAATGGGTTCCTACCAAGAATCTTGTATCCAGAAAAATTAAGCTTCAAGTTTGAAGATGAAATAAAAACCTTCCATGATAAACAAAAGTTAAAATAATTCGCAGCTAGAAAAACCAGCACTTCAAAACATCCTTGGCAAAACATTACATGAAGAGGAAATGAAAAATAACAATGAAAACCAACAGTGGGAGGCAGTACAGTAAAGGAAAAACTAATCAAAGAGGAAAAACAAATCAAATTAAATAACAAAAATAAGCAAATATGGCTGAAAATACAAACCATACCTCAATAGTAACCCTAAATGTTAATGGCTTAAACTCACCAATCAAAAGACATAAGCTAGTAGACTGGATTTTAAAAAACCCAACAATATGCTGCCTATAGGAGACTCATCTGATAGGAAAAGATATACACAGACTGAAGGTGAAAGGTTGGGAAAAATCATACCACTCACATGAACCTCAGAAGCAAGCAGGGGTGTCCATACTCATATCAAATAAAATAGACTTCAAGCCAAAGTTAATCAAAAGGGATAAGGAAGGACACTACATACTGCTCAAGGGAACCATATACCAACAATACATAACAATCATTAAAATATATGCCCCAAACAATGGTGCAGCTATGTTCATCAAACAAACCCTTCTCAAGTTCAAGAGTAGAATCAACCACAACACAATAATCATGGGTGATTTTAACACACCTCTCTCACCACTGGACAGATCTTCCAAACAAAAGTTGAATAAAGAAACTATAGAACTCATAAACACAATTAATAACTTAGACTTAATTGACAGATAGAATATATCAACCAACATCAAGCAGATACACTTTTTTTCTCAGAAGCACATGGATCCTTCTCAAACAATAGACCATATATTAGTCACAGGGCAACTCTTAGCAAATACAAAGGAGTAGAGATACTACCATACATTTTATCTGATCATAATGGAATGAAATTGGAAATCAATGATAAAATAAGGAAGAAAAATTCCTGCACCACATGGAGAATGAGCAATATGCTACTGAATGAACAATGGGTTACAGAAGACATCAAAGAGGAAATTTAAAAATTCTTAGAGGTAAATGAAAACCCCGATACAACATATCAAAATCTCTGGGACACTATGAAAGCAGTAGTAAGAGGAAAATTCGTTGCTTGGAGTTAATTCTTTAAAATAAGAAAAAGCCAAAAAATAAATGACCTCACACTACATCTCAAAGTCTTAGAAAAAGAAGAACAAATCAGCAGCAAATGCAGTAGAAGGCAAGAAATAATTAAAATCAGGGCTGAAATCAATGAAATTGAAACAAAATAAACAATTGAAAAAATTGACAAAACTAAAAGCTGGTTCTTTGAAAAAATAAGTAAGATTGACAGACCTTTAGCCATGCTAATGAAGAGAAGGAGAGAGAGCACCCAAATTACTAGCATATGGGATGAAAAAGGCAATACCACAACAGACACTATAGAAATACAAAAGATCATTAGAAATTATTTTGAAACCTTATATTCTAATAAAATAGAAGATAGTGAAGGCATTGATAAATTCCTTAATTCATATGATCTGCACAGATTGAGTCAGGAAGGTATATACAACTTAAACAGACCAATATCAAGCGAGGAAATAGAAGAAGCCATCAAAAGATTACCAACCAAGAAAAACCCAGGACCAGATGGATATACAGCCAAGATTTACAAGACCTTTAAAGAAGAACTAATTCCAATACTCTACAATCTATTTCAAATTCCAAAATTCATTCAACGAAGCCAATATCACCCTGATTCCAAAACCAGAGAAAGACAGCTCAAAGAAAGAAAACCTCAGACCAATATCTCTAATGAATATAGATGCAAAAATCCTCAATAAAATTCAGGCAAATTGGATACAAAAACATATCAAAAAGATTGTGCACCATGATCAAGTGGGATTCAACACCTGGATGCAAGGTTGGTTCAACATACAGAAATCAATAAATGTAATTCATCACATCAATAGAGTTAAAGATAAGAACTATATGATCATTTCAATAGATACAGAAAAAACATTTGACAAAATACAGCATCCCTTTATGTTCAAAACACTAGAAAAACTGGGGTAACAGGAACTTACCTCAACATTGTAAAAGCTATCTATAAGAAGCCTCAGGCCAGCATCATTCTAAATGGAGAAAAACTGAAGACATTCCCTGTAAAATCTGGAATAAGACAGGGATGCTCTCTCTCACCACTTCTATTCAACATAGTTCTTGAAACACTGGCTAGAGAAATTAGATGAAAGAAATTAAAGGAATAACTATAGGAAAAGAAGAACTTAAACTAGCACTATTTGCTGATGATATGATTCTATACCTAGAAGGCCCAAAAAACTCTACCAAGAAACTTCTAGAACTAGTAAATGAATTCAGCAAAGTGCAGGATATAAAATCAACACCATAAATCAAAGGCATATCTGTATATCAGTGACAAATCCTCTGAAAAGGAAATGAAGAAAACTGTCCTATTCACAATATCCTCAAAAAAAAAACAAACTTGGGAATCAAACTAACAAAAGAGGTGAAAGATCCTTACAATGAAAACTATAGAACCCTAAAGAGAGAAATAGAAGAAGACCTTGGAAGATGGAAAGATCTACCTTGCTCATGGATAGGCAGAATTAATATTATTAGAATGACCTTACTACCAAAAGCACTATACAGGTTCAATGCAATTCTGATCAAAATCCCAATGGCATTCCTCATACAAATAGAAAAATCAATCATGAAATTCATCTGGAAAAATAAGAGACCCAGAATAGCTAAAGCAATTCTAAGCAGGAAGAGCAAAATGGGTGGCATCACTATTCCAGACCTTAAACAATATTACAGAGCAATAGTAACAAGAACAGCATGATACTGGCACCAAAACAGTCTAGTAAACCAATGGTACAGAATAGGGGACACAGAGACTAACCCACAAAATTACAACTACCTTAGGTGCCAAAACCATGCACTGGAGAAAAAATAGCATCTTCAACAAATGGTACTGAGAAAACTGGAAATCCATATGCAACAAAATGAAATTGAATCTCTATCTCTCACCATGCACAAAAGTTAACTCAAAATGGATCAAGGATCTAGGGATTAAACCAGAGACTCTGTGTATAATAGAAGAAAAAGTAGTCCCTAATCTCCATCACGTGGGGCTAGGCCGCAACTTCCTTAACAAGATGCCTATAGCACAAGAATTAAAACCAAGAATCAACACATGGGACAGATTCAAACTAAAAAGTTTTTTTTCACAGCAAAAGAAATAATATGTGAGGTGAATAGGGAGCCTACATCCTAGGAACAAATTTTTACCCCTCACACATCAGATAGAGCTCTAATCTCTAGGGTATATAAAGAGCTGAACAAGATAAGCACCAAAAAACCAAATAATACAAACAATAAATGGGCCAAGAACCTGAACAGACACTTCTCAGAAGATGATATACAATCAACCAACAAATATACAAAAAATGCTCATCATCTCTAACAATCAGAGAAATGCAAATTAAAACTACTCTAAGATACCATCTCACTCGAGTAAGAGTAGCAGCCATTATGAAGACAAACAACAACAAGTGCTGGAGAGGATGCGGGGGAAAAGGTACACTCATAATTTGCTGGTGGGACTGCAAATTGGTGCAGCCAATTTGGAAAGCAGTATGGAGATTCCTTGGAAAACTGGGAATGGAACCACCATTTGACCCAGCTATTCCTCTTCTCAGACTATACCCAAAGGACCTAAAAACAGCATATTACAGGGACACAGCCACATTAATGTTTATAGCAGCACAATTCACAATAGCTAAACTGTGGAGACAATCTAATGTCCTTCAGCAATAAAAAATAATAAGATCATGGCATTTGCAGGGAAATGGATGGCATTAGAGCAGATTATGCTAAGTGAAGTTAGCCAATCCCCAAAAAACAAATGCTGAATGTCATCTCTGATATAAGGGGGGTGACTCAAAATGGGGTTGGGAGGGAGAGCAACGGGAGAAGATTACCTCTAAATAGGGAATAGGGGTGGGAGGGAAAGGGAGGGAGAAGGAGAATAGCATGGATGGTGAAAGGAGATTCTCATCATTATACAAAATTCATGTATGAAGATATGAATTTGGTGTCAACATACTTTATATATAATCAGAGATATAATAAATTATTTTATAATGGTGTATTAAGAATTGTAATGTTGGAATGGGATTGTGGTTCAGCGGTAGAGCACTCGCCTAGCACGGGCAGGACCTGGGTTCAATTCTCAGCACCACATAAAAAATAAATAAATAAATAAAAAGGCATTGTGTTGTGTCCATCTACAAAAGAGATTCTCTCTCTCTCTCCTTTTAAAAAAAGTATCGTAATGCAAAATAAATAAATTTTTAAAAATATATAAAATACTTGTTAATCAGAATATCAGAGATACAATTAAAAAAAGAATCAAAATCATGAACCAATAAATGGGATGAACTCAAACTAAAAGGTTTCTTCTCAGAAAAAGAAACAATTTGTGAGGTGAATAGAGAGCCTATATCTTGGGAGCAAATCTTTACCCCTCACACATCAGATAGAGCACTAATCTCTAGGATGTATAAAGAACTCAAAAAGATAAACACTAAAAAAACAAATAACCCTATCTATAAATGGGCCAAGGACCTGAACAGACACTTCTTAGAATATGATGGACAACCAATCAACAAATATATAAAAAAATGTTCATCATCACTAGCAATTAGAGAAATGCAAATCAAAACTACTCAAAGATTTCATCTCACTACAGTCAGAATGGCAGCTATTATGAAGACAAACAACAATAAGTATTGGCAAAGGTGTGGGGGAAAAGGTACACTCATATACTGCTGGTGGGAGACTGCAAATTGGTGCAGCCAATATGGTAAACAGAATGGAGATTTCTTGGAAAATTGGGAATGGAACCACCATTTGACCCTGCTATCCCTCTCCTCAGTCTATATGCAAAGGACTTAAAAACAGCATATTACAGGGACACAGCCACATCAATGTTTATAGCAGCACAATTCACAGTAGCTAAACTGTGGAACCAACCTAGATGCCCTTCAGTAGATGAATGGATTAAAAAATGTAGCATGTATACACAATGAAATATTACTCAGCAATAAGAGAGAATAAAATCATGGCATTTGTAGGTAAATGGATGGAGTTAGAGAAGATAATGCTAAGTGAAGTTAGCCAATCCCAAAAAACCAAAAGCTGAATGTTTTCTTTGATATAAGGAGGCTGATTCATAGTGGGATAGGGAGAGGGAGCATAGGAAGATAAAAATAACTCTAGATAGAGCAGAGTGGTTAGAGGAGAAGGGAGGGGGCATGGAGTTATTAATGATGGTGGAATGTGATGATCATTATTATCCAAAGTACATATAGAAAGACACAAATTGATGTGAATATACAACCAGAGATTGTGCTAAGTATGTGTAATAAGAATTGTTATGTATTCTGATGTCATATATATAAATTTTAAAAAACTTTAAAAAAAAAAGCTTTTGCTAGAATAGTATCTGCTAATACCCCAGTTTGTCACATCATCAAACTCAAAGTCAAGGGGTAGAAGTATGTCTACCCATGAGCCAAGAGCATTATGATGAAATAGGAAAGGGTATGGATAGAAATTGGGAACAAAAATGCAAATTAAATAACCTTATATTCCCTCAAGTACTTAACAGTAAGACTTTGAGAGATGTACTTAATTTCTCCTTTACTTTATATCTAACTGTTCATCAAATTCTATAGATCCTCCAAATAAAATAATTGCAGGCCATCTGCATTCTTTTTTTCTGTCTAGATGCTCATTCTCTTTAAATAAAGTTTTAATGTTGGGAGGAAGGTATTATATTTAAAAGGCAATGTCCTTCAATTCTTTTTCTGACAGAGACAAAAAAAAGGTAAGTATACTGAAAAGTACAGTACACTGGTGAAACTCAATTTTTGTCTTCAATGCTAATATTTCAAATGCCCACTTGACATTTCTGTTTAGGTGTCTAATAGACACTTCAGTTAGATATATTCAGAAAATATTTAATTACACATGTGTTAAGTTTGACCAAAATACCCAAAGATAACGGTGGAGAGGAGGAAAAGTTTATTTTGGCTCATGGTCTCAGAGGTCTAGTCCATTCCTCTGGGCCCATCGTAGAAAGAGGTGGTGGAAGACATGGAGGCTAGGAAGTAGACAGAAGAAAGTAGGAAGAAAGTCACAGGGAAGATGAACCCTTCCAGGGCACTTTCCCAGTGACCTACTTCCTTCAGCCAAACCCCAGCTGCCTACAGTTACCATCCAGTCCATTCACACTAGGACGGACCAATTAGAAGGTTAAAGCTCTCACAATCCAATCATTGCACCTCGGAACATTCCTGTAATAACAGAGGAGCTTTTAGGGGACACCTTATATACAAACCACACCAGTCCTTCTGATTCCAATACACTGCACCATTTTCCACCTGGATACTCAAAAGCCAAAAAGTTATTCTTAATTTTTCTATTTCCCTTACTCCACAATCTACTTCCCAACAAAATGTGAGAATTGGTTCTCTAACATAAATCCCTACATTTACTTCTGGCCAATCTTTGTAGTATGGCCTAATTTCTAGTTCATCTTCCTATTTTCATTCTTGTCATTCTCTTAGGCTACATTTATCAGGAAGAAGGATCTTTTAAAGACGTTTATCATATCACGCTACTTCCATGCTCAAGATTCTCCAGTGGTGTCCCGTTGCATTAATAATAAAATTCAATTTCACTGAAATGGCTTATACGGCCTTATATGCTCTAGTACCTATCTACTTTGCTATATTTCCCATCTATTATTTTCCCTTCTTTTAGCCCCCTTTCTGTTTATTAAATATGCCTAATTCCTTCCTAAGAGAATTTTTAATTGTTAATCCATCTACCTTAAAATTCTCAACCCTGGGCTGGGGATATAGCTCAGTGGTAGAACACTTACCTAGCAAGCATGAGGCCCTGGGTTCAATCCCTAGCACCACATTATAAAAAATTCTCTAACCCTACTGGGTCTTTGTCACAATTAAGCTTTATTACTATTCCTCCAAATAAACTTCCTTGATTCAAAAATATAAATTAACCACCCTTTCTCCTCCCCAATTACTCTCTACACATTTCCCTATTTTATTTCCTTTGGAACCCATTAGTCTCTAAAATTATATATATATATATATATATATATTTTTTTTTTTTTAAGAAAACTTCTTTATTTTTTGTCTCCCCTAACTATAAAGAAACTCTACGACTGTAGGAATCTTTTCTGTCTCTATCACCATGTTTCCAATGCTTGAGAGAGTACTAGCACAAAGTGGGTACTCAGTAAGTGTTTATTAAGTGAGTGATGCACATGGTCAGGAAAGAGACAGGTGTTCTGTCAGTCACATTAGGATATCAACTCTATTTATTAATACAGGGAAAGGAGATGAACACTACTTTGGTCATCATACTCTCTCTTTTCTGAACTAATATTACAGGTTGTTAAATTTTATTACTAGCTTTAAGATCTTTTTCCTTCAATACATCCATCCTTAAATTACTACCACTACTCCTTCCTCTTCTTCCTCCTCTTAATCAGGCTCTTCTTTTTCATCCTCTCCTCCTCTTCTTTTTGCTTTATCTTCTCCCTTTTCTCACTCTTATTTGCTTCTTTGCTTTAGCTTTTTAAGGCAAAATAGCTATAAAGAAACCATACATACTGAAGTTCCAATTTGATGAGTTTTTTATATTCATGAAGTCATCATGACAATTAAGAAAATAAACATATACATTACCCCCAAATATTTTCTCCATTTTTTTCTTTTCTTTTCCTTTTCCTTCTTACCTACCTACCTTCCTTTCTTCCTAGGAATTTTCCTTCCAAGGAATTTTCCTGGCATGAGGTTATTCAAGTGTTCCTCTAGTATCAGATAAAGAATTTTTTTCTTTTCTTCTTTCTTTTTTCTTTCTTTCTTTCTTTTTTTTTTTTGGAATGAGGTAACTCTCAATGGGCTTCTAGAGAGCTTCAGGATGGGGATTGGCTATCAGGAAGGCCAAGACCTGATTAAAGTTCTGGAACTCAGCCTTATCTACACTGCTCCAACCTCTTGGGAGAGGAGAGAGGCTAGAAGCTGAGCTAATAATAAATCAAGCTTACATGATGTAAACTCCATAAAAAAAACTCTTAAATTATGATGAATTTTGGAGACCTTCCAGGTTGGTGAATACATCCAGGTTCTGGGAAGGTGGTGTGCTCCATATGACAGCTCTATACAAGTCCCTTCCCGTACCTTGTCCTGTGCATCTTCTCGGTTTGGCTGTTCCTGAATTGTATCTTTTATAATAAACTAGTAAAGTAAGTAAACTGCTTTCCTAAGTTCTGTGATTCACTCTAGCAAATTATTAAGCCTTGAGTATGGATCGGGGGTAGATAGATTAAAACTAATACTAGTCAAAATACCAAAAGGTTTTGTTGTTCTTTGCTGGCTCTTTGTATAATTACAGGCTGATTTCTAAAAGTTGTATGGAAATACAAAAGAACACCAAAATAATTTTGAAGAACAATGTTGGAAGTCTTATACTACTTTGGATATTTTCCTACACAACAAACAATTTTCTGATTCCCCCAATGCTAACTGCATATTGAACAGTTCAATTAAATTCTGATATTATTTGAGATTAGCATCAGATCTCACAAGTTAAAGGAATCATCCCCACAAGGCTTCCCGATTTCCAATGTCAATTATAATTCCCAGACTACTTATACACTCATACTTCTGACCAACTGACTATAAATCAGGGGTATTTTAGTGAGTTTTTTTATCACTATCATAAATACTTGAAAAAAAAAAAAACTTAGAATAGGAAAGCTTTGTTTTGGCTCATGGTTTCAGAGGTTTCAATCCGTGGTCAGCTGGCTCCAAGGCAGGAATGTCATGGAAGAAAGTGTGGTAGAGGAAAGGTCCTTATCCCATGGCAGTCAGAAAGCACAGAGAAAAGTAGGCACCTAGGACGGACAGTCCCCAGGGCGAGCCCCAGTGATCTATATCCTCCCAAATGCCCCATCTTCCTTTAGTTCCTGCCACCTCCCAGTAGTCCATGCAGCTGTCTGTGGATTATTCCCCCAATGACATCAGAGCCCTCACGATCAATCATTTTCCAAAAGCCCACCTCTGAACCTTGCTGTACTGAGGACCAAGCCTTCAAGAAATGAGACAGACCATAAGGAGGGTTTCTCATAAATAAACCTAGGAGAACTGACATCATAACGCAGTGGTGTCTGATTTACAACATACTGTCTGTCTCCATTTACTTAAGTGTTGTTTAATTTTTCTCATCATTATTTTGCATTTTCAACATATAAATTTGATAAACCTTATGTCAAAATGATCCCTAAGTACTTCATAGTTTTGGTATTATTGTAAATGGCATTTATTCTAAATTTTTAATTTCTGAAAATTATAGAATTTTATATATTTCTGCCAATATATAGAAAGACAATGGTTTTATATTCATTTATTTAGTCATATTCACAAAATGCAGTTACATTTAGTTATGCTGCATGCAAAGATCAAGAATGGCTTCCATGTTCCTAATAGTGGGCTGTTGAATATATTGTAGAAGGCAAGGGATAGGGGGAGGGTGCTTGAAATGTTCACTGACAACTAATTTTTCACAAGCCATAGCTTTTAAAACACTGGTTTACAATGTAAGCTTCACTGAATTCAATATTTTAGGAAAAATTATCAAATTAAATGAATTTAAAATGATTCTATATGACAGGTTTCATACATTTATTCTATGGTTACAATGACATTGGTGAATCTTTATACTGTATTGGAAATATAAAATATTCCATAAACCTGGAATACTCATATGGATTTTACTTAGAACAGAAAAACTGAAAGAATGAGTAGGAATTTGAAATTGATTCCCAATATGAAGTTCTCTTAAAACCTTCTGTCACTAATAATATTTTGAAGACATTTAAAAGATTATATGAAATAAGTTACCTGCAAATGAAACAGAACATTTTTGTTTCTTTCTACTTCTGATGTTTATGATTGTTGTTGTTTTGCAACTTGCTCTACAACTTCAGTTAATGATGATGTATCTTGTTTACTCACAGTTAGACAAAAGAATAAAATGTATGATAAGAACTAAATGCAGACATTTTAAGACACTTATATTTCTTTACTGGAACATGAAAAATTAGGTGTTTTTTTTTCTGATTTATAAGAAAAGTACATTTAGGATTGGTAATCCTCCCTGATTCTAGACAAAACCAAAATCAAAGACAATAATAGTAGGCAATTCAAAGTTGCCTACTGCAAATGCCATAACTGTTCTTTTATGGAAGAGTATAAATATTTTGATTGTCCTAATTTTTTTTATCTGGACCACTTGCACATATACTATAATTATAGCGCCACCACAACAACTCAATAGCAATTATAGTTGATGGATTTTAAACATAGGCCTGTATTTTCAGGTTGTTATGCCTTTTCTAAACTCTGAGTATGTTTCTTCCTGGTGAAATATAACTGCCTCCTTCTACTTTAATTTATTATTCCTGCTAATATAATTATCCTTTTGTACAATTTTTGTTGATGATCTTTTAATTATTTATTTCTTAAGATTGATTCGGTACCTTCTTTAGGAACTCCTTCACTCTTCCTTTCCTTACTTCCTGACATTCTCATTGTCTGTAATCTCTTCTTTTCCACTATCTGGCTTACCTTCTTTACTCCTATAAAAACATCTATATTATTATAAATTGTCAAACATGTCACAGGAATGCAATGACATTTCACCCCTGGTACCAGTAATTAAAGACAATGATTAAGTGAGATTTGGGAAGGAAAGTTGAACCGTATTTGAATCTTGGTTCTCCTGCTTTTCAGCTGTTATGACTCTGAGTAATTTTCTTCTTTGATTCACAGTGTCTTCATCTCTACACCCTCATAGGGTTGTTGTAATAATTACCACACATGTGCGCGCGCGCACACACACACACACACACACACACACAAACACACATAATTGGTGAGAATCAGTTCTAATATCACTCCTGTCCAGTGTCATTTTGGTCAGGGTAAGACCTAAGTAGGTTCAAAATCATGTGCCAGTGTACTTGATTTAGGAGTAACTGATAAGATGAAGGAGTACATATTTTTCTCCATTGAAAGATGAAGAGAAAATTGTTCCAACATAACAATGCTGAGTTGGCAGAAGTAAGGGTATTATTGGCTTTAGGACAAAAGGTCTCCAAATCTGCCTGTCCATTCCTACTCAGAGAAAATGGTTCAAATTTTTATGATATGTAAATGGAATCCAATGTCAATAAGTACTTTTGAAATTGGAAGTTGCCATCTCCCATTAAACATAAGGGTTTTTCTATTCAGATGACTGATCCTTTTAAAAAATTCTTCATTGATTTATATAGAAACTGTGCATCTTCACAAATTGTACTCAGGTGATTACAAGCTTTGCAAGAATAAAAAAAAAGAAAGAAAGAAATATCATAAAGTAAGAAACATGTTAGGAAATGTTTAAAATCACTAAATATTTTTTCTAAAAATTATAGACAAAGTACTCATGTATTAGTCACACATGTTTTAAAGGATTAAAACATGATATATAAACAAAAAGAGAGAAAAACATAGTTAAATTGCTTCCTACCTGGGGAGATTTAAGTCTATCCAGAATATCCTACCATGCAAAAGAAAGTCTGAGAGCTTAACTAGCAGATTGTTATAATCACCCCTGAGAATTTATGATTCTTTCCTGTCTCTTCAGGTCACTTCCTTCATATCTCACCTCAAATGTACCACTTTCCTGAAGTCTTTCCTGATGCTGAGTCCATTTACTCCGTTCATGTCATTATTCTAAGTCCTTTCCTCCCAGCACACAGAACTGTCCCAGATCAGTGCTAACAAATCCAAATCTGATTTTCTCCTGAACTCTTTAGTTTGCCTTTCATGCTCGCAGACAACATCCTTAATTCTGCCTACCTAACATGAAAATGCATGCCTTTATACTTTCAGACATTTCTCTCCATAAGTATTTATATTGTGCTTGCTTTATGCCAGACATTGTTACGAGTGGTTTAGATAAAACAACAACAATAATGACAACAAAACTATATTACATAGTGTTTATGTTGTACCTGGCAGTATTCTAAGAACTTTACAAATACTAACTCAATTGGCTCTATGATGTAGATATTATCATTGTTATTATAATTTCATTTTGCAGACATGTACAGTGAGGCACAAATAGATCAAGAAACTTAACTGAATCCAGGTAGCTATTGAGATGTGATTTAAATTCAGTTATTTTGGACTCCAAAGTTTATGCTCTTAAACTAAACTACCAGGAATATATTTTAAGGGCAGAATTATATCTTTATCCCTCCAGAATCAAATTGAACTACTCTTTTGTAGTCACTGTTTTTCTTTAATCAATTTTTTTCCATTACTGGGGACTGAACTTGCAGCCTCTGTGCCTAGTAAGAACACTGAGCTCCACCACTGAGCTACATCCCCATACATTCCCAGTCCCCAACTTCCTTTTTTTAATTCCCTTTCCTACACCTTTTTCTTCTTTGGGGAAATATTTCAATAAAGTGCAGGGATGGAGCTGCTGCAGCTCCTGGAGACTTTCCCTGGCCTCAATATCATAATTTGCATGACTGAAGAGGGAACCCAGTGAGTTCTGCATGTTCCTCCAAAGTTTTTGCTAGCTAAATTGCTTTCTTGTGAGTCCCTTCTCTTTCCTCCAAATCAGTGTCATTTCCATAATCAAAGACACTGTGATCACTGTTCCCATTATACTCTGTTTCCCTAGGGCTCATTCCTTGTCATGAAGACCCATCCATATTCACTTGGTAAGTACCTGAATTTGATGTTGTGTTACCTACTCCCGAACCTTTTTTATAATGCTTTCATTGTAGTCTCTGAAATTGAGGTCCATCTTTAGCAAAAATCCTATCTTTCACAATTTCAGTGAACTTTCCCTTCATGTTTTGGCTTTAACTGAAATCTAAAGATATTGCTTCTTCATCCTCAAATCATTACTAAATCTGTAGGTAAGGTTCCCTATTGGCACTGCCAAACTAGTATCCTTCTCTTCTATTTAAAACCTCTGGTTTCTCTGAAGTTCATGCCATCATACTAAGCTTTACCTGCATTGTTGTTATTGATATTTACTTCTCTCCTCCTTACTCCTAGATTATAACTTCTGACTGTTTCTGCATCATTTTCCCCTTTACATTTCCCTGGAGTTTCCATGTCACACAGATGGCAAATCAAATACCCTGGCCTGAGTTCCTTGATGTCTTCTTTCATCCATTCTCCCCAGCCACTCACAGACTATAATAGTACCTCATACATTATTTCAAATGCAATTTGAAAGTAATTTTCTAATTCATTCCATTCAGTATTTTAAGAGTTGTTGAATCACACCAAGACTTCCAATCCATTAACACTTCTATCTTTGCCTGATCCTTCATCTCTTTGTGTATTCTTACCTCCTTATCTGGCTTAGATTCCTTTGCATCCACCCGCCCCCCACCCACTTCCCTTAGAGCTCTTTCCTTGACCTTCTTTCTGGAAAAATCCAAACAGTTGCTTCACTTATGCTCAAGTAGCTGAATATGTTAAAAAAAAAAAAAAAACACAAATGTGCTATGTTCTCATTTTAAATTCAAGGCAATTCGTGTCAAGTGGGCCCTGGATTGTAGACCCTTAGAATTTATCGAATTTTATGGATGGTTATTTCATTCCTCCTCTGACTTCAAACCTACCACATCTATTTTCCCTTTTCAGCTGATAACCTACCTTCCTAATTAACTGAGATAATAGAAAATATCAAATAATAAAAATATCATATAATAGAAAATATCAAAGGTTTTAAATTATTCATCTACTAGTCTTTCTGAACCTGTACCCATATACTAGTCTATCCTTTTCTTACAATGAATAAAGTGTCCTTGCCAGTCCTCTGCTCTTGGATTTTCTCATCTTTTCAAGGACATTGTTTGAATGTTTCCTCAACATAATTCCCCTCTTTATTTGGCCATATGTGTCATCGAATGACTCCCACCTGCCAACACCAGCACCCTTGCTTATCTGACCTCCATGTTGTAACATTCAATGGATTAGTTCAATCTCCCTTTCACTTGTCCTAATAGCATCATTTGACAAATTTGATATGACCATCTTCTCTGAAAAACCACACTTGGTTTCTTTTGCTGATTCCTTCTCGTCTTTCTCACTTGTTGGAGTGTTTCAGGGCTCAGTTCTCATCTACTTTTCTCATATACATGTTACTGGTTGTGCCACCCACTATACAGTTCTACAGCTTTAAAATCCATTTATAGATTAACAACTCCAAAATTTGTATCTGTAGACTGAATGTCCTTCTTGAAGTACAGACTCAGGCCAAATGGACTACTTGTTATCTCCACTTGGAATTTAAAAGGCATTTCAAATTAATATGTTCCAAATTGAATTCTGGTTCCTTTTTCCACTCAATCACCACCACTAAAGCTGCTCTTTCATAATTTTTTCCATCTCAGTAAGTTACAAGTTTATTTTTCTTGTTAAAGCCAAACCTCCAGATTAATTATCAAAGAGGTATCTAGAAAGGTAGAAACTTCAAGGCAATTCAACCAGACCTGTCCCAGATAGTCATAAATGAGAGATCATTGTTGTCATTTCAGAGGCCCTTTGGGAAATATCTGAAGACACCCCACAGGTAAGCTGTCTAAGGATGTTGCCCCAATTGTCTTATACTTGAGACAGTCTAGTATCTGGATTATTTTATTACCATACATGCAATTTTTTTCATTAATTGATTATATTTTTAAATTCTATTGGAATGTAATCTTTCCTTACCCATCTCCAAATAACTGTCTTAGCAGAGAAGTCTTTCCTGATAATGGTCTTAAAAACATGACCTTATTCTTTCATCTTCTGTTTCCTTGCTTTGCTTAATAGCATTTATTATTACTGACATCTGTTACGTTACCACTGACATCTTTTACATTTATATATTTTCTTTATCCTTCAACTTATGTAAGCTCCATGAGAATAGAGACCCACTACTTCCTGGCACAGAATAGGTGTCTAACTGTGGTCAACCTCTATTCCAATTTACCCTATTCTGACAGAATATAGCCTCTATGACACTCTCTGGTCATGTCAACATCAAAACCAATCTTCTAACTCTACTTGGAGTGGCATTTTAAGAGACATTTCTTAATCTTTCTGGGAATATATGATCTCTGTCTTTAACTCAATTGTTTCTCTGTCTCACAATGATGATAGATAACATTACAGGTTCTAGAGTAAGATAAAGCTATTTTGATTTGAGGTTCTGCCATTTTATAGCTTACTAGGTAAATTATTTCTAAACTTAGCCTCAGATTCCCACCACATGGTGAGTATTTAACATATTTGTTCTTATTAACTTTATTATTTTATACTATCTTTCCCCTTTGACTATAAGCTGCAAAAAAAGCAAATACAATGTGTTACTCATTTTTGTATTCCCTAGAATATTTGATGAAGTAACTTAAAGAATGAAGCAAATAGATTTATTCAATGAAAATAATAAAATTACTGGTAGTTCTTGATCCCTATTTCTAAAGCAACGTAAGCTGAAGAACTCTTGCATGACATTTATTTAAACCAACTAATCATAATAGGATATATGCTGTAAAATTGGGTATTTGAGCTTTTTCGGAATCTTTACAATAGATTGGAAACAATGTACTGCCATCTACTGATAATTCATTGGAATTGCATAAATCAATGGGAATTGAACTTCAGAGCCAAGACTAAAGGACTTTTTTTTTTAAGAATTTTTTTTCACAATACTTTAATTTTATTTATTTATCTTTATGTGGTGCTGTGGATTGAACCTGGCACCTCACATGTGCTAGGCAAGCACTCTAACACTGAGCTACAGCCCCAGACCAAAACTTTCAAACATGTTTTTAAGTGAAGTTAGAACATAGCTAGCTGCCATCCAAAAGGAATTAATAAATCAAATCATTAAAATTTTATTAGATAGCTATTATATCCCAGTGTTAGGATTTACTGAAACTAGTGGTTTTTCCCTTTTATGACCAGGCACTGAAATTACAATTTCAGGATATTGTAAACAGAAAGAAACAGAAAAGGTTTGTTTTGTTCCTCAGCTCTCTAAGATAATGCAGGCAGTATTCATATGTTATTCACATTGCTTCAAGCTTCCTACCAAAGGTAGAATTTCCTCTCAATATATAGACATGTTTTGTTAGTACCTACCAACATCTCATTTGGGAGTGTTGACATAAAGGCATTGGTCTGAAACTCCAATCAAGTTTAAAGAATGCCCAGGCAACCATTGCAATTTAAATATCCCTGCCTTTGTGACAGAAATAATAGGTCTTTGGTAAAAGCTAGTCATAACCCCCCTGCCTGTCTATTTAGGACTCTAAGGGACAAGGTTTTTGTTTTGTTCTGTTTTATAACTCTGAACAAGTAATCATCATTTCTAAACCAAGAAGAGTTTTTTTTTTTTTTAAGAGAGAGAGAGAGAAAGAGAGAGAGAATTGAGAGAGAGAGAGTTTTAATATTTATTTTTTAGTTTTCGGCGGACACAACATCTTTTGTTTTGTATGTGGTGCTTGAGGATCGAATCTGGGCGGCACACATGCCAGGCTAGCGCGCTACCACTTGAGCCACATCCCCAACCCAAGAAGAGTTTTTGGTGGTTTGAATGGTGGTTCCCAAGATATGTCTGTCCGTGCCTAATGCTCAAAACCCATGAATGTGACCCTATGTGGGAAAAAGAAGAAGAAGAAGAAAGAAGAAAGAAGAAAGAAGAAGGAGGAGGAGGAGGAGGAGGAGGAGGAGGAGAGGAGGAAGAGATCTTTGCAGATGTGATTTGGTTAAGGGATTTTGTGTGGGCCCTAAATTCAATGACAGGTTTAAGAATAAATATGTAACCATACAATGGCCAGACCATTAAAATAAAAATCAGAACTCTGAGAAACAATCTGCAGCAACTTACCCAGGAAGCCAACTCACTATCTATAGTAAGCAGTCAAGAAGCCAATTTGTTATTTATAAATCAGACATGTAGGAAGTCAGAACACTATCTCTAGTAACAACCCAGGAAACCAAATATAACAAGTGCCCCCAAATAGTCACTCCCTGATTAATGATGATATTTTCCCTAATTCTTATCTCTGCTTCCAACTTGGGACCAACCAGAAAACACCAAATATACACCCCTGATGAATCACATTGGATGCTTCACTTCTAATTAGCCTGCCTGTAGCTTCCCTATGTCTATACCTACAATGAAGTCATACCCACTCCACTTCCTGCCTCTGACTCAGCTAAAATGCAGATGGTAGCTGACTTCCTTGCAACCTCTGAACAAATAGCCTCTGCTTGTTCTCATTTGGTTGATCTTCCATTTATTTTCAAACTGTCCTTATAAGAGAAATAGAGAGAGACATTTAATAACTCAGACACACAGAAAGGCCAAGTGAAGATGGAGGCACAGACCCCTAAGTCAGATAGTCACCAGGCTGGGAATGTCTGGAGCCACCAAAAGCTGGAAGAGGCAAGGAAAGCTTCAAAGGGTACACAGTCCTGTCAACACCTCTGTTTTATAACCTGGCCTCCATAACTGTGAGGGAACTTTGTTATTATAAACCATCCAGTTTGTGGTAATTTGGTATGGCAGCCCTGGGTAACTAGTTTAAGCTTTAAGAAGGTAAAATTTATCTGTTACATGGCCTTTTCATTAAAGATTCATAAACTGTAATGCAAATGCCTTTAAAAAACTGTTAATAATTTTTAAAAATTTCACTTGTTTTCATGAAATTTACATGTTAGGGTAAGAATGTCTGGGGATTTCCCAGGCAGTTCCCCTGAAAAGATAGGCCCAATCTCTGTCTTCAGAATAAATGTTCTAAATCTCTATGAGGAAGGACACATATAGTCAAATAATTAAAATGGAGAGGCAGAGTAGATGCTCTCCTAGCCTATCTACATTTGATCTCTAAGCCATTAACCCTATTTCTTTTGTAAATCTTAAGTGGCTAATTCCCATATCATGCTTAATGCTCATGGATACCAAAGTACTCTCCAATGAGGCTGCCTGTTTCTGCACTACCAGATGTAGGGTCCTATGAGTTACTTGTGTTTGTTTCCAATCTGTTTATGCCACTTGTATTTGATATAGTGCTTTTATAACATAATTTAAAATTATATAATTAAATGAAATAGCATGGAAATAAAGTTTGATTTTTCTTTAAAACCTATGTTTAATATTTTGGAAAGATCCAATAAAGCTGTGTGAGACAACTATTGAAGATTATAAAGATTAAAATTACACTCAGATTGCTTCACAAGTACCTTTAAATTATTCTCCTCTTAAAGGAACAAAATCTTGGGAAATCTAACTAGTGGGTTAGCTGTATGGTGTATGCAAGAGATAAAATGCAGAACTCCAATCATTAGACCATGTGCAAATAAAAGGCCCTGGGCTTTCTTAATAGATTGGAAAATGAGCTTACAGCTGATTTAGGTTAAAATAAAAGTTTGTTATGTTACACTCTTTCATGACTCTCTAGTTTAACTGCTGTTTCTATTTTTAAAAAGTTTCACTTAGATATAATTTATATAACACAAAGTTAATCCTTATAAAGTATACAATTCAATGTTTTCTTTTTTAAATTTTTTAATTGCACATTTAGCTAGCCAACATTGGGGTTTTTATTTATATATGACAGCAGAATAAAATACAATTATTATTACACATATAGAGTATAATTTTTTCATATCTCTGGTCTTTTACATATTCATATATTTACATATTCATAACAATTCATGTCTTCATACCTGTAATTTGGATATTAATGATCAGCACATTCCACCATCATTAATAATTCCATGCCTCCTCCCTTCCCCTCTAACCCCTCTGCCCTATCTAGAATTTGTCTATTCCTCCCATGTTCCTGCTCCTTATCCCACTATGAATCAACCTCCTTATGTCAGAGAAAACATTCGGCATTTCGATTTTGGGGATTAGCTAACTTCACTTAGTATTATCTTCTCTAACTCCATCCATTTACCTCCAAATGCTATGATTTTATTCTCTCTTTTTGCTGAGTAATATTTCATTGTGTATACATGCCACATTTTTTTAATCCATTCATCTTCTGAAGGGCATATAGGTTGGTTCCACAGTTTAGCTACTGTGAATTGTGCTGCTATAAACATTGATATGGCTGTGTCCCTGTAGTATGCTGTTTTTAAGTCTTTGGTATAGACCAAGGAGAGGGATAGCTGGGTCAAATTGTGGTTCCATTCCCAATTTTCCAAGGAATCTCCATTCTGCTTTCCATATTGGCTGCACCAATTTGCAGTCTCCCACCAGCAGTATATGAGTGTACCTTTTTCCCCACACCTTTGCCAATACTTATTGTTGTTTGTCTTCATAATAGCTGCCATTCTGACTGTAGTGAGATGATATCTTTGAGTAGTTTTGATTTGCATTTCTCTAATTGCTAGTGATGATAAAAAAATTTTTTGATATATTTGTTGATTGATTGTTCATCATATTCTGAGAAGTATCTATTCAGGTCCTTGGCCCATTTATAGATTGGGTTATTTGTTTTTTTTTGGTGTTTAGCTTTTTGAGTTCTTTATATACCCTAGTGATTAGTGCTCTAACTGATGTGTGAGGGGTAAAGATTTGCTCCCAAGATGTAGGTTCTCTTTTCCCCTCACAGATTTTTTCTTTTGCTGAGAAGAAATTTTTTAGTTTGAGTACATCCCATTTATTGATTCTTGGTTTTAATTCTTATGCACACACAGGAGTCTTATTAAGGAAGTTGGGCCGAATCCCACATGATGGATATTAGGTCTTTTTCTTCTATTATATTCAGAGTCTCTGGTTTTGTTCCTTGGTCCTTGATCCTTTTTGAGTTGAGTTTTGTGCATGGTGAGAGATAGGGGTTTCATTTCATTTTGTTGCTTGTGGATTTCCAGTTTTCCCAGCACCATTTGTTGAAGAGGCTATCTTTTCTCCAGTGCATGTTCTTGGCCCCTTTGTCTAATAAAAGCTAATTGTAGTTTTGTGGGTTAGTCTCTGTGTCCTCTATTCTGTACCATTGGTTTACCACTCTGTTTTGGTGCCAATACCGTGCTGTTTTTGTTACTATTTCTCTGTAGTGTAGTTTAAGGTCTGGTATTGTGATGCTACCTGCTTCACTCTTCCTAAGGATATTTGTTTTGTTTTGTTTGTTTTTACCTGTTGGAACATTTCCCTTTCAGAGGATTTTTCTCTGATATATAGAAATTCCTTTGATTTATGAGTGTTGATTTTAGATCCTGCCACTTTACTGAATTCATTTACTAGTCCTAGAACTTTTCTGGTGGAACCTTTAAGGTCTTCTAGGTATAGAATCATATCATCAACAAATAGTGCCGATTTGAGTTCTTTTCCTATGTGTATCCCTTTGGTTTCTTTCATCTGTCTAATTGCTCTGACCAGTGTTTCAAGAACTATGTTAAATAGAAGTGGTGAAAGAGGGCATCCCTGTCTTGTTCCAGTTTTTTAGAGGGAATGCTTTCAATTTTTCTCCATTTAGAATGATATTGGCCTGGGGCGTAGCATCGATAGCTTTTACAGTGTTGAGATATGTTCCTGTTATCCCTTGTTTTTCTAATGTTTTGAACATGAAGGAATGCTGTATTTTGTCAAATGCTTCTTTTTGCATCTATTGAGACGATCATATGGTTCTTAAATCCACTGATGTGATGAATTACATTTATTGATTTCCATATGTTGAACCAACCTTACATCACTGGGATGAACCCCACTTGATCATGGTGCACAATCTTTTTTATATTTTGCATTTGATTTGCCAGAATTTTATTGAGAATTTTTGCATCTATATTCATTAGAGATATTAGTCTGAAGTTTTCTTTTTTGATGTGACTTTGCCTGGTTTTGGAATCAGAGTGATATTGACCTCATAGAATGAGTTTAAAAGTACTGTCTTCTTTTTCTATTTCCTGAAATAAATTGAAGAGTATTGGTATTAGTTCTTCGTTAAAGGTCTTGTAGAACTTGGCTATGTATCTATCCGGTCCTGGGCTTTTCTTGGTTTATAGACTTTTGATGGTGTCTTCTATTTTATTGGTTGAAATTGATCTGTTTAAATTGTATATATAATTCTCATTAAATTTGGGCAAATTATATGACTCTAGAAATTTGTCAATGCCTTCAATATTTTCTATTTTATTGGAATAAAAGTTTTCAAAATAATTTCTAATTATCTTCTGTATTTCTGTAGTGTTTGTTGTGATATTTCCTTTTTCATCATATAAGTTAGTAATATGAGTTTTCTCTCCCCTTCAATTTGTTAGCATGGCTAAGGGTCTGTCAATTTTATTTTATTTTTTTTTCAAAGAACCAACTTTTTGTTCTGTCAATATTTTCAATTGTTTCTTTTGTTTCAATTTCATTGATGTCAGTTCTGATTTTAATTATGTTCTGTCTTCTGCTGCTTTTGGTGATGATTTGTTCTCTTTTTCTTAGGCTTTGAGATGTAATTTTAAGTCAATTGTTTGTTGACTTTTTCTTATTTTAAGGAATGAACTCCATGTGATGAACTTTCCTCTTAGAACTGCTTTCAGAGCATCCAAGAGATTTCTATATGTTGTATCTGTGTTATCATTCAATACTAAAATTTTTAAAATTTCCTCCTTCATGTCTTCTGTAATCCATTGTTCATTCATTAACATATTATTTAGTTTCCAGGTGTTGTAGTAACATTTCTTATTTTATCATTGATTTCTAATTTTATTTCATTATGATCTGATTAAATGCAGGGTAGTATCTCTACCTTTTTATATTTGCTAAGAGTTGTTTTATGGCATTATATATGGTCTGTTTTAGAGAAGGATTCATATGCTGCTGAGAAGAAAGTGTACTCACTTGTTGAAGGATGAAATTTTCTGTATATGTTGTTAAGTCTAAGTTATTGATTGTATTATTGAGTTCTATAGTTTCTTTGTTCAGCTTTTTTTGTTTTTGAAGATCTATTGATGAAAGAGGTGTGTTAAAGTCACCAAAATTATTGTGTTGTGATCTATTTGACTCCTGAACTTGAGAAGAATTTGTTTGATGAATATAGATGCTCCATTGTTTTGGGGCATATATATTTATAATTGTCTTGTTGGTGTATGGTTCACTTGAGCAGAGTGTAGTGTACTTCTTTATCCCTTTTGATTAACTTTAGCTTGAAGTCTACTTTATTTGATATAAGGATAGAAACCCCTGCTTGTTTCTGCAGACCATGTGAGTGGTATGATTTTTCCCAACCCTTCACCTTCAATCTGTGAATGTCTTTTTTTATGAGATGAGTCTCTTGGAGGCAGTGTATGGTTGGGTCTTTTTTTTTTTTTAATCCAATCTGCTAGTCTATGTCTTTTGATTGGTGAGTTTAGGCCATTAACATTCAGGGTTATTATTGAGACATGGTTTGTATTCCCAGCCATTTTTGTTTATGTTTGGTATTTGTTGTGACTTGGTTTCTCCTCTGATTAGATTTTCTTTAGTGTAATCTCTCCCTTTACTGATTTTCAGTCTTATTTTTTCATTTCCTCTTCTTGGAATATTTTGCTGATGATGTTCTGTTGTTTATCATGGAAGATTTTTCTTTCATAATCAAATTTAAAACTTATTTTTGCTGGATATAATATTCTTGGTTGGCATCCATTTTCTTTCATAGCTTGGTATATGTTGTTTCACGATCTTCTGGCTTTGAGGGTCTGAGTTGAAAAATCTGCTGAGATACGATTTGGTCTCCCCCCTATGTGATCTGATTCCTCTATCTTGTGGCTTTTAAGATTCTATCCTTATCCTGTATGCTAGGAATTTTCATTATAATGTGCCTTTGTGTAGATCTGTTGTAATTTTGTACATATGGAGTCCTATAAGCCTCTTATATTTGGTTTTCCAATTCGTCCTTCATGCTTGGGAAATTTTCTGATATTATCTCATAGGAAAGATTGTGCCTTCCTCTATGCCAATAATTCTTAGATTTGGTGTTTTGATGATGTCCCATAATTCTTGAATATTCTGCTCATGGTTTCTAACTTTCTTCACTGTATGATCATCTTTATTTTCCAGATTGTATACTTTATCTTTATTATCTGATGTTCTTTCTTCCAAGTGATCAAGTCTGTAGGTTATGCTTTCTATTGAGTTTTTTATTAATTTATTGTATCCTTCATTTCAAGGATTTTTTTTTCAGAGTCTCTATCTCTCTCTTGAAGTAATCTTTTGCTACCTGTATTTACTCTCATTGTTGTAGTGATCAATCTTTACCTGTGTTTTCTCATTTAGGTCATTCTTTAATTCACAGATCATTTTATTTATGAACCTTTGAACCCCTTCTCTGATATTTCATCAACTTCGCTGTCCATGGGTTCTGTTATTATACTGTCCTGGTTTGTTTGGGGCACTTTCCTCCCTTGTTTTTTCATGTTGTCTATGTGTCTTCCTTTCTTGTAGCGTGGATCTTAGAGTTACAGTTATATCTCTTACAGAGATATTACAGTTGCTTCCCTATATTTTTGTACTAGCTGTGCAGATTGTCTGTACCTTACATTGATGTTGGGTTTCCAGACCCTGCTGGTGTCCCTCAATGGATGCTACTGCATCCTGGATTTGGGACCTGCATAAGTTGGAGTGGGTGGGTCTGGGCCGCTGGGATTGATCTCCAGTGGTAGTCTGCTAGTCGGAAGGGGCAATGTTATGCCAGAGGGTAGGCTCTATCCAGTGTCTGCCCCGTTGGGGGAGGGTTGAACCGGGCCTACTGAGAGCCTGGAACCTGAGCTTGTGTGGGCAGTCTGGGCTGGATCTTGGCTCCAGTGGTAGTCTACAATTCAATATTTAACCAATTTTTTCAATTTATTATTTGGATGGAGGTCTGGATTGCATCTACAACAGGGCTTCTGGTATGTGAACAAAATGCTAAAGAAACTATTCTGCATCTATGATGGGAATTCAAAGAAGGCTATATTTGGGCCTGAAGATTGAATAAGGATCAGTTACTAGCTAAACACGCATACAAAAAGAAGGGTGTCCTAAGTAGAACAAACAGCAAATGTAAAGATGAAGTCATGTGGCCTATCCACAGAACAGCCTTTATTTGAATGGCTTGGGAAGAAGGCAGTTTTTCAATCCTAATTATGCATCTGAACCATCTATAAAGATTAAAAAAAGAAAGAAAAACAAAATATGCCAGGATTAACTCTAGGAGATTTTGATTCAATGTTTATCTGAGGTGGGGTTCCCTGCATTATTATTTTTTTTAAATTTCCTATTTAATTCTGATGTGTAGCCAGGACTGAAAACCACTGGGGTAGGATGAGTAAGAATGAAATGACAGATGAAGTTAGTACCAGAAAGTGAAAGGACTGTAAACACAATTTAACAAACTCTCTTCCCTAACAACTTCACTATTTGGAAATATTTTCTTTTTGTCCTTTACTGCCACTACTGTTGCCTGAAAAAATTTTAATTCTCAACACTGCCTATAAAAGCAGGAATAAATATATTAAACTTACTTTAATAACTAAAAGACCTATATATTGCTTGAGGTAAATAGTGTACCTTCGATTAGGGATACCACTTACCATTCAAAGTTCTTTAAAAAATGTCCAATAAAAATACCAATTGGACAAGAACAGTTGCCAGGGATAATGGAGAATGGCTCCTATTCTGGGCAGGTGCTCCCAGTCTCTGGTCAAGAAAAAGCAGGTGCCCACCTGCAAGAGATTCTCTGTCATTCATGCAAAGCTTCTTCAGCACTTATCACCTGAACAATAATAGGGGGACCTCTTCTTCCATCTTAGCCAGTTCTACAGAGACTCTTATTCTGAGGAGGCTGGATTTTTTTTCCCCCTTTACTATCATATCACATGCCTTCCATACCTTAGCTGCTCAATATTTGTTAAATTATATTCTTGGAGGAAAGGTAAGGGACGCTGAAGTGTACCTTTAACACCATTCTAAGAATCTGTGCCTTCTTCCAATTAGAGGAACCTACTATTTAAAAGGGCAAAAAGGCGGGGAGGGGCATAGCGACCCTTGTGTAGTCAATAAAAGTGAGGGAGCTGTCATGAGGACTGGCTTGTCTCAAGAAAGGCAGAATCACCAAAAGGCAAACAAAACTACACTAACCAATCCTCCCCTAGAGGCCCATGCCTTGAACCTGGAGGGGACAAGTCCTAAGAGGTAACCTGACAGGATCCGGCCTGGGCTCCATAAACCAAGTGTCCCCGCCCCACTGCTGGCTCAGCGGGTCATCGGGAAGCGCCAGCTGCGGGGAGTTCCAGTCCGCTCAGAGGACTCGCCCGCAGCCCGGACTCCTGCCCTCCGCGCGCTAGCGGCCCCACAACCGCCATTCCCGCCGCCCGGCCCTCACAGGACCCGCCGTTCCCTCCTGGCGACCGCTCCACGGCGCCCCCGCTCCCGCCGCCCCCTCTCCGGGTCCGGAGTGCCCGCCTCGGGCCCGCTGACCCGCCTGGCTCCGCCAGAGGGTCCTCCGCGGCTGCGGCTCCTGACTGGGAACTGCTGAGCGGCGGCGGGCGCTCGGCGCGGACCGGTCCCAGGAATCCCCGGCCCCCATCCTCTGCCATCGGGTTTCCACCCGGAGCGGACGCGGAGGTTGCTGGGGCGCCAGGGCGCGGTGAGGGGCAAAGGTGCGTGGGGTCCGCGGCTTCCGGGTTTCGGGCGGACTCGGGGCGCGGGAGGGAGGCTGCGGGTCGTGGCCGAGCTGCCTGCAGACAGGCCGACAGCCGAGGTGAGGCGCGAGAAGGGGAACCGCGCTGCTGCGAGTCTGCCCGCAGGTCCCAAAGCCCTTAGTGGGAGGGAGCGGTCGGTGGAGCAGCCGGGCGGGTGCGGAGCTGCCGCCCTTGCTCTGGAGCCGAGCGCCACACAGTGGACAGGGACTCCGCGGTGACAGTCATGCCGCGTGGGAATCCGTGGTGTCCAGCAAAGACGGGTGGCCACCCTCTCACAGCTGTGGAAATGAAATTCGGCGGGAGCGGAGAGGACGAGGGGCGGCGGGAGAACAGGGTCGGGGCAAAGGGGTCACCCAAAGCGTCACCAGGGAGGGACCCTTAACCCCGCGTGGGCTGAAGGTGAGGAGTTGGGCGCCAACCAGAATAACCAGGTGGGTAGGAAGCGCCTGGGATCCAAGTGGCGGCCGCTTCCGTGATCCTTGCCCAGAAGGCACACACTGAGGGAAGTCCCTTAGCCCTCGGCTTCCATCCCACAAAACTTCGATTTTCAGGTTAAAATCTTAAACTTAAGGCCTCTCTGGGTTTCATATGAGGGGATGTGACCCAATTTAACAATTATGGAGAACCAATGGTAGAGCACGTAGATTGACACCCTGTAATTAAAAAACAGGACTTTCTAAGGCAACAGGTAATTTTCTACTGAAAAAGAATTATTGTTCTGGAAAGATGTACCCACCTGTTCACAAAAAGAATAAAAGATCACTTTGGCATGTTTCTCTCATGATTAATAGTGGTCTGTCTTTTCTGGAAGGGGTATAGGTACTATTTGGTTACTTTTTAAAATATATATATCTATGTAGATGGACACAATGACTGTATTGTTTTATTTTTATGTGGTGTTGTAGATGGAATGCCTCACACTTGCTAGGCAAGCACTCTTCCACTGAGCCACAACCCCAAGCCTATTTTGATTATTTTTTGAGATCAAGACAATTATTTTTTTAAATTTGCCACACATTTCTGTTGTAAGTGTTGTATTCTTGCGCCAATTTTTCTTTTTTCAGGTAATTTCTTTGGCACAGAAGTCTTCTTTGAAAAACTTTGTGTATTATTGAGGATGGCAGAAGCAGTTTTGATTGATCTCTTTGGTTTGAAATTGACCTGTCAGGAAAACTGCCATGAGACATTGTTGAAGACACTGAATGCCATCCACCTTGCTGCCAAGGCCAAGTTCCTTTGCATAATGGGTTGCAAGTAACATGAGGTATGAAAGAGAAGGTGAACATGATAATTGTGAACTGGAAACAAGCAATGGATTATTAGGTCTCTTGAGAGAATTTGAGACTGTTAGTAATTCCAGCATGGCTGCCTCTTTGTATATCATTAAACAAAAAATAAATGAAAAAAATCTGAACAGCATTGAGGTAATTGTACCTGCACACAGGAAAACCTTAATGAAGGCTTTTATTGATCATCTCTTCATTAGGGTTTACAATTTTGAGTTTGAAGATTTATAGGTGACTTTGAGGGATGGCCTTTTGAAACAGTCCACTGAGATAAACACAATCCAGCTCATGAACTAGAGAAATCCAGAGTGAAATAGACTCATATTTGAGAAGTCTGCCAGCACTGAAAGGAGAATTAACTATTATCACATCTCCTTTGGTCCCAGGTATATTCAGCATTCTCTGTTGTTTTTCTGTATATGTGAAAATCCAGTCTTTCTTCAGAAGTTGCTCACCTCTCCCCACCTTTTCTTTTGTTCACTTATTGTTCATTAGCATCATTTGCAATGTGTGTTATGGATGGCCTTGTGGGTCAGGGTGACAAGGGAAGACTCCTTCAAAGCCATACTAAATAAACAAATTTGTTCTAAACAAATTTAGCTTTAAGCAAATTTCCCAGCCCTTCTTTATGATGCAATTTATAACACTAGAAATCTTTGATTTAGAAGTTCTGAAACAGGAACTCATTAAAACTTTCCCAGAAGAAATTGACTATTTTTAAAATAGTCAATCTTCCTTCTTGGTTAGACAGTATTTACTGTGAGCTATATGCTGTTGGTACCAAAAGACAGGTGAGACAGAAGATACCCTTTGAAGAGCAGTAATCCCATATGGAAGGTAAACAGCAGTAGGTAATAAGAACATATGGAGGTACAAAGTGCTGTCAGAATTAGAAGCCAGATAAATAAGAGCTGGTTGAAGTGATCAGGGAGGTCTGCTGGAGAGACTGGCTTTTGTAATGCTTTGTAGTCCTTTGGAGAGCATCTTTTTAATCTTCATTACTTGTCTTCAACAGATATTTTCATACATGGATTTACTACAAGAACAGGTGGGATATCTTATATACCAACTCTTAGCTCCTTCAATCTCTTCAGTAGTTTCAAACGAAGAGATCCCAAGGTAGTTGTTCAAGAAAATCTACATAGGTGGCAAATACTGCAGGTTTTAATGTGGAAAATTTTTATCAAATAAAGATAAAATTTTGTTTCATATTTTGAACCTATTTTTAGATCATACCAGTAACTACATGGAATTTAATTAAGGTATTTCTCTTTGCCTCTGGTATTTTATCTAAAATTTTAGTAGTAGTTTCCTTAGATTTATATATCATAGCCTAAAGATCAATTTTATGAAATGTATAAATCTCATATTTACATAAATCTCATATTTGGATTTTTTTTTATCTAGAGCTCTTCAATTCTAAAAGTATGGTTAATACTTCATATAGTAACACTGTCCTTTTTGATGTAGAAGAAAGATTCCTGAATGGTAAGAAAGAAAAGCCATTATTTTCTAAACACTAGCGTCATAATTAAGGTATAATATCTTGTTCCTTACAAAATTCTAGCTTTATTTGCGTCTAGGAAAAATAAATGCAATATTAATTTGATAATTAATTTTAATTTCTTATTAAAATGTTAAATTTCTACTTTTTGGAAGACTAGTACCCATTTCAAGTATGAGGTATTCATCATGAGCTTTATTGAACTCTTAAGTGTTAAGACCTAGATTCCTCTGAATAAAAAATGCAGAGATATTGCATGTAGTGTTTTGTATTGAAATGATAGACCTATTGAATTCTAGTAATTTAAGCAGGTTACATAATTTTGCACTGAAATAAGTACTTTCAGAAAAGCTTATGTTATGAGAAACCCCATTTTCAAAATCTTTTTATCATGTATCTTTGATATTAGACTGATCATGCCAATGAAGTGTGAATTATGGGAAGGGAGGAGCCTGGATCTTTTAATGGAATAACCTTGAACCAGAGAGGAGTCACAATAGCAGCTCTTGGTGCTGATTGCATACCTGTAGTTTTCGCAGATCCTGTCAAAAAAGCATGTGGGGTTTCTCACTCTGGTAAATATACTTAAGCATTGAGGATTTTCCTAAATTTTTAGTAGAGAAAGAAAATGAATTTTTCTAGTGGGCATGACAGTTAATTATACTACTTTGTGATCAATGTAATGATAAGGTGGGGCCTGCATACTCTTATTATAGGAGCAGATAAAGGGAATATATAAGTCAAATGATATGAATTAGAGTAGAATTCCCAAAGGAGATGGTCCCTAGGTAGATTCCTGAGGAGTCTTTAGGGTTTGGTCCAGTGTCAGTGTTTGTAAGCAAGGATATTATTAACATTAGGGGGTAAGATAATTCTACTGTGACCTTGAAAGTATCTTTGGCCCTTGCAATTCTTAATGCCAGTAGCACCCCCAGTCATTGCAATAATCAAACAGCAACCCTCCATGCTTGTCTAAGTACTGCCTAGGGACATGGTGTTGCCTCTGTTTGGGAACCCTTGGTATTCAGGCACCAGGGAGTAGGAATGTCAGGCATGGTGTACAAAGGAATTCACACAGATGCAGCAGCCCATGTAAAAGTAGGGAGTTTAAAAAAGGAAGACATGTTTGCAAACTGCATTTAGTTTTAATGACTACATGTGTTTAACTATAACTGTTGCCAAAGAGCACAGATGTAATTTAAGATGCTATACTAAGGTTATAGATTTTTTTTTTGTGCGTGAAGGTATTTGAAAATAATATTTAGGTTATCCTGTGGTTATGATTCTATGTAAAATGAGAACTGATGTTTTGAATTCCTTATTACTTGTAAATCTGTGACTACATTGATATTAGTCTATAGAGAAGAAAGTGACATTTTTCTTCTGACCTAGCTAAATTAATGGAATTGGTTGAGAAGTCAGGTTTATCATATGACATTGTCAAAAGTTGTTTAAGTTTTGAATCTCAGTTCTTGGTTTTAAAAAGGAAATATTAACTAATAATATTTTGAAATGTTTAGTTTTAAGATCTCTAAGACAAAGCAGTCAAAATGAAGTTATAAAAGTGCACTTTCACGTTATACTTAAATTAACCTTGAAATAGCATACAGTTGGATGCGTTACTTATTATTTTATCAGCTCTCAGAAAGTATAAAATTCTTCTATATGATTAATTTAATAAAAATTCCTCAGTCAGATGAATATATTTGCCTATGCATGTCCTTCAGGAAAGAAACAAATAGGGGATGAATACATTATAGGTGTGTGAATAATTAATCAAGGCAGAGAGATGCTCTTGTCCACATAAAAGTCTTGACAATATCTCTTTTTAGCTCAGAATGCTTTTTTCTAGTTACTTTCTTTTGAAATAACTGCTTTTAATTTCAGAGGTAGCTCAAAATCATCATGTTAAAAATGCAATATGTTTTTCCTACATTTCCTTCTTTACCACATTGTTTTTTCTATTTTGGCTACTAATATCCCATCCACTTACTTACCTAGAATCTGATATTTCATTCTGTTCTTCCCATAACCACATATCCAGTGAGTTCCCAGCAGAAGTTTAATTTATCATCTAAATATTTGTGGCTTTCATCATCTTCTTCCTTTATCTGGAAATATTAGTCTCTTCTCCTGAGTGCTTAGTTTTAGAAGCATATACATATGGAGTGCTGAAGGAGGGAGTAAGGGGGCTCCTCACTGTCCAGCTTCATCAGCTGAATCTAACTCCCAATATAGGGAACAAAGGAAAAAAGCAACAGTGTTTGGTTTTTGTCTTCCAGAAGTAGATGAAAGCAGGAGCGAAGGAAATGGTTTAATCTTAGAATTCCACAGGATCCAATAAAGAGGAAGGGAAGTTTGTAAAAGGGAAAGTTAATGGAAGTAGACTTGTTTTGTGTGTAGAAAGTGAGGTAGAAATGAAAACTACAAAATACTGCTGAAAGAAATGAAAGAAGAAACAAACAAATGGTAAGAAAATCCCATATTCATGGATTGAAGGAGTTAATATTGATGTCAATATTACCTAAAGTGGTCTACAGATTTATGCAATCCCTGTAAAATCCCAAAGGTATTTTTTTAAATAAATAAATCCATCCCAAAATTTCACTGGAATCTCAAAGGGATTCTGACAGTTATAACAATCCCAGGGGGTTGGTGGGGGGAGGAACAATGTTGAGTGACTCACAGCTCCAAAAACACTATGGTAATTCCTCAAAATTTCAAAATAAAATTGCCATATGATTTATCAACTATATATCTGAATGTACATTTTAAAAAATTGAAAGCAGAATCTTAAGACATATCCCGCCCCATGTTCATAGCAGCATTATTCATAATGCCTAAGAGGTGGAAGCAAACTAAATATCCAGTGATAGGTGAATAAATGAACAAATTGTGGTATACCATAATGGAATATTATTTAGCCTTAAAAAGGTAGGAAATTCTGACACAATACATCATGGGTGAGCCTTGACACGGTTATGCTAAATAAAATAAACCACTCCCCAAAAGATAAAAACTATGTGATTTCAGTTATAGGAATATCTAGAGTAATAAAATTTGTAGAAACAAAGAAGAATTGTGATGCCACAGACTGAGGGAAGGGAGAAATTAGTTATTAAATGGATGTAGAGATTCAGATTTGCAGAATGAAAAAATTCTGCATGAGATTGGTAAATATACTTAATACTACTGAATTGTACACTTAAAATGGTAAATTTTATATGTTTCTTACCACAATTAATAATTTGTAAAGAGAGAAGACTAAGATGGTATAAATGAAGCTTATAGAACAGTTTTTAAAGGAAGAGGACAGTGACTTCTATTAAATAACTATTCTGTGTCAAGTATTTTGTAAAAGTACATCACACTTTGGAAAAAGTACCATGTGTAATAATTATGTGAATCAGAAGCTGAATCTATTCATTTTTAACAGACACAAATTGAGTTGAAATTTTATGTTTTAATCTTCCTTATCTCTTTTTCTTCCTATTTTCCAGGCCTGAGAGGTACTTTATTAGGTTTGCTATGGCTACAGTGAATGCTATGATAACAGAATATGGCTGTAGTTTAGAAGACATTATTGTTGTACTGGGACCTTCAGTAGGACCTTGCTGTTTTACTCTTCCCAGGGAATCAGCAAATGCATTTCATAATCTTCATCCTGAATGCCTGTGACTTTTTAACTCACCCAGACCCCATATTGACATCCCTAAAGCCACCAGGTATGTTTGATTTTCACTGTGGAACTTCAAGTTTGATTATTGTTCATTGCTTCTGAAATGAAAATTATTTTAGAGACCAGTTGCTAACTCCAAGAAGAAGGTGGCAGATATACCCTGCAATATACACTACACAAAAACTCATTTTAAATATAAAATCTATTCTCAACATGTGCAAATGACATAAAATTTCTTGCCTGGTATCTCTCATTGATTTGAAAGTGAAGGAAGAAGCAGTTGGCCTTGAAAAAGATTCAGTTTCTACTTAACTAGCATTTACTTGACATTACAGTCATTCCTTGGGTAAACTCTCTAGAATATAAAAACATTTGGAAAGCTAATATTTTAAAATTGTTCATATTTTCTAATTAATTGGAAGGATATATGTCTTCAAAAAATATTAGGTAACATAAATATAAAGTCACTTTTCTTTTTTGTGGTCTCATGCATCTTGAATTTAAAAAATTTTGCTTTTAATATCTATTGAAAACTATTTGTTATTTCTACAAAGGAAAATTGATAGCTGATTTGAATTGTGTTCCTATTCTAGTCAGTAAAAACCTTACTCATTTAATGCCTAAGTATAAAGAATTGGAATTGATTCTTGATTTGACTTGTCAAATAATATCACTAATTTTCATTCATATTTCAAGTGTTTTAGAGAAGCAAGTTTTCAGTGAAAAATATGACTAATTAAGAGGAAAGAAGACCAGACCGTTAGATGACTAAAAAGCACACTCTGTCTAAGCCAAATGAATCTTGGTTAAAAATACTCTTGTAGTTTGAAAAATTTCTTCTTAAATAAGCCCTTGATTTTGATTATAAAATTCTGTAACTAGATTATGTCTACAGGACAGTATGGAAGTTCATACAGTTCATTCATAAACCTAGGTGATAAAAATCTACCATTTCTTAGCTATTCCTTGTTGTGAACATAAGTAACAATTTGCATTATTCCTACCAGATTTTTTATAGAACTCTTTTACATCGTTGTACATACTGTTTTCATATGTCTTTGGCATTTGGTAAAATAAATGCTTGCTCTCTTTTGAAAAATCTTTATCTTAAGGATTCTTCTAGAACAAGGAGGAATTCTTCCACAGAATATTCACGACCTGAACCAGAATCTCAACCTTTGTACATCTTGCCATCCTGACAAATTTTTCTCCCATGTCCGAGATGGCCTTAATTTTGGCACACAGATTGGCTTCATATCAATTAGAGAATGAGGTACTTACTGGGTTCTCCCTTCCCTCTCCAGTCTCTCTTGCCTCTTTCTCTGACCCCCTCTCTTTTTCCTTCTTTCTTTTCCTCTCTTCTTCTTCCTCTGTCAACCTTTTTCTCCCCTTATTTAAAAAAATAATTAAGTATACATAATTTTGCCCTTTTATTCCTATAAAAAGAATTGGTTTTTCTTTTATTGAGACCATAGGTAGTAGAAAAGTTCATTTTCAGTAACATATTCTATTATAAAAATAAGCCATTCCTTTTCCTAGTTAGTGAATAATCAGGCAGGTTTATATTAAAAGAACTAAAATAAATTGATATAGTTTTTAAGAAATCCTGTAAGTTCTTTGTGTTTACTATATACTTGATATCTGTACATTTCTATCATCATCTTTATGCCTTTTTTAAAAAAATTGTTGAAATGACATCTTTGCATAAAGATCTAAATTCTAGAATTAAAAAAAATACACAGTATACAAATTAGATTAGTTTTCAGCTAGATTTCCAACTGCTATCTATAGTAGAGTTGATCAGATTTTTCTTTAGAGGGCCAGATAATAAATACTTTGTGTTTTGTGTGATATTCATTCTCTGTCTCAATTACTCACCTTTGCCAATATGGAGCAGAATCATACTCTAACAGAACAGAAGTGAGTGTGTTTGTGTGCCAATTAAACTTTTTTAAAAAAACAAAAAACAGGTGAGGAGCCACATTTTGCCCACAGGATATAGTTTGCGGACACCTCACACATATTAATAGAGCAAGGTTGAAGGAAATTTTATTATAATAGGATTTATTCGATTTTTTTAAGGGTTACACAAAAATATTTCATGATATTGATTTAACACTGCCCCTTCAGCATATATGCAATTTCTCTAAGGTTACTTTTCATTGAAGTAATATTATGTTTAGACTTTACAACATATTTAGCTTTTTAATATGCAAAAAGTTCGTAGGCATTATGACTCTTACCTTGGTATTCTAACAGTGCTAGTAAAGGTCTTATATTTTGTTTCTGCGTATTTTGCAGACATTTGACTGGATTTTTGAATAACTTCCCTGTGTCGTTCCAAACTGACTGCAAGAGAGAAATTTAGCTGGTTGATTTATGTAAAACCAAGAAGATTACAATGGATAATTCATCTTTAGGGTACATTTTTCCTATTATTATCAAAGCCAAATGATTTTCATTTAACTCTAATGCTAACTGCAGTGACTGGGGAAGCTGAGACAGGAGGAGCACAAGTTAAAAGTCAGCCTCAGCAATTATGTGAGGCCTTTAGCAACTCAGTGAGACCCTGTCTCAAAATGAAAAATAAAAAAGCCTGGGGATATAGTTCAGTGGTAAAGCACCTCAGGTTCAATCCTCAGTACAAGAAAGAAAGACATTATAATGATAACTGACAAAGTAATCAATATGATGTTTTACAGATGAGAATGATTCTTTGGTGTAGCCTATTGAAATGAGGAATAGGTCTGCTCAGTTTAGTATTTAGTGGATACTCTCTTTGTCAGATATTGTGCTACCAAAGTGCATCAAAATGAGTAAGAGTTTTCCCTTTGGTCCTACTGCAGGAGAGGAGATGAACACTTTCTGTAACTAAAATGTACTTTTAATAACAGAAGGAAGGGTATGAGAGAAGCCAAGACACAGACAGTATTACAGAGAAAATGACATATGAATAGACCCAAAATGAAGAACAACCCTAATAGAAACAGGGAACACCATAATCCAGGGCATTTAGTTTATAACATGTTCTAGAGAGAGAACAGTTTGGACTGAGTTAGGAGTGGAAAACAGGTTTGAAATAGATTAGCAGGGTCCCAAATGCCATGTCGAAGAGTTTGGACTTTATTTTCCAGATAGGATGTGAGCATCAAAAGTAGAGGAGTGTTTTAATTACCTTGTCATCCATTCACAGGACGGATTCAAATTTTGAGAGACTCAAACCAGAGAGATTAGGTAAGAGGCAGTGAAGATATTTCAAAAAAAGAAACAACTAAGCCCCAATGAAGACGGTAGAAGTTAAAATGGGAGTAGATGCATTAGAGAGACACTTCACAGATGGAATCAATAGATTATGTGAGTAGATCATGGAAATGAGAAGGGAGGAAGAGTGGAGAACTGATGACTCTACAATTTTTGTTCCGCTAACTACCGTGAGTAGTAACTACCATGAGTGGTAACAAAGGAAGGGAGGAGGTTTTGGAGAAGGGAGAAAGGTAGTGAGTTTCACTTCAAACAGAATGAAGACCATGCAGATGGAAATATTTTGAAGGTAACTTGAGACAAACACATGGATTTAGAGTTGGCTATGCCAAGATGATGCCTGAATCTGTTGGAGCAAGTTGATCATCTAAGAAAAAAATAGGGTGAGCAAAAAAGAGGTGCAAGGATGGAACCTCATATAACACCTGCATTTGAAGAACAAGAAGCTGAGCCAGTTACAAAAAATAATTATAGAAAATAGGGTTTTGCTGTTTTGAAGGAGCCAACATAGTTATGAGAGGTGCTCAAAAAGAAATCTTCGGGTGTAAAATAAAGCAAAAGCTGAGAAGAAAAATTAATGGCTTGGCTATATTGAAGCTGTTCTGCAGGCAGTGGTGGCCAGGTCAGATGTTGGTGCATTGAGGAAGAGGAGGCATAGGTGTCCATTCTTTGACAGTATTTGCTTGAGAAGAGAAAAAGCTAGGAGCTACTATCTTGAAGAAATATATATATACATACATACATACATACACACACATTTTTGGTTGAGTTTAAATTTTGGGTTGAGCTAAAGAGAAATGTTAAGCTTCATTTAATTTGGGGAAATATTTTAAATGTAAATTGTCATGTTGCCTCTTAAAAGATTTTGCAAATTTCATGCATGTATTTCTTACATGTATATAATGTATTATAATAACAGCAGATATCTTTTTTTTTTGTTTTGTTTTTTTGGTATTGGGGATTGAACTCAGGGGCTTAGTGCCTTGCTTTTGCTGTGTCTGGCTTTGAACTCAAGATTCTCCTGCCTCAACCTCCTAAACCACTGGGATTAAAGGCATGCACCACCACACCTAGCTCAGATAGCATTTTTTAATACATACAAAGGACTTTCCTATTTATTACCTCATTTTGCCTTTATAGATACTATGAAATACATAGGTGTTTGCCCTTTTTTTTTCAGATGGGAAACTACACTCAGCTGGAGTTCAAAATCATGTAATTTATTTGTTAAATTTTGAGACAGGGTCTCACTAGGTTGCTTAGGGCCTCACTAAGTAGCTGAGGCTGTCCTTGAGGCTGTCCTTTGGACCCTCTTCCTCAGCCTCCTGAGCCACTGGAATTACAGGGGTGTGTGCTTCCCCTAAGATAAGTTTTGAACACATATTTTTGTGTCTCCAGATCTCCATTCAGATTTTATAGTTAATTAAAGATATCTAAATTTTATATTCAACTTTCTGTTAATATCATTTATTCATACATTCAGTCAAAATTTTTTGAGGTACTACTAGGATAGGTTAAAAACATATAGTTGCAACCCCCAAGATGTTTCATATAGTGAAAACTGGTGGTCAGTAGACCAGTAGTTTCAATACTGTGTTTGAAGGTTGCCACAACTGGATACCTTGTTTTATTTAATTTTTCTGTGCATTCGATAGCCCAGTGTGAAGTTCAAAAAAGTACCTTATTTCTTACCAATTCAGGGAAGTCATTGAACACAAAGCACGGGATAGAAATTTCAAACTCATGTAAAATATTCTTTTGTTTAATAGTAACAATGTAGATCAAGGAAAAATTTTACTGTTTGAGAAAGGTTGATAATTTTCCAATTCTTCCCTGTGTGTTATTTTATTTGACATTTATAATTTCAGAGTATTAGGCAGTATGAGCCACATTTCATTATGTATGACAACATTCAAAACACAAAATTATTTTTATTATCTGTTATTTTGGATTATCTGTGCCAAATTGTGTTCTTATTTTTACTGAGTGAGAGGAATTGATTGAGCAACTCAGAGAACTACTAGGTTATTAAATAATCATATCTAAAGACCCTGTAAATCTCAAGCATAGATGTATAGGTTTCTGGGACTTTTAGGGTAGCAAAACAATGGTTATTTCTAGTAAATTTTGTTTTTAATTTAAGCACTGCTACTAACTGCACATAGGTGATTTTGGTTGCCATCTTATTAGTAAGAAGAATTAAATTGGTAAATAGAATGAATTCATGGCATGACTTTTATGGAAGTACTAATCATCAGACTGAATTTTAATAGGTCACGACCTTGTCTTCTTTATCTAATTGTAATTTCAAATTGTGTTGAATTGCATAATGGCTGTACTTTAGTGCTTTATAAAGCAAAGAGAGGGCTTGAGCACTAGGTGGCGAATTTCTATGAGCATCTCTGCTGTTTCTTTGCATGAAATTGAACAAATCTTATTTAACCTTTAATTTTCTTGTGGGAAAAAAAAGGAAGAGGATAGTATTTAAAATGACTGAGTATATTGTTCTTACTTTAAGCACAACATATTTTACTTGAAGCTGATAAAAGCATTTAGGTACCTTTAATCTTCTGCACAACTTTTAGTAACAACTTTTATGTGAGTTGATATTTTGGGGGAATTCAGAAGCTTATACTGTGTTACAAAACAAAAACAGAAACTAATGATGAATTAAAAATCTGGACTATAAGATTTACATTATTTTAATCTCAGAGTGGATTTCAAATGTTTTCACTTTATCCTAAATTTATATGTAAAAGTTTTTTTTTTTTTTTTTTTAGTTGTAGATGGACGCAAACCCCTATTTTGTTTATTTGCTTTCATGTGGTGCTGAGGTTCCTACCCAGCACCCAACCCCAGCCCCCTAAATTTATATTTATAATGTATCCATCTTAATTTTTGTGAACTCTTAGAGAATAATACCAATCTATGGAATCCCAGAACTTTTAATGAAACATTGTTCAGTTATCTGTGTTTTTTTTTTTTTTTTTTTTTTTTTTTTTTTTTTTTGTGTGTGTGTGTGTGTTATGCATGGGTCTCTATGTTTGAAATACAAACAAGAAATGTACATGTGTTAGGTGTGGTGTATAGCCTCATTGCTGTACCCAATGTCATATGCACAAACACATTAGCTGTAGTGAAATCATAGATTTTGCTATATTTTTTAAAAAAATAAATTGTGCAGAAAAAAATGGGAAGCATGACGAGTATGCTTATTGGATGTGTTTATGGTAACCTGGTCTAGGGCACATACATTTACATTATAGACAGTGTTTTTAAACTTTGCTTGTGATTTCAAGAATGAGACAGCTGCTGTAAGCAGTGCATTGTTCTACACTAGGTCATTGCTTAATGAAGGAAAAAGAAATCTGCAAGTACAGCTTTTTCCAGATTGACACATTTAGTTTGAACTCACAGTGATTACATGTCTACTGTGTTGAGACAGTTTTTTCATACTTTATTTAGATGCATTTTCTTTGCAGAGAAAGAAGTGCTTACATCACATTACCTGTGGCTTGTGCCAGATGCCTGAGGTGAACCATGTCCTTTGTATATGAGGAACAGGCACATTTGTTTCATCAAATTCTCAGAAGGCTGGAGTGTCCAGTTACCACATTTTATTAAATGATTAAATTTTCCATGAGTCTCTATAGCTTAAAATACCACATTTCCTTTTCAACCAGCCACTCCCTGGCCCAGACACACACCAAATGTGAGAAATATTTGTAGAAAATAGATTTGCTGATGGTGGCAATGGAGTTTATAATAGCCTTTATTTTCTTAATTAAAATTTTGCATCATACATTGCTTTAGTTATAGCTTACCATGCTTTCCTGAATCACATACTTTAAGGTTGTGTTTCCTCATCTCCATCACCTTGTTTTCATCCTTGATATTTCATAGTCACAGGTAACTTCATTCTTTTTCTATTTTTAAGCACATATCCACTCTTGGCTATGTTGCTTTTATGGCCCCTTAAATACAACATCCTCCAAACTTAACTCTATCTCACTGAAACCTGCTTCTCTCTGGTGCTCTATGTTATCTTAGAGAATTCAACCATTATTCATTTTGTTGTCCAGCCTGAATATCTCCTGTTCCTTTCCCCTTCCTTTCCCACACTACTGACTCAGTATGTCTACCATCTGTTCCTATGCTTCTGTTTCAACCACCAGACATTCAGGTCATCATCGCTCACCTGTGTCACTAGATAAGCCTTTTTTTTTTTTCTAATTGCATCTCACCCTGCCATTATTGATTATTTTGAAATCCAAATATCTCCCCAGAATGTTTTTCTAAATTACTTCATGGTTTTCCCACCACCTCCAAAATGAACATGCTGACTAAAATGTGCAAATGTAGTCATGAGCTCACCCTTGCTTACTTCTTCACTTTGCACTCCCTTTTCTACACCATCTACTCTAGTCATTCTGTACTTTCCCAATTCCTAGAATATGGGCCAGTAAGCCAGGTCAGGCCATAGAGGTTGGTTTGCATTCAAGACCATCTAGAAATAAAGACTTTGTTCAAGATTCCTTTCACTTAGTCTTTCTACTAAATTAGCATCTTAATAGCAATGACATGTATATACAATGTAAACGTGTAAGGGAATGAACACAATGTGTGTCCCTAGTTTCTTACAGAGGTATGGCCAACATTCAGTTGTCAATATATTATACGAATGGGCTGGGGCTGAGGCTTAGTGGCAGAGCACTTGTCTCGCATCTGTGAGGCACAGGATTTGATCCTCAGCACCACATACAAATAAACAAATAAAATAATGGCATTCTGCTCATCTACAACTACAAAAAAATTTTTTTAAAAAAAATATATAGTATATGCACATCTCCTGCAAATGCCATGAATCATTGTTCTTTATGGTTGAATAAAACACCATTGTATGTATGCCACATTTTCTTTATCCATTCATCCATTGATGGACATCTAGCTTGGTTCTATGGCTTGGCTATTGTGAATTGTGATGGTATAAACATGGGTATCCATGTATTGCTATAGTATGCTGACTTTAATTCTCAGGATAAATTCCAAGGAGTGTTATAGCTGGGTCATATGGTGGTTCCTTTTCTACTTTTGTGGAACCTCCTTACTGATTTCCAAGGTGGTTGTACTACTTTACAATTACACCAATAGAGGAAAAGTCTTCTTTTTCTCAACATCCTCTCCAACACTTATTGTTCTCTGTATTCTTGATGATTGCCATTGTGATGGGTGTAAGATGAAATCTCAGTGTCAGTTTGTATTTCTCTAATAACTAATGATGTTGAACATTTATTTATTTATTTATTTATTTATTAGTCATTTGTATGTCTTCTTTAAAGATGTGTCTGTTTAATTCATTTGTTCATTTATTAATTGGGTTTTTTCTTTTGGGTGTTAAGTTTTTATATATACATATTCTAGGTATTAATCCTGTATCAGAAGAGTGCTAGCAAAGATTTTCTCCCATTCTGTACATTCTCTCTTCACATTCCTAATTGTTTCCTTTTCTGTACAGAAGGCTTTTCATTTGATGCTGTCCTATTTATTAGCACTTGACATTATTTCCTGAGCTTTAGCCGTCTGAGAAAGTCATTCCCTATGCCTGCGTGTTGGATATTGACCCTGTTTTCTTCTAGGAGTTGCAAAGTTTCTGGTTTGATTCCTAGGTCTTTGATTCATTTTGAGTTTATTTTTGTGCAGGTGAGAGATAAGGATCTAGTTTTATTCTTCCTCATATGGATAACCAGTTTTCACAGTACCATTTGTTTAAAAAGCTCTCTTTTCTCCAATGTATGTTTTTGGCACCTTTGTCAAGGATCAGATGGCTGTAGATGTGTGTGTTTGTCTCTGTGTCTTCTGTTCATTACAATTAGTGTGTGTCTGTTTTTATGCCAGTACCATGCAGTTTTTTGTTACTATAGCTCTGTAGTGTAATTTGAACTCAGGTACTGTGATGCCTCTGTCCTGTGAACTCATAGTATCCCTGTAGATTCCCAGCATCTCACAGAAATGGGGGAAACATACAATAGCAAAAACCAAAGCCAACAATGTACAGCATCAAAATAAATGCCTCTTGCCTATTATGACACCTACAACACTATTTACCACAAAAACAGGAAAGATGAGTCAGCAATTGCCAACAGCAAAAACAATAAATAGCCATGAACTACATGTGGTATCACAGTAAATAGTAGGTGTTGAGTATATCATCCACAGTACTAATAATTGCAACAACATGAATGATGGGGGCAATAATTATATAAACCAGATAGTTCTAAGAGATTGTGAAACTACAGTTCATTAAAAAAAAAAGTAACAGGAAAGAAAAAGAAAGTTTAGGATGTTTGCAATGTGAAGAGAATACAGAAGAGATGGAGCAAGTGATGGGTAAAAAGTAGGAGGAGAAAAAATGAGAGAAAATGAACAAGAGAATTTGGCTATTAATTGGGAGAAGGAGAGAGAAAAACAAGAGAATCAAACAAAAGAAAATATACAAAAACTATCAAGAGACAACATGACAAAAAATAACTATTGTTAAAAAGGATAGAGAAATTGTCCACAAACTGATCAGCACAGCAGGAAAACACACACACACACAAAAAAAAAAAAAAAGAAAAAGAAAAATGAAAGAATTGTTTATACTGAAGTAGTCAAAACTGTCAACATGGACAAATGGTTACTGCCTCTACCTGACTGTTCTATTTTTTCTTGGACTATGTTGAAAGAGGGAGAGAGTAAGAGAGCACACACCCCAAGGGCTCATTAAACCCTTCCTCTTTTTGTGTTGCTCACTGAGCTGCCAATAGGAGTGGCCTAAGCGTGAAGTTGGTTGAAATAGTTCTCAGCTTCTATTCTCACCAGTATAAGGTAGGATGGAATGGGAAGTACTGTTGATTGGAGTTTTGTCTGCACAGACCAGATCAGTGCACTCCAAGATGAGACTTCTGCAGAGTTCTGGGAGGGAAGTTTTGGGGATGCGGTTTAGGTCTAATCAGACCTAGGGGCTTTGTTGGTTGGTAACTGTTGTGGGGAGATTTGATCAACATACCCCAAGGGCCTAGCAGATACCAATTCCTGCTGGGAGTATGGATCTCAGGTGTTTCCCAAGAATTGTATTGGTGGGATATGGGAGCCCATCCTCCACAGGTCTCGCACACCCTGCCACCCCAAAATACTACCTTCCCAGGCTTAGTCCCTGAGTGTATCAGCACCCATCTGTTCAGTTTCCTTGACCCTCTTCAGCTGGTCATGTGATCTGCCAGACTCAAAGGGAAGGCTGGTTGCATTCTCTTCTGTATTTCTGACTTGAATCCCCTGGATACATTCTTCTCTTTGCCCATGCCACTCACTTTCTGCTAGATACAGCCTATGCCACATGGTAGGGGCTTGCTGGGATAATATGGCATCATTTTCTCTGGTCTCCCAGGTTTCTACAGCAGCCAGATGCAGTGTAGCCCAAGAAGGCTCTGGCCTCAGCTTTCTCTCTACTTTCCAGACACTGGTTTGATAAGCAGCCTCTGGATCAGCTAAGTTCAGGCTGCTTTACTGATCCACAGTTTTTTGTGTGTGCCAAATGTGTCCACTGTGTTTGTCTTTGTATTACTCCTCCTCTGTGAAGTGAACCAGCTGCAGCCTACTTGGCTCCAATGTACTCCTTCTTGTTCTTTGTTCAATGCACCCAAATTTCTGAGTCTCTAAGGGACTCTTCCCGACATTGGATTAATATCCTCTTTCACCCACTTTGCACTGAAGTAATACTCCCACTGCTTGAATCCTGAGCTATGAACCAACTGGAAATTCAGTTTTCCTCTAATCTGCCATCTTGAGTCCTCACTCTCTTGAAGAATTCACAACCACCCTTTAAGAGTCAGATCAGAGGTGGAGATTTAACACAATGGTAGAGTGCTTGCCTAGAATGTGTAAGGCCTGGGTTCATTCTCCAGTACAAAAAAATAAAAAATAAAAAAAATAAAAATTCAGATCAGAGATCACCTCTACCAGAACATTTTCTTTGGCTGTTTGCCTCATTATTATCCATTCTGAGCATCAGTTTTTAGAGTTCCTAATGAGCTGATTTGTAAATGTTGTTCTGTTTGCCATCTACTACTAAATATAACCTTCATAGAGTTAAGGACCATGTCTTAATTTTCTTCATATTTTTATGAACTAGCAAAGATTTTCAAATTGCAATCATTTTAGCTCTATGGAAGAAAAAAGGAAGAAGGGAGGGGAAAGAATCCTTTAATGATGTAGTGTAAGGTCTGGAATGGTAAAATAAACAAAGAAACTTTATTTTGGAGTATGTGTACTTTATCAGTTTTCACCAGGTACTATCATATTCTCAATGATTAGGTAAATTTATTCCAATCATAGGGAAAAATTAAGGTCACTCTCAGGAAAGAATACTCTTAATGAAGGTCTGTTTTAGGATATTCAGCCATGTTACTTTATTTATCCTTAGACATTTTTATTTTTTTATATATCCTTAGACATTTTTATATCCTTATACCAATATAAACTTTAACAGACTACTTTAAGGTACATGCTCTCTATAGAATCCTGTATGTTAATAACCAATATTAATTTTTATAGAATTATATTTCTTTTCACTCCTTTTTATAATATATTTTGAGTGTTTATATTATATTACACCCTGACCTTAGCACTTACTCATTTATATGGCTTTAATGAAATGAATACAAACTATTTAAGCATATCTGTAGGAGAGTGCCCAGAGAGAAAACAAACATGTAGGTCTTTTCCATGAAAAATTCTGCCTTTTCATTAATTTCTCTTGATATTTGAGGGTAATGTAGGGATGTATCTGTACACTTTTTGGTAGACTATTTTTAGAGTCATTCCTTACTTTGGCTGCACGATAGAATCATCTAGTAAACTTTAGAAATTCTGATGTCTAATTAAATCAGAATCTGGGGTAGGATAAGCATCAATGGTTTTTAAAAGTTATTAGATAATTTTAATGTGTGCCAATTTTGAGGACCACTGTTAACCAGGTGCTTTTATATTTTTAATATTTAGTTGAATTTATTTAAATAATAATAATATGTTAAAAGAACTCCAAACAAAGAATGCTTCCAAAGGAGATCTATTTTAAGGCATTTGGTCATGTTTCTTTACCTATCACTAAACTGTTTCTAATTTGTGGTAAAATTTTGAATATTAACAAGTCTAATCTAATCTCAATTTAAAGCTTTTCTCCTTCCCAGGTGGGACTGGAATAAGGCATAATATGTTTGTTTTCCATATGATGCCAATGTTTTCTACTCATAGATGCCAGAGTTTTGATATCAGGGAAAGATAAGAGTTAGGCTGGGTTAATGGGAGGCCTCCCCAATTATGTTCTTCACACACATGTTCAGACAAGGTGTTCAGCTAACCATTCTCGGCCCCTCTCAGCTCTTACTTTGATAGAGCACTTTACACAGCCTCTTTCTATAGTCTTGGGCAAATTCTTTCAAAGATAGTTTTAGCCTAGCTAAGGTTCCTGAGCCTGCAGGAAAGCTGACTTTTTGGCCCCCAAGAAATTCTGGATGTGCAGACTATTCTTCATGTATAGCCCTCTTACTTTTCTTTGTTACTACAGAGAGCTCTAACCATTAGCCAACCTCTTACTTTAGACTTAAAACAGGGAAGAGTAAACATAGGTCACACTTCAGACATGGGAAGCATGGGTCAAGTTTAGCAAAGTTTCTTCAATTGATTTAGTTCCCTTTTGTCACCTGTCTCTGCTGAGGGTGGAGAGTGTGGATTCTTTTGAGGACAAAGGAAAATGCACAAGACCTTGATAATACTCTTTAAGAAAAGCCCTACCAACTTCCCCCATCCCAAGCCTTAATCTCTGCAGGTAGAGGATGCTTTAGAGGTCTCAGGTGATATTTGGGGACCTGCCTCTTAGCAAATTCTTTTTATGCCTGTTTGTTTGTTTGTTTGTTTATAGAGTGTGGAGTTGTTGCTCTCAGTTTTGGCCCCTCAAAAAGAGCTGCACAGTTGGAAAACATTTTCCCATTACATTTTGTTAACTTTATAGAAAATCACATCTTTTCTTTTCCAACCTAGATAAAGTTTTGTAAAAAGATTTATATGAAGTGAATCTGTACCAGCTTTATCTTTTCTCCTCCTTCCCCTTTTAGTCATATTATTTTATTTGTATACATTTAAATGCATAACCTTCTACAGAGTACCTCTATTTAAACACTATGAAGAAAATTTGGCCTTGATAATACTCAGTGGTTAATTGCAGATCTTACTCATCTGAAGGTCTAAGTGGTCATTATTTTCTTCCTGACTTTACACTTCCTTCCAAAGCTATGGTCTTGGGAATATAATTGGAACATTATATCCTCCAGGTTTCAGTTGTTAAAATTTTTGTTGTATTCTTCACTTTCCATGTTGTAAGTTCTTAGTTTCTCATTGCTAATGTGAGTTTTGTGCTTGATCTTGAAACTGTAGACTCTTCAACCTGCCAGCAAAGGAAATAAAAGAAATCACAGGATGAAAGGAAAATTCCATCTCCTCCTCTAGATGCATAAAAAGAAATGATTCTGGGTTGTAAAACTATCCTTTCAAAATCTGTTTCTATCAAATAACCTCCCTGTAAAGGCACCCAGATTCTGTAATTGTTAGTACATTTTGTGACAGTACCCTTGATCTCATAAAAGTACATTTTGTGACAGTACTCTATAATTCTCGCTGGTTTTCTTCCTGGGAGATCTTCCTGATCTGTGATCATAGAAGCAGTCTTGAATCATCACTTCAGAACTCCTTCTATGAAATTCAAACAGATCAACAAGATAGCTGACTAAAAACACGGATAGCATCTTCAAGAAAAGTTTGTGACTTGAAATCCCTCCAAATCCCAGTCTATGGGTGGATGTGACCAAATTACCAAAAAGAGCAGGACTTAAACAAGATGAAGATGAACAGCAGTATTGCAAGTGTTGCTGAAAGTAACAGTTTAAGGAAACTACAAAGTTTCTAGAAAATAATAAAAATGAAAAAAAAATCAAAACTCAAGGGATACATTTGAAGCAGTGTTTTTAGAAACATTTATTACATTAAAACCTTTATCTATAAGATGAAAACAGTGAATTCAATAGAATACAAAAATACAGAAATTAAAACTAAAATAAAGCAGAATAAATCGAGAAAAAAGGACGGAAATTGACAACTTAGCAAAATAAAACATTAAAAAAGGTGATTAAGAATGAAGAGAAATAAGGTGTGACTCATCCTAATTGGTGAAAATACAAATTCACAAAATACAAAATGACACAGTGAAATAATATTTGAAACAGAAAATAGTAAAAGTTTACTTGGAATAATTCTGTAAAAATTACCTGAAAACTCCAAAAAGTTGTCAAAACTCTGCTCCTGGCCGTCCTCCTCCCATGATGTAATTCTAGATAATCATTCTAATTGACTTTACCAAGAAATTCTATTAGCATTTGGATGATATGATAAATCCTGTGGTATATAAATTGTTCCAGAGTGTAGAAAAGAGAAAACTTCCAAATTGTTTTTATAAAGTATGTGTCAAAATGAAGCCCTGATAAATAGTACTAAAAAATTACAGGCCTGATTTATGAATATCAATGCAAAATCTTTAAAAAATATTGTTAAATAGGATCTGTAATGTCAAATAGAATGCAAAATATTAAGAATATATCTAAGCACATGGCATTCATTATTGAAATGCCACAAGTTCAATATTAGAAAAATCATTAGTACAATTCATCTACTCATCATACCATACTTTTTAAGAAGAAAAATCATGTAACTGTCTTTATAGGTATCTAAAGGTCTTAACAAAATTCAACATACATGCTTGACAAAAAGAAGGAAGGAAGGGAAGGAGGAAGGGAGAGGGAGGACAGAAGGAAAGATAAAGTGAGGGAGGTAAGGAGTGAGGAAGGCTAGCTCAAGAAAAGAGTCAATAATTTCTTGACAGGATTTCATTCATGTAAGGCAAGCAGACATTGCTGCTTCTCATTCTGCTGGAATAAGAAGTACATAAGACACCTTGAAATAATTTTGCAGTTTATAACAAATATGTAGGAGGAGGATTAAGTTAAAGGATACCACATATTTAGAGTGTGGGTTAAAAATTGACTTCTTGCAGATGGTCAAAGTCAAGAAATTAAAAAAAGAATGACAAAGGGACTATTAGATTCAAAGATTTAGGAAGCATGTCAATCGCATACAATGAGTGAATCTAGTTTGCATTGTGATTGGAACAACTCTAAAGACTGACTTATTCAGAAAATTTGAGTAAAGTTAGCTATTAAATGATACCAAGGAATTATTGTCAATCTTGTTAGATGCTAGTGGCATGGCAGTTATGTAAAAATTACCCATGTTGCTACATATTGACCTATTTAGAGATGAGCTGATGTTATCTAAGTGTTGCTACTACATGCTTCAATGCTATTAATAACAAGAAAGAAAACAGAGACAGATGATACAAATGTGACAAAATCTTGATAATTGTGGAATCTTAGTGATGGGTATCTGGGGGTCCATTGCACTATTTTCTCAATTTTTCTTTGTTTGCAGTTTTGTAGTTGTTTGTATTGTTTTTAAAATTAAACTTATACTCCTAGTAGTAATAGGGTAACATCTATCTCTTCAATACACACACACACACACACACACACACACACACACACACACATCAGTTTTCTTTTTTAAAGCAACAGGTGCACATTGTCTATATTCTCCTATGTGCATGGTGGAGGGGGTAAAAGCATCTGACTGTTGGATACCTATTGAAACAAAGAGTATGAGAGTCATATGCCTTATATATTAACACAAAGAACAAATAGTTTATATAGAAGAGTTTCATAATTCACAAGGTAAAGACAACAGTAGATACACTTTCCTGCTATAACTACTGAATAGTGAAGAAAGAAGGAGCTCACTCTAACACTTTTTACTGTGATGAATGGAATCCCTTTTGCATAATAATTCTTTTGATAAAACACTACATGGAGTTTCCATTCTCTGCCATAGGAATAGAGAAATATATGACTTAGTGGCAGTTTATGGTAAAAACCAAAATTTTGCTTTGGGAACAAACAGAACTGCCAAGAAAGCTCATCAAAGCATAGTTTGCTAAAAATAAAAAATTAAGAAGTATATTTCTAAAATAAAAGTACTTTTTCTAGTCTGCTCTAAAGGTATTGTACCATCATTGGGAGTATCATAGTCCATTTTGGAAAGTAACTCTTAAACAAGTTCAGAGGAAAGCAATTCTAAAGGTGAGGGCACACAGAATCAGATATGGTCAATGGAGGAATGGGGTTAGAAATGATCAGCTTGGAGAAAAGAAGTCTCAGTGGCAAGAGGATAAAACCCAGCATGAATTTGAAGTAGAAAATGCTCAAGTGTTAGAAAAACACCAAAACTAGTGGGAATCATCAGAAAATTGGTAAGAATATTGGGAAAGGCAATCACTAATGAGGCTTAAGCACCCTAGCACATTTTTACTGGTTATACCAAGAATGCAAATCCCTGGTTGCTCTTCATACAGGCGATTTTTCAGCAAGCAACCTTGAGTTATATTAGGTCCTACTTTGGAAAAATGAGCTAGCTTGCTTCCCATTTGTTATAAAAAAATGGTGGATTCCCCAGACTCAGTATTCTCAACCTAGGAAACAAATAATTGTGCATAGGATATATCTAGGCTCCTGCATGGTGCTGCTTGCTATAGGGCTTGGGTGATTAGGGAAACCAATTCAAGCCTGGTGTTCATGCTGCTCCATAGTGGTGAACAATGAAGTCTAAGACAGATATCTCTTGTCTTCTGCCAATATCCGTGAAGCCATGATAGGCTACTTTATTATCTTGTAAATAGGGCAAAGTCAATAAGTCCCAGGCCTGATAATGAATAAGTATATCAGTTGGCAGTTCTCTTCCTGGAGGTGGATAGGTAAACATTTTTGTGAGGATGCTGAATATTAGCAAAAATTCAAGTCTCAGACAAGATGATTTCCTTGGACCTTCAATGTCATTCCAATCCCATATAATCTTTCCTTCTTGTTTAAATAACACAGTGAATAGGTTTGGACTTGTCTACAGAATACCAGATGACTCTTGTGGAGTTACCCCCAAAAGAAAAATATTGCTTTGTCCCTCTCAGTTGAACCATCAGGAAATCCCCAGGTAAACATGGCCTCACTGCTTATTTAAATGGTCCAGCTTCCATCGTTGTCTTTATATATTCCCACTATAAATCTTTATTTTGCATTTAGATGTAGGGATATTTAAATGACTATGCCCAAAATGTAATTCATCTCAGACTTTATGTCAGAGATCTCAGTACCGGGAGGACTATGACTTGAACCTCAAGTCTGTGCCTTGACAACCCTCTTTATGCCCTGTTATAAAATAAGTAACTTTGACTTGTCTTATTGGAAATTCATGGGCATAAGTTTCATTAGCATCAGTGAGACTTTAGTATTTAGTGAAGTCTCTGATAATGTTTATCAGGATACTTTGAAATCATATAGTAAAACCTGGCCTGCCATTCTGAGTGGCATAATCAGTTTTGGATCAACCTCACATCATGGAGGCAATCCCCTGCTGTCTTCCTTTGTCTTTTCCTTTGCAAATGCTTTGTGCATCATGCACATTTATCCACTGGGTGGCAGTTTGTGCTCAAGAATGTTTACTGTTTCTGGTCTCACTCTAACAGAATTTCAGACATCAAATTTTTTGACTAGGAAAATAGCCATCTTATCAAATCTTAAGAAAAAATATTGTCTTGAATATAAGCTCCTACCTAGAGGAGACTACAGGAATTTTAATAGTGTTAATACTTCTTGCCGTTTACTCTCAACACATTCTCCCTTCTGTTATCAAATTCACACACCACACATGTACAAAATAGATTTCCCCTCATGCTCTTCAGTTTCATCACCATTGTATAGATTTTCACATCTGAAATAGACACATGCCCTTTCCAAATCCCTCAAGCCCACTTGCCATCTTCAGTGTTCTCGGTACCCTACTTCTTATTTCTGTGGCTCTTGCCTGCCAGAGGGCTTCCCTCCACTTTCTGTTTAGTTTCTTAAATATCATACCACCTCCACAGTGAAATCAAGAGATAGACCAGTGAGTTCCCATATAATATCATATGTATCTCCTCTGACTCTGCACTGTGTCCTAGATAAATAGCAGATTCTAGGTTTTATCACCTATAGTCTTGAGAAGTCATATGGTTCCCTTTCACTGAAACCAATTTTTTTTTTCATAATGAACAATGAGGCCAATTGATTTGGACTATGTGAGATTTATCTTCAATGAAGGGAGGCAAAAATGTCCAAGAGATTAAAATGCATGTCAAGTATGATTATAACAATGAAAAGCCCACAAAAAATATGGACATATTTTAAAAAATGAAAAAAATTCCTAATAATAGTTGTTCTAGATGGAGTTGTGAAAGCTTTTATCTCCCCTTTCTGCTATCTTGTGGTTTTTCCTATTTATCATTAATGAAAAATATATACACTACACTTAAACCATCTTTAATTTTTATCTTACCTAGATTAAAAACTTCTGTTTCCTTGTATGTTCTGCTAATTTTCCCATAGTTCCTTAGCGTTATTTTGACATTTCCTTGAATATCCACATAGCACTGGTTATTGCTGAGTGTAATAGCTTTGACTTATTTTTTTACAAAAAAAATAAATTTCTTATTTGACTAGCTTTCGTTTTTTCAGAGAATTGTAAAAACAGTACAATTTCCATAAACCCCAGGCCCAGTTTCCCCTATTACTAGCCTCTAACATTAGTTGTCTCCTTTGTCACAGTTAATGAATCCATAATGATACCTTATTGTTAACTAAAGTCCTTTCTTTATCAGACTTCCTTTGTTTCCACCTGATGGCCATCTCTCCTACCTAATGTCCAGTCCTTTTTCTTTTCCAGGATGATGTCCAGGAAGGCACGTTGAATTCAGTCATCATGTCTCTTTAGGCTTTCTTGGCTGGGGCAGTTTCTCAGACCTAGTCAAGACCTTTGTAGCTTTGAGGAGGATTGGCCAGGTATTTAGTTGAATGTCCCTCGTTTAGGATTTGTCTAATATTTTCCTCATAATTAGTCTGGGATTATAGACTTTGGAGAGAAGATGACAAAAGTAAAGTGTCATTCTCATAACACTTTATCAAGAATATGTCCTGCCCACAGAACACAGTGCTGTTGGTCACCTGCCTGAAGTAGTGTTTTCCAGGTTCCTCCACTGGAAGGTTACTCTTTCATTTCCCTTTTGTTCCTCACTGTTTGAAAGTGTATACATAGCTCAGACTTGCTAAGTGGAGTGTTATGTTTTACCTCAATGTGATGTCTACATAAATTATTTGAAATGCTTCTGTATAAGAGAGTTGTCTGCTTTCCTCCATTTATTGTTTAATCATTTATATTAGTATGGTCTTATGGATATGTATTTCTTTTTTTAGTTTTATTGATTTTTTAAAAATACATGACAGCAGCAGAATGCATCACAGTTCTTATTACACATATACAGTATAATTTTTCATATCTTTGTATATAGAGTATATTCACGCCAATTCATGCATGTACATGTACTTTGTTTTTTTTGCATTGCAATTCTTATTATACACATATATCAAAATTTTTCATATCTGTTTATATATAAAATATGTTGACATGCAATTCAAGTCTTCATACATGTACTTTGGTTAATGATGTCCATCATATTCCACCATCCTTGCAAATCCACTGTCCCCTCCCTTTCCCTCCCTCCCCTCTTCCCTATCTAAAATTCATCTAATCCTCCCATGCTCCCCCTCCCTACCCCACTATAAGTCACCTACCTTATATTAGAGAAAACATTTGGCATTAATTTTTGGGGGATTGGCTAACTTCACTTAGCATTATCTTCTCCATCACCATCTATTTACCTGTAAATGCCAAGATTTTATGCTCTTTTAATGCTGAGTAAAATTCCATTATGTATATATGCCACATTTTATATCCATTCATCTACTGAAGGGCATCTGGGTTGGTTCCACAGTCTATCTATTGTGAATTGTGCTGCTATGAACTTTGATGTACCTGTGTCCCTGTTGTATGCTCTTTTTAGGTCTTTTGGATATAGTCCAAGAAGGGGAATAGCTGGGTCAAATGGTGGTTCCATTCCCAGATTTTCAAGGAAACTCCATACTGCTTTCCAAATTGGCTGAACCAATTTGCAGTCCCACCAGCATTGTACAAGTGTACCCTTTTCCCCACATCCTTGCCAGCACTTGTTGTTGTTTGACTTCATAATGGCTGTCATTCTTACTGGAGTGAGATGGTTTCTTAGAGTGGTTTTAATTTGCATTTCTCTGATTGCTAGAGATGGTGAGCATTTTTTCGTGTATCTGTTGATTGATTGTATGTCCTCCTCTGAGAAGTTTCTGCTCAGATCCTTGGCCCATTTGTTGATTGGGTTATTTGTTTTCTTATTGTTTAGTTTTTTGAGTTCTTTGTATACTCTGGAGATTAGAGCTCTATCTGAAATGTGAGGGGTAAATATTTGTTTCTAGGATGTAGGCTCCCTATTTACCTCTCTTATTGTTTCTCTTGCTGAGAAAAAACTTTTTAGTTTGAGTATGTCCCATTTGTTGATTCTTGATTTTAACTCTTGTGCTATAGGTGTCCTATTAAGGAATTTGGAGCCCGACCCCACGAGGTGGAGATTAGGGCCAACTTTTTCTTCTATTAGACACAAAGTTTCTGGTTTGATTCCTAGCTCCTTGATCCATTTTGAGTTAACTTTTGTGCAAGGTGAGAGAAAGGGATTCAATTTCATTTTGTTGCATATGGATTTCCAGTGCTCCCAGCACCATTTGTTGAAGATGCTATCCTTTCTCCATTGCATGCTTTTGGCACCTTTGTCTAATACAAGGTAGTTGTAATTTTGTGGATTGGTCTCTGTGTTCTCTATTCTGTACCATTGATCTACTTGCCTGTTTTGGTACCAGTACCATGCTGTTTTTGTTACTATTGCTCTGTAGTATAGTTTAAAATCTGGTATCGCTATACCGCCAGTTTCACTCTTCCTGTTTAGAATTGCTTTTGCTATTCTGGGTCTTTTATTTTTCCAGATGAATTTCATGATTGCTTTTTCTATTTCTGCGAGGAATGCTGTTGGGATTTTGATTGACATTGCATTAAACCTATAGAGTACTTTTGGTAATATGGCCATTTTAATGATATTGGTTCTGCCTATCCATGAACAAGGTATATCTTTCCACCTTCTAAGGTCTTCTTCTATTTCTCTCTTTAGGGTTCTGTAGTTTTCGTTGTATAATTCTTTCACCTCTTTTGTTAGGTTGATTCCCAAGTAATTTATTTATTTTATTTTATTTTTTTGAGGATATTGTGAATACGGTGGTTCTCATTACCATTTCAGAGGATTTATCACTGATATACAGGAATGCCTTTGATTTATGGGTGTTGATTTTATATCCTGCCACTTTGCTGAATTCATTTACTAGCTCTAGAAGTTTCTTGGTAGAACCTTTTGGGTCTGCTAGGTATAGGATCATGTCAACAACAAATAGTGATAATTTAAGTTCTTCTTTTCCTATCTTTATGCCTTTAGTTTCTTTCATCTGTCTAATTGCTCTGGCCAGTTTTTCAAGAACTATGTTGAACAGAAGTGGTGAGAGAGGGCATCCCTATCTTGTTCCAGATTTTAGAGGGAATGCCTTCAATTTTTCCCGTTCAGAATGATGCTAGCCTGAGGCTTAGCATAGGTAGCTTTTACAATATTGAGGTATGTTCCTGTTATCTCTAGTTTTTCTAGTATTTTGAACATAAAGGGATGCTGTACTTTGTCGAATGCTTTTTCTGCATCTATCGAGATGATCATATGGTTCTTATCTTTAAGTCTATCGATGGGGTGAATAACATTTATTGATTTTTGTATATTGAACCAGCCTTGCATCCCAGGGATGAATCCTACTTGATCATGATGCACGATCTTTTTGATATGTTTCTGTATCCGATTTGCCGGAATTTTATTAGGGATTTTTGCATCTATGTTCATTGAGATATTGGTCTATAGTTTTCTTTCTTTGAAGTGTCTTTGTCTGGTTTAGGAATCAGGGTGATGTTGGCCTCATAGAATGAATTTGGAAATTCTCCCTCGTTTTCTATTTCCTGAAATAGATTGAAAAGTATTGGTATTAGTTCTTCTTTAGTGGTTTTGTAAAACTCTGCTGTATACCCATCCGGTCCTGGGCTTTTCTTAGTTGGTAGTCTTTTGATGACTTCTTCTATTTCCTCTATTGATACTGGTCTGTTTAGGTTGTGTATATCCTCCTGACTCAATCTGGGCAGATTATATGACTTAAGAAATTTATCGATGCCTTCAATATCTTCTATTTTATTGGAGTATAACTATTCAAAATAATTTCTAATTATCTTCTGTATTTCTACAGTGTCTGTTGTGATATTGCCTTTTTCATCCCATATGCTAGTAATTTGAGTTCTCACTCTTCTTCTCTTTGTTAGCATGGCTAAGGGTCTGTTGATCTTATTTATTTTTTCAAAGAACCAACTTTTAGTTTTGTCAATGTTTTCAATTGTTTCTTTTGTTTCAATTTCATTGATTTCACCTCTGATTTCAATTATTTCTTGCCTTCTACTACTTTTGCTGTTGTTTTGCTCTTCTTTTTCTAGGGTTTTGAGATGAAGTATGAGATCATTTATTTGTTGGTTTTTTCTTTTTTTAAGGAATGAACTCCAAGCAATGAATTTTCCTCTTAGATTTGCCGGAACCATAGATTCCGATATGTTGTGTCTGTGTTTTCATTTATCTCTAAGGATTTTTTAATTTCCTCCTTGATGTCTTCTGTAACCCATTGATCATTCAGTAACATATTGTTCATTCTTTAAGTGATATAGGATTTTTCCTTCCTTCTTTTATCATTGGTTTCCAGTTTCATTCCATTATGATCAGATAGGATGCATGGTATTATCTCTAGTCCTTTATAATTTCTAAGAGTTGCCCTGTGACATAATATGTGGTCTATTTTTGAGAAGGATCCATGTGCTGCTGAGAAAAAAGTGTAACTGCTTGATGTTGGGTGGTATATTCTATATATGTCAATTAAGTCTAGGTTATTAATTGTATTATTGAGTTCTATAGTTTCTTTATTCAACTTTTGATTGGAAGATCTGTCCAGTGGTGAGAGAGGCGTGTTGAAGTCTCCCATAATTATTGTATTGTGGTCTATTTGATTCTTGAACTTGAGAAGAGTTTGTTTGATGAACATAGCTGCACCATTGTTTGGGGCATATATATTTATGATTGTTATGTCTTGTTGGTGTATGGTTCTCTTGAGCAGTATGTAGTGTCCTTCTTTATCCCTTTTGATTAACTTTGGCTTGAAGTCTATTTTATTTGATATGAGTATGGACACTCCTGCTTGCTTCTGAGGTCCATATGAGTGATATGATTTTTCCCAACCTTTCCCCTTCAGTCTGTGTATGTCTTTTCCTGTCAGATGCGTCTCCTGTAGGCAGCATATTGTTGGATCCTTTTTTTTTTTTTAAATCCATTTTACTAGCCTGTGTCTCTTGATTTTTGAGTTTAAGCCATTAACAGTTAGGGTTACTATTGCGATATGGTTTGTGCTTCCAGCCATATTTGTTTATTTATGTTACTTAACATGGTTTGTTTTTCCTCTTTGATTATTTTTTCCTTTACTGTACTACCTCCCGCTGTTGGTTTTCATTGTTATTTTTCATTTCCTCTTCTTGTAATGTTTTGCCAAGGATGTTTTGAAGAGCTGGTTTTCTAGCTGCGAATTCTTTTAACTTTTGTTTTTCATGGAAGGTTTTAATTTCATCTTCCATCCTGAAGCTTAATTTTGCTGGATACATGATTCTTGGATGGAACCCATTCTCTTTCAGTGTTTGAAATATGTTGTTCCAGGATCTTCTATCTTTCAGAGTCTGTGTTGAAAGATCAACCATTAACCTGATTAGTTTACCCCTACATGCAATCTGCTTCCTTTCTCTTGTAGCTTTTAAAATTCTCTCCCTATTCTGTATGTTGGGCATCTTCATTATAATGTATCTTGGTGTGGATCTCTTGTGATGTTGCACATTTGGCATCCTGTAAGCTTCTAGGATTTGGAATTCTGTTTCATTCTTCAAGTCTGGGAAGTTTTCTCGTATTATTTCATTGAACAGATTGCTCATTCCTTTGGTTTGGATTTCTATACCTTCCTGTATTCCAATGACTCTTAAGTTTGGTCTCTTTATATTATCCCATATTTCTTGGATGTTCTGCTCATGATTTCTTAACAGTCTTGCTGAGCTGTCTATGTTCTTTTCAAGTTGAAATCCTTTGTCTTCATTGTCTGATGTTCTATCTTCTAAGTGTTCTACTCTGCTGGTAATACTCTCATTTGAGTTTTTAATTTGGTTTATTGCTTCCTGCATTTCCAGTATTGCTGGGTTTTTTTTTTTTTTTTTTTTACCTCTATCTCCCTGTATAGTTGATCTTTTGCTTCTTGGATTTGTTTATGTAATGCATTGTCAAAGTGATCTTTCATTGTCTGATTTTGCTGTCTATGTCTTCCTTGAGACTCCAGATCATCTGAAGCATGTACATCCTGAACTCTTTATCTGACATTCCATCTGCTGCAGATATTACCTCTTCTAATGTTTGTTTGACCTGCATTGCTTGTGGTCCTTTCTTTCCTTGTCTTTTTATACTGCTCACATTTCTTTCCAGCTTTGTGAAACTGTTGTGTTATTGATTTTTCCTCCTATATATTTATATTGCTCTTCTATAGTTCCAAAGTCTCTCTTTTGTGGAGAAAGACAATGTTAACAGTTCCCAATATCAATAGTACATCATCTAAGCCCATGTTTTCCTTATTACTACATTTATAGCTAGACTGTATGTCTACAAATGTTGGTTTCAATTATCATTTACAAATATAGTCATTAGTTTCATGAAAGGCATACTGTTTCTGGTAGCATGAAGAAAACTGAATTTCAGGTTTAGGATGTTATGTTTAGGGGGAAAGGAGTGAGGGTATGTGGTTAATCTAACTTAATAACTTTGGAGAGCTCTAACCAATAGATGGGTAATTTATGGAAGAATGTATAGATTCAAATTCCTATATGTATTTAGAAGATTACCGTACTTATGAATAGTAAAATTTAGGGGGTTGCAAGTGGGATAGAGGGAGTAAGAAGAAGAAAAACAAATAACAAGAAAAGCAAGAGAAAAAAGAGAGCAGGAAAAAGAAAGTAAGAGCAAAAAAAAAAGAAATAAAAGGGGGGAGGGAGGCGGGGCATATGCAATTCCTCTATATTATATTATTCTGGTGATTCAGTTGTTAACGACCTTTTTCTTTCTTTCTTTCTTTCTTTTTTTTAAAGAGAGAGAGAATTTCAACATTTATTTATTTTTTAGTTTTCGGCACACACAACATCTTCGTTTGCATGTGGTGCTGAGAATCGAACCCGGGCCGCACGCATGCCAGTCGAGCATGCTACTGCTTGAGCCACATCCCCAGCCCGTAAAAGACCTTGTTCATGCACAATTCATGGTTTCACATATGTTGAGGTTGTGAGGACCAGAGGGGGAATGGTAGAGGAGATTGGATGAATGGATGAAAAGAGAGAGAGAAGAGAAAGAAAAAAAAAAAAGAAAAGTCTCTCAGAACTCTGTTTTCTTTTCTTCCAGTAGGTGGCGTTGTCTATCCCTAGCTTGAGTCTCTGGGTTCAGGGTGGTGGTGGTAGTCAGTGTGAGAGGACTTGAGCTTCCACCTGTGGCCTCTCTACTCTTATTCTTTGAGATGTAAACCAGGGCCTGATCCGCTGCAGAACCGAGCTGGTAGCCACGCCCACCGGTTGATGGGTTTTAAGGGTTAGTGGGATTTTCCAAGATGAATTCCATCAGTTTTTCTCATAAGGTATTTGATGAGGTGGGGGGTGTTGGGGAGACCTTATGTTTGTCCAGACCTTGGTCCGGTGACTGCTCGGTCGGGCGGCTGGGCCCCTCCTCCAGTTGGGGTGGTCTGCCTACCACACAGGCGGGCGGCTGAGCACCTTCTCCAGGTCGCGTGGTCTGCCTACCTTGCAGGCTGGCATTTGGGCCCCTCTGCCAGTTGGGGTGGTCTGTCTACTGTGCAGGTGGGCGGATGAGTCCCTCCTCCAGTTGGGTTGGTCTGGCTACCGTGCAGGCGGGCAGCTGGGCCCCCTTTCCCAGCCACGTGGTCTGCCTACCGTGGAGGCCGGAGGCTGATCCTCCTCCCTTTCTTTCTTCTCTCTCTCTCTCTCTCTCTCCCTCTCTCCCTCTGTCCCTCTCACTTCTTTCTCGTTTTTTATCTATTTCTCTTCTGAGGATTGATCCTAGGCCCTCAGGCATACTAAGCAATCTATTCCCCAGTCCCTTTTATTCTGAAACAGTGACTTGCTAAATTTTCCAGGCTGGATTTCGATTTGCAGTCCTCCTGTCTCAGCCTCCTGAGTACCTGGGATTACAGGCATGCCCATCAAACCCAGCATTCCATTACTTTCTGACACTATAGTTCTTCCTTCTGAGACAAATGAATATAATTCTTCTTATATAGTCCCTACCCAAGTCCTAGAATTTGCTGATTATTTAATTTATCATCATCATCATCATCATCATCATCATCACTGCTGAAGATTGAAAGCAATGTCTTGCTCAGCCTAGGCAAGTGCCCTACTGCTGAACCTTGGATGATGATTATAATAAAGATCAAATTTTAAAATGAACTGAGTATCGTCCAGGCACAGAGGTGCATGCTGTAATCCCAGCTATTAAGAAGGCCAAGACAGGAGAATAGCAGGTTTAAGACCAGATTTAGCAATTGAACAAGACCCTGTCTCAAAATAAATAAATGCAAATGAGCTATGGATGTAGTTCAGTGATAGAGCACCGCTGGGTTCAATTCTAAGTGCAACAATAAAAGAGAAAAAAAGTACTGTGTGTCTGTTGTGTGTAAGAACTTGTATTAGGAATATCATTCTTTAAAAACAATTGAACATGAAGAGTTGATCCTTTTGATTTGCTTGAATTTGTGGAGTTCTTTGAGTTAAGTGAATGGCAAGCCATTTCATAGAGCACTTCAGGCCTTTGACAGGAAGAGCAGAAATACAATTTACTAAGACATCACTTTTCAGTTACATCTTGTATTTTAGCTGAAAAATCATATATATATATTTTTTTTTTTTCACAGTCTTATTTATTAAACTTAATAATTATCTTCAATGAAGGGTGGCAAAAATAATCAAGAGATTAAATTGCATGACAAGGACAATAACTGGCATTAACCATGAAAAACCCACAAAAATATGAACATATTTAAAAAATGAAAAAAGAATTTATGTAGTATTTGTTTAATCTTCAACTCCTGGCCCTGAGTGAAGCTTGTTTTTGAGGGAGGGGTCAACCGTGCTGTAGGAGAGGATCCTGGTGTTGGACAAGCCAAAAGGAATGGCATCTAGAAAGCCTTTTTAAGAGACTTCTAGCTAAGGAGGAAAAATGATGACATAATCAGCGAAAAGCTAAATCAGAACCAGAAAAAATCCTCCACTTGTGAGTTCAAATTCAATTGCCATAAGCTTTCTCATCATTTCGGACAGTTCTTCTTATGCTCTGACACTCTGAGGTAATACCTTTCAAGGAAAACCATGGTTTGTGCGTTTATCAAAAAAGTCCCATAACTATAAGGGATGGTTACCTATCCTTTTTTTTTTCCAAACTAAATTCCCAGTATAAAGCCAAGAACATTACAGGTGGACATAACCTTAGAGATCACTTACATAATGATTCTATATATACAAGGACAAGACCCAGAGAGGTCTGGTGTATTCCTTTGGGTCACTCCACAGTCAATAGTGTGGAATTAAATACTGACTCTCTTGAACTTCAGATCAGAGCTTTTTTTAAAAAAATATTTCTTTTTTCTCATCAGTTACTAAATCTTGTTGGAGTTCATGCTGAATATTTCTAATAAAACACTCTCTAGTGTTACCTCTTCCATCCAGGTTCCTATGTTCTAGAATGTGGATAATTGCAACATTCTTAACTTATCTTGGTCTTTATCTCACCCCTTCTTCCAATTCCTTGTTCACACTGTGGCCTGAATGAGCTCTTTGGAAGTGGAGCCCTGATCTAGAGCACATTGTCCTGGGAATGAGGTTCTAAGTCTTCTACCCCTCTCTCATGGATCTCACCAGGCTCAATGTCTAAGACTATCTCTAGTCTTATTTCTTGGCTCTTTTCTGAAATAACCTCTGTTCTAAACACTCTGAGTATCTTTAAGTTACTCATATTTCCCCAGGCACTGATTCCCAGAAATTTTCACCCCTCAAGTTTGATCAGACACCAGGTATAGTGACTCTGTCTCCTGAGTACTTTTCTTTCTTTTATTCCCACACTGCTGCCACTCTGGCTTTCACCAAGTCTCTCTCTGTGATAACCTCCTCAGTGACCTCTTCTTGATCCCAGCTTCTTTCAATGCTTTTTCTATCCTGCCAGGAGAATGACATTGCAGCAAAAAATTTTATCCTATTCTTTTCCTTAAACACAATAATGGCATATATTCCTAGAACTTTTTGGACAGAAATAAATGCCTTTGCTGATAAGGTCCTTCCTGCCCCACTAGATCTATAGTTTCCTTTTTTACCACTCCTTCATATAACCCATTTGCCAAACTGACCTCACACAGTTCTCTAAACAACATGTATCTTTTTCTACCTCTTTTCTTCATGGAGCATCTTCTGTGGCCAGGCTTACGTTATTCCCCCATTCATCTATCATCAGTCAGCTCAATGTCATTTTCACCCAGTTTCATTCAAACAACTATTTTTTGTCCTCCTGATATTGTCTATGTCACACATTCAATTTTTCAGGTGGACCACACACTTCTAGGGTTGTTTATACATTTTTGAATTTTCTATAACAGTCATTGATTATTTTTATATTCTAATAAAATAAAAGAATTGTGAGGAGTCACCTATTGAAGGAGGCAGTGGTATATAGGTACATAAAAGCAAGGTGTAGAGGGATAAATTGGGCCACAAGATGGATGGTTTTGTATCTGTTTCAAACATCTGAGGGGCTTTCATGGAGAAGGGCCGAGATAGCCATATGATGGAAATCACATGGAAGGAGATTTCCTTTGCTATAGGAAAGCTGAACCGAGTTGTTTGAAGAATAAATGGGCTGCTGGGTCAGAACAAAATAAATGAATTAGTGGCTGGAATTGTGACTCAGCAGTAGAGTGCTCATCTTGCATGCATGAGGTATTGATTTCAATCCTCAGGACCATATAAATTTAAAATAAAGATATTGTGTCTACCTAGAACTAAAAAATAAAGATTTTTTAAAAAAGAAATGAATCACCTCTGTGTCTGTTTAGAGACAGGACCATTCTCCCAACTAGAATAGAATTTTTGTTGAAAGGTAGACATCAACTTGGCCTGACCAGGGCAGATGGCCTGTGAGGTCCCAGTATTCTTTGCTTTTCACCACTCTTTTCTAGGATAAAGTAAGGGCTTCTCTGCACTTATACCCTAAAACCAGATTGACATAATATTATTCAGAGTATTCCAGTATAGCTAGAAGAGCATAACCTTAGAATTAAGGCTTAGGCTTATCTTTTTATCTTTTGTCAGGAGTGTTTGATAGAACCCTTTTCCTTCTTCATATTATTGTTTTCCTCATCTGTTTTCTCATCAGGATTCCATTTCTGGTACAATACATAGAACACTGTAGTAGTAAATGGATTATTTTTCTGTTTCCTATGACACTTGTATCACTCTATCCTGTGTTAAATTCCTTGTTATTTTGGATGATCTACCCATTTAGAATGTGAGGTAAGTCTTAACTTTTGTATAAACTTTGCAGCCTTATATCTACCTTTAGCAAGGATTTCATAGTGATTATTAAACTGAGTTAGATTGAGACAATAGACCATACTAATCCACTTTACAATCAGTAATCTACCAGAGGAGTTAAGATAGATAAAACAAACAGAAAACCATGAACATGAAACTTTATTCTTCTCTGACTTACATTAAAGTTGTTTCTAAAATGCGACAAGTACTGGCAAGTTACAGGGTGGAAAGATGGATAGTGCTACAGAGAATTTGGAACAACATCACAGGGTATTCTCCTATATCCTGAGTTAGCCTTTCTGGGATGATAAGGTAAAGAGCAAGTCAAATTTGGTGCTGTGTTTCTTCACTTTTCTTGTTTAGTCTTTTGCCTTCGTTTGCTTTAGGACTTGAAGGCACTGTGTAGCCCTGGAAATTGATGTGTGGGTGGCACAAGAATTTGGAAGATTAGTTAAAAGTCTGTACAGAGGCCGCCTAGGCATCTTGGCTTTCTCCTCTACCTTGTGCTCCTGGACAGCAGCACTCCCCTACCATATAAAAGGCAGGAACTATAATGGAGACTCCTACAGCTTAGGATAGGCCAGGAGTGAAATACAAGGAAGAGATGAAGTTAAAGTCTACCCCTTTCCTTACTTGGATCCAAGGAAGCTGCCATCTCTCTCTCTCTCTCTCTCTCTCTCTCTCTCTCTCTGTGTGTGTGTGTGTGTGTGTGTGTGTGTACATATATACACTTCTTGGCAGGAAATTAGCAAAAGTCTTTTTGGACAGTACCGTGCCCAAGACAAGAATATATTTTTTTAAAGGAGAAGAAAAGTAAAATATATTGCAATGGAATTGAAATTATGATAGAGAGTTTGGGGATCATAGAAAGCAGCTCAGTTTGGTTAAGTACAGTAGGAGGGCTGTTTAGGAAAGCTGGAGAAAAGGGGGAAGATTAATCTTGTATCATCAAGGTCATGAGATTTTTTCCTGAAGGCAGTGGAAAATTAAGCAACCCTTTAATTACCTTTTATCACCGTGAGGGAATAATTTTTATTTATCTTTCTGTGTCCACAGAGAGCATACAGAAAAATAATTAGTGAGAGAAAATTCATTCATTAAATGGCAATACATACAGGTTGCTGGACATTCTAAGTAGAGTTCCCATCAATTCTTTTGAAAAACATAGTTTAAATATGATGTAAACACATTCTTAGAGATTAAGTCATCTGGCTATTTCCAGATACAGGGTAAAAGCTTTAGAAAGATGGTGCAGAAAGTAACCATTTTTTAAAATTTTCTTTTTCTCTTTTGATTTACATAGAATATCTTCTTATTTTATTTTATTTTCTGGTTGAATGCAAAGTATGTTCACAACAATTCGTGTTTTCATACATGTAATTTGGATAACAATGACCATCGAGTTCTTTCCCTAAAACTTTACAGAGACTTGCCTGTTCACCAGCCCTACCCTAGTGCAAAAATGCCACTTTTTTTACAAGTAATTTTAAACATTAACGGGTAACTTCTTACATGATGTATGGAATCAAAACAAACAGAAAAAAAAGAACTTTGAAATATAGGGGTGGGAGCTGGGGATGTGGCTCAGCGGTAGCACGCTCGCCTGACATGCGTGCGGCCCGGGTTCGATCCTCAGCACCACATACAGGCAAAGATGTTGTGCCCACCGATAACTAAAAAATAAATATTAAAAAAATTCTCTCTCTCTACCTCTCTCTCTCTTTAAAGAAAAAAAAAGAAATATAGGGGTGGTACAGATAGTTGAAAAACATTTCACAAAAGGACAATTGATATTCTCAGAGAGGTAAGAAAATATATTAAAATCAAAAACTGAAAATGGATAATATTTTAATGTAGGAAATCTTCAAAGAACAAGGAAGATCTCTAGAAAATTAAAAAGTGATACATGGTTAAGAAAAGTTGACATAAGGTATTGGATGTTAGAGAGGACTTCCAAAACCCAAAGAAAGTTAAAATAGAAAAAAAGAAGATGGGGAAGTTGTATCTAATATGAACTCTAGGAAGAGAACAAGAGGGCAGAAAAGCACACAAAAAAGTAATTTCAGAAAATTTCATGGAACAACAGGTATTAGTGTAACAAATGGGAAAGCATATCCACCTGAAATTTTAGAGCCTCATAGATAATGAAGCAATGATGAAATCTTCAAAGTTGGAGGCAGTGGAAAACAGGTCATATAAAATGTGGTAGAAGATTTTAACTATCATCTCTCAAATCCTAATGGGAGTAATATGGGAGTATTGGGGTTGTAGCTCAGTGGTAGATCACTTGCCTTGCATGCGTGAGGCACTGGGTTCGAATCTCAGCACCACATAAAGATAAATAAATAAAGATATTGTGTCCATCTACAACTAAAAACATTTAAAAAAAGAAAGAAAGAAAGAAATCCTAATGACACTGGCCTTCTTGGCAGCATTAGAAGTCAAAGGGAAAATCATTTCCAACCTAGAGTTTATATCTAGCTGCACACTAGTAGTCAGGTGTGCAGGTAGGAAATATTGTAAAAACACTGTCAAATTTTCAAATCTTGTTTTTTTTTTATTGGTTGTTCAAAACATTACATATATTTCATACATTAGATTCAAGTGGATTATGAACTCCCATTTTTACCTTAAATACAGATTGCAGAATCACATCGGTTACACATCCACATTTTTACATAATGTCCTATTAGTAACTGTTGTATTCTGCTACCTTTCCTATCCTCTACTATCCTCCCTCCCCTCCCCTCTTCTCTCTCTACCCCATCTACTGTAATTCATTTCCCTCCTTTTAAATTTTCCCATTCCACTCACAACCTCTTATATGTAATTTTGTATAACATTGAGGGTCTCCCTCCATTTCCATGCAATTTCCCTTTTCTCTCCCTTTCCCTCCCACCTCATGTCTCTGTTTAATGTTAATCTTTTCTTCCTGCTCTTCCTCCCTGCTCTGTTCTTAGTTGATCTCATTAAATCAAAGAAGACATTTGGTATTTATTTTTTAGGGATTGGCTAGCTTCACTAAGCATAATCTGCTCTAGTGCCATCCATTTCCCTGCAAATTCCATGATTTTGTCATTTTTCAGTGCTGCGTAATACTCCATGGTGTATAGATGACACATTTTTTTTTTATCCATTCATCTATTGAAGGGCATCTGGGTTGGTTCCACAGTCTAGCAATTGTGAATTGTGCTGCTATGAACATCGATGTGGCAGTATCCCTGTAGTACGCTCTTTTAAGGTCTTCAGGGAATAGTCCGAGAAGGGCAATAGCTGGGTCAAATGGTGGTTCCATTCCCAGCTTAACCAGGAATCTCCATACTGCTTTCCAAATTGGCCGCACCAGTTTGCAGTCCCACCAGCAATGTACAAGAGTACCCTTTTCCCCACATCCTCGCCAGCACTTGTTGTTGTTTGACTTCATAATGGCTGCCAATCTTACTGGAGTGAGATGGTATCTTAGGGTGGTTTTGATTTGCATTTCTCTGACTGCTAGAGATGATGAGCATTTGCATTTCTCTGACTGCTAGAGATGATGAGCATTTTTTCATGTACTTGTTGATTGATTGTATGTCCTCCTCTGAGAAGTGTCTGTTCAGGTCCTTGGCCCATTTGTTGATTGGGTTATTTGTTATTTTATTGTCTAATTTTTTGAGTTCTTTGTATATTCTGGGTATTAGGGCTCTATCTGAAGTGTGAGGAGTAAAAATTTGTTCTGGATTTTAGGGCTCTATCTGAAGTGTGAGAAGTAAAAATATTGTAAAAACACTGTCCAATTTTCAAATCTTAAAAAAAAAAAAACTTGCATTCCATATAATAAGAAGATGTAGCCAACAAAGAGGAAGACATGGGTACAGAGTGGCTTTAACCAGGAAAGAGGCAAATATAATAAATTCCCAGTAAGATAGTGACAGAGTGTCCTAGCTGTGCAGGGGGCCTGGAAACAACCTCTCCAAAATGAAGAGGGAAGATACAGGGTCTAGAAAGAGTAGATATCTTATTTTTTTCCTGGTATGGGGACTGAATCCAGGGGTTCTCTATCACTGAGTTAGATCTCCATCCAGCCTATTCACTCATTCATTAATTTTGAGACAGAGTCTTGCTAAATTGCTTAGGGCCTTACTAGGTTTCTGAGGCTGGCTTCAAACTTGCGATCCTCCCCCCTCAGCCTCCCAAGTCCCTGGGATTACAGGTGTGTGTCATGGTGCCCAGTTGGATGTCTTTTTTTAACAATAGAAAGGAACTAGTAATGTGACAGACTGGTGACATGAGAAGAGCTCACAGGTTTGGTGCAGAATTGTGGAACAATTAGAGATAGATACATAAAATAGAGTTATGAATTAATGAAGAGTCCTTAAATAGTACATTGATTAGTGGGGAAGATGAAAATGTAAAGTATGTAGTAGTAATATATATCTATATAAAATAGTATATTAATTATATAGTAATGTGTATTATTTTATGGAAATATATATATAGTAGTATATAATTACACATTTCTTTCCACATTGAAGCATACTATCATACTTATGTAGTAACAAGTTAAATAACTAATCTTTATTATTTATGATACCACTCTATTAGGAAGATGAAAGGAAGAAAAATGACATGTATTTGAGGTGAAAAAGGTAAAATAATCCTTACTTCTTATAGTAGGAAGTCAGTAGATTATTTCTGAAAAGTAAAGATAACATAAACCAGGTGTGGTGGTGCATACCTATCCCCTCAGGAGGACAGGGCAGAAAGGTTGAAGTTCAGGGTCACCCAAGGCAACCCTGTCTCAAAATAATTAAAGGGGATGGGGATATAGCTCACTGTTAGAATACCCTAGGTTCAGTCCCCAGGACTATAAAATAGTAACAATAATAATAATAGTAATAATAAATAAAATATTATTCCAAAATATGGGAGTAAATAGCACAAGTCATAGTAAGCAGAGCTTTAGCAGTTGCCTTTAGGGGCTAGGAACAGATGATGAGACACAAGGTTGCTCATTGGAGGATGGGTCCCACAGGTATGTAGCTTCTCCTCAAGGATGCAGTTGAATCACAGAAGTTAAATTACTATTTTGTTTTTAAGTAATAATCTTTGTAGAAAAGTTGTCTTCTGTGTCCCACGTGTATGTGGTGCCAGGGATCAAACCTGGGGCATTGCACATACTGGGAAGTGCTCTATCACTGAGCCACATTCCCAGCCCTGGTGGTCTGTTTTTAAGGGTATCTTTCTTAACTGCATCCACCTTCTTATATGTTTCTGCCCAGAGAGGTAGGAAAAGAACTCACCTTTCTGTGCCCTGTTGATATCAAGGTTGTGATAGGTAACATTGTTACTGATCAGCTTTCCAGAAATTGTTTCAAACCTTGCTCCTGCCCACTGATCTCTACCCTCAGTTTAAGGAATATGAATTTTAAAATAATACTAACGTTTGTTCTTTTGTTCATACACATGCAAAATTAAAATTTTTAATTAAAGTTTTACACAAGTGATTAAAGAGACATATCTTAGTCCATTTGTGCTCCTTTAACAGAATACCATGGACTGAATAATTTGTCAAGAACAGAAACTTACTGCCTCACTGACCTGGAGTCTGGGAAGTCCAATATCAAGACTCCAGAGGGTCTACCAATTCTGATTCCAGGTAGTGCCCTTATTTATCCCTAGATCACTTAAGATTGAAGGGCAAAGAGACAAAAGAGAACTAAATTTACTCTTCTATAGTAATAGTGGCCCCAGGCATGAGGGCAAAATCCTGAGGACCTAATCATCTCTCAAGTATCTGACTTTTTAGTATAGTTACAGTGGCAACTAGATTTCAGTAGAAGTTTTAGAGGGAACAGACATTCAAATGATAACAAGAAACAAGGCCTGACAGGCATTAGAATGATTTTCTAGAACTGGTTTATTTGAACCTCTGCAGAATTTTCTGGTGGGAAGATGGTGGTATGAGAATGGTCTTCCCCAATATAATTATTGCTCACATTCCAGGCAGAGCACAGCACACATATTTCTTCTAAACCTATGGCCCAATATCAAAGCCACCCCTGCCCTCTGCTCATATCTAAAAACAGCAGAAAACATTGGGTCTTAGAGGGAAAGTTGAATGCATTTAAAATGGAAAGGTGAAGCCCTTGAGCTGCTGGGCACAACAGAAGCTTGGCTGGGGCACAAAGCCTGGAAACTAGACTGGCTGGTCTGTCCCAGAGGAAGCTGGCATCTCATTCACTTAGAGTTGCTTTTCTTTCTCAAACTGCTTTGTTTCCATGGTTTCATTTTCATTTTATTTCAGCCACGTTTGTGTACCCATGAAATAAGTGTGACATTAAAAAGTGAATTACTATTGATACTCTGCATATGAATAAACTTTAAACTACAATCTCAATGAAAATTCTATAGTAGGGAATAGCCTTACAGCAATCCCAAGCTGTAATTAATGCCTATGCATCCAGTATGCTCACATGGGCTAGGAATGTCGCTCAGAAGTAGGGCACTTGCCTAGCACACACAAGGCCCTGGATTTGGTCCAGCACAAAAAAATTAAAAAATAAAGAACAACAATATTTACGTTTGTTTGTCGTCACAAATACTTCTTTGGTGGATAAGTTTTCCTGTCATGTCGTCATATTTTTAATCTATGGCTTTATCTTTAGAATCTCTGTTCCTTTTTTATTGATTTTAAAAAAATAATGACAATGGAATGCATAACAATTCTTATTACATGTATATAGTACAATTTTTCATATCTCTGATTGTATATAAAATATGTTGACACCAATTCATGTCTTAATACATGTAATTTGGATGATGATGTCTGTCACATTCCACCATCCTTGCTAACCCCCTGCCCCCTGCCTTTCCCTCCCACCCCTCTGCCCTATCTAGAATCTCAGTTCTTTAAATTCTGTTGGTTCCCTCTGTCCCAGTATTTCTAATTTATTTATAAGTTTATAACAACAGTGTTTATAATCTAGGTCTGGCTCCAATAAGGTTAATGAACCACAATTTCCTAGGGAGATTGCCGCAGTCTGGCTGGGCACGATTCAGGAGCCACTTGTCAAAAGAAATGAACTTTATTTTTAGAACATACATACCAAACCACACAGCTCCTCAGGAAAATCTTCAGAGCCCAACTGCCACCACCGGCTTCCCACAAGCCTCTCCACCTCCCCCACTCCTCCTGCTCTTGAGGCTGATTGGCTGGGTTGCATGGGCAGAGCCAAAAAAAGTGCCCTAATGAGCAGCTCCGTGGTCTGAAAGGGCGGGGAAACAGTCCAATGAGCATCACCACAGAGGAGCCAATCAGTTGGCAGCTAGAAGTTTGCTGGGGCCGCTGTGAGCCAATCATCAACTGGCAGCTGGAAGTTTGCTGGCAGCTGGAAGTTTTATGGGGCCCCTTCGGCTGTGGCTCTCAACATCTCCCCCTCTCTGTTTAAACAACAAGCATGTAGCTTAGGGACCGTGCCTGCCTTAGGTTGTCCAATAGTACATATGGTGCTTACCCGTTATCAGATGAGCTGACCTCAAGGCTTCAGCCTCCTGTCTTAGGTTGGTACCATTGCAATTGGATCTTACCCGTCACTGACTACCGGTCCAGTATACAGCCACACCTGTGGATAGGTCTTTGTACCAGCAGGGGTGGTGGTGAGGTTCTTCGCCTCACCTCTGTTGGTCCCCAAATTTTAGCTGAATGACTATGACAAGCAGAAGGGAGGAAGATACACCAAGCCAATTGATGGTTCCTTTTGGAAAAACTGTACCACCGATGACATCATCAGCAAAAATACCCCAACACTACCACAAGTCGCTGCACCAACAGATAGTTCACAATGCATACAGGTGAGTTCACAAGGCATACAAGTAATTCATAGTCCAGGCAAGTTCTGCAAGCAGTTCAGTGATGGCTCCTTTTGGAAAAATTGTACCACTGATGACACCATCAGCATAAATACCCCAACATTACCACAAGTCGCTGCACCAACAGATAGTTCACAATGCATACAAGTGAGTTCACAATGCATACAAGTGATACATAGTCCAGGCAAGTTCTGTAAGCAGTTCAGTGATGGCTATTGCAGAAGCTGTAGATTGGTTTTATTTTTGTCTTCATCGGCACTGGGATAAAGATAGGAATTCTGGCAATAATGGCTAAAGAAAAAATTATATAACATTCCAGAAGGCACTAGAAGAAAACAATTTTCTTAATAATGTACCTTATCTTCAACAGAATTATTAAATATAATGAAAAGGAAAGGTGAAAGTAAACAAACAGATCTATTAACCTCCTTTTTTGTTCATATATTAAAACAATCCTCAATAGCTGTTTACCCAATTTAAATTAAACCATTTAAATCACGTGAAAAAAAATATTTGGATCCATTTTTTCATGAGCGCTCATCATATACAATATATGGACATACACACATTCAAACATATAACACAAAGCACAAGTGTGCACACATAATATAATACATACAACACATAACGTAATAGTAAAGGCCTTATAATTTTTTAAAGGTGAAATCTCCATTGCAATGTTTAAAAACTCTATAGTCAAAAAATAGAACTGATCAGCAAAACATTAACCTAGGTCTGTATGAGCTCAAAAAACAAAATAGAACTTCATGATGTGGGAAAGGGCAATAATAAAATAGATATTGAAAAAAGCATCCTGGTTCTGTCGCAGATGTAAGGGTAGCCAAACTGGAGTTCTGGATATCAGCTGTTATGGATTTGAGCCTAATCATCTTATTTTTGGTCTGTAGAAATCGATTTAGTTAATCTCTCTGGAATCCAAATCGGCTGCTATTCTCCCTGTGGAAACACACAAACAGACCCCCGACTCCAGACAATCACTGGGTCAGGACCTTTCCATTGTCCTGTTAGAATATCCTTCCAAAGTACCTTGGGCTTATGCACATTTTTTGGACACATATGTCTTTCTGCAGCACTAAGTCCTGATGAATCCAAATTTAAACAGTTTAGAGTAAAAAGGGTTATTTTAAGTTTATCTTTGGGGAATATATACCCCTTCCCATTTCCTCTTTTTGCTTTAATGAGTACATTTTAATAGTTTGATGAGCTCTTTCAACTATGCCTTGTCGCTGTGGATTGTATGGGATTCCTGTATATGAGTAATGCCAAATGATGAGCAAAATTGTTTAAGAGGTAGAAGTATAACCAGGGGCATTATCTGTTTGTAACTGTTTTGGAACGCCCACAGTGGCAAAATTTTGTAAGCAATGAGCTATAACATCTTTAGTTTTTTCTCCAGCATGAAGGGAGCCCATTAAAAATCCAGAAGAAGTATCAACTGTAACATGCAAATATTTTAATTTTCCAAATTCTGGCAAGTGTGTGATGTCCATCTGCCAAATATGGTTAGGTATCAGTCCTCTAGGATTGACTCCAAGATTAACTTGTGGCAAAAAGGTCACACAATTTTGACATTGCTTTATTATTTGTCTAGCTTGTTCCTTAGTTATTTTAAAATGCTTTTGTAAAGTATTAGCATTGACATGGAACTTTTTATGAAAATCTGTAGCTTCTTCTAGTGTAGAGAAAATATGTATGTCGTGTAGTTTTATCTGCTAAATCATTGCCCAAACTAAGGGCTCCAGGCAATCCTGTAAGTGCCCTTATATGTCCTATAAAGAATGGATCTTTTCTGTCCCAGATTAGACTTTGTATAGTGGAAAGCAAAGAGAAAACAGTAGAGGAAGGGGAAATCCTACCAGCATCTTCAAGGGATACTATAGCATTAACTATATACTGACTATTGGAAAATAAATTAAATACAGAATCTTTAAACATCACAAAAGCTTGTAATACTGCATTAAGCTCTACCTTTTGAGCTGATTGTTTGGGTACTAAAAATGTAAAAGTTTGATCAGGTGTAACTATTGCTGCTGTACCAATATATTCAGTGAATATATTTGGAGCATTAATGATAGGTGTTTTCCTTGTCATTTTTGGAAAAATTACAGGATGCAATGACCAAAAAGACAATAAAGGATTAGATGGTAAGTGGTTATCAAATGACATTAGGTTTGCACATGATGATTGCCCAAGTATTTAACTCATTAGCTAACTCATCAATTTGATTCATAGTATATGGAGTAATAATTTTATTGGGAGAAATTCCAAACACTCCCTTTGCTGCTTTTATTCCTTTGAGTATTATTTGTCCTACAGCCTCAGGATACCTAGTGAGAATACTGTTAGGAGAATAAGATAAATGTATCCATAATAATGGACCTTCTTGCCAAAATACTCCTGTAGGAATATTTTTTGTTGGTAGTACAATAAATAATAAAGGCAAACTTATCAATTCTATCCAAATGCATATTTTCCATATATGTTTCAATGATTTTTAATGCCTTTCTTGCTTCAGGCATTAACATGCGGGGTGAATTTGGATCTGATGGACCTTTTAGGATATCAAATAAAGGTCCCAACTCTCCTGCTGGTATACCTAGATAAGGCCTTATCCAATTTATGTCTCCTAATAACTTTTGAAAGTCGTTAAGTGATTTGAGTTGATCTACTCGTATTTGAATTTTTGGTGGATGGACCATGGTTGAGGATAATAGAACTCCTAAATAATTAATTGGAAAATTTAATAGTACTTTATCTATTGCTATCTCTAGATTATAATTTTTTAATAAGTTTGTAAGTGTGGCATAACATTCTAGCAATGTGTTTTTATCTTTGTGTGCTAATAATACATTATCCATATAGTGAAATATTTGTAGTTCAGGATTTTGATTTCTAAGTGGCTGGATTACTTTGTTAACATAAATTTGACACATAGTTGGACTATTAGCCATCCTTTGAGGGAGTACTTTCCATTCATATCTCTGATCAGGACCTTCATGATTCAGTGCAGGGATAGTAAATGCAAAACGTGGACTATCCTCAGGATGAATTGGAATTGAAAAAAAACAATCTTTAATATCTATGGCTAAAACATGCCAGGTTTTTGGCAAAGCAGACAATTGAGGAATCCCTGATTGAGCAGGACCCATAATAACCATCTCATTATTAATGGCTCTTAAATCTTGCAATAATCTCCATTTATCAGATTTCTTTTTGATGACAAAAATGGGAGTATTATGGGGAGATACAGAAGGTTGTATATATTCTTCCTCTAATTGTTGTTTGAACAGGTCATGGGCTACTTGTATCTTTTCTTTAGTCAGTGGCCACTGAGGAACCCATACTGGTCTTTCTAATTTCCAAGTAATTTTTATTGTCTCAGTGGCCCTTTCTGAAAATCCAACACATGTCTGTCCGTTCCATGATCTATTTGTATTGGTGCTGCTATACCTTGTTCTTGTTTTTCTAATCTTTTTCCTTTCCTAAAACCTTGTCTAGTCATAATAGTGGGTGCATTTTTGGTTGATGTTATTTGTTAATGTCAAACCTAATTGATCTAGGACATCTCGTCCCCATAAATTTACGGGAAGATGATCCAATACATATGGCTGTATAGGTCCTTCACATCCTTCAGGATCCTTCCAATCTAACACCGTTGCACTTCTATGGGGATTAGTCGCCACTCCTAGGCCTCGAAGCGTTTGAGTGTCTTGTTGTAATGGCCAATGTTTTGGCCATTCTTGACGAGAGATGATGCTAAGGTCTGCACCTGTATCCATTAGCCCATTAAATTCATGTCCTTGAATATTTAGTTTTAGCATGGGGTGAGAATCTAAATTTAAAGAAAGCATAGCCCAATCTACACCTGTGGAGCCTAATCCCTTGGAACCTCTTTCTACAGTATGAGTGGAAAATTTATCATGCAGGCTGGGTATTATTAATAACTATGCTATTCTATCTCCTGGTGAAATTACTGATATACCCTTTGGAGAACTGGCTATAATTTTTATTTCACCTTCATAATCGGGATCAATTACCCCAGGCCTTATCATAAGTTCTTTTAGTGTAGAAGAGTTGCATCCCAATAATAAGCCTACTGTTCCTTTGGGAAGAGGTCCTTTTACCCCTGTGGGAATGATTTGAACTCCCATCTCTGGAGTTAGTACTGCTCTGGCGGAGTCGCAGATGTCCAACCCTGCGCTCCCTCTGGTTTGTCTGATGAGGCATCTGATGGACAATGTGTCCTGGGCACTACCCTGATGGGGTTGCTGGGTTCCTCCAGTACTCCGTATATTTGTGGTTTGGGGCCCAGGAGCATTGGGCCCCCCTGTCCATTTTTTGGCAATGGAGCTCGATGCCTTTCTCCATGATATTGTGGATAAACACCTGGTCCTTGTTCGTTTTTTGATAATGGAGTACCCTCTATGGTGGTTTGAGAACGGCATTCATTAGCCCAATGTCTCCCCCTATGGCATCGTGGGCAAATACCCGGTATTCTACTCCTTTGATACCTAGTTTTGTTAAATCCTCCTCCTATGGGGCAATTCCTTTTAAAATGTCCTGTTTGTTCACAATTGTAACACGTTCTTGGCCTGGCATCTAAAGCCTGTTTTACTGCAGCTGCCACGACTTGCCCTTGTTCTAAAGCCTGTTTTACTGCAGCTGCCACAACTTGCTCTTGTTCATTAATGTCTCTACATAATTTAATATATGTGTTTAAATCTTCATGTTTCCATGGTCTAATGTCTTCTCTGCACCAATGATTCGCTTGCTCATAAGCCAGTTGTTTTATTAATGGCATTGCTTGTTCTGTATTCCCAAAAACTCTGGTAGCTGTTTGAATAAGCCTATCTACAAATTCAGCATAAGGTTCATTAGCTCCTTGTATTACCTTAGATAATTGACCTTGTAAACCTCCATGTCCTTGTAAAGTCTTCCATGCCTTAACTGCATTTGCAGCAATTTGTGCGTATACACCAGGATCATATGCAATTTGTTGCTGCTGATCCTCATAAGGTCCCTTTCCTAACAACATATCTAGATTTCTCTGAGGATAACCAGCTGCTGCATTTCGCCTAGCCATCTCCTTGCAAATTCCTCATTGGCAACCTTCCATAACAGGTATTGTCCTCCATTTAGCACAGCTTTACACATATTAGCCCAATCTGCTGGCGTCATGTTCAAGTTGTTAATGGATTCGACCATGCTTACAGTGAAGGGTGCTTGAGGACCATAGGTTGTTACAGCCTCTTTTAGCTGCTTCACTGATTTGAAATTTAAAGCATGGTGAATTTGCTGCCCTCCTGCCTCAATAAAGGGCATGTTAATATTTGAGATCCTGTCTCAGGATCCCAACTATCAACTGCAGTGGTTGGGGGCCTCCCGGCATATGGAGGTGGTGCTGTTGGTTGGACATTTACGCCCTCTGGTGATAGAAAGGTGTTAGTAGCAGTCTCCTGTTGTAACTTTTCCCCTGATGGCTTTTTCTGCTCTAAGCTTTCTTCCTCTATCTGACTAGCTCGAAAGACCTTCTCTTTTACTTGAATCTTTTCCTCTTTCTGACTAACTTGAGAGACCTTCTCTTTTACTTGAATCAATATGTCTTCTCCTTCCTCTACCTTTGTCTGAACTGAAGGCTTTGGACTAAGCAAACAAGATACCAATGCCCACAATGTCAATGTGCCAACTGGCAGAGTTCCTGGACTTTTCTATTCTTTTTAAATCTTCACCATGATGGTTCCATTGTGATATTATTTAACAACTCCTCCTTCAAAAGCCATGGGCTACATTTTTGTATTGTATCAATGTATGCCCTGACTGCTCTTGATTTTACTGGAATGCCTCCTTCCTCTAACAATTTACTTAACACTCTTTCGGTTTGTTTTTTACTAATTTCTGATCCATATTTCTACTATAATACAACCCAACAAGATAACGCCTAACAAAACTGAAACAGAGTGAAACAAAATTGGAACAACACAAAATCATTATAATACCCTCCTGAAATGTCCATCCGTCCTTTCTCCCTATCTGTTCCTCAGATGTGAGCGGTTTTTCTTCCATCTTACACATCTCCAGGGACAGGCAACTTAAAACAAAAGTGAAGCAAAACAAAAGAATAATCTTAAAATGGCTACCCATCCTCTTGCCCTGCCCTCAGGGGCGAGCAGTTTACCTTATCACTTACCCTCAGTCGTTCCCCATGTGGCCCACCAAATGCGGCAGTCTGGCGGGCACAATTCAGGAGCCACTTGTCAAAAGAAATGAACTTTATTTTTAGAACACACACACCAAACCACACAGCTCCTCAGGAAAACCTTCAGAGCCCAACTGCCACCACTGACTTCCCACAAGCCTCTCCACCTCCCCCACTCCTCCTGCTCTTGAGGCTGATTGGCTGGGTTGCGTGGGCAGAGCCAAAAAAAGTCCCCCAATGAGCAGCCCCGTGGTCTGTAAGGACGGGGAAACAGCCCAATGAGCATCACCGTAGAGGAGCAAATCAGTTGGCAGCTAGAAGTTTGCTGGGGCCACTGTGAGCCAATCATCAACTGGCAGCTGGAAGTTTGCTGGGGCCCCTTCAGCTGTGGCTCTCAACAGAGATGATGGTGATCCAAGCTGTGTCATTGGCAAGTTGTTATCTATTGAATTCAAGAGGTTCTGGACAAACAGTAGATATTTGAGTCCTTTGAAAATCATTAGCCAGCTTGTTCTGGTGCAGCACTTACTGTGGACCTTCCAAGGTAGGCCCTACAGGGAAATACCAGAATACCCATCATGGTTTTTATTTTGGGGAGCTTAGACTATATACTTGGGGAGACAAAACTGAAAATCGTAAAGTAGCAGCAAGTGCCAAACAATGTGTAGTTCAATGGGAAATGAGGGATTTGGGCCCTTGTGCTGTAGTGTTTCACAGGAGAGGTATCTGTGATGAATTTTATAAACAAAGGATTGAAGCTTAGGCTGTGCTTTTAAATGGATGTACTTAGCTAAAAGATAAGGGAGAGGCATTCCAGCATTGCATTCCAAAAAACACGACTGCAAACATACCTAAAAGAATGATCACGATGTGTTTCCCTAATAAAAGGAAGATTTGTGCCACAGCTTGGGTCACCAAAAATGCAGTGATGACCTGGGAGCAGTTGCCACAGGAGCAGTGAGTACATCCAGCTAAGCACAAAGCCCTAAGGGCAAATCCAGGCTCAATACTGACCATCCCAAGGAGGTAGCTGAGCTCATGCTAGAGCAGAGGTTGGGGTGAGTTCTGAGTCTAAGCATAGAAACGTGTGGGCTAGCAAATTGCAGAAAATAGAGTATTGGTTAGTTTCAGCACAGAATTGCTGACCCAGGGCATTTCTAAAAGCGAAGGAGCCAGGTGTGGTGGCACCCACCTGTAATCCTAACAGCTCAGGAGGCTGAGGCAGGAAGTTCAAAGCCAGCCTCTGCAACTTAGCAAGGCACTTAGCAAATCAGTGTTACCCTCTGTCTAAATAAAATATACAAAAAGGGCTGGGGTTGTGGCTCAGTTGTTAAGCACCCCTCAGTACCAAAAAAAAAAAAAAAAGAAAGAAAGAAAAAAAAAAGCAAAGGAAACTTGCCTTCTAGGCAACCATGGTCTGTCCTCAGTGCATCCTTTAGCCTGTTGTGAGAGGAACCTGACCAAAGCAAAGGTCTCTTTGGGCAGTGGCTCAATAAGGAGCTACAGGCAGCGAAGAAAGCAGAATGTGTGAAAGTTGCAGTGAGGTCTTCATGATCCCTAAGACTGGGAATTGCTGAAGCTCATTGTATAGGAAAGGTTTGATGCTGAGGCTGTATTAGGAAGGTGGACTTAAGAGAGGTGGATAGTGGGAGAAAGACCCCCCAGTGAAATGGGGCAACTGTGAGTCCAAGATAATGACTGGTGTGAGCTGATAGAGACTGGCTGAGTGTGGGCCACAGAGGCAGATGCTATGGATGTTTCTGTTTGAGTGTTTGGCAAATGGCAGAATATTGAAGGAATCAGGAAAACTGGAGAGGAGACAGGGCTCGGTAATTTTGAATACACTGAGTTTGAGATAATGGTGGATAGTCAGCCAGTAATTGAAATAAGGAACTATAATTGTAAGCAAGCAAGAGAGTTATGAAGATCCTTACCAGAGAGAAAATGGTCAGATGTCAAGGAGAAGAGGAATAGTCAACATCTCTGTTAATCAGGTAAATACATATCAAAACTACAGTAAGGTTTAGCATCAATGTGGTGAATGACAATGATCAACTGCGAATAGTAACAATAAATGTTGGCAAAGATGTGGGACAAAAGGTTGCTCATACATTTTTGGTGGAACTGCAAATTAGTGTAATCATTCAGGAAAACAGTATAAAGATTCCTCAAAAATGTAGGATTAGAACCATCATATCATAGGATCCAACTATCCCACTCTTTGGTATTTATTCAAAAGAATTAAAATCAACTTACTGTAAAGGTACAATCACTTCAATATTTCTAGCAGGACAGTTCATAAGAGTCAAATTATGGACTCAGCCCAAATGCCCATCCATAGATGAATAGATTAAGCAAATGTGGAACACATACACAACGGAGTTTTGCTCAGTCATATAGAAGAATGAAATTACAGTGTTTGTTGGTAAGTGGATGGAAATGGAGAACATCATTCTAAGCGAAATAAGCAAGATGCAGAAAATCAAGAATCTAATGTTTTATATGTGGAAGCTAGAGCAAAATAAGGGAAAGAAGTGATGGGAGGATCTGATATTATAAAGATATAGGCAAGATGAGTGGAGTAGAAGATTAAGAGGGAGGGAAGAAGAATAGGATGAGAATGAGAAAATAAGAAATCAATTTAACAAAATCTGGTACACACACACACACACACACACACAGAGCAAAGGGAATTGCACCTTTATGTACAAATAGAATACACAAATCAAAAATAAATAAATGAATGAAGGAAAGACCCATAGAATAGGGGGAGGGAGAAGGGGAGGAAAAAGTGATTACACTGGAGGAAATCAAAGTCCATGCATGTGTGATTTTGTCAAAATGAACCCAACTTCTACTTATAACTATAAAACTCTAATTTAAAAAAAAAAAGTTTACTATTCACTCATGAAACTAATTTGTGCCCATGGAAAGATTTTAAAAATTTCTTTCTTGGGCTGGGGATATGGCTCAAGCAGTAGCGCGCTCGCCTGGCATGCGTGCGGCCCAGGTTCGATCCTCAGCACCACATACAAACAAAGATGTTGTGTCCGCCGAAAACTAGAAAATAAATATTAAAAAATTCTCTCTCTCTCTCTCTCTCTCTCTCTCTCTCTCTCTCTCTCTCTCTCTCTTCTCTCTCTCTCTCACTCTCTTTAAAAAAATTCTTTCTTTTTAGAAAACGACATTACATGTTCAATTTTCAAGAAATTTAATCAAGAAATACTACACCAATAATATCAGATCTAGGAGAGATTTCAGTTAGAAAGATTGGGAGATTTTGGTAGAAACTGTGTTTGAATGACTGATTTGTTGGTTATCTTATTCATGAATTCACTCAACAGACATCAGAACATTATTCTTTGCCAGTTGTCTGTTAGCTGGCAGAGATGCAGGGGAATAAAATAGGAGCTTTCAAAGTCTAATTAGAGGAATCATCTACCATAAGAACTTTTAAGAATGAGAATCTGTTTTAAAGCAAACTTCAAAAGTCATCTCTTCCAACCAACCCCTCCCCATTTGGAAAATATTGCTCCTTATTTTGTGTTTCCAAAGTAAAAGAAGGGCTTGGTTTATTCTTCTGTGACAATATGTTCTACAATTTATTTGAGTCTTTTATATACATGAGTGTATCTCTCTTGGCAACTAAGTTGGCCTCTAGAATGGAAAGAATTGTCTCATTCTTATTTCTGCAGATACCTAACAGAGAAGACTTATAACATGTGAAATGGTTTAAGAGTTTTTCTTCTTATTGTATGGAATGCAAGTTTTTTTTTTTTTTTTAAGATTTGAAAATTGGACAGTGTTTTTACAATATTTTTACTTCTCACACTTCAGATAGAGCCCTAAAATCCGGAACAAATTTTTACTCCTCACACTTCAGATAGAGCCCTGATATCCAGAATATACAAAGAACTCAAAAAATTAGACAATAAAATAACAAATAACCCAATCAACAAATGGGCCAAGGACCTGAACAGACACTTCTCAGAGGGGGACATACAATCAATCAACAAGTACATGAAAAAATGCTCACCATCTCTAGCAGTCAGAGAAATGCAAATCAAAACCCCCCCTAAGATACCATCTCATTCCAGTAAGATTGGCAGCCATTCTGAAGTCAAACAACAACAAGTGCTGGCAAGGATGTGGGGAAAAGGGTACTCTTGTACATTGCTGGTGGGACTGCAAAATGGTGCGGCCAATTTGGAAAGCAGTATGGAGATTCCTGGTTAAGCTGGGAATGGAACCACCATTTGACCCAGCTATTGCCCTTCTCGGACTATTCCCTGAAGACCTTAAAAGAGCATACTACAGGGATACTGCCACATGGATGTTCATAGCAGCACAATTCACAATTGCTAGACTGTGGAACCAACCCAGATGCCCTTCAATAGATGAATGGATAAAAAAAAAGTGTCATTTATACACCATGGAGTATTACGCAGCACTGAAAAATGACAAAATCATGGAATTTGCAGGGAAATGGATGGCACTAGAGCAGATTATGCTTAGTGAAGCTAGCCAATCCCTAAAAAATAAATACCAAATGTCTTCTTTGATTTAATGAGATCAACTAAGAACAGAGCAGGGAGGAAGAGCAGGAAGAAAAGATTAACATTAAACAGAGACATGAGGTGGGAGGGAAAGGGAGAGAAAAGGGAAATTGCATGGAAATGGAGGGAGACCCTCAATGTTATACAAAATTACATATAAGAGGTTGTGAGTGGAATGGGAAAATAAACAAGGAGGGAAATGAATTACAGTAGATGAGGTAGAGAAGATGGGAGGGGAGGGGAAGGGAGGGGGGATAGTAGAGGATAGGAAAGGTAGCAGAATACAACAGTTACTAATAGGGCATTATGTAAAAATGTGGATGTGTAATTAATGTGATTCTGCAGTCTGTATTTGGGGTAAAAATGGGAGTTCATAATCCACTTGAATCTAATGTATGAAATATGATATGTCAAGAGCTTTGTAATGTTTTGAACAACCAATAAAAAAAACAACATTTGAAAATTGGACAGTGTTTTTACAATATTTCCTACCTGCACACCTGACTACTAGTGTGCAGCTAGATATAAACTCTAGGTTGGAAATGATTTTCCCTTTGACTTCTAATGCTGCCAAGAAGGCCAGTGCCATTAGGATTTCTTTCATTCATTCTTTCTTTCTTTTTTTAAATATATTTTTAGTTGTAGATGGACACAATATCTTTATTTATTTATCTTTATGTGGTGCTGAGATTCGAAACCAGTGCCTCACACATGCAAGGCAAGTGATCTACCACTGAGCTACAACCCCAGTACTCCCATATTACTCCCATTAGGATTTGAGAGATGATAGTTAAAATCTTCTACCACATTTTATATGACCTGTTTTCCACTGCCTCCAACTTTGAAGATTTCATCATTGCTTCATTATCTATGAGGCTCTAAAATTTCAGGTGGATATGCTTTCCCGTTTGTTACACTAATACCTGTTGTTCCATGAAATTTTCTGAAATTACTTTTTGTGTGCTTTTCTGCCCTCTTGTTCTCTTCCTAGAGTTCATATTAGATACAACTTCCCCATCTTCTTTTTTTCTATTTTAACTTTCTTTGGGTTTTGGAAGTCTTCTCTAACATCAATACCTTATGTCAACTTTTCTTAACCTTGTATCACTTTTTAATTTTCTAGAGATCTTCCTTGTTCTTTGAAGATTTCCTACATTAAAATATTATCCATTTTCAGTTTTTGATTTTAATATATTTTCTTACCTCTCTGAGAATATCAATTGTCCTTTTGTGAAATGTTTTTCAACTATCTGTACCACCCTATATTTCAAAGTTCTTTTTTTTCTGTTTGTTTTGATTCCATACATCATGTAAGAAGTTACCCATTAATATTTAAAATTACTTGTAAAAAAAAGTGGCATTTTTGCACTAGGGTAGGGCTGGTGAACAGGCTAGTCTCTGTAAAGTTTTAGGGAAAGAACTCGATGGTCATCGTTATCCAAATTACACGTATGAAAACACGAATTGTTGTGAACATACTTTGCATTCAACCAGAAAATAAAACAAAATAAGAAGATATTCTATGTAAATCAAAAGAGAAAAAGAAAATTTTAAAAAATGGTTACTTTCTGCACCATTTTCTAAAGCTTTTACCCTGTATCTGGAAATAGCCAGATGACTTAATCTCTAAGAATGTGTTTACATCATATTTAAACTATGTTTTTCAAAAGAATTGATGGGAACTCTACTTAGAATGTCCACCAACCTGTATGAATTGCCATTAATGAATGAATTTTCTCTCACTAATTATTTAGTTTTCTGTATGCTCTCTGTGGACACAGAAAGATAAATAAAAAATTATTCCCTCACAGTGATAAAAGGTAATTAAAGGGTTGCTTAATTTTCCACTGCCTTCAGGAAAAAATCTCATGACCTTGATAATATGATACAAGATTAGTCTTCCCCCTTTTCTCCAGCTTTCCTATACAGCCCTCCTACTGTATCTAACCAAACTGAGCTGCTTTCTATGATCCCCAAACTCTCTATCATAATTTCAGTTCCGTTGCAATATATTTTACTTTTCTTCTCCTTTAAAAAAAATATATTCTTGCCTTGGGCACAATACTGTCCAAAAAGACTTTTGCTAATTTCCTGCCAAGAAGTGTATATATGTATACACACACACACACACACACACACACACACAGAGAGAGAGAGAGATGGCAGCTTCCTTGGATCCAAGTAAGGAAAGGGGTAGACTTTAACTTCATCTCTTCCTTGTATGGTCTCACTCCTGGCCTATCCTAAGCTGTAGGAGTCTCCATTATAGTTCCTGCCTTTTATATGGTAGGGGAGTGCTGCTGTCCAGGAGCACAAGGTAGAGGAGAAAGCCAAGATGCCTAGGCGGCCTCTGTACAGACTTTTAACTAATCTTCCAAATTCTTGTGCCACCCACACATCAATTTCCAGGGCTACCCAGTGCCTTCAAGTCCTAAAGCAAACGAAGGCAAAAGACTAAATAAGAAAAGTGAAGAAACACAGCACCAAATTTGACTTGCTCTTTACTGTTCTCAGGACTCAGGCTCAATAATGTATGTTTTACTGTGTGTTTTTTAGTCTTCAAATTTGTCTTTAGAATAGGCTTAAACACTATAATCCTCTGCTGACAATGGTCCTATCATTGATTTTCTGCTTTCCTTCAAGTTGACAGGTTTAGGCAGAGGCCATTTTTTCAATTCCATTTTTGGGCTTGACAAAACTTTCTCCAAACAGGATTACAAACAAAGGTTTCATTTTAACACGATAGATGATGAATTATGTAACTCATTGGGTCATGATTTAATGTTGGGTATTTAGGTAGCACTCTCTCATTTTAATTTGCTTTGTTACCATGTAAGCAATAAGTATTCTGTAGCCCAATATTACCTAAATCCTATGTTTCTAATTTTTACTGTTTACTGAGGATTCACTCAGTGTGAGGCATTTATCATATATTTTTCTTATATTATCTTTATATTATGATTAGAAAATGAGGTTTTGAGGGCTAGGGATGTGGCTCAAGCGGTAATGTGCTCTCTTGGCATGTGCGGGGCACTGGGTTCCATCCTCAGCACCACATAAAAATAAAATAAAGATGTTGTGTCCACCGAAAACTAAAAAAAATAAATATTAAATAATTCTCTTTATAAAAAAAAGTAAATAAAATGAGGTTTTGAAAGAATAATTCATTTGTCAAAGATCCCATACAATGTTCAAAAGGGATTTGAAACCTGGTATGACCACTCCGAATTTCATGCTCTTAAACAATATATATACTGCTTATGAATAAACATCATAACTATGTTTGTAAATATAATGATAAGAAAGTTTCTTTCTATAGTCATTGTGATGTGTTGACTATACATATTATGCACCAAATAAGTTCAGCATTGTAAAAATTGTAGAGCCATTGAATATGAAACTATTCATGGCATTTGACACCTCAATTTATAGTAGGTGTATTCCTGAATTAATTTACTTTCCTTATATAAGGAAAACTGCCTTAAATATTTTTTTCTAAGATTGCCTATTTATTTATTTATCATGTTGCTCAACAATATGTGCTGAGGATATGGTAACATTCAGCATAATGATCTTAAAGCTTGTCATGAGAGAAGAGAGCTAAAATATTCCGGCTGATGATTTGAAAAGAAATTTCTCAAGGTTAGGCCTTTCCTAGAGAGTGAAAGTTGATATTTCTATTTTTAACCTTAGTTTAAAAGTCTATAAACCCCACAATTTTCTTAGTTTTTAGGGATGTCAGTCTCCTTGTATGGCCCAAAAGGTTAATGAAAATAGTTTCCCTAAAATCAAAAACTTGCTGATTTGCTTAAGGAGGTGGTTACTGATTTAATTTTAGTTCTATTTGACAATTTCAGATAATCTTGTTATCAATGGAAGCATTACTTCTGGAAAGAATGCAATATCAAGTGGCACGTTTTCTTTGTTCTGAAATACAATGGATATAAGAAAGGAGGCCCCTACACATGAACCCAGGGGCATCATCTCACTTGAGGACAGACTTCTCTCCAATTCTTGGCTCAAACCAAGCTCCCAGTTCAAGAAGGGCCCTGCACACCTGCAACTGGTACAACTCTAGGCAACTACATTTCCCAGAGACAGCATGACACCATCTAGTCTGTGTTCTCAGGCCTCCCTTCCCTTTTCTTTCACCTCTCTCTTCCTATTCACATTCCATTGCCTTGTTTCTCAAAATCCTCGCTCTTAGGTAACTGTCATCATTCTCCTCAGGCAGTTGGTTGATAAAGACTTAATTAAGCCAGTGGCATGCTGGAGCCAAAGGGTACCAGCTTGTGAGAGATAACTGCTCAATATTCAGGAATTTTACAAGCAAACTTTCAACTTTTGGAAGCTAGTCATCAGCCTTGGAGGAAATGCTTATACCCAGGAAATTGGCATTGTTAACACTCCCTACTGGCCTGTGAGGAGCTGGCTTATCTGCACACACACTGCCCAGGGGACTTGCAGTCCTAGTGGGTACTCCTGAAAACCTTAAAGATTCAAAACCAACTTCCATCTCTGAGATTTCTCTAACAGGGAATATTTTCTAACAGAGGTAAGTGATAAAAATAATAGAGCCATTGCCAAGGGTTACCACATAGGCACACCCCTAGATCATCTTGGTCCAAGTTGGCTCTACAGATATATATCACTAGGAGATATGGCAGGAAAAGGTCAGAAAGGCAATGCCTTTCTGGGTCAAGAAAGATTCCCAAAGATACATGTACACGTAACCATTATATAAAACAATTCTGTAACACTGACCTGCTGAGACAGACTGTTTTCTGAGTTACTGACCAAAACAAAGAATGAAGCATGCTTTCCAAGAGGGGACCATGCTTCTTGCACCACCACAAAGGATGTGGAGGTCACTCAGTCTGTGCACTGAAAAACTAAATTTACTGAATGCCAATTAAATAATCTAATGATTTCTAAAACTGAAAATAGGTCTTAATAGTCTACTGAGATCTTCAAAAGTCAAAACTTCTGGACTAGTGCCTAAAGAAAGGCCAACCTTTGTTACCTAAGTTGCATTGAACTGCACTTATTCATAGCCCCAGAATATTTTCTTTTAAAGAGGGAATAGATCAATGGTGCTTAATATAAATTAGTCATCTTTTCCATGTATTTCTTTCCATGCTTCTCTAAGAATTGATTGTGTGCTAACTCTGTACCAGTCACTGTCACGGCTATACACAAGAACATTTAAGTTGTAGTCCCACATTGTGTTTCAGAAGATTCTGTGCATTTCAAAAATAGATGATGAAGGAAGTACTACTGAAAACCCTCATAGAGATTCTACCAGTAATATACAGAGAAATCACTTTCTGATTTGCTCACTATAATTAGAAAATGACATTTGAAAGTTATAACCTTTTACCGTTTTGGCCCCACAATAATAGTCATCAAAAGCCTTTGAAAGTATATTATTTTATTTGTTTTTTTTTACAGTACTCATTTTTATTATATATTAGGATATTGTACAATTTTCAAAGCTAGTAACCGGATCTTTTTCTACGTGTATTTAAGGCTTAACAAAATAAAAGTATTTCACAAAAGTCCATATTACAGTACTGTTGAAATATGAGGCATAGACTAATTATGTATTTATGGGTTATAAACAATACATTCATTTTAAAGAATAAACAATGTGAATAACATCTTGGTTAAAATAAATATCATGGTAAATGTTAACGGCAACACCTGAAGTATATGAATACAAGGAAGGTGTTTTGTAATAGACACTACATAGAATGGTAGAGCATTCATGAAATGGCTGTATCTTACTAACTATACAATCATTGCACATTGTTGAGCATTTTATTTATATGGATACTCTTCATTCACCATTCCTAAACCTCAACATACAAAAGTTACTCGAGGCTTTCCTGAGTAACTGGTACCAATGTTTAAATAAGGTTTAGAATCGGATGTACCTTCTAATTTCTACTTTTCAAATCAATTCAAATGTTTAAATCTTAGAACATTCATAGGCAATTAGAACTTGCAATCATCTTAATTTTGAAAAATTATCTCACTCAAAATTAAATTTGATTTTACCCAGTGGTTTCTTCAGTAAAAATGGGAACACTAGGATGAAAGACATTGAAACGGAAGTTTGCATCAACAGAAAATAGTAACATTCTCCTGACCAAACTCTTCGTAGTCACTTTTTAGCAGGAAGGTTCAGAGAAGAAATCTTGTCACTGTAAGGGAATTAAGCTAATGAACTTTACATTCGTGTGTTCAAGACTGCAAGGAAGAGGATCTCTTCCAACCAGAGAGATTTCTTAGTCGATTATGTTATATTAAAACAACAGTGACACTAATGGTCAATAAAACCCCACCTGTTCAGGCTTCTGGGGATAAACCTATTGATGCACAGTGTAAATGTTTTGAGTCATCAGAATCTGGGAAATACAATGCATCCAGCCCTCATTAAAAACACCAACCAGGTTTCCTTTGCCTATTCCTAGAAAACACTACCCTTCAGATATGTGCAACCTATTAAATTGAAAGATGCATACTGTTTGCCCTGTATATAGATTGGAACTTTACAAGTTCCCTGAAAGTATTCAAATGAGCCAAAGAAAACTACGGTGGGGGAAGTCAGCAGTTGTATTGCCTGAACATAAGGTTTTCAGGTTGGCAAGATAATCCAACCCAAGACTTGGTGGTGGCATGCACAGCGTCCTTTAAGAGTGACTGCCACTCGGTGTCAAAATTCTGTAAAGAACTGGTTGCTACATTCAGGGAAAACACATCTCCATAACAGCATTTACTAAACTCTACCCATTTCCTTGAACTATATTAAGCATTACCATCTCTCATCTTCATGCTTACAGTACTCTGCTCAAGTTTCTCAACAGAAATATTAATGCCACAATGGCCAGTTTTCATTTCCTTGAACAGTTAAAAATTATAACATTGTCAAATGAAAACTATGTCAACATTCACAGGTACATTATAATACACATCCTTTCTTCCTCTAACAAAATACGTGTATACAAGGTGGCCCAAATTTTTTAAGTTTTCAATCTGAGAAATTGTTGGTATACTGAAAATTTCTCAAAAGGGAATTATGTTCTCAAAATCAAATACTAATGAACTATAAATAAGAAAATAACTTGAATATAAAAATTTCTGAAGGGGAGCAGTGAGGACTTTAATAAAACATATGCTTACATTATAGTGTACAATGAGATAAAATGCCTTTAGATTTATAAAGAAATCTAGTACTGCAAAATTATTCAAATATGTTTCAAATGTACAAATATTAAAAACAAAAACCTTGAGCAAGGTGCAACTTTACACCAAACAAATCCTTAACCACTTTTTAAACGGATTCATTTATACCATTTAAATGCAGAGAATATCAGCGATATTAAAGCAAAACAAAGACTTTTCAGTGTCTGACTCACATTTCATCCCCAAATCTTTTCACATTTAATAGTTGCATTTTGAATGTCAAAGCTGAGTTTTAAATGTTTCTCAAAGTCTGTTTACACTTATTAGCATTGTAGCTTTCAGATATGTAATTCTAAGGACTAAGACACATACTTCAAATGTTAAAAATCACAAAAGTTCATAATGTTGTTCATTTCAATATCCATAAATGACTAAAAAGCAAAAGTCAAATATTCAGATACTTTTGATCAGGTTTCACACCCCTCCTCATGTGCGCCAAGTGCACTTCCAATATTTGGCACTCAGTCTATCGGCAGAAAACGCCATAATTCTAAAAGCCTTTAGGTATGGGGGCGAAAAACTCATTTGCTTTCCTAACATGCATTTTCATAATCCTGAAGACATTCTGAGTTTCCATAAAGGTGATTTTGACTGGTACAAAATGAAGCTTACATGAAAACTGGTTAAGGATTCAAAGCACATTAGCTCTGAAAATACTAATCTTAATATCCAGACAAAAAGGGGAGAGGTATGATTTGCACAAAAATACTTTAAATATTTTCTTCATATTCTTCATGATCTTATGCGTGTTTAGCTGCTTGCAGTGCATGCGTGCATCCTCTTGGCCACATCATAGACATAGGTGATATCTGGTCGCTTCTCTGGATCCGGGTTGATACACATATTGACTAACCGTCGTAGTTCCTCTGAATAGTGATCTGAAGGAAGAGGTGGGTAGTCACACTGTTCTATCTTCTTACACAGTGAGTACAGATTCATTTTGTCACCATAGAAAGGACTCTGTAGGGCAGCCATCTCATATAGTAGACAGCCAAGAGACCAGATGTCAGATTTGAAGTTGTATCCATTTTCATGTATTCTCTCAGGAGACATATAATAAGGTGTGCCCACTAAAGAATGTGCAGCTGTGGTTTTTGAGCTGAAAAACCGACCAAGCCCAAGATCTCCAAGTTTTACCACGCCAGTGGCTGTAATGAACACATTAGCTGGTTTTATATCTCTATGCATGACTCTTCGAGAATGCATGTGTTCCAATGCACTGCACAGCTGAAGAAAGTACTTCCATACGGTTCTCTCAGGAATTAGCCTCTTCTGTTTCTTAAAATGCTTTATCATTCTGGATAGATCACCAGCATCTGCTAATTCCAAAACTATGTTTAGTTCATTATCTTCAATGAATGATGCATAATATTTAATTACATTTGGATGGTTGAGTTGCTTAAGGAGATCGATTTCTTTGATGCAATCAGCACGTGCTTTGGCATCCATTAAATCAAATATCTGTACTTTTTTTAAAGCTACTGCCACTCCATCCAACAGACAGGCTGCTCTATACACTTCACTAAATTGTCCACGACCAATCTTCTTTTCTATTCGAAAGTTGGCTAATGTATTATAGCCCATATCCGGTCGTAAGGCCTTCTGTGGTTGAAACTGAGGAACAGGTGGCCCTTGCATTCCTTGTGATTGCTCATCCATTGTCTGAAGCAATAGGAATTTCAGAACTCAGGAAGTTGAGAGTTTTCCATTCTCCCGCCCTCGAGGGACACCCAGTGAGCCCGCGGCTCTGCTGGGCACCTCGGTGGAGAGGCCCGCTGGGCCAGGGGCTGAGGCTGCGAGGGCAGGAGCCAATAGGCCACCTCCCGCCGCGCCGCCCCCACGGACACTGCAGGCTCAGGAACCCACCCTGCACCATGATTTTATTTCTAAGGAAAAATGTGATGTAGCTTTATAGCATTGTTGAGAGGAACATAAATGTAACAAATTAAAAATATACTTTACAGGGAATATCATGAAATATAGCAAGAAAATTTTGGTTTATAATTAACCCATGTTTCTGAAAATATAGAGTCACATTTTAATTTTAAAAAAATGGATTTTAAATAATGGGTTCTAGGAACTGCAGTTGTAGCAACACTTTGATTTATTTTATACTTGTTTGCTATTGGAAAAACACATGTTTATGTCAAAGCACATCAAAGAATGTGCAGCTGTGGAGAGCTCAATAAATATCGTCTTGCAAGCTGTACTCATTTTAAAATATGATCAATAATGGAAAAGATTCCATGAGCTTCAGAGAAGAAGATAAATTCATTTCAGCTGTTTTGGGATGAAATAGTATGTAGATGTCTATTAGGTATATTTGATTTATAGTATTAAGTCAGAAAAATCCTTATTAATTTTATACTTGGATGACCTGTCTGCTGGTGATAGGGGTTCTTGCAAAGAACATTTAGTTGGATTTTGTTTTTTGATACAATCCATTAATCTGTGTATTTTAACTGAGGAGTTGAGGCCAGTTGCATTCAGGGTTATTGTGAATATGCGTTTGTAATTTTCTGATATTTTGGTTTGTTTACTACATTTAATTCTGTCTTAATTTTCATTTACTTGGTTGCTCTTCTCATGGTCATCATCTATTTAGGAGCTTTGGGAGTTAGTTTTTGGGTATATTTTTGTGCAGTTTATCTTTGAGTATTCTTTGTAGTGCTTCTTGGGTGATCATAAATTCTTTTAGCTTATCCATGTCATGTAAAGCAATTCTTTCTACATCAATTTTGAAAGAGCTTTGCTGGATTTAGAAATCTTGACTGACAAAATTTCTCTTTAAGAGCTTTCTTTGAATATCTCATTCTGGGCCTTGTTCTTCTTTAGGATCTGAGTTCAGAAGCCAGAAGTTAGCATTTGTGGCTTGCTCTTAAATGAGACCTGATGGTTTTCTCTTGCAGCTTTTAGTGCTCTTGCCTTCTTTTCTATGTTAGGTATTTTAATTATCGTGTGTAAAAAAACCAAAAAGTTGAAACAGAGAAAATTTTTTAAAAAGAAATAAAAAAGAAAGAAAAGATGATATATATTTAGAGCTACCAGGTATTTTATCTATCTTTTTGATTTTTGTAAATTAAGAAAAAAGATATATCAAAAGTTACCAGCCCAAGCTAGGTGAAATCGGAGAAGAGAAAAAGCAGATCATACAACAAATAACTTTCTGACACCTGGAGCTTCCAAAACCACTAAGAACACTTTCATTAAAATTAATTGTATGAAGATTAATATTAAATTATGTAATGAATATTAATTAATCAGATTTATATTAAATTTTATTTAAATTCATTTCTTTACATTTTATTAAATTAATTTAAATAAAATTTAATAAATTTTTAAATATAAATTATGTTGTAATTGAATATAAATTAATTTTATTAAATTAAAAAGCAATATAAATAAAATTTTAAGTGCTACATCAAAAAAAATAAAGTTAAAATAAATGTAATAAAACTATCATAAAATTAATTATTAAAATAAATTTAAATTAAAGGTAATAATATTAATTTATATTTAATTATAATATAATTTGTATTTAAAAATGTGTTTCATACTAAATTAATTTTAATAAAAATGTTCTTAATGGTTCTAGAAACTACGGGTGTCAGAGAAGCAATTGCCACATAATCTGCTTTCTCTCCTCTCCGACTTTCACCCAGCTCAAGCTGGAAACTCTTGATTCATCTTTTATCTTAATTTACAAAAATAAAAAGATTAATTTTAAATCCTTTTTTTGATAACCCAGAGAAGCGTTTAGATAAACAGTCCAGATTTTAATGATACATTCTTACAAATTAACTTTTCCATTGGAAATGATTGATGTATTAAGACTTTTGGTTTGACTCACATTTAACGTGTAGAAATCATTTTCCTTATGGCCATATTTAACACCTAGAAAATTGAATTTAACCTGAAGTGACTTTGTAGCCAATTGAAATAGTGAAATGGATAGGTTTTGATTAAAGAATTTTGATAAAGAGAATCTTAGAATTGAACCACTAAATTTCATATCTGGGCCCTCCAAGTGTAATTTTGTTTTAGTAGTTGGACAATGTTGAACAAAAAGTCCTGATAAAGAACTATTAAGCCTCGTTTGCTCCTCTGGTCTCAAGGGTATGTTGGGGACACTTTTGAATCTTCCCATTCAAAATGGCTATATTTAACACCTAGAAAATTGAATTTAACAATTGAAATAGTTAAATGTATACTACCAAATAATCCTTGTTCTCTTTCCATAATGAAGTCTGGAGTTGCTGCTGGAGGTCAAGGACATCCTAGGTGTATGAAACTGGAGACATTCTAGCACAAAGAGCTCCTCTCTCCACGTCTTTCTGCTGGATAATTTCAGTGAGTTTCTCAACCTCATATTTACACAGCTGATTGAACTGTTTGGTTAAAGATACATTCTTTGAATTACAAAGTTGAATCTCAAGGATTCGTCCTTTGATTCTTTTCACAAATTTTTCCATTTTGGCTTTACATATGGCATGGTTTTCACTCCCATTTTCTATATTAAGGCTTTTCACTTTTGTTTCTGGAAAACTATCAGCATTCTCTGTTTGAATGTCCTGTGTCTCTTCATGCCCCTGGGCTTTTATTTGTTCGATGGTTTTCTGCAAATTCTTAATTTCCTTCTCTTTTTTAAAAAACAATTGGGTATGTGCAGCCTTCATCTGCTCATACTGGTATTTGAATTTATCTGTTTCCTCCTTCTGCTCCTGTAGAGACTGAAGTAGTTGCTTTTGACTCTGGTTTTGATCTTCAATGACCTTTTGATGATGTGTAATTTCCTCTTCCAGACGATTCTTGATGACATTCAGTTGAGATACCTCAGATTCTAGTTCTGTGATACTATCAAGGGTTTGAGGCTCAGCCACAGCTCCAACTTGATTCCGCTGTTCCCTAAGTCTTTCCAATTCTTCTTGCAGATGTCTGTTTTCTTCTTTCGTGGAGCTATGACTTCGGTCTTTTGCCTCTATGGTCTGCCTTAAAGTTTCATTTTGTTTTAAGGCCTGAGAACACTTATCTAAATCCTTTTGCAGTTCTGAACTTTCTTGTTTGAGTTGGCCAATAAAAACTTCTTTCTCATTTATAAGTTGCATCAATTGCTTCTGTTCTTCTAAACAAGATGCCAATATTTCCTTAGTTTCTTTTTGATCAGTAGCCATTTGCTCAATATTCTTTTTGAGTCCTGCTATTTCAAAGTCTTTCTCTTGACTGAGTTGCACTACATGCTCCTGTTCCAGCTGTAAGGCAGAGGTATTCCAATTACATACATTTGAGAGTTCCTGAATAGTCTGCCTGTAATTGTTTGCCTCTTCCAACAGTCTCTTTTTGGCCTGACACAGTTCTACTTGTATCTGTTCTTTCTCTCTTTTCAGCGTCTCCATAATAGTGTCTTTTTCTAGAGAAAGTTGGTTGTTACCAGCAATAGATTCTTCCAACTGATGCCTTACATCTTCATATGCTGAAATCAACTTGTCATTTTCCATTTTCAGATCAAAGGCAACTTTCTTTAAATTTTCATTGAGCTGTTCTACTTCTGCAAGATTTTGCTTCAAGTTTGTAATTTCAACTTCCCCTTCTTTAAGCAAGTCATCCTTAAAATTAGAGTCTTCATTAACAGCATGTCTTAACTGGTTCTGAACTCTACATAGTTCCTCTTCCTTTTGGCTAATGTACTCCTTAAGTTCCAGGTTTTCCTGCTGGATGTTTAAACTACTTTTTTGTGAACGACGTAGCTGACCTACTAAATCTTTGACTTTAACTTCAAGCTTCTGCTTGGTTAAATGCAAACCACAGAGGCTCAGTGCACTCTCAGTTAACTTGTCTTTCTGTACATGCAACGCTTTAGTTATCTCCATTTTATCCTCCTCAAGTCGATGAACTCTCTTTTTTTCATCATTCAGATCTTGTTTCAACTTCTTGATTAGACCATCTCCTTCATTTTGCTGTTTTGATAGCTCATCTATTATCCAATTCATGTGCTTTGTGGTTTCCCGGTGTTCACTGTACAGATATTCTAACTGAGCTATCAGCATTTCCTTTTCGTTAATACTCTCATACAGCTCTTGCTCCTTAGCCTCCAAGTTCAGTGTTAAGTCATGTATTTGTACATTCAAATTCATGTCTGTTGAAGCCGCACTTTTAATGACTTCATATTCCCAGCTCAGTTTGCAAAGTGATATCTGAAGTTCTTCCTTTTCTTGACTCAATAATGACTTCTCTTTTTCTAAAACTTGGACATGCATTTGAAGTTTCAGATTGTCTTCAGCAAGGCTGGTATCCTGTCTTAAACTACTCAGTCTCATTCTTTCAGCATCAGACAGGGCTTGCTGGAGTCTGAACACTTCTCCCACTGATGAACTCTGCGGAGAAATTGTTCCCTTTTCTGCAGCAGGATCACTCTGCTCCATCAGAGAAGGCTGCAATTTACTACATTCCACTTTCAGGGTTTCACACTCTTCAATTACTTGTCTCTTTTCCACACTGAGCCGCTCCTTTTCTCTCTTCAGGACATCTCTCTCGTGTTCTGCAGAAGATAATTTTTTCTTTATGACTTTGATTGTATCCTCAAGTTCTTTGATTCTTCTTGTGGACTCTAGTTTTTCAGTTTGTAGAACCTGAATAGTGTTTTGCATCTCCCAGACTTGAGACTTATCAGTGACTGTAACTCCTGAGTCACCTTGGTGTAACAGCTTTTCCAGTTCTGCGATCCGTCCTTCATAGTCATTTGACTCCTGTTGATGCTGGTGATTTAACTCTGCCAGTTTCTGTTGATGTGCATTCTGCAAAACGGACATTTCATGTTGGTGATGATCCATGTCCTGATTTCGGTTTTGTTCCAGGACCTTAATTGTATGGTGTAGTTTGATGATTTCACTTTGATCTGAATCATTTGTTCCTTGTGCCTGCGTGTTACGCCTCCAATGGCCAACTTCACATTCAAGTCTTGAAACTTCATTTTTCAAACTGTTTATTTCCTGTTGTGATGAAATTATGTCACTAAAGTCCTTGGCATCATCACAAAAAGGTGACAAATGATGGCTGAATCCATAACCAAATGAACAAGGTGCGCTGGTTGCTGGTACACCACCCGCTCCTGAAGGTACTGATTGAGCAGCTGACTGCAGGCTCAACACCTGCTCCTGTAGTGCCATCTGGCTTGCTTGAAGATGGCTGATGTCTACCTCTTTCTGTTGCAGCTGATTTTGGTAACTTGTAGATTGAAGGTTTATCTGAAGCTGTGATGCTTCATCCTTTTTTTCCAGATCAGTACAATACTTTTTAAGTCTTGTATTCTCTGATCTCAACCTTGATTCTGTGGTTTCAATTTTTTTTCTTTGACAACGAAGTGAACTCTCCTCCACAGCTTTGGAGACCTCCACAGGCCTATCTATGATGCAGTTGGAGACTTGGTCAGTGGGGGAAGCCAAGCTGCCTCCCACCTGACCCAAGGACTGGCCCAAGCCGAAGCCTAGACCTCTAAACCACGAAAACATTGCTAGAGCTTCAGAGAGCCCTCAGCTCTGCTCTAAAAACCGCTCTATGACCATCCACCTTCCAGCTGAATGTCCTGGAGCGTTGCAGGGATCAATTATGACCAAAGCATTCAGAATTCCGGGGAGTGCAGGGTTCCTGTCACCTTGGCACTCTGCCTTAAAGGTAGAGGCCTGTCCTGGACTCTGACTAGAGATTTGCCACCAGGGGCTCAGTCACCCCCGCGGGGCCTCTGCTCCCTCCCTGGACTTTCAGCCCTCTGGTTGGGTGACTTCTCCCTCAGAGTTAGTGACTCCCCCAGCTCCAGCTGGTCCTGCCACCTCCATGCTGGCCACCAGAACACCCCCATCTGAGAGCCTTTACCCTGTCTTGGAGGCCTGAAGTTGAAGTTCTGACCTCAAGGACTCAAGTTTTCAATGAAATCTAATCTGTTGGTGATGGTTTCCAGTGGAATTTTTGTTTGTTTGTTTTTTAATATATGACAGCAGAATGTATTACAATTCTTATTACACATATAGAGCACCATTTTCCACATATCTGGTTTTATGCAAAGTTTTTGCACATCAATTCATGTCTTCATACATGTACTTTGTATAATAATGATCATCAGATTCCACCATCATTTCTAATCCCATGTCCTCTCCCTTCCCCTCCCACCCCTCTGGCCAATCTAGAGTTCCTCTATTCCTCCCATGCTCCCTCTCCCTATCCCTCTATGAATCAGCCTCCTTATATCAACAGAAACATTTGGCATTATCTTCTCTAATTCCATCCATTTACCTGTAAATGCCATGATTTTATTCTCCTTTATTGCTGAGTAATATTCCATTCCATATATATATGCCACATTTTTTTTTATGCATTCATCTATTGAAGGGCATCTAGGTTGGTTCCACATTTAAGGTATCATGAAGTGTGATTTGTATCTTTCATTTCTATGATTTCTGACTGATTTCTTTTCAATATTTCTATTTCTTTACTGAAGTGTTCTTTTATCTCCAATATTAGCTGTCTTCATTCATTGCTTAGATCTTCTTTTAGTTTAACATTTTAATAACCATTTTTATAATCTTTGTCTGAAATTTCATCTACTTCCATATCAGTCGGATCTTTTGTTAGGAGATTCTGAATTTTGGAGGAAATTTCTTGGCCTATTTCCTCATGTTTTCAGGGGTCTTGGTTAGACTTGTGCCTCAATTTAGATGGATTCTCCTTTCTCTTTTAAGTCCTCTTGTGGATAGTTGTCTTTTTTGCTTAATGAGTAGATATCCAAGAGTGCAACCTGAGGTGCCCCTCTGATTGTTCCTACTTGGGACCTTGTTTTTTGGGGGTGGGGTTGAGGGTTTTGTTTCCCCAATTCTCTGCCCTTGAAGTAATCTGAAGGATCAGGTGGGGCTAGATCATCATGTGTGGAGTGAGATTTGCTGTTACTTACTTGGCAGAGTTGTGAGTATTGCTCCACAGTGAGATCTCGACTCTATGATCTTGAAATGTCCTGATCACTTCCCAGCCCCTCTTACAGCAAGTGGGAGCCAGGAATAGCACTACTGTTAGCAACAGATGTACAGTGTCTGCTGTCCACTTTGACATCTATAGCAATAATTGCCACCTATATAGGAATGTTGAGGTGAGCATCAGTACCATCAATACCAAAAATAAAAAAAATCATGAACTCAATCAAGAATTAAACAGCAGGTGTCTACTATGTCGGGTATTCTATCAATAATCACAACAACATGAATGGGGTATGAATTACATTAACTATCTAATTCTATTAGAAGGCAAGAAAAGTTTGAAATATGTTAGGAAACAAAAGAGAGTCAGGAGATAGGTAGCAAAAGAAATAACAAGTAGATAAAATACATTAATTAGCCAACCACAGGAATATGGTTTATTTGTCCCATAGCTAATAAGGAAAATGTGTATTATATGGTATAATTGCTAATACACACATCATAATTTAGGAAAATAAGTTCAAGAACACCAAACTCTATGAAAGTTCATGTATTCTTTGAATCTGAATTAAAATATAGCACTAATCAACAGGGTAGACACTAGAGTGACACAAATAAATTATGAAAGTCAAGTATAAATACATATGGAAAAATGAATTTATAAAAATACATATAACCAATAGTATGAACCCATTGAATGAGTTAGGAGAAAAAATAGATTATGAAACATCATGAATAATATATCTAATTATGTTTTTGACAAAGTAGCTGTGGTTGAGTTTCAAGGAGCTGGAAATATTTAGCCATGTCCAAATCAAGCACTGTTTTCTCTGGGCTAATTATTCCTAGTTCTTCTCTCATAACTTATGTGGCTTAAGTTCAAGCACTTTCACCATTCTACTCACATCTCTTTGGATATATTCTGCCTTAACATAATCCTATAGAAGATGAATATTAACAAATGATAGTTGAAGAATAGCTCGATTAGCTGCTTAGAGAAGAGGCCCATTCTATTTTGTATTGGGGAGGCCGTTTTGTGCAGCCTAAATTGAGAAGTGCTTTGTACTGTAGTCATATTGTAATGCTCACTCATATTAAACTCATTCTCCTAATCTGAGAGATCACATTGGCATACACAGGTTACACTCCAGTATATGCTGGAACATGGAACTCTTACTGTCATTTCATAATATATTCCTTACTTGCTCATCCTGGAATAGTGAATAGAACATGACATTTGAGAATAAAATTTGGCTTAGGATAGTAAATATTTTAAGTTGAAACCAAATATGTTCTACATGGGAAAATAGATTTTTGAGGATATTCTCATTATCATGTATGTTCCGGATGCAGGCGGTGGCTCTGCTCTGCCCCTACTCCAAATGGTGTGACGTGTCTACCACACTGGCAGACCGCTGGGCCTGTTCCGCCGGTTGGTCGCAGGTCTGTCTACTTTGCAGGCTTGGGCGGCGGCTCTGCTCTGCCCCTACTCCAAATGGGGTGACATGACTGCCACACCGGCGGGTCGCTGGGCCTGTTCCGGGCCTGGGCGGCAGCTCTGCTCCACCCCTCTGGCCTCCACAATATTCAGCAGGACCCGGCCCGAGAAGCAGTTTCTGCGGGTTCTTTATCCCTGGGCCAGAGCAGTTCCGGGAGCCAGAATTCGGCCTCTCCGGGCTTGGTGCATGCTCTGACAGGAGCAGGCTCCAAGGAGCAGTTTTCGCGGGTTCTATAGCCCTGGGCCAGAGCAGCTCCGGGAGCCGGAACTCGGCCACTCCGGGCTCGGTGCATGTTCCGATAGGAGCAGGCTCCAAGAAGCAGTTTCCGCGGGTTATTTTGCACTAAGTCTGAGCAATTTGTCTGCGAGACGCAGACAAATGTCAGCCTGAAATTACCTGTTCTATAGCTGAAAGAGCTGCGATCAGTAGAAAACAAGGATGGTGACGTCAGCTCTCCAAGATGGTGGCCGCTGGCTTCCTCTGTGGTCTGACCGGTGTGGAGAACCGAACTGGACCGTTTCCTTTCCCCGTCTCAAAACCAGAATTCAGCTCTGAGCACAGCAAATGCACAGCTGGCAGGAGCCCGCAGAATCAGCAGTGCTGCATCTCTGCGCCGCTAGCTCATCGTTTCCCAGCGCGCGCCGCAGACTCTAGCCGCGGGGCAATTTGCTGAATAAGCAGCGTGACCCTCCGTGCAGACAGATGGCTCGCGTTTGAGCCCCCGAATCTGATCCTCGTGCGCTGAAAATCCTTCCACTAGGTTTTGGAGCACCCCAATTTTGCTGGAAATTCCTAACAAGATAGCATTTAGCCATTCTAACTCGTCATTTTCCCTCACAGTGACTCAGTACACGGAGTTGATGCACTCCCTTCGCCGCCATCTTCTATTAATCTGATTCATGAGTCAGAAACTACAGACGTGTGACTGTGAATCCCACTAACTTCTTAAGAACTTCCTGAGTTTGTTTAAACATGGAGCTGTGTGTCTACACAATTGGCACTGTGGTGAATTTTAAACATGGTCTTGCCTCTGTGGAGTCCACATAAATCATCAACCATGCAAATAAAACCAAAGGTGTTGTATGTAAGGAAAGAGAAAGGTGAAAGTATTATGGGGTTTATAGCAAGCAACTTTTTTCTCACAGTTCTTAATTGTACAAAATGGTAAGATTCATTGTTATGGATTTGTACATGCACATGATACAACAATGTAATTTGGCCAATATCATTCCCCAGTGTTTCTCCTTTCCAGTGTTTCTCTTTTCTCTCCCTTCCTGCCTCCTCCTAGTATCTTTCCTGTCCTCTACTGACCTCCCTTTGATTTTAAGTAATGTCCCCAGCCCTCACCTTTCTTTTCCTTTTTCCTCTTTAGCCTCCACATATGAAAGAAAACATAATGACTCTTGACTTTCTGAGTTTGGCTTATTTTCCTTAACCTAATGGTCTCAAGTTCCATCCATTTTCCTGCAAAAGACACCATTTTATTCTTCTTTGTGGTTGAGTAAAACTCCATTACAGCAAGGGAACTTAATCTGCTCTTGAGGCAGGGCTACTAGGAGTGAGAGGTTTTGTAAGAACGGGATTGTCCTGTAAAGGTGGGTGCTCATCATGTGCAGAGTGCGTGTGGCAGTTGAAAAGAAGCCCTGTGTGGCTGGAGAGTGAGAAAGAGAGAGAGTGCATGCTGGAGGGGCCAGCAGGAGCACAGGTTGTACAGGACCTTAACAACTATGGGCGTAGTTGTTCATGTTAACCATTTTGGGCTTTTCCTGAAAACTTCCTTTAGCTCTTGGGATAACTTTTTTAACTTTGTATTCGGAGATAATTTTAGACTTAAAAGAATTACTGCAAAAATAGTACAGTCAGTTCCCAAATCCCTTTCTCCGAGCTTCCCCCAATGTCAACATCTTATGTAATCACAGTAAAATTAGTAAATCTGAGACGTTAGCGTTGGTGCAATACCGCTAATTATAGACTTTATAGATTTTTTTTTTCAGGTTTTTTACCACTGTCCTTTATTTTTTCCATAAACCAATTTGGAATTTCACATAGAATTTAGTTATCATTCTTAGTCACTTTTAATCTCACACTGTGAACCTGACATTTCACCCTTTACTACTAAGCATATCCTAAAAATGAGGATGACAAACAGCACACCAAAATAAATAAATAAATAAATACAATTCAGTATTGTCTGCTAGTAGTCCATTTTTATTTGCTGCTCTTAAGATATCAATTATAGCTAATTATTTCATGAGGATTCCAATTGAATTTCATACCATGCATTTAGTTATCTCTTAAGTTGGATGTATTCTATAACTTCTCTATTCAATATGATAGCCACTTGCTCATGTGGCTATGATTAAATTAAATGATTAATTAACTTGTGCGATGAATGAAAAATACAAAAACTATCATATGTAACACATGGCTACTGTGTTGGAAAGCACAGATATAAAACATTTCCAGAAAGTTCTATTTGGACAACACTGTTTTAGAATACTTCATTAACTTTTTACAGAAGAACAATTTCTGCTTAGAGCAGGATTTCTCTAAGTTAGTGCTGTTGCCTTTGTTGTGGGGATGTCCTGTGCCTTGTAGGATATTTAACAGCATCAGTTGCCAGTAGGAGTCCCCCAGTAGTGACAACTAAAAATGTCTCCAGCTATTTCCAAATGTTCTTTGAGGGCGGAGAGCCACTAGTTTAGGACACTTTGTTCTGTTTTAATTAAGGGTCTTAGGAAACCAGAAGAGACGAGCATAATTTATTCTGTATAGGTAGCATAACACTTGTATGTATTCAGTGAAGTTTGATGAATGAGTGAACAGATGTTGAGGCGTTAGGAGTTTTAGATGTTAGGGGAAGATGAATTCCATCAGGAAGATTTATTGGCCCCTTGTTTCCTTCTTTCTCCTCCAGTCTTGCCAAGTTTAATCAGGAATGTAGAGTCTAGAGGCCAAAAGATACCTTTTATAGTTTATTTCCTGCCATGTTTGTAGCATTTTTCTGATTTTTTGTTGTTGTTGTTGGTGGTGGTGATTTCACTAAAATGACCCCTGAGCATAGTGCTGAGGTGCTAAATAGTGTCCCTAAGCACAATAAGGTTATGACTGTTCTTATGGAGAAAATATGGTTTATAGTGCTTTTGGCTTTGAATTCAATGTCATAAACCAACAAAATATATTAATTAGGGTGTTTTTAAACAGAAATATACATGAAATAAAGTTGTAAATTGGTCAGTTGCTGGAAGCGTCATTAGGGGATGCTGGTAGGTTCCTGGCCCTGTCTTCCCCAGGAGCAGTGGTTCAGTGTTGGCTAATTCAGCGTTCATGGCACCTTATGGAGCATAAGGAGTGCAAACGGTGAGAACCCGCTGTTAGTGTGCTTTTAAAAATCAGCTGAGTGTGACCTGGGCCTGAGGATAATTTGTGCAGAAGCAGAGGCATCAGCTCCTCCCCTTCCCTCTACCAAGTGCAGCAGAGGAGGTGCAGGGCTTGACAGCCATAGCTGGAGCTCTGCCAGCCCAGGCCTGGATTAGAATCCTGCTCGCCTGCTTCCTGCTTGCATGCCCCTGCCTTGACTTGACTCCCATTACTTGTGTTTTCATCAATGAAATAGGAAATAATATTCCCTACCTCACACAGTTTCATGTCTGATATAGTATATGTCTAATATCTAAGCAGTGTGTGGCCCAGAGGAGGTCCTGGAGAAAGGTTGCTCCTGTGGCCACTCAGGCCTTGTGTAGTTTTCAAGCCATTCTTTGGAAACCTTATTCAGAACCTACAGTGACTGATCCTGTAGTAGCTGCTTTCCCAACCATTATTTCATTAATTCCCACAGTGTATGTCACTGAATATGTCAACTAGTGATATTACAGCTCCCCCAGGCACATTAGTTAGAAAGGCACATGAGTTAAACCAAGGGTGATAAATATCCAGCTTTCAAACCTGGCTCATTTTAGACCCTAGTGTTGAGGGAGGGGTACTTGGGAGACTCCAGGTGGATCATTTTCCTTCTAGTGGTAAGTGCAGGGATGTTTGTCACCTTTATGTTTATGCCTTTCATTTATTGATACATTTTATTAGGGAGGTTTCCTAAAATAGTGCCGATTCATGTTTGCAAATTAAAAAATGTGAAGAGCACCAATCATTTTCACCCACTTTCCAGAAATATTCACTATTGGCTCTTGGTGGCATCTAGACTATGTATGTATGTATTTTTAAAAACAAGATTGACATCATATTATGTCTACCTGTAACGGGTTTGTGCCTCCCCACGACCTCCCCCTTGCCCTCTGGGGTATAGCACTTCATGCTGAAGCACTGCACTTTACACTGAGAGTGCTGCACTTACGGAGCGAGTTGCCTTTTGATGCACACTTTGGTTGCTGCTCCCCCGTCCCCACCTTGGAGTACTTTAGTGAGTACCTTTGTGTATGTCCATGTGCCTGTTGGCATTTGTCTGATGGAATCACGGAGTTGGGATTACTGCTACACACGTAACACTGAAGCATGTCCCAGCAGTGTGCTCCTAAAAGGTTATTCCCTCAGTAGCCGGGGTGAGTGCCTGCCCCTAGACACCTCACCTGTTCTAAGTCGTCTAGATGTGTGACACTATGGAGGAGAACAGAGTATCTCACTGCTTTAATACGCATTTCCCTGACTCATGAAGATTGTTTTTTTTACGTCTCTTTTGGTTATTGCTTTGCTCTCCATGTAGGACCTGTTCCCATCCTTTGTTCATTTTTGTATTTTTCTCTCTGACATGTCAGGGAACTCTTTTGCATGCTGCTTCCTAGTATTGTGTATGTACTGCTTTGCTATTTACAAAGCACTCTTCCTGTGTGTGATATTGAATCCATTTCTGAGTTGCATTTTGTGGTTTCAGGATAATTGGCCTGAAGAGCTTCTGAGCTGTCTTAGGTTTTCCTGTTAGTGACAAGTGGAGTCTGTGCTCCCAGCCAGATTTAAGATCCTAAATGGAATGCTCTTTTTGTTGCATTGCAGTTTGCTTTATCCATCTTCCAAACCCAGGAGTATTTAGGGAGGGTTCTAATTTTCCAACATCTATCCCCTATAGCAAAGCTTGTAAGTGTCTACAGTGTAAATTCCCAAGTCCTGCCAGTGTTTTCCCAGCTGTCATGAGGTCATGTATGACTTTACCATCTTAAAAACAGCCATTGGAGTCTTTGAACCTTGCATAGGAATTGGTGGTGGTGGGCAGCTCTGGGTTGATTTCCAGCCTAAGGCGTGTGACACTCAGTCTCTGATGTGCTTGGCAGAGTTTGTGAAACGGCTCCGGTACTGTGAATATTTGGGGAAGTATTTCTGTGACTGCTGCTACTCGTATGCAGAGTCCTGCATTCCTGCACGGATCTTGATGATGTGGGACTTCAGGAAGTTCCACGTCAGCAATTTCTCCAAAAAGCTCCTGGATAGCATATGGCACCAACCCATTTTCAATCTGCTGAGCATCGGCCAGAACCTCTATGCGAAAGTCAAGGAACTGGACAGGGTAAAGGTGAACAGTTGCCTCTGCAGGGGAAGTGAGTTCAGCTAAGTGTCCCAGGGCAGGAAATGTACCTCACTCTAGTTTCATGGAATCCCATGCGGACCTTCTGAAAGGCAGATGGACTGTGATGTAAATGAAGCTTACCTTTGGGGCCCTCACTTACACAGACTCCTTTCCAAGGCCCCTACTAAATCTTTATATTAATACATAATTTGTGTTTTTCTTGAAGAAAGTCCTAAAGTTGTGTAAAGCTTCAGGCTCCACAATACCTGGATCCATCCAGGACCCTCTGTAGATCTGTGGATTCAGTTCTGAACCCCAGCTCTAGAGGCTGTTTGCTTTAAAGGTTTGTTTTCTCCAGGGGTGCCAATCCACGGTGGTGAGAAGTAGCATTTCACTTTGACGTGTACATTGCCAATGTTATTGATTATTATTTAAATATTTAAATTTCCCTGTTTGGTTTCTCACCTTAGGACATCCAGGAGCAGCTTTTTCATATCAAGAAGCTGTTGAAGACCTGCAGGTTTGCTCCCAGGTATGATTCTTGACTGAGACAGTCCATGTTCCCTCCTCCAGCTGCTGATCCTCTGAGTGCCTCTGGGAACTTGCTCCCCAGGTCACAGGGCTTCTTAACATAGTGATTACCTCATGGCTGTCCTTGGGAATGCAGACCACCTCTCAGAATTGCTAAGTCACTGGTGGAGTAAGAAGAATGGGCCAGGAAAAGGGTGAAACAACTCTAGCTAATGGCTTTTTAGTTGTTATTAATAAATTGTAGTGAATATGTATGGCCGCAAATTTATCATCTTTTTTTTAATATTCTTTTAGTGGTAGATGGACACAGTATATTTATTTATCTTTAGGTGGTGCTGAGGATTGAACCCAGAGCCTCACAAATTCTAGGTGAGACTCTACACTGAGCCACAACCCCAGCCCTCAAATTTACCATCTTAATCATGTTCGAGGCAGTTCAGTGATGCTCAGTCCATTCACATTGCTGTGCTCTCATCACCACTGTCCATCTGCAGAACTCTTTTCCTCTTGCAAACTGGAAATTACGTGTATGTTCAACACACCTGCCTGTTTCCTTCCCTGTCCCCTAGAAAATACCTTTCTACTTTATGTTTCTATGAATAGTGACTACTCTCATACAAGTGGAATCTGATAGTGTTTGTCTTTTTGTGGCTTATTTCACATAATAAAATGTCCTCAAGATTCATCCATGTTGATTCATGTGTCAGAATTTCCTTCTGTGCTATGCTAGCACGTGTGAGGCACTGGGTTCCATCCTCAGCACCACATGAAAATAAATAAATAAAATAAAGGTTTTAAAAAAGAATTTCCTTCTTTTATAAGGCTGGGCAGTATTCCTGTGGGCCCATATCCATCCACTGAAGGACACTTGGGTTGCTTTGCTGCTTTATGAATGATGCTGCTATGAGCTTGGGGCCTGTTCAGTTCCCCAGAAGGAGAGGCAGGAGTCCTGTCAAACCTGGGAGAGGTCACAGCCCTCTGACTCTACTTCTAGAAGATTATCTTAAGGATAAATTTGTGATATAACAGAGATTTAGCTAAAATGAAGTTTTTAAAATAAGAAATCATGTTTAAAATCGAGCAGGTGTTTAGTAACAGGATGGTACTTAAATTGATACTACATGCATAGGATGGACTGCCAGTCAGTAAAGTTTTAGATGTGAATTCAATGAGAGATTTATTTTTATTTTTAGCTATACATGATAGTGTAGTATATTTTGACATATTATACATACATGGAACATTACTTTCCATTCTTGTACATGTTGTGGAGTTACACTGATCATATGTTCATATGTGAACATAGGAAAGTTTTATCTGATTGATTCTACTGTCTTTCCTATTTCCATTGCCCCACCCTCCCTTTATTCTTCTTTGTCTAATCCAGTGAACTTCTATTCTTCCCTCCCCCCAGTTATCATATCAGTGAGAACATTCAGCCTTTGGTTTTTTGAGATTGACTTATTTCACTTAGCATGAGAGTCTCCAGTTCTATTCATTTTCCAGCAAATGCCATAATTTTATTCTTTTTTATGGCTGATTAATATTCTATTATGTGTGTGAATGGGGTGTGTGTGTGTGTGTGTGTGTGTGTATTACTTTTTTTTTAACCCATTCATCTGTTGAAGGACACCTAGGTTGGTTCCATAGCTTAGCTATTGTGAATTGAGCTGCTATAAACATTGATGTGGCCATGTCACACTGTCCTTTGTGTATATGTTGAGGAGTGGGATAATTCAGTCAAAGGGTGGTTCCATTCCAAGATTGGTGAGGGATCTCCACACTGCTTTCCAGAATGGTTGCACCAATTTGCAGTTCCAGCAGCAATGTAACAGTGTACCTTTCCCCCACATCCTCACCAACATTTATTGTTGCTTTTATTCTTGATAATTGCCATTCTGACTGGAATGAAGTGGAATTTCAGTATAGTTTTAATTTGCATTTCTCTCATTGCTAGACAAGTTGAACATTTTTTCATATATTTGTGGACTGATCATATTTCTTCTTTGAAGTGCCTGTTCAGTTCCTTTGCCCATTTATTGATTGAATTATTTGGTTTTTTTTTTTTTGGTGTTATGTTTTTTTGAGTTCTCTGTATACTCTGGAATTTAATGCTCTATCTAAGGTGCAGATGGCAAAGATTTTCTCCCATTCTGTAGGCACTCTGTTTACATTTTTTATTGTTTCCTTTGCTGTGAAGAAGCTTTTTAGATTTATACATCCCATTTATTGATTTTTTATTTTGCTTCTTGAACTTTAGAAGTCTTATTGAGGAATTCAGTTCCAAAGCTGACATGATAGAGTTGGGCCTACTTATTCTTTGAGTAGGCACAGGGTCTCTGGTCCACTTTGATTTGGGTGAGTGATAGGGGTCTAATTTCATTTTGTTGCATATGGATTTCTAGTTTTCCCAGCACCATTTGTTGAAGAGGCTATCTTTTCTCTAAGGTATGTTTATGGTGCCTTTGTCTAGTATGAGATAACTGTATTTATATGGGTTTCTCTTCTGTACCATTTTGGTGCAGTACCATGCTGTTTTTGTTATGCTATCTCTATAGTATAATTTAACTTCTAGTATTGTGATGCCTTCTGCTTTGCTTTTCTCACTAAGGATTACTTTGGCTACTCTGGGCCTCTTATTTTTCCAAGTGAATTTCATGACTACCTTTTCTATTTATGTGAAAAATGTCATTGGAATTTTAATAGGAACTGCATTGAATCTGTGTTGGGCTCTTGGTAGTATGTCCATTTTGACAATAGTAATTCTGCCTATGGGAGATCTTTTAAGGTCTTCAATTTCTTTCTGTAGTTTTCATTGTAGAGGTCTTTCACCTCTGTTGTTGGATTCCCAATTTTTTTTTTTTTTTTTGAGGCTATTGTGAATGGGATAGTTTTCCTAATTTTTCCTTTAGTTGATTCAATACTGATGTATAGGAACATAATTGATTTTTAAGTGGAAGAGGAGACAGTGACTTAAGAGGGTTAAGATGTTCATTATAATAAATGAGGTCATAGGCTTTTAGAATATTTTGTTTAGATTTATATCTTTCATCATGGTGATATGTTGCTTTTGGATTTAATTTCCTAGGAAGGACCATGTATCTGTGTCAGTAGTCATTGGCCCCTGAGCCCCATCTGGTATCATGGGCCTGACAGGTTATTGCTTCTCAGGGTCTCCATTTTCCTCCTCTATGACATGTGGTAAAACCCACACATCCTCCCTTCTACCAAATCTTGTGAAATAGCCATTCTGTGCTTCAAATTTAAAAAGTTAGCAAATATACGTTAAGTGCAGGGGGGAAGTCAGACAACTCATGGTCAGACTTCATGTTACACATGTCAGACTGCATGTTACCAAGAGGGTACAGAAGAGGCGGTATGGAGCACACTTAGGGATGGGGTGGGGTTGGGAGTAGACAAGGCTTCCTGGGGGAAAAGCCTGAGCCTGAAGGGTAAGTTGGAATCAAGAAGAGGAATCTGGAACCTCCACCAGAGGGTGCAGCATGAGTAAGTGTCCCATGCTGGATGGAGAGTTAAGCCAGTATGACTTCGTGGAGTGTCAGGTCCAGCACAGGCTACCAGTAACTGTTTTAGGATACTTAGAAGGAGACCAGGGTAAGGTTTAGATGCCTCTGGTTACTCAGGTAACCATGACTGCTGGCACTCGGATGCCTTAGTCTTCAGCCCAGTGCTGGACTTACAGATTTAGAGTCACATACCTGTTTGTGAGCAGTAATTCTCTTGCTAGCTGTCACAACAGTCACTGGCACTGATACCCTTGAAATTAAATTGAAATGAACAGGGTGTCATTTTGATTTCATGATAATCAAATGGTACTAGGTACATATTTTTTTATTAAATAAATGTTTATTGCTAATTTTTAAAGTAAGATGTGGGCAGAGAAAGAGGAAAAGTTTTCAGTAGGTTCTATATAAACTTTCTCTAATCACCTTTTTTCCTGCAGATAGCAATGGAGATTATGGGCAGTGTCTACACTCAATTTCCTGATCTCCTCATTTCCTGGAAGTAAAGAGGTTCTCATTGACTCTTGTTCCAAGAGCACTTTCAATGTTTTTTTAAGTGACTATTCCTGTTTTTTTAAAAAATTCATTTTCTTTTTAAAAATTATTTTATTTTAATTAGGTATATGATAGCAGAATTCACTCTTATTCATTGAACACAATTGCAGAACAACTTTTCATTTCTCTGGTTGTACACGATGTAGCCTTGCACCATATGTGCAGTCTAGATGCTCTTTAATAGATGAATGGATAAAGAAACTGGTATATATTCACAATGGAATATTACTCAGCATTCAAAGAGAATAAAATTATCGAATTTGCAGGATGGAGTTGGAGAATATAATGCTAAGCAAAGTAAGCCAATCCCCAAAAAACAAAGGCTAAATATTCTCTCTGATAAATGGATGCTAATCCATAATGAGGATGAGGGGGACATGAGAAAAATGGAGGAACTTTCATTGGGTAAAGGGGAGGAAAAGGAAGGAAGTGGGTATGGGGGCAGGAAAGATGGTGGAATTGCTCCACATTTTTAAGAGTTGAAAATCAAATGTTCCACTGGGTGCAGTGACTCACACCTGTAATCCTATAGGTAGAGTCAGGAGGATCGCAAGTATATTTTTAATGTTATAAAAAATATAAAAGGTTGGGGATATAGCTCAGTGGTGGAGCAACCCTGGGTTCAATCCCCACTACCAAACCAAACCAAACAAAAACAAAACAAAAAAAAAAATGTGTTCTATTTTCTCTGTGCAAGGAGGGTTGGGGCAGCCTGCCCGAGTTGCATTTCTCTGCACATTCTTGGAATCACATTTTGTGGAATTTCAGTTTCTTCCTGGCATCTAAGTACACTTGCAATAAGTAAAGTGGTACACAGGGTTCACTGGTGTTCTCGTAGGTATTTTTTTTTATTGATTTAAAAATATTAATGCTGAGTGCCAAGAGAAAGCACCTGCCCTGTCCTTCCCACCCCTGTGTACTGTGTGGGTGTCTTCCTGAATCCCTCTGCTTCCTCTCTGGCAGTGCATTAAAGGAGTTCGAGCAGGTTCCCAGACATTTGACTGAAGTTCTCCACGTGTTCTCCCTGGAGGACCTCCTCAGGACCAAGAGAGGGCTGCTGGCACCCTTACTCAAGGACATTCTGAAAGCAGCCCTTGCACATGTGGCCAGCTGTGAGGTGAGGGTTTGCTGGGAGCGGGTGGGTCCCTGACCTGTCCCCAAGCCAGGGCCTGTGCAGCGTGCTTTTTACATGAGACCATTAACTCCCACAAACCCTGAGTGCAGTGCCAGCGACACCATTTACAGATGAGGAGAGTGATGTTCAGAGCTTCGAATTAATGGACCCAAATCATCCTGCTGATTACTGTGAGAGCTGGGCTGCAAGCCAGGGCCCTGGGACTTAGTCTGGGTGCTGGGGCTGCTTGATTCCAGTCCGCTTGAAACAACCACATGGACTCCGATGTAACAGAACAGGAAGCCCTGTGTCTGCATGAACTGGAAGATTGCAGTGTAGCATGGAAATGAAATTCCATCATTTAAGAACACAAGTTGAGAGTCCAGTGTGGTGGCACGCATCTGTAGTCCCACCTGAGGCAGGAAGATCCCTTGACCCAGGAGTTCGAGGCCAGCCTGGGCAGCTAGCAAGAGCCTGTCTCAAAAAGAGAGACAAATAAAGTTTAAAATCATGATCTTTCTGTGTTTTAAACTGACTTGGTGAGAAATGGATGTTATGTGCCCTTTTTTTGTTATTGTTCTTATCCAGTTTTTTAGAAGCTAAAATCATAGACATCCAAAAATTGATGATTATCAAGTTCTGTAAAATTGCTAACTCAGTTTCTGTATCAAGAGAAGCATTTCCAGTTTCTGACTTTCTGATGCTTTCTTTTACAGCTCTGTCAGGGAAAGGGCTTCATTTGTGAATTTTGCCGGAGTACAACTGTCATCTTCCCATTTCAGACGGCAACTTGTAGAAGATGTTCAGGTATTTTAATAACTAGCAGAAACTTAGTAATCACTTAGCTTAGTTGTAAATTTAAGTTAATGACTTAATCACAGAGTTCACTTCAGCTGCATAATAGCTTAATAACTTGGGCACAGGTTTTTCTTAAAAGTGCAGTGTGGTTGTGTGGTGGGTTGGAGATGACCCAGTTTGGGGTCCATGGGGAGGAATATTTGGTGGAGCAGGGATAAAGGATGAGGTCTGCTGGGGTTTTGGATAGAGGAGATGTTCCTCCTTTTGCCTGGGCTTGTCCTGTTTTGTAATTCGATCATGAATTGTTATCTCCTGTTCCTTTTGTGCTACTTTGGTGGAGTTGAGGAGCTGTTATAGAGGCCATGTGGCCCCCCAGGCCTAAAACCTTTACTCTGTGGTTCTTTACAGAAAAGGTTGCTGGTGTTTATTCTAGGATATCAGTGCCCAAGGGAATCCTGTACTCTGGATTCATGAGAGATTTTAGTAACATGTCCCTTTTTATGGGTACATTCTCCACTGAGGCCATCCCAGGGTTGTCTCCCCTTACCCTTTAAGCAGTGTTGCAGGCCTGCAGGACAGGTTTCCCATCAAGAGAGGCAGACATTTCCATACAGAATATCTCTGTGGGGGACATGAAGCCAACAGGCTCAGACGGGGGAAAGTTCACCTGTTCAAGTCTCAAGCCCATCCAGTGGGGGGACTCTGGAGCCTGGATGGCGTCTTATCATTGTCCCAACTTGGGGACAGAGAGCCGGCTGGGTCAGACACTCCACAGTGACCAGTCACTGGATGCAGGCTGTTGCCAGGAAGGGGGCATGATGTTGACTGAAGCAGCTCTCTCCATTTAGGGCCATTTCCAGAGAAGCGGTGCCACCTCCCAAGGGTCCTCAGCCACCAATCTCTCAAAGGCTGGGGAACCCCTGCCACGTGTTTGGGCAGATCTGGGGACACTGTGTGGCATCTTCTATGTTCTTTAGACTCTGTGAGCATCATGTTCATGACTTGTCAGGTAATTTATAACACCTGTGAGTTTTAACGATTACTTTTTGCAAGACTCTGGGTTCTGATTTAGATCCCTGCCTCCCTGGGATGGGAATGAGCATCATTCACATACGAGAAAACAAGATGGTGTGTTGTCTGACAGCTGATCTCCTTGCTTGCAGCATGCAGGGCTTGCTTTCACAAACAGTGCTTCCAGTCATCCCGGTGCCCTCGGTGTGCAAGGATCACTACTCGGCGGAGACTTTGGAAAGTTTGCCCTCTGCAACCAGGTGATGCCCCTTGAGTATTGTGAACTGTTGTTCAACATGCCTTATGATAAAATGCATTTGTGTGTATTATTGTCACTTTGTTTTTGGTATCAGGAATTGTATATTTATGAAAAAATATGGCCCAGATTTCTCTTTATTATATACATATATGTACATATTTAATATTTTAAAAATGCATAATTTTTGTTATTAAGTATATTGTTACTAATACGTGTTTACACATGGTAACATACTGGTGTACACATGTGTGACATTTTTGCTGCTACTAGGATTATTTAAGAGTTTTTAAAGGGCACTTCTTAAATTGTATTGTAATAGTTGTATTTAGTTAATCTTGGAGCCTTTTTTATAAATTGTAACTGACAAAATGAATTATTCAGTTCCTCTTCCTTTAAAGCTTGTTTGGTGAAACTGGTTCTTTCAATGAACAGAAATGAAACCTGAAATCTGTCTGCTCCAGATTTTTTTCTTCAATAAACATACTTCTACCTAAATGCCACTTTGCAATTGTGTTAGCCTTACATACCTATTCAAGGCTTTGCTTAGAAAGTGTATACCTATTACACAGCCTGTGCATGCAGGTCTAGGTGAGGTGCAATTACAAGTGATTGCCTCTAGATGGCAGTGTTTCCGCAGCACACATACAGCCTGTTTGCCATCTCTGGTCCACATTCATGCGACGTCAAGGGAGACAAGTAAGTAGAACTTCATCCCTGCTCTTTGGGATATTACCTCATAGATACAAAACCAAGCAGAGGTATTTGAAGACTTAAATAAGCTGTGGGTAAATACTCTTAATGAACAACGTGGTTCTAGCAATAACATTAAAATCATAGACATCAATTAATAAAATTAAGTGAATCATAAAACTTTTGTGAACTTCTTTTTCCCAATATTTCTATTTCCTACATACTTTCACCCATTTGGAAAGGGATATAGCCCCATGTCCCTTCCTGGGACATCTTCAGTCCAAGTGATTCTTGATCTAGGGCTTGAGTGTTATATTTTCTGGCATCCACATGTCCTGGCTACACCTCCTCTGAATGAGCTTCTCAAGCAGCCAGGCAGTCAGGGAAGTGCTACAGGTTGTCCCCTACCCCTATCCATCCCTCTGTGTGAGTTTTATGCAGTGAGATAACACTAAAACTATTGAAAGAAATGAGTGTATTTCTGTCAGTCTGGGTCTTCTCATTCAGTTGTTTTCTCATCATCTCCAGTCCTCCTGCCAAAGCTCTGTTCACATTTATTACTTGAACAAATGTGTCAAATAGAAATTTAGACACATAAGAATAATAAAGTCAAATTTAACTACTGTCTCATTTCTAACCATAGCTCATATTCCCTCATGGGAATCAAGGGTCAGAATCATGTTTATATTCCTGGGAATAGCTTTCTGAGGCAAGTGTGAATATCTCCAATTTGCAGGTATGTAAACTGAGGCTTACAGAAGAGAAATAACTGGACTGTGTTCTTCTGCATCGTACAGAAGTGCATAGTGGTCTCTACCACCAGAGGTGTGCATATTAGAACTACTTTTGGCATTCAAGTCTGCCTACTTCCAAAGCTTGTGTTCCTAGCCCCAACTTCTGTGGGGTGTGTTTGAGATAATATGAGCAAATCCAACTCTAACATGTGCTAATCCAGCCTCTGTTCCTGGCATGGGGTTGGGTATTTTCCCATTGTTCCCTTGTGTTAATGGAGCTACTGAGGCTCAGGCTTGTTTGAAGCATCTGGACAGAAATCATCCACAGCACGTGTGCAGCACTCAGTAGGGAAGTAATTAATTGTGGCATATGTTGCTGTTTAGTGAGATTTACTCATTGGTGGTCTTTTCAACTCTCCTTTGGCTGCTGGAAGGAAGATGAATACTAATGTTTCCCATCAGATCATCACACGTACGAGGCATTGGGTTGCAGTGCTGTGATCCTCAATGATTAATTTGCTGTTTCTACACTCCTCCCTTGGACAGTTCTTGTAAGGTTTCATTTATAGTTGTGATTCTCACCTGCAGGAAGAGAGTTCTAGTACCTTGAGACAGTGGGTGGGGTGAGAAGAGAGCCCTTCCCAAAGGTATTCTGCTCTGTTGACCTGGGTGAGAATTACTAGCCAGGACTTTGGATAGAGTCCCAGATATACTGCTTCCTACCTGTGAACTTCTGATTAAGCTTCTTCAGTGATCTGAGCTCTGTTTATAAAATTGAGGGATAATAATTATGTTCAGTTGATTTGAGGGTTATAAATGGAAATGAATCACACAGCAGAGGGCCTACTATAAGTAAGGTCCTAATCAGTAAAAATAATCAGATATAGAAAGATTAAAAACTGAGTCATACCACCTATTTTATATATCCCCAGGTAAACTACTTTGTCTCAGTTTACAATCTATAATATGAAGATTATGCACTATTGTGCATTGAATTGTCCCTCCCCAAAATATATTGAAGTCCTTAACTCCAGGCACCTTTGACTGACATATTTGGAACTAGGATCTTTGCAGATGTAATGAAATTAGGGTGAGGTCATACTGGATTTGGATGAGCCTTGATCCATTGACCAGCATTATAAGAAGAGGGAAATTGGGACAGAGATATAGACTCAAAAGACACAGAGAGTGGTGGAGTCCAAGACTGGGTGACATATTGACCACCAAGGAACACCAAGAACTGCTGCCAGCAACTAGAAGCTTGGAGAGAGGCATAGAACAGACTCTTCCTCAGAGCCTTTGTTATATGAGAGTTTTAGGGCAAAGGCCAAGACTCCAGGGGTCCCAACATACTAGGTCTGCCACCAGTCCCAAGATGCCAATCAAAGAGCAGTGGTGAAGGCAGGAAAGGAAGTTGAATCAGTAGAGATAAACTGGGAAGATAAGGGGACCCTGTCTTTGGGGATACTGACAAGAGGTTCAGGTTTAAACAGAGGAAGAATTGGGGCAATGGCTAGAGGTGTGCATAGTTAAGCAGTCTTGGCCAAACTGGTGTGGCTAATCGCTACCTCATGTCTACTTATTTGAGGTCTAGAGAGGTCATTGTCATCATTTAAAGGAGTAGTTGGGTTCCCATGAGATGATTCCTGTGTTTAGAGGGGGAACCTTCGTTCCCATGATGGAATAACTGCTCCAACTTAGGGGCATTATCTATCTGTGAGGTTTTGCTGTTCCTGGAATCAGGGTGACTGCAGGTTTACAGAATGACTGGAGGCTTCTAGGCACCAATCTAGGGCTTTGGAATAGGATGCTTTATTACCTGGCAGTTGGACATCCCTGGAAATCCTGGATCCATAGTTACTCTTGGTGTCTTCAACCTTGAAGGGTCAGATGACCAGCTTCAGATGAATACTCCTTAAATGACCATCGTCTGCTGGGGGTGTGCTTCCTGCCCTCTCACTGGGTCCTGACGTCATGGAAGGGGCAGAGGCCTCACTGGGGCCTCTTCTGTAAGAGCACTAATCTATTCATGAGGGTTCTGCCTTTATGACTTAATCACTTTTCAGAGGACCCACTTCCCACTACCTTCACCTTGGGGGTAAGGATTTCAACATGGGTATTTGTGGGGGACACAAACATTTAATCCACAGCAATTGCATAGACTGCAAGAGCTCCTGCCTCCAAGTGACCCACTAGGTCTAGACTTTGTCATAGTGGAAAATAAATGAATGAGCAGAGGGAAGACAACTCCCCATCCCTCATTCATTCTCATTTCTACCACTCTGTTTTGTTTTGTTTTTGGTAGGAACACATTTTTTAATTAATTTTTTAATTTATATATGACAGCAGAATGCATTACAATTCTTATTACTCATATAGAGCACAATTTTTCATATCTCTGGTTGTATACAGAGTATGTTCATACCAATTTGTGTCTTCATACATGCACTTTGGATGATAATGTCCATCACATTCCACCATCATTGCTAACCTCATGCCCCCTCCCTTTCCCACCCACCCCTCTGCCCTATCTAGAGTTTATCTATTCCCCCCATGCTCCCCTCCCTACCCCGCTATGAATCAGCCTCCTTAGATCAGAGGGAAAAAAAACATTAGGCATTTGGTTTTTTTGGGATTGGCTAACTTCACTTAGCATTATCTTCTCCAACTCCATCCGTTTACCTGCAAAAGCCATGATTTTATTCTTTGATTGTTGAGTAATATTCCATTGTGTATTTAGGCCACATTTTTTTAAACATTCTGCAGGTTTACAGAATGACTGGAGGCTTCTAGGCACCAATCTAGGGCTTTGGAATAGGTTCAATCTATTCCAAAGCCCTAGATTCATCTATTGAAGGGCATCTAGGTTGGTTACACAGTTTAGCTGTGAATTGTGCTGCTATAAACATTGAGGTGGCTGTGTCTGTAGTATGCTGTTTTTAAGTCCTTTGGGTATTGATCAAGGAGAGGGATAGCTGGGTCAAATGGTGGTTCCATTCCCAATTTTCCAAGAAATCTCCATACTGCTTTCCATATTGGTTGCACCAATTTACAGTTCTACCAGCAACGTATGTATGTACCTTTTTCCCCACACCCAGCACTTTTTGTGGTTTCTATTCATAATAGCTGCCATTCTGACTGGAGTGAGATGAAATCATAGAGTAGTTTTGATTTGCATTTCTCTAAATGCTAGTGATAATGAACGTTTTTTCATATATTTGTTGATTGATTGTATATTATCTTCTAAGAAGTGTCTGTTCAAGTCCTTGATTGATTGGGTTATTTGTTTTTTTGGGGCTTAGCTTTTTGACTTCTTTATATACTTAGAGATTAGTGCTCTATCTGATGTGTGAGGGGTAAAGATTTGCTCCCAAGATGTAGGCTCTTTATTCACCTCACAGATTGTTTCTTTTGCTAAGAATCAACTTTTTAGTTTGAATCCATCCCATTTATTGATTTTTTATTTTAATTCTTGCACCAAAGGAGTCTTATTAAGTAATTTGGGGACTAATCCCACATGATGGAGATTAAGGCCTACTGTTTCTTTTATTAGACGAAGGGTATCTGGTTTTGTTCCTAGATCCTTGATCCATTTTGAGTTGAGCTTTGCGCATGGTAAGAGATAGGGGTTTAATTTCATTTTGTTGCATATGGATTTCCAGTTTTCCCAAAACCAATTGTTAGAGAGGTTATCTTTTCTCCAGTGCATGTTTTTGTGCACCTTTGTCTAGTAAAAGATAATTGTAATTTTGTAATTTTGCTGCTGTGACTGTGTATTGAGACATGGAGGAGCTGGAGAGCAGGGTGGGGAAGAGCCTCAGGGTTCAGAACACTTGAATTTCAATCCTAAGTCTTCCATCCACTGGTTTTATGATGATGTGCACATTATTCAACTATTTCTGTCTCACTTTCTTCATCAATAAAATGGGGGAGAAAATAGCATCTGCCATGTGAGGTACTTGTGAAAAGTAAATGAGTTGTAAATGTAATGTATGTGGATCAGAGCTGACGTAATAGTGAGCATAGTTTGGTGAGAGCTGATATCATCAGCATTGTGTGTGGATTCCAGGGTTGAGAATGGCCTTGTAGAGCACCAAGTTCTCATGTCTGAAAACCAATGTTATGGATAATAGGGGAAAATATGGAAAATGATGACATTGGAAAGAGACAAGCAACACTTGGAGATGGAGAAGAGCAAGGTTTCTTCAGCACAAATGGGAGCTCAGTGGAGTCTTTCCCAAAGTCTGGGCACAGATTTTTGTTCTCAGTATCTTTTGTACAGTACAGATCTCTGGGTTTCAAGACTTTCTCATGCAAGTAGCCTTGTTTTAGCACCCCACCCCTCTTCTCCAGTCAGTTCTCATTCCTGCCACACCTGCTGGGCAAGCATGGTTACAGAAGCAGAAACTAGCAGGTAGCAGCTATTAACAGACACAAAAGGAAACATCTTAGGATGGAACGGCCACTTTACCAAGAGCAAATGGTCACAGTCACCCACTTACTTTCCCCAAATCTCTCCAACTTATAAGTTTAAAAAAATCTTTTAGCTCTGCTTTCCTCCCCCATTCTCAGAGTAAATTGAGAAACTGATGTGACTCCATTTTTGAAAAAAGTTTCTACATCAAAGCCTGTCCAAGGAAGGGGGCATGACCCTTGTCCTTGGTAAAACCCACCAAACATTCCTAGGCACATACCCACCCTGCTGAGTTGTTTGTCTGCAAATAACAGGAGAGATCTACGGTGCCAGGTGTCCCTGACTCAGTTAGGCTAGGTGAGGAACCATAGCAACCCCCTAGCAACCACCAATCAGCATGAGACAGGGAAAATACCTGGAATGTCAGATGACCCCCCAGTAGTTTATGGTGGTTGATAACATGTTGGGAAACCATGTAGTTTAGCACACACACCCCTCATGGCTTAAACCAATCAGTTCAAAGGAATCCTCCTCTTGTACTAACCAATCATCCCTACCCAACTTTGTCCCCACCAGTGAATCTGCTAATCAATGTTAAGAGTTGTTTTATTTTCCCTCCTTGTGAAATGATTTGCTGTGTGATGTTGTGACGCATAGAGTAACCCCAAAAAACCTATAAAATCTCACTGAACAAAGGTCTGGTACTCACTCCCTGGGACCACTGCGTTGGGAACAGTTGTGAGTCCAGGCTGGAGCTTGCAATAAAGATTCATGTGTGATTGCATCAGATTTGGCTCCTGGAGGTCTATTGGGATCCCAAGAATCTGGCATTACAAAATCAGTCTAAGACTGCTAGCAATATCCATGCCATAACTGAATGCTGTGCTGTCCTGAAATTTCCTCTACCAAATTAGTTAGTCCCTTGTTTTCAAATGCAACCTCCCAAAGTCTCAGGGCATGGGCAAATGTAGTGAAGTTCTCAGTACCAATTTCTGTTTCAATTAGCTTCATTTGGTGCTGTAACCACACCAGTTAACAAAAACAGCTTAGGGATGAAAACTTTATCTGGAGCTCAGGATTTCAGAGTTCTCAGTCCGTAGATGGCCTAAAACATTGCTCTGGGATCAATCTGAGGTAACATCATGGGGCGAGGGCCAAGCAAAAGAAGTTGCTCCCTTCATGGTGACATGGAAGCAGAAAGAGGGAGAGGAGACACAGGGAAGAAGCACACCTTCAGGGTTAACCCACCTCTACAGTCACATTCCACCTGCCTACAGGTAACCCCCAATTATTCCATTGAAACAAGGATGGTTGATTCAGTACATTCTTGCAAACCAGTCATTTTATCTTTGAATATTCCTGCCTTAACACAGCAGCTTTTGGGGAACACCTCATATTTAAACCACAAGATGCCATAAGCCTATCTGCTCAGGACACTGAGGCAGGGGGATAAGGTACTCATGCCAAGACTGAGCCACTTAGAGAGAACTTGTCATTTTTGTGAGAGTAATGAAAATGGAGTAGTTATAACTGAACAACAGAACACACAAACTACAACTGGGATAAAATGAAGCAAATTTTGAAAAGCATGGACTACCATCAGAACATTAATCTTTAACATTAACCTTTGAAGTCCAATGACCATTGGGAAGTTATGTTCCTAATTTAAAAATCTCCAAAGGAATCTTTGGGTATAGATGATATCACTGGGGAATTCTTCCACACAATTAAAGAAGAATCAATGCAATTCAATGCAACCATTTCTAGGAATTAGAAGAGCAGGGAGCAATTCACAACTTATTTTTTTGAGGCTGGCATTACCAGATCATTAAACCAGAAAAGATGGTGCCAAAATAAAACAATGGAAGAAACTCAAAGTTGGCCAAATTCCATCATGAAATAAATATGAAAAATCTATAAATAATGGATTTCACTGACAAATGAAGAAAAATGACATGATTAAAAATAAAACATATATGGATAAAAACTGTTGGAAAAAATAGTTATAGTGATAGGGGTTGAATTATATCCCTAAAAAGCATGCTTAAATTCTAACACCAGACCTAAGAAAAAGGACATTTTTTCCCCAGGCATGTCATTATTATAATGTTATTACCCCAGATTGGATCATAAGGGAATAGAATGAGCTGTTGGTTCATTGTGACTTGCTTCCTTATAAGGAGAGTAGGGTGAGGTGTTAGAACTGTTGCCCTTTTGTGCTTCTAAGGAGAGCAGGGTGGGCAGCTGGTTCACTGAAACTTAGGCTTTTATAAGGAGGCAGAATGGCTGCTCATTCAATGGCACTTGTGTCCTGATAAGGACAGTGGGCAAGGCTGCCAGTTAATTGGAACTTGTGTCTTATGCATAGAATAAGGCAAGCTCTTAATTAACTGCCTTTCATCCTTCTATAATTATCTTTTCTCCTATCCACTTGATATTTGTAGTGAAACATTTGAATTCCCATCCCTTTCATTTTGGGAATGTTCTCTAGGGATTTCTTTGTGTCCCAAGAGTGTCCCTTTAACACAAGAAAGAGAATCCAGTCTGATGTGAACATACAGCAGCATAACTTCAGTAACATGGAGAATGATGCTCATATACACCTGCATCTGTCTGTCTTGGTTCTTGATGTCAGAAATGTAACAAGTGTAGGTATTATGTGTAGAATCAACAGTAAAGCGTCCTCTGAGGGTCTGTGTAAGTTACCCTGGTAAAACAATATTTTAGGCTTCTTCTGTGTCAAGAAGATCCCATGATCTGTATTCGAAGAAATATTCTCTTCTGGGGGCTGGGGTTGTAACTCAGTGGTAGAGCTCTTACCAGAGGGCTCCATGACCCCCTCCTCCACTCTTGTTCCAATGTCTACCATGGAACAAGAGTGTGTGCCTACCATGCTCCGGAGTATCTTAGGGAATAGAGCATTGTTCACACACAGTCCACGGAAACAAAGAAGGTCTGATAAGGTACAACTCTGGCAATCCAGTCATTCTACCTTTAAATATTCCTGCATGAACACAGGAGTTCTTAGGGAACACCTCATATTTAAACCACAGTTGGCCATGTTGGTATTTGCTCTAGACACTGAGGCAGAGGGAATCACATGCTCAAGCCTAGTCTGGGGAACTTAGTGAGATCTTGTCTCACAATAAATAGGCTGGGGATGCACTTCAGTGGCAGAGCACTTGCTTAAAGTGTGAGTGGCTCTGGGTTGATGGGTTGAGTTGCCAGTATATACAAACAAACAAAAACTAAAGAAAAGAAAGAAAAATTTGTGTTGGGGGTTCCCCACACTTTATCCCTTCCATCCTGTGAGGACAAAGCAACAAACAGCTCTGACCTTGAATTTACCAAACTGGGACTTGTTAACTTGTTAATGAATTACCCAATCTAATGTATTTGGTTACAGCAGCATTAAGGTACCCAGTCATCTCTATTCTTCCCTCTCTGGGAAGGACACGTTTACTGGTTCTAGGATTCCTGGCCTCCAGGCTTTGTCCCTTATCACTTTGAGTATTTCAATCCACTGCGTTTTATGCTGCAGTGTTTCTAATGAAAGATCTGATGAAGAACTTATGGGGAAATTATGATGAGCCCTCCCTCCCTGTCCACCCTGTAGGTGTGCCTAATGCTCTAGAGTGTCTTAGGGAACAGAGCATTGTTATATTATCATGATGTGAGGTGCTACCAACTTTTTGACACTCATATTGAGTGTTGGATGAAAGAAAAAGAAGTTAAATACCTTAGGTGTAGATATGTTGAGGTCTTTCAACACCAAAGTCAAGACTTTTAGACTTGAAATGAAAGTCCATTAAGTACTGTACAAATTTTAATTTTTAAAAATTACTTATAGGTTTCCATAACCCATTGAATTGAAAAGTTTCTGGAGTCCTTTCTTATTCTTACTCTGAAATTGTAAAAGGTCCTGTAGGCCCAAAAGGACATGGCCAGTGTGGGTGATGCCCAGGCATGACTGGGTCATATCTTACCCTGAGCTCACAAGGAGCCATTGTGAGGGAGTCTCAATCCCCGGGTATATAACAGAGTGACTGAGGCTGGGTTTTTGTCCATAAGTACAGGAAGCTCTTGGTGGTGACCTGTCGGACTCCCAGCTAGTTAGTGTGTTTGGTGGTTGGCGGTTGGTGGTTGTGTGCTTTGGCGATTGGTTCTTTGATTTGGGTTTTTGTTTTGTCTTGTTTTATTTTTTGATTTTGGTTTGTTGTTTTAGTTTCTTATTTTGTTTTTAGCTAGCATCCTTAGTTGGTGTTCCTGCTTAGGATGCATAGTAAGAGTAGTGAGTCTAGTGTAGTGCCACAGTGGCCTGGCTCCTTCCAGGAGAAGGCCTTCACAGACCATTACCAGGTCTTGAGGGACATAGGACATGGGGCATTTGGTAAGGTGATCCTAGCCCGCCATCTGCGCACTGGGGCCGAGGTGGCGGTGAAAATCCTGCCAAGGAGACTTTGGAGGAGTTTGACCTGCCCTGAAAAACTGGCTATGAAGACCCTGAACCACCCGAATGTGATCCACCTCTTTCAGGTTATTGAAACCCACCAATATGTCTACCTGGTGATGGAGCATGGAGCCAGGGGATCGCTCTTTGACTTCATCCCACCTAGGGGCATGCAGGAGGAGGAGGAGGCCCGGAGACTGTTCAGACAGATCACCTGTGCGGTGTGCTACTGCCACAAGATGCACATCTTGCATGGAGACCTGAAGCCCCAGAACGTTGTGCTGGATGCCAGAGGCAACATCCGAATCATCGACTTTGGCTTAAGCACCGTTCTCAAGCCTGGGCAAGAATGGAACAGATACTGGCACCCTCTGGAGGGCCCTGCAGTGGACACCTGGCAACTGGGTATCATTTTGTACTTTATGTTGACAGGGAACTGCCCAAGTGACATCTACCAACCTGAGTTGGAATTTCCCCAGCACGTGTCCCCCGAAGCACAAAGGCTCATCAGGAAAATCCTGGCAGAGAACCTAAGAGCAAGCCCCTCGGCAGAGGAGATCTTGGCAGACCCGTGGCTGAATCAGGGTGAGGAGAAGTTACCTTTCCATGATGTGCCCCTCCCCAACCTCTCAGACCCCACAGTACTGACAATGCTGTTCGACATGGGGTACGACCCTTACAGTACCTGGGTGTCGCTGTCCCAGGAAAAGTTTGATGAGGTGATGGCTTCCTATCTCATAATCCAGCAGCAGATAAGCCAGGGGGCAGGCTGCATGAAGCCTGTGAGAAGGGATCCTTCCATTTCCCCTGCCCTCCCGCAGAGGAGGGCGAGTGAGCCTGCCCTTCACACCTTCCCCTTGCCCTGTGAGCATCATCAGCCTCAGGAGGCCAAGGAGTCAGGGCAGAAGGACTTCAGAAGGGCCAGCTGGCCTGCCATTAGTCTCCGCTGCCTGCATGAGAAGCCCCCCACTCCCAGGCTAGCCTCCCAGCATCACTCTGTGTCCGACTCACCCCAACCCTGCCCATCAACAACAGAAAGCTATGTCTCCCAAGATGCCACCACAGTGCATCCCCAGGGCCACAGGAATGGCTGGAAGCGGGTGAGGCGGAGGATGGCTGCCTGCTTGCGTAGACTGTGCTGTTGCACACCCTCATGTGATGGCGAAAACGAGGCTCCTACACCAGGAGAGCAGAAACCTGCTAGGTTCACAAATCGGGTGGTTCCTACATAAAGTTAGAGCTCAGACGGACCAAACAAAGAAACAGCCAGCCAGAGGACTCTCTACTCTGTGGATGCTGTTGTCACTACATGACCATTGGTCACCTGGACTCCAACAGCTGCAGGACTGAGTGCCTACTGGCTGGGCTTCTCCACATGGGGTCCAGCCAGGAGCACACCTGGATCTACCTGGACATCAGGTGTCCCTTGCCCCCACCTACCAGAGTCATCAGATGAGACTGTTTTTCCCTGGGACCCTTCCCCTGCCCTGCTCTTCTCTGTCCTTTCTCCCATGCTCCTGGGATGGCAGAGATATTTCTTAATAAATTTGTTTCTCTCAAATTGCGTAGTCAAATTGATGTTCCAAAGATTAAAAAAAAAAAAAGGGCTGTCAAAGTGGGGACCGGGGGTTTCCAAGTGGGGCAAGAGCCCACCAGGCATCCATTCCAAGGCCTGGACCACTGCGCCTATTCAATGTAGATAAATCTACTCACTTTGAGCCAGTGTAGAGGTGGACTCACCTCAGCCATCAGACGGGAACTTGCTTGGCTTTAGCAGTGCAGATGGGGACTACACTTGCCTTAGTGTAGAGGGTCTACATTAGATGTAGATGTGCACTCACTTGCTTTGACCCAGTGCCTTGGAGATTTGCTCCCCTTAACTCAGTTGAATGGGGATTTTTCCTTAGAGCCAGTGTAGACATGAGTCTGAGCTCATGTTCTTTGGCAGAAGGCATCCCTCCCTGAGGTGTGTGGAGAGGACGGGTGGCAACTGTTGGAGAAATCACATCTGAGAAGGCATAGGAGACCCCAGAGTGTTCTATGGCATCATCTCCTTCATACTGTTTGCTGGGAAGTCAGAGGGGGGCCAGGGGTTAGGGGTGGGCCTGCCTGCAGCAGTGACTGTGTGCCTCACCACCTGCCATGCTGCCTCACCACCCAACTCCTCCTCATGGCCCCTGCTGGAGGTAGCAGAGGAGAGAGCACATGGGGTTTGAGGAGTGCAGATGACAGGCCATCTTATGGCTGCTATTTACATAAAAGCCAAGTGTATCCATGTGGAATTGCTCTTTGTATTGGGTTCCAGTGATGCCCAAGATCGTAAATTGAAGTGTGCACAGATGAAGAGTGGGAAGCACATGGGTTAGCCAGGAGGGGAGGCTTCTAACACCTTCCATCCCTGATATCTCTACAGGACTGTGTGCTCATAGCTGCTCCCGCAGCTTGAAATGTATGTCACGTGTGACATTTTAGTAATTTGCTATTTTCTGATAGGGCCCTAGTTGTGAAACATCTAATGATAGGAAGTTGGTTTTTTAAAATATTTTTTTTAGTTGTTGATGGACCTTTATTTTTAATTTATTCATTTATGTGTGGTGCTGAGAATCGAACCCAGTGCCTCATGCATGCTGGATAAGCACTCTACCACTGAGCTACAATCCCAGCCCAGGAAGTTTTTAAAGAGAAACTCTTCATGTCTTTGTCTATAGAAAAATCCCAATGGTGGTGAATCCCCCTAAGGCAAAGCCACTTCCCAGCTTGAGGCAGGGCACAGGGTGTACAGACAGGAAATGGCCATTTTCTGACCCAACCTTGGCCTAGGGAAGGGATTGCCTAAGAGCTGCCTGAAAGGTTACAATGTGCAGGAGGTTCTGGGAAGCAGGAGAGGCCTACTGAGGATCATGGAGGAGTGTCCTGGGGAGCAAGCCCAGGCCCAGGTGACAACTCCAGGCCCACATTGGGACAGTCACAGAGGTGTGGGATCCTGGAGGACGGGACGGAGGCAGTGTAGAGGAGGAAGGCCTTTTTGCATTTTGTGTGGTTGTTCTCAGGAGCAGAAGGACAGGGTGTCCTGGGCTGGCATTTTCCTTGAGGCCTGCCACTGGGCCAGGCTGGCACTTGTCAGGAAGGTGTTCTCCCTGTGGCTCCTAGAAACAGATGTTGGCCTTCCAATGGGGACAATGCAACTCTCCCTCCCTAGGTTGGAAGGAAGGGCTGTTTCACTTAATCATTTCAATATGTGGATGCCGAGCTCCTTCACGCTGAGGCCTTTCCCTCAAGTAGCGCCCAAATCATGGGTTCCATCCTTACAACCTACACTCACTCTTGCACCTTGAGTCCCAGATGCCTCTTCTCCCCCCTGAGCTTCCTTGCTCCAATATGAGAAAATATGAGAGTGACAAAAAATGACGAGTGCAGCTAAATAACTTTAAATACACAGTCTATACAGTTTAGATGAAATGGATCAATTTGGGGAAAAGCTTACACTACCAGAAGGACATGAGCATTTACATGGTCCAGTACCATTAGAAAATTAAGTTTCTAATTTGAAAATCTCCAAGAAGCTCCTCAGGAATAGACGCTATCAGTGGCCATTTCTACTCAAGTCTCCTCATAAGGAGAGTAGAGACAGTGTCCCTGTGGTGACTGAGGCACAGGAATACCTAGGCTTGATACCTGCACCAGAACATTCTCCTAGTGGGAGAATGACCTTGAGGATGACATCATGACTTTGGACATATATTCTCCAGAAGAACAAGAGAATGCGTGTGTCATTTTAAACCACTGTCTTTGTGGTGCTTTGTTGTGGCTGCCTTAGGAAAGTCATACACAGCTGAACTTAACTTGATAGAGACCGACTGCACTGGTATAGCTAATAATGTATTTCATGGTGAAAAGATGAACAAGATAAGAATATCAACTCTCAACACCTTTATTCAGCAGTGGTTGACGTTCTAGCCAGAGCATTAAGGCAAGAACAGGAAATGTATAACCTACAAATCACAGAGGAAGAAAAAAAACATTCTTCATTTGAATATGACATAATTTTACTCAGAAAAAAGTTTTATAGACTTCCAAGAATTCCTAGAACTGAACAGTAAATTCAGCAGGACTTCAGGATTCAAAATCAATATTACAAAAATCAATTTTATTTCTGTACAGTGGCAATGAACTTGTGGAAAATTAAGCTAAAATACAACATCATTTATGGTTGCTCACAAAAGGTACTCCAGAGTACCAATAATTCATGTGGACCTTTCATACACAAACGTACTAAATGATGATGAAGGAACTCAAAGAAGATCCAAATACAGGGAGAGACATTCCATGTTTGTGAATTAGGAGATTCAGTTGTGTTTATTTGGGTTGCAGGCAGAACCCAGTTCCTTGCCCTTGTGGGAAGGTGCGTCCTACTTCCTTTCTAGCTCTTTGCTAAGGAACATTCTCATTTTCTCGAGTCCACCTGGAGTCCACAAAGAGTCCTTGGCTTTTTTCCCTTCCTTCATTTTCAGAATCAATTATAGCAGATTGAGTCCCTCTCATATTTTGACTCTTCCATTTTATCTTTCTCATCCAGTTTAGTTTTAGTTTTTAAGAGTCATGTGATTAGATTGGACCAATTAGGTATTCAAAATAATCTCCTTATTTGAAGATCATTTGGTCAGCAACCTTATTTTCTGCTTTACTATGTGAAGTAATATATTTATAGGTTCTGGGTTTAGGTTGTACACATCTTTTGGTGGACAGGGTGATTACCCTACCTACCTACCACGTGTGCCTACTTATTTGGCATCTTCCTGTTGCCTTTGGCATTGTATATAAGGTTTTCAAGATCACACCATTTCCTCTTTGGTTGGTTTTACTTCTGATTCAGCTACCTCTCTCTTTTATGGTTAGTGTCGCTGAGTGTTTTCTGTTAGACCAGGATGCAAGAAAAGACCACTGACTCCAATTACAATCAAATTAAAGCAAGCTTATTATTTCGACCAGCCAGGCTGCCTCTCCCACCCAAAACCGCAGGAACAAGACAGCAGCTCCATCTTTCCTGCAGCCCAGATTTATAGCCCAGAAAGTTACACAAAGGGGGGGTTACAGATAACAGAACTCTGACGAGCATAACACTAATGGTAGTTTACATTTTGCCCCGACATCAGAATTTATGAAGGTCATTAGAGCCTCAGAGAGGGTTGTTATCTGGCCAGGGAAGGCCAAGATTTGTGAGGCGTCACTCAAGTTTTAGAGAGAGCTGCTATCTGGTCAGAGAGCCAGGCATGGGTGAGTTCAAGGCACGGGCAGGCAGTCCAAGCAGGTTCAGAATTTGCAGTAATTTATAGTAAAGCTGAAATTATCTTTTCATGGCTTTGTGGCGAGATGGCTCCCAATTTTAAGAAAAGATCAGGTTGGGTCTATCAATTCTCTCCTTAGAAACATCTCTCTTTTTTATGACTTAACCTTAAAGACTGTTCAAACATCAATGTCTTTACAATCATAGGAGAGAGAGAGAGAGAGAGAGAGAGAGAGAGAGAGAGAGAGAGAGATATTATACTTTCTCTTCCCATAGCACCACGATTAGAGCACTTATTGTGTTGTGGAAATGATTTTGCTTCACATTTGATTTTTATTGTTTGTTTTTAAATTTTTTTATGTGGTTGTAGGCAGACAGAATGACTTCATTTTATTTGTTTATTTTTATGTGGTGCTGAGGATTGAACCCAGTGCCTCACGCTTGCTAAACAAGTGCTTTGCCACTGAGCTGCAGCCCCACCATAGCTCAGTGGCAGATGTAGCTCAGTGGCAGAATGCTTGCTTAGCATGCATGAGGCACTGGCTTTAATCCTTAGCACCACACAAAAATAAATAAAATAAAGCCTTCACAGTTGTTTTATTCACACATCTGTGATGCTTTCAGGGGCACAGAACATATTTTATTCACTTTTATATTTTTTCTATCTAGTGTAGAATCAAGCATGCAGTGAGTCCTTTAAAAAAGACTGATTGAATTTGTTAATGAACACTTGATTTTTAGTGGTAATGAAGTCACACACTGAGCAGCAGTCACTAAGTTTCCAAAGTGTGATGCAGGTCAGGGACTCCATACTCATGACCCTGGGTTCAGTATGTTCACCAGTTCTGAAATCAGCACTGATGCTTTCAGCATTAAGGTGAGACAGGCTCAATAATGCTGCCTAGGAGAAATGTTCCTACTGTGACCTTTTCTACATTACAAAGTAAGGGCCTAAGCCTGGGTGTCAGCACACCTAGATGGTAATTCTAAGTGTCCTTAACTTCTCTTGAATGGCCCTTTCCTTACAGAGGAAAAACAAAAACAAACAAACAAAAAAATTCAATTTCATTTAAAACTATTGAGTGCTTAATCTATCTCTAAGTAATGGTTCCCATCCTTAGAGAATTTAATTGGGTAGCATTGCTATTATAGTTTGGTCAATTTAATCCAGCTCTAATAATCCATGGTGCAATTGTCTTTTCCTTTCTATAAGCACATCTGAGAAGATAGGTAACAACTTTAAATGGACCTTAAACAACTAAGGATGGGAAGGTCATTGTTTGGGAAACATATTGATAGAGCTATGCTGCTTTTTGGCCAGGAGGTAAACCTGAGATCTGACTTGTCTGCATTGCTCTTTGAGGTGACTGGCTATATTTGCTTGCTAAAACAAATGAGATGTTTTATACACCTTTGATTTTGTCCTGTGCCTGTGCAAGCAATAACTGAATTTCAGAGACTAATCTTCTTTTTAACATTCAAAGGTGTTTGAACATTGTGATTCTAATCTTGATTTTGCTCCCTTCCCGCAATCCTTCCTCTGCCTTTCTCTTCCTTTTCTTGATTACTTCCTTGCCTTTTAACCTACATTGAGATCCTAATATGAAGTGATACGTGACCATAGAAGTTTTCCTAAAAGCAATTAAAAAAATTAGTTTGATATCTCCTGTTACAGAATTTTAAGAGGCAGATCTTGACCTGGCATGGTGGCTCATGGTGCCTGTAATCACAAATGTCTTGTCAAGCATAGGCAGGAGGATCACAAGTTGAAAGGCAGCCTAAGCAATATAGTGAGCCCCTGTCTCAGACTAAAATTAAACAATATTAATAATAATAAAAGGACTTGGATTGAGACTCCGTGGTTGAGGACCCTTGATTTTAATCTCCAATGTTTCTCCCCCACAAACACACACACACACACACACACACACACACACACACATATTATAGCAGATTTTGGTTAAATGAACATATTCCAACTATCTATATTTTGGTGTTTTCCAATACAGATGTCATACTGATGAATACACAGATAAGCACATAGCTAATTTGTATCTGTCCATCATCAATTCTCACATGAGTTACAGGTTTGTAATATAGGATTTTACTTGCATTAAAGAGATGTATTGTTCTCATGTGGTTTATTACATAATAGAAATATTGAATTGGATTCCAATTGTGTATGAAACAAACTATCTCGCACATGAGACACTTGGGATTGAATGGACCTTCTTTTGATGTTGAATCCCTGATATATATAAATAAATCTAATAATATATCCAAATAAATTTCTTATAACATCAATTGGACTAAAAGTTTTATGAAATGGGAGAATATTGTAAATGATTAGGATGAAGAAATTAAAAATAAGGATGGGTAGTTCATCTATTTAAATTTAAAGGTAATTACAGCAGACTTCATTTTGATTGGTTTAATTCCCAGATGTTGCTTTGAAGTTACACTGACAAGGGGACTTTCCTTCTGAAGCCAGCTCCTTTGTTCACATTCTCTCTGCTATTGGGACTAATTCACTGCAGATAGTTGCTCATCACTACATTGATGTAGTATGGTCCCAGACATTTGATTAGGTAATGATGGGCCTCACATAGAATGCATGTGGAGCCTGGTATTGGTCTCAGTTTAAAACAAGCCAGTTATATTACCTAGAGTTTTTCCTTGACATTCTGCAAGTTATATCCTTAGACCTTCCAAATTTTGTCACACCTCTCTAGCCTGGCAATAGCCTTCATTAAAGGAATTTTAATTGCTATCACTAGTAATTTGATTACTTCTTATAATATAAGTCAAATTTTTTTTGTTTCTCTTTGCTTCATTTTGTAAATCATTGAATGAGAGTAATTTTATACAAGTAGATAGTAATTCCGTGTTATAGATATTGAAGAGTAGCAATACAGACTCAATCCAATCTTAAACTTCACAATTTTACATTAACAAAATCAGAGGATATTGCCTATGATGGGTCTTCGGAGTCACAGGATGCTGGTTAATACCATGAAATCAGAAAATGCTCATAGTCTACCCTTCACAGACTATAATTTAAGAGACAGAGGGTTTGTCAGAGAAAGTAGGTAGTGCACTTGAAGGAAATCACCAGGAGTCATCTTGAGTGGCTGGAGGAGCTACATAATTTGATTCAGAAGGACAGACACTGGCTAAGGCATCCAGGAGGGGGGAAGTGAAGGGGAAATGCTGGGTACAAGCTTTACTTAATCCTGAGGTGTATTAGGACAGAGCCAGCTCTTTGGTATTCATTAACCATTGATTGACCTTGTGAATCAGATCTAAATGGTGCTTTATAATCTGCTGACAATTCCTGTGATTACCATGGCATGTTGTAGTTTCTGGCCCAATGCCTGCTGTTTTCTTGTCTATTATGAAACAGCCTAGAGCATCACAGAGGTAAGCATTTCCTGACTGGTTTGGCTGCCTGTGTAAACATTTTCCCATATCTGAGACAGATAAATCTTTCCAAAAGTCCTATCCTGGGGATGTTAGTCCATATGCTTGATCCTCATTCCAAATCATCCCATTTTTTTAGGTGTTTACAACTGCATTGCCTTCTTGGTGATTACTGTCAATGTGATTAGGATACATAGCATTAACTATGGCAGTTTCTACATGATACCTTCCTCAGATTGTCCTTCACCTTTGCTAGTTTATGAACAAGGGTTACTTGTTACATCTGCACAGTACAATATGGTGGCCAAATGTGGCTTGAATGCTTGAGATATATCTAATCTGAAATGTGATGTGCTATAAGTATAAAACACATCTGGATTTCAAATACTTAGGGGAAAAATGTGCAACTTCTCACTAGTAAAGTATTTTACATTGTTTACATGCTGAATTGATATTTTGGTTATAGTGGATTTAAATGACATAACTGTACACAATGTGTTTTACCTCCTATTTCCCTTCAACAGTGCTCTCATGTGCTTATTTATGATTACAGCTCTCTTACCAGCCTTCTTGTGCAGGGAATAGATTTTCACAGCCACAGTGTCTATTTCAGTATTGGTCTGGGGGTTTTTTTGGGGGGGGGAAGATCTTTGGTTATGTATTTTTAGAGCATGATACTTATATATAGTATTTGGGTTCCTTTTGACAAAATTATACTTACGAGGAATTTGACTTTGATTCCCTATCCCCTTCCCCTTTCCTAGCTTCCTTTCTCTTCATTTTCTCCTTCTACTGATCTTTCTTTCACTCCTTTATTTTTATTTATGTTTGATGGGTACTTTCCACATAAACATAAAGGAGATATTCCCCTTGGTACATTTATATGTATATAATGTGATTCTGTGAGGTTCACTCCGTGTTTCTTTCCCTTACCCTTCATTCCTAGCTCCCTCTCATCCTATTTCTTCAACCTTCCATATATCTTTCTGATGTCTGATCCCCTCCCCAACTGTCTTCGTTCCCTTATTTGGCTTCAGCTTATACATATGAAAGAAAACCTATCAACCGCTGATTTTCCGAGTCAGGCTTACTTCAGTTAGCATGATTTTCTCCATTTCCATCCATTTATCATCAAATGACCTTATTTCATTCTTCTTTATGGCTGAATACAACTCCATTGTTTATACATACCACATTTTCTTGACCCATTCATCTGTTTATGGGCATCTGGGTTGATTCCATAATTCAGCTGTTATGAATTGTGCTGCTGCTATAAACATTGTAGTGGGCGTAGTGCTATAGTATGCTGCTTTTAGTTTTTTTTTTTTTTTTTTTGGATAAACACTGAGGAGCTAGGTAGCTAGATCATATGGTAGTTCCATTACTAATTTTTTTTTTTTTTTTTTTGCAGAATCTCCACACTGCTTTGTACTTGTCTGCAGTCCCACCAAAATTGTATGAATGTAACCTTTTTTCCTGAATCCTTGTCAGCATTCATTGCTATATGTGTCCTTGATAATTGCCTTTCTGACTGGAGTGTGATGAAATCTTAGTGTAATTTTGATTGGCATTTCCCCACTTGCTAAAGATGTTGAACATTTTTTTTCATATGTTGACCATTTGTGTTTCTTTTTTTTTCTTAATATTTTATTTTTTAGTTTTGATAGGATACAATACCTTTATTTTATTTACTTATTTATTTTTATGTGGTGCTGAGGATCGAACCCAGGGCACTGCATGTGCTAGGCAAGCACTCTGCCACTGAACCACAACCCCAGTCCTTGTGTTTCTTCTTTTAAGAAATTTCTGTTTAGCTCTTTTGTCCACTTATTGATTGGGTTATTATTATTATTTTTTTTTTTTTGGCATTGAGTACTTTGAGTTTTTTATGTATTCCTTTGTCAGCTTTTTTTTTTCCTTTTTCCTCCATTCCAAAGGTCTCTCTTTACTTTTAATCATTTTGTTTGCTGTGCAGAAGTTTTTTAATTTGATGGCATCCCACTTATTGAATCTTGGTTTTATCTCTTGAGCTTTAGGGGGCCTTGTGAGGAAGTCAGTTCCTATACCTATATGATAGAGTGTTGACCCTATGTTTTCTTTTAGAAATTGCAAATTCCTAAGACTTTGATTCATTTTGATATAACTTTAGTGCAGGGTGAAAGATAAGGTGTCACATCACATGACTAATCCAGTCAGGGTCACTGCAAGTGAATTTGGGGATTAAATAAAGACCCAGACACAGAAAGTACCTTTTCTTTGGGTTCAGGGACTGCTCCTCAGCCGCATCTCCCACAAGGGGGACAAGGCAGGCAAGAAAGAGAGCAAGAAGCATGTGCTGAAACCTTGTATTGGGGAGAAGACATTCAAATGAGGCAAGGAGTCAGGTTTCAGAAGGTGGTGCCTAGCTTGGTGATGTCTTGCTGTTAGCAGGTTGACTGACATCTAGGAAGGCCATGCCCATCTCGTGTGCTGGGTGGGGATCTTAGGCAGAGTGAGCGAAAAGATGCATATGTCGCCTGCCCAAACAGAGAGGCAACATTGATTCAGTCCACCCTGTGTGCTCAATGCTCATTGTTCACACACACACACAAGACCATGGCTGGCTTGCCACATCTCTACATTCTCACCACTCAAAGCTATGGTCTATGTGGCAGCTCCCGACAATAGAGATCTAAATTCATTCTTCTACACATGGATATTCAGTTTGCCCAGCATCATTTATTAAACAGGCTGTCTTTTCTCCAATGTATATTTTAGGAACCATTGTCAAGTATTGCATGGCTATCTAACTTTGGGTTTGTCTCTGTGCCTTCCATTTTGTCCCATTGGTATTTGTGTCTAATTTGATGCCAATACAATTCTGGTTTTGCTTCTATAACTCTATAGTATAATTTGAGATTGGGTATAGTAGTGCCTCCTGCGTCACTTTTCCTATTCAGAATTGGTTTGACTATTCTGGGTCTCTTATTCTTACAAATTAATTTAAGGACTGTTCTGTGAAGAATGTCACAGTATTTGTCATTGGCATTTGGAAGGTAATTGCATTCAATCTGTGTATTTCTTTTGGTAGTATGATCATTTTGACAATATTAATTCTGCCTATCAAAGAACATAGAAGATCATTCCATTCTCTAAGGTCTTCTTCAATTTATTTCTTCAGTATTCTATAGTTCTCATTGTAGAATTCTTTCACTTCCATAGTTAGATTAATTCCCAGAGGTTTTGATTTGTTTTGTTTGTTTTTGAGAATATTGTGAAGGGGATGGTTTTCCTGATTTCTTTCTCAACTTAAATGCTGTTAGATTATAGGAAAGCTATTGATGTATGAGCATTGATTTTGAATCCTGCTACATTACTAAATTCATTTATCAGCTCTAGGAATCTTCTGGTGAATTTTGAGGGGTCTTCTAGATACAGTATATCATTAGCAAACAGTGATAGTTTGACTTCTTTTCCTATTTGTATTCCTTAAATTTTTTTTTTCCTGATTACTTTGGCTAGAATTTTGAGACATATATTGAATAGAAGTGGTGAAAATGGACATCTTTGGCTTGTTCCTGATTTTAGAGGAAAAGCTTTCATTTTTTTCTCCATTTAGTATTATGTTAGTTTTGGGTTTGCTGTATATAGTCTTTATAATGTTGAGGTAAGTTCCTCTTATCACTATTTTCTCCAACATTTTTAACATGAATCGTTGTATTTTATTAAAGGCTTTTTCTGTATCTATTGAGCTAATCATATGGCTCTTGTTATTAATTTTAAGGTGAATTACATTTATTGATTTCCATTTGTTGAACCAACGTTGAAATCCTGGAATAAAGACCATTTTTTCATAGTGTATTATCTTATTAATATGTTTTTAATGTATTTTGCTAATAATTTATTAATTATTAGCAAAATATGTTCATCAGGGAGGTTGGTCTATAGTTTTCTTTCTTAGATGTGTCTTGTCTGGTTTTGGTATCAGGGTTATATTTGCTTTGTAGAATGTAGTTGGGAGTTTTACTTCACTTTCAATTTCATGGAATAATTTAAGACTGGTATTGGTTCTTCTTTAAAGGTCTGGTAGAAACAGTTGAAAATCCATCTGGTTCTAGGCTTTTATTTGTTAGTAGGCTTTTCATTGCTATTTCAATTTCATTAGTCCATATTGGTCTATTTAGGTTTTCTGTATCTTCCTGGTTCAATTTGAGCAGGTCATATTTGTCTAGAAGTTTGTCAGTGTCTTCTAGATCTTGCAGTTTGTTAGAATATAAATTTTCAAAATAGTTTCCAATGATCCTCTGGATTTCAGAAGTGTCTTTGGTGATATCTCCTTTTTCATCTGCAATATGTTGATTTGGGTCTTCTCTCTCTCTTTTGGTGAGCTTGGCTAGGAGCTTATCAATCCTACTTATCTTTTCAAAGAAACAAGTCTTTGCTGCAGTGATTCTATGTATTGCTTGTTTTATACTCAATCATTAATTTTGGCTTTAATTTTTATTATTTCCTATCTTTACTGACTTGGGCGGTGGTTAGTTTGTTCTTTTTCTAAGGGCTTGAAGTGCAGCATAAGTTTATTTATTTGGGGATTTTTTTGCACTGTAAGCACTCAATGCAATAAATTATTCTCTTAGTACTGCTTTCATACTTTCCAAAAGATTTTGATATGTCGTACCTTTGCTTCCATTTGTTTCTATGAATTTCTTGAATTCTTCTCTCATTTCTTCTTTAACCCATTCTTCACTAAAAAGAACATTGTTTAATCTCCTTATGTTCACATGGTTTCTATTATTTTTCTTGCTGTTGTTTTCTAGTTTTAATCCATTGTGATCTGATAGCATGCATGGGATTATACTGAATTTTTTGCATTTGCTAAGGCTTACATTGTGACCTAGAATATGGTATATGCTGAGAAGAAGGTAAATTCCTATTTGGCAAAGATAGTCTATAGATGTCTATTAGGTCCATTTGATTTATACTGTTATTTATTTATGTTGGATATATTTTTTATTGATTTTATTCTTTAAGATCATTATTTATTGATTTTATGCATTAAGATCATTACTCCAAGCTTTAAGATCATTATTTTGTATGTTACCATATCCCCAATGCATATTGTTGAGTAAATAAAAAGGCAATCTTAGCAAAATTTATTGAGTATAAGGAAATTAAATTTACTCTGTTATATACCTATTATAAATTGAGATGTCAAATGCAAAGAATAGATTCATATTCGATGGCTCTAGAATTTTTACAATGCTGAACTTATTTGGTGCATTATATGTACAATCAACACATCATGATGGCTTCAGAAATAAACTTTATTATCATTATGCTTACAAATATAATTTTATTCATAAACAACATAGTACATTGTGTAGGGACATGAAATTTGAAGTCGTTATACATGGCTTCAAATTCCTGTTAAACATGTTATGTGATCTTTGACAAATGACTTATTCTTTCAAAACCTCATATTCTAATCATAATATAAAAATAATACCATTGTACTTTATGAAGTCCTGTAAGAAAAACATATGGATAATGCCTAGCACAGAGTGAGTACTCAATAAACAGTAAAAATTAGAAACACATGATTTAAGTAATATTGGACTATAGAATTCTTTAATGCTTATAGAAAGATTAAAAAGCAAATTAAAATGAAAGTGTTACCTAAATACCCAACATTAAATCATGACCCAGTGATTTACATAACTCATCATCTATCCTAGTATTAGAGTGTAAGCTTTGTTTATAATCCTGTTTGGAGAAGGTTTCATCAGGCCCCAAAAAGGAACTGAAAGAATGGTCTTTGCCTAAACCTGTCAGCTTGAAGGAAAGAAGGAAATCAATGATAGGACAATTGTCAACAGAGGATTATAGTGTTTAGACTTATGCAAAAGATAAATAAGAACAAGACTAAAAAAAACAACACAGAAAAATACACATCATCCAGCAGTAAAGCACACGTCAAATTTGGTGCTGTCTTTCTTGTTTACCTTTTATCCTTCAAATTTAAGGACTCGAAGGCACTGTCTAGCTCTGAAAATTGATGTGTGGGTGGCATGGGAGTTTGGAAGATTAATTGTCAATCTGTACAGAGGCTACCTAGGCATCTAGGCTTTCTCCTTTACCTTTTGCTCCTTGACAGCAGGCTCTCCCCTACGATACAAAAGGCAGGAGCCGAAATAGACTCCTACAGCTTAGGACGGAGCAGGAGTGAGACCATTTAAGGAAGAGATAAAACTAAAGTCCACCCTTTTCCTTACTTGGATCTGAGGAAGCTGGCATCTATATTTCTGTTTCAGTTAGCCTTTGTGTGGCTGTGACTGAAAGACTTGACGAGAACAATTTGAGAGGAGGGAAAAATTTATTTGGGGCTTATGGTTTCAACGGACTTAGTCCACAGATGGCCAACTCCATTCCTCAGACCCTGAGGTGAGGCAGAAGTATGTGACAGAGGAAAGGAGCATGACAACAGTAAGCAGAGAGGGGAGGGATTTTGGGGGGACATAGACCTAAATATAAACCCTAAAGGCCTACCCCAATGACCCACCTCCCCCAGCCACACCTTACCTGCCTATATTAACCAAGCAGTCAATTCCTACCAGGGGATTAATTCACTGACAGGGTTAAGGCTCCCATAACCCAATCTTTTCACCCATGACCCTCCTTGCATTGCCTCACACGTGAGCTTTGCGGGGGACACCTCATATCTAAATCATATCAATATTCCTTGGCAGGAAATGAGAAAAATCCTTTTTGGAAACTGACATGCCCAAGAGAACAGCCTTGGTGATGCTAACAACAGGAAGTTCTTCTCGTAAAATTTTGCAAAGGCCTACCTGACCAGCCCCACCTTCATGCAAAAAAATCCACATTTTTTAAACCTATTTCTTAAATACTAGTGGGAAATCTCTTACACAAAAGATAGGATCAAAACAAACAGAAAAAGAAATTTTGAAAATAGAGGTGGTATAAGTAGTAGGAAAATATTTCACAAAAAGACAGCTGATATTCTCAGAGAGGTAAGAAAAAAATACTATTATAAAAACCAAAACTAGTTACTATTTTAATGTAGGAATCTTCCAAGAAAAAAGGAAGATTTATCTAGAAAATTAAAAAGTGGTAGCAGAAGTTTTTTTTTAAAAAAACTCAATATAAGGTATTGGATATTAGGGAACACTTCCAAAATACAAAGAAAGTTAAAATAGAAGTAATAGGTAGGAAAGTTTTATCTCACTCTCATGAATCCCAGAAAGAGAAAACAAGAGGGCAGAAAAGAACACAAAAAGCAATTTAAGAAAATTTCTCTGAATAACAGGTGTTTAGTACAATAAATGAAAAAGTGTATCTACCTGAAATTTTAGAACCCATTAGATAATGAAGCAATGATGAAATCTTCTAAGTTGAGGGAAGTAGAAAACAGGTCATATAAAATGTGGTAGAAATCCTACTGGCACTGGGGGACAGCATTGGAAACCAAACAGAAAATCATTTCCAAACAAGAATTTATACCCAGCTGCACTGTTAATCACATGTGTAGGTAGACAACATTGTAGAAACCCTATCCAATGTGCAAATCTAAAAAACTTACATTCTTTCTCAGAAAGCAACTCACTGAATTGTATGCTCCATAATGTGGACGTAGCCAAGAAAAAGGAAGACATGGGTGCAAGTGGCTTTAGCCATAGAAAAGGCAAACGTAATTAATTCCCAGTGTGCTAGTGAAAGAATGTTCTGGCTATACAGGAGGCATGGAAACAACCTCTCCAACATGAAAAGGGAAGACAGAGGGTTCTAGAAAGAATGGATATCTTTATTTCCAGTATTGGAACTGAATCCAGGGTGCTCTATCACTGAACCACATTCTCAGCTCATTTACTTATTTATTTTCATTTTGAGACAGAGTCTCAAATGTTGCTTAGGACTTCATTTGGTTGCTGAGCCTGGCCTTGACTTGCAGTCCTCCTCACTCATGCTCCCAAGGTCCTGGGACTACAGATGCGTGCCACTGAACCCAGTTGGATGTCTTTTTTAAAAACAGAAAGGAACAAGTGATGTGATAGACCTGAGAAGAGTTCACAGGTTTGGTGGTGAATTGTAGAGCAATTAGAGATAGATACATAAAATAGAGCTATGAATTAATGAAGAATCCTTAAATGGTGTGTTTATTTCCTGGCCTTGACTCAAGGTAATCTGAGAATTGAAATGGATGCTCTCAGCAAACTAGAAATAGAAGGAAATTTTCTCAGCCTGAAAGGGCATCTACCAAATTCTGTAGCTAGCACCGTACTTCATGGTGAATGGCTGTATGCTTTTCCCCTAACACCTGGAATAAGGTGAAGATAACCATACCCACCATTCTCACATTTCAGTATCAAAGTGAAAGTCTTAAACATTGCAACAAGAAAATTAAAATAAATAAAAGGTGTACAGATTGAAAAGAAAAAAATTTAAATGTCCCTATTGCAAACAATATAATTGCCTTCCTAGGAAATCCCATAGAATACACCCAAACATCAAGCAAACAAAGAAAAAAACCTACTTAGAACTATTAATAATTAAAAACTTTATAAATTTACATACACACACGCACCAACCATTTACAATAAAAATGAAATAATTAGATATAAATCAAACAAGACTTGTGCAGGATATGTGCACTGAATACTACAAAGCACTAATGAAAGAAATCAAAAGCCTAAATAAGTGGAGAGAGACTGATTTCATAGATTACAATAGTTGACATAGTAAAGGGGACAGTTATCTCCATATTGACTCATAAATTTAATACAATCCAACCAAAGTCCCAGAAAGATTTTCATAGCTATAGACAAGCTGATTCTAAAATTTATAGGTAAAGGGAAAGGAACTAAAATAGCCAAAACAATTTCTAAAAGAAGAATAAAATTAGAAGAATCGAACTTTACAATTTTAAATTTTATTATGAAATTCCAATAATCAAGACATTATGATATTAGCAAAAGAATAAGAAAAAAATCAATGGAGCAGAACAGAGTATTTAAAATAGACCCAGAGAGATGTTGCTGATTAAATTCTCAGTTAGGTCACCAAAGCAGTTTATTGGAAAAAGGGTACTTAATAAATGGTGATGGAAAAATTGGACATCTATATGCAAAACAAACAGCTTTTAAAAATCCCCATTCATTTACAAAAATAAATGTAAAATACATAAATAAAATTACCTGATAGCTGTAAGCTCAGGAATAATAATGGTATACAACAGTAAATGACATCTGCTATGTCATTTATTACTCACTGTTACTATTATCTGGAGAATGTGAAGCTAATTAAAACATTGTTTCAAGCTAATATTTAAAAAATCTTAAGATTAAAAAAGCAATTTGATTAGAGAGTTTGAAAACAGATTCTTGTACTTTGTTATCAATGTGGGAATAAGAAAACATTCCAAGTGTGTAATTCCCAGATGGGGAAATTTGAGGCCCAGAGAGGTTAAGTAACTTGCCCCAGGTCATACAGCAGGATTAGTGATTATGTAATTTGTACTATATCCACCATTCCCTGTAGTATAAGCAGCATTACCTACTCTTACCATTTATTCAGATTGTGACCAACTACCAAAACTTGTATCCATCATGATTTTTGTCAGTGTCCACCCTGCCAAAATCTGAAAATGACATTGAAGTTAAAAATCTGTCCCTTCAGTCCAAGAGAGGATTAGACAAACTCTAAATAGGGGAAAGGGGTGGGAGGGGAAGGGAGGCAGTATGGGGGTAGGAAAGACAGTGGAATGAGACAGACATTATTATCCTAACTAAGTACATATATGAAGACATGAATGGTGAGAATATACTTTGTATATAACTAGAGATATGAAAAATTGTGCTCTATATGTGTAATATGAATTGTAATGCATTCTGCTGTCATATATAACAAATTATAATAAAAAATAAAAAAATCTGGCACTTGTCTCTGTGTAACCCCATCAGATCACCTTGGTTTCCATGGAAGACAATGTTTCTGTGCAGCCAGGTAACATTATACAGCTCTGAGGCAAGCAGCAGTGAGGTTGCTTTGGGATGCCCTTAAATATTAATACTGGAAAACAAGAGTTTTCAGTGCTTCTTATGACATTTTCTAAATCCCTGTGGCACTCCTTCCTTTAGCAAATAAAGAAAGAGGTTGAAAATTTTCCTGTGCCATTCATGTGAGCAAGAGCTATTTGGCTGAGGGGCTGTAAATTGTTTGCTTTGGTTGTTGTTATTCTGTCTCCCCTTAAACTGGGAGGTACTGGAAATCTTCAGGGACACCATAAGTCCATGGGGTAGAAACTCTACTGCCTCAAAACCAACTGTTAGATGGGTAGACACACAAACAATAAGAAAAAGCAAGGGAAGAAGTCACCTCAAGCAAACCAAAGTACTTCAATAACAGAATCCATGAACACCACAGTGGAAGAAATGTCAGAGAAGGAGTTTAGAATGTTCATAGTTAAATTGATTTGTTAGATAAAGGATGATTTAAGGGAGAAAATACAGGAAGTGAAAGATAACTTCAATAAAGAGATAGAGATTCTGAAAAAAAAAAACCTGAGGGAAAAAATCCTCAAAATGAAAGAATCAATAACCCAAATTAAAAATTTATTGGAAAGCATCCAGCAGATTAGACCATTTGTAAGAGAGATTCTGGCAATGAACACAAAATATATAGTCTTGATAATAAAGTTGACCATGGAGAAAAGACACTAAAAGATGATGAACAGAACGTCCAAGAAACAAAGTAACGTGAAAAGACCAAACTTAAGGTTTATCTGGATAGATGAAGGCTTGGCAATACAAACCAAGGGAATACACAATCTTTTTAATGGAATAATATCTGAAACACTTCCAAACCTTAAGAATGAAATGGAAAATCAAATACAGAAGGCATACAGGACCCCAAATATACAAAATTACAACAGACTCATTTATTTAAAAATGCCCAACATAGAGAATAAGAATAGAATTTAAAGGTTGCCAGAGAAAAATAACAGGGCATATTTAGAGGGAAACTAATCCAGGTCTCAGCTGATTTTTCAACCCAGATCCTTAAAGCTAGGAGATCTTGGAATAATATATACCAAGCTCTAAAAGAAAAATAGATGGCATCCAACAATACTATACCCAGCAAAATTAAGCTTCAGAACTGACAATGAAATAAAAGCTTTCCATGATAAACAAAAGTTAAAAGAATTCACAACAAGAAAGCCTACACTACAAAATATACTCAATAAAATATTTCATGAAGAAGAAATAAAAAATAAAAGTGAAAATCAGCAAAGGGAGGAACTACACTAGAAATATAGTCAATCAAAGGAGAAACTAACTCAAATTGAAATCCAGAAAAAAATTGAAAATCATAAATAAATCAAAATGACAGGGAATAAAATCATTTCTCAATAATAATATTGAGTGTAAATATCCCAAGCTCATCAATCAAAAGAAATATACTAGAAGACTGGAATTAAAAAATAAGACCCAACAATATGCTATCTCCAAAAGACTCACCTCATAGGCAAAGATATCCACAGACTAATGGTAAAAAAGTGTATCTTATAAACAAGTAAGGAATCCTATCATTATATCAGATAAAGTGGATTTCAACCCCAAGTTAATCAGGAGGTATGAAGAAGGCCATTTCATATTACATAAGGGATCTATACATCAACAAGATATAACACTCAAATATTTATGCCTTAAACAATGGAGCACCTACATACATTAAACAAACCCTTCTCAATTTCAAGAAATAGATCACAACACAATAATAATGGGTGATTTTAACCTACCTCTCTCACAAACATGATAGACCTTCTAAACAAAACTAAATAAAGAAGATATAGAACTAAAAATACAATTAATAATTTAGGCCTAATAGACATATATAGAATATTCCATCCATCAATGACTGAATACTCTTTCTTCTCAGCAGTACATGGATCCTTATCTGAAATATATCATATCTTGGGCCACAAAACAACTCTTAGAAATACAAAAAAAAAAAAAAAGAGAGAGATAATGCCTTGCATTTTATCAGAGAATAATGAAATGAAATTAGAAATCAATGATGAAGTAAGAAATAGAAACTACTCTAATACTCTACTAATAATACAATATTAAATGACCAATCAATAGCTGAAGAAATCAGGGATAAAATTAAAAAAAAATACTTCAAGGTAAATGAGAATAATAACACAAATTATAAAAATCTCTGGGATACAATGAAGGTTGTTCCAAAAGGAAAGTTCACTGCACTGAGCATATTCTTTAAAAGAATGAAAAGTTATCAAATAAACAACCTAACTTCATATCTCAAAGCCCTAGAAAAAGAAGAACAAATCAACACCAAAAGCAGGAGAATACAGGAAATAATTAAAATCAGAGCTGAAATTAACAAAATTGAAACAAAAATTTAAAAAAATTGACAAGAGAATGCCGCAGTCTGGCTGGGCACAAAATCAAGAGCCACTCAAGCAGGAACAAACTTTATTTCTGAAACTCCCGCCAATACCACGCACGCTCCCAGGAAATATGCCGAACCACACACGCTGCATTCTCCCGGGTCACACTACACCAACAGGAAAATCCCTCCTCCGGAAATCCCTCCTACCGCATTTCCCCAACCAATGGGAACTCTCCGGGAGTCCTGCTAGAGCTCCAAAGTAGCAGGCTGAGGCAAACGGCAGGGGTCTAATATCCAATTGAATGCACATCTTAACATAATCATATCATCTCAGTGGCTTGGTGTCACCTTTCAACCAAAAATGCCATGCGTCATTCCTACTTGGCTATGGCTCTCAGCAAGAGAAAAAGTTGGTTTTTTGAAAAAAATAAGTTAAATTGATGAACCCTTAGCCAAGCTAATGAATAAAAAGAGAAAACTCAAATTACTAAAATTTGTGATGAAAAAGAAAATACCACCACAAACACTACTGAAATACAGACTATAATCAGGAACTACTTTGAAAATTTATACTCCAATAAAATAGAAAATCATGAAGACATTGACAGATTCCTAGAGATATTTGACCTATCCAAATTGAATCAGGAAGGTATAGAATTTAAACAGATCCATTTCAAGCAAAGAAATTGAAGATGCCAACAAAAGCCTACCAACAAAGAAAAGCCCAAGACCAGGTAGATTATCAGCTGAGTCTACCAGAACTTCAAAGAAGAACTAATATCAATCCTCCTCAAATTATTCCATGAATTAGAAAGGGAGGAAACCCTTTTAAACTCATTCTATGAAGCTAGTATTGATACCAAAACCAGGAAGGTTGGGAGTCTTATTGAGGAAGTTGGTTCCTAAGCTGACATGATAGAGACTTGGGACTATTTTTTCTTCTAGTAGTCACAGGATTGCTGGTCTAATGCCTAGGTCCTTGATCCACTTTGAGTTGATTTTTGTGCAGGGTGAGAGATAGGGGCTCAATTTCATTCTACTACATGTGGATTTCCAGTTTTCCCAGCACCATTTGTTGAAGAGACTATTTTTCTCTAATGCATGTTTCTGACATACATTCATTGAAGAAACCTTCAATGAATATCCCTGATAAACTAGATGCAAAAAATTCTTAATAAAATCCTGGCAAATCACATAAAAACATATCAAAAATATACTGCACCATGATCAAGTGGGGTTCATTCAGGGATGCAATGTTGGTTCAACATAGGAAATTAATAAATGTAATTTATCACATCAAAGACTTAAAGATGAGAATCACATGATATCTCCATATATGTAGAAAAAGCATTTGACAAAATTCAACATCCTTTTAAGCTCAAAACAGTAGAAAAACTAGGGATAGTAGGAACAAACCTTAACATTGTAAAAGCTATATATTCTAAACCCAAGGCCAACATTATTATAAATACAGAAGAATTGAAAGCATTTACTCTAAAAACTGGAACAAGACAGGTGTGCCCTCTTTCACCATTCCTATTCAACATAGTCCTTGAAACCCTAGCTAGAGCAATTGACAAAAGAAAAAATTAAATGGTTATGAACAGGTAAAGAAGAACTCAAACTATACCTATTTGCTGATGACATGATTCTATATTTACAAAACCCAAAAAACTCCATCAGAAAGCTTCTAGAACTCATAAATGAACTTAACAAAGTAGCAGGATATAAAGTTAGCACCCATTAATCAACTGTGTTCCTATACACCAATGATGAATCAGCCTCAAAAACAAACAAAAAAAAAAAACAAAAAAAAAATTGGGAATCAATGTAACAAAAGAGATGAAAGACCACTACAATGAAAACTACAGAACACTAATGAAAAATTGAAGAAGACCTCAAAAAATGGAAAGATCTCCCATGTTCTCGGATAGGCAGAATTAATATTGTCAAAATAATCATACTACCAAAAGTGCTACAATGATTTAACGCAATTCCTATTAAAATTCCAGTCAGTGATGTTCTTCATAGAGATAGAAAAGGCATTCATGAAATTCATTTGGAAAAATAAGGTGCCCAGAATAGCCAAAGTAATCCTTAGCAAGAAAAGTAAAGCAGGATAAATCACAATAACAGACCTTAAATTATAATACAGAGCTATAGTAACAAAAATGGCATGGTGTTGGCACAAAACCAGACATGAATACCAATGGAAGAGAATAGAAGACACAGAGCAAACCCACATAAATACAGTTATCTCATCCTAGACAAAGGTGCCATAAACATGCATTAGAGAAAAAATAGCCTCTTCAACAAATGATGCTGGGAAAACTGGAAATCCACATGTAGTAGAATGAAATTGAGCCCTGCACAAAAATTAACTCAAAGTGGATCAAGGACCTAGGCATTAGTCCAGCAATCCTGTGACTACTAGAAGAAAAAGTAGGCCCAAGTCTCTATCAAGTCAGCTTAGGAACAAACTTTCTCAATAAGACTCCCAAAGTACAAGAATTAAAAATCAATAATCAATAAATCGAATGGTTTCAAACTAAAAAGCTTCTTCACAACAAAAGAAACAACCAAGAACATGAAGAGAGAGCCTACAAAATGGCAGAAAATCTTTGCCAATAGAAGGGGAGAAAATCTATTCCACCTTCACCTCAGATAGAGCATTAATCTCCAGGTTATACAAATCGCAAAAAATTTAACACCAAAACAAACAAACAAATAACCCAATCAATAAATGGGCAAAGGAACTGAACAGGCATATCCCATAAGAAGAAATACAATCAGTCAACAAATATATGAAAAAAATGTTTCATTTCTCTAGCAATGAGAGAGATGCAAATTAAAATCACACAGAGTTCCATTTCATGCCAATCAGAATGGCAATTATCATGAATACAAGTAAAAATAAATGTTGGCAAGGATTTGGGAAAAATGTTCAGTCACACATTGCTGGTGGGACTGCAAATTGATGCAACCATTCTGGAAAACAGCATGGAGATTCCTCAGAAACTTGGAATGGAATCACCATTTGACCAAGTTATCCCACTGCTTGGCATATACCCAAAGGACTTAAAACCAGTATACTACAGTGACGTGGCATATCAATGTTTATAACAACTCTATTCACAATAGCCAAGCTATGGAACCAACTGAAGTGCCCTTCAACAGATGAATGGATAAAGAAAATGTGGTATATGTACACGATGGAATATTACTCAGCTTACAAAAGAATGAAATTTTGGCATTTTTCAGTAAATGGATGGCACTGGAGAATATTGTGCTAAGGGAAATAAGCCAGTCCCCCCTAAACCAAAGACAGAATGTTCTCTCTGATATGTGGGTGCTAACACATAACAAGGGAGGGTGGGGAAAAGAATAATAGAAATTCATTGAATTAGACAAAGAGGAATGAAGGGAAGGGAGGGGGATTGGGAATAGGAAAGACAGTAGAATGAATCGGACATAATGTTCTTATGCTCATATATATTCATATATGAATACACCACCAGTGAAACTCCATGTCATGTACAACCACAAAAATAGTATCCTAATTAGAATAAATCATACTCCATGTATGTATAATATGTCCAAATATACTCTACTGTCATGTATATCTGAAAAGAACAACAACAACATTAACATGCTCTTAAATAAGATGTCCAGATGAGAAATGAGACTGTTCCTGAACAGTCAGGAAATAATACCACATGGTATACACCCTAATGCTGAATTAATGGTGTAGAAATTAAGTCCTATATTAATCACCTAAAAATAATAAATACAAGAATATTTTGCCTGTAACCTTTCAGAATTGAAAAAAAAAAAAAGAACAACAACAACAAAAAGAACTAATAGTAACTCTTAGGAACTAGGGCATTGAATGATAGGTCTCCCAGGTGGGTAGTTTCTTCTCAAGGATGGAGTGGATTACAGAGGTTGAGTAACTTTCTTTTCTTTTTTGGAGTAATTTTCTTTGTGGTAAAGTGATCTGCTGCATGTGGGGGTGGGGGTGGAGAGTGCTGGGGATCAAATCTAAGGGCCTTGCACATACTGAACAAGTCCTGTACAACTGAGCCACATCCCCAGGCCTGGTGGTCTGTTTTTAAGGGTATCTTTCTTACTTGCACCTCCCTTCTTATATGTTTCTGCCCAGAGAGGTCAGAAAAGAACTCACCTTTCTGTGCCCTGTTGATATCAAGGTCGTGATCAGTAACATTGTTACTGATCAGCTTTCCAGAAATTGTTTTCAAACCTTGCTAATGCCCAGTGATCTCTACCCTCAGTTTAAGGAATATGAATTTTAAAATAATACTAATGTTTATTCTCTTGTTCATGCATATACATGATTCAATTTTTAAGTTAATGTTTCATACAAATGATTATAGAAATATATCTCTGTCCATTTGTGCTCCTTTAACAGAACACCACAGATTGGGGAATTTGTCAAGAACAGAAACTTACTGGCTCACTGCTCTGGAGTCTGGGAAGTCCAAAATCAAGGTGTTGGTGAGTTTGGAAATTCTGATTCCCAAGTGGTGCCCTTATTAGGTCCTTAGATGACTTAAGATAGAATGGCAAAGAGACAAAAGGCTTAAATTCACCCTTCTATAATAGCACTAGTCCCACCCTTGAGGGCAGAGCCCTGAGGATCCAATCATTTCTCAAATGTCTCACTTTTTAATATAGTTACAATGACAATTAAATTCCAATATGAATTTCAGAGAGAACAGACATTCAAATGATAGCAAGAAACAGTCTGACAGGAATTAAAATGATTTTCTAGAACTGGCTTATTTGAACCTCTGCAGAATTTTTTGGTAGGAAGAAGAATGTATGTGAATGATCTTCCCCAATATAATTATTGCTCACATTACAGGCAGAGCACAGCCCATATATTTCTTTTACAGCCTATAGCCCAATATCAGAGCCACTCATGTCCTCGGATGGCATCTAAAACTGCAAAACAAACAACATCAACAACAACAAAACACCCCCCATCCCCACAAACACCACAACAAAACAAAACAACAACAACAAAAATTGGCTCACAGAGAAAAAGGTGCACTATATTTAGAGTGGCAATGTGAAGCCCTTGAGCTGCTGGGCAGAGCAGAAGTGTGGCTGGTGCACAAAGCCAGGAAACCAGACTGGCTGGTCTGTCCCAGAGGAAGCTGGCATCTCATGCATTTAGAAGTTGCTTTTCTTTCCCAAACTGCTTTGTTCCCATGATTTTTCATTTTATTCCAGTCATGTTTTTATACTCATGAAATAACTGGCATTCATATGTAACATTTTGAAGAGTGAATTATTAGTGATACTCTGTATATAGAATAAACTTTTAAGTACAATCTCTATAAAAATTCTGTGCCAGGAATAGCCTTCCTGCAGTCCCAAGCAACAATTGATGTCCATAGATCTAAATATAATCACATGGGCAGAGAGTATAGCTCAGTGGTAGAGCACTGGCCTAACATGCAACCCTCAGAATTAAAAAAAAATGTAAGAAAATGAACAAAATATATACTTACACATTTGTCATCATAAATACTTTTTTGGTTGGTAAGTTTTCCTGTCATGTCATCATATTTACAATCTATGGCTTTAATGTCAGAATCTCAGTTCTTTAAAATTCTGTTGGTTCCCCCTGCCCAGTATTTCTAGTTTATTTATAACTATGTAACAACAGTGTTTATAATCTAGGCCTGGCTCCAGCAAGGTTAATGAACCACTATTTCCTAGGGAGATGATGGTGATCCAAGCTGTGTCATTGGCAAGTTGTCATCTATTGAATTCAAGAGGTTCTGGACAAACAGTAGATATTTGAGTCCTTTGAAAATCATTAGCCAGCTTTTCTGGTGCAGCGCTTACTGTGGACCTGCCAGGGTAGGCCCTACAGGGAAATACCAGAATACCCATCATGGTTTTTATTCTTGGGGAGCTTATTCTATGTAACTGGGCAGACAAGACTGATAATCATGAATCAAGTGCCAAACAATGTGTAGTTAATGTTAAAAGAGGGATCTGGGTCCCAGTGCCCTAATGCTTCACATGAGAAGTGTCTGAGGATGAAATTTATACACAAAAGAGATGAAGCTTAGGCTGGGCCCTCAGTCATACTAAACAAGTGCTTTGCCAGCAATCTATTCCCCAGTCCTTTTTATTCTGAAACAGTGACTTGCTAAATTTTCCAGGCTGGCCTTCAATTTGCAGTCCTCCTGTCTCAGCCTCCTGAGTACCTGGGATTACACGCATGTCCATCAAACACAGCATTCCATTACTTTCTGACACTATAGATCTTCCTTCTGAGACTACATGAATATAATTCTTCTTATATAGTCCCTACCCAAGTCCTAGAATTTGTTGATTATTTAATTTATCATTGTCGTCATCATCATCATCATCATCATCATCATCAGTGCTGAAGATTGAAAGCAATGTCTTGCTCAGCCTAGGCAATTGCCCTACTGCTGAACCTTGGATGATGATCATAATAAAGATCAAATTTTAAAATGAACTGAGTATTGTCCAGGCACAGAGGTGCGTGCTGTAATCCCAGCTATTAAGAAGGCCAACACAGGGGAATAGCAGGTTTAAGGCCAGATTTAGCAATTGAACAAGACCCTGTCTCAAAATAAATAAATGCAAATGAGCTATGGATATAGTTCAGTGATAGAGCACCGCTGGGTTCAATTCTTAGTGCCACAATAAAAGGGAAAAAAAGTACTGTGTGTCTGTTGTGTGTAAGAACTTGTATTAGGAATATCATTCTTTAAAAACAATTGAACATGAAGAGTTGATCCTTTTGATTTGCTTGATTTTGTGGGGTTCTCTAAGTGAATGGCAAGCCATTTCATAGAGCACTTCAGGCCTTTGACAGGAAGAGCAGAAATACAATTTACTATGACATCCTTTTCAGTTACATCTTGTATTTTAGCTGAAAAAATTATATATATTTTTTTCACAGACTTATTTATTAAACTTAATATTTATCTTCAATGAAGGGAAGCAAAAATAACCAAGAGATTAAATTGCATGACAAGGACAATAACTGGCATTAACCATGAAAAACCTACAAAAATATGAACATATTTTAAAAATGAAAAAAAACAATTATGTAGTATTTGTTTACCCTTCAACTCCTGACCCTGAGTGAAGCTTGTTTTTGAGGGAGGAGTCAACTGTGCTGTAGGAGAGGGTCCAGGGGTTGGGTCAAGCCAAAATGAATGGCATCTAGAAAGCCTTTTTGAGAAACTTCTAGCTAAGGAGGAAAGATGATGACATAATTAGCAAAAAGCTAGATCAGAACCAGAAAGATTCCTCCAGTTGTGAGTTCAAATTCAATTTCCACAAGCTTCCTTGTAATTTCTGACAGTTCTTCTTATGCTCTGACTCTTTCAGAAGCTTTGAACTCAGGTAATAAAGACTAGGACTCACTGAAGGTCCAGATGATCATTAGCCTTTTTTAAATTAACAATAAAGTATTTCCAAATTAAGATATGTGCATTTTTTTCCAGACTCAATGCCATTGTGCAGTTATCAGAGTACAGTACAGTGTAAACCTAAGTTTGATTTGCACTGGGAAACTCAAATATCATGTGAATGAACTTATTGCTTTATTTGTTTTATGCAGTGATTTGGAACCAAACATGCACTAGTACAGAGATATGCCCGTATTTTACTTTTACAAATTTTATAAAAACTTAGACTTGTTAATACATTATTAAGTCCTCACCAAATACTTCAGAAGAGGCCAGTGCAAGTGAGGAACCCTACATTTGAAGCTTTATTAGTTTCATGGTAGATCCACTTCAGGATGATTGTTGTAGAAACAAATTTGAAATTCTTAGTAAGGCCTAGTGAGAATGTTTGGAAAAAAATTACTGACAATCATCTTTAGGAGGTGAGTACTTAGAAACAATAGGTGTCAGCTGTAGGTTTAAGTTCAACAAGAAAAGTCACTAATTTCTGTTTTTCAGTGTTTGGCTCTAGATCTTTTTCCCCTCTCAGCCTATAGACATCCTCCCTGCAACCTCATCTACTCTGAATGTCTCAATTGCCACACGTATGTAGATGATCCCCAAATCTAAATCTCTAGCTCAGTACCTCTCCTGAACTTTTGAATTGTATATCCCACCATCCTGGGATACGCCTACCTCAAGTAGAAAGTCTCTTCCTTTTCAAATGACCTTACCTCCTGTGACCTGACCAAACCCTGGAGACTGAAACCACAGTGCAGGCCCAGGATGTATGTGTACTGGATGTTTGATATTGTGTTACAATATCATAATCACATCAGTTACTAAATCTTGTTGGAGTTCATGCTGAATATTTCTAATACAACACTCTCTAGTGGTATCACTTCCATCCAAGCCACTCTGTTCTCTCATGTGGATAATTGCAATATTCTTATCTCTGTCTTCATCTCACCCCTTCTTCCAATTCCTTGTTCACACTGTGGCCAAGAGATTCAATTGTGTGGCCTGAATGAGCTCTTTGGTAATGGAGCCCTGATCTAGAGCACTCGGCTGATCACTCTTCAAAGCCTTCCCATTGTCCTGGGAATGAAGTTCTAAGTCTTCTACCCCTCTCTCATGGATCTGCACCAGGCTCAGTCCCACCTCTAGTCTTATTTCTTGACTCTTTTCTGAAATAACCTCTGTTCCAAACACTCTGAGTATCTTTAAGTTACTCATATTTCCCCAGGCACTGGATTCCCAGAAATTTTCACCCCTCAAATTTGATCAGACACCAGGTATAGTGACTCTGTCTCCTGAGTACTTTTCTTTCATTTCCATACTGTTGCCACTCTGGCTTTCACCATGTCTCTCTCTGTGATAACCTCCTCAGTGACCTCTTCTTGATCCCAGCTCCTTTCAATTCTTTTTCTACCCTGCCAGCAGAATGACATTGCAGCAACAAAAATTTTATCCTATTTTTTTTCCTTAAACACAATAATGACATGTATTGACTTTTTGGACAGAAATAAATGCCTTTGCTGGTAAGGTCCTTCCTGCCCCACTAGATCTATAGTTTCCTTTTTTACCACTCCTTCATATAACCCATTTGCCCAACTGACCTCACACAGTTCTCTAAACAACATGTATCTTTTTCTACCTCTTTTCTTCATGGAGCATCTTCTGTGGCCAGGCTTACGTTATTCCTCCATTCATCTATCATCAGTCAGCTCAACGTCATTTTCACCCAGTTTCATTCAAACAACTACTTTTTGTCCTCCTGATATTGTCTATGTCACACATTCAGTTTTCCAGGTGGACCACACACTTCTAGGGTTGTTTATACATTTTTAGATTTTCTACAATAGTCATTGATTATTTTTATATTCTAATAAAATAAAAGGATTGTGAGGAGTCACCTATTGAAGGAGGCAGTGGTATATAGGTACATAAAAGCAAGGTGTAGAGGGATAAATTGGGCCACAAGATGGATGGTTTTGTATCTGTTTCAAACATCTGAGGGGCTTTCATGGAGAAGGGCTGAGATAGCCATATGATGGAAATCACATGGAAGGAGATTTCCTTTGCTATAGGAAAGCTGAACAGAGTTGTTTGAAGAATAAATGGGCTGCTGGGTCAGGACAAAATAAATGAATTAGTGGCTGGAATTGTGGCTCAGCAGTAGAGTGCTCATCTTGAATGCATGAGGTATCGGTTTCAATCCTCAGCACCATATAAATTTAAAATAAAGATATTGTGTCCACCTAGAACTAAAAAATAAAGATTTTTTTAAAAAACAAATAAATGAATCACCTCTGTGTCTGTTTAGAGACAGGACCATTCTCCCAGCTAGAAAAGAATTTTTGTTGAAAGGTAGACTTCAACTTGGCCTGACCAAGGCAGATGGCCTGTGAGGTCCCAGTATTCTTTGCTTTTCACCACTCTTTTCTGGGATAAAGTAAGGGCTTCTCTGCACTTATATCCTAAAACAGATTGACATAATATTATTCAGAGTATTCCAGTATAGCTAGAAGAGCATAACCTTAGAATTAAGGCTTAGGATTATCTTTTTATCTTTTGTCAGGAGTGTTTGATAGAACCCTTTTCCTTCTTCATATTATTGTTTTCCTTATCTGTTTTCTCATCAGGATTCCATTTCTGGTACAATACATAGAACACTGTAGTAGTAAATGGATTATTTTTCTGTTTCCTATGACACTTGTATCACTCTATCCTGTGTTAAATTCCTTGTTATTTTGGATGATCTACCCATTTAGAATGTGAGGCAAGTCTTAACTTTTGTATAAACTCTGCAGCCTTATATCTACCTTTAGCAAGGATTTCATAGTGATTATTAAACGGAGTTAGATTGAGACAACAGACTATACTAATCCACTTTACAATCAATAATCTACCAGAGGAATTAAGATAGATAAAACAAACAGAAAACCATGAACATGGAACCATAGTCTACTCTGACTTACATTAAAGTTGTTTCTAAAATGTGACAAGTACTGGCAAGTTACAGGGTGGGAAGATGGATAGTGCTACAGGGAATTTGGAACAACATCACGGGGTATTCTCCTGTATCCTGAGTTAGCCTCAAGTGGTCCTCAGAAAAATATGACAGGCAGACTTTCTGGGATGTAGGAAATATAGCAAACCCTAAGAATTCAGCCCATTATTAATGTTGGCCAGGAATGGCACACAGTATGAATAAGTAAATACCAGAATTCACAAAGCAAGAATGCCTATCTCTTTTATAGGTACCTTATAATGGAATTGTCTGACAAAGGGAAAGAAAGAAGCAACCAGATTTCTTTTTTTTTAATTTTAATATTTATTTTTTAGTTGCAATTGGCACAATACCTTTATTTCACTTATTTATTTTTATGTGATGCTGAGGATTGAACCAAAATCTTGCACATGCGAAGTGAGTGCTGTACTGCTGAGCCACAACCCCAGCCCAGCAACCAGATTTCTTAAAAGTAGTGGGAGAGGGGTTGGTTGCTCTTGACTTATAGGATTTTTTTCCCCTCTGTGGGCAGCAAAACTGCTCATCTGTCCCTTGGGCTTTATGACAAGTATCCCAGAGTATCTATTTGAGATCCATTGATCTGTATATCATCCAACTTCTCCAAGAAAAACTATATCCTGTTTGAAGTAAAAAAGAAAAAATAAAGTGCTCATCTTTTTAGAGGTAGAAAGAGGTCAGAGGGAGAGAATAGTGGAAATAGGCTAAAGGAAATGTGTTTGGATAGGGAGTGAGATATCTTGCAGCTTAGGAGCAAAATGGCCAATTGGCAAAGGAAGCTTTTCCTCAAAAATCAAATGGAAACCCTTGACTAATCTGCATCCAGCCCTGTTGGCTGGCCTTCTGCAGCAGCTGAGGTGGGAGATGGTGACAATTCTATGCAGGTCCTGGGTGGAGGAAAGGCATTCCCGTGGTGTGTCATATCTGCATTAAATAACCACAAAATTTTCCTGTGCAACATCATTTAAATCACTTTCGATCATTCTAAGCTCAACCACATAAGATGTTAAAGAACAAGACCAAAGGGAATAGTGTAAAACTTCATCCAACCATTTTTCAAAAGGATTTATTCTTCACTTTTTTTAAAATACTTTTTTAGTTGTAGTTGGACACAATATCTTTATTTTATTTTTATGTGGTGCTGAGGATCTAACCCAAGGCCTTGCACATGCTAGGTGAGCGCTCTACCTCTGAGCCACAACTCCAGCCCCTGTTCACTTTTGATTAGGTTGACTGTGAAGATCAAAATCCACATTCAAAATCTAAATAGGAACTTCTGTGAGGAAAATAATAGAGAAGAGACAGAGACAAGGTGCCGAGGAAGGAAAGGTGGCAGAGTGGGTCCTTGTCCAAGTGGCCACATTTATTTATACCAATAGTTTACATTAGGTCATTAGTACCATAACCATATTATTGTTTAGAGTATCAGTAAGGTTGCTTATTGTGCAGTTACATTGTATAGTTACAAAATGTAATGTTAGGAGCTTTGTATAGTTCTCAAGAAAGTCCCTTGTCTGAAATTACTGTTAGGCAGATCCAGAGCACCTGAGCTTGGTGAAATATTGCAGTTATCAAGCGAGTTCCTTTATTCCCAGGAGTTATGTGTCTAAGATTAAGGTGAAAGCTGATAAGACTCTAGTATTGAGGGCATTACCATAGCAACCAGGCATCCTATGTCTTTGCATAGAAACTTTTCCAGACATCAAGAATGCCACCACCATGAAATAATCAGGGACCCCAATTCCAAACACAGAACTCCTATAGATTTCTTCAGATTTTCATTGAAGAACTGATTTTCTTACCTTTTTTCCACCAAGTTCTACAGACTGGGTTGTATCTCTGCTTCTGAGGCTGTCACCTAATATCAGGATTTATAGTTGCTGAAACTTGCTTTAATAATTCACAAAGAATAGAATCCATCTTGTGCTCTCCCTTTTCACAGTTGGTTCAGTGACACAAACAGATGAAAAAATATACTTTCTGCCAGTGAAATAAATAGACTGGACTCAGAGACACCCTAGGAGGAATAAGATTGAATGAGTTACCACTGCTACCTGTGCTCCCACCTGTGCACAACTAGATCAGATCAGAAGCAGAGCCTGCTGTGTGGTGTAGTCTGGGCTGTAGTATCCTGGGGCTGAAGGAAACCTGCCTTCTGCAGGCTTTGTTTTTCATTTTAAGGACAAAATGCAATTCAGAATTTGTGTATTTACAATTTATAACATGTGACATTTGTTTGCTAATTATGGTAGCAACTTGTTGCACATTATGTATACAATGCTGCAGAAGAAGGTGTCCTTTATTTCCCAGTAGCATCTGACAATAGGGCAGGAGTAAAGCTTGCAAACCTTGGTATCCAGAAGAAATGGCCTCCTGAGGACAAGCTATGGCTTTGGGTTTCTTTAATAGTATGTATGAGAAGTTCTGTGTCAGACTCCTATCCCCAGTTTCACCTCAGCCCAAGGAGGGGCCTGGAACCTGTTAGGCCTTACAGTGTCCTAACTCTGTTGATAGATTCCATTCATTAAAATTCAGCAGCAGAGGCAAATGCCTCCTCCCTGCAGCCAGCTCCTCTCCCTGAGCAAACACTCTGCCTCAAAGGCTATGAAGACCACCATGTCCACAGCCAATTTCAACACTTGGTTCCTCCCTGAAACCAATAACTGGGCCCACACCATATGGTGAATATATGTGTCTAGATAAAGAATGTAAATATTATCAAAATGACCATACTACCAAGAGCCCTATACAGATTTAATGCAATTCTGATCAAAATCCAATGGCATTCCTCATAGAAGTAGCAAAAGCAATCATGAAATTCATCTGGAAAAAATAAGAGACCCAGAATATCTAAATCAACTCTTAGCAGAAAGAGTGAAGCAGGTGCATCACTATACCAGACCTGAAACTATACTACAGAGCAATAGTAACAAAAACAGCACCAAAACAGACTGGTAGACCAATGATACAGAATAGAGGACACAGAGACTAACCCCCCCCAAACAACAATTATCTTATATTAGACAAAGTGGCTAAAAACAGCATTGGAGAAAAGATAGCATCTTCAACTAATGGTGCTGGGAAAACTGGAAATCCATATGCAAAAAAAAAATGAGATGAAATCTCTATCTCTCACCATGCACAAAACTCAACTCAAAGTGGATCATGATCCAGGAATTAAACCAGAGATTCTATCGTCTAATAGAAGAAAAAATAGTTCCTAATCTGCATCATGTGGGATTAGGCCCCAACTTCCTTAATAAAATTTCTATAGCACAAAAATTAAAACCAAGAATCAATAAACAGGATGGAATCAAACTAAAAAGTTTCCTCTCAGTAAAAGAAACAATCTATAAGATGAATAGACAGCCTACACCCTGGGAGCAAATTTTTACCCCCCACACATCAGATAGAGCTCTAATCTCTAAGGTATTTAAAGAACACAAAAAGCTAAACAGCAAAAAAAACAAATAACCCGTCAACAAATGGGCCAAGGACCTGAAGAGATGCTTCTCAGAAGAGGATATACTATTAATCAACAAATATATGAAAAAATGTTCATCATCTATCGCAATTAGAGAAATGCAAATCAAAACTACTCTAAGATATCATCTCACTCCAGTCAGAATAGCAGCTATTATGAAGACAAACAACAACAAGTGTTGGCAAGGATGTGGGGGAAAAGGTACACTCACACATTGTTGGTGGGACTGCAAATTGGTGCAGTCAATTTGGAAAGCAGTATGGAGATTCCTTGGAAATCTGGAAATGGAACCATCATTTGACCCAGCTCTCTTTCTCCTTGATTTATACCCCAAAGACTTAAAATCAGCATACTACAGGTACAAAGCCACATCAATGTTTATAGCAGCACAATGCACAATAGCTAAACTGTGGAGCCAACCTAGATGCCCTTCAGTGGATAAATGGATAAAAAAAAGTGCATATACACACAATGGAATTTTACTCAGCAATAAAAGAGAATAAAATCATGGCATTTGCAGGTAAATGCATGGCGTTGGAGAAGACAATGCTAAGTGAAGTTAGCCAATCTCCAAAAATCAACTGCCAAATATTTTCTCTGATATAAGGAGGCTGACTCATAGTGAGGTAGGGAGAGGGAGCATGAGAGGAATTGGTGAAGAAAGGAAGAAAGGTGGGAGGGTAAAGGAGGAGGAAGGGGATTAGCAAGGATGGTGGAATGTGATAGACATCATCATCCAAATTAAATGTATAAAGACATGAATTGGTCATGTCAACATACTGTATATACAACCAGAGATATGTAAAATTGTGCTGTACACATGTAATGAGAATTGTAACGCATTCTGCTGTCATTTTTTTTTTAAATCAATGAAAAAAAAGTGCTCTCTCTGGCAACAACACTGTTTTAGCCCTTTCCTCACAAAGGTGAACTCTCTTGGTGTTTAGAGTATCATAAGCAAGGGGTAGTATAGGACCCATGGCAGAAGCTGCAGGAGGCAGCTGGCTCCCCAGGGTTTTGCCACACACACATACACCCAAGTCTCCAACTGCATACTTTCCCCACACCATGGCCCAAACATTAATCCTCCAGTGGTGGGAAAACTAATGTCCAAGACTGTTTCCTTTTCCTTCCTTCCTTCCTTCCTTCCTTCCTTTCCTCTTTCCTTCTTTCCTATCTACTATTCTCTATGTGGTATAGAAAAATAATCACTTTTATGAATCTGTGGCCTCTTTGGACCTTTATATTCTGCATTTCAATAACAAAAACAGACAGGAAGAAAGAAATACAGGATTGGGTGAGACAGACAGAGCTTTGATTATTTTCCAACCAATGATTAGTTGTGTAATAATGAACATGTCTATATCTTCTATGAGCTTTCCTTTCTTATAAAAAGGTGCCAAGGACATGCACTGGAGAAAAGATAGCCTCTTCAACAAATGGTGCTAGGAAAACTGGAAATCCATATGCAACAAAATGAAATGAACCCCCCCTCTCTCAATAGGCCCTAATCTTTATCATGTAGAATTAGGCCCCAACTTCTTAATAAGACTCCTATAGCACAAGAATTAAAATCATGTATCAATAAATGGGATGGACTCAAACTAAAATTTCTTCTCAGCAAAAAAAAAAAAAAAAAAAAAAAAAAAAATCTGTAAGATGAATAGACAGCCTACATCTTGGAAGCAAATCTTTACCCTTCAAACATCAGATAGAACAGTAATCTCTAGGGTATGTAAAGAAGTCAAAAAGCTAAACACCAAAAAAAAAACAAAAAAACAAACAAAAAAAAAAAAAAAAACAAATAACCTGATCAACAAATAGGCCAAGGACCTGAAGAGACACTTCTCAGAAAATTGTATACTATCAAATCAACAAATATATGAAAAAATGTTCATCATCTATCGCAATTAGAGAAATGCAAATCAAAACCACTCTATGACTTCATCTCACTCCAGTCAGATGTCAAGTATTATGCATACAAACAACAATAAGTGTTGTTGATGATGTGGGGAAAAAGGTACACTAATATATTGCTGGCGGGACTGCAAATTGCTGCAGCGAATATGGAAAACAGTATGGAGATTTTTGAAAAATTGGGAATGAAGCCACCATTTGCCCCAGCTATCCCTCTCCTTGGTCTATACCCAAAGGACTTAAAATCAGCATACTACAGGGACACAGCCACATCAATGTTTATAGCAGCACAATTCACAACAGCTAAATTGTGGAAACAACCTAGATGTCCTTCAGTAGATGAATGGATAAAGAAAATGTGGTATATATACACAACAGAATTTTATTCAGCCTTAAACAAGAATGAAATTATGGCATTTGCTAGTAAATAGATGAAGCTGGACAATATCATAGTAAGTGAAATAAGCCAATTCCAAGGAACCAAAAGCTGAATGTTTTCTGATATGTGGATGCTAACCCACAGTAAGGGAGTAGGGTAAGGAAGCACAGAGGAACTTTGGATTAGACAGAGGGGAGTGAGGTGAGGTAGGAAGGATAGTAGAATGAACCAGACATTATTACCATATGTGCATATATGATTACATGACTGGTGTAATTCTACATAATGTACAACCAGAAGAACGAGAAGTTATACTCCACTTATGTGTGATGTTCAAAATGCATTCTATTGTCATGTATAACTACTTAGAACAAATAAAAAAAATAAAAAATAAATTTAAAAAATTCTTTATGTCAGAATCACAGCAAATAATCAGTTCCTAAAATAATCTAAATTATTTATTAATAAATAAATAAATAATTTAACTTATTTATTAAGTAATCTAAAATAATCTCTAAAATACGTTTGTGATCTACTTCACAGTGTTACTGTGGCTCACTCTAAAGTCTCAATAAATACGAACTCTTAGAATTATGATTTTTTTCCTTGTTTTTTGTTGTTGTGCTGATGGTGGTTTGTGGTACTAATGATAGAACTGAAGAATGCTCTACTAGTAAGCTACATTCCCATCTCCATTTTCCTTTTTCCTTTTTTCTGGAACATGGACTCCTAGTGACTCAGCCTCCTAAGTATAATTTGTCTTTTTGAAGAATATTCTCTCTGTTTTTGAAGATGTTGTAGAAAGAACATACATGATAATGAAAATATCCTCAAAATTTATTTCCCCATGTAGAATATATTTAGTTTCAACTTAAAATATTCACTATCCTAAACCAAATTTTATTCTCAGTGTCATATTCTATTCACTATTCCATAAGGTCCAGGATGAGCAAGTAGGAATATGTTATGAAATGGCAGTAAGAGTTCCATGTTCCAGCATATGCTGAAGTGTACCTGTGTATGCCAATGTGATCTTTCAGATTAGTAGAATGAGTTTAATATGAGTGAGCAATACAATATGACTACTGTACAAAGCACTTCTCAACTTAGTCTGTATTATTATAAAGCGGCCTCCCCATTACAAAACAGAATGGGCCTCTTTTATAAGCAGCCAATCGGGCTATTCTTCAACTATCATTTGTTATTATTCATCTTCTATAGGATTATGTTAAGGCAGAATATATCCAAAGAGATGTGAGTAGGATGGTGAAAGTGCTTGAACTTAAGCCACATAAGTTATGAGAGAAGAACTAGGAATAATTAGCCAAGAGAAACAGTGCTTGATTTGGACATGGCTAAATATTTCCAGCTCTTTGAAACTCAACCATAGCTACTTTGTCAAAAATATAATTAAATATATTATTTATGATGTTTCATAATCTATTTTTTTCTCTAACTCATTCAATGAGTTCATACTATTGGTTATTTGTATTTTTATAAGTTCTTTTTCCATATGTATTTATACTTGACTTTCATATTTTATTTGTGTCAATCTAGTGCCTACCCTAATGAAGAGTGCTATATTTTAAATTCAGATTCAAAGAATGCATGAACTTTCAGAGTTTAGAGTTCTTGAACTTATTTCCCTAAGTTGTGATGTGTGTATTAGAAATTACATAGTTTATACCATATAATACACATTTTCCTTAATAACCTGGGATAAATAAACCATATTCCTGTGGTTGGCTAATTATTATATTTTATTTATTTGTTATTTCTTTTTATTCTGCAAGTTTTGAGGTGTGTGTGTCTCTGTGTGTGTGTGTGTGTGTGTGTGTGTGTGTGTATTCTCACTGTGTGGATAGGTTTGAAAAAATATATATTTATGTAATTTTACTTTTATTTAATTGCTTTCTTTTGCATCTGTTTATGATTTAGCCTGGTTTTGTTTTGACTTAGGTGGGATATAATTATATACAGGTTTGAACTGTTTTGATCTTACATTTGCTTGTTTGTTTCTACATTGGTTTTTGTCCTTAACCCCACTTCTTTAGTTTCTCTCCACCCCAATACCAAATTCTCATGCTCTCTCTCCTCTTCTGTATTTTAATTACTTTTAGTTATTTTCTTTTGTAATTCCTTCTTTATAGTCAACATCAGCTACCTATCTCCTGACTCTCTTTTGTTTACTTAACATATTTCAAACTTTTCTTGCCTTCCTACCCTATTTTCTCTATACTTAGGAAACTTTAATTTAACTGACTAATAGAATTAGATAGTTAATGTAATTCATACCCCATTCATGTTGTTGTGATTATTGATAGAATACATGACATAGTAGACACCTGCTGTTTAATTCTTGATTGAGTTCGTGATTTTTTATTTTTGGTATTGATGGTACTGATGCTCACCTCAACATTCCTATATAGGTGGCAATTATTGCTATAGATGTCAAAGTGGACAGCAGACACTGTACATCTGTTGCTAACAGTAGTGCTATTCCTGGCTCCCACTTGCTGTAAGAGGGGCTGGGAAGTGATCAGGACATTTCAAGATCATAGAGTCGAGATCTCACTGTGGAGCAATACTCACAATTCTGCCAAGTAAGTAACAGCAAATCTCACTCCACACATGATGATCTAGCCCCACCTGATCCTTCAGATTACTTCAAGGGCAGAGAATTGGGGAAACAAAACTCTCAAACCAAAAAACAAAAACCAAAAACAAAAACAAAAAAACAGGTCTCAAGGAGAAACAATCAGAGGAGCATCTCAGGTTGCACATTGGATAGCTATTCATAAAGCAAAAAAGATAACTATCCACAAGAGGACTTAAAGGAGGAAGGAGAATCCATCTAAACTGATGCACAAGTCCAACCAAGACCTCTGAAGACATGAGGAAATAGGCCAAGAAATCTCCTCCAAAATTCAGAATCTCCCAACAAAGGATACCACAGATATGGAAGAAGATGAAATTTCAAAGATTATAAAAATGATTATTAAAACGTTAAACTAAAAGAAGATCTAAGCAATGAATGAAGAAAGCTAATATTGGAGATAAAAGATCACTTCAATAAAGAAATAGAAGTATTGAAAAGAAACCAGTCAGAACTCATGAAAATGAAAGACACAAATCACACTTCACAATAGCTCAACTGTGGAACCAACCTAGATGCCCTTAAATGGATGAATGGATTTTTTTAAAAAATGTGACAGATATACACAATGGGATATTACTCAGCAATAAAGGAGAATAAATCATGGCATTTGCAGGTAAATGGATGGAATTAGAGAAGATAATGCTAAGTGAAGTTAGCCAATCCCAAAAAAACCAAATGCCAAATGTTTCCTTTGATATAAGGAGGCTGATTCATAATGGGATGGGGAGAGGAAGCATATGAGGAATAAAGGAACTCTAGATTGACCAGAGAGGGTGGGAAAAGAAGGGAGGGGGCGTGGGATTATAAATAATGGTGGAATATGATGATCATTATTATACAAAGTGCATACATGACATTATTATACAAAGTACATGTATGTGCAAAAACTTTGTATAAAACCAGAGATGTGGAAAATTGTGCTCTATGTCTGTAATAAGAAATGTAACACATTCTGCTGTCATATAATAAAAACAAACAAACAAAAATTCCACTGGAAACCATCACCAACAGATTAGATTTCATAGAAAACTTGAGTCCTTGAGGTCAGAACTTCAACTTCAGGCCTCCAAGACAGGGTAAAGGCTCTCAGATGGGGGTGTTCTGGTGGCCAGCATGGAGGTGGCAGGACCAGCTGGAGCTGGGGGAGTCACTAACTCTGAGGGAGAAGTCACCCAACCAGAGGGCTGAAAGTCCAGGGAGGGAGCAGAGGCCCCGCGGGGGTGACTGAGCCCCTGGTGGCAAGTCTCTAGTCAGAGTCCAGGACAGACCTCTACCTTTAAGGCAGAGTGCCAAGGTGACAGGAACCCTGCACTCCCCGGAATTCTGAATGCTTTGGTCATAATTGATCCCTGCAACGCTCCAGGACATTCAGCTGGAAGGTGGATGGTCATAGAGCGGTTTTTAGAGCAGAGCTGAGGGCTCTCTGAAGCTCTAGCAATGTTTTCGTGGTTTAGAGGTCTAGGCTTCGGCTTGGGCCAGTCCTTGGGTCAGGTGGGAGACAGCTTGGCTTCCCCCACTGGCCAAGTCTCCAACTGCATCATAGATAGGCCTGTGGAGGTCTCCAAAGCTGTGGAAGACAGTTCACTTCGTTGTCAAAGAAAAAAAATTGAAACCACAGAATCAAGGTTGAGATCAGAGAATACAAGACTTAAAAAGTATTGTACTGATCTGGAAAAAAAGGATGAAGCATCACAGCTTCAGATAAACCTTCAATCTACAAGTTACCAAAATCAGCTGCAACAGAAAGAGGTAGACATCAGCCATCTTCAAGCAAGCCAGATGGCACTACAGGAGCAGGTGTTGAGCCTGCAGTCAGCTGCTCAATCAGTACCTTCAGGAGCGGGTGGTGTACCAGCAACCAGCGCACCTTGTTCATTTGGTTATGGATTCAGCCATCATTTGTCGCCTTTTTGTGATGATGCCAAGGACTTTAGTGACATAATTTCATCACAACAGGAAATAAACAGTTTGAAAAATGAAGTTTCAAGACTTGAATGTGAAGTTGGCCATTGGAGGCGTAACACGCAGGCACAAGGAACAAATGATTCAGATCAAAGTGAAATCATCAAACTACACCATACAATTAAGGTCCTGGAACAAAACCGAAATCAGGACATGGATCATCACCAACATGAAATGTCCGTTTTGCAGAATGCACATCAACAGAAACTGGCAGAGTTAAATCACCAGCATCAACAGGAGTCAAATGACTATGAAGGACGGATCGCAGAACTGGAAAAGCTGTTACACCAAGGTGACTCAGGAGTTACAGTCACTGATAAGTCTCAAGTCTGGGAGATGCAAAACACTATTCAGGTTCTACAAACTGAAAAACTAGAGTCCACAAGAAGAATCAAAGAACTTGAGGATACAATCAAAGTCATAAAGAAAAAATTATCTTCTGCAGAACACGAGAGAGATGTCCTGAAGAGAGAAAAGGAGCGGCTCAGTGTGGAAAAGAGACAAGTAATTGAAGAGTGTGAAACCCTGAAAGTGGAATGTAGTAAATTGCAGCCTTCTCTGATGGAGCAGAGTGATCCTGCTGCAGAAAAGGGAACAATTTCTCCGCAGAGTTCATCAGTGGGAGAAGTGTTCAGACTCCAGCAAGCCCTGTCTGATGCTGAAAGAATGAGACTGAGTAGTTTAAGACAGGATACCAGCCTTGCTGAAGACAATCTGAAACTTCAAATGCATGTCCAAGTTTTAGAAAAAGAGAAGTCATTATTGAGTCAAGAAAAGGAAGAACTTCAGATATCACTTTGCAAACTGAGCTGGGAATATGAAGTCATTAAAAGTGCGGCTTCAACAGACATGAATTTGAATGTACAAATACATGACTTAACACTGAACTTGGAGGCTAAGGAGCAAGAGCTGTATGAGAGTATTAACGAAAAGGAAATGCTGATAGCTCAGTTAGAATATCTGTACAGTGAACACCGGGAAACCACAAAGCACATGAATTGGATAATAGATGAGCTATCAAAACAGCAAAATGAAGGAGATGGTCTAATCAAGAAGTTGAAACAAGATCTGAATGATGAAAAAAAGAGAGTTCATCGACTTGAGGAGGATAAAATGGAGATAACTAAAGCGTTGCATGTACAGAAAGACAAGTTAACTGAGAGTGCACTGAGCCTCTGTGGTTTGCATTTAACCAAGCAGAAGCTTGAAGTTAAAGTCAAAGATTTAGTAGGTCAGCTACGTCGTTCACAAAAAAGTAGTTTAAACATCCAGCAGGAAAACCTGGAACTTAAGGAGTACATTAGCCAAAAGGAAGAGGAACTGTGTAGAGTTCAGAACCAGTTAAGACATGCTGTTAATGAAGACTCTAATTTTAAGGATGACTTGCTTAAAGAAGGGGAAGTTGAAATTACAAACTTGAAGCAAAATCTTGCAGAAGTAGAACAGCTCAATGAAAATTTAAAGAAAGTTGCTTTTGATCTGAAAATGGAAAATGACAAGTTGATTTCAGCATATGAAGATGTAAGGCATCAGTTGGAAGAATCTATTGCTGGTAACAACCAACTTTCTCTAGAAAAAGACACTATTATGGAGACGCTGAAAAGAGAGAAAGAACAGATACAAGTAGAACTGTGTCAGGCCAAAAAGAGACTGTTGGAAGAGGCAAACAATTACAGGCAGACTATTCAGGAACTCTCAAATGTATGTAATTGGAATACCTCTGCCTTACAGCTGGAACAGGAGCATGTAGTGCAACTCAGTCAAGAGAAAGACTTTGAAATAGCAGGACTCAAAAAGAATATTGAGCAAATGGCTACTGATCAAAAAGAAACTAAGGAAATATTGGCATCTTGTTTAGAAGAACAGAAGCAATTGATGCAACTTATAAATGAGAAAGAAGTTTTTATTGGCCAACTCAAACAAGAAAGTTCAGAACTGCAAAAGGATTTAGATAAGTGTTCTCAGGCCTTAAAACAAAATGAAACTTTAAGGCAGACCATAGAGGCAAAAGACCGAAGTCATAGCTCCACGAAAGAAGAAAACAGACATCTGCAAGAAGAATTGGAAAGACTTAGGGAACAGCGGAATCAAGTTGGAGCTGTGGCTGAGCCTCAAACCCTTGATAGTATCACAGAACTAGAATCTGAGGTATCTCAACTGAATGTCATCAAGAATCGTCTGGAAGAGGAAATTACACATCATCAAAAGGTCATTGAAGATCAAAACCAGAGTCAAAAGCAACTACTTCAGTCTCTACAGGAGCAGAAGGAGGAAACAGATAAATTCAAATACCAGTATGAGCAGATGAAGGCTGCACATACCCAATTGTTTTTTAAAAAAGAGAAGGAAATTAAGAATTTGCAGAAAACCATCGAACAAATAAAAGCCCAGGGGCATGAAGAGACACAGGACATTCAAACAGAGAATGCTGATAGTTTTCCAGAAACAAAAGTGAAAAGCCTTAATATAGAAAATGGGAGTGAAAACCATGCCATATGTAAAGCCAAAATGGAAAAATTTGTGAAAAGAATCAAAGGACGAATCCTTGAGATTCAACTTTGTAATTCAAAGAATGTATCTTTAACCAAACAGTTCAATCAGCTGTGTAAATATGAGGTTGAGAAACTCACTCAAATTATCCAGCAGAAAGACGTGGAGAGAGGAGCTCTTTGTGCTAGAATGTCTCCAGTTTCATACACCTAGGATGTCCTTGACCTCCAGCAGCAACTCCAGACTTCATTATGGAAAGAGAACAAGGATTATTTGGTAGTATACATTTAACTATTTCAATTGTTAAATTCAATTTTCTAGGTGTTAAATATAGCCATTTTGAATGGGAAGATTCAAAAGTGTCCCCAACATACCCTTGAGACCAGAGGAGCAAACGAGGCTTAATAGTTCTTTATCAGGACTTTTTGTTCAACATTGTCCAACTACTAAAACAAAATTACACTTGGAGGGCCCAGATATGAAATTTAGTGGTTCAATTCTAAGATTCTCTTTATCAAAATTCTTTAATCAAAACCTATCCATTTCACTATTTCAATTGGCTACAAAGTCACTTCAGGTTAAATTCAATTTTCTAGGTGTTAAATATGGCCATAAGGAAAATGATTTCTACACGTTAAATGTGAGTCAAACCAAAAGTCTTAATACATCAATCATTTCCAATGGAAAAGTTAATTTGTAAGAATGTATCATTAAAATCTGGACTGTTTATCTAAACGCTTCTCTGGGTTATCAAAAAAAGGATTTAAAATTAATCTTTTTATTTTTGTAAATTAAGATAAAAGATGAATCAAGAGTTTCCAGCTTGAGCTGGGTGAAAGTCGGAGAGGAGAGAAAGCAGATTATGTGGCAATTGCTTCTCTGACACCCGTAGTTTCTAGAACCATTAAGAACATTTTTATTAAAATTAATTTAGTATGAAACACATTTTTAAATACAAATTATATTATAATTAAATATAAATTAATATTATTACCTTTAATTTAAATTTATTTTAATAATTAATTTTATGATAGTTTTATTACATTTATTTTAACTTTATTTTTTTTGATGTAGCACTTAAAATTTTATTTGTATTGCTTTTTAATTTAATAAAATTAATTTATATTCAATTACAACATAATTTATATTTAAAAATTTATTAAATTTTATTTAAATTAATTTAATAAAATGTAAAGAAATGAATTTAAATAAAATTTAATATAAATCTGATTAATTAATATTCATTACATAATTTAATATTAATCTTCATACAATTAATTTTAATGAAAGTGTTCTTAGTGGTTTTGGAAGCTCCAGGTGTCAGAAAGTTATTTGTTGTATGATCTGCTTTTTCTCTTCTCCGATTTCACCTAGCTTGGGCTGGTAACTTTTGATATATCTTTTTTCTTAATTTACAAAAATCAAAAAGATAGATAAAATACCTGGTAGCTCTAAATATATATCATCTTTTCTTTCTTTTTTATTTCTTTTTAAAAAATTTTCTCTGTTTCAACTTTTTGGTTTTTTTACACACGATAATTAAAATACCTAACATAGAAAAGAAGGCAAGAGCACTAAAAGCTGCAAGAGAAAACCATCAGGTCTCATTTAAGAGCAAGCCACAAATGCTAACTTCTGGCTTCTGAACTCAGATCCTAAAGAAGAACAAGGCCCAGAATGAGATATTCAAAGAAAGCTCTTAAAGAGAAATTTTGTCAGTCAAGATTTCTAAATCCAGCAAAGCTCTTTCAAAATTGATGTAGAAAGAATTGCTTTACATGACATGGATAAGCTAAAAGAATTTATGATCACCCAAGAAGCACTACAAAGAATACTCAAAGATAAACTGCACAAAAATATACCCAAAAACTAACTCCCAAAGCTCCTAAATAGATGATGACCATGAGAAGAGCACCCAAGTAAATGAAAATTAAGACAGAATTAAATGTAGTAAACAAACCAAAATATCAGAAAATTACAAACGCATATTCACAATAACCCTGAATGCAACTGGCCTCAACTCCTCAGTTAAAATACACAGATTAATGGATTGTATCAAAAAACAAAATCCAACTAAATGTTCTTTGCAAGAACCCCTATCACCAGCAGACAGGTCATCCAAGTATAAAATTAATAAGGATTTTTCTGACTTAATACTATAAATCAAATATACCTAATAGACATCTACATACTATTTCATCCCAAAACAGCTGAAATGAATTTATCTTCTTCTCTGAAGCTCATGGAATCTTTTCCATTATTGATCATATTTTAAAATGAGTACAGCTTGCAAGACGATATTTATTGAGCTCTCCACAGCTGCACATTCTTTGATGTGCTTTGACATAAACATGTGTCTTTCCAATAGCAAACAAGTATAAAATAAATCAAAGTGTTGCTACAACTGCAGTTCCTAGAACCCATTATTTAAAATCCATTTTTTTAAAATTAAAATGTGACTCTATATTTTCAGAAACATGGGTTAATTATAAACCAAAATTTTCTTGCTATATTTCATGATATTCCCTGTAAAGTATATTTTTAATTTGTTACATTTATGTTCCTCTCAACAATGCTATAAAGCTACATCACATTTTTCCTTAGAAATAAAATCATGGTGCAGGGTGGGTTCCTGAGCCTGCAGTGTCCGTGGGGGCGGCGCGGCGGGAGGTGGCCTATTGGCTCCTGCCCTCGCAGCCTCAGCCCCTGGCCCAGCGGGCCTCTCCACCGAGGTGCCCAGCAGAGCCGCGGGCTCACTGGGTGTCCCTCGAGGGCGGGAGAATGGAAAACTCTCAACTTCCTGAGTTCTGAAATTCCTATTGCTTCAGACAATGGATGAGCAATCACAAGGAATGCAAGGGCCACCTGTTCCTCAGTTTCAACCACAGAAGGCCTTACGACCGGATCTGGGCTATAATACATTAGCCAACTTTCGAATAGAAAAGAAGATTGGTAGTGGACAATTTAGTGAAGTGTATAGAGCAGCCTGTCTGTTGGATGGAGTGGCAGTAGCTTTAAAAAAAGTACAGATATTTGATTTAATGGATGCCAAAGCACGTGCTGATTGCATCAAAGAAATCGATCTCCTTAAGCAACTCAACCATCCAAATGTAATTAAATATTATGCATCATTCATTGAAGATAATGAACTAAACATAGTTTTGGAATTAGCAGATGCTGGTGATCTATCCAGAATGATAAAGCATTTTAAGAAACAGAAGAGGCTAATTCCTGAGAGAACCGTATGGAAGTACTTTCTTCAGCTGTGCAGTGCATTGGAACACATGCATTCTCGAAGAGTCATGCATAGAGATATAAAACCAGCTAATGTGTTCATTACAGCCACTGGCGTGGTAAAACTTGGAGATCTTGGGCTTGGTCGGTTTTTCAGCTCAAAAACCACAGCTGCACATTCTTTAGTGGGCACACCTTATTATATGTCTCCTGAGAGAATACATGAAAATGGATACAACTTCAAATCTGACATCTGGTCTCTTGGCTGTCTACTATATGAGATGGCTGCCCTACAGAGTCCTTTCTATGGTGACAAAATGAATCTGTACTCACTGTGTAAGAAGATAGAACAGTGTGACTACCCACCTCTTCCTTCAGATCACTATTCAGAGGAACTACGACGGTTAGTCAATATGTGTATCAACCCGGATCCAGAGAAGCGACCAGATATCACCTATGTCTATGATGTGGCCAAGAGGATGCACGCATGCACTGCAAGCAGCTAAACACGCATAAGATCATGAAGAATATGAAGAAAATATTTAAAGTATTTTTGTGCAAATCATACCTCTCCCCTTTTTGTCTGGATATTAAGATTAGTATTTTCAGAGCTAATGTGCTTTGAATCCTTAACCAGTTTTCATGTAAGCTTCATTTTGTACCAGTCAAAATCACCTTTATGGAAACTCAGAATGTCTTCAGGATTATGAAAATGCATGTTAGGAAAGCAAATGAGTTTTTCGCCCCCATACCTAAAGGCTTTTAGAATTATGGCGTTTTCTGCCGATAGACTGAGTGCCAAATATTGGAAGTGCACTTGGCGCACATGAGGAGGGGTGTGAAACCTGATCAAAAGTATCTGAATATTTGACTTTTGCTTTTTAGTCATTTATGGATATTGAAATGAACAACATTATGAACTTTTGTGATTTTTAACATTTGAAGTATGTGTCTTAGTCCTTAGAATTACATATCTGAAAGCTACAATGCTAATAAGTGTAAACAGACTTTGAGAAACATTTAAAACTCAGCTTTGACATTCAAAATGCAACTATTAAATGTGAAAAGATTTGGGGATGAAATGTGAGTCAGACACTGAAAAGTCTTTGTTTTGCTTTAATATCGCTGATATTCTCTGCATTTAAATGGTATAAATGAATCCGTTTAAAAAGTGGTTAAGGATTTGTTTGGTGTAAAGTTGCACCTTGCTCAAGGTTTTTGTTTTTAATATTTGTACATTTGAAACATATTTGAATAATTTTGCAGTACTAGATTTCTTTATAAATCTAAAGGCATTTTATCTCATTGTACACTATAATGTAAGCATATGTTTTGTTAAAGTCCTGACTGCTCCCCTTCAGAAATTTTTATATTCAAGTTATTTTCTTATTTATAGTTCATTAGTATTTGATTTTGAGAACATAATTCCCTTTTGAGAAATTTTCAGTATACCAACAATTTCTCAGATTGAAAACTTAAAAAATTTGGGCCACCTTGTATACACGTATTTTGTTAGAGGAAGAAAGGATGTGTATTATAATGTACCTGTGAATGTTGACATAGTTTTCATTTGACAATGTTATAATTTTTAACTGTTCAAGGAAATGAAAACTGGCCATTGTGGCATTAATATTTCTGTTGAGAAACTTGAGCAGAGTACTGTAAGCATGAAGATGAGAGATGGTAATGCTTAATATAGTTCAAGGAAATGGGTAGAGTTTAGTAAATGCTGTTATGGAGATGTGTTTTCCCTGAATGTAGCAACCAGTTCTTTACAGAATTTTGACACCGAGTGGCAGTCACTCTTAAAGGACGCTGTGCATGCCACCACCAAGTCTTGGGTTGGATTATCTTGCCAACCTGAAAACCTTATGTTCAGGCAATACAACTGCTGACTTCCCCCACCGTAGTTTTCTTTGGCTCATTTGAATACTTTCAGGGAACTTGTAAAGTTCCAATCTATATACAGGGCAAACAGTATGCATCTTTCAATTTAATAGGTTGCACATATCTGAAGGGTAGTGTTTTCTAGGAATAGGCAAAGGAAACCTGGTTGGTGTTTTTAATGAGGGCTGGATGCATTGTATTTCCCAGATTCTGATGACTCAAAACATTTACACTGTGCATCAATAGGTTTATCCCCAGAAGCCTGAACAGGTGGGGTTTTATTGACCATTAGTGTCACTGTTGTTTTAATATAACATAATCGACTAAGAAATCTCTCTGGTTGGAAGAGATCCTCTTCCTTGCAGTCTTGAACACACGAATGTAAAGTTCATTAGCTTAATTCCCTTACAGTGACAAGATTTATTCTCTGAACCTTCCTGCTAAAAAGTGACTACGAAGAGTTTGGTCAGGAGAATGTTACTATTTTCTGTTGATGCAAACTTCCGTTTCAATGTCTTTCATCCTAGTGTTCCCATTTTTACTGAAGAAACCACTGGGTAAAATCAAATTTAATTTTGAGTGAGATAATTTTTCAAAATTAAGATGATTGCAAGTTCTAATTGCCTATGAATGTTCTAAGATTTAAACATTTGAATTGATTTGAAAAGTAGAAATCAGAAGGTACATCCGATTCTAAACCTTATTTAAACATTGGTACCAGTTACTCAGGAAAGCCTCGAGTAACTTTTGTATGTTGAGGTTTAGGAATGGTGAATGAAGAGTATCCATATAAATAAAATGCTCAACAATGTGCAATGATTGTATAGTTAGTAAGATACAGCCATTTCATGAATGCTCTACCATTCTATGTAGTGTCTATTACAAAACACCTTCCTTGTATTCATATACTTCAGGTGTTGCCGTTAACATTTACCATGATATTTATTTTAACCAAGATGTTATTCACATTGTTTATTCTTTAAAATGAATGTATTGTTTATAACCCATAAATACATAATTAGTCTATGCCTCATATTTCAACAGTACTGTAATATGGACTTTTGTGAAATACTTTTATTTTGTTAAGCCTTAAATACACGTAGAAAAAGATCTGGTTACTAGCTTTGAAAATTGTACAATATCCTAATATATAATAAAAATGAGTACTGTAAAAAAAAAACAAATAAAATAATATACTTTCAAAGGCTTTTGATGACTATTATTGTGGGGCCAAAACGGTAAAAGGTTATAACTTTCAAATGTCATTTTCTAATTATAGTGAGCAAATCAGAAAGTGATTTCTCTGTATATTACTGGTAGAATCTCTATGAGGGTTTTCAGTAGTACTTCCTTCATCATCTATTTTTGAAATGCACAGAATCTTCTGAAACACAATGTGGGACTACAACTTAAATGTTCTTGTGTATAGCCGTGACAGTGACTGGTACAGAGTTAGCACACAATCAATTCTTAGAGAAGCATGGAAAGAAATACATGGAAAAGATGACTAATTTATATTAAGCACCATTGATCTATTCCCTCTTTAAAAGAAAATATTCTGGGGCTATGAATAAGTGCAGTTCAATGCAACTTAGGTAACAAAGGTTGGCCTTTCTTTAGGCACTAGTCCAGAAGTTTTGACTTTTGAATATCTCAGTAGAATATTAAGACCTATTTTCAGTTTTAGAAATCATTAGATTATTTAATTGGCATTCAGTAAATTTAGTTTTTCAGTGCACAGACTGAGTGACCTCCACATCCTTTGTGGTGGTGCAAGAAGCATGGTCCCCTCTTGGAAAGCATGCTTCATTCTTTGTTTTGGTCAGTAACTCAGAAAACAGTCTGTCTCAGCAGGTCAGTGTTACAGAATTGTTTTATATAATGGTTACGTGTACATGTATCTTTGGGAATCTTTCTTGACCCAGAAAGGCATTGCCTTTCTGACCTTTTCCTGCCATATCTCCTAGTGATATATATCTGTAGAGCCAACTTGGACCAAGATGATCTAGGGGTGTGCCTATGTGGTAACCCTTGGCAATGGCTCTATTATTTTTATCACTTACCTCTGTTAGAAAATATTCCCTGTTAGAGAAATCTCAGAGATGGAAGTTGGTTTTGAATCTTTAAGGTTTTCAGGAGTACCCACTAGGACTGCAAGTCCCCTGGGCAGTGTGTGTGCAGATAAGCCAGCTCCTCACAGGCCAGTAGGGAGTGTTAACAATGCCAATTTCCTGGGTATAAGCATTTCCTCCAAGGCTGATGACTAGCTTCCAAAAGTTGAAAGTTTGCTTGTAAAATTCCTGAATATTGAGCAGTTATCTCTCACAAGCTGGTACCCTTTGGCTCCAGCATGCCACTGGCTTAATTAAGTCTTTATCAACCAACTGCCTGAGGAGAATGATGACAGTTACCTAAGAGCGAGGATTTTGAGAAACAAGGCAATGGAATGTGAATAGGAAGAGAGAGGTGAAAGAAAAGGGAAGGGAGGCCTGAGAACACAGACTAGATGGTGTCATGCTGTCTCTGGGAAATGTAGCTGCCTAGAGTTGTACCAGTTGCAGGTGTGCAGGGCCCTTCTTGAACTGGGAGCTTGGTTTGAGCCAAGAATTGGAGAGAAGTCTGTCCTCAAGTGAGATGATGCCCCTGGGTTCATGTGTAGGGGCCTCCTTTCTTATATCCATTGTATTTCAGAACAAAGAAAACCTGCCACTTGGTATTGCATTCTTTCCAGAAGTAATGCTTCCATTGATAACAAGATTATCTGAAATTGTCAAATACAACTAAAATTAAATCAGTAACCACCTCCTTAAGACAAGCAAATCAGCAAGTTTGTGATTTTAGGGAAACTGTATTTTCATTAACCGTTTGGGCCATACAAGGAGACTGACATTCCTATAAACTAAGAAAATTGTGGGGTTCATAGACTTTTAAACTAAGGTTAAAAATAGAAATATCAACTTTCACTCTCTAGGAAAGGCCTAACCTTGAGAAATTTCTTTTCAAATCATCAGCCGGAATATTTTAGCTCTCTTCTCTCATGACAAGCTTTAAGATCATTATGCTGAATGTTACCATATCCTCAGCACATATTGTTGAGCAATATGATAAATAAATAAATAGGCAATCTTAGAAAAAAATATTTAAGGCAGTTTTCCTTATATAAGGAAAGTAAATTAATTCAGGAATACACCTACTATAAATTGAGGTGTCAAATGCCATGAATAGTTTCATATTCAATGGCTCTACAATTTTTACAATGCTGAACTTATTTGGTGCATAATATGTATAGTCAACACATCACAATGACTATAGAAAGAAACTTTCTTATCATTATATTTACAAACATAATTATGATTTTTACTCATAAGCAGTATATATATTGTTTAAGAGCATGAAATTCGGAGTGGTCATACCAGGTTTCAAATCCCTTTTGAACATTGTATGGGATCTTTGACAAATGAATTATTCTTTCAAAACCTCATTTTATTTACTTTTTTTTATAAAGAGAATTATTTAATATTTATTTTTTTTAGTTTTCGGTGGACACAACATCTTTATTTTATTTTTATGTGGTGCTGAGGATGGAACCCAGTGCCCCGCACATGCCAAGAGAGCACATTACCGCTTGAGCCACATCCCTAGCCCTCAAAACCTCATTTTCTAATCATAATATAAAGATAATATAAGAAAAATATATGATAAATGCCTCACACTGAGTGAATCCTCAGTAAACAGTAAAAATTAGAAACATAGGATTTAGGTAATATTGGGCTACAGAACACTTATTGCTTACATGGTAACAAAGCAAATTAAAATGAGAGAGTGCTACCTAAATACCCAACATTAAATCATGACCCAATGAGTTACATAATTCATCATCTATCGTGTTAAAATGAAACCTTTGTTTGTAATCCTGTTTGGAGAAAGTTTTGTCAAGCGCAAAAATGGAATTGAAAAAATGGCCTCTGCCTAAACCTGTCAACTTGAAGGAAAGCAGAAAATCAATGATAGGACCATTGTCAGCAGAGGATTATAGTGTTTAAGCCTATTCTAAAGACAAATTCGAAGACTAAAAAACACACAGTAAAACATACATCATTGAGCCTGACTGAGTCCTGAGAACAGTAAAGAGCAAGTCAAATTTGGTGCTGTGCTTCTTCACTTCATCTGGGTTGGTTCCACAGTCTAGCAATTGTGAATTGTGCTGCTATGAACATCGATGTGGCAGTATCCCTGTAGTATGCTCTTTTAAGGTCTTCAGGGAATAGTTCGAGAAGGGCAATAGCTGGGTCAAATGGTGGTTCCATTCCCAGCTTTCCCAGGAATCTCCATACTGCTTTCCAAATTGGCCGCACCAGTTTGCAGTCCCACCAGCAATGTACAAGAGTACCCTTTTCCCCACATCCTTGCCAGCACTTGTTGTTTGACTTCATAATGGCTGCCAATCTTACTGGAGTGAGATGGTATCTTAGGGTGGTTTTGATTTGCATTTCTCTTACTGCTAGAGATGGTGAGCATTTTTTCATGTACTTGTTGATTGATTGTATGTCCTCCTCTGAGAAGTGTCTGTTCAGGTCCTTGGCCCATTTGTTGATTGGGTTATTTGTTATATTATTGTCTAATTTTTTGAGTTCTTTGTATATTCTGGATATTAAGGCTCTATCTGAAGTGTGAGGAATAAAAATTTGTTCCAGATTTTAGGGCTCTATCTGAAGTGTGAGAAGTAAAAATATTGTAAAAACACTGTCCAATTTTCAAATCTTAAAAAAAAAACCCAACTTGCATTCCATACAATAAGAAGATGTAGCCAAAGAGGAAGACATGGGTACAGAGTGGCTTTAACCAGGAAAGAGGCAAATATAATAAATTCCCATTAAGATAGTGACAGAGTGTCCTAGCTGTGCAGGGGGCCTGGAAACAACCTCTCCAAAATGAAGAGGGAAGACACAGGGTCTAGAAAGAGTAGATATCTTATTTTTTTCCTGGTATGGGGACTGAATCCAGGGGTTCTCTATCACTGAGTTAGATCTCCATCCAGCCTATTCACTCATTCACTCATTCATTCATTTTGAGACAGAGTCTTGCTAAATTGCTTAGGGCCTTACTAGGTTTCTGAGGCTGGCTTCAAACTTGTGATCCTCCCCCCTCAGCCTCCCAAGTCCCTGGGATTACAGGTGTGAGTCATGGTGCCCAGTTGGATGTCTTTTTTAACAATAGAAAGGAACTAGTAATGTGACAGACTGGTGACATGAGAAGAGTTCACAGGTTTGGTGCAGAATTGTGGAACAATTAGAGATAGATACATAAAATAGAGTTATGAATTAATGAAGAGTCCTTAAATAGAACATTGATTAGTGGGGAAAATGAAAATGTAAAGTATGTAGTAGTAATATATATCTATATAAAATAGTATATGAATTATATAGTAATGTGTATTATTTTAATGGAAATATATATATAGTAGTATATAATTACACATTTCTTTCCACACTGAAGCATACTATCATACTTATGTAGTAACAAGTTAAATAACTAATCTTTATTATTTATGATACCACTCTATTAGGAAGATGAAAGGAGGAAAAATGATATGTATTTGAGGTGAAAAAGGTAAAATAATCCTTACTTCTTATAGTAGGAAGTCAATAGATTATTTCTGAAAAGTAAAGATAATATAAACCAGGTGTAGTGGTGCATACCTATCCCCTCAGGAGGACAGGGCAGAAAGGTTGAAGTTCAGGGTCACCCAAGGCAACCCTGTCTCAAAATAATTAAAAGGGATGGGGATATAGCTTACTGTTAGTATACCCTAGGTTCAGTCCCCAGGACTATAAAATAGTAACAATAATAATAATAGTAATAATAAATAAAATATTATTCCAAAATATGGGAGTAAATAGCAGAAGTCATAGTAAGTAGAGCTTTAGCAGTTACCTTTAGGGGCTAGGAACAGATGATGGGACACAGGTTGCTCATTGGAGGATGGGTCCCACAGGTATGTAGCTTCTCCTCAAGGATGCAGTTGAATCACAGAAGTTAAATGACTTTATTTTGTTTTTGTTTTTAAGTAATAATCTTTGTAGAAAAGTTGTCTGCTGTGTCCCACGTGTATGTGGTGCCAGGGATCAAACCTAGGGGCATTGCACATACTGGGGAAGTGCTGTATTACTGAGCCACATTCCCAGCCTTGGTGGTCTGTTTTTAAGGGTATCTTTCTTAACTGCATCCACCTTCTTATATGTTTCTGCCCAGAGAGGTAGGAAAAGAACTCACCTTTCTGTGCCCTTTTGATATCAAGGTTGTGATAAGTAACATTGTTACTGATCAGCTTTCCAGAAATTGTTTCAAACCTTGCTCCTGCCCACTGATCTCTACCCTCAGTTTAAGGAATATGAATTTTAAAATAATAATAAGGTTTGTTCTTTTGTTCATACATATGCAAAATTAAAATTTTTAATTAAAGCTTTACACAAGTGATTAAAGAGACAGACATATCTTAGTCCATTTGTGCTCTTTTAACAGAACTCCACTGACTGGATAATTTGTCAAGCACATAAACTTACTGCCTCACTGACCTGGAGTCTGGGAAGTCCAATATCAAGACTCCAGAGGGTCTTCCAATTCTGATTCCAGGTAGTGCCCTTATTTATCCCTAGATCACCTAAGATTGAAGGGCAAAGAGACAAAAGAGAACTAAATTTACTCTTCTATAGTAATAGTGGCCCCAGGCATGAGGGCAGAATCCTGAGGACCTAATCATCTCTCAGATATCTGACTTTTTAATATAGTTACAGTGGCAACTAGATTTCAGTAGAAGTTTTAGAGGGAACAGACATTCAAATGATAACAAGAAACAAGGCCTGACAGGCGTTAGAATGATTTTCTAGAACTGGTTTAATTGAACCTCTGCAGAATTTTCTGGTGGGAAGATGGAGGTATGAGAATGGTCTTCCCCAATATAATTATTGCTCACATTCCAGGCAGAGCACAGCACACATATTTCTTCTAAACCTATGGCCCAATATCAGAGCCACCCCTGCCCTCTGCTCATATCTAAAAACAGCAGAAAACATTGGCTCTTAGAGAGAAAGTTGCAATGCATTTAAAATGGAAAGGTGAAGCCCTTAGCTGCTGGGCACAACAGAAGCTTGGCTGGGGCACAAAGCCAGGAAACTAGACTGGCTGGTCTGTCCCAGAGGAAGCTGGCATCTCATTCACTTAGAGTTGCTTTTCTTTCTCAAACTGCTTTGTTTCCGTGGTTTCATTTTCATTTTATTTCAGCCACGTTTGTGTACCCATGAAATAACTGTGACATTAAAAAAGTGAGTTATCATTGATACTCTGCAAATAAATAAACTTTTAACTACAATCTCAATGAAAATTCTATACTAAGGAATAGCCTTCCAGCAGTCGCAAGCCGTAATTAATGCCTACACATCCAGTATGCTCACATGGGCTAGGAGTGTCGCTCAGGAGTAGAGCACTTCCCTAGCACACACAAGGCCCTGGATTTAATCCAGCACAAAAAAATTAAAAAATAAAGAACAACAATATTTACATTTGTTTGTCATCACAAATAATTTTTTTGGTGGATAAGTTTTCCTGTCATGTCATCATATTTTTAATCTATGGTTTTATCTTTAGAATCTCAGTTCTTTTTTATTGATTTTTTAAAATAAATGACAGTGGAATGCATAACAATTCTTATTATATGTATACAGTACAATTTTCATATCTCTGGTTGTATATAAAGTATGTTTACACCAATTCGTGTCTTCATACATGTACTTTGGATGATGATGTCTATCACATTCCACCATCCTTGCTAATTCCCTGCCCCCTGCCTTTCCCTCCCACCCCTCTGCCCTATCTAGAATCTCAGTTCTTTAAATTCTGTTGGTTCCCTCTGTCCCAGTATTTCTAGTTTATTTATAACTATATAACAACAATGTTTATAATCTAGGTCTGGCTCCAGTAAGGTTAATGAACCACAATTTCCTAGGGAGATGATGGTGATCCAAGCTGTGTCATTGGCAAGTTGTCATCTATTGAATTCAAGAGGTTCTGGACAAACAATAGATATTTGAGTTCTTTGAAAATCATTAGCCAGCTTGTTCTGGTGCAGCACTTACTGTGGACCTGCCAAGGTAGGCCCTACAGGGAAATACCAGAATACCCATCATGGTTTTTATTCTTGGGGAGCTTAGACTATATACTTGGGGAGACAAAACTAAAAATCAAAATCATAAAGTAGCAGCAAGTGCCACAGAATGTGTAGTTCAATGTGAAATGAGGGATTTGGGCCCCTGTGCTGCAGTGTTTCACAGGAGAGGTGTCTGTGCTGATGAATTTTATAAGCCAAGGAGTTGAAGCTTAGGCTGTGCTTTTTAAATGGATGTACTTAAGATAGTTAAAAGATGAGGGAGAGGCATTCCAGCATTGCATTCCAAAAAACACGACTGCAAACATACCTAAAAGAATGATCACGATGTGTTTCCCTAATAAAAGGAAGATTTGTGCCACAGCTTGGGTCACCACAAATACAGTGATGACCTGGGAGCAGTTGCCACAGGAGCAAAGCTAAGCACAGCTAAGCACAAAGCCCCAAGAGCAAATCCAGGCTCAACACCAACCATCCCAAGGACGTAGCTGAGCTCATGCTAGAGCAGAGGTTGGGGTGAGTTCTGGGTCTAAGCATAGGAACGTGTGGGCTAGCAAATTGAAGAAAATAGAGTATTGGTTAGTTTCAGCACAGAATTGCTGACACAGGGCATTTCTAAAAGTGAAGGAGCCAGGTGTGGTGGCACCCACCTGTAATCCTAACAGCTCAGGAGGCTGATGGAGGAAGTTCAAAGTCAGCCTCAGCAAGGCACTTAGCAACTCAGTGAGACTCTGTATCTAAAAAAATATAAAAAAAAAAGGGGGGCTGGGGTTGTGGCTCAGTGATTAAGCACCCCTTAGTATCAAAACAAAACAAAACAAAAAAACAAAGGAAACTCGCCTTCTAGGCAACCCTGGTCTGTCCTCAGTGCATCCTTTAGTCTGTTGTACGAGGAACCTGACCAAAGCAAAGGTCTCTTTGGGCAGTGGCTCAATAAGGAGCTACAGGCAGCGGAGAAAGCAGACTGTGTGAAAGCTGCAGTGAGGTTTTCAGGTTCCCTAAGACTGGGAGTTGCTGAAGTTTATTGCATAGGAAAGGTTTGATGCTCAGGCGGTATTAGGAAGGTGGACTTAAGAGAGGTGGATAGTGGGGGAAACCCGCCCCCAATGAAGTGGGGCAACTATGAAGCTGAGATAATGACTGGATGTGAGCTGATGGAGACTGGCTGAGTGTGGGTCACTGAGGCAGATGCTATGCACATTTCTAGTTTGAGTGTTTGGCAAATGGCAGAATATTGAAGGAATCAGGAAAGCTGGAGAGGAGACAGGGCTCAGGCATTTTGAATACACTGAGTTTCAAATAATGGTGGATAGTCAAGCCAGTGCCAAACAATATGTAGTTCAATGTTAAATGAGGGGATTTTGATCCCTGTGCTGTAGTGTTTCACAGGAGAGGTGAATAATTGAATAATTGAAATAAGGAACTAGAATTGTAAGCAAGCAAGAGAGTTATGAAGATCCTTACCAGAGAGAAAAATGGTCAGATGCCAAGAAGAGAAATATTCAACATCTCTAGCAATCAGGTAAATACATATCAAAACTACCGTAAAGTTTAGCATCAATGTGGTGAATGACAATGATCAACTGCGAATAGTAACAATAAATGTTGGCAAAGATGTGGGACAAAAGGTTGCTCATACATTGTTAGTGGGACTGCAAATTAGTGTAATCATTCAGGAATGCAGTATAAAGATTCCTCAAAAATGTAAGATAGAACCATCATATCATAGGATCCATCTATCCCACTCTTTGGTATTTATTCAGAAGAACTAAAATCAACTTATTGTAAAGGTACTGTCACTTCAATGTTTCCAGCAGGACAGTTCACAAGAGCCAAATTATGGAATCAGCCCAAATGCCCATCCATAGGTGAATGGATTAAGAAAATGTGGAACACATACACAATGGAGTTTTACTCAGTTATAAAGAAAAATGAAATTAGAGTGTTTGTCAGTAAATAGATGGAAATGGAGAACATCATTCTAAGTGAAATAGGCAAGATATAGAAAATCAAGGATCTAATGTTTTCTATGTGGAAGCTAGAGCAAAATAAGGGAAAGAAGTGATGGGAGGATCTGATATTATAAAGATATAGGCAAGATGAGTGGAGTAGAAAATTAAGAGGGAGGGAAGATGGATAGGATGGGAAAGAGAAAATGAGAAATCAATTTAACAAAATCTGATACACACACACACACACACACACACACACACAGCAAAGGGAATTGCACCTTTATGTACATTCAGAAAACACAAATCAAAAATAAATAAATGAATGAAAGAAAGATCCGTATAATAGGGGGAGGGAGAAGGGGAGGAAAAGGTGATTACACTGGAGGAAATCAAAGTCCATGCATGTGTAATTTTGTCAAAATAAACCCAACTTCTATTTATAACTATGACACTCTAATTAAAAAAATGTTTACTATTCACTCATGAAACTGATTTTGTGGCCATGGAAAGATTTTTGAAATTTCTTTCTTTTTAGAAAAAGGCATTACATGCTCAATTTTTAAGAAATTTAATCAGGAAATACTACACCAATAAAAGCAGATCTAGGAGAGATTTCAGTTAGAAAGCTTGGAAGATTTTGGTAGAAGCTGTGTTTGAATTACTGTTTTTTTGGTTATATTATTCATGAATTCACTCAACAGACATCAGAACATTATTCTTTGCCAGTTATCTGTTAGCTGGCAGGGATGCAGGGGAATAAAATAGGAGCTTTCAAAGTCTAATGAGAGGAAACATCTACTGTAAGAACTTTAAGAATGAGAATCTGTTTTAAAGCAAACTTCAAAAGTCATCTCTTCTTTTAATCAACCCATCCCCATTTGGAAAATATTGTTCCTTATTTTGTGTTTCCAAAATAAAAGATGGGCTTGGTTTATTCTTCTGTGACAGTATGTTCTACAATTTATTTGAGTCTTTTATATACATGAGTATATCTCTCTTGGCAACTAAATTGGCCTCTAGAATGGAAAGAATCGTCTCATTCTTATTTCTAAAGATACCTAACACAGAGGACTTATAACATGTGAAATGTTTAAGAGGTTTTCATCATCAATTTTCTGTTTTCAAACCTAATTCATGTTAGTGAACTTTTTGAGGCTATATAACAAAAGTTGATATTAAAAATCTTCTCCTATGGCTGTCCCCTACTTCTGCACATGTGTAACATTGTGTAGCAGCTTAAAATTATTTTCATATAAGCTACAAATTTTGAGGACTAGCAACATCAATGTTTATGATTATTGTCAGTTCAAGTGCAAAAAAAGTTAAAGTGATGTTCACAAAAAATAAAACGATTTTCACATCACTGTTATTTTTGATAAATTATTACTAATATTAAGTTTTGACATCATAAAGATTTCACGAAGGTAGTGTTTGGTATTGACAATAAGAACTCTCCCCCCCACACACACACACCTCTGTACTGCTAAGGATTGAACCCATGGAAAGCAAGTACACTATCACTGAGTTACATCCCAGCCCAATAACAAATGCTTTTAAAGTTTCTATAAATTGTCTGTAACTGTGGTGATAAATGCTGACAACTGCATAGTCATACTATGATATTTTACAATGTCTGTCCTGTAGTTCCATTTTCCTTGTCATTTTCTGAGTTCATATCTCTTGATCTGTATCAAGTGGTTACTCTAGTGTTCTTGAGCTGGAACACGAGGAAAGGACAGAATGGTCTGTGAGAAGGAGGATGATTAGATGATGACTTAAGTTCTGTGGATATGCACATAATTTACTCCTATCCCTGTCCCTGTCTTTGTCTTCTAGCTGGAATTGAAAGCAGCCAGAAGATTTTCCTCAAATATAAACTTTTTGTCTGGTTGTTTGAGTCTTCTAGTAAATCATTTAATGTCATGTGACCTCAACACAGTTGAAAAAATATTCTAAGCTTTCACTCTTGAGTTACAGAAGCAATATTTACTTATTGAATGTGTTGTTTGTAGCAACGTGGTGGTTCCTAAGGATATTAACATAAAAAAGGTTCATAATACAAAATAGTGATTTATTATTTTGATAGGTAATATGTACTTTGAGTGGTGGACTAAACATATGTAATAAAATTTGGGTCTTTTGGCATGTTTGTTTAAAAAAGTAAATAAATTATATCAAATTTCTGCAAATGGGGGAGAAACCGTGATTAGTTTTCCAAGGTACTGAAGTTTTTCCTAACTTATTCCTTCATTTGTTTCTTATCATGTCGACCTTTTTCTTTTGCTTTTTAATTTTGGCTGCTGCTGTGAGTGGAATTGATCTGGGGTGATGGAGAAAGAGGAATAGAATAGTCATCTCTTGAAAATGAAGATTGGGGGTGGCCCTAACAACGCGGGCGTGGAGGGGGGTGGTGCGGCAGGAGGGGCGACGTGTTCAGAGAAAAGAGCAGCAAAAATTGACTTGAAGGAAATTCAGAGCAAGAAATTAAAGAGGCCTTTGACTTATTTGATGCTGATGGCTCTGGGACCGTAGATGTGAGAGAATTGAAGATTGCATTGCGGGCCTTAGGGTTTGAACCAAAGAAAGAAGTAAACAAATGATAGCTGAAATGGACACAGAAGGAATTGGCACCGTTAGTTTTGAAATTTTTTTTGCCATTATAAGTGTAAAAATGGGTGAGAAAGATGAAAAAGAAAAGGTTTTGAAAACATCTTATTGAAGGCTTTCAAATTATTTGATGATGATGATACTGGGAGGATAACACTAATATCAGGAGAGCTGCCAATGAGCTCGGGAGAATTTAACCGATGATAAACTGCAGGAAATGCTTGATGAAGCTGTTGTGATGGGGATGGAGAAATAAATGAGGAAGAATTTTTTAGAATGATGAAGACCGCTTTTTAATACTGTTATGTCTTCTGGGAAGTTGTCAACAAATTCACATTATGATTTTATATATGATTCAGTAATGTAAGGTCTGAATAGATCCATTTTCAATTTTTAGTTTGTGTATACAGATTGGTCTCTTGGTGTCTATGTGAAAAGTGATGTGTTCCTACCAATATGGTTATATCTGCCGTACAAAGAAACAAAACACGACAGCTTCCTTGAGCCATGAATGTAAAAGCAGTGTTAATTCCAACTGCTTTTTTTTTTAGAGAGAGAAAGAGAGAGATAAGAAGAAGAAAAAGGAGAGAAGAGAGACAGAGAATTTTTTAATATTTATTTTTCAGTTTTTTGGTGGACACAACATCTTTATTTTATTTTATGTGGTGCTGAGGATCGAACCCAGCGCCCGGTGCATGCCAGGTGAGGGAGTTACCACTTGAGCCACATCCCCAGCCCAACTGCTTTTTTTAAAGTCCAGGTTCCACAGACTTAGAATTTTCTTGAAGTTTATTGCAGTTGGCCCCACATACAAATGAACCTTGCAAACAAACCATTACTTTCTCTATTATTATTGTGCGACTAAAAAAGCTGATTAACATTGTCTTTTTAATCACTTCTTCAGATATGTGAAAAATAAAACTGGTTGGCACCTAAAAAAAAAAAGAAAGAAAAGAAAATGAAGATTGCATTGTGTGATTATTTCCACAGGTGACTTAGGGATTCCTAGAAGTGGACTCAGATGGAGATTCCTGAGGTAGTTGTTTATTATTAAAGGCTTCCTAGGAGAGATCAGAATGGGAAGCAAGTCTGGTAAGGAAAAAAGGGCAAAGCCAAACTGCAGTACCAGGCAAAGTCCTTTTGAGGACAGCAAACCTTCCAAGGAAAGTCTCAGATAAGAGCAATTGGAGGTAAAAGCATGCCTCAAAAGGGAGAGGGCTGCTTGGGAAGGAGAAAACAAGGTCTGAGAGGATCTGGGCAGAACATTAACTGTGTCTATTGTACAATGTTCCAGAAAAAGCTTCTCTTAGTGAAGCATTTTGAAGTAACGGTAGATTCTCTTGCATAAGGCAGCTGGAAATGAAGAAATTGTTTTCAATGTTTGGGATCTCACTTTAGAACAGTAGATAAAGCTTTGGAGTTCCAAAACTTGAGAATTGGAGCCTGGAGGTAATGCAATTTATGGATGTTCAAGGACAGAAAAAGGAAGAGTCTGAATGAGTAAGTGGTATTTTTGATACAAATAGATAAAAGAAACATGAGGGAATTACACCAATTGTTAAACCTGTGCATGGGTAAACTACATGGACAGACTGAGACTGAAAGGCTTAGATGAATAATCTAAATAAGTTACAGGTTAGGGAAAAATGGGTCTTTCTGAGAATTGAGAGTTTTATGCGAATTTGTATGAACCACAAATTAAAATAATACCTATGTTATCTAGCTGTCCAGCAAAGTCAATAGTACATTTAAGGGATGGGGATGCTCTTGGATAGTTCTCACCTTAAGGATTGATAGACAACTGAAGTGGCTGTCAGTCTCTGGAAAAGGTGCACAAAGAGAAAATTTTGTGATATTTTCTGCCAAGTAGATATATTAACATGGGGCTAAATCTGTGCATCAGCTAGTTAATGCTAAGTCATGGAAGACAAAACAACCCATGCAAATTTTTGGCTTGCTATTTTTTGCATGTCACATATAGAAAGAAGGATTGTAGATTCAGGGAGAAAAGGTTTTGAAAACACCTTAAGGAGGCTTCTCCAACACAAGCACAGGAATCACAGGGGTCTATTCTATGTAGACTAATGTCAGGGGAACAATAAATATTAGCAAATGAAGTAGATGATGTGTCTTGACTTATTTACTTTAGGAAAAAATATTGGAAAATTTATATCTTAGACTGACAGTGTATTATCACAGCCTCTAAATTACCTGTGCTATGAGATTGAGCAATGCAAGCAAATTTCTCCAATTTCAGTTTTATTCCAATTTTGACATGATTTTTATGCCACAGAGATTTCTGGGTAAGAAGTTTTTTAAAATTATTTCTCTCTCAAACTCTGGTTTTTGCTTTTTGAATACAACATCTCATTAATTAAGAGGTTGAAGTCTAATTACTGCATGTCAGACTTCACTGGATTATGTAAACAGCAACCCTGTCATTACAGTAACTCAATTCATATGCTTTTAAAAAAAAATTTCCAAAGTTTTAAAGCTCACAGCCATCATTTAAATGTAACATTATAAAAAAGAAAAAGCAATTTGGAGCATCCCATTCTTAGCTATGCATTGATTAAATCTATTATGCTATTAGTATCAGTTTTAATTTACTTTTCTTGGTTTTAGTCATACTTTCAGTAATATTCAACAGAAACTATTTATGGTAGCTAATATCATAGAAGACCTGTTTCTTACAATGCCAAGTTTATCAGCAAAGAAAAACACTTCCCTTAGAATTCAAATCACATAGGTCATTTGTGATAGGCACATAACTTCTAGCTTCTGATCATTGGCTTTAGTAATCATTACCTTAGTAATGAAAAATAAAGTACAATAGTGAAAATAGGAGCAAGTAAAATACGAGCAACTAGCAAATCAAAACCACACATTCTTGCAAAACAAGGACTGACACTTCTAATAGCACCAAATCACTGTATTATTCATTTAGCAGTTTAATAGGTTTTATGGATGAGTGGTGAAGCCCACATTCACTATAAGATGATAAGGAACTTAGTTTCAATTCAATGCAATTTCCTTTGTGAATTTCAAAAGTTTCCAAAGCAGTTTTTATAAACAGAATGCTCTTTTCCTTAACCAAAATGCTTTTTCAGACACCAGTGTAGAATTACCTATGCATTTTAGTGCTGATTATTTTAACCATAAAATTTCTCTTTGATTAAATCCATTTATGCTTTACAATCTATGAAAATTACAGGTGAAATATAAACATGAATTATTTCTAATTTATAGTACAGTTGCACTTACCCTTAGAATCCTTTTCTTGTATTGCCATGAACTAAAATAGGACTTTAAATTTTATCTCCGCCTCATGAGCTGTGTGATTAGGTCTTAGCAAAGTTGCATTACCTGTCTAGCCTCATTTCCTCCATCAATAAACCGGGGATAATAACGTATGCCTTATACCATTATTTTAGGAATTCAATGAAATAAAGTACAAATTTGCCAAATATGAAATATCATAGTTTCTGAGTACATTACTGTTGTTTACATATCAGTAGTATTTTGGAAAATAGCATGTCTAATAAATGGACTAGAAGAAACACGGCTGAAAAGATAACATGTAGGTACTTTATGTTCACCATGCAAGTGTCTATGATGTTTAATGTGACTGGATTTAATATGTAAAATTTTTCTATGTTGTTAAGATATGGCTGCAAAGTAGATATCAATTTCTGAACATTGGTCCATTAATTTGCCCACAGCTTGCATTTGTAGTAATATTTTGAGATATCAGCTCTGATTTGCACATATATTTCATATGTAATATTTTAAGATATTAACTGAGTTTTTTCCTCCCTCTGCTTCCTTGCATTAGTTACCTTTTCCCTATCATTTCAGTAATAGCACCTAGCAGGCCGGGGTGAAGACAGATACTTCTTAAAGTATGTATTAAAAACAATATTCTTTAAATCATAGCTTTTGAAGGATTGTGATTGGACAAGGAAGTAGATTTCATTGATCAGAGGGAAGACTGCAGGTATAACATTGACAGAGATGATACTTAAGACCAAGAAGAATGGATTCTGTTTCTGCAGAGGCCAGTGATGTCAAAGAATGGCACTTGGGCCACAGCCTTGCTTCTGATGACAAAGCAATTTAAACTCCTCATGAACTTACCATTTCCCAGGAGAAGAAAATGAGGATGAGAATTATGAACTGAGTGGTAACCCCAAAGAGAGTTTTAAACCAGAAACACATGAGAAAGACCATTAGATGGTTTGTATATATAAGGTTGATATATTGGAGGCTTGGTGCTCAGTGTGCTAATGTTTAGGTGGTGGGATTTTAAGAGGTGGGCACTAGTGGAAAGTCCTTAGGTCCTCAGGGATTGCATAGTTCTCCTAGAACCTCAAGTAGTCCCAAGTGCTCTTTGGATTCCCATCTTGCAATATGATCTGTCATTCCTGCACATGCTCCCACCATGATGCCATCTGCCAAGAGGTAATGTAGCAAGAGGGGCCCTTGCCCTTGCTAGAGCTGGTACCAAAGTATCCTATTTGTACTTTCGGCCTCCTAACCTATGGGCTAACTAAATTCTTTTCTTGATCACTAAACAGCCTCAGTTATGCTATTATAGTAACAAAAGAGAGTCTATCCAAACACTAGGCTAAAGGTCTCATATTCTAAGCTAGATTCAGTTATACGGAAATAAAAATAAAAAACTTCAATTTTCTAACCTTAGGCTTTATGATGGCGCTGAAATGTCATATCTACCAATTCACTAGGTTTGAGGTCACTTCATATTTTAGTTCTTGATTAATATTAATCTCTCCACTATCTGAAATCATGTTAAAGATTAGAAAGAGAAAAGAAAAATGCTTTCTCTCAAATAATTGAACTGCCTCAATATTGAAAATAATTGCATTTATTATTACTGATACTTTTAAAAACTACATTATCTGAAGTAGATTAGACCTCTATATATTTTTTTATCTTAGTTTAAAAGTGAACCTGAATGCAACCATCTTGAATTGTAGCCACCATGGGTGCCTCTGAGAAACCTCTGGCCTATTTGCCTTATATTTACCCAGACTATGACAGATTAACAAAATCATTAGAGAGGTATGTAGAGCTTTATGACCAGACCCTAGCACTGTCAGCTCCAGGAATATGCCTGACATCTTTGATGTTAGCTTGTGATAAATCTACTTGGGTGAAAGCCACTCTTTTTAAGCCCACATTGATATGGATCCACTAGTCTTAGTGTCACTCTTGACCATGGTTGTGTCAGTAAATCCCCAGTAACTTGTACTCTGTGCAATCTGGGATCTATTTGCCCCTTTCTGTGGTCTCTTGACAACTCTCAACTAGTGCAGTCACTTCTTAAACACTGGATTTTCTTGAAACTACAACTCAAGGTGTTATTTATCATGTATAAACATTTGAATCTCATGATAAACTTAAAAAGTTTAGAAAACTTTTCTCTTATAAGGTATAGCTAAAATTATGAAGTGACAATATAAGAACTCTTAACCTACAAATTATTTTAAAATATATTTATATGATCAGAATCTGTATCAGCCTTATCTCTAGCTGACTTTAGTGGGTACTGTCTACAATCTGTAAGTTTAGCCATTTTCATTTGTAGCTGTGTTTCTGAGTCATGGACCAAAGCTGATTATGTTACAGGATAAGCTATTTGAAATGTTAACCACAGTAAGCCTGGCTAAGCCATGATAAGACTATTAATTTCAGACATAATGAGATTATTTATATCAAGTTTTATATCAACTACACTTAGTATGAATCTCAGGCACATAGAAAGGTGAGGAGAAAAAGTATTTGAAATGACTTGTTGATGTTGCTTTGAAATCATTTAATTCTACTAGAGAATATTTAAAACAGTCCCTGCAATAATTAATATTTTGTTTTTGCCACCAAGTATTTGGCTCATTGGAGCCATGAAATAGCCATAACTTGTTTTAAAAGAAAAAGTTAACATTTGACCTATTGCCATGGACATAACATGCTTCCTGAGTGAATGAAAATGTTTGTCTATATTAGTTAACTTCTTTCAAGAACTTGCTTGTATTTTTGCTTTACATGATGTTTTAAGTTAAATTTAGTCACAGTAGAATAAAGTATGTATAGACAGAAAAAGGAAAAAAAATTACACAATAAGAAAGAAAAAATGATTGTTACCTTCTGGATAAAAGAGAAACCTGAGTGAAATATCTGGAACATTAAATATATAACAACATTATTGTGAATAATAATATTTGTGGGCTACTATGAAGGCAGTTGTAAAAAGCATGATCTAATAAAAACTTTGAAAACAACCCAATTTAAATTAATGAAAATCCTATTGTTTCTCTTCTTCTAATTTTTTACTTTGTAGGGCAATGAATACAACATTGTTAAAATGTAAGCATAATGGGTGTCAGGGCTGTGGCTCAGCAGTGGAGCACTCGCCTAGCACATGTGAGGCCCTGGGTTCTATCCTCAGCACTACATAAAAATACATAAAATAAAGGTATTTAAAAATATGTAAGCATAATATATTATTCACATTTGAAATATTCACAAAGGTCCTTCCACTGTTTTCTTGTAAGTATTGCTTTTGTCTATCTAGTGCCATCGGGTAAGGTTGGGAAGTACTATAACCAACAGATAACTGATTCAAAAAAGAGAAAACACATCTGTCATTTAGACAGGCCTCTGCCAGTGGAAGCTGGTTGTTAAGTAACCAAAGGGTTTTCTTAAAATTCTGTCCCCAAAGTTTTGTTGTCATGACCTGTGTTCCACATTGCCATCGGGCAATGTCACTCTTTCATTCCAACACATTTTCTTAGTTCAGCTGCAGTTTTTTCCAGCTGTTGAATGTTCCATTGCCATTGTCTTCTATGTGATTGAAGCTTGTTCACCTGACAATGTAAACGCTTAAGAATTGCATAATACCTCTTATGTTGCACCTGTGAAGAGAACAGCACACATCAACAGGGCTTGAGAAGAACAGTCAACAGCCATGAAAGATCTTTTGCCTACTCTAAGAGGAAAGCATTTGATTAGAAACCATTGTAAACAATGATAATAGTAAATGTAAACAGTAATTGTAATTATTCAATACTTATTACAAGTTATATGCTGTGCCAAGAGATTTCTGCATATAAGTAAATTCTCAGAACACCTTATGATGGGGGTATTATTATTCTCATTTTTCATGAAGGAACCAAAGATCAAAGAGTCATTGGTCCACGCTTTCATAGCTAGCAAGTGCTAGTGGTGTTTGAGAATTGAACCCAAGTGAGCATCCTTGATGGAACACATTCTGTTTCTCAAGGCAGCATTAAACTAAATTTATTCTGACTCCCTTCTCAGAACTGTGACTTAAATTAGTATGTGTAATGGTTTGGATCTGGAATGTGCTCCCCTCAAAAAGAAACAAACAAACAAACAAACTTCTGTGCTGAAAGCCTGGTTCCCAATGCAACAAGGTTCAGAGGTGAGGCTTTCAGGCAATGATTGGATCCTGAGGGCTCTGATCTCATCAGTGGATTAATCCATCATTGATAGCTGATTGTACTACTGGGAGGTGGGACCTAGTTGAAGGGTTTTTGTTCTCCCTGCTGGCACCCTCTTCTCTTCTCCTGGTGGATCTGTCTGTCTCTCTCCTTCCTAACCTCTAAAACTGTGAGACAAAATAAATTTTTCTTCCTCAAAGTTGTTCTTGTCAGGGATTTTGGTCACAGTGATGAAAAGCTAATACAGTATATAGACTAACAGAGGACCTAACATAGGAGTATACTTTTGTAACAAATGGCCAAGTCTCAAACAATTACTGTAGCCATGCTTCAGTCAATCACAGGCTGCCACCTGATCAGAACATGTTCAAATAAGGCCAACACTAAGCAGTGACCAATCACATTTTTCTCTACCTCACTTTCATTTTCTGTCCAGAAATGCTACCTGCTCATATTATGGAAAGGATCTCCTGAACCTCTGCTGGTTCTGAGGGCTGCCCAATTCACATATTGTTCTTTTAATAACAAACTGTTAAATTCAATTTGCCTAATGTTATCAGTTAATAGAAATGATTTCATTTCCTATATTCAGTGGTTCACTAAGATAGACCCATACATCAATCTTAAGATCTAAGAGATAATATAGTTATTTCTTTCCATTTTTCCAGGATGTGACATTTACTTATCAATTATTAAGGGTACAAAATCATTAATAAAATGTGACACTAATTTACATTTTTCAGATTTTTCCAAGATTCACTATTTTTCCCAAGATATACTATTTTCTTATTAACAGATGCCAAATTATATAACCAGACACTAAGTCTCCTAACCTTTCATTAACCTTTAAGTTTAAAGTACACCTGTACTTTATTTCTAATCTAAAATTCCCATCTAAAGAAGTCCCCTTAAAGATTATACTTAAAATATCCTAAAGTCTATAAACTATTCTTAAAGAGTATTAGGAAAGCATACAGCTAAAAACTTAAGAATTCTAAACCCAAGAATCTAAATAAAATAATATTTCTAACATTATTCTAAAAATGTCATATAAAGCTACTTTAATTCCTACATTTATTCTCATAAAACTGGTTGAATTTATTTTCTCAAAGAGTTTCTTTGTTTCTTAGTCAAGGTGCACTCATTCTTATATCTTTGTAATCTCTCTCAGTGAAAGGCAATTCTAAATATCAGTCCACTTATCGACAATATTAACTATGCTCATCATAAGTCCCTATGTGAAGTAAAAGAGAATTTACAGAAAAGAGGAGAATGTATCTTTATATGCCTTAACTTTCCTAGGTATATAACATAACTTTTCTTTAATCAAATAAACCTACATATGGTGGGCTTTGTGCAATAAGCATAATGATTAGACTTTCTAAGAGGCTGGAAATATGGGCTTGTGTTCTTAGTGGATATAATCAATGTGGTGCCTAAAATTCTCATGAGATTTCAGAGAATGATTGTTGTCTATTATCAGTTTTGTCCCCAATGTGCTGAGATAGAAGAACAGCCTTCTATTTTGTCCTCGAAATGCTGAGGGGTAGTAGAACATCCTTCAAGGCATGAACTACCTGTTGTGTTCTAGTCATCTGAAATTTAATTTGGTTTGGCATTAAACATATTCATGCCTCCTGTTGAGAACATGAGCATGAAAATGAAAAGTCTCAATTACATAAAAAAAGGGTTCTGTTTCCCAACAGCATGGCTTTGCCAGCACTTATCCTCACAGTGAGAGAGGGAGCACCTTTACCACCACTTATTGTGAATTAGTATTCCCACCAATCTTTCTCTTGTTATGCATTTGCCTACATTTCATTATAATGGAATCAATTATATGTTGTTTTTTGTGACTGAATTCTTTCACTTAGCATAATGTGTTAAGGTCATCTATGGAGTAGTATGCATACTATTTCACAGGATGCATTAGTACTTCATTCTTTATATTGTCAAATAATATAATCCACCACATTTTATTTATCCACTTTATCACTTGAGGGATGTTTGAGTTGTTTGCACTTTTTAACTATTATGAATCATGCTGCTATGAATATTTACATGCAAGTGTTCATGTGCATGTTTTTATCTTTCTTGGGCATATGCATAGGAGAATTAGTAGGTGACATGACATTGTGACTTGATAACATCATATGACCAACATATATATTGATATGAGGTATGCCCTGAAAAGCTCATGGTGTTAGGCAATTCAGGAATTTCAGTGGTGAAATGAAATGCTTCTGAGAGCTGTAACCTAATCAGTGCATTAATCCACTTGGATTAATAATTTGAATGGACTATGGGGTGGTAACTGTAGGCACGTGGGGTGTGACTGAGGGAAGTAGGACTAGGGCATGTGACTGGGGCACGCCCTTGGGGATTATATTTTGTCCCTGGCTCCCCACTCTCTGCTTCCTCGATGCCATGAGCTGAGCAGCAGTCCTCTGCCATGCCCTTTTACCATGACGTTCTGACCTTTCTTAGGCCCACAACCCTGGAGTCCACTGACTATGGATTGAAACTCTCACACTTTCAAAGTGTGAACCCAAAATAAACTTCTCCTTCTGTAAGTTGTACTTATTGGATATTTTAGTCACAGCCTTGAAAAGCTGACTGACACATATGATAACTATGTTTAATCATTTGAATAAGTGCCCAAACTAGTTTCCAAAATGACTGCGCCATTTTACATCCCCAAGGTTAATATGTGAAGCTTCCAATTTCTTCATATTCTTGTTATTGTTATACATATTATTGCTTTTTTGGTCATGGCTATCCTCAGGGGTGTGAACAGATATCTCATTATAGCACTACCTTAACCAATACAATGAAAGAAACAAAAGACTTACAAAAGCTATCTATTTCATATATATTTTAGAGGTGCTCTAGCAAGTCGGGAAGGTGTTTTTTGGTCAATTCAAAGAAGGATCAACTTTTCAAAATGCTAATTTACAAATGTATAAAAATAACTGATTTGGTAAAACCATATAGGAGCCATGCTTCTTAGTTTCCAAGACTTAAGTCCATGCGCCATCTCTCTAACCCTCAATTTCTCTTCCCATTAGGGCCCAGATCAGGCTATCTGCTGAATCTCCTCCCTGCTTCTCTCACTCTTTCCCACCTTTCCCATTAGCCCAGGAGTTCTTTACCTTGACTTTGCCATTACATAAAAAAAAAGGGTTCTGTTTCCCAACAGCATGGCTTTGCCAGCACTTATCCTCACAGTGAGAGAGGGAGCACCTTTACCACCACTTATTGTGAATTAGTGACAATATAATGAAGACCATGGACACCCTCACACAATTTTTTGTTAAATGCATAAAATAAAATGTACACAATTGCAAAGGAAAATAATTATGTCAAAATGCAGTTCTGCAGGAGGAGCAGAGAAACTAGAACAGAAACAATCTGAGCATTTAACAATACTGCTGGAAAAACAAAGTGAGAATCTGTCAACTAACATTTCACAAAAATTGCTTGGAACTTTATATCCTTTTAAGTTTTCAGTTTTTGTTATTTCTGCAAATGTAGAAAATTTATCCCAAGTAATGAACTAGACGTATTGATCTATGGGCAAAAAAACAGCCTTAAAATATTAGAAATGAATGAGTTTAATTTGAAATATGTTAATAATGAAACTATATCCAAAAGAAGTTTTAAATACATTGAATATATTCAAGATGATATATATCCATTTACACATACCATATCCATTCTCTCTCTCCATATATACATATAAAATGTTAATAAAAACATGTCATTGAATATGCTCACATTCATGTTTATCAGATGTATTAATAGTAATGAAATATCTAGAGCAAACTTTTGGTTAGTAAATTTGGTCAGTTGTAAATTGGCCCACTTCTAAAATTATCCTCCAATAATTAAGCTATGAAATTAATTCACAATGGTTCAGAGTAAAGATGTGCAGAGTCCCATTAGTAGAACTCTTGGTTATTAACCATAGTCAGACTTAAAGAAGGCATTCATAAATCAAAAGGAAAAATATATCTTCAGGAGAGTGTCATAAAAAGGGTATTACAAAAATAGGCAAGTGAAGGAAGTTCTGTTCTGGTACTTTCTGACAAGTATAGATTTGTATTAGGCTCAGAGGTGATTTCATGAAGGCAAAGGTCACCTTGTGAGTCTTCTTAGAGGCCAGTTCATTTGTTGAGACTCTACAAATAGCATTGTGATTTGATATGTGTCCTAAAATTAAAACTTGATCAGCATTAAGCTGCTAAGCATATAGAAGTTCTCTAGAGAAAAATTCTTTATAGCAGCCAGGGTTGTAGCTCAGTGGTAGAGTATTTGCCTAGCACATGTGAAGCATTGGGTTCGATCCCCAGCACCACAGAAAATAAGTAAATAGAAAGAAAAAAAAGGTATTGTGTCCATCTGCAAAAAAAAAAAAAAAAAAAAAAAAAAAGAAAAACGGAAAGAGATAGATTTTGCCCTAGGACATGGATGGTTACTTTTACTTAATAATTGTTGAAAGCCAGGCAAAAATAAAGCCAATAGAAATAGGTTTGATATTCACAAAACACACTGAAAAAAGTGAACAAGAACATATATAATCATTTCCTATTAATTTTGTCTTCATTTGCTCTACTCTGGACACACTGTGCTTCCATGCCCTAAGCCCAGACAGGTTCCCATTTTAAATCTTTGCACTTACCATTCCTTTTGCCTGGAAAGCTCTTCCTTAGATATTTATATACCTGTCTCCTTCACATATTTCAGGGTGTTCCCCCAGAGAGACCTTCTCCATATTTTTGTTTTTAATCCTCCTATTCTTATCTAAAATGCTTTGTATATCTTGTTTATGCCTGTCTCTCCAACTACAGTGCAGTTTCCATGAGGTACGTGATTCTTATTAATTTTTTTTTTACTTCCCTATCATCAGAACCTAAGATAGTAATTGTAATAACTGCCTGATGTGAATTGGTCATTAATTTGAATAACGTACTTTTCAAAACAACCAATTTTTTAAAGGGAGGATAAGTTCAAATACCAGAAGGTTTTTATTACTTATTTCTTATTTTGAGTTTTTTTTTCTGTCCTTTCTGAATATCTTACTGACAACCTTGGTAGATTTTTTTTTTTTTTAAAGAAAGAACTCAGCGAGGCATAGGTTTTTTTGTTTTTGTTTTTGTTTTTTTTTTTGAGAAAGAGAGAGAGAGAATTTTTTTTTTTTTTTTAGTATTTATTTTTTTTTAGTTTTCGGCAGACACAACATCTTTGTTTGTATGTGGTGCTGAGGAGGGAACCCAGGCCGCATGCCAGGTGAGCGCACTACTGCTTGAGCCATATCCCTAGCCCCCCTTGGTAGCTTTTAAGGGTTGCATTGCATATTTTAGTTTTTGTGTCAATATTTCTTTTATATTTTTTGGTTCAGAAAAAATGAAAATGGTTTTTCGATTTCAGTGTTTTTTTTTTCCTGTCAAATAAATATTTTTAGTATTTCTAAGTTATACCTAAATGAAAAAAAAAATTCCAAATATTTATCCCAAAATGTCTTTTTATCCCCGTCTGTCTATTGTCTACCTTTATACATTTTGGAAGAAGGGAACTGAAGATGAGAGTAGAGAATAAAGATAAGCTATGAGTCATTGAGGGAAAAATTGGGGAACCAAAAATACAAAGCATACAAACTCAAATATTCAAATACAAAGCATTGAGCAATAATCAGTCCAAAGTTAAAAAAGAAAAAAAGAAAAGTGTTATTTGCCAAATCCAGGAGGAAATTGGAGCAGTGCATAAATTTTTAGCAAATTATGAGTGCTGTAAGCAGTGTTTTGTGATAACAGACATTTTGCAAAGCATTGGTGGTTTACTCTTACCTAAATTTTGAACAATCTGAGCTGAAAAAATTTGAAAGGACAGGGGGATGCACTTTCAGAGCTCCTGGAGATCATGAACAAATCTTGTATAACTTGATACAATACAACATGTAGCTGTATAGCTGACAAATGCATTCATGTATTAATGTTGGCTACAGAATGACTACACAGCTAGATGCCAGTCCTATGAGAAAACCCCAGAGAAGCAAGGGAGAAAAGGAGACCTAAAAGGCACATAAGATTTGCTCAAGCAGATAGCTGGAAAATGTGGTAACAAATTATTCTGTTGTGGAGACAAGTGCATGGATTACTGCTTACATGGCATATGTTAAGGGCATCTGAGTGGCAGGCCACTCCCCTTGTGCTAGGCATGTGATCAGCAGTCTGCTTACCCTGTAGGCACAGCCCTGGGCTTGAGGCCACGTGTTGAAGTCCCTGTGCTTGCTCCATGGTTTACTCCTCAATTAGTTGCTGCAAGGGCAGTTAGCAGAATTGCATTGGTGGCTGCTGTAATCAGCACTAACACCAGAATAACACAGAAGTTACAATTACCTGATGAGCATTTTAGACCAAGCATTATAAAAATACTTCAACAAGCAATTACAAACATGCCTAGAAAAAGTAGAAGAAAATAGTGGCAGATGAATAGAAGATAAAAGATCAAATTAAAATTTGAAGAATTAAAGACAGAATAACCCAAATGATAAATCTACATGGATTTCAAAAGTAGCTGGAGATAACAAGAGAATTTAATAAACTAGAAGAAAGAGCACTAAAATCTACTCAGTTGGAGCAATAGATGGAAAATAGAATGAAAGGGGAAAAGAAGGGAGTCTCAAAGGCTAATGAGACTATAGGAAAAGTCTTAACTTTTCTGTCATTCACGTTCTACAAGGAGAGGACAAAGAGAAACTGAAAGAGTATTCAAATAAGTAATGGATAAAAAAATTCCAAATATGGCCAAAGACATAAACTTTTAGAATCCAAAAGGTGAGAGAACCACCAATAGTTAAATTTAAATAAATCTATGTCTAAACATGTCATAGTAAAATTTATGAAAACCAGAGATAAGAAAATCTTGAAGAAACAAGAAACAAACATTGGTGTGAGGAGAAATGTCTGCTGATGGGAGGTTTCTCATTGAAATCATGGAAGCCAGAAGGGTTCCAGTAGTACAATATTTTTCAGCTATGGAAAGAACGGCTGGCCCACAATTCTATACCCTATATATAGCAAAGACATTCTTCAGGAAAGAAGGGGAAACCAAGACATTCCCAGATAAAAATAAATAAATAAATAAAAGAAAAGAATTTGTCACTGGCAGACCTACCCTAGGATAATGAATTAAGAAGTTTTCTAGCAAGAAATAAAATGATAAAAGACAGAATCTTAGGAGATCAGGAAAGCAGAAAAAGCAGGGTGGAACAAAATTAGGGATAAAACAGGGAAAGATGGAGAAGTCACAGTGAAAGTAATGGGTTTCTTTTGAGGTGAAGAAAATTCTTAAAATTAATTTGGATGATGGTTGCATAAATCCATAGATATACTAAGAGCCACTGAATTAAATAATTTGAATGGTGAATAGAACATGAGTTATTTCTCAGTAAATCTCTTTTCAAAACTCAGCTGATGAAATTGCAGTTTGCAATGAAAGGGGCACAAAACAACTTTCTGGACAAGCTGGGAAAGTTCTATGTCTTGATCTAGATGATGGTAACACAGATGCATGTTTACATTAATCAAAATGAAAATCAACTCAAACAAACTGGAAATCCACATGTAGCAAAATAAAATTTAATCCCTATCTTCTCCCGGCACAAAACTCAACTCAAAGTGGATCAAGACCTAGGTATTAAACCAGAACTACTAGAAGAAAATGTAGGCCCAACACTCCAACATGTCATCTTAGGAATCAACTTCCTTAATAAGACTCCTAAAGCACAAGAAGTAAAATAAAAAATCAATAAATGGGTTGGTATCACATGAAAAAGTTTCTTTTTAAATTTTATTTATTTATTTATTTATATTTATATACAACAGTGGAATGCATTACAATTTTATTACACATATAGAGTTCAATTTTTCTGGTTGTATACATAGTGTTCTCACACCAATTCGTGTCTTCATACATGTACTATAGATAATAATGAGCATCACATCCAACCATCATTAATTATCCCATGCTCCTTCCCTTCCCCTCCTAACCCTCTGCCCAATCTAGAGTTCTTATATTCTTCCCATGCTCCCTCTCCTTATCCCACTATGAATCAGCTTCCTTATATCAAAGAAAATATTCAGCATTTTGTTTTTGGGGATTGGCTAACTTCACTTAGCATTATCTTCTGTAACTCCATCCATTTACCTGCAAGTGCCTGGAACAAGACAGGGATGCCCTCTTTCACCACTTCTATTTAACATAGTTCTTGAAACACTGGCCAGAGCCATTAGACAGATGAAAGAAATTAAAGTGATACATATAGGAAAAGAAGAACTCAAATTGGTACTATTTGCTGATGATATGATTCTATATCTGGAACACCCTAAAAGTTCCACCAGAAAACTTCTAGAACTAGTAATGAAATTCAGCAAAATAGCAGAATATAAAATCAACACTAATAAATCAAAGGCATTTCTGTATATCAATGACAAATCCTCAGAAAGGGAAGTGAGGAAAACTACCCCATTCTTAATAGCCTCAAACAAACAAACAAACAAACAAACAAAAAACCTTGGGAATCAACTTAGTGAAAGATCTAAATAATGAAAATTAAAGAACACTAACAAAAAATTTTCTTCACAGCAAAAGAAACACCCAAGAGTATGAAGAGAGAGCCTACAGAATGGGAGAAAAATCTTTGCCACCCACACCTCACATAAGGATCTACAAAGAACTAAAAAATCTTAACACCAAAACCAAAACAAAAACATCCAAATAACACAATCAGTAAGTGGGCAAAGGAACTAAAAAGACACTTCTCAAAAGAAGAAATATGAATAGTTAAAAAATATATGAAAAAATGTTCAACATCTGTAAATCAAATAGAAAATAAATATCAAAATACATTTTGAAATTCAAAAACAAACAAACAAGCAAATACTACACTGAGATTTCACATCACTCCAACCAGAATGATAATTATGAAGAATACAAGTAACAATAAATGTTGGTGGAATGTGGGGAAAAGGCTACACTCATACATTGTTGGTGAGACTACAATTAGTGCAACCATTCTGAACAGTACCAAGAGTCCTCAAAAAACTAGGAATGAAACCACTATTTGATCTAGTTAGTTAACTATTCAATTTTTAACCAAAAGTGTTAAAATTGGCCTACTAAAGTGACTAAGTTACATCAATGTTTATAGCAGCACATTTCACTAAAGCTATGGAAACAACCTGGATGCCCATTAGCATATGAATAGATAAAGAAATTGTGGTATATATACACAATGGAATGTTAATCAGCCATAAAGAAGAATTACTTTATGACATTTGCCAGTAAATTAATGGATCTGGAGACTATCATGCTAAGTGAAATAAGCCAATCCCAGAAACCTAAGGTTGAACATTCTCTCTGATATGTGGATGCTAACCCACAATAATGGGATGGGGAAGAAAGAAGTTCATTGCATTAGACAAAGGGGAATGAAGTGAAGGGAGAAAGATATGGGAATGGAAAAGACACTGGAATGAATCTGATGTAACTTTCCTATGTACAGATATGGACATACCATAGTGAATCTCATCATCCTATACATGCACAAGACCGGGATCCTAATTAGAATAAGATATATTCCATGCTTGTCTAAATATATCAAAGTGGATTCTACTGTCATGTGTAACTAAAAAGAACACATAAAAATAAAAAATCAGGGTAGGGAAGATGGCGGGGAAGGGAGTGGAGCACCCCCATGTACTGCGTCACTGAGCAGGAAAAAGACAAGGGAGAATGGCTAAAAGCCAGCTTGTTAGGAATTTCCAGCAAAATTGGGGTGCTCCGAAACCTAGAGGAAGGATTTTCATCGCATAAGGACCAGCCACTGGGGCTCAAACGGAGAGATTTGTCCGCACGGAGGGTCACGCTGCGTATTCAGCAAATCGCCCCCCGGCCAGAGTCTGCAGCGCTCGCTGGGAAACGACGATAAGATAACAACGCAAAGATACAGCACTACGGATTCTGCAGGCTCCCGCCAGCTGTGCAAATACTGTACTCAGAGCTGAATTCTGGGCTTGAGACGGGGAAGGAAGCCATCCAATTCGGTTCTCCACATCGGTCAGACCACAGAGGAAGCCAGCGGCCACCATCTTGGAGAGCTGACGTCATCATCTCTGTTTTTTGACTGATCGCAGCTCTTTCAGCTATAGAACAGCGGGGAAAACTTAAGGGCCCCTCCCAGCTCTCCTGTGAGCGCAATAGCCAGACCGAGGGAATCAGGAGTGGCGCAGGAGCCAAGGCGGCGGCGCGGGAGCCGCAGGAGCCGCCCCGGCGCGGGACTCCCAGCTACCGCTCCCACCAGTGCTGACAACTGAGGTCTCTTACACCTACTCGGCGCGTGGGACTCCCAGCTACCGCTCCCACCAGTGCTGACAACTGAGGTCTCTTGCACCAGATACGGGGGCATGGCTACCAGAAGGTAAGCAAATTCCCTGGGGGTTCTCAGCCCCAAGCTCTACAAACTTAGGGTCTGAGGGAGGCAAACACGGAGAGTGTGCCCAGGCACTAATGAAAACAGGGCTCCCAGGAGCAGCAGACCTGGCGTGTAGCCAATATTGTGGTGAGCATCACAGGTGAGCAGGGCCTGGCTGGAGGAAACACAAGAGAAGGCCCTAGACACTCAGGATTGGAGACCCGCCCAGTCTAGGAGGAAGAGCTGCTGCACAGTGACTGGTTCCCACCTATTGAGAGGAGAAGCTTGACCCAGTGGGCACAGCTCCACATACTGGAAGAGAAGTAAATCGAACTCTATGACTGCATTTATTATTACTGTTATTATTATTGTTGTTGTTATTTTTTTTTATTTGGTTTTTTTTTTTTGTCTTTTCTTTCATTTTCATTTTCTTTTTTGTGGTTGCTGTTCTTTAATTTTTTTATGTTATGTTTTTAATTTTTTTAACCCTTTTAAATTTTTATGATTATTACTATTTTTTTAAATTTTAACTTTCATTTTTTTATTATCATTATTATCTTTTAAAAAAAATTTCTTTCTTCCCCTATTTTCTACTTTTTTGTCTTTTCATCTCTTTACAATTTTCTTATTCCCCCTTTCTTGAGTCCTACCCGCCTACCCTCATTCTCTTTAGTGACTTCTTCCCTTCCCTTCTAATATCTTTCCTCCCAAGCATCAAATAAACTTATAAGAGTAAACAGTAACTCAGCAGTCAAACAGAACAAGAAGTAACATGAGCAGCATGAAAAAGTAAGGAAGAAAGGGAGTACAAACAATGACGGACAGCCTAAATATTCAGGAGGACCTAGAGTCACCAGAAAAATGGTCATATAAAGAACTCAAGGAACACCTTAGACAGATGGAATGGAACCTTAAAGAGGATACGAGACAGCAAATTCAAACAGTGAAAGAACACATTGATAATGAATTACATAAACAGATAAAAGAAGAAGTAAAGCATCTTTATCAGGAGATAGAGGTTATTAAAAAAAATCAAACAATAATTCTAGAAATGAAGGAAACGATAAACCAAATTAGAAACTCAATTGAGAGTATTACTAACAGAGTGGAGCAAGTAGAAGCCAGAACGTCAGATAATGAAGACAAAATATATCATCTTGAAAAGAGTCTAGCCAACTCAGAAAGGCTAGTAGAAAATCACGAGAAAAACATCCAAGAGATATGAGATAACATTAAAAAACCAAACATACGAGTCATCGGGATAGAGGAAGGTACAGAGAATCGAACCAAGGGAATGAATAACCTTCTGAATGAAATAATAACAGAAAACTTTCCATAAATAAAAAAGGAAACGGATATACAAATTGTAGATGCATACAGAACACTGAGCACACAAAATCACAGTAGACCAACGCCAAGACACATTGTTATGAAGATAGCCAATATACAGAACAAAGAGAAAATATTAAAAGCTACAAGAGAAAGGAGGCAGATTACATTCAGGGGTAAACCAATAAGGTTAACAACGGATTTTTCATCACAGACGCTGAAAGCGAGAAGATCCTGGAATAACATATTTCAAACACTGAAAGACAATGGATGCCAACCAAGAATTCTGTATCCAGCAAAATTAAGCTTCAGGTACGATAACGAAATAAAAATCTTTCATGATAAACAAAAGCTAAAAGAATTTGCAGCCAGAAAACCAGCATTGCAAAGTGTCTTGAGCAAAACACTACACGAGGAAGAAATGAAAAACAACAACCAAAACCATCAGTGGGAAGAGCCTCGGTAACGACAGAGGACAGCGGGGAAAGCTAATCATGGAGAAACAAACTAAATTAAAAAAAAAAGATAAATAATTAAACATGGCTGGCAGTACAAACCATATATCAATAGTAACTCTAAACGTTAATGGCTTAAACTCACCAATAAAGCCACATAGGTTGGTAACATGGATTAAAAAACAAATCCAACAATATGTTGCCTCCAGGAGACACATCTGATTGGAAAAGACATACACAGGCTGAAGGTGAAAGGTTGGGAAAAAATATACCACGCACACGGTCCTCGGAAGCAAGCAGGGGTGGCCATCCTCATATCGAATAAAATTGACTTCAAGACTAAGTTAATCAAAAGGGATAAGGAAGGACATTATATACTGTTAAAAGGAACCATTCACCAACAAGACATAACAATTATCAATATTTGTGCACCAAATAATGGTGCTGCAATGTTCATAAAACAAATTCTTCTCAAGTTCAAGAATCAAATAGACCACAACACAATAATTATGGGTGACTTCAACACACCTCTCTCACCATTGGACAGATCCTCCAAACAAAAGTTGAATAAAGAGACTATAGAGCTCAATATCACAATCAATGACCTAGACTTAACTGACATATATAGAATATATCAACCATCATCAAGTGGATATACTTTTTTCTCAGCAGCACATGGATCCTTCTCAAAAATAGACCATATGTTATGCCATAGGGCAACACTCAGTAAATATAAAGGGGTGGAGATAATACCATGTATTTTATCTGATCATAATGGAATGAAACTGGAAATCAATGATAAAAGAAGGAAGGAAAAATCCTACATCACATGGAAAATAAACAATATGTTACTGAATGATCAATGGGTTACAGAAGACATAAAGGAGGAAATCAAAAAATTCTTAAGAGATAAATGAAAAAAGAGATACAACATATAGGAATCTATGGGACACAATGAAAGAAGTTTTAAGAGGGAAATTCATCGCCTGGAGGTCATTCCTCAAAAAAAGGAAAAACAAACAAATAAATGAGCTTACACTTCGTCTCAAAGTCCTAGAAAAGGAAGAACAAAACAACAGCAAATGTAGCAGAAGACAAGAAATAATTAAAATCAGAGCAGAAATCAACAAAATTGAAACAAAAGAAACTATTGAAAAAATTGACAAAACTAAAAGTTGGTTCTTCGAAAAAATAAATAAGATCGACAGACCCTTATCCATGCTAACGAAGAGAAGAAGAGAGAGAACTCAAATTACTAACATACGGGATGAAAAAGGCAAGATCACAACAGATGCTATAGAAATACAGAAGACAATTAGAAATTATTTTGAAAACCTATATTCCAACAAAATAGAAGAGAGTGAAGACATCGATAAATTTTTTAATCCTATGATTTGCCCAGACTGAGTCAGGAGGATACACACAATTTGAACAGACCAATATCAATGGATGAGATTAAAGAAGCAATCAAAGACTACCAACCAAGAAAAGCCCAGGACCGGATGGGTATACAGCGGAGTTTTACAAAACCTTTAAAGAAGAATTAATACCAATACTTTTCAAGTTATTTCAGGAAGTGGAAAAGAGGGAGATTTGCCAAATTCATTCTATGAGGCCAACATCATCCTGATTCCAAAACCAGACAAAGACACCTCAAAGAAAGAAAACTACAGACCAATATCTCTGATGAACCTAGATGCAAAAATCTTCAATAAAATTCTGGCGAATCGGATACAAAGGCACATCAAAAAAATTGTGCACCATGATCAAGTAGGATTCATCCCTGGGATGCAAGGATGGTTCAATATACGGAAATCAATAAATGTTATTCACCACATAAATAGACAAAGATAGGAACCATATGATCATCTCGATAGAAGCAGAAAAACCATTTGACAAAGTACAGCATCCCTTTATGTTCAAAACATTAGAAAAACTAGGGATAACAGGAACTTTCCTCAACATTGTGAAAGCTATCTATGCTAAGCCTCAGGCTAGCATCATTCTGAATGGAGAAAAATTGAAGGCATTCCCTCTAAAATCAGGAACAAGACAGGGATGCCCTCTATCACCACTTCTATTCAATATAGTTCTCAAAACACTGGCCAGAGCAATTAGACACACGAAAGAAATTAAAGGCATAAAAATAGGAAAAGAAGAACTTAAATTATCACTGTTTGCGGATGACATGATTCTATACCTAGAAGACCCAAAAGGGTCTACAAAAAAACTACTAGAACTAATAAATGAATTCAGCAAAGTGGCAGGATATAAAATCAACACGCATAAATCAAAGGCATTTCTGTATATCAGTGACAAAACTTCTGAATCGGAAATGAGGAAAAACACTCCATTCACAATATCCTCAAAAAAAATAAAATACTTGGGAATCAACCTAACAAAAGAGGTGAAAGACTTATACAATGAAAACTACAGAACCCTAAAGAGAGAAATAGAAGAAGATCTTAGAAGATGGAAAGATATACCCTGTTCATGGATAGGCAGAACTAACATCATCAAAATGGCGATATTACCAAAAGTTCTCTATAGATTTAATGCAATGCCAATCAAAACCCCAATGGCATTTCTTGTAGAAATAGATAAAGCAATCATGAAATTCATATGGAAAAATAAAAGACCCAGAATAGCAAAAGCAATTCTAAGCAGGAAGTGTGAATCAGGCGGTATAGCGATACCAGATTTCAAACTATATTACAGAGCAATAGTAACAAAAACAGAATGGTACTGGTACCAAAACAGGCGGGTGGACCAATGGTACAGAATAGAGGACACAGAGACCAATCCACAAAGCTACAACTATCTTATATTTGATAAAGGAGCTAAAAGCATGCAATGGAGGAAGGATAGCATCTTCAACAAATGGTGTTGGGAAAACTGGAAATCCATATGCAACAAAATGAAACTGAATCCCCTCCTCTCGCCATGCACAAAAGTTAACTCAAAGTGGATCAAGGAATTAGATATCAACTCAGAGACTCTGCGTCTGATAGAAGAAAAAGTTGGCTCTGATCTACATATTGTGGGGTCGGGCTCCAAATTCCTTAATAGGACACCCATAGCACAAGAGCTAATAACAAGAATCAACAAATGGGACTTACTTAAACTGAAAAGTTTTTTCTCAGCAAGAGAAACAATAAGAGAGGTAAATAGGGAGCCTACATCATGGGAACAAATTTTTACTCCTCACACTTCAGATAGAGCCCTTAATATCCAGAGTATACAAAGAACTCAAAAAATTAGACAATAATATAACAAATAACCCAATCAACAAATGGGCCAAGGACCTGAACAGACACTTCTCAGAGGAGGACATACAATCAATCAACAAGTACATGAAAAAATGCTCACCATCTTTAGCAGTCAGAGAAATGCAAATCAAAACCACCCTAAGATACCATCTCACTCCAGTAAGATTGGCAGCCATTATGAAGTCAAACAACAACAAGTGCTGGCAAGGATGTGGGGAAAAGGGTACTCTGGTACATTGTTGGTGGGACTGCAAACTGGTGCAGCCAATTTGGAAAGCAGTATGGAGATTCCTGGGAAAGCTGGGAATGGAACCACCATTTGACCCAGCCATTGCCCTTCTCGGTCTATTCCCTGAAGACCTTAAAAGAGCATACTACAGAGATACTGCCACATCGATGTTCATAGCAGTACAATTCACAATTGCTAGACTGTGGAAAACCAACCCAGATGCCCTTCAATAGATGAGTGGATAAAAAAAATGTGTCATTTATACACCATGGAGTATTACACAGCACTAAAAAATGACAAAATCATGGAATTTGCAGGGAAATGGATGGCATTAGAGCAGATTATGCTTAGTGAAGCTAGCCAATCCCTAAAAAACAAATACCAAATGTCTTCTTTGATATAATGAGAGCAACTAAGAACAGAGCAGGGAGGAAGAGCAGGAAGCAAAGATCAACATCAATCAGAGACATGAGGTGGGAGGGAAAGGGAGAGAAAAGGGAAATTGCATGGAAATGGAGGGAGACCCTCAATGTTATACAAAATTACATATAAGAAGTTGTGAGGGGAAGGGGAAAATAAACAAGGAGGGAAATGAATTACAATAGATGGGGTAGAGAGAGAAGATGGGAGGGGAGGGGAAGGGAGGGGGGATAGTAGAGGATAGGAAAGGTAGCAGAATACAACAGTTACTAATAGGGCATTATGTAAAAATGTGGATGTGTAATTGATGTGATTCTGCAATCTGTATTTGGGGTAAAAATGGGAGTTCATAATCCACTTGAATCTAATATATGTAATACGAGATGTCAAGAGCTTTGTAATATTTTGAACAACCAATAAAAAAAAAGAAAAAAAAAGAAAAAAATCAAACATTTACAATTTATGGACTTATGACAATTGTGCCTTGATAAAACATGTCAGCATAAGAAAAGTACTACGTAATCTCAAATTCCTTTCCAAAATGCTTTTAACAATGTATACAGACACAAATAGTGTTTAAAACTTCAGGTGTTCTACACCTTACCAGCTTCAAAAAAAATGTAAGAGTTGAGTCTTGTCTTCTCTATTGTTATGGTGTACTTCCATGGTATCTCTTTATAGAGAACATGAAAAGGTGAGGATTTTATCTTTAATACTTCAGATGCTTTTTATATTGTGTCAGATTAGTCATAGTCAAGTGAAAATAGGCATCTTCTTAGTTTTCATATTAATACTGTCATAGTAGAAAGCATTTTTACTATTAAAAGCATGTTCTTTACCATATTTGTCTCCATTCATGTAAATAATAATTCACTGTAAAAGTCTGCAGGTGATGAGAATTTGTTTCATTTTTGGTTTTACATATTGCTTTTTTAAAAAGTTGGCTCCTGAGAATTACAAATATGTAATCAGAGAGATTTAGAATGAGGACGATTCCCATTGTCTTTCACTTTATTTCGAGGAGTATCTGGTGTCTAGGAATTGTCATCTTCTATGACTAGAGCCTCTATTGTCTTGCCATTAAGCAGATATCAAGCTGTGGGTGCAATGAGACTTGAAAGAATTCTAGGCCATATTTAATAGTAGTACTTCCTTTGCTTGAACATATTCACATATTTGAACATCTTTGAATGAGGGGGTTTATCTATTAATAATATGTATTTATCTGCTGAATTTTATAATTTTTTGTTCTCTAGCTGTTTTGATAATTGAGAGTAAACTATGGAAACATGAATATAGCATACATTTAAAACCTGATCTTATAAAAAATTGAAATCTCAATAATTAACACTTACCTCTATTTCTTTTGTTAATTTTTCATGTCTCCTCTTTTCTTCCTCAAGAAAACAAGTTTTTTCATTGATAGATTCTTTTACAGTTATAATTTCATTCTTTAGCTTTGAAATGTCTTCCTGTATAGTTAAATTTAAAATATACAAGTCAGAAAGGCATGGTTCATATAAATCTGCAACACTCAGTGTGGCCATATTTTAAGAAAAGTAGATAAATTAAATTTTAATTTTGATACATGGGATTAGATTATGACTTTTATAGGTATACTGGATAAATAACTATTATTCAAACAAAGCTACCTTACTTTGAAAACTCAGAAGTAAAAACAAATTAAGACAAAGGAAAGTGGTATTTATTGTGGCATTTGCCTGACAACAATGCAAAGGATACTTAATTCAATAGCAAAAAAAAAAATGGTATTTTAAGTTTGTACTTATTATTGACTTCAAAGAATAGTAAGAGAAATACAAAGATGTTTAAAGCGCAATTCTTAATTCAGACTCTTTCCATAACAGCATACTAAATTGGATGGAATTGGTCTGGATGCATTGGCATAGAAGCTAGAGCCTCAACCTTTCTCTGAATTTATACTTTTTGCAACACATGGATTAATTGTTCACTGTGATTTTGTTTAACTATATATTTTTAGAAATCCACAATGTATTTGTAAATATTTCCTTTATGATTTGCACATTTAAGGTAGTTGTTATCTAAATTCATGTACTTATCCAAGTTCTTAAAAATTGTGAAAATAGTTTCTAAATATAATAAAATAGAATTTTATTAACTTAATGATGAATGTACTATTTAATACATTCTAGAATGAAAGAAAAAGTTTTGATAAGTAACAATTCAAACCTGTACTTGTGTCATTTGGTTCCCTCTTGGATTTTGGAGATCTTGTTGTATAAGTTCCTCTTTCATTGTCTTTAGTTTTTTTACTAGATCTCGTTTTTCACAGAGTTCAATCATAAATGAACATTGGCTTTCTATCTCCCCCAAACTGTCTTTATGTGCTTTTATTTTTGCATAGTAAGTCTTATATTTTATCATGCGTTCCTCAAAATCTTCTTGGGCCATTTCAGTATCAAACTTAAGCTTCACATTCTCTGTATATAAGGACTTGATTTGAGATTCCAGGCTTCCACATTGAAGTCTGGAATTCTCTATGGCAGCATCCTTCTGATAAATTTGCCTCTCTGTTTCTTTAGTTTCTGCAGAGATGGCTGCTATTTGCTTTTCAAGCTCATGAAGTTCATTCTGCAATATATTTCAACATTATCATTATTAATTCATGGTACTCAGCATGAGAGGAAAATTGTTTTGATCCATAATGCATATAGGAAAATCACTTAACATAAATATATACATTAATCAGATACAGAAAAGAACTGATGCATAATAGAAGGAAATATGCAATAATGTAACAATTACTTTCTCAGAAAGTTCCTAGAGTTATATATTTATTGCTCTTTAATGGTCATCTAATTCTAAATGTTAAATTTCATCATTTTGTTTTAATATTTTATGTATAAAAATATTAAAACCATTTAATAATATATTTTAATAATATATTTATGGGTGTCAAGGAAGACAATATAATAAAAATGATAAAACCCTGACTCAAGAATTAAAAGACCTGCTGGGATCGTGGTCAGTGGTAGAGCACTTGCCTCTCATGTGTGAGGCACTGGGTTCAATTCTCAGCACTGCATATAAATAAATGAATAAAATAAAGGTCCATCAGCACTAAAAAATAAAATAAAATAAAAAACCTATACCTAGGTTCCAGCAACCCTTACTGCTGTTCACTATTTTGTGTGATCATGCATAACAAATTTAATTACCCATCCCACCTCGCTTTCTTCTTTTGTAAAATGAGTATTAAGATATCTACAATATCTACTTTACCTCTCTAGGGCATTGGGCATGGCTAACTGGTGCCTCCTTAAAAGGAGTTTTCCTAGCACCACTCTTCTTCGTTTTCCTTAGCTATCTCTGAGCATTCCTTCTTAATCTCAGTGATTTCTTCAAACACAGGTCTTCCTCAGAGTTCAGTAATTCATCATTCCCTCTTCTCCCTCTCTACATACATAACCCTTGGGTTACCTTGCCCATACTTATAATTTTGAGCTATGCATCTACTGATGATACAGAGAATAAAAGTGACTTTTGAATTCCATAGCCAGATGCCCTTGGCCGTGGCAAACTCATGTCCCAAAAAGACTAATTTTTCCTCCCTTCCTAGCCTATTTCCCCTTGTATCAGTTATCTATTGCCAGAACCACAAAACCTCAGTGACACAACAATAAATACGTGTTCATTACTGACACGACTGGGAAAAGAAGGGGTTGGCTAGGTGATTCATGTGACTGGGAGAAGTGGGGATTGGCTAGCTTGGCTAGGTGTTTCTAATCACATCTCAAACACCTGTGTGTGTGTGGGGTGTGTGTGTGTGTGTGTGTGTGTGTGTGTGTGTGTGTACCTGAGAATCAAATCCAGGGCCTTGCATTCTAAGAAAGTGCTCACTGGAGTCACATCCCTGCCCTTGGGCGGCTTATTTTCAAAATTGCTATTAGGCAGAAATTTTAAGTCCCCTTACTCAGGATAACATATTCATTTAGTTTCTTCTCTTGGCATTTTTTGAAAAGGAAAATATGAAATTAACCACAGAGTTTTGTATCCAGTTTCCCAAGTAAAACTAAGAAATGAGAAGGAATGGTATGGGTGAGTGCCCTCATCAGTTGCCATTGTTATTCCCTCTGTATGATAATGAAACTGAGGTTCTCAGATGTTGAATAACAAAGATAATTCATCATTTCACCAGTAAGTGTCAAATACTGGTTTTCAATTTTGAACCCCAGTCAGGCAGTTTGTAATTTTTTTGTTTCTCTCCTACATTAGTATACAGGTACCATGTACTATGTCTTTTAAATATACAGGTACATCTGAAATTTAAGTATTTATGTATTTACCAAAGAAAAAAATGTCTAGGGTTTGGCTGGTTGTAAGACAATTTAGGTTGGCTTTGAACTGAGCTGGCAGGGGTGTCCTACTTCTACTTTATGTGTCTACTGTCCTCCAGTGGGTCAGCCCAGGCATGTCCTTCTCATGATGATAGCAGATACAGAAAAGTCAAAGCTCAACTATTTAAGAGCTTTTAAAAAGCTTTTTCTGGAATCATATCTGCTAATGCCCCAGCCAGTCACATGATCAAACTCAAGAGTCAAGGAGTGGAAGTATGTCTACCCATGATGTGAGAACATTATAATGATATGGGAAAGGGTGTCGACATAGAAAGGGATAAAAAATTGGGAACAAAAATGCAAATTAACATAACTCTATATTCCCCAAAGTACTTAACAGTATGGCTTTTTTTTAAAAAAAAAACAAACTATACATCAAATTCTATAAATCCTCCCACCAAAATAATTGCTGGATATCTCCATTCCTTTTTTCTATCTAGATGGTCATTCTCTTTAAATAAAGTTTTAATGTTTGGAGGAAAGTATTGTATTAAAAAGACAAAGGTTTTCAATCCTTTTTTTGACAGAGACCAAAAAGATAAGTACATTGAAAAGTACAATATGCTGGTGAAACTCAATTTTTGTCTTCAGTGCTAATATTTCAAATGCCCACTTGACATTTCTGTTTGGATGTCTAATAGACACCTCAGTTAGATATATTCAGAAATATTTAAGTTACACACTGTGTTTGCCTTTCATTGCTGAGACCAAAATACCCAACAGGAACGATGGAGAGGAGGAAAAGTTTATATTGGCTCATAGTCTCAGAGGTCCAGTCCATTCCTCTGGGCCCAACTGAGGCAGCACAACATAGTTGAAGGGAGTAGTGGAAGACATGGAGGCAAGGAAGCAGACAGAGGAAAGTAGGAAGGAAGTCACAGGAAAGATGAACCCTTCCAGGGCACTTCCCCAGTGACCTACTTCCTTTCAGCCAAACCCCAGCTGCCTGCAGTTACCATCCAGTACATTCACACTAGGATGGACTGATTAGAAGGTTAAAGCTCTTACAATCCAATCATTGCACCTCAGAACATTCCTGCACTAACACAGGAGCTTTTAGAGGACATCTTATGTACAAACAACACCACACACCAAACATGTTCCTCCTTACTTCTTCTGATTCCAACAAACTACACCATTTTCCACCTGGATAATCCAAAGCCATAAAGTTATTCTTAATTTTTCCATTTCCCTTATCCCACATCCTACTTCCCACCAAAATGTGAGAATTGGTTCTCTAACATAAATCCCACATTTACTTCTGACCAATCTTTGTGGTGTGGCCTAATTTCTAATCATCTTCCTATTTTCATTCTTGTCCTTCTCTTAGGCTCCATTTATCAGGAAGAAGGATCTTTGAAAGACATTTATCATGTCATGCTACTTCCCTGCTCAAGATTCTCCAGTGGTGTCCCATTGCATTAATAATAAAATTCAAACTCACCAAAGTGGCTTATACGGCTTTATATGCTCTAGTACCTATTGACTTTGCTATCTTTCTCATCTACAATTTTCCCTTCTTCTAGCCTCCTTTCTGTTTATTAAATAGGCTTAATTCCTTCCCAAGAGCATTTGTAATTGTTTATTTTTCCATCTACCTTATATTCTCAACCCTGGGCTGGAGATACAGCTCAGTGGTAGAGCACTTGCCTGGCAATCATGAGACCCTGGGTTCAATTCCCAGCATGATATTAAAAAAAACTCTCTAACACTGCTGGGTCTGGTCACAATTCAGCTTTATTACTATTCCTCCAAATAGGCTTCTCTGATTCAAAATATAATTTAACCCCCTTTCCCCTCCCACATTTACTCTCTATACATTGCCCTCCTTTATATTTTTTGGAACCCATCAGTGTCTAAAATTATCCATTATTTTATTATTTTTTAAGAAAACTTCTTTAATTTTTGCCTCCCCTAACTGTAAAGTAACTCTATGGCTGCAGGAATCTTTTCTGTCCTTATCACCATGTTCCCAATGCTTACAATAGTACTAGCACAAAGTAAGTACTCAGTGTTTATTAAGTGAGTGATGCACATGGTCAGGAAAGAGACAGGTATTCTGTCAGTTACATTAGGATATCAACTCTATTTATTAATACAGGGAGAGGAGATGAACACTACTTTGGTTATCATCTCCTCTCTTTTCTGATCGAATGTAACCGGCCGTTAAATTTTATTACTAGCTTTAATATCTTTTTCCTTCAATACATTTCCAATTTTAAATTACTACCACTACTCCTTCCTCTTCTTCTTCCTCTTAATCAGCCTCTTGTTTTTCATCCTCCTCCTCCTCCTCTTTTATCTTTCTCTTCTCTCTTTTCTCAGTCTTGTATATGCTCCTTTGCTCTAGCTTTTTGAGGCAAAGTAGAATGAAAGAAACTACACATACTGAAGCTGCAATTTGATGAGTTTTAATATTATTATGTTCATAAAGTCATCACAACAATTAAGATAATAAACATATCCATTACCCCAAACATTTTCTTCCCTTTTCCTTCCTACCTATCTTCCTTTCTTCCTAGGAATTTTCCTTCCAAGGAATTTTCCTGGCATGAAGATATTCAAGTGTTCTACTATCTAATTTTTTAAAAACTTGGGGTTTTTTGTTTGTTTTTTGTTTTGTTTTGGAATGAGGTAACTCTCAAGACTTCTAGAGAGCTTCAGAATGGGGACCGGCTATCAGAAAGGCTGAGACTTGATTAAAGTCCTTATCTACACTGCCCCCACCTCTTGGGAGAGGAGAGAGGCTAGAAGTTGAGCTAATAATCAGTCAACTTACATGATGCAACCTCCATAAAAAATTTTTAATAATGAATTTTGGAGACCTTCCAGGTTGGTGAACACATCCAGGTTCTGGGAAGGTGATGTGCTCCATATGGCAGCTCTATGCAAGTCCCTTCCCAGCACCTTGTACTGTGCATCTTCTCTGTTTGGCTGTTCCTGAATTGTATCTTTTATAATAAACTAGTAATAGTAAGTAAAGTGCTTTCCTGAGTTCTGTGATTCACTCTAGCAAATTATTAAGCCTTGAGTATGGATATGGGGTAGACATGAGAAACCCTCATTGTGGTCTGGATCTGGTATTTTCCCTGAAGTCTCATTTCTTGAAGGCTTGGTCCTCAGTACAGCAAGGTTCAAAGGTGGACTTTTGGAAAATGATTGATCATGAGGGCTCTGATGTCATTGGGGGCATAATCCACAGACAGCTGCATGGACTACTGGGAGGTGGCAGGAACTAAAGGAAGATGAGGCATTTGGAAAGATATAGATCACTGGGGCACGCTCTGGGGACTATCCATCCTAGGCGCCTACTTTTCTCTGTGCTTTCTGACTGCCATGGGATAAGTACCTTTCCTCTGCCACACTTTGTTCCATGACATTCCTGCCTTGGAGCCAGCTGACCATGGACTGAATCCTCTAAAACCATGAGCCAAAACAAAGCTTTCCTATTCTAAGTATTTTTCTCAAGTATTTATGATAGTGATAAAAAAAAACTGACTAAAATACCCAATTTATAGTCAGTTGGTCAGAAGTATGAGTATATGAGTGGTCTGGGAATTATCATTGACATTGGAAATGGGGAAGCCTTGTGGGGATGATTCCTTTAACGTGTGAGATCTGATGCTAACCTCAAATAATATCAGAATTTAATTGAACTATTCAATATGAAGTTGGCATTGCGAGAATCAGAAAATTGTTTGTTGGTGTTGGAAAATATCCAAAGTAGTATAAGACTTCCAACATTGTTCTTCAAAATTATTTTAGCTGTTCTAGGTCCTCTTTTGCATTTCCATACAACTTGTAGAAATCAGTCTGTCAATTACTCAAAAAGTGTTGAGAGCCACAGGCGAAGGGGCCCCAGCAAACTTCCAGCTGCCAGCTGATGATTGGCTCACAGCAGCCCCAGCAAACTTCCAGCTGCCAGCTGATTGGCTCCTCTGCGGTGATGCTCATTGGGCTGTTTCCCCGCCCGTTCAGACCACGGAGCTGCTCATTGGGGGACTCTTTTGGCTCTGCCCACGCGACCCAGCCAATCGGCCTCAAGAGCTAGAGGAGTGGGGCGGGGGGTTGAGAGGCTTGTGGGAAGCCAGTGATGGCAGTTGGGCTCTGAGGGAATTCCTGAAGAGCTCATGTGGTGCAGAGTGTGTTCTAAAAATAAAGTTTGTTTCTGCTTGATAAGTGGCTTGTGAATTGTGTCCAGCCAGACTGCAGCAAAAAGGAAGCAAACAACAACAACAACAAAACCTTCTGGGATTTTTACTAGTACTGCTTTTAATCTATAAGTAAACCTGGGAGAACTGACATCATAATGCTGTTGTTTCTGATTTTCAACATACTGTCTCAATTTATTTAATTGTTGTTTAATTTTTCTCATCATCATTTTGCATTTTCAACATATAGATTTGATAAACCTTATATCAAAATGATGCCTAAGTATTGCATAGTTTTGTACTATTGTAAGTGGTATTGCTTCAAAATTTTTAATTTCTGAAAATTACAGAATTATAGAATTTCTGAAAATTATAGAATTCTATATATTTCTGCCAATATATAAAAATACAGTGGTTTATTTTGTATATCAATGTTCGTTTTTGTATATCAATCTTTTATCCTACAACTTACTTTTTAGTACTAAGAGCTTTCTTGTAGATTATTTGGGATTTTCTAAAAATAATCATGCTACCTGTGAATAGAAAGTTTCATTCTTCCTTTCTCATCTGGATACCTTTTGTTTCTTTTTCTTACATGTTTGTACTGGCTCCAACTCCCAGTAACTTCCTGAATAGAAAAAAGGGCAGATATCCTTGCATTCCTACTCATGTGAAGAAAAAAATATTCTGTTCTTTCTGTGGGGTGGCAAAGGGATGGGGTGAGGCGGGTGCGGTGGCTGGGGTACCAGGGTGACAGGTAGGCATTAGCAGAGGTGGTGGTGAAGCTCAGGGCAGGCCAGCGAGGCAAAGAAAAAGAAGTGGTGGTGTAGGATGGCGGCAATGACTTACGAGCGGCTGAAGCTGCATATTATACCTGAAAAATTTTATGTGGAAGCTTATGATGATGAAGCAGATGACGTACTTAACATTGACCATATGTACACATAGGTCACCCTTATAGCCAAGAAAGATGTTCCTTCTTCAGCTGTCACATGACCAATATTTCGTATACTGGGCACAATCCATCTGGTGGCAGGTAATTATCTTATCGTCATTATCAAAAATACAAAAATAGGTGAATTTTTTAATCATGTGATCTGGAAAGCAACAGATTTTGATGTCCTTTCTTATAAGAAGATAATGTTGCACTTAACTGATATTCAGTTACAAGATAATAAAACTTTCGTTTTGATGCTAAACCATGTCTTGAGTGTGGATGGGTTTTACTTTTCAACAACATATGATTTGACCCATACTTTGCAGCAGTTGTCCAACACTAGTCCAGAATTGCAAGAAATGAGTCTCTTGGAACGGGCAGATTAGCGATTTGTATGGAATGGTCATCTTCTAAGAGAACTGTCTGCTCAGCCTGAGGTTCATCGTTTTGCTCTTCCAGTGTCACATGGTTTTATTACTATGCACTCATGTTCTATCATTGGAAAATACTTCAATTGGATTCTCATGTCCAGGAGGAGTTGTTTCAGAGCTGGCGTAGATTATTATGTAAGAGGAATTGATTCTGAAGGCCATGCAGCTAACTTTGTAGAAACAAAACAAATTGTGTACTATAATGGGAGCAAGGCTTCATTTGTACAGACTCGAGGATCAATCCCTGTCTTCTGGTCCAAAAGACCAAACCTCAAGTACAATCCATGGCCACAGATCAACAAAGAAACAAATTATATGGATGATTTCCAAAGCATTTTGATTCACAAGTAATTATTTATGGAAAACAAGTCAAAATCAATCTGGTAAACCAGAAGGGCTCAGAGAAACTACTTGAACAAACATATGCAACAATGGTGTCTTCCTTGGGAAGTGGAATGATCAGATACATTGCCTTTGACTTCCATAAGGTATGTAAAAATATGAGATGGGATCAACTAAGTATTTTATTGGATCAGGTATCAGAAATTCAAGATGAATTAAGTTATTTTCTAGTGGACTCTGCTGGCAAAGTGGTGACAAACCAGGACGGTGTGTTCCCCAGCAACTGTATGGATTATCTAGGATAGAACCAATGTGATCTTGAGTTTGTTAGCTCATCGGTCTCTTCAGGCCCAGCTTCAGAGACCAGGTGTTTTGCACATGGGACAAAAGCTTGAAGAACAAGATGAATTTGAGAAGATCTATAAAAATGTCTGGGCTGACAAAGCAAATGCTTGTGCCAAACAATATGCTGGAACTGGTACCTTGAAGTCTGACTTTACCAGAACTGAGAAGAGAACTCAGTTAGTACTCATAAGGGATGGTTGGAACTCACTCAAATGACATTACAAGATCAACTTTTCTGATGAATTTAGACAGGATTCCATAGACTTATTTCTTGGGAACTATTTAGTGGATGAATTAGAATCTCAAAGTCCTTTAAGTGTTCCAAGGGACTGAAAATTCCAGGCTTTGCCTATTATTATGGTTGTTGTCTTTTCAATGTGCATTATCTGTTTGCTTATGGCTGGTGACACTTGGACAGAAACACTGGCTTATGTACTTTTCTGGGGAGTTGCAAGCATTGGAACATTTTTTATTATTCTTTACAATGGCAAAGATTTTTATTGATACTCCTAGATTGGTCCAGAAAGAAAAGATAGACTGAATCTGTGTTTGTGGAAAGTGGCTTGGCTTGGAAGATTCCATGATGCAGAACTGGAGTCTTTACTACAGTTAGTCACTGTCTTTTTAAAGCCTTTATCCAAAAGCACCTCTTGTGCTCTGTGTGGAGTAATGACTTAAAATTGATCTGATGTTACTGCCTTGATGATCTCTTTACTGTTGGGATGGTTATATTTATAATTTGAAGCTATATAATAATTGAAAAATAACCCGAATTCAGCTCACAGAAAAGGAATATACTCATTGTTAATTTAATCAGCTGTTGCAGATGAGTAATATATTTTTTTAAATTAGCTTCTTTCATTATTTAAAACAGTACAATTATTTTTCTAGCTGTTTCGTTATTGTCATTGTAGATGCAGTCACTGTTAGCAAGCATATTTTTCCACACCTTTGGACTTTTCTTCAAAGTTTAATAATGCGCTAACTCTACTATATCTATAAAATGTAAGTCTCTTACTTACATCAGATGGCTTGATAAAATAGTCTGTGACTTCACGGGAAGGAGGAGGAGGATGGGGGTCTGGATTCTTCAGTTTCTAGTGGGCTGCCTCCACCTCAGTCAGCTTGAGCTGCTGCAGTGCACCAGCAGTTTACGTGTGATGAAGGGTCAAGACAGATTTCTGTCTTTTTTACCAAGTGTGCATGGAATCAAAGAATGGAAAGTCTCTCTCTTATGCTAAAGGTGTAAAGCCTCTACTTTTTAAGGATTGTCCCATTGTGGGAAATACCCTTGACTGGCCAGCTGCTTCCTCTTGTACATTTTGGTTTCTTTGGGGGTTATTCATTGAGACCCAGAGGCCTCTCTAGATCTGATATTGCACTTAGGGCAACAGCTGCTTTTCCACGCATGTTACTATTGCTTTTCTCTCTGTCACGTTTTTTTGTTGGCTATCAATAACTGTGTCTAAAATTTAGTGCTTCCAGGTAGTTATAGTTCTCCAAATCAAGGACCAACTTCAACTTCAATTCATGTGCAAAAACAAACCTGAAAAATATGCTTCAGAAGCTGTGCATAGTTGAAATTGTAAGTCATATTGTATATTCAAATTGTAATTATGAGGTTTCAACAATAGTATAGTATGTAAGGTAGTGTAGTTACTACTATTTTGAAACAATTCAATTAAACACTGCTACTATATTTCAGTGTTTTGCTTGAAAATATGTACAGGTTTTTTTCCCAATAGTAGTACCTTATGTTGTCCTTAAATGTTTCTTAAAGCGCCTTCATTTTAACATTATCTTTTCCAATATAATCTTTTACAAACATTAATAAGAATTGTTGCTTTTAGAAGCTCTGAAAGAAATAATAGTTTGGAAAACCCTGTGTAGCTTAAAATCAGTCATTAAAACTCACAGTAGGGTAAGTAGATAGAACCACCTATTCTTAACATGTAAATAAGCATAATTTGTTCCAAAGATGGAATATTGACACATAGCTCATGTCTACTGTAATATATTATCCAAATGCTACTGGGCATTTCATGGTAATGATGTGAAAACTACTGCATCAAAGACCAAGTCTGAACTGCTAATGTGGCTTATTGGTATGTTAGGACTTATTGGTATGTTAGGTCATAAGCTATCAATATTTCAGAACCCTGTAATGATTTTATTTCTTAATTTGTGTACTGTACATCCATAAGTAAAAATAAAATGTCATATACTTTTCTAAAAAAAAAAAAAAAAAGAAAGAAAAAAAAAACATTCAGTCTTCCAACCTTAGGTATATGGTTGACTTTAGGATTTTTTTTTTTTAAGATGGACAAAGTTCCCTTCTGATACTAATTTTCTGAGACATTTTTGTCATGAATGGATGTTGAATTATAACAAGCACTTTATATATATTTTTAAAAAGAATTCTCTCTATATAAAAGCAATTTTTAATTTGCTTCTTGTTTAAAAACCAAAGGTTTCTCATCACTTTTAGAATAAAGTCCAAATTTTTTATCATGGTATATATCTTTCACCTCTTCTCAAAACATACTCTATACTATACCATTATAAAACTACTTAGGGTTCTATGAATATACAATGCTGTTTCAGGCTTCTGTGAATTTCTCAGATTCTGTTAATCTGGAATATCATCCTCCTTATCCCAGTTCCCTTAATCTTATAACTGGCCAAGATACCCAATCAATCAGTGAATTCCAACTGTCTTTTAAAACCCAACATTGAAACATCACTTCTTTTGCAATCATTCATTCTTCAGTGTTAAATGTGTTGGGCTCCTACCTCTATTGTTGATGCTACCACCATGAGTGCAATTATTTCTTTACTTGGACTCCTTCCCAAATAAATCATGAGCAATGCAAGGGTAAGGACAATGTTGAGAAAAATGCTTAGCAAAATTCTCAATAGAAAGTAGGCCCTAGTTTAGCTGTTGTGAATTGCGCTACTATAAACATTGAGGTGGCTGTGTCCCTGTAATATGCTGTTTTTAACTCCTTTGGGTATAGACCAAGGAGAGGGATAGCTGGATCAAATAGTGGTTCCATTCCCACTTTTCCAAGAAATGTCCATACTGCTTTCCATATTGGCTACACCAATTTGCAGCCCCACCAGCAGTATATGAGTATACCTTTTTCCATACATCCTCGCCAACACTTATTGTTGTTTGTCTCATAATAGCTGCCATTCTAACTGGAGTGAGATGATATCTTAGAGTAGTTTGGATTTGAATTTCTCTAATTGCTAGCAATGATAAACATTTTTTCATATATTTGTTGACTGTATAGTGTAATTAAAATTGATTCCCAATATGAAGTTCTTTTAAAAATTTTTGTCACTATTAAATTTTGAAGACATTTAAAAGATTATATGAAATAAGTTACCTGTAAATGAAACAGAACTTTTTTGTTTCTTTCTATTTCTGATGTTTGTGATTGTTGTTGTTTTGCAACTTGTTTTACAACTTCAGTTAATGATGATGTATCTTCTTTACCCACAGCTAGACAAAAGAAAAAAGTTCATGATAAAAACTAAATGCAGACATTTTAAGACACTTATGTTTCTATACTGGAACATGAAAAATTAGGTGTTTTTTTCTGATTTAAAAGAAAAGTACCATTGAAGGTCTCCTACTTTTTCCATATGCTTTCCCTTCTCTCTCGCTTTCTCTCCCCCCTCTCGTCTTTGTTTAACGTTAGTCTTTTCCTCATGCTCATCCTTCCTGTTCTGTTCTTAGTTGCTCTCTTTATATCAAAGAAGACATTTGGCATTTTTTTTTTTAAGGATTAGCTAGCTTCGCTTAGCATAATCTGCTCTAATGCCATCCATTTCCCTGCAAATTCTATGATTGAGTCAAACATATGAAAGATGATATATCATGAGCTCTGTAATGTTTTGAACAATCAATAAAAAAAAAGAAAATAAATAAATAAATAAAAGAAAAGTACATTTTGGATTGGTAATCCTCCCTGATTCTAGACAAAATGAAAATCAAAGGCAATAATAGTAGGCAATTCAGGCAACTCAAAGCTGTCTTCTGCAATGCCATAACTGTTCTTTTCTGGAAGAGTATAAATATTTTGATTGACTAATTTTTTTTTAATCTGGACCACTTGCACATATACTATAGCATCACCACAACAACTCAATAGCAATTATAGTTGATGGATTTTCAACATAGGCCTGTATTTTCAGGTTGTTATGGCTTTTCTAAACACTGAGTACATTTCTTCCTGGTGAAATATAACTGCCTCCTTCTACTTTAATTTATTATTCCTTCTAACATAATTATCTTTTGGTACTACTTTTTGTTGATGTTCTTTTAATTTTTTATTTCTTAAGATTGATTCATTACCATCTTTAGGTACTTCTTCACTCTTCCTTTCCTTGTTGCCTGACATTATCATTGTCTGTAATCTCCTCTTTTCCACAGTCTGGCTCACCTTCTTTACTCCTACAAAAACATCTATATTGTTATAAATTGTCAAACATGTCACAGGAATGCAATGACATTTCACCACTGGTACCAGTAATTAAAAGACAATGAGTAAGGGAGAGATTTTGGAAGAAAAGTTGAACCGTATTTGAATCTTGGTTCTCCTGCTTTTTAGCTGTTATGACCTTGAGTAAGTTTCTTCTTTGATTCACTGTGTCCTCATCTCTACACCCTCATAGGGCTGTTGTAATAATTATAACAACCACACACACAATTGGTGAGAATCAGTTCTAAGAATGCTTTAGCAATCTCTACCACAAATATAGGATGTAGGGAAATAGCACTCTTGCCCAGTGTTATTTTGGTCAGAGTAAGACCCAAGTAGGTTGAAAATCGTGTGCCAATGTACTTGATTTAGGAGTAACTGATAAGATGAAGGAGTACATATTTTTCTCCATTGAAAGATGAAGATAAAGTTGTTCCAACATAACAATGCTGAATTGGCAGAAGTAAGGGCATTATCGGCTTTAGGAAAAAAGGTCTCCAAATCTGCCTGTCCATTCCTATGCAGAGAAAATGGTTCAAGATTTTATGATATATAAATGAAATCCAATGTCAATAAGTACTTTTGAAATTGGAAGTTGCCATCTCCCATTAACCATAAGGATTTTTCTATTCAGATGACTGATCCTTTTTTAAAAATTCTTAATTGATTTATATAGAACCTGTGCATCTTCCCAAATTGTACTCAAGTGATTACAAGCTTTGTAAGAAAAAAAGAAAGAAAGAAAGAAAAAATGTTATAAAGTGAGGCACATGCTAGGAAATGTTTAAAAACACTTAAATATGTTTCCTAAATATCATAAACAAAGTACTCATGTATTAGTCACACGTTTTAAAGGATTAAAATATGATAAACAAAAAGAGAAAAACAATGTTAAATTGCTTCTATCTGAGGAGACTTAAGCCTATCCAGAATATCCTACCATGCAAAAGAAAGCCTGAGAGCTTAACTAGCAGATTGTTATAATCACCCCTGAGAATTTATGATTCTTTCCTGTCTCTTCAGGTCACTTCCTTCAAATCTCACCTCAAATGTACCATTTTCCTGAAGTTTTCCCTGATGCCGAGTCCATTTACTCTGTTCATGTCATTATTCTCAGTCCTTTCTTCCTAGCACACAGAACTGTCCCAGATCAGTGCTAACCAATCTAAATCTGATTTTTCTCTCAAGCTCTTTAGTTTGCCTTTCATGCTCACAGACAACATCCTTATTCTGCCCACCTAACGTAAAACTGCATGCCTTTATACTTTCAGAAAGTTCTCTCCATAAATATTTATATTGTGCTTGCTTTATGCAGGACATTGTTATGAGTGATTTAGATAAAACAACAACAATGACAATAAAATCTATATTGTTTAGTATTTATGTGGTGCCTGGGAGTATGCTAAGAAGTTTACAGATACTAACTCATTTGACTCTATGAGTTAGATATTATTATAATTTTCATTTTATAGAAAAATACAGTGAAGCACGAATAGATCAAGAAAGTTAACCAAAGCCAGCTAGCTATTGAGATGTGATTTAAATTCAGGTATTTGGGCTCCAAAGTTTATGCTCTTAAACTAAACTACCAAGATTATATTTTAAGGGAAGAAGTATATCTTTATCCCTCCAGAATCAAATTAAACTACACTTTTGTAGTCATTTTGTTGCTTTAATGGCCGTTCCCCCCCACCACCCCAGTACTGGAGATTGAACTTGCAGCCTCTGTGCCTACTAAGAACATAACTCCACCACTGAGCTATATCCCCAGCCCCCAACTTCCTTCTTTCTATTCCCTTTCCTACTATGACCTTTTATTCTTTGGGGAAATATTCAAGTAAAAAACATTGATGGAGCAGCTCCTGGAGACTTCCCCTGGCCTCAGTATCATAATCTGCATGACTGAAGAGGGAACCCTGTGAGTTCTGCAGGCTCCTCCTAAGTTCTTGCTATGTTGCCTTCCTGGTGAGTCCCTTCTCTTTACTCCAAATCAGTGTCATTTCCATAATCAAAGACACTGTGATCACTGTTCCCATTATACTCTATTTCCCAAGGGCTCATTCTTGGTCATGAAGACCCATCCATATTCACTTGGTAAGTCCCTGAATTTGATGTTGTGTTACCTACTCCTCGAACATTTTATAATCTTTCCATTGTGGTCTCTGAAAAATCCTATCTTTCACAATGTCAGTGAACTTTCCCTTCATCTTTTGCCTCTAACTGAAATCCAAAAATATCGCTTCTTCATCCTCAAATCACTACTAAATCTGGAGGTAAGGCGTTGTTCCTGTTCCCTGTCAGCACTACCAAACTAGTATCTTTCTCTTCTATTTAAAACCTCTGGTTCTTTCAGGTTCATGCCATCAGACTAAGCTTTACCTGTCCTTGTTGTTATTAATTGATCTTTAGTTCTCTCCTCCTCACTCCTAGATTATAACTTCTGTTTCTGCATCATTTTCCCCTTTACATTTCTCTGGAGTTTCCATATCCACACAGATGGTTAATCTAATACCCTGGCCTCTGAGTTTCTTGATGTCTTCTTTCATCCACTCTCCCCAGGCACCCACAGGAATAATAGTACCTCATATGCTATTTCAGTTTCAAACTATATTTTAATTTTCTGGCTCGTTCTATTCAGTATTTTGATTATAAGGGTTGTTCAATCACACCAAGACTTCCAATCCATTAACACTTACCTTTACGTGATTCTTCAGCCCTTCATATATTCTTACTTCTTTATCTGGCTTAGATTCCTTTGCATTCATTCCACTTCCCCTAGAGCTCTTTCCTTGACCTTCTTCTTGGAAAAATCAAACCTGTTGCTTCACTTATGCCCAAGTAGCTGAATATGTTTTTTTAAAAACAAACAAACTTCCCACATATATTTTCCCTTTTCAGCTGATAACCTACCCTCTTATTTAATTGAGATAGTAGAAAATATCAGAGGTTACTAAATTATTCATCTACTAGTCTTTCTGAACCTGTACCCATATAATAATTTATCCTTTCTTACAATGAATAAAGCATCCTTGCTCATAACTAAGGTCAAGAATCTGCTCTTGGACTTTCTCATTTTGTCAAAGACATTATTTCAATGTTCTCTCAACATAATTCACTCTTTATTTAGCTGTATGTGTCATCCTAAATAACTGATAAATCACCACCTACCAACATGACCACCCTTGCTTTGATTCTGTAACCCATCAGCTACTTAACCATTTCTTGTTCCCATTTATAGGCAACAATTCATGCTGTTCAATTCCTTTCCCTTCATTCTTCTTCAACCAATGAGAACAAACAGTTGCCACTCTGCTCTTAAAGCTCTTATCTGACCTCCATGTTGTCACATTCAATGGATAAGTTCTGTCTCCCTTTTACTTGACCTGATGGCATCTTTTGACACATTTGAACTGACCACCTTCTCTGAAAAACCACACTTGGTTTCTTTTGCCAATTCCTTCTCATCTTTCTCACTTGTTGGAATGTTCCAGGGCTCAGCTCTCATCTACTTTTCTCATACACGTATTACTGGTTATGCCATCCACCATCTAGTTCTACAGTTTGAAAATCCATTTATAGACTAACAACTCCCAAATTTATATCTATAGACTGAATGTCTTTCTTCAAGTACAGAGTCTTGAAATGGCCTACTTCATATCTCCACTCAGAATTTAAAAGGCATTTCAAATTAATATGTACCAAATTGAATTCTGGTTCCTTTTCCCACTCAATTACCACCACTAAAACTGCTCTTTCATAGTTTTTATTCATCTCAGTAAGTTACAAGTTCATTTTTCTTGTTGTTCAAGCCAAACCTCCAGATTAATTTGCAGAGAGGTCTCTAGAAAGGTAGATTCCCCAGGGCAATCCCAGCAAGTCATAAAGGAGAGCTCATTGTTGTCACTTCATAGACCCTTTGGGAAACATTTGAAGACACCTCATAGGTAGGATGCCCAAGGATGTTGCCCCCCAAAATTGTCTTATACTAGAGACAATCTAGTATCTTGATTCTTTTATTATCATGCATGTTAAATGCAATTTTTTTCATTAATTGATTGTATTTTTAAATTCTATTGGAATATAATCTTTCCTCACCCACCCCCAAATAACTGTCTTAGCAGAGCTTTCCTGATAACACTCTTAAAAACATGACCTTATTCTTTCATCTTCTGTTTCCTTGCTTTGCTTAATAGCATTTATTATTACTGACATCTATTACCACTGACATCTTTTATATCTTTTCTGTATCCTTCAACTTATGTAAACTCCATGAGAGAAGAGCACTGCCTGGCCCAGAATAGGTGTCTAACTGTGGTCTATCTGTACTCCAACTTACTCTGTTCTGACAGAATATGGCTTTTACACACTTTCTTATAATGTCAACATCAAAACCAATCTTAAAACTCTACTTTGGGTGGCATTTAAAGAAACTTTTCTTAATCTTTCTGGGAATATGTGATCTCCTTTAATATGATTGTTTCTCTGCCTCATATGATGATAGATAACATTATAGGTTCTAGAGTAAGATAAAGCTAGTTTTGATTCCAGGTTGTGCCACTTCATAGCTTATTAGGTAAATTATTTCTAACCTGAGCCTCAGATTCCTTATTTATACATGGGAACAATAGTACCTGCATCATTAGTGTTACTACAAGGACAATGCATAAAATTAAATAATGCATATAAAGCCCTCAGCAAATTCCTACCACATGGTGAGTATTCAACACATTTATTCTTATTAATTACATTATTTTACACTATCTTTTCCCTTCGACTATAAGCTGCAAAAGGGCAAATACAATGTGTTATTCATTTTTGTATTCCCTAGAATATTTGATGAAGTAACTTAAAGAATGAAGCCAATTAGATTTATACAATGAAAATAATCAAATTACTGCTACTTCTTGACTATCTTTTTCTAAATCAACGTAAGCTGAAGAACTCGTGCATGACATTTATTTAAACCAACTAATCATGAAAGGATATCTGCTGTAAAATTGGGTGTGTGAGCTTTTTCTGTATCTCTACAATAGAATGGAAACAAATAAAAACAATCTACTGCCATCTACTGATAACTCATTGGAGTTGTATAAATTAATGGGAATTGAACTTCAGACCCAAAACTGAATGAGGTTTTTTTTAAAGACTTTTTTTTCACAATATCATTATTTTATTTATTTTTATATGGTGCTGTAGATCGAACCCAGTGCTGCCATGTGCTAGGCAAGCGCTCTACCACTGAGCTACAATCCCAACCTAGAACTTTCAACTTGGGAATCAACTTCACAAAAAAGGTGAAAGATCTATATACTGAAAATTACAGAACCCTAAAGAAGAACTCAAAGAAAACCTTAGAAGATGGAAAGATCTACCTTGCTCTTGGATAGGCAGAATTAATATTATCAAAATGACCATACTACCAAAAGCACTATACAGATTTAATGCAATTCCTATCAAAATTCCAATGACATTTCCCATAGAAATAGAAAAAGCAGTAATGAAATTCTTCTGAAAAAATAAGAGACCCAGAATAGCTAGAACAATCCTTATCAGGAACAGTGAAGCAGGTGGTATCACATCAAACCTTAAAATGTACTACATAGCTATAGTATCAAAAACAGCATGATATTGGCACCAAAAGAGAGTCGTAGACCAATGGTACAAAATAGAGGACACAGAGACTAACCCACAAAACTACAATTAGCTTATATTAGACAAAGGTGCCAAGAACATGCATCAAAGAAAAGATAGCCTCTTCAACAAATAGTGCTGGGAAACTGGAAATCCATATGCAGTAAAATGATATTAAACCCCTATCTCTCACCATGAACAAATCTCAAATCAAAATGAATCAAGTACCTAGAAAAAAACCAGAGCCCCTGCATCTAATAGGAGAAAAAGTAGGCCCTAATCTCCATCATGCGGAATTAGGCCCCAACTTCCTGAATAAAACTCCTGTGGCACAAGAATTAAAATCAAGTCTCAATAAGTGGGATGGATTGAAACTCAAAAGTTTCTTCTCAGAAAAAGAAACAACAATCTGTGAGGTGAATAGAGAGCCTAGATCTTGAGAGCAAATCTTTATGCCACACACATCAGATAGAGCACTAATCTCTAGGGTATATAAAGAACTCAAAAAGCTAAGCAACAAAAAAACCAAATCACCCAATCAATAAATGGGCCAAGGACCTGAATTGACACTTCTCAGAAGATGATATACAATCAATCAACAAATATATGAAAAAATGTTCATCATTGCTAGCAATTAGAAAAATACAAATCAAAACCACTCTAAGATTTCACCTCACTGTCGTCAGAATGGCAGCTATTATGAATACAACAATTAGTGTTGTCAAGGATGTGGGGAAAAAGGTCTACTCATTCATTGCTGGTGGTGCTGCAAATTGGTGCAGCCAATACGGAAAGCAGTATGGAAATTTCTTGAAAAATTGGGAATGGATCCACCATTTGACCCAGCAATCCCTCTCCTGAGTCTATACCCAAAGGACTTAAAACATCAAACTACAGGGACACAGTCTCATCAATGTTTATAGCAGCACAATTTACAACAGCTAAACTGTGGAACCAACCTAGATGCCTTAATAGATGAATGGATTAAAAAGTTGGTGCATATCTACACAATGGAATATTACTCAGTAATAAAAGAGAATAAAATTATGGCATTTGCAGGTAAACAAATGGAGTTGGAGAAGATAATGCTAAGTAAAGTTAGCCAATTCCCAAAAAACAAATGCCATATGTTTTCTCTGATATTAGGTGGCTGATTCATAGTAGGGTAGGGACAGGGAGCATGGGAGGAATAGATGAACTTTAGACAGGGCAGAGTGCTGGGAGGAGAAGGGAGAGGTATGGGGTTAAAACTGATGGTGGAATGTGATGGACATTATTATCCAAAGCTCATGTATGAAGACATGAATCGATGTGAATATACTTTGTATACACCCAGAGACATGAAAAATTGGGTTCTATATTTGTAATAAGAATTGTAATGCATTCTGCTGTCATATATAAATAAAAATAATAAAAAGTTAAAAAAGAATTTTTTTCACAATATTTATTTTATATAGTTTTATGTGGTGCTATGGATCAAACCCAGCAACTCACATTTGCTAGGCAAGTGCTCTACCACTGAGCTACAGCCCTAACCCAGAACTTTCAACCACGTTTTTAGAAGTTAGAACATATCCAGCCTTCGTTCAAAAGGAATTAATAAATCAAATCATGAAATTTTTATTATACCTATTATATCCCAGTGCCTTAGAATCTACTGAAACTAGTGATTTTTTCCATTTTCTAACCAGGCACTGAAATTAAAATTTCAGGATATTGAAAACAGAAAGAATTAGAAAAGTTTGTTTTGTTCCTTAACTTTCTAAGATAACGCAGGCAGTACTCAAGTTATCCACATTGCTTCAAGCTTTCTACCAAAGGTGGAGTTTCTCTGAATATATAGACATGTTTTGTTAGTGCCTTCCAAAACATCTCATTTGGGAGTGTAGAACAAAGGGTTGGTCTGAAACTCCAATTCAAGCTTTAAGGAATGCCCAGGCAACCATTGCAAAATGTCCCTGCCTTTGTGATAGAAATAATAGGTCTTTGCCGAAATCTAGTCATAACCTACCTGCCTACTTATGAAACTAAGGGACAAGGTTTTTGTTTCTTTCTGTCTTATTTCTCTAAACAAGCAGGCATCATTTCTAAACCAAGAAGAGTTTTTGGTGGGTTGAATGGTTGCTCCCAAGATACATCCGTCCATGTCTTAATGCTCAAAACCCATAAATGTGACCCTAAGTGGGGGAAAAAAGAAGAAGGAATCTTTGCAGATGTGGTTTTGTTAAGGGATTTTGTTAGGGCCCTAAATTCAATGGAAGGTGTAAGAATGAATATGTAAACATACAATGGTCAGACCATTAAAAAAAGAATCAGAACTCTCAGAAACAATCTGCAGCAACCTACCCAGGAAACTGACTCACTATCTACAGTAAGCAGTCCAGGAAGCCAATTTGTTATTATAAATCAGACATGCAGGAAGTCAGAACACTATCTCTAGTAACAACCTAGGAAACTAAATATAACAAGTACTCCCCAAATAGTCATTACCTGATTAATGATGATATTTTCCCTAATTCTTATCTCTGCTTCCAACTTGGGACCAACCAGAGAACACCAAATATACACCCCTGATCAATCACATTGGATGCCTCACTTCTAATTAGCCTGCCTGTAGCTTCCCTAAGTCTATACCTCCAATCAAGTCATACTCACTCTACTTCCTGCCTCTGACTCAGCTAAAATGCAGATGGTAGCCAAATTCCTTGCAATCTCTGAACAAATAGCCTTGCTTATTCTCATTTGGTTGATCTTCCATCTATTTTCAAGCTGTCCTTATAAGAGAAAGGTAGAAAGCGACTTGAGACTCAGACACATAGAAAGACCAAGTGAAGATGGAGGCACAGACCCCCATGTAGTCACCAGGCTGGAAATGTCTGGAGCCACCAAAAACTGGAAGAGGCAAGGAAAGCTTCAAAGAGTACAAAGTCTGTCAACACCTCTGTTTTTTAACCTGACATCCACAACTGTGAGGGAACAAATTTTTGTCATTTTAAACCATCTAGTTTGTGGTAATTGGTATGGCAGCCCCAGGAAACTAGTTCAAGCTTTTAAGAAAGAAAATTTTATCTGTTATATTACCTTTTCATTAAAGATCCATAAACTGTAGTGCAAATACCTTAAAAACAATGTTAACAAGTTTTTAAAATTCCACTTGTTTTCATAAAATTTACATGTTAGGGTAAGATGTCTGGGGATTTCCCCAGCAGTTCCCCTGAAAAGAAAGGCACAATCTCTGTCTTCAGAATAAATGTTCTAAATCGCTATGAGGAAGAACACGTATAGTCAAATAATTAAAATGGAGAGGCAGAGTAGTTGTTCTCCTAGCCTATCTACATTTGACCTCTAAGCAATTAACCCTATTTCTTTTGTAAATCATAAGTGGCTAATTCCCATATCATGCTAAATGCTCATGGCTAGCAAAGTACTCTCCAATGAGGCTGCCTGTTTCTGCACTACCAGATGTGGGGTCCTATGAGTTACTTGTGTTTGTTCCCAATCTGTTTAGGCCACTTGTATTTGATATTGTGCTTTTATAACATATTGTATACATAAATGTAATAGCATGGAAATAAAGTTCCTCATTTCTTTAAAAACTATGCTTAATATTTTGGAAAGATCCAATAAAGCTGTGTGAGATAACTATTAAAGATTATAAAGATTAAAACTGCACTCAGATTAATTCACAAGTGCCTTTATTCTCCTCTTAAAGGAACAAAATCTCGGGAAATCTTACTACTGGGTTAGCTGTATGATTTATGCAAGAGATAAAATATAGAAATCCAATCAGTAGACCATGTGCAAAGAAAAGGCCCTATCTTTCTGAATAGATTGGCAAATGAGCAGACAGCTGTTTTAGGTAAAAAATAAAAGTTTATAATTTTATACTTTCATGATTTTCTGGCTTAACTGCTCTTTTCTACTTTAAAAAAGCTTTGCTTAGATATAATTTACATAACAAAGTTCATCCTTATACAATATACAACTCAATGTTTAACCAACTTTTTCAATTTATTGTTTGGATAGAGGTCTGGACTATATCAAAAGAGGGTTTCTGGTATGTGAACAAAATGCTAAAGAAACAATTCTGCATCTTGGATGGGAATTCAAGGAAGGCTATGTTTGAGCTTGAAGACTGAATAAGGAGCAATTAGTTAAACAGGCATACAAAAAGAAGGATGTCCTAAGTAGAACAAACAGTAAATGTAAAGAAAAGATAAAGTCATGTGGCCTCTCCAAAAAAAAAAAGGCTTTATCTGAATGGCTTGGGAAGAAGGCTGTTATTTTTTGAAAACAAATTATGCATCTAAATCAACTGTAAAGAATAAAACAAGAAAGAAAAACAAAACATGCTAGGTCTGACTCTAGAAGATTTTGATTCAATGTATATCTGGGGTGGGGTTTCCTGCATTATTATTATTATTATTATTATTATTATTTTAAAGTTCCACTTTAATTCTGATGTGTAGCCAGGACTGAAAACCACTGGGGTAAGTAGAGTAATGGGTTGACAGATGAATTTAGTACCAGAAAGTGAAAGGAAATGACTGTAATTGGCAGAAGTTTTCCTCCTTTAAAAACGCACATGCCTTCCATCCTTACCTGCTCAATATTTGTTAAATCATATTCTTGGAGGAAATGTAACACATGCTTAATTGTATCTTTAACACGATTCTAAGAACCAGTGCCTTCTGCCAATTAGAGGTACCTATTTTTAAAGAAGGGCAAAACAGGGGTAGGGGCATAAGCAACTTTTGTGTAGTCAATAAAAGTGAGGGAGCTGTCATGAGGATTGGCTTGTCTCAAGAAAGGCAGAATCACCAAAAGGCAAACAAAACCACACTAACCAATCGTCCCCTAGAGGCCCATTCCTTGAACCTGGAGGGGACAAGTCGCTGAGTGCTAACGTGACGGGATCTGGCCTGGGCTCCTTAAACCAAGTGTCCCCGCCCCACTGCTGGCTCAGCGGGTCATCGGGAAGCACCAGCTGCGGGGAGTTCCAGTCCGCTCAGAGGACTCGCCCGCAGCCGGGACTCCTACCCCCCGCGCGCTCACGGCCCAACGGCCGCCATTCCCGCCGCCCCGGCCCTCACAGGACCCGCCTTTTCCTCCTGGCGACCACTCCACGGCGCCCCCGCTCCCGCCGCCCCCTCTCTGGGTCCGGCCTGCCCCCCTCCGGCCCGGGGACCCGCCTGGCTCCTCCTGAGGGTCCTCCGTGGCTGGGGCTCCTGCGCCTGCGACCTCAGCGGCGGACCTGACCCGGAACTGCTGAGCGGCGGCGGGACCTCGTCGCTGACTCGTCCCGGGAACCCCCGGCCCCGAGCCCCCGCAGTCCGGTTTCCACCCGGAGCTGGAGTGGAGACTGTCGGGGCCGCGCGGCCGCGGTGAGGGACGGAGGTGCGTGGGGCTCGCGGCTTCCGGGTTTCGGGCGGACTGGGGGCTCGGGAGGGAGGCTGTGGGTCGTGGCCGAGCTGCCTGCAGACAGGCCGACAGCCGAGGTGAGGCGCGAGAAGGGAACCGCGCTGCTGCGAGTCTGTCCGCAGGTCCCAAAGCCCTAAGCGGGCGGGAGCGGTTGGTGGAGCAGCCGGGCGGGTGCGGAGCTGCCACCCGTGCTCCGGAGCCGAGCGCCACACAGTGGACAGGGACTCCGCGGTGACAGACATGCCGCGTGGGAATCCGTGGTGTCCAGCAAAGGCGGGTGGCCACCCTCTCACAGCTGTGGAAATGAAGGGCGGCGGGAGAACAGGGTCCGGGCAAAGGGGTCACCCAAAGCGCCACCAGGGAGGGACCCTTAACCCCGCGTGGGCTGAAGGTGAGGAGTTGGGCGCCAACCAGAATAACCAGGTGGGTAGGAAGCGCCTGGGATCCAAGTGGCGGCCGCTTCCGTGATCCTTGCCCAGAAGGCACACACTGAGGGAAGTCCCTTAGCCCTGGGCTTTCATCCCACGAAACTTCGATTTTCAGGTTAAAATCTTAAACTTAAGGCCTCCCTGGGTTTCATATGAGGGGATGTGACCCAATTTAACAATTATGGAGAACCAATGGTAGAGCACGTAGATTGACACCCTGTAATTAAAAAACAGGACTTTCTAAGGCAACAATTAATTTTCTACTGAAATTTCCTATGTAAAGAAAAAAAGAAGAAGAATTATTGTTCTGGAAAGATGTACCCACATGTTCACAAAAAGAATAAAAGATGACTTTGTCATGTTTCTCTTATGATTAATAGTGGTCTGTTTTTTTTCTGGAAGGGGTATAGGTACAATTTGTTACTTTTTAAAATATATATATATTTTTTTAGTTGTAGATGGATACAATGACTGTATTGTTTTATATTTTATGTGGTGTTGTAGATGGAACCCAATGCCTCACACTTGCTAGGCAAGCACTCTTCCACTGAGCCACAACCCTATTTTGATTACTTTTTGAGGTCAAGACTATTAATTCTTCTTGTTTTTAATTTCTGTTGTAAGTGTAAGAAAATTGATATCATTTTGTATTCTTACTTGTGCCAGTTTTTCTTTTTTTCAGGTAATTCGTTTGGCATAGAAGTCTTCTTTGAAAAACTTTGTGTATTATTGAAGGATGGCAGAAGCAGTTTTGATTGATCTCTTTGGTTTGAAGTTAACCTGTCAGGAAAACTTCCATGAGACATTATTGAAGACATTGAATGCCATCCAATACCACCTTGCTGCCAAGGCCAAATTTCTTTGCATAATGGATTGCAGTAAAATGAGCTGTGAAAGGGATGGTGAACATGATAATTGTGAACTGGAAACAATTAATGGATTGTTAACTCTTATGAGAGAATTTGAGATTGTTAGAAATCCCAGCATGGTTGCCTCTTTGTATACCATTAAACAAAAAATAGATGAAAAAAATCTGAGCAGCATTAAGGTAATTGTACCTGCACACAGGAAAACCTTAATGAAAGCTTTTATTGATCATCTCTTCACTGAGGTTTACAATTTTGAGTTTGAAGATTTACAGGTGACTTTGAGGGATGGCCTTTTGAAACAATCCACTGAGATAAACACAATCACAGCTCATGAACTAGAAGAAATCCAGAGTGAAATAGAAACATATTTGAGAAGTCTGCCAGCACTGAAAGGAGAATTAACTATTATCACATCTCCTTTGATCCCAGGTATATTCAATATTCTTTGTTGTTTTTCTGTATATGTGAAAAATCCAGTCTGTCTTCAGAGGTTGCTCACCTCTCCCCACCCTTTCTTTTGTTCACTTACTGGTCATTAGCATCATTTGCAATGTGTGTTATGGATGGCCTTGTGAGTCAGGGGTGAAAAGAGAAAACTCCTTCAAAGCCATACTAAATAAATAAATTTGTTCTAAACAAATTTAGCTTTAAGCAAATTTCCCAGCCCTTCCTTACCATGTGATTTATAACACTAGAAATCTTTTATTTAGAAGTTCTGAAACATCAACTCATTAATACTTTCCCAGAAGAGTGAAATTTAAAATAGTCAGTCTTCCTTCTTAGTTAGACAGTATTTACTGTGAGCTGTGTGCTGTTGGTATGAAAAAGACAGGTCTGAGACAGAAGATACCCTTTGAAGAAAAGTAATCCCATATGGAAGGTAAACAGCAGTAGGTAATAAGAACATATGGAGATACAAAGTGCTGTCAAAATTAGAAGCCAGAGTGTGGAATAGTGAAATGAATCCGATCAAATTTTTCTGTGAATCCATATGAAAATACCACAGTGAATTTCACCATCATGTATATTCATAATGCATTATTCAAAAAAAACCCTTAAAACACTAAAAATAAGTATAAGATCAGTAGGGCAGAAGAAAAAAAAAAATTAGAAGCCAGATAAATAAGAGCTGGTTGAAATGATCAGGGAGGTCTACTGGAGAGACTGGCTTTTGTAATGCTTTGTAGTCTTTTGGGAGAATCTTTTTAATCTTCATTACTTGTCTTCAACAGATATTTTCATACATGGATTTACTACAAGAACAGGTGGGATATCTTATATACCAACTCTTAGTTCCTTCAATCTCTTCAGTAGTTCCAAACGAAGAGATCCCAAGGTGGTTGTTCAAGAAAATCTACGTAGGTTGGCAAATACTGCAGGATTTAATGTGGAAAAATTTTATCAAATAAAGGTAAAATTTTGTTTCGTATTTTGAACCATATTTTTAGACCACACCAGTAACTAAATGAATTTTAATTAAGGTATTTCACTTTTGCTTTTGTTGTTTTATATAAAATTTTAGGAGTTGTTTTCTTAGATTTATATATCTTAGCCTAAAGATAAATTTTATGAGATATATAAATCTCACAAATATATATTTACATAAATCTCATATAAATATCATTATACACACACACACACACACACACACACACATATGGATTACTTTTTTTATTCAGTGGGTTACCATTGGTAGGTTACCATTGGTAACCCACTGGAGCTCTTCAATTCTAAAAGTATGGTTAATTCTTAGTATAGTAACATTGCCCTTTTTGATGTAGAAGAAAGATTCCTGAAGGGTAGGAAAGAAAAGCCATTATTTTCTAAAAACTAGCATCATAATTAAGGAATAATGTCTTGTTCCTTACAAATTCTAGCTTTATTTGAGTCTAGGAAAAATAAATGCAATATTAATTTGATAGTTAATTAAATTCCTCATTAAAATGTTAAATTTCTACTTTTTGGAAGACTAGTACTCATTTCAAGTATAAGCTCTTCAAGATGAATTTTATTAAACTCTTAAGTGTTAAGATCTAGTTTCCTTTGAATAAAATATGCAGAGATATTGCATTTAGTATTTTGTATTGAAATGATATATTTATTGAATTATAGTAATTTATGCTGGTTATGTAATTTTGCACTCAAATAAGTACTTACAGAAAAGCTTATAATATGAGAAACCCAATTTTCAAAAACTTTTTATAATGTATCTTTGGTATTAGACTGATCATGCCAATGAAGTCTGGATTATGGGAAGGAAGGAGCCTGAATCTTTTGATGGAATAACTTCGAATCAGAGAGGAGTCACAATAGCAGCTCCTGGTGCTGACTGCATACCTATAGTTTTTGCAGATCCTGTCAAAAAAGCATGTGGGGTTGCTCACTCTGGTAAGTATACTTAATTAAGCATTTAGGATTTTTCCTAAATTTTTAGTACAGGGAAATAAATTTTTCTAGTGGGTGTGACAGTTAATTATATTACTTTGTGATGGGGTGGGGCAGCATACTCTTATTATAGGAGCAGATAAAGGGAATATATAAGTCAAATGATATGAATCAGAGTAGAATTCCCAAAGGAGATGGTCCCTAGGTAGATTCCTAAGGATCCTTTAGTGTCAGTGTTTGCAAGCAAGGATATTATTAACTTTAGGGAGTAAGATAATCCTACTGTGCCCTTGAAAGTATCTTTGGCCCTTGCAATTCTTAATCCCATTAGTACCCCCAGTCATTGCAATAATCAAACAGCAACCCTCCATGCTTGTCTAAGCACTGCCTAGGGACATGGTGCTGCCTCTGTTTGGGACCCTTGATATCCAGGCACCAGGGAGTAGGAATGTCAGGCAGGTGTAGAAAGTAATTCACGCAGATGTAGCAACAGATGTAAAAGTAGGGAGTTAAAAAAAACAAGACATGTTTGGAAAACTGCTTTTAGTTTAAAAAGCTATATGTATTTAACCATAACTGTTGCTGAAGAACACAGATGTATGTACTTTCAGATGCTATACTAAGGATACAGAATTTTTTTGTGTGAAGGTATTGAAATAATATTTAGATTTTCCTGTGGTTATGGTTCTATGTGGAATGAGAAATGATGTTTTGAATTCCCTATTGTAAATCTGTGACTACTTTGATATTTAGACTATAAAGAAGAAAGTGACATGTTTCTCTTTTGACCTAACTAAATTAATGGAATTGGTTGAGAAGTCACATTTATCATATGACATTGTCAAAAGTTGTTTAAGTTTTGAATCTCAGTTCTTGGTTTTAAAAAGGAAATATTATTTAATAATAATGTTTTGAAATGTTTAGTTTTAAGGTGTCTCAGATGAAGCAGTCAAAATGAAGTTATAAAAGTGAACTTTCACATTATAATTTTTAACCTTGAAATTATTGTATCAGATATCAGAGAAAGTATAAAATTCTTCTATATGATAAATTTAATAAAAATTCTTCAGCCAGATGTATATATTTGCATATGCATGTCCTTCAGGAAAGAAACAAATAGAGAGGGGATGAATATATTAAATGTGTGTGAATTATTAAGGAAGGCCTCCAAGGCAGAGAGATGCTCTTGTCCATATAAAAGCCTTGACAATATCTTTTTAGCTCAGAAAGCTTTTTTATAGTTTCTTTCTTCTGAAATCACTGCCTGTAATTTCAGAGGTAGCTGAAAATCATCATGTTAAAAATGCAATGTGTTTTTCCTAATGCCTTCTCTACCACATTGGTTTCCTATTTTGGCCACTGATAATCCACTTACTTACCTAGAATCTGATATTTCATTCTGTCTTTCCATAAACCACATATCTAGTGGGTTCCCAGGAGAAGTGTATCATCTAAATATTTCTTGCTTTCATCATCTCCTTCCTTTACTTGGAAAGATTGGTCTCTTCACCTGAGTGCTTAGTTTTAGAAGCATATACATATGGAGTGTTGAAGGAAGGAGTAAAGGGGCTCCTCACTGTCCAGCTAAATCAGCTGAATTTTACTCCCAATATAGGGAATAAAGGAAAAAAGCAACATTGTTTAGTTTTTGTCTTCCAGAAGTAGATGAGAGCAGGAGAATGGTTTAATCTTAGAATCCCACAGGATTCAACAAAGAGAAAGGGAAGTTTGTAAAAGGGAAGGTTAATTGAAATAGACTTGTTTTACATATAGAAAGTGAGGTAGAAATGAAAACTACAAAATATTGCTGAAAGAAATGAAAGAAGAAACAAACAAATGGTAAGAAATCCCATGTTCATGGATTGGAGGACTTATTATTGATGTCAGTATTACCTAAAGTGGTCTACAGATTAATTACAAAACCCCAAAGGCACTTTTTCCTAAATAAATCCATCTCGAAATTTCATTGGAATCTCAGAGGGCTCCTGATAGTTACAACAATCTCAGGGGGGAAAAAAAAAAGGAACAATGTTAAATGACTCACACCTCTGAAAACAGTATGGCAATTCCTCAAAATTTCAAAAATAAAATTGCCATATGATTTATCAACTATATTTCTGAATATACATTTAAAAGAATTGAAAGCAGAATCTATAAGACATATCCCGCCCCATGTTTATAGCAGCATTATTCATAATACTTAAGATGTGAAAGCAAATGAAACATCCAATGACAGGAGAATGAATGAACAAATTGTGGTATACCACAATAGAATATTATTTAGCCTTAAAAAGGTAGGAAATTCTGACATATACTAAATCATGAATGAGCCTTGAGATTGTTATGCTAAGTAAAATAAGCCACTCCCCAAAAGATAAAAACTATGTCATTTCAATTATACAAGTATCTAGAGTAATAAAATTTGTAGAAACAAAGAAGAATTGTGACACCAGGGACTGAGTGAAGGGAGAAATTAGTTATTTAATGGATATAGAGATTCAGATTTGCAGAATGAAAAAGTTCTGCTGGAGGTTGGTTATACAACATGGTAAATATACTTAATACTACTGAATTGTACACTTAAAATGGTACATTTTATATGTTTCTTACCACAATTAATATTTTGTAAAGAGAGAAGACTATGATGGTATAAATGAAGCATATAGAAAATTTTAAAGGAAGAGGACAGTAACTCTCAATAAATAGCTATTCTGTGTCATATATTTTGTAATAGTACATCTCACTTTGGAAAAAGTACTGTAATAATAATTATGTGAATCAGAAACTGAATCTATTCATTTTTAACTTAGACACAAATTGAGTTGAAATTTTATGCTGTAATCTTCCTTATCTCTTTTTCTTCCTGTTTACCAGGCTGGAAAGGCACTTTATTAGGAGTTGCTATGGCTACAGTGAATGCTATGATAGCAGAATATGGCTGTAGCTTAGAAGACATTATTGTTGTACTGGGACCTTCAGTAGGACCTTGCTGTTTTACTCTTCCCAGGGAATCAGCAAATGCATTTCATAATCTTCATCCTGAATGCGTACGACTTTTTAACTCACCCAGACCCCATATTGACATCCGTAAAGCCACCAGGTATGTTTGATTTCACTGTGGAACTGCAAGTTTGATTATCGTTTATTGCTTCTGAAATGAAAATTATTTTAGAGAACAACTGCTAACTCCAAGAAGACAGGTGGCAGATATACACTGCAGTCACTACACAACACACTACACTACACAAAAACTCATTTTAAATATGAAATCTATTCTCAGCCTGTTCAAATGACATTAAATTTCTTATCTGGTGTCTCTCATTGATTTGAAAATGAAGGAAGAAACAGCTGGCCTTGAAAAAGATTCAATTTCTACTTCATATAGAAATACTGGCATTTATTTGATATTACAGTTATTCCTCAGGTAAACACTCTAGAATATAAAAACATTTAGAAAGCTAATATTTTAAAATTGTTCATATTTTCTAATTAATTAGAAAGATATATACTTTCAAAACAATATCAGGTAATATAAATACACAGCCACTTTTCATTTTTTTTGTGGTCTCATGCATCTTGAATTTTAAAAATTTTGCTTTTAATGTCTTTTGAAAAATATTTGTTATTTCTACAAAGGAAATTGATACATGTTTTGAATTGTGTTTTTATTCCAGTCAGTAAAACCTTACTCACTTAATACTGAAGTGTAAAGAATTGGAATTAATTCTTGATTTGACTTGTCAAATAATATCACTAATTTTCATTCATATTCATATCATAAAGTTTTATAGGGAAACACGTTTTCAGTGAAAAATACGGCTAATTAAGAGGAAAGGAGACCAGACGGTTAGATCACTAAAAAGCACACTCTCTCTAAACCAAATAAATCTTGGTTAAAAATACTCTTGTAGTTTGAAAAATTTCTTCTTAAGTAAGCCCTTGATTTTGATTATAAAATTCTGTAACCAGATTATGTCTACAGGACAGTATAGAAGTTCATACAGTTCATTTATAAATTTAGGTGATAAAAATCTACCATTTCTTTTTTTTTTTTTCTTTTTTTTTTTCTTTCCATTTCTTAGCTAATCCTTGTTGTGTACTTAAGTAACAATTTGCATTATTCCTGCCAGATTTTTTATAGAACTCTTTTACATTGTTGTACATACTATTTTCATATTTCTTGGGCATTTGGTAAAATAAATGCTTGCTCTCTTTCAAAAAATCTTTATCCTAAGGATTCTTCTAGAACAAGGAGGAATTCTTCCACAGAATATTCACGACCTGAACCAGGATCTCAACCTTTGTACATCTTGCCATCCTGACAAATTTTTCTCCCATGTCCGAGATGGCCTTAATTTTGGCACACAGATTGGCTTCATATCAATTAGAGAATGAGGTACTTACTGGGTTCTCCCTTCCCTCTCCAGTCTCTCTTGCCTCTTTCTCTGACCCCCTCTCTTTTTCCTTCTTTCTTTTCCTCTCTTCTTCTTCCTCTGTCAACCTTTTTCTCCCCTTATTTAAAAAAATAATTAAGTATACATAATTGTACCCTTTTATTCCTATAAAAAGAATATTTTTTAATGAGACCGTAGTAGTAACATATTCTATTATAAAAATGAGCCATTCCTTTTCCTAGTTAGTGAATAATCGGGCAGGATTATAATAAAAGTACTACAATTAACTGATTTAGTTTTTAAAAAAATCCTGTATGTAAGTTCTTTGTGTTTACTATGTACTTGATATCTATACATTCCTATCATATCATCTTTATGCTTTTTAAAAAAATTTGTTGAAATGATATCTTTGCATAAAGATTCTAAATTCTAGAATAAAAAGAAATCTACAATATACAAATTGAATTAGTTTTCAGCTAGATTTCCAATTGCTATCTATAGTAGAGTTGACCAGATTTTTCTTTAAAGGGACATATAATAACTATTTTATGTTTTGTATGATATTCAGTCTCTATCTAAATTATTCATCTTTGCCAATGTGGAGCAAAAGCAGACTCTGACAGAACAGAAGTGAGTGTGTCTGTGTGCCAATTAAACTTTTTTTTTAAACAAAAAACAGATGAGGAGCCACATTTTGCCCACAGGATATAGTTTGCTGACAAACTATATCACACACAGTGATAGAGCAAGGTTGAAGGTAATTTCATTAAAATAGTATTTATTAGATTTTTTTCAGAGTTATACAAAAATATTTCATGACATTGATTTAACACTGCCCCTTTAGCATATATGCAATTTCTCTAAGGTTGCTTTTCGTTGAAGTAATACTATGTTTAGACTTTACAATATCTTTAGGTTTTTAATATGTAAAAAATTGATAGGCATTATGATTCCTACCTTGGTATTCTAATAGTGCTAGTAAAGGTCTTATATTATGTTTCTTTGTATTTTACAGACATTTGACTGGATTTTTGAATAACTTCCTGTGTCCTTCCAAACTGAATGCAAGAGAAAAACTACTATTTGATTTATGTAAAACCAAGAGGATTACAATGGATAATTCATCTTTAGGGTACATTTTCTCTTTTATTACCAAAGCCAAATGATTTTCACTGAACTTTATTGCAAACTGCAGTGACTTGGGAGGCTGAGACAGGAGAAGCACAAGTTCAAGGTCAGCCTCAGCAACTAAGTGAGGCCGTTAGCAACTCAGTGAGATCCTGTCTCAAAATGAAAAATAAAAAGGCTGGGGATATAGTTAAATCACCTCTGGGTTCAATCCAAGAAAGACATTATAATGAAACTGACAAAATAATCAGTATAAGTATGATGTTTTACAGATGAAAATGATTCTTTGGTATAGCCTATTGAAATGAGGAATAGGTCTGCTCAGTTTAGTATTTAGTAGATACTGTCTTTGTCAGATATTGTGCTATCCAAAGTGAATCAAAATGAGTTAAGATTTTTCCCTTGGGGCCTACTGCAGTAGAGGAGATGATCATTTTTTGAAACTAAAATGTACTTTGAATAACAGTAGAAAGAAGGCAATCACAGACAGTGTTACAGAGAAAATGACATATACATAGACCCAAAATGAAGAACAACCATAACAAGTAGAGGGAACACCATGATCCAGGGCATGAAATTGTGAAAGTTTATAACATGTTCTAGAGAGAGAACAGAGTGGCCAAAGTTAGGAGTGGAAAAACAGGTTGGAAATAGATTAGCAGGATCCCAAATGCCATGTGGAAGAGTTTGGACTTTATTTTCCAGATAGTGTGAAAGCATCAAAAATAGAGGAGTGTTTTGATTTCCTTGTCATCCATTCACAGGACAGATTCTAATTTTGAGAGACCTAAACCAGAGAGATTAGATAAGAGGCAGTGAAAATATTTCAAAAAAGAAATAACTAAGCCCCAATGAAGACAGTAGACATTAAAATGGAAAAGAGAGTAGATGCATTAGAGAGACACTTCAGAGATGGAATCAATAGATTATGTGAATAGATCATGGAAATGAGAAGGGTGCAAGAGTGGAGAAATCACTGATGACTCTAGAATTTTTGTTCCACCAACTACCATGAGTGGTAACAAAGGAAGGAAGGAGGTTTTGGAGAAGGGAGAAAGGTAGTGAGTTTCACTTCAAACAGAATGAAGACCATGCAGATGGAAATATTTTGAAAGTACCTTGAGACAAACACATGGATTTAGAAGTTGGCTATGCCAAGAGGATGCCTGAGTCTGTTGGAGCAAGCTGATCATCTAAGAAAAAAATAGGGTGAGCAATATAGAGTTACAAGTATGGAACCTCATAGAAAACCTGCATTTGACAAACAAGAAGCTGAACCAGTTACAAAAAATAATTATAGAAATAGGGTTTTGTTGTTTTGAAGAAGCCAGCATAGTTATGAGAGGTGCTCAAAAAAAAAGGTGTAAAATAAAGCAAAAGCTGAGAAGAAAAATAAATGGCCTGGCTGTATTGAAGCTGTTCTGCAGGCAGTGGTGGCCAGGTCAGATGTTGGTGCATTGAAGAAGAGGAGGCATAGGTGTCCATTCTTTGACAATATTTGCTTGAGAAGAGAAAAAGCTTGAAGAAAGATATATATATATACATTTGAAGAAAGATATATATACATTTTTGGTTGAGTTTATTTGTAGGCTAAAGAGAAATGTTAAGCTTCATTTAATTTGGGGAAATATTTTAAATGTAAGTTGTCATGTTGCATCCTAAAAGATTTTAGATTTTGTAAATGTCATGCATGTATTTCTACATGTATATAATGTAGTATAATAATAGCAGATATCTTTTATTTATTTATTTATTTGGTATGTGTATTGAACTCAGGGGCACTGGGCCACTGAGCCACTTCTCTAGCACTACTTTTTATGTTTTATTTAGAGACAGGGTCTCACTGAGTTGCTTAGTGCCTTGCTTTACTGTGTCTAGCTTTGAACTTGCAATTCTTCTGCCTCAGCCTCCCAAGCCACTGGGATTAAAGGCATGGGCCGCCACACCCAGCTCAAATATCATTTTTTAAAATATATACAAAGGACTTTCATATTTATTACTTTATTTTGCCTTTACAGCTACTATGGAATACATAGGTGTTTGCCCTAGGTGTGTGTGGTAGAAAAGATTGAAAAAAAGTCAGTGCTTTATAAAGCAAAGTGAGGGCTTGAGCACTAGGTGGCAGAATTTCTAGGAGTGTCTCTGCTGTTTCTTTGCATGAAATTGAACCAATCTTATTTTATCTACAATTTTCTTGTGGGGAAAAAAATAAAAAGGAGAGGATGGTGTTTAAAATGACTGAGTGTATTGTTCTTACTTTAGGCACACATTGTACTTGAAGTTGATAAAAACATTTAGGAACACTTAATCTTCTGCACAATTGTTAGTAACGACTTTTATGTGAGTTGATATTTTAGAGGAATTTAGAAGCTTATACTATGTTACAAAACAAAAACAGAAGCTACTGATGAGTTCAAAATCTGGAATATAAGAGGACAGTAATATATGAGTTACATTGTTTTAATCTCAAAGTGGATTTCAGATGTTTTTACTTGGTTGTCCTAAATTTATATGTAAAAGATTTTTGTTGTTGTTGTTGTAGATGGACACAAAACCCTATTTTGTTTATTTACTTTTATGTGGTGCTGAGGCTCCAACCCAGCATCCAATTCCAGGCTCCTAAATTTACATTTATAATGTATCCATCTTAAATTTTTTGTAAACTCTTAGAGAATGCTACCAATTAATGGATTCCAGCACTTTTAAAGAAACATTTTTCAGTTATCTGTGTTTTTTGTGTGTTTTATACATGGGTCTCTGTGTTTGAAGTACAAACAAGAAATGTGCATGTGTTAGGTGTGGTGTGTAGCCTCGTTGCTATACCTAATGTCAGTTCATATGTACAAACACATTAGTTGCAGTGAAATCATAGGTTTTTCTATAAATTTTTTAAAAATAAATTGTGCAGCAAAGAATAGGAAGCATGACAGGTATGCTTTCTGAATGTGTTTATGGTTACCTGGTCTAGGGCACATACATTTCCATTATAGACAGTGTTTTTAAACTTTGCTTGTGATTTCAAGAATGAGACAGCTGCTGTGAGCAGTACATTGTTCTACGCTAAGTCATTGCTTAATGAAGGAAAAAGAAATCTGCCAGTACAGCTTTTTCCAGATTAACACATTTTGTTTGAACTCACAGTAATTACATGTCTACTGTGTTGAGACAGTTTTTTCATACTTTATTTGGATGCATTTTCTTTGCAGAGAAAGAAATGCTTACATCACATTACCTGTGGCTTGTGCCAGATGTCTGAGGTGAACCATGTCCCTTGTATATCAGGAGCAGGCTCATTTGTTTCATAAAATTCTCAGTTGTCCAGTTGTCCAGGACAAGTCTTAGTGTCCAGTTGCCATCTTTTATTAAATGATTAAATTTTCCATGAGTCTTTATAGCTTAAAATACCACATTCCTTTTCAACCAGCCACCCCCCGGCCCAGACATACACCAAATGAGTACTCCCGTTTCATGAGAAATATTTGTAGAAAACAGATTTGCTGATGGTGGCAATGGAGTTTATAGTAGCCTTCATTTTCTTAATTAAAATTTTGCATCATACATTGCTTCAGTTATAGCTTACCATGCTTTCCCACTGCTTTCCTGAATCACATGCTTTAAGGTTGTGTTTCCTTGACATCACCTTTTTTCATCCTTGATATTTCATAGTCACAGGTAACTTCATTCTTTAAGTTTTCTGTTTTTAAACACATATCCATTCTTGTCTATGTTGCTTATTGGCCATATTTTATGGCCCCTTAAATACAATATCCTCCAAACTTTATCTCACTGAAACCTGCTTCTCTCTGGTGCTCTGTTATCTTAAAGAATTCAACCATTATTCATTTTGTTGTCCAGCCAGAAGACCTGGAGTTCCTCTGAATGCCTTCTTTTCCTTTCCCCTTCCTTTCTCACACTACTGACTCAGTATGTCTACCATCTGTTCCTATGCTTCTGTTTCACCACCAGACATTCAGGTCATCATTGCTCACCTGTGTCATTAGATAAGCCTTTTTTTTCTTTCTAATTGCATCTAACCCTGCCATTATTGATTATTTTGAAATCCAAATATCGTCCCAGGACATTTTTCTAAATTACTTCATGGTTTTCCCACCACCTCCAAAATGAACACGCTGACTAAAATGTGCAAATGTAGTCATGAGCTCACCCTTGCTTACTTCTTCACTTTGCACTCCCTTATCTACACCATCTACTCTAGTCATTTTGTACTTTTCCACTTCCTAGAATATGGGCCAGTAACCTAGGTCAGGCCTCATAGAGGTTGGTTTTCATTCAAAGACCACTTAGAAATCAAGACTTTGTTCAAGATTTCTTTTACTTAGTCTTTCTACTAAATTAGCATCTTAATACCAATGACATGTATATACAATGTAAGCATGTAAGGGAATGAATACAGTGTGTGTCCCTAGTTTCTTACAGAGATATGGCCAACATTCAGTTGTCAATATAGTATATGCATGGGCTGGGGCTGAGGCTCAGTGGCAGAGCACTTGTCTAGCATCTGTGAGGCACAGGATTTGGTCCTCAGCACCTCATACAAATAAACAAATAAAATAAAGGCATTCTGCCCATCTACAACTACAAAAAAAAATTTAAAAATATATATGTAGTATATGCACATCTCCTGCAAATGACATGATTTCATTGTTCTTTATGGTTGACTAAAACTCCTTTGTATGTATGCCACATTTTCTTTATCCATTAATCCATTGATGGATATCTAGCCTGGTTCTATAGTTTGGCTATTGTGATTTGTGATGCTATAAACAGGGGTATGCATGTATTGCTATAGTATGCTGACTTTAATTCTTCAGGATAAGTACCAAGGAGTGTTATAGCTGGTTCATATGGTGGTTCCTTTCTACTTTTTGTGAAACCTCCTTACTTATTTCCAATATGGTTGTACTTTACAATTACACCAGTAATGGGAAAAGTGTTCTTTTTCTCAACATCCTCTCCAACACTTATTGTTCTTTGTATTTTTGATGACTGCCATTGTGACTGGTGTAAGATGAAATCTCAGTGTCATTTTAGTTTGTATTTCCCTAATAACTAATGTTGTTGAACATTTATTTATTTATTTATTGGTCACTTGTATTTCTTCTTTAGAGATGAGTCTGTTTAATTCATTTGTCCATTTATTAATTGGATTTTTTCTTTTGGGTGTTACATTTATATATATATATTTTTTTTCTAGGTATTAATCCTGTATCACAAGAGTAGCTAGCAAAGATTTTCTCCCATTCTGTACATTCTCTCTTCACTTTCCTAATTGTTTCCTTTGCTGTACAGAAACTGTTTAATTTGATGCTGTCTTGGCATTATTTTCTGAACTTTAGTGGTCTGACTGAGAAAGTCATTCCTTGTGCCTGTGTGTTGGATATTGACCCTCTGTTTTCTTCTAGGAGTTGCTTAGTTTCTGGTCTGATTCCTAGGTCTTTAATTCATTTTGAGTTGATTTTTGTGCAGGTGAGAGATAAGGATCTAGTCTTATTCTTCTACATATGGATAACCAGTTTTCACAGCACCATTTGTTTAAAAAGCTATCTTTTCTCCAATGTATGTTTTTGGCACTTTTGTCAAGGACCAGATGGCTGTAGATGTGTGCCTTTTCATTACCATTAGTCTGTGTCTGTTTGTATGCCAGTACCATGCATTAAAAAAAGTAACATTTTAGTTACTATAGCTCTGTAGTATAATTTGAAGTCAGGTATTGGGATGCCTCTGTTCAGGGAACTCACAGTGTCCCCGTAGATTCCCAGCATCTCACATAAATGGGGAAACATATAATAGCAAAAACCAAAGCCAACAGTGTACAGCATCAAAATAAATGCCTCTTGCCTATTATGACATCTACAACACTAATTACCACAAAAACAGGAAATTGCCAACAGCAAAAACAACAAATAGCCATGAACTACGTCTGGTATCAAAGTAAACAGCAGGTGTCAAGTATACCATCCACAGAACTAATAATTCCAACAACATGAATGCTGGGGGCAATAATTATATAAACCAAATATTCTAAGAGATTGTAAAAATGCAGTTCCTTAAAAGAAAAAAAATGTGACAGGAAAGTAAAATAAAGTTTAGGATGTTTGAAATGTGAAGAGAATGCAGAAGAGATGCAGCAAGTGATGGGTAAAAAGGAGGAGAAAAAAATAAAGCCAGAGAAAATGAACAAGAGAATTTGGCTGTTAAACGGGAGAAGGAGAGAGAAAAATGAGAATCAAACAAACAAAATGAAAAAAACTATCAAAAGGCAACACAACAAAAAATAACTATTTATCAATAGTTTTTAACAAATTTTTAACAAAATGAGAAAGAAATATGTCCACAAACTGATCAGCACAGCAAAACACACACACACACACACACACACACACACACACACACACAAGACACACACATAATGAAAAATGAAAGAATTGTTTTTATTGAAGTAGTCAAAACTGTCAACATGGACAAATGGTCACTGCCTCTACCTGACTGTTCTTTCCATTTCTTCTGGGATATGTTGAAAGAGGGAGAGAGGAAGAGAGCACACACCCCAAGAGCTTGTTAAACCCTTCCTCTTTTTGTGTTGCTCACTGAGTTGCCAATAGGAGTGGCCTAAGTGTGAAGTTGGTTGAAGTAGCTTTCAGCTTCTGTTCTCACCAGTATAAGGTAGGATAGATTGGGAAGTACTGTTGATTGGAGTTTTGTCTGCACAGACCAGATCAATGCACTCCAGGATGAGACTTCTGCAGAGTTCTGGGAGGGAAGTTTTGGGTTCTGGGGGTGAGGTTTAGATCTAATCAGACCCTAGGGATTTTGTTGGTTGGTAACTGTTGTGGGGAGATTTGATCAACATACCCCAAGGGCCTAGCAGATACCAGTTCCTGCTGGGAGTATGGATCTCAGGTGCTTTCCAAGAATTAGGACAGGGGAGCCAATCCTCCACAAGTCTGGCACACTCTGCCACCCCAAAATACTACCTTCCCAGGCTTAGTCCCTGAGTGTATCAATACCCACCTCTTCAGTTTCCTTGACCCTCTTCAGCTGGTTATGTGATCTACCAGCTGGTTATGTGAGTTGCATTCATCTCTGTATTTCTGACTTAAACCCCATGAATACATTCTTCTCTTTGCCCATGCCACTCACTTTCTGCTAGATACTGCCTACGCCACATGGTTACTATAGCTCTGTAGTATAATTTGAAGTCAGGTATTGTGATGCCTCTGTCCTGTGAACTCACAGAACATATTTTCATATATTTATGATCTAGCATAGATTATTACATTGCAATCATCTTAGCTCTATGGAAGTAAAAAGGGAAGAAAGGAAGTAAAAGAATCCTTTAATGATGTAATGTCAGGTCTGGAACGTAAAATAAATAAATAAATAAATTGTATTTTGGAGTATGTGTGCTTTATCAATTTTCACCAGGTACTATCATATTCTCAATGATTAGGTGAATTTATTCAAATGATCAGGAAAAATTAAGGTCACTTTCAGGAAAGAACACCGTTAATGAAGTTCTATTTTTGGACATTCAGCCATGTTTCTTTATTTATCCTTAAACATTCCTATTTCCAAATTGTATAGCAAGATAAGCTTTAAAATACCACTTTAAGATACATACTTTGTAAAGAATCCTGTATGTTAGAAACCTGATTGTTAGAAATCCTGTATGTTAGAAAATTAATTTTTACAAATGTATTTCTTTCTACATCTGTATATTTTGAGTGTTTATATTATATCCCACCCTGTCTTGGCACTTACTCATTTATATGTCTTTAATGAAATGAATATAGACTATTTAATCAGTTCTCTAGGAGAGTGCCCAGAGAGAAAACAAGCATGTAGATCTTTTCCATGAAAAATTCCATCTTTTCATTAATTTCTCTTGATATTTGAGGGTAATGTAGGGATGTATATGTATACTTTTTGGCAGACTATTTTTAGAGTCATTCCTTACTTTGTCTGCACAGTAGAATCATTCCTTACTTTGGCTGCTTTAGAAACTCTGATATCCAAATAAATCAGAATCTCGGGTAGGACAAGAATCAGTGGTTTTTAAAAGTTATTAGATAATTCTAATGTGAAACCAATTTTGAGGACCGCTGTTTACCAGGTGCTTTTATATCTTCAATATTTAGTTGAATTCATTTAAATAATAATAACATATTAAAAGAACTGCAAACAAAGAATGCTTCCAAAGGAGATATATTTTAAGGCATTTGGTCATGTTTCTCTACCTATCACTAGATTAAATTGTTTCTAATTTGTGGTAAAAGTTTGGAACATTAACAAGTCTAATCTAATCTCAATTTAAAGCTTCTCTCCTTACCAGGTGGGACTGGACAAACACTGGGGAACAAGGTATAATATGTTTTGTTTTTCATATGATGCCAATGTTTTCTACTCACTGATGCCAGAGTTTTGATATTAGGGAAAGATGAGAGTTAGGCTGGGTTAATGGGAGGCCTCCCCAATTATGTTCTTCACACACATGTTCAGACAAGGTGTTCAGCTAACCATTCTCGGCCCCTCTCAGCTCTTACTTTGATAGAGCACTTTACACAGCCTCTTTCTATAGTCTTGGGCGAAGTCTTTCAAAGATAGTTCTAGCCTAGCTATGGTTCCTAAGCCTACAGGAAAGCTGGCCTTTTGGCCCCCAAGAAATTCTGGATGTGCAGACTATTCCTCACATATAGCCCTCTTTGTTTTCTTTGTTACTGCAGAGAGCTCTAACCATTAACCTACCTCTTCTTTAGGTAAAACAGGAGAGAATAAACATAGGTCACACCCCAGTCATGGGAAGCATAGGTCAAGTTTAGCAAAAGTTCTTTAATTGATTTAGTGTCCTTTTGTCAACTGTATCTGCTGAGAGTGGAGAGTGGGGATTCTTTTGAGGAGGAAAGGAAAATGCACAAGACCTTGACAATACTCTTTAAGAAAAGCCCTACCAACTTTCTCCATCCCAAGCCTTAATCTCTGCAGGTAGAGGATGCTTTAGATGTCTCAGGTGATATTTGGGGACCCACCTCTTAACAAACTCTTTTTAGGCCTGTTGTTTGTTTGTTTATAGAGTGTGGAGCTGTTGCTCTCAGATTTGACCCCTCAACAAGAGCTGCACAGTAGGAAAACATTCTCCCATTACATTTTGTTAACTTCATAGAAAATCACATCTTTTCCAACTTAGATGAAGTTTTATAAAAAGATTTATATGAAGTAAATCTGTACCAGTTTTATCTTCTCTCCTCCTCCCCCTTTTAGTAATATTATTTTATTTTTGTACATTTAAATTCATAACTTTCTACAGAGCACATGTATTTAAAGACTATGAAGAAAATTTGGCCTTGATAATACTCAGTGGTTAATTGCAGATCTTACTCATTTAAAGGTCTAAGTGGTCATCAATTTCTTCCTGACTTTATATTTCCCTTCCATAGCTATGGTTTGGGAAATGTAATTGGAGCATTATATATATTATATATATATACACATTTATATGTATATATGCACATACATATATGTATATAATTGTTTTATATAAATATATATGTATGTGTGTGTGTGTGTGTATATATATATATATATATATATATATATATATATATATATATATGGAACTCCAGGTTTCATTTGTTAAAATTGTTCTATTCTTCACTTTCCATGTTGTAAGTGTTTTAGCTTCTCATTGCTAAATGTGATTCTTGTGCTTGGTCTTGAAGATGTAGGCTCTTCAACCTGCCGGCAAAGGAAATTTAAAAAATCACAGGATGAAGGGAAAATTCCATCTTCTCCTCCAGATGCATAAAAAGAAATGATTCTGGGTTATAAAACTATCTTTTCAAAAGCTGGTTCAAACAAAGAACCTCCTTGTAAAGGCACCCAGATTCTATAATTGTTAGTACATTTTGTGACAGCAGCCTTTGGTCTCGTAAAAGTATCTATAATTCTCACTGGTTTTCTTCCTGGGAGATCTTCCATATCCATGATCATAGTAGCAGTCTTGAGTCATCACTTCAAAACTCCTTCTGTGAAATTCAAACAGATTAACAAGATGAAATATAATTGAAATCCCTCCAAATCCCAGACTATGGGTGGATGTAACCAAATCACCAAAAAGAGCAGGACTTAAACAAGATGAAGATAAACTGCAGTATTGTAAGTGTTGCTGAAAGTAACAGTAAAATGAAAATACAAACTTCTAGAAAATAATAATAATGAAACATCAAAACCCCTGGGATACATTTGAAGCAGTGTTCTGAGAAACATTTATTAGATTAAAATCCTTTATCTATAAAATGGAAATAGTGGATTCAATATTCAACTCAAAAAAATACAGAAATGAAAACTGAAATAAAGCAGAAGAAATGGAGAAAAAAGGGCCGAAGGTGACAATTTAGAAAGCAAAATAAAACATTAAAAATGGTGATTAATAATGAAGAGAAATAAGCTGTGAATCATTCTCTTTGGTGAAAATACAAATTCAGAAAATACAAAATAGCCCAGGGAAATAATATTTGAAACAGAAAATAGTAAAATTCTACTTTAAATAATTCTTTGCAAAAGTACATGAAACCTTGAAAAGTTGTCAGAACTCTGCTAGTGGCCGTCCTCCTCCCATGATAATCTTTCTAGACCCAATTGAGTTTAAATTCTTTTAGCCTTTGGATTTTCTGATGTACCCTGTGGTATGTAAATTGTTCCAGAGTGTAGAAAAGAGATAAAACATCAAATTCTTTTTATAAAGTATGTGTCAAAATGAAGGCCTGATAAATAGTACTAAAAAATTACAGGCCTGTCTGATTTATGAATATCAATGAAAAATCTTTTAAAAATATTGTTAAATAGGATCTATAATGTCAAATAGAATGCAAAATATTAAGAATATATCATAAGCACATGGCATTCGTTATGGAAATGCCACGAGTTCAATATTAGAAAAAAACATTAGTATAATTCATCAACTCATCATACCATAGTTACAAGAAGAAAAATCATATAACTGTCTTTATAGATATCTAAAAATCTTATCAAAATTCAACATGTATTCTTGACAAAAAGAAGGATGAAGGGAAGGAAGGAGGCAGGGAGAGGGAGGAAAGAAGGAAGGATAAAGTGAGGCAGATAAGGAGAGAGGAAGGCTAGCTCAAGAAATGAGTCAATCAATAATTCCTTGGGCTGGGGATGCGGCTCAAGTGGTAGCGCACTCACTCGCCTGGCATTCGCGTGGTGCTGGGTTCGATCCTCAGCACCACATACAAATAAAGATATTGTGTCTGCCAAAAACTAAAAAATAAATATTAAAAAATTCTCTCTCTCTTTAAAAATAATAATAATAATAATTCCTTAACAGGATTTCATAGATGTGAAGCAAGCAGACATTGCTGCTTCTCAATCTGCTGGAAGAAGAAGTTCATAAGACACCTTGAAATAATTTTGCAGTTTATAAGAAATATGGAGAGGGAGGATTAAGTTAAAGGATATCACAAATTTAGAGTGTGGGTTAAAGATTGACTTTTTGCAGATGATCAAAGTCAAGAAATTAAAAAATGAATGACAAAGGGACTATTAGATTCAAAGATTTAGGAAGCATGTCAATCGCATACAATGAGTGAGTTTAGTTTGCATTGTGATTAGAACAACTCTAAAGACTAATTTATTCAGAAAATTTGAGTAAAGTTAGCTAATAAATGATACCAAGGAATTATTGTCTATCTTGTTAGATGCCAGTGGCATGGCAGTTATGTAAAAAGCACCCATGTTGCTACATATTGACCTATTTAGAGATGAACTGATGTTATGTAAGTGTTACTATTACATGCTTCAATGCTATTAATAACAAGAAAGAAAACAGGGACAGATGATACAAATGTGACAAAATCATGAAAATTGTGAAATCTGAGTGATGGGTATCTGGGGGTCCATTGTACAATTTTCTCAATTTTTCTGTGTGTTTGTAGTTATATTGTTTTTAAAATTAAATTTATACTGCTAGTAGTAATAGGGTAACATCTCTCCCTTTAAAAATATATATATATATACACACACATACATACATATCAATTTCCTTTTTTAAAGCAACAGGTGCACATTGTCTTTATTCTCCTGTGTGCATGGTGGAGTGGGTAAAAGTGTCTGACTGGGTACCTATTGAAACAAAGTATCAGAGTCATATGCCATATATATTAACACAAAGAACAAATAGCTTATATAGAAGAGTTTCATAATTCACAAAGTAAAGACAACAGTAGTTATACTTTCCTCTAGAACTACTAATGATGAATAAAGAAGGATCTTATGCTAACACTTTCTACTGTGATGAATGGGATCTCCTTGAGATAGATAGATATATATATATATATATATATATATATATATATATATATATATATATATATTTCTAAAATAAGTAAAGGGCTTTTTCTAGTCTGCTTTTTCATTAGCACCATCATTGGGAGTATCATAGTACATTTGGGAAAGTAACTCTTAAACAAGTTTAGAGGAAAGCAATTCTGATGGTGAGGGCACCCCAGAATCAGATATGGTCAATGGAGGAATGGGATTAGAAATGATCAGCTTGGGGAAAAGAAGTCTCAGTTGTCAAGAGGATAACACCCAGCATGTATTTGCAGTAGAAAATGGTCAAAAGAGTTAGAAAAATATCAAAACTGGTGGGAATTATCAGAAAGCTGATTTTTGGCTGGGTAAGAATTGGGAAAGGCAATCACTAATGAGGCTTAAGCATCCTAGCACATTTTTACTGGTTATACCAAGAATGCAAATCCCTGGTTGCTTTTTATACAGGCAATTTTTCAGCAAGCAACCTTGAGAGGTATATTAGGTCCTACATTGGAAAAATGAGCTAGCTTGCTTCCCATTTGTTATAAAAAATGGTGGATTCCCCTGACTCGGTATTCTCAACCTAAGAAACAAATAATTGTGCATAGGATATATCTAGGCTCCTGCATGGTGCTGCTTGCTATAGGGCTTGGGCGATTAGGAAAACCAATTCAAACCTGGTGCTCATGCTTCTCCATAGTGGTGAATAATGAAGTCTAAGGCAGATATCTCTAGTCTTCTGCCAATATCCACGAAGCCATGATAGGCTACTTTATTATCTCGTTAAGTAAAGCAAAGTCAATAAACCCCAGGCCTGATAATGAATAAGTGTATCAGTTGGCAGTTCTCTCTCTAGAGGTGGATAGTTAAACATTTTTGTGAGGATGCTGAATATGAACAAAAAAATCAAGTCTCAGACAAGATGATTTCCTTGGACCTGCAACGTCATTCCAATTTTATATATTCTGTTTTTCTTGTTTAAATACACAGTGAATAGGTTTGGACTTGTCTATAGAATACCAGATTACTCTTGTGGAGTTGCCCCCAAAAGAAAAATATTGCTCTGTATCTCCAAACTGAACCATTAGGAAATCCCGAGGTAAACATGGCCTCACTTCTTTTTTTTCTTAAATATTTATTTTTTAAGGTGTAGATGGACACAACACAGTGCCTTTATTTATTTATTTATTTATTTATTTTTTTATGTAGTGCTGAGGATCGAACCCCGGTCCTGCCTGTGCTAGGCGAGTGCTCTACTGCTAAGCCACAATCCCAGCCCAATCTCACTTCTTATTTAAATGGTCCAGCTTCCGTCCATTGTGTTTATATATTCCCACAATAAATCTTTATTTTGCATTTAGATGTAGGAATATTTAAGTGATTATGCCTAAAATGTAATTCATCTCAGACTTTATGTCAGAGCTCTCAGTACCTGGAGGATTATGACTTGAGCCTCAAGTCTATGCCTTGACAACCCTCTTTATGCCCTGTTATAAGATAAGTAACTTTGACTTGTCTTATTGGAAATTCATGGGCATAAGTTTCATTAGCATCAATGAGACTTTAGTATTTAGTGTGGTGGTAAACACATATCCTGCCGCAGACTGGCTAGGCAAAATAACCAGGGGGGTGACAAGCAACTTGTGAAGGTTGAAACAGCGGGAGCCTCTTTATTGTAGGACAGTAGAGGTATATATACATTACTGAATATACAGCTTGACTCAATTTAGCATCATCCAGTTAGAGCAATCAGTCATTAAGGAGTCCTCATCATCTTAATAATTATACACAGCTTAACTTAATTAACATCATTGGATACAGCAGTCAGTCATTAAGGAATCTCCATCATCTTAATGGCTCGCTGGCGTTACTTCTCAAACCACTCCTTCTGGCAAAGTGCCAAGCGCCATCTTGACTTGTCTGTGGCCCTCATCAATATCTCAAAATATTTCTCTTTCATTGCCAAAGCCTTTGATAATGTTTATCAGGATACTTTGAAAACATATAGTAAAACCTGGCCTGGCATTCTGAGTGGCATAATCAGTTTTGGATCACATGATAGGCCACCTTCACTGAACACAAGGCTTCAACCTCACATCAGGCAACCCCCTGCTGTCTTCCTTTGTCTTTTCCTTTGCAAATGCTTTGTGCATCATGCACATTCACCCACTGGGTGGCAGTTTGTGCTCAAGAATGTTTACTGTTTCTTAACAGAATTTCAGACATCAAAGTTTTTCACTAGGAAAATAGGCATCTTATCAAATCTTAAGAAAAAGTATTGTCTTGAATGTAAGCTCCTCCCCAGAGGAGACTACAGGAATTTTAATAGTGTTAATACTTCTTGCCATTTCTCTCAACACATTCTCCCTTCTGTTATCAAATTCACACACCACACATGTACAAAATAGATTTCCCCTCATGCTCTTCAGTTTCATCACCATTGTATAGATTTTCACATCTGAAATAGATACATGCCCTTTCCAAATCCCTCAAGCCCACTTGCCATCTTCAGTGTTCTCATTACCCTACTTCTTATTTCTGTGGCTCTTGCCTGCCAGAGGACTTTCCCCCACTTTCTGTTTCTTAAATATCATACCACCTCCACAGTGAAATCAAGATAGACCAGATTCTGGGTTTCAACACCTCTATTCTTGGGAAGTCATATGGTTCCCTTTCACTTAAACCAACTCTGTTCATAATGCAAATTGAGGCCAATTGACTTGGACTACCTAAGATTTATATTCAATTAAGAGAGGCAGAAATGTCCAAGAGATTAAATTGCATGTTTATGATTAAACCATGAAAACCCCACAAAAATATAGACACATTTTTAAAAAATGAAAAAATTCCTAATAATAGTTGTTCTAGATGGAATTGTGAAAGCCTTTATCTCCCCTTTCTGCTATCTTGTAGTTTTCCCAATATTATCGTTAATGAAAAATATATTCAACTACACTTAAACCATCTGTACTCTTCCTCTTACCTAAATTAAAAACTTCTGTTTCCTTTGTATGTTCTGCTAATTTTCCCATAGTTCCTTAGCAGTATTTTGACATTTCCTTGAACATAGCACTGGTTATTGCTGAGTGTAATAGCTTTGATTTATTTTTTTTCAAAAAATAAATTCCTTATGTTTTAATATCTTTCAATTTACAGAGAATTGCAAAGATAGTACAATTTCCATAAACCCCATGCCCAGTTTCCCTATTACTAGCCTCATTATTTGTCTCCTTTGTCACAGTTAATGAGCCCATAATGATACCTTATTGTTAACTAAAGTCCTTTCTTTATCAGACTTCCTTTGTTTCCACCAGATAGCCATCTCCCTACCTAAGGACCAGTCCTTTTTCTTTTCCAAGAAGCCATCAGTCCTGGAAACCACATTGAATTCAGTCATCATGTCTCCTTAGGCTTTCTTGGCTGGGACAGTTTCGTCAAGATCTTGGCAGCTTTGAGGAGTACTGGCCAGGTATTTAGTTGAATGTCCCTCATTTAGGATTTGTCTAATATTTTCCTCATAATTAGCCTGGGATTATAAACTATGGAGAGAAGATCACAAAACTAAAGTGTCATTCTCATAACCTTTTATCAAGAATATGTCCTGCCCACAGAACACAATGTTGTTAGTCACCTGCCTGAAGTAGTGTTTCCCAGGTTCCTCCACTGGAAAGTTACTCTTTCATTTCCCTTTTGTTCCTCACTGTTTGAAAGTGTATACATAGCTCAGACTTGCTAAGTGGAGTTATGTTTTAACTCAGTGTGTTGTCTACATAAATTATTTGAAATGCTTCTGTACTGGAGAGTTGTCTGCTTTCATCCATGAATTATTTAATCATTTATATTAGTATGGGCTTATGGATATGTATTTTCTACTTTGAATTTCTTTCTTTTTTTTTTTTAATATTTTTTTTTATTGTTGGTTGTTCAAAACATTACATAGTTCTTGATATATCATATTTCACACTTTGATTCAAGTGGGTTATGAACTCCCATTTTTACTCCGTTTACAAATTGCAGAATCACATCAGTTACACTTCCATTGATTTATATATTGCCATACTAGGGTCTGTTGTATTCTGCTGCCTTTCCTATCCGTTACTACCCCCCTCCCCTCCCCTCCCCTCCCCTCTTCTCTCTCTACCCACTCTACTGCAGTTCATATCTCCCCCTTGTATTATTTTTCCCTTTCCCCTCGTTACCTCTTGTATGTAATTTTGTATAACCCTGAGGGTCTCCTTCCATTTCCATGCAATTTCCCTTCTCCCTCCCTTTCCCTCCCACCTCTCGTCCCTGTTTAATGTTAATCTTCTTCTCATGCTCTTCGTCCCTACTCTGTTCTTAGTTACTCTCCTTATATCAAAGAAGACATTTGGCATTTGTTTTTTAGGGATTGGCTGGCTTCACTCAGCATAATCTGCTCTAATGCCATCCATTTCCCTCCAAATTCTATGATTTTGTCATTTCTTAATGCAGAGTAATATTCCATTGTGTATAAATGCCACATTTTTTTTATCCATTCGTCTATTGAAGGGCATCTAGGTTGGTTCCACAGTCTTGCTATTGTGAACTGTGCTGCTATGAACATCGATGTAGCAGTGTCCCTGTAGCATGCTCTATTTAGGTCTTTAGGGAATAGACCGAGAAGGGGAATAGTTGGGTCAAATGGTGGTTCCATTCCCAACTTTCCAAGAAATCTCCATACTGCTTTCCAGATTGGCTGCACCAATTTGCAGTCCCACCAACAATGAACAAGTGTACCCTTTTCCCCACATCCTCGCCAGCACTTGTTGTTGTTTGACTTCCTAATGGCTGCCAATCTTACTGGAGTGAGATGGTATCTTAGGGTGGTTTTGATTTGCATTTCTCTGACTGCTAGGGATGGTGAGCATTTTTTCATGTACTTGTTGATTGATTGTATGTCCTCCTCTGAGAAGTGTCTGTTCATGTCTTTGGCCCATTTGTTGATTGGGTTATTTGTTATCTTGTTGTCTAATTTTTTGAGTTCTTTGTATACTCTGGATATTAGGGCTCTATCTGAAGTGTGAGGAGTAAAGATTTGTTCCCAGGATGTAGGCTCCCTATTTACCTCTCTTGTTGTTTCTTTTGCTGAGAGAAAACTTTTTAGTTTGAGTAAGTCCCATTTGTTGATTCTAGTTATTAACTGTTGTGCTATGGGTGTCCTATTGAGGAATTTGGAGCCCGACCCCACAGTATGTAGATCGTAGCCGACTTTTTCTTCTATCAGACGCCGTGTCTCTGATTTGATATCAAGCTCCTTGATCCATTTTGAGTTAACTTTAGTGCATGGCGAGAGAAAGGGATTCAGTTTCATTTTGTTGCATATGGATTTCCAGTTTTCCCAGCACCATTTGTTGAAGATGCTATCCTTCCTCCATTGCATGCTTTTAGCCCCTTTATCAAATATAAGATAGTTGTAGTTTTGTGGGTTGGTTTCTGTGTCCTCTATTCTGTACCATTGGTCCACCCGCCTGTTTTGGTACCAGTACCATGCTGTTTTTGTTACTATTGCTCTGTAGTGTAGTTTGAAGTCTGGTATCGCTATACCGCCTGATTCACCCTTCCTGCTTAGCATTGTTTTTGCTATTCTGGGTCTTTTATTTTTCCATATGAATTTCATGATTACTTTCTCTATTTCTATAAGAAATGCCATTGGGATTTTGATTGGTATTGCATTAAACCTATAGAGAACTTTTGGTAATATTGTCATTTTGATGATGTTAGTTCTGCCTATCCATGAACAGGGTATATTTTTCCATCTTCTAAGATCCTCTTCTATTTCTCTCTTTAGGGTTCTGTAGTTTTCATTGTATAAGTCTTTCACCTCTTTTGTTAGGTTGATTCCTAAGTATTTTATTTTTTGGGGGGATATTGTGAATGGAGTGGTTGTCCTCATTTCCATTTCAGAGGATTTGTCGCTGATATACAGGAATGCCTTTGATTTATGTGTGTTGATTTTATATCCTGCCACTTTACTGAATTCATTTATTAGTGCTAATCGTTTCTTTGTAGACCCTTTTGGGTCTGCTAGGTATAGAATCATGTCATCTGCAAATAGTGATAATTTAAGTTCTTCTTTTCCTATTTTTATGCCTTTAATTTCTTTCGTCTAATTGCTCTGGCCAGTGATTCGATAACTATGTTGAACAGAAGTGGTGAGAGAGGGCATCCCTGTCTTGTTCCAGATTTTAGAGGGAATGCCTTCAATTTTTCTCCATTCAGAATGATGCTAGCCTGAGGTTTAGCATAGATTGCTTTTACAATGTTGAGGTAAGTTCCTGTTATCCCTAGTTTTTCTAGCATTTTGAACATAAAGGGATGCTGTACTTTGTCGAATGCTTTTTCTGCATCTATCGAGATGATCATATGGTTCTTATTTTTAAGTCTATTGATGTGGTGAATAACATTAATTGATTTCCGTATATTGAACCAGCCTTGCATCCCAGGGATGAATCCTACTTGATCATGGTGCACAATTTTTTTGATATGTTTTTGAATCCGATTTGCCAAAATTTTATTGAGGATTTTTGCATCTAGGTTCATTAGAGATATTGGTCTGTAGTTTTCTTTCTTTGAAGTGTCTTTGTCTGGTTTAGGAATCAGGGTGATGTTGGCCTCGTAGAAAGAATTTGGAAGTTCTCCCTCTTTTTCTATTTCCTGAAATAGCTTGAAAAGTATTGGTGTTAGTTCCTCTTTAAAGGTTTTGTAAAACTCTGCTGTATACCCATCCGGTCCTGGGCTTTTCTTAGTTGGTAGTCTTTTGATGGTTTCTTCTATTTCCTCAATTGATATTGGTCTGTTTAGGTTGTCTATATCCTCCTGCCTTAATCTGGGCAGATCATATGACTTAAGAAATTTATCGATGCCTTCACTATCTTCTATTTTATTGGAGTATAAGGATTCAAAATAGTTTCTGATTATCTTCTGTATTTCTGAAGTGTCTGTTGTGATATTGCCTTTTTCATCCCGTATGCTAGTAATTTGATTTCTCTCTCTTCTTCTCTTCGTTAGCATGGCTAAGGGTCTGTCGATTTTATTTATTTTTTCAAAGAACCAACTTTTAGTTTTGTCAATCTTTTCAATTGTTTCTTTTGTTTCGATTTCATTAATTTCAGCTCTGATTTTAATAATTTCTTGCCTTCTACTTCTTTTGCTGTTGTTTTGCTCTTCTTTTTCTAGGATTTTGAGATGGAGTATGAGATCATTTATTTGTTGGTTTTTTCTTTTTTTAAGGAATGAACTCCAAGCAATGAATTTTCCTCTTAGAACTGCTTTTAATGTGTCCCATAGATTCCGATATGTTGTGTCTGTGCTTTCATTTATCTCTAAGAATTTTTTAATTTCCTCCTTGATGTCTTCTATAACCCATTGATCATTTAGTAACCAATTGTTCATTCTCCAAGTGATGCATGTTTTTTCCTTCCTTCTTTTATCGTTGATTTTCAGTTTCATTCCATTATGATCAGATAAGATGCATGGTATTATCTCCACTCCTTTATATTGTCTAAGAGTTGCCCTGTGACATAATATATGATCTATTTTTGAGAAGGATCCATGTGCTGCTGAGAAAAAAGTGTAACTGCTTGATGTTGGGTGGTATATTCTATATATATCAATTAAGTCTAGGTTATTAATTGTGTTATTGAGTTCTATAGTTTCCTTATTCAACTTTTGTTTGGAAGATCTGTCTAGTGGTGAGAGAGGTGTGTTGAAGTCTCCCATGATTATTGTATGTTGGTCTATTAGACTCTTAAACTTAAGAAGAGTTTGTTTGATGAACATAGCTGCACCATTGTTTGGGGCATATATATTTATGATAGTTATGTCTTGTTGGTGTATGGTTCCCTTGAGCAGTATGTAGTGTCCCTCTTTATCCCTTTTGATTAACTTTGGCTTGAAATCTATTTTATTTGATATGAGTATGGACACTCCTGCTTGTTTCCTAAGTCCATATGAGTGATATGATTTTTCCCAACCTTTCACCTTCAGTCTATGTATGTCTTTTCCTATCAAATGCGTCTCCTGTAGGCAGCATATTGTTGGGTCTTGTTTTGTGATCCATTCTACTAGTCTGTGTCTCTTGATTGGTGAGTTTAAGCCATTAACATTTAGGGTTATTATTGAGATATGGGTTGTTCTTCCAGCCATAATTGTTTATTTATGTTACTAAACATGGTTTGTTTTCCTTTTTTGATTATTTTCCCCCCCTTTACTGTCCTACCTCCCACTGTTGGTATTCATTGTTATTTTCCATTTCCTCTTCCTGTAATGTTTTGCCGAGGATGTTTTGAAGACATGGTTTTCTAGCTGCAAATTCTTTTAACTTTTGTTTATCGTGGAAGGTTTTAATTTCATCTTCCATCCTGAAGCTTAATTTCGCTGGATACATGATTCTTGGTTGGAACCCATTTTCTTTCAGTTTTTGAAATATGTGATTCCAGGATCTTCTAGCTTTCAGAGTCTGTGTTGAAAGATCAGCTGTTATCCTGATTGGTTTACCCCTAAATGTAATCTGCTTCCTTTCTCTTGTAGCTTTTAAAATTCTCTCCTTATTCTGTATGTTGGGCATCTTCATTATAATGTGTCTAGGTGTGGATCTCTTATGATTTTGCACATTCGGCGTCCTGTATGCTTCTAGGATTTGGGATTCTGTCTCATTCTTCAAGTCTGGGAAGTTTTCTCGTATTATTTCATTGAATAGGTGGTTCATTCCTTTGGTTTGGACCTCTATACCTTCCTGTATCCCAATGACTCTTAAGTTTGGTCTCTTTATATTATCCCATATTTCTTGGATGTTCTGCTCATGGTTTCTTAACAGTTTTGCTGAGCTATCTATGTTCTTTTCAAGTTGAAATACTTTGTCTTCATTGTCTGATGTTCTATCTTCTAAGTGTTCTACTCTGCTGGTAGTATTCTCAATTGAGTTTTTAAGTTGGTTTATTGCTTCCTGCATTTCTAGGATTTCTGTTTGTTTGTTTTTTATTACCTCTATCTCCCTGTATAGTTGATCTTTTGCTTCTTGGATTTGTTTATGTAATACATTGTCGAAGTGGTCGAAATGATCTTTCATTGTCTGATTTTGCTGTCTAATGTCTTCCTTGAGACTCCAGATCATTTGCAGCATGTATATCCTGAATTCTTTATCTGACATTCCATCTGCTGCAGCTATAACCTCTTCTAAAGTTGAGTTGACCTGCATTGCTTGTGGTCCTTTCTTTCCTTGTCTTTTCATATTGCTCGTGTTTCTTTCTGCTTAGTGAAACTATTGTGTTTTTGAAATTTTTCCCCCTATATATTTATATTGCTCTTGTATAGTTGAAAAGTCTCCCTTGCAGGGGCGGGCGGCAGCTCTGCTCCTCCTCCAATTGGGGTGTTTTGTCTACCACGCTGGTGGGCCGCTGGGACTGTTCTGCCGGTCGGTCGCAGGTCTGCCTACCTTGGAGGCGCGGGCAGCGGCTCTGCTCTGCCCTTCCTCCTATTGCTGTGACGTGTCTACCACGTCACCACGTCCGTGAACCCCTGGGCCTGTTCCACCAGTTAGTCGCGGATCTGACTACCTTGCAGGCGTGGGCGGCGGCTCTGCTCTGCCCCTTCTCCAATTGGGTTGTCGTGACTACCACCCCGGCAGGTCGCTGTGCCTGTTCTGGGCGCGGGCTGCGGCTCTGCTCTGCCCCTACTCCAAATGGAGTGATGTGACTGCCACGCTGGCGGGCCGCTGGGCCTGATCCAGGCTCGGGGAGCGGCTCTGCTCTGCCCCTCCCCCAAGTGGTGTGACGTGTCTACCACGCCGGCAGGCCGCTGGGGCTGTTCTGCCAGACTGTCACAGGCCTGCCTACCTTGCGGACGCGGGTGGAGGATCTGCTTTCCCCCTACTCCAATTGGGGATTCTTGACAACCACGCCGGCGGGTCGCTGGGCCTATTCCGGGCTCTGGCAGCGGCTCTGTTCGGCCCCTGCTCGAGTCGGAGCGATGCGACACCACGCCGGCAGGTCTCTGGACCTGCTCCGGGCGCAGGCGGCGGCTCTGTTCGGCCCCCGCTCTAGCCGGAGCGACGAGACACCACGCCGGCGGGTCGCTGTGCCTGTTCCGGGCTCTGGCGGCGGCTCTGTTCGGCCCCTGCTCTAGCCGGAGCGACGCGACACCACGCCGGCGGGTCGCTGTGCCTGTTCCGGGCTCTGGCGGCGGCTCTGTTCGGCCCCTGCTCTAGCCGGGGCGACGCGACACCACGCCGGCAGGTCGCTAGGCCTGTTCCGGGCTCTGGCGGCGGCTCTGCTCCGCCCCTCTGGCCTTCACAGTATTCAGCAGGACCCGGACCGAGAGACAGTTTCCACGGGTTCTTTATCCCTGGGCCAGAGCAGTTCCGGGAGCCAGAATTCGGCCTCTCCGGACTTGGTGCATGCTCCGACAGGAGCAGGCTTCAAGAAGCAGTTTCCGCGGGTTCTATAGCCCTGGGCCAGAGCAGCTCCGGTAGCCGGAGCTCCGCCGCTCCGGGCTCGGTGCGTGTTCTGATAGGAGCAGGCTCCAAGAAGCAGTTTCCGCGTGTTATTTAGCACTAAGTCTGAGCAATTTGTCTGCGAGACGCAGACAATTGTCAGCCTGAAATTACCTGTTCTATAGCTGAAAGAGCTGCAATCAGTCAAAAACAAGGATGGTGACGTCAGCTCTCCAAGATGGTGGCCGCTGGCTTCCTCCGTGGTCTGACCGGTGTGGAGAACCGAACTGGACCGTTTCCTTCCCCGTCTCCAACCCAGAATTCAGCTCCGAGCTCAGCAAATGCCTAGCTGGCAGGAGCCCGCAGAATCAGCATCGCTGTATCTCTGCGCCACCAGCCCGTCGTTTCCCAGTGCGCTCCGCAGACTCCAGCCGCAGGGCGATCTGCCGAACAATAAGCGCTCCGTACGGACAAATCGCTCGCTTTTGAGCCCCTGAAGCTGATCCTCGTGCGATGAAAATCCTTCCACTAGGTTTTGGAGCACCCCAATTTTGCTGGAAATTCCTAACCAGATAGCTTTTAGCCGTTCTAACTCATCATTTTCCCTCACAGTGACGCAGTACTCGGAGTTACTGCACTCCCTTCGCGGCCATCTTCCCAACCAACCTCTACTTTGAATTTCAATCCAATGTCACTTTATTTTTGTTGCTCAGATTATCCATTTGTTGCTCTTCCAGTTGGGTTCCTATTTATCTTTGAAATAACCTTTTTTTTTTCTTTTTAGTTTTTAAGCCCTTTTCTTCCTTCCTCATTCCCTCCCTTCCTTTCTTCCTTCTTTCCTTTCTTTTGTCCTTTTGTTTTTCCTTTTCTCTCTCTTTCCCTCCCTCCCCCCCCCCACTCTTTCCTCTTTCCCTCCCTCTTTTTCTTTCTTTCTCTCTCTCTCTCTTCTGGGGATTGATCCCAAGGCCTTAGTCATACTAAGCAGGCACTTTGCCAGCAATCTACTCCCCAGTCCTTTTTATTTGAAACAGTGACTTATAAAATTTTCCAGGCTGGCTTTCGATTTGCAATCCTCCTGTCTCAGTCTCCTGAGTACCTGGGATTACAGGCATACCCATCAAACCCGGCATTTCATTACTTTCTGACACTATAGATCTTCCTTCTGAGACTACATGAATATAACTCATCTTATATAGTCCCTACCCAAGTGTTAGAATTTATTGATTATTTAATTTAGTATCATTATCATCATCACTGCTGAAGATCGAAAGCAATGTCTTTCCCAGTTTAGGTAAGTGCCCTACTGATGAACCTTGGATGATGATCATAATAAAGATCAAATTTTAAAACGAACTGAGTATCATCCATACCTTATCTTTGACATACCTTTTTTGTGCATTCCTATAATCCCAACTATTAGGAATGCCAAAACAGGAGAATAGGAAGTTTAAGGCCAGATTTAGCTATTGAACAAGATCCTGTCTCAAAATAAATAAATGCAAATGGACTATGGATGTAGTTCAGTGATAAAGTACACCTGGGTTCAATGCTCAGTACCGCAATAAAAGGGAAAAAAATACTGTGTGTCTGTTGTGTGTAAGGACTTGTATTAGGAATACCATTCTTTAAAAACAATTGAACATGAAGCCAAGAAAATAGAAATATGGGTAAGATGGCATAAAACTTCAGGTTGGTAATGACATTTGTAGGTAGTTTGTAGGTGACCCTCCAGTTTTTCTTTGTCGATGTTATTTCAAGTTCATATGATAAGAACATGTCTGAATGTGCAATTGAAGTTCATCATATTCTATCAGGATACTACTAGTCTCCCAGTTTCCCAGGCAAAAGTCTTTGAGTTATTTTTGTTTTATTTCATCTTCAGTACTAGTACAGACTGGCTCCTTTCCTTATCTTTAGCCCTTTTGTAAAAACCCTCCAATGTAGCCATATCAGAAAAAAAAAAAAAAAAAAAAAAACCTTGGTGTGCAGTTCTCAGTGTACTTCAAATATACTTCTGAGCTTTTGCTCTTGCTTCTGAGCTGTTCTCTTTCATTTCCCCTGAAATTCCTTCTCTTTGAAACTCTTCCATCATCACCTCACTCTAGCTGAGTCCAAGTCACTAATGTTCAGCAAGCACTTGAGTAGTTATTAGGTGATGAGTGATAGTAATATAGGAAATGCCCAACTCTATTTTCTACCCTCACACAGAATCTATCTTCTTCCCAGCCCTCCCTACTTGAGAAAGTCTAGTAGGTCAAATGGGTATGTGCCATTTTAGAGGCAATTACCAGGCAGCATGGTGACCCAGGCATCCATCTTTCAGAGGTGGTCAAGAAAAAAAAACTGGTCCTTGTGTTGAGTCTGAAGGTGACTCAAGTAGTTTAAAAGGATACAGAGTCAAAATGTTTCTACACAGTGAGGTGAAATAGTTTGGCACTTCAAAGCCTAACAGTGGTAGGGTGGGTAGAAGGTATCCTGCACATAGGCAAGTGGGAAAAGGCAATGTTAGGAAGGTGGAGCTGGGTGTGGAGGTGCCCACCTGGAATCCCAGTGGCTTGGGAGGCTGAGGTGGGAGGATCACAAGTTCTAGGCCAGCTTCAGCAATTTAGTTAGACTCTAAGCCACATAGCAGGACCCTGTCTCAATAAATAAATAAATAAATAATGAAAACAGCTGGGGAATGTGGCTCAGTGGTTAAGTGTCCCTGGGCCTAATCTCCAGTACCAAACTAAGAAAAAAGAAAAACAGGGACCAAATTATGAGGACCCTTGATGGACTCCAAAGAAGTTAAGGCTTTATCTTGTAGGTATTAGAAGTTATTACAAGACTTAGAAAAGGGGAATGACAAGAACAGATTTGTCTTTCAGAAAGATCCTTCCTGATTATGGTGTGGATTAGAAATAGGTAAGACCAACTAGGCAACCAGTTAGAAATGACCATAGAGCCTGGATGGGCAGGGATGTTAAGGCCTGAACAAAGGTAAAAGCTGAGCTGAAGGAGGAGCAAGAATGAATCTGAAAGGTTCAACAGAATTTGGTGAATAATCAGATATGGGAGTGGGAGAGAGGATTGGGTGGACCCCAGGTTCCTAGCTGATGTCACTAATTAGGAGAGAGGATATAGAAACTGAGTAGTTCTTAGAGGTGGTAGTGATGAATGTCGGTATATTTGGGGACATTTTGGTCTGATTATTTGTACTAATTAACTTCACACATTAATATATGGATTAGAATGAAAGTTCTCAGTAATGAAAAACTTCCTTAACAGCATTCTTCAACTTGGCAAAAATATTTAAATGTCTTCCTTCTTTCTTATAGGAATTAGGAATAGTGGGGATTGTGTGGGTCGTAGATCCCCAAATTTCTAAAACAGTGTCATTCTTCTACATTTTTATTCTTTTAACAAATGCAATTTATTAACTATTTAATTGATATGATCTAATTTATATAGACTTTTGTGCACAAGGAAATTCATAAATCATCAAAAAGTTTAAGATATGACTTCCAGAACTCAATACCCATTAGAGAACCATTCAGTGGTAAATAGCCATGTTTTAAAGGTTTTCCTGGGACATGCAGAAAGTGGGTCTCATGTTGAGTAAGGAGGAACCAGAGAGGACTGCAGTGGGGATAGCTGAGCAAGTCTCTAAAGTATGAACAGTTTCTGAAAAGTCAGACAGGGGCAAAGAGACTAGCATTAGGAGAGACAGGTAGGAGTCCATGTCAGTGAGTTCAAGTGGGACGAAAGGCCTTGGCCAATCTTGATTAGCCTCTGGACTCAGCTAGAGTGACTTAATGAATCTGAAGGGTTCTCTGACTCCTATCTCAGCTGACTCCTATCGCTGCTCTCCTGCATCCATAGTCTCTTCAGTATTCATTTTGTGATAGTTTTCCTAAAGTGTGATGAAAATTTCTGGTTATATGTTTTTCTGGTTTTTCTAAATTTGCTTCTCATTCTGAATTTTAGCTTTTCTAGCGTTAGTGCTAAAAGCAATTAATAAATTGTAGTATTCTCTAACCGCCCTAGTTTCTGTTTTTGGTAATATCCCATTTGCCTGTGAGATCCACATGCAGCCTTTTGAGACAATGTAACTAAACTCCCATTAGAGTCAACTGTGTAATAGTGAGGTACTCATATAACATATCCTGAAAAGCAATAGATGAAATCAACACTTGGTAAGGATACATAATAGCAAATCTTACAAGGAGGCATTCAATAAATCTTTCTGAATGAGTGAATTTCACATAATAACCTGTAACTGAGTGGTCTTCATTGTATAACTTCATTGAATGTCTTTTACTGTCGGAGCAGAAAATACAAGAGGAGGCTCAGAGGATAATTTGCTAGGCCATGGTACTTCTGCAGATGATTTCCCTTGGCTTCTTCTGTCACAGCAAGCTTCCTGGTCCTCTGAGGGTTAGGGAATCTTCTCCCTAAGGGGTCCTAGTTGAAGATCTCTCTGAAGTACATCAAAACATCACTTGTGTTTTCCAAGTGGCTGACCTCCACTTCTGCTCTTTCTTTACAATCAGGAATTCCAAATGTTTTGAAAATAGCTTTTTCTTTAAAGCTGGTAAGCCTTTTAGGATTTGTTTGTTGTTTCTGAACAAGCTTCTAATGTCATTGGCAGAGGAAGATTGTAACTTAACTAGCCTCACTTTGATGGTTGATCATAAATTCTCAAATTAACACAGTCCAAATTAAGGACATTTTATGTGTCTATGACTGTATCTATATAGGGCTACATGTATGTGAATTAAGAATCAGTAACTCCAAATTGGAAGGAAACATAAAAATAAGTTCTGCCTAAATTCTACTTTGTGCAGATGAAGAGATATGTGACTGGTTCTTTTTCTTGTACTTAAGAGACTAGTTCTAAATTTAAACACAATCCATAAATAGTCTCCTTTCCAGATATAATTTGCTATGATTTCATGCTCTGCTGAGCACATTACAGGGGCTGTGGCTCAGTGACAGAAAGCTTGCCTAGCATGTGTGAGGAACTGGGTTTGATTCTCAGCACTGCATATAAATAAATAAATCACATAAAGGTCCATCAACCACTAAAAAAATATTTTTTTTTTTTTTACAAAATTCAGCTTTTTGACATTTCAAAAGGAGGCAGATTGTCAATGGTAAAGTCAGCAGTAAACTAACCATTTTGGCAATTGCACATTTTATTTCTTGTCTGTTTTCTCATCATTTGAAAGTACACTGATAATAGGATTGTTATGCAGAATTTTTAATGGACTTCCATTGAAGTCAGTGGAATCTTAACGAATAATTTCCAGTTTCTAATCCTAGAATAACTTGAAACTCTTGCTCCTCAGTATATGATAAGTAATCTATCACATTATTATAATTAGACCTATATAATTAAAAAAATAACAGCTTCCTTTTATGTTTCTGTGGAACCTCTGCTAAATGGGGTTTTGTTCTCTCAAATAAAACCTCAGAGAAACCCAAATGGGAAAAGTATGATCCTAATGGACAGAAGACTCAACCTTTTCTGTTTGGGTTTTTCTCTTTATAGTACCTCAGTTCTGTGTTTCCAGGAATAAATAGAGGTAGAAACTAACTGAAAGTTCAATCTACTTTTTACTTTTTCCACAAGATGAAAACTTTAGATAAGATAAATAAGAAACAAGATTTTCAGGACATCAGAGCCATAGTCATCCAGAGCTTCTATACTCTCAGTGAATGTAAAACTTAGGGCAGTTGTAAAGCATTCGTATAGATGTAAAACCAAAGGTTTTTAAATTTAGAATAAAATACCAAAGATCACCTATCATTTTACATTTTATTTTACAGATGAACAAATTCAGTGACCAAGTGGTAAAATAACAGAGAAAGATACAGAAGTGTTATCAGCTGTGTTGGGTGAGTTTTTAAGTTAATAAAGAAAAAAGTAAAGTAGTAATAAATAATGATGATATTCCTTCATTTATTGAGTGATTCCATATACCAGGTACTGGTTCTGACCACTTTAAATTCATGATCTCATTTAAAATTTACAGCATCTATATGTGGTGGAAAGGCAGTTGTATTAACCAGTTGTCACAGAACCAAATTCACCACTTGCCTCCATTTCATTCTCTGTAAGTGACCAATAATTTGTAAGGCCCTACATTCCTTTAAAAATGTATTTCTTTTTCTCTTATATGTAATCCTCAGGCACAGTCTACATTGATATCAGTACTCTCTGTGAATTTTTTAAAAATACCAATTCTCAAACTTTCCTAGGTTTACTGAATCATAAATTTCTGGGGTTGGATCCAACAATTTCTGTTTAAAGCCCTCCTTCCAGGTGATTATGATATACACTAAAATTTGAGAACCACTTCTTTAGAGCAAAGTCTATTGTAGGTACCAGTAGGTACCTGGATCTCCTTATTCATACTATTAAACAAATAAAAAATAAATAAACAAACCAAACCATCCTACATCCTTGAGTAGTGACCATAGAGATAATTGCCACCATTAAAGACTTAGAGGCTATGTTTGTTTGGAAAAGTTGCTGTGGTTTGGAAGTGTTCCAAAATGTATGTGTTAGGAACTTAAACCCAATGCCACAGTGTTGGAAGGTGGGGCTTCACCCTCATGAATTAATTAATTCAGATTATAAAAGGGTTTGAGGCTGCAAAATCAGTGTCTTATTTTCTCACCTTCTCACCTTCTTGCCTTCTGTTGTGGGATAATGCTGCAAGAGGACTCTTGCCAAATTCTGACAACTTGATATTGGACTTCCCAGCTTCTAGTGCTGTAAAAAACAATAATTTCCTTAGTTACCAAGTATGTGGTATTTTAAAAATTTTTCCTTATTAGTTATACATGACAATATAATGTATTTTAATATATTATATATATATATATATATATATATATATATATATATATATATACATACATACACACATAGGTAGATATGGAGTGTAACTTTTCATCCTTCTGCTTGTACATGATGTAGAATCACATTGGTTATTGTGTAATTATATATATACATAGGAAAGTGATTCATTCTACTATCTTTCCTATTCCCATTCTTTCCGCATTCCCTTCATTCCTTTTTGTGTAATCCAACTTACTCCTATCCGGATACCACCCCACTTATTGTGAGTCAGCATCTGCATATCACAGAGAACATTTGGCCTTTCCTGTTTGGGGATTGCCTTATTCCACTTAGTATTATAGTCTCTAGATCTATCCATTTACCTGCAAATGCCATAATTTCATTCTTTTTTGAGGCTGAATAATATTCTATTTATGTATATATACTACATTTTCTTTATCTGTTCATTTGTTGAAGGGCCCCTATGTTGGTTCCATAGTTTTGTTATTGTGAACGGAGCTGCTATAAACATTGATGTGGCTGCATCTGTAGTATGCTGATTTTAAGTCCTTTGGGTATAAACTGAAGAGTGGGATAACTGGGTCAAATGATGGTTCCATTCCATGTTTTCTGAGGAAGCTCCATACTGCATTTTATAGTGGTTGCACCAATTTGCGATCCACCAGCAATGTACAAGTTTATGTTTTCCCCACATCCTCACCAAGATTGTTACATGGATTCTGCATAATTGCCACTTTGTCTGGAATGAGATTAAATCTCAGAGTAGTTTTAATTTACATTTCTCTAACTGCTAGAGATGTTGAATATTTTTTCATATATTTGTTGACCTATCGTACTTCTTCTGTGAAGTGCTTGTTCAGTTCCTCAGTTTGTGATTTAGCAACAGAAAATGACCTAAGACAGAAGCAATTGCTATTATGTTCTCATTTAGCTCACCAGTTTGACTGTATTTTAGTGATTGACAATGAATTATTAAAAATCAATTCAGTTGAAACTGGTAGATATTCAGAGGTAATTTTTTGTTTTGTTGTTATTTTTTCTGATACAAACTGCCACACTTTCTGATGAACCTAGTCATGAAATTGGGGCATTTCCCAACTATTCAACAACCAGTCTTGCCAAAGGCTTATGTCAACTCTGTCTGTCCTGTAAGACAACACATTTGTGCATTACATCTTTGATATCATACTGGCAAGACCTGGTAGCAGTAAATAATAGACACCCTAAGATGTGGGTGCCAGTAGTTGAGAGATTAAAATTTCTGAAAATTTAGGTACCCACTATCTCAATCAAGTTTGAAGGGTCTATTTGTTTGAATCAAGTCGGCATATTTGATCCAGAGAAAATGATTGTTCACCCTGTGCCCCTTCCATTAAGAAAGAGGAGCAATGTTTAGCAGGCATCTTGGGATTTTTGAAGCAAGATGAACTGAATTAGATCTTCTCTGACTCATTTAGTCACCAACCAGAATATTTCCAGTTAGTCACCAACCAGAATATTTCCAGTGGAACCCAGTGCAAGACAAATGAAAACGAACTCCAGGATTGGCCAGACTTCAGTATAAGAGGCCATGCTTGAGTGTCCAGAGTGGATGAGGAGTATGAATAGAGCCTGCAGGAAGTCCAGATGAGAGAATCAGTATGGGTCCCTAGGATTTAAGAACAAGGCTCAGACCTCTTTATAAAGTCACTGTTTTCCTTTTGAAAAACAGATCATGACTTGCTCCTAGGGTTCCACTGAAAGTGTCTGCCAGCTATAGGTCTGCAAGTGACTTTTGGACCTAAACTTTACAATATGAACTGGTGGTCTCATCACTGGCTGATCATAAAGGAGATGCACCTAGAGGTGCTTCATTATTAAGTTAAAGTGATTTTTGTTTCTTTATGGTATTGGGGATTTAACTCAGGGGGTTAAATCCCTAGCCCTTTTATGATTTATTTTGAGACAAGGTCTCATTAATTTGCAGAGGCTGAACTTGAACTTGTGGTCCTCCTGTCTCAGCCTCCTAAATTGATGGGATTACAGGTGTACGCCATAGTGTCTGGCTAAGTGAAAGTGTCATATATGGCATTGGGCCTTAGTGGATTCTAAAAGTAATGGTAAACATTTAAGAGGGGCTTAGCTCCCACTCCCATGAGTAGAAGGCCACTCATTTCCTTTTCTCCTTCAACTCGTACCTGTGGCTACATGGGGAGTTCCATGTGTCTTGTTGCCTGAGGAGAAAAAAAAAATATGGCTCTTGTTGATAGATGGTTCTGCTCCCAATGCTGACATCAGGCTTTCGGGGGTGACATGAGTGGCAGTAGAAAGGGAAATCTTACTTCTAGGTAAAGCTAAGCAGTAAATGCCATGGTGAACTTTGCCTTGGAGAAATACCTTGTTTCAAGAATTTCACTTGGGTCTTCAATTTTAAACATTATACTACTTGAAACATGAATAACACATTTACATTAATTAGGTAATCTACTGAGTTGAACTGAAAATAGGACTCATTAGATTAAAAGTATAGTCCAGTTTTAGAAGTAATACTATAGAAAATGGTGCACATTCTTTAACCAAACACCATCTGTATTAATCAAGTATACTTCAGTAATTTGTCTAGCAATCCCCCTTCCAGAACAGTGGCATAGAGTACTATTTCTGGCTGATACATCTTAATCAGTTGAAGGTTGGCTGATCCAACCTGGCTTCAGGAAGGCCTCCCTCCTGGTGTCTCCCATCCTCCAGGACTAGGGGGCCACCCATAGCATGCTCCTCTCTTGGTGGAAGGCAGGAATAAGAGAGTAATCCCAAGACAAGTCTCTACTCATGGCCACTAAAATCCTATTAGCCAAAGCAAGGCACATAGCCAAGCCTATATTCAAGGGGTAGGAGAATTTCTCATTGAGGAGAAGGTCATGGTGAAGATTTCCTGAGCAGTAATCTAATGTGACCACACTATCTAAGTTTAAAACTGGCATTTTTATCCTCAGAAAAATATTATGCAGTATGTTGTCATCAAAGAGCTGCAATAGTACATATAGTTGATTCAATATAATTTAACAAATAGTGTTTTTGTTTATTGGGCACTGTGTTAGGTATTCAAGATATAGAAATGAATAAGACTGGTCCCTACTCTCAAGAAACTCAGTGGCAGAGCTACAAACAAAGGAACAATATAAACAAATGAATATTTGATTTGATGAATGCAACAAAAGCAGTTTTGTTCCCATTTTATACATAAGAAACCTCAGAGCAATTAAATAATTTTTTTAATATTATAAACAGAAAAAAACTGAAAAATTTGAGGCGGTTTAAATTCTAAAGTCCTTCCTGTCATTCTTTATAGCTGTCTCCACAAGGTGAGCACAGAGCTCATCCTATCTCATACCTCACTTTTGCTGAGATCCTTGTATCTTTAAGGCAACAAAAGCCATTTTCTTGGTGAATTGAGCCCCATGATAATGAATATAGAATGGATTAAATTTACTTTCCATTCCTCCACAATTCTGCCCCTTTGACTTAGAATTCACATCAAACTAATCTTTATAATAATAAGTAGCAAGTCTAATTTATATACTTATCTAAGGCAAATAGAGATCTTAGATGCAAGAGGATACTTTGGTCAGTTTCTAAAATATTTGAGTCAAAGGCAATAGCCTTTTAGGGGAATATAAAATATTTTGATGACTAAGGAATACATTGAATGAACTATTGGCTCCTCCCTTCCAAAGAAGAAAAAGAACTGTGGGCAGTAATAAGGTATTCTGAGGGCTGGAATGTATGTATATTCATGACTACCACCTCTGTTAGCTAATGCTATGGATCTATTATTACTTTAATGTTTTATTTCGATATTGTATTAGTGTGTCATAACATTTTTTTAAAGAGAGAGAGAGAGAGAGTTTTTTAATATTTATTTTTTAGTTTTCGGCGGACACACCATCTTTATTTGTATGCGGTGCTAAGGATCCAACCCAGCGCCGCCCTCATGCCAGACAAGCGTGCTAACACTTGAGCCACATCCCCAGCCCGGGTCATAACATTTCAATATGAAATGCCTCTTCATATTTGTTCAGAAGAATATCCTTAAGATTGAAGAACATTTATCATACCCTGTTAAGACAAATGATAGGTACTATATTATCATTCCTATGTTAAGAAAGAAAAATTAGAGATATTTAAAAATATCCACTCAACTGGTTAAAGTAACAGTCAATGGAAAAGCCAAAGATAGGGCAGGATTCTAATGATTAGTGGCCTGGGGAGCAAACTTTTGGCATTTGAAACAAAACTCTTAAGAAATGTTAAAAGCACAAAAACTAATTCAAGTTTTGATTTTGTGTGGTTTGTCAGCAAGAAAGAGTTAATGAAGACATTCCATATTGGAATAAGTACCTAGGTCATTGTGAATGTTAGAGAGGACTCAAAAGCTTGGTGAATAACAATTTTCCTGTTCTATCATTTTACATGAGAGGATATTTGTATTCTGGTCATTTTCTTTAGTGAGTTTCATGTTGATTTTTTGGGTTCTGGATTTTGATTCACTCCAGGTATGGTTAGGGTAATACTGAAAGCCAATATCTTGTCCCTTCAGTTTCCTCCCCTCTTCCCCCCATCAGTTCCTAAGCTTGTCATAACTTGAAGGACTATTTTCAAAGATGCTCAGTACTAAACGTCTTTCTCAGCATAAGAAAGTTTCTTATGCAAACAGAAGCCCAGTAAAAAGTGTAGACAATGCTTCCCCTCCTTGGTGCCTAAGTCCTAGAGCTGAGCTGGGCCAGTTGAGTAACTATTTTTGTACCTGTTACCCAACCCCCTTTGTCCCTGCTTTTCCCTATCCTTCTGAACCTCTGGTAATCACTGTTCTCTCTTCTTGGAGGACAACTTTTTTAGATTCTACTTAGGAGTGTACTCCATTTTAATCCATTTTGCATAAATAATGGAATTTCATTATTTTTATGGCTGAATAATATTCCATATATATCACAATGTATAATTATATATTGCATAGTAACATATAACAGATTTTCTATACCCATTTATCTGCTGCTGGACACACATTGGTTGATCTGTATCTTGGCTATTGTGAGCAGTGCTGCAATAGCATGGGAGTTCAGGTATCACTTTCATACACTGATTTGGTTTCCTTTGGAGATATAGCCAGAAGTGTGATAGCTAGGTTATATGGTAAACCAGAAACAGGGTCTCAAGTTTTTCTGTCTTGACAAGGCATTTATTTTCACAAAGGGAGGAGAGGTGATGGCATGAGGTTTCAGAGTGACTTGTTCATGAACATATGTGAGAGGACCACCAGCATAAGGAACTAGATATATTAAGAACTGATATGTATTTACTATTTATCTTTTTCTGTCTGATTTTGAAAGCAACAAGTGAAAGGAAAAACTTAGTGGCCCTCGTGTTTTGGATTACAAGGTCGGCTTAAATTTTGACATCAGAAAAGTTTTTGAAAAGTATGGGGAAAGGATAAATTAAAAGAGAAAGAGTAATTTCAGAATGAAATGCTCAGCTTATTTCTGTCCTAATAATGCTGCCTCATGACTATGTTTGAAAATTTCTTCAGCCTGCATAATGGGCTGGAATTTATTAATTCAAGTTACTGTCACAGTCAATTGCTACATTATCTCTTCTGAAAAAAAATTCTTAATTATTGCCATGATTTATAGGATTATTATTTTTTAATTAAGTCCTACAGAAAACTCCTATCACTTATCCTGTTGTCCTTTGTAAATTAGATGTTTTCTTCTTTAAGCATCCTATTGTGTTTCTCTTCCATAGGGACTGAATTACTTGTATATCCTTTTTATTTGAAGGCATACTACTCAGTTTCTTTCTGGCTCTTAATTAAATCCTTTATATCCTGTATTAGAAGTATGATTCAAACAAACATTATTATTATTATTGTGACTTTTGTCTCTTTCTTTCCTGTTTATGTTGTGGAATTGAATTAGTATGTGAATACCTTTCTTGTCTATGAGGACCCTAATTGTTCAATGGTAAAGATCTCTAATTTATTTGGATATTTCTAGATATAATTGTCATGATTATTGGATTTTCCTTCTCATGGATAAACATGTGTTTTGTGAAAGGGTTCTGTACTTCATTCTCCTCATGATTCAGATGGTATTGCTCCTCTGTCCTAAGGAGAATTTCAGGTGTGATTCAGGCTTCTATTGTCCCCTCATAAGGAAAGCAGAAATAATTACTACATGATAATATATGCAAATGAAAGCTAGAAGTTGAGATGGATGAGCTGATTTTTCTAAGTGTCTTCAGAAGGCTAACTGCCTTCCTTCTGATCTCAGATCCTAGATTTGTTTATTGGCTTCACCATCTCCCCATATTGACTAGATTAATTTTCTTCTGAAGAACAGTGGTTGAGAAACAAAAGGAAGCTACCTTATGATCGACTGTGCCATGTGCTGTGGGTGTACAGATAAAAACAAATAACACCTTCTGTTTATTGAGCAAACTCTTCTTCAAGAACTTTCCATATCCTTTTTCTTACCCTTACAATAATCTTTTAAGAAGGGTATTATTATCCACATTGTATAGATCAATGAACAGAGGGATCAAGTGACTTACCCAAAGTTACATAACTAGTAAAAAACTGAATTATTATTTTTAACTCAGACTTGTCTGCCTCCAAACACATTCTCTTTTATTATATCACATGTCCTTCTCATTAACTCCTAGTTCTATGAATAGGTCTTGATTTCTGCCCTTAAAAGATTACATATACACCAAATATCATATATTGGATAATTCAATCTACATGGAATGATTAGATAGGCAGATCTATATAGAAAGTAGATTAGCAGTTGCTCAGATCTAGAGTGGGGTGTAGGAAGTGAGTACAAATGGGCATAGGATTCCCAAGGCAGGTGATAAAAATGTTCAGAAATTGTTTGTGATGATGGTTGTACAACCCTGTGACAATACTATAAATCATTCAGTTATACACTTTAAAAGGGTGAATTGTATGCTATGTGAATTATAAATAATAAATCTATTTTTTCCAGTTTACAATGTAGTAAAGAAAACAGATCTATAAATGGCTGACATAATAGCAGATGATGTGAAAAGATATATTATGAGCCAAACACTCTAGAAAGTTGGTGGGGAAGTGGGCTGAGATTTTTAAGTCCCAGGAATGGAAATGGCTTCATGAAATAGATGTCTTTGGATCTGAATCTGAGAGGAACATTAGAGTGCTGGTAGCCTGAGAAGAGTGGAGTCTGAGAGGACAGTGTTGACAAAAATCACAGGTATAGGCAAGGTTTGGGCTTCTCTGGAAAATGGCAAATCATCTGGGTGGAAGTCTAAAGAGGGAGTAGGGGATAAAGAGGGGAATAGGTTGGAAGAGGTCTGACTACAAAGAGGGACTAGAATGCTATGCTAAGGGGTTAGACTTTATTTCACATACCAGGGAAAATCTTTCTCGTGGATGAAAGAGAGCCTATTTTAAACCTGGATCTTAATTTATGTTTTTCTGTTTTAGAGATGGAGTTTTCACAGATCAATGTCATCCATTAAATTAATATTGCAAAGTTGAATTTTCCTAATTTTTTTTTCAATGTGTTTATGAGATTATAATTTTCTTTTGGTTTCATAAGGGTGTAAGTGTTTAAGGAGTAAGGACTTTAAATATTGTTTTATGCTTTTATTAAAATAAAATGTGATATGATGTAGATTATTTTTTAAACTTTCCTCTTAAAGGAGTTCGTAATTTCTATAAGTGAGAAGTAATTATCTAGAAGCTAGAATACTAATCAGTGTCTCTTCCAAACTTATCCTAGGGAACCCCAGTTTGTGCTTGTGTATGCTCTGGGTATCTTATTCAGCAGAGCTAGAAATTTGTATCTCAAATATCAGAGCTACATGCAACTTATGTAGATTTTTTTATACAGCAATGAAATTTCACAATTTGTTAGTACAAATATAAGAACAGGAAATTTGGCCTAATGAGAAATGAAAATGTAAGTAGTTGAGCTGTTTGGAGGAAGCCCTAGGTATGATCTTAGTGTAGAATGGGACCTTTGTTATAGATTTTATGTGATGATTTCAAACTTTATCTTTAGAGTTATAACATTGCTCTGGTCACTGCTATATTGTCTACATAAGGGATGATGTCCACAACATTCAGGTTGTTTGCCAGTGTCCACTCACTTGATTTAACATTTTGAGTCTTATTTGACAGAAATAAACTGGAGGTGTTGTTTGACCATTTAGCCTTTTTCCTGATCCCTCAATCCAAAAAAAGAGTGCCATTGTATTTTAACTTCACAAGCACTGAGAAGCAGTAATTTTTTCCCCTTTTTTTTCAGAAAAAAAAATTGACAAACCTCTGAATATAAGCTCAGAGTCCAGTTTCTGGTGAAAGATGTACGAACAATATTCAAACCCTGCAAGCTACTGTTTTGAAATTGAAATTTAAAGGTCACTACCAATTTGATAAATGAAAGAGGTAAAAGGAAAGGGAGAGAGAGGCATTTTGGAATTAGTTCAGTTTTGACCAAAAAAATTAAGTTTGTTATTGGTAGTCATTCCAGTTATTCCTTTTCTATTTTTATTGGTGTATTTGATGTCACTTTTGTTATTCTGTGACTCCCCCATTGAATCTCTCTCCTTTTCTTTATTTAGTACTTTTTATTCTTTCTTTCTCCCTTTTTTTCCTTCCTTTTTCTCTCTTTTCCCTCCTAATGGACTGTACGTGGGAAAAAGAAGTAACTTATAGAACTGATGTTCTTTATTGACTGTGATTTAATCTACTTTCTTATTTATTTAAAATGTGATAGACTAATGTTTGCTTATGCTTTTCTTTCTTAGAAAATAAAGCAATAAAGTTATTTTTTCATGTATAACCATTTATGAGGATAATGGAAATGGGTATGGGGGTGATAGATTTAAGTGTATGGAGGACCAAGCTCATCATGAACTCACTCTACTATCATTTCTGTTGTTGTTGTTATAAATGGAGAGAATGCCTTTATTTGTTTATTTTTGTGTGGTGTTGAGGATCGAACCCAGTGCCTCACATATGGTAGCCTAGTACTCCACCACTGAGGTACAGCCCCAACCCATCTACTCTTCTTTAAGATAATTATATTTGAGGTTATCAGTACTTATACAAGGGCCCTCTCCCTCCCTTCTCTTCTCTTTCCTTCTTTCTGCTCTCCTTATTTCCTGCTGAGGTCCTGACATGTACACTGTTCTGCTGTTGGGATCATATGCATTTGATGTGAGTTCTGCTTGTATATATAAATTTATTGTCTACAAGTCCAATTTTGAAAGCAAAATCAGTCTGCATGCTTTGGCCTAACTGCACAGTGGTGAAATAATAGGGATGGACAGCAATGTCTGGATTCCTTTCTGGAAGTTGAGCAACACTGATGTTGACAAGCACAAGTGGAGATTCCTCAATTTCTCAAAATAATAGTAGCCTTCCTTTAATAGTTTACCTTTATGATCATGTGAGACCTCAAACTGCCCTATCAACACATTTATATTAAAATTTTGACCTTAAAAGAAGTGGATTTAATTTTCTTTATTGAGACTGAAGAACAGAAAGTGAAACCATTCTTGTGGTCACTGAGCAAATCAACCTGGGAGCAAGGAGTGATCCTTAGCACACTGTCAGATTCTTCATCATTCATTGTTCATGGGAGGATAAAAGAGGATGTGTGATTATTATATTTCCTGTGAATTTTCTGAGTTAGATTATCTAATGTCTTGTTTTCTAGTCAGACACTTACAACGCTAAAGTTACTAGAATATATCTGAAACTTTCCAAGGGCATTTATGCTGAAATATGGAGCCAGATTTTGCTATAAAAATATCATGAATAGCATTAATATAGAACTGATTGGAAATTAATCATTTTTCTAGTGGGTGAGTTATAAGAGATTGTGGGATTGTGTTAAGGTTTTTAGCGAATTTGTGGAAATATATGAAGCTAGAAATTTTTTATGAAAAGGAAAGTTTATTTCCAAAAAGCTTATTTATGGCAGTGGAAAAGTCAGAGTCCAAATAATCAGAAAGCATTATCAATAGCTTTGTCTTGTAAACATGAACATTAGTGCTGTGGAGAAAGGATGTCAGGACAGTTGTCTCCTTCTGAGCCAATCTCTACTTTCTGAAGCAACATCAATAAAAGAAGAGAATTGACAGAAATACACCAGATACTATTGATAGTTTTTTAACAATGGATGGTGAGAATTTTACTCTAAAAACAATATCTATGGCATTGAATTTAGAATTCTAATTGATAGCCAACACATATTGTATCAAAACATGGCAAACTTCCTATATTGAAAGAAAGTAAAAATTGTCTTTCTTTATGTCTCTCTCAATGTTAGACTCAAGGATTCAAGGCCAATGCTTAGAAAAGTGGAGTGCTGTGGGGTTGCTTATTTTTCTCATAAAACCCTTGTACTCTATCTTAAGTAAACTGGGTGGTGTTCTGGGGATTCCAGTCCTGTAGGAGCTAATCTTTTTAGGGAGAGAGTGTCAGTTATGAGGGTATTACTAGTTTGGAGTTTTCTGTCCTCATCATAGTGCTTCCTTCAAAAAGTCTTGGTTACATTTGTTTTGGTTTATGTCTCTTCTTTCCTCAGATAAACTGACTTAGACTCATGTGTCCTCATTCTGGAATTCAAAGAAAGGGAACTCGGTTTGAGCGAGTCACCATCTTTGTTTCATTTTGCTTCATTAAGGGAGAAGAGAAAACATGGTACAAATATAGCAGGAAAGGGTGAGAGTCAAGAGAAATTACAAAGAATGGCCAGGCACTCAACAGATACTCCAAAATGTCTCTACTTTAGTGTTTTGATATTCTACTAATTAATTTTAGAGATAGGACATTGATGATTTATAGAAGGAGCCTGTCTAAATACAGAAGGGTTTTAATAATGGAGTGCATATAAGAAGTAAAATTTCAGCTAGATAGATCTGTTTGCCTAAATATGTTCTGCAACAATAGTCAAAAAGTGAACCTAACACTGGGTAAACAAAGATTAAGTGTCAGTTTCACTTCTAAAAGTATGACTGAGAATTTTCTGGAATTGAGGGAAATAATTAATTCTCAGATTTAGGAAACACGAGGAGTTTCATGCCAAATGTCATATTTGACATGCAATGAGACTAAGAACACAAAAGATGAGGAGAAAATTTTATAAGCAACTGAAAAAATTAAAATATGTATGTCAGTACTAAAAATAACTGTTAAAAAGATGTATATGTCTGAAAATTTAGCTATGAGTTCAATTTCTTTAAAAGATATAGGGGTTTTCTAGTTAAATTTTTTTAGGTGAATTTTGGTTATTTGTGTCTTTCAAGAATTTTTGTTCATTTTATCAAGTTGTAGAATTTAGTGGCATAAACTTGTTCTTAATCTTCCTTTTAATGATGATAGAACCTCCTGTTTCATCCCTGACCTTGATAATTTATGTGTTTTCCTGATCATTCTGGCTAAAATTTGTTAATGTTGTTTATTGTATTAAAAAGACCTGCTTTTTAAATGGTGTATTATAGTTATATACAATAGTGGGATTTGTTGTGACATATTTGTGTCTGAATTTTTGTGCATGGATTTTTGTTTCATTTATTTTTCTCTATTGCATTTGTGAGCTCTGTTTTATTGATTTCTGTTATCTATTTTAATTCCTTTTTATGCATATATAGATTAATTGCTTCTTCTTTCTCTAGTTTCTTAAGATATAAACCTAAATCATTCATTTTAAACCCTTCTACATTACTAATACATGAATATTATATATACTACAAACACTTAAACCTATGATACCCCTAAGAACATTTAGATTGTAGTCAATAAATTTTATTTTATATATATATATATATATATATATATATATATATATAATATCTAAATATATACATATATATAGTAGTTGAATTCATCCTGCCAAACTCACACATGCATGGAAATCAATTTCAGCTCATGATCTCATGCCCCTTTTCTCTTCCCTTTTCCCTTTCATCCTCTCCCCTCTCTCTCATCTACTCTACTATTCTCCTTCATCTACTCTACTAGACTTCCTTTTTCTCATCTATTAATCTTTATTTCATTGGTTCTTTATGTTATCCTATCTTTCCCTCCACATGTCCTTTATTTTACTCTAGCTTCCACATATGAGAGGAAACATTAGACCACTAAGTTTCTGAATATGGTTTATTTAATTTAGCATGATATTTTCAATCTCCATCCATTTACCAGCAAATGCCATAATTTCATTCATTTTTATGGCTGAGAAGAACTCCACTGTGTGTGTGTGTGTTTTTTTTTTTGTGTGTGTGTGTATACCACAATTTCTTAATCCATTCATCTAAGTTCATATTTTAAGTCCATAGATTTTAAGATGTTGTGTTTTAATTTTTGTTCAGTTCAGTTTCTAATCTTACTCATGATTTGCTTTTGACCCCTGGGTAATTTAGAAGTGTTATTTAGTTTCAAAATATTTGGAGATTTTGAGAATATTTTTTTAGAATTTCATTTTTATTATTATGCTTATATTTTTAAACTCATAGATAAAATTGAAATTTTCTTTTTTTATTGGTTGCTCAAAACATTACAATGATCTTGACATATCATATTTCATACATTTGGTTCAAGTGGGTTATGAATTCTTATTTTTACCACGTGTACAGGTTTCAGGATAACATTGGTTATACATCCACGTTTATACATACTGCCATACTAGTGTCTGTTGTATTCTGCTTTCTTTCCTATCTCCTTCCTATCCCCCCTCCTCTCCCCTCCCCTCCCATCATCTCTCTCTACCCCACCTACTGTAATTCATTTCTCTCTCTTTTTCCCCCCTTTCCCCTCACATCCTCTTATATGTAATTTTGTATAACAATGAGGGTCTCCTTCCATCTTCCATGCAATTCCCCTTCTCTCTCCCATTCCCTCCCACCTCTCGTCCCTGCTTAATGGTAAACTTCTTCTCATGCTCTTCCTCCCTGCTCTGTTTTGAGTTGCCCTCCTTATATCAAAGAAGACATTCAGCATTTGTTTTTTAGGGATTGGCTAACTTCATTTAGCATAATCTGCTCTAATGCCATCCATTTCCCTGTAAATGCCATGATTTTGTTATTTTTTAGTTCTGAGTAATATTCCATTGTGTATAAATGCCACGTTTTTTTATCGATTCATCTGTTGACGGGTATCTAGGTTGGTTCCACAGTCTAGCTATTGTGAATTGTACTGCTATAAACATTGATGTAGCTGTATCCCTATAGTATGCTGTTTTTAGGTCTTTGGGGAATAGTCCGAGAAGGGGAATAGCTGGGTGGAATGATGGTTCCATTCCCAGCTTTCCAAGGAATCTCCATACTGCTTTCCAAATTGGCTGCACCAATTTGCAGTCCCACCAGCAATGTACAAGTGTACCCTTTTCCCCACATTCTTGCCAGCACTTGTTGTTCTTTGACTTAATAATGGCTGCCATTCTTACTGGAATGAGATGGTATCTTAGAGTGGTTTTACTTTTCATTTCTCTGATTGCTAGAGATGGTGAGCATTTTTTTGTGTATTTGTTGATTGATCATATATCCTTCTCTGAGAAGTATCTGTTCAGATCCTTGCCCATTTGTTGATTGGGTTATTTGTTTTCTTATTGTTTAATTTTTTGAGTTCTTTGTATACTCTGGATATTAGGGCTCTATCTGAAGTGTGAGGGGTAAAAATTTGTTCCCAGGATGTAGGCTCCCTATTTACCTCTCTTATTGTTTCTCTTGCTGAGAAAAAACTTTTTAGTTTGAGTAAGTCCCATTTGTTTATTCTTGATTTTAACTCTTGTGCCATAGGTGTCCTACTAAGGAATTTGGAGCCTGACCCCACGAGGTGGAGATTAGAGCCAACTTTTTCTTCTATCAGACGCAGAGTTTCTGGTTTGATCCCTAGCTCCTTGATCCATTTTGAGTTAACTTTTGTGCAAGGTGAGAGAAAGGGATTCAGTTTCATTTTATTACATATGGATTTCCAGTTTTCCCAGCACCACTTGTTGAAGATGCTATCCTTTCTCCATTGCATGTTTTTAGCACCTTTGTCTAATATAAGGGTAGTTGTAATTTTGTGAATTGATCTCTGTGTCCTCTATTCTGTACCATTGGTCTACCGGACTGTTTTGGTACCAGTACCATGCTGTTTTTGTTACTATTGTTCTGTAGTATAGTTTAAAGTCTGGTATCGGATCGCTATACCGCCTGTTTCACTCTTCCTACTTAGAATTGCTTTTGCTATTATGGGTCTTTTATTTTTCCAGATGAATTTTCCAGATGATTGCTTTTTCTATTTTTGCGAGAAATGCCGTTGGGATTTTGATTGGCATTGCATTAAACCTATAGAGTACTTTTGGTAATATCACCATTTTAATGATGTTAGTTCTGCCTATCCATGAACAGAGTATATCTTTCCATCTTCTAAGGTCTTCTATTTCTCTCTTTAGGGTTCTGTAATTTTCATTGTACAGTTCTTTCACCTCTTTTGTTAGGTTGATTCCCAAGTATTTTATTTTATTTTATTTTTTTGAGGATATTGTGAATAGGGTGGTTTTTCTCATTTCCATTTCAGAGGATTTGTCACTGATATATTGAGAATATTTTTATTATTGATTTTTAAGTTAATTTGATTGTGGTTAGAGAATATACATTATATTATTTCAGTCATTTTAAATTTATGGTGATGTGGGTTGAATTGTATTCCACCCAAAATATGTTTAAACCCTAATTAGAAAAAGTCTTTTCAGATGTCATCAAGATAGGATGAAGCCATACTAGTTAGGGTGGATCCTAATCCAAATGACTGTGAGAGGTAAATCTGGACATAGAGACACATGGGAGAATTCTATATAATAACATATAGAATAATTCCATATAAGGATGTCTTCAGAAGTCAAGGAACACCAGGGATTGTTGGTAGCCACCAAAACCTAGAAAAGAGGCATGGAACAGATTTTCCCTCAGGGGCTCCAAAAGGAACCAACCTTGACAATACCCTTATTTCAGACTTCTAACCTCCAAATATGTGAGAAAATGCATTTCTGTTGTTTTAATTCATTCTGTGTATTGATTAGCTTTATGTTACTGTAGTTAAATACTTTCAGAGGATAGTTATTTTAAAAAAATGGGATTTATTTAGGTCCTGATTTGGAGATTCAAGGCCCAAATGACATGGTACATGTTCTGTCTCTGACAAGGAACCTGTAGCTGATAGCAGATGGTGGAGTGCATGTGAAGAAGAATCACTTGGTGAGTCAGGAAACAGAGAGGATGATAGGAGCCAGCATTGCTCCTTTTACAGCCACCTTTCTTGTGAGAACTACCAAAGGGTTGCAAAAAAACTACCTCACACTCCCAATGACCTGAGGACCTGCCCTAGGCTCCACCTCTTTCCAGTCCTGTCACCCTGAGGACCATGCCTTCAATCACATGAAAGTTTTGGGATATAGTCAAACCATGTCCAAACCATAGAACTCAATTTGTGGTACTTATTTATGGAAGCCCCAGGAAACTAGCATACATGGTAAATGTACTACGTATATTTGTTTTAAAAATACATATTCTATTGATGTTGAATAGAATATTTTATAAAATTCAGTAGGTCAGAGATTAGTGATATCCAAATCTTCTATATATTTAACAATTTTCTATCTACTTCTGTAAATTACTGAGAAAGGGTTTTGAAATTTCAAGCTCTCAGTGAATTCGTCTATTCATTTTTTCCAATAATATCAGTATTTGCTTTATGATTTTGAAGCTCTCTTAATAAGTACATTAAATATGAAAAAGATTTATTTCTGATCATGATATGCTTTTGCATATTTAAAGTGGATTTCTTATAGAAAGCATGTTATTGGGTTTTTTTGTTTGTTTTTTTAAAGAGAGAGAGAGAATTTTAATATTTATATTTTTAGTTTTCGGCGGACACAACATCTTTGTTTGTATGTGGTGCTGGGGATTGAACCCGGGCCCCACGCATGCCAGGTGAGCGAGCTACCACTTGAGCCACATCCCCAGCCCATGTTATTGTTTTTTGATATCTTCTCTGATTTGACAATCTCTGCTTCTCTTTTGGTTTAATAGGAACAATTACATTTATTATAACTAGTGATATTAGTAAATTTAAGTCAATTTTTATATATGTATTTCATATCCTAATAAACATTTTTAAAAATTGACAAATGTAAAGAAATTCAGAAAAAGTTACATATTAAAATTAAGTAACTATCAAATATCTTTGTCTGCATATCTTTTACCCTTTAATTCTTTATATGACAATGACTGTTTTGATATTTCTGTAGAAATAATATACAAGCAGTTCTATCTTCTAATGTGGCCAATAAACATTGTTTTCATGATTGATAATGTTTTAAACTGCTTCTTTAAGTTTCACAATTCATTTTGGGGATGTTAATATACATTGTAAATATTTTTGTCAAATTTAGGGAAACCTCAGTTGTATTTTTTCATACATGATATCTAAGATTTGGAAGAATTTTCCAAAGACCAAAATTTGATTCCAAAGATTTCATATCTTCATTTTTGCTACTTGTGCATTCACAGTACCAAGTGCAAGGTTAATACCAATACATGTCCTATGGCTGTGGGTTCTCTTTTCACAATTTTGAGAGAATTGCCATGGTGAGTGATACAAACATTCTGGAATCCATTGCTAAACTGAGCAGTCAGAAATAACTTAACAATAAATGAAAGTGACTAAAACTATATAAACAGGTCCTACTAAACCCAAACTAAATGAATCCCCAACTCAGAATCCCCTTAGAAAAAAACCCTTATTATTCAAAACCCTTATCATTCTACCAAATTATATTTGTAAAAATATGACAGAGAAACTTTGGATTTGGCAGAGGGAAGTGAGAGGAGGGGAGGGGGTCTGGGGGTCGGAAGGATGGTGGAATGAGATGGATATTATTACCCTGTGTCCCTATATGAATGCATGAATGGTGTGACTAAGCATCATGTACAGCCATAAAAATGAAAAGTTGTGTACAACAAAAATATGATGGAGAGAATTTGCAGTGTTTTCAATAATTTTAATTAAAGTGCAGGTATAGCTCATTTTATTATGCTTCACTTTATTCCACTTTGCTTTTTTTTTTTTTTTACACATTGAAGGTTTGTGGCAACCTCACATAGAGGAAGTCTCTGTGAGCCATTTTTCCAAAAGTGTGCAATCACAGTGTCTCTGTGTCAGATTTTACTAATTATTGCAATATTTAAAATTTTTTATTATTATTGAACCTGTGATCAGTGAGTTATCTTTGATGCTACTATTATAATTGATTTGGAGCACCACAAACCTCGACCACATAAGATGGCGAACTTAATAAATGTTGTATGTATTCTGTCTGCTTCACTAACAGGCTGTTATTTCCCAATATCTTTCCCATCCCTCAGCCCCCTCTATTCCCTGAAACACATGAAATTGAAATTAGGCCAATTAATAACCCTACAATGGCTTATCTTTCACTTTGCATCCCAAACTAGAAATGATTAAGCTTAATGAGGAAGGGATGTCAAAGGCCAAGATGGACCAAAAAAGCTAGGCCTCTTTCTTGCACTAATTAGCCAGTTGTAAATATAAAAGAAAAGTTCTTAACCCAAAATTGAAAGTGCTATTCCAGTGAACTCATGAGTGATAAAAAAGTGAGACACCCTTTTTGCTGATATGGACAAAGTTTTAGTGGTCTGAATAGAAGATCAAACTAGCTACAATATTCCCTTCAGACAAAGCCTAATCTAGAGCAAGGCCCTAAATTTCTTTAATTTTATAAAAAACAAGAGAGGTGAGTAAGATGTAATATCTTGAATATTGCAGAAGTTGGATCATGAGGGTTAAGGACAGAAGCTGTCTCAACAACATAAAAATATAAGGTGAAGCATCAAGTGCTCATGTAGTGGCTGTAGCAAGTTACTCAAAAGATCAAGCTAAGAAAATCAATGAAGGTGGCTACAATAAATAACACATTTTCAATGTAGATGAAACAGCCTTATATTGCAAGAAGATGCCATCTAAGACTTTCATAACTAGAGAGAAGTTGATTCCTATCTTCAAAGCTAATATAAGTGGTGACTTTGCATTGAAGACAGTGCTCCTTTTCCATTCTGAAAATCCTACGTTCCTTAAGAATTATACTAAATTTCCTCAGCCTGCGCTCTATAAATGAAACTACAAAGCTTGGATGACAGTGCATCTGTTTAAACATGGTTTTCTGAATGACATAAGCCCACTGTTGAGACCTACTGCTTGGAAAAAAAATTCCTGTCAAAATGTTGCTGCTCAATGAAAATGCCCAAGAGCTGTGATAGAGACCTACATTGAGGTTAATGTTGTTTTCAGGCCTGATAACTTGACATTCATTCTGTGGCCCATGGGTTAGGGAGTCATTTCAAATTTATTTAAGAAATAAATTCTGTGAGGCTACAGCTGCCATTGGTAGTGATTCTGCTGATGACCCTGGGGAAAGTAAATTGAAAACACTCTGGAAAGGATTCATCATTCTAAATGCCATTAAGAACATCCATGATTCATGGGTGGAGGTCAAAATATCAACATTAACCGAGGTTTGGAAGAAGTTGATTCCAACCACCATGGATGACTGTGAGGGAGGTTCAGGACTTCCATGGAGAAAGTAACTAGTGGAAATAGTAAGAGACAGAGTTAGATGTGAAGCCTGAAGATGTGATTGAATTGCTGCTATCTGATGATAAAACATTATTGTTTGAGGAATGTCTTCTTATGGCTCAGAACAGGAACTTGTTTCTTGAGATGGAATCTACTCCTGGTGAAGATGCTATGAATATTGTTGAAATTGTGTTAGAGGACATAGAATATTTCAAAAATTGAGTTGACAAAACAGTGTTAGGGTTTGATAGGATTGACTCCAATTTTGAAAGAAGGTCTGTGGATAAACTACTAAAAAACAGCATTGTCTGCTACAGAGAAGTATTTCATGAGAGGAAAAGTCAAAAATTTCATTGTTGTCTTATTTTAATAAATTACTATAGGCACCCCAAACTCCACCCTTCACCACCCTGATCAAAAGCCATCAACATCCAGGCAAAACACACCAGGAGCATTAAGATTAGGACTCATTGAAGGCCCAGATGATCATTAGCCTTTTGTTTTTATTAACAATAAGGTATTTCCAAATTAAGATTTAATACCATTGCACAGTTTTCAGAGTATAGTATAGTGTAAATGTAAGCTTTATATGCACTGGGAAACTAAAATATCTTGTACTTGAACTTATTGCTATATTTGTTTTATGCAGTGATCTGGAATCAAACATTCGATAACATGGATATATGCCTGTATTTTACTTTTGCAAACTTTAAAAGAAATTAGACTTGTGAATAAATTATTAAGTCCGCAAAATACTTTAGAAGAGGCCAGTGCAAGTGAGGGACCCTAAAGTTTGAAGCTTTATTAGTTTCATGGTAGATCCACTTCAGGATGATTGTTGTAGGAAGAAATCTAAAATTCTTAGAAAGCCCTAGTGAGAATACTTGAGAATAATGACTGACACTCATCTTTAGGAGGTGAGTACTTAGAAACAATAGGTATCAGCTGTAGGTTTAAGTGCCCATTCTGATTCAACAGGAAAAGTCACTAATTTCTGTTTTTCAGTGTTTGGCTCTAGATCTTTTCCAATTTGTGTCTATAGACATTCTCCCTGCAACCTCATCTACTCTCAATGTCTCAATTGCCACAGGTATGTAGATGATCCCCAAATCTAAATCTCTAGCTCAAAACCTCTCCTGAACTTTCGAATTGTATATCCCACCATCCCGTGATATGCCACCCTCAAGTAGAAACTCTCTTCCTTTTCAATATGACCTTATCTTCTGTGATGGGACCAAACCCTATATACTGGGAACACAGTGCAGGCCCAGAATGTATATGTACTGGATGTTACTATACCCAATATCATAATCACATCAATTACTAAATCTTGTTGGAGTTCATGCTTAATATTTCTAATAAAACACTCTCTAGTGTTACCTCTTCCATCCAGGCTACTATGTTCTCTCATGTGAATAATTGCAATACTCTTAACTTATCTCTGTATTCATCTCACCCCTTCTTCCAATTCCTTGTTCACACTGTGGCCTGAATGAACTCTTTGGAAATGGAGCCCTGATCTAGAAAACTCTGCTGATCACTCTTCAAAGCCTTCACATTGTTCTAGGAATGAAGTATTTATTTATTTATTTATTATTGATTTTATTTTTTTAAATACATGACAGCAGAATGTGTTACAATTCTTATTACTCATATAGAGTATAATTTTCATATCTTTTATATAAAGTATGGTATTGCCAATTCATGTCTTTATACATGTATTTTGGGGTGTTTTTCATTAAAATTCTTATTATGCATATATACCACAATTTTTCAAATCTCTGTTTGTATATGAAGTAGGTTGACACCCAATTCCTGTCTTCATATATGTACTTTGGTTTATGATGTCCATCACATTCCACCATCCTTGCTAACCCCCTACCCCCTCCTTTTCCCTCCCACCCCTTGGCCCTATCTAGAATTCATCTATTCCTCCCATGTTCCCCCTCCGTACCCCACTATGAGTCAGCCTCTTTATATCATAGAAAATAGTTGGCATTTGTTTTTTGGGGATTGGCTAACTTGACTTAGCATTATCTTATCTAAATCCATTCATTTACCTGCAATTGCCATTTTATTGCTCAGTAAAATTCCATTGTTTATATATACTACTTTTTTTTATCCATTCATCCACTGAAGGGCATCTAGTTGAGTCCATAGTTTAGCTATTATGAATTGTGCTGCTATAAACATTGATGTAGCTGTGTCAAATGGTGGTTCCATTCCCAGTTTTCCAAGAAATCTCCATACTGTTTTCCATATTGGCTGCACCAATTTGCAGCACCACCAGCAGTGTATGAGTATACCTTTTTCCCCACATCCTTGCCATCATTTATTGTTGTTTGACTTCATAATAGCTGCCATTCTGACTGGAGTGAGATGATATCTTAGAGTAGTTTTGATTTGCATTTCTCTGATTGCTAGAGATGATGAGCATTTTTTTTTCATATATTTGTTGATTGATTGTATATTCTCTTCAGAGAAGAGTCTGTTCAGGTACTTTGCTAGTAAGGTCCTTCCTGCCCCACTAGACCTATAGTTTCATCTTTTACCACTCTTTAATTAACCCATTTGCCAAATTGAACTCACACAGTTCTCTAAACAACATGTATTTTTTTCTACCTCTTTTCTTCATGGAGCATCTTCTGTGGCCAGGCTTACCTTATTCCTCCGTTCATCTGTCATCAGTCAGCTCAACGTCATTTTCACCCAGTTTCATTCAAACTATGTTTTGTCCTCCTGATATTGTCTGTGTCACACATTCAGTTTTCCAGGTGGACCACGCACTTCTAGGTTTGTTTATACATTTTTGGATTTTTTACAGTAGTCACTGATTATTTTTATATTTTAATAAAATAAAAGTATTTTGAGGAGACACATTGAAGTAGGTAGTGGTATATAGCTGCATAAAAGCAAGGAGTAGTGGGATAAATTGTGCCACAAGATGGATGATTTTGTACCTATTTGAAAAATCTGAGAGAATTTCATGGAGAAAGGCCGAGATAGCCATATGAGGGAAATCACATGGAGGCAGATTTACTTTACTATAGGAAAGCTGAACAGAGTTGTTTGAAGAATCAATGGGCTGCTGGGTCAGGAAGAAACAAATGAATCACCTCTGGGTGTGTTTAGAAACAGGACCATTCTCCCAGCTAGAATAGAATTTTTATTGAAAGGCAGACGTCAACTTTGCCTGACTTATCAGGTCCCTCTACTCTTTGGTTTTCACCACTATTTTCTGAAATAAAGTAGGGGCTTCTCTGTCATGAGCCACCCATGGGCTGTGTGTGTGAGCTGTGTGCATTTGAGTGGCTGATGGAACTGGACTGAGGTTGCTGCCTGATTGGGCTGTGCAACGCATGTGTGCCATTTCTCTCGCTCTGCCTATGATCCCACACAATACCTGAGATAGGTGTGACTTTCCAAGATGTCAAACTGCTGACCACAAGACATCACCAAGCAAGGCTCTACCCTCCAAAACCCAATTCCTGCCTTATTTGGGTGGAAATATCTATGGAATGTCTTTTCCCCAATAAATACCAGGGTTCAGGGTGTGTTCTCTTTTGCCTGCCTCTTGCATCTTGCCTCCCTTGCTTTTCTAGCCCTCCAGCATTGGAGCTTGATTCTTGAGGCTGGAGAGCCATCCTGAACCCCAAAAAGGTTATTTTCGGTGTTTATGTGTTTTTTTTATTGCCAGCCCAATCCACCTGGAGTGGCCTTGATCTGTCACATATTCTGACATTTCCCCACACTTATACCTTAAAACCAGATGTATATAATATTATTCAGAGCAATCCAGTATAGCCAGAAAAGCATAAACCTCATAATTCAGGCTTAGGTTTATCTTTTCTCAGGAATGTTTGATAGAATTCTTTTCCTTTTTCATGTTTTTCCCCCACCTGTTTTCTCATAGGATTCCATTCCTAGAATCCTAATACATAGAACACTGTAGTAGTAAATGAATAAATTTTTATGTTTCCTATGATACCTGTTATCACTCCATCCTGTGTTAAATTTCTTGTTATATTTGGATGATCTATCCATTCAAAATGTGAGCTATGTTTTAATTTTTTAATGTAACCTCGCAGCTTTTATGTCTACCTTTAGCAAGGATTTCATAGTGATTATTAAACTGAGTGAAATTGAGGCAACAGATCATACTAATCCCATCTACAATCAGTAATCTACAAGAGGAATTACGATGCATAAAACAAACAAAAAGCCATGAATATGAAACCTTAGTAGCCTCAAGTGGTCCTCAGAAAAATCTGACAGGCAGCCTTTCTGGGATGCAGAGAATACAGCAAACCCTGAGAATTCAGCCCATTATTAATGTTGGCCAGGAATGACACATAGTATGAATAAGTAAATACCAGAATTCACAAAGCAAGAATGTTCCTGTCTCTTTTGTAGGCACCTTAAAGTGAAATTGTCTGACAAAGGGAAAGAAAGCAATAACTAGATTTCTTAAGAGGAGTGGGAGAGGGGTTGGTTGCTCTTCACTTATAGATTTTCGTTCCTGTGGCTAGCAAAACTGCTCATCCTTCCCTTAGGCTTTACGACAAGTATCCCAAAGTATCTATTGGGGATCCATTGATCTGTAAATCACCCAACTTCTTCAAGAATTACTGTATTTGGAAGGCCCCTAAGGAGCAGCATCCTGTTTGAAGTTAAACAAACAAAAAAAGAGGTAGAAGGAGGTCAGAGGGAGAGAATAGTGGAAATAGGGAGAAGGAAAAGTGTTTAGATAGGGAGGGAGACATCTTGCAGCTAAGTAGCAAATTAGCCAATTGGCAAAGGAAGCTTTTCCTCAAAAATCAAATGGAAACCCTTGATAAGTCTGCATCCAGTCCTGTTGGCTGGCCTTCTACAGCAGCTGAAATGGGAGATGGTAACAATGCTGTGCAGATCCTGGGTGGAGGAAAGGCATTCCCGTGGTGTGTCCCATGGGATCTTTTGCCTTTAAGCTGGAAGATTTTCCTGATGGGGCTGGTAGGGGAGGTGTTGTAGCACACAGGGCCTGTTCATTTGCTTTCTTTGTTCTGTGACAGGTAAGTCACTACTTCACCAATAAATTAGAATACCTAGGATGTTCTTTCCCTCTTCTTCATTCTCTTATTCACACCTGTTCCACATCCCTATTCCATATAAGTGTATGTAAACCCACATTTTCCACCTTACTGTTTTAGAATCAGATATAATATATATATATATATATATATATATATATATATATATATATATATATAAAATCTATAACCAGATTTTCTTTGTCTCTTTATCTCCAGCTTTTCTTAAACTAATGGCTACTTTTCCTCATGAGACTTGGTGGTTTAAATTTAGGGCCTCCTGATAAATCAAAAATGTTTTCCCATTCAGGATATTTGTGGGGGAAGATGTGCCACCAGCCTAAAAGAAATACCAGAAGGTCATTCCAAACAATTTTTGGGCAGGGATTCATTACTGAAATAAATGAAATTACTGACAGTTTCCCACAATGGCTCATTTGAAGGGAGCAGAAGGCACCTAAAAGTACAGTTTGCTAAAAACAAAACCAGCCTTTTGCTTTATAGTTGCACTTGTTGTTATAGGTTTCTTCCTAATGTGGAGATGTTACCAAGGCAATAACTTGGCAATCTTCTACATGGCTGCTTTTCACATTAATCCACACAGACTTCATCAATGTTGATCTTTGTAACACACCTATGCAGTCCAAAAGAGCAACTTATATATTTTTTAGTCTTTTTTTCCCAGGGAAAAAACATTAGGAAGCAAGTCTTTCTGGGCTCCTCTCTCCTTTCCATGACACACTGTCAGCAACCACCATGGGTTATGAAATGAAACCAGGACCTCAGCCCACAACCTTGGGGGAAAAGGAGAAAACATGAAGGGAATATATACAACAAATCAGATCAAGAACTCAGCTGATGGTGAGTGTGGAAAGTCCCATTATAGAACCCAGGTGATAGAAGTTTAGAAGAAGCCATAGTCAAAAATCACAGCAAAAGTCATGGACAAAGCATAGGATGGGAACAAAAGAAGTATTTAATATTGAGCAAAAATGTGCAGTGTTAGCATTCATAAATGACTCTGTGAGTGCTGTTTGTGCAATAGTGTCTCCTTGTCCCCAGTGTGGGGCAGCCTCTTTGAAAAGTATACTTATGGCTGGGCTTTGGGGCTGGAGTCAAGGGAAGCTATTTAAATTCTCACTAGTCTTACACTAGGAGAGAAGAAAGGGGCATGTCCTATATGTCTTTGGAGTCATATAGCTCGCCAAAGTAGCAGCATTGAGGCAAGGCCAGGACTAGAGTGGGCAAATAAGGAGCCTAAGCATGCAACAGGTAAGCAGGCATTCACTCTTAGGATAATAGAAATGCAGGGACTCTGAGGTTCTGAGAGGGGAAGATCCCCTTCCCTCTCAGGCCAAACACCACCATACCTGGCATGCGTGGTCTGCATTGGCCTTCATTGGGTCTCTACATTGGCCCTCACGTCCATTCAGAATTAGGGAGTCTGTGGGGTTCATGATGTTTCTTAAGACAAAATGCTTTATTAATATTTACTAATTTAGTATGAATGAAAGTAAACTCCTAAACTGACAGAAAAGAAAAATTTAGGTTGACACCATCATAAAGACATTTTTTTTTCCTATCCTGTTGCTGGCTAGAAAATTCAAAGGACTATTCCAGAAGTATTTGCTTCAAAAAGGATAGAGAGGAAGTTACTTTGAAACCCCAGCAAGGGCTTGCCAAATGAATAGATAATGAATAACAATTGGCAACAGGAATGTGAACACATGTACTCATGCTAATAGTCCAATATTCAGTATCCTTATTTCGGTTTTATCTAGTGGTTAAAGTAGCAAGTTTGTTTTATTTTGTATATTTTTTTATTGTTTGTTTCTTTACACCTTTTGCAGAAGGTGTAGGCCATATCTGCATTAAGTAACCACAAAATTTTCCTCTGCAACATCACTTAAATCACTTTAGATGATTCTAAGCTCAACCACATAAGATGTTAATGAACAAGAACAAAGAGAATAGGGTAAAACTTCATCCAACCATTTTTCAAAAGGATTTATTGGGGGCTGGGGATGTGGCTCAAGTGGTAGTGTGCTCGCCTGGCATGTGCGAGGCTCTGGGTTCTATCCTCAGCACCACATAAAAATAAGAAATAAAGATGTTGTGTCTGCCGAAAACTGAAAAATAAATATTTAAAAAAATTCCCTCTGTCTCCTTTCTCTCTTTAAAAAAAGGATTTATTGTTCACTAATTTATTGATTAGGGTTGACTGTGAAGATCAAAATCTACATTCAAAATCTAAATAGGAATTTCTTCATATTTTCATTGAACTAATTTTCTTACTTTTTTTCCACCGAGTTCTACAGACTGGGTTTTATCTCTCTGCTTCTGAAGCTGTCACCTATTATCAGGATTTATAGTTGCTGACAACTTGCTTTAATAATTCACTAGGAATAGAATCCATTTGTTCTCTCCCTTTTCAGTGAGGCAAACAGATGAAAAAAACATGCTTTCTGCCAGTGAAATAAATCAAGTGGACTCAGAGACACCCTAGGAAGAATAAGATTGAATGAGTTACCACTGCTACCTGTGTTCCCACCCGTGCATATCTAGATCAGACCAGAAGTAGAGCCTGCTCTGTGGTGTATTCTGGGCTATTATATCCTGGGGCTGAGGGAGATCTGCTTTCTGCAGGTTTTGTCTTTCATTTTAAGGGAAAAATGCAAATAGAATGTGTGTATTTACAATTTATAACATGTGACATTTGTTTGCTAACTATGGTAGCAACTTATTCTACATTATTTATACAATGTGCTAAAGAAGGTGTCCTTTATTTCCCAGTAGCATCTGACAACAGGGCAGGACAGAGCAGGCTGAGTATCCTTCGTTTTAGGAAAATTGGTAGCTGTGGCTTCAGGTTTAGTGGGAGACCAACCTTGCATATGACTGAGTTAACTCCCCTGCTGAGTGATGTGGTGTCAGGCACCCATGCTGCTAGACTGCCCCACTCTTCTAGGGTTCAAGTGTCTGTTTTTTGCCTGGGCATGTCTTCCTACAGCCTCATTGGTGGAGCTATGCTCACCTGTTCCTTTGTAATATTCCCCCTTGCCCTGTTTAGGATAGAATGTTCCATGGAAGTGCCTTGTGTGTATCCCCTTTTCTTACTGTGCCCTTGGGTGTGGCCTACATAGAAGTCATTCAGCCTGCTGACAGAGAACATCATAAAGATAGACTTAGCCTCCTGAAACCATACCCCTTGCCTCATTTGATTAGCTTCTCCTCAATAAAAGGGGTCAGCATGTGCCCCCCCTCTTTCACTCTCCCTGCAGACCCTTAAGGTGAGAGGAGCCATCAGAGTGACCCTAAAGAAAAATGTATTCGTGTCTCTTGTGTGGTTATTTTGTGCAGCCCAATTATCTCAATTTATCTGGAGTGACCTTTGTGCAGCCCAATTATCTCAATTTACCTGGAGTAACCTCTGAGTCTTTTAGTCGAGAAGAGAAAACCGGTAGGATTTCGTTAATACTAAATGTGACAAGTTCTGTGTCAGACTCCAATCTCAGTCCAGGAGGGGCCTGGAACCTGTTAGGCCTTACAGTGTCCTAACTCTGTTGATAGATTCCATTCATTAAAATTCAGCAGCAGAGGCAAATGCCTCCTTCCTGCAGCCAGCTCCTCTCCCTGAGCAAACACTCTGCCTCAAAGGTTGTGAAGACCACCATGTCCACAGCCAATTTCAACGCTTGGTTCCTCCCTGAAACCAATAACTGGGCCCACACCATATGGTGAACATACCCCTCTAGATAAACAATGTGTTTATTTAGGTTCATGCAGAAGCAAAAGAAGAAAGAACAGGATAGGATGAGAAAATCCCATAGTGGACCTTGAACCTGAGCAGAACCTATTCCACTAGCCTGGCTCTCCATGTAAGCCCACTGCTGTACCCATAAAGCACCCTTCCAGACTTTGACCTTCCTTGAGTTTGCAGTTTGAATTTAGAAGTAGCTGTTTTACCAAAGTTTCCTTCATTGTCGTTTTAGTCACCTTTTCCATCACCATGACCAAAAGACCTGAGAAGAACAACATATAGGAGGGAAAGTTTATTTTGGATCCCGGTTTCAGAGGTTCAGTCTGTGGTTGACTGACTACATAGCATTGGGCTCAAGGTGAGGCAGAACATCATGGCCAAAGGGCATGCAGAGGAAAGCAGCTTAGGACATGGCAACAAAGACGCTGAGGAGAAAGCTCCACTCACCAGGGACAAAATCTAAACCCCAAAGACATGCCCCCAGTGACCTCTGTCTTCCAGCAACACCATACTTGCTTTTAGTGACCACCTAGTTAATTCACATCAGTTGATTAACCCACTGATTAGGTTATAACTCTCATAATCTAATGATTTCATTCTGGTGGTTCTTGCATTGTCTTATACTTGAGCTTTTGGGGGACACATCATGTCTAAACCATAACACTTGTATTTTCCATATTCCTCATACCATGTTTTAAAATATGTTTTGAAAAGCTGGTCCCAGCAATTGAATGAAAGAAGCGATGGCTTCAAAGAGTGTTACTTCCAATAGAATATTACAGACCTCACTGTCTGTAAGTCAGTGGACGTCTGATGTGTCCTTTGACGTCTGATGTGTCCTTTGATGTCTATATGCATAAATATATAGATGCATACGTAGATTTTTAGATTTAAAACATAAATATATTTCTATGTGGATTTCCATATGGAAGTTATAGATAAAAATTAACCTTAGTTTCACTTGACTTTTGGTTAACAATTTGGCATCTGTTTTTTTTTTTTTTTTCATATAATTGGTGAATGTACATAATAAGCTTGAAAACGAGCTTAAAGAATATAACTTTTCCTTTGCTTTATTTAAAGTATAATTTGAGATGGGAATAAAATAGAGTCAATTTCAGTGGAGGCCCAGGACCTTCCATAAGTTTTAATATGCTGAGGTTTAGGTGTTTGGAACCATAGCCTTAGAGTCTACAGTGCTGCAGACATTCCAGTCACCCAAATCTGATTTTTACCCACTCTCCCATCCCATTTTAAAAGTTGTAGTTTACCTAAAAGGGTTACCAGTTCACTCTTGCACCTTTTTCCCAGGCTGAAGAAAGCATTTATTTCAAAACGTGCTCTCTCTGACAACAACATTGTTTTAGCCCTTTCCTCACAAAGGTGAATTCTCTTGGTGTTTAGACTATCATGGCTCCAGAAGCAAGGGGTAGTGTAGGCCCCATGGCAGGGGCTGCAGGAGGCAGCTGGTTCCCCGGGCTTTTGCCACACAAACATACATCCAAATTTCCAACTGCATACTTTCCCCACACCATGGCCCAAACACTAATCCTCCAGTGGTGGGAAAACTAATATCCAAGACTGTTTCCCTCCCTCCTTCCCTAACTCCCTCCCTCCCTTCCTTCCTTCCTTCCTTCCTTCCTTCCTTCTTCTCTACTATTCTCTAGATGGCATAGAAAAATAAAGGACTTTGAGGAATCTGTTGCCTCTTTAGACCTTTATATTCTGCCTTCCAACTACAAAAACACAGACAGGAAGAAAGAAATACATTATTGGGTCAGACAGAAAGAGCTTTGAATTTTTTCCAACCAGTGATTAGTTGTGTAATCATGAACATGTCTAAATCTTCTATGAGCTTTCATTTCTTATAAAAATAGGAATCACATAGCTACCTCAAAACACTACGGGAAGGAGGTTAGGGTAGAGCTTAGCAATAGAGTACCCACTTAGCCAGAACAAAGCCTTAGTTGGATGCATAGCACTAAAACAAAAACAGAACAGAACAACAACAACAACAAAAAAAGTTATTGGAAGAATTAAATAAATAATATCATGTCTCTAAATCATAAAGCAAATAGCCCAGCTCTTTTTACAGGGCTCATTAACTCTTACTAATTTAGTCTCATTTCCTCTGTCTCTCAAAAAGGCTATATATTTGTAGATTATATTGGAATATTTTTAAAAAATCATTTTAAGACCTTACACATTTAGAGAATTTACATATGTAGTTTTGATTGCTTTCAAGGAACTCCAGTGGTCCACACAATGTAATAATTTGAACTTTGTTAATGTACACATGGTTTGCAGAGTGATCACTTACCTGGGCTAGAGTCTGTTCAGCAGCAAGCATCCTCATCTCAGACTGACTTTATAGTTCTTAGCTCATGTTTCCATCCATGTACCTGTTGTGAAACAGGAAAGTCTCTGTATCCTTTGGAAAATGCCCCCCTCTAAACAAATGAACAAACAGGGGAAAAGCCAAACAAGACAACAACAAAAACATTCTAAATCCAACCAGCAAATAGTGTCACCCCAGAATTGAAGAAAAAGTGAAGAAGAAACCTGTGCTTATTCATAAAAAATAGAAATTTGGGCTGAATTATGGAGTTGGAATGCCACATGGACAAGTGGCTTGGATGCATATGATGAATTTTGTCATGTATTCTGTAAAGAAGTAAGGAGAGGAAACTCACAAATTTTCAGTAAATTTTCCAGACAGAATTTGTATTATTAGCTTCATTAATGAGTCTGGCTCTCTATTTATAGAATTATAAAAGTCTTAAGGAGTTAATTAAAAGGTTTTAGTAATACTTGAGTGCACTTTATGATAAGAATTGCATGCTATAATGGTATTTCTGATCTGAAGAATTTGTAAATGTCTCAGGACCCATCTCTTAAGATTGCCTGCTACATAGCATGAGTCTCTAAGATTTTATCTCACTCCAGTCAGAATGGCAGATATTAAGAATACAAACAACAATAAGTGTTTTCAAGGATATGGGGAAAAAGTCACACTCATACATTGCTGGTGGTACTGTAAATTGGTGCATCCTATTTTGAAAGCAGTATGGAGATTCTTTGGCAAGCTGGGCATGGAACTACCATTTGACACACCTATCCCACTCCTTGGTCTGTACCCAAGTACTTAAAAAACAGCATACTACAGGGACACAGCCACATCAATGCTTATAGCAGCATAATTCACAATAGCTAAATTGTGGAGACAACCTAGATGCCTTTCAGTAGATGAATGGATAAAGAAAATGTGGTATATATACACAATGGAATATTATTCAGCCTTAAACAAGAATGAAATTATGGCATTTTCTAGTAAATGGATGGAGCATAGTAAATGAAATAAGCCAATTCCAAGAAACCAAAAGCCGAATGTTTTCTGATATGTGGATGCTAACCCACTGTAAGGGAGTAGGGTAGGGATACACAGAGGAACTTTGGATTAGATAGAGGGGAGTGAGGTGAGGTAGGAAGGATAGTAGAATGAATCAGATAGTGTTACCATGTATGTATATATGATTGCATGACTGGTATAATTCTACATAATGTACAACCAGAAGAATGAGAAGTCATACTCCATTTATGTGTGATGTTCAGAATATATTCTACCGTCACATATAACTACTTAGAACAAATAAAAAAAATTAAAAATTCTTTATTTAAGAATCACAGCAAATAATCAGTTCCTAAAATAATCTAAATGATTTACTAATCTAAGTAATCTAAAATAATCTCTAAAATACATTTGTGATCTACTTCACAATGTTACTGTGGCTCACTGTAAAGTCTCAATAAATACAAACTCTTAGTATTAAGCTTTTTTGTTGTTGTTATTGTTTTTTGTTGTGCTGGTAGTGGTTTGTGGTACTAATGATTGAACCCAAGAATGCTGTACTACTGAGCTACATTCCCATTTCCATTTTACTTTTTTTCTGGAACATATATGAAGTACATATATGAAGACATGAATTGGTGTTCAAAAACTTTGTATAAAATCAGAGATGTGGAAAATTGTGCTCTATATGTGTAATAAGAATTGTAATGCATTCCACTGTCATATATTGAAAAAAAATAAAAATTTCACTGGAAACCATCACCAACAGATTAGATTGCATACAAAACAGAACTTGAATCCTTGAGGACAGACGTTCAACTTCAGGCCTCCAAGACAGGCTAAAGGCTCTCAGATGGGGGTGTTCTTGTGGCCAGCATGGAGGTGGCAGGACAAGCCCATGGAGCTGGTCACCCAACCAGAGGGCTGAAAGTCCAGGGAGGGAGCAGAGGCCCCGTGGGGGTTACTGCACCCCTGGCAACAAGTTCCTGGTCAAAGCCCAGGCCAGGCCTCTACATTTGAGGCAGAGTGCCAAGGGTGTCAGGAACCCTGCACTGCCCAGAATTCTGAATGCTTTGGTCATAATTGACCCCTACAGTGCTCCAGGACATTCAGCTGGAAGGTGGATGGCCATAGAGTGGATTTCAGAGAGGAGCTAATGGCTCTCTGAAGCTCTAGCAATGTCATCCTGGTTTAGAGGCCTAGGCTCTGGCTTGGGCCACTCCTTGGGTCAGGTGGGAGGCAGCTTGGCTTCCCCCACTGGCCAAGTCTCCAACTGCACCATAGATATGCCTGTGGAGGTCTCCAAAGCTGTGGAAGCCCGTTCACTTCATTGTCGGAGAAGGAAAATTGAAGCCAGGAAATCAAGGTTGAGATCTGAGAATAAAAGACTTAAAAAGTATTGTACTGATCTGGAAAAAAAGCATGAAGCATCAGAGCTTCAAATAAACCTTCAATCTACAAGTTACCGAAACCAACTGCAACAGAAACAGGTAGAAATCAGCCATCTTCAAGCAAACCAAATGGCACTACAGGAGCAGTTGTTGAACCTGCAGTCAGCTGCTCAATCAGTACCTTCAGGAACGGGTGGTGTACCAGCAACCAGTGCACCTTGTTCATCCGGTAATGGACTCAGTGAAATCTGCAAACTACAACATACTATTAAGGTCCTGGAACAAAACCGAAGTCAGGACATGGATCATCACCAACGTGAAATGTCTGTTTTGCAGAATGCACATCAAGAGAAACTGGCAGAGTTAAATCACCAGCGTCAACAGGAGTCAAATGACTATGAAGGACGGATCGCAGAACTGGAAAAGCTGTTACACCAAGGTGACTCAGGAGTTACAGTAACTGATGAGTCTCAAGTCTGGGAAATGCAAAACACTATTCAAGTTCTACAAACTGAAAAACTAGAGTCCACAAGAAGAATCAAAGAACTTGAGGATACAATAAAAGACATAAATAAAAAATTATCTTCTACAGAAAACTATAGAGATGTCCTGAAGAGAGATAAAGAACAGCTCAGTGTGGAAAAGCAACAAATGATTGAAGAATGTGAAAACTTGAAATTGGAATGTACTAAATTGCAACCTTCTGTAATGGAGCAGAGTGATCCTGTGGCAGGAACAATTTCTCCACAGAGTTCATCAGTGGGAGAAGTGTTGAGAATACAACAAACCCTGTCTGATGCTGAAAATGAAAAAATGAGACTGAGTAGTTTAAAACAAGATACCAGTCTTGCTGAAGACAATCTGAAACTTAAAATGCATGTCCAAGTTTTAGAAAAAGAGAAATCATTATTGAGTCAAGAAAAGGAAGAACTTCAGATATCACTTTGCAAACTGAGCTGGGAATATGAAGTCATTAAAAGTTCGGCTTCAACAGACATGAATTTGAATGTACAAATACATGACTTAACACTTAACTTGGACGCTAAGGAGCAAGAACTGAATGAAAGTATGAATGAGAAGGAAATGCAGATAGCTGAGTTAGAAGAACTGGACAGTGAGAACCAGGAAGCTACAAAGCACATGAATTTGATGATAGATGAGCTATCAAAACAGCAAAATGAAGGAGATGGTCTAATCACGAAATTGAAACAAGATCTGGATGATGAAAAAGAGAGAGTTCATCAACTTGAGGAGGATAAAATGGAGATAACTAAAGAGTTGCATGTACAGAAAGACAAGTTAACTGAGAGTGCACTGAGCCTCCGTGATTTGCATTTAACCAAGCAGAAGCTTGAAGATAAAGTCGAAGATTTAGTAAATCAGCTAAGTCAGTCACAAAAAAGTAGTTTAAACATCCAGCAGGAAAACCTGGAACTTAAGGAATACATTAGCCAAAAGGAAGAGGAACTATGTAGAGTTCAGAACCAGTTAAGACATGCTGTTAATGAAGACTCTAATTTTAAGGATGACTTGCTTAAAGAAGGGGAAGTCAAAATTACAAACTTGAAGCAAAATCTTGCAGAAGTAGAACAGCTCAATGAAAATTTAAAGAAAGTTGCTTTTGATCTGAAAATGGAAAATGACAAGTTGATTTCAGCATGTGAAGATGTAAGGCATCAGTTGGAAGAATCTATTGCTGGTAACAACCAAATTTCTCTAGAAAAAGACACTGTTATGGAGACGCTGAAAAGAGAGAAAGAACAGATACAAGTAGAACTGTGTCAGGCCAAAAAGAAACTGTTGGAAGAAGCAAACAATTACAGGCAGACTATTCAGGAACTCTCAAATGTATGTAATTGTAATACCTCTGCCTTACAGCTGGAACAGGAGCGTGTAATGCAACTCAGTCAAGAGAAAGACTTTGAAATAGCAGGACTCAAGAAGAATATTGAGCAAATGGCTACTGATCAAAAAGAAACTAAGGAAATTTTGGCATCTCGTTTAGAAGAACAGAAGCAATTGATGCAACTTATAAATGAGAAAGAAGTTTTTATTGGCCAACTCAAACAAGAAAGTTCAGAACTGCAAAAGGATTTAGATAAGTGTTCTCAGGCCTTAAAACAAAATGAAACTTTAAGGCAGACCATAGAGGGAAAAGACAGAAGTCTTAGCTCCATGAAAGAAGAAAACAGTCATCTGCAAGAAGAATTGGAAAGACTTAGGGAACAGCAGAATCGAGTTGGAGCTGTGGCTGAGCCTGAAACCCTGGACAGTATCACAGAACTAGAATCTGAGGTATCTCAACTGAATGTCATCAAGAATCATCTGGAAAAGGAAGTTACACATCATCAAAATGTCATTGAAGATCAAAACCAGAGTCAAAAGCAACTACTTCAGTCTCTACAGGAGCAGAAGGAGGAAATGGATGAATTTAAATACCAGTATGAGCAGATGAAGGCTGAACATACCCAATTGTTTTTAGAAAAAGACAAGGAAATTAAGAATTTGCAGAAAACCATTGAACAAATAAAAGCCCAGGGGAATGAAGAGAGACAAGTCATTCAAACAGAGAATGCTGATATTTTCCAAGAAACAAAAGTAAAAAGCCTTAATATAGAAAATGGGAGTGAGAACCATGACATGTGTAAAGCCAAAATGGAAAAATTTGTGAAAAGAATCAAAGAAAGAGTACTTGAGATTAAACTTCTGAATGAAAGGAATATATCTTTAACTAAACAGATTGTTCAGCTGTCTAAAGATGAGGTTGAGAAACTTACTCAAATTATCCAGCAGAAAGACATGGAGAGACGAGCTCTTCCTGCTAGAATGTCTCCAGTTTCATACACCTAGGATGTCCTTGACCTCTAGCAGCAACTCTAGACTTCACTATGGAAAGAGAACGTTTTAAATGAGAAGATCCAAAAGTTTCCCCAGCATACCTTTGAGACCAGATGAGAAAACTATGCTTAATAGTTCTTTTTCAGGACTTTTTATTCAGTTTCTGGAAACAGAATCTCGTTGTCACTAGGGGGCAAAACTGTGATGTATGCACTTGAGGGGAGAAATAAAGAATGTTCATGTACTTCTGCCCCTTTCAATGCTTTATTCACTCAAATTACTAATTTCATTCTATAGGTTCTTAATCAAGAAAACAACAATCCTTAATGCTAGGCACTGCAATAGACATAATCAATTCACAGCAAACAATTCTAGATTAATTCTAAGCACTGCAAAACACACTTAATCATGATAGGCTAATGACAGACATTTCCTCTGCATGCTAAATTCAAAAGTCCTAAGCCTTAGGCTTTAAGTCCATCAGATGCACACTAACTCAGACTGCGGTGACCAGGTTCAGAATCAAGGCAGGCTTTTCCTGGCATGCAGTGGACGACTGGTTGAGGAGAGGGTCCTAGGGAGAAGTTGTGGCTCTCACCAAGGTCCAGATGAGGCGGTGGGGTTTGAGAGCAGTGAGGTTCACACAGAGGCTCAGGAAATTATGACAAGTGATGGGATGTCAGGTCCTTAGCAGGCTTTCCAGCTTGAATGCATCCTTGTTTGGGCTGGCTGAATTCCTGTTCATTTGCTCTCTTATTTATACTAAATTTGGGGGCTTTTTGACCCCCCTTTCAATCCTTATCAGCTACCACCAGATTACTCAGCAACATCATTTACCCCGGGGTCAGAAACAACTGGTCTGGTGGTCTCCACCTGTAAGGGTCCAGCGAAATGTCGGAGGGAGAGACCACAAGAGACTGGCTCCATGCAATTGGCAGAAGGGGTTTTATTGATTCAGCATGCTGAGGCTCCAGGCTCACTCAGGAAGATACAGCAGCCCAGAGCCCCGAGCAGAGGTCAGGCAGAGCTTAAGTACACTTTTTGGGGAAGGTGGGGGGGGGGATATTTAAACTGATTGATTCTGGGCCCGTGGTGCCTAGTGCCAGGCGACTCAAAGTCCCAAGTTATCAGACCACCAGAGGAGTCAGTGAGAATGTTTACTGGGGCAGCTTCGGTATTGTCCTAACAGCTACAGAGATCAAAGGCTCCGGGGTAGCCGAGGTATTTAACATATCAATGGTCTCTTACTTTACAACCCAAGCCTTGCAGTTAGAGACTTCACAATGTCCGGTCTTTTACACTTTAACTCTGGCTCTGCGGCTTAGAATCAGCTTAGAAATTTTACCTTTACAGACCCTGATCTTCTCCCCTTTCCCCCTCAGGAGAGGACAGCCTGCCAGGGACTTCTCTCTGTTTAACAGAGTGAGGGGAAGCAACTTGTTTGAGGACATACTGGAGGACTCTGTGGGTGAACCTAGTGAAACTGCAGGTTTCAAACTGGAGTTTTTAAAACGGAGTTGCTTAGGCTCAGGCCTAAGGCCTTCCTACCATTCATCCAGCTATTCTACCACCAAAACTTTCTGTTCATGCCATGAAACTTCTAGACTGGCTAGGAAGGAGAAAGCAAGGGGCAAAAGTACCAGCAAGTTTTAAAGATGCAGCAGAATTCAGAGCTGGTAGAAGAACCATTCTTGGCTCCCCATTTGGAAGCTGTGACTCTTATTAATGCAGCTGGATTTGGACCTGATGGACCTGGGCATCTTTATTTGACCTGTACACTATTGCCAATGCCCCTTGACAACAGCCCCAGAGTTGTACTAAAGGACCTTTTAAAGCAATACGTGATTCTCAAACCAGAGATGATTTAGCACTTTAAAGAAGCCATAAACACAAGGTACTTCTCACAATTTGGCATTTTGGAATAAAAGTCCCGTATTTATAGAAAAAAGATAAAGAAAAAAGGCTGATATATAGAGCTACTGGGTATTTTGTCTTCCTTTTTTCTTTTCTTTTTTTAATTTTTGATGTAGCTCTTAAATTTTTTTTGTTTTGTTTGCTGTAGCACTTTCTGTTTATAAAAATTTGTTCTGATGTTATTAGTTAACCATAAGCAGTAATCAATTCTTAAATACTTTGTGAATCAGAACAGTATCAGTGAACTATACAGCTCAACCTCTCTTTTAATGATATTATTTGTTAAATTTAATTGTATTAAAATAAAAATGATACATTTAAATTACAGAAAAGAAGAAAAATCCAAACTATGATGTAGCAAGAAATTGTGAATTCTTTATCAAAGAAAACATTGTACAACTACTAAAAGAAAATTACAGTTGCAGGGCCCAAACATGAAATTTAGTGGATAAATTCTAAGATTCTTTTAATCAAAATACTATGAACCTATCCATTTTACTATTTTCAATTGTATAAAAAGTCACTTCATGTTAAATTCAGTTTTCTAGGTGTTAAATATGTCCATAAGAAAAATGATTTCTACACATTAAGTTTGAGTCAGTATATTAATCATTTCCAATAAAAAAGTTAATTTGTAAGAATGTATCATTAAAATCTGGACTATTTATCTACACACTTCTCTGGGTTAACAAAAGGAGTATTTAAAATTAATCTTTTTTATTTTTGTAAATTAAGATAAAACATGAATCAAGAGTTTCCAACTTGAGATAGGCAAAGTCAGAGAGGAGAGAAAGCAGATTATGTGGCAATTGTTTCTCTGACACCTGTAGTTTCTAGAACCATTAAGAACATTTTAATTAAAATTAATTTAATAAAATTTAATATAAAATAAATTATGTCATAATTATATAAATTAATTTTCTTACATTTAATTTATTTTATTAATTTTGTTAGTTTTTATTATATTTAATTTAAATTTATTATTTAATTAGTATTGTTTATTAATTTAATAAAATTAATTTATATTTAATTATAAGTTATATTTTAAAATTTACTAAATTTTATTTAAATTAATAAAATGTAAAGAAATGAAATAAAATTTAAGATAAATCAGATTATTTAATATGAATTACATAATTTAATATAAATTTTTATACAATTAAATTAATTTTAATGAAAGTGTTCTTAGTGGTTTTGGAAGCTGCAGGTGTCAGCTTTTCTTTTTTATTTCTTTTTTTTAAAATTTTCTCTCAGTGTCAACTTTTTTTTATTTCTTTGATAGGAACATGTGGTTTATCTTTTAAACCTCCAGCAATTTACAAAAAAGAAAAAAAGTACTAGTTGTGACTTTTTTACATAGTGTGGAAAATGTACCTGAAGGAAATGCTCATCATCTTTAGAAGAATTTGTGTAAAAAGGAGGAGAAGAAGGTTTTTTCTGGGGCATTGCCAGTCCCCTACATCTCTGTGGATATGGTTCTCTGTGATTTCATCATGCATATAGGTTGATGTGACCATCACCACCACAACCAGGAGACACACTTGCATCTAAGGATCACTGAAATCACTTCCGTGACACCAGCACCAGCTGTTTAGAACTTAAGAGTATTTCTTTAATTTTTTTCAGCCCATTATAAAAAATCCTGACTTGATACTTAGTTGTATGAAGATGTTCTTATTTACAGTTGGAAGTTGTACATCGAATAACTTACTTATATTGCCATTCTTATGTACAGTTAAAGAAAGTTGCCCTAGGAGTTCGTTTGACAAATGTTAAACTGCCTCCTGAGCCTTGTGCAATGTAGCATCAGAGATGATCCTCTGCTTAGAGCAGAGCTACATTCGGGGAATTCCTCTGTAACTTGAAAACATGTTAAATTGAAAATGCATGTACCACACCTAATGTTCTGCAGTGTGCAGATGGGGCTGATAGAGAGCTGCCACTCACTGGTGCTGCCCTTTCAAGGGAGTGTTGTACTGCATATTGCTAGCCCAGGAACAAGTGAAAATTCAAAATTTAATGTATGAGTTCTACTGAATGTCTTTCACTTTTGTACTACCATAAAATTTAAAATCTTTTTTTATAAAAGCATTATTAGTTATTGTGATAATTAAATTCAAGCACTTATATATTCTCTGGCTGACTGAGAGAGTTATCAACAAATTGGAATTTCCAAAGTAGAATTATAAACAAATTGGAATTTCCAAAATCACATGGTGAAAGTTAATGTGTATTGGCTAAATATTCCTAATCCCATCCTTCAGTTTTCCTTCAGTGAAAGTTTTATCCTATTCATCAAATATTATCTTTATAATAAAGTTATTATTTTAATATCATTTTTGTGATGCATTTCTGTACAGGCAAAAATAATAATTTATTCTTAATGGGTCAAAGAAAAAATAGGGTAAAGGAACTTGAATACTCAGCATGTAATAAAGGGGGAAAATAAAACACCATATTCAGAATGCACAAGAACTCTGGGACAGGATTAAAAGAGCATACCTGAGTGTCATTGGGATAGAAAAGAATGTGGAAATATAGGCTGATGGCATTAAGAACATTTTCAATGAGACAGTAAAAGAAAAATGTCATATCAGAAATGAGGGAGCATCCACATAGAGAGGGCATATAGGGTCCCAAATAGACAAGATCAAAATAGAACCTAAGACACATGATAATCAAAATACCTAACATAGAAAAGAAGGAAAGAGCACTAAAAGCTGCAAGAGAAAACCATCAGGTCTCATTTAGGAGCAAGCCACTAAGGCTCACTTTTGACTCCTGAACTCAGATCCTAAAGAAGAGCAAGGCCCAGAATGAGATGTTCAAAGAAAGCTCTTAAAGAAAAATTTTGTCAGTCAAGATTTTTAAATCCAGCAGAGCTCTTTCAAAATTGATGCAGAAAGTATAACTTTACATGAGAGGGATAAGCTTCAAGAATTTATGATCACCAAAGAAGCACTACAAAGAATGCTCAAAGATAAACTACACAAAGATGTACCCAAAAATAACCCCCAAAGCTCCTAAATAGATGGTGACCATGAGAAGAGCAACCAACTAAATGAAAATTAAGACAGAATTAAATGTAGTAAACAACCAAAATATCAGAAAACTACAAACACATATCCATAATAACCCTGAACGCATCTGGTCTCAACTCCCCAGTTAAATGACACAGATTAATGGGTTGGATCAAAAAACAAGATCCAACCATGTGGTTTACAACAACCTCTATCACCAGCAGACAAGTCATCCAATTATAAAATTAATAAGGATTTTTCTGACTTTAATACTATAAATCAAATGTACCTAATAGACTTCTACAGAGTATTTCACCAGAAAAAAACTGAATTTACCTTTTTCTGAGATCATAATGGAATAAAACTAGAAATAAATATAAAAAGAAAAGAGAGCTACATAAGCACATGGAGATTTAACACCATTATTTTAAATAAAATATGATCATAGAATAAATAAATGAGAAAAGAAATCCAGAAATTTTTAGGAAACAAATAAGAGATAGAAGACATCAAAATCTCTTGGACAGTAGAAAAGCAGTTCTAAGAGAAAAAATGAGTATGTACATTAAAAAAATAGAGAGATCCTAAATAAACTTATGTTCCACTTAAAGGCTTTAGAAAAGGAAGAGCAAATTAACTCCAAATGATTAGAAGACAGGAAATAATTAATATCAGAGTCCAAATTAATTAATAGAGAATAAAAATATACAGGATTAATGCAATAAAGAGATCAGTGCAATAAAGCTCAATAAGATTGATAAACCCTTAGCAAAATTAACCACAAGAAAGAAAGAGAAGACCCACATAAACAAAATTAGAGATTTAAAGGGAGATATCATCACAGACACTTCTAAAACACACACGATCATTAGAAACTATTTTGAAATTTTATACTCCAATAAACTAGAAAATCCAGACGATGCCAACAAATTTCTGGACAAATATGACCTGCCCAAGTTGAACCAGGAAGACATAGAAAACCTAAACAGACAAATATCAAGTAGTGAAATTGTAACAGCACAAAACCTTCCAACAAAGAAAAGCCCAGGACCAGATGTATTCTCAGCCAGACCTTTAAAGAAGAACTAATACCGGTCGTTCTCAAATTATTTCATGAAATTAAAAGGGAGGGAACATTCCCAAATACATTCTGTGAAGCCAGTATAATCCTGATACCAAAACCAGACAAAGACACATCAAGTAAAGAAAACTAACAGAACAATATCACTGATGAACACAGACACAAAAATCCTAGATATCAGCAAGCCATTAAAAAACATCAAGAAGATAATAGACCATGATCAAATGTATTATCCCAGGCATGCAAGGTTGATTCGGCATATGCAAATCAATAAATGTAATTTGCCACTCGAGCAAAATTAAGAACAAAAATCATATAATCATCCCAATAGATGTAGAATAGTCCTTTGATAAATTTCAACACACCTTCATGTTAAAAACATGAATGGAGAAACTAGGAAAAAAAAAAGAACTTACCTCAACATTATAAAGGCTGTAGATGACAAACCCAAAGCCTATATCATACTGAATGGAGAAAAACTGAAACCATTTTCTGTAAAAGCAGGAACAAGACAAGGATGTTCACCCTCACAACTTCTATTCAATATAGTTCTTAAAATCCTAACCAGAACAATCAGGCAAGAGAAGGAAATTAAAGATTTACAAATAGAAAATGAAGAAGTCAAACTTTCTGTTTGCTGATGACATGAGTCTATACTTAGAAGGCCCCAAACACTGCACCAGAAGACTAGAGCTGATAAATTAATTCAACAAAGTAGCATGACACAAGAGCAGCATTCATAAATCCATAGCTTTTCTGTATTTCCACAGTGACTCTTCTGAGAATGAAATCAAGAAAACCATCCCAATCACAATATCCTAAAAAGATTCCTGGGAATTAACCCAACTAAGGAGGTGAAAGGAACCAGAAACATGTGAGAAAGACCATGAGATGGTTTTTATATAATTTATGTCCCCAAAAGGTTTATAGTTGGAGGTTTGGTCCCCAGTAGTAGTGTCTAGCTGGTGGGACTTTAAGAGGTGGGTGCTAGTGGAAAGTACTTAGGTCCTCAGGGATTGCATAGTTCTCCTAGGACCTCAAGTCGTCCCCAGTGGCTCTTTGGATTCCCATCTTGCAATATGATCTGTCATTCCTGTACATGCTCCCACCATGATGCTATCTGCCATGAGGTAAAGTAGCAAGAGGGGCCCTTGCCCTTGCCAGAGCTAGTACTACCCTATTTGGACTTTCAGCCTCCAAACCTATGGGCTAACTAAATTGTTTTCTTGATAAATAAACAGTCTCAGTTATGCTGTTATAGTAACAGAAAAGAGTATCTAACATAACACTAGGCTAAAGGTCTCATATTCTAAGCTAGATTCAGTTATATTGAAATAAAAGTAAATAATTTGAATTTTCCAACCTTAGGCTTTATGATGGAGCTGAAATGTCACATCTACCAATTCAATAGGTTTGAGGTCACCTCGTGTCTTAATTCTTGATTACTATTAAGCTCTCCATTATCTGAAATTGTTTTAAAGAGTAGAAAGAGAAAAGAAAAATGATTTCTCTCAAATAATTGAACTGCCATAATATTGAAAATAATTGTGTTCATTACTAATGATATTTTTAAAAACTACATTATCTGAAGTAGATTAGACTTATATATATTTTTTATCTTAGTATAAAGTGAACCTGATTGCGACCATCTTGAATTGTAGCCACCATGGGTGCCTCTGAGAAACCTCTGGCCTATTTGCCTTGTAGTTACCCAGACTATGACAGATTAACAAAATCGTCAGAGAGGTACGTGGAGCTTTACGACCAGACCCTAGTACTGTCAGCTCCAGGAATATGCCTGACATCTTTGATGTTAGCTTGTGATAAGTCCAGGTATACTTCTACTTGGGTGAAAGCCACTCTTTTTAAGCCCACATTGATATGGATCCACTAGTCTTGTTGTCACTCTTGACCATGGTTGTGTCAGCAAGTCCCCAGTTGCCGCAGCCCGGCTGGCTGGGCAAAATAACCGGGGGGTGACGAATAACTTGTGTACGTTGATACAACAGGAATAGGAGCCGTTTATTGTAGGATAGGAGTGGTATTTAAACATTTTACACAGCTTATCTAATTAGCATAAAATAGATACAGCAGTCAACCAATAAGGAATCTCCACACTTAATGGCTTGCTTTTGTTACTTCACAAACCACTCCCTCTGGCATTTTGCCAGGCGCCATCCAGACTTGTTTACAGACTCTAACACCCAGTAACTTGTACTCTGTGCAATCTGGGATCTATTTGCCTCTTTCTGTGGTCTCTTGACAACTCTCAACTAGTGCAGTCACTTCTTAGACACTGGATTTTCCTGAAACTATAACTCAAGGTGTTATTTTTCATGTATAAATATTTTGAATCTCATGATAAACTTAAAAAGTTTAGAAAATTTTTATTTTATAAGCTATAGTTAAAATTATGAAGTTTAAATACAAGCACTCTTAGCCTACAAATTATATTGAAATATATTTATATGATCACCATCTGTTTCAGCCTTATCTCCAGCTGACCTTAGTAGGTACTCTCTACAATCTGTAGGTTTAACTATTTTCATTTGTAGCTGTGTTTCTGAGTCATGATTATTTAATCATCCTGATTAAACAACAGGATGAGCCATTTGAAATGTTAACCATAGTAAGCCATGATAAGACTGTTAATGTCAGACATAATGAGATTATTTATATCAGGTTTTATATCAACTATACTATTACTGAATCTCAGGCACATAGAAAGGTGAAGAGAAAAAGGATTTGAAATGAATTGTGCCGCGTCCAGCTACGGGAGCCGAGTCCCGGCGAGGGACGGCAAGGTTAAGAAATACACAGGACACCAAGGTTCTTCATCCAGGAGGAAGCGTGCGCTTTTTTTATTGCCAAATTTGTTCCCCTTATATATCTTTTGAAACAGCTGGGGAAATGACTCAAAAGCGAGGAGGGAAGAGTAATAACTGCGTCCTTGGGTTACCGTCATCGTCCCCTATCAGGAGGCTCCGAACGGGTCAAGATGTTCTGAGAGACACATGTGCTCAAGGCAGATAAACAGGAAACCGCAAACCTGTGTCTTGACCCTGTGAGCTGGCCACTTTGACATGCAGAACAAGGAACTGGGGGCTGGGCCCCGGGGGGCCAGGGCGGGCCTGCTACCAGCAACTTGTTGATGTTGCTTTGAAATCATTTAATCCTACAAGTGAAGATTTAAACTAGTCTCTGTAATAACTAATATTTGGGTTTTACCTCTAAGTATTTGACTCAATGGAGCCATGAAAGGGAGCACTGTATTTTAAAAGAAAAAGTTAACATTTGATCTATTGCCATGGATATAATATTTGCTTTCCTAGGAGAATAAAACTGTTTCTCTATACTAGTTAACTTCTTTTAAGAACTTTCTTGTATGTTTGTGGGAGGCCAACCTCACGGGTGACTGAGTTACACTCCCCAGCTGGGTGCTGAGGCGCTCAGTGACAGAAATGGGTGTGTCTTGCTACAGCCCCATGGATGAAGCTATGCTCACCTGTTCCTTTGTAATATTACCCCTTGCTCTGTTTAGGATAGAATCTTCCATGGAAGTGCCTTGTGTGTGTCCCCTCCTCTTACTGTGCCCTTGGGTGTGGCCTACCCAGGTGTCAGTCAACCTGCTGACAGTGGACATCATGTAGATAGACTCAGCCCCCTGAAACCTGACCCCTTGCCTCATTTGAATAGCTTCTCCCCAATAAAAGGGGTCAGCCCGTGCTCTCTCTCTCTCTTTCTGCAGACCCTTAAGGTCAGAGGAGCTGTCACAGCAACCCCAAAGAAAAAGGTATTTGTGTCTCTTGTATGGTTATTTCATGCAGCCCAGTTAGCCCAGTTTAACTAGAGTGACCCCTGAGCCTTTTAGTTGCGAGAACAGAAACCCGGCATATGTTGGCCTTATATGATGTTGTAACTTTAACTTAGTCACAGTAGAAAAAAAGAATGTATAGACAGAAAAAGGAACAAAAATAATATGCATTGCAATACTCTAAAATATGTTATTTAATAAGAAAGAAAAATGATTGTTACCTTCTGGATAAAAGAGAAATCTGTGTGAAATATCTGGAACATTAAACATATAGCAACATTACTGTGAATATTAATATTTGTGGGCTACTATGAAGGCAGTTATAAAAAGCATGATGTAATAAAAAGTTTGAAAACAACCATTTTTACTATCTCAACAATTTAAATTATTGAAAATTTGATTGTTTCTTTTCTAATTTTTTACTTTGTAGGGTAGTGAATACAACATTGTTAAAATGTAAGCATAATGGGGGTTGGGGCTGTGGCTCAGTGGTAGAGCACTCACCTAGTACATGTGATGCCCTGGGTTCTATCCTCAGCACTACATAAAAATACATAAAATAAATGTATTTTAAAAGATGTAAGCATAATATATTATTCACACTTGAAATATTCACAAAGGTCCTTCCACTGTTTTCTTGTAAGCATTGCTTTTGTCTATCTAGTGCCATCCATTGTAAGGTTGGGAGGTACTTTAACCAACAGATAACTAATTCAAAAAAGAGAAAACGCATTTGTCATTTAGACAGGCCTCTGCCAGTGGAGGCTGGTTGTTAAGCAACCAAAGGGTTTTCTTAAAATTCTGTCCCCAAAGTTTTGTTGTCATGGTCTGTGTTCCACATTGCCCGATGGCAATGTCACTCTTTCATTCCAACACATTTTCTTAGTTCAGCTGCATTTTTTTCCAGCTGTTGAATGTTCCATTGCCATTGTTTTCTATTTGATTGAAGCTTGTTCACCTGACAATGTAAACGCTTAAGAATTGCATAATACCTCTTATGTTGCACCTGTGAAGAGAACGCACACATCAACAGGGCTTGAGAAGAACAGTCAACAGCCATGAAAGATCTTTTGCCTACTCTAAGAGGAAAGCATTTGATTAGAAACCATTGTAAATAATAATAATAGTAAATGTAAATAATAATTGTGTGATTAATATTTATTCAATACTTATTACAAGTTAGATGTTGTGCCAAGAGCTTTCTGCATATAAGTAAATTCTCAGAACACCTTATGATTGGGGTATTATTATTCTCATTTTTCATGAAGGAACCAAAGACCAAAGAGTCATTGGTCCAAGCTTTCATAACTAGCAAGTGCTAGTGGTGTTTGAGAATTGAACCCAAGTGAGCATCCTTGATGGAACACATTCTCATGGCAGCTACCCAGCATTAAATTAAACTAAATTTATTCTGACTCTCTTCTCAGAACTGCAACTTAAATTAGTATGTGTAATGGTTTGCATCTGGAATGTGCCCCCCTTTAAAAAAAATCAAACAACAACAACAACAAAAAAAAACTTCTGTGCTGAAAGCCTGGTTCCCAATGCAACAAGGTTCAGAGGCGAGGCTTTTAGGCAATGATTGGATCCTGAAGGCTCTGATCTCATCAGTGGATTAATCCATCATTGATAGCTGATTGTACTACTGGGAGGTGGGACCTAGTTGAAAGGTTTTTCTTCTCCCTGGATCCCTCTTCTCTTCTTCTGGTGGATTGATCTCTCTCTGTCTCTCTCTCTCTCTCTCTCTCTCTCTCTCTCTCTCTCTCTCTCTCTCCCTCCCTCCCTCCCTCCCTCTCTCTCCCTCCCTCCCTCTCTCTCTCCCTCCCTCCCTCCCTCCCTCTCTCCCTCCCTCTCTGCTTCCTGACTGGGATAAGTTGAGCAGGTTTCCTCCACAATGTCTTTATGCCATGTTTCTGCATCGGAGTAAGAGGAACATAGAGAGAAGATCTCCAAAACTGTGAGCCAAAATAAATGTTTCCTCCTCAAAGTTGTTCTTGTCAGGTATTTTGGTCACAGTGATGAAAAGCTGACTAATTTTACTAATAGAGAACCTAATGTAGGAGTATACTTTTGTAAGAAATAGCCAAGTCTCAGACAATCATTGTAGCCATGCTTCAATCACAGGCTACCACCTGATCAGAACATGTTCAAATAAGAACAACACTAAGAAGTGACCAATCACATTTTTCTCTACCTCACTTTCATTTTCTGTCTAGAAAGGCCACCTGCTCACATTATGGAAAGGATCTCCTAAACCCCTGCTGGTTCTGAGGGATGCCCAATTCACAAATTGTTCTTTTTACTAATAAACTGTTAAATTCAATTTCTTTAATCTTTTTTTCTTGCCATCAGTTAATAGAAATGATTCCATTTCCCATATCCAGTAGTTCACTGAAATAGACCCATACATCAATCTCAATATCTAAGAGATAACTTAGTGTATTTCTCTACTATTAAGTGAATCAGTATTTATGCTGAACCAGACAATGATAACACAAGGCAATAGGCAGATTGGAAATTGGGAAGGTGGTTGGTGTCCTTCCACAAAAAAATAAAAAGGTCAAAATTCCCGATGGCTACAGAAGGAACACACATATAATTCAATTATTTTAAAAATATATCTTTATTTATTCTACTTAGTTATACATGACAATAGAATGCAATTTGACACATCATACATACATGGAGTATAACGTCTCATTCCTCTGGTTGTACATGATATAAAGTTACATAGGTCATGTAATCATATATTTACATATGGAATAATGTCTGATCCATTCTACTATCATTCCTACACCCATGGCCCCTCCCCTACTTTCCCTCCTCTCTGTCTAGTCCAAAATACTTCTATTCTTCTCCCCACTTAGTGTGAATTAGCATCCCCACCAATCTTTCTCTTTTTTATGCATTTGCCTACATTTCATTATAATGGAATCATAATATGTTGTTTTTTTTGTGACTGAATTCTTTCATTACAGGGTCATCTATGGCGTAGTATGCATACTACTTCATAGTATGCATTTGTACTTCATTCTTTATATTGTCAAATAATAGCCCATTATATAATCTAGCACATTTAATTTATCTAATTCATCTCTTAATGGATGTTTGAGTTGTTTGCATTTTTTAGCTATTATGAATCATGCTGCTATTAACATTTACATGCAAGTGTTCATGTGCATGTTTTTATCTTTCTTGGGCATATGCATAGGAGAATTAGTAGGTGACATGACATTATGACTTGATAACACCATATGACCAACATATATAATGATATGAGGTATGCCCTGAGAAGCTCATGGTGTTATGCCGCAGTCTGGCTGGGCACAAATCATGAGCCACTCACAGCTTTGTAGATTCAAACAGCAATTCTTTATTCCCGATCTCACACCGGCCTTCTACAAACACATTCTGGGGAAATCCACGTTCTCTGCCCAAATCCACACCTCCACTGGGCTTCTGTCTCCCAAAAATACTGTCTGAATCCCGTGAGAACTCAAGAGGAACTCAGGCAGCAGGATACACCCTATTCCCAGCAGGAATAACCTTCCTAAACCGGCAACACCCTAAACCCGGATCCGCCCTGGTCCTAGAGCAAGGTCACCTTACATGCAATGTCACTGCAAAATGTCCTATTTCCACGAGTCCTTCCACTAAGCAACATGGGGTACACTGGCAAGGAAATTGTTATACCTACTTGGCTAATGGCTCCCAGCAGTGTTAGGCAATTCAGGAATTTCAGTGGTGAAATGAAATTCTTACATTCTGAGAGCTGTAACCTAATCAGTGGATTAATCCACTTGGATTAATAATTTGAATGGATTATGGGGTGGTAACTGTAGGCAGGTTGGGTGTGACTGGAGGAATTAGGTCTGGAGCATGTGACTGGGGCAAATCCTCAGGGATTGTATTTTGTCCCTAGCTCCTTACTCTCTGCTTCCTAGATGCCATGAGCTGAGCAGCTGTCCTCTGCCATGTCCTTTTACCATGATGATCTGCCCTTTCTTAGGCCCCCAACCCTGGAGTCCACAGATTATGGATTTAACCTCTGAAAGTGTGAGCCCAAAATAAACTTTTCCTCCTCTAAGCTGTCCTTGTTGGATATTTTAGTTACATCATTGAAGAGCTGACTGATGTATATGATAACCATGCTTAATCATTTGAAGAATGCCAAAATTATTTTCCAAAATGAATGCACCATATCCCCAACAGTAATATGTGAAGCTTCCAATTTCTTCACATCCTTCTTAGTTGTTATACTTGTTATTGCCTTTTTGGTCATGGCTGTCTCAGGAATGTGAAGTGATATCTCATTATAGCAAAACACCGATTTTTATACCAATACAATGAAAGAAACAAAAAGCTATTTATTTTATAAATAGACATTATTTATGTATTTATTTTTATTACATTTTTATTTATAGATGACAGTGGAATGCATTACAATTCTTATTACACAAATAGAGCACAATTTTTCATATCTCTGGTTATATACAAAATATATTCATACCAATTCATGTCTTCATACATGTACTTTGGATAATAATGATAACCCCATGCCCCCTCCCTTCCCCTCCAACCCCTCTGCCCTATCTAGAGTTCATCTATTCCTCCCATGGTCCCTCTCCCTATACCATTATGAATCAGACTTGTTTTAATAAAAAAGAAAAACTTTGGGCATTTGATTATTTGGGATTGCCTAACTTCACTTAGCATTATCTTGTCTAACTCCATCCATTTACCTGCACATGCCATGATTATATTCTCTTTTATTGTTGAGTAATATCCCATTGTGTATGTATGCCTCGTTTTTTTAATCCATTCATCTATTGAAGGGCATCTAGGTTGGTTCCACAGTTTAGCTATTGTGAATTGTGCTGTTATAAACATTGATGTGGCTGAGCCCTATAGTATGACCTGCATCTAATACAACAAGAAAAAGTAGGCCCTAATCTCCACCATGTGGGATTAGGCTCAACTTCCTTAATAAGACTCCTTTGGCACAAGAATTAAAATTAAGAATCAATAAATGGGATGGACTCAATCTAAAAAGTTTCTTCTCAGCAAAAGAAACAATCTGTGAGGTGAAGAGAGAGGCTACATCTTGGAAGCAAATCTTTACCCCTCACACATCAGATAGAGCACTAATCTCTAGGGTATATAAAGAACTCAAAAAGCTAAGCACCAAAAAAATCAAATAACCCATTCAACAAATGGGCCAAGGACCCAAACAGACACTTCTCAGAAGATGATATATAATCAATCATGAAAAAATGTTTATCATCTCTAGCAATTAGAGAAATGCAAATCAAAATCACTATAAGATTTTATCTCACTCCATTCAGAATGGCAACTATTATGAAGACAAACAACAATAAGTGTTGGCAAGGATATGGGGGAAAAAGTACACTCAAACATTGCTGGTGGGACTGCAAATTGGTGCAGCCAATATGGAAAGCAGTATAGAGATTCCTTGGAAAACTGGGACTAGAACCACCATTTGACCCAGCTATCCTTCTCCTCCGATTATACTCAAAAGACTTAAAACAGCATACTACAGGGAAACAGCTACATCGATGTTTATAGCAGCACTATCCACAATAGCTAAACTGTGGTGCCAACCTAGGTGCCCTTCAGTGGATGAATGGATAAAAAAAGTGTGGCATATATACACAATGGAATATTACTTAGCAGTAAAGGAGAATAAAATCATGGCATTGGCAGGTAAATGGATGGTGTTGGAGAAGATAATGCTAAGTGAAGTTAGCCAATACCCCCCCAAAATGCTGAATGTTTTTTCTGATATAAGGAGGCTGACTTGCAGTGGGGTAGGGAGGGGGAGCATGGGAGGAATTGGTGAATTCTAGATAGGGCAGAGGGGTGGGAGGGGAAGGGAGGGCACAGGGGATTACAAGGATTAGAAGTATGTGATAGACATCATTATCCAAAGTACATGTATGAAGACATGAAATGGTGTCAACATACTTTATATACAACCAGAAATATGAAAAATTGTGCTGTATACATCTAATAAGAATTGTAATGCACTCCACTGTAATTTTTTTAAAAATCAATAAAAAATGAATGTGGGAATTGGAAATAACACCAGAGTGAGAAGATTTTGAAAAGTTTGGCTACAAATGAGAGTAACAAAATGAATTTGTATCTGTTATATGATATTTTTGGCTGTTAGTAAAAGAAGAGTTCCAACTTAAAAAACAAACAAAAAAATTTAAGTAACAGAAAGATCTTGGACAATATGACTATTATGACTATAATTCTAATTTTTGGTGAATAGGGTGTATATACTATGGTATTCACTCAACATTAATAATGAAAAACACAACTCTTAATAATGAAAAACTGGAAACTGTTTAAATATTCATCAGTTGTGACATAATTATATAAATTAAGCTAAGCTATACTGTGGGCTATTTTGTAACAGTTAAGAAGAGTACAGTAGGTCAACATGTACTAATAGAAAAAATCTACATGAGAAATTCTTAAGTAAATCAGTGGCAAACATATATATGTACATTTATATAACCTCCTACCCATAGGGGAATGGGGTGGTAGTGCTGGAGGTGTGTGTATGTGTATTTACCATTAATAAGAGGGGACGGTGATGAGAAAGAGTAATGGGATAGGAAGTGGTTTTGAAGGAACTATAGCCTTACCTCTAATATCTAATTTTTATCAAGATGAATGTATTCCTAGAAATAAAAACATTTTTAAATAACCTTGGGAGAAAAAGAATACAAACAGATATGAATTCATATCTTGCTTTGTCACTTATCTTTAGCTGTATAACTTTGTATGCATTATTTAAATTTTCTGAAAATCTGTAAGATATGTTATAAGGATTTAAGTGAGTTAGCTATATAAAGTACTTGATAAATACCAGGAACTCAATAAATAATAATGCTTAACATTTGTTCTACTTTCTACAAAACAGAATAATTTGTTACCATATTTTATAGCTATCTACTTGAACAAATCTTATGGTGCCTTTTGGGTCCCCTTTGTTCCCTTGCTTCTCTGGGGTTTTCTCACAGGACTGGTGTCTAGCTGTGTAGTCATTCTGCAGCCGACATTAATACATGAATGCAATTGTCAGTTGTATAGCTACATGTTGTATCAAGTTATACAAGCTTGGTTCATGATCTCTAGGAGCTCTGAAAGTCTGTCACTTCCCCTCACCCCCCGCCATCCTTTCAAATTTTCAGCTCAGATTGTACAAAATTTAGGCAAGAGTAAACCACCAATACTTTGCAAAATGTCTGTTATCACAAAACACTGCTTGCAGCACTCATCATTTGTTAAAAATGTCTGAAATGCTCCAGTCTCTTCCTGGATTTGGCAAATAACACTTTTCTTTTTAACTTTGGACTAAAAATCACTGATTGTTGCTCAATGCTTTGTATTTGAATCTTTGTGTGTGTATGCTTTGTATTTTTGGTTCACAATTTTTCCCTCAATGACTCATAGCTTATTTTTATTCTTCACTCTCATCTCAGTTCCCGTCTTCCAAAATGTATAAAGGTAGACAATAGACAGGGGAATAAAAAGACATTTTGGGATAAATATTTGGAATTTTTTTCACTTAGGTATGACCTAGAAATATTAAAATAGTTACATGACAGAAAAAAAAATTGAAATCTAAAAACCATTTTCAATTTTTCTGAACCAAAATATATACAAGAAATATTGACATACAAACTAAAATATGCAATGCACCCCCCCTTAAACGCAACCAAGGCTATCAGTAAGATATACATAAGGGACAGAAAAAAAAGACACAAAATAAAAAATAAGTAATAAACATCGTCTGGTATTTGAACTTATCCTCTTCTTCAAAAAATTGGTTGTTTTGAGAAGTATGTTATTCAAATCAATGACCAATTCACATCAGACAGTTATTAAAATTATTGAAAAAATACAACGTTCTCAAGACAATAAGCTGACTATTTGTTCTTCAGTTTCAAAAATTTTTACAATGAGTCTTTAATTTCTTAAATTTTCATTTTTGACTATAACACTCTAATGGAATTGGGGAATGATTTGAAATGTATTAGAAGTAATAGAACTATAATTTAAAAACATAAATGAATCTTTAGAGAGGCTTCCCTATTATGAATGTTTAAAATGTTATTAGATTTCAGGGTAAGAAGTTCTATGATAGATTGAAAGGGGAAAGGAAGAGAATCTCAAGGGCCCATGAGACTATAAGAAAAGTCCTAACTTTTCTATCATTCAAGTTCTGTAAGGAGAGGACAAAGAGAAACTGAAAAAGTATTCAAATAAATAATGGATAAAAAAAATCCCAAATCTGGCAAAAGACATAAACTTTTACAATCCAAAAGTGAGAGAACCACCAATAATTAAATTTAAATAAATCTATGTCTAAACATGTCATAGTAAAATTTATGAAAACCAGAGATAAGAAAATCTTGAAGAAACAAGAAACAAACATTGGTGTGGGGAGAAATGTCTGCTGATGGGAGATTTCTCATTGAAATCATGGAAGCCAGAAGGGTTCCAGTAATACAGTATTTTTCAACTATGGAAAGAACTGTTGACCCACAATTCTATATCCTATCTATAGCAAAAACATTCTTCAGGAAAGGAGGGGAAACCAAGACATTCTAAGATAAATAAATAAATAAATAAAAAGAAATAATTTGTCACAAACAAACCCACCCTAGGAGAATGAATTAAGAAGTTTTCTAGTGAGAAAGGATAAAAGATGGAATCTTAGAGTATCAGGAAGGGAGAAAAATCAGGGTGGAACAAAATTAGGGATAAAATAGGGACAGATGGAGAAGTCACAGAGAAAGTAATGGGTTTCTTTTGAGGAAGAAATTTCCTAAAATTAATTTGGATGATGGGGGTTGCATGGATCTGTAGATTTACTAAAAGCCACTGAATTAAATAATTTGAATGGTGAATGGGACATGACTTATTCTCAGTAAATCTCTTTTCAAAATTCAGCTGATGAAATTGCGGTTTGCCTATGAAAGGGGCACAAAACAACTTTCTGGACATGCTGGGAAAGTTCTATGTCTTGATCTAGATGATGGTAACACAGATGCATGTTTACATTAATCAAAATGAAAATCAACTCAAACAAACTGGAAATCATGTAGTAAAATAAAATTTAATCCCTATCTTTCACCCTGCACAAAACTCAAATGGATCAAGACCTAGGTATTAGACCAGAAACACTGCACCTACTAGAAGAAAATGTAGGCCCAACACTCCAGCATGTCATCTTAGGAATCAACTTCCTTAATAAGACTCCTAAAGCCCAAGAAGTAAAATAGAAATCAATAAATGGGTTGGTATCACACGAAAAAGTTTCTTCACAGCAAAAGAAACAAGAGTGTGAAGAGAGCCTACAGGATGAGAGAAAAATCTTTGCCCCACCCCCCGCCTCATATAAGGATATACAAAGAACTAAAAAAGCTTAACACCAAAACCAAAGCCAAAACAAAATCCACAACAAAAACACCCAAATAACACAATCAATAAATGGGCAAAGAAACTAAAAAGACACTTCTCAGAAGAAGAAATATGAATAGTCAACAAATATATGAAAAAATGTTCAACATCTATAGTAATTAGAGAAATGTAAATCAAATGGGAAAAAAATGTCAAAATACACTTTGAAATTCAAAAACAAACAAACAAACAAACAAACAAAAAACACTACTCTGAAATTTCACATCACTCCAACCAGAATGGCAATTATCAAGAATACAAGTAACAATAAATATTGATGGGATGAGGGGAAGAGGCTACACTCATACATTGTTGGCGGGATTACAATTAGTGCAACCATTCTGGAAAACGGTACGGAGAGTCCTCATAAAACTAGGAATGAAACCACTATTTGATCTAATTAGTCCACTCTTCAATTTTTATCCAAAGGCGTTATAATCATCATACTACAGTGACCAAGTTACATCAATGTTTATAGCAGCACATTTCCCTATACCTAAGCTATGGAAACAACCTAGATGCCCCCTAGCATATGAATAGATAAAGAAATTGTGACTTATATACACAATGGAATGTTAATCAGCCATAAAGAAGAATTACTTTATGACATTTGCCAGTAAATGGATGAATCTGGAGATTATCATGCTAAGCAAAATAAGCCATTCCCCCCAAAATCTAGGGTTTCATGTTCTCTCTGGTATGTGGATGCTAACCCTGGGATGGGGAAAAAAGAAGTTTGTTGCATTAGACAAAGTGAAGGAATGGAGAGATGTAAATGGAAAAGATACTAGAATGAATCTCATATATTTTCCTATGTACAGATATGGACATACTGTAGTGAATCTCATCATTGTGTACATGCACAAAACCAGGATCCTCATTAGAATAAGATAGATTCCAAGCTTGTCTAAATATATCAAAATAGATTCTACTGTCACATGTAACAAAAAGAACATATAAAAATAAAAAATCAAACATTTACAATTTGTGGACTTATGACAATTGTGCCTTGAAAAACCTATCAGCATAAGTAAAGTACTAGGTAATCTCAAATTCCTTTCCCAAATTCTTTTAAGAATGTATATTCACACCAATAGTGTTTAAAACTTCAGATGTTCTACACCTTACCAGCTTCAATAAAAAATTTAAGAATTGAGTTGTGTCTTTTCTATTGTTATGGTGTACTTCCATGGTATCTCTTTATAGAGAACATGTAAATGTGGGGATTTTACCTTTAATACTTCAGATGCTTTTTGTATTGTGTCAAATTAGTCATAATCAAGTGAAAATATGCATCTTCTTAGTTTCCATATTAATTCTGTAATGGTAGAAATAATTTTTACTATTAAAAGCATATTCTTTTCAATATTTGTTCTCCATTCATGTAAATAATAATTGACTGTAAAAGTCTGCCTCTCTGTTGCTTTAGTTTCTGCACAGACAGCTGCTATTTGTTTTTCAAGCTCATGAAGTTCATTCTGTAATATATTTCAACATTAACATTATTAATTCATGGTACTCAGCATGAGAGGAAAATTGTTTTGATCCATAATGCATGTAGGAAAGTCATTTAACATAAAAATATACATTTATCAGATACAAAAAAGAACTGATGCATAATAGAAGCAAATATGCAATAATATAACAATTTATTTCTCAGAAAGAGTCCAGAGTCATATATTTGTTACTTTTTAATGGTCATTTAATACTAAAATGTTAAAATATCATCATTTTGTTTTAATATTTTATGTGTAAAAATACTTAAAATCATTTAATAATATATTTTAATAATATATTTATAGGTGTCAAGGAAGACAATATAATAAAATGATAAAACACTGACTCAAGAATTAAAAGACCTGCTGGGATCGTGATCAGTGGTAGAGCACTTGCCTTCCATGTGGGAGGCACTGGGTTCAATTCTCAGCACTGCATATAAATAAATGAATAAAATAAAGGTCCATCAACACTAAAAATAAATAAATAAATAAATAAATAAAAGACCTAGACCTAGGTTCCAGCAATCCTTACTGCTGTTCACTACTTTGTGTGATCATGCATAACAAATTTAATTACCCATCCAACCTTGCTTTCTTCATTTTTAAAATGAGTATTAAGATATCTACAATATCTACTTTACCTCTCTAGGGCATTGGGCATGGCTAACTGGTGCCTCGTTAAAAGGAGTTTTCCTAGCACCACTCTTCCTCATTCTCCTTAGCTATCTCTGAGCATTCCTTCTTAATCTCAGTGATTTCTTCAAACACAGGTCTTCCTCAGAGTTCAGGAATTCATCATTTCCTCTTCTCCCTCTCTACATAACCCTTGGGTTACCTTGCACATACTTATAATTTTGAACTATGCATCTACCGATGATTCAGAGAATAAAAGTGACTTTTAATTCCATAGCCAGATGCCATTGGCCATCGCAAACTCATCATGTCCCAAAAGACTAATTTTTCCTCCCTTCCTAGCCTATTTCCCCTTGTATCAGTTATCTATTGCCAGAACCACAAAACCTCAGTGACCCAACAACAAATAGGTGTTCATAGTAAAAAATACTGACATAACAGGGAAAAGAAGGTGTTGTCTAGGTGATTCACATGACTGGGAGAGGTGGGGATTGGCTAGCTTGGCTATGTTGTTCTACTCACAGCTCAAACACCTGAGTTTGTGTGTGTGTGTGTGTGTGTGTGTGTATGAGTGTGTGTCTGGGGATTAAATCCAGGGCCTTGCATGCTAGGCAAGTGCTCACTGGAGTCACATCCCTGCCCTGGGGCTTATTTTAAAAATTGCATTTAGGCAGAAATTTTAAGTCCCCTTATTCAGGAAATGTATTCATTAGGTTCCTTCTCTTGGCATTTTTTAAAAAGGAACATGTGAAATTAGCCACAGGGCTGGGGTTGTGGCTCTGTGGTAGAGCGCTCGCCTAGCATGTGCAAGGTGCTTAGTTTGATCCTCAGCACCACATAAAAATAAATAAATAAAATAAAGGTATTGTGTCCAACCTACAACTAAAAAAAATTTTAAAAAAGAAGAAATTAGCCACAGAGTTTTGGATACAGTTTCCTATGTAAAAGGTTAAGAAGTGAGAAGAGGACTGGTGTGGGTGAAAAGCCTCAACATTGTTATTTCCACTGTATGATAATGAAACTGAGGTTCTGAGATGTTGAATAACAAAAGTAATTCATCATTTGACCAGTAAGGGTCAAATCCTGGTTTTGAATTTAGGAACTCTATTCGTGCAGTTTGTAATTTTTATTTTTCTCTCCCAGACTAGTATACAGGTGTACTGTGTCCTTTAATAATATAGGTACATATGAAATTTAAGTATTTATATATTTACCAAAGAAAAAAATGACTGGGGTTATAAGACATAACCATACCAACATAACCAACATAACATGTTGGCTTGGAACTTGGCTGGTAGGGTGTCATGGTTCTACTTTATGTGTCTCCTGTGCTCCAGTGGGTCAGCCCAGGCATGTCCTGCTCATGATAGCATGTTGGGGACCACATATCAAGTCAAGATGGCACCTGGCAGTTTGCCAGGAAGAGTGGTTTGTAAGGCAACGCCACCAAGCCATTAAGATGGTAGGGATTCTTTATTGGCTGATTGCTGTAACTGGATGATATTAATTGAGTCAAGTTGTGTGTAACCAGTTAAGTATATATACCTCTGCTGTTTTGCAATAAGGCGGCTCCTGCTACCTTGGGTGCCCGCTACCTTGAGTTCTCACTCAGTGCCTGCTGAGTTTTCCCTACAATAAAGCAGTTCCCACTTCAACCTTCAAGTTGCTTGTCACCTCCCAGTTATTCTGCTCAGCCAGACCGCGGCATATGGTGGCCCATATGGGGAACTCCGGGACACTTGGGGGTAAGTGACAAGGTAAGCTACCCATCCCTAGAAATAGATAGGACAGGAGGAAACCTGCTCGCCCCTGAGGAAGCAGATAGGGCGAGAGGACGAATGGCCATTTCAAGAAAATGGAGAAGATTGATACAGTGTGTTTTTGTTTTGTTTTATCTTAGTGTGTTGTGTTGTCTTCATTGCGGAAATATGGGATCAGAAGTTGGTGAAGGTCGAACTGGAGGAGTGTTAAGTAAATTGCTAAAGGAAGGAGGCACCCCAGTAAAACCAAGAACAATTAGGGCATACATTGATAAAAGCCCAGGAACTCTAGTCAGAAAGAGAAAGAAAGTTCAGAGGAGGAAGGACTATCAGGGAAGTAGTTACAACAGGAGGCTGCTACAAATCTCTTTTCATCACCAGAGGGTGCATGAAGCAGCATGGTGCTGCGGCTGCCGCGTACACAAGCGGGTCGCAGGTGCAGCAGGGATTTTCCAGGCGGCGGCGGCGGCGGCGGCCACTGGCCCATTGCCCCCCATCACCATCATGGGGCTGCCCGGGGAGCAGGACACGCCCGGTGCCCCTGAAGTTTGGCCATTTCCAATGCCAATAACTAATGAGTCGTCAGTTTTTCCCTATTTGCTGCAGGTGCTGCCATGAGACTCCTCGCTATTCCTGTGGATACAAATGTTCAGAATGCTAACTCCAGTTTAGCTATCCTTACATCTGCAACAATGGTTCTCCCACACCTGGAGGCTAATGAATAATGAGCACAATTGAGGCCTATTTCAAATGTAAAAAATAGAACCTGTTAAGCTTACTTCAATTAATTGGTAGTAGTTACACCAGGGACTGTGTTAAGAAATAGCATATGATTAGGCTGAAAGCAATTTAGCAAAGTAATTTGGCTTACTGCAACTGAGTAAGATGTTCAACATAAAAGCCTAACAGAATGTTTTAACCTACTCCTGTTTGTTTACTTTCACCTTTCCTTTTCATTATATCTAATAATTCTATTCAGAATAATGTACTAAATTGTTCAGAAAATTGATTTCTTAAGTGCTTGTTGGAATGCTACACAATTTTCTTTAGCCATCATTGCCAGAATTCCTACCTTCATTCCCAGTGCCAGTGAAGACAAAAAAAAGAAGAATTTCCAGTATTACTGAAAAACCAAAGGAATTGGGAAGGGGTATACATTCCCCAAAGATAAACTTAAAATAACCCTTTTTACTCTAAACTTTTTAAATTTGGATTCATCAGGGCTTAGTGCTGCAGAAAGGCATATGTGTCCTAAAATTTACATAAGCCCAAGGTACTTTGGAAGGATATTCTAACAGGACAATGGAAAGATCCTGACCCAGTAATTGTCTGGAGTCGGGGGTCTGTTTGTGTGTTTCCACAGGGAGAACAGCAGCCAATTTGGATTCCAGAGAGATTAACTAAGGTCCTGACCCAGTGATTGTCTGAAAAGGTGTGGAAACAGCCCAATTAGCATCACCGAAGAGGAGCCAATCAGTTGGCAGCTAGAAGTTGCTGGGGCCAATCATCAGCTGGCAGCTGGAAGTTTGCTGGCGGCTGGAAGTTTGTTGGCAGCTGGAAGTTTGCTGGGGCCCCTTCGGCTGTGGCTCTCAACATCCAATAAAGACTCTTGTGTGATTGCATTAGATTTGGCTTCTGGAGGTCTACTGGGGTTCCACGAATCTGGCATTACAGTGCATACACAAAGGGATGAAAAATTGTGAACAAAAATGAAAATTAATATGACCCTATATTCCCCAAATACTTAAGAGAGATGTCCTTAATTCCTCCTTTTCTTTGTATCTAACTGTACAACAAATTCTATAGATCCTCCCACCAAAATAATTGCAGGCTATCTCCATTATTTTTTTCTATCTAGATGGTCATTCTCTCTAAATAAAGTTTTAATGTTGGGAGGAAGGCATTGTATTAAAAAGACAAGGCCTTCAATCCTTTTTTCTGACAGAGACCAAAAAGATAAGTACATTGAAAAGTACAATATGCTGGTGAAACTCAATTTTTGTCTTCAGTGCTAATATTTCAAATGCCCACTTGACATTTCTGTTTGGGTGTTTAATAGACACTTCAGTTAGATATATTCAGAAAATATTTAATGTACACACTGTGTTAGCCTTTCATTGCTATGACCAAAATACCCAACAAGAACGATGGAGAGGAGGAAAACTTTATTTTGGTCTAGTCCATTGCTCTGGGCCCAAGAGTGGCAGCACATCATAGTGGAAGAGAATGGTGGAAGACATGGAGGCAAGGAAGTAGACAGAGGAAAGTAGGAAGGAAGTCACAGGGATGATGAACCCTTCCAGGGCTCTTCCCCAGTGACCTACCTCCTTCAGCCAAACCCCAGCTACCTACAGTTACCATCCAGTCCATTCACACTAGGATGGACTGATTAGAAGGTTAAAGCTCTCACAATCCAATCATTGCACCTCAGAACATTCCTGCACTAACACAGGAGCTTTGGGGGACACCTTATATACAACCATGTTCCTCCTTACTTCTTCTGATTCCAACAAACTACACCATTTTCCACCTGGATAATCCAAAGCCATAAAGTTATTCTTAATTTTTCCATTTACCTTACCCCACATCTTACTTCCCACCAAAATGTGAGAATTGGTTCTCTCACTTAAGTCCCCACATTTACTTCTGGGCAATCTTTGTAGTGTGGCCTAGTTTCTAATACATCTTCCTATTTTCATTCTTGTCCTTCTCTAAGCTCCATTTATCATATCACGCTACCTCCCTGCTCAAGATTCTCCAGTGGTGTCCCATTGCATTAATAATAAAATTCAAATTTACCAAAGTGGCTTGTAAGACCTTATATGCTCTAGTATTTCTCTACTTTGCTATCTTGCCCATATACTATTCTCCTTTCTTGTAGCCTCCTGTTTATTAAATATGCCTAAATCCTTCTTAAGAGTATTTGTAACGTTTATTTTTCCATCTACCTTATAATTCTCAAACCTTGGTTGAGAATATAGCTCAGTGGTAGAACACTTGCCTGGCAATCATGAGACCCTGGGTTCAATCCCCAGCACGACATAAAAAAAAAAAAAATTCTCTAACACTGCTGGTTCTTGTCACAATTCAGCCTTATTACTATTGCTTCAAACAGGCTTCCCTGACTCAAAATATAAATTAACCACCCTTTTCCCTCCCCCAGTTACTCTCTATAAATTACCCTACTTTATTTTCTTTGGAACCCATCAGTATCTAAAATTATCTATTATTATTATTATTAATTTTATTTTTTTAATAAAACTTCTTTATTTTTTGCCTCCCCTAACTATAAAGTAACTCTATGGGTGCAGAAATCTTTTCTGTCATTATCACCATGTTCCCAATGCTTAAGATAGTACTAGTACAAAGTAGGTACTCAGTATTTATTAAATGAGTGATGCACATGGTCAGGAAAGAGACAGGTGTTGTCAGTTACATTAGGATATCAACTCTATTTATTAATACAGGGAGAGGAGATGAAAACTACTTTGGTCATAATCTCCTCTCTTTTCTGATCTAATGTAACAGGCTGTTAAACTTTATTACTAGCTTTAAGATCTTTTTCCTTCAATACATTTCCAACTTTAAATTACTACCACTACTTTTTCCTCTTCCTCCTCCTCTTTAATCAGCCTCTTGTTTTTCATCCTTCTCCTCCTCCTCTTTTGTATTTCTCTTTTCCCTTTTCTCAGTATTCTTTGCTCCTTTGCTTTGGCTTTTTGAGGCAAAAATAGAATGAAAGAAACTACATATACTGAAGCTGCAATGTGATGAGTTTTAATATTTTTATATTCATAAAGTCATCAGAACAATTAAAATAATAAACATATCCATTACCCCCAAACATTTTCTCCCTGTTTTTCTTTTCTTTTCCTTTCTACCTTCCTTCCTTCCTCCCTAGGAATTTTCCTTCCAAGGAATTTTCCTGGCATGAGGATATTCAAGTGTTTTTCTCCAATCTGATTTTAAAAAATTCTCTCAGTGGGCTTCTAGAGAGCTTCAGGATGGGGACTGGCTATTAGAAAGGCTGAGATTTGATTAAAGTCCTGGACTTTCAGCCTTATCTACACTGTCCCCACCTCTTGGGAGAGGAGAGAGGCTAGAAGTTGAGCTAATAATCAGTCAAGCTTACATGATGCAACCTCCATTAAAAAAATTTTAATGATGAATTTTGGAGACCTTTCAGGTTGGTGAACACATCCAGGTTCTGGGAAGGTGGTGTGCTCCATATGGCAGCTCTATGCAAGTCCCTTCCCAGCACCTTGTCCTGTGAATCTTCTCTGTTTGGCTGTTCCTGAATTGTATCTTTTATAATAAACTAGTAATAGTAAGTAAAGTGCTTTCCTGAGTTCTGTGATTCACTCTAGCAAATTATTAAGCCTTGAGTATGGATGGGGGGTAGATATGAGAAACCCTCTTTGTGGTCTGGATCTGGTATTTTCCCTGAATTCTCATTTCTTGAAGGCTTGGTCCTCAGTACAGCAAGGTTCAGAGGTGGGCTTTTGGAAAATAATTGATCATGAGGGCTCTGATGTCATTGGGGGAATAACCCACAGACAGCTTCATGGACTACTGGGAGGTGGCAGGAACTAAAGGAAGATGGGGCATTTGCGAGGATATAGATCACTGGGGCATGCCCTGGGGACTATCCATCCTAGGTGCCTACTTTTCTCTGTGCTTTCTGACTGCCATGGGATAAGTACCTTTCCTCTGCCACAGTTTCTTCCATGACATTCCTGCCTTGGAATCAGCTGACCACGGACTGAATCCTCTGAAACCATGAGCCAAAACAAAGCTTTCCTATTCTAAGTTATTTTTCTCAAGTATTTATGATAGTGATAAAAATTTGACTAAAATATCCCTGATTTATAGTCAGTTGGTCAGAAGTATGAGTGTATGAGTGGTCTGGGAATTGTAACTGACAATGGAAATGGGGAAGCCTTGTGGGGATGATTCCTTTAACTTGTGAGATCTGATGCTAACCTCAAATAATATCAGAATTTAATTGAACTCTTCAATATGCAGTTGGCATTGGGAAAAATCAGAAAATTGTTTGTTGGTGTTGGAAAATATCCAAATAGTATAAGACTTCCAACATTGTTCTTCAAAATTATTTTGGCTGCCTAGGTCCTCCTTTGTATTTCCATACAACTTGTAGAAATCAGCCTGTCAATTACACAAAGAGCCAGCAAACAACAAGAATAACAAAATCTTCTGGGATTTTGACTAGTATTAACTTTAGTCTATAAGTAAAACTGGGAGAACTGACATCATAATCCTGTGGTTTCTGATTTACAACATAGTCTCTGTCTCCATTTATTCAAGTGTTGTTTAATTTTTCTCATCATTATTTTGCATTTTCAACATATAGATTTGATAAACCTTATGTCAAAATGATCCCTAAGTATTGCATAACTTTGGTACTATTGTAAGTATTATTGCTTAAAAATTTTAATTTCTAAAAATTATCGAATTTCTGAAAATTATAAAATTCTATATATTTCTGCCAATATATAGAAATACAATGTTTATTTTGTATATCAATCTTATATCCTATAACTAACTTTTTAGAACTAAGCTTTCTTACAGATTATTTGGGATTTTTTTAGAAATAATCATGCTACCTGTGAATAGAAACAGTTAATTCTTCCTTTCTCATCTGGATACCTTTTATTTCTTTTTCTTACATGATTATACTGGCTCCAACTCCCAGTAACTTCCTGAATAGAAACAAGAGTAGACATCCTTGCATTGGTCTTCATCTTAAGAGAGAAACATTCAGTCTTCCAACCTTAGGTATATGGTTGTCTTTAGTATTTTTTTTAAGATGGAAGAAGTTCCCTTCTAATCCTAATTTGCTAAGACATTTTTGTCATGAATAGATGTTGGATTATAAGAAACACTTTATATATATATTCTTAAAAATTCTCTTTATATAAGAGAAATTTATAATTTGTTTCCTGTTTAAAAATCAAAGGTTTCCCATCACTTTTAGAATAAAGTCTTATCATGGTATATATCTCCCACCTCTTCTCAAAATGTACTCTATACTATATTAAATTACTTAGATTTAATTTAAATTACTTTATTATCAAATTACTTAGAATTCTATGAATGTGCCAATGCTGTTTCAGTCTTCTGTGAATATTCTCAGATTCTGTTTATCTGGAATATCTTCTTCCTCATCCCAGATCCCTTAACCTTATATCTGCTGCAGATACCAAATCAATCAGTGAATTCCAACTGTTCTTTAAAAACCAAGATTAAAACATTACTTCTTTGACAATCACTCATTCTTCAGTGTTAAATATGTTGGGCTCCTACCTCTATTGTAGATGCTACCACCCTGAGTGCAGTTATTTGTTTACTTTGTCTCCTTCCCAAATAAATTGTGAGCGATGAAAGGAAAAGGACAATGTTCAGAAAAAAATGCTTAGCAAAATGCTCAATAGAAAGTGGGCCCTAAAGAAATAAATATCTGCAAAACTCTTTGAAGACTGGTAAGTTGTCCAGAAAATCCAATACATTATTCTTGCATTATATCCTACTGTATAAATGTACTGCTTTTTATAAGGGTTCTAACATGCAAATACTTATAAGTAATCATGTTACATTAACATAATTATCATCAACATATGTCTGCTAATTTACTGGCTAAAGCCAATGTCAAAATCAGGCCCTATGTGTCTGTGCACCAGGGCACCACCAATAATACCTTATAGATAGTTATGAGGTCATTCATTTATACCTTACAAAAGCCTAGAGGAAAGTCCCATTATTATCTCCATTTTAAAAATAAGGAGATAGTGACACAAATTCAAATACAGAACTAAAAATAGCAAATCTGGCCTTTCAAATAAGACGGTTCAGCTCCAGAGCCTATTCTTTTAATTTATATATTAAATAACAAGATTTACAAATGAAGATACTATTTTTGCATTGATTTATTTCATCATATTCACAGAATATAGTTATATTTAGTTATGCTGCATGCAAAGAAGAAGAATGGCTTCCATGTTCCTGATACTGGACTTATGAATATATTCTGAAAGGCAAGGGATAGGAGGAGGCTGCTTGAAATGTTCACTGACAACTAGTCTTTCACAAGCTATAACTTCTAAAACACTGGCTAACAATGTAACTTTTATTGAATTCAGTATTTTAGGAAAAACTATCCAATAAAGTGAATTGAAAATGATTCTATATGACATGTTAGGTTTCATACACTTATTCTATAGTTACAATGACATGGGTGAATCTTTATACTGTATTGGGAATATAAAATGTTCCATAAACCTGGAATACTCATACAGACTTTACTTAGAATAGAAAAACTGAGAGAATGAGTAGGAATTTAAAATTGATTCCCAATATGAAGTTCTTGTAAAACCTTCTGTCACTACTAATATTTTGAAGACATTTAAAAAATTATATGAAATAAGTTACCTGTAAATTAAACAGAACTTTTTTATTTCTTTCTATTTCTGATGTTTGGGATCGTTGTTGTTTCGCAACTTCCTCTACAATTTCAGTTAATGATGACATATCTTCTTTACCCACAGCTAGATGAAAGAATAAAGTATAAGATAAAAACTAAATGAAGACATTTTAAGACACTTATGTTTCTTTACAGGAACATGAAAAATTAGGTGTTTTTTTTTCTGATTTAAAAGAAAAGTACATTTAGGATTGGTAATCCTCCCTGATTCTAGATAAAACCATAATCAAAGGAAATAATAGTAGGCAATTCAAAGTTGCCTACTGCAATGCCATAACTGTTCTTTTATGAAAAAATATAAATATTTTGATTGTCCTAATTTTTTTCATCTGAACCACTTGTACATATAATTATAGTGCCACCACAACAACTCAATAGCACTTATAGTTGATGGATTTTCAACATAGGCCTGTATTTTCAGGTTGTTATAGCTTTTTTAAACTCTGAGTACGTTTCTTCCTGGTGAAATATAACTGCCTCCTTCTACTTTAATTTATTATTCCTTCTAACACAATATCCTTTTGTACTACTTTTTATTGGTGACCTTTTAATTATTTATTTCTTAAGATTGATTCACTACCTTCTTTAGGAACTTCTTCACTCTTCCTTTCCTTGCTTCCTGACATTCTCATTGTCTGTAATCTCCTATTTTCCACTGTCTGGCTCACCTTCTTTACTCCTACAAAAACATCTATATTGTTATAAATTGTCAAACATGTCACAGGAATGCAATGACATTTCACCACTGGTACCAGTAATTAAAAGACAATGATTAAGTGAGAGATTTTGGAAGAAAAGTTGAACTGTATTTGAATCTTGGTTCTCCTGCTTTTTAGTTGTTATTACCTTGAGCAAGTTTCTTCTTTGATGCACTGTGTCCTCATTTTTCCAAACACACATACATACACACACACACACACACACACACACAATTAGTGAGAATTAGTTCTAAGAATGCTTTAGCAATCTCTACCATGAATATAGAATGTGGGGAATATAGCACTCCTGTCCAGTGTTATTTTGGTCAGGGTAGGACCTAAGCAGGTTGAAAATCATGTGCCAGTGTACTTGATTTAGGAGTAACTGATAAGATGAAGGAGTACATATTTTTCTCCATTGGAAGATGAAGAGAAAGTTGTTCCAAAATAACAATGCTGAGTTGGCAGAAGTAAGGGCATTATGGGCTTTAGGAAAAAAGGTCTCAAATCTGCCTGTCCATTCCTACTCAGAGAAAATGGTTCAAGTTTTTATGATATGTAAATGGAATTCAATGTCAATAAGTACTTTTGAAATTGGAAGTTGCCATCTTCCATTAAACATAAGGGTTTTTCTATTCAGATGACTGATCCTTTTTAAAAAAACTCTTAATTGATTTATATAGAATCTGTGCATCTTCCCAAATTGTACTCAAGTGATTACAAGCTTTGCAAGAAAAAGAAAGAAAGAAAGAAAGAAAGAAAGAAAGAAAGAAAGAAAGAAAGAAAGAAAGAAAGAAAGAAAGGTCATAAAGTAAGGCACATGCTAGGAAACATTTAAAATCACTAAATATGTTTGCTTAACTAGCAGATTTTTATAATCACCCCTGAGAATTATGATTCTTTCCTGTCTCTTCAGGTCACTTCCTTCAAATCTCACCTCAAATGTACCACTTTCCTGAAGTCTTTCCTGATGCCGAGTCCATTTACTCTGTTCATGTCATTATTCTAAGTCCTTTCCTCCTAGCACACAGAACTGTCCCAGATCAATTCTAACAGATTCAAATCTAATTTTTCTCTCCAGCTCTTTAGTTTGCCTTTCATGCTCATAGACAACATCCTTATTCTGCCCACCTAACGTGAAATTACATACCTTTATACTTTCAGACAGTTCTCTCCATAAGTATTTATATTGTGCTTGCTTTATGCTGGACATTGTTATAAGTGGTTTAGATAAAACAAAAACAACAATGACAACAAAAATTATAGTATATAGTGTTTATGTGGAGCCTGACAGTATTCTAAGAACTTTACAAATACTAAATCATTTGACTCTATGAGATAGATATTATAACTTTCATTTTCTAGAAAAGTACAGTGAGGCACAAATGGATTAAGAAACTTAAAGGAAGCCAGATAGTTATTGAGATGTGATTTAGGGGGAGCATGGGAGGAATAGATGAACTCTAGATAGAGCTGAGGGGTGGGAGGGAAAGGGAGGGGGCAGGGGATTTCCAAGAATGATGGAATGTGATAGACATCATTATCCAAAGTACATGTATGAAGACACAAATTGGTGTCAACAAACTTTATATACAACTAAAGATATGAAAAATTGTGCTATATAAGTAATTGTAATGCATTCCACTGTCATTTATTTTTTAACAAATCAATAAAAATAAAAAAGAGATGTGATTTAAATTCAGATATTTGGGTTCCAAATTTTATGCTCTTAATCTAAACTACCAAGATTATATTTTAAGGGCAGAATTATATCTTTAAGCCTCCAGAATCAAACTGAACAACTCTTTTGTAGTCACATTGTTAATCAATTTTTTTTTCCAGTACTGGAGATTGAACTTGCAGCCTCTGTGCCTACTAAAAATATAACTCCACACTGAGCTACATCCCCATACATCCCCAGCCCACAACTTCCTTCTTTTCCCTTTCCTACTAACATCTTTTCTTCTTTGGGGAACTATTCCAGTAAAGCACATTGATGGAGCAGCTGCAGCTCCTGGAGACTTCCCCTGGCCTCAGTATCATAATTTGCATGACTGAAGAAGGAACCCTGTGAGTTCTGCAGGCTCCTCCTAAGTTCTTGCTAACTATGTTGCTGCTCTTTCATAGTTTTTTTCCATCTCAGTAAGTTACAATTCATTTTTCTTGTTGTTCAAGCCAAACCTTCAGATTAATTAGCAGAGAGGTCTCTAGAAAGGTAGATACCCCAGGGCAATTCAACCAGACCTGCCCCAGAAAGTCATAAAGGAGAGCTCATTGTTGTCACTTCATAGGCCCTTTGGGAAATATATGAAGACACCCCACAGGCAGTTTGCTCAAGGATATTGTCCCAGTTGTCTTATACAAGAGACAGTCTAGTGTCTTGACTCTTTTATTATCATGCATGCTACATGCAATTTTTTTATTAATTAGTTGTATCTTTAAATTCTATTGGAATGTAATCATTCCTTACCCACTCCCAAATAACTATCTTAGCAGAGAAACCTTTCCTGATGACTCTCTTAAGAACATGACCCTATTCTTTCATCTTCTAGTTCTTTGCTTTGCTTCATAGCATTTATTATTACTGACATCTGTTACCACTGACATCTTTTACATTTATATTTTTTCTGTATCCTTCAACTTATGTAAACTCCATGAGAGAAAAGACCCTCCACTGTCTGGCACAGAATAGGTGTCTAATTGTGGTCTATCTGTAGTCCAACTTACCCTGTTCTGATAGAATATGGCTTCTATAACACTCTCTGTTCATGTCAACATCAAAACCAATCTTCAAACTCTACTTTGGGTAGCATTTTAAGAAACATTTCTAAATTAAAAATTTAAAAATTTTTAAATTTTTCTGGGAATATTTCTCTTAATATGTTGTTTCTCTGCCTCATATGATGATAGATAACATTATAGGTTCTAGAGTAAGATAAAGCTAGTTTTGGTTCCAGGTTGTGCCACTTTATACCTTATTAGGTAAATAATTTCTAACCTGAGCCTCAGATTCCTTATTTATACATAGGAACAAGAGTATCTGCCTCATTAGTGTTACTGTAAGGACAATGCATGAAATTAAATAATGCAAATAAAGCCCTCAGCAAATTTCCACCACGTGGTGAGTTTTCACCACATTTATTCTTATTAATTCCATTATTTTACACTATTTTTCCCCTTTGACTGTAAACTGCAAAAAGGAAGATACAACGTGTTACTCATTTTTGTATTCCCTAGAATATTTGATGAAGTAACTTAAAGAATGAAGCAAATTAGATTTATACCATGAGAATAATTACTGCTACTTCTTGATCTCTTTCTCTAAAGTAACGTAAACTGAAGAACTAGTGCATGACATTTATTTAAACCAACAAATCATGAAAGGATATCTGCTGTAAAATTGGGTGTGTGAGCTTTTTTTGTATCTCTACAATAGAATGGAAATAAATGAAAACAATCTACTGCCATCTACTGATAACTCATTGGAATTGCATAAATCAATGGGAATTAAACTTCAGAACCAAGATTGAAGGACTTTTTTTTTTTAAAGAATTTTTTCCACAATATCTTTATTTCATTTATTTTAAGGTGGTGCTATGGATTGAACCCAGCACCTCACATGTGCTTAGGCAAGCGCTCTATCACTGAGCTACAGTCCCAGCCCAGAACTCTCAACTTGGCAATCAACTTAACAAAAGAGGTGAAAGATTTATATAATGAAAATTACAGAACCCCGAAGAAAGAAATCAAAGAAGACCTTAGAAGATGGAAAGATCTACCTTGTTCTTGGATAGGCAGAATTAATATTATCAAAATGACCATACTACTAAAAGATTTAATGCAATTCTGATCAAAATCCCAATGACTTTCCTCATAGAAATAGAAAAGGCACTCATGAAATTCATCTGGAAAAATAAGAGACCCAGAAAAGCTAAAGCAATCCTTAGCAGGTAGAGTGAAGCAGGTGGCATCACTATACCAAACTTTAAACTATACTTACAGAACAATAGTATCAAAAACAGCATGATATTGGCACCAAAAGAGAGCAGTAGACCAATGAAACAGAGAAAGGACACAGAGACTAATCCATAAAATTACAAAATTATTTTATATTAGACAAAGGCGCCAAAAACATACTTTGGAGAAAAGATAGCCTCATCAACAAATAGTGCTGGGAAAACTGGAAATCCATATGCAACAAAATAAAATGAAACCTCTATCTCTCACCATGCACAAAACCAACTCAAAATGGATCAAGGACTTAGGAATAAAACCAGAGACCCTGCATCTAATAGAAGAAAAACTAGGCCCTAATCCCCATCATGTGGGATTAGGCCCCAATTTCCTTAATAAAACTCCTTTGGCACTAGAATTAAAATTAAGAATCAATAAATGGAATTGACTCAAACTAAAAAGTTTCTTCTCAGCAAAAGAAACAATCTGTGAGGTGAATAGAGAGCCACCTCTTGGGAGCAAATCTTTACCCCTCACACATCAGAAAGAGCACTAAAAACTAAGCACCAAAAAAGCAAATAACACAATCAATAAATGGCCCAAGGTCCACAGGACACTTCTCAGAAGAGGATGTACAATCATTCAATAAATATATGAAAAAATGTTCATCATCTCTGGCAATTAGAGAATTGCAAATCAAAACTACTCTAAGATTTCATCTCACTTCAGTCAGAATGGCAGCTATTAACAAAAAACAATAAGTGTTGGCAAGGATGTGGGGGAAAAAATACACTCATACACTGATGGTGGTGCTGCAAACTGGTGCAGCCAATATGGAAAGCAGTATGGAAATTTCTTGAAAAATTGGGAATGGAACCACCATTTGACCCAGAAATCCCTCTCCTGAGTCTATACCCAAAGAACTTAAAACATCATACTACAGGGATACAGCCACATCGATGTTTATAGTAGCACAATTCACAATAGCTAAACTGTGGAACCAACCTAGATGCTCTTCAACAGATGAATGATTTTTTTTAAAAGTGGCATATATACACAATGGAATATTACTGAGCAATAAAAGAGAATAAAATCATGGCATTTGCAGGTAAATGGATGGAGTTAGAGAAGATAATGCTAAGTAAAGTTAGCCAATCCCAAAAAAAAAATGCTGAATGTTTTCTCTGATATAAGATGGCTGATTCATAGTGGGGTAGGGAGGGGGAGCGTGGGAGGAATAGATGAACTCTAGATAGGGCAGAGTGGTGGGAGGAGAAGGTAGAGTGAATGGGGTTAGAAGTGGATGGAATGTGATCACATTATTATCATGTATGAAGACATGAATTGGTGTGAATATACTTCATATACAGAGACATGAAAAATGGGGCTCTATATGTGTACTAAAAATTATAATATATTCTGATGTCATATATAAATAAAAAAATCATAAAAAATTAAAATAAAGAATTTTTTTCACAGTATGTTTATTTATTTTTATCTGGTGCTGTGGATGGAACCTAGCGCCTCACATGTCCTAGGCAAGTGCTCTACAACTCAGGTACAGCCCCTGTCCAGAACTTTTAACCACGTTTTTAAGAAGAAGTTAGAACATAGCCAGCCATCATCCAAAAAGAATAAATCAAATCATGAAATTTTTATTATATCCCTATTATATCCCAGTGTCTTAGAATCCACTGAAACTAGTAATTTTTCCATTTTCTGACCAGGCACTGAAATTAAAATTTCAGGATATTGAAAACAGAAACAGAAAAGGTTTGTTTTATTCCTTAACTCTCTAAGATAATTCAGGCAGTATCCATATATTATCTATATTTCATCAAGCTTCATACCAACGTGGGGGTTCTCTGAATATGTAGACATGTTTTGTTAGTGCCTACCAAAACATCTCATTTGGGAGTGGTAGACTAAAGGGTTGGTCTTAAACTCCAAATGAAGCTTTGAAGAATGCCCAGGCAACTATTGCAAAATGTCCCTGCCTTTGTGATAGAAATCATAAGTCTTTGGTGAAATCTAGTCATAACCTACCTGCCTATTTAGGACACTAAAGGATAAGGTTTTTGCTTCTTTTTGTTTTATTCCTCTAAATAAGCAAGCATCATTTCTAAACCAAGAAGAGTTTTTGGTGGGTTGAATGGTGGCTCCCAAGATACTCCATCCATGTCCTAATGCTCAAAGCCCATGAATGTGACTCTATGTAGGGAAAAAAAGAAGAAGAAGGTATCTTTGCAGATGTGATTTGGTTAAAGAATTTTGTGTGGGCACTAAATTCAATGGCAGGTGTAAGAATAAATATGCAACCATACAATGGCCAGACCATTAAAATAAAAATCAGAAACAATCTGTAGCAACCTATCCAGGAAACCGACTCACTACCTACAGTAAGCAGTCCAGGAAGCCAATTTGTTATTTATAAATCAGACATGTAGGAAGTCAGAACACTATCTCTAGTAACAACCTAGGAAACCAAATGTAACAAGTGCCCCCAAATAGTCACTCCCTGATTAATGATGATATTTTCCCTAATTCTTATCTCTGCTTCCAACTTGGGGCCAACCAGAGAACATCAAATATACACCCCTGATCAATCACATTGGATGCCTCACTCTAACCAGCCTGCCTGTAGCTTCCCTATGTTTATACCTCCAATCAAGTTATACTCACTCCACTTCCTGCCTCTGACTCAGCTAAAATGCAGATGGTAGCACTTCCTTGCAACCTCTGAACAAATAGCCTTTGCTTGTTCTCATTTGATTGCTCTTCCATTTATTTTCAAGCTCTCTTTATAAGAGAAAGGTAGACAGAGAGAGTTGAGACTCAGACACACAGGAAGAACAAGTGAAGATGGAGGCACAGATACCCAAGTCACATAGTCACCAGGCTAGGTGTGTCTGAAGCCACCAAAAACTGGAAGAGGCAAGGAAAGCTTCAAAAGGTACAAAGTCCTGTCAACACCTCTGTTTTATAACCTGGCCTCCATAACTGTGAGGGAACAAATTCTTGTCATTTTAAACTGGCTAGTTTGTGGTAGTTTAGTATGGCAACCCCAGGAAACTAGTTCAAGCTTTTAAGAAGGAAAAATTTATCTGTTACATTACCTTTTCATTAAAGATCCATAAACTGTAGTGAAATGCCTTAAAAACAATGTTAACAATTTTTTAAAATTCCACTTGTTTTCATAAAATTTACATGTTAGGGTAAGAATGTCTGGTGATTTCCCCAGCAGTGCCCCTGAAAAGAAAGGCACAATCTCTGACTTCAGAATAAATATTCTAAATCTCTATGAGGAAGAACCCATATAGTCAAATAATTAAAATGGAGAGGCAGAGTAGATGCTCTCCTAGCCTATCTACATTTGACCTCTAAGCAATTAACCCTATTTCTTTTGTAAAGTGGCTAATTCTCATATCACGCTAAATGTTCATGGCTAGCAAAGTTACCTGCCATGAGGCTGCCCCTTTCTGCACTACCAAATGTAGGGTCCTATAAGTTACTTGTGTTTGTTCCCAATCTATTTATGCCACTTGTATTTGATACTTTGCTTTTATAACATATACATAAATAATATAGCATGGAAATAAAGTTTGTCATTTCTTTAAAAACTATGTTTAATATTTTGGAAAGATCCAATAAAGCTGTATGAGATAACTATTAAAATTATAAAGATTAAAATTGCACTCAGATTAATTCACAAGTGCCTTTATTCTCCTCTTAAAGGAACAAAATCTCGGGAAATCTTACTACTGGGTTAGCTGTATGATTTATGCAAGAGACAAAATACAGAACTCCAATTAGTAGACCATGTGCAAAGAAAAGGCCCTGGGCTTTCTGAATAGATTGGCAAATGAACAGACAGCTGTTTTAGGTACAAAATAAAAGTTTATAATATTACACTCTTTCATGATTTTCTGGTTAAACTGCTCTTTTTCTATTTTAAAAAAGCTTTGCTTAGATATAATTTACAATACAGAAAGTTCATGCTTATACAGTATACAATTCAATGTTTAACCAACTTTTTCAATTTTTTGTTTGGAAAGAGGTCTGGACTGCCTCTAATACAGGGTTTCTGGTATGTGAACAAAATGCCAAAGAAACTATCTGCATCTAGGATGGGAAATCAAGGAAGGCTATGTTTGAGATTGAAGATTAAATAAAAAACAGTTATCTAAACAGGCATACAAAAAGAAGGGTGTCCTAAGTAGAACAAACAGCAAATGTAAAGATGAAGTCATGTGGCCTATTCAAAGAACAGCCTTTATTTGAATGGCTTGGGAAGAAGGCAATTATTTTTTTCAAAATGAATTATGCATCTAAATCATCTTTAAAGAATAAAACAAGAAAGAAAAACAAAACATGCTAGGACTGACTCTAGGAGATTTTGATTCAATGTTTATCTGGGGTGGAGTTCTCTGCATTATTTTTTTTTTAAAGTTCCACTTTAATTCTGTTTTTTGGGCAGGACTGAAAACCACTGATGTAGGATGAGTAAGAATGGAATGACACATGAAGTTATTACCAGAAGGCGAAAGGAAATGATTGTAAACACAAAATAACACTGTTCCCTAACAACTTCATTATTTTGAAATATTTTCTTTGTTTTTTAGTGCCACTACTGATGCATGAAAGAATTTGAATTCTCAACACTGTCTATATAAATACAGTAAACTTGCTTTAACAACTACAAGACCTATATTTTGCTTGAGGTAAAAGTTAACATAAAACAATAGTGTACCTTCTGGTTAGGTGTACCACTTACCACTCAAGGTTCTTAACAAATGTCCAGGGAAAATACCAATTTGACAAGAACAGTTGCCAGGGATAAGGAGAATGGCTCCTATTCTGGGCTGATGCTCCCAGTCTCTGGTCAAGAAGAAACAGGTGCCCACCTCCAGAGATTCTCTGTCATTCATGCAAAGCTTCTTCAGCACTTATCACCTGAACAATAATAAGGGGACCTCTTCTTCCATCTTAGCCAGTTCTACAGAGACTCTGTCGCGAGCAGACGGTCCCGATGTCTGGAACTCAGCTCCGGATCACCTCCCGGGGGTCCCGCAATGGGCAAGGAGTCCGCTCACCTTCACGGGTATCCGTTCCGGTCCAGCAACCCCACGACGTACTGCAAGACGCGGACACCAGATGCCTTTCTCGAATGCTCGGTTTATTCAGGTCACGCCTCACACAGCGGCTCCGGAGCAGAGACTGGTTGGACCAACAGACCGTCCGGTGTTGTCCTCTCTCGAGGCAGGTCTGAAGGTGAATGCCAGCCCTCCGTGCCGATATATTTATACTAATCCATAAGTACATTACATCATTCATATCAGCTCTTTGCAAGTACATTACATCATTCCAATGGGGTGAACATATCAGTTCTTTGCAAGCACACTTTCTTATCTCTACCTAACAGCACATGTCTCTCCTAGCTAGCTACTGCACAATAATTATGACATCACCTTTTAATCAATATATTTTTACTAATACTCCTATCAGACTCTTATTCTGAGGAGGCTGGATTTTTTCCCCTTCACTTCATAGCACATGCCTTCCATACCTTAGCTGCTCAATATGTGTGAAATCACACTCCTGGAGGAAAGGTAAGGGACGCTGAAGTGTACCTTTAACACTATTCTAAGAATCGGTGCCTTCTTCCAATTAGAGGAACCCACTATTTAAAAGGGCAAAAAGGCGGGGAGGGGCATAAGCGACCCTTGTGTAGTCAATAAAAGTGAGGGAGCTGTCATGAGGATTGGCTTGTCTCAAGAAAGGCAGAATCACCAAAAGGCAAACAAAACCACACTAACCAATCGTCCCCTAGAGGCCCATGCCTTGAACCTGGAGGGGACAAGTCCTAAGAGGTAACCTGACAGGATCCGGCCTGGGCTCCATAAACCAAGTGTCCCCGCCCCACTGCTGGCTCAGAGGGTCATCGGGAAGCGCCAGCTGCGGGGAGTTCCAGTCCGCTCAGGGGACTCGCCCGCAGCCCGGACTCCTGCCCTCCGCGCGCTCGCGACCCCAGGGCCGCCATTCCCGCCGCCCGGCCCTCACAGGACCCGCCGTTCCCTCCTGGCGACCGCTCCACGGCGCCCCCGCTCCCGCCGCCCCCTCTCCGGGTCCGGAGTGCCCGCCTCGGGCCCGCTGATCCGCCTGGCTCCGCCAGAGGGTCCTCCGCGGCTGCGGCTCCTGACTGGGAACTGCTGAGCTGCGGCGGGCGCTCGGCGTGGACCGGTCCCAGGAATCCCCGGCCCCCATCCTCTGCCATCGGGTTTCCACCCGGAGCGGACGCGGAGGTTGCTGGGGCGCCAGGGCGCGGTGAGGGGCAAAGGTGCGTGGGGCCCGCGGCTTCCGGGTTTCGGGCGGACTCGGGGCGCGGGAGGGAGGCTGCGGGTCGTGGCCGAGCTGCCTGCAGACAGGCCGACAGCCGAGGTGAGGCGCGAGAAGGGGAACCGCGCTGCTGCGAGTCTGTCCGCAGGTCCCAAAGCCCTAAGCGGGCGGGAGCGGTCGGTGGAGCAGCCGGGCAGGTGCGGAGCTGCCGCCCTTGCTCTGGAGCCGAGCGCCACACAGTGGACAGGGACTCCGCGGTGACAGACATGCCGCGTGGGAATCCGTGGTGTCCAGCAAAGGCGGGTGGCCACCCTCTCACAGCTGTGGAAATGAAATTCGGCGGGAGCGGAGAGGACGAGGGGCGGCGGGAGAACAGGGTCGGGGCAAAGGGGTCACCCAAAGCGTCACCAGGGAGGGACCCTTAACCCCGCGTGGGCTGAAGGTGAGGAGTTGGGCGCCAACCAGAATAACCAGGTGGGTAGGAAGCGCCTGGGATCCAAGTGGCGGCCGCTTCCGTGATCCTTGCCCACAAGGCACACACTGAGGGAAGTCCCTTAGCCCTTGGCTTTCATCCCACAAAACTTCGATTTTCAGGTTAAAATCTTAAACTTAAGGCCTCTCTGGGTTTCATATGAGGGGATGTGACCCAATTTAACAATTATGGAGAACCAATGATAGAGCGCGTAGATTGACACCCTGTAATTAAAAAAAAAAAAAAAAAAAAAACAGGACTTTCTAAGGCAACAAGTAATTTTCTACTGAAACTTGCTATAAATATAAAGAAAATAAAGCAGAATTATTGTTCTGGAAAGATGTACCCACATGTTCACAAAAAGAATAAAAGATGACTTTGTCATATTTCTCTTATGATTAATAGTGGTCTGTCTTTTCTGGAAGCAGTATAGAGTTACTATTTGGTTACTTAAAAAAAAAAATTTTTTTTTTAGATGTAGATAGACACAATGACTGTATTTATTTATTTTTATGTGGCGTTGAGGATCAAACCCCCTGCTTTACACTCTACCACTGAGCCACAACCCTAACCCTATTTTGAGGTCAAGATAATTATTCTTTTTTTTCCAATTCACCACAAATTTCTGTTGTAACTGTAAGAAAATTGATATTATTTTGTATTCTTACTTGTGCCATTTTTTTTTCAGGTAATTTGGCACAGAAATCTTCTTTGAAAAACTTTGTGTACTATTGAAGGATGGCAGATGCAGTTTTGATTGATTTCTTTGATTTGAAGTTGAACTGTCAGGAAAACTGCCCTGAGACATATTGAAGACATTGAATGCATCTAATACCCAAGGCCAAGTTCCTTTGCATAATGGGTTGCAGTAACATGAGCTGTGATAATTGTGAACTGGAAAAAGAAATGGATAGTTAGCTCTCTGGAGAGAATTTGAGACAGTTAATAATCCCAGCATCAGCTGCCTCTTTGTGTACCATTAAGCAAAAACTAGATGAAAAAAATCTGAAGAGCATTAAGGCAATTGTACCTGCACACAGGAAAACCTTAATGAAGGCTTTTATTAATCATCTCTTCACTGAGGTTTACAATTTTGAGTTTGATGATTTATAGATGACTTTGAGGGATGGCCTTTTGAAACAGTCCATGAGATAACCACAATCATAGCTCATGAACTAGAAGAAATCCAGAGTGAAATAGAAACATATTTGAGAAATCTGCCAGCACTGAAAGGAGAATTAACTATTATCACATCTCCTTTGGTCCCAGGTATATTCAACATTCTCTGTTGTTTTTCTGTATATGTAAAAATCCAGTCTTTCTTCAGAAGTTGCTCACCTCTCCCCACCCTTTCTTTTGTTCACTTATTGTTTATTAGCATCATTTGCAATGTGTGTTATGGATGGCCTTGTGGGTCAGGGGTGACAAGGGAAGACTCCTTCAAAGCCATACTAAATAAGCAAATTTGTTCTAAACAAATTTACCTTTAAGCAAATTTCCCAGCCCTTCCTTACAATGCGATTTATAACACTGGAAATCTTATTTAGAAGTTCTGAAACATCAACTCATTAATACTTTCACAGAAGGGTGAAATTTAAAATAGTCAATCTTCCTTCTTGGTTAGACAGTATTTACTGTGAGCTGTGTGCTGTTGGTACGAAAAAGACAGGTGAGACAGAAGATAATCTTTGAAGAGCAGTAATCCCATATGGAAGGTAAACAGCAGTAGGTAATAAGAACATATGGAGGTACAAAGTGCTGCCAAAATTAGAAGCCAGATAAATTAGAGCTAGTTGAAGTGATCAGGGAGATCTGCTGGAGAGACTGGCTTTTGTAATGCTTTGTAGTCTTTTGGAGAGCATCTTTTTAATCCTCATTACATGTCTTCAACAGATATTTTCATACATGGTTTTACTACAAGAACAGGTGGGATATCTTATATACCAACTCTTAGCTCCTTCAATCTCTTTAGTAGTTCCAAACAAAAAGATCTCAAGGTAGTTGTTCAAGAAAATGTATGTAGGTTGGCAAATACTGCAGGATTTAATGTAGAAAATTTTTATCAAATAAAGGTAAAATTTTGTTTCATATTTTGAACCATATTTTTAGACCATACCAGTAACTACATCGATTTTAATTAAACTCTTTCACATTTGTTTCTGGTGTCTCAGCTAAAATTTTAGTAGTTGTTTTTCTTAGATTTATGTATCATAACATAAAGATCAATTTTATGAGATTTATAAATGTCGTGAATATATATTTACATAAATCTCATAATATATATTTATTTGAATCTCAGTTTTTTTCATATAGAGCTCTTCAATTCTAAAAGTATGGTTAATTCTTAGTAGAGTAACACTGTCCTTTTTGATATAGAAGAAAGATTACTGAATTGTAGGAAAGAAAAGCCATTATTTTCTAAAAACTAGCATCATAATTAAGGAATAATATCTTGTTCCTTACAAAATTCTAGCTTCATTTAAGTCTAGGAAAAATAAATGTAATATTAATTTGATAGTTAATTTAAGTTCTTTATTAAAATGTTAAATGTCTACTTTTTGGAAGACTAGTACCCATTTGTCGTATGAGGTATTCAAGATGAACTTTATTGAACTCTTAAGTGTTAAAACCCAGTTTCCTTTGAATAAAACATGCAGATTTGCTGCATTTAGTATTTTGTATTGAAATGATAGTCTTATTGAATTCTAGTAATTTATGCTGGTTACATAATTTTATGCTGAAATAAGTACTTTCAGAAATGCTTATGTTATGAGAAACCCCATTTTCAAAATCTTTTTATCATGTATCTTTGGTATCAGACTGATCATTCCAATGAAGTCTGGATTATGGGAAGGGAGGAGCCTGGATCTTATGATGGAATAACCTCAAACCAGAGAGGAATCACAATAGCAGCTCTTGGTGCTAACTGTATATCTATAGTTTTTGCAGATCCTGCCAAAAATCATGTGGAGTTGCTTACTCTGGTAAGTATATTAATTAAGCATTGAGAATTTTCCTGAATTTTTAGTACGGGGGAAAAAATCAATTTTTCTAGTGGGTGTGACAGTTAATTATATTACTTTGTGATCAATGTAATGATAGGGGTGGGGCCTGCGTAATATACTCTTATTATAGGAGCAGATAAAGGGGATATATAAGTCAAATGATAAGAATCAGAGTAGAATTCCCAAAGGAGATGGTCCCTAGGTAGATTCCTGAGGAGTCTTTAGGTTTTGGCTAAGTGTCAGTGTTTGTAAGCAAGGATATTATTAACATTAGAGGGTAAGATAATCCTACTGTGCCCTTAAAAGTATCTTTGGCCCTTGCAATTCTTAATGCCAGTAGCACCCCCAGTCATTGTAATAATCAAACAGCAACCTTCCATGATTGCCTAAGTACTGCCTAGGGACATGGTGCTGCCTCTGTTTGGGAACCCTTGATATCCAGGCACCAGAGAGTAGGAATATCAGGCATGGTGTAGAAAGTAATTCACGCAGATGCAGCAACAGATGTAAAAATGAGTTGAAAAAAACAAGACACGTTTGGAAAACTGCTTTTAGTTTAAATGACTACATGTATTTAACCATAACTGTTGCTGAAGAGCACAGATGTACTTTCAGACGCTGTACTAAGGTTACAGAATTTTTTTGTGTGAATATATTTGAAAATAATATTTAGATTTTCCTGTGGTTATGATTCTATGTGGAATGAGAAATGACGTTTTGAATTCCCTTTTAGTTGTAAATCTGTGGCTTTGATATTTAGACCATAAAGAAGAAAGTGAAATTTTTCTTTTGACCTAGCTAAATTAATGGAAGTGGTTGAGAAGTCAGTTTTATCATACGACATTGTCAAAGTTATTTAAGTTTTGAATCTCAGTTCTTGGTTTTAAAAAGGAAATATTATTTACTAATAATGTTTTGAAATGTTTAGTTTTAAGATCTTTAAGATGAAGCAGTCAAAATGAAGTTCTAAAAGAGCACTTTCACATTATAATTAAGTTAACCTTAAAATAGGATTCAATTGGATGCATTATGAACTTATTATTTTATCAAATATCAGAAAGTATAAAATTCTTCTATATGATTAATTTAATAAAAATTCCTCAGCCAGATGTATATTTTTGCATATTCATGTCCTTCAGGAAAGAAACAAATAGAGAGGGGATGAATAAATTATAGGTGTGTGAATAATTAAGAAAGGCCTCCAAGGCAAAGAGATGCTCTTGTCCATATAAAAGCAGTCAGCACCAAGAGCTGCTCTTGTGACCCCTCTCTGGTTTGAGGTTATTCCATCATAAGTTCCAGGCTCCTCCCTTCTTGTCCCTATTAAAAAGCCTTCTTTTTAGCTCAGAATGCTTTTTTATAGTTGCTTTCTTCTGAATTTCAAATGTAGCTCAAAATCATCATGTTAAAAATGCAATATGTTTTTCCTAAAGCCTTCTCTACCACATTGATTTCCTATTTTGGCTACTGATAATCTCATCCACTTATTTAACTAGAATCTGATATTTCATTCTGTTCTTCCCATAACCACATATTCAGTGGGTTCCCAGCAGAAGTTTAATTTATCATCTAAATATTTCTTCCTTTCATCTTCTCCTTCCTTTATTTAGAAAGATTGATCTCTTCACCTGAGTGTTTAGTTTTAGAAGCATATACATATGGAGTGCTGAAGGAAGGAGTAAGGGGGCTCCTCACTGTCCAGCTAAATCAGCTGAATCTAACTCCCAATAAAGGGAATAAAGGAAAAAAGAAACATTGTTTAGTTTTTGTCTTCCAGAAGTAGATGAGAGCAGGAGTGAAGGAAATGGTTTAATCTTAGAATTCCACAGGATTCAGTAAAGAGAGGAAGAAAAGTAAAACTGGGACGTTTGTAAAAGGGAAACTTAATTGAAATAGACTTGTTTTACGTGTAGAAAATAAGGTAGAAATGAAAACTACAAAATACTGCTGAAAGAAATGAAAGAAGAAACAAACAAATGGTAAAGAATGCCATGTTCATGGATTGGAGGACTTAATATTGATGTCAGTATTACCCAAAGTGGTCTACAGATTTAATGCAATCACTACAAAGTCTCAAAGGCACTTTTTTCCTAAATAAATCCATTCCAAAACTTGATTGGAATCTCAAAGAGCTCCTGATAGTTACAATAATCTCAGGGGGAAAAAAAAAAGGAACAATGTTGAATGACTCACACCTCCAAAAACAGTATGACAATTCCTCAATATTTCAAAATAAAATTGCCATATGATTTATCAACTATATTTCTGAGTATTCATGTAAAAGAATTAAAAGCAGAATCTAAAAGACATATCCCACCCCATGTTTATAGCAACATTATTCATAATACCTAAGAGGTGGAAGCAAACTAAACATCCAGTGACTTCACTTATATGAGTATCTAGACAAATAAAATTTGTAGAAACAAAGAAGAATTGTGACACCAGGGACAGAGGGAAAGGAGAAATTAGTTATTTAATGGATATAGACATTCACATTTGCAGAACAAAAAAGTTCTGCTGGAGATTGGTGTAAATATACTTAATACTACTGAATTGTACACTTAAAATGGTATATTTTTATATGTTCTTACCACAATTAATACTTTAAAAAGAGAGAAGACTAAGATGGTATAAACCTGGTGGAAATGAAGCATATATTACATTTTTTAAAGAAAAAAAGACAATGACTCTCATTAAATAGCTATTCCATGTCATGTATTTTTTAATAATATATCTCATTTTTAAAAAAGTACTATGTGTAATAATTATGTGAATCTATTCATTTTTAACTTAGACACGAATTGAGTTGAAATTTTATGTTTTAATTTTTCTTATCTCTTTTTCTTTCTATTTACCAGGCTGGAAAGGTACTTTATTAGGTGTTACTATGGCTACAGTGAATGTTATGATAGCAGAATATGGCTGTAGCTTAGAAGACATTATGGTTGTACTGTGGTCTTCAGTAGAACTTGCTGTTTTATTCTTCCCAGGGAATCAGCAGACACATTTCATAATCTTCATCCTGAATGTGTATGACTTTTTAACTCACCCAGTCCCCATATTGACATCCGTAAAGCCACCAGGTATGTGTGATTTCACTGTGGAAATGCAAGTTTGATTATTGTTTATTGATTATGAGATGAAAATTATTTTAGAGAATAATTGCTAACTCCAAGAAGACAGGTGGCAGATTACACTGCAGTATACACTACACAAAAACTCATTTTAAATATAAAATCTGTCCTCAACATGTTCAAATGACATAAAATTTCTTCTCTGGTAATCTCTTATTGATTTGAAAGTGAAGGAAGAAAGAGTTGGTCTTGAAAAAGACCCAGTTTCTACTTAAAGTTAACTGGCATTTACTTGACATTATAGTCATTTCTTGGGTAAACGCTCTAGAATATAAAAACATTTAGAAAACTAATATTTTAGAATTGTTCATATTTTCTAATTAATTGGAAGGATATATTTCTTAGAAAAATATTAGGTAATATAAATACATAGCCATTTTTGTGGTCTCATGTATGTTTAATTAAAAATTTTGCTTTTAATATCTATTAAAAAATACTTGTTATTTCTACAAAGGAAAATTAATATCTGATTTGAATTGTGTTCCTATTCCAGTCAGTAAAACCTTGCCCAAATTCTGCCTCATTTAACACATAAGCATAAAGGATTAGAATTGATTCTTGATGTGAATTTTCATATAAGTATCACTAATTTTCATGCATATTTCATAGTGAAGCAAGTTTTCAGTGAAAAATACAGTTAATAAAGAAGAAAGGAGACCAGATGGTTATATGACTAAAAAGCACACTCTATCTAAATCAAATGAATTTTGGTTAAAAATACTCTTGTAATTTGAAAAATTTCTTCTTAAGTAAGCCCTTGATTTTGATTATAAAATTCTGTAACTAGATTATATCTATAGGACAGTATGGAAGTTCATACACTTAATTTATAAACTTAGGTGATAAAAATCTACCATTTCTTAACTAGTCCTTGTTGTGTACATAAGTAACAATTTGCATTATTCCTACCAGATTTTTTATAGAACTCTTTTATATCGTTGTACATACTGTTTTCATATTTCTTTGGCATTTCGTAAAATAAATGCTTGCTCTCTTTCGAAAAATCTTTATCCTATGGATTCTTCTAGAACAAGGAGGAATTTTTCCACAGAATATTCACGACCTGAACCAGGATCTTAACCTCTGTACATCTTGCCACCCTGACAAGTTTTTCTCCCATGTCCGAGATCACCTTAATTTTGGCACACAGATTGAGTTCATATCGATTAGATAATGAGGTACTGGGTTCTCCCTTCCCTCTCCAGTCTCTCTTGTCTCTTTCTCTGACCCCCTCTCTTTCTCCTTCTTTCTTTTCCTCTCTTCTTCTTCCTCTGTCAGCCTTTTTCTCCCCATATTTAAAAAAATAATTAAGTATACTTAATTTTACCCCTTTATCCCTAGAAAAAGAATCGGTTTTTCTTTTCTATTGATTTCTTTTCTATTGATACCATAGTAGAAGAAAAGTTCATTTCCAGTAACATACTCTATTATAAAAATGAGCCATTTCTTTTCCTAGTTAGTGAATGAATAATCAGGCAGGCTTAAATTAAAACTACTAAAATAAACTGATTTTGTCTTTAAAAATAACTAAATGTATGTAAGTTCTTATGTTTACTATGTTCTTGATATCTGTACATTCCTATCATATCATCTTTATGCCTTTTTAAAAAAATTTTTTGAAATGACATCTTTGTATAAGATCTTAAGTTCTAGAATGAAAAGAAATCCACAATATACAATTTGAATTAGTTCCAGCTATATTTCCAGCTGCTATCTATAGTAGAGTTGACCAGATTTTTCTTTAAAGGGCCAGATAATAAATATTTAATGTTTTGTGTGACATTCAATCTCTGTCTAAATTACTCACCTCTGTCACTAAGGAGCAAAAGCAGACTCTGACAGAACAGAAGTAAGAGTGTCTGTGTGTCTGTTAAACTTTTTTTTTAAAGCAAAAAACAGGTGAGGAGCTACATTTTGCTCACAGGATATAGTTTGCTGACACCTCACACACAGTCGTAGAGTGAGGTTGAAGGTAATTTGAAGGTAATTTCATTAAAATAGTATTTGTTAGATTTTTTTAAGAGTTATACAAAAATATTTTATGACATTGATTTAACACTGCCTGTTTAGCATATATGCAATTTCCCTAAAGTTGCTTTTTATTATATTAATATTATGTTCAGACTTTACAATATCTTTACATTTTTAATATGTAAAAAATTAATAGACATTATGATTCTTATCTTGATACTCTAATCGTGCTAGTAAAGGTCTTATATTTTGTTTCTGTGTATTTTGCACATATTTGATTGGATTTTTTAAAAAATACTTTTTAGTTATAGATGGATGTAATATCTTTATTTTGTTTATTTATTTTTTCATGTGGTGCTGAGGATCTAACCCAGGGCCTCACATGTGCTAGGCGAGCACTCTATGGCTGAGCCACAGCCCCAGCCCTTAATTTTAATTTTAAGGCTGAGACAGCAGGAGCACAATTTCAGGGTTAGCCTCAACAACTAAGTGAGGCCCTTAGCAACTCAGTGAGACCCTGCCTCAAAATGAAAAATAAAAAAGGCTGGGGATATAGTTCAGTGGAAAGCGCCTCTGGGTTCAATCCTCAGTACAAGAAAGAAAGACATTATAATGATAACTGACAAAAAAATCAGTATAATGTTTTACAGATGAGAATGATTCTTTGGTATAGCCTATTGAAATGAGGAATAGCTTCTGCTCAGTTTAATATTTACTGGATACTCTCTTTGTCAGATATTGTGCTACCCAAAATGAGTAAGACTTTTCCCTTTGGGCCTACTGCAGTAGAGGAGATGAACACTTTCTGAACTACAACGTTCTTTTAATAACAGTAGAAGGAAAGGTATGAGAGAAGGCAAGACACAGACAGTATTACAGAGAAAATGACATATGAATAGACCTAAAATAAAGAACAACCATAATAGGTAGAGGGAACACCATGATCCAGGGCATTTAGTTTATAACATGTTCTAGAGAGAGAACAGTGTGGGCAGAGTTAGGAGTGGAAAAACAGGTTGGAAATAGATTAGCAAGGTCTCAAATGCCATGTTGAAGAGTTTGGACTTTATTTTCCAGATAGTGTGTGAGCATCAAAAGTAGAGGAATGTTTTAATTTCCTTGTCATCCATTCACAGGACGGATTCAAATTTTGAGAGACACAAACCAGAGAGATTAGATAAGAAGCAGTGAATATATTTCAAAAAAGAAATAACTAAGCCCCAATGAAGATGTTAAAAGTTAAAATGGAAAAGAGAATAGATGCATTAGAGAGACACTTCAGAGATGGAATCAATAGATTATGTGAATAGATCATGGAAATGAGAAGGGTGCAAGAGTGGAGAAGTCACTGATGACTCTAGAATTTTTGTTCAACCAACTACCATGAGTGGTAACAAAGGAAGGGAGGAGGTTTTGGAGAAGGGAGAAAGTTTCACTTCAAACAGAAAAAAGACCATGCAGATGGAAATATTTCGAAGGTACCTTGAGACAAACACATGCATTTAGAAGCTGGCTATGGGGAGATGATGCCTGACTCTGTTGGAGCAAGCTGATCATCTAAGAAAAAAATATGGTGAGCAATATAGAGGTGCAAGGATGGAATCTCATACAACACCTGCATTTGAACAACAAGAAACTGAACCAGTTACAAAAAATAATTATAGAAATAAATAGGGTATTGCTGTTTTGAAGGAGCCAACATAGTTATGAGAGGTGCTTAAAAAGAAATCTTCATGGATAAAATAAAACAAAAGCTGAGAAGAAAAACTAATGGATTAGCTGTGTTGAAGCTGTTCTGCAGGCAGTGGTGGCCAGGTCAGATGATGGTGCTTTGAGGAAGAGGAGGCATAGGTGTCCATTCTTTGATAATATTTGCTTGAGATGAGAAAAAGCTAAGAACTACATCTTGAAGGAAGATATATATATATATATATATTAGATAGATAGAAACACACACACACATACACACACATACATTTTTGGTTGAATTTATTTGTAGGCTAAAGAGAAATGTTAAACTTCATTTAATTTGGGGAAGTATTTTAAATGTAAGTTATATCTTTAAAAGATTTTGTAAATTTCACACATGTATTTCCTACACGTAGATAATATAATAACAGCAGATATCTTTTTTTTTTGGTATTGGGGATTGAATACCAAATACTCAGGAGCACTGGGCCACTGAGTCACATCCCTAGCCCTACTTTGTATGTTTTATTTAGAGACAGGGTCTCACTGAGTTGCTTAGCACCTTGCTTTTTTCTGAATCTAGCTTTGAACTTGTGATCTCCTGCCTCAGCCTCTCAAGCCACTGGGATTAAAAGCATGTGCCACCACACCCAGCTTAGATATCATTTTTTAAAATATATACAAAGGACTTTCATATTTATTACCTCATTTTGCCTTTACAGCTACTATGAAATACATAGGTGTTTGCCCTTTTATTCAGATGGGAAACTGCACTGAGGTGGAGTTCAAAATCATGTAATTTGTAACGTGTGTGTGTGTGTGTGTGTGTGTGTGTGTGTGTGTTAGTAGAGATTGAACTCAAGAGGGGCTTTTACCACTGAGCCACATTCCCAGACCTATTTTAACTTTTGTTTTGTTTGTTAAATTTTGAGACAGGGTCTCACTAGGTTGCTTAGAGCCTCACTAATTTGCTGAGGCTGGCCTTGAACTTGTGACCCACTTGCCTCAGCCTCCTGAGCCCCTGGAATTGCAGGGGTATTTGCTTCCCCTAAGATAAGATTTGAACACATATTTCATATCTCCAAATCTTCATTCAGATTTTATTGTTAATTAAAGATATCTAAATTTTATGTTCAACTTTCTGTTAATATCATTTATTCATACATTCAGCCAAAATTTTGTTAAGGTACTACTAGGATAGGTTAAAAACGTATAGTTGCAACCCCCAAGATGTTTCATATAGTGAAAACTGGTGATCAATAGACCAGCAGTTTCAATACTGTGTTTGTAGGTTGCCACAACTGGATACTGTGGGAGGCCATCCTTGCATGTGATTTGAGTTACTTCCCTGGCTGGGCGAGAGGTGCTTATGCATATCTTGTGTCCAGAGATTTTCCCACCCTTCTCAGGTCTGAGGGCTTGTCCGTGTGGAGGTGTGTCTGGCCATTACCCCGAAGACCCAATCACCCCTGACCTTGGGACACTGCCCCTTTTAATCTTCATTGGATGGGATTTTCCCCAGAATTTTTTGTTCCCCAATAAAAGTCCACTCCCTGCCGTGTTCTCTCTCTCTCGCTAGCCTCTTCAGTAAACCTCGCTACCATCATAGGTGGCTGGAGGCTGGAGCTAGGAGGAGCCGTCCTGGAGGTGGTTTAAAGGTAACTAGAGTCTTGTCTCTTTAGTTCAAAATTCCGTAGATATTTCTCACATTTCAAACCTTCATTCATGAAGTTGGTGCTGGTCGCAGGCTAAATTTGGTGCCCAACGTGGGGCACATGAGTTAAATCGTCTAGGTTGAGTTGGAAAACACACTATAGAAATTTAGAAATTGTGACAGTTTTTAGGGTCTAGGAGGTACCAGGCAGTTTTGGAGCTAAGGGACTTTAAAGAATTAATATTCTACCAAAAAGGACATGTATTTGACCATTTTCGAGACAATAATTAATCAGAAGGGAAAGCAGGTCAAAAGGACCCAGTTCCTACAATTTTTAAAAATTGTTGGTGAATTCTGTCCTTGGTTTTGTGACCAAGATTCACCAAATTTACATACATGGTTCAAATTAGAAAGGAAGTTACATAAAGTTTGTCTTTCTGATAAATTACCTGGCAATACTGAAAATATTCAAAAGGTTTGGACTGCATTAGAGATTTGTCTTTTTGATTACATGGGCCAAAGTCCTTGGCCCCCTGAAGATCTATTGAAAGGTATTCAGAGAGCCATTAAGTTTATTGAAATGGAAAAATTGCCTGAGGCTAAGGGAACCTCTTTTCCTTTAACCAGACTAAAGATAAAAACAAACCCTATTCAGGCAAAAAAACTTGGCACAAAGCCCAAAGCAAAAAAACTTAGCTTTGCCTGAACCAAGCTGGAGTAGTCCAGAGGAAAACCATAGAGAGGATAGCCTCTGGAGGGATAGAGAATTTCTCTCCGGGAGAGGAAAATCCAGAGAAATTCATAGAGAGACAGACAGTCCTCCTCCTCCTCCTCCTCGAAGTTGAAGGTCAGAATCAAGCTGGTGATGGAGAAGGGCTCACAGTCTGAGGGAGAGGACTCAGACAATTACCAGGGAAGGAATTACCAGGGAAGTCCAGGAATTACCAGGGAATTTTAACAGATTATATCTAATGGGGCCTACTCTGGCCATTCAAATTCAGCTGCTTCCTGTTAGAAGGACAAATTTTTACAGGTAATCTGAACTGGCGATGACCTTCCTTACTCAGCTACAGTGGGGAGTTAAAAAGGCGCAGGAAGCCGGGGAAGACATTAGTGGGTTTCAACTTTTCCCAGTTTTTTTTTTTTTATATTTATTTTTTAGTTGCAGTTGGAAACAACACCTTTATTTCACTTGTTTATTTTTGTATGTGGTGCTGAGTTTCGAACCCAGGGTCTCACACGTGCAAGGTGAGTGCTCTACCACTGAGCCACAACCCCAGCCCCATCAACTTTTCCCAGTTTTTGAACAGGTTAACAATCAAGACCAGTGTGCTAGCATCCATGTGATAATTCCATTTAAAACTATTAAGGAATTAAAAAATGCTTGTGATGTTTACCGTACTAATTTTCCATTTGTACAGAGCTTGCTTGAAACAATTTGCAGTCAGCCGCTCCTACCGAGCGACTGGATTTCTATTGCTTGAGTGGTGGAGATTTTTTGCTTTGGATGGTCTTATTTGACTGACTTTTGCTCAGGGCAGGCAGAAAGAAACCGAAGGCAGGATATTCAAACACCAGTGGACATGTTTTAGGAATGGGTGAATTTATCGATTTGGAAAGACAGCTAAATTATGAAATTACAGTGTACGATCAGATTACTGTGTGTACTAAACTTGCCTGGCCCCAAATTGCCCAGGGACCAATCTAGCTTAGTTCTGAGTAAAGTTAAGCAGGGTACCAATGAACTCTATTCTGACTTTGTCGCATGGCTTTCCAATCAATTGGAGACCCAGGTGCTTGTGAGTTTATTGTTAAACAGCTAGCATTTGAAATGCAAACAAATTTTGTGAAGATGTTCTTAGACCCCATAGAAAGAAGGGAATGGTTTCAGAGTTCATTCATTTGTGTTCTCATATTGATCCAGCTCATTTACAAACTTTTACTCTCGCAGTGGCTTTAAAACAAACTTTCCAGATCCAAATATCAGTACACCGATCTCGCGGGCAATGTTTCAATTGTGGAAAAAGTGGCTACTTTTCGTGAAACTGTATTGTCCACCATTATAAGCCCAGAGCTCCCCCTGTTACAAGTAATCGATATTGTAGAGTTAGAGACCACATGGCAGGGGAAGAAAGCGACCAAGATGGGGTCAACCCCCCTGCATTTTGGCCTCCAAAAATCTTCCGGTCAGCCCATCCCCAGGCCGGAAAAAACAGGGGAACCAGAAGAGAGGTCACACAGCCTAACATCATCACAGCCGACCATGGGGAGCTGCCATTTTTACCGGCATGAAACTCACAAGCGGTTCCTTTACAACCATCAGTAGTAGTTGAATTGATTCCTGAGGAAGGACCACAGCAAATCCCTACTGGGGTTTTCGGGCCACTCCCTAAAAAAAAAAAATCGGGTTAATTTTGAGATGTAACAATTTAAAAGAGGCCATCGAGGTGATACCTGGAGTGGTGGATTCTTGTTTTGAGGGAGAATTAAATGTTACTGTAAAACCAAATTATGCCATCCAGCTTACTCCTAAAAACATCATAGCTCAATTAATTCTTTTACTCTGTATTTCCGATGGATACCTGTTGGGAAAACATATAACGGCAGCAGCACCCCAGAGAACAACCCCAGCATGGCGTCTAACGACCCTCTTTCTCCTCTTTGTTTCTTTCACTGGCGCGAAACATTCCTGCTGGCGCCAGTGTTCAAACCCTGCTGGTGGGAAGCCTTAGCCCCAATTAGAATTAACTTCTTCGGCACCGGAACTGACATATGGAAGAGCTTGCCAATAAGCGGGTGACGTGTTATCTACCTCAGCCCTGTGACCTCTCCTTAAACCTATATAAACACACAGCCTTTTGTAATAAAGCGGAAACCTCTTTGGTGATCTGTGTCGTGTGGTGCGGCGTCTTCCAGTCTTACAACACCCACAAGTAAATTCAGCTTCCAAACCACCAGACAGAGAATACTGGTCTCAGTTAGTGCAGCAAGAGCGCCCCTTACTGGAAGTTAAAATTAATCATAAAAAGTTCAAATGCATAGTGGACACAGAAATGGACAAATCAGTCCTGTCCAGTCATTTCTGGCCTAAGAATTGGCCTTTGCATATAGCCCCAGATAACTTAAAAGGAATTGGACAAATCTCACAGCCTGCTCAGAGTGCTCTTTCTGTATCTCCATTGGGAAGATCCTGATGGGAATAGTGGAGTTTTTAAACCTTATGTGTTAGAATCTTTACCAGTAAATCTGTGGGGAAGAGATATACTAAACAAAATAGAATTATCATTAATAACTCCAAATTCTATGAGATCATGAGATCGTCTGAGGAAATTAATCAAGGGTTTCCCCCAGAGATAATGAAAGAAATTATCAGAACGAATATCTGCTTACAAACCAGTCTCCTTGACAGAGACTAGTAAATACTTCAGACCAAAATTTTTACTAGGGGCCCTGAGTGTCTCCCTGATCCAAAAGACAGGGAAAAAAATCACTTTGGCTCACAGAAGAGCATATATGGATTTCTCAGTGGCCCATCTCAGGGGGAAAAACTTAAGATATTCATGTGTTAGTTGAGGAACAACTTCAGGCTGCTCATATAAAATCAATGCTTAGTCCTTGAAACACCCCCATTTTTGTTATTTAAAAAAAGTCAAGTAATTGGGGTTTACTACAAGATTTAAGGGCAATAAACCATGCAATTCAGCCTATGGGATCATTGCAGCCTGGACTTCCTTCTCCTACAGAAATTCCTTTAAATTATAGCTTAATGGTGATATATCTAAAACATTGGTTTTTTCTCAACAAGGTTGCATCCTGAGGATTATAAAAGTTTGCTTTTAGTATCCCAACAATTAATTTTAAAGAACCTGTTAAGAGATATTGCTGGAAGGTTTTGCCTCAAGGAAGGTGTAATAGTCCAACTTTATGTCAAAAATTTGTGGTCAAGTGATAACTCCTATAAAAAATAACTTTCCTGATGCATATATTATTCATTTCATGGACGATATATTATTGGCTCATACTAATCCAGAAGTACTTTCCGAAATTTTTACTCAGAGATTTCACTTACAGCAATAGGTTTGTGCATTGCTTCTCAAAAGATACAAAAGATGCCTCCCTTTAAATATTTAGGTCAGATAATTAATTCAAGGATGTACAATCTATCCTCAAAATCTACAGATAAAAGTTAAGGAGTTATGTACCCTTAATGATTTTCAAAAACTATTAGCAGATATCAATTGGCTAAGGCCATCCTTAAAACTAACTACTTCTGATTTAAGTCCTTTATTCCAGATATTACAAGGAGATCCTTCTCCAACTTCTTCTCATCAACTGACAATAGAGGCTATTCTGTTCAACAAAATAATTGCTTTTTCAAGCTTCTAGTTTATGGCAAATAGCCTTTGCTGATTTTCCTGGTCAGATAGAAAGTCATTACCCTTGTCGTGAAGTTATTCAATTTGCATCAATAACACCACTTATTTTTCCAAAGATTGTAAGTGCACAGCCCATAGATGGAGCCCTAACAGTGTTCACTGATGGTTCAAGCTCAGGTAAAGCAGGTTTTTATAGCCATATTCACACAGAGGTAATACAAACCTCATATACTTCTGCCCAAAGAGCAGAGCTACAAGCTCTCATTTGTGCCTTAAATTACTTTACAAATGAGCCTATTAATATTTATTCTGACTGCTTATATGCAGTCGGAGTTACTAAAAATATTGAAACTTTAGTTATTGGATATACCTCATCACAGGAGCTATTTAAATTATTTCATAATCTACAAAAGGCGGTGCAAATGCAAAAATACCCATGTTTCATAGGACACATACAAGCTCACACTAATCTTCCAGGACCTTTAACTTCAGGTAATAACAAAATTGATAAATTGGTAGCTATTTGTCAACAGATGTCTCCATATGATTGTGCACAAGCTTCACATTCTTTACATCATCAAAATGCTTCTAGTTTACATTAAAAATTTAATATTACCAGAAAACAAGCTTGTCAAATTATAAGTCACTGCCCTAAGTGTGTTTTTCACACTCCATCTCTGTCATCAGGGGTAAATACCCGTAGATTAAGACCAAATCAAATATGGCAAATGGATATAACTCATATTCTTCAATTTGGTAAACAATTTTATGTACATGTAACAGTTGATACACATTCCAGATTCATTTTTGCCATAGCACGTGCAAAGGAAAATACTCACTATGTAATTTCTCATTGCCTAGCAGCCTTTGCTGTGTTAGGATGCCCTTTACAGATTAAAACACATAATGCACCAGCTTATGTAAGCTCTTCTTTTCAACAATTTTGCCAAGAGTTTCAAATTGACCATAAAACAGGAATTCCTTATAACTCCCAAAGTCAAGCCATTGGGGAACAAGCTCATTTATCTATTAAGCTACAATTACAAAAATTAAAAGGGGGAAATAGGTTTATGACTTCCAAAAATAGCCTCAATCATGCCTTGTTTGTTTTAAATTTTTAAATTTGTGACACAGAAGGTCACACTGCAGCTGAGAGGCACATGTCTTCCATAGCAACAGGCCTTTTAGACCGAATTTTGTGGAAAGACTTACAGAAAGGCCCAGATCCAGGATTATGTGGAGCAGAGATTATGCTTCTATTTTTCCAGAAGGTGCTTGCCATCCTGTCTGGGTGCCTGAACACTCAATCAGACATGGAGGAGATAGAGCAGAGATTCAAATGACTAAAAATTGACCCAGAAAAGCCTTCCCTCAAAAGGAAGAGATATCAAAGAAGAATAAAGATGACCCAGCAAGACCCAGCTGAAAAGCTGATCTCATGGGAACACATGAAAAAGCTGACAACACAAGCTTCATGAATGATTCGACTCTTAGGAAGAAATAAGACCCCATTGATGATGGTAGCAACAGTGATTACCCTGCTGGGCTATCAGGTAAAAGGGAGTCAAGCAGACATTTACTGGACATATTTCCCAGATCCACCCCTGGTACATCTAGCTGTGTGGACTGGAGAATCTATTCCAGTGTTTACTAATAACTCATTCTTGATGGGAGGATTTACAGATGCTCATATTACTCCAAATCATGTGACTAGATTTAATTATTCTGGCTACAGTGCCCAATTACTTTTGTGTTGGTCCCATGATAAACATGCTGGCTGTCTCAGAGTATCATTTGAGGAAAAGACAGCGATTGGGAGACCTAGACTAATTAATCATACTATTTATGGACTTAAAACCTTATACTAGATCAGTGATCAAAATGGGACTTTCCCATAACAAGCCAGTCATTACTGCAAAACTTCCATGAATACCTCATTGTCCTAATAGTTCTACAATAGAAATTGGCACCTTTCCTAGATGGATAGATTGTGTAAATACCTTTCCAGTGCAACATAAGGTGTCTAAAGATAGTGGGTATATTTTAGACTGGTCTCCAATAATTGATAAAAGACAAATTATGAAAAAGTTCTGCTATGACACCTGCAAGATTTGTTAGCAATATTTTGACCTACAGTGAAGGTGGTATTCAAAAAGATGTTTGGCGCTTAATTGCTGCCTCCGAATTCTTACATTTTACATATAGGCCTTTACTGGAATTTGTTGGCAAAAGCTGTAAGGAAGGTTCTTGCTATGACTTATGAGCCTGTGTCTAATCTCCTTACGTTTTAATCATTGGAAATGTAAAAGTTAAATGGATAGATGACAGATATGTTGTAACATGTAACAAATGTAACCTAACCAATTGTATTACTAGATATAATATAGGAAAAGGATTGCTGGTATTTCATCAGCCCTCTTTTGTTTTATTGCCTGCTAATATTTCAGGCCATGGGGCACTGATGCTGGTTTTGAAGTCTTACAACAAATCCATACCCAGCTAGCAAAACCTAGATGTGCCATTGGAATTATAATTGTGGGAATTATAGCCTTGGTTTCTTTCATTGCATCCACAGTCACAGCTTCAGTAACTTTATCTAAAAATGTTCAACATGCAAAATTTCTTAATAATTTAGCCCAAAATACTTCCAAGGCTCTGCACAATCAAATAAATATGAAAGGATTGAGACTAAGTTAAATGCCTTAGAGGTGACTGTTATAGATATAGGTAATGAACTCTTGGCTTTAAAGTTTAAAAAAGGGCTTAAATGCCACTCAGGTTATAAATATATGTGTGTTACAGCTGCCAAGTATAATGCTTCTCTCTGGGATTGGGTATTTGGCAAAATAATAATAATAGCTTGGATCTTTTGGAACTCCATCATCATATCCAAGATACTCAAAATAATAGAGCTGATTTTTCAGATCCTTCTTCTTTAGCTAATCAAATATTAAAGGAATTAAATGGATTTAACCCTGGAAACATTCTTAAACACTCAGCCTGGTACATTATTGCATTGTTCTCTTTGCTGTTAATTCTCTTTTGTGTTGTAATTATAGGATGGCGAGTCTTCAGAGCAAGAGTGCAGAGAGTAAATCATCGCCTGCTTTTTAAAAGAAAAAAAGGGGGAATATGTGGGAGGCCATCGTTGCACATGATTTGAGTTACCTCCCTGGTTGGATGAGAGGTACTTAGGTACATCTTGTGTCCAGAGCTTTCTCCACCCTTCTCAGGTCTAAGGGCTTGTCAGTGTGGAGGCGTGTCTGGCCACTACCCTGAAGACCCAATCGTCGCCCCTGACCTTGGGACGCTGCCCCCCTTAATCTTCATTGGATGGGATTTTCCCCAGAATTTTTTGCTCCCCAATAAAAGTCCACTCCATGGCATATTTTCTCTCTCTCTCTCGCTAGCCTCTTCAGTAAACCTTGCTACCATCATAGGTGGCTGAAGGCTGGAGCTAGGAGAAGCTGTCCAGGAGCTGGTTTAAAGGTAATTAGAGTCTTGTCTCTTTAATTCAAAACTCCCTAGATATTTCTTACATTTCGAATCTTCATTCATGAAGCCAGTGCTGGTCGCAGGCTAAAAGGTACCTTGTTTTGTTTAATTTTTCTGTGCATTCAATACCCAGTGTGAAGTTTTAAAAAAATACATTTCTTACCAATTTAGGGAAGGCATTGAACACAAAGCACAGGATAGAAATTTCAAACTTATGCAAAATATTCTTTTGTTAATGGTAACAATATAGATCAACAAAAAATTTTACTGTTTGAGAAAGGTTGATAATTTATAATTCTTCCCTGTGTGTTATTTTATTTGACATTTATAATTTCAGAGTATTAGGCAGTATGAGCCACATTTCACTATGTATGACAACATTCAAAACACAAATAAAATTATTTTTATTATCTGTTATTTTGGATTATCTGTGTCAAACTGGGTTCTTGTTGTTTTTACTGAGTGAGAAGAATTGATTCAGCAACTCAGAGAACTACTAGATTATTAAATAATCCTATTTTATTGCCTCTAAAGACCCTATAATTCTCAAGCATATAAGTATAGGTTTCTTGGACTTTTAGGTTTCAAAACAATGATTATTTCTAGTGACTTTTTTTTAAAATATAAGCACTGCTTCTAACTGCACATCAGTGATTTTTGTTGCCATTTTATTAGTAAGAGGAATTAAACTTGTAAATCAAATGAATTCATGGCCTGACTTTTATGGAAGTACTAATTATCAAACTGAATTCTAATAGGTCACATAAGACGACCTTGTTCTCTTTATCTAATTATAAATTTCAAATAATGAAGAATTGCATAGTGGCTGTACTCCAGTGCTTTATAAAGCAAAGGGAGGGCTTGAGCACTAGATGGCAGAATTTCTATGAGCATCTCTGCTGTTTCTTTGCATGAAATTGAACCAATCTTATTTAATCTATAATATTCGTGTGGAAAAAAAAGGGGGGAGAGAGGATGGTGTTTAAAATGACTGAATGTATTGTTCTTACTTTAGGCACAACATATTGTACTTGAAGTTGATAAAAGCATTTAGGAACCCTTAATCTTCTGCACAATTGTTAGTAACAACTTTTATGTGAGTTGATATTTTGGGGGAATTCAGAAGAAATTGTGTTATAAAACAAAAACAGAAACTAATGATGAATTCAAAATTTGAAATATAAGAAGACAGTAATATATGAGTTACATTATTTTAATCTCAAAGTGGATTTCAAGTGTTTTCATTTGGTTGTCCTAAATTTATACTTAAAAAAATTTTTTAAGTATAGGTGTACACAAAGCCCTATATTGTTTATTTACCTTTATGCATTGTTGAGGCTCCAACCCAGCCCCCTCAGTTTATACTTATAATGTATCCATCTTAATTTTTTTTGTGAACTCTTAGAGAATGCTACCAATCTATGGAATTCCAGCACTTTTAAAGAAACATTGTTCAGTTATGTTAATCATTGTTCAGTGATTACATGTCTACTGTGTTAAGACAGTTTTTTCATACTTTATTTAGATGCATTTTCTTTGCAGAGAAAGTAATGTTTACATCACATTACCTGTGGCTTGTGCCAGATGTCTGAGGTGAACCATGTCCCTTCTCTATCAGGAACAGGCTCATGTGTGTGTGTGTGTGTGTGTGTGTGTGTGTGTGTGTGTGTTATGCATGGGTCTCTGTGTTTGAAATACAAACAAGAAATGTATATGTGTTAGGTGTGGTGTACAGCCTCATTGTTGTACCTAATGTCAGTTCATATGCACAAACACATTAGCTGCAATTAAATCAGAGATTTCTCCATAAATTTTTTTAAAAATAAATTGTACAGCAAAGAATGGGAAGCATGACAGGTATGCTTACTGGATGTGTTTATGATAACCTGGTCTAGGGAACATACATTTCCATTATAGACAGTGTTTTTAAACTTTGCTTGTGATTTCAAGAATGAGACAGCTGTTGTAAGCAGTGCATTGTTCTAAGCTAGGTCATTGCTTAATGAAGGAAAAAGAAATCTGCCAGTACAGCTTTTTCCAGATTGACACATTTAGTTTGAACCCACAGTGATTACATGTCTACTGTGTTGAGACAGTTTTTTCATACTTTATTTAGATGCATTTTCTTTGCAGAGAAAGTAATGTTTACATCACATTACCTTTGGCTTGTGCCAGATGTCTGAGGTGAACCATGTCCCTTCTCTATCAGGAACAGGCTCATTTGTTTCATCAAATTCTCAGAAGTCTGGAGTGAGTGTTCAAATACCACATTTTATTAAATGATTAAATTTTCCAGCAGACTATAGCTTAAAATATCACATTTCCTTTTCAGCCAGCCACTCCACTCCCCCATACACACCAAATGAGTACTCTCGTTTCATGAGAAATATTTGTAGAAACTAGATTGCTGATGGTGGCAATGGAGTTTATAATAGCCTTCATTTTTTTAATTAAAATTTTGCATCATACATTGCTTCAGTTATAGCTTATCATGTTTTCCCACTGCTTTCCTGAATCACATGCTTTAAGGTTGTGTTTCCTTATCTCCATTACCCTGTTTTTATCCTTGATATTTCATAGTCATAGGTAACTTCATTCTTTTTCTATTTTTAAACACATATCCACTCTTGGCTATGTTGCTTTTATGGCCCCTTAAATACAACATCCTCCAAACTTAACTTTACCTCACTGAAATCTGTTTCACTCTGGTGCTCTATGTTATCTTAGAGAATTCAACCATTTTGTTGTCCAGCCAGAAGACCTGGAGTTCCTCTGAATGTCTCCCTTTCCTTTCCCCTTCCTTTCTCACACTACTGACTCGGTATGTCTACCATCTGTTCATATGCTCCTATTTCAACCACCAGACATTCAGGTCATCATTGCTCACCTGTGTCACTAGATAAGCCTTTTTTTTTCTTTTTAATTACATATCACCCTGATATTATCGATTATTTTAAAACCCAAATATCATCCCAGGACACTTTTCTAAATTACTTCATGGTTCCCACCACCTCCAAAATGAATACTGCTGACTAAAATGTGCAAATGTAGTCATGAGCTCACCCTTACTTATTTCTTCACTTTCCACTCCCTTATCTACACTATCTACTCTAGTCATTCCGTACTTTTCCAATTCCTAGAATATGGAGCCAGTAAGCTAGGTCAGATCACAGAGGTTGGTTTGCATTCAAAGACCATCTAGAACTGAAGACTTTGTTCAAGATTACTTTTACTTAGTCTTTCTATTAAATTAGTATATTAATACCAATGACATGTATATACAATGTAAACAAGTAAGGGAATGAATACACTTTGTCTTCCTAGTTTATTACAGAGATGTGGCCAACATTCAGTTGTCAATATAGTATATGCACATCTCCTGCAAATGACATGAATCATTGTTCTTCATGATTGAATAAAACTCCATTGTATGTATGCCACATTTTCTTTATTGATTCATCCATTGATGGACATCTAGCCTGGTTCTACAGTTTGGCTGTTGTGAATTGTGATGGTATAAACATTGTATGCATGTATTGCTATAGTGTGCTGACTTTAATTCCTCAGGATAATTTGTATAATATCCATACTGATTTCCAGTGTGGTTGTACTACTTATAATTACACCAGTAGTGGAAAAGTGTTCTTTTTCTCAACATCCTCTCCAACACTTATTGTTCTTTGTATTCTCCATGATTGCCATTGTGACGGTGTAAGATGAAATCTCAGTGTCATTTTAATTTGTATTTCCCTAATAACTAATGATGTTGAACATTTATGTGTTTATTTATTGGCCATTTGTATTTCTTCTTTAGAGATGTGTCTGTGTAATTCAATTTCCCATTTATTAATTAGGATTTTTCTTTTTTGTGTTAGTTTTTTAAAATATATTTTAGATATTAATAATGTATCAGAAGAGTAGCTAACAAAGATTTTTCCCCATTCTGTAGGTTCTCTCTTCACATTCCCAATTGTTTCCTTTGCTGTACAAAAGGAAACATTTGATGCTGTCCTATTTTTTAACTCATTTCATTTGATGCTGTCCTATTTTTTAACTCTTGGCATTATTTCCTGAGCTTTAGCAGTCTGACTGAGAAAGCCATTCCCTGTGCCTGTGTGTTGGAGTATTGACCCTGTGTTTTCGTCTAGGAGTTGCATAGTTTCTGGTCTGATTCCTAGGTCTTTGATTCATTTTGAGTTGATTTTTGTGCAGGTGAGAGATAAGGACCTAGTCTTATTCTTGTTCATATGTATAACCAGTTTTCACAGCACCATTTATTTAAAAAGCTATCTTTCCTCCAGTGTATGTTTTTGGCACCTTTGTCAAGGATCAGATGGCTGTAGATGTGTGTGTTTGTCTCTGTATCTTCTGTTCAGTGTCATTAGTCTGTGTCTGTTTTCATGCCAGTACCATGTAGTTTTTTGTTATTATAGCTCTGTAGTATAATTTGAAGTCAGGTATTGTGATGCATCTATCCTATGATCTTGTAGTGGCCCTGTAGATTCTCAGCATCTCACAGAAATGGGGGAAATATACAATAGCAAAAACCAAAGCCAACAATGTACAGCATCAAAATAAATGCCTCTTGCCTTTAATGACATCTGCAACACTAATTACCACAAAAACAGGAAAGATGAGTCAGCAATTGCCAACAGCAAAAACATTAAATAGCCATGAACTACATGTGGTCACAGTAAACAGTAGGTGTTAAGTATACCACCCATACTACAAAAACAAGAATGGTGGGGGCAGTAATTATATAAACCAAATAGTTCTAAGAGATTGTAAAAATACAGTTCTTTAAAAGAAAAAAATGTGACAGGAAAGTAAAAGAAAGTTTAGGATGTTTGAAATGTGAAGAGAATACAGAAGAGATGCAGCAAGTGAGGAGAAAAAATAAAGTGAGAGAAAAAGAACAAGAGAATTTAGGTGTTAAATGGGAGAAGAAGAGAATCAAACAAAATAAACAAAAAACTATCAAAAGACAACACAACAAAAAAATAACTATTGTTAAAAATAAGAAATAAATATGTCCCCAAACTGATCAGCACAGCAAGAAAACACGCACGCATGTGCGCGCGCGTCCACACGTGTACACACACACACACACACACACACACACAATGAAAAATGAAAGAATTGTTTTTACTGAGGTACTCAAAACTGTTAACATGGACGAATGATCACTGCCTCTACCTGACTGTTGTTTCCATTTCTTCTTGGGCTATGTTGAAAGAGTGAGCAAAGAAGAGAACACACAACTCCCAAGGGGTTGTTAAACCCTTCTTTTTTGTGTTGCTCACTGAGCTGCCAATAGGAGTGGTCCAAACCTGAAGTTGGTTGAAGTAGCTATCAGCTTCTGTTCTCACCAGTAAAGGTAGGATGGAATGGGAAGTAATGTTCATTGGAGTTTTGTCTGCACAGAACAGATCAGTGCACTCCAGGATGAGACTTCTGCAGAGTTCTGGGAAGGAAGTTTTGGGGATGGGGTTTAGGTCTAATCAGACCCTAGGGACTTTGTTGGTTGGTAACTGTTGTGGGGAGATTTGATCAACATACCCCAAGGGCCTAGCAGATACCAATTCCTGCTGGCAGTATGGATCTCAGGTGCTTCCCAAGAATTCTATTGGTGGGACATAGGCGCCAATCCTCCACAGGTCTTGCACACTCTGCCACCCCAAAATACTACCTTCCCAGGCTTAGTCCCTGAGCATATCAGCACCCATCTGTTCAGTTTCCTTGACCCTCTTCAGTTGGTCATGTGATCCCCTGGATACATTCTTCTCTTTGCCCATGCCACTCACTTTCTGCTAGATACAGCCTATGCCACCTGGTAGGGGCTTGCTGAGACAATATGGCAACATTTTCTCTGGTCTCCCAGGTTTCTACAGCAGTCAGCTGCAGTGTAGCCCAAGAAGGCTCTGGCCTCAGCTTTCTTTCCACTTTCCAGACACCAGATTTCTATGCAGCCTCTGGATCAGGAAGTTCAGGCTACTTTACTTGATCCACAGTTTTTTGTGTATGCCACTGTGTTTCTCTTTGTATTACTCCTTCTCTCTGAGGTGAACCAGCTCCATTGCTACTGCTGCAGCCTACAATGTACTCCTTCTTGTTCTTTGTTCAATGCAGCCAAATTTCTGAATCTCTAAGGGACTCTGCCCGACATTGGGTTAATACCTTCTTTCACCCACTTTGCACTGAAGTAATACTCCCATCTCCCACTGCTTGAATCCTGAGCCATGAACCAACTGGAAATTCAGTTTTCCTGTAATCTGCCATATTGAGTCCTCACTCTCTTGAAGAATTCATAACCACCGTTTAAGAGTCAGATCAGAAGTGGAGATTTAACACAATGGTAGAGTGCTTGCCTAGAATGTGTAAGACCTGGGTTTATTCTCCAGTACAAAAAAAAAAAAAAAAAGATTCAGATCAGAGATCACCTCTACCAGAACATTTTCTTTGGCTGTTTGCCTCATTATTATCCATTCTGAGCATCAGTTTTTAGAGTTTCTAATGAGTTGGTTTGTAAATGTTTTTCTGTTTGCTTTTCTACTACTAAGTATAACCTTCACAGAGTAAGGACCATGACTTAATTATCTTCATATTTTTATGATCTGTCAAAGATTTTCACATTGCAATCATCTTAGCTCTATGGAAGGAAAAAGGAAGAAGGGAGGGAAAAGAATCCTTTAATGATGTAATGTAAGGTCTGGAATGGTAAAATAAATAAATAAGCTTTATTTTGGAGTATGTGTGCTTTATCAATTTTAACCAGGTACTATCATATTCTCAATGATTAGGTGAATTTATTCAAATGATAGGGAAAATTTAAGGTCACTCTCAGGTAAGAATACTCTTAATGAAGGTTTGTTTTAGGATATTCAGCCATGTTTCTTTATTTATCCTTAGATATTTTTATTTCCAACTTGTATACCAATATAAACTTTAACAGACCACTTTAAGATACTTGCTTTCTATAGAATCCTGTATGTTAATAACCAATATTAATTTTTATAAAATTATATTTCTTTCCACTCATGTATATTTTGAGTGTTTATATTACACCCTGTCTTTAGCACTTACTCATTTATATGCCTTTAATGAAATGAATGCAAACTATTTAAGCAGATCTCTAGGAGAGTGCCCAGAGAGGAAACAAACATGTAGATCTTTTCCATGAAAAATTTCATCTTTTCATTATTTTTTCTTGATATTTGAGGGTAATGTAGGGATGTATATGTATACTTTTAGGTAGACTATTCTTAGAGTCATTCCTTACTTTGGCTGTATGATAGAATCATCTAGTAAGCTATAGAAACTCTGATGTTTAGTTAAATCAGAATCTGGGGTAGGACAAGCATCAGTGTTTGTTTTTTTTTAAGTTATTATATGATTCTAATGGTAACCAGTTTTGAGGACCACTGTTAACCAAGTGCTTTTATATCTTCAATAATAATAACATGTTAAAAGTACTCCAAAGAAAGAATGTTTCCAAAGGAGATCTATTTTAAGGCATTTGGTCATGTTTCTTTACTTATCACTGAACTGTTTCTAATTTGTGGTAAAGTTTGGAATATTAACAAGTCTAATCTTATCTCAATTTAAAGCTTGTCTCCTTCCCAGGTGGGACTGGACAAACACCGGGGAATAAGGCATAATGTGTTTGTTTTCCTTATGATGGTAATGTTTTGATGCCAGAGTTTTGATATTAGGGAAAGATGAGTGATAGGCTGGGATAGTGAGAGTACTCCCCAAATATGTTCTTCACACACATGTTCAGACAAGGTGTTAACCATTGTCTATCCCTCTCAGCTCTTACTTTGATAGTACACTTTACCCAGCCTCTTTCTATAGTCTCAGGAAAAATCTTTCAAAGATAATTCTAGCCTAGCTATGGTTCCTAAGCCTACAGGAAAGCTGACTTTTTGTCCCTCAACAGATTCTAGATGTGCAGACTATTCCTCATATACAGTCCTCTTTCTTTTCTTACTGCAGAGGGCTCTAACCATTAGCCAACCTCTTCCTTTAGACTTAAAACAGGGGAGAATAAACAGGTCACACCCCAGACAGGGGAAGCACAGGTCAAGTTTAGTAAAAGTTCTTCAATTGTTGGCTTTAGTTCTCTTTTATCACCTGGCCCTGCGGAGGGTGGATTCTTTTAAGGAGGGAAGGAAAATGCACAAGACCTTGACAATACTCTTTTAAGAAAAGTCCTACCAACTTCCCCCATCCCAAGCTGTAATCTCTGCAGGTAGAGGATGCTTTAGAGATCTCAGGTGATATTTGGGGACCCACCTCTTAGCTAATTCTTTTTATGCCTATTTGTTTGTTTATAGAGTGTGGAGCTGTTGCTCTCAGCTTTGGCCCCTCAACAAGAGCTGCACAGTAGGAAAACATTCTCCCATTACATTTTGTTAATTTCATAGAAAATCATATCTTTTCTTTTCCAACATAGATGAAGTTTTATAGAAATATTTATATGAAGTGAATCTATACCAGCTTTATCTTTTCTCCTCCTCCCCCTTTTAGTCATATTGTTTTATTTATGTACATTTAAATTCATAACCTTCTACAGAGCACATGTATTTAAAGACTATGAAGAAAATTTGGCTTTGATAATACTAATGGTTAATTGCAGATCTTTCTCATTTGAAGGTCTAAGTGGTCATCATTTTCTTCCTGACTTTACACTTCCCTTCCAAAGCTATGGTCTTGGAAATATAATTGGAACATTATATGCTCAGGTTTCATTTGTTAAAATTTTTGTTCTATTCTTCACTTTCCATGTTGTAATTGTTTTAGCTTCTCATTGCTAGATGTGATTCTTGTGCTTGGTCTTGAAGATGTAGGCTCTTCAACCTGCCAGCAAAGGAAATTTTAAAAAATCACAGGATGAAGGGAAAATTCCATCTTCTTCTCTAGATGCATAAAAAGAAATGATTTGGGGTTATAAAACTAACCTGCAAAAGCTGTTTCTAACAAAGCACCTCCCTGTAAAGGCACCCAGATTCTGTAATTGTTAGTACATTCTGTGACACTACCCTTTGGTCTCATAAAGTATCTATAACTCTCACTGGTTTTCTTACTGGGAGGTCTTCCAGATCTGTGATCAGAGTAGCAGTCTTGAATCATCATTTCAGAACTCCTTCTGTGAAATTCAAATAGATTATCAAGATAGCAGAATAAAAAAACATGGATAGCATCTTCAAGAAAAGTTGGTGACAAAATCCCAGTCTATTGGTGGATGTGACCAAATCACTAAAAAGAGCAGGATTTAAACAAGATGAAGATGAGCAGCAGTATTGTAAATGTTGCTGAAAGTAACAATAAAATGAAAATATAAAGTTTCTAGAAAATAATAATAAAGAAAAATCAAAACCATGTGATACATTTGAAGCGGTGTTCTGAGAAACATTTATTACATTAAAATCTTTTATCTATAAGATGGAAATAATGAATTCAATATTCAACTCAAAAGAATACAGAAATGAAAACTAAAATTCAGCAGAAGAAATCGAGAAAAATGGGCAGATGTTGATAATTTAGAAAGCAAAATAAAACATTAAGAAAGGTGATTAAGAATCAAGAGAAATAAGCTGTTAATCATCCTAATTGGTGAAAAGACAAATTCACAAAATACAAAATGGCACAGGGAAAATAAAGTTTGAAACAGAAAATAGTAAAAGTCTACTAGGAATAATTCTGTACAAAAGTACTTGAAAAGTCTGAAAAGTTGTCAAAACTCTGCTACTGGCCATCCTCCACCCATGATAAGCTTTATAGACGTAATTGACTTTATCAAGAAATTCAATTGGTCTTTGGATGATCTGATAAACCCTGTGGTACATAAATTATTCCAGAGTATAGGAAAGAGAGAAAACTTACAAATCTTTTTATAAAGTATGTGTCAACACGAAGGCCTGATAAATAGTACTAAAAAATTACAGGCCTGATTTATGAATATCAATGCAAAATCTTTAAAAAATATTGTTAAATAGAATCTGTAAAGTCAAATAGAAAGCAAAAATTAAGAATATATCATAAGCACATGGCATTCATTATGGAAATGCCATGAGTTCAATATTAGAAAATCCCCTTAGTATAATTCATCAACTCATCATACCATAGTTACAAGAAGAAAAATCATGTAACTGTCTTTATAGGTATCTAAAAGTCTTAACAAAATTTAACATACATTTTTGACAAAAGGAAGGAAGAAAGGGAAGGAGGGAGGGAGAGGGAGGAAAGAAGGAAGCGAAAAGTGAGGCAGATAAGGAGGGAGGAAGGCTAGTTCAAGAAATGAGTCAATCAATAATTCCTTAACAGGATTTCATAGATTTGAGGCAAGCAGACATTTCTGCTTCCCAATCTGTTGGAATAAGAAGAACACAAAACACCTTGAAATAATTCCACAGATTATAAGAAATATGGAGAGGGAGGATTAAGTTAAAGGATACCACATATTTAGAGTGTGAGTTAAAGATTGACTTTTTGCTGATGGTCAAAGGCAAGAAATTAAAAAAACTCATGACAAAGGGGCTATTAGATTCAAAGATTTATGAAGCATGTCAATCGCATACAATGAGTGAATCTAGTTTGCATTGTGATTAGAACAACTCTAAAGACTGATTTATTCAGAAAATTTGAGTAAGTTAGCTATTAAATGATACCAAGGAATTATTGTCAATCTTGTTAGATGCTAGTGGCATGGCAGTCATGTAAAAAGCACCCATGTTGATACATATTGACCTACTTAGAGATAGGCTGATGTTATCTAAGTGTTGCTACTACATGCTTCAATGCTATTAATAACAAGAAAGAAAACAGGGACAGATGATACAAATGTGACAAAATCTTGATAATTGAGAATCTGAGTGATGGGTATCTAGGGATCCATTGTATGATTTTCTCAAATTTTCTGTGTGTTTGTAGTTGTTATATTGTTTTTAAAATTAAACTTATATTCCTAGTAGTAGGGTAACATCGCTCTCTTAAAAAAATATATATATATATACACATACATACATGTCAGTTTTTTTTCCTTAAAGCAAAAGGTGCACATTGTCTATATTCTGCTATATGCATGGTAAAGGTGGTAAAAGCATCTGACTTTTGGATACCTATTGAAACAAAGAGTATGAGAGTCATATGCCATTTATAAACTGCTTATAAGAACAAGTAGTTTATGTAGAAGAGTTTCATAATTCACAAAGTAAAGACAATAGTTATACTTTCCTGCTAGAACTACTAAATGGTGAAGAAAGAAGGAGCTCACTCTAACACTTTTTACTGTGATTAATGGAATCCCTTTTGCATAATAATTCTTTTGATAAAACACTACATGGAGTTTCCATTCTCTGGCATAGGAATAGAAGAGTATATGAGTTAGTGGCAGTTTATGGTAAAAACCAGGATTATGCTTTGGGAACTAACAGAACTGTCAAAAATAACTCATGGAACAGTAGTTTTCTTTTAAAAAAATTTAAAAAGCATTTTCTAAAATAAGTAAAGTGCTTTTCCTGGTCTGCCCTAAAGGTATTGCACCATAGTTGGGAGTATCATAGTCCATTTGGGAAAGTAACTCTTACATAAGTTTAGAGGAAAGCAATTCTGATGGTGAGGGAACTCAGATATGGTCAATGGAGGAATGGGGTGAGAAATTATTAGAAATTATTATTCTTTTCTAATAATTATTATTAGAAAAGAACCCTCAGTGACAATAGGATTGCACCCACCATGTATTTGAAGTAGAAAATGCTCAAGAGTTAGAAAATACCAAAACTAGTGGGAATTATCAGAAAGTTGATTTTCGCTTGGTAAGAATATTGGGAAAGGCAATCACTAATGAGGCTTAATCACCCTAGCACATTTTTACTGGGTATGCCAAGAATGCGACTACTTGGTTGTTCTTTATACAGGTGATTTTTCAATAAGCAACTTGAGGTATATTAGGTCCTACTTTGGAAAAATGAGCTAGCTTGGTTCCCATTTGTTATAAAAAATTGTGGATTCCCCAGACTTAGTATTCTCAACATAGGAAACAGATCTATTGTGCATAGGATATATCTAGGCTCCTCCATGGTGCTGTTTGCTATAGGACTTGGGGGATAAGGGAAACCAATTCAAATCTGGTGTTAATTCCACTCAATAGTAGTGAATAATGAAGTCTAAGGCAGATATCTCTTGTCTTCTGCCAATATCCTTGAAACCATGATAGGCTACTTTATTATATTGTAAATAGGACCAAGTCAATAAATCCCAGGCCTGATAATGAATAAGTATATCAGTTGGCAGTTCCCTATCTAGAGGTGGATTAAATAAAGATTTTTTGTGAGGGTGCTGAATATTAGCAAAAAATCAAGTCTCAGACAAGATGATTTCCTTGGACCTTCAATGTCATTCCAATCCCTTATATTCTGTCCTTCTTGTTTAAATAACACAGTGAATAGTTTTGGACTTGTCTATAGAATACCAGATGACTCTTACGGAGTTGCCCCCAAAAGAAAAATTTTGCTCTGACCCTCCCAGTTGAACCATTAGGAAATCCCCAAGTAAACATGGCCTCACTGCTTATTTAAATGGTCCAGTTCCCATCCATTGTCTTTATATATCCCCACTTTAAATCTTTATTTTGCTTTTAGATGTAAGGACATTTAAATGATTATACCCAAAATGTAATTCATCTCAGACTTTATGTCAGAGATCTCAGTACCGGGAGGACTATGACTTGAACCTCAAGTCTATGCCTTGACAACCCTCTTTATGCCCTGTTATAAGATAAGTAACTTTGACTTGTCTTATTGGAAATTCATGGGCATAAGTTTCATTAGCATCAATGAGACTTTAGTATTTAGTGTGGTGGTAGACACACATCCCAAAATATTTCTCTTTCATTGCCAAAGCCTCTGATAATGTTTATCAGGATACTTTGAAAACATATAGTAAAACCTGGCCTGGCATTCTGAGTGGCATAATCAGTTTTGGATCACATGGTAGGCCACCTTCACTGAACACAAGGCTTCAACCTCAGATCATGGAGGCAATTCCCTGCTGTCTTCCTTTGTCTTTTCCTTTGCAAATGCTTTGTGCATCATGCATATTCATCCACTGGGTGGCAGTTTGTGCTCAAGAATGTTTACTGTTTCTGGTCTCCAACAGAATTTCAGACACCAAACTTTTTGACTAGGAAAATAGGCATCTTATCAAATCTTAAGAAAAAAGTATTGTCTTGAATGTAAGCTCCTACCCAGAGGAAACTACAGGAATTTTATTTTATGTTATTTTTTCTTTTTTTTTTTTATTGCTTATTCAAAACATTACAAAGATTGCAGAATCACATCGGTTACACATCCACATTTTTACATAATTTTAACAGTGTTTATACTTCTTGCCATTTACTCTCAACACATTCTTCCTTCTGTCATCAGATTCACACACCACACATGTACAAAATAGATTTCCCCTGTGCTCTTTGGTTTCGTCACCATTGTAAAGTTTTTCACATCTGAAACACATACATGCCCTTTCCAAACTCCTCAAGCCCACTTTCCATCTTCAGTGTTCTCAGTACCCTACCTCTTATTTCTGTGGCTCTTGCCTGCCAAAGGGCTTTCCCCTACTTTCTGTTTTGTTTCTTAAATATCATACCACCTCCACAGTGAAATCAATAGATAGACCACTGAGTTCCCATATAATATCATATGTATCTCCTCTGACTGCACTGTGTCCTAGATAAACAGAGCAGATTCTGAGTTTCATCACCTGTATTCTTGGGAAGTCATATGGTTCCCTTTCACTTAAGTCAATTCTGTTCATATTGCACAGTGAGGCCAATTGACATGGACTATGTAAGATTCATCTTCAATTAAGAGAGGCAAAATGTCCAAGAGATTAAATTGCATGTCAAGTATGATTACAACCATGAAAAATCCACAAACATATGGATATTTTAAAAAATGAAAAACACATTCCTAATAATAGTTGTTCTAGATGGAATTGTAAAAGCTTTTATCTCCCCTTTCTGCTATCTTGTAATTTTCCCTATATTATTGTTAATGAAAAATATACACAATTACACTTAAATCACCTTTAATCCTTTTCTTACCTAGATTTAAAACTTCTGTTTCTTCTGTATGTTCCACTAATTTTCCAATAGCTTAGACATACCTTTTTTTCTTTTTAGTTTTTAAGTCACTCCCTTCATCCCTCCCTCCCTTCTTTCCTTTCTTCCTTTTTTCCTCTCTCTCTCTTTCTCTTTTTCTTTCATTCTTTCTCTCTCTCTCTTCTGGGGATTGATCCCAGCGACTCAGGCATACTAAGCAAGCACTTTGCCAGCAATCTGCTCTCCAGTACTTCTTATTTTGAAACAGTGACTTGGTAAATTTTCCAGACTGGCCTTCGATTTGCAGTCTTTCTGTTTCAGATTCCTGAGTACCTGGGGTTACAGGCATGCTCATCAATCCCAGCATTCCATTACTTTCTGGCACTATAGACCTTCCTTCTGGGACTACATGAATATTACTCATTTTGTATAGTCACTACCTAAGTCCTAGAATTAGTTGATTATTTAATTTATCATCATCATCATCATCAGTGCTGAAGACTGAATGCAATGTCTTGCCCAGCCTAGGCAAGTGCCCTACTGATGAGCCTTGGATGATGACCTTAATAAAGATCAAATTTTAAAACGAACTGAGTATCACCCAGGCACAGAGGTGCATGCCTGTAATCCCAGCTATTGGGAAGACCAAGACAGGAGAATAGCAAGCTTAAGGCCAGATTTAGCAATTGAGCAAGATCCTGTCTCAAAATAAATAAATGCAAAAGGGCTAGTTCAGTGATAAAGCACCCCTGGGTTCAATGCTTAGTATCACAATAAAAGGGGGAAAAAGTACTGTACATCTGTTATGTGTAAGAACTTGTATTAGGAATACCATTCATTAAAAACAATTGAACATGAAGAGTTGAACCTCTTGCTTTACATGATTTTGTGGGGTTCTCTAGGCTAAGTGAATGGCAAGCCATTTCACAGAGCACTTCAGGCCTTTTATAGGAAGAGCAGGAATACAATTTTTAAAGACATCTCTTTTCAGTTACATCTTGTATTTTACCTGAAAAAATAACACACATACACACACACACACACACACACACACACACACACACATTTATTACAGTCTCATTTATTAAACTTAATATTAACCTAAAAAAATCCTGTAGTACTTGTTTACCCTTCAATTTCTGTCATGAGTGAAGCTTGGTTTTGAGGAAAAGGTCAATTGTGCTGTAGGAGAGGATCCTGGGGTTGGGTCAAGCCACAAGGAATGATATTTAGAAAATCTTTTTCAGAAACTTCTAGCTAAGGAGGAAAGATGATGACATCATCAAGAAGCTAGATCAGAACCAGAAAGATTCCTGCAGCTGTGAGTTCAGATTCAATTGCCACAAACTTCCTTGTCATTTCTGACAGTTCTTCTTATGCTGTGACTCTCTCCGGAGCTTCAAACTCAGCTAGTAACTGCCAAGGACCACCATGGTTTGTGTGTGTTTATCAAACAATCACACAACTATAAGGGATGGTTACCTATCATTTTTTTCAAACTAAATTCCCAGTATAAAGTCAAGAACATTAGAGGTGGACATAACCTTAGAGATCACTTACATAATGATTCTATATATACCAGGACAAGACTCAGAGAGGTCTGGTGTATTCCTTTGGGTCACTCCACAGTCAATAGTGTGGAATTAAATACCGACTCTCTTGATCTTCAAATCAGAGGGTTTTTTTAATTAAAAAAATTTTTATATTACTTTTTAGTTGTAGCTGGACACAATACCCTTTATTTCATTTATTTTTATGTGGTGCTGAGGATAGAATCCAGGGCCTTGCACGTGACAGGCGAGTGTTCTACTGTTGAGCCATAACCCCAGCCCCAAATCAGAGCTTTTTTCAACAGAGTTGTGCTTTGTTCAACATTTGTACATCTGATTCATTCATTTAATCCACAGAATGTTTATGATAGCTATTTCATGCCTGACACTATGCTAGGGTTCACAAGTACAAATTTTGAGTTTGCACCACTTTTATTAATTAAATAGAAATACAACCAGGGGCATAAGACTTCAGGTAGGTAATGACATTTGTAGTTAGTTTGTAGGTGACCCTCCAATTTTTCCTCCTTGATGTCATTTTAAGTTCAGATGATAAGAACAGGTCTGAATGTCATTTTCTATCAGGATACCACTATTCTTTCAGCTTCCCAGGCAGAAGTCTTTGAGTTGTTTTTGTTTTATTTCATCTGTTATTTAATGAGTCATTGCTAGTACAGACTGGCTCCTTTCCTCATCTTTAGCCCTTTTGTAAAATCCCTCCAAAGTAACCATATCAGAAAGAAAGAAAGAAAGAAAAAACCTTGTGTGCAGTTCTCAGCATATTTCAAATTACTGCTTCTGAGCTTTTGCTCTTGCTGTTCATTTTCCCTGAAATTCCTTCTCTTTGAAACTTTCTTCATCATCACCTCATTCTAGCTGAGTCCAAAGTCACTAATGTTCAGCAAGCACTTGAGTAGTTATTAGGTGATGAGTGATAGTAATATAGGAAATGCCCAACTCTATTTTCTACCCTCACACAGAATCTATCTTCTTCCCAGCCCTCTCTATTTGAGAAAGTCTAGTAGGTCAAATGGGTATATACCCTTTTAGAGGCAATTACCAGGCAGCATGGTGACCCAGGCATCCATCTTTCAGAGGTGGTCAAGAAAAAAAACTAGTCCTTGTGTGAATTTGAAGGTGACTCAAGTAGTTTAAAACAATACAGGGTCAAAAATGTTTCTACATAGTGAGGTGAAATAGTTTGGCACTTCAAAGCCTAACAGTGGTAGGGTGGGTAGAAGGTATCCTGCACATACGCAAGTGGGAAAAGGCAATGTTAGGAAGGTGGAGCTGGATGTGGGGGTGCCCACCTGGAATCCCATGGCTTGGGAGGCTGAGGCGGGAGGATAACAAGTTATAGGCCAGCTTCAGCAGCTTAGAGAGACTCTAAGCCACTTAGCAGGACCCTGTCTCAAAAAATAATAAATAAATAAATAATGAATAGGGCTGGGGATGTGGCTCAGTGGTTAAGTGCCCCTGGGTCCAATCTCTAGTACCAAAATAAATAAGAGAAAAAATAAATAAAAGCAGGGACCAGATTATGAGGACCCTTGATGGACTTGCAAAGAAGTTAAGGCTTTATCCTGTAGGCATTAGAAGTTATTACAAGACTTAGAAAAGGAGAATGACAAGAACAGATTTGTCTTTCAGAAAGATCCTTCCTGATTATAGTGTGGATTAGAAAGGGGTAAGACCAACTAGGCAACCAATAAGAAATGACCATAGAGCCTGGATGGGCGGGGGTGTTAAGGCCTGAACAAAGGTAAAAGCTGTGCTGAAGGAGGGGCAAGAATGGATCTGAAAAGTTCAACAGAATTTGGTGAATAATCAGATATAGGAATGGGAGAGAGGATTGGGTGGACCCCAGGTTCCTAGCTGATGTCACTAATTAGGAGAGAGGATACAGAAACTGAGTAGTTCTTAGAGGTGATGGTGATGAAATGTATTGAGTTTATTTGGGGACATTTTGGTCTCATTATTTGTACTAATTAACTTCATACATTAATTTGGGTAGAATGAATTTTTTTAGTTCGAAGAACTAATGAAAACTTCCTTAACACCATTGTTCAATTTAGGAAAAATATTTAAATGTCTTCCTTTTTTCTTATAGGAGTTAGGACAGTGGGGATTGTGGATCATAAACCCCAAGATTTCTAAAACAGTGTCATTCTTGTACATTTTTATTCTTTTAACAAATGCAATATATTAACTATTTAATTGATACGATGTAATTTTTGTATTCTGTAAGACTTTTGTGCACAAGTAAATTCATAAATCATCAAAACGTTTAAGATATGACTTCCAGAACTCAATACTCATCAGAGAACCAATCAGTGGTAAATGGCCACATTTTAAAGGTTTTTGTGGGACATCCAGAAAGTGGATCTCCCATTGAGTAAGGAGGAACTAGAGAGGACTGCAGTAGGGATTGGTGGAATTGAGCAAGTCTCTAAAGTGTGAACAGTTTCTGAAAAGTCAGACAGGGGCAAAGAGAACAGCATTAGAAGAGACAGGTAGGAGTCCATGTAGGGGGATGAAAAGTTTTGGCCAATCTTGATTAGCCTTTGGACTCAGCTAGAGTGACTTAATGAATCTGACAGGTTCTCTGACTCCTATTGCTGCTCTCCTGCATCCACTTTCTCTTCAGCATTCATTTTGTGATAGTTTTCCTAAGGTATGATGAAAATTTCTGGTTATATGTTTTCCACGTTTTTTTATCCCTTTCCTGGCTTTTCTAAATTTGCATCTCCTTCTGAATTTTGGCTTTTCTGGCCTTAGTGCTAAAAGCATTTAATAAATTTTAGTATTCTCTAACCGCCCTAATTTCTGTTTTTGGTATCATCCCATTTGCCTGTGAGGTCCACATGCAGCCTTTTGAGGCAATGTAATTAAAACTCCCATTAGAGTTAACTGTAATAATGAGGTACTCATATAACATATCCTGAAAAGCAGTAAATAAAATCAACACTTGGTAAGTATGCATAATAGCAAATCTTGCAAGGAAGCATTAAATAAATCTTTCTGAATGAGTGAATTTCACATAATAACCTGTAAATAAGGAAGAATGCGTCTTCTTCATTGTATAACTTCATTGAATGTCTTTTACTGCCAGAGCAAAAACTACAAGAGGAGGCTCAGAGGATAATTTGCTAGGCCATGGTGCTTCTGCAGATGATTTCCCTTGGCTTCTTCTGTCATAGCAAGCTTCCTGGTCCTCTGAGGGTCAGGAGGCCTTCTCTCTAGGGGGTCCTAGTTGAAGATCTCTCTGAAGTATATCAAAACATGACTTGTGTTTTCCAAGTGGCTGACCTCCATTTCTGCTTTTTTTTTTTTTTTTTTTTTTTTTTTACAAACAGGAGTTCCAAACATTTTGAAAATAGTTTTTTCTTTAAAGCTGATAAGCCTTTTATGATTTGTTTTATTGTTTTTGAACAAGCTACTAATGTCACTGATAGAGCAAGATTGTAACTTAACTAGCCTCATTTTGAAGGTTGATCATAAATTCTCAAATTAACACAGTTCAAATTAAGAATATTTTATTATCTGTGTCTATGTCTGTATCTACATAGTGTAACATGTATGTGAATTAAGAATCAGTAACTCCAAATTGGAAGGAAACATAAAAATGAGTTCTGCCTAAATCCTACTTTGTGCAGATGAAGAGCTTTGTGACTGGTAAATTGTTCCTTTTCTTGTACTCAAGAGACTAGTTCTAAATTTAAACACAATCCATAAATAGTCTCCTTTTTAGATATAATTTGCTATGATTCCATGCTTTGCTGAGCACATTACATGTTATGTAATGCTCTTACATCTATTGGTGTGTCTTATCTCCTAAAAGTCTACAGACACTTTGAAGGAAGAGATTATGTTTTATTTCATTTCCAATTGTACCTGCCCCAGTTCTTTCCTAGTAGCTGCTGTGAAGTTGAACATGAAGCTTTCAGGTAGCCCTGATCCTGCACTGAAATCAAGGAAATAGGCATCAGGGTGATAGGTCTCCTTCAGGTGTAGCAGATTTTCTTCTGTTCTAGGACACCTGTAGTTTCAGGAAGATAACCTGTTCAGTGTTTAGAGCCCTACTCTCTTCATTATTTGCCTGATAGTTATAAAGCTGTGTCTCTGTGCTGAAGTCCACCTTTCCCATTGTTTTCCCAGTCCCAGCCTCAACTGTCTTGAGCTAAACCAGATTTGCTAATCCCTGGTTTGGATCCAAGTTAGAGTAGCTGCATTTTCTCCAACCTCTCAACACTATGCTCCTCAGCTCAGCCCTCCTTCCTCTTGGCAAGCCCCATGGTAAACAACTTAGGCAACCAGGGGTAATTCCTCTGAGAGCTAAAGCTCTTCCTTGTCCAACACTTTTACATAAAATAAGTGGGGAGAGGTAGTTGTTAAATTATTTTACAATATAAATTTGGACATTAATTATTCATTTGACAAATATTTATTGAATACCTAACATCCTATTGTGGATGCTGGGGATATAACTGATAACAAAACCAAATCCCTTCCCCTATGAGGTTTATTTACATTCTTGTCAGGGAGAGACCAAGAAATGAATACATGGATAGATATACAATCTAAAATTTAGTCACTGCTAAAATTTAGTGACTAGTGTGATGAAACATTAAGCAGTAAGGAAAGGAGTAGAAAATAACAGGAGGAGTTGCTAATTTAGACAGGATGGCCAAAGCAGGCCTGGACAGAGAGACATTTTGGAATCATCTACAGGAGAGTGCAGTGATTCTGGAAGACAAACGAGAAAGCATTATAAAAAAGGAGAATAATTGACAGAGTTAACCTTTGGATTGGCAGCATGGAAATTAGTGGTTATCAAGACAACAGTACTTCAATTGACTTGGAGGAGACCTGATTGGAATCACCTCCAGACAGAGTGGGAGGGGAGGAAATGGAGAGATGCAAGTGCATTGTGTCTTTGAGGCACATTGCTACAAAGGAAGCAGAAAGTGAGCAGTACCCACAGAGAGCTGTGGGACCAAGAGAAGTTCTTATTTTTCCAACCATGGAGAAACCCCAGCATCTTTATGTGCAAACAAAGATGTAGTTAAGAAGGAAAAGTGGTGATGCAAAAAAGAGAGAGGTTGTAGTATCGAGAAGAGGCAGCGGAATTCAGGGTGCACGTGAACTACATTTCCTCCCATAAAAATGCTGGGTCTGTGGCTCAGTGGCAGAGCGCTTCCTAGTACGTGTGAGGCACTGGGTTCAATTCTCAGCACCGTACATAAATAAATAAACAAGCAAACAAATATATAAAATAAAGGTCCATTGACGACTAAAGAAATATTTTTTTAAAAAGTTCAGCCTTTTATTGATTGGGAGACAATCAATATTTTAGCTTTTTGAGTTCTTTATATACCCTAGTGATTAGTGCTTATCTTATGTGTGAGGGGTAAAGATTTGCTCTCAAGATGTAGGCTCTCTATTCACCTCACAGATTATTTCTTTTGCTGAGAAGAAACTTTTTAGTTTGAATCCATCCCATTTATTGATTCTTGATTTTAATTCTTGTGCCGTAGGAGTCTTATTAAAGAAGTTGAGGCCTAATCCCACATGATGGAGATTAGGGCCTACTTTTTTTCTGTTAGATGCCTGGTCTCTGGTTATATTCCTAAGTCCTTGATGTATTTTGAGTTGAATTTTGTGGATGGTGAGAGATAGGGATTTAATTTCATTTTGTTGCATATGGATTTCCAGTTTTCCCAGCACCATTTGTTGTAGAGACTATCTTTTCTCCAGTGCATGTTCTTAGCACCTTTGTCTAATATAGGCTAATTGTAGTTTTGTAGGTTAGTCTCTGTGTCCTCTATTCTGTACCATTGGTCTACCAGTCTGTTTTGGTGCCAATATCAGGCTATTCAAGGACCTAAGGAGACACTTCTCAGAAGATGATATACAATCAACAAATACATGAAAAAATGTTCATCATCACCAGCAATAGAGAAATGCAAATCAAAACCACTCTAAGATTTCATCTCACGCCAGTCAGAATGGCAGCTGTTATGAATATAAACAAAAATAAGTGTTGGCGAGGATGTGGGGAAAAAGGTACACTCATACACTGCTGGTGGGACTGCAAATTGGTGCAGCCAATATGGAAAGCAGTATGGAGATTTCTTGGAAAATTGGGAATGGAACCACCATTTGACCCAGCTATCCCTCTCCTCTGTCTATACCCAAAGGACTTAAAAGCAGCATACTACAGGGACACAGCCATATCAATGTTTATATCAGCACAATTCACAATAGCTAAACTTTAGAATTGACCTAGGTGGCCTTCAATAGAATGAATGGATTAAAAATGTGGAATATATACAAAATGGAATATTACTCAGCAATAAAAGAGAATAAAATCATGGCATTTGCAGGTAATTGGATGGAGTTAGAGAAGATAATGCTAAGTGAAGTTAGCTAATCCCAATAAACAAATGCTGAATGTTTTATTTGATATAAGGAGGCTGATTCATAGTGGGATAGGGAGAGGGAGCATGGAAGGAATAGATGAACTCTAGATAGGGCTGAGGGATTGGAGGGGAAGGGAGGGGGTGTGAGGTAATTAATGATGGTGCAATGTGATAATCCTTACTATCCAAAGTACATGTATGAAGACACTAATTGGTGTGAATATACTATGTATACAACTATAGATAAGAAAAATTGTGCTTATATATGTAATAAGAATTTTAATGCATTCTGTTATCATATATAAATTAAAAGAAATTTACATAAAAACAAACAACAACAACAAAAGTTCAGCTTTTGCAATTTCAAAAGAAGGCAGATTGTCAATGGTAAAGTCAGTGGTAAACTAACCATTTTGGCAAGTACACCTTTTATTTCTGGTCTGTTTTGCTTTCTCATCATTATAATTTGAAATTCCACTGATAATAAGACTGTTTTGCAGAATTTTTAATGGCCTTCCAGTGAAGTCAGTGGTATCTTAGTGAATTATTTGCAGTTCCTGGTCCTATAATAACTTGAAACTCTTACTTGTCATTATAGGATAAGTAATCTATCACATTATTATAATTAGACCTATATAATAAAAAAAACAACAGCTTCTTTTCTGTTTCTGTAGAACCTCTGCTAAATGGGGCTTTAGTTCTCTCAAATAAAACCTCAGAGAAAACCCAAATGGGAAAATTATGACCCTAATGGACAGAAGACTCAACCTTTCCTGTTTGGGGTTTTCTCTTTATAGTACCTCAGTTCTGTGTTTCCAGGAATAAATAGAGGTAGAAACTGACTGGAAGTTCACTCTACATTTTACTTTTTCCACAGGATGAAAACTTTAGATAAGATAAATAAAAAACAAGATTTTCAGGACATCAGAGCTATGATCATCAAGAGCTTCTATACTCTCAGTGAATGTAAAACCTAGATTAGGGCAGTTGAAAGCATTCCTATGGATGTAAAACTAGAGATTTTTAAATTTAGGAAAAAATACTAAAGATCACCTATTATTTTACACTTTATTTACAGATGAACAGAGCAGGGACCAAGTGGTTAAATAACAGACAAAGATGCAGAAGTGATATCAGCTGTGTTGGGTGAGTTTTTAAGTTAATAAAGAGAAAAATAAAATAGTAATAAAATAATTATGATATTCCTTTACTTATTGAGTGATTTCATATACCGAGTACAGTGCTGACCATTTTAAATTCATGATCTCATTTAACATTTACTGCGTCTAAATGTGGTGGATAGGTAGATCTTTTAACCAATTGTCAATGAACCAAATTCACCATTTGCCTCCATTTCATTCTCTGTAAATGACCAATAATGTGTAATGCTGAATGCTCAAGTTTCTACATTCTTTAAAAATTTATTTCTATTTCTCTAAAATGGAACCCTCAGGCACAGTCTACATTGGTATCAGTACTATCTGTGAATTTTTTAAAAGTACCAATTCTCAGACCTTCCTAGGTCTACTGAATCAGAAATTTCTGGGGTTGGATCTAACAATTTCTATTTAAAGCCCTCCCACCAGGTGATTATGATATACACTAAAATTTGAGAACCTTTTCTTTAGAACAAAGACTATTATAGGCAACAGTAGAAGCTTCTGGATCTCCTTCCTCATACTATTAAACTAAACAAACAAAACCATCCTACATCCTTGAGTAGTGACCATAGAGATAATTGCCACCATTAAAGACTTAGAGGCTATGTTTGTTTGGAAAAGTTGCTGTGGTTTGAAAGTGTTCCCAAAATGTATGTGTTAGGAACTTAAACCCAATGCCACAGTGTTGGATGGTGGGGCTTCACCTTGGTGAATTAACTAATTCAGATTATAAAAGGGCTTGAGGCTGCAAATTCAGTGTCTTATTTTCTCAACTTCTCACCTTCTTCCCTTCTGTTGTGGGATAATGGTGCAAGAGGACTCTTGCCAAATGCTGACAACATGATATTGGACTTCCCAGCTTCTGGTGCTTTAAAAAAAAATAATTTTCTTAGTTACCAAGTATATGATATTTTTAAAACTTGTTCTGATTAGTTATACTTGACAGTATAATATATTTTGTTATATTATATATAATATATATACATATATAAAAATATACGTATATAAAAATATATGTATATATATTATATATATATATTATATATATATATATATGGAGTGTAACTTTTTATTCTTCTGCTTGTACATGATATAGAATTACATTGATCATCATGTAATCATATATACACATAGGAAACTAATGTCCAATTTATTCTACTATCTTTCATATTCCCATTCCCTTTCCCTTTCCTTCATTCCCCTTTGTGTAATCCAACTTACTTCTATCCCCCCACCACCTCACTTATTGTAAGTCTGCATATGAGAGAGAACATTTGGCCTTTCATTTTGGGGGATTCCCTTATTCCACTTAGTATTATAGTCTTAGGATCCATCCATTTACCTGCAAATGACATAATTTCATTCTTCTTTGAGACTGAATAATATTCCATTTGTGTATATATACTACATTTTCTTTATCTATTCATCTGTTGAAGGGCCCCTATGTTGGTTTCATAGTTTTGTTATTGTGAACTGAGCTGCTCTAAACATTGATGTGACCGCATCTGTAGTATGCTGATTTTAAGTTCTTTGGGAATAAACCAAAGAGTGGGATAACTGGGTCAAATGGTGGTTCCATTCCAAGTTTTCTGAGGAAGCTCCATACTGCTTTCCATAGTGTTTGCAACAATTTGTGGTCCACTAGCAATACATGAGCAAATGTTTTCCCCACATCTTCACTATATTAATTGTTATTTGGATTCTGGATAATTGCTATTTTGACTAGAGTGATATGAAATCTCAGTGTAGTTTTAATTTGCATTTCTCTAACTAATAGAGATGTTGAACATTTTTTCATATATTTTCAGACCTATTATTGTACTTTTGTGAAGTGCCTGTTTAGTTCCTCAGTATGTGGTTATAGCAACAGAAAATGAAATAAGACTGAAGCAATGGTCTGTCTTAGCAATTGCTATTATATCTCATTTAGCTCACCAGTTTGACTGTATTTTAGTGAATGACTATGAATTACCAAGACTCAATCAATTAAGTTGAAACTTGTAGATGTTCAGATGTAGTTTTTTTGTTTTCTTGTTATTTTTTTCTGATACAAACTGCCACACTTTCTGATGCACCTAGTCATGAAATTGGGTAATTTCCAACTATTCAAAAACCAATCTTGTCAAAGGCTTATGTCAACTCTGTCTGTCCTGTAAAACAACACATTTATGCATTACATCTTTGATATCATACTGGCAAGACCTTGTAGCAGTAAATAATAGACAGATGTTTGTGCCAGTAGTTGAGAGATAAAATTTCTGAAAATTTAGGTACCCACTATCTTAATCAAGTTTGAAGGGTCTATTTTTTTGCATTGAGTTGGGATATTCGGTCAAGAGGAAATGATTGTTCACCCTGTGCCCCCTCCATTAAGAAAGAGAAGCAATGTTTAGCAGGCATCTTGGGATTTTTGAAGCAAGATGAACCAAATTAGATTTTCTCTGACTTGTTTCATCACCATCCCAAAATATTTCCAGTGAGCCCAGTGCAAGACAAATGAAAACAAACTCCAGGACTGGCCAGACTTCAGTATAAGAGGCTGTGCAATTTAAGCTTTTCTAAACCAGTGGACAGCAAGGTGCTTGAGTGTCCAGAGTAGTTGAGGCCTATGAATAGAGCCTGCACCAAGTCCAGATGAATCAGTATGGGTTCCTAGGATTTTAGAACAAGGCTCTGATCTCTTTATAAAGTCACTGTTTTCCTTTTGAAAAACAGATGACTTGCTCCTGGGGTTCTACTAAAAGAGAATGTCTGCCATGGGTCTGCACCTGAATTTTGGACCTAAACTTTCCAATATGAACTGGTGGTCTCATAGCTGGCTGATCATAAAGGAGATGTACCTAGAGGTGCTTCATTATCAAGTTAAAGTGGTTTTTGTTTTTTATGGTATTGGAGATTTAACCCAGGGGGTTAAATCCCTAGCCCTTTTATGATTTATTTTGAGACAAGGTCTCATTAATTTGCAGAGGCTGAACTTGAACTTGTGATCCTCCTGTCTCAGCTTCCCAAGTTGCTGGTATTGCAGGTATTCACCATAGTGCCTGGCTAAGTGAAAGTGTCATATATGGCATTGGGCCTTAGTGGATTCTAAAAGCAATGGTAAAACATTCAAGAGGGGCTTAGCTCCCATACTCTCATGAGTAGAAAGCCACTCATTCCCCTTCTCCCCTTCAACTCATACCTGTGGCTACCTGGGGAGTTCCCTGTGCCTTGTTGCCTGAGGAGAAAAAAAAAATGTTGCTCTTGTTGATAGATGGTTCTGCTCCCAATGCTGACATCAGGCTTTCAGGGGTGACATGAGTGGCAGTAGATCGGGAAATCTTACTTCTAGATAAAGCTAAACAGTAAATGCCATGGTGAACTTTGCCTTGGAGAAATACCTTGTTTCAAGAATTTCACTTGGGTCTTCAATTTTAAACAATTTAAACCCTTCCAAGTCACTTTTAATCACTGTTCTCTCTTCTTGGAGGTCAATATTTTTAGCTTCTACTTAGGAGTAACAAGGTGCAGTATTTGTCCTTTTGCGACTAGTTCATTTAACTTAGCATAATGTCATCCAGTTAATCCATTTTACTGCAAATGATGGAATTTCATTATTTTATGGCTGAAAAATATTCCATACATATAACAATATATAATTATATATTCCATAATAACATATAACAGATTTTCTATACCCACCTATCTGCTGCTGGACACACATCAGTTGTCTGTATCTTGGGTACTATGAGCAGTGCTGCAATAGCATGGGAGTTCAGATATCACTTTCATACACTGATTTGGTTTCCTCTGGAGATATAACCAGAAGTGTGATAGCTAGATTATATGGTAAACCAGAAACCGGGTCTCAAGTTTTTCTGTCTTGACCGGGCATTTCTTTTCACAAAGGGAGGAGAGGTGATGGCATGAGGTTTTAGAGTGACTTGTTCATGAACACATGTGAGAGGACCACCAGCATAAAATATATTAAGAACTAGATATATTAAGAAGTGATATGTATTCTGTCTGATTTTGAAAGAAATAAGTGAATGGAAAAAACTTAGTGGCCCTCTTTCTTTGGATTAGAAGGTCAACTTAAATTTTGATATCAGAAAAATTTTGGAAAAAGTGGGAAAAGGGTAAATTAAAGAGCAAGAACAATTTCAGATGGAAATGTTCAGCTTATTTCTATCCTAATAATGGATCCTACCTTATGGCTATGTTTAAAAATTTCTTCAGCCTGCTTAATAGGCTGGAATTTATTAATTCAAGTTATTGTAATAGTCAAATGCTATATCTATCCTGATTAAATAATTATTTTCTTAATTATTGCCATGATTTATAGGGGTTTTTTTTAAATTACATCCTACAGAAATCTCTTATAACTTATACTGTTGTCCTTTGGAAATTAGATGTTTTCTTCTTTAAGCATCCTGTCGTGTTTCTCTTCCATAGGGACTGAATTACTTATATAACCTTTTTATTTGAAGGCATACTACTCAGTTTCTTTCTGGATCTTACTTAAAACATTTATATCCTGTATTAGCAGTATGATTCAAATAAACTTATTACTGTGATTTTGTCTCTTTCCTGTTCATTTTGTGGAATTGAATTAGTATGCGAATACCTTTCTTTTCTATGAAGGATCTGATTGTTCAATGATGAAGGTTTCTAATTTATTTGGATATATCTAGATATAGTTTAATTGTCATGATGGTTAGATTTTCCTTCTTATGGATAAACATGTGTTTTGTGAAAGGGTTCTGTACTTCTTTCTCCTCATGATTCAGATGGTATTGCTCCTCCGTCTTAAGGAGAATTTCAGGTGTAATTCAAGCTTCTATTGTCCAATCATAAGGAAAGTAGAAATAATTACTACATGATAAGTATATGCAAATGAAAACTAGAAGTTGAGATGGATGAGCTGATTTTTCTAAGTGTCTTCAGAAGGCTAACTGCCTTCCTTCTAATCTCAGATCCTAGATTTGTTTATTGGCTTCACTGTCTCCCTATATTGACTAGATTAATTTTCTTCTGAGGAAGAACAGGTGCTAAGAAACAAAAGGAAGCTACCTTATGATCTACTGTGCCATGTGCTGTGGGTTTGCAGATAAATACAAATAACACCTTCTGTTTATTGAGCAAACTCTTCTTCAAGAACTTTCCATATCCTTTTTCTTACCCTTACAACAATCTTTTAAGAAGGATATTGTTCTCCACATTTTATAGATCAATAAACAGAGGGATCAAGTGACTTACCCAAAGTTACACAACTAGTAAAAAACTTAATTGTTATTTTTAACTCAGACCTGTCTGACTCCAAACACATTCTCTTTTATTATATCACATGTCCTTCTCATTAACTCCTAGTTCTATGAATAGGTCTTGGTTTCTACCCTTAAAATATTACATGTACACCAAATATCACATAATGGATAATTTAATCTACATGGAATGTTTAGATAGGCAGATCTATATAGAAAGTAGATTAGAAGTTGCTCAGGTCTGGAGTGGGGTGCAGGAAGTGAGTACAAATGGGCATAGGATTCCCAAGGCAGGTGATAAAAATGTTCAGAAATTGTTTGTGATGATGGTTGTACAACCCTGTGACAATACTATAAATTATTCAGTTAACTCTTTAAAAGGGTGAATTGTATGCTATGTGAATTATAACTAAATAAATCTGTGTTTTTCCCAGTTAATAGTATAGTAAGGAAAACAGATCTATAAATGACTGACATAATAGCAGAAGGTGTGAAAAGATACACTATGAACCAAACACTCTAGAAAGTTGGTGGGGAAGTGGGCTGAGATTTTTAAGTCCCAGGAATGGAAATGGCTTCATGAAATAGATGGCTTTGGATCTGAATCTGAGAGGAACATTAGAGTGCTGGTAGACTGAGAAGAGTGGAGGCTGGGAGGACAGTGTTGACAAAAATCACTAGTACAGGCAAGGTTTGGGCTTCTCTGGAAAATGGCAAATCATCTGGGTGGAAGTCTGAAGAGTGAGTAGGGGATAAAGAGGGGAATAGGTTGGAAGAGGTCTGACTACAAAGACAGTCTCAAATGCCACACTAAGAGGTTAGACTTTATTCCATATACCAGGGAGAATCTTTCTCATGAATGAAAGAGAGCATATTTTAAACCTGGATCTTAGTTTATGTTTTTCTGCTTTAGAGATGGAGTTTTAACAGATAAATTCAATATATTAAATTAAATTAATAATTGCAAAGTTGATTTTTCCTAATTTTGTTTTAGTGTGTTTATAAGATTATAATTTTCTTTTGGTTTCATAAGTGTGTGTTTAAGGAGTAAGGAGTTTAAATATTGTTTTATGCTTTTTTTTAGTGTGATACTATAGTTCATTTCCTATTGCCTCTTTTTTTTTAGTGTGATGTTATACTTCATTGCCTATTGCCTCTTTTTTATTGATTTTATATTTTTAAATACACAACAGCAGAATGCATTACAATTCTTATTACACATATAGAGCATAATTTTTCATATCTTTGCATATAAAGTATGTTCACACCAATTTATGCCTTTATACATGTACTTTGTTTTTTTGCATTACAATTCTTTTTACACATATATACCACAATTTTTCATATCTCTGTATATAAAGTAGTTTGACCCTCAATTCAAGTCTTCATACATGTACTTTGGATAATGATGTCCATCACATTCCACCCTCCTTGCTAATCCCCTGCCCCCTCTTTTGCCCTCCCACTTCTCTTTCCTATCTAGAATGCATCTAATCCTCCTATGCTCCCCCTCCACACCCCACTACTAGTCAGCCTCCTTATATTAGAGAAAACATTCAGCATTTGTTTTTTGGGGATTGGCTAACTTCACTTAGCATTATCTTCTCCAGTGCCATCCATTTACCTGTAAATGCCATGATTGTATTCTCTTTAAATGCTGAGTAATATTCCGTTGTGTATATATGCCACATTTTTTTTAATCCATTTATCCACTGAAGGGCATCTAGATTGGGTCCACAGTTTAGCTATTGTGAATTGTGCTGCTATAAACATTGATGATAGTTTTATGCTTTTATTAAAATAAAATGTGATATGATATAGATTATTTTTAAAACTTTCCTCTTATGGGAGTTCATAATTTACATAAGTGAGAAGTAATTTTCTAGGAGCTAGAATACTAATCAATGTCTCTTCCAAACTTGTCCTAGGGAATCCTAGTCTGTCCTCGGGTATGCTCTGGGTATCTTATTTAACAGAGCTGGAAATTTGTACCTCAAATCTCATTGCCACATGCAACTTATGTAGATTTTTATACAGCAATGAAATTTCACAGTTTGTTAGTATAAATATAAAAACAGGAAATTTGGCCTAGTGAGAAATGAAAATGTAAGTAGTTGAGCTATTTGTAGGAAGCCCTAGGCATGATCTTAGTGTAGAATGGGATCTTTGCTTGTTAAGGTCTGTAAACAAGTCAGGATGGCACCTGGTATTTTGCCAGAGAAATGTTAGAGTCTGTAAACAAGTCTGCATGGTGCCTGGCAAAATGCCAGAGGGAGTGGTTTGTGAAGTAACAAAAGCAAGCCATTAAGTGTGGAGATTCCTTATTGGTTGACTGCTGTATCTATTTTATGCTAATTAGATAAGCTGTGTAAAATGTATAAATACCACTCCTGTCCTACAATAAACGGCTTCCACTCCTGCTGTATCAATCTACACAAGTCATTCGTCACCCCCTCCCCCCCCCCCGGCATTTGCTATAGATTTTATTTGATGATTTCAAACTTTCTTTAGTGTTATAACATTGCTCTAGTCACTGCTATATTGTCTACATAGGGAATGATGTCCTCAACATTCAGGTCATTGCCCAATGTCCACTCACTTGATTTAACATTTTGAGACTTATTTAAATGATAGAAATAAACTGGAGGTGTTGTTTGACCATTTAGCCTTTTTCCTGACGCCTCAACCCAAAATGGATTGCCATTATATTTTAACTTCACAAGCACTGAGAAGCAGTAATTTTTTCCCTTCATATTTTTTCAGAAAATAAAAATCGACAAACCTCTGAATATAAGCTCAGAGTCCAGCTTCTGGTGAAAGATGTAAGAACTGTCTTTAAACCCTGCAAACTATTGTATTAAAATTTAAATTTAAAGATCACTACCAATTTGATAAATGAAGGAGGTAAAAGGAAAGGGAGAGAGAGGCATTTTGGAATTAGTTCAGTGTTTACCAAAAGAATTAAGTTTGTTATTGGTACTCATTTCAGTTATTCCTTTTCTATTTTTATTGGTATATTTGACATCACTTTTGTTATTCTGTACCTCCCCCATTGACTCTCTCTCATTTTCTATATTTAGAACTTTTTCTTCTTTCTTTCTCCCTTTTTTCCTTCCTTTTTCTCTCTTTCCCCTCCTAATGGACTGTACGTGGGAAAAAGAAGTGACTTATAGATCTGATGTTTTTTATTGACTGTGATTTAATCTACTTTCTTATTTATTTAAAATGTGATAGATTCGGGGCTGGGGATGTGGCTCAAGCGGTAGCGCGCTCGCCTGGCATGCATGCGGCCCAGGTTCCATCCTCAGCACTACATACAAACAAAGATGTTGTGTCCGTCGATAACTAAAAAATAAATATTAAAAAAAATTCTCTCTCTCTCTATCTCTCTCTCTATCTTTAAAAAAATGTGATAGATTCATCTTTACTTATTCTTTTCTTTCTTAGAAAACAAACCAATGAAGTTCTTTTTTTCATGTATAAACATTTATGAGGATAATGGAAATAGGTATGGGGGGGTGATAGATTTAGTGTATGGAGGAGTAAGATCATCATGAACTCACTCAACTCTCATTTCTGTTGTTGTTGTTGTAAATGGAGAGAATGCCTTTTTTGTTTATTTGTTGTGGTGCTGAGGGTTGAACAGTGCCTCACACATGCTAGGCAAGTGCTCTGCCACTGAGCTACAGCCCAACCCATCCACTCTTCTTTAAGTCGATTATTTGAGGTTATCAGTACTTGTACAAGGGCCCTCTCCCTGCTTCTCTTCTCTTTCCTTCTTTTTTCTCTCCTTATTTCCTGCTGAGGTCCTGACATGTACACTAATCTGCTGTTGAGATCATATGTATTTGCTATGAGTTCTTCTTGTATAAATAAATTTATTGTCTACAATTCCAATTCTAAAAGCAAAATTGGTCTGCATGATTTGGCCTAACTGCTCAGTGGTAAAATAATTAGGTATGGACAGCAATGTCTGGATTCCTTTCTGGAAGTTGAACAACACTGCTGTGGAATAGTACAAGTGGAGATTCCTCAATTTCTCAAAATAATAGTAAGCTTCCTTTAATAGTTTGACCTTTATGATCATGTGAGATATTAAATTGCCTTACCAACATGTTCATATTAAAACTTTTGACCATAAGGAAGTGGATTTCTTTCTGTTTATTGAGATTGAAGAAACCATTCTTGTGGTCACTGAGCAAATCAACCTGGGAACAAGAAGTGATTCTTAACAGCACTATCAGATACTTCATCATTCATTGTTCATGGGAGGATAAAGGAGGAAAGGCAGCAGTTTGGTAATGGCCATGTGTGATTATCATATTTCCTGTGATTATCAAGTATCTTAGTTTCTAGTCAGAGGGCATTTATGCTGAAATATGGACCCAGATTTTGCTATGAAAATATCATGAATAGCATTAATATAGAGCTGATTGGAAATTAATCATTTTACTAGTGGGTGAGTTATAAGAGATTAAAAACATTATGGAATTGTGTTAAGGTTTCGTGCAATTTTGTGGAAATCTAAGAAACTGGAAATTTTTTATGAAAAAGAAATTTTATTTCCAAAAAGCTTATTTATGGCAGTGGAAAAGTCAGAGTCCACATAATCAAAGAGCATTATCAATAGCTTTGTCTTGTAAACATGAACATTAGTGCCATGGAGAAAGGAGGTCAAGACAGTAGTCTCCATCTGAGCCATTCTCCATTTTCTGCAGCAACATCAATAAAAGAGCAGAATTGACAGAAATACACCAGATACTAATGATAGTTGATTTTTAAACAATGTATGGTGACACTTTACTTTTAAAAAAATATCTATGGCATTGAATTTAGAATTCTAATTGATAGCAACACATTTTATGTCAAAAATTATGGCAAAGCTCCTATGCTGGAAGAAAGTAAAAAGTGTCTTTCTTTATGTCTCTCCCAATATTAGACTCAAAGATTAAAGGCCAAAAACTAGGAAAGTGGAGTTCTGTGGGGTTGCTGATTTTTCTCAACCCTCCTACTCTATCTTAAGTAAACTGGGTGGTGTTCTGAGGATTCCAATCCCATAGAAGCTAATCTTTTTTAGGAAGAGAGTGTCAGTTATGAGGGTATTACTAGTTTGGAGTTTTCTGTTCCCATAATATTGCTTCCTTCAAAAGGCCTTGGTTACATTTGTTTTGGTTTATGTCTCTTCTTTCCTCATATAAACTGACTTAGACTCATGTGTCCTCATTCTGAAATCCAAAGACAAGGAACTCAGTTTGATTGAGGCACCATCTTTGTTTCAATTTGCTTCATTAAGGGAGCAGAGAAAATATGGTACAAATATAGCAGAAAAGAGTGAGAGTCAAGAGAAATTACAAAGAAAGGCCAGGCACTCAGCAGATACTCCAAAATCTACTGTAGAGTTTTATTTTTCAATATTCTATTAATTAAATTTAGAGATAGGGCATTGATTATTTGTAGAAGGAGTCTATCTAAATACAGAAGGGTTACAATAATGGAGTGTCTACAAGAACTAAAATTTCAGCTAGATAGATCTGTGTGTCTAAATATGTTCTGCAACTACAGTCAAAAAGTGAACCTAACACTGGGTAAACAAAGATTGAGTGTCAGTTTCCACTTCTGAAAGTATGACTGAGAATTTTCTGGAACTGAGGAAAAAAATTAATTCCCAGATTTAGGAAACACAAGGAGTCTCATGCCAAAAGCCATATTAGACATGCAGTGAGACTAAGAACACAAAAGACAAGGAGAAAATTTTATAAGCAACTAAAAAATTAAAATATGTCAGTACTAAAAATAATTGTTAAAAAGATGTATGTGGGGCTGGGGTTGTGGCTCACAGCGATAGCGCGCTCGACTGGCATGCATGCAGCCCGGGTTCGATCCTCAGCACCACATACAAACAAAGATGTGTGTCCGCCAAAAACTAAAAAAATAAATAAATATTTAAAAAAATTCTCTCTCTCTCTCTTTAAAAAAAAGATGTATGTGTTTGAAAATTTAGCTATGATTTCAATTTCTCTAAAAGATATAATGTTCTCTAGTTCAATTTTCTTAGGTGAATTTTTGTTATTTGTGTCTTTCAAGGAATTTTTTTCATTTTATCAAGTTGTAGAATTTAGTGGCATAAACTTGTTCTTAATTTTCCTTTTAATGACAATAGAATCTCCTCTTTCATCTCTGACCTTGATAACTTATGTGCTTTTTTGATCATTCTGGCTAAAATTTGTTAATGTTGTTTATTTTATTAAAAAGACCTGCTTTTAAAATGGTACATTATATTTATACACAATAGTGGGATTTGTTGTAACATATTTGTGTCTGAATTTTTGTGCATGGATTTTTGTTTCATTGATATTTTTCTCTATTACATTTGTGTGCTCTGTTTTATTGATTTCTGTTATTATATATTTTAATTCCTTTTATTCATATATAGCCTTGCTTCTTCTTTCTATAGTTCCTTAAGATATATACCTAAATCATTCATTTTTTTCAGCAGCTTCCAAGTTTCCTTTTTCTTTAAGAAACTCTTTTTTATTTGTTTTAATTGTTACACATGACAGTACAATGACCTTGACATATCATACATTTGAATCAGATGGGATATAATTTCTCATTTTTCTGAGTATACAGGTTGCAGAATCACATTGGTCATGCATTCACATATATACACATAGTAATAATATGTCTGTTTCATTCTACTATCCTTCCTATCTCCCCAATGCCTCCCTCCCCTCCCATCACTTCTCTCTACCTAATCTAAGGTAACGCTATTCTTTTTTTTTCCTCACATCTTCATACATGAATCATTCATTTTAAACATTCTACATTACTAATACAAGTATACTATATATACTACAAACACTTATACCTCCAATACCCCTAAGAACACTTAGATTGTAGTCAATAAATTTTATTTATTTATTAGCACTTTTATAGTTATATATAGTAGTTGAATTCATCCTGACAAACTCATACATGCATGGAAATCGATTTCAGCTCATGATCTCTGTACCCCTTTTCTCTTCCCCTTTCATCCTCTCCCCTCTCTTCCATCTACAGTATTCTCCTTCATCTATTCTACTAGACTTCCTTTTTCTCATCTATTTATCTTAATTTGATTGGTTCTTTATGTTATCCTATCCTTCCCTCCCCATTTTCTTTATTTTACTTCAGCTTCTACATATGAGAGAAACATTAGACCATTGACTTTCTGAGTTTGGTTTATTTAATTTAGCATGGTATTTTCCATTTCCATCCATTTACCAGCAAATGCCATAATTTCATTCTTTTTTATGGCTGAGAAGAACTCCATTGTGTGTGTGTGTGTGTGTGTGTGTGTGTGTATACCACAATTTCTTAATCCATTTATCTACCTTCATATATTGAGTCCTTAGATTTTAAGATGTTGTGTTTTCATTTTCATTCAGCTCAGCTTCTCATCTTGCTCATGATTTGTTTTTGAGCCCTGGGTAATTTAGAAGTGCTATTTAGTTTCCAAATATTTGAAGATTTTGAGAATATTTTTGTTGTTGATTTTTAATTTAATTTGATTGTGGTTAGAGAATATATGTTATATTATTTCAGTCATTTTAAATTTATGTTGATATGGGTTGAATTGTGTTCCCCCCAAAATATGTTTAAATCCTAATCCCCAGTACCATGTGACTTTATTTAGAAATAGTCTTTTCAGATGTCATCAAGATAAGATGAAGCTATACTCAATTAGGCTGGATCCTAATCCAATGACTGCAAGAGGTAAATCTGGACACAGAGACACAGGGAGAATTCTATGTAAAAATTCTATGGAATAATTCCATAAAGGGATGTAACCATAAGTCAAGGAACACCAGGAATTGTTAGTAACTACCAAAACCTAGAAGAGAAGCATGGAACAGACTTTCCCTCAGCAGCTCCAGAAGGAACCAACCTTGACAATACCCTTATTTCAGACTTCTAACCTCCAAATATGTAAGAGTATGCATTTCTGTTGTTGTAAGTCATTCTGTGTATTGGTTAGCTTTATGTTACTGTAGTTAAACACTTGACAGAGGATAGTTATAAAAAAAGGTATTTATTTAGCTCTAATCTGGAGATTCAAGACCCTAACCACATGGCATGTGTTCTGTCTCTGGCAAGGAACCTGTAGCAGATAGCAGATGGTGGAGTGCATGTGAATGAAGGATTGCATGGTGAGCCAGAAAGCAGAGATGATGGTAGGAGCCAGCGTTTCTCCTTTTATAGCAACATTTCTTGTGAGAACTACCAAAGGGTTGCAAAAGACCTACCTCACACTCCCAGTGACCTGAGGACCTGCCCTAGGCTCTACCTCTTTAAAGATTCTACAACACTTCTCAGTACTGCCACTCTGAGTACCAATCCTTGAATCACATAAAACTTTTGGGATATAATCAAACCATATCAAAATCATAGAACTCATTTTGTGGTACTTTTTTATGGAAGCCCCAGGAAACTAACATACACGGTAAATGTACTATGTATATTTGTTTAAAAAATGCATATTCTGTTGAAGTTAAACAGAATTTTTTATAAAATTCTGTATGTCAGGGGTTAGTGATGTTCAAATCTTCTATATATTTAACAAATTTCTATCTACTTCTGTAAATTTCTGGCTCTCAGTGAATTTGTCTATTCATTTTTCCAATAGTATCAGTATTTCCTTCATGATTTTGAAGCTCTCTTAATAGAAACATTAAATATGAAAAAGATTTATTTCAGACTAAGATATGCTTTTTCATATTTAAAGTGGATTTTTTATAGAAAGCACTTATTGTTTTTTGATATCTTCTCTGATTTGACAATCTCTGCTTCTTGTTTGGTTTAGTGGGAGCAATTACATTTAATATAACTAGTAATATTAGTAAATTTATGTCTATATTTTTTATATTTCTAATTCAAGATCTTAATATATATTTTTAAAAATTGACAAATGTAAAGAAATTCAAGTAACTGTCAAATATTTTTGTCTGCATATCTTTTATCCTTTAATTCTTCATATGATAATGACTTTTGATATTTCTGTATAAATAATATACAAGCAGTTCTATCTTGGGCAGAAGGGAGTGAAAAGAGGGGAGTCTGGGAGTAGGAAAGATGGTGGAATGAGATGGACTTATTACCCTACACACATGTATGAGTGCATGAATGGTGCGACTTAGCATCATGTATAACCAGAAAAATGAAAAGTGGCGTAAAAAAATATGATGGAGAGAATTTGGGGTATTTTTAATAATTTTATTTAAAGTACATTTTATTTATTTATATAAAATTATTTTTAATAATCTTATATAGAGTTAGATTATTTTATTGTGCTTCACTTTATTTCACTTTGTAGACACTGTATTTGTTTACACATTGAAGGTTTGTGGCAACCTCACATAGAGGAAGTCTCTCTGAACCATTTTTCCGAAAGTGTGCACTCACTTTGTGTCTTTGTCTCATATTTTAGTAATTCTTGCAATATTTAAAATTTTTTTATTATTATTAAATCTGTGATCAGTGAGTTATCTTTGATGCTACTAATGTAATTGATTTGGAGCACCACAAACCTTGCCTATATAAGATGGTGAACTTAATAAATGTTTTATGTGTTCTGCCTGCTTCACCAACAGGCTATTATTTCCCCATATCTTCCCCACTCCTCAGGCCTCTCTACTCGAGACACAATGAAATTGAAATTAGGCCAATTAATAACCCTACAATGGCTTATCTTTCACTTTGTATCCCAAACTAGAAATGATTAAGCTTAATGAGGAAGGAATGTCAAAGACCAAGACTGACCAAAAAAGCTAGGCCTCTTTCTTGCACCAATTAGCCAGTTGTGAATACAAAAGAAAAGTTATTAATAGAAAATTGAAAGTGCTATTCCAGTGAACTCATGAATGATAAAAAGGTGAGACACCCTTATTGCTAATATGGACAAAGTTTTAGTGGTCTGGATCGAAGATCAAACTAGCCACAACATTCCCTTAAGCCAAAGCCTAATCCAGAGCAAGTCCCTAACTCTCTTTAATTTTATAAAGGCCAAGAGAGGTGAGGAAGCTGCAATACCTTGAATATTGCAGAGGTTGGATCATGAGGGTTAAGGACAGAAGCTAACTCAATAATATAAAAGTATAAGGTGAAGCATCAAGTGCTGATGTAGTGGCTGTAGCAAGTTACTCAGAAGATCAAGCTAAGAAAATCGATGAAGGTGGCTACATTTTCAATGTAGATGAAACAGCCTTATATTGCAAGAAGATGCCATCTAAGACTTTCATAACTAGAGAGAAGTGGTGAGAGAAGTGGTGAGTTTACATTGAAGGCAATGCTTCTTTTCCATTCTGAAAATCCTAGGGCCCTTAAGAATTATACTAAATTTCCATAGCCTGTGCTCTATAAATGAAACAACAAAGCTTGGATGACAGCACATCTGTTTACAACATGGTTTGCTGAATGTCATAAGCCCACTGTTGAGACCTACTACTTAGAAAAAAAAGATTCCTTTCAAAATATTACTGCTCATTGAAAATGCCCAAGAGCTATGATGGGGACCTGCATTGAGGTGAATGTTGTTTTCAGGCCTGGTAACATGACATTCATTATGCAGCCCATGGGTCAGGGAGTAATTTCAAATTTCAAGATTTAAGAAATAAATTCTGTGAGGCTACAGCTGCCACAGATAGTGATTTTATTGATGACCCTGGGGGAAGTAAATTGAAAACATTCTGGAAAGGATTCATCATTCTAAATGCCATTAAGAACATCCATGATTCATGGGTGAAGGTAAAAATATCAACATTAACTGAGGTTTGGAAGAAGTTGATTCCAACCCCCATGGAAGACTTTGAGACATTCAGGACTTCTGTAGAGAAAGTAACTGGTGAAAATAATAAGAGACAGAGTTATATGTGAAGCCTGAAGATGTGATCGAATTGCTGTTATCTCATGATAAAACATTATTGGTTGAGTTGTGTCTTCCTATGGCTGAGAACAGGAACTTGCCGCAGTCTCTGGCTGGGCACAAATCACGAGTCTCCACACAGCTTGTAGATTCAAACAGCAATTCTTTATTCCCGAACTCACACCGGCCGTCTACAAACACGCTCTGGGGGAATCCACGTTCTCTGCCCAAATCCACTACTCTGCCCAAATCCACTCCGCATGGGCTTCTGTCTCCCAAAATATACTGTCTGACCCTAAGAATTCAAGAGGAACTCAGCAGCAGGGTACCCCCTATTCTAAAGGGGAACACCCTAATCTCCTATTATGCTAAACTGCCCTATTCTAAAGGGGGAACACCCTAATCTCCTATTATGCTAAACCGCCCTATTCTAAAGGGGGAACACCCTAAACACGGATCCTGCCCTGGTCCTTGAGCAAGGTCACCTTTCAGAAGTCCTTCCACTAGACAGCATGGCAGTAAGCTGGCAAGGAATTTGTCATACCTACTTGGCTGATGGCTCCCAGCATCTCCCCCCTTCTGATTAATTAAACAACAAGTAATGTGGCTTAAGGACCGTGCCTGGTAGGTTGTCCAGTTCAACATATGGCTCTTACCCGTCATTGGAAAACTGACCTTTAGGCGTCAGCCTCCTGTCTTAGGTTGATACCACTGCAACTGGATCATACCCGTCACTGACTACCGGTCCAGCATACAGCCATACTTGTGGATAGGTCTATGCACCAGTGGGGGGGTGAGGTTCTTTGCCTCACCTCTGTTGGCCCCCAAATTTGGCCTTGGTGCCAGTGGGGGAGTGAGGTTAATGTGGCTTAAGGACCGTGCCTGGTAGGTTGTCCAATTCAACATATGGTTCTTACCCGAAATCGGAAAACTGACCTTTAGGCAACTGACCTTTAGGCGTCAGCCTCCTGTCTTAGGTTGATACCACTGCAATTGGATCATACCCGTCACTGACTACCGGTCCAGCATATAGCCATTGGCCCCCAAATTTTAGACCATCACTAGCAGAAGGGAGGAGGATACAGAAATGCCACGACACCAAGCCAATTGACAGTTCCTTTGGAAAAATTGCATCATTGGTGACACCATCAGCAAAGATCACTGGTGACACCATCAGCAAAGATATGCCAGCATTACCACAATTTGCTGCACTAAACGTAGTTACATAGTCCAGGCAAGTTCTGTAAGCAGTTCAAAGGGGAGGAATCTATCAATCTGTCCGCCTCTTCCCAAAGTCCGTTTCCTCCCAAAGTAAGTTGACTCCTTGATTGAGCATACTTGTTGAGTTATATTCATTGGGATGAAGATAGGAATTCTGGCAATGATGCTAAAAAGACATTAACCTGAAAAGAATTATTAAATATAATGAAAAGGAAAGGTGAAAGTAAACAAACAGATCTGTTAACCTCCTTAAAAAATAATCCTTAACAGCTGTTTACCTGATTTAAATTAGTAAACAAGCAGATCTGTTAACCACCTTTAAAAACAATCCTTAACAGCTGTTTACCTAATTTAAATTAAGCCATTTAAATCACGTGAATAAAAAAAATAATAATTTGGATACATTTTCTCATGAGCGCTCCTCATATATGAAATACGCACACACAGACATACAACACAAAACACAAATGTGCAAACAAACGTACAACACATAAGATAATAATAAAGGCCTTGTAGCTTTACCTAGGTGAAATCTCCATTGCAATGTTTAAAAACTCCATAGTCAAAAAAATAAAACTGATCAGAAAAACATTAACCTAGGTTTGTATGAGCTCAAAAAATAAAAATAGAACCTTATGATGTGGAAAATGCAATAATAAAATAGATATTGAAAAAAGCATCCTGGTTAATCACAGTCGCAGATGTAAGAATGGCCAAGCTGGAGTTCTGGATATCAGCTGTTATGGATTTGAGTCAAATCATCTTCTTTTCGATCTGTAGAAATCGTTTTGGTTAGTCTTTCTGGAATCCAAATCGGCTGCTGTTCTCCCTGTGGAAACACGCAAACAGAGCCCCGACTCCAGACAATCACTGGGTCTGGACCTTTCCATTGTCCTGTTAGAATATCTTTCCAAAGAACTTTAGGCTTATGTACATTTTTTGGATACATATGCCTTTCCGCAGCACTAAGTCCTGATGAATCCAAATTTAAAAAGTTTAGAGTAAAAAGCGTTATTTTAAGTTTATCTTTGGGGGATATATACCCCTTTCCAATTCCCTCTTTTTGTTTTAGTAAGTACGTTTTAATAGTTTGATGAGCTCTTTCAACTATGCCTTGTCCCTGTGGATTGTATGGAATTCCTGTTATATGAGTAATACCAAATGATGAGCAAAATTGTTTAAAAGAGGTAGAGGTATAGCCAGGACCGTTATCAGTTTTTAACTGTTTAGGAACGCCCACAGTGGCAAAATTTTGTAAGCAATGAGCTATAACATCTTTAGTTTTTTCTCTGGCATGAAGGGAGCCCATCAAAAATCCAGAAGAGGTATCAACTGTAACATGTAAATATTTTAATTTTCCAAATTCTGGCAAGTGTGTGACGTCCATCTGCCAAATATGGTTAGGTATCAGTCCTCTAGGATTGACTCCAAGATTAACTTGTGGTAAAAAGGTCACACAATTTTGACATTGTTTTATTATATGTCTGGCTTGTTCCTTAGTTATTTTAAAACGCTTTTGTAAAGTATTAGCATTAACATGGAATTTTTTATGAAAATTCGTAGCTTCTTCTAGTGTAGAGAAAATATGTATGTCATGTGTAGTTTTATCTGCTAAATCATTGCCCAAACTAAGGGCTCCAGGCAATCCTGTATGTGCTCTAATATGTCCTATAAAGAATGGATCTTTTCTGTCCCAGATTAGACTTTGTATAGTGGAAAACAAAGAGAAAACAGTAGAAGAAGGGGAAATCCTACCAGCATCTTCAAGAGATATTATAGCATTAACTACATACTGACTATCAGAAAATAAATTAAATACAGAATCTTTAAACATTAAAAAGGCTTGTAATACTGCATTAAGCTCTACCTTTTGAGCTGATTGTTTGGGTACTAAAAATGTAAAAGTTTGATCAGGGGTAACTACTGCTGCTGTACCATTATTTGACCCATCAGTGAATATATTTGGAGCATTCATGATAGGGGTTTTTCTTGTCATTTTTGGAAAAACTACAGGATGCTTAGACCAAAAAGACAACAAAGGATTAGATGGTAAGTGATTATCAAATGAAACATTAGATTTACACATGATTATTGCCCAAGTATTTAACTCATTAGCTAACTCATCAATTTGATCCATAGTGTATGGAGTAATAATTTTATTGGGAGAAATTCCAAACACTCCCTTCGCTGCTTTTATTCCTTTGAGTATTAATTGTCCTACAGCCTCAGGATACCTAGTAAGAATAGTGTTAGGAGAATAAGATAAATGTATCCACAATAATGGACCTTCTTGCCAAAATACTCCTGTAGGAATATTTTTTGTTGGTAGTACAATAAATAATAAAGGCAAACTTATATCAATTCTATCCAATGTATATTTTCCATATATGTTTCAATAATTTTTAATGCCTTTCTTGCTTCAGGAGTTAACATGCGAGGTGAGTTTGGATCTGATGGACCTTTTAGAATATCAAATAAAGGTCCCAACTCTCCTGTTGGTATGCCTAGATAAGGCCTTATCCAATTTATGTCTCCCAATAACTTTTGAAAGTCGTTAAGTGACTTGAGTTGATCTACTCGTATTTGAATTTTTGGTGGACGGACCATGGTTGAGGATAATAGAACTCCTAAATAATTAATTGGAAAATTTAATTGTACTTTATCTATTGCTATCTCTAGATTATAATTTTTTAATAAGTTTGTAAGTGTGGCATAACATTCCAGCAATATGTTTTTATCTTTATGTGCCAATAATACATCATCCATATAGTGAAATATTTGTAGTTCAGGATTTTGATTTCTAAGTGGCTGGATTGCTTTATTAACATATATTTGACACATAGTTGGACTGTTAGCCATCCCTTGAGGGAGTACTTTCCATTCATATCTCTGATCAGGACCTTCATGATTTAATGCAGGGATAGTAAATGCAAAACGTGGACTATCCTCGGGATGAATTGGAATTGAAAAAAAAAACAATCTTTAATATCTATGGCTAAAACATGCCAGGTTTTTGGCAAAGCAGACAATTGAGGAATCCCTGATTGAGCAGGTCCCATAATAACCATTTCATTATTAATGGCTCTTAAATCTTGCAATAATCTCCATTTACCAGATTTCTTTTTAATGACAAAAATGGGAGTATTATGAGGAGATATGGAAGGTTGTATATGTCCTTCCGCTAATTGTTGTTTGACCAGATCATGGGCTACTTGTATCTTTTCTTTAGTCAGGGGCCACTGAGGAACCCACACTGGTCTTTCTGATTTCCAAGTAATTTTTATTGTCTCAGTGGCCCTTTCTGAAAATCCAACCCATGTCTGTCTGTTCCTTGATCTATTTGAATTGGTGCTGCTATACCTTGTCCTTGTTTTCCTAATCTTTTTTCTTTCCTAAAACCTTGTCTAGCCCTAGTAGTGGGCGCATTAGGATTGATGTTATTTGTTAACGTCAAACCTAATTGATCTAGGACATCTCGTCCCCATAAATTTATAGGAAGATGATCCAATACATAGGGCTGTATAGTTCCCTCACATCCTTCAGGATCCTTCCAATCTAATATCATTGCACTTCTATGGGGATTAGTAGCCACTCCTAGGCCTCGAAGCGTTTGAGTGGCTTGTTGTAATGGCCAATGTTTTGGCCATTCCTTACTAGATATGATGCTAAGGTCTGCACCTGTGTCCAGTAGCCCATTAAAGTCGTGTCCTTGAATATTTAGTTTTAACATTGGGCGAGAATCTAAATTTAAAGACAACATAGCCCAATCTACACCTGTGGAGCCTAATCCCCTGGAACCTCTTTTTACACTATGACTAGGAAATTTATTATGTAGGCTGGGTATTATTAACAACTGTGCTATTCTATCTCCAGGTGAAATTACTGATATACCTCTTGGAGAACTAGCTATAATTTTTATTTCACCTACATAATCGGGATCAATTACCCCAGGACTTATCATAAGTCCTTTTAATGTAGATGAACTACGTCCCAATAATAAGCCTACTGTCCCTTGAGGAAGAGGTCCTTTTATTCCTGTGGGAATGATTTGAACTCCCATCTCTGGAGTTAGTACTGCTCTGGCAGAGGCGCAGATGTCCAACCCTGCGCTCCCTCGGGTTTGTCTGATGAGGGATTTAATGGACAATGTGTCCTGGGCACTACTCTGATGGTGTTGCTGGGTTCCTCCACTGCCCCGTATATTTGTGGTTGTGGGCCCCGGAGCATTGGGCCCACTTGTCCGTTTTTTGGCAATGGAGCCTGATGCCTTTCTCCACGATATCGTGGGTAAATACTTGGTCCTTGTCCGTTTTTTGATAAGGGAGTACCCTCTATGGTAGTTTGAGAACGGCATTCATTAGCCCAATGTCTCCCTCTACGGCATCGTGGGCAAATACCCGGTATTCTATTTCTTTGATACCTAGTTTTGTTAAATCCTCCTCCTATGGGGCAACTCCTTTTAAAATGTCCTGTTTGTTCACAATCATAGCATGTTTTTGGCCTGGCATCTAAAGCCTGTTGTACTGCAGCTGCCAAGACTTGCCCTTGTTCATTAATATCTCTACATAATTTAATATATGTGTTTAAATCTTCATGTCTCCATGGTCTAATAACCTCTCTGCAGCAACGATTAGCTTGGTCATAAGCCAGTTGTTTTATTAATGGCATTGCTTGTTCCGTATCCCCAAAAATTTTGGCAGCCGTTTGAATTAGCCTATCTACAAAGTCAGCGTAAGGTTCATTAGCTCTCTGTATTACCTTAGATAGCTGACCTTGTAAATCTCCATGTCCTTGTAAAGTCTTCCATGCCCTAACTGCGTCTGCAGCAATTTGTGCATATATAGCAGGATCATATTCAATTTGTTGCCGCTGACCCTCATAAGGTCCTTTTCCTAGCAACATTTCTAAATTTCTTTGAGGGTAACCGGCTGCTGCATTTCGCCTAGCTGTCTCTGCACAAAATTCCTCATTGGCAACCTTCCATAACAAATATTGTCCTCCATTTAGCACAGATTTACACATGCTAGCCCAATCTGCTGGCGTCATGTCCAAGTTAGTAATGGACTCGACCATGCTCACCGTGAAGGGAGCTTGGGGACCATAGGTTGTTACAGCCTCCTTTAACTGCTTCACTGTTTTAAAATCTAAAGCACGGTGAATTTGCTGCCCTCCTGCCTGCTCAAGTACAGGGCATGCTAATCTTCGAGGTCCTGTCTCAGGATCCCAATTATCAACTACGGGGTTTGAGGGCCACTCAGCTGTCTCTATCGGTGGGGCTGTTGGTTGCATTAAACCCTCTTGTGATAAAACGGAGTTAGTAACAGCCTCCTGTTGTGGCCTTTTTCCTAACAACTCCTTTTCCTTTAAATTTTCTTCCTCTGTCTGACTAGCTCGAGAGACCTTCTCTTTTGCTTGATCTAAAATGTCTTTCTCCATGTTCTGAACCTCTAACAATTTACTTAACATCTTTTCAGTTTGTTTTAATCTACTATAAAGATAACACAACCCAATAAGATAACACAAAACAAAACTGAAATTGAATGAAGCAAAAACGGAATAAAAAATCGTTGTATCAATTTTCTCTTCCTCAGGGCCGACAAACTTCAAGCCTTTAGTCAACCATTTTTTCCAGTTTGCCTGAGAAATTTCTAGGGATAGGCAGCTTGAAAGAAAAACAAAATAAATCAAAAGAAGAACACATTGTTTTTTGAAATGGTCACCCATTCTCTCGCCTTCCCTCAGGGGCGAGCAATTTCACTTACCTCCAAGTTTCAGACGTTCCGCGTACGAGCCACCAGATGCCGCAGTCTCTGGCTGGGCACAAATCACGAGTCTCCACACAGCTTGTAGATTCAAACAGCAATTCTTTATTCCCGAACTCACACCGGCCGTCTACAAACACGCTCTGGGGGAATCCACGTTCTCTGCCCAAATCCACTACTCTGCCCAAATCCACTCCGCATGGGCTTCTGTCTCCCAAAATATACTGTCTGACCCTAAGAACTCAAGAGGAACTCAGCAGCAGGATAAGCCCTATTCTAAAGGGGAACACCCTAATCTCCTATTATGCTAAACTGCCCTATTCTAAAGGGGGAACACCCTAATCTCCTATTATGCTAAACCGCCCTATTCTAAAGGGGGAACACCCTAAACACGGATCCTGCCCTGGTCCTTGAGCAAGGTCACCTTTCAGAAGTCCTTCCACTAGACAGCATGGGAGTAAGCTGGCAAGGAATTTGTCATACCTACTTTGCTGATGGCTCCCAGCAGGAACTTATTTCTTGAGATGGAATCTACTCCTGGTGAAGATGCTATGAATATTGTTGAAATTGTGTTAGAGGACATAGACTATTTCAAAAATTGAATTGACAAAACAGTGTAAGGGTTTGAGAGGACTGACTCCAATTTTGAAAGAAGGTCTCTGGATAAACAACTAAAAAACCAGCATTTTGTGCTACAGAGAAGTATTTCATGGGAGAAAAATTCAAAAATTTCATTGTTGTCTTATTTTAATAAATTACTATAGACGCCCCAAACTTCAGCCTTCACCACCCTGATGAAAAACCATCAACATCCAGGTAAAACCCACCAAGAACATAAAGATTAGGACTCATTTAAGGCCCAGGTGATCATTAGCCTTTTATTTTTATTAACAATAAAATATTTCCAAAATAAGATATGTGCATTTTTTCCAGACTTAATGTCATTGCACGGTTTTCGGAGTACAATATAGTGTAAACATAAGTTTTATATCCACTGGGTAACTAAAATATCATGTGATTGAACTTATTGCTGTATTTGTTTTATGCAGTGATTTGGAATCAAACATGCAATAGCAGGAAGACATGCCCATATTTTACTTTTGCAAACTTTATAAAAACATTAGACTTGTTAATACATTATTATGTCCCCACCAAATACTTCAGAAGAGGCCAGTGCAAGTGAGGAGCACTACGTTTGAAGCTTTATTAGTTTCATGGTAGATCCACTTCAGGATGATTGTTGTAGGAATACATCTAAAATTCTTGGTAAGTCCTAGTGAGAATATTTGGGAAAAATTACTGACAATCATCTTTAGGAGGTAAGTACTTAGAAACAATAGGTATCAGCTGTAGGTTTAAGTGCCCCTTCTGGTTCAACAGGAAAAGTCACTAATTTCTGTTTTTCAGTGTTTGGCTCTAGATATTTTTCCCCTTTCAGCCTATAGACATCCTCCCTACAACCCCATCTATGCTGAATGTCTCAATTGCCACACGTATGTAGGTGATCCTCAAATCTAAATCTCTAGCTCAGTACCTCTCCTGAACTTTTGAATTGTATATCCCACCATCCTGGGATACGCCTACCTCAAGTAGAAACTCTCTTCCTTTTCAAATGACCTTACCTCCTGTGACCTGACCAAACCCTGGAGACTGAGGACCACAGTGCAGGCCCAGAATGTGTACTGGATGTTTGATATTGTGTTACAATATCATAATCACATCAATTACTAAATCTTCTTGGAGTTCATGCTGAATATTTCTAATACAACACTCTCTAGTGTTACCACTTCCATCCAGGCTACTATGTTCTTATCTTGGTCTTCATCTCACCCCTTCTTCCAATTCCTTGGTTCACACTGTGGCCTGAATGAGCTCTTTGGAAATGGAGCCCTGATTTAGAACACTCAGCTGATCACTCTTCAAAGCCTTCACATTTTCCTGGGATTGATGTTATGTTCTAAGTCTTCTAGCTGTCTGTCATGGATCTGTCCCAGGCTCAGTCCTACCTCTAGTCTTATTTCTTGGCTCTTTTCTGAAATAACCCCTGTTCTAAACACTCTGAGTATCTTTTACTCAAATTGCCCCAGTCACTGGATTCCCAGTAATTTTCACCTCTAAAATTTGATCAGACACCAGGTATAGTGATTCTGTCTCCTGAGTACTTTTTTTTTTTTTTCCATTCCCACACTGATGTCACTCTGGTTTTTACCATGTCTCTCTCTGTGATAACCTCCTAAGTGACCTGTTGGTCCCAGCTTGCTCCTTTCAATTCTTTTTCTACCCTGCCAGCAGAATGACTTTGCAGCAACAAAAATTTTATCCTATTCTTTTTTTAAACACAATAAATAATTGCATGTATTCCTAGAACTTTTTGGACAGAAATAAATGCCTTTGCTGATAAGGTCCTTCCTGCCCCACTAGATCTATAGTTTCATCTTTTACCACTCCTTCATATAACCCATTTGCCAAGTTGATCTTACACATTTCTCTACACAACATGTACCTTTTCCTACCTCTGGGTTATGGCATAAGATCTCTTTTCTTCATGGAGCATCTTCTGTGGCCAGGCTTACCTTATTCCTCAATTCATCTATCTTCAGTCAACTCAATGTCATTTTCACCAAGTTTCATTCAAATAACCACTTATTTTTGTCCTCCTGATATTGTCTATTTCACACATTCAACTTTCCAGCTGGCCCACACACTTCTAGGATTGTTTATACATTTTTGGATTTTCAACAATAGTCATTATTTTTATATTCTAATAAAATAAAAGTATTACGATGAGACACCTATTGAAGTAGGTAGTGGTATATAGCTGCATAAAAGCAAGGTGTAGAGGGATAAATTGTGCCACAAGATGGATGGTTTTGTACCTGTTTCAAACATCTAAGAGTTTCATGGAAAAGGGCCGAGGTAGCCATATGAGGGAAATCACATGGAAGCAGATTTCCTTTACTATAGGAAAGCTGAACAGAGTTGTTTGAAGAATTAAAGGGCTGCTGGGTCAGGAAGAAATAAATGAATCACCTCTGGGTCTGTTTAGAGACAGGACCATCTCCCAGCTAGAATAGAATTTTCATTGAAAGGCAGAAGTCAATGTTGCCTGACAGGCCAGATGGTCTGTGAGGTCCCTCTACTCTTTGGTTTTCACCACTCTTTTCTGAAATAAAGTAGGGGCTTCTCTGTCATGAGCCACCCATGGGCTGTGTGTGTGAGCTGTGTGCATTTGAGTGACTGAGGGAGCTGGACTGAGGTTGCTGCCTGATTGGGCTGTGCAATGCATGTGTGCCATTGTCGGGAGCCATTCTCACACGTGACTTGGTGACTCCCTGTTAGGGTCTGAGGTGCTCTGGCTGTGTCGGAGCTTTCCCGGCCCTCTCCTGTTGAGAGAACCTGTCCGTGTGGGGGTGTGACTGACCACTGACCCCGGAGGCCCAATCACTGACCCTGACCTTGGAGTGCGGCCCCCCTTCAACCTTCATTGGATGGAATTCTCCCCTGAATTTCTTGTTCCCCTATAAAAGGCTACTCCCTGGCGTGCTCTCTCTCTCTCTCTCTCTCCTGCTAGCCCTGAGTAATCCTTGCTGCCCTGCCGGGCGGGTAGAGGTGGGAACCAGAGAGGGGAGCCGTCTCAGACCTGGTCATAGAAAAAGGTAACTGAGTCTGTGTGTTTATTTCGATCTCACTAGCTAACTTTTATGCCAAGAACCTCATTAATGAAACCATTGCGCTGGCCACATGGTGGATGCCGTTTCTCTCACTCTGCCTATGATCCCACACAATACCTGAGATAGGTGTGACTTTCCAAGATGTCAAACTGCTGACCACAAGACATCACCAAGCAAGGCTCCACCCTCCAAAACCCAAATCCTGCCTTATTTGGGTGGAACTTGCTATCGAATATCTTTTCCCCAATAAATACCAGGGTTCAGGGAGTGCTCTGTCTTTTGCCTGCCTCTTGCCTCTTTCCTACCTTGCTCTCCATGCCCTCAAAAGTGGGAGCTTGATTTTTGAGACTGTAGAGCCGTCCTGAACCCCCCAAAAGTTATTTCCTGTGTTTGTGTGGTTTTTCAATTGCCAGCCCAATCCTCCTGGAGTGACACTGATTCTGTCTCATATTGCAATACTTCTCTACACTTATACCCTAAAACCTGATTGATATAATATTATTCAGAGCATTCCAGTATAGCCAGAAGAGCATAAACCTCAGAATTCAAGTTTAGGCTTCTCTTTTGTCAGGAGTGTTTGATAGAACACTTTTCCTTCTTCATGTTTTTTTTTTAACCTATTTTCACATTAGGATTCCATTACTGGTACAATACATAGAACACTGTAGTAGTAAGTGAATATTTTTTGTTTTCTATGACACTTGTATCACTCCATCCTGTGTTAAATTCCTGTTATATTTGGATGATCTACCCATTTAGAATGTGAGGCTATGTTTTAACTTTTAATATAACCTTGCAGCTTTTCTGTCTACCTTTAGCAAAGATTTCATAGTGATAACTAAACTGAGTTATATTGAGGCAATAAACCATACTCATCTACTCTATAATCAGTGATCTACAACAGGAATTAAGATAGATAAAACAAACAAAAAGCCATGAATATGGAACCTCAGTCTACTCTGACTTACATTAAAGAAGTTTCTAAAATGTGACAAATCAGCATACTGGCAAGTTGGGAAGGTAGACATGCCAATTACAGGGTGAGAAGATGGATAGTGCTACTGAGAATTAGGAGCAGTATCACAGGCTATTCTTCTATATCCTGAGTTATCCTCAAGTGGTCCTCAGAAAAATCTGACAGGTAGCCTTTCTGGGATGCAGGGAATATAGCAAACCCTGAGAAATCAGATCATCATTAATGTTGGCCAGGAATGGTACACAGTATTGAGTAAGGAAATACCAGAATTCACAAAGCAAGAATATTCCTGTCTCTTTTGTAGGCACCTTAAAATGAAATTGTCTGACAAAGGGAAAGAAAAAATAACTAGATTTCTTAAGAGGAGTGAGAGAGGAGTTGATTGCTCTTCACTTATAGATTTTCGTTTCTGTGGCTAGCAAAACTGCTCATCCTTCCCTTAGGCTTTTCGACAAGTATCCCAAAGTATCTGTAAATCATCCAGCTTCTTCAAGAATTTGGAAGGCCCCTAAGGAGCAGCATCCTGTTTGAAGTAAAACAAACAAACAAAAAAGCTCATCTTTTTAGAGGTAGAAGGAGGTCAGAGGGAGAGAATAGTGGAAATAGGGAGAAGGAAAAGTGTTTGGATAGGGAGGGAGATATCTTGCAGCTCAGAAGCAAATTGACCAATTGGCAAAGGAAGCTTTTCCTCAAAAGTCAAATGGAAATCCTTGAGAAGTCTGCATCCAGCCCTGTTGGCTGGCCTTCTGCAGCAGCTGAGATGAGAGATGGTGACAATGCTGTGCAGATCCTGGGTGGAGGAAAGGCATTCCCGTGGTGTGTCCCATGGGATCTTTTGCCTTCCAGCTGCAGCATCATCTGTGTTTGAGAAAGTGTCCAATCAAGGCTGAGGCTAGAAGATTTTCCTGATGGGGCTGGTAGGGGAGGTGTTGTAGCACACACAGCCTGTTCATTTGCTTTCTTTTTTCTGTGACAGGTAAGTCACTACTTCACCAACAAATTAGAATACCTAGGATGTTTTTTCCCTTTTCATTCTCTTATTCACACCTGTCCCACAACCCTGTTCATATATGTGTAAGTAAACCCACATTTTCACCTTCCTATTTTAGGATCAGATATAATAGTTATAGATATAATCTATAACCAAATTTTCTTTGTCTCTTTATCTCCAACATTTCTTAGACTAATGGCTACCTTTCCTCATAAGACTTGGTGGTTTAAATTTAGGGCCTCCTGATACATCAAAAGGATTTTCCCATTCAGGATATTTGCAGGGGAAGATGTGCCACCAGCCTAAAGGAAATACCAAAAGGTCATTCCAAACAATTTTTGGGCAGGAATTCATTACTGAAATAAATGAAATAACTGGCTCATTTGAAGGGGACAGGAGACACCTAAAAATACAGTTTGCTAAAAACAAAACCAGCCTCCTGCTTTATAATTGCAGCCTGTGTTATAGGTTTCTTCCTAATGTGGAGATGTTACCAAGGCAATAACTTGGCAATCTTCTACATGGCTACTTTTCACATTAATCCACACAGACTTCATCAATGTTGATCTTTGTAACACACCTATGCAGTCCAAAAGAGCAAAGTATATATATATTTTAGTCTTTTTTCCTGATAGGGAAAAAACATTAGGAAGCAAGTCTTTCTGGGCTCTTCTCTCCCTTCTATGACACACTGTCAGTAACCACCATGGGTTATGAAATGAAACCAGGACCTCAGCCCACAACCTTGGGGGAAAAGGAGAAAACATGAAGGGAATGCATACAACAAATCAGATCAAGAACCCAGCTGATAGTGAGTGTGGAAAGTCCTATTATTGAGCAAAAATGTGCAGTGTTAGCATTCATAAATGACTCTGTGAGTGCTGTTTGTGCAATAGTGTCTCCTTGTCCCCAGTGTGGGGCAGCCTCTTTGAAAAGTATACTTATGGCTGGGCTTTGGGGCTGGAGTCAAGGGAAGCTATTTAAATTCTCACTAGTCTTACACTAGGAGAGAAGAAAGGGGCATGTCCTATATGTCTCTGGAGTCATATAGCCCGCCAAAGTAGCAGCATTGAGGCAAGGCCAGGACTAGAGTGGGCAAGAAAGGAGCCTAAGCGTGCAACAGGTAAGCAGGCATTCACTCTTAGGATAATAGAAATGCAGGGACTCTGAGGTTCCGAGAAGGGAAGATCCCCTTCCCTCTCAGGCCAAACACCACCATACCTGACACAGGTGGTCTGCTCTCTCTACATTGGCCCTCACGTCCATTCAGAATTAGGGAGTCTGTGGGGTTCATGATGTTTCTTAAGACAAAATGCTTTATTAATATTTAGCTACTCCCTGGCATTTACTAATTTAGGATGAGTGAAAATAGACTCCTAAACTAACAGAAAAGAAAAATTTTGGTTAACAGAATTGTAAAGACATTTTTTTTTTCTTATCCTCATGCTGTCTAGAAATTCGAAGTACTGTCCCAGAAGTATTTGCTTCAAAAAGAATAGAGAGCAAGTTACTGTGAGACCCCAGCACTGACTTCCCAAATGAATAGATAATGAATTAAAACTGGCAATAGGAATATGAGCACATGAACTCATGCTAATAGTCCAGCATTCAGTATACTTATTTCAGTTTCATGTGGAAGTAACAAGTTTGTTTTATTTTGTATGCTCTTTTTTTTTATATACCTTTTGCACAAGGTATAGGTTGTATCTGCATTAAGAAACCACAAAATTTTCCTCTGCAACATCATTTAAATCACTTTGGATGATTCTAAGCTCAACCACGAAAGATGTTAAAGAACAAGAGCAAAGGGAATAGTGTAAAACTTCATCCAGCCATTTTTCAAAAGGATTTATTGGTCACTTTTGATCAGGGTTGACTGTGAAGATCAAAATCCACATTCAAAATTTAAATAGGAATTTCTTCAGTTTTTCATTGAGGAACTGATTTTCTTTGTTTTTTTTCCACTGAGTTCTACAGACTGGGTTGTATTCTTCTGCTTCTAAGGATGTCACCTATTATCAGGATTTATAGTTGCTGACAACTTGCTTTAATAATTCACTAGGAATAGAATCCATTTTGTTCTCTCCCTTTTCACAGTTGGTTCAGTGACGCAAACAGATGAAAAAACATGCTTTCTGCCAGTGAAATAAATCAAGTGGACTCAGAGACACCCTAGGAAGAATAAGATTGAATGAGTTACCACTGCTACCTGTGCTCCCACCCATGCACAATTAGATCGGACCAGAAGTAGAGCCTACTCTGTGGTGTAGTCTGGGCTGTAGTATCTTGGGGCTGAAGGAAATCTGCTTTCTGCAGGCTTTGTTTTTCATTTTAAGGACAAAATGCAATTCGGAATTTGTGTATTTACAATTTATAACATGTGACATTTGTTTGCTAATTATGGTAGCAACTTGTTGCACATTATTTGTATAATGCTGCAAAAGAAGGTGTCCTTTATTTCCCAGTAGCATCTGACAATAGGGCAGGAAAGAGCAGGCTGAGTATAGCTTGCAATCATTGATATCCAGGAGAAATGGCCTCCTGAGGACTAGCTGTGGCTTCAGGTTTCTTTAACAGTAGTCAAATTCTGTGTCAGACTCCAACCCCCAATTTCACCTCAGCCCAGGAGAGGCCTGGAACCTGTTAGGCCTTACAGTGTCCTGACTCTGTTGATAGATTCCATTCATTAAAATTCAGCAGCAGAGGCAAATGCCTCCTCCCTGCAGCCAGCTCCTCTCCCTGAGCAAACACTCTGCCTCAAAGGCTGTGAAGACCACCATGTCCACAGCCAATTTCAACACTTGGTTCCTCCCTGAAACCAAAAACTGGGCCCACACCATATGGTGAACATACCCCTCTAGATAAACAATGTGTTTATTTAGGTTCATGCAGAAGCCAAAGAAGAAAGAACGGATAGATGAGAAAATCCCATAGTGGACCTTGAACCAGAGCAGAACCTATTCCACTAGCCTGGCTCTCCATGTAAGCCCACTGCTGTACCCATAAAGCACCCTTCCAGACTTTGGCCTTCCTTGAGGTTTCAGTTTGAATTTACAAGTAGCTGTTTTACCAAAGTTTCCTTCCTTGTCGTTTTAGTCACCTTTTCCATCACGGTGACCAAAAGACCTGACAAGAACAACATATAGGAGGGAAAGTTTATTTTGGATCCCGGTTTCAGAGGTTCAGTCTGTGGTTGGCTGACTACATAGCTTTGGGCTCAAGGTGAGGCAGAACATCATGGCCAAAGAGCATGCAGAGGAAAGCAGCTTAGGACATGGCAACAAAGAAGCAGAGGAGAAAGCTCCACTCACCAGGGACAAAATGTAAACCCCAAAGACATATCCCCAGTGACCTCTGTCTTCCAGCAACTCCATATTTGCTTTTAATGACCACCTAGTTAATTCACATAAGTTGATTAATCCACTGATCAGATTATAACTCTCATAATCTAATGATTTCACTCTGGTGGTTCTTGCATTGTCTTATACATGAGCTTTTGGGGGAAACCTCATGTCTAAGTCATAACACTTATATTTTCCACATTCCTCATACCATGTTTTAAAGTATGCTTTGAAAAAGCTGGTCCCAGCAATTGAGTGAAAGAAGCGATGGCTTCAGAAAGTGTTATTTCCAATAGAATATTACAGACCTCACTGTCTGTAAATCAGTGGACATCTGATGTGTCCTTCAGTGTCTTTATGTATAAATATATAGATACATATGTCAATGTTTAGATTTAAAATATAACTATATTCCTATGTGGATTTCCACATGGAAATTATAGATAAAAATTAACCTTAGTTTCATTCGGCTTTTGGTAACAAGTTGGCATCTTTTTTTCATATAATTGGTAAATGCATAATAAGCCTGAAAAGGAGCTTAACTAATATAACTTTTCCTTTGTTTTATTAAAGTATAATTTGAGATTGGAGTAAAATAGAGTCAATTTCAATGAAGGCCTAGGACTTTCCATAAGTTTTAATATGTTAAGGATTAGGTATTTGGAACCTTAGACTTATTAGTCTACAGTGCTGTAGAAATTCCAGTCACCCAAATCTGATTTTTACCCACTCTTCCATCCCATTTTAAAAGTTATAGTATACCTAAAAGGATTACCAGTTCACTCTTGCACCTTTTTCCCAGGCTGAAGAAAGAATTTATTTCAAAACGTGCTCTCTCTGGCAACAACATTGTTTTAGCCCTTTTCTCACAAAGGTGAATTCTCTTGGTGTTTAGACTATCATGGCTCCAGAAGCAAGGGGTAGTGTAGGACCCATGGCAGGAGCTGCAGGAGGCAGCTGGCTCCCCAGGCTTTTGCCACATAAACATACATCCAAGTCTCCAACTACATACTTTCTCCACACCATGGCTCCAAACACTAATCCTCCAGTGATGGGAAAACTAATATCCAAGACTGTTTCCTTTCTCTTCTTTCCTTCCTTCCTTTTTTCCTTCCTTTCTTCCTTCCCTCTTTCCTTCCTTCCTATCAACTATTCTCTAGATGGTATAGAAAAGTAAATGACTTTGGGGAATCTGTGGCCTCTTTAGACCTTTATATTCTATCTTCTAACTACAAAAAGATAGACAGACAGGAAGAAACAAATACGATATTGGGTCAGACAGAGTTTGATTATTTTCCAACCAATGATTAATAATTAATTGTGTAATAATGAACATGTCTAAACCTTCTTTGAGCTTTCGTTTCTTATAAAAATAGGAATCATATAGCTACTTCATAAAGTTACTAGGATGGAGTTGGGGTAGAGCTTAGCAGTAGAGTATTCACTTAGCTTGAGCAAGGCCTTAGTTGGATGCATAGCCCTAAAACAAAAACAAAACAGAACAAAACAAAAATTTATTGGGAGAATTAAATAAATGATGTCATGTCTCTAAAGCATAAAGCAAATAACCCAGCCCCTTTCACAGGGCTCACTAATTCTCACTAATTTAGTCTCCTTTCTTTCCTCTCTCAAAAAAATTATATATTTACAGATTATATTAGAGCATTTAAAAAATCATTATAAGACCTTAGACATTTAGAGAATTTATATATGCAATTTTGATTACTTTCAAGGAACTCCAGTGGTTCACATAATGTAATAATTTGAACTTTGTCAATGTACACAAGGTTTGCAGAGTTTTCACTTAACCTGGACTGGAACCTGTTCAGCAGCAAGCATCCTCATCTCAGCCTGACTTTATAGTTCTTAGCTCATGTTTCCATCCATGTACCTGTTGTGAAACAGAAAAGTCTCTATATTCTTTGGAAAATTCCCCCCTCTATACAAAGGAACAAACAGGGGAAAAGCAAACCAAGGTAACAACAAAAACATTCTAAATCTAACCAGCAAGTAGTGTCAGCCCACAACTGAAGAAAAAGTGAAGAAATCTGTACTTATACAGAAAAATAGAAATTTGGGATGAATTATGAAGTTGGAATGCCACATGTACAATGGCTTGGATCTATATGATGAATTTTGTCATGCATTCTATTCGGAGGTAAGGAAAGGCAACTCGCAAACTTTCAATAAATTTTCCAGACAGAATTGGTATTATTAGCTTCATTAATGAGTCTAGCTCTCTATTTATAGTATTATAAAAGTCTTAAGGGGTTAATTAAAAGGTTTTAGTAATACTTGACTGCACTTTACAAGAGGAATTCCACGCTATAATGGTGTTTCTGATTTGGGGAATTTGTAAATGTCTCAGGACCTATCTCTTAAGGTTGCCTGCTACATAGCTTGACTCTCAAGAATATGCAGGGTCTGATGTAATTATTTTTAAAACTACTTCATATTTTCTGTGGTATAGCAAATCCTAAAATGTAAATTATTGAGCCATAGGGCAAGTATTCACATTGTAAAGAGAAAATTTGCATCTTTAGTTTACTGTTTTACAGTGAGGCTATGACATTTGTCATTAGATATTCAATACCTGTATATACAGGCTCCATTCTACAAAGTTCAGCGACAAATAAGGTATGGGGCCTGCTTTCTTTTGACAGAGAAAAACATACTGGCTCCATGATGCAAATATAACCCTGAGAATTGAGAGGGTAAATTATCATGGGGAAAGAATTTTGTTATCTATGGCTGGCAGAAGGTCATAATCTTGGTGCATTTAAGCAGCTGTTAATCCCTGGTAGGCATTTAGGAAGACAAAAGGAAGAAATCATTTATTTAGAAACCAAAAGCACAGGACTAGCTGTCAAATATCTGACATATCTTAGACATGATCAGCAAGTCTCAGCACTTTTGCTTGTTGTGAAGTTGGATACTCCCTGTGGTAGGTAGGGCTAATACATCTAAAGATAAATGTATGTTCATGGAAAATTATTTTTACACTCTCATCCATAAAAAAAAAAAAAAAAGCAGTCTCATTTTCCAAGGTTCCAAGCAGTCTCAACACAGTGTTCTTTTCATTTGAACCTTGTAGTCCCTGAAGGAGTGAGTGTCCCACATTTCTACTGTAGTTGAAGTGTTTGAATCTGTGGACAATCCTCAGAAGAGTTAGGCCATGTTGCATTGGATACTGGTAATTCCTGGAGCAGGTTGAGGGTAGTGAGCTATGGAATTGATTAAAATTCAGCTGGTTGCTAATTCCTTTGTATTATCTTCTGGGATCCTCATTTAAAATGCAAATACCCCAAGGAAGGCAATGTAGTAAAGAGCATAAAGAATTAGGGCCTTCAAGAGAGTGCCAAGGGATATTTTCATCCTACTCCTAATGATTTCCATAGACCGTCACTGATTCTTGCAGGTCTTTTCAAGACTTTTCAATAATTACTTGGACAAATTATTAGAGATTTCCTGGTCTCCAGAGAGAGGTTCCCATTCATTGGTGTTGCTGCAAGTGAAGTAGGAGGGAAAATATAGTATGGTATTCAAGTATTCAATCATAGGAGAGAAGTGACCTTTTGTAGAGTTTTTCCCAATGTGCCTGCCTCTATCCTGCATGTTTTGCATATACCATATCCTCCAGTTCTCCCTTCAATGCCATGCTGCTCCTGTTATTATTGTTTTACTTTGATGGGAAACTGGCTATGAGAGGTTCAGTAGTTGTGAAGAGCTAGAAAGCAGAAGATCTCAGATTCAAGCTTGACTTCCCTTCTTTCAAATCTTTTTAGTCTAAGAAAAAAAAATGGGGACCTCACCTAGGGAATTCTACTGAAGGTATAATTTCCTCACCGCCCAGGTTTATTTGGTGCACATTGTTATAAAAAGGAATTCAGAGGCTTCTTCATGAGCAGATAGTAGAGAATAAAATGTTAAAATTTTAAGTATTATGAGGCTTACCATTGAGCAGAACTGGAATAACAACAGAATAAAGGCTATTTCCTATGTCCTATTCTGAAGAAGTATCTCATTATCTTTATTTTTAGAATGTTAAAAAATTAACATAGTCTTACCATATGATCCAACAATTGTGCTCCCAGGTATTTACTAAAATGAGCTGAAAACTTATGGCCACATAAATACCTGCACACGAATGGTTATAGCAGCTGAAGTGAATCAGAATATGTCACCCGCAAAATGCCATTTTGGCAGAAGGGTTATTTTGAGATGAAGACAATTAAAGAGCAGACATAAGAAGAATTTTCTGCCCTCCCCTCTCTGCCTAAGCACAGGACATAAGCTTTCCTTTGTGAAGGTATCCCTTCTTCTGTGTCAAGAGGAGACTCTCCTTTATCACAGGAGACACAAAGTCAACACTGAGTCTGAATAAACTTCATGAAAATAACACTTATCTCCATTATTTCCCCCCATATATTTAACTTTTCCTTATTCACTATTCCTGGAAGCCAAACTCCTTTTCTTTGTTTGTCACACTGCCACATGTTAAATAGGTAGCCCAGGTCTCACTGCCTCTGTGGGTTTTCACTTATTTTTAGAGAAGCTCCTATGTGGATATAAAAGTGGACAGTCCTTGATTTATGATGGTTTGATTTACAATTTTTTGACTTGACAATGGTGCAAAAGTGATATGCAGTCAACAGAAATATAGGTTGAAGTTTTATTATTTCCCCCAGGCTAGCTATATGCAGTAGGACCTCTGTCATGGTGCTGAGCAGCGGGTTGTGTAGTTGAAGTTATGCCCCCATTGCATTGCTGAACCAGCCCCATTGTTCAGCAATTAATTTTAACTCAATGTTTCAGATGCTCTTCATGCCCAGTGTGCTTTCAACGAGTATGTTAATGATGAATACCTATGGAATCATTATGTTTTTCAAATTCAGTTTTCAGTTTCAATAAATTAAATGAAATACTCAGCACTATTATAAAATAGGATTTCTGTTACATCTTTTTGTTAAACTATAGGCTGATGCCAGTGTTCTAAGCATGTTTAAGGTAGGCTAGGCCAAACTATGATGTTTTGGAGGTTCTGGATTAAATGCATTTTCAATTTATAATGGATTTATTCCGACATAACCCATTGAATTGAGCACTTATAAACCTTTTCTCCTGTTAGTCTGTCTTTTGTTAGTTTAATTTTTGTAGGCTCATTCACTGAACCTAAGAGGGTAGAGAAATTTTTTTTCCCAAATCTACATAGATAATACATGCCTGCCAAATTCAAAGCAACCAAGATATCCTTTAGGTGAATAAGCAAACTGTGGAGCATCTAAAAAATGGAATATTATTCAGTGAATTAAAAGAAATGAGCAATGAAACCATGACAAGATATAGAGTTCATACTGCAAAATTTAAAAAAAATAGTCTTAAAGGTTATATACTATATGATTCCAACTGTATGACATTCTGGAAAAGATCAAAAATTGTCCCAGGTTTGTGTAGCCTGGAAGGGGGAAAAGGAGGATAAATACCCAAAATGCACAGGTCATTTTGGAGCAGGGAACCTGCTGGATACATGTCATTACCCATATGTCAAAACCCATAATGAAATGAACAAAGAATGAACCTTCATGTAAACTATGGACTTTGATAATAGTAATGTGTCAATATTGAGCCACACAAATATAAGATGTTAGAATAGGGAGAAGAGGGTGTGGGTTAGACAGAGATTATTGGGAGCACTATATATATTTTTGTTCAATATTTCTTTAGGCCTAAAACGATTTTAAAATTATATTAATTTAAAAAAATCATTTAGAGCCACCTCATTTTTTATATATCCCATTAAAGTGCAAAATATGTGAACAGAAAAAAAAGGCATAAGAATAATTTAAAACAAAGGGAAAGGCAGAAAAATAGAATTATGAAAGGATTCCAAAATTTAGGCATTCAGAAAAATATTAGAAATTTATAAAGCCATTTCCCCGCCCCCTTTATTTTCCTTTATTCTTTTGTTTTGGGTAATAAGAGTGAGTATGAGAAGATAATAGCATGGAATTCTATGTGCTTTCCCTAAGAACATGCATTTTACTTAGTGTTGAAAGAAGACCAGGATGTCTCAGATGGTATATTTATGAGATTATTAAGATAGTTAAACCCTAACCTCTGGGAGGTTCAGTAGATTAGGTCTGCTGTGACATTGGAGGAGTCATAGGACTGAACATTTAGGGACCTGTTCTTGACCTGAACTTTAAGAGTGAATAGTCTACACTAGGGTTATTGGCAATCAGAGGTGGTGATGGTGTGGAAGCCTAAAGTGGGGTGAGAGCATAAAGAGGATGAGGATGTCCCCCAAGACATTTTCTTTTTTATATTGAGGAATGACATATAGAATTCATGAATCTTAAATACAAAGCTTGATGACTTTTTGTTTATGTGTTTACCTATGAATATACAGCCAGCTCAAGATACAAACTATTTCTAGGATTTCAAAAGATTTCTTTTTCTCCTTTGCAGTCAATAGCCCAGTCCACAGATACAATCATTTGATTTCAATCACTAAAAATTAAGTTTGTGTGTTTCTATAGTTTGGATAAGTATCCCCTAAAGGCCCATGTGTTAGAGGCTTGGTTGCCAGCTTATGGTGCTATGGGTGGGCCCTTAGGAGGGAGGGCCTAAAGTTAGGTCATTTGGGGGTTGCCCTTGAAAGAATTAAGACCTCAGAACCTCTTTCTCTGTGTGTGTGTGTGTCTCTCTCTGTCTCTCTGTCTCTCCCTCTCACCCTGCTTCTCTTCATTTCTCTACTTCTTGACTGCCATATGAATAGGCTTCTATCACACTGTCTGACTATGATGTATTGTACCCAAAGAAATAGGACCAAGCAACCATAAACTGAAATCTTTGAGCCATAATAAACTTTTCCTACTTATAAGTTGTATATATCATCAGCAAATAGTGCTAATTTGAGTTCTTATTTTCCTTTAATTTATTTCATCGATCTAATTGCTCTGGCCAGTGTTTCAAGAACTATGTTAAATAGAAGTGGTGAAACAGGGCATCCACGTCTTGTTCCAATTTTTAGAGGGAATGCCTTTAATTTTTCTCCATTTAGAATGATGTTGGCCGGCAGCTTAGTATAAATAGCCTTTATGATGTTGAAATATGTTCCTCTTATCCCCAATTTTAGTGTTTTGAACATGAAGGGGTACTGTATTTTGACAAATGCTTTGTCTGCTTCTGTTGAGATGATCATAAGATTCTTACCTTTAAGTCTATTGATGTGATAAATTACATTTATTGATTTCCATATGTTGTACCACGCTTGTATCCCACTTGATTGTGGTGCACTATCTTTTTGATATGTTTTTGTATTCAATTTGCCAGAATTTTTATTGAGAATTTTTACATCTATGTACATTAGAGATATTGGTCTGAAGGTTTCTTTTTCTGATGTGTCTTTGCCTAGTTTTGGAATCAGGGTGATATTGACCTCATAGAATGAGTTTGGAAGTGCTGCCTCTTTTTCTATTTCCTGAAATAAATTGAAGAGTATTGGTATTAGTTCTTCTTTAAAGGTCTTGTAGGACTATATGATTCTAGACCTAAAAGACCCAAAAAGTTCCAACAGAAAACTTCTAGAATTGATAAATGAATTCAGCAATGTAGCAGGATATAAAATCAACACCCATAAATCAAATGCATTTCTGTATATCAGTGACAAATCCTCTGAAAGGGAAATGAGGAAAACTACCCCCATTAACAAAATAGCCTCAAAAAATAAAATAAAATAAAATACTTGGGAATCAACTTAATGAAAGAGGTAAAAGATCTATATAATGAAAACTATATAACCCTAAAAGAAAGAAATCAAAGAAGACCTTAGAAGATGGAAAGATCTACTTTGCTTTTGGATAGGTAAAATTAATATTATCAAAATGACCATACTACCAAAAGCACTATACAGATTTAATGCAATTCTGATCAAAATCCCAATGGCATTCCTCATAGAAATAGAAAAAGTAGTCATGAAACTTATCTGGAAAAATAAGAGACCCAGAATAGCTAAAGCAACCCTTAGCAGGAAGAGTTAAGCAGGTGGCATTACTATATCAGAACTTAAACTATACTACAGAGCAATAGTAACAAAAACAGCATGGTATTGGCACCAAAACAGACTGTTAGACCAATGGTACAGAATAGAGGACACAGAGACTAACCCACAAAATTACAATTATCTTATATTTCACAAAGGTGCCAAAAACATGCATTGGAGAAAAGATAGCCTCTTTAACAAATGGTGCTAGGAAAACTGGATCCATATGCAACAAAATGAAATAAAACCTCTATCTCTCACCGTGCACAAAATTCAACTCAAGATGGATGAAGGACCCAGGGATAAAACCAGAGACCCTGCATCTAACAGAAGAAAAAGTAGGCCCTAATCTCCATCGTGTGGGGTTAGGCCCCTACTTCCTTAATAAGTCTCATATAGTGTTAGAATTAAAATCAAGAATCAATAAATAGGATGGATTCAAACTAAAATGTTTCTTCTCAGCAAAAGAAACAATCTGTGAGGTGAATAGAGAGTCTACATCTTGGGAGCAAATTTTTACCCCTCACACATCAGATAGAGCACTAATCTCTAGGGTAAATAAAGAACTCAAAAATCTAAGCACCAAACAAAACAAAACAAGACAAAAACATAAAAAACAAATAAACCAATCAATAAATTTGCCAAGGACCTAAACAGATGCTTCTCAGAAGATGATATACAATCAGTCAACAAATATGAGAAAAAATGTTCATGATCACTAGCAATTAGAGAAATGCAAATCAAAACTAAGATTTCATTTCACTCCAGTCAGAATGGCAGCTGTTATGAATACAAACAACAGTAAGTGTTGGCAAGGATGTAGGTAAAAAAGTACACTTACATTGCTGGTGGGACTGCAAATTGGTATATCCAATATGGAAAGCAATATGGAAATTTCTTGGAAAATTGGGAATGGAACTACCATTTGACCCAGCTATCCTTCTTGTCAGTCTATAACCAAAGGTCTTATAAACAGCATCTACAGGGACACAGCCACATCAATGTTTATAGCAGCACGATTCACAATAGCTAAACTGTGGAACCAACCTAGATGCCCTTCAGTAGATGAATGGATTAAAAAATGTGGCATATATATGTATATATATGTATGTATATATATATATATATATATATATATATATATATATATATACACACACACACACACACACACACACACACACACACTCAATAGAATATTACTCAGCAATAAAAGAGAATAAAATCATGGCATTGCAAGTAAATGGATGGAGTTAGAGAAGATATGCTAAGTGAAGTTAGCCAATCCCAAAAAACCAAATGCCAAATGTTTTCTCTGATATAAGGAGGCTAATTCATAGTGGGGTAGGGATGGGGATCATAAGAGGAATAGAGGAACTCTAGATAGGGCAGAGGGGTTGGAGGGGAAGGGAGCGGGCATGGTGTTATAAATGATGGTGGAATGTGATGGGCATTATTATCCAAAGTACAGGTATGAAGACACAAATTGGTGTGAATATACTTTGTATACAACCAGAGATATGAAAAATTTGTGTTCTATATGTGTAATATTAATTATAATGTATTCTGCTGTCATATATAAATTTTTCAAAAGTTATATATATATTAGGAAATTTGTTACAGTAATGCACAGTTAACAAACTATCTGTATGCCTCATGTAAATGAAATAATACATATGTACTCTCTTGCTTCTCTCAACATTATTTCTGTGAGATTCACCCACATAATTTCATATAATAATAGTGTTTTTTAAAAAAAATTGATAGGGGCTGGGGATGTGGCTCAAGTGGTAGCGTGCTTGCCTGGCATGCGTGCGGCCCGGGTTCGATTCTCAGCACCACGTACAAACAAAGATGTTGTGTCCGCCGATAACTAAAAAATAAATATTAAAAAATTCTCTCTCTCTCTCTCTCTCTTCTCTATCACTCTCTCTTTAAAAAAAATTGATTGTCAATGTTTTATTATATGAAAATACTAAAGTTTACTTATTCATTCTATTTCTAATGAACATTTGGGTTATTTCAGTATTTTTCCTTTAATGAATAAATTTGCTTTGAACATTCTTATATACTTCTTTTGGAGAATTATACATCCTTTCTCTTGTGTATATACCACGAAGCAGAAGTATTGGGTCATAGGATAGACACATAGATATTGTCAAACATTTTTCCAAAGTGCCTATATAATTTAAATTTCCACTTGCAATATGTGAGGATTATAGTTGCTGCACATCTTCATCAATTTTTGATTTTACCTATCTTAAGTTTTAATCATTCTGGTGAGTGTAGATTGGTATCTATTCTGGTTTTAATTTACATTTGCTGAATAAGTAGGGTAATATTTCTCCATATAACTATTGCCCATTTGAATATCAATTTTATGAAGTTCTTACTCAAGCCTTTTGTCAATTATTCAGATTGGGTTGTCTAATGTTTTCATTATTGTTTTGTAGGAGATTTTTTGTTTTATAGTCTAAATACAAGCCCTTTGTCAGATGTTGAAAACAGCTTTCCTCTATGGCATACCTTTCCTCTATCTTAATGGTATCTTTTGAATACAGAAGTTTTTTAATTTTGAAGAAATTTATCTTTTGGGTTGTTATTATTTGGGTTTTTGTTGTTGTTTGTTTATTTACTATAGGGATTGAACCCAGAGATGCTTTACCTCTGAGCTACATTCCCAGACCTTTTTATTTATTTAAAAAAATTTTGCGACAGGATCTTACTAAGTTGCTTAGGGTCTCGCTAAATTTCTGAGGCTGCCCTTGAACTTGAGATCCTTCTGTCTCAGCCTCTTAGATGCATACCATTAAGCCTAGCTTTTGCTTTCTGTTTTATAATTAGTGCTTTTATCACATTAATTAGATATAGTTTCCCATCTCAAATTCCTTAATATATCATTCCCTTCTCTTCTAGAAGCATCAATTTAACTTTTGGATCTATAATCCATGTCTAATTCACTCTTGTGCATAGTATCAGGTAAGAGTCAATGTTCCTCCCGTCACACCAAATAGATATTCAATTAGTTCAGCACTTGTATTGAAAGTGCTAATATTTTCTACCTAAATTAAAGTGGAACTTTTGTTGTAAATCAGATGACTATTTATACATGGGTCTTTTTCTTCATTCTGCTTTGTTTTATTACTCTGTTCTTTGTTAGTTCCACACTGTCTTAATCATGATGCTTTATAAAATTATTTGAATCATATGCTAGTAATTCAGCATTTTGAATTGGCATATATATTTTAGAAAGAGTTCTAAATAAACTCTTTTTTATATTTTGCACCACTAAGTTAAAACCAGCACATTTTCTAATTTTTAAAAGCCTTTAAATGAAAAATAGTGATCTTTTACTCTGCTCCTTTCTGTCCCTAAACCCTATTGCAAGAGGCAAAGAAGCAACCCATTTCAAGTCTTTCAGCATTCAACTAATATTTAATATTTTTAAATAACATAATTTTATTTAGTTTTCATTTCCAGTTTTAGGTATTAATTTCTAACTTCCTACTATGGAAGATAACTTAGGTTTTACATTTTCTTTCATTTTTGGTAATGGGGAATGAACCCAAAGGTGATCAACTACTGAGCCACAGTTTCAGCCCTTTTTTAACATTTTATTTTAAGACAGTCTTGCTAAGTTGCTTAGGGCCTTGCTAAGTTGCTGAGGCTGACTTTGAACTCCCCATCCTCCTGCCTCAGTCTCCCAAGTCTCTAGAATTACAGGCATGTACAACTATACCCGGCATGGTTTTATATTTTCTCAACACAGATAACTTTTTTAAAATCAATAACCATTAGTTAAATTATTATTTCCTTATAAATATTATTTATAGAGGAGACCCAACATGGCGGCCGGCGAGGAGGCAGCACTTTCAATGCTTCTGCAGTAACGGGATCAGAGAAACCCATTAATACACCTACATGCGACCTGCTGAGAATCTTCTAGCAAAATTCCGCTGAAAGGAGACCTGCCGGGAATTAGTAAGTCTATTGGAGGGGTCAGTTTGTCCCAGACGAGTAAATCTCGGCAACGCGGGGCAGGGACACAGTCCCGCCGGCCGCCGCCGAACTGCAGCTGCCCACATGTTGCAGCGAACGTAGGAACGGCCGCTGCCTGCCTGCCCCAACCCCCGGCTCTGTGAACCGCCTCTGGCAGTTAGGCGCTGCAAACGACCACCCCCCCCACCCCGCCGGTTCAGCGCTGCAAATGACGACCCCCACCCCCCCACGCTCATGTGAACAGCTCCCGCCCGCCGGGCTCTGCGAAAGGCCCTGCCCACACGGCAAACGGCCCGGTCTGCCCGGCTCTTATAACAGCCCTGCCCGCACGGGGGAATCAGGAGTGGCGCAGGACCCGCGGCACGGAACTCCCGGCTACCGCTCCCACCAGTGCTGACAACTGAGGTCTCTTGCACCAGCTTATGGGGCTGTGGCTACCAGAGGGCAAGCAAATTCGCTGGGGGTTCTCAGCCCCAAGCTCTACAAACTTAGGGTTCAAGGGAATGGCAAACAGGAAGAGTGTGCCCAGGAATTCATGAAAACAGGGCTCACAGGAGCAACAGACCTGGCGTGTAGCCAGTATTGTGGTGAGCGTCACTGGTGAGCGGGGCCTAGCTCACTTCCCCTAGTGCAGAAGTGACTAGACACAAGAGAAGGCCCTAGGCACTCAGGATTGAAGACCTGTCCAGTCCTAGAGGAAGAGCTGCGGCACAGTGACTGGCTCCCGCCTACTGAGAGGAGAAGCTTGGCCCGGTGGGCACAGCTCCACCTACTGGAAAAATAGTGAATCGAACTCTAAGACTGCATTTATTAAAATTTTTGTTGTAGTTGTTGTTGTTGTTGTTTGTTAATTTTTTTAATTCATTTTATTTTATTTTATTTTTTTAATTTTCATTTTCATTTTTATTATTACTATTATTATTATTTTTTTAATTCTTTTTAATTTTCTGTTTCTTTTCTCCTTTCTTCTTTTCTTCTGTCTTTTCATTTCTTTTCAATTCTCTTATTCCCCCTTCCTTGAATTCTACCTGCTTACTCTCATTCTCTTTGGTGACTTCTTCCCTTCCCTTTTAATACCTTTCCTCCCAAGCATCAAATAAATTAATAGGAGTAAACAGTAACTCAGCAGTCAAACAGAACAAGAAGCAACATGAGCAGCATGAAAAAGCAAGGAAGAAAAGGAGTACAAACAACACAGGACAGCCTAAATATTCAGGAGGATATAGAGTCATCAGAAAAATGGTCATATAAAGAACTCAAGGAATACCTTAGACAGATGGAATGGAAACTGAAAGAGGATATGAGGCAGCAAATTCAAGCAGCAAAAGAACACATTGAGAATGAATTACATAAACAGATAAAAGAAGAAGTTAAGCATCTTTATCAGGAGATTGATATTATAAAAAAGAATCAAACAATAATCTTAGAAATGAAGGAAATTATAAACCAAATTAAAAACTCAAATGAGAGTATCACTAATAGAGTGGAGCAAGTAGGAGCCAGAATGTCAGATAATGAAGGCAAAATATATCATCTTGAAAAGAGTCTAGCCAACTCAGATAGGCTGGTTAAAAATCACGAGAGAAACATCCAAGAGATATGTGATAACATAAAAAAAAACAAATTTAAGAGTCATTGGGATAGAGGAAGGAATAGAAATTGAAACCAAGGGAATGAGTAACCTGCTACATGAAATAATTACAGAAAACTTTCCAGAAATAAAAAAGGAAACAGATATACAAATTGTAGGTCATACAGGACACCGAGCATACAAAATCACAGTAGACCAACGCCAAGACACATTGTTATGAAGATATCCAATATACAGAACAAAGAGAAAATATTAAAAGCTACAAGAGAAAGGAGGCAGATTACATTCAGGGATAAACCAATAAGGTTAACAGCGGATTTTTCATCACAGACGCTGAAAGCGAGAAGATCCTGGAACAACGTATTTCAAACACTGAAAGACAATGGATACCAACCAAGAATTCTATATCCAGCAAAATTAAGCTTCAGGTACGACAACAAAATAAAAATCTTTCATGATAAACAAAAGCTAAAAGAATTTGCAGCCAGAAAACCAGCATTGCAAAGCATCTTGAGCAAAACACTACATGAGGAAGAAATGAAAAACAATAACCAAAGCCAACAGTGGGAAGTACCTCAGTAAAGACAGACGGAGGGGGGAAAGCTAATCATGGAGAAACAAACTAAATTAAAAAAAAAAGAGAGAGATAAATAATCAAACATGGCTGGAAGTACAAACCATATATCAATAGTAACTCTAAACGTTAATGGTTTAAACTCTCCAATAAAGCGACGTAGGCTGGTAACATAGATTAAAAAAACAAATCCAACAATATGCTGCCTCCAGGAGACACATCTGACTGGAAAAGACATACACAGGCTGAAGGTGAAAGGCTGAGAAAAAATATACCATGCACACGGTCCTCGCAAGCAAGCAGGGGTGGCCATCCTCATATCAAATAAAATTGACTTCAAGACTAAGTTAATCCAAAGGGATAAGGAAGGACATTATATACTGTTAAAAGGAACCATTCACCAATAAGATATAACAATTATCAATATTTATGCACCAAATAATGGTGCTGCAATGTTCATAAAACAAATTCTCTCTCCTCAAGTTCAAGAATCAAATAGACCACAACACAATAATTATGGGTGACTTCAACACACCTCTCTCACCATTGGACAGATCCTCCAAACAAAAGTTGAATAAAGAAACTATAAAACTCAATATCACAATCAATAACCTAGACTTAACTGACATATATAGAATATATCAACCATCATCAAGTGGATATACTTTTTTCTCAGCAGCACATGGATCCTTCTCAAAAATAGACCATATATTATGCCATAGGGCAACCCTCAGTAAACATAAAGGGGTGGAGATAATACCATGCATTTTATCTGATCATAATGGAATGAAACTGGAAATCAATGATAAAAGAAGGAAGGGAAAATCCTATGTCACATGGAAAATGAACAATATGTTACTGAATGATAAAGGGGTTACAGAAGACATAAAGGAGGAAATCAAAAAATTATTAGAGATAAATGAAAATACAGACACAACTTATCGGAATCTATGGGACACAATGAAAGCAGTTTTAAGAGGGAAATTCATCATCTGGAGGTCATTCCTCAAAAAAAGGAAAAACCAACAAATAAATGAGCTCACACTTCATCTCAAAGCCCTAGAAAAGGAAGAACAAAACAATAGCAAATGCAGCAGAAGGCAAGAAATAATTAAAATCAGAGCAGAAATCAACGAAATTGAAACAAAAGAAACTATTGAAAAAAATTAACAAAACTAAAAGTTGGTTCTTCGAAAAAATAAATAAGATTGACAGACCCTTAGCCATGCTAACGAAGAGAAGAAGAGAGAGAACTCAAATTACTAACATACGGGATGAAAAAGGCAATATCACAACAGATGCTACAGAAATACAGAAGACAATTAGAAATTATTTTGAAAACCTATATTCCAATAAAATAGAAGATAGTGAAGACATCGATAAATTTCTTAAGACATATGATTTGCCCAGACTGAGTCAGGAGGATACACACAATTTGAACAGACCAATATCAATGGATAAAATTGAAGAAGCAATCAAAAGACTACCAACCAAGAAAAGCCCAGGACGGAATGGGTATACAGTGGAGTTTTACAAAACCTTTAAAGAATAATTAATACCAATACTTTTCAAGTTATTTCAGGAAATAGAAAAAGAGGGAGCTCTTCCAAATTCATTCTATGAGGCCAACATCACATTGATTCTGAAACCAGACAAAGACACCTCAAAGAAAGAAAACTACAGACCAATATCTCTGATGAACCTAGATGCAAAAATCTTCAATAAAATTCTGGCGAATTGGATACAAAGGCACATCAAAAAAATTGTGCACCATGATCAAGTAGGATTCATCTCTGGGATGCAAGGATGGTTCAATATACGGAAATCAATAAATGTTATTCACCACATCAATAGACTTAAAGATAAGAACCATATGATCATCTCGATAGACGCAGAAAAAGCATTCGACAAAGTACAGTATCCCTTTATGTTCAAAACATTAGAAAAACCAGGGATAACAGGAAATTACCTTGACATTGTAAAAGCTATCTATGCTAAGCCTCAGGCTAGCATCACTCTGAATGGAGAAAAATTGAAGGCATTCCCTCTAAAATCTGGAACAAGACAGGGATGTCCTCTATCACCACTTCTATTCAATATAGTTCTCGAAACACTGGCCAGAGCAATTAGACAGACGAAATAAATTAAAGGCATAAAAATTGGAAAAGAAGAACTTAAATTATCACTATTTGCAGATAACATGATTCTATACCTAGAAGACCCAAAAGGGTCTACAAAAAAACTACTAGAACTAATAAATGAATTCAGCAAAGTGGCAGGATATTAAATCAACACGCATAAATCAAAGGCATTTCTGTATATCAGCGACAAAACTTCTGAAATGGAAATGAGGAAAAATACTCCATTCACAATATCCTCAAAAAAATAAAATACTTGGGAATCAACCTAACAAAAGACGTGAAAGATTTATACAATGAAAACTACAGAACCCTAAAGAGAGAAGTAGAAGAAGATCTTAGAAGATGGAAAAATATACCCTGTTCATGGATAGGCAGAACTATCATCATCAAAATGGCGATATTACCAAAAGTTCTCTATAGGTTTAATGCAATGCCAATCAAAATCCCAATCGCATTGCTTGTAAAAATAGATAAAGCAATCATGAAATTCATATGGAAAAATAAAAGACCCAGAATAGCAAAAGCAATTCTAAGCAGGAAGTGTGAATCAGGCGGTATAGCGATATCAGATTTCAAACTATATTACAGAGCAATAGTAACAAAAACAGCATGGTACTGGTACCAAAACAGGAGGGTGGACCAATGGTACAGAATAGAGGACACAGAGACTAATCCACAAAGTTACAACTATCTTATATTTGATAAAGGGGCTAAAAGCATGCAATGGAGGAAGGATAGCATCTTCAACAAATGGTGTTGGGAAAACTGGAAATCCATATGCAACAAAATGAAACTGAACCCCCTCCTCTCACCATGCACAAAAGTTAACTCAAAATGAATCAAGGACCTTGATATCAAATCAGAGACTCTGCGTCTGATAGAAGAAAAAGTTGGCTACGATCTACATATTGTGGGGTCAGGCTCCAAATTCCTTAATAGGACACCCATAGCACAACAGTTAATAACTAGAATCAACAAATAGGACTTACTTAAACTAAAAAGTTTTTTCACAGCAAGAGAAACAATAAGAGAGGTAAATAGGGAGCCTACATCATGGGAACAAATTTTTACTCCTCACACTTCAGATAGAGCCCTAATATCCAGAATATACAAAGAACTCAGAAAATTAGACAATAAGATAACAAATAACCCAATCAACTAATGGGCCAAGGACCTAAACAGACACTTCTCAGAGGAGGACATACAATCAATCAACAAGTATATGAAAAAATGCTCACCATCTCTAGCAGTCAGAGAAATGCAAATCAAAACCACCCGAAGATACCATCTCACTCCAGTAAGATTGGCAGCCATTATGAAGTCAAACAACAACAAGTACTGGCAAGGATGTGGGGAAAAGGGTACTCTTGTACATTGCTGGTGGGACTGCAAATTGGTTCGGCCAATTTGGAAAGCAGTATGGAGATTCCTGGGAAAGCTGGGAATGGAACCACCATTTGACCCAGCTATTGCCCTTCTCGGACTATTCCCTGAAGACCTTAAAAGAGCGTACTACAGGGATACTGCCACATCGATGTTCACAGCAGCACAATTCACAATAGCTAGACTGTGAAACCAACCCAGATGCCCTTCAATGGATGAATGGATCAAAAAAATGTGGCATCTATACACCATGGAGTATTACACAGCACTAAAAAATGACAAAATCATGGAATTTGCAGGGAAATGGATGGCACTAGAGCAGATTATGCTTAGTGAAGCTAGCCAATCCCTAAAAAACAAATACCAAATGTCTTCTTTGATATAATGAGAGCAACTAAAAATGGAGCAGAGAGGAAGAGCAGGAAAAAAATTAACATTAAACAGAGACACGAGGTGGGAGGGAAAGGGAGAGAAAAGGGGAAGTGCATGGAAATGGAGGGAGACCCTCATTGTTATACAAAATTACATACAAGAGGTTGTGAGGGGAATGGGAAAATGAACAGGGAGAGAAATGAATTACAGTAGATGGGATAGAGAGAGAGGAGGGGAGGGGAGGGGAGGGGGGATAGTAGAGGACAGGAAAGGTAGCAGAATACAACAGTTACTAGTATGGCATTATGTAAAAATGTGGATGTATAACCGATGTGATTCTGCAATCTCTATTTGTGGTAAAAATGGGAGTTCATAACTCACTTGAAGCTAATTTATAAAATATGATATGTCAAGAGCTTTGTAAGGTTTTGAACAACCAATAAAAAAAAGAAAAAAAAATATTATTTATAGAACTATTCAGTACCTTTTTGCTTCTTTAGAGTTGATAATCACCTCCTTTTCTCATTTGTATAGCTTCTGGCTTTCCACCTTCCTCGAAACCGGCTTCCTATGGTTTTGTAATGTGCATCTGATTATTTATGAACTTACCCTGGGAGGATTCCCCATCTTAAACCTCTTCTATGCTTTTTCAAGTTTCCCAAATTAGCAATTGCTCATCTTTCTGATTTCTACCTACCAAATATTATTGTCATTTATTTTCCTGTTTTTTTTTTTTTGTATTTATAAATTGTTATGCCTTTACTGCCTTCCTAATAAGGTTTCTGGAGGAAAAATAGTAAATACTATTGTTTAATCTTCATTTTAATCAGAAACTAGTTAACTTATGCTTAAAGATTTCAGGTCAACTCCTGCCTAAGAATGGAGTGATGTGCTTTTGGAAAGATGTCTCTGAAACAGAAGTAAGAGTTGCTACTTTCTCTGTTGTCCTAATACCTGATTGATAAAGAAAAGTGTCCCTTGTTAGCATACCCTTTGAAGAGATGTGATAGAACAGAAGAGGAGTCAAAAAGTGAGTCATTGCCAAAGAGATATTTTGGAACTGACTTTCTGGTCATATTTAAGATCAAATCCCCATAAAGAGATGATCATATTATAATATAAAACTACTATTCTGGATTTGTTGGTCTGGTTGGTAAAGGGCAGTATAAAAGAATTAACAGAGTTTAATCAATATTTATTTAGAAATGATTTTTTTATTCATTTGATGCAAAGATTAGATGCTGGGAGCCATCAGCCAAGTAGGTACGACAATCTCCTTGCCAGCTTACTCCCATGCTGTCTAGTGGAAGGACTTCTGAAAGGTGACCTTGCTCAAGGACCAGGGCAGGATCCGTGTTTAGGGTGTTCCCCCTTTAGAATAGGGCAGTTTAGCATAATAGGAGATTAGGGTGTTCCCCCTTTAGAATAGGGCAGTTTAGCATAATAGGAGATTAGGGTGTTCCCCCTTTAGAATAGGGCGTATCCTGCTACCTGAGTTCCTCTTGAGTTCTTAGGGTCAGACAGTATATTTTGGGAGACAGAAGCCCATGCGGAGTGGATTTTGGGCAGAGAGTGGATTTGGGCAGAGTGGTGGATTTGGGCAGAAGTGGATTTGGGCAGAGAGTGGATTTGGGCAGAGTAGTGGATTTGGGCAGAGTGTGAATTTGGGCAGAGAACGTGGATTTCCCCAGAACATGTTTGTAGACGGCCGGTGTGAGTTCGGGAATAAAGAATTGCTGTTTGAATCTACAAGCTGTGTGGAGACTCGTGATTTGTGCCCAGCCAGAGACTGCGGCAATTAGAGACCTAATTTGAAATGTCAATGAAACATTAATTTTATTTACTGGATTTCCTTTAAGTATATGAGCCTATTTAAATATTCTCTACTTACACTTTTAGTCTTCATAGAATTATTCCTATATTTTAATGATAAATGTCACTTGTGTTATAACCAGTGGTAATGGTGATTCTTGATATTTCAAAAAACATACAATTGTTAAGAAACCTGCCAACAATTTGCAATTTTGTTTCTATTTTTGTTTTCTGCAGCTAATAAGCTACTGTAATTTTTAAAAGAGTTTTGAAATAAATTCTGGTTGGAGGGAGTTTAGTGGCACATTGCTCACATGCCATTGTTAGTGATTTCCACAGCCTTATCTGAAATAACTGCTTTATTAACTTCTGTTATTATGAATGAAGATTTAGTTAGTATTGATAGTGGGTAGTTTGTCAAAGGTGGGTACAGATGCTGTTATGATCAATATTACATAGCCAGAAAAATTACCAGATAGGAGGATAATGTGAAAAAGTATGTTTAAGAGTAGCAAAGTACAAAAAAAAAAAAAAAAGAGAGAGAGAGAGAAAAGTAGGAGAAGTAGGAGAGGCAGATATAAAACTCTCCTAAGGAAGCTTCAGAAATTTTGAGATTTTTTTTTCCAGACTCAAATACATGGATATACAAAAGGGGAATGTGGAGAGTAGCTGAATATAAATTATTTCAGACATATAAGGCTCTGCATAGTTTTGAGGGAGAATAGGGAATGAAGGTCACATATTTAATTAGAGGCAATTAAGGAGACATGAAGAGTGTTGGGTGAGATGGCAAAGACCCTACATACCCAAGAATATTTGAAGTAACAGACACAAACACAAACACACACATGGTGAGCTTTTTAGTGAATGTAGTTGAAGTTGTACCAAAAGAACTGAGAAAATATGGAGTTTGGAGCTGATGTAATACTTACAAAGCTATGACCCATGTGGCCAAGGGCTACTGCTTAGGAAAGCAGTGTCACAATTATAAAAAATACAGCACAACAGGTAATCCAAGGCTCAATATGGTTCTCAGAAATATTTGAGGAGGTTCAAATAATGTGATCCAAAGCATTTCTTACTGAAGTCCTCTTCCTTTCTAATTTGCAACACCCAGCTTCTGGATTATTATATATACTTATCTATAGACTTGCCTGTCTTTATTGAGAAAACAGTGTTTTTGAATATTATTGGTAGCCTTTTTGAGAGAGAAATTGATACAAATATTGTTAAGGCAGCTTCTAGATATTAGAAGGCGTTCTGGGGATATTCTTTTCTTCGTATTAATAAAGTACAAGGGAAAGGGGCCACTTATGCTTCCTGGCCTTCACATAAATAGTTCAGAATTCCATTGATTGCCACAGAATGACATGGCATATCTTACATCTGTGACAGAAGCTGTACTAACATGACTAGAATTATTACAGAGAGAGCTATGGTGCCACAGGGCTTCTCCTAGAGTTTTATCTGCCTAGAGAGGAAACCAGATAGAGTGTTTAAAGAAAAGTTCTCTTAAAAGGAACCCAAAGATGCTGCTACATATATTCACACAAACACAAATCCAATGGAAACCAAAATTACCATGTTACACTTGTTAGCAATATGATGCCTATTTGTGTTAATTTAAATCTATACTTAAAGTGCATGATTAGAAAAAGTTCCTGAAAACATCAATATATTCAAAACAAACCAAGTAATTTAATAATTAAGAAAATTTCATTATTTATAAGTTACACTTGTGAAAAAATACTCAAGTTTGTTTATCACAATAGACTAAAGGACAGATCCATTTCATTTTTATATTTAAAAATACTTTCTGAAACCTAGTTCCATAAACTCATATATACTTAAAATGCAAAATTTTGCTGAAAAGTCCACATCAAAAAATATTCTGTGTTTTAATTTCTCATCCTTGAGAAACACTGGAGTAGGTTTATAACTCTATAAAATCAAATCAGAAGAATAAATACTCATTAAGAACATATGATGTGCCAAGCTTTGCCTTAAGTCCTGTAAAATCTGCTAGAGGAAATAAATTTAAGAACTGAAAAGTAAAAAAAAAAAAAATAAGAGAGTAAAATTAAACTTTAAGGACAAGTATGAATATAAATCAGACTTTTATCAGACCTTTGAAATCAGTAGATCTGCTATGATGCAATTTTTCCAAAGGAACTGTCAATTGGCTTGGTGTTGTAGCATTTCTGTATCCTCCTCCCTTCTGCTAGTGATGGTCTAAAATTTGGGGGCCAATGGCTATATGCTGGACCGGTAGTCAGTGACAGGTATGATCCAATTGCAGTGGTATCAACCTAAGACAGGAGGCTGACGCCTAAAGGTCAGTTTTCCGATGACGGGTAAGAACCATATGTTGAATTGGACAACCTACCAGGCACGGTCCTTAAGCCACATTAACCTCACTCCCCCACTGGCACCAAGGCCAAATTTGGGGGCCAACAGAGGTGAGGCAAAGAACCTCACCCTCCCACTGGTGCATAGACCTATCCACAAGTATGGCTGTATGCTGGACCGGTAGTCAGTGACGGGTATGATCCAGTTGTAGTGGTATCAACCTAAGACAGGAGGCTGACGCCTAAAGGTCAGTTTTCCAATGACGGGTAAGAACCATATGTTGAACTGGACAACCTACCAGGCACGGTCCTTAAGCCACATTACTTGTTGTTTAATTAATCAGAAGGGGGGAGATGCTGGGAGCCATCAGCCAAGTAGGTATGACAATTTCCTTGCCAGCTACTCCCATGCTGTCTAGTGGAAGGACTCCTGAAAGGTGACCTTGCTCAAGGACCAGGGCGGATCCGTGTTTAGGGAGTCCCGGTTTAGCATAATAGGAGATTAGGGTGTTCCCCCTTTAGAATAGGGCGTATCCTGCTGCCTGAGTTCCTCTTGAGTTCTTAGGGTCAGACAGTATATTTGGGAGACAGAAGCCCAGTGGAGGAGTGGATTTGGGCAGAGAACGGTGGATTTCCCTAGAACGTGTTTGTAGACGGCCGGTGTGAGTTCGGGAATAAAGAATTGCTGTTTGAATCTACAAGCTGTGTGGTGGCTCGTGATTTGTGCCCAGCCAGAGACTGCGGCAGAACCGTGTTTTTTTTTTTTTTATTGTTGTTTGTTTGTTTGTTTGTTTTGTTTTCTTGAAAAATGGTAGGAAAAAGTCTGGAAACATAAATTGGGTTAAAACTATGGACTTTAGATGCCAGATTAAGGTTGTCAAAAATGTTGTATTTTAACCTCAAGTAGAGAAGTGGCAGAATCAGAGCAGCATGTTGGGGAGACATCTGTGTGCAGACAGGATGGAGAAAGTACAAATGCCAAGATGGTTTAAAAGGCCACTGCCCCTTTTCAGATGGTTTAGGTCACTCTATAGACATGGGATGGACACCTTCCACCCCAATCTGGGCCCTGTGTCTAGACTGATGATCCCATACAAACACACCAAGAGGTTATGAAAAGGTTTACTGCTCACACAAGGAGGCTTTCCAGGGAGAGCAGGGCAAACTTCCAAGAATAAAATGGCTAGAGAAGGCCAGGAGGAGTGACAAGGTGGATTTTGTAGTGATTAGGGCCTAAGATTAGGGAAGATTTCCCTCACATATGCTGGACTGTGTGATTTCAACTACCTGTTGGTGCAAAGGAGGGAGCACCCAGCCTTTCTTATCAGTTTGCCCAGAAGTAGGGTAGAAGGGGAATGATGTGGCTTGAAAGCTCTCAGCAATCAAACATCAAAAAGAAAGCCAGACTCTCTTATTACACAGATACAGAGGAAGAGTGATAAAGTGCTGAATGAGAGGGTACATTAATATTATAAATGAGCTATAAGCCCTTGCCTGATAGAAACTTTGTTATAGGAGGCTGCTCAGAAGAATGAATGTTTGGGTAGAATGGGGATATAGAATATTCAATTTACAGGCTCACTAAGGACCTTTGAAAGTTCCTTAGTAAGCCTGTAAATTTCCGGGATTTGAAATAAATATCCCAGCAACCTATGACCTTTTGTTCATTGCATGTCTTTTCAGAAAGATTCTAATATATTTCTAATGTTTTGGAGAGAGTTTTTTTTTTTTTTTAAAGACACAAAGCTAAAATGCAGATCATTTGCATTTGGAGCCAGAATGGTACATTTTTTTCCCCTCAATCAGTTTTGTTTTCAGACTAAGTTATATGTTCTCAATTTCTATCTATAGTGGGAATCATCCAGGGAACTTGTTTAAAATGCCCATGCCTGCCTCAACCCCAGATGCTCAGGATGAGAAGTCTTGGGCAGAGCTCAGGAACATGCCTCATGACAGACATGTATTTCTAATGAACATTGCCCCATTGTGTACCCAGCACAGTGCCAAAAACTACAAAGGCTTTGGGCAAAGTCTAACATAATCCCAATCAACAAAAAGTTGACTGATTTGCTGGCTCTTACGTGCTTACCCAATCTTTTAACTTTTGTACCTATGGAATTTGTGAAAGTAAAACCAAATGCCAAGACCACACTTCTGTTTATCTATTGCACAGAATTTAGCAGTGTTTAAGTTCTTCCTTTTTTAAGAAAATATTTTTAGTTGTAGAAGGACACAATACTTTATTTTATTTATTTAATTTTAGGTAGTGCTGACAGTTGAACCCAGTACCTCACACGTGCTAGGTAAGTGCTCTACCACTGGGCCACAACTCCAGCAAGGTCTTGCTTTAAGAAAGGACTTTATGGGGCTGGGGATGTGACTCAAGTGGTAGTTCGCTCGCCTAGCATGCGTGAGGCACTGGATTCAATTCTCAACACCACATAAAAATAAAATAAAGATATTGTGTCCACCTAAAACTAAAAAATATTTTTTTTAAAAAAAAGGACCTTATAAGCTTTTGCTAATTTAAATATCACAAAGTCATATTATTGCTACATTACATTGTGGACAATTGGGGCTCAGTAAGATTGACTAGGTTAAGTAATACAGCCACTGAGTGGGAAAGCCAGGTTTCAAACCTAGTTCTGTCTAAATCAAATCTCTATTATTAGAGGTTTGACACTCTGTTTACTGCCAGGAGTTTGATGTTAGCCTTTCAGTCTCATGTGAGCAATGATGGGATCCCATAGCACTCAGTGCAGGTGAAATTAGGCAGTTACCCACTTAGGTTTCTCATATTTTAACAGTAGAATAACAGATGTTGATCTGCTGTCATAAGGGTCTCTGTCTCCCAGGATACAACCTTCCTCATTGACTAGCATCTCAGTTTTGTCATAGGCTTTTGCAAGACCTGAGCCTTGTCAGTTGCTTTCATGTAAACACAGTTTGCCTGATTTATAATAATGCCTTTTGGACAAGGTACTTTCAAGAAATTAAGAGAACCAGGGATAGCTGGAAGACAGTGAATGAGGGACAGGGTAACATTCCTTGGAGCCAAGAAGGTATGCAGGACCCAAATCATAAAAGGATTATGGAGTCCTAGTCAGATATTTGGTTTTGATTCTAAGTGTGATTGGAAACAAATGGAATATTTTAAACTGGGAAAGTGTTGGTTTGATTTTGTGTCTTCAAATTAGTCTTTTGGTTAGTATATAAAGAATGAATGAGAGGAAGAAAAGTTGCAGTGGAAAGTAAAGTAAGATATTTCTTTTACTTTCTGAATAACTTCAGTGTATAAGTGGAGACAAAACAAACAAAAGAAGTGCTATAGACTTCTTGAATGTTTTCAGGATTTCACATATTGAAATCCTAACACTAGATGTGATTATATTAGGAGATAGGGCCCTTGGGATGTAATTAATGATCCATAAGGGTGGAGCCCTCACAAATGGGATTAGTGTCTCTTATAAAAGGCACTCCAGGGAAATCTCTTTGCTTTCCATCTTTTAAGGACAGGATGAAAAGATGACCATCTTCAGGAAGTGAGCCCTTACCAGACTGTGCAAGAAGTGAGCCCTTACCAGACACTAGATCTGCCAGTCCCCTTCCCAGTCTCCAGAACTGTAAAAAATAAGTGTTTGTCATCTAAACCATCCAGTCTATATTTATTTTAGTAGTCTAAACTAAGGAGGAAAACATCTTTTTTAGTTAGATGTAACAGAGACTCAGAAAAAATTCTGCAAGTTCTCATCTTTTCTCAAAAGTTTACAGAGATGGTAAGAAGTAGTAGGAGATATAATCAAACATTTTTACTTTTTATGTTTATTTTCATTATTCTAAAATTTCCCCAATATTCCCCACCATTAGCAGTGTTAACTCTGAAATCACATGTAAAAGGTATTGAAAATGATGATGAACTCTGTAGGAAAAGACATATGTAAATGTATTTTCTTTTTAAAAAAAATAAATATTTTTTTAGAAGTAGTTGAACACAATACCTTTATTTTGTTTATTTATTTATTTTTATGTAGTGCTGGGGATAGAACCCAGGGCCTTGCATGTGCTAGATGAGCGCTCTACCGCTGAGCCACAATCCCAGCCCCTGTATTTTCTTTGTAGAGTTGAAAAAACTTTGGTTTTGCTTGTGGATAAGAACCCAGCTCTGGAGTCATACCCCATCACACAAAGCACCTGTGGAGTAGCTTGAGGCTGGCACACTGGGGACAAATTTCTATTCATGATTCAAACTGCCTTCAGACTAGAACAGAGTTCTGGTTTCATAGATGATGCAATTTTCCTCACATGTAATTTAGTGCTCCTTTGATTGGAAATGACAGACACCCAACTCGGATTACCATAATGCAAGGGAGTATTTATTGTGAGCTTAGAGGAAAGATGGCTGAACTTCTGGTAGAATTAGAATTAAGTTCCTGAAAACCTTCTCTAATTCTTCACATTCACTTTTGAACAGCTTTAACTACATGACAGAAAATATGGCTGCTGAAATTTCCCAGAGCTCTAGCCTCTTTAAAGGGGAGATAGTGTGATTCTCTCAATCCCAAGTCTAAACCTCCAAGAGAAGGAGCTTGTTGTGCTTGCTTGAATCATGGTCTTACTCCAGGGAATCATGGGTGTAAGAGGAGGACAGCAACTCTTCTAGGAGAATTTAAGAAACACTGTTTTCTTCTTCAATAATGGAAGGCTACTAGGTAAAAAGTCCCATAGATGTCCACTACATGAGAGACTTCATGTATGTGAAAATTGTTGAAAATTAGGTTAATTAAATAATTACCAGTTGAAACAGCCAAAAAGCAAGAAAATATTCTACCGAAAGGGATATCTGAAATACAAGGAAATCCGATGAATAATGAACAAAGCTAGGCATTATATTACTCTGTTAACTGTATTTAGGTAAACCATTTCAAAGAAGGATTGGTCCTTTGCCTTTAATTAAATGGTATGCTAATCCCTACAAACTGGATTCTCTCACAATGCAGTAAAATACTTATTTACATTCGTGGAGCAAAGAACCTCTTAACCATTCTCCACCCTATGCCTATTTCCCAATCTGCTATGTGTGAATTGAGGTAAGCCCATTGGAGGGCCTTAGAGTAATGGTGTATGTAATACCATATGATTAATGTGGACCCTATGGTTCACTCCAGGAAAAGGGTGCATTAGTCAAGGTTCTCCAAGAAACAGAAATAATGAGAGGGGTGTGTGTGTGTGTGTGTGTGTGTGTGTGTGTGTGTGTGTGTTTAGGGAGGGAGAGAGGGAGAGAAAAAGGGAGGGAGACAGATACTCACAGACAGATAGATAGTTTAGTTTTCATTTTAAGGAATTGGCTCATGCAATTATGGAGACTTGGTAAACCCCAAATCTTCAGGGTAGACAAGAAGTCTGAAGACTCAGGAAAGGTTGCAGTTTGAATATGAAAGCAGTCGGCTAAGAGAATCTTTCTTGTTGTGGAGACATCAGTCTTTGTTCTATCACAGCCTTCAATGGATTTAATGAGGTCCATTAATATTATGGAGAGGAATCTGTTTTATTTAGTCTATTGATTTAAATGCTAATATCATCCAAAACAACAAGAACAACCTTCATAGAAACATCCAGAATAATGTTTTCCCAAATATCTGATATCAAAACTCATCCAAGTTAAGGCATAAGATTAACCCACACAAAAGGGATTTAGTGCTTTATCAGGCATGGCATGGAAGGGAAATGGAAAGTGGATATCCTTGAAGACAGCCTAACAGCAGCCTGACAAGCAGGAGCAGTGGTTCTCTAGACTTCTGGTGCCTGTAAATATTTATACTTATCCTGGAAGAAGGAAAGAAACTGTGAGAAGGAGCTGGGGAGAGAAGCCCCTTCTAGGGACTGCAGTAGGTCATTTCCCAGCATGGTGTGGGTTCTGATGGTTTTGGAGATGAGGACTATGTGTTCACATGTGAAGAAGACAAAAACCTGAAGGAGGGAATGATAGTGGTAATGGGGACACCTTTCTTCTTCCTGCAGCACAAAATGGCACCAACCTCTTATGGCTCCCCCTTGACTGTTCCGTGTTTGGGCAGGGCAGGTCTGCCTGGGGAGCAGGGTCATGCACACAGACAATGGCCTTTCTAGGCCATTTAGCAGTGTGCCAGGAGAATCTTCACAATGCTTCTCAGAGGCTCTGCAAAAACATGAAAATGTAAGATAATCTAGGAGCATTCCACTCCCAGGGGTAGATGGATACAAGCAGGAGGACTGACAATTTAGTATTCTTTCAAACCAACATTTGAATGATCTCTACCACTATCTCTAACATTTTTTGTTTGGTTGACTTGGGGAGAAACTGACTTTCCATGAAAAATTATACAGCCTAGTTTATTGTGTTTGCTGTCATCTTATCCTTTTCTCAAAAAGAAATCCCATTTTCATAAGACCTTTTGTAAACAATATGGTGTTGACTAAAGATTTTTGACCAGGGAATCTAGGTACTTTCTCCTGCATATCCAGGACAATTTCTTATTAAATATTCCCAGAAGACATGTTTCTTCTCTCCTGTCTTTGTGATCTCAGTTGCCTCTCTTTTTTTCTCTCTGGTGCTTGGCTTTCTTGCCTCCTGCCTGCCCTTTCTAACCATTTGCTTTCTTCCACTTCTATCTATTTCCCTTCTTACAAAGAGTAGTTTCAAGCCCTGACAGCTTTACCCCCATCCAAGTTACATCCTGTGCAATTGATTTTGAGAATGGATTGGACTCTAGGGTATAATCCAGAAATAATTTTTTCTACTCTCACTACTTGCTTCAAATGTTGTATACCTCCCCCTTCCCTTCCCCTTTAGTGACAATCACAGATTACTGGGTTAGTCAGCTTTTTATCACTGTGAAAAATACCTGAAAAAAACAAGTAAGAGAAGAAAAATTTATTTGGACACATGGTTTCAATCCCTGGTCAGCTGGCTCTATTGCTCTAAGCTTGAAGTAAGGCAGGACGTCATGGTGGAAGGACGTGGCAGAGGAAAACTTGCTCAGCTCCTGGCAGCTGGGAAATAGAGAGAGCAGAAAGGTCTGAGGATAAACCTTCTAGAACACACCCCCAGTGACCTACCTCCTCCAACTTGATTCCACCTCTCAATAATCCAAATTATTAACCATCCAGTGGATTAATCCACAGATGAGATTAGAGCCCTCATGATAAAGTCACTTCCCCAAAGTACCACCTCTGGACATTACTGCGGTAGGGACCAAGTCCTTAACACATGAGCTTTTAGGGGATATTCCAGATCCAAACCATAACACTAACAAAGGAGCAAGAAGACTGGATTCCCTCAGCAGTGATGCAGATCTGTCATGGCTAATGAAAACTCATGATGTGAAGAGAGACAGCTAGAGACAAAGGCTACTGAAAGCCATGCAAAGCAAGAAATGGGTGGGATATGCAAAAGACACAATTCTTTCTGCAAACTGCTTATATATGACTCAGCAGACAAGATACCTACAAAACTAGGCACCAGCTGAGCAGCTCCAGTTTCCACAGTTAGAATTCAAGATGTTATGTGTTTCCTTATTGAGTTTCACCTTTACTGAACACGTGAAGTTATCTGCCCATGAGTTATGATTTTGGGAAAAGTAATTTAATCATTTGCTCTGCTTAGGAGATTTTAATTTCTTTTGGTTTCTGTGGCATCTCATTTTCCCCAACATCCATGGGTTTAAGGTCTCTTTCTGGGGATTGATGAATGAAGATGAGAGATTATGGTGAACATGATGCCTGCAGATTTCTTATCAGTCTTCTCTCTTCTGTCTCTCTAAAATAGATTCATAGACCAGGCACTAATCATGACAACAAACTGACTGCCTGGCCAGTGAGTCAGGGTGAGAAGAGTAAGAACTATCTTTAAAAAGTGTCTGAATATTCTCCTGCTCCTCTCCACCCTGCTAATATACTCTCACGAGCTTTCTCAATTTTATCCTGAAGACCTGTGCTAGCTCATATCTCATGAGATAGAGAGGTCTGGGTTGAGGCATAGCAGTACCAGTCAAACAATGTGATTCGAAAGATTTAATGAAATAACTTTCTTATTATAAAGTGTTATATAAATGCCACTAATTTTAATTTTAATTTTCTGAGCTGCTGGTTTAAAGATTTAGGACTATTAATATAATCAAGTACTTAATGGTGTACTTGAGTGCGTGTAAAGACAACTTTAGGTCATTGCTTGGAAATTACTAAAATATATACTTTAGTACTTTTGTATCTATATATATGTATCTTTCCTAAGTGTGAGTAGCTATATGCATGAATTTATTTGTAGGCATACTATAATTTTAGTCCTGCCATTTTAAAAAGAAAAAAAGGACTTGAGAAGTTTTATAAATAAAAAGTTGGAATTATAGAATTTTTAAAATCTGGCTTCAAAATGGAAATACCTTTTATTTTACTCTGATTAGAAAAAATAAAAAGCTCATAAAAATGCTCAGGAATTTAGAAAATATGAGGAAAATGTTAGTAATTACCTCCAATTATCTGGCCAGGAGATTACTCTGTTAACATACACATGTATGGAATACTCTGATTACCTGGACACTTTTCCATTTCAATAAAAATAAACCCTACATCATCACATTTTATAATTCAGTTTGAAATAATTTCAAACTTAAAGAATACTATATTCCTTTCATGTAGATTCTTCAATATCAGCATTTTTTCCTTTTTTCTTTCTCATTACCTCTTTCTTTCTGTGTGTGTGTGAACATGCATGCAGGTAGAATCTCCATCATTATTAATCTTTTTCATTTGAGGGAAAGGTGCAAACATGTTACCCCACCATCTCTAAATCATCCCTTGTTTGTTTCCCACCCCATCTCCAAGCAAGGAAACTTTCTCCCTTTCTACCGTACAACCTTCCCAAGCAAGAAATTCTCAGGGTATGATATGTATGATATGACCCTCCAAGTCACAGATCCCATTCAGATCTCCTCATCTGTCTCCAAAATGTCTCTTTTCCCTTTCTGAACCAGAACATAAATCCAGAGCCATGTGCCGCATTTAGTTGTTTTATCTCTTTAACTGTCTTCTATCTAGATTAATTATTCAATCTTTTTCCATATTCCATAACCTTAACATTTAAAATTTTGTACTGTATCCATTCTGAATAATGTCCCTCTTTCTGGGTCTTAATTCCTCATGATATTCAGACTCAGGCAAAGCATCCTTGGCACCAATCCCCTAAAAATGATGCTGTTCTCTTCTTGGGGCACCATTTCGCAGACAATATGATTCTGATCCATCCTACCACCATGGATATAAAGTTTGATCACCCCTGAAAGATGTCCTAACCCTCATCCTAGCAACCTGAAAATATGTTACCTTAAATGGCAAGAAGAACTTTACACATTTATTTAAGATGGGGAGATTATTTTGGAGTTTCCAGAGCATTCTAAGCTAATCACAAGAAGATATATAAAGAGCAGAGCCTTTATTAAAACCACAGGGAACCAGAGAGATGGTGATATGACAAGGACTCAATCTACCATGACTGGGTTTGAAAATGTGCCAGTGGCCAGGGCCAAGGAATGAGAACAACTTCCAGGCACTGGAAAAGGCAAAGAAACAAAGCCCCCAGAAAGGAACACAGCCATGGCAGCACCTTTATGTTAGCCCAGTGAGGCCTGAGTTGGACTTCTGACCTATTGAATTGTAAACAAAATGAATTTGAATTGTTTAAACTACAGATGTGTGGTAATTTATTACAGGAGCATTTGAAAAATACTGCACTTGGTCAAAACAATGTTCTTAGTTGAAAGCCTGTGAAACTGGTTTTAACTGGATGTAAGAGGTTATTAGAAGAACATCATGGTTTTCACAAATCTGATCATAGGCTTAAGAACAAAGGCTTAGCAGTTGTCAGAAACCAAGGGAGCTCTGAAATGCCAAGATGTGGAAAACACAGTCACAGTTTCATTCTTGTATTTCACCCCAGCCAAGCCTTTATACAATGGGGAATGACAATTTTCCAAAGAATAAGGAAGGGAGATAAGATGCTAGAATACAAAACAGATAAAACAAAAAACCAGATAAATACTGCACGAAGAAAAATTTCAATTTTATCCTGAAGACTTCAGAGATATTCTGGAGGGTCTTAAGACTTTATAAAATTTTTACTCAACTTTTCTCAAAATCTGTACACTGTTTTCCCATTTTAAAATCTTGCTCCCGATTTTTCTCTTGGACTTCAATTTCACACTGAACTCCAGAAACCAGTGGCAACCTTGATTCCTTTTGGGTCCCTTCCTTTCTTCTTTTCTTAATTCCTCTCTCTTCCTCCATCTCTCACTTTGCTTCCTCTCTCCAGCTTTGGGGAGGTAGCCAGCGCCTCGTTAGGGAGTTCTTCTTCCTGCTCAGGAGGATGTAAGCCACCTAAGAAATTAAAGTCTAGAATAATTAGTGAAGAACAAAAGACAAAGTAGGAAAGATAGTATCAAAAAATGGAGGCCCCAAAAGGTCCAGTCCACACAGGAGCTGGAACTAGACAATTAGAAAATGGCTCCAGTGGTTTATTTAAGGGGTACATCAAAGGCAGGAATAAGGTTTCAGGGGTGGAGTAATGCTTTGTGATGTCTTGCAGTCAGCAGGTTGATTGGCATCTTGGTAGGCCACACCCATCTCAGAAGGACTGTGCCGCTACAGCAGGTCACCCCATCTCTGGTGCTGTGTGGGGCCTTTGGCAGAGCTTCAATAGGGCTCAAAATGTGTCTGGGCGGTCAGCCAGAGGAAATGTCCACTGTAAGTTCCCAGACACCAGATTCTCCTATTCATTAGGCTACAATGCTGATGTAGTCCACACAAATCCCACAGATGGCTCTTGACATCCACCTCTTTCTTCTTGTCTTTGTATTTTCTCAGTTTTTATGAAAAATATCACACATTCCTGGGAAGTCCTCCCACAATGCATTACTAACTTTCCTACCACTTTTTGCACCTACTACCTTCTCTTCCTGAGTGTGCCACTCCCATCACCCATGCCTGGAAAACTACTATTTATACTTCACCAGCAAGGGGAAGAATTCTCTGTCCCTTTTCTCTGTTCCTCAGACACTACCACATCTTTCCTACTCCTCAAACCATTTTGACATTTCTCTTTCTTTCTCTGCTTGTGCTTCTATAAGACTCTAAGCTCTTTAGAAGATATACTCAGTGGCTTAGCATTATGCCTGGCTCATAGTTGTGATGGATTGAGTTAATGAACAGACTGGCAAAACCCCCTTGTGAAATCTTCTGAGATGGTATATCCTACATGTAGAGCTCTCATATGAAACAGGTTGCAAATCACCTGTCTGATGTAGTGTGGTACCCTAACCCAGGGTGGGATGCATACTGCCATCTCTGCCAGACTACACTGTGAGACACAGTAGCTCTACTTCAACCCCTCTTATACTGGAGCCAGGGACCAAAGGGCAGCATCAGTCTATGAGAAGTGTCAGGAAGAGAAGGAGGAGAGACTAGGCAGTCTCTCAGGTCAGGGAAGTGGTAGGACATGAGTCCTTCTAGGGGCTGAGCCTCCAAGCCACTTGCAGATGCTCTGTTGTCTCATTGGACTTCATTTTGAAGCACAGATTCAAAGATAAATGAAGACTTTCAAGATGACAACCACAGAGCATTAAACCCCACGCACAGGGCCCTTATGCTTATGGGGTGCTGGGTGATGGCAGGCTCATAGAGTTGCCCCTGGTTGGAAATATTCCACAAAAGGAATAAAATAAATGTATTGTTAATTTTCAGGGATAGCATATTGATATTCTTAATTTAAATAACAAAACATACTATTTTATTGGCTTTAACTGGGTAGTTTTATCTCCATAATTCCCCACCCTTTCTTTGTTTTGATCATCAAAGACACTATTTAATTCTCAAAGGGCTCTCTTCAGACATACTGGTTTATTTTGAATGTAAAATTAGAATCCCATATTGGTTTGCAAGTCTTGGGCAGATGAATAAGAATATTGTGGGTTGAAGTTCTACTTATAAAAATGTATTTCAGAGTCCCAAAGCAGTGGGTATAATTTTTTGTTCTTTTTATTTTATGTTTTAAGATTTTTAATAAATAGAGGAAGCCAAAGCCAAATAATCCTACTAAAATACTCTGATCTAAGATTGACTAGTTCAGGTCCAGCCCCATTTCTAGAAACATATGATCTTTTCTCTCACTTGGACAATCAAAACAGGTTTTGAAATGATACCTTCTTGTGGCACAGCTGGTACACTTTGTTTCCTGGCTCCAAAGGGAAAAAAATACAATCTGAACATGTGTCCAATACTTCTTAAAATATACTCTGACTCATCTCCCAGACTCCAGGCCCCATGTTTCTGCTGTAAATTTGATATCTAAATATACATGTTGAAGCCTCAGGGATTGTGAACTTGGTTAGAGTTGAACCCTACTGATAATATGCAGTCTCCTCTTGTTTTCCTCATCTTCTTGAATGATTTCTGGCTTATTCGACAAAATTGGGTTGGAAGTATTGCTGAAGAACTCAGCAGCTCAGGCAATACAAAAGGGAAAATAAATCTTTGGGGGAAGGGTTGGATGCCTTGAGAGCCAACAAGACAGACAAAAATTATCTTCATGTGGATAGAAGAGTTTTCTGCATACCTAGTCAGGTCTGGAGATACTCTCTAGTTCCCTTAATCTCCATTTGCTCAAACCTCTCAGACAACACTTTGTTGGGAGGTTGTCACAATAGGGGGAGGAAAAGTGTTTCCAAAATGTTGTCTGGTAGGCTCTGATTCAGTAGTATGCTGGAGAAGGTTTATATTGTTAAATATATTGATAGCTTGAAATTGGCCATGGAACACCACCTATGTTACAAATCAAGTCTTTTCTGCACCTTCATCCAAAAAGAGCTGGTTTACCTTCAAACCACTATCTAACTTTAAGCCTATACTACACTCTGGCTCCCTTCAATTGCCTGTGGTACTTCATTTTTACATTTTTTTAACCTTTTATCTCCGTTTATCATTGCCATTCATGTACCTGCGTCAATTCCTGGCTATAATATCTAGCCAGGACATTATGGCCAGGAATTGATGCAGGTACATGAATGGCAATGATAAATGGAGATAAAAGACAGAATTCTCTTCAAAATAGAAACAGAGTGCCTAGCATATACTAGATGCTTAACAAATGTCCCTAGTATCAATGGACAAATAAAATGCAAATTTTCTCAGGTTCATATTAAAACTAAGAAAAAGTTGCTCTTTATTAGCAGCACTTTTCATCCTTTTATTCATTAATATATCATTTAGTGAGCTCCTATCATGTGATTGTGCTAGGCCATGGAGATTTACCAAATAGCAAGACACACTCTTTTTCCTCAAGAAACTCATAGTTTACTCAGGGTGACACACATGTAGTGCTTTTTCATTACATATGTCCCTGGGCCTATTTCTATGTACTTTTTAATATGTGCATTAGTTGGTTTACTAAGTCATAATACAACTCCAGTACATTAATTTTTATAAATAGAAAAACCACAGGGGCCACATACCAGGCATTAACAGTTTACTTCTGATGGGATAGAAAAAGAGAACATAATACTTTTTTCTTTGTACCACTTAATATTGTTTGAATTTTCAAGTATATAAAAAAATTGTTATGGTAACATAAATTCAAGGATGCATGATGGGGTATGAGACTACAGTGAGAACAGAGATTGTATCTGATTCTGTAGATAATGAGAATCACATGGAGATTTTTAACTTGAAGGGTGATATAATTGAATCTGTGTTTATGGAAGATAGTAGGTAGGATTGAGAACTGCAGGCTGCACTAGGGGTGGAAGGCCCAGCTTAATGGACTTGTAATTGTTTGGTCTCCATTTACATAACAAGATTGTTCCTTCACTTAGTTTGGGGTGGTTTAATTGGCACTGGAAGTTCCTAGGCTGTGGCACATGAATCTACATGGCTATAGATACAGTTTAGACACCTAACCTCTCCTTTGGTCAGCTTTCATCTCATCCTCATTTTGCCTCCTGGTATCACTTATATTGTCAAGTGGGAAATTCATTTTGTTTCTAAGTCAAAATCATATACAAAGGCAATGGTGGCGAAGGGGAGAAAGCACCTGGTACAGTGTGATCTTGCTGGAAATACAGAGATGAAGTTCCCTGTCTTAAAGGTAGTTAAGGGTGACTGGGAATGTCTATCTATCCACACATTCATTCATTCATTATGGAAATTATCATTTGAGGGTGGTGTGGGTTGTTCTCAGTGACACTAGCTTCCAACCAACTGACCAGGGCCCTCTGAGTTATAAGAATATCAATTTCTTCCCCTGATGGCTTTATAGGTTGCTAATCTTCCATAGGGTAATTTTCATGTGAAAAATTGCTGCATGAATAGAAGGTGGGTAGGAGTCCAAAGAGGTTCCAATCACTGGATTCAAAGAACGTCAGGTAGAGGGAGGTGACCTGGAAATCTGCTAGCTTCTTTTCAGCAGAAGAAGGGGAAGGCAGCAAATCTATGTATTGATTTGACTCCAGTTTATGCCCACTATTACTAGAAAACATTACTTACTATCCAAGAACATAAAAGTGGGGCTCTTTGCTTTGAAAGAATCCTTTCTGACTTGTACAGTCCTTTAAGGTAAAGTCACTTCAGGTAAGAGAGTAAGAGAGCTCAGGTAAAAGAGCTTCAGATCAAAATATGTTATGTTAATAGAGATTCTTTCATCATATATCCAGTCAGTTCTAAGGACAGGCCTTCTCAGGAAGGATGCATCAAGACCAGTTCTAATGTTTACCACATCATAGAAATTAAACAACAATCCCATTTTCTCTAAATCAAATCCAGGGCAAGGCAGTGGCCCTATCTCTTCTTACCTTAGTGATAACTATTTTGAACATTGTTATTATTTATGCCCTTAGAGCTTGATTGATACCCTAAGGAGATCTATCCACACATTCATTCATTTATCTTTTCAACAAGTAGTGTGTTTATCAATTGCTAATGAGGGTCAGATGCTCTGTGAGGCATTAGGAACATAGGGTGAACAAAGAAAGTCTTGGTCCTCATGGTCCTGGCCATAATGTTGCTTAAATCTGAGAGTAAGATTGAGACATTTAAAAAAGAACAAATAAATGCAAGGCCATAACTGTGATAAGGCAGTGATGGAGAGATACAAAGAAAGATTACATAGGAACACAGAGAGGAAAGTCAGGGAGATTTCCCAGAGGAGATGATGACTCCACTGAGCTCTTCCTTCAGGGTGGAAGAGCCTGGGCTACTGGGTAAGTTGATCTACTTACCAGAAGGTGAAGCAGTATTGCCTGGGTCACCCTAAAGAATGAGAAATTCAAGAGGTCTTGTTAAACAGTAGTTGAGGTATAATGGGACTTATTTACGAGTATTCACATGCTGAAGGCTACTCAGAAGGTGTTAAGCAAACAGAAGTACCCTGCTATATTTATTATAGTGCTGCTTAATATTTCTATAATTTCAATTAAGAGTACAGTCCTTTCCTGACGCAACTCTGGACCCAAAAGTAAGTGATTTTCCCCTTACTTTGGCACCATCCCTTCTGACTTTCTGTTCCATAGCCAGCCCATTAAAACCTGTTTCCAAATACTTTTCCAGTTTTTCAAGGTCCTTTAGGATTTTAACAGCTGTTATTTCTTCTCTCTTCACAAAAGGACCTGCTTTAAGTTGCTTATAACTAGAACTGATTCAGTTATTTAGCTGTAATTCTAAAGGATCATTGAGGTGTAAATATAGTTGTTAGATGAGAGTTCTGCTGTCTGGAACTCCCAGGATGGAATTTCCAGCCATCAGCGCAGGGGCCATTTGGCATTTGTGGATGGGTAGTCTGACTAACAAGCTTCCTTCTAAGAAACTAAGAGTGCCAGGTGCCTGGCAATAGTTATTAAAGTTCCATGACTGGGCTTCACGGGTGATGTGTTGCAAACTTCTCTTCAAATTCCCAGCTAAGAGAAGACTCATGAGTCAGAAGACTGGGAACTGCATAGGCAAGCACCTTAATTTTGAGAGAAATTTGTCTGGCTCACAATTCATAAAAATAAATAAATGCTATATATTTAGGTAGAGGTACAGGGATATGTGAATGTGGAAAGTTGATACAAAATGTTCATATGATAAATCCCTGTTAACCAAAAAGGCCCCTAAAAGTAATAGCTTCCAAGGGGATCACAATTAGTTTGAAATGTTTAACATTTCTTGTAACTCATTAGATGCAATCCAAGTCACACCTCAGTGGATTCACAAATTAAACAAGGTTGATTGGTAGTAAAATAAATGAAGCAACTGTTAAGAACTTGACAAATCTAACATGGTAGGAGTAATTAAAATAATTCCAAAATAATGAAGCTTGTTAATGATGAAAACAGAAAGGGACAGTTTAAATGAATTTACTATACACACACACACACACACACACACACACACACACACACATATAGGCTGTGTGCTTAAATTATTTTTTCACATTCACTATTTCCTGAGGCATTATGTTAACCTCCGTTTTTACAGTTAATATGAATTTATTTCTGATTCAAGCAGAACATGTTCACCATGAATAATTAAAAGGTACAAGGAAATACATAAGGTTAAAAAGCAAAAATCACAGAGAAACCCCAACTGAGATAATTATTAAGAATTTTGTCAACATCCTTGCAGATACTTCTTGGTGTCTATATGGTGGATACCAGTAATCATTTTGCACTTGTTAGGAGGTTAAGACATTGTAGCATATGCATAGACAAAACTCTTTTCCTTTTACACTCTGGAAAGGAATTTTTGTTTGCTTAGCATTTTCTTCTTTCTCCCACCTTATCATTCAGATTGTACTAATCAATGAAAAAAGAACCAAAGGAAGAAGAGGAAAGAAGAAAAATGATTGATTAGATAGGGTATGATGGTGAAGTCTTTGGATGAGAATGGAAGGGGTTTTGAGAGACAGAGTTTTCAGGAAATACTGCAATGTGCAAATCAGAGAGCAAGATGAAAAACGTGGGACACAGAGGCTGTTTTAAGATGTGGTGCTGTGGGTTAAGAATTATGTTCTTTAATGTTTTCTGAAAATTGAGAGCAAAAACTGAAATTGCTTTGTAATACCTTATGCTTGCTGCATTGTTTCTGTTAATATGACTCTTGTGCTGAGATTGGACCACAGTGGGATATGGGATTTATTTGATTTACACATAAATGGGATTGTATCAATGATACTGCTTTGTGATTCTTTTTTGTTTCAAAAACATTTTTTGGAGCTTCTACTGAAGTCAACAAATGCAAATCCACATGATTCTTTTTAGTGGATGCACAGATTCTCTTGTATGAATACCCCATATCTTTTTAAACTAGTCTCACGGTGGAGGGCATTGGGATTTTTTCCAAGAGTACTGAACATCTTTGTAAATCTGAATATTTTTGTAACTTTCTCGATGGATGTATACATTTTTAATTTTATTGCATAATGTCAACAAAAAGTACTGTTCATTTATATTCCCATCACTCTGTTTAACTATCCTGTATTCATGCAATCTCATTCTTATCATTTCTTATTAGTTGGTAAGAATTACCACCATTTTGACAAAATATAAGAGCATACATCTGAAGAAGCTAAAACCCAGGGAGGTTGAGGAACTCTCTAGCTTGAGGTATAAGAACTGAGGAAGTTCTAATCCATTGGCCAATTTATTAGGTGTCACATGCATAGAAGAACCAAATGGTGGTGTTTGTCAGGCCACACAGAAACAAATGCAGCCCAGCAGGGAAAGGAAGGTACGTCAAACTGGCAAGTGAAACTATGTCAGTCCAACCCACCATGTAACAAGGGCACACACTGTCATGATGAGATGACTGGCATAAAAGTACTTTGTAAATCACCAGAGATTAGGGCACCAGTTGGGAAAACAATTACCTCTTTCATCTGGATAATTAGAACTGTGTGTTTTAGCTAATAGAAGCAGGGGAGGGGGGTTTGACCTTGCATTTGAGTGTTATTTTTATAATCCATAACCTGATAACTAAATTCCTAGTAAATGAAACATTCATTATAAAAAGTGCTGACAAAGGCAATACTAATCAGGACCACTTTTCCTCGTGATAGTCTGATAATTAAAGGCCAGAATGTCCAAGTCTGTGCTGTCTCATAGAAGATATACTGTACACAATGCTATTCCAAAGTCCATGTCCCTGGACTGCCTCTGACCTTGGCCCAGGACCCTGTTGATTTCTTCCTCGTTTATTCTTACTTTGTCTCTAGAATCCCTGGGCTGTTCCAACAGCCCTTTCTGAGTTTATTTTACTAACTTAGGTCCTGCTGGATTCTTAAGAGTTTCAGGCACCATAGCAGCTGTGTTTAACCTTGTGCATTAAGTCTGTGCTCAAGAAACCCATCTGACTTGGCAATGTTTCTAAAAACACAAGTGGGACTAAATTACAAATGGAGAAAGCCTTGGGTCTAAAATAAACTGTCACTCAACAAAAGAGATCTCCTTTCATTTTCTTTCTTTCTTTCTTTTCTGGAAAAACAAAACAAGTTATTGGCTTTGATCTTATTCTTAGATGAAATGCATATATGTGTGAAAGCACTTATCTCAGAATTTCTAATCAGTAATAAGAGGAAGAGGCAGGCCCAGTTATCTGCTTGTAGTAATAAAAATCCACATCTAATTTTGGAAGCTATTCCTTTAGTATTCTCATTTTGAAGTAGAATATAGCACAGTAAAGTAGATCGAGGACCTCACAATTGGAGCATAACTTGTGTTGCCTGGCTACTGGGACTCTCTAGAGATTAGTTTATCAGGATATTTAGATGCACAGAAAAGCAAATGAGCAAAGCTCCTGCCTCTGTGGTAATTCTGTGAGGATAAGGCAGCTTCCAAGATGGAAATATCAGGTGTGGGGAGAAAAGAGTTTCTGTTAGCAAAGGATTAGAAATAGTAATTGTTTTCAGCTATGTCTTCCCCCAAGATGTGGTCTCACCATCTGAGAGACATGGTCAGTGGGAAAGGGCCACATGTGACATGGTGAATTTCATATTCTATCCTTGGGGGCCCTCATATTCTACCAGTACTGCTTTTCTGCAAAATCTGCCTTGTGCAATCTGCAACATAAGAGAAGAAGCCTTCTAATTCATCAATTTAGAAAGAAGCAAAAGAGAAGCAGATTGCCAGGTATTCCTAAGAATAGTACCATAGATTTTTGCTGGAAATGGATCTGAAGAGGTAGACGAGAGTAGAAGATCAGAGACACAGGCTGATTCTCTTCCACCAAGTACTGTGTTTAGCTCAGAGTCATCACTGCTCTTTTTTGCATTCTTCCCTAGACCACAGAAGAGAAATCCAGAATGGCTTTTTCTTGAATTCCTTTCCAGGAGAATTCAGAATTAAATCTGCTAATAAGACAAGCTTATTTATTATGTGAGATTTAGGAGGAAAGGAAGAGATGATACAACTGAGGCAAAAATCTATGTAACTTGCTCAAAGTCTGCCTTCACACTCAGTTTTCTATCCATTTGTAACCTGATATTTGTGAGAGTTTTAAAAATCAGGTTTTCCTAATTATCTTTTTTTTCATATTATAGTTTGGCTATAGAAATAAACTTTGCATAAACAGATGAGAGAAATCAGTCCAAGCTAATTTGTCATCTCAGACATTACTTAAGAAATGTCAAACTTTCCAGTGAAAAGATCTATGGGAAGCATTGGTAATGAATGTACCAACCATGCCAAGCTATTTAGCATTTAGGAATAGAAAGCAGAGGAGCTATTTCAACAATTGGCCATTGTGAACTGGATGTGCCTCTAAATCAAGCAAAGAACACACATTGTAAAATGTCACCAAAAATGATAAACTGGGTACTACTTAAAAACTCACATGAATTTTGTCCATTTGTCCATTTGTCAGAGCTTCTGCTACAATGGAGCCACTTATATATAAATCTGTTAAGACTTGAATTCCTCAGGCCTAATGGACCCATTGACTAGGCATTACCTTGCAAGTTGCTTTTCTCCAGAGAATATGAGCTAGCTTGTAAGTGTCTTTCAAGTGAATCTTACTTTACAGGGAGTTTCATAAAAGGAGGGTGACTTCTGAAAATGCTATGGATTTTATAATTAGTCGAGGACAAAATGGTTCTTTCTTCAGAATTATCCCACTTTCCCCTGTCCCCACTACTAGGTCTCAAATCTTAATATGTTCTAGGACATTCTACATGCATTACAACAAATGTATGATTTAGTAACCTTTTTATCTGTTACTTAATAGGTCACAATAGTGTGTGCTTTTAATCTTCTTGGATTTTTCTAAACTTTCATTCAGTATAATTCAGAAAAGATGATGCTATGGTTTGAATATGGTTTGTTCCCTCCACAGCTTGTGTTGAAACTGTCCCCAGTAGGGCAGTGTTAGGAGATGAGGCATAGTGGGAAGTATGAGTCCTGGGGGCAGAGCTCACATTAATAGACTATCTTTTCTCAGTGGGGGATTTCTGGCTGCATTGGGTACAGTGAGAGCAGACTGTTAGAAAGTGAGGCTGCTGTATTTTGTCTCTTCTGCACAAACCTGCTTGCCTTTCCACATTCTATCATAAGTTGAAGCAGCATGAGGCCTCATCAGTAGCTGAGCAGATGCCTATGACATACTCTGACTTACCAGTCTCTAGAACTGAGCACCAATAAACCTCTTTATAAATTATCCAATCTCAGGTAATCTGTTATAATAACAGAAAACGAGCCAAGAGAGAAGACTTTTCACAACCAATTCATTGACCACTTATTTATTGACCTTCCACTACATGCCTTGCAGATGGGCTAGAGGCTGAGGACACATAATGAATAAGATAGGCTCTGTCTCCAAGTATTCCTGATTGGTTACAAAACAGTCATGCAAAATAATAGTTTAGTTACAGGAATGAATTTTGGCGCTGTCTAAAGCATATCACTTAAGTTGTAACTATAAGTTTTAAAATTCTGTTTTCTTGATAATCTTTATTGGTGACCTTCCAATATAAGGCTTATTGCTATTTTGGATAAAGGAATTTTTTTTGAGCATTCATCCTACTTGACTTCATTTAAATGTACCAATCTTGGGCTTAGTTTGTGAACATTACAAGTTCAGATGATGAGAAGAATGTACATATAGGAAGTAGACTGAGATTTCTTGATGAATTTGATACCAATTAGAAGTCCTAGGACTAGGCAATTTTATGGCAAAAACAAAAACTCTAATAATAGTGAATGACAAACTAAATTTGGGAAAGTTCTAAGAGACATATTGATATTAGAAAAGTCAAAGATAATGTTGATTTAATTGCCACATGTCTACCATCAGTACTACAAGACTAACAATTCAGAACATAAAAACTTAAGAGCAACTTCTCTAGTCTGAGTTTCTGTTTCTTCTTAGGGCAGAGAAATTCCATCCTACTTTCAATTATTCCTGATTTATTGTAAGAGAAACATATTATCTGTCAAATGTGATCAGAAACTGACAAGAACTGATTGTTGAACTAAGACATGTTGACCTAAGTTTTATTGCCCATCGGTTTAAATGGGTCAGAATTCGGTTAAAAACCCTGCTACATATGACATCTCAGAGGACTCTAAATAGCCAAAACAATCTTGAAAAAGAACAAAACTGGGATATTCATTCTTCCTAATTTCAAAACTGACTACAAAGTTCTAGTAATCAAAACGGTACTGGTAAAAAAGACCCTTGAGTATGTGGTCTAATGATTTTTTTGACAAGATGGCCAAGACCATTCAAGAAAAAAAAATAGTCTTTTCAAAAAATGGTGCCAAGAAAACTGAATATTCAAATGCAAAAGAATGCAGTTAGACCCTAAAATCATATACAAAAATTCACTCAAAATGGCTCAAAGACTTGAATGAAATACCTAATAAGGTTTTTGGGAAAAAAAATAGGACAAAACTTCACAACATTGCATTCGACAATGATTTCTTGAATATGATACCATATTAGACCTCATGAAAGTTAAAATATTTGTACATCAAAAGTTATCAGCAGAGTAAAAAGATAACCCACAGAATGTGAGAACCCATTTGTAAACCATGTGTCTGAAAAGGATTAATAATACATAAAGAGAATATCAAACTCAACAACAACAACAAAAACAACTCTATTTAAATATAAGCAAAGGACTTGAATAGAAAAGATGGTCAACACCACTAATCATTAGGGAAATGTGGATCAAAACTAAAATGAGATACTACCTCACATCTATTAGGTTGGCTACTAAACAAAACAAGACAAAAATAAAAACAAATTATAACTCTTATACACTATTGGCGGGAATCTAAAATGCTACAGCTGCCATGAAAAAAATACATGTCAGTTTCTCAAAAAGTTAAAAATAGAATTACCATAGGATCCAGTGATTCCAGTTCTCGGTATGTACCAAAAATAATTGAAAGTTGGATCTTGAGGAGATATTTATATATTGATGTTCATAGCAGTATTATTCACAATAGCTTAAACATGAAAGCAACCCAAGTACCTGATGAATGGGTAAACAAAAGGTGATGTGTACACACAATGAATGGAATATTATTTAGCCTTAAAAAGGAAGAAGTATCTGCAATATGTTACAACATGGATGAACCTCAAGGACATTATGGTAAGTGAAAAAAGCCAAGCATAAAAGGACAAATGTTGTATGATTTCTCTTATATGAGTTTCTTAGAGTAGTTAAGATCACAAAGCAGTAGAATGGTGGTTTTCAGGGGATGAGGGTTAGGAAGAATAAAAGTTAGTGTTCAGTGGTCATAGAGCATCAGTTTTTTTGTTTTGTTTTAGTTGTAGAGGGACACAATACCTTTATTTTGTTTATGTGTTTATTTTTAGATAGTTCTGAGGATTAAACCCAGTGCCTCACATGTGTAAGGCAAGTGCTCTACTGCTGAGTCACAACCTCAGTCCCACAGCATCAGTTTTAAAAAAGGCAAAAGGTTGGATGGTGCTGATGTTTTCACATTATGAATATACTTAATACCACTGAACTGTCATTTTATATTTTATATATTTTATGACAATAAAATGGACAGAAAACATGAGTAGATATTTTTTCAATGAAGATACACAATTGGGACTGGGGATGTAGCTCAGTGGTAAAGTACCTGCCTAGCATGCTCAAGGCCCTGGGTTTCATCCCCAGTACTGCCTCAAAACAAACAAAACACAATTGACCAAGAAGGAAACAAAAAGATACTTGACATCATTAGTCATCAGGGAACGTAAACAAAAACCTCGAAGACAACTGTTTCACATCCATTGAGATGGCTAGAGCCAGGCATGGTGGCACACGCCTGTGATCCCAGGGGCCCAGGAGGCTGAGGCAGGAGGATCTCGAGTTCAAAGCCAGCCTCAGCAAAAGCAAGGCCCTAAGCAACTCAGTGAGACCCTGACTCTAAATAAAATAGAAAAATAGGGTTGGGGATGTGGCTCAGTGGTCTGTTGCCCCCAAGTTCAATTCCCAGTACCTACCCTCCCCCTAAAAAAGATGGCTGGAATAAAATTTAGACTATAAGAAGTATTGATAGGAGGTGGAGAAATTGGCAGGCTCATATATTGTTGATGGGAATGTAAGATGCTGTAGCCACTTTGGGAAACAGTGTAGCAGTTAAATAATTAAACATAGAATTACCATACTGTTACTCTCAGCCAAACTAGGGAAACTGCCTGGATCCTGGCTGGCTGGATTTGGTTGCTCACCCATATAATAATAAATAAATGATATGAAAAGGAAAACGAATTTAATGAAGTTTGGTCAAAACTGAGGAGAAGCAACTGATTTGTCTCTGTAGGTCCTATAGAAGTGGCTATGGTTATATAAACAGAAGTCAGAATATATACATATATAGATATAGCTGGGCAGTGCTATCCGGGGAATATGTAATAATTCTGCTTTTCAACCTTTGTTGGCACCATCTGACTTTGGGGGCAGTTTCTCAGCTTCCATTGAGGCAGGAGGTTGAGGGAAAAAATATTTTAGGGCTTTTAATTTCAAAGGGGTTCTGCTATAATATGGTTAAGCAATTTTCTTAGGTATATACTCAAGGGAAATTAAATACGCCCACACAAAAATTTTACATCAATGTAGATGCCCACATCATTTATAATAGCAAAAAATATAGAATTCTCATAATTCAAATGTTTATCATTGATAAATGGATTACAAAATATATTATAGTCTTATAATAAAATATTAATTGGTCCATGAAAAGGAATGAAGTATGAATACATGCCAGAGAGAGGATAAACTTTGAAAACATTACATTAAGTCAAAGAAGCCAGTCACAAAATAACACATGTTACATATATCCCATTTATATGCAACATGCAGAATAAGTAAAGGTATAGAGATAAAAAGTAGATTGGTTTGGAGAGGATAGGGGATAGAGTGTGACAGCTAAAAGGTTGAGGGTTCTTTTTGAAGTGATGAAAGTGTTCCAAAAGTGAGTATGGAGATAGCTACATACATCTGTGAATATATTAAAATTTATTGCATTGTATACTTTAAATGGATAAATTGTATGATATGTGAATTATATCTCAATAAAGCTGCTAAATTTTTGAAAAAATAAATAAAACAAAAAACACCATTTCAGGACTCTCCATCAGCCCTAATGGACAAATCTAATGATCAAGGTTATGTGACTTGTGCTGGACAATAGGTGTGGAAGGGTTTAGTTGAAGTCATGGTGCCCATATGGAATAAAGAGGCAGCTACTGCTTAGCTCCCACTTCATCCTGGCATATAAGCATGCAGCTCTAGTGAGTTCAAGAGAACCTACTTTTAAGAGAAGCAGAAAATATTTCTTTGTTTTTCTTATTTTTTTATTATTGTTAATTAATTTTTAAAAAACAGAAAAAACTTTCTTACAGCTGAAGTAGAAAAGGAACATGAAAGTCCTTTATTCCCATGGTAACAAACACCCATGCAAAATTTAAACCAGGCTTTTCTGTAGGGCTATCAATGAGCAGTGGCTCAAAGAAGACTCAAGGAACAGAGCTGGTTCCACAATTCTCCCTCCACTTTCTAAACCCAAGTTTTTCTTAGAAACAACAGTAGAGGTGCTAGTAATGTCACTGGAGAAGATCTGAGACAGGGGACCACAAATCAAGTGGATGAAGTCAGACCAAAGTCTCAGAAGGGAATTTCAAGACATATCAGATAGAGGAACAAACCAAGATTTCTTAGGAAACAAGAAGGGAGAATGTGGACTATCTCAAAAATGAGATTTATTTTTGGGGTTTTAGTCTTCTTATTTATGATTTTTAGTGCATTATAATTTTACATAATTTGGGGTTCATTTGGACACTTCATAAATACATACAATTTGCTCCATTTTCAATCTCAGACTTTTCTTTCTTCCTCCCTCCCCCTGATCTTCTTTCTCTATTCTATTGGTCTTCCTTCTACTAATTAATTAATTGGTGCTCTGTAGTCATACATAAAAGTAGATTTCATTGTGATATATTCATTCATGCACAAGCGTAAATTTGCTCAATTTCATTCTGCAGTTTCTCCCTGCTCCCTTCTATCCCCTTCCTCTACTCTGCTGTTCTGTCTTTCACTATCATGAGATTTCCTTTTTAAAAATTCTTTAATTCTAGGGCTGGGGATGTGGCTCAAGCCATAGCACGCTCGCCTGGCATGTGCAGGGCGCTGGGTTCAATCCTCAGCACCACATAAAATAAAGATGTTGTGTCTACTGAAAACTGAAAAATAAATATTAAAAAATTCTCTCTCTCTCTCTCTCTCTCTCTCTCTCTCTCTCTCTCTCTCTTCACTCTCTCTTTAAAAATTTCTTTAATTCTCTCTAGCTTCTGCATGAGAGAGAACATTCAATCCTTGACTTTCAGATTCTGGCTTATTTCACTTAACATGATATTATCCAGTTCCATTCATTTCGATGCAAATGGCATAATTTCATTCTTCTTTGTGGCTGAGTAAAACTCCATTGCATACATATGTATACCACATTTTCTGTATCAATTTGTCTATTGAGGAACACCGAGGCTGAATCCATAACTTGCTATTGTGAATTGTGCTGCTATAAGCATTGGTATGCAAGTATCACTATAGTATGTTGATTTAGTTCACAGGGAGTGTGATAGCTGGGTCATATGGTAGATTCATTCCTAGTCGTTTGAGGAATCTCCATACTGCTTTCCAAAGTGGTTGTGAACTAATTTGCAGTCCCACCAACAATGCATGAGTATATATTCTGCCCCATACCCTTCCCAATCTTATTTTCAGACAGGGTCTCACTAAATTGTTTAAAGTTTCACTAGGTTACTAAGGCTGGCTTTGAACTCACAATCCTCCTGCTCAGCCTCCTGAACCACTGGGATTACAGGGTGTACCACTGCATCCAGTTTGAATATTTCTTCATACATTTGTTGTTGCATTTCTTCTTTTGAGAAAGGTATGTCCACTTATTAATTGGGTTATTGGATTTTACTTATTTAGTGGTATTTTTTAGTACTTTATATATTCTGGATATTCATCTGAATCAGAAGCTGGCAAATATTTTCTCCCATTTTCTGTAGGCTCCCTATTCACACTCTTAATAGGTTTCTTTGCTGTGCAGAAACTTTTATATTCAAAGTCATCCCAATTAATGATTCTTGGTTTTATTTCTTGAGCTTTAAAAGTCTTATTAAGGAATTTGTCTAACCAATAAGTTAGAGTGTTGCCCCTGTGTTTTCTTCTAGAGTTTCATAGTTTCTGGTTTAATTCCTAAGTCTTTGATCCACTTTGAGTTGATGTTTGTGTAGGGTGAGAAACAGAGATCTAGTTTTATTCTTCTATATATGGATATCCAGTTTTCCAGCTCCATTTTTTAAAAAGCTTTTTCTCCAATGTATGTTTTTGGCACCTTTGCCAAACATCAGATGATGACTGTATCTATGTGGATTTGTCTCTGGGTCTTCTATTCTATTACACTGGTCTTCATGTCTACTTTTGTTCTATTACCATGCCATTTTTGTTACTATAGTTCTGAAATGTAATTTAATATCAGGTATTGTGATGCCCCCAGCATTGCTCTTATTGCTTAGTATTGCTTTGGCTTTTTCAGGAATTTTATTCTTCCATATGACTTTTAGGACTGTTTTTTTCTAGTTCTGTGAAGAATGTCATTGAATTTTGATGGAGATCACATTGAACCTGTATATCCCTTTTGGTAACATGGTAATTTTGTCAGTTTAATTCTACCTATCCAAAAAACATGGGAGGTCTTTCCATCTTCTGAAGTTTTCTTCAGTTTCTTTTGTCAGTGTTCTATAATTTTCATTGTAGAGGTCTCTCACCTACTTGATTAAGTTTATTCCCATGTTTTGTTTTGAGGCTATTGTGATTGGAATTGTTTTTCTAATTTTTGTTCTCAGCACACTCATTATTGGAGTATAGGAAAGCTATTGTTGTTTGTATGTTGATCTTGCATCCTGCTACTTTGCTGACTTTATCAGCTCTAGTAATCTTCTAGTGGAGTTTTTTTTTTTGGGGGGGGGTCTTCTAAGTACAGGATCATGTCATCAATAAATAGTTATATTTTGGCTTCTTCTATTCCTATTTGTATCTTTAATTTCCTTCTCTTGCCTGATTGCACTGGCTAGACTTTCAAGAACTATATTAAATAGGAGAGGTGAGGCTGGGCCACTGATTATAGAGGAAATGCTTTCAGTTTTTCCATCAGTATGATCTTGGCTTTTGGTTTGTCATATATATAATCTTTATGATGTTCAGGTAAGTTCCTTGTATCCTTAGTTTCTTCAATGTTTATTTTCATCATGAAAGTAACCACTTATTTTTTAAAGGAAACCCTTGTAAGGGACAGGCATGGAAAGTAGATGGTGATGACAATATTCTGGGGAATCACAAGATGGTTTATGGTGGTCTGGCTATTTTCAACATCCTTGATGGTTGACTCTGTTATCTAATCAAAGATAACATTTGGAATGTGCCTTATCTTATAGGTTTCTTAAAATATGTTGCCCTTTGCTTAATCTATTCTAAAACAATACGGTGCACTGGTAAATTTTCACAAATATGTGAAAATTAAAGTTATAATCTCCTTTGCCTTCCTTTTATCTCCGTTCTCTTCTCATTTTTATCTCTTCTTTCTTACCTTAGTTCTCACCCCCAATTATTTTATTTTCTAATTAGTACTGGGGATCAAACTCAGGGGTCCTCTACCACTGAGCTAATCCCCAATCTCCCCAGAATAGTAAGTTATTAATTTGTGTTATTTTAAAGATACTAAGTTGAGGTAATTTCTTATAGAAGTGATAGAAAACTAACAGACCTCTTCTTAGAATATTTGTAAATGCATAAATTAAAAAGTATAGAATTACAGTGGAAAAAACAGAAACTGAAATTTAGTTATCAAAATGTTTTTAAAGTATAATACATCCACTCCTTTATTAATTCACTAAATAAGATAATTTCATATCAGGCATAATAATTACCATAATTTTGAAATAGTGATGATCAAAAACACATTTTGAGATACCTGTCATGGCTGTGACATGATATAAAATAATTTGTAATTTATAATTATGATGATGATCACAGGTACTATTAATTTCATTGTAATTTATTACTTACATTCATAGTTGAAGAAAATGCCAATTTTTCATCAGAGGTTAGTAAAAATAAAGATGTAATTTTCCCTTTCGAGTTCATAGACTACCAGATTCTACCCAGGGAGCCAGTAGGGATAAGATCCAGGTTGAGATCTCATGATTTAGGGAGGAACTTGGCTCTGATTGAAGCAAATTTTTCGGAGCAAGCATTTTGGACTTTGGGCAGCATCCTGAAAGGACTGAGCACAGGAACAGAGAGCCCAAAAGAGTATCACAACCCAGGAACAGAGCCAAGGGGATGAGAGTAACAGACTTTAGCCTCAATCCGGGGGTCCCACCTGTGGAGATGGGATAAGCTCATCCTGGTAGTAGAGAGGGCCCCAGCAGGTGTGATCACTCCTACGTAGGCTCTTAATGGAAAATTCTTGGCATATCTCAGCAGCCCCCACAGAAGGGAGAGAATCTCTGTGAGAAGTACATATATTCTCCTGCTTTTCACCTGACCAACTCCATCTGCAGACATCAGCTCCTCATCCCCCTCTCTCATGCCTCACTGTTCAACTGCCTGACACAGGTGCCCCTCCTACATGTGCCTCCAGATCCTGAGTCATCCTCCATGGAGGCCTTATTTCTGCTTTTGAATAATTTACTTTTCATTTCTCCAATTAGACCATGAGCTTTTTGAAGTATGCTTGTGGTTTTTTTTTCATTGTATATTTCTAGCTTATAGCTAACTGTATCCAAACCATCACAAGAATTTATGTTTTGTGGCATAAATAAAAGAAACAGACTCTTAAGAGAAATAGAAGCAAGCAGAATTTTTTTAAAAAAAAATTCTAGAACTAAAACTGAAATTGGAAAAGACATTTATAAGAAGGTTTCTATTTCTGAGATGCCTTCCAAACATATTTTATAAAGAATCTGTTATCCAACCCCATCCAGACCCAGCCTGGGAAAGCAAGGTCTGGTAGAAAAATCACATGAACTTTAATTCAATGGGTCCCAGCCACAGTGGGTACGCTTCCTCCATTGGCATACAACAATCTCTACTCCTCCTCTTGAGATGCCTGTGAGTCTCAAAATCCCAGAACACAGAACAAACAAGGCACTGGAGGTCCAAGGCAGGGTAGGCTGGATTTCTGAACTAATTTACTAGACTGTGAAGACCTGACCATTGTACTCTGGTGTTTTGTATCCTAAACTGCATAGAGAAAGAGAGCCTTGTTTTGTCAAAAACTTATAAAGTTGAAAATAGGTATTAAAATTAGAAGGACAACATATGGTCTTCCAAATGAGAGCCTTAAATGATGACTCAGCAATACTTTTAAGTTCCATGGCTACTTAAGCTTTATGTAAATATAGTTGCCTTAAAGATATACCTGCCTGTATTTCTTTGCCTGACAACTTTAATTGCAATTTTTTTCCCTAATAAGATTGGATGCTGCACAGAATTGTGGATGCTATTGTTCTAAAAGTCAAAAAAACCTGGATCTAACTCTAGTTTTAACCTTCCCCGGAAGAGCTTATTAAAAATTCAGGTGCCTGGGGCTCCAGACTCATACTATTTGAACAGGAGATGTCTCAGAAGAGCACTGGTGATCTGTATATTTAATAAACACTGGAGTCAGTCTCACCATCAAGGAACTGCTGGATCCAACATCTATATTCTGTAATGAGTGTGTTCACCTTCCTAAAGAAAGCACCAGAGATCTTTGCTTTTAAACTAACAGGGCTCCCATAGGTCAAGTAGTGGAACTTGCTTCCAGTGGTTAACATCTGGGCAGTACAAATGGCATTTTTTGTTTTGTTTTGTTTTGTTGCAACCATCTTTTCAGTAAGTGGTAATTTATTTTTTCAGCAGTCAACACTGGGGATTAGTTTGTTTTCTATCTCATGGAATTGGAGTAAAAACAAGCTTAAAGTCTTCTTCCATGAAAACCAGTTTACCAGATATCAATCCTTTCAGCAAACAATTGAAATTGAACTTTAATATTATCCTTTCATCTTCCAGGTAATTTGACTGCAAGATTTTTGTAGGAATAAAAATTTGAAACCCAAAGGAGGTAGAGGAGTCAATTTCACATGGCATGTTAACCCACATTTGCAGTGTCTCTTCCTATTCGCTGAGGTTGAACTAGAAAAAGGTATTATTTCCTCATGTCTTTCTCTGGCAATTTTTATGTGATTGTCATTTATTCATCTAGTGCTGAGTCTGAACCCAAAGTATAGGCTTCATGTGCTGGAAACGGAAAGAGAAAAACCGCACTGGGAGCCATAGAAGCAAGCTTCCATTTATGAGTAATGATAACATTCATTTTTTTTCTGCTGAAGACATTTCTGTTGTTGTTGTTGTTTTGGTACCAAGGATTGAACCCAGGGGTGGTTAACCACTGAGCCACATCCACAGCCCTTTTTATATTTTGAGACAGGGCCTAGCTAAGTTGCTGAGGCTGGCTCTGAACTCTCAATCCTCCTGTTTCAGCTTCTTGAGCTACTGGGATTACAGGTGTGCACTACTGCAGCTGGCTGCTGAAGGCATTTTTAGAAAAGAAAACAAGAGAAATATGTAAGACAAATTGTTTTTAAGCATCTTATGTACACACACGTCTGCATGTCTGTGCATGTGTACGTGTGTGTGTGGACAAACCAACCCTGAATTCATCTGAGATTAGCATCCTCCATATTACAGTGGGAGGCCTGAAGCGTGCCCTGTTTATCCTGAAAAGTGAGCACCTAAGGATGCAGGACAATGCATGGCAAATTGCTGTCTATTCTTTTCCATGAAATTAGCCTGGCTGGTGTGCTAAGGCCCCAAGAAAGTGTTGTTATTGGTACTGAAGTCTAGCTCTATGATGCCTGTCAGGATAAACGTCTGTCAACCCTGCCTGTCAGAAGCCTGCCAAATGAAACATATACCAGGCCGACTCACCAAAAATTCCATATCACCTAGTGGGAATGGCTTCTGGAGGAAGAAGGGAATCAGCAGAAGAAGGGAATAGCACTGGTTTTACGTGGGAAGAACCTGTTTGACTTGTTAGATCTGATTTAGGTGAACAGTCATAGTAGTTTTTAATATTGTCATTTTAATTACTTTGGTGCAAAGGGGAAAAAAAGCAAGCAAGCAGCAACAGTTAATTTTTGTTGTCAATTTTTATTCTTTCTAGGAATCTTTCTTACTCATAAAGCATATTAAAACCATCTGTTTCCCCCTAAATATGAATTCTGTTAGGTCTGTTCATTTCTGTTCCTTCAAAAGATATAACATTGCCAATATTGAATGTGTGTGTCAGAGGGTGGGGGGTCAATTTGGTGTTCTCTTTTTTACATAGGTAAGTTTGTATCCCTTGACATGATTTGTTTTGCTTTCTGGTCTCCAAACTCCAGCGGCCATTCTTATTTAAGACCAGATGCTATGCAGATATCAAAGCTCAAATTTGTATTACTCTGAGTCTTAGATGGAAGAGAACCATTCGCAAGGTGAAGACGAGGAATTCACACAAGTCAAAATTCAGAGATCTGGGTTCTACCCTCCTTTGGCATTGTCCTTGGGAAGCACATAATTTATCCACTCAGTTTAAAATTATTTTCTTAGAAAATGAAAAGAGTTTTGTTCATTCTTCCTCTTTTTGGAAAAAACAAAGGGGGTAGGAACAAATGAACACAATCTTTTTCTGATTTTATACTTTTCTGGTTTCTCCTTTTTGTTTATTTTACACTCTGACAAAGGACCAAGATTCTTACCTCCTTTATCCATTTACTCAATACTTTCAATTACTATCTGAGTAGACAAAGAAAGTGTGTGCACGTGTGCAGCTAGGGTAGCGGCATGCCCCAGGAGGACTGGTCAGCTTGAAGGCTGACTTCTGGAGCAAGGTCTATCCAAAGTTAGGAGGAGGATATTTGTTGGGCAGTGACACAAAAAGTAACTTGAAACTCACTTCCTCAACCTCCCCTCTCAGTCCCTCCATCCTTTAGTTATGGTCTTTCCCACTTCTTGAGTCTGAATCAATGAACTCCCAGACCAGGGCAGGAGGTGGAGGAGTTGCCCTCATATCCATCACATGGGAGTCTCAGTGTGTCCTCCCAGTCCACATGCCCCAAATAAAAGCAGCAGTTTCCTGTCCAGAGCACAACTAAAAATTGTTTATTAAGTCAATGAAAAGGGGAATTATCTTCTTGGGGTTGCTCTGCTGCTTTTTAACTGGTGAAGATAAGCCAGGAGAATACACACTCTAACAGTAAATGCAAACCATATTTTTTAATGCCCTAGAAAACAAGCCAGGAAATCTGAGATGAAGCTCTCTAGCAAAGCCCCTGAATGCATCGGGTGGCTGATTATGAGACAAGGTTTAAGAAGAAAGTCAGTGGTTCAGATCCTGAGCAAGGACGTCCCTTGGGTAAAGATCCTAGGGCTTTCTGCCTCGCTGGCTTGGAAATTCTTGAACAGCAGGATAAGTGGTGAAGTGGGCAGCTGTCAAAGGAGAGGAAATTCTAGGCCCTCTTACAATGTGGCTAATCTGATCCCTACTGAGATAGATCTTCAGAGCTTGTTGTGGTATAGAAGAGATTTTTGCTGAATGGGAAAGGAGGGTCATCACAATGCATTGGCCTGGAGAATTCAGTGGGCTTGCTCAGAGGAATGGATTTGTGCTCTTGCAGGGAGATAGCAATGCCATAGCTGCATGGAAGCGTCATCCCCCAAAGTATGGGAATTCTCATGTCTGACCTTTGGATGCCATAGCTGGGATCTTTACTGACCTGTTCTGGACTTTGTATGGCATCATTTTTGGATTTCATCTCTGTAGTAGCTCCTTGTTCACTCACAAGCTTCTAGGATGTCACTTCTGTAGTTCCTTTAATATGCAAGCAGTACGACAATTAACAACTCCTTGATAATTTGAGGTTAGCAATATGGAAGTATTATTATCTGTTATCATTCAAGTCAGAAGAGATGTCTGAGGATCTGTTTATATGTGACACTAAATGTAGGAGTTCATCTTTGAAGGATGTATTTTCTTATCAACTTCCTGGAGAGGCTTCGGATAAAGCATAACTCCTTCTTCTGAGCAAATTGTTACAAGCACACACTACCTTTCTTGTACTTCTGTAGTTCTGAAGAGGGTTTCTAGCTCTCAGGACAGCCTTTTCCCACTGAGCCAGTCTCTATAAATTTGCACTTTGAAATATGCCCTAAAGCATCTGGCCTCCTCAAAACTTTTCCAGAAAGGCCCTTTCTAAGGTCTTCACATTTTAGTTGGCTCAGAATAAGGGATACATGTGATTTCTGTTTCTTATTTGCATTGTCATGTCTTTAATTTACACTGGACTTTGTATCTGTCCCAGGTGGGCAGGGAAGTTTCTAATGTAGCTGTAATGTTGGGAACTATGTTCTGCTTCTCAACATCATGGCTGATGGTGGGTGATGTTAACAGAGTCTGATAGGCAAGTTGGGGGATCAGAGTTAACTTGGTAGAGAGGAAATGAGACATGAAGGTCTGCAGGGTGACTGAAGAAAAGGCATGGAGTTACCTGAATAGGCTATAGTCCATTTGAAAGTTCCCATTAAATGTAATAGAGAACAGCCATGGCTCAAAGTCCCAGTGACATCATCTAACGAATATTTGGCCATTTCCTGCGTTGAGCTCAGAGTCCAGTTCCTAAAGGACATATGTCCCGCAGACCTCAAGTTACATTCAGAGAGGAATTATATCTTTTTAAAAAATTAAGCCTCCAAAAATATAATGAAATAAAATCCAGGGCTGAAGGTGGGAAGAAAGACCAGTCTCGTAATGCTTCACTGTAGTAGCTCCTGCACCATGTGGAACAATTTGTTCAGTTCTTTTATTGAAGACAGACTGGAGAAATGAGAAACAGTTGGATTGGGGAAGTTAATTATTGGATCATTTTGTCAAATCCTGTAATACTTTAAATATAGGATTGGATGGCCATCATCTGGGAACTAGGAGTTGAGAGGAAGCAGAGGAGAGATGAGGGAAAGGGAAACATTCTCGAGTCTGTACTTTAATAAGTTTTCATGGACAAAAAAGAACCTTGTGTTATAAGCCTTCAGGGTTACAGAGTGAAAGATGTATTCTGCAGTCTCATGTACACCGGGGGCAAATCTGACCCAGATGTAACCCAATCCAAGAGTAAAAAGGTGCTTTCTAACAGGATTGAATTGTATTCGCCTGGAATTTTGCCCCTTGTTCCAGTTGTGGGATTTAATTAATTTTTAACCAGAGGTCAGTCACTTCAAGGCAAATGCCATAGAAGGGCAAAGAATTATCTCAATGTGGTTTACAGCTACATGTAGTCAGTTTTCATTTTATTACTATTATTAATCATTAAAAGAACATAGCTGAATGATTTCATTGTACGTGTGCCTTGAGGCTTTTCTGGAGCAATTAGGAAAATACATTATAGAATAAACCAAAGATTATTAAAATGACTTTAAACAGAATGAATCCAATTTTTAAAGGAGGTTGTAATACCCATATTCATTCATATTTCATCCCTGTATATAATTATTCATGCTCCATATTTTGAGGATAAAATTTATAAGAATGTGTCCCTATCTAGTTACTCCACCCCTTCTTTTCTTACTCCTGGGCTTTTTCTTTCTTGTCTGTGAAGCAACTCTGGTCTCTAGCAAGCACTCTTCAGGGAATAGAAGAACAAGCACCTTGATAATCTAGATGAAAACACCAGAATCTCTATTATATGTGCTTTCTTCCAATATACCCAAGTTTTTTCATAACAAGGAATGCCTTCCAAACCTCACAGAGTGGGTTTGTCCTCACTATGGTGGCAGAGGCTTAAATTAAAGAATTCTTACCCATTCTTCCCTGAGGTGCTGAGCATTGGGCTATGACATTGTTAACTGCCACTAAGCAAGCCTGGGAAGGGACCAGGTGAGTGACAGTTATCTCTGAATATTGGTAGTACTAACCCACCACAATCCTAGGGTATGGAGGGTACATTTGAGGTGCTTTGCCTAAAGAAGTTGTTTGATAACCTGTTTTGCACCAAACATACTAAAGTATTAAACATGAAACTTGGAAAAAGAAAAGGCAATTAAAGATAAAGACTACCTTTTAATTGCAACAAAATGTTTTTTTTCCTCCTTTTTCTTTTCTAATCCACCTTGTTTCTTGTGTCTCTTGCATAAATCTGTCATAGGTATATTTCAGCAATAATATTTATCACCATTTCTTTTTTATATCTAGATGAAACTTTGAATGTAGAAGGATGGTTTGTCCTAAAAACATTACAATAATTGGCTTAGGTAAGTTACTAGAGTAGAAAGAGAATTGGACTTTTGTCAGACCAATAGTTTTCAAGCTCCAGCTTAGCTAGTAACTACTGCAAAGGGCTTTATCACCAGTGTCTCAGTTTAATCCATTGCAAAATGAGCCCAATATGATGCTCAAAGTCTCTCACAGAGATTTGGTAAGGCTGAAATGAGATACATATTGTACAAAACTTAAAATAGGAAACACCTATTATAGACACAATAGTTTATGTTAAAAGAGCAGTATTATATCTTGACCTTGGATTTGGCTTTTATTTGTTTTGTTTGTTTCTTCCGCTATATCAAGTAAATGATAATAACTATTATTTGTGTTTAGAGCACTATGCCTAGTGACCTGCCTGCATTATTTATTTATATAATTATTGAATACTTTTACCATTTCCATATTATAGCAGAGGAAATGGAATCACAGAGAGATTAAAACAAGTTGCCCAATGTCACATGGTTGGTAATGGGGACCCTGTGGGGTTGAATTTTGTCTACCTCCACCCTGACCTCCACAAATACATGTCCCAATCCTAACTTCTGGACTTGTGAATGTGACCTTTTAATTACCTTTGCATGTAATTAGACTGAAGATCTTGAAGGGAGATCATACTGGATTAGGCTGTGCCCTAAATCTACTGTGTGTCCCTATAAGAGACAGAAAGGGACACATAGAAACACCAAGGGAAGAGGACCATGTAAAGATGGAATAATACTGCCACTAGCTTAAAGTCTTCTGGGGCCACCAGAAGCTGGAAGGTATAAGGAAAGACTTTCTTGTAGGGTTGGTCGCCTCCAGAACAATGAGAAAATAGATTTGTGTTGTTTCAGGCCAGGTTTTGGTAATTTGTTAGGGTAGCTGCAGGAAACCAATTCAGGCCCTAGGATTCAAATAAAAAGAGTCCTGTAAAATATCCTCTCCATGCTGATTTATAAATAATTCTACATATAATCTTCTGGCAGCTGTGGAAGGCTGTGGGTGCAGATTGCTTCTGTTGTTGGGCTCATCCATGGGCAGCCCAGCTGGATGGCTTAGGAGCCATACTGGTCCATGTACCTCACTTACCTTTCTCTAAGGGCCAAGAAGGACCAAAATGTATTGGAAATAAGGAAATGAGTACCACAGGCAGGATCCCAGTTCACCTGTGAAAGTACTTGGAAGAGCTGCTAGGCTCCAGTAAAAATTTGAGGCTGTTGAGCCAGTTTGATATTTCTCTGCCTCCTCTCTGAAGCTCTGATCCCACAGTTCTAAGTATTTGTTGCAACTCTCTCCTTGGATTTCCCCTTGTTCATCAAACTCAAATGCCTCCGTTGGACTGTTTCTTTTCTCCCTTCCAACCTGGGCCTTCTAGGAATTACTTGTTTCTGTTAAGGGCACTGCCATTCTCCCTGGAATGAAGGCTCACAGATTTGTCAAGCTCTTTGACTCTGATACCTCCCTGCTCCTATTATGTTTTCAGTCATTTACCAGGGCTGTTCATTATATTGTAATGTCCTTCACATCCACACCATCCTTTCCATTTCTACTCACTAGTCTGGCCTCTATTGCTTCTTGGCTTGAGGCAATTCAAGGGGTGCTATACTTGGATTCTTCCACACCCATTGTGATTGGTCAGACATTGCCATTCTATTTATTAACCATTTCACATATCCCTCCTGCCTGTTTCATTAACACCATGTGAAAGCTTGGGATTGACTGTGCTGGTGAGGGGAAAGAATGAAGCCCCATTTGACCAGACCTTCACCCAACTCTTCCCAGATTGAGTTGTTTTTCAAGATTAATATTAGTATCTGCAATTGATGATCTGAGACTGCAGAAAACCTGGATTGACATCCTTTTCCCTTAAAAGTGGTCTCGTCTGTAAAACTATTTCCCATTATTCTGCTGTTTATACTTTTTCTGCATTCCTTTTTGTTTCTTATCCATTCCACACTCTGCTCTAGGCTTCAAATTCTTGGATAGATAATTAATGAAGGTAGTGAAGTAATTGGGTCCTACAGATTAAACCTATAATTCAATTATGTCTTAGGAAGGAGGGCACTCACCCACAAATGCCTCCTTTCTTCTAGAAACGAGAGAACGTTTATTCTGATGACACATCTTGCTCCAGTTGTTGCCATTCTTCCTCAGTATCCCTTCTGCCAAGCCTGGGTTCCTGACGTCCAAGTAAATCCACCGTCCTTTTCAAAATCACTAAAAGACTTACTATTTTGCCTCACACTCTTTGCTGAATTTTTACCAGTAAGTTCAAGTAACAGTGGGAGTTCATGGCAGAGAAAAGGTTTTCATTATCAGAGGCCTTAATGATGTGTACTCATTATCAAACTTTGGAGGGGCTGGAAACTCAAATAGATTGGGTCTTGGTGAAGCCAAACATGAAATGATTGTCTCACATGTTGTTAACTCCAGGGGACTATCAATGTCTTGCACAAAGTGATGTTTTCCTCCAAAGCAGTTTATGTACCCAGCAGTAAAGATGAAGCTTGCTCACAGTTGGCTGTCAGATCTTCCTCTTTGATGTGGGAATTTGACCTGTGCAGTCCACAGAGGCCTGGACTGCTTGTGTGGGCACAGTCTTTTCACTGGTTAAAACTTTTAGTGTTGCGCAGGTTGGACCAGTTCCCATGGCCCTTCAGCTGACTCTGCATTAAAGTAATTAGCTGCTTTGTTCACAATCTCCCACTGCCTTGTCCTCTTCTCTACCCCTCTTGAAAGGGAGACTGAAAGGCTGTTACTGTGGTCCTGCCACTAATAGGTGCCCTATCAGTTCTGGGAATTTTCTAATCAAAAACAAGTAAATCAATTGCTACACCAAAACTCAAGGAAACAGGATAAAATGATGCTTCTGTGTAATCAAAAAAGCAGTCCCCAGGTCTTAGGGTATTGCAAATTGAGCTTTTCCCCTATTTTCTTCTTATTTTTGAAGCAGATGTGCTATAATCTGTATTAACCTTGTTCTGCTCCCTCCTGAGGTTGGCACTTAAGCTGCCAGCTCTGACCACGAGCTGTTCTGGAGACATTGCTCCTTCATGATCTATATTTGATCTATATCTCAAGATTAATATTAGCATCTGCAATTGATGAACAGACTGGTTCTGAAGGGACTTTTTCATCTCTTCCTGAGTATCTCTCATCTCTGACTTGATAATTATCACATATTTTCCATTTTGGCTAATAACGTCAGAACAGTCTGCACCAAAACCAGAAACTTCAGAGTTATCAATTTTTCCCTTTTTCTTTAACCTGTCCCACCCCATTTGGGGCCAGTCTTAAGGATTTTCCTCTTAACACATCTCCATGTTGGGCCCACATTTTCATGCCCATGGCTGGGGTCCAGGCCTTCATCACCTTTTCCCTGGACTGGAAGAGTCATTTCCTGTCGACATCCTTGCCTCCAGTCCCCCAGCTCCACTCCATCCTGTCTTCTCTGCCCCGAAGCACTTCTCCACCCGGAACATTCCAACTCAAAATTGCTTCAAATCTTTCTTGGAACATGGTAAAATATGAACAATAAAATATACAACAAAGTCTACTTGTTCTTTAGAATCTTGTTCAAAAGACTCATTTGCAGAGCCCTGATTCCCAGGCAGCCAGGTGAGTGGCTTGTTCCTGGGGCCCCCTACAGGACTCTGATCAGATACTGGCTGCTTCTCCAATGGGCTACTTTGTCCTCTATGGGAGGACAGAGAACATGTACTGCTCATCCTCTGATCCCCCTTTCCAAAAAGTCTGTATCTAGAGGTCCTGCTGTGTCCAGACCAATGTCCTCAAGGCTCTGCTTGCCCAGCACTGCCCTTCTCAGGCTCAACTCAGAGCCTGGAAGACAAAGGCTTTTCTGCAGGAGCTGTGGATTCTTCCTCACCTGGCTTAGAGCCATACACTTTTGTTGACATATTTTGTGTTTCCTAGAAATTACCATAATTTTTGGCTACAATACCTTTATTTTTTCCAGAATCCAGACTGTGTCTGACATGAACATAGGTTCTTCTTCTGTCTACTGTAGGGATTTACAAACTTTCTGGGTGAGCTGGTTAAACGTGGGTTTCTAGGGCTTTCCCCCAAAGATTGTCATTGATACATATTTCCATGTTCACATTGGTGTGGAGAAAAAGCACCCTTTGCCTTGCCAGAGAAAACAAACCATTAGCTCTTCTCTGACTTACCTCCTTTACCACCCAACTATTCCGATGGCATGTCCTATCCACGCTGTTGATTTGTTTGCATAACTCAGAACAACCGGCTTAACATCCAAATCTAATCATCTAATCAAACTGATAGAATTTACCTTGGCTTTGTGTGAGCATGATCATGAGGTGATTATACCTGAGCCCCTAAACATTTAAGAAAAAAGAAATAAATCAGGAAGAATCATGGTTCAAGAAGAGCAACAATACATTTCTATGGTATGGGCAAACATTGCCAGGATTAGTCTGCCAGTCAGCACAACTTAAAGGTCTTGTTACAGAGAAAACCCTAAATAAACCCACTAGCTCCCATTTGTTCTCAATTGACTTGAGAATCACTAATTTTGGAGGTCACACAGCTGGGCGATACATTACTAGTCCCCACTGGTTTTGCCATAGATCACACATCTAATGTAAGGGTTCTATGACAACAGCTGCCTAGGCTACTCTGCAGGGACCAAGGTCCCTTGTGCTAGAAACAGTGAGTCTATACTTGGACCTATAGATATCTGGTGGGCAAATGGGATGGGATAAAAAGGCATCTCTGACTTCATATTGTGTCTCCTTTGTTGCCTTAACCTTTGGGCCAGATTCTACTCAGCACTGCATGTAGACATGTGAATCATTTGAGATATGTTTTGCCCAAAGATGTAACATACAATTTACTTGACCTTGATTTGTCTGGTCTCTCCCCCAACCACCTACCACTAGCCTAAAGGAACATACCAGCTATCGTGACCAGAAATACCAGACCAAGAAAGGAATGACAAGAGATGGCACCAGAGTTCCTGAAAAATCCCCATCTATTCCTGCAAAGACATAAATATTCCTCCCTTCTATTAGCATTTCCCTCTGCCTTTTTATTCTTATCTTGTCTGTAATGCTTCAGCTCCCTTAAATTGAGAGGCTGATTTGTGAGCAAAACCCCTCTTCCCCATTCTTACATCCACTGAATAAATCCTTTTTCCCCCTTCCAACACTTGCCTTTTGGGCCTTGGTTTTTCTGTGAGATGAGCCTCTGAGCCTGAACCCAAGCCTCTGAGCTGTCTTAGGGTATTTGTATTTAACATATTGAAGATCAGCTAAAATCTAGAGCAAAACTTATCAGATGTATCACAGGAAATACTGGTAGTGCTTATAAAAAGTACAGATTCCTAGACCCTCCCTTAGGGATTTTAATTCAGTAGGTCTGGTGTGTCTGTATATAAAATGTAAGAATTTGTATGTTTAATAGATTATTATAGGGATTCTTATGTTCAGTAAAGTCTGGGGAACAGCACTCCAGAGCGGGGGAAAAATCAAATCTCTCTATGGTAGAAAGAGTAAGAAAACATCAAGGCCTAGGTGGGGGATAGTGTAGACACTGGTTAATAGTGTGCAAAATTCTTGGAGGACTGGGTGGTAGCCCCTTACTCTTCAACTAATTTCAGTCTGATATGGTCTGAAACAAATTATCTTCATAAAGTTAAATCAATTGTTTGGGATAATTCTTTGGACTTTCAAAATTTCTCCTTTCTTGGAACTCTAAGGTGGTGTCTGGGTAATGAGGGAATGGCTCCCATAATCTCAGGGTTGAGGAAAGCAGATCTGACCTGATAGTGGGCCAGAAGAATGAGGCCTGGCTGTCACCTGCTGGGGGTAGCTGGGTTCATTTTGCTGTTGGTATCAGTGGCTGACTGCCTTATGATTTTCTTTCTTGATCAGAGCTCTCTCTGCCAACAGTTTTGTTCTTGGGTTTCCCCTGACATATAAATTGTTTGGTGTCTCTCCACCTCTGCCACATGCCTTTTGCATAGCATCTAACGGGTTATATAGACTGCACCCTACCTGGCCTTATCACATCAGACCCTATAGTCTGCAACCTACTGTTTATGCTACACAGAAACTGAAGGAAATTTAACAATGAAACAAAACACTAGATCCTGCTTGGGGGCTCTATACTTGCCTAACCACGCTGAGTACAACCTCCGGGGAGCAGTCAGGCAGGAGCCCTGCACCCCAGTCATTCTTCTCTGCCTGTCAAGGGACCCATCTAACTCTGCACTAATCCTCTGGGTGGGAATCATGTCTCCCTCCCAAGGCCTACACCCTGCTCATCCTCCATGATACCTCATGGATTTCGTTTAAATATCTGCTCCTGTCCCCAGGCCTTTTCTTACACCAAAACCATGATTTTATCTTCCTGACCAGCTTCTTGATTATATGGGGTAAAGTTAATATAGCAGGTTCTTTCTCTTTGACAGTGCTAGCCACTCTGGCTTATTATCTAGCTGCAAATGCCTAACTAGAATATCTAGTTGCCTGGTTTGAAGCATTGGGAGCATGGGAGCAGGTGAATAGTATTTCTGGGAGTCACCTATGCCATTGGTTTCTACTGCTACCATCTCCCTGGTGCCAAACCACAGGCACCTTCACAGACCTTACAGATGTCTTCAGCTGTCTGGACTACCCCACTGGGGAGGCCCCTGACTCTGAGCTCTTCTTGATCTCTTCTCTTAAATAATACTTTATCATATATCTTTCTAAGCCTAAAATAGGTTCATCTTATAAATTAGATATTTTAGGAATCTTTTGGTTATAAATAACAGAAACTCCATTCAAATGTGCTTAGGCAATAGGATAGGAAGTATAGCTTATGCAGCCTGCTCCTGCCCATAGTGCCTAATGGATCTCCATGCTTCTCTATTTGGTGCACTCAGGATCTATACTTGCCTAACCACGCTGAGTACAACCTCCGGGGAGCATTGCCCCTGTGGTCACCCCATGGGCTCCAACTTAGCCTTGCAACCTCAGGTGAAAGAGATTCTCACTCTTGGTAGCTACAAAGAGTGTCCACATTTTCCTGACTTGTGAATCCTTCGCAACTCTAAACCTACTGTTGTAGCCAACATGGCAGAGTGGAAGGTGCTGTCTTGACTGGCCTGGGCAACAGCAATCATGATATGACAGCAGATCCTGCAAGGAAAACCAAGGTGTTGTTACCCAACATAAGGACCAAATTCCCAGCAGGCTCAAAATAACAGATGTCATCATACTGGCTGACAAATGAAACAATGGGGCCAGTGCACTGCCTTTACCAGAGTGTTCTGCCTTTTCACCCCAGGGAAGTGGATGGGTCTCCACAAGCAGTTTCTGCCCGTTAGATGGACAATGGAAATAGTTTGAGGTCCATGAGCCCAGGTTCCCCAGGTGTACAGATAGAAATGTTTTGCAGCTAAGAGTGAAAGGGATTTGAACCCACTGAGATTAAAAAGGAACAGTTTTCCTTCTCAGAAACTGCTATGATTCGATGCATCTCCTCTAACCTTCGGGTCTTGCTAATGTAGCTTGTTCTTCTGTAGTATAAGGACACAGTATTCTTCTTCTTTGGAAGCTGCAGACCTCACCAAATATTCAAACTCACCAGAGCCTTGATCTTGGGCTTCTCAGCCTTCAGAACCATGAGAAATAAATTTCTGATCTTTCTAAGTTACCACATCTCAGGTGTTCTGTTATAGTGGTCCAAAATGGACTAAGAAGTTGTTGTTATTCATTGTTATGCAAAGTCCCTTATTTTACCTTTATGTTTAACTAGTAGCAGATACTCTGTACGTGGTTGAAGCTCATTATATGTTTGGTGATTGAATGGAGAAACAAATGAGAATATCTTTGTTGTTATTGCTTGAGATGTGCTGTAATAAATGTATCATGTCCTCCAGTGTTTCATTTACCTGTGAGGTTTTGCATTGATGCCTTCTGTCCCATGATGAACATCTTTATGATTATGTAATCACAATTCTCTCCATGTAATCTAATGTTCCAGAGATGTAAAACCATTAAAACAGTGCATTATGGAGTGAGATGCAATTGAAGGCAAACATCAAAGACTCCCATGTTAGAAAGAATATTATTGTTTTAATTGGCCACAAGTGCTATGTTTTCATTATTAATATAATTTCTAATTTTATGCCTGCAAGATATTGATTTAACAGTTCGTTGCAAAACACAAACTCAAATTTATGTTCAGTACAAAGTATTTCCTCTTTTGAACTGAATCTGCTCGTTTAGATTTCAAAATTGATATTGGATTAAGCAGTAATCACTCTTAATCACTGGATTGTCCAAAAATGTCTTGTGGCAAGGTGACTATCTGTTATTTATCACTGCACAATAGTCCACTCTAAAATGTAGACAGTAAAATCAGCACTTACTTTGCTTGTAGATCTATATTTTTATTGGGTATACTAAGGTCAACTCATCTATGCAACATGGAGGTTAGCAGGGTCCACTTGATTTGGGGCTGGGAATCCACTTTAATGATGGTTCACATTAGCTGGAAATTTAGTGAGGCTGTGAGCTAGGGCCCTTGTGCCTTTGCTCAGTGGGTCTCTTCATCAGCTACTGAGCCTCCCTTAGAACATGGTTGTTGGGTCTCAAGTTTGAATATCCCAGGAGAAAGAAAGCAAAAGCCCAGTGTCTTAAGTGGCATCATATCTCTTTCTTTGTTTGATTAATCAAACAGTCATTAAAGCCCAATTGTATGGGGAGGGAACATCAACTTCTCAATAGAAGTGTTGATGAATATGGGGTCCATGTTTTAAAAATGCCTGTGATCTCAATCTTAAATTTTGCCATGTTAGTGAAATTTCACTGACACATTAAATTGAAATAATATCAATTTTCTGAGACCATCAAAAGTAGTTAAATTTTTTATTAGACATCTCCCTTTGATTCAAGTAGTCTGGCTCCAATTCTTCAATGAAGCGATTCCTGAGCTTTGTAACTTCCTCTGGGCACCTGTGTTGACTTAGACACACAGACCCAGATGGCTCTGATTATAGGACTCAGCTGGACTGTGGTTCATGGCCACAAAACCCTTCACTGCAGCTAAAGAAGTAAGAGCTGAGCTTATTGAAAGGCTGTCAGTCAATAGATGTCTGCTCCTCGTGTGTGAGAATTAGCTTCTAGCTTGGAACCCTTCAATTCTTGCCAGAAAATTATCCAAAACAATTTGAATGTGAACTCTTAATGGTGCCTCTTTGCTTGAGTTATTTGGGGGTGTGGCTGATTAAGCACAAAGTGAACACTTAAGTGTCTTCCTGAGAAAACAGTGGGGCTATTCAGTGCCTGCCTAGGAAACACAACTCTTTTTGTAAGGTCAAGTCTCCTCCTGGGACAAGCCTTCAGAGACCATACAACTGGTGTCTCCTCTGCCAGGGAAATATGCCAAAGTTGAGAGCACCATGCAGGCTTAAGAATAGGGCTGGGGATGGAAGGGAGAACAGGGGTGTGTTTCTTTGTAAGAACAGGAACAGTTTAACATTCCCTGCTGGTATAGAGTGTATTTGTGTACCATGCAATGCTGGAGAATGGATTTGGGAAAACCTTTCAGGGCACTTCATGACCTAGGACATAACAGAAAGGAAAGCACCTTTTTGTTTTACTCTTCTTTAGGTTCCTTCACTGCTAGAATAACTTCTGGAGCTTCCTAGCATGTTGACAGACGGCAGTACTGTATCACTGTTCTCTGTTAACACCTGACATCCAGTCCCAGGACGTTCTAGAATCTTATTTAGGAGTGGAAGTGGGGTGGGGGAAAAAGAACAGTGTGGATATTATCACTGGCCTTTGTCTACCCCAAGAAACCAAGATTTACATGACCTGGGAGGGGTAAAATTTTGCAACTCAGGTTTTCCAAGGGGGAACCTTCTGTTTGTGAAAGATGCATATGTTTGCTTTGAACATTGAATAGGAAGGCTTTCTGTTATGCAAGTAAACACTCTCAGTCTGTGTGAAATGCCACTCTGCCTCCAAATTTGGCCAATATGAGATGATGCGGATTTCAATTTCCAACCTTACCTTTTCTCATGGGCTGAAACTCCCCCTGGGATATTCTATTCTTTGAGCGCAAACAATGCCAACATTAATAGCAAAACCTTGTGCGATGGTGGCAGAATGTCAGACTCTCTGAAAGGGTAGAACACTACTGTGTTATAGTTCCCTTTCAAGTAACACCCACAGACAGTTTTTCAAGGGAATTGGAAAAGAAATCCAGGTTGAGACTATTGTTAATAAGTGTGGAATTAGTGATTCTCCAAGACTTATGGTTCTTGGAGTCATACCAAAGTTATTCATAATAAGAAGCAAATATTCGTACTGTCTTTGAAACATATTGTTCCTGAATCCTCAAACTTGAATATACTTTGAACCTACCTCCAAATAATTCTCATATAAATGAATTTATTAAGTGTTCCCTTTTTAACTTTATACATATCTTGTGCTAATGTACTTCTATTTTAATCTAACTATTCTTTTAAATATCATATCTTAAAATGCACATAAAGAAGAGCCACGCAGTTCAATTTTTTTTCTCAAGCTATGAAAGTAATCTGCCCACAGCTCCTGCTGTCTGGGTGATTGGGTTTTCTTTTTCATTGTGTTCCAATATGGACCCCTAAGGCTCAGAAGTTGCATTCTCTGCTTAGTGGGCCTTTTTCCTCAGAGGGAAGCATTTCTCTTGCTGCTAGAACAAAGACTTCTAAATTGTCCTTATTTTGCCTATTGTTTTCAGTATCTGTCTGTCCTATGGTTGAAGGCTTTAGATTGATTTTTTTCAATTTTCTCTAAAAAATCTTCCATGACTTTGTTTTCTAAAATCTTCATTTTTATTTTATCTAGAACATTGAATGGGAGTTCAGCCTTCTTCGTGGCTAATTTCTCCCTCTCCTTTTTCTTCTCTTTATTTTATCTTACAGTTATTTTGATTGACTCCCTAAATTGGTTTTCCAAGACTACTTTTTGATTTGTGAATCACTGGTTGGCAAGTCTCTCTCTTGTAGCAAGGCAGGGTAGAGTTGATGCGGGGCCTGTAGACAGGTGTTTGGAGATATCCATTTTATATTTACTTGAAAATTAACTTCCAGGATCAGAAGATGGGGACAAGCTGATTGAGTTCCAGAAGCTATATGTTGGAGAAATGTGACTTCCAGGCATTTTGTATGTAATGTCTACAGTGCATGGAGATGCCAACAGAGGGCCCAATAAAGATGCCAGATGAACATCAACAAAGTAAAACGGACTCCAAGACCATGTTATGAAAATTTAGATGAAAACAAAAACAAGCAAACTACCACCACCACAACAACAAAACAAATGACAGAAACAAAAGAGCAAACCAGTCAACAAAGAAATAAAGTACCTGAATGAGGCTGGAGATACAGGGTAGGGTGAGATCATAAGGTTGTGGTCATAAAATCCAGAGGAATTTGCAAATTGAGTTATCAGAAAGTGATTCCTATTAGACTCAATTAAGGAGAGTGTATCTGGAGTCCTTCAGAAAAGAAGGTCCCTAGAACAGAAGCAAGAGGGGGCTTGAAATGGAAAAAAAAAGCCAGACTTGGGTGTATTCTCTGCACACTCAGCAAGGGGCTGATGTCCTGTACCTCTAGGTGGAGTTTGTCACCTAAAGTATCAAGGCCTCCAAGACAAAGTAAAGGAGTTGATGATGCTCCAAGGTGAGATTTAAAGCCCTGACTCTGATCCTAAGTGCTGGATAGTCTCTGAATAAAAAGGGAATTGGGAAGTCCACTGTTTCAAGGGGTCCTAGGAAGATAATTTTCATTGCTAACCTTTACTTTATTCTTTATTTTACTGCACTCCATACTCTGAGTCACCCATTGTAGGAATTCCTGCATTTTTCTCCTTTGATCTGTCTCTCAATTGTTCAGAGCTGAAGGTATTATAAAAGACCACTGAAAGCCATGTGTGGAAGCACTAAATGAGCAGAGGAGCACATAACCTGGACACAGTTCCTCTGAATTGGGGTAGGTTTTCTAGGATGCCTAATGTCTTTAGTTCTTACCCTCTTATTGCATTAAGATAAAGTAGACCCAGTGTGACATCCTAAGATTTTAGGGATGATGTAGTTTATGAAAAACATTTATTGAACATATACTAGGCCTCTAGATCTGGGCTAAGCAATAAGGCTGCTAGATGAAGAACTGAGGCTGCTCTCTGGGCAAGCAGGGGAGGGGAGATTTCAGGAGGCAGGAGTGGGGGGGGTGCACAAGGTTTGTCAAACCTGACATTAACATGACTCTTGTGGGGGCTCTATTTAAGAAGAATATTACAAAGCCACAAATATAAATTTACGTGTAAATGATTTATTTATAGTAAGAAAATTACAGTAAATTAAAAATCTGACTAAGACCATAAGTATCAAAAAATGTAAGAGGGGCAGAAACAACATAGTATTTATATTAATTAACAGCTTAACAAACTCCTACTACATTTTCCCCATATACAATGACTATATATTCTTTGATCACCTTTTCATATGAGTCACTTTTAAATGTCACTTTCTATAGAAAAAAACAAACATAATGTAGTCTTTCCTCTAGCATAGTTCACAGAACTTGTTTTTTTTTTCCTGATAATTTTGACTAGGTGTGACTGAAGACCATATCATTCTCAATCTTACAAACTTAAAGATTGTAAAGCAGTTCAGTATCTTCCAACCTTGTTTTACCTAACCACTCTCATAGTCCCAATGCCAGGTCATTCTTACTGTAATGGGGCTTCACCTGCCCCCAGGTGTCACAGGATAGGGTGAATCTTATGAGTAATAACAAGTATTCCAGGAAGTCATTCCTACACCTGACAGCTAGTATTACTTAATACATTTTAGTGATAATGAACCACATAAATATATTCCATGGAATGTAACTGAATGTTCCTCTCACTAAACTCTCCCTGAGCTGGAACTCCAAAATGTACACAGAGACTTCAAGTTACCCAACATGAGGAGATGTGTACAAAGATGAGTAGGACTGGTCAGAGTGGACAGAGAAATAGACTTAATCCATCACAATTGAAATAGACGACATGTATAAGATCTATGACCTCATGAACATAGAGACACGTGGCCCTGAAAAGAGCCTTTGAAAATGAAGGGTGTTAATGCTTAAGGTTTTTAACTTCCTATGGGAAGGCAGGTAGGTAACTTGAGAGGGTACACAAAGACTTCAAAGTAGTATCAAACTTTGATCTGAGTCTTGAAAAATAAAAGAGACATTTTTCAGGAGGTCCATGGAAATAGCCAGGCTTAGTAGGAGGCCTAGTAGGAGGAGAATAAAGGAGAGCCTGGTGAGGATGACAGTCTTTGAAGAGTTCTTTAAATGCTGGTAAATATTATAACAGTTCCAAGCAGAATGAAAACATGAAGGAATCTCTTGGATTTGGTGTCTAAGAAGCCACAAGATGATCTTTGCCAAGAAAGTCTCATTGATGTAGCAAGAGTCGAAACCTTTCCACTATCATTGAAATCATTGAAATCATTCCACTATCACAAGATGATAGGGAATGATTCGAACATAACTTTCCTGTATACATATATGAATACACCACAGTGAATCTCAACATCATGTACATCCACAAGGCTGGGATCCTAACTGGAATAAGATATATTCCATGCTTGTATAAATATATCAAACTAGATTCTACTGTCATGTATAACTAAAAAGAACAAATAAAAAGAAAAAAAGAAAGTTGATTCTGATTCTATTTCTTTAAGAAATATGCCTGAGAGGAGAAGAAGAGGATATTGCTGTGATTATAAGAAAGCTTAGAGATAAAGGAATCTTTGTTATTATTATTTTTTAATTAAATAATAGTTAACCAGGCTTGTTAAGAAAGCCGTATAAGAGTGGGTAGGGTGGCAAATGCCTATAACCTCAGCTACTCTGGTGACTGAGGCAGGCGTATTACAAGTTTAAGGCCAGCCTGGGCAACTTAGTGAGACCCTGTCTCAAAAAATATATATAAAGGACTGAGGATGTTGCTTAGTGGAAGAATGTTTGCTTAGCATATGAGAGGGCCTGGGGGTTCAATCCCCAGTACCACAGAAAATTAAAGTACATAAATAAATAAAAGACAAAAAAAAAAAAAAGGAATGACTTATAAGGCATTGATAAGTAGAGAGGTTCCCCTGGTCTGAGCAGAGGTCATGTGGTCCTCATTAGCTCCGAATTTTACCCAGTGCTGATCCTTAGCACCCTAAAATTCTCCAGAAGTGGAGAAGTCTTCAGAAGATCTGTAATGGTCATCTTGCTATTAGGCAGAACCCACACCATGGCCTCTGTCCTGTGATCCCAATATCAAAAGTACTGCTGTGCACACTCTTCCATCTTCTGATCTTGCCCTTCCCCCAACCCTTTTCTCTTTCTCTTTACTCAGTTTTTTCTTTTTGTAATATGGAATATCCCTATACACTTAGCTGTGCTTCAAGGAAAAAATAGTTTTAAATGACTGCATCATATTCTGTGACATAGATTAACTATTCCTTATCCTAAATCTTCTCTTGTTGGACATTTGATCTGTTCTAAGATTATTTGAGTTATCTAAATTTTGTGTACAGTAATTTCCTAAAGATAAATTTCAAAAATATCAAGAAATGGAACCATTTGCACAAAGATAGGCATGTTTTTAATGGTTTTTGACACATATAGCCAAATTGCTTTTGTGATAATAAGTCAAATGTTGAGATGATAACAAAAGAACCAAGAGAACATAAGCATTGGCCCTTGGTTGAAGCACATTTCCGCAACTCAAAAAAAAAAAAAAAAAAAAAAGGAAAACATGAAGCAATCATCTGACATAAGTTGAAAACCAGATTTGATTATTTTTTTCCATATTTTGAGTTCATTAAGTACTGCAGAGCTAGCTTCTACATTTTCTACTAATTGTGAAAATTTATAAAGATAAATTGAATTGCTTCAGACCTGCAGTTAGAGTTCAGATTCACAGACTGGTTACTGCCCTAACTGGTCAGCCTGGGATGGAAAACAGTTCCCAGCAGTCAGCAGGTATGTTGTGCCAGGATCTAGAAACATGAGAACCAGCAAGAGGAAGTTTTAATTCACCAAATAAACACAGGCGTGGTGGATGCACAAGGGGAGCCTGCCCAGGACATTAGAGCCTACTTTCTGGGGAGAGGCTGAAAGAGCTGCCTCTGGCCTAGCACCCCAGGGGTTCTGGGCCTGACCCCTCCCTGGTCATTCCTTGATTTTCAGGTTCTGGGATCTTACTAAAAAGCTTGATGACAAATGTGATCCTAAAGACAGAAGCAGAACTTTCCAGAAGCTTCCCCTCAAGCCATTTGGCCAAATTTCTGGGAAAAGCTTGAGCCACAGAAAGCCTGTGTGATCCATGAATATAAACAAATCACTAGGGGAAGTCCAGAATTATATCTTTAACAAAAGCTCCTTTAAAAATGTCTTGGTTTTCAAAATGCTACCTTTCCCAAATCACATCTATATAGCGGGATCCAACAAGAAGGCTCTTTGATAATACCCTGTCTATTTCTGGAAGGGTGGAGATGGGAAAGATGTGGGCAGGAGTCATGTTTGGTCACAGCCTCTTAGCTATCGCTCTTTGATCATTCTGCGGAGAAGGGGCAAGATCACTGTGCCACCAATTCATAGCCTCAGACGGAATCTTGTTAATAGTTCATGTCTCACCCACTCCATTAATGATCAGCAAATGACTGGAACTCTGTCCAGGAGGCCCAGACATCAGGAACAGAGTCCAATAACAGCTGACACCGTGAAACTAAAAATAGTGATTTGGATTTAAATGAGTGACTCAGACTTGATTTCCTATGCTTGCCTGGTATAATACTGTACAGAGGAAGGTTGTTTTAGGTTTGTTTTTTTTTTTCTTTTATGCTAAAGGAGGGTTTTATTGCAACCATCTGGACAGTGAGTGCAGAGGCAGCTCAGTGAGTTGGGTGCACCCACACTTCCACCTTCAAGGCCCTGGGGCACCTGCCATGGTTGGCTTCCTAAGCACATCTTTGCACTTGACCCTCCAGTTCAGGTTAGCAACAAATGACAGAATGGTTCAGGAGGTTATGTCAACGTTTTACACCATTTCCAGAAACTTCTCCCTTTGTACTTTTCCCATCATTCCCCTTCTCCACAAGGTGGGCATAATTAAAAGGCTAACCAATGAAGTATGACACAAGTTAAATAACCCAGGATGCCCTGTGGCAGAGATGGCAAACTGAAGTTCCAGGATATGACCAGATGCACAGTGCATTGTAGAAAGTTGTCTGAATTGACCAGATAATGTTTTTATAAAGTCTTCAATAAAATATACATATGAAGCCAGGCACAATGGCTTACACCTGTAATCCCAGAAACTTGGGAGACTAAGGCAGGAGGATTGCAAATTCAAGGCCAACCTCAAATTTAATGAGACCTCTTTCAAAATTAAAAATAAAATGTACTAGGAATATAGCTCAGGGGTAAACACTCCTTCATTCAATACTCAGTCTCCCTTCCCAATATACATATGTTGCTCATTTGAATTAGAAATATTTTTTTCACTGACTTCATTAATCAGTACTTGCTAATCAGATTGGTCAGTGGTGGTTTTCCTAATTTCAATCAATAGTTATTACATGTCAGGACAATGAAAGATGATTACACTATGCATTCTCAAGACCTTGGCTCCTATCAAATATGTGTAGCCCTTGGATTTAGATAAGTTTCTGTTTTGTATATGTGTTAGCGCTCCATCACTGAACAGGTGCTTGAGACAAATCAACTCAGAGATTTGGCTCACAGTTTTGGAGAGCTCAGTCCATGGACGCATAGCTTTGTGGCCTGTGGTGAGGCAGCACAACATGGTAAGGAGCATGTAGTGGAGCAAAGCTGTTTGCCTGAAGGCTGGGATGAAAGAAAGAGATGGAAAGGGACCAGAGTCCCACCATCTTTTTTGAGGACAGGCCCCCAGTGATCCACATTCTCTCACTAGGCCCTACCTCTTGAAGATTCCACCATCTCCCAAAACCACTAAGCCAGGGGCCAAGTCTTTAATACACAGGCCCTGGGGGCACATTTCAGATCCAAACTGTATTGATATATAAACTTCTTCTCCCCTCTGACATTCTCCTTATCCACAGCCAATTCCCAGATCCCATTAACCTTAGGGAACATACTACCCAGTCCACATTTCCTATTGGTGTTTTGGGCTCCTCCTCCTCATAAAAGCAGAGAATGGAGGTTGGAGAGAATTCAGCTGCATTTTTGGTGGAGTTTTGTGTTTAGTTTTTTGTTTTGTTTTTTTGTTTTGTTTTGTTTTGGTTTGGTTTTTTTCAGGTTTCTTAAGGGATCATAGGCCAGTAAATTTGTTCTGAATTCAATTACCAATCCTTAGTGGGACAGTGCAGGGAAAGGATGTCAAATTGTGAAACATACTTGGCAGGAGCTGGGTGGAAGCCTTCAGAGTGTAGACTATGAGTCCTTGAGGGAAGTCCTTGAGCTGGGGGTTCATACCATCTTTATTGTAGCCTCTTAGACCTCAGATGTAGGTGTGGAAGGAATGCTTAGAATTTGTGCAAAGCAGATACAGCCGGCTAGCTGCTAGCACGGGAATTCAGCATTAGAGCTCCTAACCAAAATTTATTAAGGAATCACCACCTATGGACCCCAGCTCAGTATAGTTACTTTACACAAGTGTGCTGGCCTTTTGACCCAAGCCCAAGAACTTTAAAAATGCTTTAGCAATGTCAATGACACCGTTAGTTCCTGATCTCACTGATAGACTAAAGGTTAGGCAGGCCAGTGAGCTGTGAAAAGTCTTTGTGAGGACCGGAGGTCCTTTGTATAGTGGCCAAGAGAGGGAAGAGAGCCTCTGGCTTTATTTTTGTCCCAAACCCCTTCTCTTCTCTCCTTCCCTCAGAGCCCTTCCCTCTCTCTATTAGTGCCTCAGATCTATGGTCATCCTTCATCTAGTGAACCCCAATGTTAAGACCCTGTAGTCCCCTTGGGTGTGTCTATGGAATGGCCAGCTTCTGGAAGTAGCCTGTCCATTCATTTGATAGGAGGAGGACTATTCCTACCCTGCCTACTCTCCTTAGTCTTTGGATGAGGACCCTGTTGTTGATCCCATCTTATTCCAATGCTGGTTTGGAATTTGGACCAACATAAGAGTCAGAACTCATGTTGTATGCAGTGAGCAGAGCTCCTCCCTGGAGCCTGGCTCTCTCTTCCTGAAAGGAAGAAGAGTGAATAGTTATATGAACAAGAATGGGGAACTGGTTATATATGCATCAAGAAGGGCAGTATCCTTAAAAGGGAGACATGGTTCTCGCTTGTTAAGCGGGAGACACTATGTCCATCTTTCTGGATCTACTTTACTCTAGTTCTGTCTAAATGCAGACTTACATAATAGTTTCTTGTATGGGGGAGAGAAAAGGGAGGGATATAGGAGATAAATGCATGGAAGGGGATAACAGAGTAAATGCTACAGGAAATAACAATGCCTAGAAAAAAGCAAATAAAGTACGTTTTGACCCAAGGGGGGGCATGTTGTGAAGAATGGACTTTCATTTAACAACGGAGGCAATGGAAACTGTGAGTTATGTGAACTTGTAAGCCATGTAATCTTCCCACAAGTTGGAGAGTGAATGGGTTACTTCCAATAATTACTCCCAGTGTTTTGACTCAATCCTTGAATTCTTTTCTAAGTGGTTCTGTGATAAACTGCTAAATTATACCACCAGCCAGGAGCTGCACAGGCAGTGGTCTAAGAAGTGAATGAATGTAAGGGAAACCCAGCAAAGGACAGGTCAGAATTTCCTGGCACCCAAAGAGCAGTTTGTAACCCAAACCCTATTCTGTCAGTTTTTACAAAACCACAGTTACCTTGTCTCTACTAGTATACCTCTTGGAATTGTCCTTTATTATAAACTTTTAAATCATTCAAGTGTAAATAAAATTAGTTCCTGGTTAGTTAAACTCATTGTGAAAATACTAACAGTACAGAGCTAGGTAGGCAAATATACTATCGTAAAGGTCGCAAAGTGACTTGATAAATTCTAGCCAAACTTAAGAGTTCTCTTGGACATATGATCTGCATATGAAGTTGCCTTTTTTAGATTTAGATAGATTAAGGAGTACTGGACACTGATGAGATAAGGAGGACAATTTTAAACACAAGTGGCCAAGGCAATGGTTATTAATAGAAGTACCCCAGTAATTACTAACTTCAGAGAAAGTTGATGAGTTGTGTAGTGAACACAAGCTGTTACATATTAGAACCCAAGAAAGTAGGTGTGATCAAAAAGAGAGGGATGGAGAGCAAACCAAGGAGGAGAAAAGAACATCTGGAAAGCCCAGCTGTGACAAGACTGGCCAAGGATAAGTATTTTTGGAGGAGGAAACAAGGACAGAAACTAAGGAGAGAACCAGCAGAGAGCATTCTTAGGGCAGTCAAGGGCGATTCTCCCTGGAACAGCCTCCCTTGGATGTATGCCCACATGGCTTCCTCTTTCCCCTCCTTCAGGTCTGCTCCATCGCCACCCTTTCAACACTGACACCTCCCACTATTGACAGCTCCAGACTCCCTTACCCTGCTTTACCTTTCCTTTTTTCTCTGGCACCTTTATTAATAAGCACCCACATTAATACTTGGTGCAGTAACTGACTTTGCTGATAGACAGTGCTGAGAGGGCAAGGAGAACAGGACGAAGCAGGACCATTGGATTGGTGTTTCAGGTGATCCTTAGCAACCTTCCTGAGAGCAGTAGCATGGAGTATTCCGGGCCTGGGGGGAAAATTGGGGCAGGGAAGAGGAAGTGGGAGCATCAAGGATCAAAGTGCCTTAATCACTGAACAGATTAATGTCTGGGCATAATATTTAAAACTCCAGAAGTGGAAGTAACTGTATCAGGTTTTTGTGATGGTGCTATGGGAAGACAAATTAGGAGACACACCTCACTGTCAATCACAGTGGGCTGCTTGGAGCTGCACTTTTAGAGGACAGGATGTGATCTGCCATGGATCCAAATTCATGCAATAGCACGCTGTTCCATTAGGGAGGTTGCACAGGGTTCAAGTACAACCTATTTTAAAACAATCCTATTTCTGCAAAATACAAATCCTACACCTCACATGTTTCAAGGGTGATGGATGTCAGATGAAGATAAGAGAGGAAGGGGAAGTGGGAAACTGAGAAAGCAGCTAAACTAAAAGCACAGGAAGAAAACTGCAGGATGAAGACGCCCCCCTGCTGTGGGAAGGCGACAGGCTGGGCCTGTCTCAGAGGAAGCAGCCCAGGTCCCCAGGCGGCAGGGGAGAAAGGGGCACCGTGAGGAGGCCAGACAGCCAGAGAACAACAAGCACAATTATAGAAAAGTCTGCAGGAAGGGGATCTGCTGGAAGAGGGAGGAGCTGGAACTTGAGACAGTGAATAAGCCAGAAATCAAAGACTCAAAAAGGAGAGGGGAAGAGAAAGCCCTGAGGGCAGTCAAAGGCAGAATTAAATCTGTTTCAAGAGCACGCTCCAAGGGTAGAAGACACAAGGCCCCAGAAAGAGCTAAAGGAGAAACTGGAGAAACAAAAAGAATGAAATTGGAGAGTACCCTTTGTATGAGGAGCTTGAAAGTGTTCAAGTGTGTGTGGAATTTGTTTAATGATGGGTCATTAATTCATTCCGTGCACCATACTCTTGCACATGTTATAAAATCACCTTGTCACGGTCAAATGCAGGGAGGTGGGGCCCATGACCGGAAAGGGGCACCTGTGTTAGATCCGCATAACGTTTCCCTAGAGATTCAGTAGTGTGTGACCCTAAAGAACCCAGCAAGGGGATCTCTAGAAGTTCATTACTGGTGGAATGTGAAGTCTCTGGGGAAAGACTCACAGCACATTTGCTGTGCTGCAAGGCTTGATCAGTGGGCTTGATTAGCCTACTGTTTATCTTAGTGGTAGGTCATGAGGGGCCCCACCAAATGTGAGAGATGCCTGCTTATGTCATACAAGAGCAACAGTTAACACCTCTTGGGGAGTTTTGTGACATGTTCTGTGCTCAGCTATTTGTGTATGGTTGATCCTGATTATTTGCAGTCTCTACATTTACCTACTGGTTAAAACTTATTTGTGACCCCAAATCAATACTTGTAGCACATTAGTGGTCATTCATAGATAAGCACAGAGAAGAGGAAAACTGGAGTCCCCTGATGTACCCATGAGTTCTCAGCTGAGGTGGAACAAGGTAGCTTTCTGCTTTCTTGTTTCCTCTCTCAGATTCTAACCGGTGGTCTTTAAGGTAGCCTATTTAGACACTTTACACTTGTTGTTGTTTGTTTGTTTGTTTATGTGTGATTTCACTGTTTAAAATAGCCCTTAAGCATACTACTAAAATATTATCTAATGTTCCCCAAAGCAATAAGGCTGATCTGCCTTACAGGTGTCAGAGAAGCTTCCTTTGGGTATGAGTTATGGTGCTTTTGACTTTTGACCATAAGTTTAATGCTAATGACTTAATATTGTATATTAAATAAGATATTTTAAAACAACAAGGTACATAAAATAAGGTAACATACTGATTGGCTGACAAAAATTCAGTGACCAGAGGCTCACCGGAACCTAATGGTAATCCTATATTTTCACAGGAGTAATGATTCAGTATTGGCTAGCTCAGTGTTTATAGCAACTGTATGGAACAAAACTACTACAAACACTGAGAACTGACTGTGCATTGTTCTATTTAATAGTCACAGTTCTATTAGGTAATCCTAAAATGACTCATTAGTCATATTAAGCCTAAGAGAGGTTAAATATTATGTTCAAAGTCATGGTACTGGCAAAAGGACTGGAACCCTCTCTGACCCTGGATCTCTAGCTTATGGTGTTTACACCACCCTCAGATGAAGGGTAAGGAGGGAACAAACATGAGCTGACCTCAGAAGACTCCTAGGAATTGTTCAGTAAGAATTTAAAATACAACTGGAATTTCTGAAATTACAGGTAGAGAAAGAACCGGGGAAATGCTGTTTGTTATTGTGGTTGTGACCTTAGTTTATATTCCCGGAAGATGTGGCCTGGGGAAACTTGGGAGCAGGTTGTGACCATGCCTTGAAGAGAATAAAATGCTATGCAAATATGTGACATTTTAGATAAACACCGAGCTGGGAGCAGGAGATTCTCATCTGAGTCTTAATTCTGTCAGTAACTTGCTGTTGGACTTTGGAGAAATTCCCCTTACAGCTCCACACCTTGGCTGCCTGACCTGGAAAGTGAAGATGTTGGTAGAGTACTCCCTTTGCTGAGTTTTCTTATGTGAAAACTCTGCAGTTCTAACTGGCTCCTACAGGGGGTGACTGTAAGTTCTATGTTGCCTTGAAATAGACTTGAGTTACACTTTTTATCTTGGCATAATTAGTACCTTCTTACACTCTTAAAAGTGTGCCAGTGTGGGCAATAAATTGTATCATTATTCTGAGCTTTACCAGTATTTGTTCCTTGTGTCTTGGCTGGGTCGGTTCAAGAAAATCCTTACCTTAGCCATAGTGGGAAAGACCAGCTGGGGTTACTTCTGTTGTCGAGCTAGTTGGCTCTCAGCTGCTGCCAGGTTCCCAGCCCATCTAACCTGGCTCTTGCCTCATACATTGGTCCTTGAATATGAAGTGTCCTGCTGCTTAGACTGAGAAGCAATTCTGTTTTGCCTTTTGGCTCTTCAAATTATATCAGTTAGACTTTGCAAAGAAGAAAATCTTTGATATAAAAGAAAAAAAGTAGATTGATTTAGTACTGGTAATTCAAGGGCATTGTATGTCATAATAAAGTCATTCCTAATCATATTAGATTTGATGCATTTTTTCATCAAATTACCTACAATCATAATATAATTATATCAGCACTGATTAAATATAACAAAATTAGTTTAAAAATATAGAACTAAAAAGGCTGGATCAAGAAGTGAGATGTTAAAACAAGAACTTCTGGCAGTTAATTTGGAGTTATTCTAACCGTACTTTTTCATCCTCTTGTGATCACACAAGAAAGGTACATCAATCACTACATGCACATGAAAAAAAATTAAGTCTTCACTATTAAAACACTATATTTCCCTTCATTAATTCAAGACCTATAGAAATAAAGCATAAAAGAGAAAATAGTTTCACATATTCTTTTTAGTCGGTTAAATATATAATTTTACTATACTCTTGATTTGCTTAGCAAGACAGTTTTACCCTAGTAAACAACAAATTTTAGCCCAGGCCACATTAAAAAATCCTAAACTTTCTAAATGGCATTTGGAAAACTAAACAATCAATCAGTCCAATTCTCTAATCTGTGTTTTGGTTCAAACTCCCTTCTCCATCTTTCTGGGTAACCTTCATCTGTGCAACCCAGGAAATAGAATTCAGGTGTATTAATAATTGAACAACCGTGGCCAAACTGGCATCCTAATCCAAGGACTGTTGCTGCATGCTGCTCACAGGTGTGAAATAAGCAATTTCTCAGTAGTAATTACTGCTATCAGGAAAGAGCTATGGTTTAGGGAGATGGGGAAAGAATTACACTAGTTGCAAATCCAACTGGTTGACTTTGTCTTCAATTCTTTGGAATGATATTGAGATGGGTTATTAGCTAAAAGATCATGTTACATGAAACTTGCCAACCAGAAACTCAAACAGAGGCCTGTGGCCTTGATGCTGTAGAACAAAGATGTCTAAGTAGCCCTGTGTCCCTCCACAGTACCTGCTCCATGGTCAGGAAATGACCTGGGAAGACCCAAGACCTAGCAGGAACTCAGCTGGTCTACACCATAAAGAAGAAGAAACCCCCAGCTTTTATCTGGCTCAGTTCAGAACTTAAAATATCATACCCTGCCTGTGCCAAAGTTAAAAAGGGGGCAATTTGATCTTATGAGCAAAGAGCAAAAGGCATTTTGCAATAAAAACAAAAACAAAACAAACAAAACCCCCAAACTTTGTTGATTTCTTACAGGTTCCACAATTGTTTTAATTTGAAAGGCTAAAGATTATTGGGGCTCTTTTTTTTTTGAGACAATATAAGTAAAAATCTTTATTATTTTGACATTTATGTTCAATCTGTTTTCTGTGAATAATTTCTCTTATGATTATTTAAAAAAATCAATGAACATGCTGATTCAAAATACTTGACTTTTTTTAAAAAAAATTTTTATTGTTGGTTGTTCAAAACATTACATAGTTCTTGATATATCATATTTCACACTTTGATTCAAGTGGAATATGAACTCCCATTTTTGCCCCGTATACAGATTGCAGAATCACATCAGTTAAAATACTTGACTTTTAAGTGTTGACCTAGAGTACAGAGAATGTGGTTATTATTTGCTGAGTCTAGAACCATGAAATTTACTATATGTTTGTTTAACTCACTGGTACTTCTGGTACTTCTCCCTTACCTGCCACCCCTTATCCTGCCCATTTTCTCATTCTTCAAAAGTGTGTTTGTCAGTTTTTGTCACTATAAATAAAATACCTTATAAGAGGAAAAGTTTATTTTAGGTTCACAGTTTGGAGGCTCAGTTCATGATTGGCCAACTTCATTGTTCTGGGCTATAGTAAGGAAGAACATTATAGTGGAAGAGTGTGGAGAGAGAGAGAGAGAGAGAGAGAGAGAGAGAGAGAGAGAGAGAGAGATATGCCAGGGATAAGACGTAGTTCAAGGGCACATCCCCAGTGACCTACTTCCTCCAGCCTTCCCTACCTGCCTAGTACCCTCTAGTAATTCATTGAAACTGTTAATCCATCAAGTGGATTAATGTACTGATTATGGCTCTTATGATCATCTCATCTCTGAATGTTACTTCACTGCTTAATACATGAACTTTTTTTGGGGGGGGAGGGGCAATAAAGACCCAAACCATAATAAAAAGTTTCACTAACATGGACCTCACTTGGAAGCATGAGATTATGACTATGTATGGTTTCACTTTCTCTTATCTGTCTTTCATCCAAAATCAAAGTTATGTAGTAATTCATTCATATCCAGGTCAATCAGAGACATACACCATGTTTCAGAAAACGACACAAATCTAGGTAACGAAGATGCAAGCTCAGGACACAGCAAGCCACAGGCTTGAAGGATGATGCAAGAGATCAGAAACACCCCGAGGACTCTGCTCTTGGGTCAAGGATGCTTTACTGCCCTCTTCTTGGATTTTCTACTATGAGCAGGTATGTTTGGCTCCACCTTAGATGAGCAATCTTGGTGAGTGGGGGACCATAGGTGTTCCCTGTCATTGACTAGAGTAGCAACATTGGTGCTTGAAATCTAGGAGAGTTTTTGCTTTTGTAATTTCTTTTGTATTTTTTATGGTTCTAACCAAGTTTAGAAAGTATGTTTAAAAAATAAGGAAAGAAAAGAGGTGACTATTAAAAGTTATAGACAATAGCTGAACCATGATATTCACTTAAATGAGGCAATGCTAGGAACTGAGAACACTGTGTAAGGAAATAATGAAAGCAAGTTATTTCAAATATTTTTTCCAGCCCCAATTATTATTAAAAGTGACAAAAGCAAGAAGAGTGCTCTTTTTCAGTCTCAAAATTGGCATTAAGCATAGAACTGATTCTTTGCTAACCATGAGGTGTTATTAAAGAAGTTGGGAGGAATCCATTGAATGAGTGTCATGAGTTGGAAGGAAATTATCAATAGTGAGAAGCCAGGAAGAAAGAGTCATGTTTTGACCTGGTCTCCTTTTTCTCCCGCTGTGATCTGGCTATGAAAAGAAAGATTACATAGTAGGAAAAAAATTAATCTGAATTTTCCCCAAGAAATGGGTAAATTGCTCATCTTCAGGGAGGGGTGAGCTATTCCTGAGACTGAGCAGTGACACTATGAAATCCTCAGTGACTTTGCAGTAGAAGGGATAGGAAGGGAAGCAATGGAGGGAGAAGCCATAGAAAGGATGAAGACCTATGTCCAGAATACAGGTGATAAATCAAAAGTGCTCCGGGAGGGGAAAGAAGGTAGACTTTTCTTTCTTTTTCTAATCTTGTAGTGAGTAATGACTGATAATCCTTGAAATGGGATAAAGAGATCACATTACAGTTAAACATACTCCTTCAAACTTTATTCTATACTATACTGTATACTAACTTATACATGTGACACAATTTATTACGAAAATGAAATTGCTTTTGATAGCTTTTATTTTGAAAAGCATAATTAACTGTTTTCCTGATTCAGTTTTTCCTAATTCATTGCTTATAGCAGATGTTTACATGGTGAAACACACTATAATTTCAGAATTAGTGCACTTTAAATAACTAATTAGCCTCCACAAGATTTGGCACTTGTGAATATATATACCTTGAAAAAAAAAAAAAAAAAATATATATATATATATATATATATATATATATATATATAATATCAACATATATATAATATACATATTATATATATATATATCAATAAGTGGTGAAAACTGCTAAAACCTAAGAATGATAAAACCCTCTTAGATCATCAAGGAAGAATGTATGTTTTGCAGCAAGGGAGATATGGGTACAAATTCCAGCTGCAGAGTAAATTCCTCTGTGAGCTTATTTTTCCCATCTGTACCAACTATAATTCCTAATAAGCTGTAGTGTTGTAGGAGTTATTCATGCTATATGCAAAGTGTTAACAATTCCACACACAGCTTTAGGATATTGGAGAACACTTACTACTGTCATCACAACACACCATGAGACTTTTCATATTTTTATAAATATAGCTGCTAGATATATGGAGTATCTTAAACCCAGTAGTTTTAAAGTTCCATTGATAATCTAAATATAAGTCATAATATAACATCCTTGAAAAAATGTTTTTCAGAAATATGTAGAATGGCAAAATTTTGGCTTAAACTAGAAATGTCTTTGGTCTCGTATCGGATGACCAACTGTTCAGGTTTGCTTTGAACTATCCCTGGAATGTGGGACTTTCAATTCTAAACAGGAAAGTACCAGCAAACCAAATTGAGTTAGTCACCCCAGCCCTACCTCACAGGTATCTGGGCCTTAATTACACCTGAAATTCCCAAGGTGGAGTTCTCAGACCAGCAGCAGCAGCTTTACCTGGAAACTTGTTAGAAATGCAATTCTTTGGGTGTTGACCCAGACCTCCTGAGTCACACACTCTGGGGACTGGGCCCAGAAGTTTTAATAAATTCTCCAGGTGATTTTGATGCATGGGGCATGTCAAAGTTTTAGAAACACTAGTGTATAACACGTCACTTATGCAAGACAAAGATATTTTTACAAAGGAGAATAGAAAAAAGTAATGTAATTAGCCTGTTTCGATTTCTTCAAGACACCAAAGTTAGCATTTTTATAACCCTTTGGCCCCCGTCATTAAAATCCCCTGCATTCCATATCATTTATCACTGAGGTCTGAGTATGAGGAAGGAAGAATGAGAAAAAAACAACCAATGCAATAGTTTAGCTCAGGAAGGAAGCTGTTTCTTTTGAAGTTTTGAAGGAAGGATAATGGAGTTATGAAAACTAAGATGGAAGTGATAGTCTAAGAGTCCCCTACCTTTGCAAGACACCACATTGTCAGTGTCTGGGACTGAACTAGGGCAGGAAGTATATGGGTAGGCCCGATAATGCCTCAGGAAGGAAACACCCAGGAGCCTCCCAACTTAATGCCTTTTATTCCCTCTGACAACCAACAAGTCTGTTCATCAGGAAGGCTCTGGTTACGTTTACAAAGCAAACCAGGAAACTTTTATAACACCTGATCACTACGTAAGACTTTTGAGTATTTGAATTTTTGACACTGGATTGTGCAACAATTTGTTTTATCCCATAACATTGAAATCTCCACACAAACTTCTCAGCACTTCATGGGGTTTTCCCAGTGAGGGGCTTCCCTTTTGTGGAGGGTGGGGAAAGCCAAAGAAAACAACCAAATAATACAATAATGAAGATAATAAATTATTGGTAGAACAAATGGGAGATCTTTAAATTCTGTTACCACTATTCCAGTGGGAGTTGTGGGAATGTTAATAGATGACCAAGATGTTCTCCTTTTTTCATTAGTTACTTTGATTTTTGGATATAAGTATGACCCAAGTACATAGCATTATTAGATTTGTCACAAATTCGAATTTTTCCAAATGAGGCCTGTGACTTTCTTTTCCTAGGAAGAATGATATTTCCTTAACCAGTGTCAAAAATCAGTTTCCTTAGGTTTTACCTTTCTTCTTTTTCATCCCACCACAAAGTGAAAAAGTTATTTTCTTGCTAAACCTAAGAAATACAAATGCCAAAATACAAATGTGAACGCTGTCACAGTCAAAAGCTTCTATCTTTTCTGCTATACACTTGAGGTGTTGGATATGCTATTCAATGTTTTTATACTATTGAAATCTTGGGGAAAACATAACTCTAAAAGAAATATGACCTCAACAGCTTTATACCCTTTTTCATCATTTAGGTGTTTATGTCTGATTCTGGCAAGCTAGGTAGGCAACACCGAATTGAATTTCAGTGGTGTTACTTGCTTTGGCAAGTTGGTTCAATTAGTCATCTCAAAGGCAGTAATTAAATAAATAGTGGGTGACCTTGCTGAGGTCATGTATTATTTTCCATTATAGAGGTTGTTTCTTCACAATGGAATAAGCTAAACCATAATTCAAATACTTCATGTTGAAAATACCCACAACTTGTTACTCTCTTTAAAAGGAAAAAAGAAGCATAGAAAGAAAGGAGGAAAGAAAGAAAGAATGGTATCTTTATTTTGTTTTAAATCCCAATCATGGTGGTAAGACAGAAGTTATGGCAATTGTACCCCCTTAAGCCATTATAGGGAGGAGTGGGTCTGTTAGCTAGCTTTTTGTCACTATAACAAATGCCTGAGATAAATACACTTAAAAAATGAAAGGCTTATTTTGGCTTAGAGCTTTGAAGGTTTCAGTACATGACCAATTGACTTCATTGCTTTGGGCTGGTGGGACAATACAATATGGCAGAGCTCATAGCAAAGCAACCTGTACACTTCACAATAGCAGGGAAATGAAAAGGAAGAGGAAGAGACTGGAGTCCTACAGTCTCCTCTGAGGGCACTTCCTGCTTCCCCCAAAGATCTCTCACTAGGCCCCACTCTCAAAAGATCTACTACCTATCAATGATGCCATTGGCTAAGGACCAAACCTTTTACACATGGTCCTTTGGGATACATTTATCCAAATCATAGTATGACTTAGTGACCTTTAAAGCTAGGAGTGTGACTTCAGTGAAATTTGGGACTTCATGTCAACAACTTTTTTAAAATTCCATTCCACATTTTTTCCCCTCTGAGACAATGGGAAAGAAGGAAGGGTTACATGATTATGACAATCAAAGAATAGAGTTGAGATTGGAAACAAAGATGGACTTCTGAGAGGGTGGTTGAGGAAGACTAAAGGCACAGAAGAAAAGCACTGGTGACTCTTTCCCAGCTAGAAGACTACGCCATCATTGGTTAAGGATGCACAATCCCCAAGAATTCAGAGAAACATCTAGAGTTGTTTTCTACTCTTTCTCTTTTCCTTGATCTAGGGCCAATGCAGAAAGAAATCTCTGGTTGAAGGACAAGCAAAGAGTTCGACACTGATGCTGGAAAGGGGTAATAGTACCAAAATTTGTACCCAAGAGAAGGGACCAGAATGTTCTGGATAATGGTCAGGGACAGGATTGTTCCCTATCATTGTCAGCATTACTGGGCTGAAATTATGAGCAGGGAATTAAGCAGAAATCTCCATGGATCTCTCTTACAGAACCTGCCCCTAAGAAGCTCCATGTGACATATCCTATATCCTAAGGTACAGTCTCTGTAAACCTGGTGTTTGAGGACCCTTGTCAAGGAGTGTTTTCTTGGCCCAGAAAATTACTTAAGCATAGAGCCTAAAGTCAGAGCTGTCCTGATCCGCTGACCAGGGTTCATTAGCTATTGACTGCAATGTCACACACCTGTTTGTTACTTTTACTTTCAAAAAGAAAGAGACTCCTGCTGCACAATAGCCAGGAATGTTCAGCTCTCATCTGTCAGCTGTTTGTTTTTGTTGTCTTTCTACAGGAGAAGACAAGAATCATGCACCCTCTGGGCAAACAGCATCCTCTGGCCTCTGAAGGTTGAGCTTTTAACCCTCTCATCAGTAAAAATGAGAAAGAAAGAATGAAACTTGGAAGAGGGTTGGGGATATAGCTCAGTTGGTGGAGTGCTTGCCTTGCATGCACAAGGCCCTGGGTTCAATTCCCAACACACACACACACACACACACACACATACACATACACACACACACACACAATTAGAAGAAACTGAGTTGATTTAAATCTAAAGCTATTTTAGCACTTTTCTCACCTTCTTTAAATGACATGGTACACTAATTAAAGCTAAAATAATAACTTTGAATTCTAAAAAGTTTAATTTTCTTGACACATTCAAGTTGCTATTTTGTGACTCCTTGGAAGAGCCTAATTCTTACAACCCAAATCATATAATTAAAGATACTGCATGCTTCTAGAAACAAAGATAGATTAGTTCAAAGATTTAAGCTATGAAGACTAGACCTTTACAAGATACCAATCCAGTGAGACTTCTTATTTATACAAATTTAGTTTTATTGCTAATACTGATGAAATAAAAGTTAAAATATTTAATTTTATAAGAAATAAAGTTAAATATTTGCAACAAGAGATTATAGAATGGGAAATATGCATTTCTTTAGTAAAAAAATTCATAAATTTGGATTGTGAGAAAGAGGAGATGGAAAAACACAAACATTGTTAAATGCTTACCACGTTTGAAGAGATCTTATTTTTTATCTCATTTAACTGTCAGAACAGTCTAAGTGATTATTGTTATTCCCACTTTTAAGTTGAAGAAACTTAAACCCAGAGAATGTGAGAAACTGAACCCAAATTATATAGCTACTAAGTGAAGAAACTGGGATTCAAATCCTCATTTATAGGTTTCTAAAATTCACATTCTTTTGGGGTATGAAGGAAGCTAACTAAAAACACCTCCTACCTTCCCCTCCTGAGTTTGAACTCAACTTGAAGAGACAGAGAGATGGAAACCAAAGAATCTGTTTTCATCCTTTAAAAAAATGGCTGGAAACCATGGCTTTAGACTAGTGTGGCCAAACAGGCTTCCTCCAAATCACAGGAAATTAGAAATTCATGCACAACTGACTTGGTAGGGCTCCTGCAGGGCCTGCCCCTCCCAGGAACAGAGACTGCCCTAGAAGGTTTACCACAGGCATAAAGACAAAGAGAGTGTGGGGGGCATGAGCTGGAGAAGGAGCAATGGAGGGCTGGAACCCACTGTCCCCTGTTCTTCTTCCAAGGTCATTCACTGGACTCTTTATTCCTGTTCCCCTGATGGAGGAGTAAGGAAGGAAGATGGAGTAAATAAGAGTGCTCCTCCTCTCCTTTTCCTCTTAGGAAATCTCTTCTCACCTCAGGAAGCTTGAATAAGCTTCTCCCAGCAGACCACCTCCCCACACTATCTAGGAGCTGAAGCCCACTCAATGTTGCTAAATGGTGCCTGGAGAGACCATCTGATCTTTCTTTCCCATTCTAAGTGGTTACTTAGCTAGTATCCTGGACATAATTAACATAATTCTAGACATAATTAACATAATTCTTCTAAGTAGAAGGATGAACTAATCACAGGGCTAGATTATGCTCTGAAAAGTCCTCAATTACCTAATTGTTTCACTCCACAATAGGAATGAAGAAATGAGGTGAAGAGTCTGGATCAGAGAAGGCCTAGGAAAGGAAAATCTTTGTCAAACAACTTGTTATGGGATGTGTTATGTCCCCGAATTCATATATTGAAGTCATAATCCCAAGTACCTGAGAATGACTATATTTGGATATAGGTCTTTTAAGAGGTGGAAATGAGGTCATTAGGATGGACCCTAATTCAATATGACAGATGTTCTTATAAGAAGAGGAAGACACCAAGGAGATGTATGCCCAGAGAAAAGAGTTGTGTGAGTTCACAGCAAGAAGGTAGACATATTCAAGCAAAGGATAGAGCCTTGGCGAGGAAACCAGTCCTGCTCACACCTTGATCATGGGTGTGTGGTCTTCAGAACTGTAAGTGTAAGGGTCCGGCGAAGCGTCGGAGGGAGAGACCATGCAATTGGCAGAAGGGGTTTTATTGATTCAGCATGCTGAGGCTCCAGGCTCACTCAGGAAGATAGAGCAGCCCAGAGCCCAGAGCAGAGGTCAGGCAGAGCTTAAGTACACTTTTTGGAGAGGGCGGAGGGCTTTGCATACATCAGAACAAATCATCATGAGGTGCGGGAAAATTGAACAACAACTCTGAGACCTGATTAGTACATTCATTGGCGGGAACAGATATTGGACAGGGGTGATTGGTCACTTCTAAGCGGGGTGCACATTTAAACTGATTGGTTTTGGGACTTGCGATGCCTACGTGCCATTCTGCACAGAGTCCCAAGTTATTAGACAACCAGAGGAGCCAGTGAGAATATTTACTGGGCAGTTCGGGTATTGTCCTAACAGCTACAGAGATTACAGGTTCCGGGGGTAGCAGAGGAATTGTAACAATACTTAGTCTTTTACTCTTTAACCCAAGCCTTGTAGCCTAGAAACTTTACAATGTCCGGTCTTTTACACTTTAACTCTGGCTCTGCGGCTTAGAATCAGCTTAAAAATTTTACCCTTACATAAGAAAATACATTTTTTTTTTTGGTTAAACCACCCTGTTTGTGGCACTTTCTTATGGCAGCCTTAGCAAACCAACACATAACTCAAAAGGAACACTTCTTCCACATCCTCCCTTTCCACATAACTCTCCTCTCCTGTCTTTCTCTTCTCTCCCTTCCTCTCTTCTCATCTCTTCTCTTCCCCCTACCCTACAGTCTCCTTTGTAAGGATTTTCCCTTCCTATATCTTCCTTTATTTTTCTTGGAAACTGAATTCCAGACTTGAGTAATAATTCAGCAAAGCAAGTCTCCTCAATTGTTCCTGTCACAATTTAATTATTGTAAAATCTGAATGTAATTTATTTCTCTGGGAAAAAATGAAATAAAACAAAAATCAGGAAAAGGTTCTGAATAAATTTCCTTGGTTTTCAGAGAGAGAAGGGAGGAGATTAATGTAGGGTAACACTGGGAAATACCATGTGGTCAGCCTGACAAACACTGTAGGCTTTAGGCCTTGGTCGGAATCCAGACTGGACAATCATTACTTTCAAAATGTCTAAAAGGTCTGTATCTGGAAAAGTCTCTGTGAAGAGATATAAGCTTGGGAAAAATTTGTGATTTTGCAGACATGGAGAAAAGCTTGAACAGCTAACTTTTCTGTCCTAATGTAGAGCATTGTGGTCCACCTATGCCTTGGGCCAATCCAAGCTGTGTAGAAGAATAGGCATTCAGAATTTTTCACTGGCCAGCACCAAAGTTCCTTAGAAAAGAAGCTCAAAGCAGCCCTAGCAGAGTCACACTCTCCTGCTAGCAGTTTGGTTCCTCACTATCGCCGGATTTGGGATCTGCTTCTTAGTGAAATGTATGTCTTCTGGAAGAACACTTGTAAATCCACTTGACCATTAAAAACTATTTACCTGGGCTGGGATTGTGGCTCAGCGGTAGAGTGCTCCCTTAGCATGTGCAAGGCCCTGGGTTTGATCCTCAGCACTACATAAAAATAAATAAAATAAAATAGAGGTATTGTGTCCAACTACAACTAATAAATAAATATTTTAAAAAATTATCTTTGACCATTATACAGGGAAACAGTGTATCGATTTCATTATCATGTAAGTGTCAATGACCAACACAGCCTCCATTGTTTTTAGGAAATCATACCTTGACTGGTTTCTTAAGAGATAGGAGTGTGACACAGAGGAAGAAAGTAATTACTGCTTAATTCCCTGAGAACCAGGGATAGAAGGGACAGAACTAACATTTAATGAGTGCCTGCTGTGCGCCAGGTTGCTTTGCATATGTTATCTCAGTTGATCCTTTTAACCACTGTAAAAGTGAGACATTTTAATCCCCATTTAAAAATGATGGCACTAAGTCTCATAGCATTTCATTAAAATATTACAGTCAAGCAACCAGGAAGGGATAGATACAGGAAGTGAACATGTCTCACTGAGACATAGTCAAAACCCAGGCAATTCCCCAGGATAAACTGGTGTTCCTCAAAACAGTGGAGTCTTGACTCAAATGCTGAACTCAGATATCCCCAATGAACACCTTCTTCTAATTCATGGTAAATAGCTTTCCACTGACTGTAGGTGAACTGTTTGCAGAATTGTCAGGCTGGGGTCAGAGGTTCAGTGTTGATGTGTGCTGGGTAGCTGAGAAGGTTCTGAAGTTCTTCCCTCGAAATCTATTTCTGAGGTCTGTTCTCAATTTGCAGCTCTAACTATGCACTCCAATGCTCACATCAAGCTTGTGTTTTCTTTGCTATTCTGGTGTCTGTGTTTTCTCCTGAAGTGAGCTGATTCATCTCTGGTCACTGTCCACTGACATTATTCTTACCCATGAACCATGGTTTAGTGTTTAAAGTCCTGAGTGTTTGGACGGTCTTGACTGTGCTCACTCTTCTTCAGTAGACTCTGTTTATTGGCTTCCTAGGTCTGCTTTAACAAATAGCCTCAAATAGAGTAGCCTAAAACAATACAAATTCGTCCTCGAAATGTTCTGGAGGCAAGAAATTTAAAATAAATTGTTGACAGGGCCATACTATCTCTGAAGATCCTAGGGGAGAATCCTTCCTGTCTCATTCTTCCTTTTGGTGGCTCCATCATTTCTTGTAGCTACATCACTTCATTCCCGGCCGCCATCATTCCACTCTATCATGTGCCTTCTCTTCCCTGGGCTTCTCTCTGTCTTTCCTCTTATAAGGACACCAGCCATCTGATTTAGGGCCCACCTTCCAGTATGACTCCTTCCTAACCTAATTACACCTGCAAAGTCCCTCTTTCTAAATAAGGTCATATTCTAAGGTTCTGGGTGGATGTGAATTTGGGGCTGGGCATGGACTGTTCAGCTCACTAGTTTAGATACCTTCGTGACTCTCTCTAAGCCCAAATATACCATCCAGGATCACTTGGGGGTGATGATACCAAAGACAACAAACTCCTGTTTGTCCTTGGTTCCAAGCTACCTCAGACAGACCCTGGGATCTACATGAATGTGAAATATTATTTCTCACTGAGGAAATTACATTTGCTGGGCTCCTTGCTTGTTATGAGACAGGTAATGAACTTAACTAACTTTGAAAGGTGGAACATATTTTATAATATCTAATATATATGGTTCATTATACCTTCAAGCAATAGAAAAAATACCCTGAAAATGTTGAAAATAAGGCATAAAATTGGTGTGGCAGTCAAAGAACACATCAGTTTAAAAGCTGATAGAAATAGCTTTTTAAAAACTGCCTTCAGAAAAAAGATAATGAATTTTAAAGTGTGCTTGCCAAAATACAGCTCTCATGGTCCATCATGTACCTGATATTTTTTTTTCCAAGTTGAAAAGGAATCATGGGGTTGAAGTCACTTGAAAGAAAGAATTTTTAAAAATACAATTAGATCTAAATTTGAGCAGTTCTGCCCGCCCTCATATACAATGCCACCTGAAGTTCTGACAAGCTGGTCAATACATGTCTCAAATCAGAACCAAGATTTTGTACTATGAGATATAATAGCTGAGTCTTATTGTACAGAAAACGAGGACACTGCTTATTAGCCAAACTAAATTTGCAGCTTAAAATGGAAGTCACAATAACTGGGGAACAGACTAGGAACTTGAATTGATGAAAATTATTTCCATTTAAATGAACTCTCAGAAGCTTGCTGGATGTAATTGTTACAAGAGCCTCAGAAAGCATACCTCACCAAATGTTTCCATCTGAAAAGAAGTAAGCTAGATTGAAAACACCTGGAAAACTTGACTTTTCCTCTATTTTCCTGTGAAGGTGGGAGGGCTCAGGATGCAAAGGGAATTAAATGGAACCCAACCTGTTAGTTGACTTAGAACCAGAGACTTGTAAGTCCCTACTACATATCCATGAGTAAAGAAGTTACTTTCCCTACATTTAATGATATCCAAATAAGGGCTTATAAGAGTATTTATTACATAAAATTGTTATACGGCTTAGACAGTGGAATGAATGTGACTTTTCTTTCCTATGTACATATATAAATGCACCACAGTGAATCTCTATATCAAGTACAACCGCAAGACTAGGATCCTAATTAGAATAAGATGTACTCCATGTTTGTATAAATATGTCAAATTATACTCTAAAGTCATGTATAACTAAAAAGAACATATAAAAAAGATTGTTATAAGGCTTAAAGAAGATAAAATGCAAAATGAATGGCAGATACTAAGTGTTCAGTGAATGCTGGAAATTGCTAAAAGCCTTTCTGAATTGAGTTACTTTGCCTTTGAAATATATACAGACTACTTCCTAATGACTTGGTTGGCTCAAATGCAGTGTAAAACAAATATGCTTTAACACAGCACAGTGTTTAGGCATAATGTTCAGAGTTTGGGTTTCTGGCTCTGGGCTTTTCTCAACTATCGTGCAACGGAAAGAACAATGAATCCAGAGCTACTAGCACTGAGTTGGAGTCTGGATGCTGCCACTAACATCTCAGCCCAATCTCTCTGGGCCCCCATTCCTCACTTATAAGTGGAAAACTTTCAGCTCCAGGATTCTAGGCCTATAGTTGTAAGATGACAGGCAAGCCTATGGAGAGAACAGGTGGAGAGGCTATGGAATTGAAATGGGGACAGAGGGTCAGTAGAGCAAAAGAGATGAGAAAGACAAAGGAGGAAAGAAGGAAAGAGAGAGTGGGAAGAAAGAAAAAAAAAAGATGGTGGTTGAGAATTCTTGCTCTGCCTGGTTATGTAAACCGGATCCTTGGAACCTGACAGCAAGCTCAGAGCTGTGGCTGACTGCCTGACTGGCCTGTGTGAGGCAGGCTAGAGGTCAGCACTGTTGTAGCCTTCCTTTTTAGGAATTAGGGCTATACATGCCAAGTGTCTGCTAAGGAGTCAGTGTGGGAATCAAAATGAAAACAAAAGGACTGTCAATATGTTCTTAGAAAAAGGAATAGAAAACAGAAGGGAGGAAATTATCTCAGAAATAATGAAAGACAAGCTCCCTGAAATGAAGGAAAGCATTCAGATGAAAGGGCTCTTCATGTACACAGCAGCTTAATAAAATGGAAGTACAACAAAGCTCACTAGATTCTGGAATTTTGTGATATTAATGAACAATGAAACATATTACAGAGAGACGGGGGAGAGAGAGAACAAGTCACACATTATACGTTTGAGATTAGAATGGCATCTGTCCTTCTCAAGGATGACACTGAAAACTAGAGGACTACAGAACAATGTCTTCTCTTCTGCAAGAAAATACTCTCTGACCCAGGTTTCTATATCCAGCTAAACTTTTAATTAAGAATGAGACGTTTTCAGATATAGGCAGTCTCAAAAATTCATTTTCCACACAGAATTTGTTAGGAGAAATAATCAAGAAAGACATTTGGGAAAGAGGGACTATATTGGAAGAAAGAGCAAAAGGAATTACCAGACTGTTTTTTGAGGTGAATCCTTAATTGTCACTGATAGGAACAATGACAATAGGAACAGGAAGACCAAGGACTGCAGGAAGGTTGTGGGGGAAAAGTTGAAACTGACATGACCTGAGGCATATGATCAGGTTGAGAGGATGTTTATAATTCAGGTAGAGATTGGGAAAATAGAAAAAAGTAAGTAGAAACCAAAATAAATACAAAACATAAAAATGGCAAGGGAGGAGAAAAGTTGTCCAGGAAAGGAAGATAATCAGAGAAGATCACGTGGTTCAGCTCTAAACATTTTTATTTTCACAATAATGTAAGCACTGAGCACTAATTGAATCACGAATTGTAATAAAAATTATTTGGGAGGATGGATGAGGAAGAAGCATGTGCTGAGAGTGGTGTGGAAAAAGTAAGTCCTCATCCTTCAATCTTGGAATTCTGTACACAATAAATAAATGTGATATCAGAAACAAATATCATATACCTACTCTCTATTATATACCTGAAGATAAAAGACAAAACAAACAATGTGGTTGCCCTGGGGAACAGGAATTAGAGGGGCAATCTCTAATTTTGGATTTTGTTTAGGATCTTATAGTAATATTTCAATTTTTAAATTATATACGCTGATACTACAAATAATACAAAAATTAAGTGGAAACATATTGAAAATATGAAGAAAAACACAACTCATTATGATGACTGGTGTGAAAACCCCCCAAAGTCCTAAAAGATAAATATTCCATCTTCATTTTTACGTGTGAGCTGAGGCCCAGGGTTGACAATTCTACAGTGACAGAACTGGGGATCAAACCCAGTCTTTCTGATTTCCTTTCTCATTTGTGTTGTTACTTTAAATAATATTTAAGTAGCTAAATATTATTTAAAAATATTAAATAATTACTTTTAATTTTAATATTATCCACATGTGAATTACTTACAAAAATCTGAATGTACAAATAACGTCCTTCACTAGGATATCTAAACAAAATGAACAGAATCTTGTGATATTAGGTCTTCTTTGTACCCTTGGTTTGGTGACACTCTGAGAAACCAAGATGAACATTCAGGTGAGTAGACAGTACAGCTTTAAAATGTAATACTTTTTCTAATGGATAAATACTTCTCATTAGATCATCCCAAGACACAAGGAACAGATCCTATCACTTAATAAATCTTCTCAATTTGATTCAGTGCACCTGGGAAATAAGATTTCTATTTGCTGCCAAGACATGATTGCATTAAACCTTAATGATGTACCTGTCATGAGGTTAGACAAGAATATTTTAATTGAGTGTCAACTGTAACACTGGAGTTCTCTTCTGGATTTACTTTTTTGGAGAGCCAGATATGTTGATGAGCTCACAATTCTCTACCATTCCTTTATGTAGCCATTAATAAATATTGTCCCCTTCCATAAGTCCAAGGCATCACTGGCTTCTCCCTGGTAACAAGATGTTCTCTGAGCCCTTGAGCACTGATTCCTGGAAGTGTCATTATGATGTCTGCAATTTGTAGAATTCAATGGCAGCTCCAGTGAAATAAACAAAATGTAATTCTGTCAAAATTGGACCTTGCCTAAAGGAGGATAATTGGTTTTCATTCAATCTCATATGTGAGCACTTTCAAACATGGTAAATGTCAAGGTATTTCTTAGAAAATCTTTAAAAGAATTGATAGGGAGAATTTAGATTGAGTTGCTATATGTGCTATCAACCTGGTCTTTCTAATCGAGATCCTTGTGTTTTTGATTTGTGTACTCGACTTTCATACAAAATGATGTGTGAATGTGTATTTTGAAAAAAAAGAGGACCTTCATGTTCATAAAATTTTTGGAGAAGTTCATAACCCCTAAAACATAAAGAACCATTGCTCTATATAAAGAAATGAGGTCCATAGAATGCCTTCATTTGATTCTTTTTAGTGGAAACAAGGATATTGGTAATAGGTATTCACAAATATCTGAGAAATAATATTATATATACCCTCTTTTATTACTATTCAATTCATTTTCTATTTCTAAAACCATGAATATCAAAGTCCATCTAAGACAAATTTCATCTCCCCTTTCACTTAACTCTAAATTTATTTTGTTCTGGCTTTTAAATATTCATCTGAGATTATCAATAGATAATACTTTTTATCTTGGCATCCTAATTGGATTTCCTACTTCTCTCACTGGATCATATACTGAACATATTTAAATAGAAAAGTGAAAATCTCAGGTTTTTTATTATTCAGTGATTCCAAGAAGAATAAACCTGCTCATCTTTGTCCTTCTTTCTTTCATTAATCAGAAGCAGCTTTTGTGCCCTATTAGGGTTCTCAGAAGACATTTTCCATTAAGTAATTATAGAGAAAATTAAGGGTCAACTCAAAAATGGGTATGTATCCTGGCTTTATGACTCTTTTATTTTTAAAGTACTTTTATTTTGATGCTTAAATTCATATCTAAGAAATTTAAAGATGGTTAAATTTAATCTCTAGCAACCTGGACACATTCCATGAAACTTCTAGGAAGGAAATTTGATTATTCTAGTTAATTAATATTTTCCTTTATTTTCAAGGTTCTATTGAATTTTGTTTTAATAAGAAACACAAAACATTCTGAGAAACTTAACAATCTGCTGAGAGCATCTGTGGAGTTTAAAGAGATAAGGTAGGATTAGGCTGGGTTTTCAGATTCAGCCCATGAGTCACTAAATTGAGAAACCACTTTCTTACCTTTCCATGTCCAGAAACTAAATTTTGACAATGCATCTAGACTTATTAGTTTCTTACATATGAACTCATGCTACTCAAATACTGAATTGATTATGTGTAAATGAGACACAAATGCATGCATTTCCAGAAAGCAGAGTATATCTAATACACTTGGGTCTTGTACTTTCAATATTCCCTGGAATCTGGACACTAAAGAAATTGACAGTTGATAGCTAAGTATAGAATTTTAACAGAAAAAAAAATGGTTATGGGAAAATTCCTAATGGATGCTCTTAACTCTACCACATGTACACACTCCAGAGATGGAGGGATTTCATAACTGCCTGGTGACTTGGTCCAGATTACCCACATTGTAAACTGGCTCCATCATTTCATGCAGTGAAACCTTGGGGGAAACATTAGGCCCTTTTGAGCCTCATTTGCCTCCACATTGAACAAGGAGAATAATAGCATCTTCCCCAGGAGTGTTTATAAGTTTGAAGTATCTAATGTGTGTATTAGCATTGTGTTGGTACCTAGTTAATATGTTGTATCCATAGACAGCTCTTTTTTCTTCATTCCTTTTCCTTTTTCCTTCATTCTTAATCAACTTTATTTATTTTCCCCTTAAAAATGGGAAACAAACATATATCTTGAGAAATACTTAGCATTGTTTTTATGCTTATGGTTTGAAAGTTTTATAGAAAAGAGACTGTATTCTAGATCTCATTCTGTTTCCTATTTTATGCTACTGTATAATAATTTAATTTATTAAGTTTAGCCTGTACATAGTATTCTGCCATATGTACAAACCATCATTTATGTACCTGTTCACTTGATGATGGACGCCTTGTGACTCCCTGGACAACTCTGATGAGCAAACATGCACAGCTCCTTGTGAATCTGTATAAGCCTTTCTCCTAGGGACAAAATTGCTTATTCTAGTGTGTACATATGGTAGACCCCAAAGGACACAACATACTTTATATTCTTTTCCAGTACATTAGGGCGGAGAGTAGGAAAGGATTTGCAGATGAATGAAAAAAAATTTTAAAATATCAAGGAACTCCCTCAGATAGATGTTAATGGTATGCTTTCGATTAATGAAATATGATCAACTCAGAATGCTGTCCTTGAAAATGAAATAAGGGCTGGGGCGTATGCAGATCAGTGGTCAGTTGCTTGTCTAATGTGTAAGACCCTAGGTTCGATTTTTAGTACCACAAAAATAAGATTAAATAAAGAATGTGGCTGAATGTATTAATACCACACCTCCCACAGTGGTTTGGCATCTCCATCCATCTGAACCAGTATGCTCACCTCCTAGTATCCTACCAAGATTCTGTAGAAAATCATCGGCTGATGCCTGTGAAGCCCTTAAAATGCGGAAAGCTCAAGCTCTATGAGAGCAATGCAAAATTGTTACTTTGCATTGATTACTTACAAAATGTTAACCCTACGTGGGTCTGTTAACCAGCCCTGGAGACTTGAAGGTCTTATTGGATCTTAGTGTTGGGACTTAAATGGTCTCCTCGGGCCTGACAATTGCTGATTCCCAGTTAGTCTGTAAAGATATCTTGTAGGGGATTGTTTGGACTTTTGCTCATTTCATCTAGACAAAGAACAAAAGGTCTCTTGCTCTCAGAAATTATAGTGCCTCTTAATACGTCATTTGTTCACATATGTTAGCAAAAGGTATTGTTTTGAAGTACACAGAACAAAAAGAAAAGTCAAACCAGGATTCAGTAAGAGTTTGAATTCACTCCTACTAATGGACATGATTTCTCTCTCTCTCTCTCTCTCTCTCTCTCTCTCTCTCTCTCTCGTACTGGGGATTGAACCCAAGGACATTCTACTACTGAGCTATACCCCAACCCTTTTTATTTTTTTATTTTAATATAAGGTCTCATTAAGTTACCTTATTTCAGGTGTTACCTTAATGACCTTGAACTTGAAATCCTCCTGTCTCAATCTCCGAAGTCACTAGGATTACAGGCGTGCATTATTGCACCTGGCTATGAATTTTATTTTTTAGAGAAAGGAACGCAAAATGATTCACTTAACTTTTGTCTATGTCAAAATAACTAAAATTTTTCATTTTCAATAGCATTTTTTTTAGGGAGGGCAATGCTAAATGACAAGAATGGCAATTTTCAAAGCTGCATAAAGTGACAAATTTTTCAGGAACTGAGGAGGAACAGATTTGGGAAAGTTGAATGATTTTCCTCAGAATAATAAGAGAAGCAAGGTGACACAGAGGGATCTTCTCTGAGCCTGTCCATAGGCAGCTCCATCCTTTAATTCAGAGCAGGATTATTTGTAATTTTAATTGTTCAGGATATAGTAGGTAAGATAAATAAATTAGTTGGTATTGCTTGAGCCATTATATGCTATTAATCCACTTAATCCATTGCAATTTTTGATAATACATAGCACTGTAATTCTTTTACTATTTAGAAAAGCCAGGATTACCCAATAGAAGGGTACATTTAGCAGTAACTAATACCACTGTTTTAAAAAGAAAACTTTCTATTTTACTGAATGGGGTTTTATTTAAAATTTTTTGTTTTTCTTCTTTTTATCTATGTTGTAATTGTTTCTAATATGTTTTCATTCCTCAAGTTCTGACTTATGCCCGTTTTATTCACAATATTTAAACATACCAATTTTTATCTCAAATGCTATACCAAACAGAAATTATCTCAATATATTCTAGAATATAACAGAAATTTAAAAGATAGGTTTCAAAGGATATATTTTATACGTAAATATCTTCTTAATCAGTTATCTTTAACTATGAAAAACAGCTTATCATTTGTAAAACCTTTATGGGAGTTAACTCTACATATATTGAAGTTGAATGAGGAGATTTGGAATTATAAATTTGTGATTAAACTCAATTTTTTATTTGTTGTTTTTAGATATACATGAGAGTAGATTGTATTTTGGCATATTATACATAATGGAGTACAATTTATTCCAATTAGGACCCCATTCTTGTGGTTGTCCATGATTCGGAGTTACACTGGTTGTGTATTCATATGTGAACATAGGAACATTATGTGTGACTCATTCTACTATCTTTCCTAGTCCCATCTCCCCTCCTTTTCCTTCATTCCTTTTTTGTCCAATCCAATGAACTTCTGTTCTTCCTCTCCCTATCCTCCCTTATTGTGGGTTAGCATCCACATATTAGAGAGAATATTCAGCCTTTGGTTTTTTGAGACTGCCTTATTTCACTTAGCATGATATTCCTCAGTTCCATTCATGTACCAGCAAATGCCATAATTTCACTCTTCTTTATGGTTGAGTAATATTCCATTGTGCATATATATCACATTTTCTTTATCCATTCATCTGTTGAAGGGCACCTAGGTTGATTCCATAGGTTAGCTATTGTGAGTTAAGCTGCTATAATCATTGATGTGTCTGTGTCATTGTAATATGCTGGCTGATTTTAAGTCCTCTTGGTATATGCCAAAGAGTGTAATAACTGGGTCAAATGGTGATTCTATTCTAAGTTTTCTGAGGAATCTCCATACTGCTTTCCAGATTGTTTACACCAATTTGCAGTCCCACTGGCAATGTATGTGTGTACCTTCTTCTCCATATTCTCCCTAATATTTACTGTTGCCTGTATTTTGATAATTGCCATTCTGACTGGAGTGAGATGATATCTCAGTGTAATTTTAATTTGAATTTCTCTAATTGCTAGAGAAGTTAAACATTTTTTCATATTTTTTGACCATTCATATTTCTTCTCCAGTTCCTTTGTCCATTTATTGATTGGACTATTTGTTTTTGTTTTTGTTTTTTTTTTTTTTTGGTGTTAAGTTTTTTGAGTTCTTTGCATATCCTGGAGATTAGTGCTCTGAGATGCAGGTGGTAAAGATTTCCTCTCATTCTGTGAGCTCTACCTTCACATTCTTAATTGTTTCTTTTGCTGTGAAGAAACTTTTTAGTTCGATGCCATCCCATTTATTGATGATTCTTGATTTTTCACTTTTGGAGTCTTAGTGAGGTCAGTCTCTAAGCTGACATGATAGGGAGCTGGGCCTATTTTTTTCTTCAAGTAGGTGCAGGGTCTCTGGTCTAACGTGTACATTCTTGATCCATTTTGAATTGGGTTTTCAAGCTCAATTCTTAATCCAGCTGTTAGAGTTGTCTGAGAAACCCCTATCTTCAGAGCTTTAGCTCTAACCCATTAACTCTAATTAGTTATGTACTCATTGATTTAGGGAGCTGGAAGATTTGCCTCCTGAAACAGGAAACTTCCTGAATTGGAATCCTTTTAAACAAGTGTTTGACATATAACATAGATATATGCCAGTTAAAACTCATGCTCTGCTCCTCATGTGTTCACCCAATCCTGTATCTCTAGGGAATAGCCTCTCTTTCCAAATTGAACCTAACCTGATTCCCTTTGCTGGGGCAGGAAAGGCAACTGGTACAAGAATGTGCCACACACTTAAGTAGCATCTTATGGGCTGGAAGGGATGCTGGAGGCCTTACGTATTAGCTCATACTGCCCAAAATGAGGTCTAATCTGAGCTCCCCTCTCTGTCCCCTGTCACACCAAGATATGCCCAAGAACACTCTCCAAGTTTTCTTAATTCACATGTCTCCTTCTCCTAGGGCTGTCTTCTTCTCAATCCTAACAGAAGAGATTGCACTGTTAGTATTCAAGATACCTCAATGCTACAGTGAAAAGATTGGAATGTAACACAAAAACCCACTTCTAGCTCGAACAGTTCCAGTGAATATTAAGAGAAGGAACAGGTTTTCATTTGTTTGTTGTTTAAAAACATGATTCTGCGATTCCCTATCTTCCACTTTGTAAGCAAAGCACTGACAGCACTTGCTGGCCACTGTTCTGCATTGGGTCATCTGAAGCAGATCATTGCTGTCCTTGGAGGATGATCTCAAATGCCAGTTAAATTTGAACTAATTCAATGACATGCTCATTGTTCCACTTATTTAGGCAATTGCTTTTCTGCACAGGGAAACATTTTACATACTCCTAACAGTACTAAATTTATTCCAAAAATTTAAGGATTAGACCCTTTGCTGGTTATCTCTACTTCTCAGCTGTGTCCTCCTGGGGTGCAAGACCCCCCACATCTTCTCCATCATGAGAGGGCTATGAAAATTCAGAAAAGATTAAGTTAACTCTTGTTAAGTCAGTGGGTTAGGAAGCTTGAGCATATTTTTTGGCATTTGTGGTATTTCTGGCCGATGTAGAATTGATAGAGGCAGATGGGGCTGGGAATTAGTGAGTGACCTTCCAGAGTCCCTACCCAAATAGGATTAGTGCTGTCATAGTTCTAAAGCAATCACTGTCATTCACTAAGGGTCAGCCTGTGATGCTGGTCAGGGTCCTGTTCTAGTCGAATGATACTGTCTGGGGTTGTAAGCCTAATATCCCTACTCTCAAGCACAGATAAACAAGAGACTGGGGCCTTCTAGAACTTTATTGTATAAGCACTGACGGAAGCTGCCATTTCTTGCATTTTGGCTACTCTACAATGTAAGACATCTGAGACAGGAGCTGATGAAGCTAAGGAACAGTCAGACCAGGTTTATCAACATTTATTTAGCAGATTGTAAAACCCAGGAGTCCTAATCTTTGTCGCTCAAAAGCATGACTCATGCAAGAACAAACAATTAAAAAAAAAAAATGACTACACTGTTCAGAGTAGTTCTCTGCCTTCAGAGTACACTAGATACTTCTTTACCCCACATCCCTGTGGTGAAACACTGATCTCATCTACGAATACTGGGTGGCTCAGTTTATCTGAAGCCAGTTATGGTTTCTCCACTTAATAACCCACATCTACAATTTGTTCTGGAAGAGACGCATAGAAGGAGATGGAATACAACACCTGAAATAATAGGATTTTACAGGAAATAATGTAAATGAAGCCCTTTGCCCTTAATGACCCATAATAAAATGCTCTTGTTACCAAGCTCTGCAGCAACCCAGTGCTGGTTGCCATGGAAACGCCCAGCTGCTCCCCAGCACAGTTGCTTAATGATCAGTGTGATGTCAGGCTCCTGAGATAACCACAAGCTCAGACAAATCTTTACAGCCATGGTGACAGTCCACTTGGGACTTCAGTTATGTCTGAGCGAAAGCTCCTGTGTCCAGGTATAATTAAAATACACTCAGCCCTAGACTGGAAATGCTTTCAGCAGAGAATTAGGTCACCTTTTAAATTTCTCTATTCACTTTCATTTCTCCACATGACTTCCTGGTTGGAAGTGAGCCAGACATGGCGGCCACAGCACATTACTGCAGATGGCGCTTCACAAACCCGTGACCAGGCCTACCCTTGGTGCGGTTGGGATGTTTGACTGAATTACCATGGTCCACACCAAGAAGGGTCACTTTTATGTCCCTGCTCCCCAGGTTCTTTGCATCTACCTTCCACTGTGACCAAGCCTGCAATTCTCCAGATGAATCATTACTTGATTTAGATTAAAAAAAAAAAAAAAAAAAAGGAGGAGATTTTACCCAGAACAAAAATTTCAAAATGTATTTATTATCTGGGAGACAAGCCCTGGAAAATGTGTTCTTTTCTTTCCCTTCTTATTCTGTTCTCCCTTTTTTCCCTTTTATTCTCTCTTAAAAGGGTTTGTGATGTGCCTGCTAATGGAAGACAATCACCAGAAATACAAATAAGGATAAATAAGATTTCATCTCTGTCCTGTAGGAGCCATGGGGTCATCAGAAGGGGGATAGATGTGTGCGCCAATGCTTGTGTGTACAGGGCACACGTGAGCACGGTGTGCCTGAACAAAAGAGAAAAGGCTGTCTAGAGGAGGTAGTGCTGGGTAAAATCTTGGGAGTAAATTAGTAAGAATGGGAACAGGACGAGAGAGGAGGGACAATGTGAGATGAAGGCATGCAATGGTCTCATATATTTGGAAAACTGCAAGCAATTCAAGATGGCTGGGGCTTGGTCCACGAGAGCTGACTCAGGAGAAGTAAGAGTAGACAGGGGCCAGAACTGAATGAATTTTGATTTTGTTTATCAGGCTGGTAGGAGTCACCTTAAGGTTATAGGGAGAAAAAAACAGAGAATTATAAGTGCCATTTAGGGAGATCCTTCTTTCAATAATGAGAGCATGAACAAAGGAAGTCAGAGACACCATGCCATTAGGAAGTTATAAAAAAGAGTGTGACTATAGAAAACATCTCTTAGCTTTTGTCCAGCATTGGTTTTGTGTTTGGGAAAAGAATCACCCTTCTCTGAGTGATGGCCTACCCACACAAGGGAGGACATATGACTCAAACCCAGGTCATTATAGTGCCCCATTCCTGGTCCACTCTGATTGATCCAGGTGGGCACATATCCAAGCAGGACCAACCAAATTTTTCCAGTGAAATTTCCTATATGATGCCTAGACACAGGATTCCTTTATTTCTTTGAGATGAGAGGATTCATCTTTGTAGCTTCTGGAGTTCATCTTTACTCCTCCGTGGAGAGGGCTCTGAACATTAAGCCAATACTTGGAAGAAAATGAACTGAAAGATAGGGATCCATTATTAACATTCTTTGAGCCCCTGTAATCTAAAGCCTATTGCAACCAGTATGCCAATGGACTTTAGAGCTACACATTCTGATACATTCATTTTTGCTTAAGCAAGTTTATGTATTTTTGTTGTTGTTACTTGTCACAGATTCCTGACTCAGAAACCAGGAAAAACAAGAGTGCTTGAGCTGAAGCAGCAGAGGATGGAGAGAATGGTTTCAGTGAATGTAATGAAACTACTCAGAAATTAAAGAGAGTGACGTAATGGAGTGGGTGGGAAATGCAACTAGGATAACACTCAGTTCCCTGGTTTACATGGATAATGATACCACCTTATAAATGCTGAATATAGCAGGAAGAATAATTATTTTGGGAAAAGACATATATATATATATATATATATATATATATATATATATATACACACACACACACACACACACACACACACACACATATATATAAAGTCTCTCTCTCATATATATATATATATATAGATAGATAGATAGATAGATAGATATAAATTTATTGGTTTTTTAGATACTTGAGGGATATCCAACTGTAATTTTCAAGTAAGCAATTGAAACCCACTTGCTGAAATGTATGCAAATTATAGAACCATGTAATAGTAACTATCTTAAAGATCATAAAGACCTGAAACTCATCTGATATTTTAATTCCTTCTATTGAACATTTATTAAGTACCCTTAGTGCCATGAGCTGTCTGGGACGAAGGGCACCATATCGTATTCCCAGTCTATACCCTTCTGAAGTTCATAGTCCAGTTGAGAGAGAGACATTTTGATGGGCTGGGTAAGAAGAATCAATAGAGGCTGTGACACAGTGCTGGGGACACAGGCTGGGCTTATCAGCCCTGGGCCTATAGCTCCTGTCCAGGTGGTTTTGCAGTTCTGCTTTGGTGCATTAATTGGTGAAGAACATAGCTTTTTTTTGACACAGCCTTGATTTCCTTTGGGAGGACTAGATTTATAGGAAGTCTGAGTTTTGAGTCTTTTTTTTTTTTTTTTTTTTTGGTCTTCATAGCTTTCACTGGCTTTAGTTAGTTACAGTCATGAGGTCCTTACAGAATGTATTTAGTCTTTCTCCTACATAACAATCCTTCTTGTATTTTACTAAGACACTGTGGGTTCCTTTCATCTTCTCCTTTTCTGTCTAAAGATCATATCACTAGTTCCTTCCAATGTGCTTCATGTGACATGGGTTTTGGTGGTTTTTAAAGTAGTACTTACTGTGCAAAGTTACCTTATCTGTAATTTGTATGTCTTTTGTTTCCCTATCAATCCATTATCTCCATGTGACAGGGACCTTGTCTGTCTCATCCATCATTTATCCCTAACACCAAAATCAGTGGCTGGAACAAACATCCAATAAACATTTTATGGTGAATAGTTTCTAGTTTCTAGCCCATCCCCATTTCAGGGTCTCTTGTGAATGCACTAGTTTGGCTTCACTGAAGTACAGTGTCCAGGAGAGAACACAACACTCTTGATCAGTAGAACCATAGAATGCAAGAGATGGTAGCTAATTTGTTTTGGATTTGGATATCTAAGGGTGACAGTGGTTTTTTGTTGTTGTTTTGAGTTGTATCACATTGTCATTCTGTGTTGATCATCTCAAACCACTTTATCTTTGGCATGAAACACTTACCAAGCCATATTTTTCTTTTCTGTATCAACATTAACATATTATACACACATGCGCGTGTGCACATGCGCACGGGCACACACTGAATTGAATCCATGGGCACTTTAACCACTCTTTCATCCCCTCCCTTTTTATTTTTTATTTGGAGACAGGGTCTTTCTAGGTTGCCTAAGGCTTCCCTAGGTTTTTATATTTTAGGATCCTAAGTTCAGAATATCACCTGATAAATTTAGCTCAGTGAGTACCACAAGGTTTTTATTTGTGATTCTGCTGGCCAATCTATCTTTCTTCCGACTGTCCTTCATCAGCATAGTCAATGAGCCTCCTCTCAGCTCCCCGAGGTCAGATTTCCTGCATCATCTGAGCTGTGGATTCTCAGACCTTGCAACTGGCCTGGCCCTCAGTTGACTGCTTATTGGACAAACTTCTAAAGCTATCCTTCTATATTTTTCAAGTTATTAATTAAAAGTGTGAAGAAAGACAGGATGCTTTAGCTTTTCTGTAGGAACATTCGTCCCCTTTTTGTATCTCTCTCTCTTAATGTAGGCTAATCCACATAATGGGTTCAACTCATTTTTCTCATTCATCTTTCAAAATGTTTTGCTGTCATTTAGATGAACTCTATCATACCAATTTCAATGAAAGAAATGAGTTTGGGCCCACATAACTTAATATTAAGAAACTCAAACTGGCTCCACGGGAACACCAATGACTCTTCAGTAGGTTCTAAACCCCACCCTGTACATCACATGGGTGCCCCTCTGAACACACTAGTGGGGGACAGGAGTCAATTGTGAAATTGACTTTTTGCGTTACCACGGTGGATAAGAACATGTATGGGGAACGCTGGCATAGCCAAGCAGCTACAAAAAAGCATGAGAGGATGTAATTTGAAAGCTATTTTGGGACTACAGAAATTTTCATGTTGTTTAGAAAAGCATCCCATATCCCGTGTATAGTCAAAATATACCCATTGATTATTGTAATCAGCAATGTTCAAGATGGAGCCCTCCACCTCCTCTTTCAGCCTGAGGGTTATTTCTGGCAGACTGTTCACCCCAGTTTGGGCCCAGGAGACAGGAAATGGGAGCATGTGTTCGAGGGCCCTGTTGGAGTTAAGAGAGCACTGACTACATGAGCACCACTTTTTCTTTACTTCTGCCACAGGTAATGATTCTGGAACATCAGAAAGATTTAGATTTCAGTGTCCCTGTAAAACCAAAGAGCATGTGGCAAGGGACCAAGCCTGGAAATACTTTCAACTGCATGTCCTTTGGTCTTGATGGTCTTCAGCCAGAATCTATCAACATAAAGGGCCACATTTCCAATAAAATTCGGGATCTTTATTAACAACCCTGGTGTCTCTTAAGTGACCATGGCTGCCTCTTTTCTGTGAGTTTTAGCAAGAAGATGGGAATTCAGATTTGGCTGTATACAGGGCAGTTAAACAGGCTCCTTCCATGGTTTTGCTCATTCTAATTTGAGAGAGATTTTACCTTCCTCAAATGTGTGACAGGATTATTCCACTATAGTACATTTGATAAAAGTGCAAATACTCACAGGGATGTTATTTTCCCCTAAAGAGAGCTTTCAGGAACTCATAAATGGTTTAAGAAAAAAAATGTGCCTGGAACTTCAATTTTTTTTTTTTCTTTTTGGAGCTAGAGAGAATCTCTTCCTCTTGTTCTTTCTCCTTCTCTCTTCCCACTATCTCTTTAGAAGTCTTTAGAAAAGCATGAGCATCCGGAGGTCAGAATATCATTAGAAAGTACACTGTTATAAAAAGACTGAAATGGTATCCTCCCAGTCCAAGTTCTTGCCTTGCCCTGTGTATTGAACTAGTTGCTGAAAAATAACTCCACTGTAAGGGAGCTTTCCATTATGTAACATTTCATAGTCCTTCTGAGGACAGAGACTGAATTTGGCTAGTTCACAGAGTATGGTGTTCATGACGCCAAGTGCCTGGATGAGCAGTGTTTGGTGAATAATAATACCCTCATTAACACTTACCGACTGCATGCGTTATGGATTCCACGAAGAAAGTCTTGGGATATTACTAAATCTTACTGCTTCTGCATTTCTCCACCAGATGGCAGAAGAAGGGCCAGGAAATGGACCCTGAAATATTTTTTTTTGATTCTTAGATATTAAATATGAGATATCAAAATCAGGTAATAAACAGTTACATATATCCTATGATTTTATTTTTATTGTACTGCCTATGTGGAAATAGAGAAAGAGTTGTTGGAAATTTAGGTACTGAATTGGAGTTTCAAAATTAAACCTGGGATGTATTAATACCCTTTTGGGTACACTTGTGAAATGGACAGTAGGAACAAGGAATTATTATCAAGGTTTTCCATCCATCTTCCCTTTGAACCTGGAAATGTGAACAGTGAAATTATAAGGAAAAGAGATGTGTTCTTCGACCTGTGGCTGTGATGGTGGTAGGCCTTGCAAGAATTGCATTTCCTACTCAATGTTACTTTTCAGCAGAAACCCTTAGAATTCTTCTCATAGAATAGTTAAGGTACATAAGATAAACAACAACAACAAAAAAAGAGGGAGTCAGGGACCTAAGACCATCAGGCGATAGAAAGAAAAGTCCAAATTCTTAGAGCTGGTCAATGTTTAACATTTGGCATTATTAAGTGTTATCCAAGTTTATTTAGCAAGCTCTTAAACAAACTGGGCTGGGAGGGGATTAGTTTAATTATTCTCATATAAATGGGTTTAAAAGAGAGATTCAAAACTGTTTCAGTCAGAAAACAGCTTAATTCATATTCTCGTAGACATCTTATACATATCTAAAAATCAAAGCATTTGTCATGTATTTACACAGTCTGTCTTTTAAGACAAATGGCCATTAGATTATAGTTTAGAGAGAAAAGAAGTGAATTGAAAGAGATTGTTTGGAGAATATTCTTTTGAGAGAATAATATGCATACTAGAAATGGAAAATTAATTTTGAGACCATGGTTCTAAGATTTTAAAGTCCACATTTGAGAAACAAATTTTAAGAAGCCCTGACACACACTCAGGACACTGTATTTGCATAGCCACTCCATTTTCTGAAGCCCTGGCTTTAACCTTTCCTAGTTACCATGGCAACGAGGACACAAACACAACATCCATACCATGAGCTGGATCTGTGAGGAAGAATTTCCCACTGTATACACAGTATGTATATCTGACCTAAGCAATGCAGAAAGAATTTAGAGTAATTTTAAACACAATAAATTGTCCGAGTGAGTCATAAAATGGAAATAGTGAGCATGGCTAGGAAAATGGTCTCTCATAAATGAGCCAAGGGAAAATAGTGTTGGATCTCCTTTCTTGCTAAAAACTCCATCTTGTCTTTCCTCATCTCTCTTCCTGGCATAAAGAATGTCATGGAAAAACCTAAAGAAAATCACTTAAGCCTTTATTTTTCTTCTTTCTAAAGTCCAAGCTTAAAATAAATGATTTATTTTTAGGCAAATTGTAAACCTGTAATCTGAGACATTGGTCTTGCAAAAACACTTTAGCACTTCCAATTACTGGCTGTAAATTGCTTTCCTAAAAACCCTCCTAAGTGTTCGCTCTGCATTCTGAAAGAAGAAACCAGACACTGATACGTCATCATCGCTATTTGCTCTGATTCCTGGCTAAGATACTCCTCACACCAAATCTGAGAAAGCAGGGAAGGATGCAGATTCCACAACGGCATGAAGGCCAGATCCATCCCCCAAGTTCTGTCCGGGACATTGAATCACATCTTGGGAGGAAGTACAAAGGGATCCTACTCTGGTAGAGATAGGAATAACAGAGGCAGGGAGAGTCCTGTGGATAGAGGAGTGTCCTTGGGCAGGGGTGAAGAGCCACAGAGGAGAAGCAGGAAAAGTGAAGGCTAGACACAAAGAGAAGCCCTGAAGGGAGTCTCATGCAGATGCTTAACACATGCTTCTTGACTTGACTGAATGATCAAAGCGTGGTGTTGGTGTTAAGCAGTCCTAGCACCGCTGCTTATGAATGCCTTTGGCAATGCCCTTGTGCTTGATGTGATTGGGCAGCCGTGCCAGCCGTCAGAAGGGACTGAATGGTGGAGTTCTGTTGTTGTGAGTCCTTTTCTCCATCGGAAACTGGTATTGAGTCCTTGCCCCATGAAAAGCACAGCCTGGGTGTGTTTTTGTGACCGTGGGCCTCATTGCAACCCAGGCCTCCAGTTATCTGAATGTCTAAAATGAGCACAATAGTAAATAAATAATACGCAATAATCTTTATGTACTTAATCTAACTCATAAAATTGTGTGATTCTAAAATAAATTTTCAGCAGCAGATGTAAAAATATCAGGTTCTTTTCATCAGAATGAAAAATTTCTTCTGCTGGGATCCTTCAAGGAGGCAGCATAGCTGAGTGGAAAGAATGTGGCCCTGAGAGGCCAGAGAAACAAATTCATGTCCCAGCTGGGCAGAGGCCAGCTGTGAGGCTACACCTCCCAGCCTCTCAATTCAGTTTTCTCATCTGTAAAATTAAGATGCGGATCTAGATGATCTTCCATCTAATAATATTTTATTATCCTACAGAGGATTAAGACAGGAACTGAGGGCCTCCTTTCTCTGGGAAGGTCAGACTTTCTTTCTCAGATAACCCTGCCAATATTTTAGGAAAGGAGAGGCATTAAGATTAAAATTTCCCAGCTGAGTCTTGGAAATCAGAGTAAAAACCAATACATTTTGTATAACCAGAAACATGGCCTAGGTTGGGAAGGAAAGCAGAGCAATTGTTCTGTGGCAGAAATATGCTTTAGTTTTACACTAGACCTCCCTGGCCACACACCCCTGTCCTAATCATTTGAAATGATCAGTAGACAAAATAGACATTTGCAAAAAAGGTGTGGGGGTTGGAGGATAGGGAAGAGAAGAGAGACAGAAAAGACCACCCTCAGTCCATAATAAATAGGATTTCCTTGGTATTTGTCTGTTTTCCATTGATATAACAAAAAAGCAAGGCTGAGTACTTTATACAGTAAAGAGGTTTATTTTGACTCATGGTTTGGGCTCAGGGAAGTTCAAGGGCATGGAGCCAGCTTCTGGTAAGGGCCTCACACTGCATCACAACACAGTGAGAAGCAGAAGGGGAAGACAGCATGTGCAAAGAGGAGGTGTGTACGTGAGAGAGGGAGCAGAGGGAGTGACCTTGACTTGTAACAAATCATCTTTGCAGTAACTAACCCAGTTTTACAAGACCCAACTCACTCCCACAAGACCTAATCCAGTCTGTAGAGAAAGATATCAATCCACCCATGAGGGCAGCACCCCCATAAACTAATTACCTTTAAGGCCCCCTTCCAATCTCTCAATACTCTTATATTTGCTATTAAATATCAACAGGAGTTTTGGGGGAGAGAAATTGCATCCAAATCGTAGCAGTATTGAATGGAGAAGAATAGTCCTGATTTTTGATTACTTAAGTCTGCCTTTCAGGACTCTCAAGGCTTTTTGATGAAAAAAAAAAATGGTATGCCTTCGTGTACACACACACACACACACACACACACACACACACACACACACATATATATATATATATATATATATATATATATATATATATATATTCTAAATAAATATCCAGGAATGGTCTCCTCCTCTAACCAGTGCACCCATGGTCTCTTTGTGTGGCTCTTGCTCTTCCTCTCTCCCTACAAAGCACAAACCCAGGGAAACACAGACTGAGCCTTGGAATACACACAACTCTTTCCTGGATATTCCCCTTCCTTCAAGCATTCCCTCCATCCTGGCCCCCGACCCGGTGTCTCTACCATGATCACAATAAATAAGGACAGAACTTCAAAGTTCCAACTGGTTTGGGAAACTGTAAACACCCACGCTTTTTTTTCATTTGCTACTGTTTCCATGACAAATTTTTTCTTTTCAGAACAAAAGGACATTTGTAAATATCAAAATCAAATCCCTTTGAAGACACCAAAGAGGGTGTCTTCTGGGAAAGTATTAAAACAGAATAGCATTGTGTGTCTAAAGTCATTTGTGTGTATGTCTAAAGTCATTTATGATATTCATGAAATCCCCCAAGCACTTCAAGTTCACTGTTTAACGTGCACTCTCCTCGTGTGTTGCTCTCTATTGGCACAGAACACAGAAGGGCAAAGAGCTTTTGAACTCTGGTGATGCAACAAAATCTGGTTTCCTTGATGAGGATCATCGGCGAGTGGAGTGCTTTAGGCTGAGGAAGTGCTCACTATTTTGACACAGAGCAGAGAAACCACGTCTACATCTATAGACATGCTTAAAAAAAAAAAATTCAAAAATGTGTGTGTGTGTGTGTGTGTGTGTGTAGCCTCATTAAAGCAAAACTCTGCCTTCCCCATTTTATGCGCTTCATTTACTCACACAAGGATTTTACTGCCATCGATTTCTTTGCCAATTCTTTTTTCTATTTCATCATCAGTTTTGGTTCTCCTCCTAGAAACTGTTGAGAAATGATAGATAATGGGTGCTGATTGACACTCCCAAGGGGATGTTGCTCCTTAGTCTGGAAAGACAGGATTGGATACTTTTGAAAGAGCTGATCAGGAATACACAGGCAATGCCACCAGGCACACACATGTGCCGAATTAACAGCTACAACCAAATGACTCTGCTCCTTGGTACTTGGTACTGGACTTGTGTTTCCTTCTTGATCTTCCAGCAAGTGATAGCATTCTTATGGAGTAAGAGTCCCTCTCGTGACCATAGCTGTATATGTGACCGCCTATACTGAATCATCTATACCAGTGAATGTGTTTAGCACAGCCCAGCAATTCCACTCTTAGATACTTGCTGAAGAGCAATGGGAGCACCTGCCTTCACAAATGCTGGCGTGTGAGTTCTCATGCTCATAGCAGCCTATCTCATGATAGTCAGATGCTGGCAACAATCCAAATTCCCATCAGCAGGTGAATGCATGAATAATATGTAGTAAATCCTTATAATGGAATACTACATAGCAATAAAAAGTTAACTGATATGTGAAACAGGGATGAATGCTAAATGAAATAAGCCCCAATATAATATTATGATAATTACATCTATGTAATTATCATAATATTATATTACGATATAATATAATATAATATAAAAAATATAATATAATATAAAAAATGCCAAAATTATACTGGTTGCCAGAGCAAGGACTGGGAGCAAAAAACCTTTCAGTTAAAAGAAAGGTGGTAAAAAGGAATTGTTTATGAACGTTTATAATAATAGCCCCAAATCAGTAGCAACCAAGATAACCTTCCTTATTGACTATATAAACAAAGTGGGTATTATTCAGCCACAATGAGAAATATGTTATTTCAAAAGGCACAGTTGTATCTTAAGTGCACACTGCTATGCAAGTAAAGCTGCTGTGACACACGACTAAACCAGTCAGGGTCGCTCCAGGAGAACTGGGCTGGCACGAAATAATCATGCAAAGACAGAGAAATACCTTTTTCTTTGGGTTCTGTGACGGCCCCTCTGACCCAGCTCCTACAAGGGAGGCAAGGCAGGCAAGAAAAGGAGGGAGCAGGCCTCGAACCCCAAGTTTTATTAATGGGGGGAGCTAATCCATGAAACATTCTATCCAAAAAAGGGCAGAAGGGTAGGATTACAACAATCACGTGAGTAGAATTCAACCCCATGGGGTAACCCCCACTCCCAGAGCTACACCTCTCTTATCCAAGCAGAGGTCAAGTTCACTTGCATTGCAGGGTGCAATACCAGTCCAGTACCTCTGTACTCAGCCCTTAAAGGTGTGTGCATAGCTCCTGAACAGAGTGACCCCCAACATAAAGCTAGACTGGAAGAGCTATATACTAAATGATTCAAATAATATGATGTTCTGGAAATGGCAAAATTAGAGAGACAGTAGTAAAATGATTCGTGGGATAGTAGCCAGGGTGGAGATAGAGGAGGTATTGAATAGGTAAGGCACCTGGGATTTTTAGGATGATGAAACTCTTTTGCATGACACTGCAATTGTGAATGATAGGCAAAAGCTGGCAACCATCCAAATCCCATCAGCAGGTAGATGCATGAATAATATGTAGTAAATCCTTATAGTAGGATACAAATATAAAATGGAATATAATTGTGAAAAGAACTATGCATTTGTTGAGACCCATAGAACCCATTAAAATAGCACAAAGAAATTAGTTTATGTAAACTTTGAAAAACAGTTTAGGGAATCGAGAGATATCAGGGAGGAATACCCAGAATAGAGTCTTAACTGTATTGCAGATGGGTGGAACAGCCTCGTTAAGGGAGGTGGAGGAAAGTGCTGACCAAAGTGAATGAGGAAATGCATAGAGTATGTGAGAATAGAGACAAAAGAAACTACACACATGTACTTTAATAGTTATAGTTATTTCCCATAAGGACACGCGTTAACAAATATAAAATCACTATACACATATACTGGAATTGAATTAAGTGGATGGCAGATAGTAAAAACCAGGCTTCTCACTGTTGGAGCAAAAGTTTAGATAAACAGGGAGACATCTAAAGGGATCTCCATGATAATGGATTAGGATTGAAGATAACAACATGAGTTGTTTAGTTTAAAATTATTTCAGAAAAGAGGGGTGATTTTCATTTAAAAAAAAAAAACAACAAAACTTCATTTTCAGGACAGTTTTAGTTTTACATAAAACTTGTGAATACAGTTCAGAGTCCTCACACACTCCAGACCCAGTTGTCTGGTTACTAACATCTTACATTGGTACGGCACATTTGCTGCAAGTGAGGAGCCAATATTGGCACATTTGTATTAATCAAAGTCCACACTTCATTCAGATTTCCTTCACATTCACTTTATATTCTTGCTGTCCCAGGACCTCACCCAGCACACTGCATTATGCTCAGTAGTTCCGTCTTCTCAGGCTCCTCTTGGCTGTGATAGTTTCCTTCCTTCCTTGTTTTCTGTGACCTTGACAGTTTTGAGGAATGTTGTAGAATGTCCCCTAGTTGCAATTCATCTGATGTTTTCCTTACAATTAGTCTGGAGTTATGGGTTTTGGAGAAGATCACAGAGGCAAAGTGCCATTTTCATCACATCTTCTCAAAAGATACGTGCTGTCAACATGTGCTGTCAACACGACCCATCGACTGTGTTGACACCTTTGATCACCTCACTGAGGTAATGCTCTGCAGGTTTCCACACTAGAAAGTTGTATTTTTATTCCCTTTTCCATGTTGTACTTCTATAAAGAATATCATTGTGTGCAGGCTGTGAAGCCATACTAACAGAGTGGGGAGTTATGTTCCACCTCCTTTAAGGGTGAAGAATCGACATAGTTAGGATGGGTTGAACTGGCATCATGAAGGAAAGTTCTGGAAAAAGATACTCAATTTGGTTCTGTGCACCTCAAATGTGATGGCTTACTGCTAAGGAGGCAGTCAGAAAAGGTTTAGAATTAGCATCGTTATTAATACATATTTGGCAGGAATTTCCATTATTAACAGCTGTAAAAACATGACACAGGACACTTGTACAGAACTGTACAGGAAAACACAAACTCACCCAACGTTGCTTTCTTTATTCAGCTGACCTCTCCTAAGGAATAAATGGCTGAACTTTCTAAAACCTGTAATGTTTATTTATTTAAGAAAAGTTTAACTTTGCAAAAATTACTATAAAAGTTAAAAATATTGTATATACAATAATTATATATATATATATATATATATATATATATATATATATATATATATATTTACTGTAGATTTCTCTCCAATGCTCAAAGACACTTAAACTCATTCTTTGCCTTTATTCATTCATTCATTCTTTCTTTTTTTTCTTGGTACTGAGGATTGAACTTGGGAGCACTCAATCACTGAGCCACATCTCCAATCCTACTTTGTATTTTATTTAGAGACAGTCTCACTGAGTTGCTTAGCACCTCCTCTTTGCTGAGGCTGGCTTTGAACTCGAGATCCTCCTGCCTCAGCCTCCTGAGCTGCTGGGATTACAGGTGAGTGCCACCGTGCCTGGCATCCCTGCCTTTATTAACTGTGTTTTGTTGTTATTATTTAAAGAAGAAACAGGTTCAGAGAGGGCACTTGGGTTGTTCAAAATGCATATCCAGTAAATAGAACTGGAACTTTGAATCCTGGTCTTCCAGATAAAAACCGAATGCCCTTTCTATACCTAGCCATGACTTGAGAAACTTTTGTCCTATTGTTTGGCACATGTTGGAAGACACCAGGCATCTAGAATAAGATGAGTGAGCACACCCAAGTGGCCTTCCAGATGGACACCACTACCAATGCACCATGAAAGTCTTCTGAGCAAGTGTCTTCATTTTAGCCATTTAGTTTTTTCTTTAAAATTGTCCTTTGAAAGCTTCCCCGGTCTGCTTCTTGCATGAGTCTGATGAATGTTTTATGGCCCCAATTCCTGCTGAGCTCGTGAGCAGGCCCTTTCCACTTTTACTTGATTCTGCCTCCTTGCAATTCAGCTTGAACCTGCTCTTTTACCTGCCCAATGCTGAGAGCCCATCCTCATCCCTATTTTGCCTTGGGCCTGACCACATATGTAGAGTCTTAGGCTATTAGAGAAGACTCAAACGCTAATTTGAATAGAATATCGTACTATTTTTAAAGCTTCACTGGGGAAATGGAGTACTTGAGAACTCATATAGTTATTATGAATATCTAATTCTACTCCATCTGTCTTCTGAGAGAGATAAGTCTTAATATGCGTTACTCCTACTGAAAGATATAAGGAATTGGGTCATTATTTTCAATTTTACGGTAATATTTCACTGATCTCTAAAAATATTCCCTGAGAAAATGGTATAGAAACCAATTTTTGAGCAGACCTCAGACTTGAATAGAAGCAAAGAATAATCCTGTTCATTAGAATCAGCATCCCTTTAGAAGAAGATCTTAGACTTTAACAATTCAACCAGTTCATGAGCAATGGGGTACTTTGAGATGTACCAAGTTCTTTGTGTGTGGGTTTTCCAAAGAACATTAGGGCCACTCTTGTTGAGGAGGTTGTTCAAGAGAGATGTATGTTTTAGACAGTGAAATGAAAAGCTTGGGGAAATAGTATTAATGACTCTTGAAATCAGTTTTTTAAGCATATGTCTGAAATGAAATTTTACATTTGGCCACTTAAGCCAATTAAAACTCATCTCAATTTGAGATGCCAACTTTTTTCCTGTGCTTTGCTCTGCTGATTCTCATTATTACCCTCTGGTAATAATTCTTAATTTGACTCTGTGTCCTTCTAGAGAGATTGAGATCTTCAAATGTCTAAAGATTGCAGAGCAAGGGATTTTGCCCCTAGGTGGCTGTGCACTGGCTGGTAGCATTCCCATGCCTCAAGGGGTAGCTGGTGAACTTGGGGGAGAGCAACAGCCGGGGCATGCTGGGAGGGATGAGACCTAGAGGGAGCAGTGAGAAAGTTCCAGTGACAGGTGCCAAGTATTGTCTAGCAAACAATGCTGTATCAGAAGGCATGGAAATAAATAGGTCACAGATACAGGGAAGGGGAATTGGAGGTAGGAGGAAAGGTTGGGGCTCAGAATCAAAGCAAGAACAGCAGGGAAATGACAAGACAGAGAAAGGCAGGGAAGACTGAGGGATGAATGATACACAGAAGTTGAGGCAGGAAAGAAACATGAAAATTCTGTAAGCAAGTAATGAACTTCACTTTCTATATTAAGGCTGAAAAATAAAATGGCTGTTCCTCACGAGTCCCTGCAGCCAGAGAACAAAACAGTGGGCCCACAGAAGGCTGGCAAAACTCCATATAAGAAACCATGACAATGGCTGGAAAGTGGAACGGGTGCTACCAGAGACTGGTGAGGTCCTGTTTCAGGGGTACAGAGTTCCAATATGGAATGATGAATGCATTCTGGAGATAAAAAGAAGTGATAGATGCACAGAAATGTGAATGCACTTCATGCCATGGTCTGCACATTTTAAATTTCCTACACTGGTAAATTTTACATTTTGCAAATTTATCACAATAAAAATTTTTTTTAAAAGAAAAAGTGTTTAAAACAATTTTAAAAGATACATGGTTTCCAAAGCAGAAACTCAGGCACTAGGGTCAAAGGAGATGTCTGATTCTCAGAACTGGCACATAAGTTAAGGTAGAGTCTAGAACTTGGATTTATGTCAGAAGGGCCTATATGCCATGCGGAGCTCAAGGTTAGGGCTGGGCTAGAGGTATGCATGACTGTGTAGAGATTCTGGGGTGTGTGCTGGAAAGATCTTACTGCTGCTTGAATATGGGAAAATGCTAAGCCTGCGAGTGAGCTTAAGTAGCTTCAGCTATGAAGGCCAAGGAAGTCCAAAGAGGCTGAGTGGCAGGCAAGACCAATACATGTGGGTTCTCTGTGATTGTATGAGTCCTCCCTGCCCCCTAGAACTCAGGTTAAGAATGACAAGAGGAAACATCAACCTGAGGAAAACCAGCTCCCACTGAAGGAAATAATTTAACTATGAACAGAGTGGAAACAGGATACAGAACTCCAAGTACTTTCTGTTAACTCATTAACTGGTAGACAATTCTTCCTTTTAAAGAACTCTGCCTTTTCACTAATGAATTCATGTCCCCATAGAGCCATAAAGGATGAGAATTTGGCCCAAATGTACACTTAAATGGGATCGCCTTGTGAGGCTGCTTTAAAAAAATAAAAGGCAGCCACCTGTGACATATTAAGACTGTTAATGTACTCCTTGACAGAAATACCTGAGGGGTTTCCACAACAGCTGAAACATGGCTCAGAGATCCTTTGTATCTGCTTTTTAATGTACTTCCAAAGTGACTTTATAAAATTACAACCCCTCCCAGCAGCAGGGCTGGACTTTTGTCTGCCTCCCAGGGTCCTCGTTGTCTACCACTAGATGCAAGTGATTACCAGATTGTCTACTCGGGACGTCTGGAAGATAAAAATCAAATTCCAAATAAGTTACCAATTGAGAGACTAGGCCTAAAAGACTCAATCAAAAAACCCACATTTCCCTTGCTACTCCTCTCCCAAAATGACATTTTTCTAGCCCCATCTTCATATACTCTGTAGAATCTTTAGATCCCTTCACATTCTCCCCATATGGGTTTTCGCAAAGCCCAAATTCCTCCCATGTGGCACCCAAGGGTTCAAACAAGTAATCTTCTCAGTCATGATGGGACCCCAGCCTGTCCACACTACCAAGGCATTGCCTTAACCTCTGCTGTGCATCAGAGCTTGGCCACCACCTTCCACCAGACAGGCTGATAGCTGCAGATGTTCACATTGAAGCTGTGGTGACCAAAGTAGAGAAAAATGAGGTCTGGGTGATCACATCCAGGTATCGTAGACCCTGTACCTTCCCTGGAATCATTCTTCCACCTCATGTCCTCCCCATTGTCCTCGAGCTTTGCTCAATCATTTGTTCTTTCAGCTAACAGTTTTTATTCAACGGCTATTATGTGCCAAGCACTAAAATGGGTTCATGGTATACAATTATGTGCAAAAGAAGCATCATGGAATTCACATTCCATTGTGCAGACAAAGCCACTAACAGGAGAACAAATTAATAAATGAATAACTGCTTCCACAAAATGCTAAGAAGATCTGTTAAGGTTTTTTTTGTTTTGTTTTGTTTTGTTTGTTTTTTGCTGCTGTGACTAAAAGATCTGACCAGAACCACTGTAGGGGAGGAAAAGTTTATTTCGGGCTGATAGTTTTAAGAGATCTCAGTCCATGGACAGCTGCCTCCATTCCTGGGGGCTTGAGGTGAGGCAGAACATCATGGCAGAAGAGTATGGCAGACAGAAGTGGCTCACATGATGATCAAGAAGCAGAGAGAGAGAGCTCTCCACTTTCTAATATAAATATATACCGCAAAGCCACAGCCCCAATACCCCACCTCCTTCAGCCACACCCTCTCCCCAAAATTACCACCAAAATAATCCAATCAGATAATTAATTCAATGATGGGTTAATGTTGTCATAACCCAATAATTTCTCCTCTAAACCTTGCATTGTCTCACACATGAGCTTTTGGGGGCCACCTCGCATGCAAACCATAACAGAAAAAGAAGACCAAGGCACAGTGATCAGAAATAAAAGCTGATTCAGTGGTTCAGGAAATGTTATTTAAATTGAGACCAAAAGGGTGAGAAGGAAAACAACCCTTTTAAGAGCTGGGTGAAGGGCTTTGCAGCAAAGAGGATAGACCTACAGAAGAAAAAAGCATGAACATTTGATGACCTGAAATAAAGTTGGAGAGAGTGCAGCTAGAGCTGAGTGAAAGAGAGGCAGAAGGCAGGTGGTGGGCTTGGTGCAGTAAGGAGGAGCCAGGGTATGACTGAGTGTTGCAGATTGTGTCTGAGAAGCCATTACATGTAGATGAAGGGCATAGTTTTCTTTACATTTCGCAAAGACCATTTTGACTGCTCTATGGAAAATGGATTACAGGGAACCAAGAGAATAATCAGGAAGCTGTCTGTAGCTCTCCAAGTGAAAAATAAATGATGGTGGTTTAAAGTAGGACAGTGACATTGGAGAAGGATATGCATAAGTGGGAGATGCATTTGGGAACAGGAAGACTTTGCTGATAGATTCAGTATGGAGGTGTGGTCAGGGACAAGAATCAAGATCAACTACCAAGATTCTGGTTTGAGCAACTGGATGGATGATGATATACATTAAGATCAGGAAGATTAAAAACAGGCGTCAGAGGGGAAGTCACAAATTTGCAACATATTAAAATTTGATTTGCTTTTGAGGCACTGAAGAAAAGCATTGAGTAGGCAGTTACATATGTTTATTTGTTCCTTTAAAAATTTTTGAGTCTCTACTATGTGTAGGAACTGAGCCTAAAGTTGAGGTAAACATAACAGAGACAGATCTTGACCTTAGAAAGTTTACAACCAAGCACATGAGACAGACATTGAACAAGTAGCCAAGCATGATGCAGGTACTGGTAGAAATTAGGGGACTTGGGGAAGAAAGAACAGGGTGTGTTAACAGTATGGGTGGCTTGTGAAGGCTTCCTATGGAAGTGATTTAAAAATTTTAAACTCTGAAATATAAATGAAATTATCTCAGTAGAAAAACAGAGACAGGGGCTGGGTTTGTGGCCCAGGGGTATAGCATTCGCCTAGCATGCGTGAGGCACTGGATTGGATCATCAATACCACATAAAAATAAGATAAAGGTATTGTGTCCATCTACAACTAAAAAATAAATGTTTAAAAAAACAAAAACAAAACAAAACAAAAAAAACAACAGCAGCAGAGATAGAGTTTTAGGCAGGACATGTGCAGAGCATGTGTAGAGCCCTGGAGGCCAGAGAGACTAGTTCTGGGTTCTCCAAAATCCCCTGTTAGTGGCTTAACCCACCAATCCTCTAGACATGCTGGAGTAGACAGAGGGTCCACCAGTTTTGCTCTCCAGCCAGAAGTCCTGATACCCAGTCTGAAAGATTCAAATTCATTCTTTCAACCAACAATCCCTAGAGCAGTTAACTATGCATCATGGAACTCTGCATGAACTTCTTGCATTTTAAGAAAGAACTTGTCACTAGTGGAGGAATGAAGAGTACAGTATTGTATTTCTGTATAAATAAAAAATAAAAAAAGCTATTGGGTTAATTGAACAAAGGGGGTAGCCTACCCTGGGGCCACAGAGAAGACATCACAGAGGAAGAGGATGGAGAAAGAAATGCCAACACTAATGCTAGGCAAACACATGGTACGCATATGTATTTGGGACACAGCGAGCAATTTGGGGGGACAAACTGTTCTTATGAACTGGGTTTATCTGATGAACATAAATATATCTCTTCTCTTGAGTACATGATCTTCCTTAGCACGGAGAAGACTTGTCTGAATTTGGCAATTACCATGGTTTTATAACTAACAGGTTTCTTTCAGGGGATGTCCTGGTATTGAGGGCTAATGAAGTGATCTAAAGCCTGGTGGTCCTAAAGAAGAAGGAGCCATGTGTAAGGCCACAGAGATTGACTCCCACCTGTCATGTTTCCATCACCTTTCCAGGTAGTGCAGAGGAAACTAGGACAGAGAGCCCATTCTTTGCCAACAAAGGCAAGTTTGCCACATAGAAGTTTCTCGGCCCCACCCCCAAAGAAAGCTCTCCACATTCCCCACTCCCTCACCCCAATTCCAATTCCAATATTAGAGCATCTACCATTTGGAATCACTCAAGCACAGCCTAGGAAAATCAATTTGCTTTTGCCTATTTCCTAATTAGACTGGCTTTGCATAGAAACAGACTGAAAAATCTCAATAACTCGAGCCTATTCGAAAATGAAGATAAGGAAAGAAAGAAAAGTGGCAGTGGAGAGAACCCTAGGAAGAGGAAATGAATCCATGTGAGAAACCATTTCCCAGTGAGCCCCCGTATTAATCACAGTTTTTAGACGTCAGCATCAGAGACCACAGCTGAGTGATAATTAGGCACCAAGCAATCATCCTGAAAGCAGTACAGGATGGAACATTATTAGGTGAAGTGGTTTTTCCTTCTTCTCTTTTTCTTTTTTTAACTCAAGAAGTGCACTGCTGTTTCTCAGTAGCTTTGAAAAGTAAGAACATTGAACATGAAGGTAGTGTATCAAGAGCAACAAGAGACTAGAGCATGGGCTTTGTCTCTTCTGTCCTGGAAAGAGTCCAGTCATCTGGTCAGACAAAATTAAAACAGTCAGTGGTTGCCGGGGGTTGGAGGAAAGGGAAGAGGGGTGAATAGGGGGAGCACAGGGATTTTAGGGAAGTGAAACCATTCTGTATGATACTATAATGTTGGACACGTGTTATTACACATTTGTACAACACAAAGAGTGAATTGGACTCTACTTAATAATCATGTATGGCCATGGGTTCATCAATGGTAGCAAATATCCCACACTAATGTAAAATGTTAATAATAAAGGAAGCTGGGAGGAGGAGAGGGATTGTATGGGAAGTCTCCTTTCTGATCACTTTTCTGGAAATAAAGAAATAAAATCTACTGATTAAGAAAAATTCTTCAAACCACTACACTTGATGTTTTCTTCCATTCAATATTTTAGAACATTTTTTATTGAATTTCTCCTATGTGCCATTCCTTGTTTTAGGCACTGAGGATTCAACATTGAATGAGGGGGGAAAAAAATCCTGCTCTCCTGGAGTTTTATTATGTCTGGGAAACAGATAATAAATGCATTCACAAAAATGTAAATAACATCAGGCAGTAAACGGTATGGATGAAAATGAGCTGCCATATGTGGTGGGAGAGGCTGAAGCTATGTTGTTTCAGGTGGGAGGGTCAAGGAAATCCACGGTCAGAAGGGGACATGCTAGTTCAGCCCTAAAAAATGTGAAGGAGGAGACACTTGGACCAATCCCAAAGGAGTCCTGGAGCCCTGGGGGAGGAGGAGATAGCACAGATTGCTGAAGGACAGTATGGCTGGGATGAAGTGAGTAGAGGCTTAATAGGAAAGGAGACCAAGGGAGGGGCCAGGGCCAGGCCATGGAGAGCTCTGCAAGCCACTGTCAGGAATTCAGGCTTTATCTCAACCACAATGAAAAGCCATGGGAGAAGCAACCCAAGTGTCAACAGAAGGGTGGATAAGCAAATGTGGTATATACACAATGGGACACCCTTCAGCCTTAAAGAGGAAGGAAATCCTGTCATGGATGAACATGGACAACATGGATGAAACTTGAAAACATGATGGTACATGAAATAAACCAAGTGACAAATGCTACACGATCCCACCCTGCCTAGAGTAGTCAGATTCATTCCAGTAGAAGGATAGTTACCAGGGAGAGGGGAGGAAGGGGCAATGGGGAATTGTTTAAATGGGTGTGAAATTCTCCAGTTCTACCAAATGAAAAGAGTTCTGGGGATTGGTTGCATGTCAGTGTGAATATATTTAACAGCATTAAACTGTATACTTAAAAATGGCTAAGATGGTAAATTATGTGTATTTTATCACAATGAACAACTACAAGAAGCCATGGGAATGTTTTAAGGAGCAGGAGACACAGTCTTACTCATACTTTCCCAGAATGACCCTAGTTGATACAGGAAGAGTTGAATGCAGGGTGGCCTCCTGAGACCAGAGAGTTGGTGACTAGGCTGGGCAGCAGCAAAGATGGCAAGATGGGATCATGCCACAGTCTGGCTGGGCAGAATAACCGGGAGGTGACAAGCAACTTGAAGGTTGAAGCGGGAACTCCTTTATTGCAAGGGAACTCAGCAGGAACTGAAGGTAGCGGGCACCCAAGTTAGCAGGAGCCGCTTTATTGCGGGACAGCAGAGGTATATATACCTGATTACACACACCTTGACTCAATTAGCATCATCTAGATACAGCAGTCAGCCAATAAGGAATCCTCACCATCTTAATGGTTGGCATTGCCTAACAAACCATTCCTCCTGGCAAACTGCCAGGCGCCATCTTGACTTGTTTTGCGGTCCCCAACAGGATCAGACTTAGGGAAATGTTTTAGGCAGACTCAACAGGATTTGCTTATGCAATGAGAACATGGGAAAGAGAGGGAAGGTTAATTTCAAGGTTTGGACCCAAAGAACTGGGTGACTGCAGTTTCCTTTTGCTGAGATGGCGGGAGGGGAGAGCAGAAGAAATCAGTGAGAAATGAAGAGCTGTTTAAGGATGTATTAAATCTGAGATTTCATGGAGCATCCTACTGAAGATATTGGTAGGCTCTTACTCATTCAAACCTAGAATTCAGTGGGATTTGGGGCTTCAGAGATTACATTTTGTAGCCATGAGCATGGATTTGCTAAATTTTAAATTTTACTAGCTAAATCAGCATTATGCCTTCTTATTAGAATTGTTTTAAATGTACTAGAAGAACTCCTTTAGATTACTTTTCAATATAGACCTTTATCATATAATCCTCCTGCATACATAAAAGGCAAAGTCCATATATGCATAAGAGATTGGGTAAGGAAGTTCTAATCCAAACTTTTCTGGACTTACTTTTTCTTTCCTTTTATTTTCTGCAATGGTAGGGCTCAAACCCAGGGTGTTATGCCTGTTGGGCCAGCACTCTACCACTGAGCTACATCTCAGCCAACTGATTTATGGGAAAAAATTAAGTGTAAAGTTCAGTAATATTATTCATATTCACATTGATGTGCATCCAATCTCCAGAAGTCTTTTCATCTCATAAACCTGAAACTCTTTACCTATTAAATAATAGCTGCTCATCTCCCTTTGTTTTCATGCCCTGGTAACCACCCTTCTACTCAATATGAATCTGAACACTCTAGGTAGGTACCTTGTACTGGAGGGATTATGCAGCATTTCTCTTTTCATAACCATTTTATTTCATGTAGCATCATGTTCTCAAGTTTTATCCATGTTGTAGTATGTGACAGGATTTCTCTTTTTTAAAGGCTGAATAATAGGTTTTTACGTGCATCCCCGCATTTTCTATTTCATTTATCCATCATTGGACATTTAGGTTACTTTTCCTTTTTGTCTTTTGTTTAAAAAAAATGCTGCAATGAGTATTTGGGTATGCCATTATCTCTTCACAATTATGTTCTCAATTCCTTTGGTTATATGCCCAGAAGTAGGGTTGTTGGATTTTATGATAATTCTATTTTTAAGACATAGAATTACTTTAAGGTAAGAATGATTATTACCTTCATAATGTTTTCCATAGAAGTGGCACCATTTCTCATTTCTACCACCTGTACATAAGAATTTCAGTCTCTCTATGTTTTTTGCCAAGACTTGTTTGTTACTTTCTATTTTTTTTTTCCATTGTGGTCATTTTATTGGCTATGAGGTCATATTTCACTGTGGTTTTGACTTGAGATTCCCTGATAATTAGTGATGTTGAATGTTTTCATTTGCTTATTGATGATTTACTTTTTAACTCATAGTCACTGTTAACGTTTTTCCAGTTAGCAGTCTCCTCTGAGTCATCAAAAGCATTGGTGATGCACCATTTCTTTTAAAAAATGCTTCTCTGTTTTCTCCAGGATTTATTTGAAGTTGTTGACATTCATTCTGCAAGACTGTAACTTTATGACCTTACCCTGAAAACATCAATGACAGGTTTTCAGAAAACATCTAGAACTCTTATTCCTTTCCCGAATAGTCTTCAAGTAGTTTGTTTACTGAAATGCCAAGGGGTTGTGCTGCATAGTTATGTCACCAGAAACGGCCCCCAATTTCAATTTTCAATGCACAGGCAACAACTAGGTCACAATTTCCACCTGGCTAACAGGAATTCTAGAATATTGTGATTGTTTGGTGTATCTTGATCTCAGAGATGTTAAAACATGAAGAGAAAGATGTGTCATCTCAGTTACCTGTGGTTGCTGTGACAACTTGCCACAAACTTGATAGCTTCAACAACACAGATTTATTCTCTTATAGTTCTGGAGGACAGACTTCCAAATGGTCTCAATGGTTATAAACCAAAACCACACTCCCTTAAGAGGCTCTAGATGAGAAACCATTTTCTTTGCCTTTTCCTGTTCTTAGTGCTGCAATTCTTGCAGTCCTTGGCTTGTGGCTCCTTCTTCTATCTTCAAAGTCAGTGGCATATAGCATCTTGCTTCAATCATCACATTGCCCTATGTCCCTACAGTCAAATTTCCCTTTGCTTCCTTTACATAAGGACACTTGTGATTGCATTAGGGCCCACCTGAATATCCTGGACAGTCTTCCCATCTCAAGATCCTAAACTTAATCATATTTGCAAAAGTATTTTGTCCATATATATGAATACAGATTTCAAGGATGAGGATTTGGATATCTTTGGATCCTATTATTCGGCCTATTGTAGCATCTTAGACATGATGAAATAGTAGATGTTATGTAAAACATCGTCTGGGTGAGATTATCAAAGGAGTCCATCTGGCTAACAGGATTCTGGGGACTTGTCCCAGTGTGCCCTCAAATTAAAAATTCAAGAAAAGGAGAGGAGCCACCAGAAGAGACTAAGCAGTAGCAGCCTGAGAAACTGAAGATAATGTAAGCAATTATGTGTCTCTGCAGTCAGTTGAAAAAGTATGGAAGAAATCCAAAGAGGAAGTAAGGTAATGAGCAAGAATCCTGGAATCATACTGACTGGAGTTCAAAGTACCAGGTTCTGTCATTTCTTAACTATGTGACCTGAGTCTCTGCTTCTTCATTTGTAAAATGAGAATAATAATACCTACCTCATAATGCTGTTGCACAGTTAAAAATTTCCTAGTAAAATAACAGACATAAATAGATTATCAAGAGATAATTGGTATTCTTTTTCTTTCTCAAAACCTCTGGGATAATACTGTGTGTTTAGTTACTTATTGTCATGTAATAATTTACATGGAAGACAATCTCCCTCATTCTTTAAGAATGAACTTTCAATTTTTATAGTAGAAGAGTCATGTGAAACCAGAATAGAGTCAGATAATGATTTCATTAAAAGAATTCATAATAACCATACCAAGAGCTATTAGTAATTTCTCACAGGGAAATGAAACAATTAAAAACTGTAAGGCTGAGAAAGAAGGAAATTGAACTGAGGGTAGTTTTTGTAATTATGATTTGAATTCCATTTACCATTTTGAACAACGAAATTTCAACATAGGCTTAGTTCTTAGCTCTGTCACCAGTGATTAGAAGCACAAAAATTTATTAATTAAGGCTGTGTTGTTTCTCACCGTAACTGATGCTCCTCTGATTTTTCAATAGCTGAGAAGAAGAGGCTACTCAGTTCTGCCACTTTATTTTCAAACTTCAGTGGACACAGAATGACTCATATCACTTGACTCTCAATCAACAATTCATCTTACCAAATTACACTGAAAGATCATAGTGCTACCTGATAAGTGGTCATAAGTTTAGAATGACAAAGATATTTTCTAAAAATCAATGATCTCCTAATGCTTCTTTTTGTCCTACCCACACCCACACTGACATTTCAGAGCTTTTTTGTTTGTTTCAATCTAACAGCTTACTGGTAGTGTGATCTCTTGTGATCTTACTGCTTGGTTTCTAGCATGACTACATTGACGTCATCTATCAAAAATATGGTTGTCAAGTACTAGTTGTCCTAACTTTAGATTGATTTTTTTTAACTTGGCATAAATATAATGATTCTTTGCTATTTAAAGAATCTTTTTTTCATGTAAGTTATATTTAAAATTAAGGGAAATTTAAAAATACAATTCATCTATATTTTTATGAATCAGAGAGTAACTTATAGCCAATCAATTCTCCCTCTGATAACATCAGCAAAAAACGAATAAACACTAAAATACAGCACTTTGAAGGTATCAAAGAACAATCAAGTGAGAAAGGAGTTAGGAGCTAAATATGGAGAGCAAGGAAACACAGTGAAGCAAATTGGCATTCTATGTTGCTTTCTCCCTTGAAACATTTTGCTATTGCAAAAGTGCACAGTAAAAGGATTAGGAGGAAAACAGGAAAACTCCCAAGAGGTGAAAAAAACCTAGTGAACATTTGTGGATATCCTGGTTCTAGGGGATACAAATTGGAGTCCAAAGACCAACCAAGTAACAGAGGCAATGGTAAACATTCTGCTGTTTAAGTTGATTCCCACAAAGAGCTGCATACTAAGGGTAAAAATAAACTAGGAAAACATAAGTCCTCACAAAAATGAACAGTCAGCCTTGACTTCTGTCATTTTCCCACTGAATCAGGTTATATGCCCTTAATCTAATGGCCAGCAAGAAGAAAGATAAATTTTACAGAAGAAGGTATATCACCAGAGCTACTATGATTTTTCCTAGGTAATACTTATTATTCAATTATAAATCACTGAACATGTTGGAGACAGGAACAAATGAGTGAAAATCAAGAAATAAAATGCAAATAATAGAAATGAATTCATAGGTAATGCCGGGGGGCGATGAATAACTTGTGTAGATTGATGCAGCAGGAATAGAAGCCATTTAGTTTATTGTAGGATCTGAGCGATATTTATACATTTTACACAGCTTATCTAATTAGCATAAAATAGATACAGCAGTCAACCAATAAGGAATCTCCACACTTAATGGTTCGCTTTTGTTACTTCACAAACCACTCCCTCTGGCATTTTGCCAGGCACCATGCAGACTTGTTTACAGACTCTAACATTTCTCTGGCAAAATAACAGGTGCCAATCTGACTTGTTTACAGACCTTAACAAGGTAACTCTGATTTGGGTGCTATCAGAAAGACACATCAAATAGAGTATGATCAACAGTTTTTATAAAAAATGATTTCCTTGAGAATTTCACCACGAAACTGGAATTCTTAAATAATCTAATAGAAATTTTAGAACTGAATAATAGAGTCTCTTAGATTAATAACTGGCATACATAAGAGAAGATTAGACAGAGCAGAAGAGAGAATTAATGAACTGGAAGATAAGCAAAGTGCAAGAAAATTCAGACTGAAAAATGAAGAAAAAAAGGATGAAAACTACAGAGTGTAAGAGTATATAAAACACACACACACAAAGAGCATTTGTGTTCAGGCTTATGGAAATAGAAAAGTGATAAAACAATGTTTTAACAGATAATGAATGAGAATTTCCAAAATCCTATAAAACATGTCAACTCAAACATTCAAGAAACTCGAAGAACTCAACAAATATTTAATACAACGAAAACCACCACAGGTACAATATGTTAAAACTGCTGTAAGCTAAACAAGCAAAAAAAAAAAAAAAAAAACAAAAAAAAAAAAAACAGAAAACAGCTGAAAGTAAAAGATTCATTCTTTTCAAAGTAACAATTATAAATGGACAAATTCTCAACATACATAATGCCAATCAAAAGATAATACAGTAGTATCTGCAAAGTGCTGAAATAAAATAAATGCCACTCTAAAATTCTACATTGGTTGAAAATATTTTTCAAGAACTAAGGAGGAAATAGGAATATTTTCATAAAAACAGAAATGTAAAAATTTAATTAACCACAACATTATGCTATCATATTTACTTCAGGAAGTAAAAACATTATTTTAACAGAAATACACAAACATGGGAAGATTTCTGGAAAGGGTAAACATGGGAGTAAATAGATTAACTATAAAACAAAATAATATAAGTATAATATCATATAGAGTTTATAATATATGTAGAATTTAAGTATATGGTAACAATAACACAGAAGGACATAGGAAGTAAATGGATTTAAAATATTCTAAGATCCTTGCATTGTCCAGGAGGTGATAAAATACTAATTTATTATAGACAGTTATAAGTCTAGTGTACATATTATTTTATCTAAATTGACCGCTGGAATGACAACTAATATGCTAACAGGAGAAATAAAATAACAATTGAAAAAACTTGACTATTCCCCCCAAAAAAAGTAAGAAATGGAAATAGAGGACCAATGGATTAATAAAAACAAATAATATGATGGTGAAAGAAAATTATGAACCTCTCTCTAAATGCTACTTTCTGTCTATTTGATATAAGAATTCTGACTATAGTTTCTACATAAAACACAACTTTGTATGGTGACCCAGTATCTTCCAATCTTGTAAAACACTCCAGTCTTCACATAAAAGACGATAATAACAACAAAATCCTAATTCAAAAATTTACCCAACTATCCCCAGGCTAATAAAGGTCTTTCCTGGTGTTCAAGTTCTCTGGTTTTACCCGTAGCCATTCTTCTTTTACCTTTCTGAGCTGAGTTTACTGAGCAGCAAAAGTGAAATCCTTTAATCTTCCATTCTGGGGCCTATGTTTGAAAAAGATTAAAGAGTCAAACAAAATTAGTTTCCAAACCTTCAATTTTCCAGGCCCACAGGCAATCTCCCTCTCACTCAGAAATGAAGGTGGCTTGGAGCCATCTGTTCCTTCCCATGAAACATTTCCTGTGGCTGTCACTGCTGATTGCTATACTTCTTTTTTGTATATAAGAAAAAAAGAAACAAACAAACAAAACGAGGAACCAAAAAAAAAAAAAAAGAAAGAAAGAAAGAAAGAAAAAGAAAAATTAAATTAAAAAAAAAAAAAGGCATCTCCTGGCCACCCGCATGCAAGCTTTGTTTACTGGTCCTCCGACTTCCTTGGGAAACCCTGCCAAGAAGAAGCTCCATTTAGCTGACAACAGCCATTTCTCGTTAAACCCCCAATTCCAACAAGACCCAAAGTGGAAAATTGCAAAACAGGAAGCTTGCAAATTGCTTCAAAGCAATGTTATTAGACATGGAAGCAAAAGACCTTTCATAATGCACGGCTTTGGGGATGAAACCTAAAATCTATAGGAGGAATTTAGGGCTTTGTACACAGCTTCCCATGGGAACTGACTCTTCTTCATTGAGTTACATAGCTGCTGCAGATATGTGGGCCTATTGACAGTAACTTTTGGATTAGAGTGACCATATGTTCTGATTTGCTGGTAGAGACAATCTCCTATTATGCCTGGTGTACAATAGTACCTACTTTCTCTCTCCAAAGTGTCCTGGTTTGAACATCCTAACTAAAGGTCAGAGTGACTGATGAAGCAATTAAAATCTCATGTTGTCATCTGTGGTGCACTGCAGATTTGTTTGGATAACAAAAATAAATCTTTTTTTGTGCGCATGCAGCTAAGCTCATCCACTGATTGACTACTTGGGCAAACCATTTGAGACTCTTTGAAGCCAAATTTCCCGGCACTGGTGTGGTAAAAACTAAATGCTACCAATTCTAGATAAGCGTTTACAATTTACCTAATTAACTAAGAGAAAGGAACTTCAACTCTCTTATTTGGTTAGTTTTAAGGCCTGTTCTGTTCAGTGCAGTGGCCACTAGCCTTTATATGGCCATTGAGCACTTAAAGTGTGACTAGCTCAACTTGAGATGTTCTTTGCATATAAAATGTACACTAGATTTTGAAGGCTTAGCCAAAACACATAAATTATCTAATCAATATTTCCCTATTGATTATATATTAAAACAATGACACTTTGGATACATGGATTTAAATGAAATATCTTAATGATTAAAATTAATTTCACCTCTCTTTCATTTTTATACTTGTTACTTTTTAATTGTGTCTATTAGAAATTGAAGATTACCCAGTGTGGTTTGCATTAATTTTTATTAGCACTAATCTAGCCCTTTAAATTTCCACCCGGGAGACCAACTGAGCTGGAATTAAACAAAAGGTTCAGTTTTATTACAGATTGTTCTTTGGCAATCTTTGTTTGTTTTCTTTTTATCACAAATCTACTAACACTTCCAGACTTAAGTGAGATAACAAATATTAATTATCTACCACACAGGAACACAATGAATGTTAATGCAGTTCTCCTCCCCTAGAGAAATTGATTTCATTCCTCTTAAACAAACAGGGTTTTTGCCACTAAAGCACCCTCCTCAGGTACAATCAGTAAGGAAAAAACTGCTGATTGTGAATTCATTTTGTCAATCATTCATTCGTATACTCCTACCTCAGAGGGCATTACTAGCAACATTTTTGGGTGATTTGTTTTATTGGACCTATATTTATGTGGGTGGGTGAAGTACCCACACAACCTATTAGTAAAAGTTGATGAAATGATCCAATCAAGTAAGCTGTGAGTATGCAATATGATTTAGAGGTAATTTAGCATAAATAAATTTCAAATTGTTTTTCAGGAAGATGATGAGCTTTAGAAGAAATGAGAAGTGACTTTAAATGTGTGCCTCCAAAATATAGACCCTATAAAACATATCAGATCAAGAAAACTATTGTCAATCAATTAAGGATTTGGGGTTTTATTGTATTTGCAATAGGAAGTCAGCTTATGAAGAAGGGTCCAACCTATCTAATTTAGAGATCACTCTGAAAAATATTTAGATATCAAAAAGCCATACATTGGTAAAGTAGAGGAATCAGTTAGGGGGCTGTTCCAATGGTCCCAGAAAGAGATGATGGCAGTTTTGAATATGCACTATGATAAAAAGAATGTAGGGGAACAAAAGTCAAAAGAAAAATGCCTCAATTTTAGGGCCCCCACACAACCATAGATAACACCAAGTTACATTTATTTCTAGTAACATTGCATTTATGTTGTATATATAACTTAAAATAGTGCTTTTAAACTCAATATTATGGAAATTTTTCATGTTATAACATTATTTATAAATATGGTTTTAAAAATCTGCATTATATTTTGTCAATATCTGCCAGTGGCTTCTTAAAGTGCCTTCTGTTGATCATTTTAAGTTGTATAAAGCATTTTGCTATTTTAAATTACATTAAGTTAAGTTTTTATTACTACATTCTCAGGGTTGAATGCCAGAAGTGTAATTACTGGGTTAGAGGTTATGAACCTTTAAAATCTCCAAGTATGTTGCCAAAGAGTTTCAAATTCAAGGGATATTTTTAAAGACAAGCATTTTTATTACTTTTCAATTTAGACTAACAAACTGTATTCAAGTCAAATGTTCTTTGGGGGCCTTTTTAATCAAATAAATGAATTATTTTATTCATTCAACTAGTATCTATTGAATACCCATTTTGTTCCAGGAATTCTATACATGTGAGATTACAAAAAGAAATAAATGATCTCCTTGCCCTCAGGTAGAGATTCCAAAGGAGTAGAACATTTTTTAAAATTATTTTCACAAGTACTTGAATCATTTACTTGAATTTCTACATAACAATTTATTTCAACATAAGGAATCATTAGGTGAATTTTAGCCCCTGAGAGTATTACTAAATATTACAGATTGGCAGGGAAAAGTGGTACATTTTTAATTTTCTTGTAAGTGAAAGTGCCTAAGTTATAATTTAGTCTAAGATGGAGCTATAGTCATTTAGTGGGCTATCTAGAGAGAAATTAAGCTTCTGTTAACTCTAAAATCTGAGATAGGAGCTGATAGCCTGTACTCTGTGGATGTTTTAGGACATTAACTGACATTGTATAGGGGGCACTAGATTCAAACACAAGGAACTAAATAAACACAAGGAGAAAGAAGTTTTCTCCCATGCCTCTTAGACCTTCCGCTTATTTTCTTCATTTCTTTCACTTTAATTCTTCTTAAAAAAAAGAGAAATTTCAAAAAAATTATTAAGAGAGACTATACAACTCTCAAGCCAAAGTTTTTTGTTTTTCTGTCGTAACTTGCATCTTAAAATCAGTCAAGATCTAATTTACAAAGGATTATGATCTAGAAGATTTCAAATGTATTGTTGGGGAGTGAAATGAGGCTATCCCCCATATCCAGCCAGCTTCCGGAAAAGTTGGGCTGGGGGGGCTTCATATGCACACTAGCATAGGGAGGAGATAAACGCCTTGATGTGTGTCCTTGATGTTCTTGAGCAGTGGAAGCTGTAAAACGCCTTGCAGTTATCAGTGTGAGGGGGACAGGGGGGCAAGATTAAAATTATGCTTGTAGAAAGAATATGGAAATTATGCTGGATACTATGCAACAAAGACTTATCTGACCCAACTTTCAATAGTACCATGTCTACAATATTGTAGGAGAGGATGAGTCAAAGTCTATGAAGGAGAACCTCTCTGTTCTATATATATAACTTTATGTTATTCATTTATATTTTATGTAGTGCTAAGGATGGAACCCAGTGCCTCATACATGCTAGGGCAAGTGCTCTATCAGTGAGCCACAACCCTAGCCCAACCTCTCTGTTCTTTACCACATTTCTAACAAGAATAGAATTCAACCTTCACTCACTCATTAATGGAGTAATATCTTCAGAATGCCTACTATGTACCAGGGAACATTCTAGGTGATACATTGTTGAACAGAACAGACAAAAGCAAAATGTAATAAATATATAATGTCTTAGTCCATTTCCATATATATGAAACGGAATGCCACAAACAGGGTAATTTATAAAGAAGAAAGGTTTATGTGGCTCACTGCTCTGGAGGCTGGGAAAGTCCAAGAGCATGACTCCAGTATCTGGTGAGGGATATTTTTGCCATGTCACAAAATGGAGGGGGCATTTTCTAGTGAGGCAGAGTAAGTGTTTCAGAGTGAGACACACACACACACACACACACACACACAGCACTCTCATAACAAAGCTACTCCTGCAAGAACCCACTCACCCATTTATCTACTAATCAATAAATGTCAGAGTCCTCATGGCCCAATCAGCTTCCAAAGGTCTTACTCTGAACACTACTACATTGGGGACCAAATTCCCACATGAGTTTTGGAGGAGACAAACCACATCTAAACGGTAGCATGTAATAAATAAGTAATATATGAAGGCTATTTGTAAACACTGTGGGAAATAAGAGGAGTGCAGATGAGGCAGCCTGGGAAAGTGCTTGCAGGGAAAGGGAGGTGTGAGTTAGGGATCCTAACTAGGGTGAGAATCAGGCTCATGGACAAGCTAACACTGGATCAGAGCAGAGTCCTGAAGGAGGTGAGGAAAGCAGCCCTTCAGATGAGCTTCAGAGCATTCCTCCATGTCGAGGAAGCCCCAGGAGTTTTGTGTGGTTGGAGCAGAGTGGAAGGGCCAAGCCATGGGAGCCGAGATCAGAGGCAGACACAGGACCAGATCATGTCGGACCCTCAGGCTATCGTGGGAAGGCTGGATTTTATTCCCAGCAAAATGAAGAGTCTTTGGGGGTTTTAGCAATGGAGCGGTGTGATCTGATTCATGTTTAAAAAGGGCTACCTGACTTCTGAGCTGATTAACAGGTGATGGACTGGCTACGAAGGTGGAGCAAGGGGAGCAGTCGCAGTTTAGTGAAGTGAACCAGGCAAGAGGTAAAGGTGGCACTTACTTGTTAGCATCATGAGCAAGGTGAGAGGTGGTCAGATCCTTTCCCCACCCCCATCCCACCTTCGGGTCCATAAACACCCAAAAATGAATTCCCTCCTCCACTCCGCAGAGCCAGTAGAATCAGAACAATGGAGTGTGTCCTTGATGTTCTTGAGCAGTGGAAGCTGTAAAATTGGTTAAGTTATGAGTGGACTTGGGAATCAATCCACCTCATAGGACCAGCATTATATCCAAGGCAATAGTAAAAATAAGAATGCAGAGAAAGGAAAGTGATCAAAAGAAACCAGAAAGACAGATTAGGGACTCAGAAAGGAAAGAGGAAGAATCCACATGGAAAATCCCTAAATATCCAGGCCTCATTGGGCAGTGCAAAGAAAGAAGCTGCAAACCATCCAACCCCTCTCTTGATCCTTTAACCTTTTCATCAATGGTTCTGACTGGGTGAGTTTGTCCCTCCAGAGATATTTGGTAATTATAACCAAATAATTACTGGAATTTAGTGGGTGGTAGAAGCCAGGGATGCTATTAACATTCCTCAGGATGGCTCTCCATAGCATAGAGCCATCTGGCCCAAGAAACTTTATACCTATCAACTGACCCCTCCAGTAGAACTACTTTTGTTCTTTACACCATCTCATCTATTTACTATCATTTTCAGGATAAGGCAGGTGAATGGAAAGGAAAGGCCTAGGACCCTCCTCCATAGTTATTGGTACTTCCAGTTGAAAAATAGGTTTGATTTCCTGGCTGCCTCCCTATACCCCACCCCTCCATTCAGGGCCTTGGGGGGGGGGGGCGCTAAGGAGATGGCTAGACAGTGATCAAGGTTGTATGTATACTTTTGTGACACTCAAGAATCATCATGATATAGATTCATTTTGAAGTTCAACTCATAAAAAACTACTTAATTTATTATTTGGCCAAACTATTATTGCATTTCCTTTAGATTATGGATGAAGAGTTAAAGTAGAGACTTAAAAATAAATCTGAACACTTGGGAGGCTTAGGTAGGAAGATTGCAGGTTCGAGGCCAACCTCAGCCACTCAGAAAGGCCCTACACCATGCAGTGAGATCCTGTCTCAAAATAAAAAATAAAAAGGGCTGGGGATGTGGCTTAGTGGTAAAGCAGCCCTGAGGTTCAATTCCTAATACTAAATAAATCTGAGAAATAACTTGAGACCTTAAGCATCATGACATAGATGCCATGAAGAACTGGATTTCAAGTCAAATATGGCAGAAGTCCTACGTACTCTGAGACTGAAGAAGCCATTGGGTAATGATATCACAATTCCTCCTTGAAGATTCATTTCACATGCACCTTGAAGTCAGTGATCTCCGGAGCAGGGCAGGCATCCCAGGAGGTGAACATAACAGGCTTCTATTTATTTATCTTGAATAATAAATAAAGGAGTAGAATTCAACATTTACATATGGATTGACATTGGTTTCCTCACTTGGTCCAAGTGTGTAACCAGAGCCCTAGGGGGTGCACAGAGCAGAGGTGCTAATGGTAGCACCTTCTAGTGTCAGTTCGTTTTTAGCAATTCTGACATTCTGCAGTTTACATGTGCCTGAGCCCATGCAGAGGTTCCCTGCCAAGGTACTTAAAACAGCGGCTAAATTTTAAAATAAACTACTTTCTTATATAAAACACGAGTAGTGCAAAATTACTTATCATTTCTACCATGACAAGTGGCTGATAGTAAGCTAGCGGATATTTTAAAATTATTAATATTCTCGGACTGGGATGTAACTCAGTGGTAGAAGACTTGACTAGCGTATGGGAGGCTGTGATTTCAATCCCTAGTACCTGAAAAAAAAATCATTAACACACTTATTTTAATGGTGAGTAAGAAATGTTTTGGAAAGAATGTGTATTATAAAGAGGATTCTTTAAAAATATTTGGAAATGCTTCCTCTTGTTATGAGATAGTAATGTTGAAAACAACATAAACGACCCATTAAAGCTATCTTATCTGTGCCATTATAAAAACTGGAGAAAACTTTAACTTTGCTAAAAAAAAAAAAAAAATCTTTCACAGAGAGTTTCAGTGGACTTTTAAATACATTTTTGAATAATTAAAAAAAAAGCATAGTACCTTCTAAATTGTGAGAAAAATGGATTGGTACTAGGGAAGATGGAAGTCAAACAGCCAAATTTCAAAAAAAGGAATCTTCACATTATTGTGATCAAGACAAGAATCAGAATAATGTTTTGTAAACAACAACCTCCAATTAGATCTTTGTAAGATAGATCTTTGCTTGATGATCATTAAAAACTAAGCAATGAACCCATTTGCATTATAATCCAGAATTAGGAATCACTGTATCACAAACTACAAAAACAAAATATAAAACAGCTACAAGCAACTGAGTAAAGAACTGCTTTAATTATTCTCAGCATCTCATACATTTATTACCTTTGGTTTGTTTGTTTGTTTCACAGTGCTGAGGTTCAAACCAAGGGTCTAGCAGATGCTAGGCAAGTGCTCTACCACTGAGCTACATCCCAACAGCCCTACTATTTCCTTCTCTCTCTCTCTCTCTCTCTTTCTTTTTTTGGTACCAGGGATTGAACTCAGGGGCACTCCACCACTGAGCCACATCCCCAGCCCTATTTTGTATTTTATTTAGAGACAGAGTCTCACTGAGTTGCTTAGTGCCTTGCTGTTGCTGAGTCTGGCTTTGATCTCATGATCCTCTTGTCTCAGCCTCCGAGCTGCTGGGATTACAGGTATGTGCCACCATGCCCGGGAACCCCAGCCCTACCATTTTCAAGAGAAGATGATGAATGGTTTCAGGAAAAGGAGGACCTAGAACTCACCATCATCTTCATCATCATAAACAACAACAATGAGAACAAATACAAAATAAAATTTTATTGCCTATAAAATTTGTGCCTGATTTCCTCTGGGTGTCCATCCCACTCTGATTTAGGCCTTGGTTATAAACTTGTTTGGCGAAGGGATCACTAGCAAATATGATGCAAATAGCTTGAAAATATACTTACATACATCCAAACAATAATGATATATAACACACCTGTGAAAATGACTAAAATCCAACACACTAACAATATAAAGTTCTGGCAAGAATGTGGAGGAACCGGAACTCTCATCCATTGCTGCTGGGAACACAAAACAGTATATCACTTGGGAAGAAAGTTTGGCTAAACACAATCTTACCAGATGATCTAGCAAACAAACACCTTGCTATTCATCTAAATGAGTTGAAAACTTAGGTAGACACAAAAATATGCACATGAATGTTTATAGTAACTTTCTGTATGTTATGGGAAGGACTATTGTTCAGCCATGAAAAGATTGGTCAGTCATGATAAAATATGGAAGAACCTTAAATATATATTGCTAAACAAAAGCCAGTTTGAAAATGTTCTACATTGTATGATTTCATCTATATGACATTCTAGAAAAAGCAAAACTCTAAAGACAGTAAGATTATGGTTGTGAGGGTTGTGGGGAGGGAGATTGTGATAAATAAGTGGGACCCAGTATATTTTTAGGGCAGCAGATCTAGACTGTAAAATACTGTAATTCATGGTGAGCACAGGACATCATGCATTAGGCAAAACCTGTAAAACTGCACAACACAGAGTAATCCCACAAAGTAAACAATGGACTTCAGTTAGTGATAATGTTCATCAGTAGTAACAAATGTCCACGAATGCAAGATGTTCATATAGAGGAAACTGTGTATAAGGAGACAGAGGTGGGTATTTGACAACTCTGATTTCCACTCAATTTTTTCTGTAAAATGGAAGTCTCTAAAAATTAAATTTTATTGACTTTTTAAGAAGTAATTATTTATTTGAACTTGTCACTCCAGCTATGGCCATGTGGCACCTGGGCTGCCGGTTTCCATCTTAGACCATCCTGGACCCTCTTGCCCTAGCTGGGCTGACTGGAATCACATGAAGGAGTGGGGATGAGAAGAGCATATGAACCATGTGGATGAGCCCAACCCCGTTGCTGACTCACAGAACTGTGAATCAATAAATGATAATTCTTTTAAGCCTAGGTTTTGGGATGTTCCTTTACATAGCAAAGACTAACTGATACAGAGGTATATCCAATAATAATGTCTATGAGAGCAAATAGATTTCAAATTCCATTAAGAAAATATGCACTTATATAAGTATGATTTATTTTACCTACATTTTGTTTTTAAAAACCATTTGAACATAATAGATACACATTATATTAATTCACAATATATAATAATAAATTAATATACATATTAATGTGTTTATGATAGGAGTAAATAACCAAAATATTTGTAGGAACGCTCCATGCTGGGGATAAGGGATTCTGAAGAACCAGGGAATTTTTGCCACACTGTAGGTCCTAAGAATATCTCTCCTCCCTACTGACATTCTGATTATCCAGTCTTCTTAATTTTGAGATAGTAAGACAGATGTGTAATATTTAGAGAGACCTGCAATTATTTATGACAAACAGGACTTCTTCAGCAGTAAATAAAATCTATAAATGCTTACTTAAATTTTCATGTTTGAAAACTCCTTGAGCTGTTATTGTCTTTGTGTTTGTAAACCTATTGCTTATTCTAATTTAACACAAGAATTAGTATGAAATCCTCAAACTCAGTCTCCAAAGCAGCAAGAAGTTTTGATGTCCAGTTATACCAATTTTCATATCCAATTAATATCACTTTTCTTCTAAAGAGTTTGTACTTACTTGACTGTTTCTCCTCTTCCAGAAATGCACTGAATTTTTAAAAATCATCTCTGCCTAAGTAAAGTTAATGTTAAATCTCCTTGGTAAGTAAACTATAAACATCATCTTCCAAGTGAGTTCCCATCAGATACCAGATTTGTCAGTGCCTTGACCTGGAACTTCCTAGTCTAGAGCTGTGAGCAAGTTGACCTAATCTTTTCAAGCAAAAAAAAAAAAAATGTTTATTTTGCTATAATTAAGACTACTGAAGTATTATTGCTTTCATCTCAATGTGCTTAATTTTTGGTGTAGGAATCTTCTTCACCTGTTCTTATTTTATAGCTTAGAATACACAGCATTCTAAATGATAAAGGATTTATGTGAACCTCCCAATGACTAGATAGCAGATTTCATTAACAGAATCTGTGTTGGTATGCCATTTAAATTCCCTCAGATATAATACCGCCTACATCCTGCACTATAACAATAAAGAATTGCAATATATTATTTTATTTGATTTTAAATTTGCTGTCTACATAGAAGGTGGACTGTTGCTTTATAATACAGGCATAACAAAACTAGTAATAAAGTAGCTTCTGACTCTTGAAAATCTTAATTCAATATGTGACAAATATTGTAATAAAAGTTATGCTAAGTTCATTATATTTTATGTTGTGGAAATTACAAAATAGATAGCATATTTATAGTAATTTATTACAATTAGGAAGTACCATTATCAAATTCAATTTAGATGAATTTTATTCAGCAGGAGGGAATGAGTTTAATTGAAAAAGTTTATACTTTAAAACATTGCAGTTCTCTATTTCTGGGTTTGAACATGTAAGGCCAATCTGTTCTGCTCCTTTACTATTTCCTGCATGTACTTGATCTAGTTAAATCGAGTAGTGAAACCTGTCTACAGAACAGAAATTTCAAATTAGAAAGGTACATGCATATCACAATTATTTGGAAAGATGTAACTGCAGCAGTTATGTATTTCAACCTATTCTCAGACAATATAATCTCCAATATCAAATGATTTCACACCTTCAAGACTCACATCTTCCACTATCTCAGTGGGGCCAAGAGAACACATTTGTATTAGAAGGACTCTGATCTTGACTTCATGGAAGTGTGTCAAGCCACATATAGCTTCATTCTACATTGAGTGTACAACTCCATGTATTCATCAGTAACTATTTGTTCAACACAAGGTGCCCACAAGTATACTGAGTCCTGTGCAGAAAGCACTAGAGAATGGGAAGAAGCAAATTTTGTCTGAGCATCAGTTTTTTTAATATTTATTTATTTATGTATCTTTAGTTTTAGGTGGATACATTAGTTTGTTTTTATGTGGTGCCGAGGATCAAACCCAGTGCCTCATGCATGATAGGCAAGCAGTATACCACTGAGCCACCACTCCAGCCCTGAACATCAGTTTTAATTGATCAAGAGGCTCAGAAATAGACTCCGAGGACCTACACAATGTCAAGAATTCCCTGAGTTTGCAGAGTTCCTCATCCCCAAAGAGTCAGAAACAGAATCAAATCCAATATGAAACAAATTCCCAAGACTATTTTACTACGCATTTATTTTTTTAAGGAAATACATTGTTGTGGCATCAAAGGTTCCTAATCTGGGCATCCTACCACTCCAGTTTCTTATCTCAGATCATCTTACTTACTTACTTCAAACCCTATGCTCTGCTCTAGTGCTTTCTCAAGTCATGCCACATGCTATAAAATGAAGGTTTGTGTCCCCCTAAACTTTGTGTATTGAAATCTAATCTTCAACGTGACTCCATTTGGAGGTTTCCTAATTGATGACTCCAGGGAGTGATCAAGTCAGGAGGTCTCCTCATGGGATTAGTACCCTTACAAAAGGGAACACATCTTCCCTTCTGCCCTATGAGGACACAATGAGAAAATAGCTGCTGATGAACTAGGGAATGAGTCCCCACCAGACATCAGATCTGCCAGTGCCTTGACCTGGATCTTCCCAGTCTAGAACTGTGAGCAATGAACTTACATAGTTTCTAAGCCATCCTGTCTATGATATTTTTAAAATATTTCTTAATTAAAAATTTTTTTCTAATTAGTTATCCATGACAACAGAATGTATTTCATTTCATTCTACACAAATGGAGCACAACTTTTCATTGTACACAATGCAGAGTCATACCATTTGTGCCATCATACAGGTACCTGAGGTAATGATGTTCATCTCATTCCACCATCTTACCTACCCTCATGCCCCCTGCCTTCCCCACCTTCCCTCTCCCCAATCCAAAGTTCCTCCATTCTTCCCATGTCCCCTCCCCCTCATAAGAGGATGCTGATCCATATGAATCAGCATCCTCTTATGAGACAGAACATTCGGCCTTTGGTTTTTAGGGACTGGCTTATTTTGCTTAGCGTGATATTTTCCAACTCCATCCATTTACCTGCAAATACCATAATTTATTTTCTTTTAATGTTACTTCAATTTGCACTTTTAAAAACTCCTTGAGCTGTTATTGTAAATCTGTTACTGATTCTAATTCAGTAACATGAAGTCCTCAAACTCAGTCCCCACAGCAGCAAGAAGTTTTGATGTTGAGTGATAGCCCATTGTGTATATATACCACGGTTTCTTTAGGTATTCTTTGGTGGCAGCCCAAACAGACCAAGAATTCATGCTGTATCTCACTTTTGAATCTCTGCTCATAACCTTCTTTGGACTGAAATTCTTATTGTCTTCTCCTATAACTCTGCTTGGGGATTGTCTACTCATCCTACAACTCAACTATCAGAATCTGTGAAGGCTTTTGTAAAACATTTTCACTATTTATGCCTCGGGGTGAATTTACCACTTCCTCTGTATTAAATCACTAGAGCTTCCATAACAACTGCCATGGATTGTGGTTGTCTCACAGTTCTGGAGACTACAAGTCCAAAATCAGTGTCAGCAGGTTGTTTCCTTCTGAGAGCTGTGAGGGAGGGAATATTTTTGGTTTGTAAACAGCCCTCTTCTCCCTTTCCCTTTATGCTGCATTCCCTCTATACATGTCTGAATCCAAATTTCCCCTTCTTATCAGGACCCCAGGCATATTGGTTTAGGGCTCACTCTAATGACTAATTTTAACTCATTTACCTCTGCAAAACCCTATCGCCAAATAATGCTACACCCTGAGATTCTGGGGATAACAAATGTAATGAACAAGTTTTGGAAGATGCAACACAACCCATGATATCCTCTTTTATTTATTTTCCTCTGTCTGAGTTGTGATAATTTCTTGCACTAGTGTTTTTCTTTCTGCCTGACAGCGTCCACATGGTCATAAGCCTTTGCAGAGTGGGAACCACATGTGATTCTTCTTACTACTCCTGACCTGATATAATTCCTAGCACAAGACTGCTTCTTAAAGTTAGAAGATTGTACAATGGCTTACTCATTGTACAATGAATTAACAAAGACCACCAAAGATATACTTTTCCATCTAGTATAGATGATCTATACAAATATGTGCCTGGAATTCTACATTTAACTTTTTTAAAGGACTATCTCTCACACTGGACTATGATTCCTTTGAGGACAGAGACCATGTTTTTTCTTAATTGTGATAGAAATAATTAATTGTAGCTTATCTGCTATTCACCTATTTTTTTTGAACAAATTTTGGTGGGGTGCAGGAGGCAATATGTCTCAGACTCCTTTGCAGAGAAGTGAGCTATGTGATAAAGTTCTGGCCATGAGATATAAGTGGGAGTATGAAGGAGATTTCCAAGAAAAGAGGATCAAACCTAACTGTGTGTTTTCTTACACGTCACCATTTCTTTTTCTCCTACCTATAAAGCGGAGTTGAGTCTCGGGGTGATGCAGCCGTTCTATGACAAGGTAAGTAACACATAGTAAAGGTGGTAAGCTAAGGGATAAAAATAACTTTGTATCAACCTCATTCTTGAAAGTTTTTTTTTCTTACAGTAAGATTCTAAGTGGACATTTATATTCTCTCAGCATAAAGCAATTATTAAAACCATTGTTATTTGGACTTAATTAATTGTTAGAGAAGTTAGCCACCACTTGAGTTGTCTTTTCTTTATAGGTGGCTGTGTCTTCTTGCTAATTTTTTTAAGTCTTTTTCTTTGGCGTTTTGCTTCATTGTGATATGTTTAGGTGTGATTTCTCTTGTTTATCATACTTTTGACTTGCTGGCTTTCTTGGACAGGAGATTTCTTGGAGGATTAGGATCTTTCAACAATTGGGGAAAAGTCTCAGCCATTATTATCTCGTTAAATATTGTCTTTCCCCCATTATTTTATTTCTAAGACTTTCATTAAGGCATATCAGCATTAATGTATATCAGACATTCCTACTCTATCCTCCACGTCTTTAACCCCTTTTGATGTTTTCTTAATCTCTCTGGACTGTATTCTGTATAGCTTCTTTAGCTGTATCTTTCAGCTGATTCTCTATTTAGTTATATCTGTCTTATTTGCTGTTTATAATGACTTATTAATTTTAATTTGCATATTTAAAACTTCTAGAAGTTGTAAAAGTTTTCTAGTGATTCTTTTACAAATACATTTGTTTCTTCTTTTACAATTACCTATTCTGTTGATATTATCAAGCTCTTCCTTTATGTCTCAAAACATTAAATACAGTTGTTTTGTCTTTAGTATCTGGTGATTCCAATATATGAAATCTTTGCAAGTCTGATAATCTTATCTCCTGTTTCTTCTGGTTGTCATTCATGGTATTTTAGTTCCTTATGGGTTTTATAAATTTTTGACTGTTGGTTGATTATTTTCCTTACAACATTATTGGAGGATATTCTTTGGGGCCTGATTTAAAATTCCAAAAACATTTGGATTTGATTTATTTATACAATATACATAGAGAGACCACTAACTTAGGGACACTTTACATTCTTAATATTTTTGAGACACAAAAACAATGAATGAGATTGAAAACACATAAGAAGTCAGGTTTGTGGTTTCGAATTCTCAGCATATAAGTCCAGCAAGGAAAATTTATTTGCTGTCCATCTGAATGGTGGTTTTATTACTTTTTACTCTTATATTGAAGGTGTAGCCCTTTGGTGGTAGCTTTATATTGGGCGTTTTCTTTTGGCTTCAATGCCTCATGTGGAATTTAAGATTTGCTTCCTGAATCCTGTTTCACCAAACATTAGCTCCAATTTTTTCAGAGTTCAGCAGAAAATCTCAGAAAGAAGGAAAACATTTGTAACGTCTTGCTCCACTGGGTTTCTACTTTCACCTTATTTCTGACTTCTGAGGCTTCTCACTTTATGCACCAGTTGATGGACTGTTTCTCCAGGATTCTGATTGTTTCAATTATCATTTGTTGTTATCTATAAGTCATATTGCCAGAAACAAACAAAAATTTTCTTACATTGGTGAGAATTTTGAAAATAAGCTGAACATCTACCAATAAAAATTTTCTGATATGTATACACCATAAAATGCCATGAAGTCATGAAAATGCCAAAGAAAAAGCCTTCTTCTCCTCCGTGAAAAACCTTTAGAAAAAGTATTTGTTTTGTAAGTGAAGGCAATATGGTAGATATAAACATGCTGACCCAGAAATATATTTAAAAATACTTGTAAATGAAAAAGCTAATTTTGTTGTAGGGACAAACGAGGCAAGGCACCGAAGATAGCAGGAAACAGTTTTATTTGGCTGCAGCCAGGTTCAGAGGGCACAGCTTTTGCTGTAATCAATCAATCCCCTGAACTCAGGGAGTTTCAGAGTTTTATACCCAGCATGTAAAGGGAGGGGCTCAGAAGTTCACAGTCTGCAGAAGTTCACATAAAGCAGCTTTTCTTTTACTGTTCTGGGCAAGTTAACTCTTCAAGGACAACACCTGAGAAGGGGACAGCTTCTCCCCTTTCTTTCCTCCCCCTGCCAGCTGTTATCATGGAGCCCATTTGTAACTTATCTTAAAAATGTAGACATCTCTATGAAGCCCAGCTCAAGGCCAGAGGCCTTGTTTGCACATTTCTTCAAAATACTATACTGGATATGTTTGTGAAAAACTAGTAAGGGGGTGTCCAGCACCTGGAGTGCTGGTATCTTCCCGGCCGGGGTTCAAGTAAACAGAAGGACATGAAAATAGGAAGTTTATCTACATTGAACTCTTTTGCAGAGACTCTTTTGCTGAAAGTCCTAAAATCAGCCATGTTGAAGATTTCTGGAGAGGCCGAGTTAAGACTTTTCAGTGGAGAAAGGGAATGCCACTTCAGTTTCACAATAGTATGCAAATATAATTTTGTTTATGTAAAAAATGTGTATAATGTTGCAAATTACGCACAGAAAAAGATCTAGAGGTTTATATACCTAAATGAAATAATTTTTGTCCTTTTTGTTTACTTTTTGCATTGAGAATGTATTAGAGCACTACTTGAGCTTTTTAAAAAATAAGTACAAGTTTGAAGGGATCAATGAGACAAGTCAAGTAAAGTGTTTAGTGCAGTGTCTGACCTATCATTAAAACGTCATTAATTTTCACTAGCTTCACTATTTTGTTTAAAAGAGGAAGTTATTGATACATAGTGGAGTACACCATGAAGTGACAGTGGTTTACAATGTACTAAAAACCAATAGTTGACTTCAGGTTGAAAACTTTTTTTTTAATTAAAAATACTGATCTCCCAAACTGTTATTCATAGATCACTTGTTTCACTAGCTACTTTCAGTTAATGCTAGGAATTATTCCCCCAAAGGGCCTGTGATCAAAAAGTTATTAAAATGCTTATTGTTTGTTTTTTAAAATATAATACTATGTTTTGTTTTTTTAATAGTTGGGTTGTCAGAATGGTACAATTTAATTATGCATTGTGAGCCTCAAACAGGGAAATCTTGTATGGAAGACTCCTGAAACTTACTGAACTTCAGAATCCTTTCTCTCAAGCATCCCCAGAGACTTCTCTTCCGTGAAACACCTTTTAGAAAAAATACTTCCTAGACCATAATACATCTAACAGACACCACAACATCCATTTACGGACTCTAAACAAATGGTGAGTTTTTATAGCCAGGTTGTCATGATGCCTAATGGATAGTACATTCTCTTTTTGACCTTTAATTTGTCTAGCACAGATTCTATATATAAATACTGACTTGTTTGTAAGTGAAGGCAAAAGACCTTCCCTGTGGATGTCTCAGTATACAGAATACTTCTTTGGATTAGAATTGATTAATGGATGGAAAATATGATGCGTCTAGAGCTATTTCCTGGCATCAAATAATCTAAAGCCAAACAACAAAGGGGCAGTCATGGAAAATAAGAGGAGACAAGAACAAGACCCTGATGTCCTTGTTCCTGCTGTTACCATCCAACCAAGGACCCTGCTGATCAGGAAAATATGTACCGCCATCAGTAATTGTATGAAAATGTATTTGTTGCACATGTTTGGTCTGCACGAAGGAAAACCCAATGGGGTCAGAAGATAGCAAAATGAAATATGCAATTCATTAGCTCTAAGCTATCAAATAATGAGTGTATATGCCATGCTAAATATCTCCTTCTTTTACCATCTACATCTGCTGATTGCACCAAGTTTGCAGAGATCTGTCTTAAGGGCTAAGAGCCCTCTTTATCCTTTTGAAAAACACCATTCAAATTTGTAAGTTTACTCTCACAGCATCAATTAAATAAAGGGCAGGCCAACATCTGTGATGTCCTTGTTGCTGTTGACCATTAGCACCTTCAGATGCCATTAACCCCGGGATATTTTTGCTATAGATAACAAAGGAGGAAGAGAAAAAATTAAAAGCTAAAGACACATATTGAGGCTTTGGGATTTAGAAGGAATAGCTTCCTTTGTAACATTGCCAGTTTGCACAATTTGACTCCTACAGGGCAATCCTCAACTTACCAAAGTTTGACTTAGAATTTTTTGACTTTGATGGTGCTAAAGTGATACCCATATCATCGAAAGTGTACTTTTTGTTTTAATCTTTTCCTGGGCTAGCAATATGCAATATTCTCACGTGAAGCTTGGTAGAAGCAGCAAGTAGCAGCTTCTAGTCAGCCATGTGATCCTGATGGTAAACAACAGGTGCTCTACATCGACTGGGTTGCTAAGCTATGATGGCAGGTTAGGTATGTTAAATGCATTTCCAACTTACCATGTTTTCTACTGACAGCAGAAAATAATACCATCATTAATCTGTATGTGCATCTGAGCTTGATTTAGATTATTCTAGATTATGGGAGAGCAGGTTTAAGAGTTATATGCCAAATGGAGAACTCTATGAGACATGATTTTTTAAAACCTTCTTGAAGGAAAAGACCTCTTTGATGATATTAAAAAGGTTTCCTCATTCTAATTCATGAAGTTGGATTGAAGTGAACAGAAGCCCCTCCTACTGCC